>NC_134649.1:14152500-16652500 GCF_030463565.1 Pelecanus crispus
ATCACAGCTGTAGCTGGATCTGTGTCTTGATGCTGCAAGGACATTCCTTGAGTGGGCTCCTTGGTGTATACTTCCTGTGCATCATCAATATTGAGACTGATCACTTGGATTTTCTTAAGAGGAAATACTTGCCCACAAGTGCTACTGTTAATGCAATGACTGGATAAACCAAAATAGTGTTGCTATTAAAAAATCATCAGGAAAAATCAGTCTGCCTACTGTTTACTTGACAATATTGCCTTTAAAAAAAAAAAGTGGTTATGTAAACCTATTGCAGTGCAGCATCGAGTACTAATTCAAGCATGCTAAGTTCTCCAAAGATCATTCTTTTCTACTACTGTAGTGTCAAAATTATGTTCCCGAGAGCCTATTCTTAAAGCTGCTGCCAATGTTAGTGTTCTGGTGAGAACAGAAAGACTTAACAGTTGCTACACTGTGAGCTTCAAAGGATTTCCAGTTACTTTTAATACTGTATGTGCCTCCATATGAAGGTACAGTTATTCAAATAGTCTAATAATGGTATAAGGTAAAAATTATGTATTTCAATAGTATGCCAAGCCCAAATCATGCAGACTTTCTCCCTACTAACTTCTAAACACGATTATTTATCTGCAACTTAAATTTCATATAACACCCACAGAACAGAATTGGAGGAAAGAACCCTACAAACTAACCAAGCAGCTGAGTAACTTGCACTCATTTTCCCAGCCCTTCCCTGTTCTTGGGTAGTCCAGCAAAATTATGTTCTTAAGCCAAAGACATGATACTGCTTTTGCCTTGAAACAACCTTGTCAAAAAAATGAAACCTCAAAAAAACAGGTTTTGGATGAAACTGGTAGTTATTGCAGGGATATGCGGTTACAGTAGCACTGAAAACAGATTTTAGCCTTTCTTACAAATACTACATCTATTTACTTTAGTGATGCTACAGACCCAGCACCAAGCACGATTCTTAAGATACAGATGATCTGTGTATATGTAAGTAGTATCTTTCCTTATATCATCAATTCTGCATTGCAAAACTGCCATGCAATACTGTAATTTGCAGATGCTGTTCATAATACCTGGCATGACAGTAAAGTAAGGAAGCAAACAATTTGTATTTAGTTGAATAAGCACTAAAGTGCTTTTGATCTATAAATTGTCTCAACACAATACATTTTAAATTTTTTTCAGAATTGAAACCTATCAACATACCAAGGTTGTAAGATTGGACTGCAGGACTGTAAAATTCAACCATAACTCCTTGGCTGAAGGTAAATATTTCAAAAAGTATATTCTGAAGCTCTGCTATATGCCCTTCTGGGGCAATGGGTTTCTAGCCACATACGCCCAGAACACAGTTGCCAATAGCAATCTCCTGCTAGTTTGTGATGATGAAGGAGAACTATATCTTCACAGCCTAGACTGTCCAGTAGGGGTGAAGCTTACTTTCTGTGCTGTATACTGAAAACTACTTTGTAATTCTTGGTTTTGTTATGTTTCCCCTTTTAGGAGAATAAAATTTGGCAGAGTTACAGCAAAAACATACCTTCCTTCTAATCAGAGGCTGTCAGAATCGGCCTTTCAGTCTTTTTTTTTTCTTGAAAGCCCTAGTATAAGAATAACATCCATCATGACACGGTGACAGCCAAACACTGGACTGAAATTAGCTGCAGTTGATTATGGTAGATAGTAGGGGTGAATATAGAGAACTGAAGAGTTCAAATAGTGATGTTATATTAGCAGGTCTTCAGACACCAAAGTAACATAACAGGTAGTCTAAGCTGTTTGTCTCCACTTCCCTTGTGAAATACATACTTGGGCTATGGGCTCTTACTTGGCAACTGTCAGTAGAGGGCAGAAGACCGGCACTTGCGTCACAGCCAGCTTTGAGGGGTTTCTGTATGTGGCAGGGACGTAAGAACCATACAGTAGGTCATTATGCTTCAACCTAAGCAAAGCAGTGACTGGCTGTAATGTGCAAAATAAATTTCTGACCAAGGCTCAAGGCATCCTGTAGCTGGCAGTAAGGGTTGGCAAGAACAGCTTCTAACCTTCTGTCCCAGGCTGCAGTACCAGCCTATGCGATGAGGTCTACAACACATTATTTCAAACCAAGGTAATGGCCAGGAAATATGACTAATGTAGATCTTCAGAACTGTACATAGAAAGTACAAGTCTGTTCTGATAGCTTAAAAACAAGTCAAGCTTTATATGAAATAAAATTACACAGTAGTAGCTCCAGCCCATGGTCCACAAGCAACAACATGGCAGTGTGTGTATGTTTAATGACGAAACAATTTTCTTCACTTTTAAGATGCTTAAAATAGCGAAGTGGTAAGTCACTTCAACATTTTCCTTCAGGCAAAGGGAAAGGAACGGCACAGCATTACAATGCTTTGTAGCGCTGTCTCTTCCTGTTTGCTGTTGCCACTTTGCCCAGCAGGTTACAGGAGCTGAAAGACATTTACTGCGAGCTATTGTGTGTATCAGGCTACAAAAAAACACGCTAATAACCACTTCTGTAAGACCACACACACCTGAGTGTGAACAAGTAAACTCGAATCCAATGCCTGGATGCTTCTAGAATCCACAATTAAACAAGACAGCAATCTGAGTTCATGAGTTAGTAGCTTTTGGAAATCTGAAAACAGGATTCTCCACAGGCAGCCTCCTTTATTGAGGTATCTGTTTTCTTAGCTGATAGCCAATGATGGCAAACAATTATTGGGCAAATTGACTCAATTCGTTATCAGTTTCAAATGCTTCAACACCCTATTCTTTCCTAGATTCAGGTCAAGGCAACTGAGCAGATAACAATATATGGCTTAGTGGTAGACTCGGCAGTGTTAGGTTTACGGTTGGACTCTATGAACTTAAAGGTCTTTTCCAACCTAAATGATTCTATGGTTCTGTTCCAGTGCTGCACAGCAGTTAATTATGGTGGCTCGTATAAGCAATAAAGATTAGAGTGGCTCTATTCAGTTGCTATGAGGTTTTCCAAATGAGTCACTAAAAGGCAAACGCAGAAAGATGTGACCTGTCCCAGAAGCACAGTGTATGGCCCCAGTGTTCTAACCTACCACAATACCACCCTAAAATATTAAGGACTCTATAAGGACCTTGCATTAGACCTCTGGTGTTCAACTATCTGAAACAAAAAGCATCACTAAACTTAATTTCAGTTTCAGCATCCTGAAACATGCGTAACAGCATTTTGGCCAAGATGAAGCACTATTGTATTTTCTCAAACTATTACAAGTTGTTTTTCTCCCATGTGTGGATGAAACTAATAATGGGTATTCTTCCCTAGTATGCAAATACATGAGTTGGTGACATGTGCTACAAACAACCATATTAATACTTCTGCATTTCTTTTGGCCTATTATAAAAATATTGCTCAAAACAAAAACAGGTCTTATTGCCTTAAGCTGCTCACCTAGTGCTGCATCTTGGGTAAATATGCCTGATTGGGGGATTCATTAACCAATGATTTCTTGCTCAGTGAACTCTCTAGTAAAAGTAGTATTACATGCAGATCTAGCCATATACTTACATAAACTCTAATATTGAAGGCAGCTGGCACAAACTGGGTGGATCACATGCTGTAATCTTTAATGCTCATCTACTTGTACGGCTAGTAAAGTTTAATATCTAGTCTAAATCTACACCTATGTGCTCCTCAATTTTTCTACCTAACAGCAAGAGGCTTTAGCTGGGAAGAAGCTGACTTTAGAGATTAATATACTTTACTCCTCTGAGAACACTTAAAGGGGTGACTTCAAGAGTTATGATTAAACAACGTAATTCACCTTAAGCTGTCTTTGTAGCACAAGGCAGTTTCTGACTATGAAACCGCCTGTAGAGTTTCATCAGATTCAGTGCATGTACGCACATGCATTCTTGGCAACTTTAAGGGAGACCAAAGAGCAATTTAAGAGATGTCATTCTCTCCATCTGTCAAATCAGGCTCATGCGTATGGTGAGAAGAACTCTTCACATTCTGGAACTGCTAGTGTGCTTCTGTGTGCATTTTCTTAGTTTCAATGTCCCTTCTGGTGGTAGTAGATGTTAACTCTAGGTGCTCCTTTCTTACTCTCAAACAGGCACTTAAGTAAACTGCAGTGTTGGTGCATGTCACGTTCCAAACAGGCTTTGACAAGGCAATCTGAATACAGAAGGCCAGAGTAGTTGGAAACAGCATGCAATTTCATAAATGGCTTTCACTCTAAAATTGAAGATTTGTGTATTCATGAGACTGTCAAGGCCTCCTGCTCCAGGCAAGGGACAAGAAATATGCAGGCAGGAGGCAGAACAGGTGCCTCCTGGGGAGCTGCTGGAGCAGAGCAAGGAATGTTGTTGTCACCTTCCAGTGTGGGCCCAGAAATACCATTGATGGAACACAGCTGAGAAGTATCTCCAGAGCTTTTGGCAATGATGTCCCTCTACTTCTGCTCTCAGCAAGGAGTAAACATTCACTTTGGTCCTCTAGCACTTCCTGTCAGACTGTAAAGGGGTGAACACAGTTGGATAAGATAAGGCAAGGATGGCTTTTGTATGCCATGACTGAAAGCCAGAGGTGGTGGGGTGGAAGGTGACATTATGAAGACTTTATCAGACATACAGGAAACTTTTCTCTTCAGAAGCTTTGGATAACATCCTGCTCAGCAGATAGCCTACAGCTCTGTACTTCATGCTTCCTGTAGCATCATGACCAATAAAAATCTGTGCTCTGTGCATAATTAACAACATTACCTGCTAAATCTGAACAGGAGGTGGCAAAGTAACTCATCCTCCTGTATCCATTAGTCCCTGGGAGGAAATTTGGTACCAGGCCCTCATTTCCCAAGTTGTAACTTAAGCAATACAGGAAATGGATATTAGTAGTAGCAGTGTACTATTTGTGTGGTGTCACTCTGACTATATTGACTCTGCCCATGGTGCAGCAAGGTCTAAGTGAATTTCCTTCTGTAAATTATCACGTTATTTTGTTGAAGGGATGTTAAAATAACTGCCTTCCTCTGGCAGGGACTGTGGTTTCCTGTCACCCAGCTTAACTGCTGGGTCAACACCTACTCTAACCTGTGTTAGATACATATGTCTAATGATCTGAGAGTCAGCAGCAGCACATTTTGATAGATACTCTACATGGTTTCAAATATAACAATACAAGTGAATGAGTTTGAATAGAGAAGGATCTGAGTTCTAACAGCTATTTTTCCTCTTTCATGTAATTAAGTCAAAAGAAAATAATTGACAAGTGTGTTAACAAGATGTGAAAGCATTCCAGCCTTCCCTGAGACTGTAACTCTAAACACTGCCAGAAGGACACTGGGACAGTTGTATGTGGAATGCAACAGATAATGAATTACCTTAAGCTGTCTTATGGGCTATTTCTCCAAATGAGGCTTGTCCAATTGCTAAATGCAATATACTGCTTCCCCTCAAATTTTTGTATATTGAACAAAATTTTTAAGTCGTTGAAATAATCCCTTAACTTCTTAAAGAAATAATGGGACTCTATGCTCAATAGATGTAGTCCTGAAAGGTCACTTTCTTCTTAACATGAAAAGTATGTTGCTTGCGCTCAAAATCAGAGTATGTGAAGCGAACCAGGATGATGGAAGAAGTTTTGCATTAAACAAATTTGCAAAAGCAAAGTACACATCTGAAGGCATAACCTCTCTCCAGCTGTCTAGTAAGAGAAGTGATACCTGTCCCCCATAGCCATACCTCTTATTGTCATGAAAAAGGCCACCTGAGCATCACCCACTGAGGCAATTTCTGAAAAAAATAAACAGGCCACACAACCAGCCCAAGAGACTGCTTGTGAACAAGCTGAGGAAGCCTGTCCCAAGGACATGGGAAAACAAACACTACTGAAGTCCATTCTTGCTCTAAGTCTTTTTCTACCCTCCATGGGATGCCTGCATATGTGAGGGGACAGTCACTGTGGCAGAGAAGTCAAAAGGTACTGCTTTTTCTATAAGTAAAATGTGTGGGAGCTCCTGGCTGTAGAAGAACTACTGAAGAAAAGATAGAAGTCCGCACAGGTGGATCCACGAAGGGAGGGACTGCATAGGGAAAGGAGACAGGATAGCTTAACTGAAACTGCAACATGGAGAATATTTACACAATTATGAGGCAACTGGAGACAGAAGAAAAATGCAATCATGCCTTGCTGTATGCAATCAGCTTCCACACAGGCCTTGTCTTAGTACTCTACTGAAAACTACAGGTTTGCTTAAATAGTTGCCCACTTATGTAGCAAGGCATCTTGGAGAATACTGGCCTTCTACCTTTCATGGAATATTATTGCTATTCTATTAAAAAAATGTATTGTGAGGCAGCCTTTAACTGCCATATCAAGGCATCTGCTAACGGTGCGCTCTGAATGTAGCTGGTGCAGAATAATAGCATAGACTTGCGGTTGACAAAACTACAGATGCTGGCTGAGACCCCACAAAGAAGGTTCAGCTTAGACTAAAAAGCCTTCAGGATGAGATTAAGATGCTTAATACTAAAAGCGGCATTTACCTGACATTGCCATCTTTTAGTTTTCTGGCTGCTTGTTTGGATAACTTAATCTGCAAGTCCAATCTCTGTAGGAAATCTTTGGCAGATAGTTCTTCTGGTGCAGTGGGCTGATTGTCAGGCTCTTGAGGACTGGGAGAAGAACTACTTTCTTCCTGAACTGTCACTAGTCCTTCATCACAAGAAGGAGAGCTGTCAACAGTTTCATTCTCAGGAGACTCCAGTGAATTAAGTCCATTGAACAGTAATGGTTTCTCTGATATAACAGGAATATTCAGGGTTTTCCTCAGAAATATACAGTCATTAGTGAACAGTTTATTTGCCCTCTTTATTTGTTCCATCTGAAAAAGATAGGAAAAATGTAAGTTATTAGGTTTTGGCAAAGTATAAAGTACTAACTTTCTGAAGTAGTACAGTAACCTTTAGTTATAATAAATCTATACTTTCTTTGCAGCAGCAATGACTTCAGGAAAGGATTTTTTTTACTCAAAGTGATTTCAGAGTGTATGTTCTGTCTTAGCCTTGTTAACTCAATACCCTAGTTTCTTCCTTTTATGTAGACATGACTCCAAAATATCGGTCTTTCTAAAGTCTTGCACTACCTAAAGATGCTTTTCTTGAACAGTTTTCCAATCTCTATACAGACTCACATGAACAACTTGCCAAAGAATAAAAATTCTATTGCAAAAGTGCTGCTGATTTGGATTTATATCAGATTAAGGCTCAGAACTGCTAGCAGCTGCTGTAGGTGAACTCTCTGGTAAAAAACATGCGTAATACAAACAAGGGGCGATAAAGTTACCTTGAACATTCTAGGACATGCTAGTTATGAACAGTGAGCACCACAAATCTTGGAAGAGCAATACATGCCTCATCCATAGTATTTTCCCCCCTAGCTGATGTTACAAATTCAGACTTCAGACGAAGTCCTGATTTTCAGTGAGAACTCGGGCAGTGAAAAGAATGGGGGACTCTTAAACACTTTGCAATGCAATTGCATAGACTTGTGGCTGCACTTGTCCAGTAAACTGAATCTACAGCATGATCAACAGCAACCTTTTGTATGTAATAATGCATGGTAACAGCCACCACGTAACTGTCAAATACTTTTCATGCAACTTTTACCCAAAGTACTTCTTACTGATGATGAGTACATCTGTACTCATCAGTATAGATGATCTCATGACAGAAGACGACCCCATCTTGCTCAGCATACTAATGCATAAAGCCCCACTTGTTCTATACTTAACCTGAGAAGCTATTATAAATTCCATTGCTTTACAGGCAAAGAAAAGCTCACAGTAAATGTTTATACTATCTCCCTACTAAGAATGTTGTTTAAGTTCTTACTCATCAAAATTTCCCTTCCAAGTCAATAATTAAACTAGCTTTCTATTTCTCAATTGCAAGCTTTAAAAAAACCACAGAAACCAGTATCCATAATTATGTAACTTTAAGCTTTAGTTACAACCTGAACTCATGATTTCATTAGGCAAAGTCCTAAGTGAAAGAAAGAAAAATGACCATTCTGGTCCCCTGGTGACTGCAATAAGCAGAAATCCCTAATCACTACAGTACTGCAACGATAAATGCACTCTAAATAAAATGTGCTTGAAAACAGGTATAAAGAGAACTGAAAATGTCTCTTGCCCACATTAGAAGTGTTATTCATTTTTATTCAACTAAATGGAGCTAAACTGAGTAAGAATAAAGACTGTAAGTCTTGTAATAGTAGGAGTCTTACTGCTAGCACAATAGCTCAGAAAAAGCTGAGCACTCTAAGCACTAGCCACTCACCGCTTCAAAGTCTGAAGTATCTTCAGTTCGGCACTCAGATGACGAAAAAATTGCTCTACCATCTTATGCTTGTCAGTCTTAAACTCTTTAAAACTTTGCCCTGACACCACTTGGAGTCCTTTCCAATTGCAAAAGAAAAGACCATTGTTAACAGATAATAACTGGGTTAACAGGCCTGTGCATTTCTTACACTGAACTTACTAGCAGGGGAAGCTGTCTAAAACCAAGGGAAAACAGTAGAGATGCTAGTCTTCTCTGTGCAGATGTGAGACTGCGTGGCCACTTGCAAAACTGGAATAAACTCCTGCATGCAACACAGACCTGTACTGTGTGGTTAAGAGTATCTGCTGCAGTGCCATTATAGATCTGGTGTCATGTATGGATGCATTTGCTTGGGTCCTGGAAGCCTGATGAAATCTTTCTCCATAAAACTAAATAGGAGATTCTCTCTAGAAAGCCTAGGTCTCTGGGAGAGCGAGAATAGTGAAAATAGTGCCATAATACTCAGCAGTAAGTTATTTCTATGCATTAAATATACCAAAATGGTATTCTCTACTTAAAGACAAGCCCAACCTGTTGCTGCAGATGGCTAAGATGATGGAATGATTAGATCTAGTAATCACTTTCAAAAGCTGAATAACTAATATCCAGTGTCAGATAGCAAGCTACTACTTCAAGTAAGTGAAGCTTATTGCTTTTCCAGTTCCTGAAGCCTGGAAACTATTTTTAGTTAGCCTTACACAGTATACAGTGTACCTCTCAGTTCTCTCCCAAGCTGAGTACCATCTGAAGGGCACAAAGAAAGCTTCACCTGACTTAGTAATGAGACCTATAACAGCCATCAGATGCTAGTTGAAACGTCAATTGTCAAAATGTCTAAAAGTTGTCTGTCTTGGTGAGTATCAAAAAATGTTTAAAATGGTAGCTGGAGCTTTTCTCTAAAAATACAATACAAAAGCTGAAAACTGAGATCTCTACTACAGGGGAATTGGAAGGTGATGCTTCAATAGCTGATAAATAATGCACTGTACTGCTGTTCTCTATCCTACTTCACTGTAACTCTACCTCTGGTTATTTCTTCCTAAAATACCTTTTAAATATCATCTTGCGGCATTTGGAAGACTCTGCGCTGAGTAACAATGGAATGGGAAATACTTGGTTCTAAAAAGCACATCCCTCAGCCTTGAGCAGGTTACTTGATATGTGTAATATATACTGCTCCTTCTACAACTCAGTGAGACTCCACACGTTCATAGGTGTATGGAGAGCAGGATTTAACACTAGTTTTCTCAGTGCTAGGAAAACTGAATTAATTTCGGTTAGCTACAGACCTGTAAGAGTGAAAGCATGTGCTAAAGCCTTTGCTTTTTAACTGAAGCTGCACTAATGCATAAACTGGTGCTGAACTAATCCATCAAAACTGCTTCTACTGACAATGAAACAAATAGTTCTCTTCCTTCTCCCCTCAAAAGGGATACCTTTGTATGATGGAAAACAGCACTCCAATTGAACTGTAAGTATGATACTAAACATTAACTCCCAGCGTTAATTTACCCAAGGGTGTTCAAAGGAAGATCTAATGACACAAGCCATATGAGATTAATAGACAGTATCTGGGGGAGAGAGGTGAAGGGCAAAGGATGAGGCCAAACAAAGCACGCTGATCTCTCTCTTTCCCCCAACATTTTCATCCACCTTAAACTGCCTATGCTATGTCTTGCCAAGGCAGGCACTGGACAGGATGTCTCTTGCTGCAAAGTAACTCCCAGTGAGGAAAACCACAGGGGGAAACTTCTAAAAATAGTAATACTGGAGGCTATGGCAGCCAAAGATAATTCTGATGTTCCTATTACAGCAACTCTCACTTCTAGTCAAGTATACAGGATGCAGGAAGCAAATGTAATGACTCTTCAGAGGAAGACAGTCCTTGTCATTGTGTGAACACATAACATTCTTCATTTTGCTAAAAGCAAACGTGTTTGCATACATTCCTATCCTGGGCTGAAACTCATTAAAGCAGAAACACAATGGCTGATTTCAGCTAACTTGGCACTGCTCTTAGGGACACTTCATGTCAGTTTAACCTTTCTCAATTGAAGTCTACAATGATGCCATTCTACTTTCTTAAGCAGAATACTAGCAACATTAAATCAAATAACAAATGAGATGTTTAAAAAAACCCAGCATTTATACTTTAAATGCATCATTAGCACAGCAAAAGCTTATTAAACTCATACTGTAAACAAAGTTTATGGTTCATAAGTTAAACCGTTTTTTTCACACTGTACAGGTTTGATCCACAACTTCACTTTAGCTGAAAGGGAGTTGTAAAGTGTTTAGAAATGCCTTTTTTCTAGAACACTACTACTTTAGTAATCTGTTTATATTTTTCACTTATTGCAGTGAGCAATTCAGCATTTTTCTGAAGGAAGAACAACATAGCTAAATCATTTAGGCCAGAGACTTTATCCAGTACGGAAAGTACTGTCAAAAATAAAAATTCAGATCCAGTCAGCAGCTAGATCACTTTGCTTTGCCCCCACAGTGAGCAAAACTTTGTTTTAATGTGGACCAATGTAATTCCAAAATGCCATTAGTCCTGTTGTCAACAAGATTTGGTAAAAAGTGGCTTAATCTTTCTAGACTTTTAACCCTTTTCACAACAAAGGCTGAATGCTGTTGAAGTTGCCAGAAGGCTTTAGAAGGTCTTTCGGAACCAGAGAAGGAAAGGAAACCCCTTCCAGTCAGAACCTATTAATTTGGGACTGCATGGTACCTCTTCTAGAAAGAGCCCAACGGGAAGGTGCTCTTTGCAGCTGATGTGAAAGTGCCATTGACTGTGTACTGATACCATGCTGTTAGCTATGCTCATCAGCTGCTTTGCCCCAAGAAATTTTGCATGTTGGGACTACTGAAGCTGCACATAGATATGTCAGTTGGTAGCTCACTGGGCCCCAAATAAGCTGGAATGAAGGTAGTGTAGGCGAGCTCTGTTCTGTGGGAATGGTAGTGTGTTAGGGCCTTCTGGTAAACCTGATTGGACTCTCCGTGTCTTAGGCTGGCACAAGTCTGTCAACATTTTCCCCACAAGTAAACTTTCTTCTCTACAGGAAGAAAGCAGAAGAGCAGCAACACTTTCAAATCAGTTGTAAATCATCTCTAGGCTGGTAGGCAGATGCCAATGGAAGAATTGTTAGCCCTTAAACTACCGGAAGAAATTCTTTCTTCTTGTCGCAGCCTATGTGTCAATCTCAAAATAATGATTCTTCTCAAGATAAGTTGAATTACATTGTTTTTTTTAATCTGAATGAGTGTAGTGGTGAATTGTCCTGTAAGCACAGGCCCACTCTGTGGTATTAAGTGCATCTCACTTCCTAGGGGCCACCGGCCAGCGCCCCACACCCAGCACTCGCCAGCTTCACACCTGTGCTGCAAAAGGCCCTGGGCCCTGTCACGGGCGGTGCGAACTGCAGCCGCTTACCATCAGAACTGGGCGCTGACCCCTCCAAACAGGTCATAAGATTCCGATGTCAGTATTTTAAACACTGAAACTAAGACTAGCACCGTACCCACGGTAAGAACTGAATCTTCTGCCCGCTGCGGGTAGGCAATGCTCTATGGGACGACTCCATCCTGTCACCTCTCGGCTGTTTTTCACTGCCAGCGCATCTTCCCCGTTGGCTCCCGTACTTTTCGGGCCTAACTGCGCGCCGCTGCTAGGGGAGCCAATGGCCGCTACCGGCCCCGCAGCCCCCGGGGCCGAGCCCCTCCCCGCTCGCCCCGCTGGCTCCCCGGGCGGGCAGGCCGCCCCGGCGGCGCTCGCCTTACCGTGACGCCGTACTTGAGGGCGATGCCCTGCAGCGTGTCCCCGGCGCTGAGCCGGTGCTCCACGTAGCGCTCGGCCAGCGGCGCCGCCACGCTCGCCGTGCTGCCGTACGAGCGGGCCTTGGTGCGGGCCAGCCGCTGCGACAGCTCGGCCTCCGACTCCGGCCCGCCCGGCGGCTCCTCCCGCAGCGACTCGGCCATGCTCCCGCCGCTCCTCAGCGACCGCGGCTCCGCGCCGGCTCCGCAGCCGCCGCCGCGCCCCCGGGCATGGCGCGCCGCCCCCGCCCCCTCAGGCGCCGCCCGCCCGGCGGCGGCAACGGCGGAGGCTCCGGCCCGGCTCGCGGCAGGCCCGCCGCGCATGCGCCGCCGCCGGCAGCGCGGGAGGGCGCGTGCGCGGGGGCAGCGCGCATGCCCAGCGGCGGCCGGGGCCTGCTCGCCTGGAGCGGCGGCGGAGCGGGGCCGCCGGGCCCGGGCGGGCTTTAACGCGTTTGGCTGATACTCAAGCTGATAAAGAATTCACGTTTTCGTAGAAAAAGTTACCAAGCGAAGGTGTCCTCTCCTTCCGCGCGCCCCGCTTTGTGAGGCGGCCTCCCTGCAGGCCGTGGGCCTCTGCCCTGTGCTTCCCCAAAGCCGCCCCCGCCTCGGCGCTGCGCCCGCGGCCCTCAGGGCAGGGCTGGGAGGGCGCGAACACCGGGGTCTGGGCTGTCCGTAGGGATTCATTGGTCACTTGCTAAGAAAAAGGGATGCGTTTCTCTGTGCTGGCTCCTAAAATCTGTATCGCTGCAGTAGAGACTTCTGATTTCTCTTACCAGTTAAAAAGGAGCAAGCGGAGCACTGGTGGGTGTTGAGACTAAAACCCATTTGTCAGCCGGGAGTCTTGGCAACGCATACTTTGTCATTGAGGCAGAGAAGCAAAGAGTTTAAAAAAAAATTGGGTGTAAGTGTGCAAATATAGAAGTGCAGCAATTATGCTAGATTTATTCAAGTAACAGTAAGAAGTGGGAAAATTCCTTTGAGGAAAAACTAGTAGATTTCATGACTAATAACTTCGGGTTTAGAATATCCATGTTATTTTAAAATGAAGGTTATAACAGGGTGTTTTGAGTACCTACCAAGAAACCTGTGTATAGGCCGCCTTTGAAAGCTGAACCATTATTACTTAACTGGGGCTTTATAAGAAAAACTGTGTTACGTATATCTGGTGCACAGGTGTGCATCCTGTACAGACACAAATATGCACCAAAATACCAAGAACTGTCTGGGGCAGCCTGGTCTAGGTGACTGTGCTCTAGGCAGGGGTATTGGACAAGATGCCCTCCAGAGGTCACTTAAAACCTCAACTACGCTGTGATTCCGGGAAGCAGTGTATGTGTAAAAAAAAAAATAGTTTGGTAGAATTTTTTTTTTTTTTCTGAGAAGTCCTAGGAAAATAGACCTCTGGCTTAAACTTAAGCAAGAAAGACGTGTGAGAGATCTTAATTGGTTGATGTGATAACCTCAGCATTCCTCAGCCCATATTCACATAATTATTTGGAAAAACAAAATGCATCAACTGACATAATATCTAGTTGTGGGTTTTAGATTAATTATGTTCTGTGTGTGGATCATGGAGTCTCTCCAAGGAATACAGTACAAAAATCAAGGCAGATGTGACGAAGTTTGCTAATTTGGCTACAGGTTTCCAGGCATAAGTTAGGAAAATGTAAAAGCTGTCCTGCAAGATGCACGAGTTACTGATAAGGAAGGACATGTCAGCACCCCGTCATCACATGAGAGAAGCCAGTGTGGCAATCCTAGAGTGTCCAAACAGAGGAACTGTAGGCAATGAGTAGGCATATCAGAACAGTACAAGATATTATATAAACCGATGGCAAGAAAAGATTGACTTTCATTTTTCTGTAGTTCTACTGTGTAATTGGGAAGTTGGAGGCTCCCCTGGGGATGTCCAATTGAGGTTATCCCAGCTGTAGAAAGAGAGCACCGAATTGTGACATCTCTGTGCTTTCAGTTCTTTGTGAAACTCCCCGATCTGCTGGGCTGCATCAGCAGTTCAGCCGTGACCCACCTAGCAAAAGAGCTGAGCTGCAGGTCGGCATTTATTAAAAATGTCTACTGTGTATGCAGTGTGGAGTCATGGCTCAGCTTCAGCCTCTTAAGGCTGATCAATGGAAATTACAAACATCTGGATGCCTGCCTAGAGCTGGAATTACTCAGACCAGTTACTTCAGCTAAAGTGGCTTTTAGTAAAGGGGAGCTGCAGTTCAATAAAATGGAAATGTTGTTTAATGTTACTGATAGGATGAGCTGAACATGCAAAATCAATTAGTTTGAAAATGTGTTTGACAGGTGCACCAATATTAGACAGTATTATTCCTTCTAATGTTATCTTAAACTCTCTTTATATGCAAAGTGTGTGCAATACACTTTAAATCAGCTGTCACAACTCTGGGAACAGCAGCAGCATCCCTTGCGTTAGTATAAAGATACCTTAATGTTGAAAGCTATATTTTAATAATAAACCTTTTCAAGGATATGTATGAGGTTTTTCTCCTGGAGTTGCTGGATTGTCTTCTCTTTGCATCAGCAATTTGTGGAGATGTTTGTTTCTTTACCCCAAAATCCGTATTATAGCCAGAGAAATGTTTGGATCTGGGATGTTGCCAAGACACTTGATCTGATTAGGTGTCTGCCTTTTCTCTACATAAAGTGAATACCCTCTAAACAAAAAATTGAGTTAAAAATTTGAGCCAGAGCTTAAATTAGATAACCCATTTTTTTACCTGTATTTTTAATATGCTTTCAAAATGAGTTACAGAAGAAACTAGAAATGTCTTGCTAATGAGACTTCATTTTTAAGGAAGAAAATTGTCTTAGCAGTGTAAATGTGGTGTCCATGCTACTGAAATATCTTCATGGAGTGGTCTATGATCTTGTGAAAGCTAAACCTAGCTTGCCTAGGGTTTCTTGGTTTTAAGATGAGAGGCTCTGAGAGGTTGCTAGTTGTCAGACCCCTGTCTGACCTTGGTAGAAGGTGGAGCTCACTTGCTTCACCATGTCACACGAACTGGGGCTTGAGTCAGCACCGGAGTGTGAATTGGCATTGTGCCTGCGGTGCCTGCTTGTTGGGTTGCCCCATGTCTAACTCCAGACGAGCTGACAAGATCCTCCAGTGGGCTGCAGGAAGGAACGGTTTGCGCTGGTTACCCACCCCTCGAGGTGTGAGCGTTCAATGTAGGGACGTCAAACTTGCCACATTAGAAAGAGTCCCCGCTATAGCTTTGGGATTCTCATTTCCTGTCGTGGTTAAGCCCCAGCCAGCAACTAAGCACCATGCAGCCGCTCGCTCACTCCCCCTGCCCCAGTGGGATGGAGGAGAGAATCGAAGGAGTAAGAGTGAGAAACACTCCTGGGTTGAGATAAGAACAGTTTAATAATTGAAATAAAGTAAAAATAGTAATGATAATAATAACATATAATAACGATAATAATAATAATACACAAAGCAAGTGATGCACAATGCAATTGCTCACCACCCGCCAACTGATGCCCAGACAGTTCCCGAGCAGCGATCACTGCTCCCTGGCCAACCCTCCCCAGTTTATATACTGCGCATGACGTCATTTGGTACGGAATAGCCCTTTTGTCAGTTTGGATCAACTATCCTGGCTGTGCCCCCTCCCAGTTTCTTGTGCACCTGGCAGAGCATGGGAAGCTGAGAAGTCCTTGACCAGCATAAGCAGTACTCAGCAACAACTAAAAACATCAGCATGTTATCAGCATTCTTCTCATCCTAAATCCAAAACACAGCACTATGCCTGCTGCTAGGAAGAAAATTAACTCTGTCCCAGCCAAAACCAGGACACTTCCCCATAGCAATATTCTCCCTCCTAATCTCTGAATCAGCAGCTTATTGACATATGTGGGTATTTCCTGATGGGCAGGGGCTATATGCTAATTAGTTTTAATTTATTGGTTTACTGCCTGATCATGGTGGTGTCTGTTCAGCAAGGGAGTCTCTGGGCACTACTGACTCCACCTCCTTCCTACCTGTTCTCTTCTGTCCTTCCTGTTTCTCTGTTACTGCTTCTGTGATTTCTTTCCCCACAGTAGCTTCCAGTTCCAAGAAGCTGTACTTGCCCAAACCTGTTTCTTGCACTAAAATCAGTAATTCTTTAGGTAATGCTAGCATTGAAGTCATGTAACTGGGAATTGGATTTGACACTCTCATCAGACTTACACGGGACAGAGAAATTCACTCCTCTGAGTCATTGTTCCAAGGCTGGCTGCAGACATCGCTACATCTATTACTCATTTCACGTTTGGGAGGTTATTGCTGCAACTATAGCAGCTAGAAACATACTTTTAAAAATTAAAGCTTTAATTTCAGAGACCTTGACTAAGCATTGTGGAGTGCCTGCCTGACCTGAGGGTTCCTTAGAGCTGAGTCTGAAGAAGGGGAAACCCCTTTCTGCATTTTTTTTTCTTGGGGACATGTTTAGACCTAGATAATACTAGCTTTGCATTCTATATAAAACCCTTGTACAGGAACTGGATAAGGACAGAAAAGATGTATGGAAGCTAATATTACAATTATTTACTCATGAAGCAGTAGTTAAAGGTAATTCTAGCGTATCATTCAGTTTAGGAACTCTCACTGCCTCTTCTGTCTTTCTGAATTTGTTCTGAGGATAAGAGTTTTCAGTAGAGCTTCATGATTAATTTTCTAAATAACTAGCAGTATTTAAGTCTATGCAGTCCATTGACTTCCAGTTAGTATTGGATACTTAGCTGCCATTTTATCATTGAAAATCATCCATATCTGGATCAGTAAGTGCACAGTGGTCTTGATTTATTTTAAATATTATATAGGTCAACAGACTAAAGTCAGCAATCTTCTAAAATAGAGATCAGTATCAACTGAGTCTAGTTAAGGCGGCCCATATGATTTAATGGCAAAGAAGTAGAGAAGAGGATGCCTTCTAGCTATGTAATCATTCTGTTAATGATCAGATATTCATCAGCTACTTGGCAGTAAAGAAATCCAGATTTGCTTAGTAACGGGTTAAATGAAACAGCGAGCATTTCCTAACTTTGATGTTTATGATGCAAGCCAGGGACATTACTATTTATAATAGTTGTACTGATGTAGGACAGGGATGTTTTAATTTCAGGAACAATAAAAAAACTATCCTTGTGGACTATATGTGTGGGCAGATTCACAGTAATTAGGACAGAATAGACAGAAAGAAGGCTGCCCCCGGTAATGAGTGGCGTATCAAGCTACGCTGTCCACCTCTGCTCATGTTGCAACCTCTGACAAAAAAAAAACCCCGTAATGTAGGACAAAGATGAGAGACAAATCCTGCCTTTTAAGAATAATAGCCCTGGGTTCTGCAATTAGTTGCAGCAAGGAGAGAGGGTCCTGCATGAATTTCAAAATGAAAGTAGGTTTGTCTGAACCGATGCACGTTACTCAAGCTGTGCACATATTCCTCATCAAAATAAGCTCATTATGTAGCAGTAGCAGCTGTGAGCCATTATTAATATTTAACACTCCTAGCAGGGGTTACTATGGGTTTCTGTAATAAGGTTGCAAGACAGCGTTGCAATATCATGTGCTGTGGGTTTGCATTCTCAGAGCTTTTTTGGCTGCACGTTAAGTGTCAGTGAAGTTTTATTTATTTCCCTTCCCTACCATTTGCAGAGGCTGGATATCTTTGTAAGCTGTGTTGTAGTGCATGATTATCCATTCTTCATTGCTTCTAGCTTTACTTACACATCACCTGCTACTTAGTAACATCAGTGTTCTAAGTCCTATGCTCATAGGAGCAATCTTGCACAGGAAAGGATGCAAGTGGTTTGGGTCCTGTGGTGAGGGCTGGCTTGTGCTATCACCGATGTGTTCTGTTTCCTCCAGCCCTGTGGCTTTTGGTGTGAGCTGCTGGAGAACAATGATGCCAGTTAGCTGCTTCTTCCTAATGACGTCTTTTGACTGGTACTTGTTTTTTACTTCTGCATCCTGAAAGAGCAGGCAGTCCTTGCGCAATTCATGGTTATTGTCACTGAAAATAGGTGGGCTGAACATGCAAGATGGAATCACCATGTTCTGCACATCTGCACCCGAGAGGGGACCATCCATGGCTGTATCAGGCCGTGGGCCATGGGGCCAGCAGGCAGTACGCAGCACAGCACTGGCCACTTGGCAGGCAGGGAGTTGCTGCTGACGCTGCTTTGGAGGGGTGTGGAACAAGCTGTCCAGTTGCACTTCAGGGACAGCCTCTGCCCTTCAGGCTCTCTTTTTGCTTAGGTCTTTTTCTAGCCTTTTTATTATTCGTTAACTTTTTTTTTTTAAGTCATAAAATCCTTGGAATCAAACTGTTTACAGCTCTGTCTGGTTAATAAGTTATCAGGCAGTGAAGTCAACAGTACAGAAAGAGGAAGCATTTGGAGCAGCAGCATATGTATCCATTAACAGTATAAACTACACAAAATGCTGCTCTACACTAAGAAGCAATTGTTAGGAAGGTGCTCTGGGAGAGTATCTGCTGTCCTTCAACGACTTCTGGGTTAAATGTATTCAATTTACAACTAAAATGTCAGGCTATAGTCTTCCTTAAATTCATGCCTCGCTGATGACGTATGCAACCTTGAATTACGTGTAGCAGATGGATACATGTTGACTAACTTCATAATGTGTCAATAGCATGGTCCCTTTTACACTGTTTAGTCAGTGTATTAGTGACAGGAGATATTAGCACCACGCTCTAACCAACTGAGCTAATATTGGCAACATACCTTTTACCTCCCAGGATGGCTTACAGATTTGCAGGTGGTGTTGCCTGGTGTTGCTTATCTGGTTTTGTCCATGTAAACCCTGCTGCAAGACAATGGCGGCACATCATGCTCATTTTGGAAGGGGAGGAGTGCGGAGATGGACACCAAAAATAGTGTGGAAAACATGGAGGTAGAAATGTGTGAAGAACAGACAACTTTTTGACTCCTGGACAGCTGACTGTTTATCATTGGACTTCATGACACCATGTTTGATTTCCATTTCCAAAGTGAAATTAATGTCAAAATCAGTTCTTGTGTATTGCATTAGAATGCTAGTCATTGCAGAATACTTCTGAGTTTAAACACGTTTGTAATTTAGCTTTTGTATGTTTCTATTCACACTGCCTCACCTGTCCATGCTAACCGCTGCTTCTCATAAGCTTCCTCTGTTCACGTGCACCTGCACCCCAGCTACGGCCTCCATATGCAGGATCCTCACCATTATCCCACTCTGCCATCGCTGCTGAGCCTTCTGGTGCCACGTTACCAATAATGTCTTCCTTTCCCTGCTGAATTCAAATTCCGTGCAATTAACTCCTGCTTTAGCCTCTTTTAATTAAAAAGCAATGAATACAGTAAATCTGGATGTAATATGATAGTTAATGTCTCTCCACTGATGTGTAAACCCAACAACAAGCATAAGAAACACAGCTCTGTCACGTGGGAGAGCTGTGCAGAATAGCCAGAGGGATGGTAATAAGGAAGTGTCTTGTCTTCGCTTCTCTGTGACGGGCTTTTTCACTCTCAACATTTTCGGTTGGAGAGTATTTTATTGGAAAAATCTGTAAACAGGTGATTCACCACTAGAAATGGCTTATTCATAAAAAACCCCAGCACCGCAATATTCATTTGTCAGTGGGTGTTTTTTCTTTAAAGTGTCATTATGCACCTAGCTTTGCCAAAGTAGTTCCAGTCACAGCTCTGTCTAGAGCCAAAGGGAACTTAATTAAGTGAAGAACCACAGAGGAAAAGACTGCTTTACTTATATATGTTATTACAATTCCTTTTTAAGGCTTATTTTTACCAACAGTTTTGTATAACCTATTCTAACAGGTCAAGAATAACTTGTTTATTTTAAACATACTTTTAGATTTGTTTTAGCTCAGGAAGACTCAAAAAATAATCAAACAGCGCTTTTCACCCTTCCCTCAATCTTAGGGTTCAGTACAACAGCAATCGACTAGTGATTTCAAAGAGGTCTGTCCTTTATCAAAGTGTACCTCAAACTGCTTCATCAGGGAATCCAAAGAAGCTGTCCAGAAATGCCCCAAGAACATGAATGAAGTCAGCAGACATGCAAAAATCCAGATCAGAATATCAAGCTTTTCATCTCCATGTGCTACCTACTAAACTATAGTTATTCTTCCTTATGTCTGCTCATCGGCCCTATTTCTCTTAACTGTCCATCCTCCTCCTACATTTCCATCTTCGTTGCCCTTTCTCCTTCTTCAGGTTGGATCTGGCTTCAGCTATGGAATTGAAGTAGTCTCAGACGGAATCTGAACTGCCAGTACACTTGGTCTGTCCTCTAGAGTCCACTTTGCTTCAATCTGTGGAGTCACTTAGGTGATTAAGAGTGTAACTTCGAAATTCAAGCTGTGAATCTTCAGCTGCCTGCGGATACCCCAACAGCCCCCTGCCCACTTGAGAGAAGAGCTAGGAGAGGCATACAGATGCATGCTCTTGTGATGTATGCTTGCAGGGTATACATGCGTCTGGAGGAAAAAGAAAGAGCAGCAATTGAAAATAAGGGGGAGAGGGTTCTGTATGTGAATATTTTCCTTCAAGGAAAAACAAAGTTTTACTCTTGCCTTGGAAAGAGGGACTCAAATTAGGCTTTTGCCATGAGTCACTTCTGAAATTACCTGTCTTCACTGAGCGCAGAAGATGCCTCAGATTACAGCTTCCCCAGGCCTGAAGGTGGCCCTTGTGGTGCTCCTCTGAGAGCAGCCTGTTACTGGTGGGAAGGGAAAACTACTCTTTGAATAAGAAGACAAAACAGTGACAAGAGTGCATTGAAGCTGTGTAGCAAGTTTCTATTCCAAGAGCTCTCTTTGCCTTCCAGGATGTTTACTAGTGTATATTTTCTTCCTGTAGGAATATTTTAATTTGGCCTAATTGGCTTTGTAGCGCATGCTGTCATGCAGTGTCCAAAACTGGAGTATGTTTTTGGCCTGTGACTATTTTTAGCTGGTGTAAATAGGGCACTAAACCAGCAGCGTTCATGCTTTTCATTACAGGCTTCTCTCTTTGGGTACTGAGGAGTTGGCCTTAGAAGTGCTATAATGGTATTATTGGAAGTGAGAAGGTGATGATGGACCGAGTGGGTCATTGTTTTGTATTCGGACAGTTTCTGGGTGCTGTTCCTTAGCTTTTAAAGTCACAATTGTGTCACAACTTTCTGTGATCTGGTAGAAGACACTTGGCTGATCTGAGTGAAAACTGACTTCCCCCACCCCCCCTCAGGTAAACTGTTTCCACTGGGAAGGAGGGTGGGAGACGAGGGTGTGGGTGCATCTGCCTTTCCTTCTGCTAGCTAAGACGCGCAACAAACTAAAGTGGCCATACAGTCTCTGCTCTTATTTTCTGCTGTTGATCTATTATTTCTTCAGTGCTTACACTTCAGTACTCTGCTTATATTGCCACCCTGTTTATATAGATACAGAAAGCTTTGAGATCAACCTGTAAACACAATCTTCATGGTGAGCTACAACAGTCTGGCAGTTTTGTGTCCTTCATTTTCGTTCCCATGGGGTTTTTTTTACTGAAATACTGCCCTCGAGTGGCGACCAGCTGATTGATCCCAACTGGAGATCTCCAAGCCGTTGCTCCTGCCTGGCCGGTGTGCCCCTTTGCGGGGCAAATGTTCCCGGTACCCAGGCAGCCGCCCAGCGCAGCGAGGCTCCGGAGCTGGCGTGCAGCTGAAGCCAGCTGGCCAGCCTGCTCTGTGCAGTAACTGATGTCAGGGTTCCAAGCAATGTTACAGCACAGCGGCTTGAACTCCCTGGCAGCAAGAGTGTCCTCAGCTTTTACAAGAAAATGGAGAACTGTAATTCTGAAGGAAATGTAATGATTCGAGATGCTACTCTGATCACAAGCCCTCTAAACTTAATTTATATGAATGCTTCTTCCAGTAACTCCGTCCGTTGTGCTGTTTCTGGACCAGAGTTCATGGTTTTAATGTAGAAACTGTAACTTTCTAGAAGAATGTTTTTCTGTGACAGGGTAAAGATCTCTGAGCTTGTCTAAGTGGTACTTCCACTGTGCTTTCTGGGTCTCCCGACAGTATTTTATAACTTTCTTTCTGTTAAACCCTGAGCAGACTCGAGTTAGGCTCTGACAATGCGACACTTAGGGAGGAAACACCATGTAGCGAAGGTGGCCTCTGAATCAGCTCCAGAGCACCCTGCCAGTTTATTAAGTCAGAATACAAGATGAAGAGTTAATAAAGGGATAATGGTGGCTTGTGGGAAAGCAACTTGAGGCATTGCTGCTTTCAGTTTTATACTATGCCTCTCTGCCAGAGGTTACAGTCTTTACACCAGTTTTGCTAGGAGCATAAGGACACTGGCTCCTCAGTCAGTAAGTCATAGCTTAGTGTACTGCTTTAACTCAGAGATGCTTGTTTTCCTGGGCCACTGAAAAGTGTGTCACTATGTGACTTGTTTTGCCTGCAAGTTAAAAAGCAAAAACAAAAATGAGAAAGGGGTTTTATGTGAAGGGAGTTATGTCTTTTGGGAGGACTTTGTTTTTAGCATTCCCAGGGTATTTGAAGAATACTCCATGTTTCCATGCTTCATTGTAGACCTATTATCCAAAGGGCAATATAATCCTACCTGTATGTTATTAACTCTTCTGGCAAGTACCAAGTGTGTCCTATTGGGAATATTCTCATGTTCTCATCTTTTCCTGAAGACAGAGGATAGTGCTTTTATTATGTACTGTAAACTTCTATCATCCTGCACAATGTGCAGATGCCATACTTTATTTCTGCATTAACACGTCTAATTAGGCATAGGCTTGTTTGTTCAAGCATCAGTATGGTTTGTGGAGTCAGATGTAAGTGAGTATATAAGGTCATGTAATTAGAACACCTTCTTCCTCCTCAAAGAATTTCAGCTGCAGAGTCCCTTCTAGGGAGTCCTTCAGGACTGTTTGTTTAAGTGCCTGAGTCTTCCCTACTTCCCTATTCCTTCTGAATCCTAATACCTTCTGAAGGTACAAGTCTGGGGTTTTTTTGTTTGGTTGGTTGGGTTTTTTAGCTAGTTTCCTCCCTCACTGCTCAGCCTTTGTCCTTTAAAGTATTTGCTGCAATGAACAGCTAATTCTTGCTCACCGTCCTTTGGGTGATTAGTCTTTGCAATAGTTGTGCCTATGTGTGTGAATATACGGCCTGTATGAGTGTATGAAGGCCTCTGAGAGCCTCTATGTGAAATACCTATGTCAAATATTGCCAGTAAAATAATCTCCTTGATGATTTGGCTCAGCTGAAGACTGCCTGTACTGAAGAGCTCTATTGGAAATTATTTACATCTCCATTTCTACTTGCTGAGAACTCCTTAATTAAGACTCTGGTACTGGCCATAGAATGTGATTTCTACCCCCCACCCCCCTTCCCCAAATTATCATATTGGCACTTCATGTGCTTTTACCCAGCGCTATCTGAAGTCCCATCAAAACAGAGTAAAGTATGGGAAGACTGTCTGGGGCATTATTACTACAGGCAAGAATATGGAAAGGAAATGCCCAGAATATTATGGTAGTTAGCCAGGTACATACTAGTTTATGCTCTGAATTTGCAGATGTGAATGCCAGACTGGCAAGCAGAAGTTACGGACAGCTAATTCTAGAGCCAAAGTTAGTAAGCTGGAGTGCTTGAAGCAGTGGTTATCTCTAATATTAAACCAGTGCTAGGTCAGATGCTAAATACCAATGGCTAGGCTGTATGTATATGGAGGCTTGGACAATGGTGGCTCCTGGAAGCAGTTAATTTTCACTAGACTTGCAACTGAAAGTACTTAGCTGGCCAGAGCTGCAATGAGAGGAGGCATGTTCTCTCTTTCAGCTAGATTGCATTAGTTACATTAGATTTCACATTTATTTATAATAAATGTGAATACATTTTGATACATGTAATCCATTACTTTAATTTGATGCATTTAATTTTGATACATTAACAATTTACTATAAATGTGAATTAGATGTATCAAAATGGAAAGACAATCTATGGGAAAAAAAAATTTAAAGAAAATAATTTGCTGTCACTATGTGAAAATGAACAGAATCCCTGCTTGTTTCTATCAGAAGCTGTAACAGCTACTATCACCCTACAGCTTTCAGTTATACCTGCTCACAAATGTGTTTTGGTGGGCAGGTAATCTATATAACGCCATGATTACCTTACAGTATAACAATGCTGGACTTATGCCCAAACACCCGTGAGTGTATCAAATTGGGTTTCGGGTTTTTTTTACACTGAAACAATGGGTGCAAACATAAGCAGTAAAATATATAATGGCATAGAGTAATAAATAGGAACAACAGATTAATATGATCAGTTGGAAAGAAATAGATTATTAGTAGTTTCATTGTTAGGATTCATATTTAAATCACCTGGTTCTTCTGTAAAAGAAATGAGATCAAAGAAAATAAAACGTTTTGCTTGATGGGTGGGGCAAATTGGGGATTTTTGTATGGAAGCTTCCTATAGTGATTACTCTCTTCTACAGAGTTTAGATGCAGTATGGTGGCAGGCTATGTGAAATGGTGGAACCTGAATTGGGAAGGGGACCCGTTGATTTGCTTGCTGCTTACATCAAATAATCTTTGCTTCCCTTGAATTTGAAATTTGGTCACGCATAGCATCATCTATGCTAGTGTCTTGTGTCCTTAAAAAGATAACTTGAAAAGAAATGAAGGGAGCAAAATGGAGAAATTTAGTAAAATAGGCATGCCTGCTCCCTGCAACTCAATGCAGAAAAAGGTTTTTCCTTCCCTTTCCTGGCTGAATTCATCAATATAATTTTGGCTTTAGTTTCTAAGCTCAGCCCAGCATCTATTTGTTACTGTGCAGCAAATCTGTGTACAATACTAACTAGATGTGGCACCTCTTTTCTAAAATAGACTGTCCCAATCTGTCACTTTATTCTTTGGCACCAGGGATTTTCATTTTCCTGAGATGAACTCCACTGCTGGCCATCCAGCCTGATGGAGTGGAAGAATTGCAGAACAAACTGCTGCCATCAGCTAATTCACCTGAACAAAGCAATATGTGAGACCTACCTCGTCCTATGAGTGTCCTGTCATTCACAGCAGCTGAACAAATATTTTCAAGATGGCAAGTGAGCCAATGGGAGGAATTACCTGAAAGAGCCCAAACACTTTATGCAAACACCTGTGCTGCTCTTAGTCATACAAGTTTGCTGGAACTTGCTTCACATCTTCTTTCCTGTTAAGCAATTCTTTCAAGCTGCTGTGAATCATTTCCTAACCCCATGTCATATGAAGAGCCTGAAAAGGCATCTTCAGTTTCTCAGAATTTCTCAGAATCAGTCTTCTGCTGTTTCCTGGTGAGCATCCCTGGTGGGTTTGTTTCATTAGGAAGTAATCATGGAATTAATTAGCATTTAGTATCAAGGTTGACCTTCTTGTAAAATTATATAAAACCCTTGAGGCCTACCTATTGGTTACAGCTGCTGGGATGCTTTTCTCCATCAAAAAAATGTAGCTTGATCATGAACATGGCACCGCTAAGTGATGCCTTTGTTCACTATATGTATGGTTTGGTATCTTGCTTCTAGAAGAGCGTGCCACAGAAAAAAAGGAAAGAGAAGGTGAAGGAGAGGTGGAGCAAGGGGTTAAGGAATCCTTCAGAAGAGCAAAGTGGTCAGGAGCTGTCTCTTGACCTTGCATGTACAAAACACGAAGCTTAACTCTGCAGCTCCATAGCTGGGAACAAAAGCTCAAAGGTTTCAAGCACAAGTCAGGAGCAGAGTCAGAGCAGTCCTCTGGAGCCAGAGTCTCTGTAGAGCTGTCTGTGCCTCTCCAATGAGTTTTTAATTTTTTTTTTTTTTTCCTTACACAATGGTTATTGTCATGATTTGGTCCTTGTCTTGCATGGATCCTGAGGGATTAGGATGGCATTGTGGGATGGGTATTCAGACCCTTTTATTGCCTCTGTCCTCTTCTGCAGCATAACATGAGATAATGTGACTCTGCAAAAAGAGCTGGCTAGGCTTTTTTCTCCTCACCCTACTTCCATGTATTTAGTCACATAGATCAAACTCAGCAAGCTGACCACCAGTATTTAATGCATGAATCAAGAAACAAGAAGTACTGAATATATGAATCTCTTAAAGTGTTGTGACCTAGTTGCCATCTGCTTTCATTAATTACTGTTCTAATTGTCTGCCAGGATAAGAGGTTAATTTTCCTTCATTAAAAGTAGCATTCCATACTATCAGTATATTTCTGCTCACTCATATGACTGATTAGTATGAAATGTATATTGAGTACAAAATATGCAAGAAAGAACAAACTTTTTAGAAGTAGAATAGTGCATATGAATTGCTCTTCTGGTTGAGGGAGAAGTCTGTTCACATAATCAGTCCAAGTTAGTGCTGAGAAATACATGAAATCTAATAAAAATCGAGGGAAGTCTGCTAAAATCATGTTTCTCACAGAAAGATATGACTGTGGATATCAAGTGGCTCTGAGGGCATAATTTCTGTGAAGTTGCAGGGTTTTTTCACCTCCTATCAAGTGCACTTACTCATCTCAGTGAATATTTGTACAAATGGCTCAAACAGCATGGGAACTCTTATAGTAAACAATTATATGCCTCCTAGGGCAATAATGAGTGCCTTAAAATTAGCAGGCAGAAGGCTAATGTTCAGCGGTAGTTCTGAGATGCTGGCTCTGAATTAGATACTAAAATTGGAATCTTATTTCACAGCTTTGAATAAGAAAGCTGGGTTTGAACAAGAACTAGTTTTTTTGTTTTAACTGGCCAAATTAGCTTCCTTGAAGAAAAAGGTGTTGTGAAGCACGCTTCAGCTAGCTTGGTTATACAGAGATTCTTCAGTCTGTTTTACTGAAGTAAAATTAATAAACGTGTTTAATCGTCCTGTGAATTGGGATCATTATTTTAGTATAGTCATAACTACAAAGGAAAATGTTAATCACTGAGATTGGATTATGCAGTGACCTTTTAAATCCATGACGTTTGCAGCTATTGGACTTGCTTCAAAGTAGGAGTCAGAAAGCACTTTTCAGTGGTGGACCTTTTGGAAATAGTTTCAATGTTTCTGTCCAAAAAATAACAAACAAATTAAAGAAATGCTACTTTCCAGTTACTGATTTTTGAATTCTTTGTATAATCCACACCATGAATACACATGATGTTCTCCAGTGCCTCGATGTCCTGAAAAAACAGCAGTTTTCAGCTTGTGTTTATAAACTCATAAACTACTTTTCCTTTTTTTCGTGATTAAAAGGACTTGACATTTTCATTTGGTATTTACGTTAAATCTGAAAGTGGAAACAAGAAGCCCAAGTTCATTCAGGCAGATCTTTCTCCCCAGTAGGACTGCAGCTGCTTATGAGTTTGGATTCAGTAGCTGTGATGGTACTGGTCACCTGTATGGGGTTTTCTGAAAGCGCCTGCAAACAAAGAAGGACTTCTGTGGAGAGCAGTGGGTGAGGAGTCCTTGCTCTGCTGCAGAGGCTGAGTGGGGTCCCTGGGCAGTCGGTCGTGCCTGGGCTGGTCCTGTCTGACCGCAGGTGCTTTAAGAGGTACCTGGGCTTGAGGTCACCAGAGAGCCGAATACATGAAAGTAAATGCAGCTGGGCTTCTATACATTAGGTGCAATGGAGCCAGACATGCGTTTGTAATTTTTAACTCTAAAATAGAAATAACAAAACTGCTGGTTTAGTTTCTAATCTCTTTTCAATGGTAACTATGCTTTTGCTAGATATCTGGGCTCTGTGTGGCACACTGTGGGGCCTCCCATTCAGCTGAGGCTGCTAGGCTCTGTAAAATTTAAATAGCTGTTACAAAAGCACATGCAATCTTTAGAGCTAGTTTCGTAGCTTTTAATTGACCTGAGTGATTATCTAAGCCACAGGGAGAGCACTACCTGAGCTGTTCCAGTGCAGGGCTTAGACTCATCTTCTTAAAAGCCTCTTTATGAATCATAACTCTTTCTGTCCTTGAATAACTTAAGATTAGCAATGCTGTTAGATTTTAAGATTAACAGTCCAAACCTCTTAATGATGGCTGGTTTTGATGCACCTCTGAAGAAGCAGGTACCATTACTCATCCTCACTTGGACTATATCCCTCGGTCCATTTTGTAACATCCTGTAGCTCTTTCTTCATCACCAGCTCCTGACCTGGCTCTGTAAACAGGCAGGCTTCTATTGTTGAATGTTAAATCTGGCAAATGAGTAAATCAAGTAGAATGTGTATTCAGAGCTGACATTTCAAAGGTGAAGCCTATGAGGATTAGACTAGGATTGAATTTATTTTTCCAAAAGTGATTACACTAAATCATATTTCTCTGCAGTGGACAACATTATGCCATACTGGTAATTTAGTCACTTTTGTAACTACATTCACTAATCAGGAATTCTCTTAGCAAATGTTTTTGCTTGCAAGGATGTCTGCTCATCATCTCTATTGCCAACATATCATCTGCGCACTAAATCTACCTTAGCTTCACTGACAGTCCGTAAAATTTCATTTTAAGGTATCAGCTATTACATTAGTGTATCCATGTTGGTCTTCCATGTTGTCTGTATTCTCTCAGGCTTTCTAGTCCTTCTCATAAACCCAGCTGTTGGCAGAGTAGCAGCATTTCCTTGTAGTGACCTCAGTCCTCCCTGCATGTGGCTTTGTTTTGGGTGGTTACCTCTGGTTTGGGGATGAGGCTGCTACTGTTTCAGCTGTGCCATTACACAGAGCATCTTACTTGCTCCTTGTAGCTGTATGGCAGCTACTGTTTACGCTGAGTTTCAGGAGACTCCGGCCAGTCTATCACTGTGAATGGCATTGGTTTCTACCTATTTTTATATTTTGTCTCCTAACAAGAGCATGAGCTCTGATTAGTCTGTGGTGTGATACGTAACAAATCTTTCAAGTCAGTCTGAACTGGGTTAAAATTAAAATCATGAGTCTTCTTCCAATTTGCATATGTAAATGGGATGAAATCAAAACAACAAAACCTTGATGTTCTTTATTACAACTGGACTGGTCATTTTGAAAAATAAGTTTGATCTTCCCTGTGTCGTTCTGGCAACAATTCCTGTAAATAGGTTAGTTCTACCTTGTTAACATCAAACCGCACTGTGTCTCAGGTGTGACGTGCAGGACAAGAAAATGTCCTCTCATTGGAGAGCACATTTTGTTAGTCATGTTTTTCATCTGCATCCAGACAGGTTTTTCTCTATAACTCTCTTTCAAGAGAAAGTGATGTTCTGGAGAAAGAATGTGTCCCTGCTCCTCCCTGAGC
Source organism: Pelecanus crispus (assembly GCF_030463565.1). Taxonomy (NCBI): domain Eukaryota; kingdom Metazoa; phylum Chordata; class Aves; order Pelecaniformes; family Pelecanidae; genus Pelecanus; species Pelecanus crispus. The sequence continues at coordinate 14,181,983 of NC_134649.1, forward strand.
CAAAATAAGTCCTCAACTCTTTAGACTATCCTCAGGAATTTCTTCTGGGCAGTTCAGTCATTTGGCCCTAGTAAGGCGAGTTCAGCAGGAGCCCTGAACCTTGGGCGAGTGTTTTCTGGGAGCCAGAGTCAATGGTATCTGAGGAGTGGGGTAGAGGGGGAAGTCCAGATGCTGATTTACATCACTCAGTGCCAAGATTAAAATAGGAGCTCTTCACAAGGCAGAGCTTTTAGCTAAAGGCTTGGCTTTATCTGGAGAAGTCTTTTGTGCTATGTACATTAAGAGAAAAGCACTTCAGACTTTGAACCTTGAAGCCAATTGTAAAGTTTTGAAAGAACAGAGCTGTGGTTGTATCCCTGACACTGCAGATCCTTTTTTGCTGTGGACATCAGGCAATTAGGGGACAATGCTGGTCTCATTCTCCTGCTTCCTATTGCATACCTTGTATGTATTAGCAGTACCATTTATTTTAAAACCTATTTTATATGTGTAAAGCAGAAATCAACTTGAGTGCTTTTAGTTAAAGGGAAAATGGAGATTCTCAATGCAGTGCCATTTACTGCTGCTAGTAGATCTGCAGCCCTTTCCCTAGCAGCATAAAAATGGTTGGGAGCAGCAGGTATTACCTGGAAAGGTAGTGCAAAGTGTTACTGAGGAGATCTGGGCTCTGTAATATGACTAGAGACTTCTTTTGGTGAGGTATCTGAAGGTGGGATGAGCATCAGCAACCATATGCATATAGTTGTGGTACATGTAATGACCTTGTGAGTAAGAACAGGTGAATCCATCTTTCAACTGCTCCTCATCACTGAGGAGCCAGTCCCAAAAATCTGTAAGGGTAACTGTGCAAAGGCCACGTATCAGGGAATGGTGGTGTCGCTCCATTCAGCTGTACTGGAAGAACAGGGTACAGCTTAACCGTTCTGAATACTTACAATGGGTATGTGCTCTTCTGGCTATGCAATGATTTAGGGATGAGTTTAGAAATGCTTAAATCAGGTCTGTGAGAATGCAAGTTTTCTCATCTGAAAAAGCAAATTGCTTCATGTTTTAATTTTATTTTTTTCTGAGTATTTTCTTGTCTTCCTTGCACACTTATTTAGTCTGTAGAACTTAGAGGCTGGTCTGTTACTCCGGGCTGTGAATTTCAGTGCCTCATCATTAAATATAGGTCTTTACAGTACCTATTGTATACCTTGTCCCAAGTTGATTTTTCTTTATTAAAAAATTACTTTTAGCACCACTCTGGATTCATGTCTTCCCATGGTCCATGCTGTGACTGGAATTTCCTGTGTTATAAAGCATTTCAAAAGTGTCATTGCTAAAAATTACAGGCATATGGAGGGTTAGCCTTTCTTGTTGTCTTTGATTTTGCATCTCTTTTTCCTGAATGTTTGCTTGTATAGACTTTCACCTAACACTGAAACAGCAAAACCCCCCAACATTTCCAGCTGTGTCTTCAGTTTGAACTCTGTACTATAGTGATTTTTAGCCTATGATCTTTGGATTCCTGAAGGTTAGCAGCCTACTGTCCATCTACCAGAAGATGTAAACTTATTGTGGTAGGTCCTCCTGGGAGGAGAGTGGACAAACCCCAACCTCTTCCTCCCATGATCAACGATACAACCGAGGGCATGCTTGGGAGCTTCTGATTCCAAGTATGTCTTTTCCTTCCTTGCTCTGATGCTGAAGGGACTTTCTGAATGTTAGAGGCTGACAGGTGCTGGCGGTGAATCTCAGGTCTTACAGTGATGAGCACACAGGCATCACAGGCAGATCTACTTGGTGTCCATCACCTTCGCACTGCCCTTCCTTGAGGCAGTGGTCATGCCAGCAGCTGTATGCAGCCCCACTTCATCCTTGGAGCCAAGTGCTTTTTCCCATACGCTCTTTTGGCCAGCTGTAGTCTCTGCTGTTTGCTGTCTGTTTGAAGTCTTTTAGTGGCTTGCCTAGGGAGTGCAGTAAATATTACGACTGTGGGAGAAAGGAAGGAGCAAGAATCAAGCCATTAATTAGAGGCTGCCTAGCCTGAGTAATCCAATGGTTAAAGCACAGTTGCCATGACAGCACTGCCCCTGGATGCTCCAGCCTGAGTCACGCTCCTCCTGCTCCCCTTTGCTGTGCCCCGATGCCCAGCTGCGTGTCTGCAGAGAGGGTGACGCTGCTCTCGCTCGTACCCAGACAGTGAGCAAAGGCTTCAGTGAGTCACAGCAGAGATCAGAGGGGAGGGAGAAGTATTACTGCAGCCCCAATGGGCTCCTCTGGAAACCAAATGCGTGACTACTAGATAAATCTTCATTGACAGGGCGGTGCATCAGGCTCTGTAAGGAGCTGCTACAGGAAACGTCAAGGGGACGTCTATTTTTAACATTTTGTTGGGTGAATGGGAAAAAAGTACTGAATGTACCTGTGCCTCAGTTTCCACCTCTGTAGTGTGTTAAGGATGCATACAGTAGTTGCTGTTTGAGTACTTTTAAATGTTTGTACCAAAACTGTTTGGCAAAATGCAGCAAACTGATTTATTAATGATTTCAGGATGGTCCAAAAATTGAAATGTCACTTGTACCAGTCAAAGGGGGAGTGCCATTGATAGCTACCCCTTCTAAAGCAGGCTTGTTTTCTAAATGTAAAGTTGACATTGGAGGGGATGTTCTGAGGATCAGTAACTTGAGGTAGTCATTAATGCCCAGTTTAGAGAAACGTGGAAAGATGCATCACCCCCCAAAACTTTATGAGCTTTATGTATTCCTCAGCTTTGCAAAAATCTCAGTGCATTTACAGTGACAGCCACACATTCAGTGCAAATCCAGTCCTGCCTCCCCTCCCTCTTCAGTTAACCGTAAGTAACTTGTTTGTCATCCTGTGACGACTTTGTTACTGGAGGCAAACCTGCTGTACTCCCTGTCCCTGGCAAAGCAGCCGCCAGTACTAACCCACCCCCAGGCCCAGCGGAGTGGGGAGGTGTGCCCTGCAGGGCACCCCACTGAATGCCAGCACTTCTTTCAGAGCTCGCTTTCTCATTCCTGCTGCTTGTAAAACTTGCTGAGGGTAATGTCGTCATTTGCCTTTGCAATAAGTTGATGTTAATTAATAGTAGGTGACTAGCGTTTCCAACAGAGTGAACTTGCTGCTTGCTTGGGCTTTCCTTCACGGTGTAGGAAGACTGTCCATGTCCTGTGCAGCAGATAAGAGAGGATTTCCAAATATAGCTCAGCCTAGCAGCAGTGTTTATTCTAAACTCCTACAAGGTAGATGCAGTCTGCTTCGGCACTATCAGCACACAGATGATTACTGGGCATGGTCTGAGTGAAAGCAGTTAAAAGGTGCTTGCTAACTTGGATGGTGATGACGTTAAGATCTGGTTGTGCAGTGCTAGATTCCTCAGAGCTGGGGTGAGAGTTTTACTGTATGTACCCTCTGTGGTACCTAAATGCTTTTGGGGGTAAATTTCTCTTTAAGTCCAGAGCAGCTTTATTCAGGGGAGGAGATTCAAAGGGTCATCCAGAGGGCTGATTAGCTTGGCATTGGTTTAAACATTTTCAAGTAAATTAGCCTGCCGAGGTCTCCTTTGTTAAGTTCCAAGCAGAGCGAATGATTGGGCTCAATGTGAACATCCGGAAAAGGATCCAGAAGGTCGCTGCCAATGCTTTTTTAGTATCTCTGGCAGATCTTGTGTGCCAAACTGCTCATATGTCCAGAGGTAAACTTAATCACCAGCTCTGAGCTGCTATCCTTCCACCCCAGCTGAGCTGACAGATGCCTTAGGCTTTTCACTTCTTCTGTAGCAGGTGGATTTTACTTTCAGCACATGGAAATACCTGCATATGTCATACCTCATTCATTTTTGCCATTGCATCATTTATTCTCTGGAACATAGTTCTGGTGTTAACTTTTTTCTTTTATTCTAAATGATGCAAGTATTTGGCCTGATTAAATTATAGGCTTGGTACTGGCATGCAATTTAAGGATATCAGATACACAGGAGGCCAGACTAGGTGGACCCATAGTCCCTCTTACGGAAAAATGAGATCCAATCGGATCATTATATAGAGCAACAAGCAGTTTCAAAGCAGCAGGAGCTGACAGTAACTCGTGGGCACAGCCATGACCTGTACCACCAGGGTGATTAAGTACACACGTGGCCTTTGCAATAGCTTATCCGACACTGACACGAGTGGCATAGCTGGACGCTACAATGACTGTGTGCATCAGTGGAAAAACAATATGCAAAAGCTTTTGCAAGTCCCCTCCTCAGCACCCAGATCTGCTCCTTGGATATTCTTGCAGTGATTCATTCTGACCCCAAGCTAGCAAGTCAGCCCAGTGAGTCCTTCACAGGACCAGCAGGTACTTCAGCCGGTGTCTCTGGGGACTGCTGCTTTTCTCGGCACTGGCTGTGTGCAGGTTTGAGTCCCGGCTGACTTCAGGGCATGCAGGAGCATGCCTCTTCTCCTTGTAAACAGTGTGTTTTCCACTGTACAAATGGTAAAAGTAACTCATTCTGACTTGCTAATTTAATTATGGAGTGAGTTTGAAAGCTTCAGAAGAGTGAAGGGAAATTGTATTTTTAATTGGATTTTCTTAACAGTACAAAAATAGAATAGGAAATAACTAGAAGATATTAAGTATGACTGTCTCGTTTTAATGAAAAACGCATCCCAAATGGAAGAAAACGCATTTTTATTTAAATGTCATCACATATCTTTGTTTAAACCTTCAGTCTTTCTCATTATGGAAATGATCTTTCAAACTCTGTGATTCTCTAACAACTGGAAGGAACTCCAGCTCTTGGCAGGTGGCATAACTGCTTAGGACCCTGCTGGCTGGGTTTGTCGCAGCTGCTGAGCACTTCTGTCTGCTTATGACCATCAGACTTCCATTTCCCTTCTGTCAGGCACTCTGGTTTTTCTCCACAAATGCATATGAGATCAGTACTCTGCAAAAAAGCATGGTTAAGAGGAGCAACTTAAATGCGAGGTTAACCCGGTCCAGCTTCATAAGGAGGGCTCTTGACCTTATTCCAGGCTCAGAAGAGATGCCATAAACTTCCCCGTGGTTCATTTAAGATGATGTCACAGTAGTTAGCCTGGATCAACCAGCGCATTTGCAGTGTAAAGGTGGGGAGAGCTTAACTGGAGCTTTAATCAGCTGCCCCAGAGCAATCAGTTCTGAAGACCAAAATTTAAAGATTATTTTGAGGGGATATCCTTATTTTCTAGTGAGCTTGACACATTTAACGACACTTTTTTTTTTTTTCCCCCTAAGCAGCCTAAAAGCATGCAGGAAAAAACAGAGGAATGGGATAGGGTGACTGTGTTGCCTAGCGGGGCCGGGCAGCGGCGGGGGGGAGGCTGCGGGGGAAGCCTCGCTAGCAGCTCCTGCCGATGTCTTCGTTTTTTCTGTTCCTGAGCGCAGAGTTAAGTCAAGTCTTATAACGACAAGAAAACAGATTCGACCTCTAAGCAACCTAGTTAATGTGGATGACGAACACCAGTATGTGCAGTGTGCAAACACTGCTGGAGTACAAACTAACCAAGAATGCCAACGCCCCAGTTCACAAGACACTTGTACGCAGTCACCTCCCTCTCCACCATCCTCATCTGAAAGCTCTTAACATTGATTTAGACAGATGATGAGTATATAACCTTCTCATGGACAAGTGGCAGAATTAATGCAAGATTCTCAGGTTTGGGGAGTTCTTTATAGGTAGTGTTCACCAACATATATTGAGAGTCCAGGCAGCTTTTAGGTGACCCGCACCTGTGGTGACAGCTGGGAAACAAACAATTTGCGAGTATGGAATGTTGCTTCCAGATTCTCTTCCATATGCTATCAATGCAGTCACTATCAGAAAAGATCGAGAGTGGAACAATACATGCAATTGCTTTATCCGACAGCCTTGTTTTCTCTTCCCTTGCTCATTGAATGAGTCTACCTAATGTCAGACTCCGTATCAGGCAGCTGGCTATATGAAACAATCAGACCCTCATTAAGGGAGGCCCCTCATGCTGCTTTTGTTTGTGCTCATCTGCTTTACTGGAATGGACAAGAAAAGCATGAATATTTAAAGCGCTTTGCTGTGGCTGGGAACCAGCTGAACACAATTCTGCTCTTTTTTTCCCCTCCTCCTCTTCCTCGAAAAGGAAACCTCAAATGCCATTGACCATTCTGCTCCGTTCAGACAGACGAATATTTGCTATGGCTGAAACAGATTAGAATGACAGAAATTCCTTGGTGGTTGTTGGCTTTATTGTGCAAATGCTGTCCTCTACTAAAATAGCAAAAAAGTTGATTTGAGAGCTGTATGGTTTAGTGGTTGCTGTCCAACATCCTGACACCCAGCAGAGTCCTCACCCTGTGCTTTCTCCCTCCAGCAGTCAGTGCTCTCCACGAGCTGCATTTGGATGCCAGCCTTCTGCAGGTTTGGCAGCAGCTTGACGCTGGGCACAGAGTGCAGAGCTCCTGGCTGCGGCTAAAGAAACACACAGACAGACAGATCTGAGTTACTGCACTATGGCAGAAGATTTAGTCAGCTTGCACCTCTTTCTTTGATGTATTAAAACTCCCTAGAATCTCTATATCAGTCAAAATTGAGAAGATTTGACTTTGGGGTAGATGCATCAAAAGAACACAAGCAAAGGACCTTCTGCATGGCAGCAGCAGGAGATGGATGGCCAGTGGTAAATGCTGCTTGCTGCAGTTCAGACTGTTGCTCCAGAGCACATTCCCGGGGAGACTGACCTGGCATTCCTTGTAGAAAATGAAACACCTGGGGTTTGCACTTGCTGTTGCTCAGGCTTCAGAGAGGAGTGAACAGATTGGAATAGGAAAGATATGAAGATGAATGCTCAGAGACTGTAAGAATAGTATCGGTCCTTTTCTTGTAAATGAGTTATTTTTTAACTGTTCGTACACGAAATTTTCATTCTGAAAAGAAATGGGTGCAAGGGAAGAAGCTGATTCCTAACATAAAGATTCAGAGTGAGAAGGTGGGAGACGGTATCTGTGTTCCTTGGCATATATTGCATTCATAGTCAAAATCCCAGGGCACTTCAGCACAACCCCTGTAATGGGATGCAGGACCAAAACCAGTCTTTCTGCAAAAGCTATGACATATGTAGAAATAAAACCCTATCTTGGAGATAGGAAATGGAGTGTATGACCTCATCAGCTTCTCTGCAGCTGTATTCTCTGATTCCCTTATGGCTGACGATCTGGGAATTGTGCTGCATAGTTCCCATGAACACTCCCTCATATTAGGCTCTGCAAATCCCAGCAGAACCACATACTGGGACGCAGATACCTCTTCTTCTTTCACTGAGATTTCCTCGTTTTCTTGAAGAGTCTCATCCATTTTTTGACATGCAAGAGAGGAGAAGTAGAAAGATACTGTGAGCTTTTGGAGTTAAAGTATTGACAGAAGGAAAGGCAGCCTTTAAATGGGTAGGGAAGATGTTTTGTTTCTCTGTGGTTAAACTGAACTTCCCTGGGATTACAGAGAGCACATTGTCTGTGGGGAGATGTTCTGAGGTTTCTTTTTAAACTGTCCTTATGCATGTGTAGTTTTGTGTATTTTGCAGGGTGTTTTAACGTACAGCATGGGTTTTAAGGGTCAGCTTAACCATTTCATTAACTCAGCCTATGCCTTTAGGCACTCTACACTGTGCTTGATTCCCTTGAAACTTAGAGCTGTGTATACCCTGGAAGAAATCAGTATATGTTCTTGGTGTCAACTTCTAATGAGGCACCATATGGAAAATTGCTGAGACACTGTGTGGAGAAGAGAGGGCAGGAAATAAGTGTCTACCTGATGCTCACAGAAAGCCCATTTTGCAGGCTTTCTGAGTAGAAGCTAAATGAGGAGGGATAATTTGATATAGTGTTTCTGCTGTGTTTTAGATGCAAGATCCCAATCAGACAATAGTGATTTTATGCATACAACTGCACACAGTTGAATTGGATTCTAAATTTTGCAAAACAGTGAAGTTTCTATCTTCCCTCAGTGATGAAAAAACCATGAAATCTAGTCTTTGCAGCTCCAATGGCAGCAGCCTTTTATAAATTGCACTCATTTTTTACTTCGAAAAAGAACAGCAGCCTGCAGAGATCTATTATTGCTTTGTCACATAATTTCAGAGCTGTAAAAACTGAAACCAGAGCTAAAGAAAATATTAAGCGTTGTAGAATAAGGGCCCTGCTTTTCAGTTGTCTTTGTTTTCCACTGTGTACTTATTTTTAGAGCAATGGTATATATTAAAAAAAAAATGCTAGTAATACGATCTAGCGTTGGAATATAGGGCATAATTTTCAAAAGGATGTAAGTTCCCAAAATGGGGTTGGGCACCTGGGCCAGATTCTTATGGTATGTAGCTAAGGACAGGAACCAGTATTTTATGTATCTAAACTTACATTGCAGCTGGTGAGAGTTGGTACCTAGTCATTCCTGAAAATACCACGGGTTTTCACGTGCAGCTTTAGATGTTTAGATGCATCACAGAAATCTGATCCAAAGTATCTCAGACAGTGACACATTCTGAAAATGGGAGTTTTTAATTTCCCATTTATTTCCTTTAGAGAAAAGTGCACCTCTTGCTGCGTCTTCCTCTGAAAGGCTCAGAGTTTCACAAGCGTTCACTGAGTTGGGAGGCAGGAAAGCATTAGGTTGATGCTAGCGTGTGCAAGCTGAGACATGGACAGGTATGATGAACTTGCTTTCAATCTGAGAGGTCTGTTAAACCTGGGAGGAGAATCCAGGTTTCTCTGCTCCCAATCCTGGTGCTGAGCACCAACCATCATTCACAAAGCTTCAGCCCAGTGCATGTAACGTGGTGGGGAGAGAAGGTGAAACCTGGCAGATAATCCAGACAAGTGAAAGCTGCAGGAGCCACAGTGGAGAAAGCTGCTTAATCTGATCTCAGAGCATCAAGGGAGGCTTGATTCAAGGCACAAAACCATGAGAAATTGCAGAAACCAAATCCTTTATGAAGATTTATTTAGAAAAACCACAATGCTGGGGAGTCACTGTTACATAGCGTGGTAATTCCCTTCCTCTCGAGTAATATGCACCACACTGTGCGCATGCAATTACTTTTGTTCCAGAGATAACATCGTCATCTAGAGTTATACATGTACACATACAGTCCTTAGTGCACGCTACGATTCACATATATGTTAGGACACGCACAAAGTTGAGCTTTTCCATGAAAAAACTGTATAAAAAAAATACAAACCAAACTGAGGCTGTCAACACGAGAAGCAATGTGCAAAAATAGACAAAGTTACTCCTGAATGTTTGCTTAAGAAAAAAGGACTCTTCTGTCCCTGTTCCCCATTCAGCATTGAGTGTGCCAGATGTTGCTTGAAAATAGAATTTAAAATAAGTAGTCACATGCTGCCCCCCTTCATGTTAGTTGCAGATTTTTAACCAGCTAAATAATCCTATATTAATATGAAAAATCTGCCTCCAAGCATCACCATCGTGTGCTGTTGTTGTATTGAACAGATCTTGATGTTGTTGCAATGTTTGGTTTGTGATGCTCAAGGCCAGGTGACAACCGAGCCCTGGTGTGGAGCACACAGAAGAGGCAGGACAGAGCTGTCCCTGGTCACCAAGCCCCGCTCCTGGCAGGGGCTGGCAGCAGCTGCCTGGAGAAAATGGCCCAGGATCAGGAGTTCTCACGCATGCTGGAAGGAGCCAGACCTCCCAGGTCCCCACCACGGGGTGCACAGCTCCAGGCACTGTCTGCTAATGCATGGTGGTGCTGGTGTTTGAGATGATACTCTCGAGTGCCTGAGGAATCCTCCCTTCAGAAACACGCCTGTGCAAAGAGCGTGGCAGACGAAGGGACGGTGAGCCCACGGGGCCTTCCCCAGCCAGGTACCTTGGTCCATGATGCAAGCTGTAGCTGACATGGATGGAGCCACCTGACTATATAACCACTTGTGTGGCTCTGAGCAAAGCTATATAGGATGACATGCTGCAGACATCGTGAAGCAGCCAGACCAATCCATCCTTGTAAAACTGCTGCATGCAAATACCAACACTTTAAATGGCAATTAAGACTAAAAACGGATTGCACTTATTTCCCTTAAACACATATACGCACCACCCTTTAACAAAAAAAGTAACCAATAAAAAAAAAAAAATCTTCAAAATGCATTAAAAAAAAAGATTGATAGTGGGATTCCCTTGGGTTGGATCAAAGGAAAAGAAGAAGAAAATAAGGGCAGTGTGACTCTAATCGCTGAAGTTTGTCAGCAACCACAATCTTCTGGTTTTGGGGATTGGGATTCTTCCTACCCATGAGACTTGATGCTGCAAAGCCCAGTATCCCCCTCGTAACCGCATGTTTTTTAAGGACTGTTTATTTAAGCCCATGCAGAGTTATGACTGTGTTACAGAACTTGACTTTTTTTTTTTTTTAATGGGATATCAAACTTTTTCACGGCAAATCCTGCATGGATCCAGGGAAAATCTCAGCAAGAGTCCCCTGTGTGTTATGGTTTTTACTTGCAAAGCAAAGGTTTCAGCCTTATTCCGAGGAAGGGAAGGAGGGGTGGAAATTGTAAAGACTGGGAGCTCTCCAGGGAAGTAAACTGTGGATACTGCACATCAGATCCCAGCTCAGCAGACCACTTTAGCAAACTATTTTAAGTGGGATTTAAGTGTACGTTATTCAGTTTGGACCCCAGTATGAAGACCAATATCCAACAGGAAGAGTGTCGCCTTGGACCTGCTCATTTCCATTACAAAAGGCACAGAGGGAGGGTTCATCCTGCTAGCTTGCACTCCAGCTCTGGTCACAAAAACATCGCTCAGGGAAGTATGTCAGACACGTACCGACTGCTCCTGGGGCTCCCCTGCTTTCTAACCCTGGATGCTCAGCTGCACAGTGGCTCACAGCTCTCCCCCCAGGTCAGGAGTACACTGTAGTGGCCGTGACTTCCAGCATTGTCCTGGCACCCAGATGAAGGAAGCAGTGCTTCATCCCTGTTGTCCTGAAGGAGCTCTCGGAAGAGAGGCTAGCGTTTCCCGAGTAGCAGCGCTTAGCCCCAGGTGCATTTCTGCAGCTTTTTTGAAAGCATTGGTACGTGTGACGCACCTAACCAGAGTCTCCCTTAGCTCTTACAGCATGTCTGTGTGTAACCAAAATGAACCTCTGGCTGCTAGTCAGAGGCAACTGTTGGCAGTGATAAAACAGTGGTAGAGAATAGTTTTAGACTGTAAAATATACAAAATGAAACATCAGACTGAATTCTTACTAAAACTTTGATGCTGTTGAGCATTGTGGATAGTTGCTGCTTCACAGGTGTTTTCCACTGGGTTAACATTACGTACAGCATCCGAGTTAAGGCCCTGATTTAGCAAAGCATTTGTGCATATGCTTAAATCTGCCCTTATTCAGCTAAGCACTGATGCAAATACCTAAGTGCCTTGTGATACACAGCCAAATCTGAACTGGAGCCTATACATGTAAGTTACGTAGCTGGTACAACTGCTCTCTTAATGTTTTTTCCTGGTAGCACAGCTGCTCTCCTGGATTAACTATTTAATTAATCTTCATTTAAAAGGTCCTGAGAACAGTTCTATAATACTAACAAATGTACATAAATACCAGAACTAAAAAAAGTCAAACACATGGCTCAAAGCAAAACAAATATTGCTCAGAATACTTGTTTAGATTAAGATTAACAGCTGTAAACTGTGCATTCTAGTAGCAAATAAAAACCTGTTGGCCTAGGAAAAAAACCAAAACATTTGAAGTCTACAGGGTTGGCAGCACTAGTATTACTTTACAATGTGGAGTAAGGATAACAAATATCAGTGTAACATTGCGAAATGATCCACCTAACCTAAGCTTATGTAAACAAGTAGGCTTTGACAATGTTTATACATCTAGGTGTGATCCTGCACTTGGACCTGGAGACCAAGACCCAAGAAGGTAGAAGGGTGCTGTTCCAACGCAGTTCCGGCTGCAGGAGAGAGGCTCAAGGGTGTGATTCTGCAAACCTGTACTGGCATTACTAGTTCTACGCCTGGGAGCATCTCACTGAAGGATTCAGTTCGCCAGGACTATACTTATGCAAGTAAGGATTATTCACAAACATAAGGCATTGCAGGACTTGGCCCTAAAATTTCTATTTTCAGCAGAGAATCCCTTTAGCCATACACAAGTTCATATTTTAACATACCAAAAACAATCTAAAATAAGGGTCAGTGTCACTATGTTATGCTCAGTAACACAGTTAAGATTCTGCATATTGGCTTCAGATACTGCAAAACATTTTTTGCATTAAAATCAAACCAACTATGAATCTTTCTCATAAAAATTAAATTAACTGTGAAAGTTAAAAATGAACAGGCTGCATTTTCAAGGTTAAAAGGAAACATTAACAGAAATGAGCAACTCCCATTGTAATGGTTTTCCAGTGCCTTCCCTTCTGACCAGTGAACGCTCTGAGATTGCAGTTGTTGGCAGCCTCCAATCTTGACTTGCATCCTCTATAGCATGGCTACTGCCGCTCTCCTTCCACCCGCTTTTTACGAACTAGACCGATAAAACAAGAAAAGAACAGTTAGAATGGCTTTCCTGAGAACCTAAGGACTTTTCTCACTGACACACTCCCTTGTTAGTAACATAAGAAGAAAAGAGCTTCTAAAAAATACTCAGCAGGATTATGTCCATAAATGCCATAATTAACAGATCTTGATGCTAAATAAAACAATTGTATTTAAACTGTACTTTTCTATATCTCAGGCTGTAGAATTTCACCAAATGTTCATATCAATACATTTTCTATAAAAATCAGATTCTGAGCTAAAGGTTTTAGATGATGAATTCACCACTTCCAGTGCCTCCTCCCAATGGCTCAATTTAGACTTTTGTTACAGTTTTATTGTTCTTTTCAAAGCCACTGTGTTCCAACTAAGTTGATGCTAGTCTGCTCTAGTCTGCATGACAGTATTCTGGATTATTTAAGCGTTAGGCATCAAAAATTAATAACTTTTCTAATTGCACAAGTGTCTACTATTGGTAAGCAACAATCATACCCTCTTAGAAAATAATCTGAAGTACTCCTAAGTACTGATATCAGTGAGTACTGGCAACAAGGAAAACATCATATTGGACCTTTCAGTATCTGTTTAAACTTCACATGCTCGGATCACATCAGTCATCAGATAGTACGTTAATTAATTCTGGATTTTCACTAGAAACAAAATAGGTTGAAGTTGCCATTTAGCAAAGCAGAGAGCAAGCTTTGTGTTATGGGCAGGATTATTTTGACAAGCAGTCCCATGTGAATTTTTACAGCACTTAGGATACACTACAGTTGGTATAGAGCAGGTCTAGTTGGGCAGCATTTGCTACTCCATACCATAATAAAAATGCATTGAGTCTTCTCTGATTTTGCCAGATAAGATTAGTAAGGTTCTCCTGTTCATGTGATACAAAATTTGGTGTTACATTGAACTGTCATGTCCTGTTTCTGATACTGAACTGCTGAAGTACAAAACAAAAGAAGCAAAACTGGATGAATGAAGGCTTTTCACTACCGCAAGTCAATAACAATGATATATTACTACAAACATCCTGTTATTTTACTATCAGAAGGTTTATTTCATAGTGCTTTCTTGGCAAACAGACTGCATTATTCCAAAGCCTACAGTGTAGCATCAGTCATTTGTGTCTACTTTCAGTGTTTTGTCGCTTCATTTATTTTATTTTATTGATTTTTTTAAGGTATTCTGTCCTACTAAATCTTGAACAAAACCATACAATACAAAACAAGGAAAACGAAGATTAGGTACAGGATATATGTCTAATGGCAATTGGTTAAATAGTGGAAAAAAGTCTTTCTCTCTTTGGTGGATGTTTTAAATACATTCTGGGACACTAATAGTTTCAAGAACAATAGTATATCATGGGAATACTTAACTACTGCTAAAAATTAAAACTGAAAAAAAAAAATTAAAAGTATGCGTGAAAGAAGTAGGTTCTGGCTCAACTTTTATCTTAGCTCTCACAGAGAGAAGCCCAAGCTGAAGCCAGAGAAGGCATCATGGTTTGACACTCCACTTTGTTATTAATCAATTCTACTTCACAGAGGTTTGGGGGTTTTTTTATTCTTACTGTAAACTACTCCTGCCTAGTCATCTCCTCCCTGTTCTGTGTATTGAGCACACAGGGTAGAGCATGTCACACTCAAGTAAAACTTGCAAAGCTTTATTGTCTTTGCCTGTACTTGGTCACGCAGGCAGAAAAGTCTTTTTTGTTTCCTTGGTTGGGCAGTCTTGGTCTGTCATGGGCAGGGCAAAGAAGTGAGGACTTCTGGTTCACTGAACAAACAGGATTGATTTGGCCCTCTAATTACTGGCCAGAACAGCTGACAGAGCAGCTGGAAAGCCAGGGTGCTCCATGGAAAAGGCTGAAGTAACTTCCTTTCCCAGAACAAGTGGGAAAAGAAGAATAGTGGCTCCTAATCACCTTGCTGTTGCAAATCTTTGCTGTTGTCTACTCGAGAGTCCATGGAACTGTGCATCACCCCTCACACATAGCAGATTGAATGTTGTAGAGTTAAAATTCAATCTTATGTACAGACAGGAAGAGTTGTGTCTAGGAAGGTCAGAGCTTGGCTCACATAAACAAATGATGAGTAGATTTAGTAGCATCTTACCCAGATCGTTGTTTTTAGTGATAGCTGCTGCTACCCTGGTTCTTGGACCTTGCTTTGTGAACTGGTATCCAAACTTGAGAATCTTGGAGTTCTCCTCCAGCATCTTGGCAATCTCCATCTCTACAGCTGTCCCCAGCTGTTGCCTCTGTTGGTGATGTGGTGAAATGTCCCCAAAAGAAAAGAAAATATTTGGGTTTGTATGAAAGAGAAGTAAGTGGTTATATTTCAGTCCTGTGCTGCAAACTACAAAGAGAATTCTGTCCCTAGAGATTTTGCTCTGGGTTTTATATTTGCCTTTGACCAGTTTTATTTAGAAGTTTTCCACTGTTCTGTTGCACAGGCAATGGGACATGAGCTGCAGAATGACTGAGCCATGGACGCTGTCCTGACTTTGCCAGAGCCCTCTAGGAGAACCCTCTGGGAATCCATATAGAAGGGAAACAAAAGTGGACTCACTCAATGCTCTCTCTTTACCTGGTTGTCAATTTTAATCTCTGTCAGGGAATCATTCTCTTTCAGTGCATCAATTAGTGCCAAAATACCCGTCCCAGTGATGAAGTTGGATTCTACATTCAGACTCTTCAGTGTTTTGTTCACTTTCAACATATCTGCAAATGCCTGAGGGGTCAGAAAGAGGGAATATGAGATAATGTCTTGAGAGTTTCAGGGAATAACAGAGAATCTGCAAAACATGGCTTAGTACCTACAAAGAAATAAAACACAAATAGGCTTAGAAGAACATAGAGGTAGATCAGAAGAGATTACACTTCTACTTTGCATAGTCACAGGGAAATTCTGCAAGGGAAAATGAAGAATGCATCCTAAAGCAGACATAGACCTACTTAAAAAATGTTGATTTTTTTTTTTCAAAACACTGTTTAAACTTACAATAGCTACAGGGTCATTGCTTCGAGTAGCTGCGAGGCTGAATGTCTTCACATGCGTGTTGCTTTCCAAAGCTTTTGCAAATTCTTTCAGTGTTGGAATAGGAATATTCTGCATTAAGAAGATAAATCCAGTAATTAGGAAAGCCAGTCACATTGCTAGACACTGATTTTAATTATTGTCAAACTGATTGATTAATCGCCACAGCCTACACAATTTAAGCATCCTCAATGCTTTTAAGAGTATCTCAGAATGGACAAAGCATCCTCTGCCTCTAGTGGCCTTCAGAGACCCATGGAGGCCTGCCCTAGGATGCGATGTCAGCACTGCCTTTAACTGGGTCAGGCCAACGCAAGCATGTGACCAATCTCTGAGCTACTTTCCTATTTTGCTGCTGGTTGTTCAGTATCCGTGTGCACGTTTGGGCTAATTGAATTTGGCCAGTGATGATTATATAGTGCCCATGAGATATCTTGTTTTACAATCTGCTAAGAAAGGCAGCCGGAGGGAGTCACCCCTTGGACATCTAATTCAATATCAGGCATTGATGGCCTTGGAGCCTCTACAACAGTTCCCTCCACACCCCTTGCCTGTGTGTCCTGCTTTTCCTGAACAGTAGAGACAGACAGAATTTTAAGAGAAAAGGCAAGGCCTTTGGAAATATTTGAATAAACCCTCCTGTGATGACATAAGTGAAACCACAGCATCTACCTTTATGTTGTTGAGATTAATTTCTATGAGACTAGGATCATTTGCTTTTATCCTTTGTAAACTTCCTTCCACATTGGTCGGATTAGGTGGCTCCTCAAAGATGGGCTTGACCTTTTCACCTTTCACCACATCTGCAACACAAGATCTCATGAAATGTTGATGTGAGGAACAGGCATCATCAGTAACAGTCTGGCTTTTCAATTCCCATTTAGGTTCGTTCTGTAGCATTCAAGAAAGGGTTTATATGAACCACAAAACTTGGAAATAGGAGACTTAGCCCCGTTATCCCTGCCACACCCTTTGCACCTTCTGTGCACCCAGAAGCATGTCACTGGAGGCTGCAGTCATAGTGGCTGGGCAGTATCCTCACGGGCAAATTCCTCCTTTCTGTACAGAAGTCCCAGTACAATTAATTCGAGCCAAAGCAGCTTTAAAGACTATTGTATAGGATGTAATATACTGCAAGGGCTGCTTTGTTCTTTGTCTAACACCTGTAAAGGAAGGTGTGCTCAGAACTTGCTCATTACATTAGTGAGAAAAGGTCCCTGCACCTATGTACAGACTTTGCGAACATAAAGGAGCACGATCAGGAGGCCCCTCAGTTTCCTTCTTTAGGCTGATGCTATCAGCTTTCCTATAAATTCAATTAGGTCTTGTAAAATGCAACATCTGCGCTTTCTAAATAATAAAGCTATCAAAGCACGAAAAGCAAGTCCGTCTGCCAGCACCAAGATTTATGAAGTCTTTGAGTATTCGTGCTCCAGAGAGACACAATTTTTAATGTTGGCAGCTATGAGCCATAAATATTCTTAGAGATGCATAAAAATCATAGCTTAGAACACAATTAGTATTTCTAATTCTCACGCACATAGTTGTGGAGATTAATTTATAAGCCCTGACCACCCAAGCCACTAGAGGCAAGAAAGGAATACGTTACTGACCACAAGCATGTTTAAACCCTTTTATTTCATGTTGCAGACAGTGAGTTATTTTGAAGGCTTGTGCTTGTCTCAATGCACTACGCATTTCTGTTCAGTGCAATGGGTAAAGTTCATGCCGTATCATGGGCCAAAAGAAAAATATTTTTTAATACTCATACTCTTAGTAGAGATGAAGTCATACATAAACCTTGAGCTGGTTTTCACTCTGCTCCCTTTTACCCCAAACTTTTTTTTTTTTTTTACTTATTCCCTGAGAGACCTCACATATGCCTGAATAGCACTCCAGCCTTCCTAGGGAGTAGGAAATTGAAAACTACTGGTAAAATGCATACAGAGAATTCACACTATCTTGAAGGCAAGGTTGGAAAGTAAACAAAAAACAGCAAAGCATTTTTTGTGCTTGTGGCAACAGCCTGCCAAGCTGGGAGCTAGGGAAAGACTTGCACCCTGTCCTCAGGTTAGACATCACAGTATACTCAGTCTAGAGTTAGCAGTATTTTTCACTTTCTACTTCTTGCTGCTTCCCATGAGTTTTATCTTGTTTCTTTAATAATGGTGCTGTTTTGTGACATCGACGGGCAACTTCCGAGATGTCTCTGTCTTTTACTGAAGGATTTCACTTGGCTAAGGAAAGGTATTGCTCTTGGACCAAAGTGATGTGACGGTGATTTTCTGGTTCTTAACTCTGTGATTGGAGCATAGTTTAGCTGACTCACATAGCTGATATTTTGACTCAGTACAATAAAAATAATCTGAAATCTATGTGGATTAGTAATGCATGCAGTTGCCTGTTATGAGATAGATGGCAGCTTGCACAGGGCCCCACTGGGGAGGCTTGCAGAGCAGTCTTAATCCTGAGAAAAATGAAGTGACACAGTGGCCTGTCTACTTTCCCACTTCCCCTTTAGTAAAGAAGGATGGAAAGGAAAGTCCTTGGTAAAGATAGCTGCTGTTCTCATGGCCTTACGAGAAGAAAACACTTTTTGAGTACTGCTTCCCTAGAAAAGAGCATTCCACAATTTTGTCTTAAAAAGCAAAGTTTAGCCCACTTGACATCCCAGAGCTTGGAGGTGATGAGCTCTGGATCGAGGCTTGGCAGCTCTCAAGAAAAACTTGGAATTCAGACATACCCATTTCTCCCCCCATCCAGCCTCCTGTCGGTTGTTGGGCTAAGATCTGATTCACCAACGGTCTGTTTATTTCGTGCAAACATTTCTGGATTTGTTTTTAGTAACTACAGCTGTTTCTGCTGGGAGACTTCCTGAACGATTACACTTCCCATGTACCTAAGGAGCTGCGTAACAGCCAGCAGTTAAACACGCTGCCACAGGACTAACATGGAGGTAGTAGATCAGAGAGAGCAGCCAGGGCAGGAGCACATCCATGCAGTCTTTGCCTTCCTGTGAATGCAGCTTGACGTGGCTCTCGTCAGACACGTGACTCTGCCGGGGATTCTGCCACATTCGAGCCCCGTGGCTACAAGTCATTCTTGCGTAAACATAGGTACTCGAGGCAAGATGGCCTGACCTGGGACGTGGCCACCTCTCAGCTACAGCTCTCTGTTTTCTGTCCGCTGCCTAAACTGAAGTGGAATAAAAGTATGTATGTCTTGGCTTCTTAAATACTCCCATCCTTTCAACCACCTCTGCAGAGCCAGATATTGCTCTCTAGGAAAACACAGCTCCTTAGGAATGATCTATTTGCATAGTACTGTTGTCATTATAGATAATGAATATTAAGATTCTATTTACTTTAAAGAGCTCCCCCTCGTGATTAATTTGATCAATCAAGGTAAGGCCCAGTTACATTACATTAAATTAGACCAATACACCCAACCTATAGGTGTACAAGTCCCTAAAGATGACATATAGCCCACAAGAGAAATCTGCTTGCTTACTTCTTAGGGTGGTAAGGCCCAGTTACATTACACTAAATTAGACCAATACACCCAACCTATAGGTGTACAAGTCCCTAAAGATGACATATAGCCCACAAGAGAAATCTGCTTGCTTACTTCTTAGGGTGGTAAGGCCCAGTTACATTACACTAAATTAGACCAATACACCCAACCTATAGGTGTACAAGTCCCTAAAGATGACATATAGCCCACAAGAGAAATCTGCTTGCTTACTTCTTAGGGTGGTAAGGCCCAGTTACATTACACTAAATTAGACCAATACACCCAACCTATAGGTGTACAAGTCCCTAAAGATGACATATAGCCCACAAGAGAAATCTGCTTGCTTACTTCTTAGGGTTCCTTTTCCATCTTTACTGCGGGCTCCTCCTTCATCAAATTTTGGGTTGTTGACCATGTTGTGCACTCCAAGAACAGCTAAAAAGTGTAAATACCAGCAACAGGATACAATGTTAATAGCAGGAACAAAGACTGAAGAAAAGTATCTGCTACAAATTCTAGTTTAGTTCCCCAAACAAAAAACCCTTTGTAAAACATTAACTTTCTGAGTCGTGCTTGCTTGCAGGGAGAGTCTTCAGGGGTCTAAACACTGGAGATACAGACATTTTTAATACAGGTTTTTGAGCAACTGAATCAATGTAGTATGCATATCACAGAAATGCCAGCTGGAAGGAACCACTGCGGGTCATCTTGTCCAGCCTCCCCCTCAAGCAGGAGTGTTGCCAACATTAACCAGGTCAGCCGTGGCTTTGTCTAGCTGAATCCTGAGAACATCCAGGGATGGAAATCCCACAATCTCTTTGGGTAACTTGTTTCAATGCTACACTTCTAATCATTTTTTTTTCCCTAATATACAACCTGAACCTGTTATTGCTCTTTGTTGTATTTGGCATATCTGAGAATTTGGCTCTACGTGTGGTTAGCTTAATAAACTGGCATTCACACTGGGCTTTCTTATAGAAGCACATGGATGCTAATGTGCTTGGAAAAAAAAAAATATATATGTTCCAGGACCTTAAAATAAATAGTGAGCACATAAACTATTATGAGAGAAATGATAAGAGAAACCAAAACTCCACAAAAGAAGCTGCAAAGTTATCTTTTGTGCAAATGAACTTCCATAGTGTCAGAGATTAAATTGTGCTGTGTTTGCTGTTACTTCTCCCATAAATTATCTAACTGAACTTTATTCTATAGGATCATGCATTAAATAAAAGTTATTAATTTGATGTAGATTTTTACTGTTATCATCAGTTTTTTCTTATAGAAAATACTCTGTTCTGTAAGCAAATGACTCTTCAGTTGCTGTTACAGACTACTTTCAGAACTCTGGGCAGTAGGTGTGCTACCTTTTTTTTTTTTTTAATTAGACTTCAATACCTACAAATTCTGTCATGAATAGCTGCATACTGACCAGAGCTGAGCAAGACTTGGAACTTCATTCCATGAACTTCAGACTTCCTGAGAAGTGCCAGCTGCATTATAATCCTGTGATTCCTCTGATACCCCACATTTCAGTCAGAGCCAAGACTAATGCGTCCAGCAGTGGGTGGTGTAGCCAAGAATTACAGAAGATAATGGCAAGATCACTTCCTTTAATAGGACAATATAGTAGCTACAGAAGTTTTGAGTTTAATGTTGATCTAACCCAGATTTAGATTAATCTATGCTGAAATATTTAATTTAGATTTTCCTAATGAAAACAAAAAAGTTGTCAATGGAGTCACAATTCTCCCACCAAAACTTTTGTATTACTAGGGCCCAAAAAGGTAGACCGTGGACCTCAGAGAGCCCAGGGAAATACAGGATCCACTCTAAAGTGGGAGGACAAGGCATATGTCGCCAGTGGTTCCATAGGAAGGTCTCAACAACTAGGTTGAGCAGGTTTTTACGATGACCCATTGACATTAATCTCACCAGCCCTGGATAGTTCACTTCTTCCCAAATCAGGGATTCAGATGATGATCTAGCAAAAACATATGACATACCCATGATACTAACTGCTTGAAAATCACAGGTGGCTCAAGAACTATAGATTGGCCTTCGTTATACTGAAGGTTCAAATGTTATTTATGCAAGTGGATACACTTCAGAATTATTTCCTTTGTGCACACTCTAGAACATGAGGTTATACTCTGGATTAAAGGAAAAGAATTAAAAGTGGTGAAGACACCCAGGTCTAATCAGCTGGCAACCAATTTTCTGATTCAAAGGGTTAGAGTCCAAATTTCCTCATTGATGCAGGATCTTCATGCATTGCATCCTCTAACAAGTTCATCCTGCCATTTGGGATGTCAGAGTTGAGAGGAGGTAGCAATAGTATGCTACAGTGTGGGTGTAGTAAGATCCATGGTCTCCGCTACAATGCAAACACCCCAGCCTGCAGTCTACTGTCTACCCTTCCTTTCCCCAAATCATGTTAGCTGGTTCATCTTCTCCCCTTCCCTGACACATCAATTATAAGCAGATGAGAGAAGTCTAAAATGCAGCAGCTATTGAGTCATGCTTGAAGTCCTCATGGGCAACGCGTGGCCCACGGGTTGGCCACCGGTCCGTATAGTGAAACAGCGGGTACTTCAGAGATGATCACGAGACACTCCTGGTGGCAGGTCTAGGCAGAGAAGAACTGGACGTATAGGGGGATCACACCTATATATTATCTAACCTGCAAGGTCGTAGAGCTCAGTATCTGAAGCGCTAGCCAGGGCTTCTTCTAGTTCTGGATCCAGGGTCACTTTCTCTTCTGTACGGGTTTCTACAGGCTTTTCTTTAGGGATAAATATTTTTCCTAAGAGAAGAAAAAAGCCAGAGTGAGTAATGAATTATTGGAACAACTCCTCTGCCTCCTGGCAGTGGGAGAATAGGTCTGTGACAGTGGAACTGCTTGGAAATATTATCAAGTGCATGTTTTCCTCTTTCTTACTTGATGCTGTGCTCCACACCAGGATCTTACTAAGAGTCTAAAAATAAAAGGTGCAGACTTCTGCTCTGTGTTGGTGATTGTTAATATGGAAGCAAATTTCCTAAAATAAATCCCCAGGAGCAGTCACAGCTGGGATTTTTCTGAAGTTCCTGTGGCCTTAAATAGGCAGAATCAGGTCTACGCAAAAAGCTTGCAGAAATTTCATCCTTATATTTACATGAGGCACCAGAAGCAGTTAAAACCATCCTACTGCAAGAACGTTTCAGTTTACCAAATTCCATACAAGAGCCTGAATGCTCAGCAAACCTGTTCTC
Source organism: Pelecanus crispus (assembly GCF_030463565.1). Classification (NCBI taxonomy): domain Eukaryota; kingdom Metazoa; phylum Chordata; class Aves; order Pelecaniformes; family Pelecanidae; genus Pelecanus; species Pelecanus crispus. The sequence goes on from NC_134649.1 coordinate 14,204,351, forward strand.
TTCCAGTAATTCAGTTTAATTTCCAGCCTTTCCATCAGTATTTTCCCCTCTGTGTCTCCTGATGATCATTCACATAAATAGCCTTTTCCTGATCATCTGTGCAGGCCTGAACTGAACTGAACCACATGTTCCCCAAGAAAGACTCCTGACCTATTTGTCTCTCTTTGTACGCTGCTGTTACATTGGGGTTAGCAGGTGTGTGTTTCCATGCGATATTCCCCCAAGAGTGAGATCATCGGCTTTTCTGCTGAAATGAGAAAACTGTAGGATAAATCCAGAAACAACACAAGACGTCTGACTACGCCTTTAGCCTGTTGTTACAGTTAACCCCAGTCGTGTGACGATGTAACTGCAAATGCCTGGAGTGAGGCCCTTTAAATCAGAGCTAGGGCTGCACTTCAGTCACCAGCGCTGCTGGGGCCTTCCTCCCAGTCAACGCTTTCCTGTACCAAACCCATACAGTCACTAAGGCACGAGATGATGCCACATGCAACAGACGGTGTCCTTGCTCTGATAATTCTGTGAATTCCCATGTTCTACTGTCCGCTGCAGAGTGGTTCCCCTCACCTTGTCCCTAACAACTACTTCTCAAGTAGGCTTTAGTTAATCCCATCGTAATGAAGCTGTGATGACCTTTGGATGCAGGTGGCTTTGGCCCACTGTCAACTTTAAATTGTCTTTTTGTGCAGCTTTGTACACTCTAGATGTAATGCTTGAAGCATATCCTGTGGCTTTCTAAAATGTCTCTAAAATAGCTAAATTTTTACTGTATTAGTGATCTTATTTTGTTACCATTAATAAATGCAGTTCTGATATTTAGTGTTGAGTTACAGATGCTTTGCCTCTGGTTTTTCAACACTGACATCCTTCTGTGGCTTAATTTTTCCCCATTATAGTCCAAAGTATCATTTTCATGTAGATAACACCCTATTCATTTATCTTTTTCATCCAACTTCATCTACAGCAATTTCTATACTGTCAGCTTCCATGACTGAGGTCACTGAATAAGCTCAGAAAAAAATTTTAATGGAAATTTCTGAAACTCTGGCAAGGTTTATTGACGCAGGATTTGAATTATTTACCCTAGAGATATTTGTACCAAGGCTAAATAATTTCTGAGTACAATACTGGACAGAAGGTTATGTAGAAAGACAAAGTCGTATCATATTATGATTCATTTTTCATGCGATATTTTAAGTAAGCCATTTTTTAAGAAGAGGCTTCTAGAAGATAAAAGCCTTTGTGGGCCAAAGGTAAGAATAATTTTAACTTTCCACATGCACTGGGTGATATGAATCAGACACAGCCATCCAAGCAACATCAAACAAAAGTCAAGAGGAAATCTGGGGTGAGAAATACTCTGTGAAGATAGATTAGTCATGCTCTCCAGATTTCATAGCAGCACAGGTGCTAGGATTTCAGGCTCTCTCTGTACTACCACCTAATCTGAAGTGTTGGATAGCAGCTTCCAGACACCACTGACCAAGACTTAACTTGATGCCAGCTTGACTGGTAAGGATAACACATAAGGAAAAAAATTCATGACTCTGTTGGAAGCTAGAAGACCAAAATTAATCAGAATGTCTGAGTTAAAAAATCAATAGTGAGGCGTACTGTCCGTAAAATATTTTCCTTTCAGATCACTGGTGGCTCCATATGAGTTTCAAGTAATCAGCAGGTCGTTTGAGATCTTGAGGGAATCCTACGTATCTTTATCCTGACTGATAATACTATCCCCTAACAGCTATACTCCACAGAGCCATAGCTTGCATGAAACACCTCCATCAGGCAATAAGTGGTTCTTCACAGACCCAAACCCCAGCCACACCGTTACCAAATACTGACGGAAGTCTGTACTGTCACACATAACATTGTAAGGGGACACAGGACCTCGAGTCCTGTGTAAACTGGACACGATATGTATTACAGTTGGTCCTTCTCTATGGAGGTTGGATGTGGGTAGGCCAAGTATCTCGTGTAGCAAGAAATACAGGGGTAATGGAAACCAGCACAGGCTCGTACTTTTTCTGTGCAGTTCACATATACATGAATACAATTTTTAAGCATTTGTTTCAGGCATATGTAATTCTTGGATGGCAGCCCAAATCTTTTTAAATGCGTATATGACTCCCAATGATAGTTTCATTTAAAGAATTCTTGGCAAATGTTTTAGAAAAAAATTCTATTACTGGTTATATGAAATATTTGAAGGGGAAAGGTCATGTCAAAGATGGTAATATATATCTTTCATATATGTGGGCCTTGCTGGCATCCAGTGGCGTTTTAAAAATATTCTTTTTTCTACTATCTAGATAAGAACATTCTTTTGCATTATCCTCCTGTGAAGAAATCCTGTAGCATAACAGACGTTAAAAGAGCTTATGCATTTAGCACGTTATTAGGAATTCATTACCTATCCACCAACAGCAAAACTGTGTGTCTGTGTTTATAGATGGCTGTCAACCCGTTTTCCTTCATTATTTTAAGGACAGAGTTTAAAGATTCAGGAGGTCCCTCCTAGTCCTACATCCATACATTGTAAATTCATTAAACGGTGCCGTCATGGAATTCACTGACAAAATAAAATACGGATTGTGGCTTGCTTGTTTCAATGGTCCAGCTTAAATTTAAAATTTATTATTTGGAAGAAGCCTTGGAAGAACAGTGACGTTTTATTATTTTAAAATGAGATTTATGAAGAAAGGCTGCTGCTCTTAGAGCTCTTTATATTCACCCTGTATTTTAGAAGGTACTTTATTATAACATTCCATGTGGTATAATTAATGTTGGCTGTGTTACATTTTGCCTCCAGAATATGCTAATGTTCTGTGCTAAGTCTTAATGGTAATAGCTTATTCTTCTACCAATGAAAAACACAGTGACAAAAGTTATGTTTATACATATCATATTTGAGCTATATCAGTGTTAACAACACAAAGATAACCACATTTATGTACAAAAATCATATCTTCTTGTGTTTAACTGCAAAACAAAAATTCCAGTAAAAGAAAGTAGTAAGCATTAAAATATCATTTTATTTTTACACATGCATAGAAACCCAAAATGTCTGGAATCCAAAGGGCTTTTTTTCAACATTAAATTTTAAGCGTAAATCAATGCAATTCTCCCCTTCTTTCTGTCAAACTGGGATAAGTGCCTGGAGTGACCTGGATGACAACTGAGGTGGCTTATTATAACCCAGGGGACTTTCTGACTGTGAGTGCAGTGAGTAGAGATTTGTCCTGCCTCAGTCTAACAACAGACCTATTCCTTTTCACACACTGCAAAACTTCTATTCAAATTGAAATATGATATGGTTCGTATTTTACTCCAAAGCGGCTCAGGAAAAAAATCCATTGAAAGCCAAAGAGAAGAAGGATTCAGTAAAAAGGACTACAGAGAGACACAGAAATGCAGAGTGAGATGAGAGGAAGACAAATTCTACAAAAAAAAAGAAATTCACTGGGTACAGTCATAAAACCATAGATGTAATTTTGCCACTTGGTTCCAGCAAGCTCTGATTTCCTGCATTACGCAAATGCTTCCATTAAAGCAATGTCAAAGTAAAGCAAGGACATGAGCCATATCCCTACCTCCATCTCCTTGTACAATAATAGTTAACTACATAACCACATATGCACATCTATAGGAAAATGCATTAATTGAGCAGGGAACTACTTCAAGTGTATTTTCCTGAAGTAAGTTTATTTGTTTATTGTTATATAAGGGAAGGGGGGGAGGAATTTGAATAGCATAGTTGGTAGGATTTTACTAGTGTGTCCAGTCTAAAAAACATTTTGAGGATTTCATCTTCATTTATAGTTTACAGTATTTGGAACATCATTTCTGGTATGTCTTTTCTCTGCCTTCCTTCTTATGCCACTAGACTTTTGTGAATAAATATAAATTGCCACCATTTTTATTTAGCATAAATACTTTGTATTTATTCCCACCTTGTACAAGCCAAAATTGTACAAGCCAAAACTCAACGAAGCACAGAGCAATGGGAAATAAGCCCATTTATACCAGCTGTAAAAATGTCCTTCTATTTAAAATCGGTTTTATTAAGGATAGTTACTTAATTTTATAATACAAATGCCTTTTCTGCCATAATTATAAAACAATAATGTACTTTCTTTTCCTATAAACTGTAGTTCAGATTATTGTACTTTCAAGAAAATATCTGGTTACACTCATTACTTCTTACTTTTCAATGAATCACTGACTACAGTGAGTGCCTGTTTATTCTCAACTACAGAACGCTACATTGACCTTAGAAGTGAAATTCAATAATCTTGGTGCCTTGCATAAATCACAGGCACCTGATTCACTTGTTCCATTTTGCACTATTCTTTTCTTTTGAGGCTTACTTAAACTCCTCCCTACAAATATTCTATGATAATGGAGCTAAATTAGTTCTTACCAGGAATAAATTTGTATTATGAAGAAGAAAACAGGCCAAGTTCAAATAAGTGTCATGCTGAAAGCTAGTAGTAATTAAAATGCAGTATCATAATTGCTGCTGTACCGTTACTCTTGGATTAGTGTCTGCATATTCTATGCCTTAAAAATTATGGTAATGGAATAGGAAGGTTGCAAAGTTAAGCTTTCCAAAGTTATTAAATCTATTGTGTATATACACAAAGAGTGAAGTTAAATTGCACCAGCACCTTTAATCAGCGTGCTGTGATTCTGCTGACTTAGCAATACCCTTTAAAGAATTCTTCTGAAAAGCGTACTTTCTCAAATAAAAATAAACAAAAGCCAACCTACAATCTTTAAAACAGAAGGAAGCCCAGAATTTCATCAGACCCTCACATGGAGTATCACAACAGTTAGGATCCCTGCAGTCCTACAGCAGTGCTCTGGATTACCACCTGGCTTAACCTGCTTCACCAACAGCAGCAGAAAGCTCTTATGTCTGATGTGGAATGGTAGCAGAGGAGGAGGGAGTCAAGCTCTGCCACCGGGCTTCAGGTTCTCAGGGACGTTGAAAGAGGGGACCTCAAAGAACCTTGAAACTTGGGCAGAGCCAGATGCCACACCAGTTACGTTCCTCTCTGACCTCCTTTCTCCCATGTCCATCCTGCATGTCCTTCTCCTCTGGTCCTTTCCTCATTGCCCCCCATGCCTTCCCCATCCCCTGTGTCTCCTGGTTTTGCACATCTTTGAATCCTGACCCTTCCCACCACCTCCTTTCCCTCTGCCCTCTATTCCTTACCACTGCTCTCTTCTACAGCTCCTTTGCCCAGAGCTGCTACATCTAGTCCTTCATCCTGAGTATATTTATACACTTCTCGAAAACCAATCCCTCTAGCTCTCTGCAGCAGCCTCTCTGCTGGCTGTTTACTCTTTTTTCTCCTTTACAGTGCCCTTCCAAAGTGAGGGGAACACTGTCAGAGCAGGAGAGAGTCTTCCTGCCCTGGTTCTGGTGTGGCGGTGGCCTCTCAGATGAGCAATTTCAAAAAGCATCCCGCACAGCCCACGCGCCCTCCAGCCGGCCACGCCAGGTCTCTCCGGGTGCCTCTGTGCTGTCACATGTGCTGTCTGCACATGCAGGCAGAAGCTCTGAGGACATGACTAATACTGCAGGGGGAATATTTGGAGAATGCTATAACAAACTGGATGTACAAACAAGTACAATATTTTGAAGATGCCAAATTCATTTCCCTGGGGATTGCAAAGGACATACATTTCAAGTCCCCCCTTCAAAGCATGGAGGCACTGCAGCTCATAAAAGAACAGCTGGAAAAATTTACTTTAGATGGCTAAAACAATGTGTTTTCTCCTAATCTTGTTCTTGGAAACAGCTGAGTCCTTTTTGCTGACACTTTCCAAAAATTCAGCCTGAGGCAGACTCTCAGCATGGGAAATTTCAGTGTGAACTGTGTGAGTTTGGCAAAGTCATGAGCAACTAAAACAGGGTCTTACAAAAGCAAGCAGTGAAAGGCACTGGCTAGAGGCATTACTGTCAGCAACTGCAGCACTTTCAATGCTTTAAAAGACAAACACCGGTTCTAAATTTAAGCCTTGAAGAACAGGAAGAAGGTGGCAAAAATTTAAACAAACCCTTTCAGCACTGGGGGTGAAAAGACTGCCTTTGTCAATCCAAGAAAGATACCGTGTCTCTAAACTAAACGCTAACGTTCTTATATAGAGTCCATTAGAGAAACTGGAATTGGAGCTCATTAGCATCTACTCTAATACTTTGACCTTCTGAAAATGACTGTCGTTATTACTAGTGCTGCTTATTGATACTCTGCTTGGCACAGCACAACATGCAAGATAGATGGTCTCTGCCAGAGCAACTGAAAACAGGGGTTTGGCCAAAAGTTCTCTGGTTTAATCATCCTTATTTTCTTCCTTTTCCCTTTTATCAGTTGGCTAAAAATGTTAGCATTTAATCACATACAAGCGTGTTCCCCTTCCCTTTCCAGCCACAAATAATAATAGCCCAATCCACTGGAGTTTTTCCATGACTTTGACGAGAACTGGATTGGATCCAAAACGAAATGGTTTGGCAAGGAACGGAAGACCTCGTAGAAAACAGGGATAGTGGCGAAGGGTTGAAACAGCAATTAAAAATGGCATGGCCAACTTTTCATATCTAATGATATTTCACAACAACAGAACTTTTTTCAATTATGTTTCATTAGTATCATGTAGTTAAGAGAACCACTGCAACAAAGCAGAAACAGAAATGTTGTTAATAGTTTATGTTTGTATTACAGTAGTACTCAGATCTTAACTGAGATCAGATGTACACACCACATTCAGTAAGAGAAAACATGCAGCATTGACATTGCTCTTTAACATTTTGTGCCTTCACTGCCCCTTACTTTCTCCACCTTTTCTTTTTATTCCTGGAACTGTCACGAACTTGGAAATGATACAGAAAAGGCTTCACAGTGATCCAAGTGTGATAACCAGCTGTTCCAGCTATATGCGTTAAGAGCAGTGGGTCAGTCTCAGTAACTTCTGTAGTTCATCAGGTTCTATGTAAGGATTTCTAGAATATCTATCCTAAGTAGGAACCAATCCAAAAATACATAAACTAAACACCTACACACTGCCAACCGCCACGGCTACAATTATCGGCCCTAATTCCCTATACCTCCATTGCTCATTAACAACGAACCCTCTGTGGGCAAGGCTGATTGACAGCTGTGTTGCACAACAGCTCCTGAAAGCCACCAGATCGCTTGCGTACCACACTGGGAGCAAACACTCACCATGGGGACATTCAAATGATGCACCCGCCCCTGACTTGTGGTGGGGAGGATGTGGGGCAAAGCGGTCTGAAAAAATTGCTTGGTGGCCAGTCTGGGTGTGCGCCTGTCAGGCTGTGACTGTTCTGGCCCTGGTTCCGCGCAAAACTTGGGTTTTCGTTGAAATTTGAGAGCTATCCCATACAGGCTTATGACCTTCTTTTTGTACAGCAATTAATGTAGTATGTTAACAAGCTAAAAGAGGGCCAAAACCCTAATGCGTGCCATACGTTTCATTGTTTTTGCCAAACATTTCCAACCTCTCAAAACCACCATTACAATCAAAAACAAGGCAATTCCCTGCACGACCAGCCCCCTACCTTGAGCTCATATTTAACACTTCCTTTGTTTTAACCACTCTGAATATCCCTGCCAGCTCTGGAATTTGTTTTGCCTTGTTTTCTCGCACAATCAAAACCTGATGGTTGTGCTCAGCATATAGAGACCTACGTAGGCAACTGAATTTTGTCCTTCAGCAGCTGTTTGGTATTGCTTTTTGGTCAAGAACTCTCCCATAAAACATTCACATGAAAAAAGAGAGGCAGAGACACTAGATAAACAATAATGATGTATCACAGACTATTCTGGAAGGAGGATATTTTAAATGCCACCCTCTTTTCGGCTCATCACTGAATTTTCAAGTCAGTATCAGCTTTGCGTCATAAATACAGGAACTGGTAGAAATGTCACTTAACATCTGGTAGAAGCCTCCCACTTCCTAAATTTGAAAAAAATAAATACTTTCCCAGTGGCAGAAAAATATCAAAGCACAAACAGTGACAAAAGCTTAAACAACACTTGACATATTCTAATCCTACTGACTACACAAATATTCTCAGGAGGTAAATAGTGCCAAATGGTACATTGACATCAACACCTCCCATTTCTAATTACACACAACTGGATACCTTTTGGAGCTGCTTCAGAACTTGATTTTTAACTAGCAGAATTAGTGTAAAATTAATTGGGGACTATTAACAGTATGGCTACATTATAGTGCTGCTATAATGGAAATAAATCATTTAACAGGCATCTATATAATACAATAATATAAATATTTACCAATCTGTAAATATACCTTAGAGACCATCAACATGCAGAAAGTGAAGAATAAGCTTTCCTCAAGAAATATTCTTCTTTAGTTTCTTTTGAGGACACATTTTAGAAATGTAAATTATTTATCCTGAACTAATTGCTAAGCTTTGGAAGAATACTAATTATTCTCTAATTAAAGTGACTTTACATCTAGCATGTAGTATCATATCTTGGAAATGTCTTTGCAGGATTGCTTTATTTCCTTGCACAGAAAATATCTTAGTATAAATGAAAATGAAGTCATTAATATTTTAATACAGTCATTCTGTTATTATCTCTTCAGTTGAGTCTGTCAAAATAAGTAATGCCACAGTTACAAGCACGGATTCTAAGATCCAGAGCCAGCCACGCATGGCCTTTATGTGACATTCATCATGTTTCACCAGATGCACCCAATTAGCAGAATTATCATACAATTCAGAGGAAGATTTCAGTACACTTGGCAGATGGAAATCTCAATCATATGTTTTATAAGGCTCAGATTCTGCTGAAGTCTTTGCGGTGCGGAGCAAGGGGGAAGGAGAATGAGAACAGGAGACGGAGAAGCCCAGTGCTTGAAGTCTGGTCGTCTTTCTGCAGGATGCCTCCTGACAAGTCGGGGGCAGAGAGAGATGCAAGTACCAATATGGGATGAAGCTCAAAATAAACAGATTCTTTCTCAAAGCCAGTTCCCTTAAAGCAGCACAAAAATGACACTGTGCTGTGCATCCAGTTCTCAGTTGTCAAAGTACTGGACCTCATCAGGTGTACAGATCTCAGATTAATTGTTATTTCTACTATTAACAAAGAAACAAAGGGTATTTTCATGGTATTTGGCCTTTGACTTCAAAGACAATTTAGTAGAATTCTTTGTGTTTAGATTATAATTGTAAAATGACTGCAGAAATTGCAGAACATGTGGTTGTTTTCATTTGACTTTATCTGCTAAAGCCAAAACTGAAGATTTTGTCAGGAACTGGTGTTGCACAAGGAACAGAAGAAATTAAGGGAATAATTCCCTTAAGCCTAAAATGCTGTCGTAACTTTGTAATTGTGATGATAATTCTTAAAATTGTAATTTTGAAGGAAATTATCACAGTGAATCAAAAAAACCCCGAAGAATAGCTTTAAATGCTAGCATGGCTGAATTCACTCTGTGCTGAGGGAAGTGACATGTGATTATTTGCGTTTTAAAGCAGCGGTATTTCCACATCAGAGACACCAGGAATTAATAAGCAGCACTAATAAGCACTTTAAGGGCATCTGGGAGTAAATGTAGGAATAATACTGCTTTAGCCTCATCAAAAGAAAACTGAAATAGAATAAACAAACCAGTGCATACAATAACATTGTCACGGACAATACAGGGATCAGTTTTGTACAGATCAAGGGCTGATCCTATGGGTATATGCAATCCCATGCACTGCTGGTTTTTTGTGTACTTAGGTTTCAGGCATGTTTGGAGATCTCAGGCATGACTACAGTGCAAAACGCAGTCTCAGCCCTAAGTCAGTAAATATCAGTAAGGTGAGACCTGACTGAAGGTGTTGGTATAAATATGCAGAGACCTGCAAGCGGTAACTTGTACTGGTAACACTGTGGTGTGTAGGAGATGGGAAAAGGAAAACAACTGATAGTAAATCCATAATACAATAAACTGTTTTCTTTTCTGTACAGTATGCGCTTGATCACTCCTGCTACCGGCAGGATCACTGCAGTGTCACTGCGTTTCAGTGGGCTGTGTCAACCCTGTGAATAGCATTGAGCGTGAGATATGATGGAGGAAAAGGTAGGTTAAAGAATATGCTGCATGATAAAATAACACATCAATCAGATCGAGCTGAAAACTGTCTTGTTTGTCTAAAACCATTGTTTCAAAGAATGAGAACACAAAGTAATGACTAACAATTCTTGGCCTGCAAATAATATTTTATATCTTTGATAATGATGCATAAAGTAAAAAATGTTGCACTTGACTTCCCTGAAATATCTGCTTTCCCTTAAGCAGGTCCCATTGAAATAATGGCAAATTCATCAGATGGTCAAAAATGGACCTAGACATAATAAGTTCCTTCTTGAATGAAGAGATGGCCTAAGGTAGGCATTTTTTATCCATTTGTATAAATGAGGAAAAGGAGATAATGGTGCTAAAGGAACATTGCTCGCTTAAAAATATGACTGTTCCTGCCCTAAGGGTATCCTACCAACGTTTGAATGATTAGAATTAGGGTTTCCTGTTTTTCCCTTTTTTTCCTGTAGCTGTAGGACAAGGGGAAGCAGAGAAACTGTCTGCATGAATAGCATTGCCAGATGTGCTAGTAAACAAGTGGAAAAATACTTATTTTTTTAAGTGTATTCCCTAAGCTATTACTTACAGCAATTATAAGCAATACATTTCCTCCTGAACAGCTCCCCCACTACCATACCTTTGCATGGGCCTAATGCTTCATGTGGGAATAGTGCCGGTGTGGTTAGCGAGGCCACCTTTCTCCATCCTTGACTGCAAATAGAGGCATTTGCTGACCTGGGAGCTGCTGATGGAGCCCTTTGCTGGACTGGCATTCTGTGTTCCCATACCCACCAACGGGCCTGATTAAACATGCAGTTACAACTCCAGAGTAGCAAGGCAGACCACTACGCAGCAGCCAAAACCACCACTTCACCTCCTGCTACAACAGCTCTAGATCTGACTCCTGAGCTTTACCCTGCACACTAACAGCCTCCACCTCTTCTGTCCCAGCATGTTTCACAAAAAGGCCAGGCAGCAATGGATGCCTGCGCTCAGGCAGTCCGCTACTCAACACCCACCCAAAGACGGACGGTACCTTTCTTTTCCCCTGTAAATGGTACAAAGTCTTCTCTGTCTTTGTGCTCAAGCGCTTGCTTCTCCAAGTACGAGAGCAGGCGTTCTCTGTCAAAAGGGCCTGTGGCAGGTTTAGTGGTCTGGTCCTTTTGCCGAAATCCTGCCGGAAGCAAGGCGTTCTGTGAAAGAGAGGGAGGCATCTAAAGGAGATGACTCAATTTCATATAGTTTTCCAAACTTCATTTCAATGGTTTTTTTTAAGTTAAACCAGTCTTTGCATGTTACTTCACATAATGCTCTTTGGTGACAGCAGTAACACATTACCTAAATGTAACCACTAAAACCAGTATATCTTCCAGGCTTCTTGATTGTACCACCTATTAATATTTTTATTAACTGTATTTGCAATCACAGCACCAAAGAACTGAGCAAGATCAGAGCCCTTTGTGTTACACATATTATAACCAAAGAGTCTGCAGTCCAGGTAAATATACCAGGATAAGTTTTATATACATTTTCTTCTCTTCATTTACTCTTTTTCCTCCCCATTTTTCTCCCTTTCATTTTTTCAAAAATTCCTTTCATTCTAATGCAGATGTCTCTTGGACTCCAGAAATGAATGGCATGCACAGAAAGTAACTGGTGAATTATGTGGACTTCAGCTATTTAGAGTATGCAGGAAGCAAGCAGATGAAGCCTCACTTTAAACATGTAGCTGTGTGACCACGTGATTGCAGCTGCATCCCATAATATAGGAAGATGCATAAGGGTCCCACATTTCAGCCCAGGAAATCCCAGAAAGGAATACAGGTACTTGGACTTTGCACTGCATGTGCAGTAAAGCCAGCATGTTGAAGATGCCCCAGAGTACTGCAGAAACACTTGATCGCTGGCCAGAACATGCACAGTAAATCTGACCCACGGTAAATATCCAGTGAATCCTGAGCATATCCAGTGAACTCAAGTCACTAGACATTTTATCTGTGCATGCACAAACATGCCCAGAGTGCTCCAAATTCGCTGCACATACGTAGCTTGACTACAAATGCACTGTGGCTTTGTTGTTGTTGTTGAATGTTGTGTATCTCCATTTGAGATGCCAGATACTTGAAAATAGCAGAAAATGCACTGTAGGAGTGGTAGTAGTGAGGGAAGTGGCAACATGGAGGGAAGAGAACAGTAAAGCCCACCCTTAATTTCCAGGTAAATTTGTGCTACAGAACCAGAAGCTATAAATCTATTGTGTTTTTTCCAATTTATTTTGTCTCCAGAGTGAATGGATTTTATCTGCCAGTTTACCTGCCAGTTTTCAAATTCCTACATCAGTTTGGAAGGCTTTGGGGTAGCTACAGTCAGAATTCCCAGCCAGCACACTTATGACTGTAACCTCATTATTGCAAGACTGAGTGGTTCCCAGGCCAGGGATCGTTAAATTTTTTGTGAGAGTGTCTTCAAATATCCAAATTATCCTTGCTCTCTAGAAAATGACAGTTGTGCAGCTGAATCGTGTTTTTCTTAATCATGGCTAAATATATTCTCTTCAGCTAAAAATCTCTGTGCTGAATGACACAGTCGACAGATTTCAGAAGTTCAAAAGATCTGATATTCACAAGCACACATTATGTTTGTTTGTTTATTGCTGTGCTGAGAAATAGCAGCCATAAAAAGCTTCTCTTTGTGCTCCAGTGTACAAACATGATTAAAGATTTAGATTGCAGACAAGCTTGTGTCTAAATAGACAACGGATAGAGAAAGGGCACACTTCTAGAAAAGCAAGTAGCACCTCACAGCAGGAATAAAACCAAAATGTCCCTAGCTGAGCTGCTCATCCTTTAGGATACACTGCCTCTACCGTAACAGAATACAAATCAAAAAAGGCGCCGTATGTGGCATTTGTAATAGACAGCTTCTGAACTATGACCCCCCCCGGTCCCCATTACTAACCTCGGGATCCAGGTCATCAAGAACATGCTCTAGCTGTTTCAGTTCATCCTCCGAGAGCTTGCTGAGTATTTCATCTTCATTGATATTCTTGTATTTCTCCAACTCTTTTCGGAAGGGCAGAGACATGGCTCCTGCTGCGCTGCTTTACTGATGCTGCTCTTCAAGATTTCCACCATCCAGGAGTACTGAGCTTCTTGCGGCTTCACTCACTGTTAACAATAAAGCATTACGAGTATCTCCATTTAGCTGATATAGTCCTAAAGAGCCTGCATGCTGAGAGTCACATTTACACTTTATTAATGAAAACAAAGCAGCGAGATGTCCTGGCTCAGCGGACGGGGTGTGGGAAGCGCTGGGGCCGCCTGTGCAGCAGTAGCCAAGGAATAGCAAGGAAGGGTACAGCACACTTGGGAATCTCATGGGTGCAGGGGCAAAGAAAAGCTTTGAGACATAGGTAAACATTGGGAACTTATCCTTTTCCATAGAGATAAATCTGTTTTATTTAATTCGCTTAGAAACAGCAGTATCTGCTTGTTCTTTTGGCTAAATGAAGAGGAAAGTTGTATAGTCACAGAAAATAGTCCAATGCTGACAAACAAGAGACAAAATGTTATGCCTTGAGGTATTCTACCTTATGCCAGCATTGCTGACAGCTGAAAGCTTACCCACATCGTCTTGGCTGGCTTTTTGGTACATTCTGGTTACCTAAGCAGCTTTAAAGTCTGCTGGTTGGTAGCCTTATTTCAAAATTTTTTGCTACAAATGATAGCACTTATCATCAAAATAATTCTTGCAGTGGGGATATGCTACTTATAGCTCAAAAGATCATCTGTAAATTAGTCTGCTGCATGGGGCTCCTGCGGGTGTTCAAAACAGAGTCATGGAAAAAAATACAGACGTAGTATTTCACAAACTCTTTAAGTTTTAAAACTTGAATGTGGTTCCTTGTTAAATGATCCCAACCGACCAGTAACAAGAAAGTGTCATTTGCATGGCCCCAAGAGTCATTGTCATATAATTTGTCACATGACAAAGGACTCTCTGTCCAGAAACAATTCTAGAGCCAGAATCTTCCTGTAAATGGATGGACTGAAAGAGAATTAATGTATGATCAGAAACAGCATTGGCAGGGGACTTTAACTGTGCTCCAGGCCCTCCCAAGCCTGCCCTGTTTCCACACCAGCACCAGAGCTCGCCGAATGACACAGCTAGCTGTGCAGGTTTACGGATGAGTTTCTGCATTCCCAAATTTCAAAGTTATGGTTGATAGGGAAACCAGCCAACTGGCACCTACATCTGGCTTATGTATCAACCCAAACTGATTTCCTTTGGCCAGGTCCTTACTTGTCATAAGCTAACAAAATCTATGCGGCTTCTGTCGCTGTTCATATGAGCTGGCAGCCTGATCGTTATTTTTCTTTTATTCAAAATCCAAATGAAAATGTTGCATTTACTTAGAGTTTCACTATTAAATTACTAAATGATTCTAAATATTCTACTATGATTCTAAATATTAAAACATATCTCATTTTTCCATTTATCGAAAACACTAGAAATCAGCAACCTATAGAATGGGAAGAGAATAATGAGCAGAATTATGAATTTGAAAAATCTGGAATTCTATGAATACTGCAAGGCATGATAAGCCTTGACTTGAAACACTTAAACATCCTATTCCAAGAAAAAGCATTATTTCCCCCATACGCTCTCATTTTTTTTCCTTATTACTGCTCTATTTATTGTCCCTGTTTTCATAGCATGACATCATTGTCAAGCCATTCTAAATATCATGGTAGAATTCAACTGTTCTTTAAATTGTGAATTCCTTTCAGGAAGTTAGTCAGCATCTTATGTTTCACAAAGTTACAGCAGTTGTGAAAAATTCTTATATTATCAAAATTCTATCGTATGTAATGAGAGTGAGAGATATTTTGGCAAAACAAGTCCAAAAGAGTTAATGTTTTTGTGTACTTGGTGCTTAAAGAGAACCCTAGTTCTACATACATTTAATTGATACAATTTGTTACCAAAACTACTTGTTAAATAATGAAAGCATTTTATTTAAAAGTGATAAGTGTATCTGTAAAAACAAATTCAGCTGCAATACAACATTTCTATACTAAGGCATCAAGCACCTTCTCTAAATTTCTTTGGATAAACTCATTAAAAACCTAACAGTACAGCTAGCAGTCATTAACTGGGCTGAAAATTTCTTTGAGGGGATTACAGCTTTTTAAAACTATTTAACAGTTTAAACGGTTATTTTATTAGAGTTTAACTGCATCCCTGGAAAAGACAGAAATGTAATCCCAAGCTTAGGTTAATTAAATATTGTTGGAAAAGTAACTGGTAAGAGTACATAACAGTTTTCCAGGCTGAGGTTCAGCACTTCTGTTGTGCAGGATGCCTGGTACCAGCACCTCTCCCTCGGTTGTACGGCGTTGCACAGATTACGATCAGGGAACACAGCTAAGAATTGTCCTACTGATATCGGCAAGACCAGGTCTGTAACAGCTTTTGTGAAAAGGTTTGCAAAGTTGAAGCCAGGTGCTAATGGGTAATTACCGCAGAATATGATTTGTGTGTACCAGACGGTTTTGATTTCTTTGCAAATTACTTAAGTGCTTAGCCATAAAGGGAAGACATGCCAGGACACACTTTCCAACATGTGACAGTTTTCAATATTGTAACTGTTTCCTTTTAATTATTAGGAAGATAAGATATTTGACCGTGTGCAGCAAGGATACCCAAAGAGAAATAAAACCCCAGATATTGAAGATGTATCAGTCTAACTTCTGCATGAAGCACTATGTTGGATAACCCTTGTTAGATTAGCAGTGCGTGGAAGAGCTTGAAATCATGCTTTTCTTGCATGCATACATTCGCAACAGAAATTCCCTTGATAGTTTCCGTTTCACAACTGAATCTTGCTCTTCAGTGGCTGAACAAAAGCAAAAGACACTGCTTAGGGAATTTTTTTGTCCACAATCCCTCTAAGTAGTAAAGCTTTTCTGGAGCTTGCACCCTGCTGTACAGGCTAACGAAAGCTCTGCTGAAATGCCTATCGTTCATGTTCCGGCTTTATGCTCTCTATTGACCTTTCACCACAATCACATTATCAGAAACCAAGGGAACGAGATAAATCTAACAACTGAGCATCATTCAGTCTGGAAAGGAAATGCTGAAGTCTTGAGTGCATGTACTCTGGAAATTGCTGACTAATGTGATGATTATGATCTCCACCTTCCTAATTGGATTTCATACTGTTAATTTTGTGTATGTAAGCAGGGCCATATGCTGTCTGTGCTGCTTCTTATTGTGGTTTGACCTTTCTGAGTGTGCACATACTGTTTATTTTTTACAGACTATATCCACTGGCGTTCTTTTGTTAAGATTACTGTATGAAACAAACAGACTCCAAACTTTAATCAGTTAAAAAAGCAATCATAACTAACCAACAGCTCCTAGCTACTATTATTTTGAGCACACAAAAGCAGATCAGGTGTCACACAGTAGAAAGGAGATGTTCAATCTAATTGCAGAGGCAATACGCTGTTGAATGTTACACTGCATTAGGGACACTGAGGGAAGCAGAATGAGGGACCACAGGTAAGACTACGGAGTTTCCTTTCAAACTTACTAGGAAGAGTGAACAAGAAGAGTAAGGAATGGAGGAGCACAAATCCATTCGGTTTTTTCCATTTTGTTTCAATACAGAGCATCAGTTTACCATGGGCTCAAATACCCGCTGCTAAACAGCAAAGCATGCCGTTAGATGCCCAACAGGTGAGATCTGTGCCGACTCAGGATAGTGCAGAACGGTAAGAGGTAACATTTACGCTAACCATGTGCTACTTCTAAATCTTTGTGGAGCACAGATGTTTCACAGTGAGCTTCAAAGACTCCATTGCTGTATTTTTATCTGTGATTCCTTCTAAAGAAAGAAAAACGCACTTCTGTTTTATTTGGGGCAGCTTTTTCACCCATGCCTGTCAACAATCAGGATTCAAAATATGTTTTCAAAGACAAAAAGGGTGTCATTAGCCAGCCTGCATAAAATCATGATTGTTCTATGTAGTCAACACCTGCTGTGCTATAACTCCTCTATACTTTGCTGTGTTCCATAAGTACTTTTTGATTATAATCCTTATACACTACTGAAAGGATTTTCTAGAGCAGCTAGGCTGTAGTTTCTGCTGATACCATAATACTGTCATAATTTTCTACTGCTGGTACAGATATTTCTTTCTGAGATGGAATCAGTCCTCTGCTGAATTAATGTTAGATGTCAGAGCGGTCCCACTCACATTTGCTTGGATCCCTTGAGAAGTGTTGGAACAATCTGAACTATAGAACCTTCTATGGACCAGCAGCTACAGAGGCACATCAGATCACGGACGCTGTCTAAAACACAGGCTGCACACCTAGAAAAACATAATGTCTCTGGGGTCCTGTGGAGACGAGAATACTATGATACAGACAATGTGAATTTCTAGCTTTTGATAGTGTGTACAAGCTAAGAATGAAGCTGCATGGCAATGTGCATTTATTATGTAAAAAGAGATGTGCTGAATGGGAAATAATCCAATAGAGTTCTTTGCATTTTTATGGAAAAAAAATCTTTTTTTTTATAATCAGATTTGAGAAATTGTTCTCACTTTTCCTTTCCAAATCATGGCAACCGATGTTTAGAAGGGATACTGATGTATGATCTATTTTAAACTATCTCCGTATCCACAGTGGTGGATATTTGTGTTTTGAAAAATAGCTGTGAAACGGATCTGTAAATGTGGAAAAATTCTTCCCTTTCTTTAAATAGGCTCAAGTAGCTAAACATGAAATAAGAAACAGGTGGAATAAATCCCAAGTTAAACTGATACTGGACCAAATAAATAGGATTGCGGGCCCTTATGATTAAGAGCCGTGTTTGTGCAACACAAGCAGATGCTCAGTAGAAGGAGGGTGATTGTCCCGCGCCATCCAGGCAATGGAGTGTTCCCACCAATGCACTTAACCCAATGCCTGACAGGGGACCTCTCTGCTGTCCAGGAACTGCTATGAAAAATAAGGCTGGGCTATTGAAAGCTCAAACTTAAAAAAAAAAAAAATAAATTGAGAAATACTCCATTACTTGACATATAAATAAGGTTCCTTTTTTATCTTTATACTTAAAAAGCAAGACCAATATCTACTTTCTAACCATAAACATATAGGAGATGTATACTCAGAGATCATGTTTTGTGGTACAAAATTTCTTCTTGAACTAGGAGGTTCAGAAATCTCAGAAAAGTTAGAAAGGATGTATTAGGGCCAGCACAGCATGGAAGTGTGATAGGAATATAGTGAAGCATTATGAAACTGATTTTTTAGTGTGTATGATGAAAATGGTATTAGCCACAGGTCCTGATGTAGATAGAGACAGTAGACGTGAAAAAAACTCACATAGGTAGAAAAAGGAAGAGAGATCTGTAGAAAAGGATTTGGTCTTCTAGAATCCCCCAACTTTTCTGCCTGTTTTCCCCAAAACACTTCTGAAGAACTCATGACATAAGGAGCACTCAACTGCTCCGGTTTAGTCACCTTTTCTAACCCTTTCCATCCAGGACACAGCATGATCACTTGGTGGGTCAAAGCAAATAACCTGTTTAAGGATTTACAGAACCAGGTCCTTCGAGAGGGTGTCTCTGGGTCTGGTGGGGAGCGCTCTCAGGCTCTGAGATGAGCTGGCACTGAGCTCAGGGCTGGCTCTGGGCAAGTAATGACGTGGCCAAACCTCTTCTCTTCCCAGCCCAGTTTCCCATCTTCTGTCATAGTGCAGCAAAGAATCTCTAAAAATCCCTGTATATTTAAAACTCCATTTTTCTCCAGGGCTAATGTAGGGTTATTTCAGTCCCTAGCAACTGGTTTAGTCCCATATAGAGACTGGTAAATAATTAACAATGATGTTGTCCTAATATTAGACTAGGCCTGAACCTTTAGGATAATCATTCAGTGATCAGAAACTCCACTTCATAACTGGATGAGCCTTTCTGAACCTTGGTAATGCTTATGCCACTCTGTAGTTTACATTACAGTTGGCTTCTTTACTGAGGGATTGACAACTCCTATGCAAATAAAATGCAAGACATCAATTCACTTTAATGGGAGTTCAAGCATGCCCTTTATAAGAAAATAACCATCATGTATATTGCAAAATTATCCATATGAATGTACCGTTATTTACAGAAGATATAAAGGGATGTACTCCCTTTGATTCAGATAACATGAAAGGTTTTTCACTGGTGATTAAAGAGAGATGAAACATTAATGCTTCTCCCACTGATGCAGAATAAAGTTATTATATAACTAATTTCTGATTGTTTCTAAAATAATATTAGTGGTATTATTCATAACCATTCAAAACATGAAACTAAGTCCGGGGAAGGAAGTAGATTTCTTCACAATGCCTGATGAATTTATAACCTGTGTCTGGGTATCGTCATATTTTTAGATCATAACCGCTAGACTTGTTTCCATACAAAAACTATGACTGATTATACAGTGATCATATGATGATCTAAGCCAGTCTTACTTTAAAAAAGCAGCCTTTAAATCACTCAGTTTCTACCTACAGGAAGAGGATGACAGAACAAACCTAAGCGTTACAGATATTAGCGGGATTGTGTATGGTGCTCTGACACTCCAGTGATGCATGAAGTATAGGAAATGGAAAAGACTAGAGAGACCTGTCCGTCTGTCCTGTCTCCTGCAGGGAGAGACTCCCCCTTACTTTTAGAGGGGTAAAGTTTAGTTATAAAATAATGAAGCAACCATCTTCTATTTCTGCTCATTGCAACTGGTAACGTTGTGGAACTGGAAGGTAGGTTTCTTCCATCTTTAGAACTTAAGTGATTATTTGAAAATCCTTGCAAGGTTAATTAGCTTTTCTAAAATAAAAATTTAACATAGTTAAGGCTAGCTGAAGATCCTGGAGAGCAGAGCCCTTTATACAGACAAAATGGACTACGAAATGGCAGCTCCACCCACAATTCGTCATCTGTAAGCTTCAGCTCTAACATGAACAGAAACACCCTGCTGCTGAGCTGTACCAGCAGTGGTTGACTGACAGCCCCTCGGATAAGGCTTAATATCACGACTGACTGACACTATCAATAATGATGCTGATCAGTGTTATAAGTGACAGTATAAGTGCCCATTTGATAGCAACTGGAAGAAAACAGCCTCATTATTTTCTATGGGGCACCAATGATATTTTAACCTCTTTACCAGACTCTGCAGGTTTGATTGTGCAGTAGATGGGTGCTGATTTACCTTGGAACAAGAGGTTGTACCTCCCTTGGTGAGCACCGCCCTGGAGCATATATGCTCCCACTCTTGTGACACAGCAGCCCATTGCTCTGTGGTCCCCAGATGAACATGGATGAATCAGTTCCTGTATCATGCACGTTACAGTAATAGCTGCAACGTTTGTAAGACGGTATCTTCATCCAGTTCAGTCTCCCAGATTTTGTGTTGCATGAAGAATTGTAGTTCTTGTCATCAGCTCATCTACCATGAATGCAAAGCAAAGCATACATTGGGGTATGAATTATCTGCAGCTTTGTAAAAAGGCATCCTCAGGAAGCCAAAGGCCAGGGTCTGGTATCCTCATTGATTGATCACATTTACATGGAACCAACTGCTGTGGTGCCTTAAACACCATCAACCACACGAGAGCCTCTCCACTGTCCTGTCAGAGGAAAGAAATGCTTTGTTTGAGGTCAAATGGAAAGTCTGTGGCAAGACAAGGAATTGACCCATCTTCCAAGTATCAGGCGTTGGACAGCTTTTCCTTTGGCTACGGGTCCCTTCTTCCACGGACAGTCTTGTTCATTCAAGTGGATCTTTTAAATGAGCAATATACACCAAGTGAAAACACAGCAGACAGAACCAAAGGCTGGGTTAAGAGCATATACTACTGATTGCAGAACTATGACCATTAATAATGATCACTGTTAGATAACGTCTAAAAAAACCTCTTTTTGCATCTTTCCTAAGCTGTTTTTTCTCCTTACGATGTACAGAGACATCATAACCACCTACGTTTTTTGCATTTTAGCCGTACACCAAAGCCAGAAACCATCCATGATGTGCACACCCTGACAGCTGAAACAATAAATAGGAGAAGGAGCTGTACCTGGAAACAGACTTTTTATTTTTACAACAAAATAGATCAGACCAGCCCTGGAAAAGACAACACCAGTGTTTGTTTTTCAGATGTTGGAAACATCAATAGGAAAAAAGTTTATTTTTTCCTGGGTAATATTAACAAAAGCATTGTTCCACCTGTGCTGCCAACAGATAGCAAACAGTGTGCTACCTTTTTTGTCACTGCTGTTCTAAGATTTCCCTATTTGAGAATGGCAGCTGGACCTTCAGACCCAGCTGTTCCTTGAAATAATCCTAATAAAGAAGGATTTAAAAAATAAGTTTACAGATTTCTGTAGCACCAAATAATGACGACCAAACTCCACTGTTAAACACAAGCCACTGCTACACTTGTGTGTTACGGTCAGTAAAGAGAACGTATGCATTCACCCCGGTATTAACCTACTATGTGCAAATACATGTGGCTACAGGATGCTACCTGGCGCCTCTCAATGCAAAATCCTGCATAGCTACCACGGCCTCGGTCAAAAGGATACTCAATCACAGGAAGACATCAAACTATGAGATTCAATAACTTAGGAATGCTACAAAGAAACCCTAGAGCAGATTAGTAACAGCAGAAATGCATAAACATTGCTTGCCAGAAGTTGTAAAATAGTGGAAATAATAATAATTTGGGGAAGGAAGAGAAGTTATGCAACAAGAGAGCAAAGAGCACCATTTTGAACAAAATTATTTAGATTGTGAAGATGAGAGAGGTTACTGGCTAAGCTCAGACAAATCCAACCAAGCTCGATGAATGGGAGAAAAGATAGATATGGAATTTAGGTTGGCAAAGTCACTAAAATGACTCACATAACCTTCTTCATTTTTTACATAGTGGTAAAAATTTAAATATATATGGTGGAAGCCAGTTAAGAGCTGCACAGCACACAGCACTGCAGCAAAGGCAGACAGCCTATTAGGTAGCAAATGGGTACAGAATAACGCAGAAAAGATCGTAATATCGTTAGTATAATTCAGCGAGACACCTCCATACATCCCTGAGTTTGAGTTCATTTTTCTAATAATTGTGTCCCTTGCATGGAATTAGAAGATGCGATGCCTGCAGTATTAGGCCAGTTGGTCCCAGGTGTTTCTTTCCCATTACACGTTCTTATCTCCAGAAGTGGAGGGCAGAACAGAGGAAGTTCAAGGACAATTTCTGAGAATAATCAGTTAAAGAAAAGGTTTCCTATGGTAAGAAACTGAAAGACTGCACCTATTTACTACAAATACGCAACTCAATACCTTACTGAAGACTTCCTCTACTAAATGTTTTCAAAAGCACAGATCTACACAGCGTACCATTCATGGTATAAAAATATTCTTACTTCTTCCAATTCTTTTTAAATTGATATTTGATATTGATACATTTCTGAATTTGTTTCATCATTAATGATGTTACAATTTTTTTTTTTTTCCATGAGTTTATGTTACTCCTAAGCTCAGGGTGGTCACGTGAATGTGACCAGTTTTCATTTATTTCTCGGTGTTATAGTCATCAGATTTCTCTACACGTTTCACATTGATCAACTGTGGATTCCTACCCTCGCAAAGGGAATTCCCCCAAGGCTTCCATCAACGCAAACCCCCTTGAATTAGCAGAGGGCCACCCTGATAATTTTGTACCCAGGAGATGACAAAGCAGAGCACGTGTGATATCTAATGCCAACGTGCAGGTTTTGAGGAGATATTTTGCCCGTCAAGAGCTCGGAAGTGTTGCTAAATGTTACTAAATCCGCACCCTGGCCCTGAACCCGTCATTGGCACATTTATTCTGACCCGCTCCGCGGCCGCGGAGCGTGACCACCCGCCATCAGCCCCGCTGTATTTCTGACATACAAAAGGCAGGAGAGCTCTCCGGAGAGACGGGTCATCTTCATTTGCGGGAACACCTTCTTTTCACGTTTCATTAAATTGCTTCATCTATTTTTTTGTCACTTAACGCCTGACATAAAGGATGCGAGCACACCGAGATAAACACGTACGCATTCCCTCGTAAACCGCGCGGTTAAAAGCACGGACAGGCAGAAGGGGGAAAGGCGCTCCGCACACGGCGGCAGCCTCGGACATTTCGGGGCGGCCCGGGCGAGCCCCGCCGGCTTCCCCCGCCGAGCAGGGTTCCTTCTCCCGCGGCGGTGCTGCCCGGCCGCCGGGGCGGGGTCGGAGCCGGCCGGCGCCCCGCGCCCCCCGCCGGGGATGCTCCGCCGCCGCCCGCCCCGCCCCGCCCCGCAGTGCGCGGAGCTCCGCGGAGCCGCCGCCCGCCCGGGGCCCGCGGGCGATGCCCCCGCGGGCGATGCCCCCGCGGCCCGCCCGGCCCCGGCCCCGTCCCCGCCCGCGGCCGCGGCCCGCCGCCTTACCCCGCCGTGGGGCCGGCCCTCGCCGCCTGCGCGCCCCTCCGCGCCCGAGCCAGGCGCCGCCCGCCGCCTGCGCGCCCCTCCGCGCCCCGAGCTCAGCGCCGGCGGCGGCAGGTGGGCGCCCGGCGCGGCGGCTGCGCACCGCGGCCCCTGCCCTGCCGGGCACGCTGGGACTCGTAGTCCGGCGGCAGCCGCGGGGTCCGCGGGCACCGGCAGCGGCCGCGCCCCCGCCCCGCCAGCAGCAAGCGCTGCCAGCCGCGGCGGCACCGGCTCCGCCAGCAGCAGCCCGCCCAGCCTCACCTGCCCAGGCCACCCCCGGGCCCACCCTGTCCGCCCTCACGCCTTTCCACCGCTTTCTGCCCCAAGCCTGCAGGTGAAGCCCCACGCCCAGGCCGTGCTTATTCCCCCCGGCCTTTGACTTGGCGTGACGCAGCCCCCCAGCCTTACCCCTCTGCAGCACCCCCGGGACAGACTGTGCCGGGGCCCGGCTGCTCTGCCAGCACCAGCCCTCACCCCTGCCCTCGGCCCTGCCCTGCGCGCACCTGAGCAGCTGAGCGTGCACTCACTGCGTGGGGATGCACGGCCTCGGCAGATGTGCGGGACGGTTCTGGGTGCGCACGTTGGCAGCTGACCCTAAAGAGCGTAGGCTGCTGACCCTAAAGAGCGTAGGCAGCTGACCCTAAAGAGCGTAGGCTGCTGACCCTAAAGAGCGTAGGCGGCTGACCCTAAAGAGCGTAGGCTGCTGACCCTAAAGAGCGTAGGCAGCTGACCCTAAAGAGCGTAGGCTGCTGACCCTAAAGAGCGTAGGCGGCTGACCCTAAAGAGCGTAGGCTGCTGACCCTAAAGAGCGTAGGCGGCTGACCCTGAAGAGCGTAGGCTGCTGACCCTAAAGAGCGTAGGCTGCTGACCCTAAAGAGCGTAGGCTGCTGACCCTGAAGAGCGTAGGCAGCTGACCCTGAAGAGCGTAGGCTGCTGACCCTAAAGAGCATAGGCTGCTGACCCTAAAGAGCGTAGGCAGCTGACCCTAAAGAGCGTAGGCTGCTGACCCTAAAGAGCGTAGGCAGCTGACCCTAAAGAGCGTAGGCTGCTGACCCTAAAGAGCGTAGGCAGCTGACCCTGAAGAGCGTAGGCTGCTGACC
Source organism: Pelecanus crispus (assembly GCF_030463565.1). NCBI lineage: Eukaryota > Metazoa > Chordata > Aves > Pelecaniformes > Pelecanidae > Pelecanus > Pelecanus crispus. The sequence continues at coordinate 14,229,126 of NC_134649.1, forward strand.
CTAAAGAGCGTAGGCAGCTGACCCTGAAGAGCGTAGGCTGCTGACCCTAAAGAGCGTAGGCAGCTGACCCTGAAGAGCGTAGGCTGCTGACCCTAAAGAGCGTAGGCTGCTGACCCTAAAGAGCGTAGGCAGCTGACCCTAAAGAGCGTAGGCTGCTGACCCTAAAGAGCGTAGGCAGCTGACCCTGAAGAGCGTAGGCTGCTGACCCTAAAGAGCGTAGGCAGCTGACCCTGAAGAGCGTAGGCTGCTGACCCTAAAGAGCGTAGGCAGCTGACCCTGAAGAGCGTAGGCTGCTGACCCTAAAGAGCGTAGGCTGCTGACCCTAAAGAGCGTAGGCAGCTGACCCTAAAGAGCGTAGGCTGCTGACCCTAAAGAGCGTAGGCAGCTGACCCTGAAGAGCGTAGGCTGCTGACCCTAAAGAGCGTAGGCAGCTGACCCTGAAGAGCGTAGGCTGCTGACCCTAAAGAGCGTAGGCTGCTGACCCTGAAGAGCGTAGGCAGCTGACCCTAAAGAGCGTAGGCTGCTGACCCTAAAGAGCGTAGGCAGCTGACCCTAAAGAGCGTAGGCTGCTGACCCTAAAGAGCGTAGGCAGCTGACCCTGAAGAGCGTAGGCTGCTGACCCTAAAGAGCGTAGGCAGCTGACCCTGAAGAGCGTAGGCTGCTGACCCTAAAGAGCGTAGGCAGCTGACCCTGAAGAGCGTAGGCTGCTGACCCTAAAGAGCGTAGGCAGCTGACCCTAAAGAGCGTAGGCTGCTGACCCTAAAGAGCGTAGGCAGCTGACCCTAAAGAGCGTAGGCTGCTGACCCTAAAGAGCGTAGGCAGCTGACCCTAAAGAGCGTAGGCTGCTGACCCTAAAGAGCGTGGTCTGCTCCTCTCACACGCCCTCTGCAAGCTGGCCCGGCAGCTGAACCGGCCAAACAAGTCCCGCAGCAGAAGCCGGCCCTCGCCCCCGCACCAAGATGTGTCGCCCCAGGGAGCCAGTTTTGGGAGTGGAGGGTGCCGGCCTCTGCCCAAAGCCAGCCCGCCTGGCGTGCAGCCAGCGTGCAGGACACAGGCTGGAGGAGAAGGACTCTTTCAATAACTGGTCCTCCATCTCCATAAGGATTCAGCGGGATCTCCGTGGGTCTCATCTGGAGGCCTAGAGGACAGGACCATCACAGGGTGCCAGCCTCCATTTGAGAAGGACAAGTCATTACCCTGGCGCTCCCTAAAAGCTTGGTGGATCTTTTCAAGGAGACTGCTGGCTGTGTCGTAGTGCAGTGAGGTTACAGGGTTACAGTGGCGTCAAAACCTCGCAGAAGAACGTCGTGATCTTAACAGAGGATATAGGAAGAGACCATTTTGATGGTTTTCCTCTCTTCTTTTAATTAGTTTTGACAATTCAATTTATATTTGTGCTTTTATTCTATCCTAAAGTTAACCGTTGGTTGAAATTGTATATAATATGTAATATGATTTGAATGTACCCCTTTAATCACATTATATCCATAATTTAATTTATCAGATTGCCTTCACTGGGTACTGTGTTTTAGCTGAACTGGGGCCCTTGGTTCTGAGCACTAAGTGACAAATCACTAGCAGCAGGAAAGCTATTCCCAGGATTAAAATGTCTTTAAGTTTCATGACATGTTGGCAGGAAAGCAAGACATTGTCTTGTTAAGAAGTAGGTGCTGCACCAGAGATTAATTTTCCTATGAAAAAAAAAGTTCAACTAGGAAATACAATACTTTCAGCTTCACTCCATACCCTGCCAAGCACCTCAGGCACCTGTAGCAAGACTTACAGCAGAAAACTCAGACTAATATCACGGACTGAAGGGTTACCTTGGGCATTTTGCCACTGCTGCTCAGGAAAGCATCTGTACCCGCAGTAATGTGCAGAATGCACAAAGATGCTCCAAAAGTGCAATTACCTGCTTGGAGCCTCCTTGCCTCAAACTTCTTATGAAATGGGATATTCAGCCGTAAGTTAAAAAAACTTTTGCCAAACATCCAAAATGTTATCAGATCAACAGAAGTGGAAAAGAAACAGATCCGTTTACTTCCCCTCTTCCCATCTCTTTCTCTGCCTTGAAGTGTTCAGAGAAAACAGGGCTTGCATCCATGGTTTTGCTTGTCTCTCGTCAGTACCGGACCTGGTGGGGAAACTGAATTGAATTGCTTTGAAATCTGCTGCTCTGTAACTTGGTGGCTCAGGCTGAAGATGAATCTGTTGGTTTGGTGTTGCAAAGAGGGCTGAATTCAGACACGAGACAGAGGAATGTGGATTTAATCCTTAACATGGATTAAACCCTCTTTTGGGATTTAATCTTGGTCTGTAGGATTAGGGGCTGAATGAGTTACTCAAATTACAATTATACAAATACTGGGAAAGGGAAATATACACTATCAACAAAGAGCAAAAGTTAACTTTGGGATGTTTGGGTTTTGATAAACTTCCGCAAGTTTTTCACTCAGATTTTCCTGTCACGCCTTAAAATATATTTGTTAAGTTGAAACTCTTTCTCAGTTGATATGAATGGAAAGAACCCCTCCCATGCTGACTTTTCTGTTTGCAGTTGCCTTGTATCTGCTGACAAATTCACGTCATATTAGTTTCTGTTAGAAATGTAACAACCTAAGACCTCTGCAGAGAGTGCAGAGTTTGGCCAGAGTCGAGGTTCTTTTCTTTGGTTGTGGTTTCATGTTTCTTTCTTCCTTTTACCTCATACACAAAATTTTCAATCAAAAAAACAGAAACACGATCAGTCTTTGTCTAAGATAAGATACAGGTCACCTGTATTCATGAGACATACAGACAAAAATATACATGGTAAGTATATTAAATGCAGATGTACACAACAGTATACTTACATGTATAGGAGTAACATTCTTCTTAAAACCACAGCATACAAGCAAACTGTATCACACTTCAGCCTTGTGTACAAAGTGTGTGTTGTAAATAATTGTTCATTCTTCCCAAACCGCAAAAATAAAAGACAAAAGCGTTCAATACAACTCACAAATCTGAGCTACATCCCACATATGGGATACACTATATCCTGTGTATGGGCTATACCTGCTCCGATACATTTACATCGATGTACATGTACATCAATGTGGCTACCCGGACTGACTGTATTTCCAATGTGTGGGACTTCACAGACGAGCACCCTGAAAGCACATCTAAAAGTACAGGGTAAGGCTCCAGAACGGTCCTTTTTCCCTGGTAGGAATCTTTGCATAACATTTTGCCCATCTAGGCTATTTATGTATTTATGTATTTGACTTGTTGAAAGCAGCACAGCGGCAGAGTTAACACCCTAAGGATACAACATGCATGGGGACAACTACTCTAGAAAAAATTTTGCTTCCCTCTTGGGGGCACCTTCAAGAGCAAGCAGTCCTGTGGATCCCAAAACAATGTATTTCCTGGCTCTGCCTTCCCTTTGACCAGTGACAGTTTGGTTCGGAGCCACTCCATCGTGAATGCAGTGTAGAGGTTTGGCGTTTTTCCAACACTGGCTAAACTGAGCTTACTACCAGCAGGCTACACCAGTAAATCTTTAACTGGGGCACCCAAAAGCAAGTTTTGTTTCACTGAACTATTTGTAGCCACAATGTGGTCAGTTGTTTTAAATTGTTTGTTATATTTTTTTTAATAAAAAAGCAGAGGGGCTGTTGTGATCTTTTCATCCATTTTCCTTACAGCACAGCTTGTAAGACTTTGCTTAATTAATTCCTGCTTGAGCTGGAGTATGTCTTTTAGACAAACATCTGGACTTGATTACTGTGTTGCGCATGTTTTGATCTCTCCCCTTAAAGACCAGCTGTTGATCAAATTCAGTGACCTGTATATAAAACCCCTTCGCTCAATGTCTGATCAGCAAATTTTGGACCTAGGGTAGAGATAAAATTTGACTCTTGTTCACATGTAAAATTACTGAGTTGTGGTGACACTTCTGCAATGGCTTTGAAAGAGAACCAATGTACGTAGTCAGCCCCAGCGCAAAGAGCCTGGTGGTTCAGACCTTAAAATGCTGGCCAACAGCATCTTAAGTGGTCAAACAGCAACTATATTTAGGCTGGGTTTTTTTAATTGCATTGGTTTGACAGATAATAGGATTTTCTCGGACTGTTTTATAAGGCAGAGTACAGTAATACATTAAATAATTTCAAGTCATCTGCTATTTCATCCAAACTTGATTTCTGTGAGCCCTTCTGTATCCATAATACACTAAATCCTGAAGAAATGCATTTAGATTTGGACACTGCACTTGCCATGGTAGTAACAATAATGATAAATACCTTACCTGTACCAAATAATTTGCAGTAGTAGATCTCAAATTGAATCACCATTTCCATTTTGCAGGTGTGGAAAGTGAGACACAGAACAGATGGTTATTGTAAGTCTGGGACCCACTCAGTGGGCATGCCACTGGGGACAGGAACACAGGTCTCATCCTTTGGGACTCCAGAAAGCTGAAAGGTGGAAGGAATTGCCCAAGGACATAAGACGACCACTGCTGACCCTGGGACCAGACCCTGTCAGCTCACCATCCTCTATGCCCTGCTTACAGAGCTACGCAGCACCGCTCTGCTCCAGGCAGCGTGTCCAAAAGCGTGCCTCGGGTTGGCTCACACTTCCCCAGTGCCACCCCTGAGTCCAGGCAACACGACTTCTGCTCCATCCACTGAGATATGGTTGCTCCTCTACCCACCCCAGCTCTGCTGTCTGTGGCGGTATGAGGAGGAGGCGGCTTTGGAGATACAGGCCAACTCTCCACCTCCTTCACACCGCTCCACTGAAAGTGGTTTGCTCCTCAGAAGGGAGCAGGGGCTAACAGATACTGTCCTCCTCTCTTTACAGGGTCTGCTAATGGTGAAGATTTTTCTGCTCCACCTCTTTCTCCATGAATGGATCTGTAGGACAGCTTGTTCAGTGTTGGATTTCCTTCTTTACCTAAAGAGTCTGAGGCCCAAGGCCAGACAAAGGCCATCTGCAGCTGACCAATATGCACTGGGGATGTTTCTCTTCGCACACGTTTCTTTTATACGGCCAGTTCACAGTGAATTGGATCATTTTGGGTATGTCTCAACTGTCTGAACAGTGCACTTGAGAAACAAAACCCCGTGCAGCGTGGTCCCAGATGCTGGGCAGAGAGCGTGTTAGACAGCATGTGGGCTCCCGCAGACAGAATGCTGCGAGTCTCACAGTCGGTGCTCGAGCTCGTCTCCAGACACGCCTCGGCAGGCTGGCCCCGGGCGGGTCGCAAGGCAGACATCTGCAAGAAGAGGGGAAGATTCCAAAACACCTGTAGGTAGCTACCCCTGTGGCCTCCTACCAAAGGCTGTGTAAGCCAGCCTGCTCGCGGGAATGTGCTCGTCTTAACCCTTCATGTCAGAACGTAAAATTCTCAAAGCATTAGGGTTGTGTCTCAAGAGAACCAGGACTGAACCACGTCCTTCTTTGCTGCCACTGGAAGGAGTATGATTTCCTCACTCATAATTTTTTTCAATGTGAGTTTGCCCACTCTCGTAAAAAAATTATATAGGATAGAGGGTCCAGGCATCACTTTTTATTATCATCTAGTTTACTGACAATATCCTTCCCGTCTATATCCTGTGTGAACTCCCCACCCAGAAAGGTATTTCTGTCTCGGGCCACACATATTGAACCCATATTCTTCATTTGTACCACATCAGCATTGTAGAAAGTAAATATATTATGATTTAATCAGTTCAGGATTATGTCTGAGGCTTTGGATGTTCCTTTCCTGCTGCGCGCAGCTCAGCTCAGTGAACAGCAGTGAGGATGCTTCACGCTGTATCTGCTCCTGCTTTGCACGTGCATCGTTTCAGCACTAGTGGAAGTTCCACTGCTGTCCAGGTCTTCTATGTCCTTTGAGGTTTCATATTTGCAACACTTCCCGCACCCATGTACAATTGTCTTCTATTGCAGCCTTTGAAAAAGAAATCCCTCTACTAATCCTTTTGAGAACGTTATGTTTGCCCTCTGATACATGCATTGGCCCGTCAGCTTGGAAAATGCCAGCCTTCTAATGACCGAAGGATTATGAATCTATTGCTGAGCATTTGCAGAAGTGCTCTTGTGGTTATAAAAGTGTCTCTTCATTCACCCATGGGCTTGGTGCCAGGAGGGCTCAGCCTGCCTTTGTGGGTCTCTTGGCTCCAGTGCCGAACTAGGGAGAATCTCACAGCGGTCCAAAGCCCAGCTCCATCACCCCTGACCGCTCCCAGCCTCCTCCTTTGCATGCACTGAGAGTTTCTTTCTTTGAAGTGAAGCACTCTTAGATGGTTCAGCCCAATGCATTGGACTGTTCCATTTTAAGTTTGCACAATTTTGATTTTAATATAATTTATCAGATTAATTTCTGTCTCTATTAAAGTTAGTAAGAGCCTCACTAATGACTTCAGCACAACCAGGACTTTGCAAAATATCTGTAATTAATGTGTTAGTCATAAGTTACTAGAATTTGACATATTTTAAATAAACTCCATATTAAATAAGATGGATTATGTATGTTGCTTTACACTCTATATATATGGAAATGAAATCTTGGCACTACTGAAACAGATAGCAGAACTTACACTGACACCAGTGGGGCCAACATTTCACCCCATTTCTTTTCCCAAGTCTACCAAAAGTTTCCAGTGATTCTGAACAAATCAGCGTCTCAGTATTACCTACTGCATAAGCCTCGGAATCATTTTTCTCTGGGTCGCAGCGGTATTGTAGGGCCCTTGACATCTGGAAAACGCTTCGAGGTTCAAACTGCTAGAGCTGTACTAACGATTACTGATTATTATTTTCCTGCTACAAATGCCTTCTCCTCAAAGCAGGAATGGCAACGTCTACTAGGAAGGATACTCAACAGTTTCTATTGTAAAACCATATTTTACATTATTTTATGTTGCCGAAACTTAGCCATTCAAATTAAATAGCACGTGCTAGACAACTGCCTTAATTTCAACCGATGGAAAGTCTAACAGTTTCCAACAGAGAAATTAGAAGAAAGTAAATGTCGTGGTTTAGCCCCAGCCAGCAACTAAGCACCACGCAGCCGCTCACTCACTCCCCCTACCCCGATGGGATGGGGGAGAGAATCAGAGGAGTAAGAGTGAGAAACACTCCTGGGTTGAGATAAGAACAGTTTAATAATTGAAATAAAATCAAGTAAAATAATAATAATATAATAATAGTAATAATAATATACAAAGCAAGTGATGCACAATGCAATTGCTCACCACCTGCCAACCGATACCCAGACTGTTCCCGAGCAGTGATCGCTGCTCCCTGGCCAACCCCCCCCAGTTTCTATACTGAGCATGACGCCATATGGTATGGAATAGCCCTTTGGCCAGTTTGGATCAACTGTCCTGGCTGTGCCCCCTCCCAGTTTCTTGTGCACCTGGCAGAGCATGGGAAGCTGAAAAAGTCCTTGACTAGCATAAGCAGTACTCAGCAACAACTAAAAACATCAGTGTGTTATCAGCATTCTTCTCCTACTAAATCCAAAACACAGCACTATACCTGCTACTAGGAAGAAAATTAACTCTATCCCAGCCGAAACCAGGACAGTAAAAAAACAAGCCTCTGAAGACTGCTGTCTTTGAGCAGCTCCAGCTTCCATGTACACTGAAATTTGATAGAGCACAGACTAGATCAGGTAAGACCTTTTACTGTTTTCAAGACAATTTGTCCAGATTGTTTTCACATTATAAAACTTTAAAAAAAAATGGACGTGGGTAATGTTTACTAGCACACGGCGTTTATTAGCACGACATTAGCTGAAACATCCAAAAATTCATGCTCATTAAGCACACGCCAGCCCTCAACAGGACATGTTGGTGTTCGGACTCCTCCTGCCTCAAGCCAAGCGGAGGGAGCGCCGAGGGTGCTCTTGGCCCAGAGCTTTGCAGGAGAAGCCACCATTTCCCTGTAATTGTGCCTTTTGTTGGGTCAGGGAGGGACGGGGCACTGAACCCAACCACGAGGGACTCGTTGCCCCAGTGCCCTGCCCGACAGCCCGGAGGAGGAAGCTGCATGTTTTGAATACAGAGGAAACACAACGCAGGCAGAGGTGAAGGCGCGGAGCCTCGAAAGGCCACAGGAGAGGAAGACGCTACCAGAGAGATCCGCACGGCCGCGGAGGGCTGTAAAGGCACGCAGGAGTTTCGGGGACAGCCCGGTCCCGCAGGGCCCGGCCACTCCGACCCCACTGGCAGCACGCGCGCACAGCACCCCTCGGCCTAAGCGCAAATCCCCATCTTCTACCGCCTTCAGCCGCCCTCCAGCTGGGACCCGCCCGCCTCCCTGCCCTCTCCGACACCCGCCGTGGCTCCTACGACGCGCCCCGTTAACGCCTGCAAATGCCGGCTCTCCCTCAACCAGACACAGTTGCGGGGGTGCTGGAGGGCAGGGGCCGGGAGGCTTCGAGGCGCCGCAGCACGAAGGCCGCCCGCGACCGGGGCAGCTGCGGAGCAGGGCCGGGCGGGAAGCAGAGGCGCGCCTGGGGACGCGCTTCGCCCCCTCCGCGGCCGCGCCTGCGTCCCCCAGCCCCGACGCCGCCCCACTCGGGCCGCCCGCGCCTCTGCCCGGGCCTCGCCCGCCGGGCCGCGGCGCCGCCCCGCCGGCGCAGGCGCGGTCCCTGGCGCGGCGCCCCGCGGCCGGACTACAGCTCCCGTCGTGCGCGGGGGCGGCGCGCAGGCGCAGGCGCGGCGCTGCTGGTCGCGGCTGAGGGAGCTGGGTCGCTGCCGCCGCCCGGGTGAGTGGGAGCGGCTGCCGCGGGCGGGGGTCCCGGGCTGGGGCCGGAGAGCGGCCGCGGCCGGTGGGGCTGTGCCGGGCAGTCCCCGCGGGGGGGTGCCGGGGGAGGGTATGGCGGGTGGGCGGCGGCGGGCGCAGCCCTCCGCCCGCTGCCACAGCGCGGCGGGAGTCCGGCGGGAGGGGCCGTGGCGGCGGGAGGAGGAGGAAGAAGAAGAAGAAGAAGAAGAAGAAGAAGAAGGGGCTGGGTCGGCGCCCGCCCGCCCCGGAGCCCAGCGGCTCACCGGGCCCCCCCCCCCCCGAACCCTCTGTTGGCTTTCCGGAGCGGGAAGGTTAGGGCTTCGCTAGTGCCCAGCCGAAGGGCGCAGGGCGGGGTTTTGGCGTTTGCATTGGGAAATGGGCTCTGCAGCAGCGGGGGCTTCCTGCCGCTGGCGCCGAAAGGGTTCTGTGGGCTCCGGCGCTGCGGGGAGCCGGGCTGCTGCGGGGCGCTCAGGTGGAGGGGCTTCTTAGTTCTGCAGCCCGCACCCGCCTTTGCCGTGCAACCCGAAAACTGTACCTTTAAAAACTTTGCCTGTACATCTGGTTAGCATAATCCTTTCAACTTGCTGTCTATGTTCTCCACGACTTACAAAGCATGCAAGTTAATGACGCTTAATTACGGAAGAATGCTTTTCCGGTGCACCCGTGGCTGGCGGAGGGTTTGTGCTGCGTGGCCCTGACACCGGGCTGCCGCCGCGGGGAGCTCCCGCTGGGGCTGCACCCGGTGCACCGGGACCCCGGCGCCGAGCCGGCCCCGGCGAGGGGCGCCTGCACCGGGCACGGCCGGGGCCCCGGAGGCTCCCCTGCACGTCTGCGCACCCGCTTTTCTGTATTTCCTGAGAATTTTGCACCTGAGCTCTCAGTATAAGCCTCTGAAAGCCGTCTGCCTGTTTCTTTGCGGGTAGGCGCAAGTTGCGCTGAAAATACGCGCCCTTCTAGAGAGGTTGCTGTATGCTTTAATTTGCTATCGTATATTGAATGTGTCCTTAAGACTAATGTTTTGCTACTGTGCCAGGTGTACAGAGCTTGAAAGAGAGCCTGTGGTGTAGGGCAGAACCTGAAATGGGCTAGTACTCGGAAGTTTTCCCCAAGCAGCGTAATGTGAATAAAGTGAATTTCTTCTACTGTCCCGTTCTAGGATTGAAAGTTTTGCCACTTACCTGTATCCATTACAGAAATCTGAATTGTTCTATAAATGTTCAATAGCTTGCATCTGATGGTTCTTCTTGATGGAAACACCTGTAGGCAGGTCCTCCAGGAGGAGATACACTGTGTATCAGTGTCTATGGGCAGTACCTCTCTATTGAAACAAATCCAGGTATTGCCTGAAGAAAAAAAAAAAATGTCAAAACGTCCCTCATCTTGGCTGTTCAGTAACTCCCAATGCAGTGGTGCTGCCCTGTGTGTTGGGGGAGGGAATGGACAGCTGGAGTGGTGATTTCCGCTGGAGGAGCGGCTCAGGGCGGGCAGTACCAGTGGTAACTGGCATTTTTAGCTTATCCCAGCCTTGTATTTATTTGTGATCATAACACCTGCCCTGCAGCTAGTTTGGTGAGCATGCCTAGAAGTGTCGTGGAGACGGATGTGCTGAAATGCCACCTCCCGTGCTGCCAAAGCTGCTGCTGCTGTGCCCCGCGCAGCTTGCTGAACGCATGCTTTGAGGCTCCTGGCTCTGTTGCCTCTGCTATTGCCTGGGCTGGATGGGTACATCTGTACAGCCCTGCAGCGTGGGTTTTCAAGAACAGGCCCACAGGAGTAATGCCAACTTGGCAGCTTAGCCATCACTCGAGAGCACCCTGCCTGCAAGATAGCTGTGTCCTAGTTCTGTGTAGTTCTATACAGGCCGTATAAAAGAGCAAAGTGGGCTTTGTCTCATTCCAGGTGCCCTCCAATACAGGGGAGGAGCTGGCAAGAACTGGAAATACAGGTGTTTTCCAATTTCCTTCATCATGGAAGAATCTTCATGGTCTGTGTAGTTACTCAGCAGTAGCTCTCTGTCCCACTCTGCTCCCCGGGTCACTGTATGGACAAATGTGAAGTTGGGGAGGCTCCGCTTGCCATCCATAAAACTTAGTAAATTGTTTCTTTGAACCAAACGAAGCCTCGGGTCTTTTTTTAGCCCAGAATAGCTATTCCTTACTGCCTGGAAAACAGAATTTGCCCTGACAGAAAGCGCAGGCAAAGATGAGCTGCCACCTGCTGGCTCCGTAAAGCTTCGAGCTAGGGAATGTCTGCTGGTTCCCTGGGCAGCAGAACCTGGTCCGGGTACCCTACCCCAGGCTGGAGATTTGGAAGGCTCAGGTGGGCTTTTGAGAGCTTTCTGCTAAGCAAAGCAGCATTGGGCTGTTCAGCAGAGGTATCGTGAGGTGTTACAAAACCCTCCTAAGGAGTTTGCTTGGGATTATGGTAACATTTACATTTATTTATTTTTCTCCTAGCTTTGGTACATAAAGATACTCTTTCAAGTGCAGCGCATTTTTTCATAAACAGTTCTGTATAATCTTGCACGCTGGAAAATAAAATTGTTGCTGTCATAGGGGTTCCCTGGGGAAACGCTCAGATTAGGCTCCTCCAAGCAGCTGGGGTGGTCTGGGGCCCTGAGTGGTGCAGGAATGCCGACAGCCCTGCGAACCCCCCTGCTCCAGACCCCCCTGCTCCGGGTCGGGTTCACCCGGAGGCTGGGTGGAAGGAGGCTCCGAAGGAACAAATGAGATTAAAGTGAACTCTGCGAACGTGCTGGCCAAAACCGGCTCGGTTTGTTTTTCGTGATGTCACTTCTATTTTAAAATCCAAGTTACAGAAACCATTTACAGTGGACTTTAACAAGACTGTAGTTTCCTGCGGGCAAGATATTTCTAAAGAGTCACTCCTGTTAGGACCCCAGGAAATTGTGTTCTTAAGTATACTAGAAGTTTCTGGGGGGTGAATTTTTGAAAGAAAATTGGAAGCTAGCTGCTTTTAGAATCTTATGCATTTTAAAAATACACTTTCAGAGAGGAGAAGACAAAAATATTTTAACTTGTAGTTAAGAGGTGTGTGAAAGTTGCTTGACAGTCTTTCAGGGGATGATTGAGATAATTATAAAATGGCCTAAAGTAAAGTTACTGCTATCTTCTAATTTCTTTAGTTGTTCATTGATTTCTCAGGTGAAGGAATAATGGCAAGATTTCTGTCTTTGCGATGTCCAGCAGCATATCTTCATTTCTGATTTTTCAGCTTCTCTTCTGCTTAATAAACAGAGAATTGAAAGTTGATTGGAAGTGGTGGCTTTGTTTCCATTTCCCCAAATGTTTCTTATGCAACTCTGAAGTTGCTAGAGTGAAGAACTTAGCTTACCTTATAGTTATATATCTGAAAAAAGAATACTAGTCCTTTTGACTTTTAACGTCAAATTAAATGTATGTAATGTTTTCATGGTAAAGCTAAGAAGGATACTTAGAAGAAAACTAGCTCCGCTCATCAAAAAAGTGCAAAGTATTTGCAAAGCCAAAATTGATGGTTACAGTTTTGCCTACAATTTTGCAGTAAGATGTGCCACAAACATTCACGGTCTAAATAACTGCTCCTTCTAAAACCTTTTCATTTGTTACGCATGTATCTTTCTCTAAGCTGCACTGCTACAGTGAGTGATGGAAAGCAAAGAGTACCAAATGCATTTTAATGGGAGGTGAAGGGGCTTGTTTGATTAGATTAGGGCTTCAGCTGGCCTTTATGCCCTTTTTAGGCAATGAGAATTCCTGACACCATGTTTTAAAACCTGATTTTAGCACGTTATATCCGAGTATCATGTATGCTGTGGTTTCTTTTGTGGGGTATGTTTCTGAAAGTCATTACCAAGATGTTTCTATGTAACATGCTAATCGGTGCTATCATCATAACTTTTTAAAGGTGTCTCAAGTTAAGTGTGCTTTCATATTTTAAATAGTACTTTTGATTGATAGGTATTAGAAAATGTGTCCAAAACTCTTTAAATTTAATTTGCCAGGCCACACTTGATTCTCTTCCTCTTGCTGGAGTGAAGACTCAGTTACAGAAATAGTGGGTTTTTTTGCTCTGCTGCTTTATTTTTCACTTTCTTGTGAACACTGTAGCTCAGGATTTGAAATGGCTACTTTGATCATATTATAAAAACAAGTAAGGCTAAGGGCTATGACCTGTACATTAATTAACGTATTATAAAAGATGAGTAGTTTTCCAATGTAAAACATACCAATGCAGTAAATAAAAGGTAACTAATTCTGGCTGACAGCATTTTACAGCAATTCATGGAGAGGAAATACAGCCTACATGAATGTAATGTACGGTTATGCAGTGCTACTCTCCGTCAGAGTAAGGGCAACATTATTCTGCAGTATGCTAACTATTCTGCTTCTTATAATTACCCATTAAAACTACACCTTTTAATATTTGAATGCAAATGGACATGCAGAAATGTGGGAAATAGCAGCGTGCTGACGTAGGACTCAGAAGGTGCAGCCTGGTCACAGACAATGCTGCATAAGTGGCTGCAGGAAATGTTTTTCTCTTATGATAGTGTGTAATGGCTTAAACTGTAAGGAAGAGGAAAACATTAAAGCTCTAGGAATGAGATGTTTGCATGCAGATTGGGCGGCAACTGCTGCAGCTATCAGCTAATTGTCCTTCAGCTGTTACGCACCTGAAGAAACAAAACCCATGAGACTCTGAGAACTGTAGGAGGTGGCATGCTAGACCATAGAGACACTCCTTTGGTTACCTTTGGAACATGGCTTTGAAAAACATAGGTGTGCTACCCTCTGTATTTTCTGCAGCCATTAAATTGTTCTCAGCTCTGAGGCCTCTTGCAAAAGGTCCAAGCTCTTCCAACATGATTGGTTTCAGTTCAGAGGAAGCCAGACACCATTCTTTTGACGTAATTTACCATGAAATTGAGAATCCCTCCTGGTTTTTGTTGCATTCAAGAGAACTTTACCTAAGTTGGTAGTTCAGCTTTGGAATTATGTACTATTGATGTCAAATGTGGTTTACAAGTAAGCTCTAGTGTTTATATCAGTAATATTTTTTTAAAAGCAGACGTCCTGAAAATAGCTGTAAATATATTCCTTATTCAGGTGTAGATGTTTGTAGGAATTGTAAATTTACCGTTCTTGCAAAGGCAATTGTTAAAGACAGATTTACTTTACAGGTAAACTTGACTGAATGACGTGAATGAACCTTTACGTACTCATGTCTGTCTGTTCAGGGTCTCTGAATTAAAATATCACCATATGTGACGGCCAGGGAGACCTTTCTTGATGTAAACAACTGAGGTGAAGGAATCCTGTAAGCAGGATTCCATGATATAGCATGTATATATGGCCCTTCTTTTCCTTTTACTTAAGAGGCAATAAATTTAAATTGATCTTGTTTTGAAATACAGTGTAAGTGCAGGTTTGAAGTAATGCAGTTAGTATATGTGGTGTGAGCGTCTGAACTGGAATGTGGGCTATTAGAGAACAAATAACATTTGCTGTATGTCTGATCTGCGTTGAGCATTTCTATAGAGCTGAGAAAGGGGTTAGGGAGGCTAATGAGCCTGAATGTATGGATCTAGCTTTTGCTCCTCAAATACCTTACACTCTTGATCACTTACAGAGAGTCATTGAAATTACCTTTTTTGTGTGTGTGTGCTCAACTTGAAGCTAGAATTTGGCTGAACAAAAGGAAAATCCCAGAACTTCTTACAGAAAAAATGAGAGAAGCCAACTTGTCTGCTTCAACACTGTCATGATTAACTGCTTTTTCCAAGCCAAATGCTCAAAAATTGTGACTGTTAGAAAAAAGGTTCCCTGTGCTCTCCTTGTCTGTGCGAAGTACTATATAGACTGTACATCTTTTGAAGGACCCCAATTTCCTCTAAGTATAATATTTAGTGAGCACTTATGCAGTCTGTTCTGTATGTTTTTTTTTTTTTTTTTCTGGTGGTAGGATTGACTGGAGTGCTGCTGCTTAGGAGCTGTATTCCCTAAGCCTTTCATCAAGGTATTTTGATTTTCCTCAGACAGAACAGAATGTTGCTTCAATGGTAGTGCTATAATTAACTTGGAGGCAAACTTCCTTTGTTCCCTCTGTAGGTAATGTGCAGGGATATGAGTCAGTAATACCCAATTAACTTGTTTGCAGTGAAGTTCTCCTTTACTGACCTCAAACAGCAGCAGCAACAACAAATGTAAAGCATCTTAACTCTTCTTTTGACTGCAGTATCTGTAAAAACTGATGGCGTCAAGCCAGACTAGGTACAATTGGTATCTCCTCCTTCCCACCCCACAGCCTGCCCTGCTCTGTGGGAATTACGGCCTTGGAGTTTTTGTTGAGAAAACTGGGTACTGGCATTCATCTGAAAATACATATAGTTTAGTTATTGATGGAAAAGGGCGTGGCAGAATGGGATTTTTGTCAGTGAAGCAGCAGGGTGTAGACAGCTTCCAAGTGCTGTTTGTCATAGAATAACAGATAGCTATGAATACTGATGAAAAGGCTTTCCTTTCAGAGATGTATTTGGAGGTTGAAGATGCTTTGTAGTTGGGATATTTACCTTGCCTGTGGTTACTTCTTTTAAAAACTTTTTCTTTTATAGATCTGGTTAAGAATAAGACTTGGGCTTTGAAGTGTTTGAGCAACAAGTGTTTGTGCTACTGCCCAAGTCATGACACTCCCATTTCGAAAGGACTTGGACAAGTACAAAGATCTTGATGAGGATGAAATTCTTGGCAAACTTTCAGAAGAAGAACTGAAACAACTGGAAACTGTTTTGGATGATCTTGACCCTGAGGTAGGTATTAGCCAAAAGAAGTTTTATTTTTTCATTTGTTCAGAAACTAGTCTGAAATAAATCGAGACTCTTTTTTTACTTGAACAATACTTTTGGACAGAGATTTTTCCTAGTCTGATAATGATATTATTTACAGATATATATGTGTGTATAATGTTTCAACTGTTTATTTCCTGTTTGCAACGTGAATGCAAATGCAGTAGAGGAAAATGGCAGAAAGGATTGTCAGGAGGAGCTTTCTGGGATTTATTTCTAAATAAAAATTGCTCTTGGTCATGTTCTTGAAAAGAAAGTTTATTTAGAAAGGGCTGTCTAACTTTCCTGTTTCCAGTGTTGTCTGTTAAACATCCCTTTTGCATCTGTTTTTATTTTGTTGCTTCTACCGTTGGAGTTTGGTGGGAGAGGGAGGGTGCTAACCTCTTCTAAAGATTCCTGGTCCTGTATCTGGTAGCCTATATCTATTCCTGTCCTCGTGCTGCCTTTGCAAAGAGGAGGCAAATAATTACTCAGCTCCTGAATGATTATGTCAGTGTGGCGTATCGAATAAGAAATATTTTAGCTTTCTGTTATAAAGAGCTGAGTTATGTCCTCTACTGATACTGCAGCTAATGTCAGAGTCTAAGACTTGTGTTTCTACCTCCTGATTCTCTGTTCTTGCTTTAATAGGACTGGGATTAAGTTTAATCTTGATGTTCAGGGATCACTGAAGAATATTATGATCACCTATTTTGTTGCACTGCAACATATTCTCGATATTTTAATTGGCTTTGGTTTTATAGACATTTTAGCAGAGGAGAACTGGCAAAAGTGATTGGTTGTCTTTTATGGTAGTCTGAATTTCTATATGTTCTGTTCTTTCCATGCTAATATCCTCCTTTTTTTTTTTTCTTTTGTTTAGCTGAAACACATTGATGATAGCAAAAAACCACCTTGAATCAGGTCAAAAGTAGAAATGCTCTGTGTTAAATGCCAGGCAATAGTATAGACAGTTGTCTGAAGGACTTAGAAACACATGGATGTAAGTGATGGAGGAAGCAGTTGTCTTGCTGAATGTCTAAACTATAAATAGTTGAGTTTTATTTACTACTACTCATTTAAACAGTGTTCATTCTAGAAAAGAAATGCAAAGTGACTAGCAAGTCCAGTGCTGGGAGCTATTGTACTTAAAGAATTGCTTCAGTTCTATTCAGAGTGCAGTGTGCTCTATTTTTAAGTAGATTCTTGGTATCTAAAGAATAGGTTACCTAGTGTCCTCCCCTGCCCCCAAAAACAGGAGGTTGGCAAGGGATCAGAGGTTGCCTAAAAACAATGATGTATCAGGTTTGAACCTTGGGGAGAGGGAGAAGGAAGAGGGAAATGAAACTAAACAGGTGTTCACTCAGACTTTCTAAGCTGTACTTGTTTGCTCTGTTTTGTTTTGCAGAACGCACTTCTGCCTGCAGGCTTCCGACAGAAAGACCAGACTGCTAAAAAGGCTTCAGGTCCCTTCGACAGGGAACGACTCCTTGCATATTTGGAGAAGCAGGCTCTTGAGCACAAAGACAGGGAAGACTATGTGCCTTTTACAAGAGAAAAGAAAGGTAACACCACCCTTTCCGGTGTAGGTGGTTATGAAATCTCTGAAGTGGACTAGCCGGAACTACTGTGAACCAAAGTTTATTGAAGCAGTGGCAGCTCTAATGCTTCTTAACTCACAGTGTTTCCAAATGAGTGCTACTGTGCAGAGACAGGATGCTTCCTGTTCGAGCATTTTGTGGCGCTGGGGCTGGTGTGCTGTTTGCATGTAGCACAGGAAGGAAATAAGACTCAAAGATTTTATCAAAGATTGCAAAGTTCTGACAGGGATGATATCCTCAAACTAAGAGCTACCCATGATTTGTGTCACAAATAACAAATGCTGTCGTCGTGCCTGTGGCTTATGCCCTGTGGTGCTGAGTACAGACAGTAACATTTGTAATACTATGTTGAATTTAAAAAATGGCAGTAGAATGATGTTGTGGTTGATAGTCAGTAATGTTCAGAGACGTTGTAGGCTGACAAGGCCAGGCAAGTGGTTTATGCGATCATGTTGTCTTTCTAGTATCCTTACTGAGAGATTTAATAAGATTGCGTAGTTATTATTAAATAATTACATAGTTAACATCTCAAGAAGCTTTGAAGTCTGGCAGTGGTTTGTGGTCTAAAAACCATGGAAACATTGACCCAATGAGTGGACACATTAAAGCCTGGGAATTTTAAGTCTTTGTTTTGGATCTAGTCTTCTTGTTGACTTGATGGGAAGCCTTTTCCTTTTCAGGAGAAAAATTAAAAAATAATGTGTATCTTAAATATTAATTAATAAATATTGTAAGAATAGATATCCTCCCTTCCCCCGCAACCAGTTCCCAAATTCGTTGTAACTTACTAAGCACTATTGGTAGGGACAGAAGCTCCCAGTCCTGTGCTGGACACATCTGCATAGGAGGAGGCTTTTAGCTGTTGCCACAGTGTTTGTGTACTGCTTGTGAATCCTAGCTTGTCTGAACCTTCCCCTGCAGCAGGGCAGATCTGCTGCAGTTAGACTTCAGTAAATTGTTTTATAAGTTGTATTCCAACTGCCCAAGATGAAGAGTCTCCTCTCTTCTTAAAGGTTTGAAACCTTCTAATTCTACTTAATTCTCTGGTGTGAGTCATTGCTTATTTCAAACTTGAGTCTTCACTCATCTACTGAGTTTGTATATATGATTGTGATTGTGGTGTATATTCAGTGAAAATTGTGGTGGGGGTATTTGCATTTTCTCCGCCTGTAGCAGATAGCTGTTACTTGACAATGTTGGTCTCTCTCTTTTCCTTGAAGTAATAGAGAGATTGTGACTTTATAATGTGCTGCACTGTATATGATATTCTACTTCCTTACAAACACACTGTGTTTTGCCTTATTTGTGTGGTTTAAAATCACTTTTGTTGAGAGATGACAACTGTGACACTCCTTTGCTGACAGGAGAATGGGAGTTTGCTGTCTGAATCTGTAAAACAGAGTTAAAGATAACACAATGTATTGAATGTAGATGGCAGTCAAAGGTACCTATAGCAGCAGTACCCTTACAGTACCTCCACTGCTGGCAAGTACCTGTTAATCCCGTGTTTGGCTGTGTAGTGTGCTGCTGCTTCCTCCCCTGTTCTGCTTGTTGCCTCACGTATTTGCTAGTATACAGTGGAGACAGCCTAATGGTTTAACATGATTGAGCTAAAGTATATTTGGGCCTCGTGGCTCATTTGGGGAATCCCTTGCAGCCTGGCTAGCTTGTACACTGCTCCTTCAGGATATGAGGCTGGGCATGGAGGATTTGCTCTAGTTAGTACTTTTTCTACTGAGTACTAGTGCTTCGTTCAGATAGGTGGTTCTTGAAAGTTAGCTTACGTGTACATGCACATGGCAAAACTATTTGTTTTGGTAGATGAAATCTGTGAGAATCATGTAGAAAACCAGAAGGGTCCAGCTGTAATGCAGATCTTGGTTAAGAAAGATCAAATGTCATTTCCTTTATGTAATGAAGTATTACTAAATAGCCAGTCTGTCTGGATGTTGCAATATGTCATACCAGTTTAGTTAGTAAAATTTCCTGCATCTCTTTAAAAAAAAAAAAAAAGAGTTGCTATTTAATAACTTTTTCTACCATTTATTTTGGTACCATAGAGGAAAAGAAAATAATATGAAAAATTAAATGTAGCTTACTTTCATCAAAACTAAAAATATGGAAACAAATGTTCAGTATGGAAATTCATGCTCTGTTAAATGAGTGGGAGGAGGCAAGAAGGCTAAGCTCATTTTGTAGCAGGTGAGAAATAACCTTTTCCCCTCATGAAAATGTTATGGTTCAGCTTTGACTTGCTGCCATGTTTGTGGCCATTTTGTGCAAAAATCTTTTAAATCTTTTAAATCAAGAAATCATGATCTTTATCTAGATGTAAAACTTGGAAAGGGAGTGGAGCAAAACTTAATACTTGTGTAGGACATTTTTTATCTAGAGGTGGCTCTTATCCTAATGTGCTTTTCTTTAATATTAAAAAAAATGAAACAGATTACTAAGCTGGCTTAACTTTTCTCCTTGGCTAGATAAATGTATTATGGAGAAATACTGTCAAATTGTGGAATGGGGGTAGGTGAAGATCTTGCTTGATTATCCTGTTAATTCAGAAGAAAACTGACAGTTCTAACCATCAGATCTAGAGGTTTTGGGGGGAGAGAGAGGGATTGGAGTTGCAGCTATTTTCTTAGTGCCATTTTTGTGGGTCAGGCTTTGCTAAAATATTTCTGTGTGCCTAGCTGGTCTCATTGCTCTAACTTGGTCTAATTATTCATTTAATGGAGGAAGAAGGGGAAAACCTATCCTTCCCTTTCTCTTCCCTTTTCCTATTTTAGTAGAACTGATGTTCTGTGTGGCAATTTGGTCTGCAGGTTTATCAAAGAAGCTTACCCTAGGTTAATTTTAAACATCCTGGCTTGCTACTGATTCTGGTAACCTTGTTTCTGTACTACAGCGTAAAGGAAAATCCTCTTTTCCAGTTGTCCTAAGCCCATTTTTGGGTAGCATGTTATTAAAACGATGTTGCATCTCTTTCACTTGATAGATGACGTGATTTCGCCAAATCTTTGGAACTTTTTTTTCCTGTGTGCTATGAAATGTGGAAGATCTGAAATCATGTAAAGTGTCCTGATGTAGTGAGATGAACTAGTGCTAAAGAAATGTGAAGCTTAACAATTCCTAAATTACATTCTATTGCATTTTCCCAGTGCGTGATTTTGTTCGTAAAAGCATCCTTAAAAACATACTTTGTTTTTAAACACAATTTAATTGCTTAAGTCACATTCGGTTCCAATTAAGTGTTGAACCATACAGTAAACCATTGTTCAAGAGATTTATGAGAGCAATGTGGTAATAATTTCAACAAAACTAGCTTTGTCTCAGTCTGTACGTAAGTATGTCATAATGATTTTACAAGGCATCCTGAAAGGAGAAGGATCTCTCATCTAAACAGTAAAGCAAGGCTTCAGTGCTGGAGTCTGTTGCCCTTGAGTGTGTTCCACACATCTGACCAAGTCTGACCAATGCTCCTCACTTCTCTTGGAACAGCAAAAGATGAGAACTATTGCACCTGAGATAAAAACATATCAGTAATGTATTTTGTGCTGTATAGTGCAAGGCATCAGCAAATTACTATGTAAACTAAGCTTTCCGTTTCTAGCCTTTGCACTGTCCTAATCGTGGCACTCTCTTCCAACTCTAACTCTGCATTCCTGCTGGGGTATGTTTGTTCTGTGTAGATTTGCATTTCATGTAACTTCTGCTTTAATGTTGTGGGTTCCCGCCCCTGATTTATCACCCAGAATATTGTTAGGCTGAAACTGTAGTCACCTGGCTTAGAGCTCTTTTGGTGCTGCCCTGCTCAGTTGTTGTTCTAAATCACCATTTGGCTTCTGTTGCAGCAGGATTTGGAATATTGTGTTCTCTGTTTGCCTTTCAATCACTGGTCTTTAAAGGAAGCGTGTTACATGTTGTAAAATGAAGCTAATATCCTGTAGGAGCTTTGGAGAAACAACTTGTCGAATTGACGTTCTCCATACAAGACCACTAGAACAAAATAATGTGATACTGTAGCCTTAATATAAAACAGTTTTCTAACTCACTGCTATGTGCTCTGTAATCAGATAATGAATAACAGTACTGTGTCTACTGTAAGACATTGAGGAAGTCACTTGTAAGCACAATTTAATACTAGTTTTTTAAATTCAACTTACAAGTGACTTCATGAACCTAAGTCTGTCACATGGTAAGAATTGGTGATTGTTGAATTGTGGATTATATCAGTTTCTGGATTGATGAAGCTTTAAGGAACATAAGATGTAAGGAATATATCAGATGCTGCTTGCTTTTCTTCATGGAGTCACTGATGAGACAAGCTTATGTTCAATTGTCCTCAGGTGACACTTGATTACTTTTCTGCAGAGCACTGAAAATTGGATTTTAGATTTCTTCTGATCTGCAAGTTGTGTCCACCCGCTGCCTACTAGCATGGAGGGTATGCAAGAACAGTACCAGCAATATGCAGTGCATGGCCACACTGAACAGACCTGATTTCTGCAAGATTTTCAGTCCCACCTTAGTTACTGTGAGTCTGTGTATGAAATACCTAGGGCACTTCAACAGACATCAGCCAGTGTTTTGCCTTTTGAGCAATGCAATTGCGTGGAACTTGAAACTGAAAGTTCATTCTGTAGCAACGAAAGCCTATGAATTAATCCTGGGATGTGCATCATTTAACACGTTAGCTAAAGGCGTATGTCACGGTTTAACCCCAGCCGGCAACTCAGCCCTGCACAGCCGCTTGCTCACTACCCCCCAGTGGGATGGGGGAGAGAATCAGAAGAGTAAAAGTGAGAAAACTCATGGCTTGAGATAAAGACAGTTTGATAAGTCAAGCAAAAGCCACGCACGCAAGCAAAGCAAAACAAGGAATTCATTCACTACTTCCCATCGGCAGGCAGGTGTTCAGCCATCTCCAGGAAAGCAGGGCTCCATCACGTGTAATGGTTACTTGGGAAGACAACCACCATCACTCCAAACATCTCCCCTTCCTCCTTCTTTCCCCAGCTTTATATGCTGACCATGATGTCACATGGTGTGGAATATCCCTTTGGTCAGCTGGGGTCAGCTGTGCTGGCTGTGTCCCCTCCCAACTTCTTGTGCACCCCCAGCCTGCTCGCTGGTGGGGTGGGGTGAGAAGCAGAAAAGGCCTTGACTGTGTGTAAGCACTGCTCAGCAGTAATGAAAACATCTCTCTATTATCAACACTGTTTCCAGCAAAAATCCAAAACATAGCCCCATACTAGCTACTATGGAGAAAATTAACTCTATCCCAGCCAAAACCAGCACAGCAGAGAAGACCTGAATATATAATTATTACAGAAATGACGTGAACATCTCTGAAATTTGTCTCTTCATGTTGTATTGCTTAATCTTTGCAGTATCCTTGTTGGTTGAAAGGGAGGATGACATGTTCCTTCGTGTGATCAAATCCCTGCTATTTGGAAATGTTCCACTTGGGGGCCGAGAAAGCTATTCATCTCATAGGCTGCACAGATGTGTAGTGGGGGGTTTTTTGTTTGTTTTGGGTTTTTTTTTTTTTTAAGCTTACATTAGTAAGGGGGAAGGAAATTGCCAAACTGTCTTGGCAGCAGGCCTTGAGTTAGATCACTATCCCCAGAGACACAGGGGTCTTATCCTTTCTGAAGTAAGTTTGTTACTAGAAGTGGGGAGTGGGGAAGGACCTGCTTTTGTATGTGCATTGTAAACCTCTGGGCTAGGATGAGATGAAGCCAATGAATGAGAGATTATATACACAAGGGTGTGACCTGTTTTAATCCAAAAGTGCTCCTGACCCAGTTCATGTGACTGGAGTTAACTGCAATTAACATTTCTGGAGGGGAGTGGCTTTTAACATTTTTGCTTTAATAAAACTGAATATACTTCTTTTTTTTTTTTTTTTTTTTTTTTTTTTTTTTTTTTTTTTTTTTTTTTTTTTAGATTATCTTAAGAGTCAGGCATGTGTGGATAAATTTAGTCTTACTCTTACAAAGCAAAGTTTAGAACCACAAGTTCCTAGCCTATGAATTTAAGAATTACTTAAAGTAACATCAGGAAAAGTAGTTCTTTTTTGTGGGTACTGCATGATGAACCAGACAGGAGGCTGATCTAGGTTGAAATACATTTTTACAAAGTTGTTTTTAATTGAGATCAGTTTCCTTCTTCCCACTCACTGCCTGCTGCACTGATGCTGCAAATAGGATGCTATGAACAAAGGCTCAGGTACTCAAATCGCACTTTCCTTCTCTTCTCCTCCTTTATACTCTGAAATCCTCATTTTTTTTTTTTTTACTAGTCTGTATTACTGAGGGAATACAATGTAAACATAGCTAATGAAAGGCTTTAGATCATGTGTATGCTCTTCAGAGCATTTCATGTATTAATGAAAACCTCATCAAATGTTCTCATATCTCTTCTGAAAATTACAATTTAAGTTGAAAGTTATTCTCTCCCCAGTAGGTGATGCTGGTAGAATAAAATGGGGGTAGAAATGTACTGTATCAATTATACCAAAATAACCTTAAACATTTACTACCCAAGTATTCAATTCATGAAGGTTTTCTTTTAATCCTGAAAAACCACAAACATAGTTTCTGTTGCACTGTCCATCAAACCTGAGGTATGGGTGGTAATGCATGTCAGCTGCTTTCAGCTACTGTTTGTAGTCAGTACAGTTATGTAAGGAGATTTATTTTCTGCTTCTAAATATGGATAATGACCATTTATGCAACTTTCCAAAGAGATAGCAACCCAGGAACAAAAATACTGTGTTGCTAGCAACAGATCTTGGTCATCAGATGGTGTTGTCAGAGAAAAACCTGATACACTTCTTCGTAATCTGTGCTAGTGGTAATGCATTAAGTTCCTTTAAAAAGAAAATGAACCACAAAATACCGTAATCTAGGATGGGAAATTGGAGGGAGAGAAAAGGTAGATGGATTTTGTTATGCCCATGTCTGCTGTGGGACACAAGAGCTGACTTCAGGCATTGCCTCTCACAAGTGGTGAAACCAAAATCCTGCTTTGTTGAAATTTCCCAGAAATAAAACTGAAACATCCCTATAAAGCTTCTTGTCACTAGGAGGTATTTAAAAATGCTAAACTTAGTTTTAGTCCAAACATGTAACAAGATACACGTGTATGTAGTGTGAGGAAAAAAAATCTTAGGCTTCTGGCTTCTGCCCAGCTGGTCTGATTCTGGTGCATGATAGGTTGTCATTGTGTAATTGGGTTGAGCTAGTATGATCTGTGTAAATGTTTTTTAGCTATGAATATGGAAGAGGGTGGGTTCCTGAATTAGCACTGAGTCTCAATAGGAAGATTATTGACATCACTTCCTAACCCGGGAAATGACTAAAGGAAGTTGGAGCCCCTTTCTCACAGCTGTTGCTGATAGCTCAGGCAAATTGGAAAGTTTGAAAAACTTTGAATAACTGTTAAAATTAGATTCACAGTTTTCTAGTTGTGAATTACTTCTATTGAATGCATCAATTTTGTTCTCTCATACAGTACTGGAGCTTTTATTTACCGTGTTAATTTGTCCTGAACCTAAGCACCCCTTACCTCTCCTGGGTTCTTACCCAGTGGTAGACTTCTTTGTTCTGAAAGGCCAATTCCAAATCATTAAAATCTGAACTGTTTTCAGAGTAACTGTTACAATAGCTTGCTCATATTCTGATTTCTTACCCTAACTTTTCAGCTGAAGTTATATGCAGGAATTATGCTAACCACACAGACCTCTATTTATAATGCACGTCTCCTAAAATAACTTTTCTCATTGCCCGTCTGTAATGACTAAAGAGTTGGTGCAGAATGTGATATTACTACTGCTCCTTTTCCCATTGAATCTTCTGTGACCTTTCTAAGTATCATTTTTGTAGAATCATAGAATCATTTAGGTTGGAAAAGACCTTTAAGATCATCAAGTCCAACCATTAACCTAACACTAAAGTCCACCACTAAACCAATTAGAGGTAGAGTAATAATTAATTTCATGTTTCCTGGCTTGGTGGCTGGATTGATTTTTTTAATGAAAGTAAAACTAGGAATCACTAAGGTTGGAAAGGATCTCTAAGATCATCAGTCCAACTGTCAACACAACACCACCATGCCTACTAAACCATGTCCCAGAGTGCCACATCTGCCCGTTTTTTGAACACCTCCAGGGAGTGACTCCACCACTAATATCCAATCTAAACCTCCCCTGACGCAACTTGAGCCCATTTCCTCTCATCCTATTGCTAGTTACTTGGGAGAAGAGACCAACACCCACCTCACTACACCCTCCTTTCAGGTAGTTGTAGAGAGCAATAAGGCCTCCCTTGAGCCTCCTCTTCTCCAGACTAAACAACCCCAGTTCCCTCAGCTGCTCCTCATAAGGCCTGTGCTCCAGACCCTTCACCAGCTTCGTTGCCCTTCTCTGAACACGCTCCAGCACCTCAATGTCTTTCTTGTATTGAGGGGCCCAAAACTGGACACAGTATTCCAGGTGTGACCTCACCAGCGCCGAGTACAGGGAGACAATCACCTCCCTGCTCCTGCTGGCCACACTATTCCTGACACAAGCCAGGATGCTGTTGGCCTTCTTGGCCACCTGGGCACACTGCTGGCTCATGTTCAGCTGGCTGTCAACCAACACCCCCAGGTCCTTTTTGGCCAGGCAGCTTTCCAGCCACTCTTCCCCAAGCCTGTAGCGTTGCATGGGGTTGTTGTGACCAAAGTGCAGGACCCGGCACTTGGCCTTGTTAAACCTCATCCAGTTGGCCTCGGCCCATCGGTCCAGCCTGTCCAGGTCCCTCTGCAGGGCCTTCCTACCCTTGAGCAGATTGACACTCCCGTCCAACTATTGTAGAAATATTTTATTTTAGAAAATAGTGTCATTGGCAGAGAAATCTATCTTGTTTTGTGCTGTTCACAAACCATGGTTTTCTCAAGCAGCTCAGGCATCCCCTGAGTTAACATCTGAAAACATAAATATCATGTATGCTGTAAAACTGCAGTGAATACTCAGGTCCATGATTTCAGATGATTCTTTGATATTCTGTTTCTCCGACACGTTCAGATTACAGTTCTGCCTGGGTCCCTTTCTCCCTTGAGAGGGTATCAGTCATCGTTCTCTAGTGATACTAAATTTTCCTTACAGGCACTTTTTCTAGGCTGTTTAAAATGTGTAGTGGAGGCTTATATTTTACTTTCTAATACTCAGGAGAAACAAATAAGATTGGAGTCATGATACAGACTCCTGCAAATTTGGAATAAATAATGTTATATTCCTGCTTATGCTCTTTCATCATGTCTGACTTTCAAGAACAAACAGAAGAAACCGCATTCCTTTATGTTGTCCTTGATGCTCTTCTCAGGATTTACTAAATGTAATATGTATTCCTTAAGTACGAAAAGTTTAAAGATAGGTAGCAATATAATACAAAGTAACATCAGACTTTTCATTTTCTTTACTCCAGGGAAAATATTTATCCCCAAGCAAAAGCCTGTACAGTCTTACACAGAAGAAAAACTCTCTCTGGATCCAGAATTGGAGGAAGCCTTGACCAGTGCCACAGACACAGAATTGGGTGACCTTGCAGGTTAGTTTTTTTGAAGTATGAATGGGCTGGTGCATATTTAGACAAGAAAGATCTATAATTAATATGGTAGTGTGTTTGTTTTCTGAAATGTGACTATATGAAGTTGTAGTTGTGATAGACACTAGAACATGTTATATGCCAGTTTGGTTGTAGCGTATCATCTGTGTTGATTTGTGATAATTTATAGGAAGGTAGATTATTTTGGCCTGCATAAGATACCTGATTTTCAAACTCAAAACCTTTAAGTTCATTCCTCAGACTGGTTGGTTTCTGTTGTGTACACCACCGCTTTTTCTTGCATGTAAGAATGTGTTGCTATGTGCCTGTATTCTTAAAGCTTCAGTCAAGAATTCTGTGACTGAACTGCACTTGTAACTTTGCTTGAACCTGGTGAGGTCAAATGTTTCTAAGATGTGAAGGCCAGCTAAAAAGTCTGTAATTAATTTTTTTTTTTCTACTTTAAATTATTAAGAGATAGAATGGCTTATTGTACTGATAACTGGGTGTTTTACAAACATCAGTTAGTATGTAAAGGAACTCTGCATCTGAACTGAATTGTTCAGGAACAGTAAAATTGCTTTTTTGCCTTCCCCCCCCCCCCCCCCCTTTTACAGCTATACTGGGAATGTCCAACTTGATAACAAACAATCAGTTCTGTGATGTAGTAGGAAGCAGTAATGGGATTGACAAAGACAGCTTCTCAAGTAAGTGTGTACGCAAGTGCTAGATAAATGAGTTCTTTGTACTGCACACAGTTACTATAGCTTTAACTATTTTCTGTTGCACTAGCATTCTTATAGACTACAGTCTTGAATTGGAAATGTGCATGTCTAACATTGCTAACTGAGTTCTGGCAAGAGTGGAATTAAAATATATCTACTTACACTAAAATATATTCTGCAGTTAATTCACTTTTGGGGGGATAAAAGTAGGCATAAACATGCATTTGTGTGTGTTGGTTTTTAGGTTTCATGTTTGTGTTTGTAATTCAACTCCTATGTGCTTTCTGAAAAAAGCTCATGTGCAAGAAAAGCAGAAATGCTGTGAGGAGCTTTGGAAAAGAATTGAACTTTATGAAAATATGGTCAGGAGAGGATGGTATGCTTTTTGGGTGGGCGAGAGATGTAAAGACTGATTAAATGATCTTTAAATACAGTAAATATTTAGTATGTGTATCAGTTATTCACAGTGAATGTATGTGACCTGTTTGATTCCAATTAAATGCCTTTTCAGATATAGTAAAAGGTGAAAAAATGTTGCCTGTTTTTGATGAACCGCCAAATCCCACAAATGTGGAGGAGACACTGCAAAGGATTAAAGATAATGATTCCCGCCTTGTTGAAGTTAATCTAAATAACATTAAGGTAATTACCTGAAGTCTGCAGTAAATATGCTGCTTTTTCTCAGTAGAAGACACTTTAAGCTGTAAAACTCTACAAAAGAGCATGATAGGCTTATTTTAAGTACAGCAGCCTTTCTGCTTAATGTTGCAGTGTGTGTAATCTCAGAAACCTGGAGCTAAGCCGATAAGCCATCTTGGTTTCTTTTGCCAAATGTGTATTTAAAAAGTCTTAGATTTTCTTACTGCCAGCCCAGATTTCTGTTGGTGCCAAGTTGGCAACAGCTCCAGCAGATCACCATCGTGGAGTTAACTACTACTTTGAATCCTTTGTCCGTGATGAAGCAATGTGCTCTCAGTTACTGCTGTTGCAAACAAAGCGATAGTTGGACCTGACATCCTTCTGATTCTTGAACAAAAGACCTATCAGCAGCTTAGGGCAGCTTCTGCTCATAAGTTGTAACAGTTGTGTTTTTAAACATGACTAAAACTTTTGTGTATTTGAGTGAAAGAAAATGGAACTATAGCACTCCTGACTTACAGTGCAGACAGCAGTGACACTATTTGTTGCCCTTACTAAAGGAAGAAAATAAAATATATGGTTCGAGAATATTGTACAATAGAGAAATGCTAGCCAAAATAAATGCCTAAAAAGGCAAGAGAACAAAATTTCTGGTATAATAAACTGAGAAATTTGCTACCCTAATTATTAATTATTCCTTTTAAGCTTGGTTGCTACTACACAGTAAACATTATCAAACAATAAATTGGCAAATTCTGGAATTATTCTTAAGAGTACGTAGAGAATGAAACGCTAATGGTTTCACCAGTTTAAAGCTATAAAGCTTTTTATATTTGTGAGAGGTTAACTTTATGCTGAGAGTTAGCAGAATGTTCAGTTCATGTAAATTTTGCTTAGTAACAGTTCCAAGTGAGCTAAATATTTTTAACACTTCTGTTGTGGCAATGGCATCAATGTAGTAAAGATGACTTTGCTTTATAGAATTGGTGATTCTAATAGCCATTGCATCTTACATGTAGCTTTGCTACACATGTAGGGCTTTACTTTGAGACTGCTGGAGGCCAGTGATAGTTAATATTATAGTACATTTTGCTGTAAAGAGAATGAGATAATGGAAGAAGTTGGGGGGAGGGGAGAAACTCGTGTATCTCAAGAGAGTGAAATGCTATTTTTAATTCAAGAACATACCAATTCCAACGCTGAAAGAATTTGCAAAAGCCTTAGAAACCAACACGCACGTGAAGAATTTTAGCCTTGCAGCCACCCGAAGCAATGATCCTGTTGCTGTTGTAAGTACTCTTGCTAATACGATTAAGTGGGGTGCAAGGGAAGTTAGGATGGAAAGACAATGGTAAGGGATTGAATTGAATCCTGTTTAAATATTTAGGAATGAAAATGATTAAATTCCGTTACAACACATGTTTGTTAAAGAAAACATACTTTACAGTGTATTAAAGTTGGTAAATGATTGCTGGTTGACTAATATGCACCGATGCATCAGATGGATAAGATGAGTGAGAATTCTTTTTTTCCAATCCCTTCCTCGTGATTTTTCATTTTGCTAACCTCCTTCCTGTTTTTCTTTCTTTCCTAATTGTTTAGTTCCTGATGTTCATTCCACAAGCCAATAGTATATTCAAAAATAACTTTAAAAGAAGCACATTTGAGGACTGAAAAAGCTCATAATCTCTTTCAAATAACTCGAGTTCTAGTTGAAGAAAGTTGTAAAATATCTATTTCTCTGATCTCCCTGCTACCAAAGATTGGCTTAAAGCATTGCCATGTAAAGCATAATATTAGTTAAGGTATCTAGTTTGACACAATTGCAGCTTCAGTATTTATCATCTGGTCCTGTTTTTCCTATGTTGAATCAAAAGCAGTACCTTACTTATTTGCAAATAAAGAGGTAAGAAAACAGCACTAACTGTTTTGCCAGGACAATCCTTTGCATTTGTTTGAGTTTCAAATTAGAAAGAAAACTAGTTAGAAAGACTCCATTAAATGAACAAATGAACATTTGAAAGCTTTATTTTGGGTTAATTAAAAAGTTCCTTTTCAGTAGAACTGAAACATTTGTAATAAAAATCTACAAAGGCTCATTTTCTTGGGTGTGGTTTTGTTGGGGTTTTTTTGCATTGTGACTTGATACAAAAAAATTTAAAGGTTATGATTTTTATGATGGTAAATGTCAGCAGTTACCTATTCATATTTTCTCAGAAATAAGATCAGATATATGCCATTTCCATAAGAGTGCTTTTAGCTACATGCTGGTACTGTGCTTAGAGCTTTGAATTTTACCTATTCCTAACAAATCTGTAGACACAAGCATTTTGAAAGTCAGATCTCCTGCTTACAAATTAAGCATATCTAATTCTCCTTTCAGTTGACTAACGCCCTTTCTTTGGCCTTTACTTAGCAGCTTGCATTACTCATTCTATGCAGCAAAGGCTTACAAAATGGAATTGGTCCAATATGCTAATTTCAGACAATTGATATTCTGTGTAGCTTTTTAATTTGTAACAAGAGAAAGACAGGCCTTTTCTTGACTAAATACTGTTAAAAAATGAATGTAGATAATGCCTGGTTGACGACTCACTTCAGTCTCAAATTGTAAGTGAAAACTTGCAAAGTTAGACCATGCATCTGTGAACTTGTTGCTCCTATTGATCTCGTTAGTGGAAACGGTTATCACTGTGTCCCATGATGTACCATAGCAAAATTCAAAAGTTTAATGATGCTTTCTTGCATTCAAAGGCTCTTGCAGATATGCTGAGAGTAAACACAAAATTAAAAAGTTTAAACATAGAATCAAACTTCATCACTGGAGTTGGAATTTTGGCACTGGTCGATGCACTGAAAGACAATGAAACATTGACAGAGATCAAAATTGATAATCAGGTAAGTGAGGTGGTGGTAATATCATAATTAAAATCAGTCTATCCTAGTTGACTGAATATTTTTAGAAGGCAGCTTGTGATAAACTTTCCAAAATATTTTACTTTTAAATATCTTAACCCCATGAATCATTGTCCTTAAGATTCTCAGAAGCATCCAGTTGAAGTTGATTCCTGGTCACTTCTGTGCTTGCTTGTGCTTTAAAGTGCTCAAACGTATTTTATGACCTTCTGCCTTTTAGATCAATCAAAATGAAGCTAAGTGTTACTGAGTAACATGACGAAAGTATTCCGATCTTTCTTAGGGTGAATTCACATAAGCTCTGTTGGTTTTGTGTACCTTTCGTTTTAACAGAGGCAGCAGCTGGGCACAGTTGCAGAAGTAGAAATTGCCAAGATGCTTGAAGAAAACACCAAGATCCTAAAATTTGGATACCATTTCACACAACAGGGACCTCGAGCCAGGGCAGCTGCAGCTATCACAAAAAATAATGATTTGGGTAAGACCTGTCAGTAGTGAGTGACTATTAAATGAATGTGTGTCTGGCACAGGTTTTAAAGGTGTCTGGTTTTTCTGCTTTTCTGTTGACATAACCAGGAGAGCAAAATATGAGTAGATCATATTCACATTTCTCCTGTGCTTTACTCCTACTCTTCTGTTGCTGCTCGATGTTCTCCTTTTATTTTGTTGTGGAGTGTTCAGGTGTATGAGTTGAGGATTTTTAGCATAGTCTAGAACAAGAACATTCAAATTCCATGAGTTGTGGCAAAGGGAGGGACAATAGTAGTTTTGATTGTTCAGTTTTATTCAGTTAAAATTCATCATTTCTTTAAAAGCAGTACTTGAAATTAATAGTGCAGGATGCCCTCTTCAATGCCAGTACACCCAGACTCATTTGGATTGTTTGAGCAAGGAAACTGAACATACTGTCATGTGCAGAGGCTGGGACTGGGTCATCTCTTCCCCTATGGTTCTGGTCATGCACAGGTACCTTCCCTGCTTCTCTTCAAGGTAGCTGGTAGCAGTGGCATCTTTATTTGCTGCAGTAAGTTCCGTTTGAGCTCATCTGTTAGAATTCTAATTAAATGGACTAGCAGAAAATTGGTTATTAATATAGCACATGAATGGAAATTGTTCGTATAATAACGTCAAATACTTGGAGCTCTCAACTACAAGAAGATAATGTGGTTCATCTATTCAAATAGAATTACATTTTAAAACTCCATTTAATTAAACTTTTTGGCTTTAGTTGCTTCGTGGTAAGGATTACACATCTCATGAGCATGAGTATGGGCCAGGCAGTTTAGCAGTAGTAGCAGTAGTTCAGAAACACATTAGAGGGAATGATGTAGGAAATTGGAATATGGTTCAAAGATCTGCTTCCCCTCTCAGTAAAGTTTAAAGTGGAGAACAGCTCTGAAAGAGATGGAGGGGAGGAGTAACAGAATAGACCACAGTGCATAACTGTTTCTCAAAATAAATTCTAAAGTGGTTATTTTTTTGTCATAATATTTCAGGTGTGTGTCTACTTTCTTTTAAGGTTTCTCTTTTCACTAGTTCTCGTTTTACTGTTTTGACTGTTGGAAATCTATGTTTCTATTGATATCTTGCCTTTTTTTCTTTGCTTTCTTAGTCTGGAGCATGCAAGTAAAAGTTTCTTCAAATATCTTTTCATCTCTCCAGCCCTGAAGCTACAGAGACAGGTTACTCTGAATACCCAGTTGGGTATTGAGCAGTGAGATGTTCAAAGTCTCTTATTTCTATCTTTGTACGTTTCTTCAAAAAAAAAATAGTGTACATCTTCTTTCTCCCTTGTTTACACTGTGCTGTACTACTACCTTTTCTTTGTCTGAAACTCTACATGTTGCTTATAACTGCATGATGGGAGAAGTCTAAGGTTGGAAACTCTTCCATCTGTTCTTGCGATTTGATGAAAGTGGGTATGCATAACTTCTGCCATTGGTGAAAACGATTTGGATTCAAATGGAGATAAGTCTATGGGTTACTCTCAAAGTGAGCAATACATTGGCTTTGTAAAGACTAAAATTCTAGTGTGATTCTATTCTGATTGTTTATTTAGACTGTATCTAAAGTGTTTCTTGAGACAGGAGGAGGGAAGGGAAACAAAACAGTTTCCCTGTGTTATTTTGATTTGGAGGGAAAGAAGATCACCTCAAATTGCAAATATCTGTAAAACTACATAATTTCCAATGAGTGGATTTGAGAACAGAATCACTTTCTTATATAGGTGTGCTTGCTTCACTTTTTTAAGCAAAATTGAGATGCCCTATATAATTTCTAAGACCCTTAGCTTCATTTGTTATGTCTGCACAGAAAAGGAAAACACAATTTGATAGGGGAAAAAGAAAATATCAACTAAAAATACTACAAATACTGAGCAAAACTCCAGTCATTCAGTCAATCTTGCATATTCTTAAGTCTAAACAGCATGCGAGCTTTTAGTGATTTTATTCACAAATTTTTGTTGCTCTTGCATTTTCTGATAATTAAATAATTTTTATTAATAAATGGAATGTTCTAGGCTATTGAATGTAACATCTGTTTTTTGCAAAGTGTATAAATCGTATTAGATATACTGTGAAACTCTTGTACTGTTTCTTTTGAAACCGTGTGAACTTATCTCCACCACTAGAAAACCACAACGTAATAAAAGCATGCTGGCTAAATCTGCTTACCAAACATAAAATGATTAATGGTTCCCACAAGTCTCTCCTCACAAATAGTTGAAGCTGTTCATGAATAATGCAATAAGCACTGCTAAAGCATAAGCTTAAAATGATGGGAAATACTAAGTGTTAATTACCGTAAGTTGTACTATGTGAAACTTTATGCAGCTAAGTAACTGTTGATGTTGTAGACATACGAAAAGTAGTTACAGTGATAAAATAGTAAAACATTTTTTTTTCTCTCTTGTTACAGTTCGCAAGAGAAGGGTTGAAGGAGACAACTAGCAGATCTTGTTGTCAAAACTGTGTGGAGATTTCAAGGGTCGTCGAGGCACGCTCATCACCGTGGGCTTTGACAATCTTGGACTACATTTACCTGGGTTAGAAGGGAAAAGACTGGAAACCCCGTTCCTTTCAAAGCAAAGCTATGTTAATAATCTGCTGGTATGCACCACGTTTTTCAGATTGAGACACAGTAACTGCACCAGTCTCTGTACCATAGTTTTTGATTTTTTTTTTTAAAAAACTTTTTTGTATTTCAAGACTTCGGCTGTGCTTTCTACTAAAAATGTAATTGCAAATCAATGGTATAATTGTCTGTAGTCAAAGAATGGGACATTGAAGATCATTGGGCAAATAATGACCCAATTGAAATGTTTGTTAGAAAATCTCTGGGGTGCTTATTTACATAGAGGGGTGTGTATATTCTTGAAAACAATGCATTAGTGAGAAAGGATTCTTCACACAACAGTTGGATTCATTGTGTAGAGCTGTTCAGCCTTGTTCATATGCACTGAAGAGAAATCTTTCACAGCTATCTTATTTGTAATTCTACTTTTTAAATTTTTTATTAGTTCTTGATACTGTGATTAAGTTTAAGGACATCCCTTTAAACCAAACAAAAATAAATCGGCTAAGGACTTCTCCCAAGAGATTTGAGGGACTAATAAAAAAGTGGAAGCCTTGAGGGAGGGAAAAAAGAAAGAAAAGTAGGAGCCTTGCAAAATGATAGTTTTTCTATTACACTTAAATCCTTAAAGTCTTTTTCAGAACGTACCATAACTGTATCTTGCTCTGTATCTAAACTGGATATGTTTTTAGACCAATTTAATGTGTTCAGCAGCATTATTTAGTTTATATTCTTTGTCTAAAAATCCTTATCTACATTCATAAGTATTGATTTCTCTAGAAGTAGTGGACACACATTTGTTAAATTCTGCATAATTCTGTACAGGAAAGGCAGCCTTAACTGTAAAACCACTGTCCCCAGTTGCTGGCAAATTGAAAAATCCTTTTTTTCCAAGCTATTGTATTAAGCTATTAGTACTTCATATAAATCTATCATTTTTTAATAATGAAGTAACACTTTTAAGAAAGGATTTTTCTATTCTACTTACGTCTTGATGTTGAAACACTACATAAGACATGCAGAAATTAACCAATATGAAGTGTCAAATGTATATGGCATAGTGATTATTAAATATTTAAAGTTCTATAAGCAAACTAATAAGGCAACAAGAATCACTTAAACTTCTGTACATAATCACAGTAGACTTCTTTGAAATAATATGAAAAGTTAGAGGCTTTTTGGTGTAGGTCTGGTTGGACTGCACTATAGTAGTTGGCTCAGTGTTGTCATGAGATCATAAACTCACAAAAATATTCTAAAGGACTGTTCAGCTGTATTTATAGTAACAGTGAATTCAACTGACAACTGTTTTCAACAAAGGATCATAATACGGTGATCAACAGAAAATGTATTGGACTGAGATTTTTGCATCAGGTTGTATATACTATAAAAATTTAGCAGAGCAACTCTCTGACACTGTGCCCATGTTGTAATTTGCTGCAAATCTTGTTCTGGATCTTTAAAGACAGACTTTATTCCAGAGGTGACTTTGAATTTTACTGCAACTGTACAGAGAATTTTAAACTATCGTGCCTTCAATGAGGATGTATATAGCTGGTTTATACTTGTGGAAGAACATTTTTTTTCCTATTTCAAAATTGGCCTTTTATTATAATAACAAATAAATGCGTGCTCTGAAAAGCAAGTTGGAATTAATTCTGTTAAAACCAAAGACTATATATACTATAACTTTGAAACAAGTAGAAGTGATCTGACTAGTAACAAAAAGGGCTGCTTTTGGTTTTGGCTTTTGTAAATTTTCAAGAACATTTTAGATTTTGAAATTGAAGTTCTTATATAGTATGCATAAAGTCACAAGTTAAATGTCTTTTTACAGACAATGCTGTATAAACATGGCCAAAGCATGTCATGTGCCGAGTTGCCTAAAGCTGTACTTTACTTTTTATTTGCTAAGCACCAGAATAATTTTGTGTCAAAAAAACAGGCTGTGATGTCTTCCTTCATTTGTTGAAGGGCTGCATGTTCATGGAATCTGTTCACATACCGATTCTATAATGATTTATCATTATCTAACAAGATTAGGCATTTATCTCCTGCTTGAAGATGGAGAAAAATGGAAGGATGGATTATGGAAATGATAGCCCAAATCCCTTCCTTACTTTATTAAATCAAGTTTAGCTGCTAATGATTTATATTCCGATCAAAGGCAGAGGCTTTTCAGCTGCAACTCTCAGGTGTCCTGTCACAGATGATAGTAGATAATTGCTTTAGCTCTGTAGACAGCAGTTAAGTATTTGACTGCTTGTGGACACTTTTGGGACAGATATCTGACAGGCTGGGCATAGAAAACTAGGGTTTCTTTCAACCAGAATGGTTTGGCCCTCCAAATTGTTTCAAGACATCTGGCATGGTGCATGAACAGTTACAACAATCATTTTCATGCCTACAGTGTGTATCCTTTTTGGAACAAATGAAGGAATTCAGTCTGTAGCCAGGAATCATAAACAATCTCAACAAGCAAAGTGAACACTCTGATGTAATGCCATCAAGTGTAGTGAGTTATTTTTGAGTGCAAAAGTGGTATTGCTTTGATAACCAGCTACCATAAACACAAGGTCTTTTTTTCCAAAAGAGGTGATACTTTTTTCTTCTTGGTTATTTTTCAGGGTTAATGCAGAAGTCAAATGACCACATACATTGATTCTTTTGGTTCCAAGCTAAGCTAATTCCAAAGCAATTATCTATTTACTGTTGTATTTTAAAGAAATAGCCTCATTCTCTCTACAGCTTGACTAATACTGTTTGTAAGCGACAAACGAGCAAGTGTTCAATTTAAATTTCCATTGAGGAAACATGAATTGAGTGTTTTAGCATATCAGCACTATATGCTGTCAGATTGTAAACCAGTAAAAGTTTTGGATGGTTAAAATACTCTTTTCTTGTTGTGGTTTTGGGGGTGGGTTGGTTGGTTTGTTTAAATAGTACAATGACTTGCTTAAACTTGACCCATGCATTTATGTCAAACCATTACTTTTTCTTCTCCGGTAGGAAAATGAGTGACCAACTGGCACTTCTGGAAGTAAAGGGCTGCTGATGTGGAACTTGATTTTCACACAGCAGGCAGCAGAAAGATGTGTTAAGAGCCCATAAAAGGAGTGACAGCATACTGTCATGCCTGTTCAATCCATACAAGCAAGTAAAGAAGTGGGTGGGGCGTTAAGACTGCTTTGTGCAGCACTATTTCAGCTGCATTTGGCAATGGGAAGGTGTAAAGACAAACAAATTCCGCTCCATTTGTTAGACACAGTGGATAAGAGTCTTCCACCTGTCTCAGCTGAGTGTGCAGTGTCTCACCTATAGAAACATGGGTGGGTTGAGCTCACCTCCCCTTCTAATATTAATGTCAAAGAAACAGGAGCCGGGTCTAATAATAGCGTGGTCTGCAAGCACAGAACTGATGGAGAACTTGTATTTAAACTAGACCAGGGTGACCAGTACTCAACAAGTGCTAGTAATAGGAAATTAAAGAGAGTACCTATGAAGTAATACTCCGTGTGACTAGTCTGCTGGGGGGGTGAGTGCCTACAGAGAGCATACCCTTAACTCTTTTTTTTTTGCTGCCGGCCTCTGCCTGCTGACCGCCCCTTCCAGGCTGCTCTAGGCCTCAGCGCGCTGACAGACGGCGTACGTGTAGGTGTGACCAAATCCTTCACTCTTTTCTCACAACGCCACTCCCTGCGTTAATAAACGGTTCCCGGTGCCTCGGGGGGGTCGTAGTCACTGCCCGGCCGGCTGTCGCCGACACGCGTTCATCGCTGTCGGCAGCGGAGCCCGCTGTCATCGGTTATCGCCGCGGAGCGCGGCCCCTTTAAGAGCAGCCTCTTCCTCCTCCTCCTTCCCGGGTTCAGCCGGCGGCGCCGTGCGGCGCTCCGTAGTGACGTCATTGAGCGGCGCCGGCAGTGTGGCCGTGGGCGCGCGGCCGTTGTGCGGCGGCGGCGGGGCCGTCCTCTCGCCATGGCCGACATGGAGGACCTCTTCGGCAGCGACGCCGACTCGGAGGCTGAGCAGAAAGGTGCGGGGGCGCCACGCTCCCCCTTCCCTTCCCTCCCCGCGGCGGTCCCCCTTGCCTCGGCCCCTCCCGCTGCCCTCAGCCGCGGGCAGGGAGGGAGGGGCGGGGGCGGCGGGCGGGAAGGAAGGGAGCAGGCCTGCGGGAGATGGAGCGACGCGGGCCCGGAGCTGAGGGGTCAACGTACCTCCTCCTGCCGGCACTGCTCGGGCAGCGGGCGCGGCCTCGGCCTCGGCCCCGGGCCTCCTTTGCACACCGGCTTTTCTGGCCAAAAGGCAAAGGAAACCGCCTTGGCGCGGCTGTCCTCCGCTTAAAAACGCCTCGCTGCGGGAGGGGTGCGCTGCTGCTTTTGGGAGCGCATGCCTTCCCGTTTACGTGCTCTCAAAGACAGACCCTGGTCTCACAGCTGGGACTCTATGAAAAAGCAGTTTGTTGTGACAGTTGTCCATCTCGGCAGCCATGGAAAACTCCTGATCGGACGCAAAAGCAAAAAGCGCTTCTGAATTTGATGACGTTTAATCATACGCTCGCTTAGAGCTGTTTAGATTTGAGATGGTGAAAACAAGGCATGTTTCCTGTTTGCCCCTGGCTAGCTGGAAGAGTTTTAGCTGCCATCGGCGCCTAAAGAAAAATGATGGAACACCTTCCGATTTAAGTAATTTGTATATTTTTGAAATGCTTGTCTCAATTTCTGTAAGTTATTTTTTCAAGGCAGGTGTTCCATGTTCCTGCTTGGAACTGCATTCAACAACTTCAGCATTCAGGAGTAGCTCCATTGTAACAAATGTGTCAGGGTACATAAGACAGCTAACTTGGATTAAAGAAATGATGGGAGATTTGTAGGATCTCATAAGCCATATGCATGTATTTACTTATTTTAAGCCCTCGCTATTCCCAGTTTTCTTTACTTTTGTATAATTGCTTATTCTCTGTACAACTTTAGAATCTTAGGTGATAGCTTGTGGTTTGAAACTTTCTGGCATCCATCGTTTTTACTGTGTCTTTCACTGGCTGTGCCTTTATTAGTAGACATTTTATTGTTCTAGATAACTGTTATAGTTCTTTCTTACAGTTCTCTGTAAGTTCTCTCTCTGGGTTTTGGTGGGGGGTAATTTTTTCTTTAAAAAAACAATGCCCATCATCTTATGTGTATTCTTGTAGGGACACGTGAACTCTTGAAAGGGTGATGTTTGTTTTGCAGATTCCGATTCTGGATCTGAATCTG
This sequence comes from Pelecanus crispus, assembly GCF_030463565.1. Lineage (NCBI taxonomy): Eukaryota > Metazoa > Chordata > Aves > Pelecaniformes > Pelecanidae > Pelecanus > Pelecanus crispus. The sequence goes on from NC_134649.1 coordinate 14,268,531, forward strand.
ATTCCGATCAGGAGAATGCTGGCTCTGGTAGTAATGCTTCTGGAAGTGACAGTGACCAGGATGATGACAGGGAGGCAATAAAACCTAGTAACAAGGAGTTATTTGGAGACGACAGTGAGGATGAAGGGGCATCCCATCACACAGGGAGTGACAACCACTCTGAAAGATCCTACAATCGCTCTGAAGCCTCAGGACATTCTGAGCATGAAGATAATGATCAATCAGACATGGACCAGCACAGTGTTTCAGAAGCTGCTCATGATGAGGAGGAGGATGATCGTGGGCATGGGTCAGATGAAGGCAGTCATCGTTCAGAGGGAGATGGTTCTGAAAAAGCCCATTCAGAGGATGAGAAGTGGGGCAAGGAGGACAAAAGCGATCAGTCAGACGATGAGGAGAGACAGCAGAACTCCGATGATGAGGAGAGACAGCAAAACTCTGACGATGAGGAGAAAGTGCAGAACTCTGATGAAGATGAAAGGCCACAGATGTCTGATGACGAGGAAAGACTCCAGAACTCAGATGAGGAGAAAATGCAGAACTCTGATGATGAGGAGAGGCCACAGGTCTCAGATGAGGAGAAGATGCAGAACTCGGATGACGATGAAAGGGCCCAGCATTCTGATGAGGAGAAGATGCAGAACTCTGACGATGATGAAAGGGCCCAGCACTCCGATGAAGAGGACCAAGAGCATAAATCTGGTAGGACTGGAGACAGTGGTAATGATTTGCTTCTGGTTTGATCTCTAATCTTTATTGTTTCATTTGTATTGGCCTGGAAAGATTCAGACTTCAGTGTAAAGGCATTAATGAGGTAGCTTTCAACTATAGTCATCTTTGTAATATTTTTTTATGCAGCACTTTTAAATTCTTTTTCATCTGAATCAACTTACTAATACAAAGGAATTTTAAAATTTGTGGAACAAAATTTTTAATTTGCTGAGAATAATTATGCTCCTTAGTAGAGTCTGCAAGGGGCAGTGATAGTGAAGATGAAGTTCTGCGAATGAAGCGAAAGAAACCAATTGCATCAGATTCAGAAGTGGACAGTGATACAGAAGGACAGAAAGGTAAATGGTGGCGTTGTTTTGTGGGTTTTTGGTTCATTTAATCCTGATCTTAAGTGCCACTGTTCATCTGCTACAGAACTTGATAAAATTGTAATGCTTGCTATACAGTGTAACTATAGTGCCATGGAAATAACAAAACAGCACAGCAAGAATTCTGTGTGGGGAAGTACACACTGTATTTCTGCTGATTGTCTCATTAGCTGTATCAGTTTTTCAGTTTCCTCCATGAGAGAGCACTTTTCTTTTGCGTATGTTGTTTGACACATTTTTACTGAAAGATGTTAAGAAATGGTGCCTCTAATCAGAGCAGCCCAGAGAAGCTATACTGGTTTTTGTGATGTTTAGCTGGCTGAAAAAGAGGTGTTGATTCTTCTGAGAAGTAAAACCTCCACAATGCATAATGAAGTTGCTGTTTACATATATTTAAGTTGTTTACTTGAGTAAAGGATGATCTTACACTCTTGACTCTTCTGTTGCCATTTTTCACCTAGGTTCTCTTATTTGATAGAGCCTTTCCAGGAAAACATACCTTGAATCCTTAGCTTAAAAATACAAGGAAAAACTGTTTTTCAGGATAAGAGGATAATGTGTGCTTCATAAACATTTGCAATTTTTAACCTTTATAGGTGATTTTAAGTGGTAATAAAAGTGAAGGATATGTTGATCTTTTTTTTTCTGTGAGCGTGCTTGCATGTAGGGGTGTGTGTGCGCATCTATATGTATTTTAAAATAATAATTTTTTTCTCCTCAAGAGCATGCAGATGTCATGGATCTGTTTGGAGGTGCAGATGACATTTCCTCAGGGAGTGATGGAGAAGACAAGCCACCAACACCAGGACAGCCCATTGTGAGTAGGCTTGACTTTTGAAATGATTAACATGCCATTCCACTCTGAAATGCGGAACACTGATTGAGTTTGATAATATTTTAGGGAAAAAAAAGACTAACGGCATTAAGTAAGCATTACAGATAATTTTGCCCTAGCTAAAAGAATTATTGAAGTTTTATACATAGCAATATCGGATGGATTCATTTATCTGCATTCCCCCATCTCTGCTCCACTTTTTGTACTTGAAAGAAATATACTGAGTAGTTTTGATTATCATCAAGTAAAATACAAAGTCATAGCTGTCTTTGGTACCTTTGTACAGCTATTTGACAAATATTTCATTTTGGGTCTTGATGATAATACATAAAAATATATTTTATCTGGGAAAAGTTGTCCCCACTTTACTCTTCGGTGCTTAGCTGAAAAATGTATGTCAGCTCCTGTGCTATTTTCTTAACTGTCTTTGGTCTCTTGAGTTTGCACTGGTATTTGAAATCACTTTAAGTGGCTTATGAAAATGCTGAATTAGATTGCTTTTGCTGAAAAAGTGCAACCTCTTTTACCCAAAGCTTCCTGATCTCTCTGTGCATATGGATGACTTTTCTTTAAGCAAAATGTAAGTGCTTATTAGAGCAATAATAGACTTCTTTCACTTATGCTCCTATTTGCCTTTTTTCCTTAGGATGAGAATGGACTGAGTCAAGAACAGCAGGAAGAAGAGCCTATTCCAGAGACTAGAATAGAGGTGGAAATACCAAAAGTAAATACAGACTTGGGTAATGATTTGTATTTTGTGAAGCTGCCCAACTTCCTTAGCGTGGAGCCCAGGTAATTGCACGTTAAGTACATGATTGATAAGGTTTTTTAGTGTTTCCTTATATTGTTTTTGGTTTAGTAATACAATTAAATATGTTGGCCATATTTAAAATGGTTAACATTAAGTTGCACACCTTTGGTTGTGATCTGTTAATTGTAATATCTGTTGTTGTTATCTAATCAAGTGCCAAGTAATTTTCTTACAAGCTTGGGTTTCAGCTTGACTGAATAACTTTTTGTCTTTAAAAACCAAACAAACATGAGTTAATTGAAAGCACATGCTATCAGCTGAATTTTAAACATAGGTTCAGGCTCTCAGAGATGTGAAAACCAAATGCACAGGATCTTTATGCACTTTGGAGTGATAAAAACATAATTTTGAATTTCAGAATAAGTCCTCTTCTATTTGTGTATGCTAAATGTACTATTTAACTATGAAGAGGCTGATTACTCATTTTCCTATTTACCTAACCCAAGCTAAAGAAATTTTCTGGAATTCATAAGGAGAAACAAAATATTAGAGTTGTTTGTGATGTAAAATTTCGCCCTAAAGCTCACCCTCAGCACTTCTAGTAAATTGCTGTTAAATCTGACTCTTGAATTGTTTTGTTAAGCAACTTTATTGCATTCTTTAATAGGTGTCTTGTTAGCTGTCAGTGTAGCATTGTTTCTGTTACACATTAGTTAAGTCATTCTTCCTGGCTTTCATGCTGTAGACTGTTTCAGGAGAGAACTGTTAAGAATCTGGTTAGTGGCTGTAATCAGTGAGAGAAGTCCTGAGGATCTCTGGGGGTCAGACAGGACTGAAAATAGAACTGTACAGTGGCAGAGTCTGTTTATCACTTCTTTCCCTTGCAGAAGCCTTGAAACTATTAGGAAGGAGGCTAGGGAATGGCCTTCCCCTACTCACTCCCACCCCAGTTATCAAGTTTTTTGAAGGAAGAGAGGAAAAACAATCCCATCTTCCTTTCCTTTTGGTTGGTTTTGAGATTCAAATAAAAAAATGACAAAGATTGTGCTCTTAGAAAATCCCTAATTCACCACATTTATAAGACGATAATTTTTCTTTTTATTTTCTCTGTGTAATACTGTATGTATTTTGTTCCAGACTTAACCCCGACCTCATCATGCTGATACTAAGGAAACAGTATTTTCTGAGGCAGACTTGCTTTCTTTAGTTAGATCCATTTAGAGGGTCTGAATGTTAAAGTGGCTGTAATTGATGGTAGTGAAGACGCTTGGGTAGGCCTCCCATGGTGTAGAATCAATGCAGTAAATTACATTACTGCAGAAATGGCTGTCTCACAGCTGCAGTGCCTACTGTTGTGTGCAGTGTATAATTTAAATCTTTCAAGCACCTGGTATTTGGCACAACTCTAGAATAATCTGGATTAATCTTTAGAAGAATAAAAACTGTGTTATATAATTTATTGCAGACCTTTTGATCCCCAGTATTATGAAGATGAATTTGAAGATGAGGAGATGCTTGATGAAGAGGGTAGAACTAGGTTAAAACTCAAGGTATGATGTTAATTTTCCTTTTCTCTTTTACACTCATCTGGCCACATTTCTTCAAAGTCCATTTCAGGTATTTCAGAATGGTGTTTTGAGTTATGGTTCAGATTATGAAAGTGTGGAGCAGTTCAGCACTGAGAAAATAAATGAAAAAGCTTGACCGCTGCATTTCACCTATAGAAGCCATACCTTTCACCTTCATTTCTTTGCATCCTGCAGCAAATTATCTAGCCTTTCTAACTGTGGTTCTTGACCTATAGAGAGTATATTTTACCACAGTATTCCTTACTATGACTTAGAAAAAGTGGTTTGGTTTTTTTTCCCCACAGGTAGAAAACACAATACGATGGCGGATGCGACGAGATGAGGAAGGGAATGAGATCAGAGAAAGTAATGCACGCATAGTCAAATGGTCGGATGGAAGGTTCGTTTGGGCTTTTTGCTGTTGAAGGAATACAGTTGTTCTTGCAGTGAAATGCCATGGCATGCAAATTGGAAGGTCAACAAACTTTGATGTCAGTTCTGCACAGCAGAAATTTTAGTCTCAGTGCTTTGAAAATTTTATGCTCTGCTTAGTTTGGATTGAAATATAATTATTGGTTATATATAAAACAGAAACATGAAGGCTTTCTCCATTTGTAAACGAGGCAAAAAATAGACTGTAGTGGCTTTATCAAGTAACTGATACATGAATCTCTTTCAAGCATGTCTCTCCACTTGGGCAATGAGGTCTTTGACGTGTACAAGGCACCACTACAGGGAGATCACAACCATTTGTTTATCAGACAAGGGACAGGTCTACAAGGACAGGCTGTTTTCAAGACAAAGTTAACCTTCAGGTAAACATGCTGTTCTATATCAAACATTAATACTACTTTTGTAATTAAGTGTTGTAACTAATATATATTAGAGATATATAGAGATATATATTAGAGAATATATTAGAGATACCAGTTCGTAAACCTTCAGAGCTTAATGTTTAATAAGAATGTGCTATTTTCCAAAGTCACTATTTTGATGTTTCCTAAATTAGGTGTCCCAGTTCGGAAGGTTAGTATGCTATTCACTACAATATATAGGCTACGTGTATTTCTTTATATATATTTTAATTTGCATTTTAAGTGCAAGTCCTCATCTGAATGAGAAAGAATATTAATATTGCATGAAATTAACCTTTCTCCTGACGCACAACTGCTATCAAGACAGTATGTCTTGGGATATTGATGTAAAATGTGAGGATGATTATTTAGGCTGATAATGGACTGTAGATGGTTTGCTGAGAGATAAATTGATGTCGCCAGTAGCTGTTACAGTGCACGTAAATAAATAAATAAATAAAGGATGATGCTTTTACTTTTCTGCAGATGAATCTTTGAAATCTTAAGTGTGCTGGCCTTACCGTTGTCCTTTAAAAATGAATGCATTCCTTTAAGCAGTATTTAACCCATAGCAATTTTTTAACAGGCCACACTCTACAGACAGTGCCACTCACAGGAAGATGACTCTGTCTCTCGCAGATAGATGTTCAAAGACGCAGAAAATTCGTATTTTGCCAATGGCAGGTCGTGATCCAGAGTCTCAGCGCACAGAAATGATTAAGGTATTGTGGCATGGAACTCTCTAATCTGCTGATTTAATCTAAAAAATCACAACTGTAATATTGCTGAACACTTCTGAACATTTTATGACTTTATGAAAAACAGTGTATTTGGGAGCTCTAGACAAGAGTTGTTAGCCATGGGTGCAGTTTGCTTAACCTTACAGGTAACAAAAAAGAATATGTACAATCTTTACGCTGCTGTGAAATTATTTCAAAAGCTACAGTAGAATACAAGGTGCTCTTCAGTATATTTTTTTCCCCTCAATCTTTATATATTGCTTCTTTCTTTGGACAGAAAGAAGAGGAGAGATTAAGAGCTTCCATTCGTAGAGAATCTCAGCAGCGAAGAATGCGGGAGAAGCAGCATCAGCGTGGTCTGAGTGCAAATTATTTAGAACCTGATCGCTATGATGAAGAGGATGAGGGAGATGATGCAATCAGTCTAGCAGCTATCAAAAACAGATACAAAGGTGGCATCAGAGGTAATAATAAACCTTACCAGCACGTAAGTAGGTCCCATGTGATTGAGATGGATTAATTTCACAGGAGAGTCCTGGTAAGACTGTAGTTTGCCAGTTCATTTAATACGTGAGGAGATACGAATTCAGTTTATGTAAGCTTATCTTGTTTACTCTGGGGTTAGGTTCTGCCAGCTTTTTGTGGGACTAAATGCAAGAGAGTTAGTTATTTTTAATATTCTTTCTTCCTCACTGATTTCAGGTAAAGATAAATATTTGTCTTTTCATTTTTCTCTGTAGAGGAACGTGCTAGAATCTACTCTTCTGACAGTGATGAGGGCTCAGATGAAGATAAAACACAAAGACTACTCAAGGCAAAGAAACTTACTAGTGATGAGGTAAGAAAATGGTTTTGTTCTTAAGCTACTCATTTTCAGTCAGGAACATTTCCTGCACTAAATCTAGTTTTTAAAGCTGAGACTTTAGTAGTTTCATTTATGCTGTGATGAATGTATTATTTGACTTGGTGTGCTTTCCGTGGTAATTAATCACCAATTTCTTATACACTGCATTAGTTCATAGACCTGAGTGATTCCCAAAGGAGGTCACTACTGTTATTGCTGATTTAAAGATGGAAAAATTTATGCAGAGTTACGCAAAATGACTTCACCAAAATTATGCAAGGAGTAAGAAGATTTAATACTGGAATCCTAGTGTGGTCTTGTCTCCTAAGCTACATGGTCCTCTCCTGTTTACTCTGGTAATAGCAGAAGCATTTTCACGTAGTATTTCTGCTCTTTTTAAATAGAAGAGTTAAAAAAATGAGTTAAAAGAAGTTAACGTCCGTTGCTAAACAGTATCATCCTAAGCATTAGGCCATGATCAAGTTAACTGTTAGCTACAGCAATAGTGCTACTTCCTCTTCTAAAATTGTCTTTTATTAGTTTGTAATTTATCACTGCTGGGTATAAGCAAATGAATCTTTGTGTATATCATGTCTTCAGGTCTAGTTCATTTCAAGTAATGTCACTGCTTCTGATACAGCACTGCAGTGTAACACTTCTCAAAATTGACATACCATTTCTGAGATTAAAACTTAACTATTTTCATCCAGTGGTAGAAGTGGAACCAGGAAGTATATGGACTCTGTCCTATATCAGCTATACCTCTGTAGTCTCTTTTCCTGACCCTTGCTTCTCATTGTAAAATGCTTCTGTGGCAAAAAGCCATAGGACGTTTACTGTGTACCTTGGGAAGCTGAAAGAAGAGGCAATTTTGCAATGCATGACTAAGGGCAATTGACACTGGCTCCCTGGCTTCCCACTGCCCTGTTCAAGAGGGAATTGGGTTGGGTCAGGTATTTGGCCTACTTGGTTTTAGTAGCCCATTAGTTTGCTTTCTTTTAGACACCACCAGTTCTGTATTACCATACTCTTGCTGTTGATCAATATAGTGCAGCCCTGAGTTGCAGCTGTGCTTGCATTTTTCTCAAGCCAAGCATGGCTTAGGAGTGGTAGTTTGGACATTGAGCTGATAGTCACCTTCACTTATGTGGCAGAATAATAAATACAAACTAACTTAGCTTAATAGGTTCTTATTACTACCTTGTAGGTCACGAGATGTTTTTACACTGGCATGCTAGTTTGATTAATCTTCCTGTCGTGTTTTACTGTAACTTTTATTTAAATGTTTCTGCATAGAATACCATGCAGAAGTTTAAAAAGAGGAAGTTTGAGTAGATCAGTGTAAGCTTATGGAATATTTTTTAATGCTTTATTATCACCATTTCCTTTAAGAGATTATTTTAAATGTTTAAATTATTTTAACTAATTGCCCTAAGACTTCTTTCAGTTATTTCCTACAGTCATATCTAGTGTGCTACTCTAATAGCTGCTGAAGTTGCTAGAACCTTATTCTTGAATTTTAGAGGCTTCCATAATAAAACATCCTTTTCTTCTTAAAAGAGTAATTTTGCAGCATAGCTTGCTATGTGTCCTTCTAGTGAATGAATGCTTGTCAGACTTCTGTAATCACAGCTGCTGAAATTCCAAAGTTGTGTTTAAATGACCGATATATGACATAGTTTTCAGTATGACACATACCTCTATAACGTAAGAAATCTTAATTTTTGAAGGAGTAAGTTTGCTCTCATTTACATGTCTATACTGTGCTTCCTGTGAACTTCTCAGGTGGCATGTCTTATTTCCCAGCCGGTTGGATGTTTGCTACAGTCTGAACGCATGTTCTTGCTGCTGTGACACTACTACTCTTATGCTGTCAGCTGAGTATTTGCACTAATAGGGATTGTAATATGAAGCAGAAGTAAAAATTAGCTTTTCTTTTGAAGACATAGATTCTGGCTTTTTATTATACACTGAGGAAAATTTAATATTTCAGAAAGTATGATAGTAATCCTGGAGACAGCCATAGTGAGGCATGTAGACAAAACTGTAATTTTATGAGCTCTATTAGTGTTTGTTAGTAGAAATTGAATTGTTTATTTATAAGATACTACTAGTTGTTAGTTTTTGATATAGCCATGTCAGGACTTTGCAATTCCGGTCTCTCAGAAGAAAAGGTCTAGTCAACAGCACTTCTCTGCTGCTTGAGGAACGATAGCCTCCATTTTAAAATTACATGACTTGAAGGTAATATTCCCATCGAGGCCACGGAGGGGTGCTACAGTATTACAAAAAAACCCCAGTGAGGCATAACTACTTACTTTCAGTCACCGCGTAGGAAGTATGGTATTTGTAATACGTATCCGCGTACGTGAAACACGGACTTCCTTGTACGCAGACTTGCTTTTATGTGCTGTCAGTCAACAACACAGCACAAATCTTTGACCTGATAACAGTTTGTTACCATTACTGAAAACGTCAATCACTATTAATACACTTCATCACCACACAGCAAGTAGTTTTACTGTTACTGTAGTTAACGGCGACAGTCTGTTAACCAGGAAGGTGAATCATTTAACAATAGCCTAGCTAGGTGACAAGTGAATGCTTGTTCTGAGCAAGAAGCTATCATTGAGATTCCCTACTAATTTCTGTTTTCCATGCTTCAGGTTCCTTCCTAACAGATTCTCACTGTACTAACTTAATGTTAATATAGAATAAAATGCTTTGAATAAAAAGTTATTTGAGTTCTGAAACTAATAATTCATTAAGGTTCTGAAACTCAATCTTTGCTGCTGCTTAAAATCCAAGCAATATGTGTTGCTTTAAAAAACAAACAAAAAACCCAACCAAAAAGCAAAACCAGCAAATCAAAAAGGAATGAAGTTACGTAGACCTGAGGGTATTTTTAAAGATACTCTTCTTTTTAAACAGTGATTGAGTTACCACTTGTTCTTCATGTCAAAGTTTATGAGTTTTGCATTAACAACTAGTGATTTGTAGTTTGATTAAACATTTTCATAGTGTTCTGATTTAAAATGTTATTTGGAAGGATGATTTAAACTGAACTGGTGTAAATGCACATGGAATAAAAATCAACCTGTTGACTTTAGGTGCTAAAAATTTGGCATGCAGCCTTATAAAAGTCATTATGGTATTGCTTGCAAACAGGTAATTAACTCAATGATTTGAGTTCCTTTGACCAGCTCTTTGAAGCCTCCTACTATTATATTTCTTGGACTGTGAACTGTAGTGTTGATTCTCAGTACTAGTGGTTTCTCATCAGTCTTTTTCCTTTATGCCAGGGAGCAGTTTAAATTTTTGTTTAAAAATTAACAAACAAACAAAATGCCTACCCACTTACTGAATTTCTTCTTTGCTTCAGTAGCTCTAATTTAGGGCATACAAGTGTCAATAGTCTGAAAACGTAGCAAAGCTATGCAGGTTGTTGGTAGGGAAAGCTTCTGCACATTGAAAAATTCACTACAAATTCTAGGAATTACCCATGCTCGTAAGACATGCTGAGAATTATATTGTACATGCCATAAATCCAGATTATGACATACATTACTTTCATGCCGTAGTTCAGTTTGAAGCAGATATGGTTGCATGTCTGTTGAGGTAAATGGGGCTGCAGCTGTATTATAGACCCTCTCAGGTTGGGGTTTGAGACTGGTAGCAATGTTGACTAAACTTAAAGTACTGATACGTAAGAAGTCCCACATCACAGTAGCGCGAAGTGGAAAAACTAGTATTAATAATTTTGCTTTTCTTATGAGAAATACTTTGAGGTCTTTTTGTTGTTTTTCTGAGTTTTTTATTTTAGCTTGAAGTATTTGGGTTTTTTTTTATTTTTGTCATTTTTTGCCTTTAGGAAGGTGAACCTTCTGGAAAGAGAAAAGCAGAGGATGACGACAAAGCAAGTAAGAAGCATAAGAAATATGTGATCAGCGATGAAGAGGAAGAAGATGACGATTAATGTTAAGGAAGCACAGAAGTTGATTTTTTTTTTTTTTTAAATATATATATTTATATATATATTGTACAGTTCTCTTGCAGCAAAGATATAAGTAACCATAATGGGGTTATTTTGATAAAGGTAAATTCCATTGAAGTCTGTGTTTCTGATGTGAATAAAGTTTTTTGACTTCCTTTTATTTTTTAAGATTTTTCTCTTACTGCAGCAACTGTTGCACCAGGGATCATCACAGTGCCATTTTTTTATCTTGCACAGTACATTCCAGTTTTGAGAACTGTAGTAACTGGTTATACAAGTGAATTAATCAGTGATTTTTACTGAATTCATGAGGAGAAAGCATTCTAATCTTTATAGAATGCTTAAATGATAAGTTCGCCTGACAAGGGTATGGCAATGTAGCTTACCGTTTGTATGGAGGGGCTGGAAGAACATATGAGTGGTACAGTACAATTGTGGTTTTTTTCCTAGATATTCCCTATTTTCTGTTGACTGTGGACAGTACATTACTATGCTGGTATGTTTTGATGACTAAAAATATTTCTTACCATGTTTGAGTGAACTGTGAAGTTCCTGCAGTTAGAATAGTTAACTGATCACATAGGGCATTTATTTTTCATGTATGGAAGCCCAGAATGAAAATCTGCATCTTGCCAGAGCATTAATAACAACAACAGTAATAATAATAATAATTGGTACATGCTAGTGATGTAAATGTCAGAGTAAAAACACTTATTTAGACAAAACTAAGAAATTTCTGTCAGCAGAGATGAAAGCCTCCTTTAAGAGGTGAAATGAACCACAGTGCAAAAATACATACTAACAATAGTGTCTCATAATCTCATATAATCCTTATGGTGCTATTTCCTATTGTTCCTGGTTGGTTTTATACATTGGTTTGTTTAGCTGAGAAGTCACTGGAGGAGAATGTTCTGGACAGAATCATTTCTGCTTTTATGCTATTTCTAAACACCTTATTTGATGATGCAGTACCAGTTGTAAAGTGGGGAAAGGCTAGAAGAAATATCTGAACTGTTCCACACGTTCTTTCCAAGATGAAACACCCCATACATAGTTTCTCTCATTGATGAGAGAGCATTCAGATGTTATCTGTGCTGCTTTTTTAACTGACTTTTCATGCAGTCCTACAGAGTTTGGATCTGACTTGAAAAAGGTAACAAAAAATACAACCAGCTTAATGCCTCTTTAAACAAAACCATTGACTGATGATGTGAGAAGTTTATTATGTGGATTTGTGTTACGTAAGATGAAATAAAGTAGCTGATAGTTACGTAAGAAGGACTGTTACCCATCTCTCTCCTGCCCAGCTGAATTCTCCTTTTTTATAAAACAGTAGAAGGGTGCAAGTGCCTTGTAGTGAGCATTTTGCTCTCATGACGTTCCTTAGTTCTTTGAGATACAGCTTTCAACCTGGATATCTTCCATCTTGCAACCTGGTCATCTTTAATTAGGCTAGTAGTTTGTCAAAATACTCTACCTCCATTTCTCCTGCCTGGAAGGTATGGAAAGTGTTCCAGCTGCAGTAGCATGGAGCTCTGCCTGTGTTAATATATTCTGCTGAGCAGCTGACTGCAGTGTAGACATTTGCAAGTATGAAAACAAAGTGAAGAATTTCAACTCGTAAGTCTGAGTGCCTGAGAAACTGTTCTTTTTTTTTCTATAATTAAATTGTTATCTAATTGTTCCTGTGCCTCTTTAATGTTCAGATAAAACCTTTCTCCATCTGCTGGAATTTTGACCCTGTAATCCTCTTAGTTTAGATCTCTGCTGGGAGACTGGTTCCTAACATGAGGTTACCTGCTTTCCGTTTGTAACCTCAGAAGAAGCCAGCTGTATAGAAAGGGACTCACTCTGTATGGATGTAACATTTTGTACTTTCATGTAAAAGCCTGCCAGATACCTCTTAAACAACAAATTTGGCATATGGAAACACACCACCATTTCACTGGTAATGTGTTTGCTTTTATGTCATTTTAATTAAAGTGTTGGCTATTTTTATCTTTACTACACTCCTAAGAGTGAAAATGTTTTAATCACTTTCATAGGTTTGATGCTGACTAAGCCTTTACTAAGTGGTCCATTTTAGCTTCCAAAAATGAGGCTTTTTGTGGATTACAAAGATGAAAAGAAGTAATTTTTTTACACTGCCTTCTTTTGTAAATTGCTCTTTTAAAGTCTTACTTAAACATGGAATTTTAGAAAGTGTTTTCTCAGCTAAATTGGTTTAACAATCATCTGGTAATTAAAGTCACTTGAATGAACTTAGCCTTATCCACAGTATGTTTTTAGTTGTGAGTTGAATGTATAGTTTTATTTAACTCAAAGACAGTTTTTGCTATCCTGTTTCCCAGCCTCCAAGTACGTGAGAATTACTTGGAATTGTTTCTTTTTATCCAAATGAAAAATACTAAGCCAAGGGAAAGGGAATGTAGATTGAACTGTGTTTACTCTTGTACTGACTGGTCAGAATACTTCTTCCAGAAAGGGCATGATTTGAACAACTTCCAACAAAGAAAAATTTCTTTGAAGAGCTAATATTAAGCTGTGTGAGTACTAGATTTTCTGGGTAGTGGTAGGATGTAGGATAGATTCTCTTGAAACAGTCACTGAAAACTGTTCTTGGCTATATAGTTTTGTTGTTTCGAGTATATCCTTCAACTGTATCCTGGTTTCCAGTTGTTGATCTGGAGTTTTCTTTCTAGTACCTGTTAGCATTTTCCACCAGCCATTTTTCTTCATCCTACCCATGCAACTTGGCACAGATTTCATGTTGCAGTACACCTGATGGATCGGGGAGCACCCACTGAAAGGAGCAAGCTGCTCATGCAGTCCTTCGCTCTTCCTAGCAGCAGGTTTGGTGATAACTAGCCCGGCTCAGTGTGTCAACTTGCTAAACTGTCAGGAAATTTCTTTGCTGCTGAGTTCTTGTGTTTTCTGCTAGGCATGCCTGCAGAACAGCCTTATTGGCCATATGAGCATCAGAGGCAGCTCAGTCAGTTGGTGTGGTCATGACTCGGGGGGCATCAGGGAGGGGTGATCTCTTGGGCAGAGGTAAATGTTGACTTGGCTTCCTTTTGAAAACTCTCCCTGACCATACAGAAAGAAGTGCATAGTTTTCTAGGAACTGGCACATTGGAAAGTCAGCTGTGCCTTGAGGTGGGGCAAGGGGCAGCAGAGGTGGAGCAGGACAGATCCCATGTATGGCAGCAAGTTTCAGCTCAGCTCTGATGTGAAGCTGCAGCCTGAGGAATGTGTTAAACATGAGATGGTGACTTTCCTATGAAGTCATGGGTATTTATTTCTCAGCCAGTAGGCATGGGGGTTCTCAGTGTCAGCCCATTCTAGTAGAGTGCTTTTGTTTAACAGCATTAGACTGCTAATCAAGCTCTCTGGGTGGTGTTGAATGTACAGAGATTGTTACATGGGAATAACTGAGAAGTTGATTTGTTTCTGATAAATGTTCTTTTAATTTTTGCTATAAGAGGTATAATGTCTTACACTTGTGAAACTTAGGTAGGCTATTCTAACGCTCAGGAACTTGCCTGTGGCTTGACTTGGAAGTGCTTCTTGGAGGGCAATGTGACTAACACCTACTGTTGCCTAGTGATGCCCTTTGACTTCAGCTGAGGTTTTTTATGCTTGTCTGGACATGAAGGACTTGCAGAAAAGCTGAAAACTGGTATTGATTACTAGCTTGTATCTTTAATTGCTTTAAAACTCCTGGGCATTCTGAGGAATTATGTAAGCTGAGTAGTTGAGAAAATAACATAAAATTAAGTAAATCTATGCTGAAGTGATTCTCTGACACAAAGCCTTTTTATTTTAAAAAAAAATCCTTTGACAAGACTTTTGGTTTCTTGAGGTTTTTGATGGTTGTTTTTAAAGCATATTTTTATGCTTTAAAAGCCTATGGATCTTAGTTTACTGGGCTGATATTTGGAAGAAATCAGTTGTTGAAGTGGAAGCTTAACTTCAGAAAGTGGTTTTTCTTTTGGTCTGGATTTTTTTTCCATTAAGGCTTAGTCTTGAAGAAATGAGAGGTGGTAGATCCAGTTTACCAACAAACGTAACTTCATGTCTCTGGGTTATGTTGAAATTTTCTGGGAAGCAGTAGCATTCATGCAGTTATTGTTAGTCATGGAATCATATCCATGTCGTAGTCTTCATTTATTGTAAATTAAATAAAATCTTAGAAAATAGTGGAAGTATTAACTAACATGCCCTCTTTTTTATATCCTATGACTGAGTTGGATTATATCTCATTTTATATTGCTTTATGCTTTTCCTGTTATTTGCAAGATACCTCATTTCAGAATATAACTGTGGAAGTGAGGTGCTAATCTCAGCCTGGTAATTTGGCAGTTTTCTGAGGTTTTTCTTCATCGAGCGTAAAGATGTATGATAAACATTCTGTGCAGTACAGGTTCTTACAGTAAGACTCATTATTGACCTTACGATGAATCCATTTTTGGAAAATTTACATGGATACTGAAGGAGCATGCTCATTTTCAATATGTAAAGGAAATAAACATTAGGGGTTTGGTAACAGCAGTACCAGCCCTTCCATTCAGGTGTTTAGTACACTTGTATTTAGTGTTCATGTGCTTGGTTGGGGGGGTGTAATTTTGAGCTCTAGAATCCTGCTGTAGCTGTTGGTACAGTGTTGGTTCTGATATTGTTTACTGCCTGCAGCTTTGAGATTTGTTTATTGGTATAGAATAAGGTAACTGTATTTAAACTGAGTGATCTCGCTATCTCCTAGACTTAGTTTTCAGCTTAAAATAAACTGTTACTTGGACTATGCTATATTTGTGAAGGGAGGAGTATATCCCAGAGAAGATAAGGAAGGATCAAGCCAAAGTGTTGTGGCTAAAACATAGTTTGTTTGGGGTTTTGGGGTTTTTTTCTTTTTCTTTTCTTGTTTTTCCCTCCCAAAAGTAACTGGAAAAAGCTCAAATGCCAAAATCACAGTTGTGCAATTTAAAATTGACCCTGGACAGCTTGCACATTTCCAGATTCACACCCGATAATGTTAGTGGGTTTCTCCTTTCTTGCAAGCAAGTTAATCTGTGTTGGTTTAAGGGAAGCTCTTAATTTAGCCTCTGAAAGGTATCTTTCTTTAAGTAAAGATGGATCTTTCACATTTTTCTTAGAGGATACCTCATTTTATATTAACACAACTTGAGTTATTACCCCTTTTCCATACCCACCTTGCCACACTATCTAAGTCAGATCAGGAATTTGTCTTTTGGATTTAATTTTCTGTGTTGTTTCTCTCAGTACAGGTTTTTCTGGTGATTAGGAAAGGAAATGAGAATATTCTTCCCTTGGAAAAAAATGCAAAATGCCTACTGTCAGTTTGAGAAGCATTGGTGATCATTTACAGGTTCATGTCTGATGATGAAACAAGAAGCTTAAATAGCAAGGACAGAAATAGTGGAGTGTTAGCTTACTGACTAAAAATGTTTGTCTGTTATTCTTCCCAACAGTTCTGTGAATTGCCTTGGGATGTAGATGGTGTTCCCCTTTTCTTCTTGGAACTTATACCAGTGCTTTATTGAACGTAGACAGTCTTAGTCTAATGTAAAAAGCTCATGGTTTCATAGAATGGCAAATTCTGGTGCAAATATGTTTGGATTCTTAAATCAGTCTTCTGAAAATGACTGGACACATTGGGTCCAACTATGTGTAGATCAACCTAGTAGGAGAACATGGGATACAGATAAAACTCTCGCAGCACCTGCAGTGAAGACATTTAATCCCGTAGCAACCTGCCGTATTTTAAAAAGAGTTAAATTGATGAAGGCTAAACTTTCAAATTATAGTTTCAGGAAAGTATGTAAGTTTTGTAACAGTCCAGCTGTGTATAAATGGTCTAATATACTTAAGGTGTACTTTGCAGTGGTCTATATGTAACAATGAATGGAAATCAATTTAGAGGGGAACAACCTTCAAGTCAGCAAGTTGACTTCACAGTTTTTAAAGTGGGTTGACACTTTCAGAAGTGTTTGGGCTTACGGTGAAGGATAGCCAACCCAAGCTAAAGTATTGTGGAGACAAAATGGTCAGCTTCCAGAATAAACACACAGGATCCTTAACCCAGTGAACTATAGGCACTTGGTCTAGGATGTGAAAGCTGTCTTAAGGAAAAAAAAAAATCTGCCTACTCATCTAATGAGGGTGCATAAAGCCTGTTATAGTCCCTGGTGAGTTTTTATGGTAGGTTTGTAAAAGATTCAAGAAGAGTGTTGTACAGTGAAAATGTTAACTTAGCCTTGACCTGTCACTGTGTGACTAGGCATTGCTATAAAAACAAAAGATTTATTTGTTTCGGGTAAGAGGAGGATCAGGTTCCATGAGAAAGTAAGTTTTCATTTTCTTAAGTAGGATGTGCAAATAAAACATGCTTGGGAGGAAAAGATAGACAAGTACCTTCAGTAGAAAATACAGGAATTTGTTACTAGCTGTTCTCTTCTCTGAAGTTATCAAGACAAATTGGTCTTCATTTCAGCACCCAATGAAGTGTGCAGTTACAGGACGTGCCTGGTCACTGTCAGTATTAATTTCAGGTCTGTACTGAAACTTTTCCAAGGATTTACAGAACGAGCCAGCAAGTGGTAATACAGCTGCCATATGGGCAGGTTTTGAATAGCGTCCATCAGAGCCCAGAGCGAGGAATGTGGCATTATACAGGTAGTGAGTTCTGGCACCCAGTCAGTTTCTGCGAACGTGTTTAATGTTCCGTTTAGGAAAGAGAATTCCAGCCGAGCACAGCACCCTTGAAAGATTGCTATCCAACTGAGTCAGAGTGTTCCAATATGGGATTGTATCTTCAGCTAAACTCAAGAGCACTTTCTTCTCTTGAGGTTATGCTTAGTCATGGGTAGTGGGATATACATAGAGAATAGATTTTTATCAGAACAGCTGGCTGACTTGATCTGGCTGCTCTTACTCTGTGGACATGCTGGATAGGATGTTGCTGTAAACAAAAAAAAGAAATGGGTATTAAACTGTCCATGTCCAAATATACTAATAAACCCCCAGTTTGCTACCCCAGTACTCCATTAGTCAGAGGTGTCACTGAGCCAAAGCTGCAGGGTAGCTCTAAGGCTGAGCTTGGTTAGTTGAGGGCAGGGGGGATCTGGTGGGTTTGGTATAGGGTTCCAGTGTGGAGCAACTGAAGGGGATGGAGCAACAAGAGACTAGGAGTTCAAATACACTTAACTGCAATGGGATGAAAAAATTATGGGGTAGGGGAATGAATATTCGAGTATAGCAGGAGTTGTCCTATATCAGCTGAATGAGATCCAGAGTTTTCTGCAGCTCTAACTGCCCTGCTCTTATCACAGAAGTAACATCTGTGCATCTGTTTAGGTTATTTATGGTGCTTGCCTGGTTGATAATTAGATTTGTGTCTGCTGTAACCTCTTAGATAATGTTTTCCCAGGATGTCCACTGGCAGTGGTTTTCTGCTTTTGGATAGCGTGGGGTAGAAAGCTCTTTCAGAAGGGTCCCTTCCTGCCCTTCAGGTGATGTCTGTGGTTGGGTGCTGCAGTCAGCTCAGTCCACTGAGCAGTATTTTCCCATGATCTGAGTGGACTGCATTTTCTTTTGGAAGTGGTTCATTCACAACTGCCTTGGGTGGAGGCTTTTCTGTTGTGAGCTGAATGATACCGCTATTCTTATAGTAGTGGCAGAGCACAAAGAATTAAGAGCAGACTTGGAAGTTTCATATCTAAGCTATTTGTTAAGGACCTTGTCAACAATGAGCTCTGGGAAGCTCTTCAGAACTGTTAATTGCTGTAATTGCAGGTATGGTTAGGCATATAGCTGTGTGCTGGCTTGTAAGATGCATCAGTGCATCATTTTAGATTCACTATGAATTAATTGTGGATAATATCAGCGTGGACTTTGTCTGCTTAAACAAGTGGCATTTTGATAGTATCTTTAAATAGTTTCTTCCCTCTGAAGAAAACCTTGTTTAGAAAAGTTGATTACTAGACAATATTGATGGGCTTTTCTTTGCTAAGAAAGAGATGCTGTGCTCTGTTCATGTGTTCCTTTTGATCGTACGTATGGCTGTGGGAGAACCTTCCTGTATCAAAAAGGGAGTCAAAATTTGTATGAAGGGTAGATAAGGTGGGTTTGGTGTCTTATGAATACCGTTCTCGGTTTTTTTCCATATATATTCATATATATGAATGTATATTTTTCACGTAATTCTAATGTCTCTGGACATGGTCAAAAACTTTATATCTACAGATGAAGGTGCTTTTCTGAACATGATTGCAAAGCGACCATACTTAAATTGAGAACATTTCACTAATCTGTGGATATGTTACCCTTTTACAAATCCTGTTTGATCTCTCGGAACTAAATAGGATTATTCTGGCTCTCAGACTTTCTCAAACACTACATCTGGAGTAGCTGCTGGCATGTAGCAGGCGGCACCATGTATGTGGTCGTCTGTCGTAAGATTTAGTCCTACTATAGCATGACATTACTAGATGCTGGGGAAAACTAAATCTGTGAATGCTGCGCTGCCAGTTTGAAGACTTGAATCATTTAGTAGTTGTGGTGGGTTGCCTTTGGCTGGATGCCAGGTGCCACCAAGCTGCTCTATCGCTGCCCTCAACAGGACAGGTGGGGGGAAAATGAGATGGCAAAAAAACCTCGTGGATCAAGAGAAAGGCAGTTTAATAAAAAAGCAAAACCCGTTCGCGGAAGCAAAAAAATAGCCCAAAGATTTTATTCTCCGCTTCCCATCAGCAGGTGATGTCCAGCCACTTCCCAGGAAGCAGGGCCTCGGCATGCGTAGCAATTGCTCCAGAAGACAAATGCAAATAACGAATGCCCCTCTTCCTCCTCGTTTCTCTTAGCTTTTATCGCTGAGCCAACGTCGTATGGTATGGAATATCCCTTTGGGCAGTTTGGGTCAGCTGTCCTGGCTACATCCCCTCCCAAGATCTTGCCCACCTGCAGCCTACTGCTGAGGGGGGGAAATGTTGGTGGGACAGCCTTGATGCTGTGCAAGCACTGCTCAGCAGCAGCCAAAACACTGCTGTGTTATCAACACCTTTCCAGCTCCCAATACAAAAGCGCAGCGCTATGGGGGCTGCTGTGGGGAAGATTAACTCCATCTCAGCCAGACCCAATACAGTAATTTGGCACTTTACTGGACTTCAGGGCTGCCATTTTCCTTAGCTATTTGCTACTTCTGCTCTTGTGTTTTTAAATTTTAGGACAACTTTCCCTTCAGTTAGCCAGTGAAGGTTGTGGGTAAGCAGGATAATCTGAGCTTTTTCAAGTAATTTAAATGTCCCTAATACATGTGACAATGACATTTGTTAAAGGCAATTATGATTTTACATCATGTGAATTATATAAATGTGTAATGCATTGTGATTGCCATATGTTCATTGGAAATACTTACATCTCTGAATAAGTCACCTAGCTGTGTAGAGCAGTGTTTTTAAATCTGATTTCTGTCTCCGAACTTACTTGCAAGGGATCCACAGCATGTAACTGAGCAAAGCTGGCCGGTTGTGAATAGGCTTATATCAGATATGCAGAAGAACTAATACTACTGTTAAGAATTGAGGCTGCAGATTGGAAAAGGTTGAGAGCCACTGACCTGGACGCAAGGGACAGTTCATAGTTTTGTATGTAGTAAGACAGTAGTTTGCATCTGAAATACACTTGGCTGCATAGAAAGAACAATTCCCAGATAAGCTGGAAGGAAGCTTTTTTTTAAGGGAAGAAATTATTTTGAGGCATGTTTCATAAACTCCTTTTGAGCCTATCTTTATCCCCCCTTTTTTTGTCTTCCTTTCACAATGTCTTATTAAATCTCTTCAGACCTTCCTAGACCGAACAGGTCTTTGCTGTTACACACCATCATTCAGGGTGTGCTGGCAGATCAGCTAGTATTGCTGGGGAGCTAGAAATGAGAGCTCAAGGTTTTTGACACAGTTAAGAACACACAGTGTCATGTTTGAGTTCAGGATCTTTGGGAGTAATTTAAGACACGTGCATTGCATGCTGCAGGGCTGAACTCTGAGCAAACATGCATTTTTTTCAGCAGTCTGCGATTGTAAAATCTAAAATGAATCCACAGCTTTCAAAAGTTGTTAGACATTTTAGGTAAATTGGCTTTTTGAAGGTCTTTGCTCTTGAAGGTCTCCGGCTTTTAGATGTTCTATAGGTGTTTCAAAAACCTGAAAAGCTTTAAAGTTAAAGGAATTCTGAAGTAGATGCGAAAAAAATCTGTTGTTTTGGAAGCAGAGAAATGGCAGAACTCTTAGCAAGTGTGTAATGTGGCAGAGGGGCTTTGTTGGATGAAGCAGCGGCTGTCCGATCTGCAGTGCTTGCGGCCACCGCCTGTCCATGGGAAGCCGCCTCCCCTGGGGCAGAGCCGTGCGGGACCACGCAAAGGCAAATGTACAGCAGGTGGGGGGAACGAAGGCGCAAGTCACAGCCTTTTGTGGCGTGTGTTGGATCTGGGCCTTGTACACAGGGCTTTGTTGCAGCTGAGTTGGAGAGAGGCAGAACGCTACTTCTCAGTCTTTGGAAAATGTAATTAATGAAGAGTGGGCTCACAAATAAAAAACCCAAGCATGCCCTGTCTTTCTATAAACACACGCTAATTACTCAGAAGTACACAAGTTGTCTGCCAGAAGGATGTGTTTTTCAGGACGTGATTCCAGATGGTTCTTTCTAAACCATATAAATATATGTATTTTAAAACTGGTAACAAAGACAACTGTAAAATAAACTGAAAACCCCAAACTTGCATTAAAAAAAAAAAAAACAACCTACCAAACATTTAGAACACATACCAGTCCAATTTAGGCTGAAAAATTATTTGGATTCAACAACGGAAGTATGTGGTACTTCACATATATGCCCACGCGCAGATTTGACCAAGCTGTGCACCTCTACGTGCGCAGCGTTCTGGGGCGCACGGCAGACTAACCCAGTCGGGACCCCCTGCTTGTGCAGCGGGGCTCCTCCTGCCCCGCTGTCCCGTGCCCGCCTGCCGCACGCGTGCCTTCCCCCGGCAGTCACTTGTTTCACGTTCCATCTGGCTGGCTGAGCTGTCGTCGTGTGTTTCTGCTCTTGCAAGGCAGGGCTGTACTTTTTTCTACGTATGAAATGTTTAGCTGTTGCATCAGTTACGGTCCCTTAAGTGTTTTTCAGACAAGGTGCAATTTTGTCCTGCTCCAAGATAGTCGCTTTATGGGAAGGATCCTGTGAGTGTGTGGAGGCTGTTGGGGGTTTGTGCATGAAACCTCCCTCTGAGGCTTGGGTTGTGAGATGAGGGTCCTGGTGCAGCATGGCAGGGGACGACCAGCTGGAGGGCCTGGTGTTAGATGGGTGGGAGTATAGCTTACAAATCCTATGAAGAGTTTACTTAAATATCTAGAAAGCGGGAAAGTGTTTGCTAAGGTGTATGGAGTAGCAAATACCTAAAACCAAACTTCTGCAGTACAGAATACTGAATGCTTTCGTTCTTGGGCTGCTTGGCATGAAACACCAGTGGTTTTAGGTTTATAGAAAAATAGGCTTGGACATGGACCTTTGAGAGTTATCTAGCCTACCTTCATGTTCTGAGGCAGGATAACTTGATGTAAGCCTTCCTGACAGATTTTAACCTGTAAATTCCAGTGATGCTCATCCTGCTTAGCTGTCTCAAACTTTCTGAAGGTTTTCTGAGTCTCAGCTCACCTTTTGCTACAGCTTCAGTCAATGCATTTTCAACTCTTAGTAGGCAAGGACAAGGTGCAATTTTCATAGCTACTTTTTGAGCTTTTTTCTAAATGTGGTGGTGTCCCTCCCATTCAGTTATGGACCACTGAGCTCTTGGCACCTCCCGGTTGCTTGGACTTCTGGATTATTCCTGCTTCTGGAAAAAAAATGTGTCTTAAGGCCTTACGATTTAAAGGTGAGTTGTCTGTCTGTATGTGGGGAGTCCATTCTGTGAAGATGAAGCAAGGCTGCACATTGCATGAGGTCATTTGGAGGTGGCGGGTAAAATATCTTTGCACTTTGGTGTGACCCTTGATAATGCATTGGCAGAGCTTTGATGTGAAAAGCTTAGATTGCTGCTGCGGACCGGCTGTAACTAGTCCGTGTCGCCATTCATCAGTGTTAGAGTTTCAGAAGGGAGTAGGGCAGATTAGGAGAGAGCAGCACACAAAATTCTTGTCTTTGGGCAGCTTTTTGGTTCTTGTGACTGGTTTCCATAGCAGGAAAACATGCAGCTTTGGCTAAACCTGTTATGTGTGACTTTGTTGTTGTGCTCTAAAATGGTTCCTGTATTTAACAGCAGTCCTGAGCAGTGTAAAATCTGCTGTTGCCAGATAGCGTGTGGGTGTTGTGCCAGTGTGTTTGTGCAGATAGGAACTGCTCCGGCAGCTGAAGGGCAGCTGGCAGCTTTCCTGCCTCGTCATGCGCGCTGGCGCGCTCTCTGCTGCCCAGTGAACTGATTCACCGCACCAAAATAATTTGCTGGTCCGGGGCGTTCTTGTGAACCCTACTGGCATCTCGGCATGATCAGGGGTAGAAAATGAGATTGCCTTCCGCATGCAGCTGGTAGTTGGGAGTTTGTGTATCATTAGTACTGAATACGAAGGGAATTTGTTTTGAGC
Organism: Pelecanus crispus; assembly: GCF_030463565.1. Taxonomy (NCBI): domain Eukaryota; kingdom Metazoa; phylum Chordata; class Aves; order Pelecaniformes; family Pelecanidae; genus Pelecanus; species Pelecanus crispus. Next base: position 14,291,867 of record NC_134649.1, read on the forward strand.
TGAAGATCCCAGCATATGCTGGGATTCCTCTTGTCCAAAGCCACGCAGCTTTGGGAAAATGAGTTAAGGAGTGATTTTGCTGCCAGATCTACCCAGGTGGTCCCACGGATGTGTTTCCGTGGAGCGTGGTGCAAGTATGGGGGCTTGCATACCATGCATGCTCTTCCACTAGCGAAAGAAGTGTCGTAATCCCAGTGCTGATCAAATTATCATCTGTTCAACGGCAATGCATTGCGGCAGCTTTTTCTTTCTCTTTCTGAACTCCACCAAGTCTGTACAACAAGAACAGTGATTCACAGCTGCCGTTTGGAGAAAGGTCACGGCAAGGAAGGATTTAAGATTTTGTAGGAGTGAGGGATGTCCCTGGGGAATGTTTGTAGTAAAAAACCTGATAATTTCCACTCCCGCAGCAAATCCCAGGAGCTGCTTTCTGAGGTGGACGGATAGGTTGCCTAAATTCCTTTCCTGCGTTGGATGTGGGTAGCCTGTTGCGTTAGGCCAGCTCTCTGAGCGGCCTCAGGAAGGTGCCGGGGCAGCAGTGCAGACCATCCTCTTGCTAGGGCACCTTCTGTGCTTCACTGCTGCATTCCTCGCCTTTTGCTTTGGGACTTCTAACTTCTCTACAGAAGTCAGTACTGTTGTCTTCTTTCTGCTTGTGGTAAATTCTGAATTGAAGTGTGTATTCAGCAGTGGTTTGAATCTCTCTTAAAAAAAAAAAAAAAGTTGTTGTGTTCATTTCTGTTCTCAAGAGCAGCTAAACACCTTGTTTCTCTCCAACCTTCTTCGACTTCCCCAGCCCTCTGCTGCAGGTGTCTGAGGTGCAGAATGGCCCTATCCGCAACTGCTTTTAACTGATAATAGTTAATCACTGCCTTTTGCAAAATGGCCTGTAATGTTTTTTCTTTCTCTTGCTCCTCTGCTGGCCTGCTCTGTTCTCTTTCATTTTGATTTATAGCTCTACACGTGGGTATGTTAATGGCAAAACCTTGAAGGGACAGATTGTGTATGCTCAGACAGCCACTTCAGGAAGAGTATGCATTTAGCTGCTTAGATTTCCATGTATGTACTGCATTATGGCCCAGCAGAGCAAGTGAGGTGTGCATTTAACTTAGTAAATGTCTTCCCTAACCTGTCACAGTGCTGTTTGTTTTTGCTAGAGCATACGCTCTGATGGGGGCTGTTGATTCAGCAAAAATAATGATAGCCAGTAGAGCTGATCAAATGCTCCAGAAATAGTTTATCACATAAATTATTCAGTGACTGTTGCTGTTTCTTATCACATAATGTGTTTGACCACTTGGAGGTTGGTGTGCTCCTGTGCAGAAGCTTGCTGGGGGGGCTTTTCTGCTTCACTCGCTTTTGGTGCAGGTGCAAAGGTTTGCCATGCTCCTCATGGGCGGTACAGGTGGGGAGGTGATTGCCTTGAAGGTCTGGTAAAGGCTTGAAGTCCTCTTAAAACAGTTCCCAGTTGGAGCCCTCCGGTTAGCAAAGCCATAGAGCGCCCCTGAGAGCCGCTAACTGTGCATGTTAAAGATGTTACCGTTCATTTTTGCCCACCAGTTGGGCACTGCCACAGTTGTGCCAGTAGAAGGGATCGTCGAATGTGTACTGGGTGGTGACTTCAGGTAACCTGGCTGCCTGTGCCCGAAGCTGGGCTTGCACAACCCCTGGGGCTGACGGAGCCGTGGGAGTGGTAGGTAACCTCCAGCAGAAGCCAGTGGGTCCACTGGTTGTTCAGGGAGTGGGAGTCTGGCCATGTTGCAGCATAGGGTGGCACACAGCTTTGCCAGCAACAAACCAGTTTAATAAGTTCTCAGGCACTCCAGTTGAAGTCATTCTTGCCCCCTGCCACAGCAGCTGTAGAAACCAGGAAATTTAGGTTTGAAAGTGTGTGGCAGGTCTTTTTGTTTGGGTGAAGAGATATTGTGTCTTATGTTTTTCTACAGAAAGATCTGTTTGCTCTCTGATGTGGCACAGTTATACTTGTGTCAGGGCTTGTGGGGTTTGGTTTTTTTGTTTTGTTTTGTTTTCTGGGCCAGGTAAGTTATTCACTTAATGCTTAGGTTAATTATACAAGTATAAACCTTTTATGATACTGATAAATGGATTATATGTCAAATACTGAGGGCACTGTGTAAAACTGCACTTCAGAAAGATCTTTTGTTGTCATCCAACTGCCATTGTCCCTGTCACCTGCCCGATTTGACGCAGTTTCCCCGTGGGAGCAGCCTATTCCCTTCCCTAGTGCTGGAGTCAGCTTGCTGGGGATATGCAACATCAAAACATGTTCTCATGCTGGTGGGTGGCTTGGGTGTTGATCTTGGTAAAGGTAGGCAGTAACAGGGATGGGTACTTTGGGAGTGGCAGGGAAACCCCCAAGACTTTGGATTTTTTTTTCCAAATCTTTGTTGAATTGCAGTTGAAATAGCTGGCTTATTCCTCCTCTAGTAGTCGGCTGCTGGGCAGTACTTTTACTGCATGAACGTCTGTGGTGAAAATCCCAGTTTCCTTTCAGAAGCAAAAGAGGATCAGGCCTGCAAATCTGTCTAGGACGATAACTTGCCTGTGCACGGTCAATTTGCATTGCAGATGTGGTTTCCTCACAAGCCAGGGGCTGGAAGGCAGGCTGTTCTCCACAGGCATCCTGCAGTCCCCACACCCATCCTTGCCTGTTGTGCACCACCTTGTCCCTCAAGCGCTACAACTTCTCTGAGCAGCCTCTGCAGTATTTTAACCCAGTGCTTCTCCTGGGATGGTGAGTGGCCAGCCAGTTAACCCCTGCTCTGCCAACCCAGCACTGTTTCCTTGGCACTGAGATGCCTCCTAGTTGGTGTCTGGTGGAAATGTTGGTTTCTGCGGTATTTTGGACACATCCACTCTTGCATCCTTTTTGAAACAGTCATTAAGGAGATGCGGGGTCCCCTTAGATCCGTGAAGAAAAGTTGTGGTGAGCAGAGAATGTGAAGCCATGATCCTGACTGTGCTCCAGGATGCTGTCCTTGATGTGCAGAGCTTAGGAGGCACCGTCGACAGGATCACCTCCCATAATGCTGTTCTTTTCCATGGCCACCTGTCACATGGAAGAAGAAGGGAGAGGATGCTTGCCTTGAAGGGGTCTGGGATACGCTGTGGTCTGAAGGCTCTGCTTCACTGCCCGGCTTGAGGGCTCTAAGGAGACTTGTTCAGCTGGGGACCTGTGAAGCAGCCTGCTCCTCAGCCCTGTCAGTACTGCTGCTGCCATCGTGGTGGTTCAGTGGGAAGTTGTGGGGTGAAGGACAGGGCTGTTCTTGCAGTGGGCTGGTGTGGGTGTAGTTTCATGGTGCGGGCGCTTTGGTGGTAATGTCCCCCACTCCACCCTTGGCTTCTCATCCCAGCTTCTGGAACTGAGTGAACCTCCCCTCATGGTGACGCAACTGTGCGTGGGACTCTGTGCCGAGCACATCTGCGTTTTAAAGCAAACACAAAACTGATTTTATCTTTCTTGCTTTTAAAATGAATAATTTTAAGACCTAGATTTGTTCCTCAGTTAGTGAAGCCCCATAAAAAGTTCTGTTGCTGACAGCCTAAGGGGCACCCTGGTGTGAGGTGAGAAAGAGATGTCAGCCACTTCTGCTGCCCAAATGGGATGAACTCCACCTTGCTGCAAACCAGGCAGGATTTTCATCTTCTTGGTGATTGATCATCCCTAGGTTAGGTGGACCTCACAGTGAGAGTTTCTGTGGCAGTTTGTGCTGCTCATACCATCTTGTGCACTGAGAACTCAGCAAATTGTTTGGAGAAGGAAGGATTTAAAAGTCATAAGCCAAGAGCTAAATGTCTCCTAATGTTACCTCAGTGCCTGTAACCACCACCCATCACATGCCTCTTGGCTCTTGGTGGGGTGGGATTCAGCCTGCTCTTAATACATTGGCCTGTGTAGGGAGAGCAAGGGGGAACTGCAGTCTGTGAGGATGTTTCATGTACCAAAATGTGACTCAAGGTGTAGCTCAGTGCCATGTTTTCTTTAGCAACAAAACCTTTTGACAAAACAAACCAAAGCCACTTGACAAAATTATTCCCGTTCCAATGGCCTGGACTTCCCCTCACGCCCCTTTGCTGATAGACCTGCCTGTGGGGACACAGTGTAAGTGCGAGTACTGAAATAATCAGAGTTTATTTTAAAAAAAAATCCTTTTAAAAAGAGGAAAATTGGTTCTTGAACTAAACTCCTTCATCTGTGAACTGCATCGTCCCTCAGCATCTGATAACATTGTAAAGCAGTAGAGAGCGTTACTGGCCTTGCAAGTGTGTGTCTGAGGAATCTGTCTCCACCCTGAAACCGGGGAGAGGAGGAAAAGAGGCATTGTATTTTTGGCAAAGGTTCCTTCATGTATTTACATTTTCTGCTGAGACAAATTGCCTGTAATGGCCAAATCTGAGCGATTCAGTTCGTTTGGGTTTTTTGGTTTTTTTTTTTTTTTTTCTTCCAGCCTTGTAGTTCTGCAGTTCTGCATGGAAGCAGATCTGAGGCTGTTTAAACATTGCTTACTTTTGCAGTTTATCACAATTCTTCTTGATCTTTCCTCCTGTGCGGTGAAGCGATGCTTAAATATCTGTCTCATGGCAAGCATTCAAGTTAATTGTTAGGGTCAATTTGTCGTTAATAGCTGAGGACACCATGCTAGGCTACCTCAGCATCCTCAGAGCAGTGGTACTAACTGTGTTGGTCATACTGCAGTTGGGAAAACCCCTCTAAAAGCCAGCTGTGATACCAGTCCATCTTTGAGGCTGATTATGGCAGGTAAGCTTAGAGGAGCACCACAGTAATTCATCAGGGAGCTGATGCCCTGCTTCCTCAGGTTGATGTTTTGGAGCTGCTGTTGAACTTTCCCCCTTTGCAATGCAGTCTTGTCCCACCCTGCAGCACCAGGTCTCCCTCTCCGAAGGCAGCAGCGTGTGCGGAGTGAGGGCAGTAGTCGCAGCAGTGATTCTCCTCTGGTTCTGCTGGCTTCTTCCACAGCCTTTACATTAGTGTGGCTCTGTCAGTCCCAAAGACTGCCCAAAATCAAATGCTTGGGACAAAGCATAATGCGTGGAGTAGAGCAGCACGCTGTGCAGATGATCGATGTGCCGTGGTGGGTTAAAATAGCTGCTGCCCCTGGGGCTGTTTGAGGAAGGACGATTCTAGGAACCTGGGCTGCCTTCCCACAAACCTTCCCACTGCACAGATGTGCCAGGTGAGCTGGTGTGGAGGCTCATAAGTGGGATCCGGCGTCTGTTGAGAAACCGTGCCTGAGAAGGGAGCTGCTTGCAAGACGAAAGTTTACAGGATGAGGTGTGAAGTACATAGGCAGAAGTACATAGTACATTGTAGACATCCAAAGACAAAGCTCATGCTCCAGAAGGTATGTTGTTGATCTGACTTGCAATGTACTTCCAAGATGTTACGCTGACCAGGATTTTATTTTTCTTTTATTTTAGTAGCTGAATGAACATCTTTGTCTCATGAGAATGTACCGTACTAGGCAGAAAGGATTTACCTCTCTGGAGGGATACTAATTTGGGCAGTGCCAGGCTTTTCATTGTCATGGCAAAGGGTCTTATGTGGCATGAAAATAAGATGAAATCTGCTACCTTCTCCATCATCAGCTTCAGCAATAAATGCAGCATCCACCAAGGACTGCGAGTCCTGGCACTCATTCTGCGAAAAGCAGTGACGCTGCAAGGCCATACCAGATAGGTTACGCACAGGTAACTTAACCCAGCAATAGTAAGGGGAAACTGGCTTGAACATGAGAAGGTCATGTTGTGTTGCTTCTCTGGTTTCCCAAGCTAAGGCCCACTGTGTGTCCCTGAAAGACCTAGGTAAAGCTAAAATTCAGTCAGTCAGATAAATATTTATAGTAGGTATGTTAGGACATAATCCTCAAGGGGTCTGATTGCTCTCTCTGTGCTCCAAAATGTACTAAAGGGGAAATAATAGTGTTATAAATACAGTCATGTTTAGCTAGGTCATTACCTTAGGGGTGTTTATGGTCATTCTCTAGGGAATAGAGTTGCAGCAGTGAAAGAATTAACAGGGAACTGAAAAACCGGTAGAGGGTGATCCCTTCGCAAGTGATACTTCGGTTGCGATGCTTTAGTTACGCAATGATTCATCATTACAGTAGCAATCAGGTTTAAAGTCCTTGTATGTGCAAGTCATGGCAGTTACTAGTGCAGCATTTGTACAGGCTGATCAGACCATTTTGTTGCAGATTTCTTGGAGAAGGCAAGGCCATCAGCTCTTTTGGGTCATTTGTGGTGGTTTTTTTTTTTTTTAATTTCTTTTTCCTTACATAAGAAAATAGAACAGTGCACAAGAGTTTGAGGATTCAAACAAAAATAATAAAATTATTATGTTATTTTTCAACTGTCAGTTTTCCACACCAATTTACTTAGACATCTTCCAAAGTATTTAATGTCTATACACAGACAAAGTGCAATTTTCTTGTAGTAAATTAGTTTCTTTGATTGGGTTTTGCTCTTTCCCTTTATAGGAGCAAAACTCGGTGAGCTGCTGAGTACGTGCTTCCCCTGGAACAGGCTGCTCCAATTTCAGTAATAAAGTGGGTAGTGTTTGCAAGAATTAAAAACGGCTTGCACAGAAAGTAAAAGGACCTAACGTTCATAAACCCACAATCCCCAGCTTCTGTGGGAAAAACTTTGAGGTTAATGTGCTGCTCCTTTGACCAAGAAGTTCCTGGTATGTGAAAGTCTTGCTGGGAAATGTTTAGGTTTTAATTTGGTCCAATGGTCCCCCCACAGAGGAAGGGAGGCTGGCTCCCCGGGTTAGGAATGTGGGGGTGTGCCTCCTGCCCGCGGCTGCACGAGCCTTTCTACTTGCGTATTAGGAAGCGCTCTCCAGAAGAGTCAGGAGGGAGTTGTGCAAAATGATGCTGGCTTTATTTTCCGAGGGGGAAGCCAGCGTACATGCAGGGACTCTTTATCTGTCCTCTTTCCTGTCTGGTAACTTGAGCGCATGTTATCTCAATGTCATTTAGTCTGTACTTGTTAGACCTTAGCAACTTTGCTGCTTTAATTCCTATTTCTCTATAGTTAACTCTGAAACTGGGTTTCTGCAGTATAGCAGCCTTTATAACAGTGTAACAGTTTGGGATAGGCATGTATTGTTTATCCTACATGTGACACCAATACTGAAATAAATCTGTCTAGCTGGTCCACGCATAGTGTTTTACTTTACGCAGACAGTACATGGGGTATATTTAGGGTCATGACTATATTTAGTATGTTGTTCTGAAACATCTGACAGCCAAAAGGTCTGGGGGGGACTTTGGCTTTTGAGTATCAACAGCAAGCGGAAACTTTCTCCTGTGTCGTTGGTGCTTGGGCTGCTTAAACAGCAAAGAATTGGTTCTGCTTGAATTTGTCATCACTCTGTTGTTGATTTTCAGCTTCTCTGTGACAATAGGAGCTCTGGAAGAGAAAGAATAAAATCTCTTTCCTTTGCTGAATGTAATAGCAATGATGTGGAAGAAGTAAGTGGACAAAGTGTGCTGTGAGCTGCGTTCTGGCCTGGGATTCCTGGGGTCTTCAACTGGTTGTCCCAGTGTATCTGAACATGAATAGACCTGTGATTGTCAGCCTGATGGAGAAGTAGCCTGTAACTGTGACCAATCGACTTGCTCTCACCCAGAAAGAGGATTTAATTTCTTACTGTAAATCATGTTTGGCACAAGCTTTATCTAGTTTCATCATTCATCTTCACACCTAACTTCCTACACTCTTTTTCCTTTGACTTCTGTTGCGGATCTTTCTCTTGTGGTTGTGTATTGTTGTGTTGAATGGGCGGCTGCAGCCACTCCCCAAACACCTGCCGAGCTCTGGAAATTTTATCACAGATCAGTCAGCATCATGTGGTCAGACTAGATTATCCTGAAACAAATTCCTCTTTATTTCTCTTTTCTTTGGGTTTGGTTTTGGTCTGGTTTTTTTTTTTTTTTCCCGGGTGGATAGTTGAAAATAGCCTTGTTCAAACAGACCTCCCACAGAAGCCTGTATGAGTCTGGAGACACTCATGACTGAATAAGTGCTTCATGATTTGGTTTTGACTTAATAGTTCATATCAGCATTTGAAAAAAAAATAACACTACCTCTTCTTCACTGAAGGGCTTCAACTTTGTGCTTGATGACTGCATTTATCTGATCATGTACAAGAAGAATGATCTTCACATGATATCCTTCTAATGTCAAGCCATAAAGCAGCCTGGAGTCTGATCCCAGAGGACCTTACCCAGCACTGTCTGCTGGCTGCAGCAAACAGTGATTTCTTGCAAATAATTAAATCCCTGGGGAGCATCAATAGCTGGGTTGCTAATACTGCATTTAGATAAGAAGGAGGAACTGTAGGTGATGTGGGAGAATTACTTTGAAGAATCTGCTGTCTCTCTAAAGCACTTTCTACTGAGGGCAGATGTCTATCAAATGTTCCTCTTGCCAATTAAATTTAGGGCTGAAATTGCTGCTACTGTAGAGCTTCAGGAGGTCCAGCCCTTTATGAGCACATAAGTTTGTTCTTCCAGTCGTCTTCTGGACTGGTGCAGACTAAGGCTGTGATCAGTACTCCCCCGCCCCGCCAAGTACCCCAGACCTGGCATGTTCTCCCCACTCCTGGCTGCCTCTGACTGCAGGTACCTGTACACCGGGCATGAGCTGAAGTCAAAGTGCTCTTGGCAGGCGCAGCCTATTCCCATCCCTGCTCAGGGCAGCCCCATGCGCAAAGCCCATGGACACAGTGTGTAACAGGCTTCCCCAAGCTTGCACTTGCACTTGCCCCTCACACCAGGAGCAGAAACTTACTGCATGCATCTTGAGCCTTCAGTGGGAGTGGGGGTGCTTAGCCCCCCTCCGCACATCAAACTGTTGTGTTTCCAAAGAGCTAAACACTCGCGGCTTCTGCCACAGCTAATGGGAGCTGCAGTAAGAGCTCAGCAATCATGGAAATCAAGCCTTCAATTGCACTCTCGGGAATGAAAGGAGGTGGCTTATCCTGCCATGAACGTTTAAAAGCCCTGGTAGTGCAGTGGAAGTGGTTTGTAATAGCAGGAATTCATTTGTTAATAAATTTCCCCTTGCTTGTCCTGTCACTAATTCAGTGGGCTTCCAGTGTGAGCCTCTGTGGCAAGGTGGCTGGTGCTCAAGCTGAGGAAAAGCAGCTGAGTGCTTTGGGGATCTTGGTAGTATCACGGTTCTGAAAAAAAGCTTCCTAGCTCATTTCAGTGTAGATGGGGTAACAGATGTACCTATTTACTAGCTTGATTAGCAGCTTGTTTCCTTCTGGAGTATATGCTGTACATAAAGAATAGCAACTGTGATATTTTTTGGAGAGTAAGTTTAAAGAAAATACATAGCAAAGAGGGATTGGCTATATAAACCACTAACAGGCAACAGTCTTGCACTGGCAGGGAGAAGAAAAATGTTTTAATGGGTTTCCCTGATTATTGAGGAGATCCCAAACTGTGTGTTTTGCTGGTTTACATATCAAAAATACAAAGGCGTGGATCTGGAAGGCAGAGGGCTATTGGCGTTCTTCAGCCTCACCCAGGTCTTGTGCTGTCAGGAAGAGTCCTGCCAGGAAGAGTGCTCGTTGCTCCTGCAGTCCCATGCATGGACCTGCTGGAGGTGGTCATCTGGAGCCCAGAGTCGGGCTGTTCTCCCGCACTTCTGGCTCCTGCTGCTGCACTTTCTGCTCTTGAATTTTCCCATAGCTTGTTTCTCCCGCCTATTTTTGGTGTCTCTATCATCTGCCACAACCCCAACTGCAGCCTGGCTGTTTGCTGCAGGGGGTCCCCTCACCTAACCGTCACTGCATTTGGGGACATTATGGAAATCGTTTGCTCTGGCAGGAGGCAGAGTTCGCCGTTTGATCTGTCACAGTGGTGGGTTTTGTACAACGTGAACGATGGCCGGCCTTTCTGCTCCACCACGCAGCACAGGATTGACTAGAAGTTGTTTTATAATTAAGCTATAAGACAAGACGCGCCATGTGTTTCTAGGTAACTGAAACATGCTGCGGGTGATGGTAGTTCTGAGGCAAAAGGATAGTGACTTCAACGTAATACTCACCTGCCTGAAGTGCGTTGCCAGAGCCTGCAGTATTTTTACAATGATCATGCTTAATGCTGAATACTTAGCATTCATCTTCAAAGCACCTTGCAAACATTAACTAATTAATCGGCACGACAGCCCAGTGAGGGAGGCGAGACCAGGGAGAGGTTATTAAAAGCAGAGTGGGTCCTCAGGGGAGAATTAAGTGGGTAAGATCAGTAACATTTTATTGCATGACCATTTTAGCACAGTGGAAGAACCCAAAGTGAAACGTATGAGTTTGATGAATGCCTTTCTTGCGTGTTACCCAGGTAGGGAGGAGAGGAACCCCGTTCCAGGAGGGCCAGCTGTGCCCCGCGTGCCAAATCATCGAGGACCCTGCAGTGCCGCCTTCTCAGGCTGTTAGTCCAGGGATCTTTGTGCACATTAGGGCTATGTTTTACAGCGTGCATCTAGAAAAGCCACAATGTAAACAGGTCTGTTTGCAAAATAAGGCTATGACTTCCATTGAATTCTGCAGCTTTTCTGACTTAGTAGACCTCTCTACTTTCCTTAATGAGAAATTACTGAAGTTTCCTGACTTTAGGAGTGACCTACGCATGACATCTTTGCTTGAGGGAGAGGAAGGCAGAGCAGGACTGGTGTTCCTCTAATTGGTGGGAGTATTCAGTTATTTATGGTTAAGTCTTTTGAGAGAAACGAAATGGTGCTATACCAGAATAACTCATTGCATCTCACCTGGTTTTTATCCTCTCCTGAAAATAAAAAGTTAAATGTGTAATCAGAAATTTCAGAAGTGGTGTCTCTTTTGTTAGTTTGTTTTGAGTAAGTCTTGCTCGGAAAAATTAAAGAGAGTTAGGAGGCTGGTGGTGTTTTCAGAATGGCTTGTCCATTGGAAATATGGAGAGATGCTGCAGAGCCTCTCCAACAAGCAAAGGATCTCTCTGGGTCCTGGATGAGAAAGCAAAGGCACTGGCATTGAAGCCCTGTGCTGTGTCATGGTCGCAAGGGGAAATCAACTCCAAAGTAGCGCATAACCCTGTTTTCCCTTACAGTTTCTGTACCAAATTAATGACCAGGGCACTGTCGTGTGTAGCGCTGCAGGCAGGAGTGCAAGGGCTTTGGCCAGGGAGAGCTGTCAGCTCTGCCTGATTCAGGTGCAACTTGTTTTCGTGATCCACATTCAAGAGAAAAGCATCAACATCTTTTTTGGTGCTGCAATTAGACTGCTGCCATGTCCTTTATTGGGACTGACCTTAAATTTGGCTTGAGTCAGCACCTTGTACACAGCACCTGGGCCAGGGGGCACAGGCGAGACGTCTCTCCCCTCTGCCGCTGGCTGAAGTCAGAGTACAGTGCAGCTTGGCCCTGCTGGCGCTGGCAGCACGGCTGCTCTGCTGCTTGTAGGCAGGGACTACTGGTGGAGTGATTTCTCCAAAAGCTGTAGATGTAGGAAGGCAACACTCTTGGCAGGGGGTCGAGGGGGTGGAAATATGGAGATCCTCCCGACATTAGGGAAGTTTTGCAAAAGTCACCTGTGGTGTGGAAAAGAGGAGAGGCAGCGAGGAGTGGTGTATGTGGGAGAGAACTTGGTGTTTCACAGGTGATCTTGTCAGTCGGTTTTGGTGCCGATAAGTTCCTGCGTGTGCACAATTATTGGTGAGTATTTACACTGAAGAGATGGCTCTTACAGTCAAATAAAATTGAATTCTCTACAGGCCCTTATCATGCCCCAACACTTAACCATCCCTGTGGCCCTGCGTCCTTTACAAAGGTGAAAGAAGGTAGCCTCCCACATCCCCTGTGGTCAGACTTGCAGTTGGAGGGAAACGCCAGCATGGTTTGTCCGTGTGGTCATAGAAAATCCAAAGCTTCTCATCTTGGAGCAGATCCAAGAGCTCCTGTGCTTTACGCAGAAGCCTATCCTTGGAAGGACGTGCCGTTTCCTGATACTCCTGGAAAACAGCAGTTTCCTGCCCTCAGATAACCAGAAGTCATTAACCTTAGCTAGGATTTATCCAGACATCCGATTTACTACCTATACCCATGCGGGAGTTGTGGGAACAGATGAGGCTGTCAATGTGCCAAATTCTTCCATGGGGCTCTTCAAGAGCCAGAGTAGGAGAGGCAGTCTGTGCTTAGCTCACGTTATTTGAGGGAAGAGAGGAGGAAGAGGGGGAAGACAGCATGCAAAGTCTGTCTTTTCTTTCTTTCATTTGCATGTATTTTCTGGACAGATTTTCCTGCTCTGACTCAACATTAGTAAGCCCTTGTTTCCCAGTGTGTGATTGTTCTCTGCTGATAGAGGAGGAAGGCAGCTGTCGTCATGTGCAGTTGGTGAAATGGCCTCTGACATTTCTGTTAACTTGTTTAAACAAATACATCTCAAAACCAGTTTTGTTTGAGGGCTGTGCACAGAGGTTAACTCTGTGTGTGCTAGTAAGTACTTGTGTATGATGTTCTGTGTTTTCAAGGAGGCATAGATATATTTTTATAGAGCTTGAGCTCCAGGCAGCAGCTAATTTTGGGTCGTTTAGCAAGATGTAGCTCTGTTGCAGAGAAGTTAACGTGAATGCATTTTCTGCTGGTTGTGGAGTTTATCTTGCTCTTTAGATGAATATAATGAAAATATTCTGTTTGCCTAGCCAACCTTTCAGGTATTTTCATAAGTGTGGTCTTGTTTGTGAAACTGGTAAGATTACATCATGATAATCTTTTCTGGTTTTTAAGAGGGCTACGACACAGAGATACTATGAATAGACAAAAATTACCAAAGAAGTCTGTGACAGTGTTTAATAGTGATCTCTTTATGTCCTTCATTACTGCAGGCATGTAGTCTGCTTTCTCCCAACAAATTCACGGCATCCTTTGATTAATCCCTTGGACTGCACACATTTTAGTCTCATGTTCATGCATGTCTCAGAGGGTGAAAGAAGTGTAGTCTGTGAAGAAGCAGCTGGAAATCAGGAGGGATTTTATGAGTTGTTTTCTGTCATTTTTCTTTCACTAATCAGTTCCAGTCCACCAAAGTGAGCTGCTGCTACCTCTCTAGAACCACATAGAGCCTGGATGTGAGGAGCAGTGTGCTGCGACTGAAGCCCCCTGTTTTCCATGCTCCTGGAACAACATGATGAGTTTCCAGATGACTGTCAAAAGGTTTCAAAGTGAAATAATGCCCAGGCTTGTTCTGTTCCTGACATCCAACCCCCCAGTTCTCACTCTGGCTTCTCAGATGTTTTGTGCAATTCAGAAACTTGTACTGTACCCTGTGTGCAGCAGGTTTGCTGAGGGCTTTTGGAAAGTCCCTGACAAAGACCCTCCTTGGTGTGCTGAGATAGAGAAGTCTTTTAAGGATTGGGGTTAGCTAAATTGTGATAAGCTGCCGGAAGAGATTTTTAGGTTGCATTGAGCTCAAGGGAAAAAACTTTAATCCACAAATCATACCTCACTGAAGGAGGTTTTGTTTTGCGTAACTGGCCAAATGGCATTTTGTCTGTGTTTTCATTTCTGTTTAGAGCTTAGGAAAAACACTGCCCTATTTGAACCCTGGAAGGGGTTGCACAGAGGCTGACAAAAGGAAAGACCTTCTCCCTTAGAATCCCTACCAGATTCAGAGCTGCGTTGTGCGAAGGACAAAAAATGACTCAGTAAGGGTGTGAGCTCAGCTCATGAATTGGGAGCTGGAAAACAGAACAGTGCAGAGCTGCTGGTGATAGCCAGTGGTCCAAGAGGAGACTCCTGTCCAGGTTTATGCTTGCTTTTGTACTAAGAGTATTACTAATCATAGACAGTCCCACTTGCGTTTCCACCTAAGTTCCTGCACCCTCAGGGGAAGACCACAGACATGTGTGTACCTCCTGTAAATATCCCCGTGTTTGAGGAGACGCTGCAGGGAAACGGTCTCCTGAAGCACATCAGACAGTGTCCTCAGCCTGTCACCTCTCTGCTGAGTCCACCAGCGCAAGTCCAGTTTGTGAACCCAGGGCGCTGGTGGCACTGAGTAGGTCTTGGACAGGTTGTAGTCAGCCTGTGGGCCTTAGAGAGCTCTAGCTTGCATTTTTTGCAAATGCTTGGCATTTAGTAGCTGTGTTTGTGCCCATAGGATCAATTTACATAAAGTGTTTAGCAGTCGGCATGCTTTGCTCCTGTGGGAATCTGTCTCTTTGATTCCTCTCCAGTGCCCACCGGCATAACTGGACAATCTCTCCAAGAATCTCCTTGTTGTGTTACCATTATTTTTAGCTCTAAATTGTACTTTCTTCTCTGCTAGTTCAGTAATCCTTCCCAGAATGCATCCTGATTCTTCCTTCTTTTTTTCCCATGCAAACATGGCCAGCAGCTTTCTAGCTAACAGACATAACTTGTGTGGCTTTTCAGATGACCTTGACATCAAAAAGAAGTTCTTGTGTTGCTGATAGTCTCACACGTAAGTGCTTGACAGTTAGTTATTCAGATGTTTGAGATTAGAAGAAATCCTGGGAGTGGAGCCTTTGCAGATACAGTTTGGATTAATTCACTTCTCTCCAGGGAACTGCCTTGGGGGAGCAAAGCACGCCTGCAGACATGTCCTCACCCCTCAGTGGTGCACCTGAGGTGGCTCACTGACAAGCGTCAGGCAGGAGCGATGCTCCTGTGCCAGCTTCTGACTGCACGGTGTCATGCAGACACTTGAAGGTGATTATGTTTTGCCACCTGAGTACGCTTCCATGGTCCAAACCTCAGCGGATGTGAACAGGCTTCAGTTCCATGCACGTGTCTTTCCATTCCCGACATGACCTCTGTGCCGGGGTTGGGAGAATCACCCTCAGAAAAGTGGCTGTTCGCTGACAATCCTCCCTGCAAGCTGCTGGTGAAGATCAACCCCTCTCTGAAGCAATCAATATGAACCCCATGGAGATTTAGATGAGCAACAGTTGGCCATTGGGAGCTGGGCAGTCTGCTCCTCATGGACACTATGAAGAGGTGTGCTCCTGTCAAGGCTGTGCCTGCTGAGAACAGAAGTTGTGGGGGTCTAAAGGAGCTCGAAAAGACCTGGGTGCAGTTGGGGGAGCTGGTGTGGAGGGGTAGTTGCAGGCTGTACCCTGAGGGCTCTTTGGCAGCCCTGATAGCAGGAATAAGGCAGCAGAGCTTCAGGTGTTAGGAGTGCCATCTTCCAAGTGAGAGAAGCATGGTGCTGTAAGTCCCAATGTCCTGGCTCTCCAGGTGAAACTGCACTTTAGAAATATTTTTTCTAAGGCTTGACCTGCAAACAGCTTTGCACCAGTGTAGTGAAGAAGTGATTTTAAACCAATACAGCACCAATCCTCTCCGGACACTCACCTACTGAGAACTGGTGTACTTCTGTTTGGCTTGGATTAGGAGGAGCTTGGGCATGGCTTGTGGACAAATGCCTTCTTCCAGCTTCTGCCTTCATAGCAGAATCATCTGCCTTTACAGAGGTTTCCTCAGATCTGCTGCTGGAGGTGCCCAACCTTCTCCAGTCAAAATTAATTGATTTTGGAGCCACTGTTTGTACACATAATTTCTGTGTACAGCTGGACTTGTAAAGTTTAGAGCAACTGTTTTCCTATAAATGTTGCTTGCAAGCTTCTCTAACAAAGACTAATCCTCGACAAGTGTTTCACAGCCCCCCAATAATATCACAGCTTGAAGGGCCACATGTTGGAGGCCTCTTCTGTGGCAACAGGTTTTGAAATTTGTGCTTTAACATCTAATTTCCGGCCATTGGAGTAAGGTTGCCCGCTTAGTGCCACAGGAACAATCACGGCTTGTATTTGATCCGCGCTTCAAAGTCAGCCTGGTGCTGCGAGTCCTGCTGGTGCAACAGAGCCCACTCAGGAGCCCAGTGCTGGCACTGACCTCCATCCGACAGTGGCATTTCTGCCTGCTGCAAACATCTGCAGTGGGGGCATCCTCAGGGGTGTTGCGTGGTGGTGAGGTTTTCTGATAAAATGGTTTTTAAGAGAGTCACCCAGTTTGCATGGAGAGTTGGCAGCATGTCTTTTCCTTTATTATCTTTGGGACTCAGCATGTGCTTGGAGCTCCACTCTTGCCAGGAGAATGGTCACTGGTCTCAGTAGATGGCCTTGTGGAAGAGACCTCATGACTCCGTGTTTTGGTTTTCCTTTCTGTAAAACAGAGTTAGCGATGCTTCCCTCACTGTCGCACTGAATCCATCTTGTAGATAATGACGTACTTCGAGGCGACAGTTAGTTACGTACAGACTGTCATTGTGAGATGAAGTCACGTGAAGCTCTTTAGAAATGGAAAGAAAAGGGAAATCGCTTAACCTCTGATTTCTCCATTGTGAACGATCTTTTTAGATAATATATCAAATCAGGAGCATTGCACTGAGATTACAGAGCAGTCTTTGGTCTCAGATATTCCTAAATTCCTTCTTTTGCTGTTACAGCCCCATCTGAAGTGGTATGAAATGCAGCAAGTCACTTATAACGTGTCTGAGCAGGCAAAAGAAATAAAAAGACTAGTATTCTGGTAAGTCAGCAGATGTAAAGTCTGGCAGTTAAGTATGTCAGGCATACCTCGACCGACTGTGTGCTGGTTAGTTCAAGTAGGATAGCACTCCAGTTCATCAGGACAACATGGCATTCAACACAGGTTATGGGAGCTGGCTGAATAAATACATATGCACTTAGTCCATAGTAAGCCTTTATGCTGCTGCAGGTAAATTTCTACTTACCCCAGCAGCTGTGCTTTAGTGAGAGGTATCGGCAGTGTAAGTGAGCCCTAGTGCATCATGTCCTGTAAAACATTGCTGGTTTGAGATTACTGCTCTAGCAGTTGCCTTTGCATCCAGTTATATTGGTGCCTGGGAATATTCTCTAGCAACTCTGATTCATTCACTGTATTTTCTTCTGGTAGCTGTTCCCTTTTTTTTTTTTTCTAATTTTAACCGTGTTTAAGCAGAAAACTTAAATGAGTAGACATTATTTAGATGCTGTGAGAGGTAAAAGTATGAAATAAGGCAGTTTATTTTTCCTGTCCTAGCTAGCCAAGCATTAGCCTACTCAGTCAGCCCTCCCAGTCATGGCTGGATCCAGCCCAGTGCTCCCACCCCAGACTGCCATTACGGGACATACCCATTGTTCCCAGCTAATTGCTTTCTCCTGTACAGAAGCTGACTTCCTTTGAACTGCAGTACAATATGACACCAAGCATCACGTTGCCTTCTACCTCACTCTCCTGTGGCATGTAGCAACCTGATACAGTTACAACCAAGATAAATGCACATGGCTGTTAAAGTCCACGCGACTTTCCCATGTTTTATGAGAGCGTTGAACAGAGAAATGCTGATGTGATGTGGTGTTGCACAAGCCTTCACTGTTGCTTGAATTAACTAGTCTGGTCTTCTTCCCTGCTTTCAGACAAGCTAAGCTCTATAAAGAAATAACGTAGTGCAATGGGGTAAGCTTTCTGTAGATTCAGAAACATGGGAGAAAAAGCAGTGTAAATCTTAGTCTAAAGCTAAGACTTAGCTTCATCTGAACTTTAACTGGGCTGACCAAGTTCTGTTGTAGGCAGCTTGGTTTGGTTTTCTGCCTTACTCCTGTAACTTGTTAACTCACAGCCTTTCTCGTTTTCTCCTCCAGTTCCCTGTGCAGACAGCTGCTCAGTGGCAAGGCTCCCTCTGGACTTTCAAGTCTTAACATCTCCAAGTCATCCCTGAGCAACTCTTCTGTGTGGTTGCTTTCACTGCTCTCCTAGTCCCTTGCTTGGCTGCAGCATGTCGGGATGTACATTAATATCCCATTGTCCAGCACTTTCCTTGGGCTCTGGTGATGTATTTGCAATGTGAAAGCAGTTGGAGCGTTCAGAGTTCCTCCCAGCAGCAAGTCTTACCCCACCGTGGCACCATGTTGTAACTCAGCAGTGTCCTGTCTGCAACCCAGCCTGCTCTGGCATGCACAGGTGAGATTAAAGTGTTTTCATTGCACGTCCCAGTTTGGTGGGTTTTTTTGGTTTTGTTTTGAAGGATTATAACACAGGGTTATTACGTGGTTGTACTGTGAGCTGTTCTTCTCCCCAGCAGAAGAACAAATGCTGCTGCAGGTCACTCCCTCCGCAGGGTAAATAACTTGCAGATGGACCCACAGTCTTTCGAGACCCATTTGCATCTCACAGCTCATATGACATGCATCAATAGTTGGTATTTGTTCAAGTGAAAGAGGGAGTGTTTCTTCCTAGCTCAGGTCCCTTTTGTGTGTCTGTATGCAAATCCACAATTATACTTTCTAATCAAAGAAATTCTGGGGATTCCCTGGTGCACTTTACATGACTCTCAGCAAATTTTTCATTTTGGTATTGCTTTGTTTTTAGGCTGGGGTTGTGGGATTTTTTCTGTTTGTTTGTTTTTAAAAGCAGAAATAAATTTGCCCCATTTTCTATGAAATGACAGTAGCAATGAAAGTTCCTTATATAAGAAATGTATTCCAGCTTCTTCCTAATAAGGATGAATTTGGATGCACAGAATAATGTTTCACCACTTGGACAGGGAGTTATTGGACAATATTCTCATAGTAAATACGAGTAATAAACATCCTTAAAGTTGTGAATGAAACTGAAAAAGCAAGAAGAAATCTGTGTGCCTGTAGTGTTACTAGCCTTCCTCCAGACAGTTCTGGGTCATCAAGTCTGGGCAGCACTTTTTTTCCTCCAGCCTCTACAAGATGACGTGGCTCCATGGCTTCAGCTCTCAACATTTCTAAGGCTGATTGTATGGAAGTTCTCAGTCAACTGTGTGCTGTCTGCCCAGCTGAATGTGTCTGACTGTAAGATGTGCTGAACTAGTGTTTGGTGTTGCTGGTGCTTTCAGATACTAGCAGATTAATATTAGGGTCCTCATTCTGTATTCTGATACATACGTATGCTACTATTCAGGATTTACACAGTGTTAATGAATTTCATTGTGAATTATTCCCAAATGCTTCAATATCTCACATGAAAGTTGATTTGAAAGCAAAAATGAATGCATATCTTCAGAGGGACAGGAATTAAGGCAAGGAACTTGTTGATTTAAAGTATTTACTGAGGAACCAAGATACGAAGGTGCTAATCCTGTTTGACGTCAATTTGTTGTGTCACTTTATCTAAACTGAGTTTCCAATATCTCTGTTTCCTTCTGTTAAAGCTGGGACACGTTTACTGCTGGGGCTCCAGAAAAATCCTGCTGGGCTGGATGGCATTGCCCATTAAGAAGGTTGTCAGAAACAGTTAAGTCCTGTATGAAGCACTAGTTGATCCCCCTACTTAACACACATCATCACACAAAAATCAGGGCTTGTTGGTGGAAAGGATTTGTTGGGTGCTGTTTATGCCTGTATTGTGTATGCTTGAAAGGGGCAGAGCAGCAGAAAAAAGAGAGAGGGGGAGTGGAAAAGTAATCACAGTTGTAGCAGGAGTTCAAAGAGTTATTCTGGAATGGCCATCCCACTAAAACTATTTCTGATTAACTTGTCTTATAAACATATTCCAGATTGAGTGGTTTTTTTATTGTGGATTGGCTTAATGTATTTCCAAAGGCATTTTTGCTCTAGAACAGCATTCTCTAGCATTCCTCTAAAATAACTATTTCACTTTAAAATTGTAGTATTCCTTGATTTGAATTAACTTTCCCAAAGAAAGAGAGAGAACCTCTTGGGTTAATTGGTAACTCCCAGGAAGAAAATTAGTGCAAAGAACCTGGCTGCTGCTACCGAGTTCCTTTAGCATGCAGGCAAACAGGACTTTGCATGTTCTTTGTAAATAAGCCCACTACTGATTTTAAGTTTTAAAGTCAAATTAAATTTTCACAGAGTTACTTTGTTGCTTTGATGGGTGACCTGAAAATACCCTCCCCCAAAAAAGTTACTTTTTTATCATTCACTCTTGCCTCATTTTAATAGGTAGTATGCTTAAATCTGTTTCACTTGGGAGTATACATGGATGGAAAAGTTACTGAACAGAAGAAGACAGAGACATTTAGAGGCAGTCCAAAGAAGTGAATAGTGGATTTCCATGTTTCTTCCCACATAGCATGGTTGGGGCCTGGAGTGCTGTTGTTTCATCATCTGCTTATTAATGTAAATTTTAAACTTCCTCTTTGCTCTCAGTAAGTGGATCCCATTGGATTTATGAGCCTGGATTCCATGGATTAAAATTGTATATGTATTAATTTTATGAAAGCTAGTGACCACAAAATAAGACAGTTGCATAAATAAGTTCTTTGGAATAAGTCCTTCGTGTAATGGTTGTCTCTGCGCACATGCAGAAGACTTAAGATTTGGTAAGATAATTTTCAACAACAGTCAACAAATGGTGGAGTCTTCAGTCCCCAGCTTGAGCTACCACATATTTTATAAATAATTACCCGTGGACATGGTCTGTTAGAACAAGCAGTGTTCCTGCTGCGCTCTGCTTATGCTGACAGTTGTAATAACTCCGGAGTGGTTATGCTATGGCTGTTGACAGCTGCAGAGGATCCGTTTTCTCTCGGTGTCCCTACAGTGATGATCTTTAGTCAGCATTGCAAATAATCTACTGGCAATGCTAATCTGTGTAACCTGAAGCAAACAAAGGGAAACAGAAATACAAAGCAGGCAAGATGTCCTGCTTCTTACAGAAACGCACCAGGAGACTTGAAAATATCCTGAATCTTTTCTCTCCACTGAAATAAAAACCCCTGGGTGGTGAAATAGCTGAGAAGTTGGTATTTTCTAAAGATAGATGTCTGTGCCCTGGTGAGAAAACCCAAATCCTGTCTGATTTGTTTGCTGGTTAGACATGATGGTGGCTTTTTTTTTTTAATTCTGTTTGTATGGGATGGGTTTTTTTATCAGCCCTGCAGAGAGCCAATGTGCTTTGACTAGGGCTGTGTGTCATCAACCAAACTGCCAGCTCAAGTGTGATTTTTTTGATTGAGAATGGTCAGGGCTGAAGTCAGAATAAATGGGAGAGATTTTGTCTTCCCCCAGTGCTGGTTCCCATGTGCTGCGGTGAATAACTCCCCTAAAGGGAATTTTCTTGAGGCAAATACTACACTTGATAGCTATAGCTGGCATTGTGTTCCCTCAGCAAAGCCTTGACCATGGGACAAAGGGAGTTGCAGAGCATGAGACCCTTGATCTCTGCATGCAAAGAATACAAAATGCCTTATGAACTTGGCCAGGGATCCTATTAGCTGTCCCCTGGCAGTGCCCTTTGATGTCAGATATTTGAGCATGAGGGTGGAACCTCTACCATAAGGTTTCTTTGCCCATTATAAAACTATCCAAATGACAGGATCAGACACTATCCTTTTTGCTCAGAGGGCAGGCAAGAGAGATCCAGTGATTTTCGTGTTGTTTTACCTGTAAAGCTATCCATGGAGAGCCTTTAGCACAGCTTACCATGCCAGTCTGGACCTTCTCATTCCACCCATCCTCAGAGTGGGGGCATGTGCTGTAAAGCCTGGTTAAAAATTAAGTGTTAGAGATAAACGGACATGCAAGTTTGAACTTTCAAACTGAAACTGTGAAGCAAGTCCTGTGGCCTGGGGAAATCAAGGTGAATGATTGCATAGGGCTCTCCAGCCTTACACTCCCATCCTCTGTGGAAGCAACATTGGCTTTGGCTTCAGGATGTAGCTAGCAGTATGAGGCAGTCTTAAAATTATTGAAATGCTTCACAGCTATCAATCAGATTGGTTAAACCGAGTCTTTGTGAATGGATTTTTTTTTTTTCCAGTGAAAAGCATAAATGTGTTGTTCTTACTGAATACTAAAGCCAGCCTGTAAGTATGCATCAGTTACTAACAAGAAAAGCAAATAGAAATGTGATCCAGAGAGAGAGGCAGTTCTGGGTTGAAGTTTAAGACCAAATAGAAAGCTCTGATCTGGAAGTTCATCATTTTTCACAAATAATCTGAGCTATGACTTCCTATCGCTTCTCTCATCTGGAAGTGTGCTACGTGAGATGTATTTGTAACTACCTCTACTGCGGAGCTTATGTATTTTTGGGAAATGTGTCTCTTGCAGTGTGCTTCATGAGCCTTACCTGGTGAAGAGTAAGGGGGCTGGAAGGCAAGAGGTGTGGCAGTCAATGGCAAGTGCTGCAGCCAGACAAGGCTTTCCAGCTCTTGCTGCCGCTTCTTCTGGAGGTACGTAGACCAAAATAGGGAGGACTGTGACTTGTGTGAGGTTGGTAGTGTAGCTTTTCCATCTGATGCAAGAGGAGGCTATTTCAAGACGGGCGTATAAAAATGTTGGCGGGTGGGGTCTGGGACAATGGCTGGCAGCGAAGGGGCTGCTCGTGCTTGATGGGTGTGTGGGAAGACAGTGAAGTAGCGTCAAATTTAAAGCTGCTTTTGATCCCTTATAATGAATTTTCATAATGTTAGATATTTAGTGGTTTTCTTTTTTTAAACTCTTTTTTTCGACTTTGAAATATCATAGTGTTTTAATGTTCTGCTATGTTACTGGGTATATACAACAGTGATTAATTTGGGAATTTCTTCAGATCTTTAGGTATGCCATAGTTTTTTTCCTTGACAATATAATAATATATGAGAGCCCATCTTGGATGCAGACTGTGGTAATTAGCTTGTTTTGGTATAAAGTTGTTCTAACAGTGCTTTGAAGCTATGCCAGCTGACAGAGCCCTTCAACTCAGCTAGGGCCATGCAAGATGCTGAGAAATGCAGGTTACTTTTATTGATGTTAGTCTCTAAAACTACGTATGGCAAATGTCGCAGACAGCAGAGAGCCAGCTGGATTCTGTGGGTTCAAAGACTGTATCAAGAAGCCATGCATAAACACTGCATTCTTGTAAAAATATTCCAGATCAATCTTCTTCCAGAAGGCAATATGAATGAATAAGCTAGGCAACAATGGTCTAAATAAAAGAAGTGATAAAACTCATCTGTGCAGTGAATGTGAGGTTGATTAATTTTTATCTAAATCAGACATTGATAGGCTCTGTTTCTATTTGTTTTTATTTTCTTTTGACTATAGCTGCTCCTGTGATGATCAAAAAAGCTGGATTATCTCCAAAAGTATACATCTTTCAGAGGCTTTGAATAGTTACTTGAAGTTTATTTTTAAAGAAATCTAGAAGGATGCTACTCAGAAGATACTTTACATAGAAAAAATTGTACTTGGAAAAAGCAGTGAAGAGGGGGTTGGGAGCCAAATGTAATGAAACAGTCCAAGAACAGGATTCCTGAATGATCGGATGCATTTGTCTCTATGCATGCTTCTAAGAGTCTTTCAGAAATGACTTCAAGATTTAAGTCCTTTTTCTTGTAGTAATGCAAGTCTTTGCCAACACTTCAGCTATATTTCCTTTTTTTATTATTTGTAACATATGGCTTTCTTCACTATGCATGCTTTCACCTTTTAAGTAAGTAACACCTCATAAGCCTTCAAGATTATATCTTTAAATGAAAATATAATATCTCGTGTTTGTCCTAAGGAACAAACAGCTATAGCACAACATATTATTTACCTCTCTGTTTTTGAGACAACGAAGCTGCAAAAGAGCTTTGATGTTAAACAGTGACTACAGCTGAATACAAGTAGTTTTTAAGACTGCTGCTTTCTTTGTTTTTATTATATGACTGCTTATCTTTATTTACATTATGTTTCTTCAGAAAAGTTTGACTTTAATAGCCAGCATTCATCTCCTCAAAATGTTGCAAAAGTACCTACCGGCTCCTTCTCACACCAGTGACTCTAGAAGCTGTGTTACTTTTTAGCATCCTCATCAGCCACTAGCTGAACTGGTATGGAGATCTTCTCCCAGGTGCCAGTAAGATCACAATGAGAGATTGCTGTGGCTGTTCTTCATTATGTTTGGCCACATCACAACCCCCAGTGAGGCTACAGCTTGCATAAGATCAGCTCATGGAGGAAAATCAGCTGCCATGGCAGACGAAGAGCATTCTCAGGGACAGAAGAAGCATTCTGAAGAGTCTTAAGACAAGGTGTGGTGTCCTTGGTTGAAAGTACAAAGCTGTAATTGTCCAATTCTATCTGCAGTTTAGGAGTACTGTTGGATTTCGCAGTGCTGCTAAGCTTTCTCACAACAGTACCCACTTGTTGCTCTTCCCAGTACCTCAGGTTGGCTTAAAGTCTTGGCTCATTTCACTCATTTTGTCAAAACATTCCGACAAACAGGCAGAGAGCTATGAAGTCATATTGTTCAATGTCTGCTGGGCATTTTTCAGTCAGGTCTAATAATGAGATTCCACCCCTGCTCTAAGCAAGAGGCTTCCCTCTAGATGTGTCCTTTCTTCCATGTACGAGTTTTATCTGAGGGGAAGCTGGACATCTTGCACATTTTTTGGGATTCCTGGATGTTTGGAAATCCAGGATATGCAAGTGCTCACCTGGGTTTCAGTGTTTTCTGGGTGCTTTGGACCTCTTGTACCTTTCTGGCAGAGACAGGCTATAGGTATTAAAACTGATGCCTTTGGTATGTCAGGCATTTTGCACTTTTGCAATCTGTACAAGTGCATTCTGAGTAGGTTGGGTACCTCCCAAACACACTGATGCTTTGAGGCAAGTTATTCCTCAAAGAGACAAGAAGAGTGAGTTGCAGGTGCCTTGCTGTCCGTGACAGAAAGAGCATTGGATACAGGCAAGGTGAAAATGGAGGATTTGACTAGCTCCACGGATAGCGCTCTTCTGCCATGTACCTTCATCTGTGGTCCAGTTCTGGCCTTCTGCATCATCTCCAAAGGAATGACAAAACCTGACACTGAATTCCTCCAGATTTCATCCTCTTCTCCTGCTCTTTCCTTGGTGTCCTGTATTGGCCAGCGTCAGAAACAGGTTTAGGCTAGACTGACAATTGGTCTGATCCAGTCTACCTGCTATGGTGTTTCTCTTCTTCTTAAAGAGTGATGTTAAGACCATAGCCTTTGCCCTTGTGCTGGAAGCCCTCGCTTGTTAGTCTTGTAACACTTGAAAGCTGGAAGGATTTGAGGTTTTCTTTTTTTTTCTTTAATGTGAACCTAACCCTGCAGAAACTAATGGGTGCAAATGGCCCCACACAGTAAACAGGACTTGGGACAACTGCTGGGAGGAGAGAGCAGGAGGAGCAAGAGTTTGCCTGGTGTAACAGCACTGGGCACCAGACACTGTGTATTTTTGGGATTCAGGTCTCAAAGTCTGCTGCTACAGGAGATACTCTGCAGTTATATAGTCTGGTGCCTTTGGGCTTTAGGAAAAAATGTAATTCTCTTAACACCGTCTTGTTACACTTTTCCTACTGCCTCCCACCAGGCAAAACATATCCGGCTGGTGCTGGGCAGGCACTGCCATTCCAGCTTTCCCATCTCTGCTGCTTCGGTGTGGGCTTTCCCTGACTTGCTCCACTGCACAGGTTTTGCATAGAGATCCAGGGCTGTTTGCTGGCTCTTGACCTGCTTCACAGTGGAAAATTCTTCCACGAGCGTTACTTACAGGAAGCAACTGAACATCTCCTTTAAATGGTCTGGCCGCACAGGGCGGAAACGGGTCATTTTGTGAAGTATACTGTTTATCGGATAGCCAATGGACCATCTCCAAAATATGTACTTAGCCCAAAGGAAGAGAAATATCTGAGGTGAATCAGTTTTTATGTCAGTGTTTAAATATTATGTAGTTCATAGCTAATGAAAATGTGCATTTTTATGTGGGCTAAAAACATCCTATCCTGTACGAGGAAATTGGTAAAACCAAGTTTTAAATTTCTTTAAGTAAAAAATCCCAGCTATGTAAGGCTTGCGAAGTTTTATTTTACTGTAACACTTTATACTTTCATTATAATGGTTTGCGGTAGGGGTGTGAAACAAAGGTAATGTCTCCCAGTGATACTGATAAATTTTGTGCTTGTTTTACTCAGTAATTCTAACGCAGCAGCCAGCTCAAGGCTGGAGCATGATCTTGGTTTTATGCAGGGCTGGTTTCATGATGTCTTCATTTATAATTACAGTTTCTGCCAGCGTCTCTTCGGTATTTTTGGTCCAACCGCAGGCTGAAGGGAAAGTGCCACATTCCCTAACCCAGGAGACATGAGTAAGCGTGTTGGCATGGATTCGGCGCAAGATTAGTGCTGCTTTGGCTTCAGATTATCTAGATCAGACGCTATCCTGCAATGTGATACTCATTCATCCAAATTCAAAACATTGTAATCTGGCAAAAACAAAATGCAGCCGAATACAGTGTTTAATGAGGAGCCAAGGCCAATTTTTGTCATGGCATGGATCTTGCACAGTTGCCAGGGGAGGCAACGACAAGTGAGTGCATACATGAGTGCAGCACCGGCCTGCTGATGGTGCTTTTGGAGAAACTCTGCCTGAAAGCAGTACAGAAATGCCTGTAACATTCATTACGTGGGTGCTCATTGCTTCATACTGTTAAATAAGTATCTTCTTTTGATAATTGTCAAATGTAAAAGAAAATAGAAAAAAAGCAGCAGAAATCTCTAGTTAGAGAGGCTGAGCCCCATGAAAGTGAGCAGGACATTTTGGGCTTCTCTAAAGGTTAGTAGTTGGTGAAACACCCAAGGGTCATCCAAAGCTTCATGGTCAACATTTCAAACTGCGTCAGAGCACAGAAAGGATCCTGCGTGTGTCCGTGTCTCTGGATCAGCCCCGTGATCTCTGTCAGATTTGGCGTAATCAGTTACATGACTCCTCATGTTTCCAACAAGTAGGTGTTTGCACAGTGGATAAGAGCCTTCATTTTCAATCCAAAACCATTCATAAGTCTGCTCCAGAGGTCAAATCCTCAAACAGTTTGGTAATTCTAGCGTCATCTTCTTCATGTGACTCCAGCACAACCTGGTTATGACTTTTACTTGTAAGTATGGCCAGGGCTACAGCAAACTCCTCTAATCTGTTTTGTTAAGCAAACTCCCATATCTCTTGACTATGCTTAACAATTGCAAAATGGTTAGCCAGTTAATATTTATCGTATTGTTACTAAAACTCACAATTCAGTGTGTCTTTCTTCAGAGAGCAGTATATATGTCAGCAGTAATTATGAGCTGTTCCTTGAGTAGGGCCTCCCAAGCTAAATTAAAAGCAACTGTGACTGGAGCTAAATGACTAAAGGACATGTTTTCAGAGGTAGCCAATCACTTAAAGATGCAGTTACATTCAGTTTCTATCACCTATCCTTTTGGATGGGAATTTCACTCCTAATTTACTATGGGATCTTTGTGAGTCCCTGTGGATATCTACCCACCTTAATTTTTTTTTTTTTTTTTTAAAGTCCTGCTTGAAATCTCCCAGCCAAAGACTGTTTCAGTCTATCATCTTCTGTGGATGACACACAGAATGGCACAAACCACATCCTGTCTGGAGACTGCATCACTTCATGAACAGCAAAAAGACTAGCAGTGATCAAGGAGAAAAACAGTTGTAGAGCTGTTCCACCAGCTGTAGGTTTACTAGGCTTTGAGAATTTTTTGGTACTCTGAGTTAGGACGTCTCAAAGGGACAAGATTTGCGTGAAGTTGTCTGCAAGACAGTGTGAGTAAGCCTGGGACATGATGCAAAGGAAGGAAAGGTGGTTTTAATCTGTCTGCCCTGGCTCTGGGTTGTAATGCTCTGTGTGCAAGAGCCACAGCCGGTGTCTGCCTCCTTTCAGCTCCCTGGGAGCTGTGCTGCCCCTTGTACCCCTAAAAGTGTCGCAGCCACCTCCGTTGTTTGCTAGACCATGAGTGGTGCCTGTGAGTTGCTGGGAGGTGCCAGCTAGGGATGTTAAGAAACCCCCTCCTTTTTGCATTGGGCAGGTCTCCATCAGCCAGAATCACTCTCTCAAAATGCAGTAGCATGCTCTTGAGAGGGCTGCTAGTAGATGAAATGCGCTGGATTGCCCGTGTGGCTTCAGTATAAAATTGGCTGGACGTCCTTGTCACACGGACTTGTTTTCACAAGGACTTGTTTCCTAGTGTAGAAGGAGCAACTTTGGTCCAGTTTGGAGTAAGTTGGCTGCCGGCAGCCTGGCTGGGAGAGGTGATTCAGCGCGGCCGGCCACTGCCCGGGAAGCCGTACCCGACCACGCGGTTCCTGCGACGAACAACTGGAAAAAATGACTTGCTTAATGTGATGCAGGCTCACGAGCTGAATCACCCTCGGCAGGGTTTTTGTTGTTTCAACTGTTTCTTGTATTGAAAACTCCACTCCATGGCCATCTGTGAAGGCTGGCTGTGTACCAGTGGTGTCGAACCAGCGCTGATGATCTGTGTTAACTGGGGAGGGCAAGCTGTGCCCCCAGGCAGCGAGGGGAGGTGGGGAGGGGCAGGCTCAACCTCGACCCTTTGCTCTGGGGCAGCTCAGCTGCGGCAAGGGAAGACGTATAGCCCAGCCAGCGGCGCACCTCCTCCACCCTGGGCAGCAAAGCACAAACTGCATTTTTGTGGAGAGCAGAGAGACAGCAAGAGGGTGGCAGCTGTGTCAACCCACGCTGCGTGCTTAGTCTATTAAGGTTTTGTCTGTCAAATGCATGCGGGCTCTGCTGCCTCCAAACATTGCAGCCACAGCCATTGCTGCCCTTTATTTGGTGCAGGCAACTGTGCTGGGGCTGTGCTTGCTGGGGGGGCTTTCAGGACCTGGTGGCTTGCAAAGGAAAATGCTTTTCAAACCTCCTCTTCCCCTGCCATGTAGAAATGCACATGGAGAGAAATGGGGATACAATCGAGGAGCACCCTATGTGCTTGCCTCCCCAAGTTCCCAACTGCCTTTGCCTTGCCTAGATGCAGTGAAACTATATGTTCGCATTACATAGCGGGGGACTATGCAAGGGGACTGTCACACTGGCTCAGATAAACAGCAATGTAGCCGGCAAGACCCAGACAAGTGATTCTCCAGCCATGTTCAGTAGAGGTGCAGCTACAGCTGAAATTCTGGGTCTGGGTTTTGCACGCTCCAGTTGAAGAAAGTGGTGGATCACACTAGAGAAGAGCGGCAAAAATAATAGTGGCAAACCCCAGCAAAAGTAATAGCAGCACTACTGCCCCACCCCATATCCTCTATGGACCAACTGAAATAAAGGTTATCCAGCTTAAATGGCAAAGAATTAAAGAGGGAGAGAACAGTCTTCAAGTGTGAAGTCAGGGCCATACAAAAGGACCTGCTTCCCAGGTCCATGGTGGATTGCACAAGAAGAAACAGGCCAAATCTGCAGTGAGAAGGGTTGGCATGAGGCAGGAGGAGCCTGGGGCTGGACTCCTGCCTTTTTGCTGGAGGGAATGCAATTTTCACAGTATGTGCAAAGCATTGAGTTCCTTTACCTGAGAAATGGGGATAATGATGCTTCCCTCCTTGTATGCACGTCTTTATCGCATGTGGGAGCCCTATGGGAAAGAGCGCTATGCAAATGGCAGGTATGAAACCTGCGGGAGCAGGTCTGCAGCAGAAGAAATAATGGCTGGTTGCTTTTATCCCAGCAATCTGCTTGTTTCTGATCTACTTGAGTGCTGTAGAGGTGGAAATGAGCTCAGCCAAGCATTGCACTTGAGCAGCAGCTTGTGTTTATGGTGTAAGGCTGTAGCTGGTGAGCATGTGCGCACATGAGGAGTGTGTGTGTGTGTGTTGTGTGTGCGTGTGCCCGAGCCGATGGCGCTCCCTGCACACACAGCAGATGCTCCCTGCATGTACAGCCACACAAGCCTGGTGGCTGCATCCTGGAGAGCAAATGGAGAGCAGCCGGTGTTTTGTCTTGTGACTGTATCAGTGTGGCTGCTGGCATTTTCAGGTCTGTTTTAAAGTGTGGCAGTGGGTTGGTGCTGTATACAAGAAGAATTTGATTTTGCTGTCAGCAGGTTCCTGCACTGAGGTCCTCAGGGCCATGAGAATTTATGCAGCCAACATTGTCTCTTGTGCGAATCTTGTGGATGGTAGAAATAAGGCCCAAAGCAGAGATGTGGCTTGCCTTTTATCTCCCAGAGCCTCCCCAGCCACATGCACAGGCAGCTTTATCAGCTCTTGAGACTCCATTGTGAGTCTCAAGATACTTGGTAGCTTGGCAAAGAGACAGCTGCTTGATGCACAATATTTCAGGGAAACCTAAGAATTTTTTTAAAGGGAGATGAGGAAGGAGGGATGTTTCTAGCTCCTATGCTTGCAGAGTCTTGAAAATGTGAAGGTATGATTATCTCTTTTTCATGCTGAGCATTGGGTTTAAGTTCAGATCTGTGCAGTTTCGTACTGGTACTACTGCCTCTTGAATATCTTGAATATAATTCAGAGTATTCCACTCCCAGGCGTCATGCAAGACTAATGAACAGCAAGGAAATTACTGCTAAAAGAAGAGCCCTTTGCTAGGCCTGTCTGGCAAGCTGCGAAAGGTGCTTTACCTGCTGTCGTGGTTTAGCCCCAGCCAGCAACTAAGCACCACACAGCTGCTCGCTCACTCCCCCTACCCCGATGGGATGGGGGAGAGAATTGGAGGAGTAAGTGAGAAACACTCCTGGGTTGAGATAAGAACAGTTTAGTAATTGAAATAAAATAAAGTAAAATAATAATAATAACAATATAATAATAATAGTAATAATAATATACAAAGCAAGTGGTGCACAATGCAATTGCTCACCACCCGCCGACCGATACCCAGACAGCTCCCGAGCAGCGATCGCTGCTCCCCGGCCAACCCCCCCCAGTTTATATACTAAGCATGACGCCATATGGTATGGAATAGCCCTTTGGTCAGTTTGGATCAACTATTCTGGCTGTGCCCCCTCCCAGCTTCTTGTGTACCTGGCAGAGCATGGGAAGCTGAAAAAGTCCTTGACTAGCATAAGCAGTACTCAGCAACAACTAAAAACATCAGTGTGTTATCAACATTCTTCTCCTACTAAATCCAAAACACAGCACTATACCTGCTACTAGGAAGAAAATTAACTCTATCCCAGCCGAAACCAGGACACCTGCCTTGTAGGCTGGCTGCAGGGTAGGGAAGTGTGATGGGAGAAGAAGGATGGTGCTGGGGAGAGGTCAGGAGGGACAGAACTGCCACTCTGGGTTCCCTTGTAATTGCCACTGGTTCAGACAATCAGCAGCATGCTGGCAGCAAGGTTTGTCTGTGGGGCTCAGCACAGTCCCCATGAGGTGAGATGCTGCTCGCCTACGCGTTTGCTCTCTCTGTCTTTACGTGGGTGCTTGGGGTTGGCTCCAGCTCCAGCAAAGCCTCTGAAGTCCTTTTGAGGTGGCTGGATTGAGTACTTCTACCATTCTCTGCAGGAGAGTATCTGAGCACCTTGGGTCTGAGGGAGCGCTGAAGTTTAAGCATTATGCCAGTGCCTCCAGTTCGTACTTCTGCGGCATTTTATAAATAGCAGGAAATATGGTCATTTTCAGCATGCTTTTCTAAAAACCCTGATTACTCACTCTGCAGCACAGCATCTTCTACAGTTAAGGCTGTCTATAATTTCTAGCCTTGACCGTGACCTGGCTGGAGTCAGACTGCTCTGAGCACTGCAGGGCATATTGGAAGGATGCTTCAGCACAGATCTGCTTCTGCCTGGATCTGATGCGCGGAGAAGCTGAAAGCTCTCCATGCAGATTGTTCATTGAAATGCAAACCTCATCCCAGTAAAGCTTCTGTCTGCCAGCATCCCCTTTGACAAACTGATAATCCATGATAATAGAGAATTTTATCTCCATTCTTAAACATCATCAGGCATGATTATTAGTGTCTTCCTATTGCACAATAAACAACACGAGCCCTCAGCTTTTCTGAAAGCGGGAGGCGTGCAAGTTACATCTGCACTGTGGGTGAGCTATGCATTTGCTGCTTCTGCAATCAGCCAACAAACCCCTCCAGATTTCCGAGGCCAGACTGTTGCTGCTGGCAGCTTATCTCCTTACTCAACAGCAGAGCAGGCTTGGGGTGAAAAGCTGGGCCTGTTGAAATCAGTGGCAAAGTCCTGCTCATTTTACTTGAGTCAGGATTTCTCACCTGATCTCATTGTTTCTGAGTGGTCCGAGGAAGAAGTTCTTTTTGAGTGCCTTTTTTGGACCGCAGACTGTGTAGATGTTCTGCTTTTGGTCGTGCAGAAGGCGTGCAAGGTGTTGGAGGTCCTGCAGTCCTGCCCTGCCCTGAGCAAGCTGTGCTTGGGAAGGCAGGAGTGGGAGGACTGGGTCTGTCTGTGCCCCCCATGCATGGCACACGGCTTGCCAACCTGAATACATACTTGGTTTTCACCCTGTCAGGATTGAAACACATCTCAACAACATACCCTGAAGAATTCTGGTTAGGGTATAGGCCAGGAGCTTCTCTTTTTGGATCCTTTGGTAACTTCTGTGACCCCCTCATCTGATTAGGCAAACAGTTTGCTTAGCGCTGCTAGAATCAAATTTGTAATGCTCTTTGCCAAGCATGAACTTACCTACAGGCAGCCTTGACTTGTTCACAGGTATACATGTGGAGTGCTACTCTTGTGTGTAATGAAAGTACAAGGGTTTGTGGCACCTTCACGGCAGCTGCAGCAGGCAGTGACACAGCTGAGAGTTCCACAACAGAGACTATCAGAAATCCAGCGGCTGCAACCCCACCATATACATGTTTATGGTCAATTTTGAATCAGAAAAATCCCTGGAACTAGCAGTTCAAGCATGATTCCTGACCGAGTATAGATTGAATAGCCACTATGCTAGATCTAATTGGGAATAGAAACATATACAACTCTAAACTCTGTTGCTTATAATGACGCACTGATGGCTTGTGCATTGCAAGGAGCCATGGCAAGTACCTTGCTGCTTTCCAGAGAATAATCTGACTTGCCAGCTGGCCGCCTCTGGCTTCTGTGAACAGAGCAAAGTCACGGGAGGCAACTGCCCCAGAGGGCAAAGACCCCGTGCCTCGCCTCTCAGGCACTGCAGCAGAATTGGCTTTTCCTTTGCAGTTCCTGAAATGTGCCCTGATTTGCTGTCTGTAGAGGAATTACACAAGCCTTTATCTCATCTGCTATTTTTTGCTGAAGACCTCAACTGCACCTGGGTTTTTTTTTTTGTTGGTTGGGTTTTTTTTTTTTTCCCCTTTATCTCCTGGAGACTTTGTTGCGCCTGGCCCCTGGTTCTTAGGACACCACCTTGATCACAGAGCACCTTACAGATAATTCTGGTTGTATTGTTACAAGGCATTTCCTCTTTCTCTCTTTTTGTGGTAAACATTGGTAGAGCTCTGCTGAAACACTGGCTGAACCTCTAGCCCGGTGTGAGTTCTTGCTTTCGGTCAAATCCTTCTAAGATATCTTTTTCTCATGCTCCAGAAGTGTCTATAGCAAAATCCCAGGTAAGGTGGAGGTAGAAGAAATTCAGCTGTGAGTAACCGTGCTTGCAGTGATGCGGGGCTCGCTGGTTTTGACCTGAGTGCTGCCCCAGTGCCTACATGCCTGTGCTGCACCTCTGTAGAGCTGACGTGCGCTTGAGTCACCGTTAAAACCTGCTTCTGGCACAGCCTTTGTCAAACTTTGTCAAATAAGGAAAAAACAGAGGTAGAGGATAGAGGCTGGCTTCTCTGCAGCTGAGGCATTGCCGGGCTCCAGACTGCAACTGCAGACATTTTCTGACAGACGTCTGCAGAGGGAGAATTTGGCAGCCCTGTTTATCAGTGCCACAGAATGTGAAGCTGCTGGTTCGCAATTTCTGTTTTTCATTTTTATACCATTAAAATAAGCAATGCCCCTGTGGAGGTGACTCAGTTTGAAAAGGTGGCAGGAGGGTTTCCCAGCTCTCCCCTCCGTGCTGCCAGGGCCTGGTCCGCTCACCCCGGCTGGAGCTGGGCCTGTGCTGGCAGAGGTCCCCAGGAGCTCAGCCGGTGGAACCCGCGGCTTTCGGAGCCTCCTGGGAACCGGCCCGGGTGCCGCGCTGGCCGTCGGCGGCAGGCTCCTGGTGCAGGTGAGACGTTGGCCGTGAATCAGAAGGCAAGAAAGAGTGAATTATAAGCAAAACGGTCGCTAGCTCCTCTAGTACAGCCTGTTCAGCAGCTGGAAAGGCCGGGTCCGGTCTCTTGTCTCCAACCTCCCCGCACAGGACAGAACGCACGCTCCGTTCCCGCTCCCGGCGGGCAGGCAGGGATCTCCCCAGGCAGGGCAGGGCAAGGAGGGGGGTGCTCCTGGGAGCTGCTTCAGGCTTGTTGCAACCCCACAGTGGCACAGTGTGAGGGCCCCGTGCTTTCAGGCTGAGGATGTGAGGAGGATGGATCTTGGTTGGCACCTCTCCTTGCCGAGGGAATTGATTTAGTGGTTGCAAGTTACGATGGGCCTGGTTGTCCCTGGTGGAAAACTCTCTCAGGAAGCAACAGGCTCCCACACAGAGTGTTTCCTCCCCACCCAGCCAGGAGGGTGCCAGGCCTGAGCTCCGAGGGACCAGCAGCCTCCTGAGGCCCTGCCTGTCCAGGCTGACCAAGGCTGCCTAGGCAGCACTCCGGTGCTAAGCTGGGCTGCCCGTCCTCTGCTGCGCTCCCCTGGGAGCAGGCACTGTTCTCACTGCCCCCTTGCCCGCTGTCCCAGAGGGGTGGTGGGGTGCAGGAGAGCCCCTCCAGCAGCTTCAGACCTGCTGCTGCCAGGGACCGCAGGGACGGAACTGCTTTGCCAGCTCTGCCCGTGCCCTGGCACGGCCTCCTCTGGCAGGGTGTGCAGAGACGTGGCCCCAGGTAGGACCTCCAGGCAGGCCTGGCGCTCCCTCTCTCCCTGCGCTTGGCCATAGGCATTGCCCCATACGTTTGGGCACTCGCACTTGCCTAGCGAGCTCTCTCCGAGCTCTCTCCCCTTCTCAGAGCGCCCGGCCTTGTCCCCAGCCAGCTCCAGGTTCTTATTTTCATAGAATCATAGAATCATAGACTGTTCACTTGCATGCCAGCTCTGCTTATCATCTGGCTTAGTGAGCTTTTTGAGGTACAAAAATGTTCCGTCTTGAAGTTTCATCAGGCACTTTCCCCCACTGGAGGTACTGTACTCTTTCCCCTCACCAAAAGCCACTGCTGCCTTAAGAGTTAAGGGCCTGTGCATTTGCCCTCCAGACATGGTTGCATGGGGGAAACAGAAGCAACCATCAACATTCATAGGGTGGGAGCAATAGAAATAAAGAATCAGCCTCCTTAGGCTCTCCTCTGGGCCCAGAATAACAGCGTGCAAACAGCCTTGCAGAAAGCAGTCCTCACCTTGGGTTGCGGTTTGGGTCTGAATGCAGTGCTGTGCTCAGGTGCCATGGCAGACTCTGGTGACGGGAAGGTAGTACCTGGGATCCTGGGGTACAGGGCGGGAAAAGACCTGAAAACAAGCTCAGCTGAAGGCCTTGTTTTGATAGCTTCTTTTTTTTCTTAGCAAAACTGATACTGGAAGCTATGAGACACACCAGCTCTCAGTCACTTGTGGCTTGATGCAGTTCGTACAAACTCATCTGGTCTTTGGCTGCAAGTGAAGCTTCTTTGTGCTCTCAGCAGTGACTGCACCCCCCGGTATTCACAGCAATGTGCACCCACCAGGTAAGAAACCAAAGTAATCATTAGATTGTAGGAAATCTTTGAGGTATTTCATTCTTGTCAGAAACATGGAGAAGTGCACCTGCCCTGTCCTTTCATCTCTCACAATGGTCTGTGTTAAGCTGCTGTCTGTCTGAAGGAGCAGGGCTGGACAGGGCTCTAGAGACACAGTTTCTGTTGCTCCTCACTCAGCCAGAGGCATTAGCATTGAGCAACCCTGGGCACACCTTCCCCCAACACACTGCCTGTGCACGTGTAGGCACCTGGCTGCAGCAGAGCCCTGCTACTGGCCCCATGGTGCCACTGGCCCCACGGCCCCCACGAGGCAGCCCCCAGCAGAAACAGGAGCAGTGGCACTGAGCCCCTGCCTGTCTTACAGAGCTGGGAATGTAAATCCAGCAGCTGCTCCAGCACTTAGGCAATCAAACCCTTAACACTGGGGCTGGATCCAATGCCAAGTCTCTGCTGGAGTGGTGCTAGGCACTGCGTTAGCTGGAAGCAGGAGCTCCCTTTGCAGTGAAATGTGGGTATTCATGTGTGTCTGTGTGTGCATTTGCATGCCCAAGACATCAAATTGCTTCATTTATATTTGGATTACCACCTATTTTCATGCATTAAACACTGCCAGCGGTGTTAATGATGGCTGCAGCACATCAACCGCTTCTGCTCTCTCCCAGACTTGTTATTTTTCCCACTGGTTGTTCTGTCTGTTTCATGAGAGTGCTACAGTGCAGTTTTTTTCACACAGTCTCAGGTAGGAAATTGTAGTCTAGACTATATATTTTCAGCATTACTTTATTTGGACTGGTAGGATCACTGATTTGTTAGAGCAGAGAGAGACCTCATAGCTGGGATCAGCTAGCTACAGAGGCTGAGGCAGACTGAAAAAAGAGTATATTATAATCTTTGGGAGATTTAAAAAACTTATGCCTCCCCTCCAGTACTCCAGACTATTGAGCTTTATCAGTTTTACTGCAAACTACAAATGCTTTTTGTGTAATGACAGCTCTTTAATTAGAACTTGGAAGCAATAGCATCTGCTGATTATAGCATGGTCCAGCATGTTCATATTCCTCAGTTTTATTTCCAGCTCTGCAACCAAATTGTTGCATGCCTCAAGGCAAGTGACTTCACCTCTCAGTGTCTTTACTTCGCCAGATGGGATTAAAACCTCTGCTGGAGATCCCTGGGCAGAACCTGCTCAAATGGCACAGTCTTGGGTTATTTTTCCATCCTGTGCATGTTTGGGAAGCCATGTATCAGTCCAGTGGATGAGGCTTTGGGGTTTGCCTTGTCCAGGCATACCCTGTGAGATACTCCAGGTTTGAACAATGGAAATTTTATAGGCTTCAATTAACTGGCTGGGCAAGAAACAACAGCTTCGCAGTAATGAGTCCTCACTTGTATGGAATGCCATTTAGTGTCTGATCTCTCCTCACCAAAGAGAGATATTAAAATCTGTCGATCCAGAGTGCATTTCTAGAATGATGAAAAAGGGGGAAAACCCTCTCAGTCTGAAGCGATCCTCAACTCTGTTAGTAAAAGGGTTTGTTTCCCAGGAGGGATATTATATACTAGCAATTATAGAAAAAAAGAAGCAACTCAGTTCCAAGAGAGACAGCACAGCTAATTCTGCTGTCTGCAATCCTTCCCCCCACCTCAGTGGAGATACTGGTGTAGATGAAGGAAGGTGAGAGTGGTTACTGTGATCCCTCTCTTTAAATCCTTCATTTTGGGATTGCCAGTTTGAACAACAGGAATAGAATATTTACCCTTACAGCCAAAGGTAGCAGAGTGCTGTGCAGTCTTATACCAAGTCACTGCAGTCCCTTTCATTAGGGATTTAAAATGCAGGCAATGGAAGAGTGTTTTAAAATAGCCCCAGTCACTAGATCAAACTGGGGCAAAGTCAGAAGGGAAGTACCTAAGGAAACGGAGGTCAGATCAGTACTGAGAAGTGGCAGAAAGGACAGTAAATTAGTGTTACATATACTTATGGGCAAGCAGTGATGTAAATCGCAACAAGCAAGTTGCAACTTTTTTCTAGTCTTACTTAAAAATGTTCCCAAAATCCGTGAGTACAGTGTTGCAGAACGCCTGATATGTTGTAATGCCACAAATGCTGACCTTAAAAAACACCAGAAACCTCACTGGGAGTTTTATCCATTTGCAGTGGAAACATGAGGTCTTTAATAGTAAGAATATTTCAATAACTTCCTGGGATTTTTTCCACTTTGGCACAGCTGTTCCCTGACAGATTGCAAAAGAGAGGAATTCAGTAGTAACAGCTTGATCCTGCAGGATGCTAAAGCCTTTCTGCCCAGGGCTGCCTGCCCTCAGACCTTACCCAGAGCAGCTCGGCGTCTCACAGGATTACTCAGCTTTTTGCAGTGTGGAGCCTTTCTTACCCACTTGGCCTTGCCACCAACTTTTCTATTTCTATTTCTGTGGAAATGAGCCAAAACTGGTGCCATTCTCCAAAGGGACTCATTAGCCTTTCTGTCTAGGAAAGGGCTCGTTGTTGTCACAGGAAAGCTGCGGAACGATGATACAACTTGAAAATTTATGCCTGAATTTTTCCCTCTTAGAAAAGCAGCATCTCGATGCTAGATTTAGTAACAATGGCAGCATAACTGAATTATTACGTTGTATTAAGGTTATGTAGAGGAAATGTCAAGGGAAATGGCTTCCTCCCCCATTTCTAAAACTAAGTATAGACTCCAAATGGGTGTTTATTCTGATAGAATTTAACAGTTTGGGAAGGAGTGTTTTTTTCAGTTGATTAAACAGAAAAAAATAGGGTGTCTTTGCTACGGCTGGCATGATCAATGTTAATTAAACCCCTTGTTCAGACATAAAATACCCAGTATTGCATAAACTGTCCCTGGGCTTTACCCATACAGCACTAATAGGG
Source organism: Pelecanus crispus (assembly GCF_030463565.1). Taxonomy (NCBI): domain Eukaryota; kingdom Metazoa; phylum Chordata; class Aves; order Pelecaniformes; family Pelecanidae; genus Pelecanus; species Pelecanus crispus. The sequence continues at coordinate 14,330,315 of NC_134649.1, forward strand.
TCAATGGTAAAGTTCTTGCTAACTTCAGCAGGCCAAAGGGGTTTCACGCTGTTCTGGCCCTTCCTGGTATGTGCTGCCTGACAGATCAGTGTATTGCAGAATCCTCTGTTGTTCAAAAGAAGGCAGAAAACATGTTTTCCCTCTTTTTGCCCTGGCCTTTCCTTGTCAGAAAAAGGGAGAAAAGCAGAAGGCTGAAGCAAACCAAACATGAGCAGGGCAGGATGATATTTGGTTACTTTGGGGGCAGCTTAGCTGGAGTGAACTGCTCACTGGTTTTAATACAGCTGTGGCAGTCTATGTAAGAGGAGGACGTCCGACATCCCCACTTCCCACCAAGCACCCCCAGGCTGCTGCCACTCTGCACTGGAAGGGATCTGCCCTGTGCAAGGTGATGCTTTCCCCAGAAAGAGACCCAAACTTCTGTACTGTGTTGTAGCTGGGAATGGTGATTTTGCTTGTTAGTTGGTCTAGCACCCAGAAATCCTACCTCCTTGCAGCACAGCATGTCGATCGCTGCTTTGGCACTGATGCCAAATTCACTGCTGCCAGAGCACAGCCAAGGGGAGAGCAAAAAGCCAACCCCCTCCCTGTCTAGCTTTGGAAGTCCTATATCTTCTTCTTTAAGGGCCTCCTAGAAGAGCCTATGCCGCAGGCAGAAAGGATGGCCAGACCATCATGGGTGAACCAGCTGTGGTGGTAGGGAAGTGTTGACTCCCTTGGCAAGGACGCATGAACTGGCATTGTTTGTGTTCCCGGTGCATAATCAGAGAGAACACCTCCAGTCACCTGCTGCAGGGAGTTTAAACTGATCAGGGTGATACTTTTCAGCTGCTGGAATTGTAATTTTTTTTTTTTTTTAATTGCTCCAACTTGATTGCATGCAATCATCTGCCCTTCAAGGAGAAAATGCAAGGAAGGATGTTTTAACGCTGAGGTCAACCTCTTCTAATTACTCCTCTAGGCCTACTTTGCAAACTTCCTATTTGACCAGTGTTGACACTCAGACGAATATTTATCCGAATGGAGGCTGCTTTTGCTGTCCTTCACTAACCTCTCAGTCATTAACTATAGAAATTAATGTAGGGTTTCAGCTCAAACATATATAAAAAACAGATATATAACACAATGTGGGATTATAGTCTGCTGAAGTATATGTGTAACTAAGTGGGTCATATCCTATAGTACTATCATTCCTGTGAGGTTTTTTAAAACATAGACATGTAAGTAACTGCAAATGTAAGCTTTGCTTTGTTTCTTTGTTGTTTTTTTGGTTTGGTTTGGTTTTTTGCTTAAGAAAAAGCTTTTCAGAAATGAACCATAAGGGCTGGTTTTGAAGCTGTTGGTCTGACGGGGCACAACGTTGCACTGGTTCAGCAAGCACAGGGCTGGGAGCAGCCAGCCCTGGCTGGGGTGCTCACGAGGGCCTGCCGTCCTCGCTGCGGGGCTTCCTGCTCCCCCAGCACTCATTTCCTGCCTCCCAGAAGCAGAGCTTGTTCTTTCCCTCCTCCCCACAGCAGCGTGACCTCGTGTGTTTATTTTGAAAAGCCGTCTGCAAAACTCTTTAGGGTTGTTCTCTATTGTAAGGGGAAAAATTAAAATCAAGTGAACAGTTGCCTCTAAAAAAAAACCAAAACAAAACAAAGCAAATGATTTTGCTTTGTGTAGCAGGGTGCACTGGCTTCTGCATCTGCAAAGGATAATGGTTACAGAGTTTTCCAGCATAAAGTGACTTATGGCTTAAATTTGTCCCACAAGTCCCTAAGGCCAGGTCTACATTAGAAGCTTATGATAATAAGGAAATGCTGGCTAAAGAAAAGATTTCTTTTATGCCATTTCTATATCATTAAAATCCCATTGTAGGTGTATAATTAAATCAACAGGATTTTTTTCCTGTTTAGGTTATTTTATTTATCGAACTGGGAGATGCTCTGCCAGCAAAAGTACCCTTGCTAGGAAAGTTTGTCATTTTTACAGCATTGACAAAATCTGGTGTTAGAGACAGGGCTGTTATGTCAAGGCTTTTTTTAGTCTAGACCAGAGATTTAAGAGTATTTTGGATAGCAGGTAGTTGCCAAACTGCCTTTAGCAGCCTGACACTGGCGACCAAAGCCCGTTGAGTGTCAGTGTCACTTCTGACAAGGTGACCGCCTGTTTGTACCACCCAGCAGCATCAGTCTTGCTGACAAAAAAAATGAATTCTGTTAGAGATGGGATATGCAGTCTTCCTACAGAAATATCAGCATCAAAAGCATGGGGAAAAAAAAAAAAAGATACATTTCACTTATATGTACTGCTTAAGTGAATAGCACAACTGAGGTATCAAAGCAACTTTTGAGTGGAGAACCTCAGTACTCTTTTGATTCTGATTCAGCAAACTGTTTAAGCATATGCCTATCTCTGCTATAGATCTGTCTGGTTAAAAAATAAGAGAGAGAACTGAAGTGTAGTAGCCAAATCTCCACTGCTGATTTAAGGCTTTTCTTCCCTCAGTGGTTTTCTTCTGTCTGTGGTTTATAGGGGGGAAAAAAAGCAGAAAGCAGCTTCTGGCTGTTCTGGCAGCCCTGAATGGTGGCCGAAAGGCGCAGACGGCCTTTTATCCAGGGAGGAGAGCAGCAGATCCAACACACGGGAGGGAAGAGTTGTTCCAAGGCTTGCAATGGTATTTCTCAAGCGAGGTTTGTCAAGCCACAGTCCCTCTCAGGGAGCCAGGGGAGCTATTCCTGACATCAGGCATCCCATCCAAGTGCTATTGTGTCCTACATTTTTAGCATTGCTGAAGTTTATAACAGATAAGGAGAATAGGCTGCTAAAAAGAGTAAGTGAAGTAGGCTCCCAGCTTGGATTACAACAGAGAGGGAAGGCACAAGGTCATGGCTGGAGCATGGGCAGACCGTGGGGTACTCAACCCACAGAGTGGCCACAAAGCAGGGGGAGCAGAAAGCTCGTCAAGCGCCTGTGCAAGTTTTGGAAACCGTTTACAGTCCTTATTCCAGCGGGCAGCAAGCAGATGTGGTAATTAAGGCAAAGAACCTCGTCGTCACGTACAGGGATTTACGTTCAGAAATGCTGACAGCTCAGGAACAGGTTTGATGGTTCAAGCGATAGATATGCAGAGCTGCTGGGCTGCACCGAGTATGGTCTGTTGCTCAGACAAGCAGGGCTAGGATCCTGACTTGCCCGTTCTCTCTCTGCCTTAGTCCTTCCCCCTGGAGCCCCCGGCTGCTGTTTTCCTCACCAGCCTGAAACCCAGTGCCCTGCCTACAAGAGAGGTTTGAATTTTGAGCAAACCTGCACTAAGGTAGTTATTTTGGGCAGAGATTCTGTAAAAGCCTGTGGTTTCAGCAGATTTGCTTTGAGTTTTGGGTGGAAACCTGCACTCAAAGCGAGGTTCATATGCTGCAAAAGAACTAGGCAGAAGCATTTGTACAAACTTCTGAAAGTTAAAGTTTCAGATTTGTTTGGCCCCAGAACACTGTCTTTTCGGTTCCCAGGGTGCTGGAGCGTAAAGGTGTCTCAGCAAGAGTGGAGGCAGCATGCATCCTTCTGCTTCTCACTCTTCTCCCTCTCCAGCCTTACCTCTGAGAGACTTCTGGCCGGTATCTGGCTGGATCATTCCACCAGCAAGGGCACCCTAACCTCGTCCGCTGTGCATGGCAGTGAGACCCCGCAGCGCACACTGCCTGGCTACCTGGTAATGCACTGACCGTCAGCTCTCACGGGGTGGCCCCGGCTGAGGAGATGGGGGTGACAGGACATGCTGCTCAGCCTCTGGAGGGGTGGTAGAGGAGAAAGGCAGGACAGAGTGGAGGTCATCCCACCACAGGGGGATTCAAATCTCAGGGCCTGCTGAAGGCCAGGGGAATTGCATGGCTGGGTGCTTTAATGGCAAAAAGGGTGGGAGCCTGGGATTTCAGTCCCAAACTTCCGTCTGATTGTGGGAGCCATGAACGGTAAAGGTAGACATCTGAGAAACAAGGGAATGGTCAACCCTCTTTAGTGGGGATGATGATATGGAGTGGTAGCATGGCCTGCAGCAGTCCTGCTGCTTATCTGTACGGTCCTGCAGACTTTTTGGCCCCTTTGGTTGCGTATGTTGAATTTAGCGGTTGAACCTTAGAGACTCTTGACCTGCTTCTCTTTGGCTGTGGGCCTGTTGCTGGTTCCTGGGTAGTTACTGGTCCTGCTGCGTGGGTAGTGTCTGGGCTCCTATTGAGCCCAGATTTTGAGATGGCTGTATATCATTGAGCTCAATCTTTATTTCAATGCTAATCCACTGGCAGGTCACAGATGTAGTCTTCCTTCCCTTCCCTTGTCCTGCAGTCCTGGTTGGATGCCTCAGCTGCATGCTGGAGGATTTCTCTGTGTCGCGTGAAGGATGAGGCTGTGGCTGTGCCCTTTGTTCTATGACAAGTTTAGTATCTTTTGGAAGCGCCCAGGCTGAAATATGTGAGTAAGGAAAGAAGGGACCCAAGTGCAGATGGTGGGCTCCCAGCCCTCCCTCCCTTCCCTGCCTTCCCAGCCCCAAGGGAGAAGCAGTACCGGTCTTAGGACTCAGTGCGACATCTGAATTCATGTAATAGCTCTGTCCTGTAATGGGTTAAATGAAGAGCCAACTGTTAATACTACAAAATGTTGGGGGAGCCTGTCTGATTTGAGATCCAAATGTGTGGCATGTTTCTAATTGTCCTTGTGGGTGTCCATCCCTAAAGCCAGCCCCTCTCCAAATACACAAAAGGAGCATCTAGAAGAAAGGAGCTCTGTGACTGCTCAAGCTGAGGACAGACACTGCTCCATTTGTCCTCCTCCAGCGTGCTCTCCATGCTGGAGCTGGAAGTCATTAACTGGCATGTTTCCACCTACTTTGGACTCTGATCTAAGCTTATTATGGCAGAGTTTCCTCTTTGGATCTATGTAATGCTGGTTTTGCTGCTGCTCTGATGAAAGAATAGCTGTTTGGCAGCTTAAACACTACCCCTTTGCTTCCAATATGCCCTTGTGACCTGCTCAGAAGATATGGGCTTAATAAGGCAGGATCATAGGTACTTACAGTCCCACCTGCACGGTGGGAAGGAGCATGTGCCTGTTTAAATGGGAAGCTGTCTGGGATACAGGAAATCTGCTCCGGAACAGGCAGCACTGGAAGGCCCTGGCAGTATATAAGAGCCATATGTAACCTGGAGCATTATTAAGTATGTTTCTTGTCCCACGGGACAAAATGAGGAAATGAGCCCCATTCATCTTTGTGATCAGTGAGATTTTGTCTGAGCAAGTAGGATAGGACTCAAGATGTTGACTAACCTTCTGGCAAAAGCAACAATTGAAACAAAAGGTGTAATGCTGTACCAACTCTGCTTGTAGTAAACTCAGTAGATGGGGGCAAAAGGTTTTAAAAGTAGGATATTGAAGCAAATCTGTGACTAGGTGGTCCTGGAGAGATCTGAGGGATATCTAAACTGTTTATCCTTTCCTAGGGGTAAGGAGAGTCACGGATAAACCGATGCGTGCTCTGATTGAAAGTTAATGGCTGCATTCAGTTCTGTCCCTTACCTCATGTCCCATGAGAAATGGTTATTGAACAAAGCCCTATCCAGCCTGGGTGTATAAACATATTAAACAGTTTCCATTTGAACTTGATATGCTGATCTAAAGTATTCTGTAAGTATACAGGTACATACCACTAGTGATAGCATCTGGTTCAAAAAGAAAAAAACACCGCATCATTCAGGCTATTGTAATAATCACTGAGGGTAGCTATGGTTTCCCTGAGAATAGCTACTACTTTGTTTTACTGCAAGAACATTTGTATGAAGGATTTTATGGCACTTTAAGCTGCCTGATCCTCATGCACAATACAACCTCTGTTGAATTTTTTCCCTTCCTTCTTTCCCTTTCCTCTCTCCCCTGTTCCCCTTCTCTGTAACAGTTGTTTGTTCTAGAGTTTGAGCTCCTGACAGAGGTTTTGCTACCTTCACCAGCGTTAGGCACTGTTCATTTACAGGGTCAAGACTGAGCCAGCTACAGTGAGGATGTGGCAAGAATATTTCCACTTTTGGGGTGGTATATCTTTTGTGGGTGTTATGCTTCCAGCCTCTGAATATACACATCCAAACCTCTTGGGTCAAGTCAGTAGGCAGCAGGGTGAATTGCTCCTTATGGATTTACCTCTCATAGTTGGGCATGTACCTCAGGCTACTAACACCATCTCTTATGTGCAACCACCTATCTTCAGAGAACTTGTAGGAATGTATAAGGATGGTCGTGTCTATGCTGCCCTGTTACAGCTTCCACCCAGCTGGGACCTTAAGGCTAAACGTTTTACCGTCCAAGTTGCTGAAATTACTTTAGCTGGGCCAAGGAAGGGCTGTAAGGGAAGCTGAGCAGGTAAAGCAGGTAGAGCAGAGAGCTGGGTTTCTCAAGCAATATCTCAGCCTGCTTTAACATCTCTGTTGAAAGTATGAGAGCTGCTGGTGCTGAAGGCGAAATACTGAGTGTTCAGCCACAAGCTCTGAAGGGAGATGCCAGCCAAGAGAGTATCCCATAGATAGCTCCACTGACAACTCCTTCATGCTGAGCTGGCAGAAGGCTGAGGACTCATCGGGTGGCCAGCACCCAGCAGGCAGAGCGGTCCATGCAGGTGGCAGTGCTGAGGCCCAGGTGCCAAATCTGCAGCATTATCAGCCTCAGTGGTGGGTGCTCCAGGCTGAGGTACTTGGCCTGGCAGTAGCAGCTCTCGTAAGTAGAGGTGCTAAGTGGACATCAAGACAGCCGAGGGCCATATGGCTTTGCCTTTGAATTTCTTCTGCCAAGCCTTGCAGATTGGTACTGGACACCTCTTAATGAGCATGCAGATGGGCAGCCCGAAACCTGAGCCTCACATCCAGAAGCACAGGGCAGCTTAGGCTACCTTGTGTTATTTTGTTACCTTGTGCCCAGCAGAGCTTGGCCAGGACATGGCATGTGCTTTGTTCCCTGTGTCCCTCAGGAGCTGCCCAGGGAGCCTGGGAACACAAGCTCCAAAAAGAAGCCAGGGCACAAGGGGGAGAGAGGGACCTACCCATGCCAGACTTGGCCAGCCCTGGTGAAAGCGTGGGGCCCTCCAGGGAGCTGTGGACTCTGAGCTGTATGAGCTTGTTCCCATAAGTTGACCTAATCTCTCCTTGGCTGTCCTGGTTGTGCTGTGACTAGTGTGTACAGGTTGCAGGTAGAGGGCTGACTTCTGAGTAAGAGCGGGTTTTTTGTTTGCTTGTGTTGGCTTTTTTCTTTCTCCTAGTGCAGCACTGTCAAGTCTGGGCCAGCTACCAGGGCTGTAACAGCCTTTCTGCAGGAGGCTGTGTGGTCTACTTGCACTGAAGGAAAAGTGGGGTTTGTTTTGCTTTGTTTTTTAATGAAAAGAAAAATCTTCTCCTTTTTTTTATTTTTTTTCTGGATCAGTGCTTTTTGTGAGAACATTATACTGGCTTATTTTTCCTTACCCAGCCCTTTCCACAAAACACTCTTCTATACCTGTCTCCTTTAACAACTTCTCTTGCTCGAGTGAAGCATCCTAATTACAAAGTAGCTCTGGGCTGTTGGCACAGGCTTGGCAAAGCCATGCGGCCCTCCTGAGATGGATACCTGTGCAGGGCAACGCCACCAGGCATAAAGCTCCTCTGGAGACGAGGCAGGAAGGGAGATCTGGTGCTCTGCTTGGTTTGTACCCCAAGAGTAGGGGCCTGCACGAGGCTTCCTTTTCTGGGCTTGCTAGCAAGAGTGAAAAGTGCGGTGTGGGCTTGTCAGCACAGCCAGGCTGCATATTATGACAGGTGGAGGAGAGAGAATTGTGGGTGTGGGAAGTGTGGGTGTAGAAAAACTGCTCAGTGGAGGGGTGAGGTTGGAAGGAGGGAAGAGCCAGAGGCCTAGGTGTCAATTAAGATACTGGCGAGATGGCTCCTGCCCATGTGCTGCTCTGGCATCATGCATGACCTTCTTCTGGGCAAACCTTCTCTGGTGGGGTTGTTGGAGTAAGGGGGTTCTCCCAGAGCATCTCACCCTCTGAAACCCTCAGGAATTTATCACAAGGTCCTGGAGCTCCATGGAAGGACAGCCCTGGTGTCTCCAGTGTCATGGTTCCTGCCCAGCAGCAATGGGTACAAATTTGTGCTCTGTCTCACTGCAGGCACAACCAAACGTGTGATGGCGTTCAAGTATGTGCCACCCATGTCACTTAGCCTCAGAGACCTCTGAGGTGACAGTGGTGCTACTGGAGTTGCTGGTGCTGCCCAGCTGTGCTACCAACTGCTGGGCATGCCTGTGTCCAGGGAGCTCTGTCAGGGACATGTGTTGTGTCACAGGGCGGTAGCCCCTGTGGTCCCACAGCCACAGCAGGCATCTGCCCTCGCTCTCCCTGGCAGCATATTTCTTCTCTTCCTCCCCAGCCTGCAGAGCCACAGCTCTTCTGAATGTGCTGGAGCAGCAAGATCCCTAGGTGATGGCAGGCAGAGCCCCTTATATCAGACAGCACCACTGCCAGGCTTGGTGTGTGTGTCAGGGAAACCGAGCGTCCTCGGATGAGGAACAGGTGGTCCTGGCATTATCTGCCCCCTCTCACTGTATACAATGCCCAGTAGAGACAAGGAAGAAATGAAAGTTGCTTTTTCTCCATCTGCTTTTTTAGATGTAGGTGTCATGTAACTCAATGCCGAACCTCAAGGAGGTGTGCTGAAAATACGGGAGTCCACAGCGAGGTCACTCATGGGTCACAAAGCAGCAAAACACAGTCTCTGCCACCATGGGGCAGGGAAGGAGGTTAATGTTTCATGGTATAGTTAGCTGAGCGGAGTAGCTCTGTCAGTGTTTCACTTGGTAGAAATTATTTATTGACAAGGAGACTTTCCAGACTATCCCAAGGAAAATTCTTTGGGAAACTGTTGGGATTTCTTCCAAGTTAAGAGGAGCTATTTGGATCATGAGTTGAAAACTGACCCAGGGATACATACTCCTGTCAATCGGTTACATTTAGGAAAGGAAAGATTAAAAAACTCAGAGGCACAGCCAAGCACTTAAAAGGCAGAAGTCTTTGCATCGATTCCAGTGGTAAAATGCCAAGCCTTGTGATTTCCTGGACCAAGTGCAGAGAAATTAAAAATATGAATAGGCCAAATACTGAGATCCTCATTACAGAAAAGGGCCACTTGAGAGTACCTAAGATCTGGCCTCTCATCAGGGAGATACAGTAATTGAGGAAGCTCTCATTGCAGTCCTCAGCCATAGCCTTGTGCTCAGCATCCTCAGCAGCCTTCTTTTTCCTCATCTGTCAGCTTTCTTTTTGTTTCCATTCCAATTAAAAAAAAAAAAGAGACGAAACTACCTGCTCTATTTTTAATCCTATTTGTCTGTAGATAAACTGCATGTTAGATGATTCATAGATCTTTATCACTTCATAAAGTTTAGACTATAAAAAGCCTACCCCTCTTTTTTGACTGATAAACAACAATGTAAGCCTTGCTGCTTTGTTACTCAAAATCTAAGTTAGACACAGCACTTCTGAGAGCATTTGTTAGTTCCTCAAGTGGGCCACATGGCCTCTGCAGAGCCAGAGGGGAGTTTGTCCACTTGTGTGGCCTTCACAAACTGCCCGGTTTCATCTAAGAAAGACCAAGCTATGGAGCCCATCTGGTTACCAAAAAGTTGGGCATGGGTGTAGGCCGTGTTTGACCATGCCAGGGACCAGGGCCAGCAGTCTGTATCTGGCGGTCATACCTTTAAACCCTAGTGCTGCTAATTAAATTAGAATTTGCATGTGATGAGGGTTTGGGGTTTTTGGTGCCAGCATGGCTCTTCACACTGACCCCTCTGTTCCTAGGGCAAGTACAGCAGCCAGACTTGCAGTGGACTCTTCTATGCCTGTGAGTTGCTCTGTGACTGTGGTGGGGGCCTGATGCTTGGTTATAAGAGGAATGAATAAATGGTGTGATACCTCCTGAGTTAGGAGTTAGGTTACTTCTCTTGAAATGAGACTCACCAACGGAGCTAACTGCCACGGACCAATCTTTGAATTTTGTACTCAGTCCTTCTGTAATTGGCACATGTCTTCTCCAATGTGAATGGAGGCTACCCCCAAATCCACAGAAGAGGAATTTCAGCACAAAAGTGTACCCAAGGGCACTCAAGAAACTAGTGGTAGCCTCCTTGGGCAGGACTTCCTTGTTAATATTGTATTTTAGAAACAAAAACAATCAGGTGAATTTGCCCTTTTTTTTTTTTTTTTTCCTTTTTAACTAAGAGCATAGGCTGGAATGGCATGGCATTTGAGCAGACATTAGATAAAGCCTGAAAAAGCCCTGACCTCAAAGGTACTTGTCAATAGAGGCTGGAGCCTATTCTGAAGCAAGACCGTGGATTCGGATTAAACTAGCAACTTCTGTCAGTGGAAGAAGAGCATCTGAGCCTGGGCTTCTGGGCCTCCTCAAACTTTGTACATTGATCTGGTTGCCACCAAGCCCCACTGGAAATTGATAGTTGCCCATAAAGACAGTATAAAAGCTGTTGCAATGTGGTATTTTATGGAAGCTATTAAATCTGTCAGCTGACCCAATCTGTACCTGAAAATGTTTATCTTCTATCACACATTCACCCTCAATTAACAATTCAGTGGTTGCAAAGACTTTTTAACCTTTGTCCACAGTTTTTCTTCTGATTTAAAATGATACATTAGCATTCTCTCCTTATTAATGTGTATTACTATGCTTCATGCAGTTGCTTTTTAAAATGCAGACTAAAAGGAAGGAGGGAATAATAGTGAGACCTTTTTGGCTTGCTAACCTTTTCAGGCTACTAAAGATCAATGGGAAAACTGGAGGCTGCTCTGCAGATTATTTTAGCAATTGTACATGAATGCTTTGAAATCTGGACAACTGCTTGCACAAGGAGGATTTTGGTTCTGAAATAGTATGTGTATATATAGTGTGGAGGAGGATGTACAAGGAGGAAGGGAGCGAGTTTGACTTATCTTAAATCATGTTTGGTACTACTAGTATAGAGAGCAGCAAATATTTTGCATTCCAGTGGACCAGACCCAACCCCTTCATGCAGAAAGAGCAGTTTGCTACTTTAGGTACTCTTCTGCTTCTTCCTGCATTTTTCTTCAACTGTTCTGCGGCCAGTGACACAACTCGGCATCCAAGCTGGTTGAAGACTGCGCCCTCCGATTGCTGAGACAGTAGTGAGAGTGTATCTTTGGGAGTGCAAATGGTCTTCAACCTCACGGTAATCGAATGATACTTGTTGGGGCTGGAGCTGTCACTAGAGGCTGACACAGAAGCTCAAGGAATTGGAGTATGGCTTCTGTCTCTGCATGTGACTGGGAACATGTGAGTCCCAGCTGGGAGTGCTAACGGGGTAGGTGGCTAATTCCAGCCTCATGTATCTGTCCTACCCTGAGGCAGCAGCAGTGGTGAAGCTGGAGGGAGCGCTCTGCTGGGCATTAAAGCCAGTGTGGCAGGTCTGTTCTTCCAGCATGCCCAAAATCCAAGGACGAAGAGCCCAACCTCTCCTGTGTTAGTGTAATTACTAATACAGAGAAGAGTGTATCTTCCTGCAGACCCCTGTCATCTACTCTTGTGAGCAGTCTAGATCAACACTCCCCATTCTTCCAATGTGCCCAGGGGTCTGATTTTGCTTTATGTACAAACCTTTGTAGCAAGTTATGAAGACCAGTTTTAAATGATCACTCTACTGGGACACTGACAATGGATACAGAGAAGATCTGACAAGGGGTGTTTTCTGCAATGTATTAATAACGCAAATCCTGTTGTACAGGATGCAGCAAATAAAACCTCCATATCGGTCAGCTAAAAATAATACCAGCATTAACTCAGGCTGTTTGCAAACTTGATCTTGAAGGATTAGGCTAAGGAAATGAAAGGGGCGGGGGGTGTCTTTGCTTGAATAGGAAAAAATAGAAGATTTCTGATGAAGAATTTACCTTGGTGGGCTGAAAACTGATGTTATTTCATGAGTTTGGCATCTCTTAATGGTTGTACTTTGTGTACCTTTTATTTTCATGCTGAGCACTAAGCCAGATGCTTCTCTGTGGATTTGTTCTGTTACAAACTATTTGTTATTTAGCCTCATGGCCATTTCTGGAGTCTGCATCTGTATTTATGATTAAACGGTTGCTTATTACCTTTATAGAGTTATATAGCCAACAAGGCGATGCTCAGCCAGCGGTGTCATAGTAACACTTTCTGCTAAGGAAAAGTTGTACAGAATTAAAAAGAAAATCCCAACCCCAAAAAAACTAGCAGGTGAGAGGTGTGTTTATATTGAATTGTTGGATAAAGTTGTGCAACCCTATATGCAACCAAGCATGGTCAGGCTGCCTCTCCTGCCAGGGATGCCACCCACATCTGCCTGGGTTATGCCTGCATCAGCTGTTTCCTCCAGCCCTCCACCTTGTGCTGAGCCTGCTGTTGCTGGGTGTTGCTGCTCTACCTCCTGAAGCTCCCCCAGGCTCCCTGGGGCTGAGGCTCTGCTCCTCGCAACACCACCTCCTGCAGGCAGCCGCTCCTGCTCCTGCTCCTGCTCCTGCTCCTCCTCCTCCTCAGGTGCCACAGGTCTCCTGAGCCTGCCCATGCCAGAGACCCTGATGGGCCAAGATAATGGAACGAGCCTGGAGGTAAGCAAGCCCTGATTAAAGAAATGGTTTTTATCAACGTGTCTGTAGATAAATGGCGAAGTACAGCAGGAATTCAGCAATTCTCTGCAAGGAACTGCCAGGAGAGGCTCCTGCGGGCGGCTCTTTGCAGGAAGCATAGAAGCTTGCTGGAAATACACTGAAATGCACGAAACACCACCTACAGACCTAGAGCACTGGTTGCCGGATCAATTTGTTCATTAGGTAATGGCTGCTTCTGAGAGTAGAAACCAAATTTAACTTGCAAGAGTAAAACCAGGATAATTTCTAGACTTCTTCAGGGACCAGTTTGCCCACTTTTATTCATGAGGTAATGAAAACAAACCTTCCCACTCTGTAGCTCCTGATGCTCTTTCTGTATTGGTGGCTTATTTTTCTGCTTAAGGACAGGGAGGGACTGTTGAATCACACACAATCTCGTGCCCTCCTCCTCCTCTCATTTAAATATTAATATGATGAATTATTACTAGAGTAACAGCTGTGCACTACTCATATCACAGCAACATAACCTTCCCCTTCTCATCAGAGCACAGCTATTCCTGACTTGCATTTTCTGGTCGACCTTCTCACTTCTTCTGGATGACTATTTAAAAATTACTTTGTTAGTTCTGGTGTGGTATCATTAAGATAATTGTTTGTTCTGTTCTTTCTGCTTAAATATTAATGATACTGAGGAAGTCAAAAGATAGCTTCAGTAATGGTAAGTTAAATGTCTGTGTGTATTCTCCTGTGAGATCTGTTTGTTTAGAGAGAAAGAATTGTAAAGGATTAAGGTCAATCTTTCTAACTAACACTTAAAAACATCCCTCTGTCTTTGAGAATTACCAAAATAATAATATATTGTCTTTTATATAAATAAAAACATTGTGTATTAGCCAGCTAGTGTCTCCAGACAATTCAGAGGAATACCTAACGTTGTACCTAGAAGTACTAATGCATTGCACTGTCAGTAGATAAAGTATTGTAAGAGAGACTGCTAATAAAATCATAAGACAACTCTGTATAGACTGCTGAAAATAAATATTTGGCATCAAACAAAGAAGGGGAGGGAATATGAAGGAAAGATAAAACACCATGAGTTAGCTCAATACAATTGGAAATACCAAGCTAAAGCATTCCCAGGCAGATTTGGAAATGTTAGTAGATGTTAAGTTTTGTGGGTAAAAGTCCTCCTCTGCTGAGCACCTTTTGGTTCTTGTGTTGTGTATGTGTGTGTGGTTTAGAAACCCACAGGTTTTTTCTCCTTGAAAATGTGACTCCTTGGAGTACTTTCATGCTGCAGAAGGGGCAGCTGGGTTTGCTGGTTTCTGGACCACTGTTTTGGAGAACTTAATGCTAGCAGGACTGTGTTGAAATCAGGTTTATCTGATTTGCTCAATTGCTCATATTTAGCATTGGATGAAACTTCTTTTAACTCACTGCTCTTGTTACTTAGGGAGAAAAAAATCCAAAATGCTCTTACAAAGATTTTAAAATGAAATGTCTGTATTTTTACTTGTAATTTTTCATTTTAAAATTTTGTTTTAGTAAATCAGTTTTCTTAACTTATTCTCCTTTTGAATAAAATATAGTTTTATTGCTTTGCTGGGGTTTTTTAAATAGTTCATAAATATAATGGGGAACCTAAAAAATTAATTCCAATTTATAAATGATGCCCTTTGCCCACTCCTGAAGAAATCAGTAGAAACATTTTCCCAATCAGCCTTACCAGTGACAAGAGAAAGGGAGACAGGAGGCTTCTACTGCCTGAGAACTCTTCCCATTCAAACTCAGTGTCTAACCCCATGCCTGGTTAGGGGTTGGGGAGAAGAAAAAGTGGGACTACTGCAAAATGTGTTTCTAAGCCATTGACTGCTCTGATGTAATGCTAAAAGTAGTGCTGTTACATCTTGAATCATTTTTCCACTCTGCTTTTTTCTGAACAAGTACTTAGTGGAAACAGAGCCCAATCCTGACTGTTTGCAATTCTCACTGTAGTCAACAAGAGTAAACTCATGGATTGAGACATGCTCAGTACCACCTATATATATACATATATATATATATATATATGTTGGGGTTTTTCCCCTCTGTGTTCTGTTCCTCCTAAAGTTTGTGGGAGTTAGAATTTTTTTTTTTTTCTCTCAATTTACCATTCACATCAGGGATTTCTTAATTCTCACGCAGGTTACTGTATTGCATTATTTGACAAAAATGCTGCTTTTATAAAAAGCCTTGATAAACTTATTTGGCAAAAATGCTGCTTTTATAAAAAGCCTTGATAAACTTGTAGCATATCCCTCAGATAAAATCGCATTTCAAACAGTCCCTTCAGATGATTATCTGCAGTGATTGCGAATAAACCTTGTAGCAATCTCATAACAACTGTCCTCGTGGACGGAAGAGAAACCTGCTGTCAGAACTACAAATAATTTGTGTAACCCAATTTAAAGCTCTAACAAAATGTTCCCTTGTTAAGAGGATTGTTATACTTAACGTGTGAGATGAAAATACTTTCTGAAGGTCAGGAATGCACAGAAGATATATTAGATCTCTTGAAAAGACAAAAAATATGTTTTCACCAGAAATTTTTCCTCTGTCAGACATTCAACTTGGCATTCTCGGTAGCTTATATAAGCACAGCTTTATTCCTGCAAATGTTGTCTTTGCTCTGCAGAGGGAGAGGAGCCTCAAAGCTTCAGCTCTGCACATGGCAAAATATAACTGAAGGTAGACTGGGGACTCAGGCTGTTTTTTGCCACCGCCAGCAGCATAAATTAAAGTTTGTTTTAAAGAACACAAGGGCAGATTCAGGGATGTATTTCCTAGATTCCACCTGCTGCAGCTGCCAGCATTTTGCTGAAGGACCCCAGGCAGTTTGTGTACCTGCTGCAGGTGAGACAGCCACCCCACAGCAGTGGGTGCCCAGCGGCCAGCGCGGGACCAGCCCGGTCGAGGTCCCACAGTGTGGGAGCGGGTGGGCTTGATGATGCACTACAGTATTAACCTGCGCGAGCACGGATGGTGGGACTGAGCTGTCCCTTTTTGAGGTCTTCTGCTCGTGACCATAGCTTGGTAAAGGTCCTGGGAACTGACCTGCTGCTGAATGACAGAGGGGTGGAGCAGACTCTGCTGAGGCTGGAGATGGGGGCTCCAAGAAGTACATCTAAACCAGGCAAATCACTGGGGCACTGAGTCGTGCAGCCCTGGTGTTCAGTGACCTGGTTGCTCATGCTCAGTCGGGAGTTAATGCTGTCTTCATAAAATTGTCAAACAGAGCCACGGAACCCGAATTTGACATGTTGGAAGACAGCTTTGTGAGATCCAGCTTTTCATAATAGGATCTGGGGGTGGGGCAGGTCTTGAAATGCTTTTCACATAGGATACAGTGGAAATAAAAAGAAATTACAGCCTCTATAACGATCAGAAAGGCAGGCTGTTGTTGCTGTTGTCCCCACCCCCTGTGCACAATCACATGTGGTTTCTGTCCATCCCTCCAACCAGCCAAAAACTGAGATTACGGAGAAGCTGATGATGGAGATTATTTAAACACTTATCTCCTCACCTCCTTCACTGTTGCATTCCCCTAATTCCTGGGGTTCCTCCCTGTAGCCCTGGGTCTCCTGCCTGCCCTCTGCCTGCCCCAATGCTGGCTGCCCCGCAGCCCCGCTGACAGCAGCTGCAGTGAGGGGGCGTGGGGTCTGTGCCCAGGATGCAGGGGAAGCAGCAGAGTTTGGGCAGTAGGAGAAGCTGCGTGACGGTGCATCGGAGCAAAATAATAGGAATAAACTTTGTCATGGAGGGTGGGATATTTTCTTACAGGAAGTGTCCTCTTGCATTCCACTGCTGAGAGCTTTTTCCCAAAATACCTTTGCGGAGGGGAAGAGAAGCTTGAATAAGGCCCTCCGCATCCCAGCAGCAAGTGCCCCTGTGGGGCTTCCCTGTGCCCTCCCAGCAACCTCTCACCGACCCACAGGGAGGACACTGACAGGGCCATATCGTTCTCAGAAACTCTCTGGTCCACTTTTTTTTCTTCCCTAATGCGTTTCTGTGTAGGAAGACCCTTCTACCACCACCTTCCCCGACAGCTGGTGGCTTCCAAGCCCCGGGGATATCAGGAGAAGGCTGCCTGGAGAGGTGACGCAGCTCAGGTTAGCTTTCTGGGTACCTTCTGCTGGGGGAGGAGAAGATGCGAATGTGCCTGTTCCTTTGCCCAGGCAGAGGAGCGGTGATGGAGGGAGGCTGTATGTGCGGGGAGCAGTGGCATAGCAAAGCAGAGCATGGTACTTGCAGCCCCTTGGTGGCTCGGGCAAGGCCGGGAAGCTCTCATGCTGGGATTGCCTTGGTCTCAGTGCTTGCCTCGGTTTCGATAGACCGTGACTTTGCTGACGGCTAGTTCTTTGGATGGAAATGTTTTTGTGCCAGGTATATTCCAAATCTGAACTTTGTTGGAACATTCAGCTCAAATATTTTGTCATTTTACTTTGACATTTGACTTTGTCCTCCTTAACAACAGGCAAATATAAAAAAGTTTTTAAAAGGCTCTTGCCTGTTCCAGAAGAGGAGGGCACTCTTGAAATCCAGAATCAAAGATGTACATTTTATCTTTGTGGAAAATCTCTTGATGTCTATGAACTGGAGACCTCAGGTTTTGCAGACTGGCTAGATGGGGTAGCAGATAAATTCCCACGCTGTCTGTCAGTCCTGGGTGTGCTCCAGCCCAGTCAACTTCTGAACAGAAATTTTCCTGTGACTGCATCCATGAGCTGCTGCAGGCTGTGTTGGGTTTGGGCACCTTAATTGAATGTAAGTGGACTATTCCTCCCATGCACTGCTTTTAGTGGCTCCTGTTGGCTCCAGTTAAGAAGCTGGAGGCAGCTACCTGACTCACATGCAGGAGAAACAAGGACCGAATGGGTAGGCTGTTTTTTAAGGAGTAGATTGGGAGAAAAAGCTTGTAAAAATTAGATATGAATTGGAAAGGAGAAAAGAAAATAGAAACTGAGAAATGGGAGGAGACTTGGAGAAACTAGGTGAGCAGCTGAGAGGGAGTGGAGAGGCTGGTGTGGAGGGCGTGCAAACACAGCTACTCGGGGTGTACAAGCACAGCTCCTCGGGGGCTTCTGGTGCTGGGGAAAATCAGAACTGCCTGGACAAAGCCTAGAATAACTTGCAAAAACTGAGAATTCAGAGATTCAGGGAACTGCACTTGGTTCAAGAAGTACCAATCACTTTGAAAAATGGGTTGAAAAGTTGAACAGTAGAATAAAGTACCAATCCCTTTCAAAATTCAGTTCTAGCAATCTTAAATTGTGCATCTGCTATTAGGGGCTACTGTGACCTTGATATTTGTGACTCGGTTCAGGAAAGTGGAAATGACAATATCCTGACATTCTTGCAGATTGTCAAAATTAATTTAATGGGTATTTGCAGAGCCCTTAAACCCTGGTAGTTCTATCCTCAGACCAGGGCAATATGTGATGAATAAGACATGATTTTATTTTTTCTTGGTATCCAATTACTGGTAATCAGGTGAGCACTATCTGTCTTGTGCAATGAATGAAGCAGAGCACTGAGCACTTGTGAGGAGAAAAAGAATTATCTGCTCATGCAGTAAAGCTGTATCAGAGCAGATAGAGCTTGTTCTGATTACTGTGATTGTCATGTCACATGGAGTTCCCTTCAAAGGTCAGAAAAGTTTACTAGCTGACATTAAGGCCCATATTCCCATGTTCTCCTGCTATCTGAAACATTAGAGCAATCAGGAAGATAAATCTTCTTGTTCCTCTGTGTGAAAAGGTTCAAAAGTTTCCATTACTACCCTGCTGTTTCACTTGATTTCGGCAGTTATCGCAGGTTCTTGGTTGAAGTTTTCCTACTTGACAACAGCCTGTTCAAGCCTTGCCACTGATTTACCACCACCTAGCAATGATTAAATTTGTATTGTTTACTAACAAATATCATTGGACCTAGGATGATAAACATGGGGTACAGGGTGGTACTTTGATCGCAAACTGTACATGTAGTCCTTGAATCATTTTTACTACAAGCAAATGAATTGCCTTAATTATTTAAACAGGGATATTATCACAAACCATAATAATCTCACTTTACTCTGTACTTCTAGGAAGTATTTAGATAGTCCATGCAGCTGTGGAAATACTAGCTTGGGTAGTCTGTCAGGAAAAAATAACAGCTGACATCTTGAAACCTTTGCTGGGTTGAAGGGAAAACCACCGACTCGGTTTTGACGAACATTGCGCTGTCTTGTGAAGTCTTTGTGAAATGTCTCTGACAGACAGGCTTGAGAGTGTTAAGTCCTCCCTGGAGTTGCCCTTGGAGCAGGATGGCTTGGGCAGTGGTAATGAGATTCCAGTCCAGCCCTGGTAGGATGGTTTGGCTCTGAAAGCAAGCGTTGAGACTCGTGTCCATCCTTGATTTCTGGGATATACCTTTTCCAAGGCAGTCTGTAGCTAGAGAGGCTGTCTGTCCTGGAAAAGTTAATAGCAAGGAAAAGCCGAGAGGTTTGTGGGCTGCAGTCTTACCCCTCTGGGACACCATTTCAAGACGCAGACTACCAGGAAGAGTTTGTCCACTGTTGTCTGGTGGCTGAAGCCTGACTCTTCATTGCTTTGGGTGGCCAAGTGAGATCTCCTGTTGTGCAGCCTGACCTTGTCACAGATAGTCTCCTGCTACTGAACACAAGTGAATGGATTTGTGCACCTAACTTCTGTGATAATGGATGCAAGGGAACAGAAGAAGGTCTTTCAGCTGGTTTGTGGTGCGGTGAGCCACCGGGGACATCAGACTACAATAGGAAGCACATGGCAGCTCTTGCTGTCATCCAGGGCAATGCTGGAGTAGGTCGCGGAGCACATGTGGACACTATGATCATGTTGGAGTCTGTTGAATTGCAGCAATCATGAGAACTAAGTATTGCAGTTAGAGTTGGTCCAAAGGTTGAAACTCCTCTTCTTTGAATCATCTTGATTGCTTTTGTTTTGGGAGTGTCCAGATTAAGCAATAAGAAGAAATTTGAGATAATGGTTAGCAATTTTTTTTGTTTACTAAAATAGGTTTATCAGCAAATGATTTCATTTTAACTGAGGCTTAAATGGTTCTCCAGTGTTTCATAAAACATAAAGAATGAGGGAGGAATACCTTTTCCCCTGTCACAAAATATAGCTTTAGATGTATGTGGTATCTCTTAAGTTTTGGTCTAACAGCATTTGACTGAATGCAATTGAAAACTGTTTAGAGATATGCTGGAGATAAGAGAAAGCTGATGCACTAAAAAGCAGAAGGTTTCTCTACCTCTTTGGCTTTTCTTAGTTCCAGCTCACTTGCAAAGTAAATCTTGCTATTCAGATCATGAAAGAACCTCTAGGCATAACTATACAGCGAAATGTTTACTTATATGAGATAACTTTCTGGTTTCAAGACTGCTTCTCGGCGATTTCTCAGCACCACGGTATCCTGTGGAGGTATTTCTGAGGAGCAGTCTGCATGAGCCCTGTACAAGAAGAGCATGTCTCTGTGAAGGAGGCTGTCCGGTGACGCAGTCAATAGGCATGTGAGACACATTTCCTCGTAGGTCACGAAGGAAAAAAGATATACAGGATTTCTTTCCAAGTGCAGAAAAGAATGAAGTCTGGGTTTACAATTTTAGGGTTCTTTTTACGCTTGTGGTCATTAAGGA
This sequence comes from Pelecanus crispus, assembly GCF_030463565.1. Taxonomy (NCBI): domain Eukaryota; kingdom Metazoa; phylum Chordata; class Aves; order Pelecaniformes; family Pelecanidae; genus Pelecanus; species Pelecanus crispus. The sequence goes on from NC_134649.1 coordinate 14,350,666, forward strand.
CAGTTGGATCTCATGCACTGAAGCTCTCATTGAGCTCTGCAAAGGCTGACAGCCTTGTCCACCTTCTCTTGTACCCTCCTCTCCTGCACACACACAGTGTGTGAACACGCACTAACAAGTGGATTTGCTTTTACATCCTGGAACACATACAGGGGCAGATGTATTCCATTTCTGTTTACACAGCCTTTAACTAAGAAAGTTTGGGATGGCCCGGTTTCAGCACTGTCACACCTCTAATAGAGGTAATAAATCTTATGTTTCCAAAATAACAAAAATTCAGCCAGATTTAATGTCTTTAACAAAAAAAAAAGAAAAAAAAAGAAAAAAAGATCAAGTTGTTCTTTGGACTTACAGAAATTTAGATCATGGGTAAAATCTGTTTCTCAGTACAAAAGCTCAGAAAATGTGTCATGTATTATTTACTCCTTTCATAGGTAGGAGTGCTTCTAGGCTGTTCTGTCTGTCATGGGAAAAGAAAACTTACAAATGATGGGTAGAAACCATCCGCTCCTGAAAGTGGGATTCCTCTGAGGTATGGTCATGAGAGAGATCAAATATGCAATTCTCTGTTAAAGTCTCAGCAGAAGCCTCAGGCCAGCCTTCCTGATGCTGGCTCTGCGGGAGAAAGCACTGTGGGTGGTTATGATGATGCCCCTGTGCAGAGGAGTGGTACGCTTACACACTCTTGCACTTCTAGTGCCCAGTGCAAAAAGGAGACCGGTCCGTGGCTGCTTCGAGGCCAACTCTTCCAGCCCCTGGCGATGCTTAACTGCAACACGGGAACTTAGAGGATTCAGAAGCATCGCTCTCTGGACTGAACGATTCAAAAAACACATCTGCTGGGGAGGTGCACTATCTACTTCTCGCTAATACTTGTAGTCTTCTGTGTATAGCATGCTGTTCAGTCATCAGCAGTGTGAAAGTGTGGAGAGGAGTGGGCTGAGAGGTGGTTGCTGCTGTTAGAAAGAGGAACAACTTGGTAGTGGGGGAGAAGGCTGGCGTCACTGCATTGAAGTTAAATCTGTTGAGAGTTTTGCCATGGACTTAAGAGAGCTGAGAGTTTGCCCCTATTCCAAATAAAGCATTTTATTTTTTAATGAAAGTAATCCAGCCACCAAGGCAGGAAACATGAAATTATTGCTCTACCCTTAATTGGTTTAGTGGTGGACTTGGTAGTGTTAGGTTAATGGTTGGACTGGATGATCTTAAAGGTCTTTTCCAACCTAAATGATTCTATGATTCTATTTGGGGATAAATTACTGGGTTTTATCTTTATGGAAGCTGAGAGAAACAAAATGAGACAGTGAGTTGATTCTGCATTCTGTATTACTGTTGCAAAGAGGAACAGATAGTTCTTGGGATCAGATGAACACATACAGTTTAACCTCTAAGCAGCTATTATTGGAGCCCATTTAAGTAGTTTGAGTTGGAAGAGCCTTTGCTGAAGCTGATGGGAAATGCCAGGGTAAGAAGATGTTCCCAGTGTTTGGCACCAGTCAGAGTCTGGAGAACCAATGCGTGTGTTGGCATTTATAGTGTGTCAGGAGGGGAAAGCTCCTCCTCGACAGTAAAAGACAAGCTGGCAAATTAGACAGTTCTGGTCAGTTTTTCCTCTTCAAAGGAAAATTTGATTTTCCTATTTTTCATTGTAGTGTAATTGCAAGCAAATAGGCTTTTTACTTGAGCTGTAGTAAGATAGAGATCTTGTGTTTCCTAAGCCTGCTACCCTCTGCAGTAAATGATGCTTCTGTGCATTTTTTTTTCCCTGTGTCGTAGTCAATGGTGCAAGTCCCTCTTTCTGAGCACTTCAGACAGTTGCTCTCTGTGGAGTGGCCTGAGATCTTGCATCATTTCCTGTCATCTGTCCAAAGCTATTTATAAAATGTCTGCTGATTCTGGCACATGGGCAAAACCCAGTTTTCATGAGAAAGCAAATAGTTTGGAAATGTATTACCTCCCAGCAAGTGTCTCAAAACTGTTGAGAAAACCTGAAAAGTCCTAGAAAATCTTAATGAAAGCTAAGATATAATGGGTTTGGGGAATATGGGGAATTGAATAGTCCCATATATTTGTAGTGGAAATCTTTAGAAATAGATGGCACAAGATGTGCTGAGAAAAAGCTACAGAGTATTAACAGGCAGGAGGTGGTTCCAAAATTTTTGTTAGCAAAATAAAAACTTTGAGTTTTGATGTCTGACAATATAACAAAAGTGACTCAAGGTAGCTTTTGCAATGCTGAATATTTGCCATATAATTTGATGATAGATGTTCTGTAAAAAGTTTCTACTTTTCAACATTTCTTAGGTTTTCCATCTCTTTAGCTTCAGGAAACTGAGTAGGGTGGGGGTCTGGCAGGGACAGTAGGAGACATTAAGTGAAGCAGCGTGCTTCCCAGATAATCCGCTGTTTATGATAAGTGCTATTTTGGGAATCCTGAAAAAGCGTGTTGGCCACAGACGAAATGCACCCTGAGCAACAGCACTCACATCGGCTTCCCACTGGCCTGCCTTGACCCTGCTGGCACTGTGCTGCTTGCCTCTTTATCTTTAGCCATCCAATATGCTGCTTGCTTGTGAAACAGCTGCATCCATGAGCTTTGGGCATGTGGGCGATCAATGTGTGCAGGACAAAGTGAATGGAGGATAGCCTTTGCCTGAGCAGTCACAAAGACACGATTTCTGAACGTGTCTCACAATCCAGCTTGTTTCATCCTGCTTTCACAAACCACCAGAAGTACCACAGTGCCGCAGGTGGCCTAAGCAGGACTGGAGTCTGTGTCCCACTCACGAAGGCCTCTACAGGATACAAATCTAAACAGCAGTAGAGGTCTGAGACTCTTCCACTATCACCAATTAGCATTGCTTGCCCAACCCCCAAGTTTCTCGTGGCAGCAACAGATCATCTTCTTGATGACTGACAAAGATTCACTTCTGGCCACGCTGTTCTTATGTAGTTATTGCAAAATAATATTTGAAAGTGTTTGAAATGCCTCAACTCACTGCACCTCCCTTCTCCCCTTGTAAGCTTGTAGATAACATTTGTTGCTATTTGATATGTAAAAGTTGTGTAGCCTCAGGCTGCTAAAGCAGTGTATTATATTAGCTGATGCCCATGTATTTGTATTGAGCTTTGCCCCCTGTAAATGTATTTCAAGAGGATTCTGGCGTTGGTGAAAATGTTAGTGAATGTTAGTCCAATTTTTTTTTTTTTTCTCTGCAAATGACAGGCACTGCAGCACCAGCTGTATTTACAATTGCACAGCAGAGGCTGTGCAAATCAAAATGCTGCATGTAAGAAGGTTTACTGTTCTATAGGAATGAACAAGAACAGTTCTACATAGCAATATGCATAGTTCTGCAATTAAATGCAATAGTTCTACAAAAATGTATAATTGTTCTACATAAATCCATCATCAGGCCTTTATAACTTCTGCTCAAGAGCTGACATATTTTCCAGTAGGGATCCAAAATCAAATGCATTTTTTGCTGAGAGCATCCTGCCCTGCTTCCAGGGCATCTCTCCACATTGGAGTACTCAAGGTATTACAGATACTTAAATAATATCTGTACAGTAATGTGCTGCCTTACAAATCTAGCAGCACTGCAGCCGATGCAATAACTAGCACAGAGATGCCTTAGACAATTGCTCTGGTGCCACTTCAGTGGGCAGATGTGTTCTCCTAACTGCTTCACTTGAGGTTTTGGAGGTGAGGATGGGAGCGGTGCCTTCCTGCAGGTCTGAACAACTGTCGCACACAGAATTCTCTTGTACTCTCTCTGAAGTACTAGGAAAAAAACATTTGGTGCTTCTCGTTTCCACTTCATCCTATGCTTTGCCTTGTCACAACAGCCCTGTTCCTCTTCCTCCAGAATGTTTTTCAGCTGTAGATTCATCCACTGACTGGATCTACAGCCTGGCTCCAGCACACCTCCCGTGTCCCGCGTTGGGAAGTTAGAAGCAACTCGGGTCACTTGGAGCACCTGAGTGTGAAAATGTTGGTACTAGTCATCCTTTAAAAGGTGATTAAACCTAACACATACTGCCTTAATTGCCTACCTTGGTAAATTTTTCTACACATTTGCTATTCTGTGCATGAAATACTGATAGCTACCTCTAAGCAGGGTTAACTAACAAGGAACTAATGAAAGGCTGAGAAATCTGGAAGAGCTCCAGCCAGACAAGTGAATTTCTCACACGGAGGGCTGACACTTTCAGTGATGACCCAGCTACAAGGCAAGTTTTCTAAGCTTTCCTCTTCTCCTAGTATTGCCACAGCTTTGCCAACTCCTGCTTTAGGCAGCTGCTTTGTCCCTGTGCTAAGTGTTGGTTAAGACATAGAAAAGGTAGGCAATGGAGTTGCCTGACATAATAAAAATGTTTGATATTAAGCAGGGAGCCTGCCTGCAGCTAGCTGTACCAAAGTGTCCTAGATTGCTGATGATCTACCAAGGGGGAAGAATGACTTGTTCTAAGTGTTTAATGACTTTTTTTCCTGCAGATTCGCAGAATTTCCAAAGTATGTCACAGAACCTATTTATTTCTAACCTCAAAGTTTAACATTTTCTGTGACTTTCTTTTTCCACCTTCATTTGCCCTTTGTACTTCCCTGCCTTTGGTTTGAATTGGTCTCTGTTAATGGTCTGTTCTTTTCCAGTCTTTCTATTGTTTCACACAGGGACAAAGATCTTAGGGTTTGCCTTTTCCCTTTCTTCTAAGTCCCCGAATAGTCTCATAGCTTCTTTCCTGATCAGAATGTAGACGGTACAAAGCTTGCTCTAGCAAACTCAGTTCCACCAAGCGAGTGCAAATGAGGTGATAGCATGCTCTCTGTGCCCAGCTAGCTTTGGCTACCGCCAAGCAGACTTTAACTAAAAAAGGATTTTGACTTGTTAAAAGTTTTTAAGACAGCAACTTCTGTGTGGTTACCTGCTAATAATGCTGGCATGAAGCATACTTCAAGATTTATTGGGAAAACTTTAAAGTCTGCAAACCCAGAGAGCATTCATTAAGAAAATGTGTTTGTGTTAAAAAGAACAAATAAAAAAGCCCTATGTCCAGTATGGAAAGGTGTAGTCTGACCTTTTCCAGGAAATGGAGGTGCCTAAGAAGTGAAGCTACCTGAGCTGTTGGGTTGTCAGTGAAACTCAAATTTATCTGGACTATTTGTGCTGAACATCAGCACTATGAAACTGTAAGCTGGGAGAACAAGTGATTTGTAAAGGCTTTGCTTAACACCTGCAGAGAACTAGGCTAACTGGAGAAGGCAGCAGTTAAAGGAGACCCAAACAAACTATTAAAAACTCTTGGGAGCTGTGCCAGGAAAACCAAATCATACTTCAGGGCCCAGATCACCCTGCAGAGCATAGGTAAGCAGGAACAGGCCAAGGAGGCATCAGAAACTGAGTGTTTCTTGAACCTCTCCCCATCCCCTTTCAGTAAGTGGGATTTTCTCTCTAATCCCTATCCTCATGCAAAATGAATCCTAGACTTTGGTAAGAAACATGGCCAGTCCTTAAAAATCTATCCTAGGATACATTTCCCTTCCTCTGGGAAGTTGCGGCAGGAGCAGTCTGGCGGGCGCCCAGGGTACTGTCTGCTGTAAGTCTTCCCCTGTGTGTCTTCGCAAATTTGGCTGCCCAGGGGACTGATCTTGCAGGACAGGCCAAAACCAGGCATCACCTTAGATACCTTAATCTTCACTGGGGGTGGAGGCTGCTTGATGTGAGGTACGTGCTTAAGTTCAGCCTTTTCTGAAAATACCTGGAATCATTAGAGCGCACTGCATAATGCCAGAAAACAAAGATTTCCCGCAGAAAAGCCCAATGAAGCAGTGAAACTGAGACAAAACCTGGAGCTGCCAAGTCACCTTGGGCAACCTTTTCAAACTGTCTCCAAATCTTTCTTCCCTTGCCAATCATAATGGGTGTGGACACTTAAAAATACTTCATTCCCTTTTATGCCACAAGTAGTGATTCACACACAGGACTGAAAGATTACATTCAAATTTACTGTTTGATCTTTTTGAACTTGGATATACTAAATGAATCATTGCCTCAGTTCTAATTATTTCTTAATTGCTGGGCTTTATGACCCTCGAAGTCCAGTTCTTTTCTTACTCTGCATTCTACTGACAGTTAATATCTGCAAATGTTTTAGAATGGGTTGGTATCATATGGCATATCATCTACATGCTATGGAATCGCATTCTTGTGGGGAATGGGGAAACAATTTGACACAGTAATTTATAGCCTAATCAATAGGATACTAAAAATCTGAGAACAGATTAGCAATTTGCTGGATTAGATAGCCATAAATTGCCGAGGAATTAGGAATTCCATTAATTGGGAACCCAGAAAAATGGTGGTACATCTGGACTACGTGAGATTTATGAGTAAGCATGTGCTACCCAGGTGAGGAAGCTTGCCACTTAATGCAAGCCTGCTCTGTGTTTGGTAAACTACTTTTCAAACAGTCTGGGCTGCTGCAAAGCAAACTCCATGGATGTGCAACTTCTCCACCTGACTGAAATGGCAATATGGGTATTGGCAAATAGTCCCAATGGACACAGTATGACAATGGGCTCTCCAGGAGCTGTTGCAAGGCTGTAATATAAAATTTTTCTTACTGCAGCACCCTAGGATCAGGTTGCTTTTTTGTCTCTCATAATGAAAATACTTTCTATGGGTGGAAGGATACTTTAATTAACTAAATAGCTCTGGATTTAGACATACAACCACTGCTGCTCCTGCCTTTTTTTGAGTCCCAAATCTCTTCTTTTAATGCAAGTAAATACTCCTCTGTGGCTTGGCTCTGATTGCCGTCCTAACATTACTTCTTCCAAATATGCACTCCTGCAGGTTTTTTTATAGACCGTATTTAAATACAGGCCTTCTGGAGCAGCCAATGCTGTAATCTTCCAATTCTGTTTTGCTGGGTGGGCAGAAGAACTGCAACTTCGTTTCTGACTTTTCTCCACTGTTGGCAGCATGGTTAGCTGCCTATAAATTAGCAAATATTGTAATGTAAAGTGTCAGTTTAGTTAATGACTTCTGTATGCATGCTCTTAGTACAGTACTGTATTATCAAATGCCCAAGTCACCTCTCCTGCTAGTGGGGGCAATGGCAGAGTTAGCAATGCACGTGACTAAATTAAAACAGTTAATGCTTGGCTTCATAATTGAAGGGGTTTTAAGTTATTTAAATAACTTTGGAGACGCTGGGGAGGGAGCTCCTTGGATGTTGATGTATGACTTATTAAAAAAAAAAAAGTTACGTGATTTAAAAGTGCAAGGGTCAATTGGATGCTTCTGTCCAGATGGCAGCAGACCGAGGCATAGAGCCCTGTGCAATGTAACTTCTGTCCTAGTACTATTAATACTGGGTGATTATAATACTATTAATATAATCTATATATAATATAAGTATATATAATTATATAATATATATAATTATATATAATATATATAAAATTATAATTAACTATATTAATAATCAACTATAATACTATTAATATTAATACTCTGTTTAACCAGTAAAAATGAGTATTGATTGGTTTATCTTCTTCTGAGTCATCCTGCACTGAAAAGGTATACGTGGGACCTAGGGAAACCGCACCCTGTCTTGAGAGTTGTACTGAAACTGTGTTAGTGGAAGCGTAAGGCTCTTCTAATACCTACAGGCCTGGTGTTTTCATGCCTCTCTCTATCCACTAAGACTGCTGTGTAAAAGTCTCACAGGGAAAAAATTTAATGTTTTAATTATTTTGCTTTATTTTGCTGTATCAGTTGTGATTTTCAGGGAAAAGTAGACTTTTACTATCTCTGCCTATGTCCGTTAAGGGAGATGCAATAGCAAGAGAGAAATTCTTCCTGCTGTCTACAGAGGTGACAGCAATGGGAAGGAGTTTGTAGATGCTTGTGGGGAGAACATCCAGGTCCCCCATGACGCTAAGACTGCAGAATATCTGAGCCAAAACGTCCCCTTCAGAGAAGGAAAGCCTGCCTCCGTCGTTCCCGCCTGCTGCCTTCCAACCGCGTCTTTGTTTCTCTACCATGAGGGACGTTTAAAGCCGGGACGGCAGAGCTGGGCCCACACAACCACTTGCCTGCCCGTCCCCCACACGCTGACATCCGCAGGAGCGGCGCTTGCGTGGCAGTGACTGACGCTGGGCCTCCTTGTCCCGCTCCTCTTCTCCCCTTCCTCCCGCGGGTGTCGGTGGCAGTGACTGACGCTGGGCCTCCTTGTCCCGCTCCTCTTCTCCCCTTCCTCCCGCAGGTGTCGGTGGCAGTGACTGACGCTGGGCCTCCTTGTCCCGCTCCTCTTCTCCCCTTCCTCCCGCGGGTGTCGCAGGGCCTGCGACCTGGGCATGGAGACGCGGCCCGGCTCTCTTCCCTACATCCCCCCAGCTGCAGATAACCGACGTTCCCACTCTCTTCTCCGCCTGTGGGGTTTCTTTCAGTGTGCTGGATTGTGGCCAAGGGAAACGCTGAAGAAACCAAGCCCGAGGCCTTGCTAGGTGAGGTGCTGCCAGGGCTCGGGTCAAGCGCAGGTTTCAAAAGCGAAGCCTGACTCTAGGGAAGCTGGCAGGAGGCAGCGGAGATCAAATCGGAGGAGGAAGCAGCCATCCTAATTGAAGCTTTGAGTACTAACGCAGTATTAGGCGGCCACCGTTAGCGTCTGTAGGCCTCCGGTTCACGCTGGCTTCGGTGGCAGCGTGCAGCCCTGCACACAGCTCCACCCGGGCCATTTCTTTGATGTTTCGCTCCACCGGACTGTGAGGCTAACTGGGCGTACGGGCTACCGGGGGCCGCCGCGTCCCACGAGGGCAGGCCAGGCCGTGAGGTGACCGCTCGGGAGGCGGCGGCCCCCGGGCCCACCCCGCGGAGGGCAGGGGGTCGGGCGCTCCCCCGCACTCGAGGGCGCGGGCCCCGCAGCGCGGGCAGGCCCCGGGGACGGCCCCGCCTCCCGCGCGGAGACCCGGGCGGCGCTGCCCTCCCTTCCCGCCGCCCTCCGTCCCTCAGGGCCGCCTCGGGCCCCGCCCCGACCGGCCACAGCCGCGCCCCGCCCCGCCGAGGCGGAGCCGCCGCCGGCGCCGCCCTTCCCTGCCCTCCGCGCCGGGTTACATGGCGGCGGCGGCTGCGGCGTCTGCGGCGAGGCGGGCGGGCGCCGGGCGGGAGCCGGTGGCAGGGCCGCGGGGCCCGGCCGTGTGAGCAGCGCAGACCCCGATGAGCCTGGGAAGGCCCGTGAGTGCGGCGGGGCGGCGGCGGCGGCGGCGGGGGGGCGGGGGGGGGTCTCGGGCCGCCGCACGCGCGGGCCCGGCCCCGCCGCACAAAGGCGCTTTGTTCCCTCCCGCCGGGCGGCGGCGGCGGCGGCGCCCCCCGGCCCGGCCTGCGTCGCGCCTGCCCCGCTCCGCCGGGGCCCGGCCCGGCCCCTCCGCACTGCGGCGGCGGCCCGGGGGCAGCGGCGGGGCCGAGGGGGCGAGCGGGCGCTGACGGGGCGGGCGGGGGCGGCCGCGAGGGGGGCGCTCCCCGCGGCCGGCGGCTGCGGCCCGGGCGGGGCCCCGCCGGGCCCGGGGTCGCCTCTCCCGCCGGAGCGGGGGCCGGGGGCGGCGGGCGGCGGCCGCGCCCTGAAGGGCGTTTGAAGGTAGGGCTCCTCGGCGCTGCGGCGGCCCCGCGGGGGCGCCGGGGCCGGTGGCCGCGGTGCGGCGCGGCCGGGCTGGCCGCCCCCCGCCCTGCGGCCGGGGGCACGGGGGTGGGCGGCCTCCGCCTGAGCGGTCGCCGGTGTCTGGAGGGGGCGTGCGGGAAAGGGGCGACGCTGGCGGGCGAAGCTGGCTCGTCCCGGCGGCGCGGCGGGAGGAAGGAAGGATGTCCTTTGCCGGGACGGCCGCGGGCTGGCGGCTGCCGGCGGGCCCGGCCGGCGCGGGGGGGGCCCGGCCTCCCCGAAGTCTGCGGAAGTTTCGCTGCTGAACTCGGTGCCGGCGGGGCCGCGCCGGCGGCTCCTCGCGGGGGACTCGGCGCCGCTCTCCAGCCGCCGCGCCGGGGGACGTGGGGGCCGGTGCCGCTGTTCCGCTGCCAGGGCGCCCGCAGGCTCCCCCATAACCTCGAGCGCGTTCAGTGGAAAAAGTAACTTAATACTTTTTGTAAGTAGCTTGAAACGCCCGATGAAAAGAGCTTGAAGAGAGGCCGCTCGAGTTTCGGCATTTGGAAGAACAGGTACCCGTGGCTAGGCAGGCAGGATGCGCACACTGGGCTTCTGCGCGATACCTCTTTCTCTGGCTAGTTCAGTGCCATTTTGGATCAGACTGACAATGGCCGAGTTAATTGTGTCATGGAAAAAGAAACGGCGGTTGACGTGTTGTCATGTGGCCTGTGCAAACGTTGATAAAAGCGCTGTTGCCAGCAAGCTTTTTTTATATATATATGAATACGTATGTCTACGTGTGTGTGTGTGTGTGTGTATGTAAAAATAACATTGTGATAGCATGATGTGTTTATAAACCAGTTACAAGTTCCAGAAAGTGGTGGCTCAGAGTAGAGGTAGATTTTAGTTTGGTAATTGGGTTCAGAAAATGTGTGCTGTAAAGCTAAAATGGGAACTTTGATTTCAACCTCTCGCTCAGGCTCAGTCCTTGCTTGTGCGGTCGTTATCTTTAACTCACTCTTGACTGGTTAACTGTTCAGTGGAACAGCAGATGGTAGCAGATCTGCCGAGGTGCAGAAGGCTGTGGTTAGCTGATGGTAGGCTTCTTCAGTGGTGAGTTTTCGTTCAATTATCTGAAGGGAGGACCGAACCGTTTTTATTTATGATACAGAAAACCACAGTGGATCTTCGTGTGCTTTTACAGATCTTTCAGAAGATTTATAAACTAATAGTAACATTTGCTGACTGCCAGCACAGAGTTCCCTAAACAGCGTGGGGAGCAAGTAGGAGGCTTTAGAAAAGCGGCAGTTTCGTGAGTTGGACGATGACTCACTCTGCCTACTGACTGCAACGTGGCTGATCTAAAAAAAAAATACTTCTGTGCCCCGAATTTTTATAGTCAAGGGGATAGTACTTAGCAGGTTGTGTAATATGTCATTAGTCATTCTTGGTCTTTCTCTTGTGAGTAATGATTTGATCATTATGTGGTCTGCATAATGAAATTAACTGGTACCTTTCCCTCTTACTTGTATTCCTGAAAAAGTAAACATCTCATACTTCACTGTGTTTCAGTGTACATCCTGTTTCCTGAAAACTGTGATAAATCCACGTGCAGAAGTTGAGCACGAATTGAGGGGGCTGCTTGCATAATGCATGAAGCTGGTCGTGTGTGGTCATGTCTGCCAGGACTAGGAATAATTTCAAAGACGACAGCCCTTCTGTGGGTCACTTCTGTTGCCCTCTCTGAGAACTGATCTGTTTTAAAAGCATAGTTGTAAACCACTTAGGAAACTAGTAGCTTTTTGTTTCCTTCTTTAAACTTTGTGGGAGGAAGGAATAAAATTACCACTTAAAAAACCCAGTAGTCTTGGAAAGGTGACAGCGTAAATGAAAACATCAGTGTCTGCGTGAATAGCCCGTTCGGCACAAATTTGGGTGATAAGCACCCCCTTTTTATACTGTAGTCCATCATGTGTTGTAAGAGGTCAGAGCATGTTACACACAACTGAAGAGGAATTTGTCGTTTTTGTTCATTTAGTGTGTATTTTCAAAACAGTGGGTTGGACTGATGGTTAGGACTTCCATTGAAACTGAAAACGTATAAACTTAACAGGTGTTGGTGTCACTCTTTGTTAAGTATTAGTGTTTTAAAGAACCCATCTCATTATTTTCCAAAGTTAAAAACGACTGTAAAATGAAAAGAAGAAAATTTGTTACTTTCAGCTCGTTGTGGCTTGAGAAAAGCCTTGATTTCTTCTAGTTGATTACCTTTTAAGTAATTATTATCTTAGTCAGAGTGAAAGACAGTTTGAGGTTAACTTTTTATTTTCCATCCCTCTTATCTGCTGCTGGTTCACAGACTCTTTGGCTTACATGTCTGTTTGCTGTTAACTCGTGGCTGGGGAGAATAGTTCAGCTGCTTCCCTGGCGCGAGCGATGCTCTGGGGCTGCGGTCCTGGCGGAGGGGCCAGCCCATGGGCGATGGCAGGGAAGGGGCTGTGGCATGTGGCTGCGCGAGGGGAGAGATCGAACTGGCAGAGCGAAAGAAGTACGCCTTTAATGGGAAAGTAGTTAATGCTGGGGTTAGTTTAGAAGCGTATTTTTTTGTTTAGACAAGGATATATGAACCTGCTACAGCATTTCATCTGTTACGTTTCCAAAGTAGAATTTTCAGTGGCATTGAATGAAAGATCACTCTCAATTACTGAATCTTAATTTCATTTGTTTTAATAGTGGGGCATTTTTGCTGGGATGGTCTCTGCGCTCACCGTACTCATGTGAGGTACTGTATCTCTTTGGTAGATAGGCTGCCACCTGGTCAGCTTCCTTGGACTAGATCCTGGTTTGAATGATAGCTGGGCCCTGCTTTTTGTGGCTTGGGATTAAGTCATTTGCTCATAGTTACGCGGGAAGTTTGTAGCAGGATCAGGTCAAACTGAAGGCTGCAATGGGTCGCTTATGTTGTCAACATTTGTTTTCTTAGCTAAATCACTCTGATTCTGAAAATCATCGTATACCTTCTGAAAATGTTGCAATTAGTGGTCACCTAGTGGCGGGATATCGTATAAGCTGATGATTAAAAAATCCTCATTTCAGGGATACAGGATGAAAATTTTAGGACTCCTACTTCAGTAAGCAAGTGGGCCATAACTCCCTTTCTCGTTGAAACAGTAATGTCATAACTGCTCTCATGTTGTAGTACTGCTGCCGCCTTCGTTTAGTCATGGCGGTAAGGGTTAGGATCTGGGTTACGGTGAAGAGATCGGCCGATCTTACTCCTTGCTACTGATGGGCATCTTTTCAAATCTGATCCTGTGCTGTTTAATGGAACTAGCTAAAAGAGAGGTTCCAGATGTGTCATCCAGCTGCTGCATACTGATTCTGTATGGCTGCATACTGAAGACATCAGCAATGTGAAACAATAGGCCTAATTATGGGGAAGAATACAACTGGTTTTAGGTGGTCCTGAGGATATAAAATACAGCTTATTGCATGGTATTTGAACAGAGGCCTTGGACCCTGAGTTAACATGAAATTCAAAGTGTGAGTATAAGCTACAAAAATGAATTTCCATAACAATTTTTTGGGGGAGTGGGGAATGGAAGGAAAATGGCCTGGGGTGATGCCAACTTTTTTACAGGCATCAGCTCACAATGAGTGAGCCTGAAAATGGTGCATGTGAATGAGAAGATATTTTTAGGTTTAGAAAAACGTTAAAAATCAAGAGGCTAGACTTCTGGTTTTTACAGTTGTGAGAAAAGAGTTGGATAGTCACTGATGCTCTCCCGATTAACTCTAGGATAAATTTTATATTTGTTCTTTAAGTAAATTCATGGGTATTATAAGGAGGGTCCTCATGCTGGTGTCTTAATATGGATATAAATTCAAGGTAGATTTGGTAAAAGTAACAGTGTTACCTCATTGTGTTTAGACTAAGGTTATAATAACCCTTGTAAAACACTGTCTAAAATTAGGACTCTTGGCAGCATGCAAAGAAAGGAATCTCAAGGCGATAGTTATACGTGCTGAGTAAAGAAAGCTCTGAAGATCACCCTTCTGGCAGGGCTCTGTACCACATCAGTGGAGGGCAGCTCAACACTTTTCAGTTTAGAAGTACTACATTTGGTGATCTCTATTTGAAAAGAAAAACCCAGCAGAGGATAGCATTTCTTTCCTTGCTTCTTTCCTGGAGGCAGGTGGTATGTGGCAGGAGGGAGCGAGCCGGGGCACTGGGGCTGTGTGTCTTGGTGGCAGTCAGGCTTGAGCCTAAGGAATGGTAATATTTAAATGTGTTGAAACAGTCTTGTGTCTGTTTGCCAGTGTGCCTTTCTTTATTTTTTTTTTTCTGCATGCGATTCTGATCACTTTAGTGAATTGAGACCATTATTTAGAATATGTTAATAGTTTGTCAGCTGCTCTTGCTGCCCTGTTAGGAGTGGAGAGACTTGTTTTGCTTGGTTCCAGTTGTCCCACTGAAGTGCTAGCACAGCTTTAAGGGAAAACATGCGTACAATTAATTCTAAAGTGTTGGGATAGTTTGGAGAACTTTACATTTATTTAAAGAGCTGGGGGAAGAGATGAAATATGTTTGTGTTAATCTAAGATTGAGAAGACGACGGTGGTTTCGTGTGACCTATAGTTGTTGGGGAAGAACATACAAGTGACTTGTAATGGAATTACCCAAAGCTTACCACACTGTGTCAGGTACATCTTTGACTCTTCTCTTTGTGGCATCTTTGACCTTTTAAAAGAAATGAGGATGTTGTGCAAAAATGCAACGTATGGTCTTTATGACTGCATTCTGCTGCTGCAGACAGGGCAACTTACTGAGAAAAATTACCACTTTTGTTTTTATAAATAGTAGTTGCATTCATTAGACTATTAAAAAATAAATGATGTCTGAAAGTGCCCATATGTTAGGGGAAGTGGTTATAGAATATATCAGTTACTGTGTAAAATGTACTCGCTGTTAGTTTTCTCTGTCATCTGGGTTGGATAAGTGTAGAAGTAATTGACAAAGTAATAGCATTTGTCTAATATGTAGGAATTGCCCCTATGATTCCTGTAACAATGAATCTGTAGAGGCAAAATGATGATTTGAGATGTTAGTAAACTTTATCCAAAATCACAAGGATTTCAGCTTTATAAGTGGCATTGGGTGTGGATTGTATCTTCTGGAAAGTCAGTAAATACTGGGAGTGTACAAACCTTACCTTTTTTGTGTGAGCGGTATCCGGTTGTCTTTTATTATGGTGAAATAGTTAAAACCCTAATTTTGTCTTTGAGTAAAAGTTTTGAGTGGAAAGAATTATTCAGAAATTTAGTGACTGAGGTGCAGGATATTATTGTTTCTGACTTGGCTCTTAACAGCTGTATTGGAGGAATTACCCTGTTTTCTGTGATACTCCATTCTTTATTAAGATTTAGTAGGATTTTTCATTGCATGCCTTATATTCTCAATAGGTTATATCTAAAACTTTCACAGTATATGTTTAGAAATTGTGGCTGGTGATTATTGTCAGTTATCCTCTGCAAGTATGAAAAGTAAATGTCATTTCTAGCTAGTTTAGCTTTTGTGATGGTTTCTTATTTTGTAACTGGACACTAAACAAGTTGTATATTTAGGACAACTTAAGGAGTTGGGGGAGGAGGAAGACTTCTGTATGTGCTAGAATACTGATGTATTTTTCTCTCCTTTTCAGGTTGTCACGGAGTAAAATGGATGGTAGCTTTGATTGTGATTGTGGTGAGCTGGAGCCACCTGATCATTAACAGAAGGCATCTTTTGTAAATCAAGAGCTGCCAGTTTCCCATTTAACTAGACTGTAAACAAAGGAGAGAAAAAGGAGGAAGAAGGAAAACAAAAATAGTGCTTACCAGCACCATAGAATGACGCTGCTCAGGACCAGTCCAACACTGAATGTATCTGCACTGTGAGGAGGAGGATGTTAATAGAAGCCTATTATGTGCATATTTATTCACATTTTTGTTAAATGTTAACCAGTTCAGCACAGTAGAGCTGAGTGCATAGTATGTCATTTCATTCCGTTTGAGTTTCTTGTGAGTATTTTCTTTAATGTCTGCAGAAATGCTGCACCTTTCTTGAACTATGAATGCTGCAATCTTTCTATCTTATGCTCGGTTTGAGTTCTAGAGCTTACGGGCTCTAAATTCAAGGGGACACAACAGGCCTGGCTGGCTCATAATGAAATGAGAGTGTCAAGAAACCATCTTGCAGTCAAAGCCAACTGTTTCTTCTCCCTTTCTGTAAGACCTTTCCTTCAGATACCAGTGGAAGTGTCTCCGTGTGTTTACAGAAGCTTAGTAGTTTGAGGAAAAAGAAACGTAAAGAATTTAAAAATGGCAGAAAAATTTGAAAGTCTCATGAACATTCATGGTTTTGATCTGGGCTCTCGGTATATGGACTTAAAACCACTGGGCTGTGGTGGAAATGGCTTAGTTTTTTCTGCTGTCGATAATGACTGTGACAAAAGAGTGGCTGTCAAGAAAATTGTCCTTACAGATCCCCAGAGTGTTAAACATGCTCTACGTGAGATCAAAATTATTAGAAGACTTGACCACGATAACATTGTCAAAGTATTTGAAATTCTTGGTCCTAGTGGAAGCCAGTTAACAGATGACGTGGGCTCCCTTACAGAATTGAACTGTGTTTACATTGTCCAGGAATACATGGAGACAGATCTGGCTAATCTGCTAGAGCAAGGCCCTTTACTGGAAGATCATGCCAGACTTTTCATGTACCAGCTGCTACGTGGGCTCAAGTATATTCACTCTGCAAATGTTCTGCATAGAGATCTCAAACCAGCTAATCTTTTCATTAATACTGAAGACTTGGTGCTGAAGATTGGTGACTTTGGTCTTGCACGAATCATGGATCCTCATTATTCCCACAAGGTATGTGAAGAGTGGGAATATTTAAGTGATGCACTGACAACTGTGCCGCCTTAAAATAGCATCTTTCTCCCTTTTGCAGAGGTAGATAGTCTGTGGAAGGCCTTGTTAGCAGATGGGATATCGTGTTAGGGATCATACAGTAGAACTGGAATGCGTGCAAACAGAGTAAAACGGATCTCTGGATGGCATGTTTTGTCTCAGATAGGACTACTGCAAGCATAAAATAGAACTTTCTTTTTTTTCTGGATGTGTTCAGAAAAGCAGATTTTTAACAGTGAATACAGAACCTCAGATTAAGAGCAACATTTAGAGGCGTAACTATAGAAGCCTTAGATAAGTTTGTAAGTGGCACATTCATAGTGTGCAAGTGTGGCTGCTTCCTGGGGTTGATTTAGAGATACTGTCTTCCTCGTTTAGATGATATTTCACAAGAGAGTTCATTATTATCTCTGCATTTATTTGGCATCTGGGAATAAGAAAGTTTTGCTGCAGTACCTCATTTGACTAATAAATAGTGTCATACTTCTATATTGTTGCTGTTCACTCATAAAGATATTACTGTTCCATTTTAAAAGGTAGAAAGGCTTAGTAGGGGGCGCATGGTACTATCCCTAGGACCCTGAGACAAAAAAAACTTGTAGCAGTGCCTTAAAAAAAAAGAAACAAGTAATTAAAAAACCATACCTCTTAAAAACCTAAGTAAGCTTTTTTCTTTTTCTTTTTCTTTTTTTTTTTTTTTAAATTCATTTCATTAGGGCCATCTTTCTGAAGGATTGGTTACTAAATGGTACAGATCGCCCCGTCTTTTGCTTTCTCCTAACAACTACACTAAAGCCATTGACATGTGGGCTGCAGGTTGCATCTTTGCTGAAATGCTGACTGGGAAAACCCTCTTTGCAGGTGGGTGGAATAGCAATGTGTGTATATATTCCTAAAAGAAGTGGTACTGCTTAATTATCTTCCTGAAGAAAGGTTGATTCTCATGGCTAATGACAATAGTCATTGACTATCAGGATATGCTATATTATTATGCAATTATATAAGCAAGCTATAAATTGATGTACTTGTAAAGCAGAAGACGTTTCAATTTTTGTTACTCATACTGGTGTGTATTCAGATAAATATCACAATTTAATTTAGTACTCGCGTAGATGGTAAATCTGTCTGTAATTAGGTTAAGCTAAATTTATTGGATGCCTAAGAAATGTTCTAAATACATGTATTTTAGTGAATTTATGTATCCAGGGAGTATTTGAGGCTTATGAATGCCCCGAGTATCATATTCATAAAGATTTTTTTTTTTTAATGATGAGGTTATCACTTCTCGCTGCTTTATATTTTAAATTATGAAAGAGTAGCCAGTTTTTTCCCATTCCCATTTTTTTGTCATCTACAGACTGTTCTGACCTGACCTTTGTTTCAGTGCTATAGGGAGGAGTCTTAAGATTTAAAATTTAGTGTGGCATACCAAGGAAATGTGTAACCTCCAAATGTTTCTGGTAAGATGGGAAGCAATGCTCTGGTCTCACTGGGTGCATCTACATTAGTGCTTTCGTTAGGATCAGGAGCAAATTTTTGAAGCAAATCTCTTGATGGCCATCCTGTACCACATTGCTGCTTTAGCTCAGTGCACAAACTAGAGTCTTTTTGGATAAAGTGAAACTGCCATTCGCACTGTAGGAGGTACTGTGCTCCACCTGCTGATAGGCATTCATTCAGTCCATGGGAGCAGATGAGCTAGTCTAGAGTAAACCCCTGAAATGCTTATTTTGTGTGCACTCTGGGGCCTCAGTAGCAGCTGTCTCATTCAGGCTTGCTCTTGGATTTGCTCCTATTGGTCTAAATTACTGGGGTAATGGAGATAAAACCTCTAAGAACTGAGCCTGCATTTCAAGGTTCACATTCTTTTAGGTACATGTGGACTAAAAGCACGCCTCTGCAGTAATTCTTAGCTTTGTACGTCAAGGTAATGAAATTGAGAGCTTTTTTCCCATTAAGTACTGTTAAAGGAGTACTGTCACCTTGAAATCATTATTTTATAAAAATCAGTGATTAATATGTGAAGAGGCTTTTCTTAACTTGCAGTGAGTTGCTAACTCTTTGAGTTACTAACTATTGGAGTAATGTCCCCAGTGTATTAAACGCTTGGCTGATAAGAGATTTATTGGGTTTCTATTGCATCAAGCACTTCTACTGGAAAATAGTGAAATAGTGGAAGAAAGTCTGTGGATTTCAGCGTAGATTGATTGCAACTGAGAGCATTTTAGCTTTTTTTTTTTTTTGGTAGCACTGGTATTTGCCGAAAGTTTTTATTGGTCTATTATCTGTGTAGTGAGATAGATTTTTTTTTTTTTTTTTTTTTTTAAAAAAAAAAAAAACAACCTTGGTCTTAGTAACAAATCCTAAGTTTATAAGCTTGTTTATGTGCCCTAATTGCATTGTGTAAATACCTAGAAAAATATTTTTAGATGTCAAAGTGTCCCTCTGGTAATTTAGCATTGCAATAGTTTTCTGATCTAAAGACTGGACTTCTTAACGTCATGCATTTGGAAATGGAAAATGGTTGGAGATATGACAGTTAGCCTGTCTAGACTCTGAATAAAATTCTCTTGCAAAGTTGTTTGGAGGGCTTGATTTGGTTAATTTGCAACTTCCTGTCTACTTTTGAACCATCCCTTAGGAATTCTGCTGTCTGGAAAGCTGACTGGAATGGGAAGGAAGAATGCAGATTAAACTTGCAGAATACCTGGGATGGGGGAAGGAAGGGAAGTTGAGGCAGAGGAATACAGTAGCTGTTCCAAACAACTTTTGTAATTCCTTCTTGTATTAAAAAAAAAAAAAAAAAAAAAAAAAAAATGAAATGCTCATTTCATTTATAGTGGAAAGCAAGCTCATTAATTTTAGGATGGATAGGACATGAAATAATGATACAATGCAATCTGTTTTCCAGCAAATTCCAGACAGTATAACATCTGATAGATTATATTAAGTAATTTGTAATAGTCTGAAGCAGGAGGACAAAACAGCTTTTTCAATCCAGCAAGTAAGTTAGCACAAGGCAGGACTGATTCAGTTGGGGAATGTAGGTCTTGGTCAGATTTTCTGTAGTGACTCAGCTTTTCTTTTAAGTCATCTGGCAGATGTGTGGTAGGATGTCCAGTGCAGACTGTCGTGCAAACTGCTGAAGCAAATGGGTAGCGCATAGATTTTGAGATGGTACAGTCTCTTTCTGGCCCTGCTTATTTTTGTATTTAATGTCACATGCATCAGTATCGCTGATGATTGCCCAGAGCTGCTTGGTGAAATGCTGGCATGCAAACAATCCTATATAGTTTCATCTGTTAGTTGCATCTCTAGGGTGCTACATGCTTCTTGGAGCTGAACAGTAAATTGAGGTAGACAAGCTATATTTCTGGGTACTCCAACTTCAACGTTGGTACTGAATATAGATGCCATTCATTATTCAAAATTCACCTGCTGTATAGGCCCTTACGGTTCTTTACCCAGGAAAACTTCAGATAGTGCTAAAAGTGTACTATCATTTCAATCATAATACAGTACTTCTTCCCCACCCCCCCCCCAAGATTACACTGCTTAACTGGCAGGTGATTTTTTTGTCTTGCACCTGACAGTAATACAGGGTTTCAGAGTAGAATATTAATACTGATGGTTGTGGCCTGTAGGATCTCTTGCTGAGCTACACAATTACTGTTTTTATTAATAAGGGACATATAATTCAGAGTGAGGTCAAATACTGAATTCATTAGGTGGATCAGTTGAAAGGGGAAGATTGCAGTATATAGTATATAACAAAAAGATAGTGTTGCTGTAGAGTACCTCATCCATGGTGAAAACACCCTTGCAAAAGCTTGAGGTTAGGTCACTTAATCTGTGTGTAGCAGCTCTGTAATTCTTCATACACTACAGCGTTTTTGAGAGCTCTTCAGATTATCATTCAAATTTAGAACTTCAGCCTTTCCTCTGTTGTAGGAGATAATAGTCTTCTACTGAAAATAGCTGCTTAGGGCACAAAATTTTGATGTGCCTTTCACATGCAGGGATCAGAAGTGTTTGAAGTTGAAATGGCAGCTTGTATTTTCTCTTGGTGCTTAGGTGCGCATGAACTTGAACAGATGCAGTTGATTCTAGAATCAATTCCTGTTGTACATGAGGAGGACCGTCAGGAGCTTCTCAATGTAATTCCAGTTTACATTAGAAACGATATGACTGAGCCACACAAACCTTTAACTCAGTTGCTTCCAGGCATCAGTCCTGAAGGTAAGTAATTCAGAAAAAAAATACTTCCTGGATTGCAAAATCATAAAATAGTGAACAACTTTACAGTGCATATGTGTGATTGTTAAAAGCAAGTTTCAATTAGAACAATCTTTGTGTTCTCTGAAGAAGGATTGTCTTCTGCTGTAATAAATTTTGCTTACATGATAGCTACTTGGTCATCTTTGGAGTAGAATTGTGAATCTCTGCTGGACCTGTTTGCACTGAAAGATTGATCAAATTGCTCTATTTTGAGACACTGGCCTTCCAAATATAAGGGCACATTGGAATGGAGTCATTATAAAACAACCATCTTTCAAATCTTTTTAAGAGAAAGTCCCCAAACCAAATTGACAGCAATGTTTCCTCATTGCTGTTGGTGGATACTGATCCAGCTTGAAGTATTCTGTCTCTTAGTATTTTTTCCTGCTTTCAGTTAAATTTTTATTGATCTTAGATTTGACCTCCACTCTTCTAGCTTTCCTATGGCTACAGAACATATATTTGGCAGTATAGTGTCAGTAGCTGATACTTCACAGGTGGCTTCTTTTAAGCAAATGCACACCTCTAGAGCAAAGCACTGCACCTTAATCTTAAATTCTAGATGTCTGAAATGTCACTTTTCTCCTGTTTAATGATAACTTTTTCTCTGCAGCGCTGGACTTTCTGGAGCAAATTTTGACATTTAGTCCCATGGATCGATTGACAGCAGAAGAAGCTTTGTCCCATCCTTACATGAGCATTTATTCCTTTCCAACGGATGAGCCTATTTCAAGTCATCCTTTTCACATTGAAGATGAGGTTGATGATATTCTGCTGATGGATGAAAGTCACAGCCATATTTATAATTGGGAAAGGTAAATTTATCACTTACTGGGCACGTAACATAACTGAATGGTTTTGTGCTTGAAGTAATGTTGCTTCATGGGCATCGTTTCCTTTTCTGTTTGTTTCTTGTTCTTGAGTTGAGAGTGCACTGCCTATAAGGGAAAAGTTATTGTCATTGGGTTTATAATTCATTAGACTGACTTGGATATGCTGATATATTCCTGAGATGCACTTAGGACTCTAGAATTTAACGTTAATCTCTCCATTACTTTTTTTTTCCAAAAAGATATTTCTCTAAAAAATAAACTTTTAAATAAAGAGAGTTTTAAGTATGATTGTCTTGTCTAATGATTAGCTCATATAATAGTAAAGAGGTTTACAGTAGTCATTTATCAGTTAAACACACTTTAAGGAAGAGTTCTGTAAATGGAGTGAGCTATTGTACGTAATTCTGGACTTAAATCTTTCAGATGTGCATATGAGGATTACTTTATGCCAGATTAAACTAAAAACCTGGAAG
The DNA here is from genome assembly GCF_030463565.1 of Pelecanus crispus. Lineage (NCBI taxonomy): Eukaryota > Metazoa > Chordata > Aves > Pelecaniformes > Pelecanidae > Pelecanus > Pelecanus crispus. The sequence goes on from NC_134649.1 coordinate 14,372,843, forward strand.
AGGTACCTGACTGGGTTGAGGAAAAACTTTTATCTGTGGTGAATTGTCATTATTCTGTAAGGGAATTTCTAAACTTAACTGTCTGTGTCTTGGGAGCTAGGAGACTGTTTTTTTCGCTGCTAACACTTAGGAAATTGTTTTACAGATACCATGAAAGTCAGTTTTCAGACCACGACTGGCCAATTCATAATAACTATGAAGCTGATGAAGTTCAGCGTGATCCAAGGGCTCTTTCTGATGTTACTGATGAGGAAGAAGTGCAAGTAGATCCTCGCAAATATCTGGATGGAGATCGTGAAAAGTATCTGGAGGATCCTGCCTTTGACACCCACTTCTCTACTGAGCCTTGCTGGCAGTATTCAGATCACCATGAAAACAAGTATTGTGATCTGGAATGTAGTCACACTTGTAATTACAAAATGAGGTCATCTTCATACCTAGATAATTTAGTTTGGCGAGACAGTGAAGTTAACCATTACTATGAGCCCAAGCTTATTATAGATCTTTCAAACTGGAAAGAACAGAGCAAAGAAAAGTCTGATAAGAAAGGCAAGTCTAAATGTGAAAAGAATGGGTTGGTGAAAGCTCAGATAGCACTTGAGGAAGCATCACAGCAACTTGTTGAAAAAGAAAGGGAGAAGAATCAAGGATTTGACTTTGATTCATTTATAGCAGAAACCATTCAGCTTAGTTTACAACACGAGTCTACTGATGTTGATAAATTAAATGACTTGAATAGCTCGGTGTCTCAAATAGAGTTGAAAGGATTAATATCAAAGTCAGTAAGCAGAGAGAAGCAGGAGAAAGGAATGGCTAACTTGGCACAGTTAGAAGCTCTGTACCAAACTTCTTGGGACGGTCCGTTTGTAAGTAGTGGGGAGGAGTGCTTCCTCATCGACCAGTTTTGTTGCGAAGTAAGGAAAGATGAACAAGTTGAAAAAGAAAATACTTACACCAGTTATTTGGACAAATTTTTTAGTAAGAAAGAAGATGCTGAAATGCTAGAACCTGAGCCAGTAGAAGAGGGGAAGCTTGGGGAGAAGGAAAGAGAAGAGAGCTTTCTCAGTAACAGTGGAGAACTCCTCTTCAACAAGCAGCTTGAGGCTATAGGTATTCCGCAGTTCCACAGCCCTGTTGGTTCGCCACTGAAATCAATACAGGCCACGTTAACGCCTTCTGCTATGAAATCATCTCCCCAAATTCCCCACAAAACGTACAGCAGCATTCTGAAACATCTAAATTAAAACACTCAGCAGACATTTCTTTTATATTCATGAGATGTGTTTGTCTTTTTTTATTACTAGTGTAAGTAATTTTTTTACTTGAATCAGATGGTGTAATTTTGGTATGGATTTCATTAGTTTTCTGTTTACCATTGTTTTTACAATCCAGAATTGCTTTCTATACGTGAGTTACTTTTGTTTTTAAACTGGCATGTCGTTTGCACACAAAATTAAAGAATAGAGCAAAATAATGCAAAATGCAGGAGGTAACAAAAAATGCACTATACCGAGAAAAAAAACATTCTCTCAGTAAAACAGTGTCCATGTTTTGCAGAAAAAGAACTTGCCTTGAAATTTACACAGTGAGACTGTACATAATTGCATGAAAATATCTATTTTTCCCAAAACATTTTTTTCATTCATGCGTATCTTAGAGTTTTTCATACTGTACACATTTCTTAGACACATGATACCAGCAGCAACTGAAATGAATGCAGAATTTGGTACGCATGTGTTATCTACCTCAAGGTAACAGCAGTATGTGGCAAAACATTAACCACCCATAGTGCTTCTCATTATGCACTTCTATTTAGCCAGCATTATTGTAGTAGCTATTCTTATTGAAAATCATTCAATATTTATAAATGTTCTGGTATGCATTCTTTATAGTGAAGTGTTAATATGCAGCACTTTTATTTATTTTAGCAAATAAGTATATTTCTGTAATTATAGAAAGTCAACTTAATTTTTGACTTACTTTTCAGATAAAAGTTTTTGTTTAGCACTATGGTTTTATTGCCTACATAGCTGGATATGTATTAACATCGGCTTATTCTGAGGCTATCCAATACATTTTTTTTTTATTTTTATTTTTTAGTTTTCATTTCAAGTAAAGCACTCACTGTGTATAGGAATTTGTAATTGGAGGTGCTTGATCTCTACAAAAGAAATTAGGAATTGCTTTATTATCAAATGCTCCTAGAAGTCTTAATTGTGTTCATTTTTTAAAAATTTTGTAATGTTAGTTGTGTGCATGGAAATAATTAAGGTACAACATTACTGTAGGTTAAAGTTCTATATGGTGAGACATTTTGTTTTTACTGTATGTTTTTACTGAATGATTCCTGTCCCACTCCCAACCCCCCTCAAAAGCAAGCATGAATAAAATTAGGATAAATATAGCATGTAGCATCTCGGTCTTCTGAAAATTTGTTTTACCTTCTGATTTTTTTAAATACTGGATGTATCATTGGCTCCCCTGTTTAAAATGAAAAACAAATAAAAACATGGCCAGCAAAAATGACTCTTGGTTTTTGATGCTTTGTACAATGAAAGATGGAGGTGCTACTGTAATGCAGCTGGCTGTGCTGTGAAGGCAGGCCTGCTCGCCTGCACTCCCTGACACAAGGTGCTCAAGGAAGCATGAGAAATTGTCTTGCAGTCTACCCTGGAAGGGCTGCTGCTGGGGATGCAGCGCCCTGGAAGGAGACTCCAGAAGTACGCTGCTGTCCTGGTGCGTATCCCTGTAATTAAGAAAATCTTGTGCAAAGGTACGGCTGTGAAAAGTGCTAAGTGTACGGTAGTGTCAATAACCATTTTTGATGAAAATTGACTTCCAGAGTATAAATGAGCATTACTGTTTTACCAACTTTTTAGACAGAATAGTGTTAAAGTGGAAAAGCTGCTTCGAGTGCGTGTGAGCACGTTCATGTTGCTGGCAACCTGGAGCAAAGGTAACCATGCAGGTACCTCAGCCAAGAGCCTGTCTGGAGCGCTTTCATGAGGAGTTTGAGGAGCGGGACCGGGTAACCCCTATGGGCTGTTTCAAAATGCGCGCATTGGGTCTCTGTCGCAGCAAGCCCTAAGAACAGCATGATTTCTCTTCAGTTCCTCCTGTCAGAACCATTTCCTGAGGGAGCTAATTAGCCATACAACAAAGCTACATCTTTTGGCAAACTCCTACAACTTTTTCCATGACAGTGTCTTAGTTCCTCCAAATTTTTCCATCCTTCCTCCCCCGCTCGTCTGGCAGGTGGCACAGCTGCAACTCACTTAAAACAAGGAGCTGCCCCTTCAACATGGCAGCAAATGGTCGCCTGGGGAGATGGGACACGCTGTATGTCCTTGGGCATGGTATGTGAATGTTTATGCAGGCACATCAATTTCTATGTATGGGGCTGTAGGGAGGAGGAAATGGCTGGCTGCCCTCTCCTAGGTGAGGGACTGTTTTGAAGTGGTGTGGTAGGGTTTTTTCTGATACGGGATGGAAGCAGTGGGTGGGAAGTGCTTAGAAACTGGAAACAAAATTCAGCTTCAAAACATCTTGTGCAAATGAAGTCTTCCCCCCCTCCCCTTCCTTTAAGAACACCAATCCAACTCAACAGTACTGAAGCAGCCTGTAATGGTAGAAGGGGAACATTTTACACTCAAAAAGGAAGGGGAGAGTCAAGTGTTGAACCCAAATCCAGCACGGTGCTTCACCACCTTTGACTTGGGAGCAATGCTGTACAGGCACTGCTGGCTGCTTCGGTGAAAACCCTGCTCTCGTAACAGGCTCCATCCATGGATTGTTGGAGGGTACAGCCAGGTGGTCTGGCTTAGTAAGTAGAACTAATTCCCCATGTGGAGACAATTAAACAAAGTAGAAGTGCTTTCTAAGAACCATACAAAGTGAAATCTACTGCTAGAAAGTGAAGGTACGTTGAGCGTGGAGTTGGGTTCTCCCTTGGCAAACCGCAGGAGTCCTGCGTTGGAAGAGCAGCCTGCAGAAAGTGAAGGATTTCATGGGGTGTTCCCAGCAGGTGGAAGATGGTTTCTGTCCCACACTCATCAGTCATGTCCATCCCTGCATGAAAAAAATAGTTCATGTGTAGCCCTTTGGCTGTGACCTAGCAACTGAATTGTCTTTAAAAACAAATTATGGAAGGGGTTTAAATTATAAGCCAGATAAAGGGAGCGCTGTTTCATGCCAAGGTGCTTGCAAAGTAAAATGGAACACCCATATTTTAGAAAAAAGCAAGTGAAAAATGAGGACGTTAAGCGTCTTTTAAAATTGCCTTTTCTTCTCTGTGTGGTCTTTGGCTAAAAGGCGGCATTTTGAAGTATGTCTACCAAGAACTTCAGCTAGAAGAGTTGATGTTTATGCTTACTGAACAGACCAAGACAGAGCATGTTGGCGTGTACTGTCATCGCAGAAGATCTAATAATTGCAAACTGGCACAACGCTGAACAGTTTGTTCTGATCAGGAGTTCTCAGTCATGGTCAGCTAACTTTCACACAATTGTATTTCATTTTAATTAAATAAGAGTTGCTATATATAATCTCGGCTATTTATGTAGGACTTTGCCCACGCTGCCGTTAGTGGTATGCTTACAGCACGAGCAGCCTGTCTTCGCTGGGCTTTGCCTCGAGCGCAACTGGTCTGCTGGGGCTGTAGGCTGGGCGCCGGGTTCTGCAAACCAGCCGGGAACTGGGGCAGCTGGGCAGTGCCTGCTGCTGCAGCTTCTCTGCCACTGGTCAACCGGATAGCCTGGATCTGCAGCAATGAGTCCGCTGCCTACAGCTAGATTTGTATGCCTTGATGTACTTCGTTTTCCTGTCACCTTGCTATGGCTTTTTCTGCGCTGTAGAAGTTCAGAAGCACGCCTGGTACATACATTTAAACCCTTGTGAAACTCACTGGTCTGGCTTATTGCCTGGAGGCATTAGTTTACAGATGGGTTTTTAGTGCCTTTTTTACAGGGGGGAGGCTTCCTCCTGGAGAGTTTTTCTTCCATATGCAACTAATGTTGCTCTGGAGCTATTTTTTCTATTTTTTCTGTCCCCTTCTGAACTCGGCGATAGTCAGCGGTAGCAAGTTTTTCCACATGTCAACTTTTCATCCTTTATTCTACAAGCGTGTATACTACAAAACACAGAGAACTGTAGTTGGGGTCCTGAGGAATTCAGTGACATGCTGCAGTGCAGATTATTTCTGGGTATCGACAGCGGGGAAAAGCATCCTTGAACTAAATCTGCTCTCACAAGTCTTCTTCCCTTTATTTACACTCTTGTTGCTTTTTTTGTTGTTGAGACTTGGAAGGGCTTGTCGAGCCTTCGGTTAGGTTTTACAGGTAATTAAACAGTAACCTGTCCTCGTTCCTCCAAAGAGGCAATCCTGAGGAACAGCAGCCCTGAACCAATTTGTTCCTTATTCCTTGAATTATTTCAGTGCTTACAAAGTCCTGCAAATTCTTGTTTGTTGTTCTGCCACCGTTTGCGTCAGACTTGAGCTGAACAACATGGGAAGTAATGCTGTGGGGTATTTAGTAACAAGCAAATAATCCAGGTCACTTCTGGCACCCAGCGCTCTTGGGCTTCCATTCCATCGTCTCTATATTTAAAACGGTTATCTGCTTGCTCCGAGTGCTATTTGAGAACTCCTTAAAATACTGACTGTTGAAAAGTTCAATGACTTCTTTTGACTGAGAATTAGCATCGCTGATAAGGTGATTTGCATGTGCAGAAGGAGCTCTGCCCCAGTGGCTGGTGTGGCCGTGGTGAAGGCTGGGTACGGCCACACTCTGCAAATAGCTGTGTCAATAGCTGGCAGCAGCCGGCGCGTAATGTCATTGGCTTTTCTCTGGGATCTGTCTGTCGCATCCTGACTGCAAAGCAGCCTTTCTGTAGTGAACTCTGATAATAAAATTCCTCTTGTAATCTATGTGCTGGTCTACAGCAGCCGAAATTACTTTTAACCTTTATGGCACCCAGCCTGGATGTTATGCGTGGTGTGAAATATGAAAGTGTGCTTTCTGCAGTTGGGTGCAGGACAGGGAGCTTATGACTTGTCTGGCTTCGGAGCCAGTGATACCATCGCCTTTCACAACCTGCTCACCCTCCCCGGCCTTGGTTCCCTTGTTGATAAAATAAAGGTGCTGGGCTGTGATCACCTGCAGGAGTGCAGGCGGCGTGGCAGGGCTCCCGCGCTGGCTCGTGCATCCTGCGCTGCCACGGAGGCGGGGTCCCTTGCTGTCCCCTGGGACGGAGGGTCACTGGGTAAGAGCGCGGCTATATGGGGAGGGATGTGGGGAAGGACTTCTCCTGCATTAGTGGGGGACTTGGGTTAATCTACCCTTACTGATAATGCACTCGATCAGTGTTTCTAGGGTAGGGAGTCGTTACTAAATTGGTGGCCGATGGTTTGTTGGGTTTTTGTCAGTTTTAACATTTGTTTCCTAATTGGTAGAAGGCTGAAATATTATGTCCTAATTCGGTATAGTTCCACATTACTTGTGCCTTCACTTACATGTTTGATTTTTCCAAATTTCTTGTAACTTGCAGTTTAGGCTTATTATATTTTTCTAGTAATCATTTGTGGCTGAGTACAGTCCAAGGCCTGTGGGTGATCTCCTGCCTGCTTGGTTGAAGAGTACTGGCCACTCTCAGAATAGACGCGAGGCCTCATAAAATACAGGCTCTCCTTTATAGCTGAATTTTGCCATGTTCCTCAAGCCACACCCCTGCTGCTGTGCAGTGTGAAGGCTTCTCTGCCACAGTAATCCCACCGTGGCTGGTGCAAGGTAAGTATAAACCAAGCTGGTTTTCTGCATCATCATCTCCACAGCATCTTCCCAAAAAGGTGTCTCCACACCACGCAAGTGTAGCCAGGGTAGAGTTTCTGCTGTACAAGATGCTTGATCCTTAGACAAACTTTTAGTTTGCGGCCCGGGCTTCAGCTGTGGACACTCCAAACTCAGACTATGACAATAAAAGGACATCTTCTCATTCTTGTTCTTGGGAATGCCATTCAGATTGGATTAGAGCTTAAATCTTCAGTGCTAGAGGCTGTAGAAAGACAACCTTTCCATTTAATGTCTGTCTTGAATTTTACCATTTTTAATCATTCAAAGTCACGGAACTGAGTAACTGAATGACAGATTTATTGTGACTACTGTGTTTGTTTGGATATAGATTTAAACAGTACAGTTCTTGAAATAGCTGGATAACTAGCAGAGACATTTTTAAAGCCTATGATTAAGAAAGCAGATGGGTTTGTTTTTTATTTTGTGTTATGTCTGCCTCTCAGATTTTTTCTGCTAATTCTACAGAGTTTCTGTAGAAATTGATTTGTAGATTGTAGAAACAAATTTGATGTTGACACATACTGAAAGATTAAGTTACTTCTACATTCTAAATTATCTTTTTGGACCTTTATGCATGATATTTCACTGGTTTTCCACGATTCTTTATTTTCTTTTTACTTGCTTTATGCAGAGAGACCCTCAACTGTTTGAGTCTCTCAATTTTACATCCCACCTAGCTCTGTGAAGGAGCAAGGTGCCAGTCTATGCATCTATTGAAGTGCAGAGCAGACAGGAATGTCCTTTGGGTATTGCTGGCACTTATACCCGTATTTCTGTTGACCTTGCTAACTGCATCACGTAGGGTACAGCGTAGATTTCCAGCGAGACAAGGTACAAAACCTCACTGTGACTGGCTTAGGGACCTGTACAGAGAGAGGAGATTCATCATCCGGGGCAGAGGAAATCCACTGCCGGCAGCGGAGAGGAGCCGGGGCGCAACCACAGGAGAGGCCAGCTCATCCTCCAAAACGCTGGCGCAGCCTGGGGAGGAGATTTCCACCCTGCCTGCCAGGAATTACAGTCAGCATTGGCATGGGCAGGAGGAAAAATATGACGGGAAACAGGGAGATTAAAATAACCCCAGTGAAAACAGGATGTTGGAAAGCTGGTAACGGAGTGGGGCTGCAGGGCTGGCTGGCCGTGGAGGGCCATCCGTCTGTCTGCAGAGGGCTGCTGGGAGCAGCCAGGCTCTCCCACAGGGGCTGTTTTGGGGGAAAACACGCAGTTCGCACATGTTTCTGGGCCCACACCAAACGCCCGAGGCAGAGGCAGCGCAGCTCTGCTGGCAGCAGGCTGATGTCTTGTGTTCCCCAAAACATGACTGATCATGGCTATTTACACAAATGTGTTTGCTCACCTTCTCTCAACACCTGCCTGCTCTCTTTGTCATCGAATGAAGGTCATAAACCGTTCCCTACAACGCATCAGCCTGGCGTCATATTTATTTAACTGATATGACCTCACAGGCGCTGCCAAGCAGCGAAACGAAGCTCCATTTCACAGCTCGGCTGTCACTAGGGAGCTGTATTTCTCCCAGCTGATCACAGCCTGCTCTCCAAGCTGTGATCCATGGCTTCCTTCCAGCTTAAAACAAAACAAAAGCCAAACAGTGTTTTTCTCTTGCTAACTGACTCTTCCTTTCAGGGTCTGACAGCAGCAGTTACCGGCGTGGATTTACGGCAGGGGTGGCGGGTCCCTGCCGATGGGGGAGCTGGTTGCCATCACCAGTAGCCGGTTTGCGAACCGTCAGAGGGTTTTGCTGCAGCTGGCGATGGGCTGCCGGCTGGTGCTCGGTCAGCTCATCGAATCCCTCGCACACCCATCGCTGAGGTGTTTCTGCTCCTTTGTGAGCGGGGAGAGTTTGGGTGCCAGAGGCCGGTTTCAGCCTGGGAGAACGGGGTGGGCTCACAAAAGGGCTTTACATCGCGAAGTCCCAGTCTCCAGCATGTGTAGACCATGCTCAGAAGCAAGCATGAACTCAGCCTTAACACCGTAATTTATGAGTTCATTTAGCCATTAGAAAATGCATGCTAAAATCTCTGAGGCTAAACCAAACTGGTTTATTCTTTAAGGTAAAATAAACATTACTGTGTTCCACGAGTCCAAACTGCTATCCACTTATTTACTGTCCATGGTCAAATTTAATCTGCTATGTGCACTGCAAGTCACCAGTGTTTGTCAATGCAATGCAGAATCAGATGGGTGCAAAACAGTCCTTGGGTGAGAACTGTACCCTCAGCTTTAATCAGCTGGGCTGTGGTTATCCCGGAGCAATCCTTCTTGGTCATCTGGTCTTCTCCCAGCTGGGCGTTACAGCTGGATAGGCGTCAGTCTAGTCTGTATGACTTTTCAGCAGAGCAAGGAAAGCTCAGGAAATGGCGGGCTCCCCCAGGCTCTGCCCGGCACCGTGCGGGTCCCGCAGCAGTGAAGCTGGGCTCCGCTGGGTTTCCCTGGTATATCTGCAAGTTACTTTTCTCATCAGCATTGTGGACGACTGGGGTCCTTAGGATGCCAGCATGACTAGTATTTCCTATAGCCTCGGTTCCTCTTCTTCCATGCTTAATGAGACAGATTTGCTTTCCAGGTCCATAAAATAGTCAAAATGCTATGCTCATCCATGAACTTCACAGATGTTCACCACATCACTTGACTTTTATGACAGGTGAGAAGTAACAGAAGGTGATGGACTGCTTAAAGAGAAATAATCAGCTGGAGTTAGCGGCTGGCCTGCCCCAGGAGCTCAGGCACTTCCCTGGAGCAGAGGGATGCCCAGCTCCTTTAACTATCAGCCCCAGTACAATTTTTTCCCAAGCAGAGGAGAGAAGCTATATTTTTAAGCTGAACTTCTTCCCTGTTGCAGGATTTGACATGAATTTTGGCCTCTGCAGGCAGTATCACATGAGAGACGGCTTCAAACCCACGGAGCTGGGGAGCCCCCAGCACACAGGAGGGGAGAAACAGGGGCACCCCTGTGGCAGCCCAGAAAACAGTTCAAATTCATGTTAGTTTTAAATATTTGGCTCTAGAAATCTCTCCAGGCACCACTTTAATCCAATTTACAGTGTCTGGCTCAAGCGAAGTATGAGAAGAATTTGCCTAAGCTATTTGAGCTGCAGTGTGCAGCGGTGGGGAGCTGGGCAGGCAGGGCAGCTGCCTGGCACTGGGCCCCCGTCCCCTGGGACTGTGGTGGCCCAGCAGCCAGGAGGGCTCAGGCAGCCCGGGCTTGGGAAAGCACCAGCTCCCCAGCACAGGCACCCTGAGCACCGCCGGTGAGGACAGAGTGGCAGCAGGTCGGTGGCAGACCACCTTGGTCCTTCCCCGCCTTCTCCTTAAAATACCGTGAAGCTGCTGTAAAAACCAAGTTGGAGACCCCACCGCTCACGCCCTTGAGTAATATGCCAGCGGGGCATGTTGCCTCCAGGTGTCAGGGCACCCCGGTGCCATCTCACTGCCACGCACGCCCCCAGCCCCGTCGCCTGCCCAGCTGAGCTCACACAAATTTGGGAAGGAGATCATTTTCAAACAGTTTAAGCCACTTCGCTTCCTGGTGAGGGAAAGAAAGTCTCAGAAGGCTTTGCAGCATGCTTGGATGTTAACTGCTTTCCTCCTGCACCAAGAAATTGGGGTGTTGTCTTTTCCACTTTACAGCAGGGAAAATGGAAGGTGGAGCACTTAAGCCTCGCCCTGCCAGAGCGGGGTGCTGGCTGGCGCGTGACAAACCAGGCTCCAGCAGATGCTGGAGTTTGACTCACCTTGCAAGAAGCCTTAAGGTAAAAAAAAAGTCATTTACAGCTTTAGCTCTTACTTTGTCCCTGAAATCTATGCAATGTCCTGGCCATTTATAGAAACTAATGAACCATGTCATCTGAATATGGAGCAGTTGCAGGGAGAATTGGAGCGGTGATGGTGATTAAAGGTAGCATCCAGATGAGAAAGCAGTGGGAGAGCTCAGCACTGCTCCTTTCAGAGAGCAAAGTGTGCCGGTGCTGGGGAGCAGTGTCTTTTGGCAGAGGTAGCATGTCCTGCCTGGAGACAGCGCTCTGGCCATGCCACCTTGGAAAGACAAGTGAGGATGCTGGGCTGTGCTGGGGTTCGCTGGCTGGCCTTTGCAGCGGCGAAGGAGCGGGACTCGCTGGGACACATGCTGCGAGGCTGGGGACGCGCCCAGCCTCGGGTGGACAGTGCCACCGGCGCATGGCGTGGCCAGCCGTGCGGGCGATGCCGGAGGGCGCAGCGGTGACCACGTCTCTGCCCAGGCTCTCGGAGCTGCTCAGCGTGTCCCGGGAGTCCTGTGGGAAATCCCACCAGCCTCTCCTCCCCCAGGTTCTTACCGTCAGAGTTCCTGGGGTTGCCTTGCCCAGCCGAAGTCAAAGAGGTGTGTCGGGGAGCATGAACCTGGGATGCACAGCTGGCTGCCCCAACAAATGACTTGGTACAGTCACAGCGGTGTTTACCAAAACGCTCTATTTTCCTTGTGGCGTTTCTGTGCCTCTGCCCAGGACTCTGCTGCACACAGCTGCTGCTTCCGCCCTTCCCCTTAGCTGAGGAGTGATTCCTGACCTTGCTTTCAGAGGCAACGTGGAGGGGGAAAAAAAGAGACATAAGTTTTGGTCCAGACTGAATGGAAGGGAGGGAAGATCAGTTAAGCCTGTTATTACTGAAGTTGTGCTGTTTACCATTGTAGCATTCATGACTTGGGCCAACAGAGAGGTCTCAGGGATGGCATCACCACTGAGAGGTGGGGTCTTCTACTTCTCTGTTGGAGTTTCTCACACCAGGAAACCGAGGTGGGACCCGCATCCAACCACTGCTTAAGGACCTGTTTGCCATGGTGGTGCTGGAGCCCACCACGCATTGTTGGTGGTGGCCACCGCAGCACCTCCGCCTGTGCGGGCAGAGACTGCCTTCCCCTGAGAGCCACGTTGTAATGCTGTGATGAAGCTGTGATGTACAGACCCCATGTGCGGCCATGGCCCAACAACGCAGTGCAGGGCAGTCTTATCCCAACCCGGTAGTCAAGCAGTTTGTTCTGGCATACGATGGGAAACAAACCTTTTCATGGTTGTGGCAGAGCAGCATGAGCTGGCCCTAGGGCTGACTCTGCAGTCACGTGGCCGTGCATCCAAAGTGGTTGAACTGCCTCCAGTGCAGTTGTACATGTATTTTATGGCCATCATCACCATCTTTCCTGCCTTCTCCTCAAGGGAGGGCTTGAGGAATAATTAATTGATTAGAAAATACTGTCGCACGAATGCTGATGTAGGTCATTCTATATTGCTAAATAGTCAGTTCCAGTTAATGTTTTTTTTAATTTCTGAGAATGACGCTGCAGTCACTCAGGTGATGTCAGTAGTGTTCTGCCTACTGCAACAGCGTGGACTTTAGGAGGTTGGCACGGCAGTGCTGAGCTGCTGTCGCTGCTATGTTGGTAACACATCCAGAGCATTACAAATGAAAATTTCCAAACATGAAGGCAGCACTGAGGGAAAGGAAAATTTCCGTCCAGCGAAGTATTCTGCTATTGTCAGGGCAGTGTGGAGCGAAAGCAGAAAGGATTTCAAGACCAGCTTTCGGCTGCCTGTTGAAGCTCTGATTATAAAACACAGCCTGAATGCACCATGCCTGAACCAACCCCTCCCCCTGCCCAAACCTTAAGCCAAAGGATTTAAACAAGCTCTTATGTAATATGGTTTTAGTGTTTCCAGCAGAAATAGGTGTTCTAAATATAAATGATTTGCAGATAAAATAGGCTTATATAAAATGCTTTTACGTTTATATAACCTCATATTGGCATTGCACCCGACACCTCCATCAGCCATGAGCCCGGTGGCGGGGGGAGCGTGCGCGGTGCCGGCAGTGCCCGGTTCGGGTGCCGGCCTGCCAGGGCACAGGCTCGGGACTGCGCTGGCATCTGCAGTCACAGGTCAGTCCCTGTCCTGTCCCCAACCTACCAGCCAGTGCCCCTCCAGGGACGCTGCCTGCTGGAACAGGCGTGCTTGGGTTGGTACTTCTCAGGTTGAAGTCCCTTCCTTCTCCCTGCCAGGGGATTCACTCACAGCAGCAGTCACAGGATACTCCCGTGGTGTTCCCATTAGTGTCGGCCCCTGGGGCGGTGGGGACACCCCCAGTTTCTAGCAGCAGTGCCATGGTAGTGGTGATGGTCCAGGCTTAGCAGCTGGATGCTGCAGATGCTGCCCCTTGGGGTCAACTGCTTCGGTCCTTTAGGCAAAGAAAGTTGTTTTGAACATTGACAGCTGGAATCCTCCTTCACCTCGATGTGCATGCAGGGATGTGTATGCATACATGTGTGTAAGCATATATATTTATCTATACATATGACATAGTATAAGAGCTGACTGCCTCCAGCTCAGTGTTTGCAGCACGGCCTCAGGCTGCGGGCTTTTCCCTAGCCATGGCTGTAAGCCCAGCCAGCAGCCAGGCTCAGCTTGCCGTCACAGCGAGGCCCTCTGAACGCTTCAGGCTCTTAAGTTAAGTATCTCCTTCACCACAGAGCGTGTCATCAAAGGGTGAGCCCTCGTTTGCGACGCCTCTTCTCCATGGCCAGCTTCATCAAGATTGTTGTTGATCAAAGCTGCTGTGCTTCTTGTCCGGCTCAGTGGTGCATCAGGAACCGTGACAGCAGCCACTAATAAGGCTAGCAACAATTAGCTTGGAAATAGTGTCTTCTGAGCAGAAAACAATGGTTGCTACGTTACAACCTTTATGTATGGGAAAGATACTTAGTAAAATCTCGTGCAACAGCCTTCAGTGTATCACACCAACGGTTTGCTTTTAGGGGAAGGACTGATTACTAAGTATTTTTAGCTACCAACATGTGTACAACACATGCATAGAATTATACATAAATATATAGAGATATGAATAGATATGCATATCTTGTTTATACACACATATATTTTCATATATATGAGAAACAAGAATGCATTTTTTTAGCTACAGTGTATTTTTACAACAGACCAATACGATTTATATCTCTTTGCCATTTACATTTCCATTCAAAGAATGCCTTATTTAGGCTCATACCGGAGAAGCTCTTTTGACAATGTGGGAAGATGCTTTTTATTGTGAAGCCAGAACTGTCAGCAGGCTCTATTATTTCTGGTGGGACTGTCAGTTCTCCAAGTAACATGACTTCATTTTTAATCCAGGTCTGTTGGAAGACACTTGATCCATCCTGCTTTTGTCAGTCACAGAAGGCAAACTTGCCATAAAGAAATAGTATGTGTGACCTTCGAAAATAACTGTCGCCCTTTCCATCTTGGTCCGTGCTCTATTTTTCACAAAAGCCCATTTCTGTGGTGCATTATGGGGTAAATGAGCCATTCATCTTTGTCTCCACTGCCCTCACTTCTGCTGGGGGAGTGACTCCCTGCAGGCGCGTGGAGAACGCTGGGTCAAGCAGCACTCGGGCATCTTCTAGAGCTGGACCTGCAGGATTCATCAGTCGTTTCCCTTTTGGAAATCAATACTCGTCTGTAGTACAAGTGCTTCTGAGCCCTGAAAGTTATTAAATAAAGTCATGCACAGATAAAAAAGCAAAAAAGAAAACAAAAAAATAGACCTACAAAGTGGTCACAGAATGTTTTATGCCTCGCAGCCCTGAGACCACCTTAGCAGCCCTGCTGTGGAGGCTCTGCTTGAGCCTCAGGTGTACCTTCAGATGCAGCAATGTAGCTGGAGTGCAGCAGCTTTTTGTATTTAAATTAATGGCTGTCATAAGTACATAGAAGGCTTTTGGGAGCTTAAATAGGAGGTATCTATGTAAAGTATGGTTGTGTGAAGAACGGCATAGCAGCATGAGCTCCAGAGATCGCCTTTTGCTCAGGACACTGACAATGTGGCCGTGTCAATGTAATGTTTTGGAACTCTCCTCTCCTCTCCTCTCCTCTCCTCTCCTCTCCTCTCCTCTCCTCTCCTCTCCTCTCCTCTCCTCTCCTCTCCTCTCCTCTCCTCTCCTCTCCTCTCCAGGGAGGAGGTATGATATGTTTTGCAGCTTCCAGGGGGATCCACAGATCTTTGTAGTCAAACAACCCCCACACAATATGCTTAAGCTCAGATTTTACTTTACCCTTTTATCAGGTTTTGTCTCTGTGGTTTGAGTTTCACAGCCTGCCGCTGGCTTTTGGGCATTTGCCTCCCCTATGACCTGTCCCTGCGGATGCGCCAGTGCACCCCTGCCACTGGAGGTGCCGGCGCCCTGGCGTCCCTGGGGCAGTGGGGTGAAGAGCGCAGCCCCGAAGGCTCTTTAAAGCAAAGCTGAGCCTCTGCCCAGCTGCCTGCAGCAGTGCAAAGATGCAATCCGCTGTCGAAACTCGCCAGTCTAATTCTAGTCCTCCACGCCACAGCTTCATGTACATCCTCAGCTTACAGAAAGAGGCTTAGCACGCCTTATTCCTCTGCAGAGGGCTATAGATGGGGCTGAGGCTATGCTTTCTGCGCAGGGTGGGTGCCCTAGCCTTTCTCCCTGTGGCCCAGTACCAGGTGAGCCGGCAGTGTCCCGGGGAAGGGTGTGTATCACAGTGAGGTGGGACACGGCACACAATGGAGCTGGAGCACGCTGGCGGCACCGGCTCAGAGAGGGAGGGCGAGCCCTCCTGTACCCCCCAGAATGAAACTTCTCCTTGCCAGCACGGCTGCCTGGGTGCAGCTGAGAAATACCTACGGTCTCCGTGGCAGTTTGCTATGGGGAGCTCAGCAAGTTGTCTCTTTCTTCCCGCTTTCCCCTGGTTTAGCGCACAGACAGGTTGGATGCTGCTGGAGCGGGCAAAGCCACAGGCTGTCATGAACATGGTGCTGAGCGCATGGCATTTGTTCCTTCATGAGGGAGGAAAGAAGATAGAGCAGTGTAAGCCACTGCTATGATAATGGAACTGGAACCACCTTCAAGTTATAATACAGCTATATTAGTATTGAAAAATTCCCAGTGCAACCGAGGTAGAGAGTTATAATGGGAGAAATACACTCCTGTGTATATTCAGGGCCACAGAGAAACCATCCTTCCCCGCAAATGCCAGAAAATACGCCAAAAGCAAGTCAGGAGCAAAACTCAGTTTGCTCTTCATACAGTGAAGCGCTGGCTCCCGGGCAAGGCAGCAAAGCAAGAAGAAATGCTGACCCTTGGTCTAAATGCTTGGTGCTGGCATTGCTATTTAAACCCAGGGCTCTGCCAGTTCCCACGTGCTGTGGCAGTCAGTAAGGCACTGCAACCCTTCTGCCAAACGCAACGGGCTGAAGAATGTGATAAAACCCCACAGCTGCAGAGAGGGCTGCAAACCAGTGACACCCCCTGGGGCTCCTGAGGGATGGTTTGATCTCAACAACATTACATAACATCTATCATTATATATACATAGATATAATATAGCATTATATGAAATATAACTTTATATTATACATACACATACATATAAATGTATATATAAACATTATATATGTATGACACACATATGTGTTTATAGGCATGTTATATATGCATATGTATAGGTATATGTGTATAGATACATACATGTATAATGTCTCTATATACATATACGTGTACGTATATAAAATATATACATATATATGTATGTGTATATAGATGCTATTCTATATGTGTATACAAAATAATGTATAGAATAGGTGTATATATCCGCATACACCTGTGTGTGTAGATATACATATATATATAATGTCTATATATACATATATAGAATCATAGAAGCATAGAATCATTTAGGTTGGAAAAGACCATCCAGTCCAACCATTAACCTAACATTACGGTAAAGTCCACCACTAAACCAATTAAGGGTAGAGGAATAATTTCACGTTTCCTGGCTTGGTGGCTGGATTATTTTTTAATGAAAGTAAAAACTAGGAATCATTAAGGTTGGAAAGGATCTCTAAGATCATCAGTCCAACCATCAACCCAACACCACCATGCCCACTAAACCATGTCCCAAAGTGCCACATCTACCCGTTTTTTGAACGCTTCCAGGGATGGTGACTCCACCACCTCTCTGGGCAGCCTCTTCCAATGCTTGACTACCCTTTCTGTGAAGAAATTTTTCCTAATATCCAATCTAAACCTGCCCTGGTGCAGCTTGAGCCCATTTCCTCTCGTCCTATCACTAGCTACTTGGGAGAAGACAGCAACACCCGCCTCACTACACCCTCCTTTCCGGTAGTTGTAGAGAGCGATAAGGTCTCCCCTCAGCCTCCTCTTCTCTAAGCTAAACAACCCCAGTTCCCTCAGCCACTCCTCATAAGGCCTGTGCTCCAGACCCTTCACCAGCTTCGTTGCCCTTCTCTGAACATGCTCCAGCACCTCAATGTCTTTCTTGTAGTGAGGGGCCCAAAACTGGACACAGTTTTCAAGGTGCGGCCTCACCAGTGCTGAGTACAGAGGGACAACTAATATAAAATACACACATATACAAGGTGTCTATATACATATATGTCTATGTCTATGTAATACACATATATGCATATATAATGTGTGTATATATACACACACGTGTTTATATACTCATACACACACAGACACGTGCACACACAGGGTGAAGCTCACCTTGTGCAGAGCACTCGCCGTCTGTACACAGGCGACCCAGCAGTGGTGCACAGCTCTTGTACCGCCCGTGCTTGTTCTTTTAGGAGTTCAACAGTGATGCTTAACCCTGGGCCCTTGCAGTGGAAAGTGATTCCTAGTGCCTTTATTCACCATAAACCTGCATTTGCACTAATGACACTTTTCTCCCAAGCTTCCAGCTTGTCTGAACACAGGCAGAAGCCACCATGTTTTCAGCACCGTGCTTGGGTGAGGTGCTGCAGAGCCCCAAAGGGTGATAGTGCCCATGTTTGCCCTGCTGAATCAAAGGAATACAGTGTATTTCCCACTTCACAGCCTTGACTGTTTAGCATCCCAGTATACAGCAGTACATATCTGGTCTCTCTTCCAGAGGTAGCTGTCACTTTTCCCTGGGACTTTTAAAATAAGGTAAAAAGGCAGCCTGAAGCGCCGTGCTTGCCAACATGTAGCAAGCTCTTTCCCTACTTGGATTTGCGTTTCCAATTCATTAAGGAAACTAAATTTCGGTTACAGTGATTGGCCCACAAAAACTAAGCTGTCACTAAAAACCCACCCCTTCCCCTTACACTGTTTTGCTATATTTCTCAGAAGATGGTTATTAATGTACCACTTTATTTTTCCAGTAAGTATGAAAAAAAAAAAAAAACTGCTAGGAAAATTGCTAGAAGGTTTTTGTTTATTTTTCCTGGTTTGAAGCTTGGTGATAGGG
This sequence comes from Pelecanus crispus, assembly GCF_030463565.1. Classification (NCBI taxonomy): domain Eukaryota; kingdom Metazoa; phylum Chordata; class Aves; order Pelecaniformes; family Pelecanidae; genus Pelecanus; species Pelecanus crispus. The sequence goes on from NC_134649.1 coordinate 14,390,985, forward strand.
CACTTAGCTGGAAGATGTACGTAAGACTATGAGCCACGCTCATTAAAACTTAAGCCAACTTAAGCAGCAGCTCCTGGCAGCAGCCCTTGGCAAGCTTTGGTCTGTGTGGGTCAGCACCATTTCTTCAGACGTCTCGGAGACTCTGCTACAGGCCTTAGTTTGGCCACTGTGTGAGCGCTGCTGGGTGACAGCTAAGGTTACTTAGCACACTTTTCCTGCTGTGGTGTATTAGCTTATTTTTAATGCTGTGCTCCTTCCCAGCTTTCTTTCTATTCCATACCCCTGAACAACAAAAAATGCAATGTATTTGCTGCAGAAAGTCAGGGTGCTGGAGGGAGCGTAGCTTGCAGCAGCAGCTGTAGGACTGGTTTGAGGGCTTCTGTTAACAGCCTGCATCAAGTATGCATGAAACCAAGACAGGGCAAAAACTCTGCTGAGCTGGAGTCAGAAAGATGTGATCCTACCCCTGCGTGCACTAGTGCCATCAGAGCTGCATTGCCTGACTACCTCCCTGCCGATGTCCGAGGGCGCAGAAGAGACTTGCTCCCAGTTTTTGCAGTACTGCACTTGCAGTCAGGTAGGAAGCACAGAGCTGGTGACTAAACTCCGGCTTTAATGTCTAAAACTGCAGATCGAAAAAAGATGTCCTTTTACTGGCAAAAATACCCAGGTGAGTATTTTTGCAGGCACAAACCAAGCAGCTGTTTGGTGGCCAGGTAGCAAGCGCCTGGGAGAGGTCTGTGTGTTGCTATGGAGGGTGCTACCAAATTCATGCTCATGGAAAGCTGACAGCAACAATTCTGAGCTAGATAGACATCTCTGCAGAGGGGAAGGCAGCTGAAAGCAGAGCATACCCTTGTGAAGGGAGCAAATCCTATCTGTTTTTGCCAGAGGCATGACCTGCATACTTCTGTTGAAGTAACAGCATAAAGCACCAAGAACAACCACTGGAAATTTGGCAACGTCTGGTTTTCAGTGCTGAAAACATGCCAGCCCACTCAGGCAATGTGGGACAATTTTAGGAGCTGAAAGACAAAAGATGAAACGGGGCTACGCGCTCGTGCTTTGTATCTGGTGTGGTGAGAGGCCGGCCTCCATGCTCTTGTGCTCTGCTGCCATCCGGGCGCTGGCCAGGCTCAGTCCTGGCATCCCCAGCTCAGGCATGCGGCATGCAGGAGATGGTGCCTCCATTTGCAGACGAGATGGTCTCTTGCTTGCCAAATGGCTCCACTTGCCTTTGACCAGCTCAGCTTGCGTTTCCATCAGCTCCTAACAGAGCACCTGCGCTGCAGCCTTATCTGCTGATCGGATTTCACTGAGTAGCAGCAATTTAAACAGCTGAAAAAACAAAAACAGCAACAACCTCAGCTCGTGCTTGACTCCAGCTGATCTGGTAGTTTCTCCTGACGGGTGAGATGAGGGCCCCACTCCACCTGGAGCAGACCCCTTACTGACCCCCAAGAGCATCAGCACCAGCAGGGCTTGAAGGGTTGCTCCCTTTACCAGCTTTGCCCTGGGAGCACCTGGGGCTGGACCTCTACCTCCACCAGAAGCCGGCGTTACAGACCACACTGTATTCGTGGGCCTCCTTCACTACACGACCTTGACCTCCTGTTCTTTGAGGCAACACCTAAGGAATTTAGATTTAAATTAATCCTTTGGCACCATCAGTCTTCCACCCTGAAGACTAATGAGTTGCATTAAGATTAAATCCCATCAGGGAGAATACCAATGTCTTTGCTACTCGGTGCTCATTCAGATCCTTCCGAAATCGCTACCGCAGTGCCGTGGTTCACACTGTTCAGGCTCAAGGGACTCACTGGCTGCTGAGCAGCCCGATGGAGCTGGACCCACACTGAGCAAGAGGGAGGGACAGATTGCCTTGGGTGGCATCTTCCAACCTATGTTTCCCTGTGGTGCTGTGATACCAAAAGCTTTCTCGTGGAAATAACAACAAACTGAAAAGAAAACTACCCATGGCAGATGGAGCTTCTGTCTTCTGCTGTTGTTTTTATGTATATCATGGTCACAAACAGCACTTTCTTCTGTACCTATCTTATCAGGAATAAGAGTGACAGAGAAAATGCACAAGAAAAGAGTAATTTTCTAGCAAAGTCACTGGCATAAATGAAGACCTGTGACTTGCAGGGCTTTTACTTGGACTCTCTTGTCTCTCCAGCTGAAGTCCCTGGGCGCTATAAGCCTGGCCATGCTCACCACAGACTGCAAGGCCAGAAGCACCCAAAACTCACAGTCAGTTTCGAAATAACAGCTGCGTGAAAGCAGCTTTAAAAAGAAATGGAGACACAAACCTACACGATGCTCAGGCATCACACAGCTGAACTGAAACCCTCCATCTGAATCTGCCTCTATGAACTTCAGGAAGATTGTCTCTGGGTTTGGGTGCAGATTTGTGCCTGAACTTTGTGCCTCTCAGCCATCTCAAACATGCGGTGTAAACTCTTCAGTAATCTCTGACCTTTCAGGGTTAATGATCAGATGCAACTTTGAAGCCACTGAACTTGTGAACCAGGATGTGTTGGGAAAGGCCAAGGCATGCAAAGATTAGCTGTTTCTCAGGAGGAGAGTGTTAGCTGAAGTGACGGGGAGGGTTTGCGTTTGGCAGGGATTTTGCTAATGGGGGGTGATGCTGTGGCCCCGCACATCCACGGCAGCCCGTGCTTCAGCACACACAGGAGCTCAAGCAGCTTTTCCACATTCGTACAGTGCTGTGAAATCAGCAGCAGGCATAAATCCATGGCTGCTGCACTGTGCTCTGTGGGGTTTTCTCGCTTGTTTCAGTTCAACTGAGATCAAACTCAGTCATTGATTACAATTTTTCTGCAAGGCAGCGTGCTCATCACCCTGCAGCTGCTCACCCAAACCAACCTAAATGGTCACCTTGTGAACCATTCGGACACAGGTGGAGGGTGCCCTGCTTCTGTCAGCCCGAAACCCAAGCCTGGGAGGAGGCAAGCAAGGGGCAGCTCTGCCATCCCCACTGCGGGCTGCGTGGCCGTGCCCATACCATACCCCCGCACCCCGGGCTGCTCCAGTCTCACTCCGCTCTGCACCAGCTTGCTGCCAGGCTGCGGCTACGGCGTGGGGGTCCCCGTCCAAGCCAGGACAACCCCTGCTTTACCTCTGGTTCTTTTGCTTTTCACTCCTCCCAGGCACATCAACTATTTCCCAAATGACTTCAGTTCCACAAGTTATTAGGCTACTATCTGGCACGAAAGCATAAGCGGAGCAACTCTAATGGGATGCAAGATGTGTGTGTGTGAAAACTCATTTCTAAAAGGGATGAATTTCAGAATTGCCTACTTCTCCAGAAGAAGGTATTTTCTTCCCATTTCTCCACTCCTATTTTAAAGCTGAATCATGTAAGATTTTACGTGTTAATTTTTCAAAAGCCATACCTGACCTGGCATCATGCCCATCTTGTTACCTCCTCAACAAAGGTAGCCTTCGCTGTGGAGCAACCTCAGCAAGAAGGGAGGTAGCTTTAGGGTTGAGAAAACACTTGTATAAATTGAGATCGTTGCATTAAGCACCTGTATCTTCTTCCTGTTCTCCTCAGGCCTTTTCTACAGCGCAAGGTGTCCTACGGCCTCAATGCGAGCGTAACCCTTCGGCCAGGCTTTTGCGGGGTTTTGACGTTCTCCTGCCAAAATGGCCAAATGAAGGGCACCTATTCAGCCCGGCTGTGGATGCCGGGGCACTTGTGCATTCCTCCCACAGCTCAAAAGCGTTAAAACGCGGGGTTTCCTCCCGCTGGAGAGCGGGCAAAGCCGCGGCTCCCCGCGCGGCCCGGCCCGGCCCTGCCGCCGGCTGCTGCGCCTCCTCCCGCCTGCAGGCGGCGCTGCGGGCCCGGGCGCCAGCGGCGGCTGCCGAGCTGGCGGCAGCGCACAGCGCCCCCCCGCGGCGGCAGCGACGTGTCCGCCCGCAGCACCACCCGCAGCACCCACCGCAGCACCCACCGCAGCTCCGCCCGCAGCACCGCCCGCAGCACCCACCTCAGCACCCACCGCAGCACCCACCGCAGCTCCTCCCGCAGCTCCGCCCGCAGCACCCACCTCAGCACCCACCACAGCACCCACCGCAGCTCCGCCCGCAGCTCCGCCCGCAGCACCCACCTCAGCACCCACCGCAGCACCCACCGCAGCTCCGCCCGCAGCTCCGCCCGCAGCACCCACCTCAGCACCCACCGCAGCACCCACCGCAGCTCCGCCCGCAGCTCCGCCCGCAGCACCCACCGCAGCTCCCACCGCAGCTCCGCCCGCAGCTCCGCCCGCAGCACCCACCGCAGCACCCACCGCAGCTCCGCCCGCAGCTCCGCCCGCAGCACCCACCGCAGCACCCACCGCAGCTCCGCCCGCAGCTCCGCCCGCAGCACCCACCGCAGCACCCACCGCAGCACCCACCGCAGCTCCGCCCGCAGCTCCGCCCGCAGCACCCACCGCAGCACCCACCGCAGCTCCGCCCGCAGCTCCGCCCGCAGCACCCACCGCAGCACCCACCGCAGCACCCACCGCAGCTCCGCCCGCAGCACCCACCGCAGCTCCGCCCGCAGCTCCGCCCGCAGCACCCACCTCAGCACCCACCGCAGCACCCACCGCAGCTCCTCCCGCAGCTCCGCCCGCAGCACCCACCGCAGCTCCCACCGTAGCTCCGCCCGCAGCTCCGCCCGCAGCACCCACCGCAGCACCCACCGCAGCTCCGCCCGCAGCTCCGCCCGCAGCACCCACCTCAGCACCCACCACACCCACCGCAGCACCCACCGCAGCACCGCCCGCAGCACCCACCGCAGCTCCGCCCGCAGCTCCGCCCGCAGCTCCACCCGCAGCACCCACCGCAGCACCCACCGCAGCACCCACCTCAGCACCCACCGCAGCTCCGCCCGCAGCTCCGCCCGCAGCTCCGCCCGCAGCACCCACCGCAGCACCCACCGCAGCTCCGCCCGGAGCACCCACCTCAGCACCCACCGCAGCACCCACCGCAGCTCCGCCCGCAGCTCCGCCCGCAGCACCCACCGCAGCACCCACCACACCCACCGCAGCACCGCCCGCAGCACCGCCCGCAGCACCCACCGCAGCACCCACCGCAGCACCCACCGCAGCTCCGCCCGCAGCTCCACCCGCAGCACCCACCGCAGCACCGCCCGCAGCACCCACCTCAGCACCCACCGCAGCACCCACCGCAGCTCCGCCCGCAGCTCCGCCCGCAGCACCCACCTCAGCACCCACCGCAGCACCCACCGCAGCTCCCACCGCAGCTCCGCCCGCAGCACCCACCTCAGCACCCACCTCAGCACCCACCGCAGCTCCGCCCGCAGCACCGCCCGCAGCACCCACCTCAGCACCCACCGCAGCACCCACCGCAGCTCCGCCTGCAGCTCCGCCCGCAGCACCCACCGCAGCTCCCACCGCAGCTCCCACCGCAGCTCCGCCCGCAGCTCCGCCCGCAGCACCACCCGCAGCACCCACCGCAGCACCCACCACAGCTCCACCCGCAGCACCGCCCGCAGCACCCACCGCAGCTCTGCCCACAGCGCCGCCCGCAGCTCCGCCCGCAGCACCCACCACAGCACCGCCCGCAGCACCACCCGCAGCACCCACCGCAGCACCGCCCGCAGCTCCGCCCGCAGCACCCACCGCAGCACCCACCGCAGCACCCACCGCAGCTCCGCCCGCAGCTCCGCCCGCAGCACCCACCGCAGCTCCGCCCGCAGCTCCGCCCGCAGCTCCGCCCGCAGCACCCACCGCAGCACCCACCGCAGCTCTGCCCGCAGCACCCACCGCAGCACCCACCGCAGCACCCACCACAGCTCCGCCCGCAGCACCGCCCGCAGCACCCACCTCAGCACCCACCGCAGCACCCACCGCAGCTCCGCCCGCAGCTCCGCCCGCAGCACCCACCTCAGCACCCACCGCAGCACCCACCGCAGCTCCGCCCGCAGCTCCGCCCGCAGCACCCACCGCAGCACCCACCGCAGCACCCACCGCAGCTCCGCCCGCAGCACCGCCCGCAGCACCGCCCGCAGCTCCGCCCGCAGCACCCACCGCAGCACCCACCGCAGCACCCACTGCAGCACCACCCCGGCGCTGCTGCGGGTAGCGGCGCTGGCGGACCTGTGGCCTGCGCGGCCTCACCAGGCACCACCAGCTTCAAGGCTTCAATAGTGCCATTTTTGAGTAGCTCTAAAATTATATAGCTATACGTGCATATGTAAACTAGATGCGTAGCTGCGTTATATACTGCATATACATATATACATATGTATGTTCATGTATATACGCATATGTGTTGTATGTATATGTGTGTGTGTGCATGCATATGTATAGAATTTATATACATCCACATAGATGTATACATTTTTATGTGTGTATATGCATGTATATGTATAGAATTTGTATACGTGTGTGTATATCTATATAAATTACACGTGTATGTACCTAGAAATTGTTTCTGCACACAGTTCATGCAATTTATTTCACCTCTTCCGGAAAAGCAGGCTGTGGAAGCTGGCTCCCGCTCTCTTGCACCAGATGCGCGCCCCTGCACCCACCGCAGGGGGCCGGTGCCCTGACACCGCCGAGCCGCCCCAGGGGCAGGGAGGGAGGCAGGGATGGAGGGTGGCAGGCATGGATGGGAGACAGGCATGGATGGGAGACAGGCATGGAGGGATGGGCGCCGGCCACAGCCTGCAGGAAGCCGTAGTGCTGGGGAGCCCGACCCCAAGGAGTGCTGGGGAGCCCGGGCAGCTCTGCCGAGAGTGGAAGTGTTTAAAGCCTTATAACGCCATCAGCTCAGCTGCTGCTTCAGCTGGCTGTGTAATACCAAACAAAATCCTCTGCTTGTTTCGTTATTCTCTGGTGTCACTGAGACATGAGCTGACATAGGTGATGGGTGGGAATGGAAATATGAGCCTCCATGATTAGCCCAATGTTCATTTAGAAACACCAGTTGTGTCAGGGCAGTGTTGGCTCGTTCCTGCCCTGTGTGGTGCGTGCACCCACACACCTAGTCAAGAGGCTCGGCCACCCCAGCCACTGCAAGCCCCAGCTCAGGCAGCAGGGTGAGGCCTGGCTTTGCCAAGACCAGCACCCCAGAAAGCTCCCTGCTGCGGCCCGCAGACCTGGGCGGGCTTCATCCTGCAGGACAAAGCAAAAATGCCAGCCAGTCATGCCTGCACCCAGGCAAAGCACTTAAGGCCATTGGAAAATTAATTCCCCGCAAGTGGGTAAGAAGACCATTGAACAGGCAAAAATGAAAAGATGCAAAACTACGAACTTGGGCGGGAGTGGGACCACCCCAGCCTCTGCCCAGCACCACAACCTGGGCTGGAGTCAAGCTGGACATCCACCTGGAGGCCTCCTGCTACAGCAAGGTAAGCCTGTAAAGTTCAGCTTCCCTTCACCCATCATGATAAAACACATACTTTTAAGTACAAAGCACAGCAGAACATCAAGAGTAGCCATTAGCAATTGCGGTTCCTACAGCCAGCCTCCAACAATATCAGGTTTCTACCGTTATCTCATCTGGAAAGTCCGAAGACTCCCCTGTGAAGCATCTCATCTGTTTTAGAAGCAGAAGATCCCTGTACCCAACATAAAACACTTATGTCCCACAGTCAGCCTTTAGCACTTCAAAAAATATCAGATCATCGGCACAATATTGAACTTCTACAGAGTAAGGGGAGGGGAATTTTTTTCTGTACGTTTTGCTCTTGGCATTGCCAAAGCACTTTCATGTCCTGATTTTCAGAGTCACTTGATTACTGGTGCGAGATGCACTGTGTGATCTCAGTGCATGACACGGCATGTGAAGGTGGGGAGCTGTGCGCCTGCAGCTGACAGCCCTGTGCTGGCCCTTGACACAGATGCTCTGCCATTGCGGTGGCAGTGGGATTCATCTGGGTAACTCTGTCCCTGCAGCAGCTGCGGGCGTAGGCAGAGCACAGCTGTGACTTGGGGCTGCAATTCATTATAGCATCTTGCGAAAGCCCTAATTTCTTGTGCATGTTACCTGGGCTGTCCTCTCCCCTGCACTGACCTGCTGCCCAGCCGCCCGCAGAGCCCCTGCCGGCGCCTCACCCAGGAGGGCTGCAAGCGCTGGCAGGGGCTGAGCTCGGGCTTGGCTCACTTACAGCCAAAACCACGTGGCAAGCTCCAGTGAAAGAAATCTGCAGTGCTCCCCAATATTTTGCATGTTCCATCCTCCACCCCAGCTGCACTGCAGCCCAGCCGCACACAAAAGCGGTCTGTCGTGGGGACTGGCGCTGGTAAGCCATGCGGTGCCTCCGGCTCACGTCCTCCACGCAGGTTAAATAGCCTCCAGGACTTGTAATAATTATTAAACCCACTACGTTAACCAGCAGCTTTGCTCCTGGGAAATACCCAGAGCCTCCCAGGCCGCCTGCCTGCTGGACCCACTTGTTCATCTGCACTGTTGCCCCATCGCAGAGACAAGAGCTGGGCCAGAAGGAGCTATCGGGACGCAAGGAGGTATCGGGATGGAAGGGGCTATCAGGGTGAAACACGGGCACCGGTAGTCGAGAGACAGTGGGTGCCCTGCTCGCCTCGCCCCAGCGGGACAGGGTGACCCCGAGGGGGTGCTGCTTGCCCGATGGGACAGGGAGTGGGGACGCTGCGTTGGGCTTCACAGCCAGCTCCGGCCACACCTCTGCTCAGCAGGGCGTTGGTGGCAGCCCGCGCCCCGTGCTCAGGAGCAGCCCGACACAGGCTCCCTGGCACCCTCAGCTTTACTGCAGCCCATTTGCATACAGAAAGGCCACATCAGCCCTCAGCAAAAAGTTGTGTCATGGCCGGTAGCAAAGACAGCAAGTACCCTGGCTGCAATGGTTACTAACGGATTTCACAGGCCAAGGAATCTGCAGTGAAAAAAAAAAAATCGCAAAGCAGCAAACTAAGGTATCTCTGAGCAATAACCATGTGCCCCACTCAGCAGACCGGACACGCTGGAGACGCTGTGCAGAGCTGTGCTGGTTTCGCTCTGATCAGATGAGGACGAGGTTGGTTTTTGCAATTTGTGATAACAGCATTTTGCAAGCATGATGAAAATGTGTGGTAAACCCCAGGCGAACTGGGGCAGCCTGTGCACACAAACCACGCAACGTGGGTTTTTAGCAGAGTCAGGCTAAGGACTTTAAGTCCCCCGCGCTCCTGCGGCACAAGGCAAGTCCTGCCGCCCGTGCCCAGCGCTCAGCCACCTCCTGCGACTGCCTTGCTTCCTCTGGGCCTGTGCCTGGGTTTCTGCAGTGCTGCCTCGGAGGCGACCTGCGGTGCAGGTGGCCCCGGTCCCGCTGGGGCACGGCTGCGGCTCGGCAGCAGGTAAAACCCCGCAGCCAGGCCAGCCAGGGGCAGCGAGCCCCGGAGGAGCGCGGGGCTGAGCACAGCAAAGCGAAGGCCATGCTCGCTAGCCGGGGAGGAGCCTCGCCAGCGGCTGCCCAAAGGCTCGCAGCGGGTGAGCAAAACTAGAAAAAAAAATCAATTTGCTTTGACAGAGTGTCCTTACTGCCTGTGAACTGGTTTGTATTAATAAAATCATTACAGCAGGGTAGAGAACTGCTCATTTCTCCCGTTAGTTTGCTTTGCTCAGAAGAACCTGACATTTATGTATCTTTCGCATCCGCTTTCTTCACTCCTAAAATACACGTTGTACCTGGACTAGTTGAGGACATCCACGCTGGCACAGGGAGCGGCCGGCCGTGTGTCCTGCCCTCGCTCCAGCTGCTGACGGGCTCATCTGAAAGAAAAGTAAGATGCCAGTATTTTGCAAGAGTAAACAGGGTAATGCCAGAGGCAAGTCACCGTGACCTGGAGCCCAGGCACTTGCTGATTAATTCAGTTCCCTTCCCTTAAATGGTTTATTTCTGCTAATCGAGAAAGGTTGAAAGAAAACAGATCTGGTCACAGTAACTTGCTGCGGTGCTGATACAGGACGCTTACTCACACATTGGTACACCTCTTGGTATTGTATTTTGACTGAGAACCAGAATAATGCAACAGGTAATATAGCACATAATAGCTGTGGCAAAACCTGGCCAACTCGTAGGTCTGAAAACACATTCTAAGTTGTGAACCAGCATCAAGTAGATGCTTTGTCAGAGAAGAATTTTCTTCTTCCCTCTTCGAAATTTCACATTTTTAAATCCATGACCTGGATGAAACCACCATAATTAACACAGAATCCAGGTCCTGGCTCCAGAGCTGGGCTCACTGGACACACAGTAAATGTTTTGTAATGGACAATATAAAAATCACAGGTAAAGCTAAGACAGACTCAGCAACAGGACATGGCGGTTGGACCAGCCCTCGGGGGGTGTGACGGACCCTCATGGAACTAACAGGGCTCATCCAATTTATGAGCAAAGATCCCTGAGTGGGAACACCCCCAGTAGGGCCCAGTATGAGTGCTGCTGGGATGGCGCATCCCATTCTGGTGTCCACAACCACTCCGCAGCAGAGACCTTCAGCGATGGGAAGGGGTCACAGCGCACACACGCAGCACTGGGGATGAGACGTGCAGCGTAGACACCTACGACCCACCAGCTCTGCTCCGGATCACCAGCCCTCGTGCGACGTCCCTGCTTGCCAGCGAGCCCACACGGCCATGAGCGTGCAGGGGAATCCTTGTGCTGTGGAGGCAACATCACAAATAGCACTCAGCTGCTTCAAATGGACAACTACAGGTGGCACCGGCAGAAACAGGCCCCCAAAAAGAGCCACAGGGTCTGTGAAATGTTTTATGGCAAGACCAGCTAAGACCAGTCAGGCACACAGACACTGAACTGAATTTTAAAGGAAATACTGTGTTTGAGGGATCTTTTTTACAATTGCACATACTTTTCAAAGTCCATGGTGAGATTAATAGAGGCTCCTCTGGCAAGCGAGAAGCCACAAACCACGCAGAGCAAAAAGTACCTTGAAATCACTACCAAATCCATGAGAAAGCCTCTTGCCTGAAGGGTAGCCACAGGCCCGCAACAAACACACCAAAAATACCCTTTGGTGCGAGACGGTTAAACCATACTGGCCTAGGCAGCCAGACACCTGAGATATGGGCTGCTGTAGGGGAATATTCCCCTACAGTAGTAATATAAAATACAATACAATGAATATAAATACTGGTCTCATGCAGTATTTTTTCCTAGTTATTAGCTAAATCAAGTTTGAGCCTTTCCTCCTCAAAACAGCTTCAGTTATCCAGAGGAGCAAGGAGGCAAGAGAGCTCAGTCGCTACCTAAGCAAGATATTGGCAGCTCTGGGCATCCTTTCCTTTTCTTTGAAACAAATAAGGGTGACCAAAACTGGCCAAGAAACTCGTGCTATTCCCCAGTTTCAAGCCTCAGAAATAAATGCTCTTGGACTTCTTTTTTGTTTGGTTGTTATCTCCTTGAGGAGCCTCTAGGACACTTTGGAGTCTTCAGATAAGATTACGGCCAGTTATGAAGGGGAGAAAGAGTTCATCTCTTGGTATCTTTTTGGCCAAACAATCTGAGGCAAACAAGGTTTAGCAACCTCTCTGGGCTTGCAGGGTTTAGGATCTCAATAACTCATCCTGATGCTGTAAACCGAAACACAGCCCGGCCAGTTTTCCGGCTGGGCAGTATCTTATCTGCTCCCACCCCTCGCTCTTGCTGGCCAAACCCACCCAGCTGACCTTTTTATTGCAATCTGCCCATGAAACGTTGTAGAGATGATGTCGTTTCTTCACCTTTTGTCCCGCTCTTTGGAGCTGTGAATGGCCCTCAGCTGCCTTGCACGCCGGCTGGGTCAGTGCTGGTATACCCGGCGGGGGCTTTGTGTCTCCAACACAAATGACACCGAGCCGGCATGTCCCTTCTGTGACTCTCGTGCTTTGCGAAACCCTGATACAGCTGTTCACCAGCAGACTGGTCAATGGGCCCAGTTCCCTGCCGGAGAAGAAATGTCCCTACAGAGGAGCTGCTATTCCCGGCATCCCTCTTGATTTGCATTACTGTTGTTACAGCCCACGCCACGCACCTGGCGCCACCGAGGCTCTGCTAGAAGGCAAGAAAAATGAAAAGAAGGTAAAATCTCTGTGCCCACACAACAAGATATTTTTATAGCCACGGGGATGAGGTTTTTCACTCTCTTCCTATTTTCCACTTAGGGAGTAAACAGGAAAACCAACCTGGCCTGGTAGCTAATTTGGGAGCACACAGTGTCTCTCCGGGTGCCTCCCTGTGATGCTTCCCGCCCTCTCCTGCCATGCTGCGGGCAGTGCGGCAGCACCCGGCCCAACACCCCCTGTCCCCAAAGTGTCCCTTGGAGGGAGCCGACAGCCCTCGGCTGCTCCTGAACGGAGACGGAGACCCCACCGGGTCTGTCACCAATTACACCCGGAGCCAGCGTCGGGCACGTGGGGCTGGTCAGCGTCTGAGAGCATGAGCACTGCACTGCAGCCACTCGCCGGCTGGACATTTTCACCTCGGTTTGCCACTGGGAACGTTTTCTCGTGCCCTTACCTTAGGGCGGCGCGCCCTGGCTCTGCTGCAGCGTGGGGCTGCTCGGGACAGGGGCACTTCTGCCAGCGTGCTCTCAGGCGGTGCCGCCAGCCCGGGGGACCCGGGGGAGGGCTGCGGAGCTCAGGCTGGGGGAGCGCGAGGACACGGGCTTAGTTCAATGTACGCAGCTCCCTCATCTCCTTGGCGTGTTCAGAACACCTCTGCGGGTCCTGCCACAGACGGGCTGGGAGCCAGCGTCTCTGAGCGAGCTGCAGATGGCCCTGTGTGCCGCTGAATGGGCTTGTGCGCACTGGCATCCACGCAGCCTGAACTCAACCTGTACCTGTGGACCTTCACCTGTATTCGCGTTTGTGCTGCCATATAATGACCACCGCAAAGAGGAACCCAGGTTCCCCCGCGAACTGGGGTACAGCACCGCCACACATCATCCTTGGCCACACAGCTGGGTGATGAGCTACCCAACATCTTCCTCCGCCGCCACACACACACACACACACGTGGGTATCGCCCCCAACTCTGAAATTCCTCCCCCCAAATCCATCCACATGGAAGAAAGCTGAAGAAATACCCACCATGGTGGTGTTTCCCCCTCCCACCTCGCTCCATATCCCCGGTGAATGTGCTGCATGTAACCCTGTGCCGCTGCCTGTGCCTCCATGCTCACCACCGGGGCGGAGGGGGGGTGATGGATGCAATGCCCCAGGAGGGTGACCGCCGTAACGGAGCAATTGATCTTATAGCAAAGCATCACATCCTCCATGACAGTGCCCAAGAGAGAACATGTCTTTGCCTTTAGCCATTGGCAACTGCAGGAGAGGGCGGGAAAAAAAAAAGCAGGAGAGCTGGCAACAAGTGGAACCCAAACGGCAGCGAGTTTTCAGGCCCTCAGAGATGTAGCATGTCTCTGGCCCACTCAGCGAGACAGCCAGTGTAAAAGCAGCGAGCCCAGCAGAAGGAGCCTTGGTGGCAACACGATGATTTTAGTCACAGTCACAAGGCTAAAACAGCCAGGAGGGGGAAGTTTTCTCAAATACCAGATAGGAAAGTTGCATAACCACCACTGAGAGCCTTCAAACAAGGCCTGATTTCCCCCTCCAAAATTAAGGTAACTTCCCCATGCAGTTTCCAGCTGCATCTGTGGCACAGAGAGAACTGGGGGGTTGTGGTCCCTGTCCATGGGGTGGGCTGGGACGGGGGGCTGCGGGAGGAGAGTGCCCACCCCATGGCCATGGCTCGGCAGCCTCCAGGGAGTCCCACATGCTCGCGGGGGTGGAAAAGCATTTAAAAAACCATCGCCTGCGAGGCTAATCACAGCAAACAGCTTTGAAGCTCCTTTATTGAGAGATCACACGCTGGTAACCAAAGGGCTGAACCCGGGGGATGCCTCCTGTGGGGTCTCTGCCACGACGTCTCCTGACGTGAGCCGGGGCAGGGTGCTGTGCCATACCCTTTTGGAGGACGCTCTTCTTGGACCACCTGGAACAGCAGCAGGAAAGCTTCAAGAGGATTTCTCGACAAGACTACAGTAAGAGTTTAGGTTCGGTTATTTTTGATCCCCTTCCAAAACAGACAGCGAAAGCAAGGCAAACAGAACTCAGACAGGGGTGCGAGAGCTCACTGCATACAAATGGGTGTGTGCCCAGTGCAAGGACATCATCCATGAGAGCAGCACTGGTACCCTGACCAGGGTGAAGGAGGCTGGATGCTGGAATTAAAAAGCCGCCTCAGTCGCGTTGCTCATTCTCGGGCACCGTTTGTGAGTTCATGAATCACTGGCCCTCCCTTTGAATCATTAATCACTGCAAAATCAATAAAGGCCACATACGTTTTTCATGTATCAGCCATTAGTCTGACCTTGTGTCTATCTCTGTAGAGGGTACGAAATAAAAGCATTTCAGATCAAAGCAATCAGCACTAAATTTACCCTAGCAATAGCACCCGATGGAGCCTGCTGATTTACAGCCGCTGAGCTCATACCGAGGTTGTTTTGGTTCCCGAGAGCCCTGGGCAGTTACAAAGCCCTCGTTGTCCTTTGGGGACGTGAGCAGGCAGGAGAGGGGCCACTCCAAAAAGATGTTCTTTGGGATTTGTTTATTTCCTTAAAACAGGGACTGCTTTCTTGGCCAGGAGCAAGTGTCTACACCACACTCAGGGATGAGCGGATGCATGTCCTTCCCCAGGCACTCACACGCAGAGCGATCGCACCCACAGCCGCGTCTGAGCGTGCCCCTCTGCCGCAGCACCTGCCCCGGCTGCCTCCCTCCGCCCGAGCCTTCCGCGCTCTGCTGCTGCAGAACAAACTCCTTGCGCAGCAAAACCTGCTGCAGACACACCGTCACCGGTAAGGGAAACCAGAAGGAGCGAAGTCAGCCACCCGGGATGGGGCACAGCAAACTCAGCCCTCTGCCAGCAGCCTTGCCCTCTGCGGCCCTTGGACCGCAGGCTGAAGCCTCCCCAACCAATGCCTCAGCCAGCAGAGTCAGACTGCCTATATTTTTTCTGAACGCATTTATTTATTTTGGGACTGAGACACCGAGAGCCTCCAGGCAGCGCTGCTGACCAATTACCATCACTATTGATCACTTCTGCACCCAGCTTTCTGGGTCAGGCCTGCTCTAATTTTGTTAGGGGCAGGCAAAGGGCTGGCGAAGCAGGAAATCGCAGTGCTCAGAGATGCCCCTGGGGCACAGAGACAGGTCAGCCAGGTCCAGCAAACCCAAGCACCTTCCAAGCGCCCACGAGCTGGAGGCAGGTATGCCGCTCTCCTGCACGGACCACTGACAACTGCACACCAACCCCCTTGCTAGCCTGTCACAGTGCCCATAACCATCTCTGGTTAATGCTGTTGCAGAGGCCACAGAAATATTTGCCTAAGGAAAGAGGATAGTTTGCTTTTCGGAATAAAAAAGTTGGTCTTTGCACTAAGTGGGTCAATGGGCGGGTGGGTTAGGACACTGCTAAGTAAAGCTCATGTAATAGGAGGAGACGCACAACTCGGACCTAAACAGTTTCAAGACTCTCAAAACCTGAAATCAGAAATAAGTCTGCTTCCTAGAGACAGCTCTTTATTACGGATTGCTTTGGTTTTAATTTAAAATCTTCTCCTGTTCATGTTTTCCCAGCTTTGAGTCTAGGGACTGCATCACATCCCCGCTACCCCTAGTCTCTCTCAAGAACGCCGTGGTCCTGGCAAAGGTGCAGGGGCCAGCTGGGCCTCACAGGATGGAATTTATCCACTTCTCGCTGCAAACCCATCATTCAGCCACCCTCCCCGAACTGCTGAAGTCTACCTTCCTACCGCAGTCAAAACACCATTCACCACATCAAAGGCACCCAGTCGACGCTATCCCTTCGTGCCCTTCCTATTAGCTGGGGTGTCCTTTGGCTGCGCCCTTCCGTCCCACCTCCTCTCCTCCCCGCTTGACACCAGTGTGCGTTTTTACTGGCAACACCTCCGCGCTCAGCCCTCTCTCGGCACCGAAATAGCTGTGGCCAGGCTGCGGCCGGGCTTGCTGCTCTTGCAGGCGGCGCTTTCGTAACTTAGTTTGCGCTGGCTGCCTCCCTCCGGCGTGACAGCCACCCCTTTATGTTCCTCTTCGCAGTTACTTATTTCCAGGAGAGCTACGGCAGAGCTTTTCAGCCCGTGTCAGGCTAACACACAGCATGTCACACACAGGTGCAGCGCCTTTGGCCTTGCCCAAAACATCGCCCCTTCCATTGTCCATCCTGGGGCCAGGGGTGCAGGTCAGGTCCAGCCACTCATGACCCCGCAAACCTGCAGCTCCCTCCCTGGACAGGCGGAGACGGGAGACCAGCAGGCTTTAGCCAGGAAGGCGTGAGGCTTACACGCCTTCCTCCCAAAAGACCACAAAGTTTCTGAATGCTCTCGAGGACCTGTGGCTCAGCCTCCGTGGACCGGCCGGCTCAGCACACACCAACAGCCCCCAGGACAGAGCGCTCTGCAGTGGCTCGTTGACACCACCAGCCTCCTGAAATATTCTGTGGCCTTTTAGTTTCGAAGGAAACCGCAAGCACCTTTCTGCTTCAACCTCTCTTTCTCACTCGCTGAGCTGCAGTTGCAGACACGGTCCTTGCCTTCCCGTCCTCCCCGGTCCCCATCCTGAGCCTGGGCGCACAGGGACCCCCCGAGGGACCCACCAGTGCACGGTGGCACGGCACGGCACGGCACAGCACTGCAGGACACTGGCACAGTGCACAATCGCTCAGCAGTGCCGGAGGTGAAGCACTGAGTAACCGGGGGGATGATGCCGGGCCGGTCATCCTGCGCACGGCTGCAGAGGATGCCCAGCCTTGGCTCTGCTCATGAATGTGGGTGCCTGGCAGGCGTGCGGCCAGGGGCATGCCCCGGTGATGGAATTTTGGAAAGTACGGCCATGGCCTGCTGCATCTCCCAGCTCCGCGTAGTTGCTCCCAGCACTGAGCAGCTGGACAGACAGACAGACAGGCGCTCACGCTGCTGATCTCAGTCTGGCATTCACAGACTAATCCTGCTGTACGTGTAAGTCAGGCTTGCTGCATATATGCAAACCATGGGCAGCAACCTCCCTATTCAAATTTGGTAGCCAATGGTACACACCTCTCCATCTCAGAAAATAAACAACCCTGCCCCATTGCTTTGTCTTGGTCTCTCTTCAGCGAGAACTCCTCTCATGGCAAAGCCTTCAGCAGCCTGAACACTCGTTTCCCAACAGCCCCCCATGTCAGCACCATGATGGGTTTCTGGGGTTTTTTAGTGCTTGATAGGCATCATCTCACAGAAGTAAACATACCCAAGCTGCACTAGCAAAACTCCCCAAAGATTATATGGGGAATTTTATTTGAGGGTGATTCTGGTTTAATCTTGCAGCTGGGCTTACTATAAACCTTTGGACCAGAGCACATATCAAGTAACTCCACCTGCTTAGCTGATTACATTGGAATATTGTTATAAAAAATGTTACTTTGACATTTGTAATCAAACATATGTGTTTCATGTTGAAGGATGGCACCAGGGCCAGCTTTGGGCAGCCACCGGGGGTGGACAAGCTGCCCCCACCCTGTGCTGGTGCAGGTCACCCTGGGACAGGCAGCCCCTGCCCACCTCTGCCTGCACACGGGTGGGCTCATGCCGGAGGGGGCAGGGTTGCTACATGGCTGAACACACCGGCAACAATTGCTCTGCCCGTGCCGATGCTCTCCCCATGCTGACGCTCTCCATCACGGCTGCAGCAGGTACACGTGCAGCCCATCACACTGGGGACAGCCTCCTGCCCTGTCCCAGCAGCAAGCACAGCGCCTAGAGCAACGCTAACCAAAAGAGGCGAGGGTTTGTTTTGTTTTTTTTTTTTTCCCCTTACACTGCTTTTTACTCTTTTCCTCTGCCTTTTAAAATTCCAGACGAGAAAAATAAATATTGGAAGGTTATCCTTTGTATCTCATGATCAGATCACAAGTTAGCATGTGACTTGGGAGGGAAAAACAAGTCTTCCCAGCAGATGTCAACGCAGCGAGTGAGCTCCGCTGACTGCTGTACCTTGATGTCTGCTGCCAAAGTCAATTCTCAGTGCATCCTTGAGGTAAAGAACCTCATGATTCATCAGGATCTTATTCTAATTAAAGAAAACTCAGATGACTTTCATTTTGGCTTTGCCTGTTTAGCAACTCTGAACGTAATGTGTATGTAAGGATAAATAGCAGCCCTCAGCCACTGTTTTGTAAATAGGCTGCAGCTCAGGAAGGGCAAGGGCAGGTTTGGAGCCACCCTGTTAAGTTTTGTGCTCAAGGGACTGAGCGAAAACCTCCCACTGAGCAAAGGGACTGAGCAAACAGGAGCCCAGGTAGCCATCCCACTGGCCAAGAGCCTGCAAAATAGCCTATAATGTACTTTGAAGGGTAGGGTGGGCATCAGGGAGATGGGCCACACCCCCCCGGGGAGGTGGGAAGCATCCCTCCATAGGGGAGGGGGGCTGGCGGTAAATAAGCTTGCTGCCTTCCCTCTTAAAGCACGTCAGGCTTTGCCCATTCCCAGAGGCCTGGTGCCCGGATGCTGCCCGTGCCCCAGCACACGTGGGCGCCGGGAGGCCCGTCCCCACCTGAGCACCGGGGTTTGCCTGCGGCCCCGGTGCAGCTCGATAAGCCGGCGATACCGCATCCCGCTGCAGCGGCCCCGCCGCGGCTCCTGTCACATGATGGGTCAGCAGTTCGTGGGAAGTTGCAGGCTGAAAGCTCGGAAAAAAAACCAAGTTACTTTAGCCAGCTCCTTCCCCACAGGAAATAAAAACTGGATCTGAGCTTTAGCAATCTGGGTTTGACCGGACTTATCTCGCCTGGGGCCCGGGGTGGGTTTGTCTCGCCTCACTCCTGACCAAGCTCCCAGCCATGAAACCCAGCAGGGAAAGGATTCACAGAAGGGCAGGAGGGGCAGAGAAAGGAGAAAACACCACTGCATGCGTTATGGTGGGGGGCAAAGAGGGTTGCTGTGGCTCTCCTGGAGCCCCACATCGGGCCGACTCCGCATGGAAAAGAAAGTTATCTCCCAGACTTTCCCGTCCCTGCGAGGCCGATGGGAAAAGCCAGCACAGCAAATATTCCCACGGCCGCTGTCCTCATGCCCCGGCGAAGCCGATCCCAGCGCGTAGCGCACAGTGCGGCACGGAGAGGCTTTTGCCCTTCCTTTGCCCGGGCTCCATCGACAATCAGGCAGCTATTTTTAAACCGGCTCTTTCTTTTCCCCTGCAGAGGCGCTTGAATGGCTTTCCCCTCGCGCACAGAAGCACAGGGAGCGTGGACGTCGTCTCTCATTGTGATGGGAAAGGTTATCGGGTACAAAACAAAAGTGAAATCATCCACTGGCATTCCTGGGACCAAAATAGCCGCCTGCTCTCCAGCGCTGACGTTATCGCAGGGGAAGGAAGGCTCCGGATACAGGCAGTCCCGCTCCCGGGCTCACGTACCGACCCTGTAGCAAGCCAACACCCAGGCTTGCTGCAAGCAAGAGCAAAATGAGACATTCTTGCCATGAAAGATTAAAGATAACTCAGTGGGCAAGGTCCCAAAGTTGCCATCGCTCCCAAGCAGCCACAGAGCCTCGCACAAGCATCACTCCAGCAACAGCCCAGCAGAACAGCTCGGCTGTCTCGTGTCCATGTGCAGCACCAGAGACCTCCTGGGGACAGCGGGGGAGCGGGGAGTGCCGTGGCAGAGGGACGCTCCTCCCGGGGGGCCCTGTGAGCTGCTGGCCCCCGCTCCCAGCAGCCTGGGGGCTGCGGTGCCCTGCAGAGCTGGGGCGGCGCAGGGAGACGGTGAACCGCAAAGGCAAGCCTTGGCTATCAGCTCACTAAAAGCATCTTTGCTATTGGACTTAGCTGGGGGGTTTTTGTTATTTTTTTTCCCTCTTGCACAAATAGATTAAATCCAAGAAACAGCATTGCCATAACACCGGGCGCATCCATCACGCCTGTCCCGACAGAGCCACTTAGGCGTTTCTCAGCTGAAATTTGTCACAAAACACTGGTTTGCTGAAAGCAGAGCTTGCCACCAGCCCGGAGGCCCGTGCGCTCAGGAGGGCTCCGGTGGGGGGCTGCCCAGCATCACCCCAAGCTGGCAGCATGTCGCCGTATGACCGAAGCGCTGCCCCCGCCCTGGTCCCCTCATTGCCTCGTGCCTTTCTGCAGCCGCTCCCGTCGCGCCCTCTGTGAGAAACGCCAGGGAAGCACCCAGCCCTGGGGGATCCCTGCTGCCGGCGGCTTCCCAGGGATCTCCCACGCCTCCTGCTATGGGAAACACGACCACTGGAAAGTCCTTGTTTTGATTTCTCTTCTCAAGGCAGGACCATGCAGGCGCGGAGCGGAGACCCGTGGAAACCATTTCTAGTGACACTCCGAGGAGAGGAGCCGGAGGTGGGGATCGCAGGGAGACTCCAACACCGCAGACCAGTTGCTGCTTGCAGACCTGCTTGCCATCTGCAACTGAGCAAAAAAACTGGGTAAGGGCCGCAGGGCCAGGCCGGGAGGGCTGTGGGGTGCTTCGCAGATGGAGAAGGCAGGGACATCCAAGAGATTCTGCAGAGTCCTGGTGGAGATGGAGTGGCTGGCAGCCAGCACACTGGAGCTACGGCATGGCCCAGGACATGGGGAGAGCGGGATTTGGGGAACCCTTCAGTGCTGAGCAGCCTTCTGCGCTGCCCTTGGCACTTCCCAGCCTGGAAGAGGAGCTCATGTACTGGGCATCTGGGCTGAAGAGGTAAACCTCCTGCAAAGCACAGAGACTTCATTGCTTAAATATCTCCCTGTGACACGACCGCTGGGGGCGAGGGGTGAGTCGTGGCAGCGCTGAAACTGAGAACCAAGGAACATGAAAACTAGGGGTAAATTTTACTTCCCCCGAACACACAGTAAGATATTTACCAAAACTGTCCAAGGCATTTTCAAAATAAGCCGAGTGCTCCAATGCCTGCCAAACCCAGATTCTTTTCAGAGAAGATTTAAGACTCTTCTTCATTTGAATTGCAGTAATGAACTAATACTGTGAGTGCCTCCAGCTGCCAGCAGCTGGCTCGGACTTAATTGCGCCCAGGAGCCTTTCCCAGGAGCTGCGGAGTCGCCCTGCGCCCAGCCAAGCCCAGCCCAGCCCGGGCAGCAGGAGCGGCCCACGGGCACTGCAAATGTCAGTTCATGCAAAACCAAGCAGGTCAGGAAACACACGCCAGCGCTGTCCGTATGGACTCCGGCGGGGATGGCAGGGCCGCCAGCGCGGGCTCCAGTGCGGCTTTCCTGGCTTTGTTGACGGGTACAGCTTTATCGCTGTTAAAACACTGTTTGTTGCTGTGACTTTTCCCCCCCTTCTTAAATGTCAACTTGAAAAGAAAAATTTGGGAAAGGTCACTTACCAGAGAGACTGGAACAACTCCAGTCACTTGGATAAACACGTGTAGGGTCAGCTGCTGCAAGAGGGGTTTTTAAACCAGTTATTTACCTGGCTGAACAAGTGGTGTGTTTCTGCAGGAGGGCGAGACTTTATGTACCTTGTGGGAGGCAATCAATCTCCTTACCACCCATCCATCTGCTGCCAGGATCGTTAACCCTTCAGGACACCCAGGCAGAGAAGATGCTTCACTCAGGATGCCTAACTCCATATTCTAAGGGGGCACGAGCACCCGTCAAAGCCCCAGGCTTACCCCAACACCACTGGTCTGACACTGTGGAGAGCTGCTCACCCGCAGCCCCGCCAGACCCCTTCCCCGGGCACCCGCTGAGGCTGCGCCGTGCCCCTGCATCACGCTTGGTTCTTCAAGCCAGTCGAGTCACTAGTATTTGGCTGGAAGCAACGTGCCAGAGACCCTGTTAGTGAGGAACAGCACTATGCATACATAGATGTACGCAGAATGGGTCCAGAGCCAGGCGCGCTGGGTCCTGTTCTTACCAGCAGTGTGAGCAGAGACCTGCTGCACTCCGCAGCTTCCCCCAGCTGCAAAAAAAGGATAACCAGGAGATCCCATTGATAAAAAGGCACCCATTTAGAAGATCAGGGGAATGGGATGGGGTTTTCACTACCCCCAGCTATGATGGGGAATTGGAAGGTGAGAGCTGAGCACCGCAGCAGACACAGTGAGCCAAGCTTTCCCTTGCTGCCTTCCCAAGGATGCTTCAGCATCCAGCAAACACCATGCAGACCCTGGCAAAGAGCACCCAGTACAGAAGGCCTTCCCCTGCCTCCCCTTACCTCCCAGTTGGTGCCCAGCCACCTTCAGCGCATGTTTGAGTGTGCCCAGCACTCACAGCCCTCCTGCCCCTGCAAGCTGGCAGCAGTTTGCCCCGTGATTTGCAGGTAGTCATCAAATCTGGTAATTGCCTCTGCTGACAGCTGTAGAATGGGGCAGGAGTTTGCCTGCTGATCCAGGGAGCGGGGAGGGTTTGGCAGCCCCAAGCACACCCACTATCCTTTTCGGGGAGCCTGGGCAGCTTAGGCGGGGAGGAACCACAGAGGGTTTCCTGCAAGGTCTCACCAAACACCATGATACACCGCTCACCTTCCCAGCGGCGGAGCAGTGGGTGTTGCCAGCAGCTCTAACCACTGCTCCCCTCTGCCCAAGCGCTGCGCCTATTTCAGTGCCAGCAGGGCACGGTCAGAGCCCCGATAACTACGGCTCCTTCAGAAAAATTCCCAGCTTCCCAAGGCGCAGGTGGCAGGGGCTGCTTTCGCAAAGAGGTCAGCAGGTGCATTGATAAGGAGCAGCCCCAACAGACACGGCCTCGTGATGCCCTTTAGCTCTACCTGCTGCCGCTGCGCTTGATCTCGGCGGGTATGTTTGTCTCTCACCTGGTACGTTTCCACCCCGCCGCTGAACGTGCTGGCTGCAGCCAAGTCAAGGATTTGACTAAAATAATAAACCTTTTTTCATTTGTTTCCCCTGTCCCAGCCTTCATCCCCATGGCTTCTCAGCAAGGCAAACTTCAGAATTTCGTTAAACAAAATCCATTGAATTTTGCCCTTATTTATAGCCAGTATGCTCATTTATGACTTGCACAGAATGCTCCATAGCTCAGTAGCACACAAGCTAGCACACGGACCAGAGCAGTTCCAGACAAACCTGCTGCAAGTTGGGCCTCCCAACCATCATCACCGTCTGAACCTGTTTGGTTGATCAAGGTCCCTAGACGCGCACCGCCTCCATTCCCCCTGCACCCTCGCGCTGCCTGGCGCGCATCCCGCGCCCAACGCTTCCACAAGGGCCTGGATGAGACCATCACCACCGCAAGCTGGGAAGGCTGGAGTTACTCTGGAGGGTCAGTGCTAACCCCACAGCAGGCAGGGAATGGCTTTGCGGGCGCCTGCTTTGTGATCACCCCCTGTGGCCACGTTTGCTGAGAGACTTCCCAGCGGCAGCCCCAGTTTCAGCAGGGAGCAGAGCACACCTCTGCCAGCCCATCAGCAGCCCCAGCTCAGCCTGTGGAGAGATCAAGCCAAGGTGCATGCTGAGCCAGACCAAGGTGTTTCGTGTAAGCACTCTTCCCACAGCAAAAAGGGGATCACTGTCTGTGATCAAGTTTAGCTCTGTTGACAATTGCTGTGCCTACTCCTAAATAAAAGTGGAGCACACAGCCTTATTCGGGACAACTACTCAGCTGCAGACACCTGAAGGCTTATGTTGACCTTGTAAGGAAATCAGCACCAGCCAGGGACCCCACGTCAGCCTCGTCCAAAACAACCAATGCTGCTCAAACCTAACAACTCAACGTTATTGTGTGCAGTGAGCAGCTTTATGGCCTCCAGCAGCCGTGCAAAGGGTACCGCGGTGGTGCAAGGTCAAAGGCATAAGGTCTCTGCACAGTGGGAAACCACCACCACGAGGCTTTCAGAAGTTCAGCTAGACAGAAGAATTGCCAGCAGCGGGGAAAAGGGCAGCTGTTGGTCCTGCCAGTAAAAACAAAAAAGGAGAAATCAGCCTACCACTGCTTCCGATCGGATGTGACAGCTCTGTCTGAGTTCCTCAGCAAACCCAGCCTGTGTTGCAAGTGCAGCAGGAGACCCAGGAGCTCCCAAGTGAGGGGAAGTGGAGAGCCCCGGCTCCAGGGGCATGGGAGAGGGAGCCACGGAAAGCAGCCCCCACTTCGGCTCTTCCCCACAGCCAGCACTACGCACCGGCTCACGCATGCCTCAGGAAGGAGCCCAGGTCCCGGTTACATGCGTGCCATAGCCCCATTAATGCTGGTGTCCCGTGCCGGCAGCCTTCCCCAAGCAGAAGGTGGGTTTCTCTAAGAAAACCAGAGACAGATCATTTCCTATAGCTAGGGAAATGAAGAACCTCTTGCACCTCTGTGCCGGCCAGGGGAGACTGCTTCAGGCAGCCTGTTCCCATACACAGCAAAGTGTTCCCACATGCCCCTTGAAATAATTCATTTTTTGTGGAATTCAGTCACTTTAAAAAAAAAAAAAACAACAGAAAACGCTTCCACAGGCTTGCAGCAATATTTTGTCTGTAAATAATCTGGAGAGCAAGGTCACATTCCCAAGTGAAAGCGGAGCAGGGGAGGGTGGGCAGGAGGGCGGAGGAGGCGTGCGGTGCAGAGGGGTGTGCAGCCCGCGGCCCTGGGCACAGCCGGGCTGGGGGACCGGGGGAAAGAGAAATGGGGGCGGGGGAAGGGGCAGAGCAGAAAGGGGACCCAGAGGTAAGAGGTGAGTTGATTTCGCCTTTCTGGCGAGGGTGAGCCACAGGCACCGAGCTCTGGGCATGCCCCGCGCTGCCTGCTCACAGGCTCTTGCACATCTCTGACATCTCTGTGCTCCTTGTCTGCAAAGCGGGGACAAGCGACTCCTCTGTCCTCCCACGCTTTGGCACGCATGCCAGGCCCTGCTGCCGGCAGGATGGTGTGCCGGCACGCAGCCATGCGGGGCTCGGCCTGCCCCGCTGCTGGCTCACGGGGACAGCAGCAGCGGCCGGGCGGTGGGCACGGGCCGCCCCGCTCGCCGGGGAGCATCCCGCGCTGCTGGTGCATCGCTGCAAACGTGGAAACGCGAAGCGCTCCCAGGGAAGCAGAGGCTGTCCTGCCCGGGCTCTCCCTCCCCACGGGCACGGCACAGGATGCGCTGACCCCGGCATCCCCTGGTGCTCGCGCTGTTCGTGCCAAAGGCGTTGAAGTCCGTGCTTTTCTGGCTCGCCGCTGGAGCGGGCTCTCAGCGGCAGCTCCAGTGCAGTGGCTGGGCCACGGCACCTGGCTTTGCCCTGCCAAAGGGCAGCTCCTCTGGGAGAAAGGAGATGCAAATCTCACCCAGCTCTGCAGCGCCAGGAACTCCAGGAGTTCAAAGCCCTCCGCCGGCCGTGTGGGGAGCGGGAGTGCTATGGAAAACCACCCACAGCCCTGGATCGAGTGTAGAGCAGATGGCAGAACAAACGGCACCGGGATTTCTGTTTCACATAATCTTTTGCCCTACTTGCTCCCACATTTAACCTTTTCCTCCCATGGAGCAGACCTTCTCTTGGAAAAAGCGACCAGAACACTGGAAGGGTTTCAGAGCGGCAGGTGGTGTTCTGCTCTGAACATCACCAAGGACAATACACAAGACCCCAGAGGATTTTTTTTTCTTCTTCTTCTTTTTAAAGATTCAGACTAGTTATGTGGTATTTTGTGTCCTTTTTTTGAGAAAAGAATTTTTCTTGTTCTAGGCCAGGGGAAGGGTGATACTGCTATGGTAGATGGCTGCCTACACGACTGGCAGTAAGAACGTCCAAGATGCTGGGTGCTTTGCACTACAGCTGTGAGCGTGACTTGGGCTGAGCAGCAGCCCCGCGCGGGAAGGGTGCTCACGCTCAGCAGGGCCACTGCAGGTACACGTTCTTCAGGGCATGGAAAGGTTAGGGGGGAAAAAAAAGAAAAACGAGAAAAAAATTCAAATCCTGCACATGTTTTACAGACTTCTCACACGGCGGAAAGCTCAGGGGTTTCTGTGGAGTTTTGGGACGGAAACCACATACTGACTGGCTGACTCTGCAAGGCCAAGTTTCACCCGCAGCAGACAGTGGCTGTGCGACAGCCCCATGCTCCCGTCGCAGGGGACGCTGTCCCTGCCCAGTGGTGCCACCCCGTACACGGCTGCATGCGGAGACAGGATCCAGCCCAGGGAGAAGCCCAGCCCTCCTCGGCAGAGCTGGCACCTGCCGGATCGCGTCCCACGTTCTGCTTGAAAATGCCACCATTAAGTTTGGGTATGAAACGCTCAAGAAACCACATTGCTTGCCGGCTCCCAGTACAACGAGGTTCAACATTTAAAGCGCTTGCCTGTATCAAGGCGCCCACCGTGCACATGCCGAAACAATCGTTTGCCCGGCGTGTCAAGCACCGTCAGCTCTCCGCTGCCGCTGGTCTCGTCACTACCGTTTTACAAGGTTATTTTACACCCGACTGGTGGAATTCGTTCTTGCTCATGCATTATAATCATTAGAAAGTCATCTAACCACCACCCACCCCATACAGCACCAATGTGACCACTCCTTCATGGCACCGTTCTTGGCACCAAGAGGCGGCGTGGCCGTGCTGCCTGGGGCACAGCCCAGTGCGCAGGGCAGGGCGACGCTGGGTGCATCCCTGCACGGCCACACTTCCCGCAGGCAGGCTACTGGGACCTCTGGGAGCGCATCCTCTGTCTCAGCAGAGGTGGGAAAGCCCCAGGCTGGTGAGGGCACAAAGCAGCTGTGTCCAGCTGGAGGAGCAGGAGGGTCCAGCCTATGTGGCAGGAGCTTGGGTGATGAGTGAGCTTTTGCTGGCAGCTCACAGAGACATAAGAGTTAACACTGCTCGCCCTGCACTGACTCCATAACGGAGCCACAGGGCTCTGCCTGTATTTTAGGAGTTGCCAATGGGCTCATCATAAAGCTTCACAATTAACGCTCAGAAATTAATTACAACAGTCTGGGATTCTTCTAAAGACACTAATAGCTACAAGGAAGAAGCCAAATAGCCTATTAGCTCAGCAGACTACAGCCAGTGCTTTCTCTCTAGCACTTTGGTGAAGCCAAGCACTTTTGCACTTTTACTATTATGCATTGCAAATTAAAAGTGCCAGCAAGATCTCCTGGCTTTGGCATCAGGCTGCAGAGCAGGCTGCCCATAGCAGAGCTCTAGATACCACGCCTGGTCCTCCCTGAGGTGCAATGCAGCACGGACAACTTCCCCGCAGTTAGACGGAGCCAGGCCATCGTTCCCCACAGACCCAGCTGGGAACAACACCCATTTCAAAAGAAAAAGAGACAGTATCCAAAAGCTGTGAGCAGGGTGTGGGGTTCCTGCTGTTACTCACCATGTGCTGAGCTGTTCAGAGACAAACAAAGGAGCAGGTTGGGTCAAACACAGGAACTCCCTCAAGTGAACTGTTGTCACAGGTCAGAATCATTAAAGGGATTCAATCCAGAGTGCACAAACTTTCTGCAGTGCCTACAGTGGCTCTCTGCAGACAGACTTTTCTAATTCCTGTGCTGTGGTATCTCTTACAACAGGACATGAGGGATTTCAATCGCCCCGATAGCTGGCATGGTTCCCTACTGAATTAAACCAGACATTTTAGTAGGTTTAATTCTTAACCGACAGAAACATGCAACGCACGTCAGCTCTGACACAAAATGGGTGAACATCCAGAAACCATGAGATTGCCAATTTGTGAGTATCAGTTACAGGCTGCAGTGCTAGAAACTTATCACAGGCTCAGCAGAAACAAATCACCTGTTTGAAAGGAGACCTATTCGACAAGGAAAGCCAGGTCCTCTCTTCCTCATCTCATTTGCATAAAACAAATAGACCAAGCCCAGGCAGAGAAAAAAAAATCCAATTAAACAATCGTGTCAGTTCAGCAGAGAGCTGATTTTTAGACTTCCTACATTTGACTTCAAGCAAATCAGGATTTTGCTTTTTTATTTTTAACTCTGTTCTCATTTAAGAGCTTCAATTTGTGACAGGATAACTGTTAAAGGTAACATTTTTAAGTGCTCCAAATAACAGCAGCACTTATGAAGGCACTACACTGACTCTTTTTAAACCTGAAAGCAAGTCACTTCCCAGCTGCGCCTGCTCTTCTCACTGCAAGGACAGCCCAGCTCGAGTCAGGTACAGAAAGTAGCCAGGAAACCAGAATTGAAACCCAGAAGTTTGCTTTCATTATCCAAACTGAATGAACACAAGAAGTGAAATTACGTGAATAAATGCTACACGCATCTTTTTTCCCCTCCAATGATTCGCTGGGGGTTTTTTTGGCTGTCCAGTTAGTAAGTTATTTGTAACAGGGCTCTCCCATCCTGGCCGGGCTTGGGTACCACGCCACAGGCGAGGTCCGCGCTGCACCCCTTCAGGACGGCAGCATGCGCAGGCAGAAAAGGCCGCAGCACCAGCACCAATTCCTTCAGCGAGACGTGCCAGACCAGATTTTTTGCATACCACAGCAAAGCAGCTCACAAACTGCCGTATAACACCATTCTGCAACTTACATTTTTTGAGCTCTAACAGCGTCTCATTTTTTCCAAGTCAAAAAGAAACCCACTGGCTAGTTCAACGCTCTTCAGAAGCCTGATGAATCGATTTCTCTTTCTTTTAACAAGAAGGCAGCTGGGCTTCTGCAACAGCACGGCAGCCTTTGCCCGTGGTTACAGTGGATGCCCCTTCAGAAGGGAACCGCGTAGGGAGCAGGTGCAGCACCAGCAGGTAACACCAAGAGCTCCAGCAAGGCCACTGCGAATGCCATTAGCAGCTGGGAACACCACCTTCTCCACCCCTCAGCCCTGCAAAGGTCTCCATACGCAGCAGAGCAGGGAAGACTCAGAACTGGTACGAGCAGCCAGGCGACGGCCGCAGCTCAGCCGGCACCTCCAATTCACTTCTCTCCCCTCGAACATGAAACCCTGCCCGGCACTCGAGCACCTCAAAGTGACCCACGATTGATGGCTGCTGCAGGTGTAGGCACATTGGGACCCAACAGAACCTGCAGCAATTACTGTGTGCTAATCGTCAGATAGGACGAGGCCTGTTGCATCCACCACCTGCCCGGGAAATACACCAAGGCTGAAGATCTGAAAGCTGTCATGAGGATTAGACACAGCCTTGTGCTTAAATACCACCTACTCTCCTTCTGCATTTAAAGAAAGGAACAGCAGCGCCTTGCTTCCCTTTTCTGAGGCAGAAAAGAGGATGAACAGCAGTTTTCAATTGAAATATGGGACTTCATTGAGACAAACAGTCAGACTGAAACGGAGAGAAAAAAATTGAAAAATCAGAAGTGTCAGGCAAATGTAAGCTAGTCTAAACTGCCCTGAAATCAATGGGGCTGCAGTGATACAAGCCCTGGTCTTCATCACCACAGTCCCACGGCAGCAGAGACCGGCTCGGGGAGCGCGGCTCCGGCTGGGACAGGCAGATCCCCTGGCAGTGCCAGGGCAGGGAGCGTGGGCTCCGGCAGCCTGGGCTGCGCCCACTGCTCTCGGAGTGGCTGAGTGGAGCACCCTCGGGTGCGGGCTGCCAGCAGAGACCAGAGCAGGCTGGCTCTGGGCATCAGGCAGCCACAGGCAGCATCGCTTCTATGCTGCTGAGCTGCACTGCCGTCTCCTGACTCAGCCTTACGGCTTTCCTAAACCACCCCCGATTCTTCTAGCTCTTAGGAAACCTACCCCCAGCTTCTCCCAAGCCAAGGAAGAATGGCAGACACTCTCCAAGCTGCACCTTGTAAAGGGTCAGGTTTACACCAAAGGCTGATGTGACTTTACTCAAGAACGTTTCCAGACTTTTCTTCTCTTTTCCAGAGCGCACTGTAAAAACCAGCATAATATCCTCTCTGCTATTGCTTTTGTGGGGCCTGCCGGATCAGGTTACACTGGAAATCAAGATACTGATATTTTACCTCTGTCCTGCTTGCTATTGGGGAGACCTCGAGATCTGCAGCAGGACATTTCCATGCAACATTTGTCCTCTGTTTAGAGCATTTCTTGCCCCGTTTGCCACGCTTTTCAGCACACATCCCCTTAAGCATCCCACATTTTGGAAACTACCTTCACTTCCCAGCACCAGCCAGCTCACTCCCACCATAGCCAAAGTTTCAGGCACCGCAGCCTCCTGGCCGCCCAGGAGAACCGGAGGCAGATGCCCGAGAGCATCCAGCTGCTACGGAAGCAGGCGCCGTCCCTGTGGGAACTCAAGAGAGGAACTGAGCACAAGGGTCCCGCACCGCGGGATCTTAATCCTTTTGCCGAGAGGAGCCAAGCTGGAGTTTAGAGAACTGGAAGTCAGAGAACAAGCAGACGTTTGTTCAGACCAGGCGGTGCGAGGGGGAGGACCCCCAGCTCCTTCCCGCCTCCGCGGGACTTACCGTCCCTGAATGTCCCTTTTTGTCCTTCTCCCTGCATCTGCGGCCAGTCGGCACAACGCCGCTCTGTCCAGCGTGGGGCCGCGGCCCCCGCCGCACACCTCCCCCGGGGCCCCGTGGCCAGCAGAAGGAGAAGCAGGGTGGCCGCTACCGGCCGCGGCGATGCCGACCCGGCTGCCAGGCTGATCTTTCCCAAGAGGAAGTCTGCCGCCCGCCGGGTGCTCTTCCCACGAAGGAGCATAGCCTCTTGAAGGGCTGAGGGGTGGGCGGACGGGCAGCCGGGGAGGGAGGCTGAACAAAGGGCTTGCACGGTTTAACAGGCATCAGAGCCACCAGTGCCACAGAAACATCTGCCTGGGAGACGGGAGCATGAGACCCTTTTTTAAAAGCGTTAAGCCCAACACCCTCAAAAATTACAGCTGCTCAGTATTACTAATCTGAGAAGGGTTGAACTCCGTCACCTACCGCTCAGTCTTTATCGTAACTCCTATCAGAGACTCCAGTTTCGGTAAAAAAGCATGCATGTGTGAAAGAGAGAGGCAGCAGCAAGTCTTGGCAGAGAAGAAACAAGAGCTCTGTCGCTCTCTACAAGCAGGAGCAGGTATCAGAGGAGCCTGTCTGTACCCAGCTATGTTAGTAAACTTTGGAAAGTTTTGGCCTACAAAACCACCAGGTTATTTCCAGTCGCAGTGGGAAAGATGGGCCTTTTGGGCTGGATTTTCCCCTCAGGCTGTCTTACCCCTAGTTCTGACTGCGGGACTCCTCTGCAACGAGGACTGGTATCACACTGCTCTGGTCCTGCACAGCTCCTCGTTTCAGGTCAAAGCACCGGGAAGGTGGGTACAAACTGATGCATCCAGGTAACCACCGAAACACTCACTGTCTGAGTACCATCACCCATCCGATCAAATAAGCAGAAAGTTTTTTTAAAATAAAAATACTTAACATTTATTCACCTTTGAAGTCACCACAGTAAAATTGTACACACTATGAGTAACCCAGGAACGTTATTAAAAGCTACGAGAAACATAAGGCAATTTGTACAACCATTGAAAGAAATACACAGCATGTTGAAAATAGAGTGAACGATTACTCAAACAAGACAATGCTTGATACGCACTAGAGTGACAAGAACCAGCATTAAGTTTTAAACAAAAATAAAGATGTCATGGCTACAAGTATCATACAGTGATAAATACTTCAAAAATATATTAAGATATATGGAAATTCTTGTTTTGTCAAGGAAATCCAGAGAAATCCCAGCCTTCAATGGATTTCAATATACCAATTAAGGTTTAATATTTAAATTCCTTTCCTTTCAGTAAGAACCAGTACTGCAGCTATTATCATCCTGTATCAATACTTATCTTCTTGTAGTGTAATGAAATCAGCCTTATGTTATATTAAGCCTTAATGCCTCTCACATCACTGGCACTAATTGCTCTAAATCAACCATGAGTTGCCTTTCAGTAACAAGTGCTGTGCACCACATCTGAAGCCATAAACCATGTTAAATCACAGTCAGCGTTCGCCCACTTTACAGTATTAATGGAAGGCGGGTTCGAAGACTTGCCTCCATGTAAATAAGACTTCTCAAACAGAGGGTTTAGTAGCAAGTCCACCATAACGTTTTCCTAGCGTAACATTGAGCACTCAGAAGTTACAGTACATGAACCGTGCTAAAGTTTAGGTTACACCTTCAAAAAGAAAGTCCAGCTGATGTTTGGAGACGACAGGTTTTGAACATGCACAAATGGTGGTTTAGTACACATTTGTTTGTGCTGTTACTAGGTAGCAAGTGAAGCAGTTTATAGCCAAGGATTTGGTGAGACAGTTTTCTGAGCCAGTTTAAAAATATAAACTTCTTCTTAGAGAGTCTGTTCTATAGAAAATAAGAGTGAAATCTGGTAAATTGTCAGTTTTGAGAGTACTTTCCCGTGGCAAGATCCGTTCATCAGCCTACCGCACCACCAAGAGAAAAGCCAATCCTGCTATTCCAAATCCTGCTGCGGCCATGATCGCGTTGCTTATGGTACTGCTCTGGTCAGCCGGCTGGGAGCCGTGTCTGCCGAAGAAGCGACAGAAGCCGTCCTAGAAAAGCAAGAGAAGGACATTGAGTTTGTTGGCTACAATTAACCGGATTTCTTTTAACAGGTCTTTGAGCACAGTTTGATTCACGCTCCCAGCGCAGCATTTGTCAGCTGCAGAAGTCTCTGCTTTCACGAAAGTCTAAGCCTGCTGCCTTGGGCACACAAAAACGCTTTGTGAGAGCCTTTGCACGAGGCGACCAAAAGCAGTAGCTCCAAGTGTTGTTCAAAAGACAATTGCAAACTTCCTATCGAGATGCTCAGCATGTCATTACGTTATTTTTGCCCTTTCAGGCAACTTTCTGATGGGAGCTGCCAGCATTGTTCCCCCTCATTCAAGTTTCAGAAAGCATCTGAAGCACGGGATATGGAAATTTCCACTTGAAAGAGAGGAGCCCGAAGCTGGTCCCATCTCAGTGGACGTGGGACTGGTTACACGCTCTCTTGGAAGGGCCAAGTGGACGCTGCTCGGAGCTGACCTATGACAGAGCAAAGCTGGCAGCTGCTCTCCCAGATCGTTATTTGTGATAATCAGAAGTGGCAGCAATACAACTCCAGATGGTCCTGTTTGAACTCTGCTCTGCAGATGTCTATGTAAACAAGTTATACTCTTAATTTCTTCCGGAACTTTGTTCTTTACACTTTAATTTGTGCGAACAGGCAATGCGATTCTGCCAAGTGACAGTGTACGTTGTAGCCAACCACCATACTGTTCCGAGCAGTCAGATGGACCGGTGACCACTGGAAAACCAACTTCATTTTGGTCTCTGGAAAAGTCAACGAAACCAGTGGCCGCTTCCCCCCCTTTCTATTTTTAGTGCTTATTTGTACTGGCATCAAATATTCCACTAGGACCGAAAATAGGAAATGTGCAGTTCTGCGGGATAGCTGACATTTTGTTCAGAAACGCAGGCAGAGAGCTGCACGGATGCCTTACAAGCCGTGCTTTGAGCACGCATCTCAAGCGGCAGAACGCAACGGCAGCCAGCGCTTTGCATCGCAACGTACGTTTATGCTATTGCCCGCACCTTCCCGAGGCCCCGACCGGTTTCGGGACGAGCAGGAACCAGAGCAGCGGGTCGAGCGGGATGGGTGGCTTTATCCACGGGTAGATTTAAGAACGAGCACATCGGGGTTTTGTGTTTACACCTGGGAGAAGGCCCGTGTCAGCCTGCTCCCCAAAACCCGACGGCTGCGGGCCCGAGGGGAAGGCACACCTTGCCCCCCGCAAGCCAGCGGCGCCTCTCCTGGATTTTCAGGAGGCTGCGGCCTGACAAGGCCGGCCACCGGCACCTTTGCGGAACCGGCCTCGGCCGCAAGACGGGGCGCCCGCGGGCACCTTGCGCAGGCCGGCGCGCACCCACCGCCCGGCGCTGCGAACCAGGCGGCCCCGCAGCCGGCCCGCAGCCGGCCCGCAGCGCCCAGCGGCTGCACGGCGCGGGGGGCGGCCCCGCTCCGCCAGCCGCGGGGAGGGGGCCGGGCCCGCCCATGCCCGCCCCGGGCCGCTCCGGGCTCCCGGCTCCCCGCCCTCGGCCTCACCCGGGCCGGCGCCCCCCGCCCCCGCCGCCCCGGCCGCGCTCACCCATCCGCCGTGCGCCTCCAGCCACTCGCCCCGCTCCTCGGCCAGGTAGGCGGCCAGCGCGGCGGCCAGGCAGCGCGGCCCGTCGCTGCAGCCCCGCTCGGCCAGCGCGGCGGCCAGCGTGCCGGCGAAGACCACCAGCGCCAGCAGCCGGCCCCAGTTGAGGCCGCCGTCGGCCTCCAGCTGCGCCGCCACCCGCCCCAGCAGCGCCGCCGCCTCCCGCGGCTCGGCCCGCGCCAGCGGCGCGCAGGAGCGGAAGAAGGAGCGCTCCCGCCGCTCCAGCTCGGCCGCCGCCCGCCGCAGCGTGGCCGCCGTGGGGCTGGGGGCCAGCGCGGCGCCGCCGCCGCGGTGCTGGAAGTAGTCCTCCAGCAGCAGCGCCGTCTCCTCCTTCAGAGAGCCCGGCATGGCGGCGGCTGCGGCGGCGGCCCTCGGCGCCTGCGGCCCCCGCAGCAGCAGCTGCCGCCGACTAAGAGGCGGGGCGGCCCCTCCGCCCGGCCCGGCCCGGCCCGGCCCTGCCCAGCCCGCCCCGGGGCGCTGGGGAGCGCTCCCCTCCTCCGGGGCGGGGCCCGGCGCGGCGGAAAGCCAAAGCCGGGGCGGGGGGGAGGCGGCCCCCGGGCCCGGGGGGAGCGAGTGCCGCTTCCCCACAAGGCTCTGCCAGCATCCCTGGGGAAGGCAGCCACCGCACAAAGCCGCGGGTTTCCCTGTGCAGTCGAGCAGGACGCCCAGTTACCGGGCGCTGCCTGAAAGATACTTTTCTCACGTGCGGGTTTTTTTCCCACATTAGTGGCCAGAAGCTGTGTTCCTTGCATCAAAGGAGACTCCGGTTTTCTAGGACTACAGGACGAGTGCATTGTCTGTTTACCAAACAAACGCAGTGGCATGTGCTTTTTGACGGGCATATAGGCAAAATTTAGGATGAGGACCTTGGCGGTGCAAAGGTTGGGCCCTTCGCTACTGCCAACGTGAAGTAAAATGGCTGAGAACAGCACCGGCCAAGCGCTGTCACTTGCACAGCACCGTGGAGACGTCTCAGCTAGACGCCTCCCTTGCATCCCAGCTGCGCCCTGCGAGCTGTCAGCACCATCAACTGCTCAACAGATCGTCAAAACTCCCGTAAATACCACCTCAAGATTTACAGCAGGCCCCGCGCGGGTACACCCAACTCGTGCTTCCTGCTCGGTGCCAGTCTGCAGGTGCGGTTCAGCCGGTGGCCCGCTGCAAAGCGTGGCCGCGACCGCGCTGTCACCGCGCAGCCCTGCGCCAGTGCTGGCAATGGCGCTGCCGCGGCCGCCTGCGACCGGGTCACGCTCTCACCCCTCGTCGCACAACGGGCTCAAGGTGCCCAACGCGCCGGCATGGGACGGCTTGGCTTCACTCCACCTATCTTGAGTTACAGCTCTCTGTCTCCATTTTACATCCGCATTAGGAAATCCAAAAATAGATCGTTGGAATCAATCCTATTGCCATTTCTCAGATCGCTGTCAAGGCCTGATCTCTTCGAGTCGTTCCTAAGGCAAACTCTTAGTTTTACATCCCCATATTTGGCTTTTGTTTTGTTTTTAAGCAGGGAAATCTAGTCTGTGTTTATCTGCTCGAGCAGTAGCTGGAATGATATCTACTTTTCACCAGTGCTGTACACGCATGCCTTTTAACTAGAGTGTTCCTTATGATTGTTAAATCTGGAGCAGAAATTTCCTATTGCATTCCTCGCAGCAGGAAAGCAAGAGGGAGAGGCTGCTCTTTCTCTAGCAGTATCCTTTTCCACCCTTCCTGTTTATATAGCATTTTTGTTTAACAGGACGGAGCCGTCTGACAGTGACTTTGCCCTGGCTGTAGCTCCCTTGCTCTCCCTGTGTTTAACCTGGTGATAGCCTGCTTGCGTAGCGTTTTGGGACTGCTTTTCCTTCACCTCCTGGCTTGAGCTGAGGAGCTGGTCAGGAAGGTAGGGCCAGTGCTGGGGCTCTGATGTGACACTGCTGCTGCCCTGCTGCGCCCAGAGCTGCGCAGCTCTTCTCCAGGGCTGGGACGTGCTGGGGAAAGGACAAGAAGCAGGTAAAACCTCTCCCTCTGGAAAGGAAGAGAGGTGTTTCCGAGACGCAGATAGCTTGACAGACCAATGGCGGGGGTCTCAAAACACTGGGTTTTCCAAAGCTTCCCTGGCCAACCTTTAGTGAGTAGAAAAACCATGGATACTTCAGTGCCCTGTTCCTCTGTCTTCATTTATCTGATGGGAAGTTGAGGCCCATCTTGGTTCAGAGTTTTCACCATTACCTCAGGAGCAAAAAGGTGGTTTTTACAGGTGCCGAGACCATGCAGCCTGACTTAGGAGTCCACAGGCAGTGGCCCTGAAGTGAGAGAACCACGGGATTTCTGCCTGCAAGAACAGAAGTGCAAGATGCGAGGTCAGCCTCATTCTCACTGGAACTGGCGACTGTTTGGGCACCGATGTCATTCGGAAAAGGCTGGCTCAGCACTTTCCCCAGCCCCTCAGAGCAAAGGAAATGAAACAGTGAGCCTAAATGGAAGAGGAGCTTTTTTCAGTGTCTAAACTGAGCGCTTCCACCAACCACCTTTGCGCTGACTACAAAACCTACGCTAAAGCGGAGAGGACAGCTGACCCCAGCACAGTTCTCTACTGACAAGGCAGAAAGCTGAACTGCTGCATCTCAAGGCGATGTGCAAATACGGTTTACCCAAACAGTGCTAGCCTGAGCCCTCAACAGCGTTTTGGGGCCCAGCTTTCACTGGTGTCCCACTGCAGCGCGAGGAGAATCCTGCGCTCCCACAAAACACATGCTCTGCGTTTTCCAGTGCATTCCTGGGTATGGCGATGAGGATCTGGAAATAAAGTACCACATGTTAGCTGTGATCCTTCTGAGCAGGAAAACGTAACCTGGATTCTGGCCTCCTGAATGCAGAAGGAGCTCAGGTGGAGTCTCGGGTACTTTGAAGGACTGCTCACTCTCAGTTGCTCTGGCTCACCTTGGGTATTTCCAGAAGATGTTCCAGAAGCAATATTCTGGTAGATCTGGATTTCGCCAGGACACATGATCTAAGAAACTGTGTGGTGCAAAAAGTAAATGCCAAAAACGCAGAAAAAACAGCTACCATAACAAGTACCTAACTGGTGGGAGAAACGACTATATACACATTCTCAATACGTAAAATACAATTTATTGTATTTAGGCCATTCATAAGTATCAACACAATGTAGTGTGTTTGAAACAAACATCTTACCAATAAATACTATCTAAACATTAATATTAATCTTTTGATCAAACGTATACAGTGTATTGACTCAATATTGCACAGTGAGCTCTATATGACATTTCCATAGTGCATTCAGCTTGTTACAGGGATAGTTTGCCACAAATACTGCAGAGCATTAGAGTTGGCTTTTCCAAGTGAAAACAGCTGAACTATTTCATTAGGGACTGCAGGCTGATATGAATGGCAGTGTCCTAGGTTAATTGGTTATGTTTTCATGGAACCTAATGTTTTCATGAATGAGGAGACTTTATTTCTAATACAACTTTTATAGAATTGTAAAAAAAATCCCACTCCCAAACAGAATGAGGATATTATCATCAAGCTTACGTGAACAGCCAACTCCAGTGATCCAGCGATCAGTGAGCTTGTGATCAAGCTTGTTTTCTCTTGTTTCAATCTAAATATAAATCATATCTTTGATCTTTTTGGAGATGTATCTCACCACTTGCATTTCAAAGCCAGACCGTGCAAGCCCCCAGCACTACTCCAGCACTTTGCTCCCTACGTGCCTCTGCTCGGGTTAGACTCAGTACCCATCAGTACGAGCAGAGGTCACACACTCTAGTCTCAATAGTTTTCCACGTATAAATGCAGATATAATTTCCCAATAGTTCTATAATTCACTGTATCTCAGCTTTATCTGGTTAAATCTTAATTCTACAGCATCGGCTCTGCGTGGGGATAGTCCTGCCAGTTTGTATTGCATTCCGATGCTCGCGCAGAGGGCAGGGGGCTGCCAGCAACGTGGCCAGCTGTACTGCTTCCCTGAAACCCAGCGGCTCCCGGATCCCACAGGCTCGCAGGCTCTGGTGAGCACAGTACCAAACGCTGGCAGGACTGTGGCTCACAGCAGGTGTTCAGCAGCTCACTGTTGTTCATTCTCAAGTCCAACTATGACAAAACCATGTCCACGCCAGTGGGAGATTACTGTTAGAGTAAGGACTGTACGATTTGGCTTGGAAGGTGTGACCCCCATCTGCATGAGCCTATACTGCTCTGACATTGCAGAAAGACCTTAAAATGGGCATATTCTCCCTTAGTACACATTTAAGCTACATTGCCCTGCCAAAGTGGTATGAGCTGCTCAAAATGCAAATAAGAATCATGAGCATAGAATGGCTATGACTGACTTGGAAAAAGATTTGACCATCACTATAACGGTGCTTAGTGCTTAGCGTGTAGTATTCCTTTAAGTAAAAGAAAATTCACTCACCAAGTGATACAATTAAAAATTTCTAAGAAACTACTGGTTAAATATTACCTCATGATTATGTAAATCATGTTTATATCCCTCATCTTTCCAGTTTATCATTTTGTATATATTTAGATTCTTTATATTCTGGTAACAGAGATGAAATACTTATTTCTATCTAAAAAGACAGTAGGAAAAAACAGGGATTGAAAGGATTCCTTTTTTGTACAGAAAATACATTTTTATGACAACAGCCAGTACCTTCACAGCAGGTCTTTTGCTCCTCTACTTAATACCAAGGTTCAGTCATCCATAACGCCATCATAAAGTATCAGGATTGTTTTTCTTTCCACATTTCAACACCAAAATTCAATGCACTACTATGGAATGTTTCCAAAGTCTTATGCTACATCCTGATAAAATCAGGCTTTTTTTTTCTTTTTTCTTTTTTGTTTAAACTTTAAAAAGGAACTCAATTCATGCAAATAAATACATGATGTGCACTGAAATACTCAATTCTATGATACAAGTGAGATACTTCAGAGAGAAGTCCCTTTACAATTATCTAAACTAGTTCTAATAAAAGAAGATAATTTCAAAACAGATTAAAAACATTTCATTTAACTACAAGTTGATGTTTGCTATGTGTTGAAGCAGATTACATTTTCTACCTAGTTGTGTTAGTCTGTGGGTTCAGTATCACTCTCTTGTAGTGTAGCAAATAGTTGATTTTGAGGGGTGGCTTTTTTATGCAGTTTTGGTAGTCCGGGGTATCAGTCTTCATTTGATTCTGCATACAGGATCTCGGGTTAAGCCCAGATCTGCAGAGAGAGAGTTGAACAATCATTTATGACATTGGCTATTCTATCAAACATTTAATTAAAATTTGGCAAGGCAAGTCAGATTAGTGGTACAGCATATCAGCAGCAATGATATTATTTAACCCATAAGTTCAAAATTCCCTTAACAGTTCAGCTAGCACTTTGTGGGGGTTTTTTAATTTGAATTTTCTGTTCATGTTCTACACTGTGGTTTTGTATCCTCATTAGTCCCTCTAGAATCAATTTTCCTGTAACAACCCTTCCCCCTCGTCCCCTTTTTTTAAACAATCAAAGAAAGAGAGAAAGTGTACTGGTTTTGGATGGGGTAGAGTTAATTTTCTCCACAGTAGCTAGTATGGGGCTATGTTTTGGATTTTTGCTGGAAACAGTGTTGATAATAGGGAGATGTTTTCATTAATGCTGAGCAGTGCTTACACACAGTCAAGGCCTTTTCTGCTTCTCACCCCACCCCACCAGCGAGCAGGCTGGGGGTGCACAAGAAGCTGGGAAGGGACACAGCCGGCACAGCTGACCCACACCGACCAAAGGGATATTCCGCACCGCATGACGTCATGCTCAGCATATAAAGCTGGGGAAAGAAGACGAAAGGGGAGGAACGTTCAGAGTGATGGCGTCTCTTCCCGCGGAACCGTTATGCGTGACGGAGCCCTGCTTTCCTGGAGATGGCTGAACACCTGCCTGCCGATGGGAAGCAGTGAATGAATTCCTCGTTTTGCTTTGCTTCCGTGCGCAGCTTTTGCTTTACTTGTTAAACTGTCTTTATCTCAACTCACGAGTTTTCTCACTTTTACTCTTCTGATTCTCCCCCCCATCCCACCGGGGGGGAGTGCGCGAGCGGCTGTGTGGGGCTGAGTTGCCGGCTGGGGTTAAACCGCAACAGAAAGAACCCAAGTGCTCCCAGCACTTACTCGGAGAGTGTGGTCCCAGGAGCCCGAGCAGAATGCCGTCCCATCGGGAGAGACCCGCAAGGTGCTGACACGATTTTCATGTCCAAACAGAATGGATACACGGGACCCTTTCAGCACATCCCAGACATTTATGGTGTAATCATTATAGCCCGCAAACAGTAGGCGACCTACAAAGAGAATGAGATTTTACAAAGTGAGGTCTTAAGTGGGTAACACGTCTTGACTGCAGCAAGGGCCTTCATCACCCGGTGAGCCACAACGCAGCCTTTCCCATGCCACCCTCTGCACACAGCGAGCCCTGACCATGGCTTCCCCCAAGCTAGCTGTGCTCCTGTTTGACACCCCTGCTCCACTGCTGAGCTATCCATACTAAATGCTGAACCAATTCAAATTAATTAGTTAACAATATAGTTAGAATTGAGTTGACTTATATAGAATCTGTTCAGTCATTAGAGATGGGGGATGCCTCCAAATCATGACAGACTGAAGAGCACTTCAACAGCTAATGCAGGGTGATAATATTTTGCTCAGACTTTATGCAAGAAGCTGAATACAAATGGTTGAATGATTAGTAGACAATTTGGTAAGTGATTCATTGTCCCCAGCAGGACAAGCTGTGATGCTTGTGACTGTCACAGAGACGTCTGCCTCTGTCCTGAGCGGAGGGCAGTTCGCCACCCACTCATCCCCACGCAGGGTGACTGGAGGAGCTCTGCAGTTGTGCTGGGGCAGGAGAGAGAAGACTCAAGCTCATGTCTCCGGACCTGTAGTGAAAAATGGTAATGTCTCTGTCTTCATGCTCCTCCAACGTACTTCTACTATCTATTAATCATTTATTATCCTTTTATAAACTATTTATGTAAGTGCACTTAATAATCTAGTTACATTTCATGTTTCCTTTGAAATGTTTTTAATCATTATTGTGAAGTTCTAGCCCAGCTGTAGTTAAAGGCAAAATATTTCCTGCCTTCAGTAGGGCCAGGAAAATACTTTTCATTGCTACAATGGAGCGATAGCCAGCTAGGTTATTTAAAGAGTAGTTATTTTTACAGAGGCAGAAAAAGGCTTCCGTGCATTAAATGTTTCTTTTGGTACTTACTATTACTTTTAATAACAAATTATTTATCAAATTAAACTGGCAAAACTTTACAGTTCCCCTCAAATCCCAAGACTAAGATAACCTCCAAAGTTCAGGTCTCACCGCTGAGAGAGAAGTCCACACTGGATGCTCCAAAAATGATGCTCTCTTTGGAATAAATTGCTACTTCTCTGTCTGCACGAAGGTCATATAAACGACACTAGGATTAAAACAAAACCAACAACATGCCTCAGTAAAGGCTGAAGGCAATGGCTACTACATTTCATTGAAAGAACTGGGATAGGGAAGGACATCATGGGAAGCGGCTGTTTGGCTTCTTTCCTTTTGCCCGTTGTAGCCAGCACTCCTCTGGAGTCAACATGGATCTCAGCAACACAAGGCTGGTTTGTAAAAATTGAGTGAAGAACTTGTTTTTCCAAACCACTTTTCTAAGCCTCCTGCCTGTCCTGCTATAAAGAGATGAGTGGTGGGTTTTGGACCATGGCTACCCACTGAAAGTCCCCCCACCCTCTTGCTTCCCCACTGTGGTTTCCTACGTCTCAGAGCATCCTGCTGCTGGGGAGGTGCATGGGGAGACAGTCTCTAAAGACAACAGTTAAGCCACAGCTGGAGTCTGGGAGACAGATGATTAAATCTCTAGTCATCTTTGAGAAGACGGACCACGTGGCACAGCGCTCAGTCCATCCCTTGGCACGGGGAAGCCTGGATGGTGGTCCTTGGTCTGAGTAAGACAGGACAGCAAACAGCCCCTGCCATTCTGTGAGGCCTCTCTCTCTGAAAAACCTACGTGAAAATAATTCAAGTGAAATAACACATTTTTATACAGATCTTTGGTTTTCATTTCTCACGGAAAATCCCCAGTCACCTCTACAACGTGCGCTTCCTGTTTTTATCATTTGCCAGCATACTTAGGCTTGTTTAACATGGAAATAACGTATAGACAGACCAGACTTCACTGCCATGCAGAAAGGCGGTCTGTTGGCCCTGAAATCAAAAAGCACTTTTGAAACTATTTGAACTGAAAACCTTCCTCAATAAGCTAAGTTTAAGCAAACACTGGCCAGATGGGTTGGCTAATATTAAGACATTACTAATAAAATATGGCTGATACTCAAGCCTGCACATAAAGGAGAGGCTGTTTCATTTGCAGGGCGGCGGGGAGCTGCCAAGTATGTGAAGTCCAGGTCTGCCAGTGCTCCATGCTGATGAATAATCTGCAATTTTGGTGTCACAGGCCTAGTTTAGTCACTTAAAGTCCTCTGTGGATGTGACCTAGTCTTTTAGGAAAATTTGATTTGGGAAGTAACAGAACTTCCCTAAATTAAGTTTCTGAATTAACATACCGTGGCATCATCTGAACCAGAGGCAAAAGCATCTCCACTTGGGTAATATCTGTGCATGAGTAAAAAAAGACCAGAACACATTACATTACTTGGATGAGGTCAGACTTCAAAAATAGAACCAGCGGAGTGCTCAACATCGCAAATGTGCCCTCTCCCAGAAACATACTGACCTGACACTGTTGATATCTGAATCGTGGGTTTCAAATGACTGGATGCACTGACCAGACCGCATATCCCAAACCATGGCTTTCTTGTCACATCCCTAATGAGATAAAAAAATTCACTACAGTTGTGCAAATGGTGACATTCACCCCTCGTGTGCCTGATACACTTCATCAAGCCCAGCTACCTTCAAAGGCTCTGAACATCACAGCTCTGAGGGGATTTAGCCGGCAAAGCAGTCCCAGAACTGGCTGTACTGGTACCCCCCAAGCCTGGGAGAGCTGCAGTGAGGCGCAGAGTACGCCACGAAGGCTGGAGCCTGAGCGGTGCCGCAGAGCAGCACGGGCACGGCGCTGCCATGCGGCACGGTGGGGTGCAGACAGGCCCGGGGGGTTTGCGCAGGCAGTCCCGTACTAACCGGCACTCACGGCCCTGCTCTGCTTGTGCCGCCGCCATACCTGTGCCTGCAGTCCCACCATGCCACAAAGCTGCATAACTGACTCACTC
This sequence comes from Pelecanus crispus, assembly GCF_030463565.1. NCBI lineage: Eukaryota > Metazoa > Chordata > Aves > Pelecaniformes > Pelecanidae > Pelecanus > Pelecanus crispus. The sequence continues at coordinate 14,434,323 of NC_134649.1, forward strand.
CCTTACCACTTAACGTGCCCAACATAAAAAATTAATACCCAGCATTTAAAGTTTTATCATACAGTCTTTTCATACACTGAAACAGAAAATGAGATGAGTGTTTCTGGAGGGTCTCTTGCCCAGCCTCCTACCAGACTTAACCCCTGCTGTGGCTTTGCACCCACATGCTCAATGGTGTGGCTGGGATGAGAAAAGAAGCAAACAGCATTTCAGCCCATTGTCACGCTCTAACCTGCCCTTTTAAGCTGTGCTTTGAAAAGCTCCTTTAACTCTTGGTGCTTGCTGCAAGGTGCTCAGCACCCGGAATGCTTTGGGCAAGGGGCTCAGCCCATGTAGTCTGCAACATCCTCGGGGCAGGAACCATCTCATACCAGCCAGGCTCCCAGCTGCGATGTCTCGCTGCTGTCACAATCGCCGTGACAGGATAAAGAGCACGGACTTTTAAGGGTGACGGGAGGTTTTAATAAATATGACCCTGCTGAGGGGCAGGCCATAGGTAGGCTCCACTCCGGGGGCCTCAGCCTCTCTGAGGCTGCGTGGGAAGCACGGGGCAGGCCAGGCGGCTGCTGCTGCCGCCGAGCTAGCGCGTCCTGCCCAGCAGACCGTGCCACACATGTTATTTATTTTTAAGCAAATATGATTGCTAATTAAATTAAGCAGTCTCTTCACAATTCACATCTTTCTCTTTTTTTTTTTAATTCTCTTGTTAAAATGAAATCCTATTTTGTTTACTAATGATGTCATCATTTAAAAGAGGTAATGTTCCTTTGTACCAACTTGTGGTTTCTGCACAGAGGAAACCAAACAGGATAGAGAACATTTTGGACTCAGCATATTTCCCCCTCAAGCCCCGCCACAGCCCAAGCCCAGCCCTTCATATTGCTTCCATGTGCACTGTTCTTACTGACCTCTCTGGGAGTTTGGGGGCAAGACCAATCTGACAAGCTTGTGCTTTGACTCCTAAGGTTTTGAAGGAGAAACCAGCAATCACCTGCGGAGAGATGGGCCCCCTGAGTGCTATCCAATTCGCCCCGAGGAGCAGTGCTCAGAGGGCACTGAGCACAACAGCCTGGGACGCAGCCCTGAGCTCACCCAGGAGGGCTGGGATTTTCAGTTAAGTTGTTAAATGCAATAGCTCCCAGTCTATACACTGATGTATTGGCATTGCTTATTCCGGCTCAAGGTTACTGTATTACATAGGCACAATATAAAGGGAGTCTCTCTATGCTACCATACCTTCAGGTTGCACTGTTTTGCCTATACCTGCATTGACACGATATAAGACAGATCTTCACTGAAGTGGTATTTTGCACGTGATGAATTGAGCGAGTCCCTGTAAGGACAGACATGCCCAAGCTGCTACATCGACACAAGTATGACATATTCTCTTAGCAGTACCATAGCTGCTTGCGATTCTTTGCCCTATAATAAGCTGAGCTGTTCCCAGGGAGAATGAATCTATCCTTTCTGGGAAGCAAGCTTGGTGACAGGAAAGCCCGGGAGGAGTAATGCACTCAGATGGAATTAGCTTTCAGTCACGCTTCAGAGCAGCTGTGCTAGCAGCAGGCAAACTGGGCCAGTGTGCTGGGCTCCGCTCCTGATGGGCCAGCCAAATTTGATAAGAGAGCCATAACAGAAAAGGTCCAGGTTTATTGTGTAGGGATGGGACCATGACTCCAAGCACAAGTGGAATCCCCTAATCCATGGTCGGCACCCTCTGGCACAAGCGCCATTTCCATCAGCAAGCACAGGACAGCCCTGGGCCAGTGCTGGTGGGGCTCAGAAACTGGGTACCTTCAGCAAAGTTACTGGTAGCGACCTGCCTCCAGTAAGACAGGTCATCTCTCAGCTCCTGCCAGCTTTTACCTGCACACTCAATTTCTGATGTGGGAAAGACCAGGACCACCTCGAAAAGGAGCTGAGCCCCCTCCCACTCACCTTTATGCCTTGCCTGCCTCACTGCCAGGCTGCGTGCCAATGACTCGGCTGCCCTGCCCAGGAACAGCAATCCCTGAGCAGCGGGACAAGATTTGGAAGATGCCCTGGGTACTTTCCCAGCGAGGAGGTTTGTGTGTTCCTCTGGGCTAGGACAGGGAGCAGGCAGTGTTCAACTGACGAAGGGGCTTTAAATGCCTCTGGTACCACTGGAAGGCACAGGGGACTCAGCAACAGCTGAAGATGTGGCCACACCTCATCCCCCTGCTCCAACTTGTACCAGGGTTTAGCCAGCATCCAAGCTACCCCTTGGCTTCTGGGGAGAGGTGGAGGGACGTAGTGGCACGCACGTTACTTGAACCCCCACTTCGATGCCCTGAGCAGCCGCCTGGCACACCCCGTCTGGCTCCCGAGAGCTGGGTACGAGAAAGGAGCCAAATGTGGGAAGTCATCTGCCGTGCCGGGCTCCTATCCACAGGGGCTCACACCTCCTCTGCGGTACGAGCCGCTGCTCTAACTCTGAGCCTTTCCCTTCCCCGGAGAGGCGTTGTTTTGATCTAGGGCTGGATTGCTTTGGTGCGGGATGGAATTTGCTAAGTAAGCAGAACTGCAGTCAGACTGGCTGGGTGGGTTTGACCCCACAGTCAGGGGTTTAATTTGCTCCAGCTTGGAAAATGTGCTTGCAATGAGTGGATTGCACTGGGGCTTCCAACACATACTCCAGCACTCTCAATAAGATCACAAGCCTCCTGCTTTGCTGTCTTTTCCCTTCCACATTCCTTAATTTTATAGGACAATAGGAAGCTCCTGCTTACCCCAGAGACAAATGTATTTCCCGTTTCAGAAGGGGCCAGGTCCAGGCACAGGACATCAGCTCCGTGACCGTGGAAACTCTGTAGAAGCTGCCCACTCTCAACATCCCACAGAGCACAAGTTCCATCTCCACTTGCTGTCAGGATCTATAAGATGTGGCAAGAAGGGTCACAATACAAAAATCAGCAGGTGATCTTCAAGTTCACAAAGAAACAACTGACATCCTAGACATACACCAAGGACAGCTTTAATTTCATGAAATATTATGTAATACATCAAAGCCACAGAAACAACATGAATCTAAGCAAAGTTTGTTTTTTATTTTTAAGGAAAGAAGTTAGAGTGGAAAGGAGAGCTGTATTGACACAGCTATACCTACACAGTGTTTCGACAATGGTCAGTTTTGTGCAGTGGGGTTTGCAGAACTGATGGCAGTAAGGATCTCCTGGCATTTCCATATCCTCCAAAAAGGAGGCAGAACCAGACTGGTATTCCTGTCTGCCCCTGCATTTAACCCTATCCATATTTAAGCTGCTGGAATTCAACCCAGGTAAAGAGAAGAACTGTTGGAGTTAAGTATACCTGTTTAACTCTCTAATTTTCTTTTCTGCTTCAAGTAACCAGGTTAAACCCAAGTAATTGGGCTTAAGACATGGATTTTCTGAAAGGGAAGTAAGCCTGTCTAGACAGTTGTTTGACAAGTCCATCACCTCTCACTTGTCTAAAACCATTTGTGTGTGAAAGGGCTTGAACATACACTGACCGAACATAGCTCACAGCTTCCCTCATCTGCTACAGTGCTTGTAGAAAGTACATGTGATCAGTGCTTGTTATTGTGGCTAAATCCTGATGATGCTCAATTGTTCAAAATTTCCCCTTGGCATCCAAAGCTGTTACGCAATCACAAAATCTGTAGGTTGAAAGGGTCCCCGTGCGCTGGCGTGGAAGGAGGCAAGGGTGAACTTAGGAGGGCTCTCAGTCTTGTACACAGGTTTTTCTCATGGTCGGTGAGGAAACTCAAGGGATCCCAGTGGGTAGTTAGAAGTTAAAAAGAAAATACTCTTCAAGAAGAAAATCATTAAACCATTCACAGAGTTGCATAAAGGTTAAACACTGAACATGTTTGACAGATGCTCCAAAAACTCCTCCCATAAACAGAGGTCTGCAAAGCTGCAGAACAGACTGTTCCAAATCCTGCAGTAGAGAGACGCTAATACCCTGAGATGATGATAGCAGAAGAAAGCCCTGACTTGTCTTTCTGGCCAGCTTTTGAGCCTAGATCAATGAACTTCTCTGTTCTTCTGTTCTAAGGAATATTTGTACTTGGCTGAGGAATGAAGACTTTCAGCTCTGAGGATTTGCTCTTGTAATAGCGTGTAAGAAAGGTATGAGGGGAATAGGAGTAGCTAAAAGCGTAAGTGGAGGGTCTGTTGCCAACCCAGAGCTCCAGCTAACGCTTAAAGAGAAATGTTTTGGACTCAACTTCAGGATATTGCTATTGAAAACCAAACCAAACAAACTCCAAAAACCCAAACCCAGAAGGTAATTAACAACCTTTGCCATTAGACTCCGGCTTGCTGCACGAGGGGCTCCGTCAGCGCTGGGTGGGCATCCTCGCCTGGTGGCAAGCGGCAGCGCTGGCGCAGGCAGGGGACAGCAGGGACACAGCCCCCGCTCGCCAGGAGCATACGCACCCCCCGGGGCTGGGAGCAGCGGCAGGGGCAGAGGGGCCACCCTCACCGCTGCCTCCTCCGCCATCGCCACGGGCCTCATCCTGCTCCTCAGCCCTGCCGCACTGCGAGTACGGCTGCCTGCCCTATGCAAAACACTTGAGATCCCAATTAACTGCTGCTATTAATACACAGGGAGCATTGTCACGTGGGGAGCATTATCACACTGCAGAGCTGCAGATACCTAATTTAGGAAGCGAGGCTCCCTGGCTCTCTGCATACTGAGGCGGGGGAGGCTCTCTCTGGCAAGACCTATTTGGGCACCACGAACGAGGTGCGCTGGTCGCCCAGCCCTGCAGCTGAGCGCTTTTCTTGGCCCAGGGTGGGAACATGATGAGGAGCAAGGATGGGACCCCCTCTTTCAGCACCTACACAGCCTGAGAGTGGCTTTAATTAATCATTGATGAACCACCCCGAGATCTCCTCTCTTTCCATTGCACAGCCAGATGCCCATGGGCACACCAACTCCTAAACTCCTACCCTGTCTTTCATTCCTCTGAAGTAAAACCGAGCTGTAGTTTAAGAGAGCAGCCAAGGCAAAGCAGCAGCACTCACAGCACCTAGCAGTGGGTGCTGGGTGCTGCGGGGGCACCGCGCTGGGGACACCTCCACCGCGCGCTAGGGCTGCGCCAGGACGGGTACCGCATGCCTCAGTGATGCGAGCCGGGAGGGCAGAGCTGCTCTGCACAGAGCTGGGAAAGCTCCTGCACAGTGTGCCTGCTGTGCTGTGCACCCTCAGAGTTACTGAGTAATTTTAATTCTGAGGCTGTTATGTAAAAGGAAAAAGATAAGAAATCTGGGATTCTCTAGGATCTCCTACATAACAGTGTCCTAACAGAAGCTTGGCCAACCCGCTTGCTTGTATTTGTTTCAACACCACCACCCAGTGCGATGAATGATCGCTTATAAGCCTATCAATCACAAGAAAATTTCTCTTTAAAGTCTTCAGAAAAATTTCTGAATCACTGAATATAAAGCACCTAAATCCACTGTGGTATTATTTAACAATAGTAATACGTTACCTTCAATATCAATGCAGTTTGCTGTATTTAATATGGACAAAAAAGACCCAACTTTTCTTTCTTTTTTTGTTATGAAAAATAAATAACTATTTTTCCTTTCATAGGATTTAATCACAATGCATATAGGTATGGACAAGAAAAGAGAATACTGGTTTTCTATCTCATCAGAAACATTCCACTTAACTTAGACTGCTCTAATTACGCAGGGCTCCTGCACAGTAAGGTCAGGGCTAAGCAAGCCTGAGCGCTGGGTACCTCCACCACTTGTTTCCATGGCAATGGACTTAAATTAGCACCTCGGAGTCGTTACAGAAACCATAGAACGACAAACAACAACATACTCTTGGGCATCTCATGTCCTGAAATAGAAGCAATGAGAGCTGATACTTCCTTCAGAAGAGCTCCAAATATCTGGAAGAAGGGGACAAAGTATTCCCTTTCCAGCAGCTCTCCTGACACAGAGAGCAATGAAAGTCCTCCCTTCTGCCATTTATTTTGCTGCAGAGCTGCACTGAGCAGAGCTTCAATTAAATTCAAAACCAGAGAGGACAAGGGGATTATCCTGGCTCCTTTCATCATCTTTCATGTTCCTGGAGAAAGAGATCTTTGAGATATTCACTACAGAGGAAGGCTGGCCTGGTCTCAGATCTGCATTTAGTTCCCGGCTTTGCCATCGTCTCCCACTGTGGCCCTCTATGCTGCAAGCCCCGTCTGCGGCACGGGGATAGCTTTGCTCCTTTCCCTCGAGGGAACACACCACTGCACGTACGGACAACAGGGCTGGCTCTGTGGGGCCATCCTCAAGCTCAAATATCTCACTTGGTACAAACAAAAAATACTAAAAATGAAAGCAAAAGCAAAGATGGCTGGATGTCCAGGACAAAGCAGGCAAACACCACAGTCTCCACCGGCTGGCATAAGCACATACCCAACCTAGTCCTATCTCAGCTGGGCTTTTAACTATTTTTATTAGTTTGAGCTCCTAAAAGCACAAGCCAGCACAGACCCAGTGAGCAGAGAACACACAGGTACCAGCGAGCTCCCTCTGCAGAAGGGACAGGCCTTTGCAGGGTGCAGGCATGACAGCCTGGCCACGGGCTGTGACATGCATTTCCTTAGAGCAGCTTTTGCAGCATCCTCCTTGCCCCCAGCAAGGGTTTTCCAGCAGCCCCTGCATGGGGCAGGACACGGCCCTGGGTGCCCCATGTGCAGGGAAGGTTACTTGCGCCGCGTAGGAGTGCAGCTCATGTTAGGTGTTGCTGGACAGTGAGCAGCGGGTAGGGAATGCGTTTACCTGCATGTCTGAGTTAGTGAAGCTGCAGGCAGACAAGTAGTTTGTGTGCATTGCAACCGATTTCTTCTTTGCAGCCATATTTTCATTTTTGTCAAATGTCAGAGGGTACACAGAACACTTGTTGTCCAGGCCACTAGAGAGAGTAATAATAGCAATAACAGAGAGAGGAGAACTGGTTAAAACTGCAATGACAAAAGGCGAGTGGTGATAAGAAGGAAACCACCTGTCAGTGCTGCGCTGCCAAACCCTTACAAGTACCGACTTCCCTGTATTGTGCTGTCCGGGATCTCCCTGTGCAGGGAAGCCCCAGCTGCCTCACCAGGCTGGCTACTTTACAGAACTCGAACAGCTGCGCCTCAGTATTTTTTACCCTCATCTAGTTTATAAATGGCACTGAATGAAACCTCACGAAAGTATAAACTGGGAGGTGACATAGCAGTCACCTCAGGGTTAATGTTTCACACACAGCCAAACTGCCATTTTTCTGTTGACATCCGTCATTGCAAGGATCAGTATTTAAGCATCATTATTTACCCACCTTAATGAATTTGACCTAACTCCTATGGAAGAGATGGTATAGCAAGCAGTGAGTGTGAAGACAGGGCTTTTAGAGGAGTTTAGAAAAAAGGCAACAGAAGCACTGACTCTGCAGCTGGTGTGTCCCTCCTGGACAATGGCACCAGGTAAGCTGCGTCTCCCAGGCCAGATGTGGGACTCTTTTCTAAAGGGTCTGACTTGTGTCTGACCCTTTTCTAGATCTGCAGTAGATCAGCCCTGCCCTGGTCCCTGGGATCCTGGCACACCACCAGCTGCTGGTTCTGTGCCTTGTATTATGGGCACAGCACTTAACTGACAGCGCAACAGAAATACAGAATTAGGTAGTGCAATGCATATGCGCCCTCCCAATGTGTCTCCCTTACAAGGGTGAAGACAGAGTTTTTTTGCCATTCTTTGAGTTTTAGTCAAAACCATACAGTTTCCAGACTCCCCCTCTGCACACATTTATGCCGTCCGCCTGTCTGTCTCAGGCTGCTGCCTTCTAGATTTGCAAGCTGCACAGCAAAGTCTCCCCTTGTTCCTTTCTCTCGCCACAAGCTGGCTTTGTCTGTCTGATCCACACAGTCCCTTTTCAAAAGATGTTTTGCCAACACCTCATCTCTTTGTTTTCTCCCCGACATAAACTCAATTTTTTCAAACCTGAGCCCTCAGAAAACTTGGAGAAGATTACCGAGGATGGGGTTACTTCTGCCCACCCCATCTTGGCAAGATCTATTCATGTAATCATTAATGACTAACCTTCTCTATGTCATAGAAGAAAGAGTACAAAGTAAGAACAGGGTTAAAACCACGCTCCTGTAGAAGATATATCCAACACACACAACCAAACTGGAACAGAGAAGTTGCATGCATGCAGAATTCCTAACCCACTATATAAATGCTGAAAGAGGATTATTTTCCATGCTTACACAACAAATGTTATTGCACTGAAGTCAGCGGAGATAATGCATACAAGCCATTATGGGAACAGAATCAGAGGCACTGAATGCAGTCCTTCCACCCACAAGGCACGCAAACTTCTGGCTTTCAGCATCTGAAGGCACTGGGACACCACTACAAATCCAGCTTCTCTGCGTAAGCAGCTGTGGAAACCGGGAACTTACCCGCAAGCAATGGCACATCCAGATGGGGCATATGCACATGCCATCACCCAGGTGCACGGCATCGTCACTGCATGTTCCTGAAACACAGCATCTCTTTAAACGGGGATGTCACTGTTCCTCTAATCGGTGCAAGGAAAACAGTGTGGAGTAGTAAGTTCAGTATTTCTGTGGGACATCCTTGGGCTCAGTGAAAGGGACGGGTGTTTCCCCCAGCCGTAACTCACATGTAAGGCTGGGACAACCCTTACTGCAGAACCCAGCAGAGCAGCAGGAGGATGGCTAGTCCCTGCCTGACAGTTTCCACCTTATTCATGAACGTCAAGCTGATCACAGAGCATGTTTTATTTGGGTTACTCAGAGCTGCAAAAGGTCCCCACTGCTGCATGTGTAGAAATTGTGTTACAAACAAGCTTTTTTTTCCCAGCTGCGTGAAGCAGGGTGCTATGAGGCAGCCCTGGCAGGGCTTGGAGGAGCAGTGGCACCATTTCAGAGTCAACACCACGGCTGAAGGATCCCAGGTGATCACACATGGCACCTGGTACAGGAGTTACCCAGGGAGGGCCTCTGTTTTGCGGGCTGGGCTTTGCCCCCAGCCGGGAGCCCTCCCTGTAAGCAGAGGCTGGCTCAGAGCCTCCCGCTGGAGACCATGATAAACCCCAGTGCTCCGACAGGGACTTTGCCCAGAGACAGGTCACGGGAGGTGGTTTGCCCTGTGCCTCTTGGTTTGAGGTGCTGGTGGAGGTTTGCATGTTATCCCATCATCCCACCGCCTCCTGTGACACCTGTGAGCCCTTCAGCCCTCCATCTTACCCCACCATCATTTGCCCTGTGCACAGAAATCTGACTTTTGCCGAAGTTTCACTTACCTTGTTGGTAGTGAAGGAATCCCACACGATCACCTTCCCATCCTAAATGAAAGCACACAAACAGAGAGAGAAATTGAGGCCTTCCAGATACATGGCTGTTAGCCTGTTTCCCAGATTTGGGGAAAACTCTGCTGCTCATTTCCGTCCCCCAGTCTGTTATGTCATGAAATTTTTGTCTCCATTTTAACAACAGCACAATGGTCACAGCGAAGCACCGAGGAGACACTCCTCAGTAGTGTGATTTATGTCTTTAAGAAAAGCGTATCTCTTCCTCACTGAGATGACTGATGTTGGCTTAAAAGACTGACTTATTTTTTAATTTTTTCCCCTTCCCTTTTAGCAGGTTTATGAGACCTCCTCTTACTTGCAGCACACGCCATGGACAGGACCATCTCCTCAGGATAGGACCATCTCCTCAGGAAACTGCCCCTAGCGAGCCCTCCCTTACCTCCTTTCAGCCACGGTGCGTTTCCCCCAGCCTGGAATCACCACCTGCAAGGCTGCTCACCGATCCCATGTGATATCTGTCGGTGGCTCAGTACGGGGCCTTACAAACACAAGAGGTGACCTGCATTACAAATCACTTGTCAAGCTGGCAGCACTCATGGGGACTATTTATGGACACTGCACTGTTTATTCATCTTCCCTTTCCTGTCTTTTCCTGGTGGTCCCTTTACTTCTCACTACACTTACTTAACCTTCAATTATCCATTGATACAATCTGCTAAATAGCCATCATAAGAACACTCCACAGAGCACACCACAATCACTTTGTGTATGCCAGCTGCACTCATGGCAGCTACTTTGCCTTATGCACATAATATTGTTATCCTCCCCGTATCACGAAAGTGAAATGCTTATTACTGGGCAACAATTGTTGCTGTACCTGGACTCACTACAGTTCTTAAAATAAAGTAAAAAATGCAAAACTGCATTACAACTTGCCCGTTCAGCTGATCTACACACTGACGTTTTAACCACTTTTAAAAAGTTGACATTAGTTATTTAAAATTATTCTCTTTGCTGAGATCACCATGAATGGTAAAAACTCACAGTAACTGAAGGTGGCTTGCAATGTAGATTGCCTATTTTTATCCCTCAAGTGAGACCCCCTGACAGATTTCATATAGGTCAATGAACAGCTGTGAGATGCAACAAGCTCACTTACTGCCTTACTGGGCTCAGGACGAACCAGGGGATCTAGAAAGAAATTATCTCATTACCTCCTCCAGACTGGTCCTGAGCAGGTGTTAGGACTGTTTCTCAAAATGCCCAAGTAAATGCAGTAATTTTGGCAGGACGTTTGAGGCTTTCAAGGTCACACCAATCATACAGGCTGCAGAAGACATTTCTGTGCGCAGAAATCTCTGGAAGAATCAACATTTCTTCCCTTCCCTTTTCCTGATTATTTTCTCTGAACACATAAACTGAAATCATTGCTAAATATTTTATCTGTAAAGCACAAGGAAATAAAAGCGGCCTCAGATGAATTCTGTTTTCTATTGTAGTAGGGAATATGGGGAAAATCTGTATATGACTGGACAAGAAATATTTAGGGTATTGGCTACAGCAGGTGTAGCGACGATCAGAAGCTTGGATTTGTGCTCTCTGAAAAAATACATTGCCAATGAACTGCTTTAAGGGCATCTTGAAAACATTTACAATATACACAGGTAACATCTGCAAAGAGTGGCACACAGCACAGCCGAAAGATTTGTATAGTGCCCAACAGTAGCTTTGAAAAACATCTGCCCAACAGCATACCTGGGAGGAGCTCACAATTCTTCTCTTGTCTTTGCACCAGTCCATGCAGAGAACTTTATTTCCGTGGCCCTTCAAGGTCCTCCTGGTCTTCATCACAAACTGGCCCAGCGCCTCCACACGCTCTGCCACCTGATGAACTGCAAACAGCTGATGGTTAGAGGGCCCTGCTTCAAAGCTCTGCCCTGGCAAATCTCATCTTTATGAGTAATGTCACTTGGAGGAATTAATCCATGAAGTCTGAGTCTACGGTGCAAGCCAGTGAACTCTCCTTCAGAGCTGACAGGTGGTAAAACCAAGGTGGGTGGTGTATGAACATATTCACCAGATAAAGATACGGATTAATTTACTCAGGGCTTGAATTCTAGGGCTGTAGCAGCCCTGCAGACCATCACATCCAAGTACAACTGGAAAACAGATTATCCCTTGCCCCCTCTTATTGGGAAATCCTCAGTCTGACTGAGATTGTGCACTTTCTCTGACTGAGAAAGTGCACAGCCAGCCTCCAGCCTGACACATGCCTCAAGCAACTGAGCAGAAGTGAAGACCACTACTGGGTCTTGGAGGAAAAATCGTGCAAAAGAGGGGGGTAAGCATCAAATCTCCAAAGTTTCAATGGCAAAACACTTGTTTTGGATGTCAGACTCCCAGCTGCAGTCGGCTTTTGGCACCGCAGTGGTGGTGCAGCGTGATACAGGTACTAGCCACTGGTGCTGGAGACTTCTCCTCTGCTGTGCCATCCCTTCTGGTGGCCAGGGGAACACTGAGGGCAGGACACAGCTCTGAGCGAGCAGAGAAGCTTGGCATTTGCTGTAAGAGTGTGCTACCCAACTTCTCAGTTGTCTATGGACATCGAGGACTTCATGGGTGGGTCAGCTTTTTCTTTTATGGGAAAGAGAAACAGAGAGGACAAGCAAGCAACTTTCCTTAGTAGCATCCTCTGGTGGAAGAGAAGTCAGTTCTTTCATACATCATTTAATAGCAGTACTTTCAGCTGATATTCTTAACAACCCAACAAATTTACATTTTTTTTGTACTTTGACATAAAATTCATCCCGCTGCAGCTGACGCAACTAAAAGGTATCTCATGTAACCCTGATGCCTCATGCTGGGGTCACCTGCACATGTCTGGGAGAAAGCATCATCTGAGGAAACCTATTTGCTCTGCTCCGGCGTTGTTCACCCAGTGTGGAGCTGAGTGGGGCCATGATGTATCTTGGCACCTTGTGGCAGCTCTGACACACTTCACGTGGAGCATCAGGGAGGGTGGGAGTTGCTTCAAGTCTCACAGCAGAGTAGGGGTCCTGGGGCAGGAGACCCTGGCACCAGAATTAAAAATGACTCTGTCTAGAGAAGAGCTGATAGGATCCGGCGTTTCCCTGTGTTGCGTGTTTGTCCACGCTGAAACCCAAGATGATCCAGCTGCTGCTAGCTAAGGGGGCAATGCCTGACTCAAACCTTTTGAAATAAGTGCAGAAGCTCACATGCTTTAATGAGCTGGTGGAGGAAATCTTAAGCTTTTTAATGCCATGCTGGAGGCTGAGTTCCACATCCCACATGGCAGGTGATCGCTCTGGAGCTGCGTTGCTGCTTCACCCTTCTTCACTTTTCTAGAGCTGCAAGAAAGCTCATGGGCTAGGAAGGGCTGCCACAATGAGACAGCAGGCATCCTTAGCTTTGAGATCATTCCCTGGCACAGGGTCAGGCGAGCAATTTCTGCCTAAGGCAGAGACTGATTGCTGGTGGATTAGCTTTTGAAGAGTTGTCTTTCAAAACCACCAGCCCTGCAAGCTGTGCCAGAATAACATTCTCACCTGAAATCTCTGGTCGACCAGTCTCACCCAGCCAGGGGACAAGCGCTGTCCACCATTCCCGACAATTTGTCCATACCATCTCTAACAGCAGGTCAGAAGCAAGTTTCTGAGCAAGTACCATATAAACCCACCGAGGAACAGATACATTTCCCCCTACTTTTGCCCATGGAAACCGGCCAAATGATCCAATCAAAAGACATGAAAACACAGGACAGGAGGTTATTATGGCAGCTGGAAAGATGCTTGTGTCCAGAACATATCTGAAAAAACAAACGTTTCACAGACAATGGGCAAAGTGTTTCCATTATGTCAACGCAGCTGAGACTCTGTGGAATTGCCTGGTTTAGCCTTACTGATTCTCTGAGGACGCTTATCTCCAACTACAGCCATAATAATCCTGCACCCGCCTTGCACAGGTTTTAGAGTCAGATAATTATTTTGAAGCATTCTCCACTATTGTTGCAAGATAGTTGAAAATTATGCACTCAGGCAAGTAGATCAGCTAAAGCCAATAAGTAGCTTGGAGTGGCTTTACAAAGGTCCAGATAAAACAGGCTATTTTTCTAAAACATATCGTTTGGCCTGAAAAGGACGTGTGGACTTGATGCAGATACTATTGGGTCTTTGATCTTTTCTGTGCTGGAAGTCAGTTGGTCCTAATGGTCTCTTCTGGCCTTAAAAATTTATGGGTCGCAAGAACAGAACAAACCGTTTTATCTACACCTAAAATTTCAAGCGATAGAATTGAACCCTTAAAATTGTAAGATTGCAAATCAAATGCACGTTTGGTATTTCCTTTTCCTATCCACATTTTTGAGAGCTGCTGTTCAAAACCAGTTGAACAAATAAGGGCAATCCTAGTTCAGCCAGCTGTTTGTTTTGGGAACCATAGAGGGAAAGTCATGATCAGAGCAAAAAAATGTGAGAGATACAATTTTAGATTAGGAGAAAAAACAACAAAACAGAAGAGACGTTTTGTTCTGAAACTTACAATCTCTGCAGAAGTAGTTCTTGGGGATGATTTAAGTGCAAAAAAGCTCTGATACAGAATCAATGATGCAAAATATCATGAGGGAGCATTGCTCCACAGCAGCATGAGACACTTGTCTTCGCAGTCGTGTCATGGCTATGCAAACACAGCCTTCCAACGTAAGTTTACAGAATTTGTATGTGACAAAGACATACATATCCTGTGAGTATCAATGACACGCACAGTTGTGGTATTACTGCAATCATAGGTCAAACTCTTTGTGAGCAAAAATGGATTTAAGCATGTGCTTAAGGGGTCTGGTAAACAGAGGCCCCACTACTTCTGATACAGAAATGATACTGTAGGAACATGATGATTTATGGTAATGTTTCTGTAATGAGGCCATCTCCATTTGTGTAATGATTCCTATTAATAGGACACTCATATAACATATGATTGTCTAATTTAGACAAGAAAATGCTCTATTTACTCCAGAAGAAAATCTTTTAACCCTCCCCCACCTGAAATTTAAGAATGTTTGCCAGTCCCTCAGTCTTACAGAACACTAAGAGCTCAATTACTGGATACAGGCTCAGATTCCTTTTCAACATTTAAGGCATGAGAACTGCTGAAATAAAAGTTTTAATGACCCACTAATATTTCTAATAAAGTTAGCTACATGATTTCAGAGGAATACAGTAATTTGCATGTTTTTCTCAAAAAAACCCTGCAATATATTATATCATTGTAATTATAAAAATGAAATAAAAACAAAAGGAATTTTCTATCCCAGGACAGATGAATTAATACCTGTTTGAGAAACTCCATAAAAACCATAAAAATAAGGTTAGCTTATTTTTTCCTGAACGGGGGGGTGGGGGGATGGATGGATTGGGGGGGGCAGGGTTGAAATCTATCCATGTCATTTCTGTTTCATTAACCACGGATCTTGAAACTGCAGCTGATAACAGCCTTCCGCACTGACAGCTCCAGCGTTGCCTCACCCCGCACCTCTGAATCAGCACCGGATCCCTGCAAGTTGTTTCCTTGGGGGCGGCAGGGGGGAAGGAGCTGGTTTTGGAAACAACGTTCCTTTTCAAGTCCTTTCACCTTGTGTGAAATCCTGGCCTCATTAAAGCAAATTCCCACCAGCTTCCACAAGGCTGGGTTTAAGCTTTATTTCTGCCTCTAAGGTGTGCGCTAAAAGGATGCGAATCAATCTCAGACTCCACCGAGGAGGAGATTCCACGCTCCCTTCCCACCCCTGCCGCCCACCCCCACCCACAGCAAGGCCGTGCAGAGAGGCAGCGGTGTGCCCGTTCTGCGGGTGCTGCGGGGGTGCTGGGGCGGCCGGGGGTGCTGGGGCGGCTGGGGGTGCTGCAGGGGTGCTGGGGAGGCCGGGGGTGCTGCGGGGGTGCTGGGGCGGCCGGGGGTGCTGCGGGTGCTGCAGGGGTGCTGGGGAGGCCGGGGGTGCTGCAGGGATGCTGGGGAGGCCGGGGGTGCTGCGGGTGCTGCAGGGGTGCTGGGGAGGCCGGGGGTACTGCGGGGGTGCTGGGGGTGCTGCAGGGGTGCTGGGGAGGCGGGGGGTGCTGCAGGGGTGCTGGGGGTGCTGCAGGGGTGCTGGGAAGGCCGGGGGTGCTGCGGGGGTGCTGGGAAGGCCGGGAGTGCTGCAGGGGTGCTGGGGGTGCTGCGGGGGTGCTGGGGAGGCCGGGGGTGCTGCGGGTGCTGCAGGTGTGCTGGGGAGGACGGGGTGGTGCGGAGGTGCTGGGGAGGCCGGGGGTGCTGCAGGGGTGCTGGGGGTGCTGCAGGGGTGCTGGGGAGGCCGGGGGTACTGCGGGGGTGCTGGGGAGGCCGGGGGTGCTGCAGGGGTGCTGGGGGTGCTGCGGGGGTGCTGCAGGGGTGCTGCGGGGGTGCTGCGGGGGTGCTGGGGCGGCTGGGGATGCTGCAGGGGTGCTGGGGCGGCCGGGGGTGCTGCGGGTGCTGCAGGGGTGCTGGGGAGGCCGGGGGTGCTGCAGGGATGCTGGGGCGGCCGGGGGTGCTGCGGGTGCTGCAGGGGTGCTGGGGAGGCCGGGGGTGCTGCAGGGATGCTGGGGAGGCCGGGGGTGCTGCGGGTGCTGCAGGGGTGCTGGGGAGGCCGGGGGTACTGCGGGGGTGCTGGGGGTGCTGCAGGGGTGCTGGGGAGGCGGGGGGTGCTGCAGGGGTGCTGGGGGTGCTGCAGGGGTGCTGGGAAGGCCGGGGGTGCTGCGGGGGTGCTGGGAAGGCCGGGAGTGCTGCAGGGGTGCTGGGGGTGCTGCGGGGGTGCTGGGGAGGCCGGGGGTGCTGCGGGTGCTGCAGGTGTGCTGGGGAGGACGGGGTGGTGCGGAGGTGCTGGGGAGGCCGGGGGTGCTGCAGGGGTGCTGGGGGTGCTGCAGGGGTGCTGCGGGGGTGCTGCGGGTGCTGCAGGGGTGCTGGGGAGGCCGGGGGTGCTGCGGGGGTGCTGGGGCGGCCGGGGATGCTGCAGGGGTGCTGGGGCGGCCGGGGGTGCTGCGGGTACTGCAGGGGTGCTGGGGAGGCCGGGGGTGCTGCAGGGATGCTGGGGAGGCCGGGGGTGCTGCGGGTGCTGCAGGGGTGCTGGGGAGGCCGGGGGTACTGCGGGGGTGCTGGGGGTGTTGCAGGGGTGCTGGGGAGGCCGGGGGTGCTGCAGGGGTGCTGCAGGCGTGCTGGGGGTGCTGCAGGGGTGCTGGGAAGGCCGGGGGTGCTGCGGGGGTGCTGGGGAGGCCGGGAGTGCTGCAGGGGTGCTGGGGGTGCTGCGGGGGTGCTGCAGGTGTGCTGGGGAGGCCGGGGTGGTGCGGAGGTGCTGGGGAGGCCGGGGGTGCTGCAGGGGTGCTGGGGGTGCTGCAGGGGTGCTGCGGGGGTGCTGGGGGTGCTGCAGGGGTGCTGGGGAGGCCGGGGTGGTGCGGAGGTGCTGGAGGTGCTGGGGGGCTGCTGGGGCGGCCGGGGGTGCTAGGGGTGCTGCGGGGGTGCCGGGGGCGGCGACCCCTGCGTGGCCCCGCATCCCGCCGGCGCTGCCCGCCCGCTTCCTCCTTCCCCCGGCGCGGAGCCGCGCACGGTTTGGGCGGCGCGGCCGAGCGCAGGGCACGCAGCCGCCGCGCTCCGGCAGACACGGAAAGCCGGCCGCCGTGGCAGCGGGGGTGTGCGCGGGGGCGGCTCTCTCCGCGCCCTGCTCCCGGGCGGGATGCCCGCCTTTCCCGGCCAGGCGGACCCGGCCTGCAGCTCTGCTCTCGTTCCGGGGCGGCGGCGGCCCGCGTTCCCGTTTGCCGGGCGAGGCCGGGCCGGCGGTGCCGGGCGTGCGGCGGTCCCGCTCCCTGCCCGGGGCAGCCGCCGGCGCCCCTGCCGCCCCCGCGGCCCCGGCCCCGGCCCCACTCACGCTCCACGTCGTGCAGCTTGGCCCGCTCCTCCTCCAGCTTGCCCTTCAGGCTCTCGGCCTCATTCTTCAGCGATGCCAAGGTCTCGTTCTCGTGCAGCCCCTCGGTTGCCATCTTTGCAAAGGAAGCAGGGAGAGAGACGAGATGAGAGCGGGAGGGAGGAGGAGTTTGCTTGCCTGGCTCTCGGGGATGCTGCTGAGGCTCCTGCTGCCTCAGCAACGGCGCCGGCCCCGGCCGCCCCCCCCCGCTGACGTCCAGGCCGGAGCGGCTGCTCCTCCAGCCCCGGGCGCAGCCGGCACCCGAGCAGGCACGGTGCGGAGAGCCCCGAGCAGGCACGGTGCGGAGGAGAGCCCCGAGCAGGCACGGTGCGGAGAGCCCCGAGTAGGCACGGTGCGGAGGAGAGCCCCGAGCAGGCACGGTGCGGAGAGCCCCGAGCAGGCACGGTGCGGAGGAGAGCCCCGAGCAGGCACGGTGCGGAGAGCCCCGAGCAGGCACGGTGCGGAGGAGAGCCCCGAGCAGGCACGGTGCGGAGGAGAGCCCCGAGCAGGCACGGTGCGGAGGAGAGCCCCGAGCAGGCATGGTGCGGAGGAGAGCCCCGAGTAGGCACGGTGCGGAGAGCCCCGAGCGCCGGCAGCCCCGGCAGCCCCGCGCTGCACGGCAGCTGGGCACCCCCCGGGCCCCCAGGCAGGCACCCCCTGCCCTCCTCCTACCCACGGGCTCCCACCAGCAGAGCGCTGCCGTGCATCCCAAGCCGTTCTCACAGCCCGAAGGCGTCATGTCCCCAGAAATATGTGCAAAAGGGTGTTTCTGCTTTGTACCCCAAACTTGTTTGTACCAGAAGTTGCACACTTGGAGGGGGGGAAGGAGGAAAAGAAGTCATCAGTCACCCCAACAGCATTTTAAAATACCAGGCTGGGAAGACAGATTCTGCCCAGGCTTAGGAAATCCCAGCTCAGCTCTATCATTCATGCATCATGTGTCCAGTTTTGGGCCCCTCAATACAAGAAAGACATTGAAGTGCTGGAGCGTGTTCAGAAAAGGGCAACAAGGCTGGTGAAGGGTCTGGAGCACAGGCCTTATGAGGAGCGGCTGAGGGAACTGGGGTTGTTTAGCCTGGAGAAGAGGAGGCTGAGGGGAGACCTTATCGCTCTCTACAACTCCCTGAAAGGAGGGTGTAGTGAGGTGGGTGTTGGTCTCTTCTCCCAAGTAGATAACGATAGGACAAGAGGAAATGGGCTCAAGCTGCACCAGGGGAGGTTTCGGTTAGAAATTAGGAAAAATTTCTTTACGGAAAGGGTGGTCAAGAATTGGAAGAGGCTGCCCAGAGAGGTGGTGGAGTCACCATCCCTGGAAGTGTTAAAAAAACGGGTAGATGTGGCACTTTGGGACATGGTTTAGTCTAGTCTACCCTTGATTGGCTTAGAGTAGACTTGGTAGTGTAGGTTAATGGTTGGACTGGATGATCTTAAAGGTCTTTTCCAACCTAAACGATTCTATGATTCTATGATTCCCTTATACCCCTATGGGTAGGGGTGACCAGGAGACTCCATCACTCGGAAGGTCTCTGGCTCAGCTCCTCTGCCAGCAGGACAGACGTAGTGGTGTGAACCCATCTCTCTACTGTGCTTTGAACTCCTCAGTTTTAAATTTTGTGTCATCAGAGCTTGTTTCTTTTTCCCCTTAAACCAGCCACCTCTTTCCCCTGCACACAGATGAGCACATTGGGGTCTGCGCCCTTCCCAGCTCTTGAAAGGGACCAGTTTCCAAACCCCCAAAGGGAACAAAGAACCCTCCACTTCGGCGTTGGTGTGAGCCTGGGGCACAGCTCCACGGCTCTGCAGGCCCTGCTCGGGAGCGTGTGCTGGGCACACAGAGCGAGCTGTACATGGCACATGGCCTTGCAGCTTTTTGTTCTCTGGGAGTTCCTTGTGAACGTCCTCTTCTTATTACAGTGATTGTCCTTGATCTACGTGGAGTAACTTTGCTCACATTGACTCCCATTGTCTCCCTTTGGCCAGAAAATAGACAATCCAATGGCTATTGTTCAACCTGGAGATGTGCCAAGATTGAAAAAGGAGATAAGAAAATACGTATTTGCAGCTGTTGTTTAGACTCTGGGCACATCCTGGACACAGTGTGGGTCGAAGAGAAAATAAAAGTCCTTTCCCACACTGGGCTTAGCAGCAGTGTCACTGTCCGCCCGGGATGCACGGGCAGAGCTGTCGAGCTCTTCGCTGTCACCCTGGAGGCTGAATTCAGGCCCGGGCCTGGCCGCGTGCTCAAGGCCTCTCTTGGTCAATGGATCTGCAGGCAGGAGCTGGGTTACTTCGCTGCAGAGTCAAACACAGTGGATGTGTTTCCAGTCTTCTCATTGTGTTCAAAAAACGGGTAGATGTGGCACTTCGGGACATGGTTTAGTCTAGTCTACCCTTGATTGGCTTAGAGTAGACTTGGTAGTGTAGGTTAATGGTTGGACTGGATGATCTTAAAGGTCTTTTCCAACCTAAACGATTCTATGATTCTATGATTGTCCACAGAAACCGGCGTGACTTAACCCCACCAGCCTGATGGCCACGTAGGCAACCCTGAACTTGATTTTGAACCCTGAACAGAATTGATCGAGTTACATTCAGTATCGCAAAAGAAAAAGTAGGTAGTATAATCTATGGAGTTCACATACTGCTGGATATGGGAACATCCTTCAAAGCCCCTCAGTGTAAACAGCACATTGGAAATGCCTTCCAGCACACTGACAGTGCCAAGGAAATAAAAATTCAGTATTTTAAAACTGATACTAAAAGAACCAAAAAAGCATCTTTTAGCAGGAAAGTGACAGTAAGCTTCTACTGTGTTATCTTCATGTCTGAAAAAAGTAAACCTACTTATGTTAAACTCAATAATGCAGCTGTGTCCTGGGGGAGTGGCAGGGGAAGATTTTGAAGCAGCAGCTTCATTTTTGAAGGATTTTAATCTGTGACAAATGCCCCATTTCTGACACCTGATAAGTGTGAAGGGGCCCAGAAGTTAAATCCAACAAAAAATGTAGGAAATTTCTTTGCCTTGATAGGAACGCATCAGCTCTAAGGAATTTGGCTTAGATAACACCTGTATGTCAGATAGTTGGCACAGTTCTGACAGTGAAAAACCCAGACTTTCTTGCCTTACTGATGTGAACAGACTCACTGCCTTGGGGAATGGGATTAGAAAAATCTACAAAGAACAGCACAGCTGAGTGTCTTTGGGAACATACATGTTCAGACTGACACATGATACTGGTCCCAAGATGACAGGGATAAGCAGAGCCATGAGGTGAAAGAGAAGCCTCTGCTAAATAGAGTGAGCTATAGAAGTGTGTGATACATAACATGTATTTCATTAGTTTGCATTAAAAAAAAGTATTTAGCTCATCTGACCAAGCCGCTTAACTACTCATATAGTCATTAGCTAACCATGCAAAAACCACCGGTTAGAGTAAAGCCATTTGGAAGCTTTAAATAAAAAGAACCAGGGTTGGATTAATTTAGAGGATAACATAGTACTAGGTCAATTAAAAAAGAAAAATGTTACCATTTGGTAAACAATCAAGGTTTTTTGTCTCCCCCTTTTCATAAAATCTAACCGTACTGAAGGCAATGTATTTCCAAAAATGTACAAGCAATTGCTTTAAAAAAAATTGTAAGTAGTAAATAATTTGTTAACAGAGTATTAGAATTCACTATGCTGAAAGCACGTTTAATCTGAAATGGCAGTTCAGTCAGCAGCAGTGGATAAAGTATGGGTCCTCTTAGTCTGGTCTCTGCTTTCAGATGAGTTTCAAAACACATTGGCACAGGACAAAAGGCTGTGAAAATATCCTGCACAGGAGGTATGGTATGCGGAATATATGGAGAACCAGCAACAAGTAACTGAACTCCACTTTGTAATGTTACGATCCATTAATTGTGCCGTAACAACTGGCACATGAAAGTATTTGTTGCTGTGGCTTCATACTGACCATTCCCTAGAAAGCTGACCACTTCCAAACTGGCTGCTATGTCCTCAGCAGCAGTGAGCTTCCAAGTTGTCTAAAACAAGGACAGCTTCTTATAAACAGCTTTTTTCTCTGACTCTTCCCGATGGAGCAAAGGCAAGCTGACCCTTGGCTTCATATATTTTGAGGCTATTTTGAGGTATTATTCTATGGAGCTGCTACAGAAACATTAATCGCCAAGAATTGTGGCAAAACCAGTCATTACTGCAATCACAAACCTACCTTCCGCACATGGCAAATACACCAGATTGTAGTGATGAGGATGCACAGAAGAAAGTTGGTACTGTTCCATTAATAAGAACACTGGGGAAAATGGAGGGTCTAACAGCGTGTCACAAATTGTTGCCTACCTCAAAAGTTAGGTCTTTAAGTTTTCACTCTCCCTAATTCACCAGCTGATCTCTTTTTAAATTGTAAGCTAATTTACTAATACTTCTGTGGGAAGACTAAACCAAGAAACACTGACTGAGTTTATACTGATTAGCACCAATCTCCAAAGCAGGCAATTTCCCAAAGGAAAAAGATTATTTTGTCTAAAAGGCAAACAATTGAAGTAGGATGATCTCAACGCCGGGAATCAGCAATTTCTAATTCTGTTATCCCTCAACACATGTTGGTTTTGGGGAAATTGCAAGGACTGGCTGAAGAAAATGCATGTGTGCATCTGCTGGACTGAAATTAGGAGTTGCATGTCCAAATCAGGCAGTTGCGAAATGATCAGCCAACTATACACCACATTATGCACATGCATCCACAAACATGTGCACAAGCATGGCAAGGATATATTGTGCATTTTGATACAAGCCAAAGCATACCCACAGCTCTGAAAAATCAATTCAAAAAAGTAAAGGATACAATTTCCCTACCCATATGTATCTCGGTGCTAGTGCAAAGAGCTCGCTGTGTTCTCAGTCTTTGTTTTTAAATATTTTACAAAATAAATATGAAGCAGCAAGCTAAAGCCAGATCTACCAGAAAGCCCAAGATCCTACTGCAGTGCTAATAGGAAGCCTAACAGGCTGTTAGGTACTGACGCAATTCTTCCTGAAGTCTCAGTCTGCTTCCACCTAGCAGCTGTTTCAGTTGGAAGGAGTCTAACTTCCATAATGTGAATAATAAGGAGAAAGTTGCAGGAACTGTAAATAACAAACAGCCAGTTTCCTGCAATTCCAGCATGCATTTATCAAGTCATGCCAAAATTTACTGGATAAATAGCTATTTATAGGCTGTTGGCCAAGAAGGACCTGAACAAAGCAGCAATTTCAAAGTCAGGAGAAGCAAATAAACTGGGAAGGGACTGTCTTTTGTCTTGCAGTCATTACATCTAAATTTCCTCCTAAACAATGTAACGCATGAGGATGCGCTGCGTCAGCCAGTGAACTGTACACACCACACCACCTACAACCACCAAATCAGTGCTCTCCTCTGCCTGTAAAACAGCGTTTTGTAAACACAGCTAGTTAAACCTTCTTGCATTCCTGCAGAGATTGTTTCATCTGACACTCAAATGCAATAAACTATTGGACCCTACTCAGTCATGACAGAGACCAGTTCTGGGTAGGAAACAGTGAAGGATGTCTTCCAACTGATAATACACAATGATTCAGGAAGATAAAATAAAACTACTCCAAATTGGAGCATAATCAAGACAACAAAAGTCTTAAGTTTACAAAAGGAGTTTTAGAGACCAGCTCTTTAGTTGCCACATAGGTTCACGACCTTAGCTTTGTATTTAATCTAAAAAACCCCACCAGGATTGCTCTAGAACAGTGCTCCCTACCAGCAGAGTGGGATATCACCTCACCAGTAATTGCTGGAGATTAGAAAGCCTCCAGCGTCACCCCTTCTTCATGCAGGCATTCTGGCAGGACCTGCTGGTCAGGCTAGCAGGTTTGCTAATCTCCCCTATTACCATCTTGTGTGGTGATGCACACACATGGTGACAGAAGACACTCCACTGCTGTGCAACCTTTTCCCACCTTATCCTCATTGTAGCTACTTCCAGCTCTCACCCAAGTACTGCACACAGCATACGAGACGTGGCCTCAGTATGAAACGTGGGCCATAAAGGAGTTCTGACAGTAGTTCACTTGTGTCTCGTTTTTATTGAGACAGACTAAATGAACTTCATATCCCCTAGTCACTAGCAAATGAGTTGATTGCAATGCTTTCATCTTTTTTTGTTAAGTTCTCTTAAAGGTAATGGGAAACGCTCAAGATCGTAGGCCAAGCAGACTTGCACACGTATACCGCAGAGTTCAGACAGGCACGTAACATTTGCACAGCTGAGGAATGTGGTACCCTAGGGGGAAAAGCTCATGGCCGTTTTCCCATCAAGAGTCATAAAAAGTATCCTTGAACCCCGGGGCCACCTCTGTTGCAGGCTCATGGAAACAGCAGGTGTCTGCAGAGGTGTTCATTTGGCAGTCTATAGGCCTAGCAATGCTTATTTGCTGTCCAGAAAAATCCAACATAACAGACCATTAATACATCCAAGCCCCATTTTTTGCAGTCTTTCCACATTCTGGCTGATAAAATCAATAACGTACCATTTCCACACATAGCGAGCAGTAGCTGAGTTGTTCTGATTTGATGTAAACAGCCCTAAGGGGCTTCTCTTTGGAGCACTTGTCACATGGACCAAATACAACTGCTAAAAAGGTCTGGTCACACATCTTTGCAGTTCAAGAGAGCTGAAAGAGATGGAAAAGGAAAAAGTGCATTCCAGTCCAGCACAAAGCTTCCACTACTGCTCTGCTAGCTAATGCAGCTTAGACTGTATATAGACATCTATAGGCTGGATAATCTCTCTCTGTGACTAATCTCTTGAGCTTGATGAACTGTCACTATATGCAAAACAGTCACATGCTCTGCAGATTATATTTTTTATGAAGAAAAATACAAAGCAAAATATGTACTGTGTTATAATGTACACTGATTACACATTGTTATGATGTGCACTGTGCACATGGATTCACTACAGGCAGGAAATTCCTCTTAGTTTTTGCTTAACTACTGTCAGCAGACACTAACCAGAAATGTATAACAACAGCTGGATTTGTGAGAAATCTGCACTGATGAATATTTATTGTTTTTCCACTGCATTATTAAATAGGCAATATTATACATTATTTTTAAAGCCAAAAAGATGACCCAGGACTCAGTCAGCAGCTACAAAAATATGAACAATGTGCTGCTTGAGCAGAAATTGATGCTTCAAGCACACTGAAAGCTTGGTCATTATGAACCCACTTTTGTTCTCAAGCCAGGCATCTCCAGGATCAAAGCACTATCACCAACAGAGAAAACTATTTGAGAGTCAGAAAAACAAACAAGAATAATCCTGCAGTGTCATTGTTCTCTGTACATTTTTTATAGGGAAAATGGGACCTTTCACCACTTCCAAAATGAAAGCTTTTAACATTATTTAGACATGTACATAAATAATGAGTTTATGGTTAACAATTAGAAGAAGTTATTGCAAGAGAGATTTAAATGGAGCAAAAGACATTCAATGAGCTATGCAGATTTTAGAATTTGTTTGGCTGGACATTACATGAAAACCAAACCAAACCAAACTTTATTCTATGGACCTGCCTGCATTCTGCTGCTTATTCCTAAGTATTTCAGTGGACTACTCAAAAAATGAAATTATAAACTCAGAAAGCCTGCCCACACTCAAGTCAATAAAAGCTCTGCTGTTATCTCCAGGAGATGCATAACTTCATCCCAAAACATGTGGGAAGCAATCTGTCCTGAAAGGAACTACAGCGCATTAATCTGAAATTTGCATGGAGCTTTCAATCAGCTACATGCAGTCAAGGAGGTTTATATTCCATCTGATGAAAAGGTACAAATATGTCCTGAAGTTTTTAGTGCATTCTTTTGCAAACAATGAGCCTGAGACCACAAGCCACCATGCTTTCAGGGAGCTTCTCTGGGCTACTCTTGCTCATAGCTTGAAAGTGACTACAGCGCCTGGGCTCAGTCCTACTAGATTCTTAACATTGGACGTTTACAACTGAATAACCTGTTATTCCGAGGTTCTTAGAGTTAGTGGTTCCCACTGAGGGCAACTCAGGTGACATAATCACAGATTTATATACTTGCTCTGAAGCCTCAATACACTAGGCCAACTAGACTTTGGGAGGAAAACTTTCACTTCAAAAGAAGTGTAAAATGAAAGTATTACACGGAAAAATACCATCTTATTTGAACAAAATATCATTACTAAATCTAGAGACTTTAGACAAGGATCTGTTAGGCTTGGAATAAATAATCCAGAATTAATCTTTGATAAAGTGTGAGAATTTGCTGGAGTAGCATACAGGGTGAATCATACCTACTAACAGTATTTTACTTCAGATGAGATTATGACATATTACAAAATTTTGCTACAAGAGAAGCCAACAAAACTTCTGAATAATTAAAAAGCAGTTACTATACCTGAGATTGTTTGTGATAATGATGGATCTGTATACTATTTTAGAAAGATATCAACTATTTAAACCAAAAAGGTCTAAAAAGATTACAACTTCTTGCGCTATAGCCTAAAATTTTAAACTTACTAGGTTTTTAGAGTTACAGTAGACATTTAAAAATGGTGGCATGGTGAAACATTAAAAAATATGCTACTTACACAGAAATTCTGTACAATGAATCTCGTTGATAAATATCCAAAATTACCCACCTGTTCAAACAGCAAGAACCTGGAGATCGTCAAGATGGCTAAATAAGCTGTGTACGACTGCTAACATAGAAAGACAGCCCTTCCAATTAAGTCTGCTTAAAGGGTATTTAAAGCTCAGCCTCTCTGGTTGTATCACCTCAGGTCAGTTATGTACTGATGATCATAGTTTAAAGGCTTTATTTTAACTGCCCTCTTTCACAATATAGAATAAAGAACATAAACTATTAGGCAAACTAGACCTTACCTGCCTGACCCATACAGCAGCAATTTTTGGATGGCTTCCAAATATTAAAGTTTAAACATACTGGGGAGGTGACCGACAACTGATTTTTCCAACTATCAAGTTGACATTCTGACATATAACACTGTCAACGTTAAGTCTATCTCACATTCTTAATGGAATTTAAAAGTCAAACTAATTGATTAGTGTCCATGCTCGTTCTTCCTTGGATATTCTTTTACTATTAATCTGTTTTAAGACAATATATTTTAAATCAATACGATCAAAAAATGCTGCTTTTTTGCATTCTTTAGAAAATCTGGGGGGAAATTTATGAAAACATGCCTGAAAAATTAAAAAAATGCTGAAGGTCACATCTACTATTGACACTTTATTGAAGTCACTGAAATCATGCCATTAGATGTTTGCATTTCATAGTCAAGAGGATCTGAGACAAAATTAGGAAAAAGAAAGAAAAAAAAAAAAAGGTCTCAGCCCAGCAGAGACTTGGGTAGAAGTAACCTGTCCTAATCTTTTTTATTAGAATATTATGGGAACACAAGACTGAAAGGCACCACCTATGCTGCTGAGTCCTATTCCCAGAAACAGAAGGAGTTGCATGTCTAAACACATCCAAAGATACGAATAGCATCTTACACATCTCTCTGTAAGCCATTTCAGTGCTTTCCCACTGCAGTAAGGATCATCATTTGGCATTTTCCCATTTGAATGAAATAACTTTCTCCTTTACTATCGTTTTAGGAAAGTTAACCTCAGTAATGCCTCTTTCATGTATCTGCCTTCACTAAAACTGTTCCTTATATCTAGAAGAATTGCAGATAGCAAACAGAATTTTGCACCTACACACTGGTTGAAGGCATTTATGTCAGCAAAAGCAAGATAACTTTCTGAGAGCATACAGTAGACACTGATCATTCAGCAGGAGCAGGGAGGTGATTGTTCCCCTGTACTCGGCGCTGGTCAGGCCGCACCTGGAATACTGTGTCCAGTTTTGGGCCCCTCAATACAAGAAGAACATTGAGGTGCTGGAGCGTGTCCAGAGAAGGGCAACAAGGCTGGTGAAGGGTCTGGAGCACAGGTCTTATGAGGAGCGGCTGAGGGAACTGGGGTTGTTTAGTCTGGAGAAGAGGAGGCTGAGGGGAGACCTTATCGCTCTCTACAACTACCTGAAAAGAGGTTGTAGTGAGGTGGGTGTTGGTCTCTTCTCCCAAGTAGATAACGATAGGACAAGAGGAAATGGGCTCAAGCTGCACCAGGGGAGGTTTAGATTGGATATTGGGAAAAATTTCTTCATGGAAAGGGTGTCAAGCATTGGAACAGGCTGCCCAGAGAGGTGGTGGAGTCACCATCCCTGGAGGTGTTCAAAAACCAGGTAGACATGGCACTTTGGGACATGGTTTAGTCTAGTCTACCCTTGATTGGTTTAGTGTGGACTTGGTAGTGTAGGTTAATGGTTGGACTGGATGATCTTAAAGGTCTTTTCCAACCTAAACGATCCTATGATTTTGAACTTTCTTTTAACAAATATATTTTGTTGTTTGCATACACAGTGTTAATAGCGTACTTCACAGAAACCTCTCAAAGTAACATAGCATCAGACTGTCTGAACAATTTTCCTTGATCAGCAATTTTTGTCATAAAGACATACATGCCTTCTGACACTTCTATGTGATGCAGACATGAGAGTGGACTGTGATTTTACTCATACCGTCCCTGGTAACAGACATACAGCTCCAGTAACTGGAAAAAAAGGCTATATACAAATTACAGCAACAAAACTTGCTTGCATTAAAATATTTACAGTAATTCATGAGGAGCCAAGGGTAGCATACCATTCTGACAAGAAGATACACAATGTTACAGAAAAGCAACTGGACCATTAAATAAATGTTTATGGTGCAATACAAGACTGATAGTATTCACTAATGTTCACATAGTTCCAAGTAACTTCTTTCAAATGATCCCATACTGAAAACATAACTTTTGCATCACTCAAAGCACTACAAATTGATTTAAAAGCTACTTTATTTAACAGATTAAAATACTAGTCTACCTACATGTCTGTGATACAGCTTTTATTGTTACTGAACACAAAATTTTTCCTTCATATATTTGGAATACATCTCTGTGGATATCACCATGAATATTTCACTGTACACAGTAAACAGCAAGGTAAACACCAAGAACACTGAATAGCAAGAATGATTCCTTCTTTATAGTTATAGATTTTTCTGTGAAATTAAACAAGCAGTACTAACACTGTGCAATAATAATAATAATAAAAAATAATCACATCAATTGTTCCTTCCTGTAATATTTAAATTAACTAAATTAATTAGAATGCCTTAAATATTTCAAAGCTTTAGTACTCAATTTTAATAACTATGTCTAATAGACTAGCTAGAAAACTAGCATTATTTACTGCAGAATTTCTAAGTACAGCCATCATGGTGGTGAGGTGAATGACAGTTGTTCTGACAGGGTCCAGTACTAAATAAAGTTACTGTTTGTTGCATTCCGACTACAGGGAGAAGGCTGAACAAAGCAAAAAAAGGACCACTTCTGCTTCTAAGGATCCTGCAACTGAACTGAAATGAAGATGAAATGTAAGGAATTAAGCTTGGTTTATCAGTAAGACCAGACCACAGTAGCTGCATTCACTCCTACTCAGTGTCTGGACTGGAAGAGGGAAACCAGCAAAAAAGAAAGGGAGAAGGAAGATATGCATATGTGCACACTCAAGTGTATATTCTGAAATACACCACACTAGAGATGGACCCAAACAAGGAGATGACTCCTGTTTTTTAGAGAAACAAGCTTGTAATTCAAACATGGATCATGACATGAATTTTCTATCTGACTTTTCTACTATAATGACTGATGTGAAAATCCAGACTTGTCACTGCAGAGAACAAAACTGAAATCTGTCTTCAAGAAGAGCACCCGAGTCCTCCCCCTGGCTGAAGAGCTGTCTGGTGTGCCTGAACTGCAACGCAAGCATTCAGTGGGCAAAGCCAGCATGCCTACAAAAAGACAATGTAGGTTTGTAACAGCAATTCTCTTAGACGGATCTCGGTTCCCCAGTTTCAATGGACGTATTTATATCGATTTTTTTAAACAATTGTGGAAGGACCTTCCCTTCACTCCTACTACAGTCTTCTGGAGGAACTGTTATAAAAGACTTCTTATTTGAAAGGAATAAAGGTATAAGAAGTATAGAAGGGTGAAAGCTACTGTAAAACAGATCCAGTATATCAAGGCAATGAATAGAAACACCTTGGAAAAAAAATCTCTTGTTACAGGAAGTGAAGGCAAGGAAAATTGTAAAGTAATAACATTTATCACATGGCAGACTTCCCCTCTGCTGACTGGTGCTGACACGGCACCAATACAAACTTGTCAGATAAATGCTTTTCTTGTCAGGTTTGGGCTAAAAAACTGTATGGTTAGCTTTGTGTCCAGCTGATATAAAGTCATCATTGTAGGACTTTATACAATGATGAAGGGAGAAAAGCAAGAAAAGAGAGAATGAAATCATAAGCTGAAATTATTCCAACTTTTTAGTCTTGACTCAAGAACATGTTTTTAACAGTTTAATTCACTGCAAGCTGCCATACTGTCCACCAGCTGGAAAAATGAACCATGAAAGTCTGCTTGCCTTTATATAGTCTCTGAGGAAATACCAACGCATTGGTTTTATTAAACCCTTGTGAGAAAGCCAAGTTTGAAGCTGCTGGGGACTTGTATCATTTCCAAGGCATGTGGAGAGGGGGTGAAAGGAAACGTCACTTGAAAAAGATATTTGGTATCGAGCATCAACTGTGGAGCATCCTCGCGATTGTTTAGCACAGCCTGAAATTATAACAGAAAGGGTAAGAAAACATTGTATTAAGAATCAAAGCAAAACCAGTACATTGTTTGCTTCCCGTTGCAAATCTTACTTTCACATGATGTTAAGGAGACTTGTTTTGATCAGTTCCAAATGTCTAGAAGCTGAGCAACTTAGTAATAATATGATGCAAAGGCCAAGTATAACTACACAGCATCAAAAACTGTGTGTATGAAGTATCCTGTAACTTGAATATGAGAAATAATAGTTGTAGCTCTTACCTGGACTTTACGAACAAATGATGGAGTCACTCTTTTCTCAAAATCGTCTATTGGAGTGTATGAGTTGAGGATCTTAACTATCTGTTCAAATTACAAAAGACTATTTTAGCATGTCACAAAAAGTGAGAAGACAAGAAGAAGAAAGCATTAATATGACATCTTTATTGATATTTAATGGAAGTTTCAGTAAATAATTTTATAATAACAAGAGAATTTTGAGTGGTCACCTAATGAGTTGTTACATATATGATGATTGCTATGACTCATTTCCAGAGGTGTCAGCAGGATAAAGGAAATGTAGAAAAAGCTGAATCAATTAAGAAAAACAATTAAAAAAAAGCCTGTGACAAAGTAAAGAAAATACTTTGTGCAATAAAAACATGGGATAGAATAAAGCAGGCAAGTATTCACCACAGGAGCAGTTAAAATGCTAACAATCAGGAATAAGGAGTTAAAAAAATTCAGTTTAACAAATGGTGATGTGGAATGCTGAGGAATGCTATTTTTATCAAATGAAAAGGCACATAGCTCTTTGCAACAAATTATTTTAGATAGCTAAGATTCTGCAATTGGTGCTGCCAGAAAAAAACAGATGGTTCATTACCTGCACAGTAGAAAGAGATGTGCAGTGTTCACATATTTCCTTGGCATCATCATCTGTGATCTTTTTGACCTGAAGGAGCCAGGCTGCTTGAGATAGAGGCTCCAAAGTTTCTTTGGCATTGCTGCTTTGAAGATTCTTGTCCTTAAGCCATTCTTCCAAGTAGCTGATATTACATCTGGGTTAAACCATGAACAGACAACAGAAATGTTAGGTTCCCTCCTAACAAGCAAGTTACGTTAAAGACTTCTAAAGAAGGAATGCTCCTTTAATGCAGTGTTCAAATTCATACATTTTAAGTTAAAAACCATACCTGTAGATCATAAAAATCAAACAATAGCTTATTGATCCGTAAGTTTAATCCCTTGTATATTTCAATCCTTTTTATTTTTTTAATTCTTAAAGCTTGGATAATAGAAAGCAAGTTATCAGTTTAGCTGTTGTTTACAGAAAATTACTAATACATACTGGCATTGCCTATTACACTGTAGCACTATATGTCTTTAAGACATTCATTTACAGCTGAGCTTATACAGGAAATGAGAACAGTCTTTGCACATTACAAAGCAGGGCTAGGCTTATAACTGATGACCTAAAGGTTAAAGCAGCTTTCTTCTAGTAATATTCCCAGATGGGTCAAGATTTTACTGATTTTCTTTCACCTTAGTCTGCAGACTGTCTAATGGAGAACAAATGAACTGTAACTTCTGCAAAAGTTAGCAGCATGTTCTCTTGATGCTTGTAACAAGACACATGATGCCCGATCTAAACCCTCAAAGGCTCTGTCTCAGTGCCTTTCTCATCACAGAGCATGAAAAATGCAAGTCAGCTTTTGTCTGTCTGCCAGCCAGGGGACGCTGCACCTGTTTACTATAGTAAGAAAGAATTAAAAATACTATTCATCACATCATGAGTGAACTAGCATGGAAAGAATCCTAAACATGTCTGACTTGAAACTCCAGACTGTAATTTTCTCTGTCTTTTCCTCCATTAGTGTTTCCATGGAAAGAACAACTTGTAATATATTATGTTGAGAAAGCGCAGCCCAAAAGGCAAAGATCTATTTTTTCAAAAAGAGCAAAAAAACAATTAGCTGCTTCCAGTAGAATGGTTACAGAATATCCAGTGACTTAGTGATAAAGGCCCTTACATAAAAGTGTGAAAAATTCATTCTCAAGCAACTGCTTGTTGAAACTTTACTGGCTTTACCTTATCTGCATTCCTTTTCTACAAGAGCACATGTCCTTGCGGAGGAAGAGACTATTGAGGGCGATAGCGCCAATCAGAAAAAAAAGCTGCTTCACTGCCTGCTTTAGTAGCTCAGAGTCCAAGCCATTCTGGCACATAGTACTATAAAAATAGCTGAGCTGTTGCAGGATAGAGGTCATTGTGTAGGTATCCGTGTCATCTATGCTAGAAGAACGTTTACGGAACCCTGTAGGTTTCAAGCCAGAAATTCCCTGAAGACTTTCATATTCCAGCATGCCTGGTACTGAAAGACAACAGAAAACAACTGATAAGACCAACGCTCCTAAGGCTCCTTTTAGTTATTAACTTAATTATTGAACAAAACCTACTTTCAGGATATTTTAAAAGTTAAACGATACAAGAAAAATAAGATACTGACAAAGGCTTCTGGGGCACACAAATTTTAAAAAGCCTTTTGTCTTTGTAGAATGTTGATCGGTTTCAGAGCCTTATCCCACACCAGGAAATGTTGTGAAAAAAGTCTTTCCCCAAACCCTGTGGGGACATACCATTCAGCAGAATTTATATGTGCAGAAACACACATGCAGGTTCAGGTATGTATAAATCAACAGGAGAAAGACGTCTGTCCCATCCTTTGCCTCCATGTATAAGCTTTATTTGTATACTTCCCAAGCTACGTTTAAGTCTGTTTGAGTTGCTGCTGTCTTACCAATCATGGGCTGAATGTTGTTCTCCATTACAATAATGAATTGGTGATAGATACGAATGGCTAAATCACTAAGAATTTGTCTGAATTCTGAGAGATCAAAATGCTTCAAACAGTTCTTATTCTGACGTGGAGTGTTACACTTCATAAATTCCTACAAGTTGCAAATATAATTTTTAGAAATCACATAACATTATAATTATACATACAATACAATTATAAATAAGAACATAAATATAAGTATTTTTATATTTATATATTATTTATACATTATATAAATAATACAATATAGAGAGTAACTCATTCCATCTCTGGCTGAACACAGTCTCAGAATGAGTCAGTCACAGCCAACTTCAATGGATGCTTCCAGTTCTGCGCTTCCTGTACTTAGTTTTCCAGTTTATATTGATGTTTACTCTGTTCCTAAAGCGTGCTAAAGCCAAAGGAAATACATGCATAGATTTCATAGGAGAAATTCCTAGATCACTTAGACAGAAAAAAAACTCCACTGCCCACCCCACATGCAGTTTTTAAACTATGTTGGGAAAAAAAACCCCAAACATTTTATTGCTGCAAAGGAATCTCATTTTTGGACTTTTCACCAAGAAAGTTCTGACTTCAAAAGTCTAGACCGAATTCTAACTTGTGTGAAGTCTTGAATGTTCATTAAAAATACAGATTAAACCTCTAAATTCTGGATTCAGACCTTTCCCTACTGTTGCAACTAAATTATAGAAGACTGTTATTAATTAAGTTTAAATGTTTTCAATTCTCCACTGCTCTTTAGATGTTATCGATATGACCACAAGAGGGAGTATTGTTGTTTAGACAATACACAGTTAACTGTGATTCCAAGGCTTTATAGTACCTCTTTGCTTTAATCCTGAAGACTATATTCTTAGGTGCCTATGCAATTTCAGTTCAGTCTACCTAAGTTTCTAAACCTAGCAATAAAACACAGCGAGAGTTTGCAATTTAAAAGAATTTAAAATAACTTTGTATTTCAGGATAAAGCTTAGCTTAAACAAGCAAGTGAAATAAGGAAAAAATGGATATTTATTGTTTAGCTCCTTTCCTGAGGTTTCCTTCTGTATGTAATATATATAATGTATATGTTATCTCATACTGGTAGCAAGCAGACGGTTGAATGGTCACTATTATAAAATAGTAAAACTGTTTTTTATATGTATATGTAGCTGCACATCTGAAGTCCAGCTCACATTAAACTCCTGTGGAAGAGTTCAAATTAAGTAGCAGTTTCCACATCATGTCTTTAACCTGCTTTAGCATTTTAATGTTTCCTTGATTTCACTTGATCTGTTAGTTCTATACTGTCTTATTATTTGTGTAAGACATATAACACCACTCACTGCAGAGCAGTATGAATATCTAAATATCTGGAAGGAACAGTGCTGAGCTGGTGAATAATTATCTTTCTATTATCACTATTTTTAATTCCAATTAAAGTATGTCATAAGTAAAGTAATGGAGTTACTTGATTAAATCATTCCTACCTCTTCACCACTGTACTGCTTCAAACAGTTAAGAAAATAGTATGTGTTGGAAAGCCAAAAGGACAACATCTCAAAGTCTTCTGAATGTTCCTGAAAATGTAAGTAACACAATCTTACAATGGTACTGTCTCATGAAGTTAATGTAATAACTAAACTTAAGACCATTACAGAATTGGTATAACAGAGCCCATATATAGCAGAAGGCGCATACAGCATCTGTAACATGCTAGCTGAACAAATCACACTGTGTTTTCAGGCTAATATACACATAGCAAAGATCCCTCTTTTATCTGGTAAACACTGTTTAAGTCTTCTTAAATGACAGACTGGCTAAATAAGTCTGAACGAAACAGTTTTACACATCTCTGTGTATATTGTTGTAGTGTACTGGAGGCCCTCCTGCAAAAAAGTGTGAACAATGCCTGTACACAGAAACGAAACTGAACTACATATAAACACAATTCTAACTATGTGTAAGTATGTTTTATTTTTGTTAGCTAAGTAAGCACAAGCTTTTCTAATGGATAAACTGTGGTATAAATTCGTTCGTGAACAAACTGTAGGCATTCTGTATACAACAAATTTTACTGCATGAACCACAGTCCATTACTGCCTGTGCTACGAAGCATGTCTGGTGTTTTACTGCATTATAAATCCACAATGAAGCATTCACATAGCTGAATTTATTATGTAGATGAGACAACAGGCTAACAATTCTTGTTTGTAACTTGATTTTGTAAACTGGCTGGCAACATAACTTTAATCATTTGGGTACTAATGCTGCAGTACCAAATGACATGTCAAAAAAACATTACACCAGTAGAACAGCAGTGTAAAAACCTCTTAAAAGTCTGATACCTGCCTGCTGCCAAACATACTAAGCTTCATTTCTGTCCATCTGACTTTCACCAGTGCTGAAAGCACAGGTACACTTCACCTAATTAGCTACTCATTGTAAAACATAAAATACTTCAAATGATTTTGTCATCAAGCTCTCCAGATAAAAACAATTTCTGTTAGTGCATTCTGTGTTCAGCACAGGAGAACCTTACCTGGAGGCTTTACAGGGATACTATTACAAACTTCAAAAAGAGTGTCCCTTAATGATTATTATTCTATTATAGGAATACTAGCAAATGAAAGTGTGAGCATTCCCCAGGTACTATGCATGCATCTTGTAAAACTTATATTAAAAATCAAAAAGTGCAGTACAGCCAAACATAATTCCTACCTTAACAACTTGTTTGATACCATCAATGGTTACATTCATGAAAGATTTCAGCATGTCAGCATCATTCAGATAATCTGCATATCTCACACACATGAATAGGATGTGAGCTGGAAGGCCAGGTATCATATTAACTACAACTCCACGTGGCTTTAAATCTGCGTAAAGGAGAGTCATCAGATTTATTATATAACAATTCAATGATTCAGTGTATCATCCTGAGAAAGACAAGCACTAGGGGTTTATTTCTTCAGTGACCAGTCACTTGATAATGGATTTACTGATTAATTGCTTGTTTCGGAAAACTTCTGTGACAGTGTTGTTCATATAAGAGTATTAATTAAGTTTTCCAGAATAATAGGAGAGTATTGTAGCAAATCCTAAGGTCCAGCATGGGCTACACCAGACAGGTCAACTTCAAAAAGCAATTTGCATCTAACTACCCACTGGAGGCCCCACCAAATTTTGGCATTGCTTAATGATACACCTTTGTTCACAAAGATGTAAACATTCATAAGGCTGAAGTGGATGAGAAGGAAAGGAAGATGCTGTTTTCAAGCAGTAGTTTATAAGGGTACTAATGTACATGGAAAATTTGTTGAGTTTACTATTAATTGTAAGCTAATGCAAAAAGCTGTTTTGGCAGTAAGATTGATACTGTGAAGTAACTCAGAGGAAGGACAAAATTCCTCTACAAGGCAAACATTAAAGTACAGTTCCCTTCAGGGAAGAGAATGACATGGAAAGGACAGACAGGAGAGTAATCCATCACACATGGATTATATAAGCCAAATGACTTACAGACTTAGTAGATGACCAGGAAGAAAGCAAATTCAAGTCCCTGAAGTGCTCTTGAGACTTATAGCTTTATAAGTAAATAAATAATAAGAAAGATAATAGAGTCAGCATTATGTAGAGTCAGACAAATGATTTTTACACAGATAAAGCACTTCTGTATTTGAAATGACTGCCAGTAGAAAAAGAACAATATAGAGCCTCCAAGTCGTATTGGTGGTAAGAGAGGGGAGAAAGGGCAACTTTGAACATAAGTGAAATATGGCGCCTTGTAGTTTTTGTTGTAGTGTTCTACACTGAATATCGTTGACTGATAAAATTTGAAGTGTTACTAAAATACCGAGGATCAGATTTTGAACGATCCTTTCTTCGTCCTCTTTTTTGTACTCCAACATTCCAATGTATTCTTTGGACAAAGTTGGCACATGAGCTTCAGCTGTCAAACACAAAAGCACTGTTAATTGCAGGTAAACAGCTAAGCTAATGTTCACGTTAGAACAAACTATTGGAGAAAAGCAGTTTTCTCTGTAATAAACAGAGTATGGGCCCTGTTCACAATAACGTTCTTAGCTTATGGTTCCAAGCATTACGACCTAAATAACATTAGAAATATAAATGTGATTAGTTTCACTGGATTCAGTGGAATTACTTGCACTGGTAAGACAAATAAAACCCAACAAAACAGCTCTATGTAGTCACCTCTGCAATGTTTTGAAGTACATTCTATAGTGAAGAATTACTTGCTATATAAGAGCTTTGTACAAACTAATTTCAAATCAGGAACCATCTGTCATTTGAAGGTCATGGGAGGAGCTACTCATCTGATGTAAAACTAACATTCTGTTGGCTCAGAGGCAGTTTGTGTGAGGGTATGTATTAACTTTTGTTGACAGAACGTGACGCTCCTGGCTTAATCTTTTATTGTATAGGCTAGACCCCATACGCACCCATTATTTAGCTGGGAAAAAAATACAGGAAAGGGCTTTTATATAATTTCTGTTGATGGTTCCCTGGCACTTTTTTCTGAGGTTTTAAAATTTCTAACCCCACCCCAAATCTACCTTTTTTCTTTTTTTTTTAAATATACTTTCTTTCAAAGACACACTGAACATCAGAATCTGTATTTTAAAAAAAAAAAAAAAGTAACAATATCTTACTTTTTTCAATAGTCTTGGTGAGAGTTTTGATCTGATCCTCCAATTTTTTTATTATTCTATCTTTCATGTCTAGTTTTTCTTCAAGATCCTGTAATAATCAAAGTCAGTAAGTTCAGAGCAACCACAATTAAAAATGTCTTCTACTGCTACACATTATTGTCACAATTAAAGAGCACTATGATGTCCTTTTACTTATATTTGCTGGAAGAAACATGAAACCTTCATATCTTTTTTTTTTCTCCCCCAATGAATTGAGAAAACATCCTGCCCATGCCATGAAACCATGATTTCTTTCTTTTTATCCTGCATTTCAGGTACAGTTTCTTAATGACAGTTTCATTTCCTCACCATGTTTTCCACAGTAAGTCGAGTCGTTTCTTGCTTTATCTTGCTTTTTACTTCATCCTGGATTTCATCTTGCATCAAACCATTGCTCAGCCCCTCAACTTCCTGGGTTGTGACTTTCAGTCTCTCTTCTTCTTTTACATCTATTTCATTCTGTGCCTCGTTTGTTCTAAGAATAGATAGATAGGAATCTTTGCCTCTTACTCTTCTTTCGTTAAAGCAGAGTTATATCATACTTGTCCATTATTTATTAACTGTACACAAGGCCGTAAGGCAAATCTTACATTGGATGTGGTACTTGAAAGAATTTAAGTGACTTTGTTACCCCAGCTTATGGCAACTACATTTCTTACATTAAAAAAAAAACAAAACATATATATATATATTTACCGTCTTTGTGTTCTATCCCCTTCTAGATAACGCAGCCGATTAGACATCTCTTTCGGTTTTTTCAGTAATAATTAGCAACAAAACCCAAAACAAAAGAAAAACAACAAAATCACATTTTCTTACTGTTCTGTACTAGTATTCAGTAAATCTTTTACACTCACAATTTTCTTTCATCTAATGAGATTGAATGACATGCCAGATAAGGATCAGAGAAATATCTGACTACTCCACACCACACATAAGATTATATGGGATGGGGAATTTTGACAGTACTAACTTCTTGCAGTTGGCAGTAAAACTACTTGCAAATTTTAAATCAATTTGCCTAGGAAGACACTATGGTTAGAGAGACTCAGCAACCTCAGCAAAGTGTGCTTTCCTAAATTGAGAAGAACTTTCAAACAAGCAAATTTAGCAAGAACTTTTCCCTCTGTCTCCCACACTGAATTTTTCAACACCCTCTAAAGTCCACCTCATAGAGTATGCCTTAAGTTACAAAACATCTTTCCTTGAATTGCTTCCAAAGGGCATACTCCATTACACATATTCTTAGCAGAGCCCTACTGAACACACTTGCAGACAGCCAAACCATAGAACTGAATGACCTAAAAAAGGTTAAAAAAAGAATACACATACTTGCATAAATTTTATTCTTTAATAAGAGACACAAATTTTTTTCATCATGTTTCTTATATTTTACTAGCAAGAACTTAAGTAATAAGGCACATAATTACATGGAGTTGTCATGTAATACTGCTTCACCTTTTATAAAATTCAAATACGAGGAATTCATCATGTTCATCTTAAACAACTGTAAGACTAGGAACCATACCAGTACTTTACCTTTCAACTTTATAGTCTGTTCTTGAAGACGGTTTTCAAGATCTAATTTTTGATTTTCAAGTTCAGAAACTTGCTGTTTAAGATCTGGGATCACCTTTTAGAGAAAAAGGAGATTTGTGTATTTCAGTACCTTTCTTCTTTTCAAATGTCTGCATTCCAGTTCCTATGACACTGGACGACCTTCAACTGCAAATAGTCAAAGCCTGGGGAGACACTGTGAGGGAGTACTGCTACCGGCTTGCCTGACTTGTTTAACTTTTCTGGAGGCACCTGCTGCTGGCCACTCTTAAAAATGAAATAGTGAGCTAACTAAATGTTTGGACTGGCCCAGTACTACCATTCTTCTGTTCTAGTTTAAAGGAAATTGCACCCTGTCTTTAATTTCCCTAGATCAATTAATGTTGGAAAAAACTCAATATGTTATAAAATATTTTTTTAAAAAATAACATTATAAGCAACTTTTCCTTATATTTTCAATTTTAGTAACTGTTTTGAAAATATTTCTTCAGTTATTTTTCACTCAGCAGAAAAATAATATGATATATACTATCTTCTGCAATAATAGCACTTCCTTGTGTTAGGTTTTACACAGCATTAATAATTAGACTCTTAAGCCTTGACTGCAATTTGTTAGCAGGTTGATATGCTCAGCTGCCCTCTGGTGGGGAGAGCCTCAGAACTGCAGAAATCTGTAACCACCATAAATCCCACAGGCATCTGGTTTTTCACTACCAAATCATAGAACTTGTCAGCCTGAGAAACAGAAAGAGCTTTAAAGAGGCTTCCGAGAAAAAGATGCTAATTTCTGTCCTCTGACTACAGCGAAAGAATGAAGTAACTAAATTCTGAACTTGAATGCCTCAGTACAATGAAAATTGAAGGTGGTTGCTGTGGGTTGACCCCATCTGGCCAGCAGCCCAGCACCCACAGAGATGCTCACTCCTGGTCGGGTCGGCTGTCTGGGCTGTGTGCCCTCGCAACTTCTTGCCCACCCCCAGTTTAACTCGCTGAGGTGGGGCAGAGCAGGAAAAAGAGAAGGCCTTAACACTGTGCAAGCTCTGTTCAGCAATAGCCAAACATTGTCATGTTATCAATACTGTTTCACCCACAAATCCAAAATGCAGCATCATACAGACTGCTACAAAGTAAGTTAACTCCATCCCAGACAGACCCAGTACACTGTTGTAATACTGACCCATAGATAGTTACAGTATCACAAAAGTTTGAAATACTGGAAGTGTTCCATCAGAAAAATATATGGCCTGACCAAAAAATAGCTATTTTTTTAAAATTATCAGATGAGCAGTTTAAATTAGGAAGGTATTAAAAAAAGATATGGTGGGCTAACTTTCTGGTCACTGCTAAACCTCTGATTCATTTTTCAGTTAAAATTCTGTGTAAGTAAAAAACCTAAATAAATACTTGTTTCTTCATGACTTCTAGTATAAAGATGCATATCTGTAGAAATTACCACACCCCTCAAAAGTTTCTTGCATTGTTGAGAAACTGCAAAAAGCACAACCAAAATATTTGTATGAGCTCAGCAATGGACATCCTGGCAACATTCTGCAGTTCAAAACATCTTTCATGAAATTTGAATATTCAGCCACATAAGCGTGCAAGGGTTCAAATGACTTCTAAAGACTTTCAGTGTCTTCCTAGCTATCAACAGCAGAAGCCAAAGCCTGCGTGTGCACTATTTGCCATTCTATGATTAGAATCAAATCCCAATTCAGGTTTAAGCAAAAGGAAAGGGAAAAAGCCACTGTAAAGCTGCCCCAACAAGCCGTACACTGGGACAATAAATTTGGCTGCCTCCTAACACACTACCCCAGCATGCAGGGAAAAAAATCTGTATGGATGTGCAATCTTAGATGGCCCTATCTATTTGAGCCTTGAGATTTCAAGGACATGACCATAAGATTTTGAGGGCTTTGTGCAACAAACATATTTGGATTGTACTATTAAGTAATAAAAACATACTTTGCTTTACTACACCTTGATCTTACCAGGTTTTCTGAAGTTAGCCTGCTAACCTCAAGTCGAATACCATCGTTTATGTCATTTTCCTCTCGAAATAGTTTTTGTAGATGATTAATATCTTGGCTAAGATGTTCAACTTTAAAGTTCAAACCTTCAATCTCCTTTTCATATATTTCTTTCTGAGACTGGAAATGACTTTCCAATACTCTGTTAAAAAAAGGGAGAAAGAACATGGCAGATGTAGTATGATCTCGATGCGATGGGTCAAGTTTAATATAAAGTGAAAACAAAGTACTGTGGTTAACACAGAGACATTCCATTACATCACCTATGCATTAGGGGAGTTGAAAGTTATGCATGATATCTCAGAGGAAACATTTCCCCGACTGACACATACACACTTATCTCACTGACTTAGTAAAAGTTTGTTAAAGCAATTTTAAGCTGCTCAGCCAGTCATATAGTGTTTGTTCATTTCTTAAACAGATGTTCAGTATCACACTGCCAAATTAGTTACTCACTGATCTTTCTGTTTATTTTCTAGATCACAGCTTGGAGTTACAAAAACATTGAAGAACTGAACTAACCTTGTAGCTTTTTTCAAACCCTCGTAAGCAAACCACAGTTCTCCATCCTCATTTAAGTGTTCCAAATCCTCTGTAGAGAGTCTAGAATACAAGGCAGTATCATTAGTGTGCAGGTGAACAAAATGCATTTCTTAAGCTTTTTTAAAAAGACCTCAGAACAAAATTACCTGCTTCTTACATCTTCAAAATCATAACTTTCAAGAAGCTGTTTTGTAACTTCCGACATCTTTTCTGGAAAAAACAAAGTTTATTACATGAGTAATTTTCTCCGCATATTTCAAATTAAGTTTCATTATAAAAATTAACCAACCTCTTCCAAAATCTACAAGGTTCTTTCCTGGTACTCAGTTTATATATCCGATTTACTACAAGAATATGATGAGGGACTTGGTTCTACTTCTGGACAAGTAAGGTGCACTAGATACATATACCACCAATATTGGGTTTTTTTCTAAACACATCAAACTTTCAATGCAAAGCTACATCTTTCTGTTCTGAATCTGGACAACTGCTAGAGTTGTACAGATGACTTGTCACTGAGTGCTAGGTTACTACATTAAATGCTACAGATACAGGTTTGCTCTATGACATTGTTAGCACTGAACAAAGTGCAGAACAGTAGTGCTTCTTATTAAGTACCTTTTCCCAAAGAGGACCCAACTCAGCAAGTTATTTAAGCATATTTGACATTTATTTGACCTAAGGCTAAAGACAGGATGAATGAAAGCTAGGTAATGTATTGTTTCCATGTTCTTGGGTCTTTACAAGCTACTTGTTAAATTCTAGGTGAAGTTTAAGTTATTAGTATTGATTTTTAACCACAAAGGAGAAATGTTTGAAATCAGAGTTTCTTCAAAGGGGTACCCCAGACCTCAGTATTCAGTGATCACTTTGTAAAACTCACCTGTTGGGGGTTTTTCTCCCCCTTGCGAGTAAAGCTATGAATAGAATGAAATCACTATGGGACAGGAAAGACAACTGTTTTTTTAATCAAAGCTAACATGGAAGAAATCAGTTTAAACTGGCCTGGTTCACATTGTACTTGGTAAACTCTCTGAATTATCTAGTATGTAGCTTACCCCTCAATTCTCGCTTCTGTGACTGGGCCTGCTTTTCAACATCCAGTTTTTGTGTCTGCAGCAGTTCAATTTCCTTTTGCAACTCAGGTATTTTCTAAATCAGACAAAAATTATAGACTGAGACAAGCAGTG
This sequence comes from Pelecanus crispus, assembly GCF_030463565.1. Lineage (NCBI taxonomy): Eukaryota > Metazoa > Chordata > Aves > Pelecaniformes > Pelecanidae > Pelecanus > Pelecanus crispus. Next base: position 14,477,233 of record NC_134649.1, read on the forward strand.
AATGACAAGGGCTGAGTATCAGTTAAATCATAAAGATAATTATAATTAAAAACAAGTTCATATGGTAAAAGGCTTAAAATGTGTTGTGTTTAAAGCATCTGGTTCTCAGGCATCAGAGCAGAACAGTAATGTGATGTAGTAAAAACATACATGTTTGTGTCATGGAACTGACTCAGAGAAAAAAAGTACTATTTTCAGGTTCAGTTTATAAACTACATTTATGAAAAATCCACTGAGAAACTAATACTTGTGGAGTAATTGCTGGAGGTGACTTAGACATTAGACTTAGATTTACGATTTTAGGAAAGGCACAGCATTGAAGAAGCTTTCTGGATGGAATGCAGCTGGATGCCAGGAATCTATCCCACAGGGAGTTCCCTAAGCCTGCAACCTTGGATGTCGGTAACACCAGGGGAGCCTGGTGCACTGGCTCTAAGGGGAGTTGCCCAGGGGGTGCAGTGGTGTGGAGACACCACGGCCAAGCTCTGTGATAAGGGACTCAGAAGAGCACCACGGCACCGATAAGCTGCATAATTGATACCCTGAGCCAACAAACTGTCATGATTTTGACAAAATGCTGTCCTTTTGGTAAACTTTGCTCATTATAATATCATTATAATACCAAAACACACCTCCATCCCCAAAACTACCCGCCTCTAAGGTGAGACCACTCCTCACTGAGCCTGCACTTTGAATTTTTCCAAGCCTATACCTTTAAAACAAAGCGAGAAAGTTTTACACCAATTATAACAAAGTATGTATGACTAGAGTCCCTCAAGCTCCGCCTGAAAGGTAAAAAATAGTACAAATTAGCCTAAGAGAGAGGGGATGTTAGGGAAGATACCATCGCGCGCTACTCTGACCTCTGGGATCAGTCGATGGGCTGAGCCTCTCTTCCCCCGCATCGGGACGCCTTTGGGTAAGAATCTAACACTTGGTTATTCCAAGTGCCTCCCCGGGAAATTTAGAAACCTCTATAGAGTCGCCTTTATGTCTTTTGATGCATCTATGTTATCCAAAGCTTTGGTATTTGCATGTGCCTTGCAGTCAGTGAATTTATCACCGGTAATCCAAAGAACCTGTGTGTCTGTTGCTTTAATAAATTGCTTTGATTTATTGGTCTAGCCGTGATAGTGGTCATTGAACGCGACCAGACGCTGTAAGTGTGGCCGTGGTAGTTCATGCAGCACGACTAGACGAAAGGTGCCTACGTTATTTGTGCATCCGTAATCGTGATAGTTCAGTGCACTGAACGCAACCGGACTTATAACGATAAACTGGGTGCCTTCCAAAGCCCTCTTGACGCAACAGAAAAATTGGCATAGTCAGCAGGATTACCATGGATAAACTGCTGCAAAGATTCAAATGTGCCCCTTCCCAGGCTGGGAAGGAGTGGGCTCAGAAATTTTGGAAGGATGAAGAGAAAGTGGTAGAACGTATTGAGCCTTGTCAGGCAGCGCAGAAGTTTGGAGTGAAAAAGGGTAAAGGTGTGATTTGTGCAGTGTTAGGAGCTTGTTTGTCTTGTGCTCAGCAAGAGGCTAAAGAAACCCCTGCTCCCAAACTAGTTTCTGATGTAGAATATATAGCCTTAAAATCGGAAAATGAGGTGTTGAAGTCATCATTGGTTTTTGAGAGGGAGACCGGAAAAATGCTAGGAGCCCAAGTTGATAAACTCGTGAATGAGAATAATCATCTCAAACAATTGCTGGAAAGGGTTAATCGGCTGTTAGATCAACCTTCCGCTATGGTTAAGCAGATTCGCAGATTCATATATAGTGCAAACTCTGAAACTTGGGATGGTGATATTTGGTTTGACAGTGATGATGATGATGAAATCCACACTACTGTGCGAACAATCCCACAGTTACCAGCAGAGCTGATTAAAATACAGGAGAAATTCTCAAGACGGTTAGGAGAATCAGAAGTCGAGTATGTGTGTCGAGTTTCTCTTGAAGAAGGAGATCGGATTATGTTAAGTGAAGAAGAAGCAGGAGGCTTTTGGGGACCAGGAGTATTTTTAACTACCACACCGGGGGAGCATAATTATTCCTTAACTGCACGAGCTGCATACTGGGCCGGTGGCATAGATCCTCAGGAGAGAGAGGAACCCCTGGAGATTAAAGCCACAGGCTATTCTGATCTGGCTGCAGCAGTACAGAAAGCAGCCTGCATACAAGCAATATATGAAAGAGATGAATTAAGGAAATCCCCGATGTTAGCCCCTATCGACCCGGCACGATTAACTCCTCTTAGTCGTGGTCTCCCTGATTGTCTCAAGATGTTTGTAGCAAATACCCAAGATCGCATGCAAGCAGCTTATAGAGATGGCGGTTGCAGTCGTAGACGAAATCAACACACCCCCATACCCACCTGGAGCGAATTTCTACAAGACATAGATAAATATGGACGCCGAATGGGCTGGATTAGTTCATTCAGTATAAAGCCCCCAGATCACGCCCGGCGAGTCCGCCAAGTCCACGCACAGAATCCTAAGTTTAATGGGACGTTCAAACCTAATAAGGAACGGGGCGAGCTGTGGCGCAAAGCCCTAGATTTGGGTATACCCCGACAAATTTTGCGTGGCACCTCTACAGAGGACCTCCGTACATTGATCCAATCTTTGGGTAAAAGGAATAACCCAGCCCGGGAGAACTGCCTGACTGGAAAACCTCCAACCCATAAAGAAAGCATACCTTCTGCACTAAGCTTGATTGATGAGGTGGGATCTCAGCAAAAAAACTTCCATCCCCGGGGAGAGCAGTGAGCCACCCTGCCCGGCGGGTATTAGCAATTCAATGGCTCTCGAATGAATACTCTGATCCTATTATTGCTATTCCTGTTGGACCCCGAAAAATATTGGTAAATTTTCTCATTGACACCAGGGCCCAAATGTCAGTAATCACAAATGAAACAGCACGAACCCTGGGCATAAGACCTGGCTGACATAGGGTTAAATTCACCAGAATTGATGGTGTGGAAAAAGAATGTGCTACTGCAAAGATTTCACTCTGGTTGCCAGAGGAACAAAGATTAACCAGAGCAGAGGTATTGGTTGGTGCCTCATATACTAACATTCTAGGATTTGACGTATTGCGTGGACGGATGTGGAAACTCCCTGATGGAACTGTGTGGAGTTTCGCGAGAAATGAAAAGGAATCAGGCATAGTGAAATTGAGTCTGTTGCAAACATCCATACCCCTACCCCCCTCTAAAATCACTAATGTTCGGCAATATCCGCTGCCAGCAGCGGCACTTACGGGGATTGACGGGTGGTAACGGATTTAGAAAAAAAGAGGCATTATTAAAAGGACTCATTCGCCTTACAATTCCCCGGTGCGGCCAGTAAAGAAACCAACCGGGCAATGGCGTTTTACAGTGGATTACCAACAGTTAAATGCCAATACCGCCCCTTTGACTGCTGCAGTCCCAAACCTAGCAGAAATAGTAACACTGATACAAGGAGCTGCCCATCCTTGGATGGCTGCCTTAGATGTTAAAGATATGTTCTTTATGATTCCTCTCCTTAAACAGGATAAAGCACAGTTTGCTTTCACATGGAAAGGGATCCAATACACCTTTAACAGGCTGCCGCAAGGATATAAACATTCCCCCACTATTGCTCACAATGCTCTGGCTAAGATCTTAGCAGAGATTCCTATCTCACCCAATAGTACCATATATCAGTATATTGATGACATCTTAATAGGGGGAAAGAGCCAAAACAGTGTAAGAGATGCAATGGAAAGCATTCGGGGAACACTGCTCAACTTGGGACTGGAAATCCCAGACTCAAAGTGCCAGGGACCTGCACAGGAAGTTAAATTCCTGGGAGTCCGGTGAGTTAAAGGAGCCGCTTCTGTTCCTCCAGACACCCTGGAAACAATAGAGCATGGACAAAGGCCATCTAGTGTAAAGGAATTACAACAAGTCCTGGGCGCTTTAAGTTACTGGCGCAAACATACCCCTGGCTTTGCTATTATTGCACGTCCCCTGTACAATTTGTTAAGAAAGGGAAAATCCTGGGAATGGACCAAACAGCATACAAGTGCATTAGAATTGTTAATAAAAGAACCGAGGATATTCCAGCAACTTGGTCCTATACATCCAAACGACCCTATCCATGTGGAATGGGGGTTCAGTGAACATGGTTCCCATTGTAACCTGTGGCAAAGGGGGCCAGAGGGACCAGAAAGACCACTGGAATTTAGCTCCCACTCTTCTAATGATACTGAAGGAGATATTCAGATCTTGAGAAGGATTTGCTGTCCCTGGTGCGAGCAGTGAAACAGACAGAACAAGTAAGGAGAAAACAGAATGTGATCATTCGAGGACCTTTCTGCCTCCTGGATATAGTCCGTAAGGGAACAATACCGCCTGCCGGCATTGCCCAGAAGCCCACAGTTCGTAAGTGGTATGTCTATCTAGAAGGCATTAATGAAATTATGCCAGTTACTGAGGGTAACATTAAAATATCTAAACTGCAAAAAGACATAGATAGTACTCTCTTGTTCCAGGCCCCACCAAACAACCATCTCCAATTCAGGAAGCACGCCCTTTAAAGGAAGGTGGTGATCTTACAGGAGTATGGTTTACTGATGCATCATCCTATAGGGAGAACAATAAGTGGAAATACAAAGCTGTAGCACTAGAAGTAGCAACAGGAGAAAAATTGATTGAAACAGGTGAAGGTAGTGCACAGGTAGAGGAACTTAGAGCAGTCCTATTAGCTGCACAACAGGGTGCTAGCCACATCTACACTGACTCATATGCTGTCTTTAAAGGAGCTACTGAATGGATAGGTCACTGGGCACCAAATGATTGGCAGGTGAACAGGGTTCCAGTGTGGCAAACCGATAGCTGGAAGCAATTGTTAGAGATAGGAGAGCAGCGGATGCTACATGTTGGATGGGCAAAAGGACATGATCCATCAAATTTTATCTCTGCTCAGTTCAACCAACAGGTAGACAGCCTTACGTGGCTGCGACAGATTGATGTTGTAAATGATAACCAAGAATGGGAGCGTTTACTCGAATGGTTGCATGTTAAGCGTGGTCACACTGGATGGGCTGACTTATATCGGGAAGTAATAGCCCGAGGATGGCCCGTATCAGTTAAACTATGTGAACAAGTAGTAACTGCCTGTTCGCAGTGCCGTTATGACTTAACAAAGACCATCCGAGTAAAGCGCCGCCCCTGCACATTCAGGACAGGAAAACATTGTGGCACTCTTGGCAGATTGATTATATCGGCCCATTGAGACCCTCAGGTGGGAAAAGATATGTCCTGGTGGGAGTAGAAGTTATATCTGGTGTGTGGCCGTGGTAGTTCATGCAGCACGACTAGACGAAAGGTGCCTACGTTATTTGTGCATCCGTAATCGTGACAGTTCAGTGCACTGAACGCGACTGGACTTATAACGATAAACTGGGTACCTTCCAAAGCTCTCTTGACGCAACAATACTTTCTTGGAAAAAGGAAGAAAAAAAGATCCACACATTTAAACGTATAAGTATTCAGGCACAATTACTCTTCAAAACATGCACTTATTTCTGTGAGCTATAACTTACTCATACTGTGTACTACATGAAAACAATGCAACATAGTAGTGTATCAAATACAGCTTATTAACTATATCTTCTTCTAAAAATGCAATGGAGAAAAAAAATTAGTGAAGATAATCTATAAATAAAACACCCACATTCTCTACTTGCTTTATCTAGCAAAGACTCCAAAGTGAAATGCATCATACTTTACCTGTGCTTGTTTTGTAAGTTGTCCTACTTCCAGTTTCAAGCCATCCTGAATGACAATTTCTTGCTGAATTTGATGTTGTAGCTGAGTTTTTTCTTCTTTCAGAATCTTAATTTCTCCCTTGAGCAATTCAATCTCCTTTTCATAGTCCTGCTTCTGATTCTGGAAATTTTTCTCAAGTATCCTAAACAAAACAATCAAAAGGTGGTTTTATTTTCCTACTTTCATAAGCGAAAGAGTGGGCTTTGGTTTTGTTTTAATTTGAAGGACATGTTTCATTGAAGGAAACTTAACTGAACGATAATTTCTTGAAAATACTATCCTACATCCTCAGGACCAATCTACAAAATGGATGATCATAGAATAGAATCATAGAATCGTTTAGGTTGGAAAAGACCTTTAAGATCATCCAAGTCCAACCATTAACCTAACACTACCAAGTCCACCACTAAACCAACTAAGGGTAGAGTAATAATTAATTTCACGTTTCCTAGCTTGGTGGCTGGATTATTTTTTAACGAAAGTAAAACTAGGAATCATTAAGGTTGGAAAGGCTCTCTAAGATCATCAGGCCAACCATCAACCCAACACCACCATGCCCACTAAACCATGTCCCAAAGTGCCACGTCTGTTTCTTGAACACTTCCAGGGATGGGGACTCCACCACCTCTCTGGGCAGCCTGTTCCAATGCTTGACCACTCTTTCCATGAAGAAATTTCTCCTAATATCCAATCTAAACCTCCCCTGGCACAGCTTGAGCCCAGTTCCTCTCATCCTATTGCTAGTTACTTGGGAGAAGAGACCGACGCCCACCTCACTACAACCTCCTTTCAGGTAGTTGTAGAGAGCGATAAGGGAAGCCTCAGCCTCCTCTTCTCTAGGCTAAACAATCCCAGTTCCCTCAGTCACTCCTCACAAGACTTGTGCTCGAGACCCTTCACTCACCACCTTTGTTGTCCTTCTCTGGACACGCTCCATGATAATGGGATGAGGATGTCCCTAGATTTCCCTACATCTAATTCAGATATTGGGACTGAATTCAAGCCAAAACTGAGTTTTTTCCACTTAAAGGCTAATTCTCTAACTGAGAGTTAGCCTACCTGAGCAGCTTTCCGCTACATTTCTGGCCAGAGTCAGCACTGAAGAAGGACATAGCAACAAAAAGGCGTGCGTCCTTCTCACAGGACACATCCTGTCTTCTTCCATTGCAAGAAGCTTTCCATTTTCTACTAGTCCCTGCTGGAATGGACTGGCTTCCAACATAATATAGCTAATGGGCAAAGCAGAAAAATTAGCTAAGAAGTCCTCTTAGTATAGTCTGAAGTTATTTGCAGCTGAAATCAGACTGAGCTGAAACACCACATAGCTTCCAACCCTCAGGAACAGTGTCTGATTGCACTCTTCACCCTTCAGAGAACAGCATTTATCTGGTACCTAAGGTTCTCTGCCTTATACTGGCAGAGAGTTACTGGGAAATAAACACTTGATCCGAGAAAAGCATGCTGCAAAGCAACGACTATTCCTTGCTAAATGATAGGATTTTTAATACTGCAAATGAAATACCAAAGGGAGGTTAAAAAAAAAAGTTTTCCCCTATATTTTTAGCCAAATGTCCTTTACAAACACTGCCTTTCCTTTAAGCTGAGTCTTTCAATTCTGTCCTTTAATATTCACTTCACAGGTATTCTGACTGGTATGGCCATCAGCTGCTCTTCCAGCCCTGACTGAATTCTGAGGATATCTCCAAAGAAACCATTATGATCAGAGTTGCCTTTCAGTTCTCAGAAAGACACATGAAAAGACAGGAAACTGCAAAAGCAAGAACAGTCTCAAGTCTACAATATAATTTCCTGCATGTGACTGGTGCACAAACAAGCATGTGCTTTTTCCTTGACTGTACATGAAGTACTTCAGTACTAGCATTAATGTCCAAGAACACTAACAGATTCATAAGTGATGTGCACACATATTTACAGCAGGAGAAAGGAAGGCAGCAAAAGAGAATAAACAAATGTTGTTTCAAAGCAATAAAATTCAGATTCCATACATTCTCTGATTTTCTTCTTTTTGTACATCATTGAAGAGTTGCTTCGTGAGGTCATCCATTTTCTCTGTCAAAAAAAAAAAAATTTCAGTATTTCAAAGACCTTCATGCAACTACATGCATTTATTAAAACAGTATGACCACAATAAGAAGTTTCGTTTTAATAAGCAATCCTCAATATATTTTAAGGCTGAAATTATTCTCTCAAGTGCCAGAAATTATCACAGTAAATTTTACAAGTAATGCTACAGTATTAAAAGGTTCTGAAACACCGAAGTATTATTCATCTAAAGTATACTTGATCTCATGTGCTGCCTGTGTCCTTTGAAATTAGATTCATAAAAGCAGTATATTAAAGGAATCAAGGATGTAGCAACACTTTGAAGGAATGCATGTGTACGAGACAGGAAACATGATAGGAGGAGAGCTTTTCCTACTGAAAGAACAAATTTAATTTAATTATTAAATTAAAAGCATTTGTACTACACATTCTAAGAAAGGAAGCTTAGGACCAACTTTTAATTTACTGTAAATTCAGCATTCACATTGCTTTTATTACAACAAAAGTCTTTTACCTTTGCTGAAAAGTTGACTTTACAACTTCCCCCCACTATAACTCCTTTTAATTATTGTACCTTTCATTTCCTCAGTTTTTTCTTGGAGCTTTATTTCTAAGGTCTCTTTCTGTTCTTGTAATTCTTTATTTTGATTCTGAAGTTTTAAGATTGTCTGTACACACAAAAAGTAAGCATAATATACAAATTACAAAGGAGGAAGAAATAGGTCACAGAAGGTCTTACATTTTAACAAGCATATACGGACTCCCTTCCTTCCCCGCCACCGCCCCCAAAAAGCGAAGTTACCTAGTAACTCTTGAATCACGCATTTGATAAATCCAGTAACTGAAAAAATTATTTAAACTAAAATAAAAGCACCCAGATGGCAATTAAAATTTACCTGTTCACTGTCCTCTTTATATTTTTTCCCTTTCTCTTCATATGTTCTCTTTTGAGCAGTTAATTTTTCAAGATCTAATTCGAGTTTCTGAATTGTATCCATATCATTGGCATGAGTTGAAGCCAGACTGGTCAATCGTTCCAGTAAACCATGATTTTCTCTACTCTAGAATGAGCAAGACAGGTTAAAAGAAAACAGAAAAATGCACACCTGAAACTGTTTAATAGAATTTTGAAGGAAGCACCTGACCTATTTCTGCTCACCATCCCATATCAGTCATGATTATTTCAACCACGGACTGTTTCCATCAATTAGATTAAAGCTACCATCTTAAAGATTATTTGGCTGGTATGGCTCTCAAAAATAAGCTGCAAAATAAACATAATATGGAATTCCCTGAAGTTACTAAACATGTTGCACCAGAGCAGTATTTCACACAGCTTTCATACTAATACAAGTAAACCCACCCAGAGATTGAACAGACTACTTAAGAAAACAGTAAAAAAAAAAAAAAAAAAAAAAAAAGTTCATTGCAGACTCTTCTCATTGGCACAACTAACCCAAAAATATAAAGAAACCCTGGGTGATTCTTCCTACCCTGGATGTAGGAAGAATGTTAATGGTTTATTATAAAGGATCATATCCCTTACATATTCTCCTGTCAAGTAAAGTATGGATATTGTAATTCACATAAGACTCTAGTCAACGTGAGAGCTCTGAATAAAACAGATACGATAAAAAAATTAGTACAAATCATAAACTGACTGGTGTCCCTCACCTGTTCTTCTATCTTTTTCTGCAGTCGCTGAAGTCTGTATGAAAGCTGGATATTCAATACAAACCGCCGAATATTCTGAAATCTACGCCTGGCAAGCCATGCACGGGCATATTTCTGAAGGATCACAGCCTTGTGTTCTTCAAGCATCTTTAAAATAAAATATTAACATCTGTCTGTAAATATCTATGGCTCAATCAGCATAAATTCTAACATTCTGTGAATCTACATACGCTGGTAATAACAATGCTTCTCACAGAAGTATCAAAACACTGAAACACTCGGACTGCAGACACATTTAAACCACTGTAGTAATCACACTAAATGATCTGCATCAAGTATAAACCAGACAGAGTTCTTGGTAGCTCAGAGATTAGATCTAAGCTACTGTGTATCAGTATTTTTATAGTAACAATATAAAAATAGAGCAGAACATATGAGAACCAGACAGGCAAAAGGTAAAGTATTTGGGATCATTGCCCTTGTCTCCATCTTTTTTATAGAGCAATAGCTGTTTCCAGTTACTGAAATAAAATTTTTGACAGACTGTACCTTCCGATATTTTTTTCTTGCTAGAAATCCTCTTGTATAAGCTTGAATTGTTACAGCAGCTACATGGATGAGCTGGCAAAGTCTACGGACCAGGTAACCCCGACAGTATTTCTGAATAATTATAGCTGCCCATGTTTGCTTCAGATTTCTTGCAGTTATAGCTTGCCTTAATTCAAAAGATAATAAAGTTTACTTAGGTCACATTAGATTTCTCATACTCATTCCCTCGGTCAGCCAAATCACACACACAAAAAAGAAGATACTGAAAACAGGCATCCACTATCTAAAGCACAGCTTTTTCTTCAAAGTGAAAGACAGGGAATCCTCTTATCCACAATCTTTGAAATCTGTTCCACAAGCAATTGTTCTGATGGTCCCTTTCCGAAAATTTCAAAGCCTACATAGAGCCATCTTCCTCTCAGTCTGCTCTGTCAATGACTGGTGCAGTTTCTCTACTGCACAATTCCTCGCAATAATTTGTACACACTGATTTGTAGAACCCTGTAAATCGCTTTTCCTTTCTGCTACCTGATTTCTTCTCTGGCTCTGAAGCTAAGCAGTAAGCCCAAGCCAACAACTGGGTCACTCATCATTAGCTAAGGACTGAGCTTACAGGTAGACAGGCCTCTCAGAAATCTGGCAGACAACATTTGAAATCTGCTAGAGTACTTTCTTCATATCAGCTGAATAACTTGAACATTTTCAAGTCCGTAATTACAATCAAGAGGAAACAAATATAATCTGAATTGCTCTTTCGTAAAAATTATACTTCCAAATTAGTGTTGGGCATTAGATTGATCTTCTATATCCCTTCAGGCATGCCCTAACAGCAAATTCATTTATCAGCCAAAAGTACCGTACAGTCCGCTGCCCCCGGAAATACTGCTGTATTATAATAGCTGCTTGTTTTATGCGAAGGAATTTCTTCCGCTGCAGCCAACCTCGAACACTCTTTTGGATCATGATGCATGAGTGTCTCAGTTTATCTGATCGCAGTTTTTCTAAGTAAGCAACCTGTCCTGCTCTGAAGAAAATTTTTGTTCTCCCAAACTGATATTGGTTATGATCCTGAAAAAGAAAACAATAGGCATATTAAGTTTTTAGTTTATTATTGTAGACCACACACTCTCTTCCTTTTCTAAATTGGCATTTCAGGCAAGCTCTTCTGAAATGACATGATCTTGCTAAATAAGAATATCCTCTCCGCATCCTTTGTAGATAGGAGTATATGGGGGAAAATCCACTTAGCAGGAAAGAACCAGAGAATTACATCCAAAAATCGCACCCTAGTGATCTCAAATTAAAGGGAGGATCTGGACTTATCATCAAGGCCTTGAAAGCAACTTCTTCACCCCCTCCTACAAGTCTGGTTCCTTGGGCTCTACACTACCTTTTGGTGCACATGTCTGGCCTTGAATCAGTGATCTGCATGAGCAAAACTCAGGGGAGAAGCTGCTTTTAAGCTCAGGCTCTCACCCTTGGCCTGTGCCAGAGCTATGTTGCAAGTACATCTGTGTTTGCTCGTATACATCCTGAGTCTGAACTCACTCCTGACACGCTGACTTGAATCACTGGCTTAACTTGGACCAGCCTCATCACTACAGACTTGTCTAACAAATAGGAGCAATATGCAAAATAGCACATTTTTAGAATAGTTCTCCAACATGCTGCATTCCACCGTCAAAAGCCCTCTTGTGTGCATAAACTTCTAATACTTAACAAATTTATACCATTTAATGTTCACTGGTTTATAAATATAGGTAGAATATCTTCCATTTTACGTCTGAAGATATTAAGCACAGAGAGGTTAAATCACCTGCCTACGGCCACATCACAACTGTGTCACAACACAAGGTTATTGACTTGCAAGCCTATGTGCAACACACCAAATCAGGAAAGATAGTAAAAATGTAAATATCTTTCCTATTTGAGGAGTGAGATACTACTCTTGGCAAAAAAGACCTTTTATTAATAATAGATGCTATAATACATAATGGGTCAGTGCTTACAAACTAACCTGGATTAGCCGCTGCAAAACAATCTTGCAAATCTGCTTCTTATCATTTATGGAGAGTTCCTGCTGTGTCATAAGAATGCTGTAACGGCTGAAAAACTCAATATAAGTCCACCTGGAAAATTAAAAGTTAGCAAATGCAATTAATTTAAGAGACACCTAAGTATTTTTTGACATACAGAGACCCACTGCTATCCCTACCTGGATGGGTAGCTCTGTGCACTAATCCGAATAGTTTCCAAAACACCACATGCTCGCAGTTGCTGAGCCACTCTTTTTGAATCAAACCTAAAAAAGCAGAGTTGTATTTTACATTTTTCCTGGGTTTGGCATGCTATAATAATTATAACCATTCTACAAGCTGGATTTCTATTTCTGCCCATAGGATGCAGAGCTCCCTACTTTTTATATGGTGTCTTACTTGGTTTTTTTAATATGCGATAAGGAGTATCTGGGTTTTCTTTTTCTGCCTCAAAACAAAAGGAAGACTATATTTATTTTTTCCTTACAAAAAGTCCTGTTTCTTTTCAATATTAACTGTGAAAGCTCGTATCACCACCACTCTCGGCGCAAAACATACACAGAAATAAATTCCCTCAGCAGTCTATTGGGAAATAACTCTCTCCAGGTACTCTTTAGCACACTGATTATGAATAAACTAGGATTTAGTCATGAATATCCAGGTTCAAGATTATCAACAGAAGGCATGGAAAGACCCTTTCCAATTCTGGACCAGAGCTGATACGCCCACAGAGCACTACGCTACGGTGTTGATCCAGTACTAGCTAAGAGATCCCTGTGGCTGACAGATGACTATATTGTTCTTTCAGAAACTTACGGTAAGCTCTTCTAGTCTAATTCAGACATGGTTTTATATTACCCAAGCTATTTTGCCCTTCGTTGCCATTACACAAAATAATGAGTTCTCACTGCAGCGATAGTGAAACAGTGGCATTTGTAACACGTTTTGCATGGACAGATTTTGTCTTGCTTCAAGAAGATGAGCTAACACATTTAAAAAATAGTTTAGAATCAAAGTTTGCCTCTTCCCTCCTACTCAGATATGACAAAAGCTTTTTTTTTCTTTTGTCATTACAGTACCTTTCAGCTACAAGCTGTATAACTGAAACTAGCTTCCACATGTCTGCCCACAAACCAGACCAATAGCTGCATCAGGGTTAACTCCTGCTTAGAGTTAGTGGTTATCAAGCTAGACACAGGAATTATGCAAACTATATGCATATATGATTGTATTACCACATTAAAATGACATAAAATTGTGGGAAAAAGCCAAGGCTATGTTCAACACTGCTCATACCTCTTCTGACTTCTAAAGCTCCTCTAAATGTTTCTGTGGACAAAAGGGAAGTTCACAAAGAAAATGGCAGTGGCTTATATTCCTTAAGTATGAATTGGTGCTAATCCATACTGTACAAAAGCAAACACACCTAAACAAAATATCCATCAACTTAAATCAAAGGTGGACAACCTTCCCCCTAAAAATGTTATGACAAATACAAAACCACTATACTTGAAAAATTTTAGGATAATAAAGAATTTTTAAGGTATCAATAACTATTACTGGATGATTCTATTTTTGTAACGAGACAGTATTTTTTTACTTCCGTTATCGTGAAAGAAAAAACATGTTCTGTATGGGAAGCTGTTCAACAATAAGAATTTAGCTTACTGACATGTAGCTACTGTGAAATAGAAAAATACTCTTTTAATTTTAAAGGTAATATAACAGCTCAACACCACTAACATACTTACTCAAAAGGCAGCTTCTCATCATTTGGCTTTATGCATCGTACATAATGAGGGGTGGTTGCATTGAGTGTCACCATAAGTAAAGACAAAGAACTCCGGAACTAGAAAATATCAGACATAACAGTTCTGCTAATGAAACATTTACAGCTAAGGAAAAAGTCAAATCTTAGGTTTTTAATTCTTGGGTACGTTTTGGCTGGACACTGGGAGATTTTCTTAGCGTTTAGATCTTAAATGCAGGAAATTTAACAGTCCTGCTGTACCTGACAGTCTCCTATACAAAAATTAAACACCCCTACTTATACCCAGACCTGGAGCACCACACTGTGGCTGGCTCTTGCTGTACTGAAAACTGGATAGTCCACTGTGAACAGTAACAGAATACAGCACCATAGTCTCAGACTGCCCAGTACACTTCCCTGAAAGTACGAGCATCACAAAACAGCATGTTTATGTGGTACCTTACTGCCAACAGTCATCCGGAGCTGTTTGTTAGGTGACTTGAGAACAGGTCTTGCAGATTTGATGTTTATAGTTGAACTGAAAGGTGAAATGGACACTGGATTGTCTTGAAAAAAATTTGCACACAGATGAAACTAAAAGTGTAGTGAAAGAATCAGAGTTAAATACTGTGTAACTGTAATAATATTTAAATAAATATTACATTTACTATAACGTAAAATGCAAAACCTATCCATCTTAATGCTTAGGCCAGCTATTGCAGGACTTGGAAACGGATCTTTAAGCCACAAACAAACAATTGAAGAAACAGTTGCAACAATTCCGAGTCTATTGTGAAGCACTTGCACATTTCACAGACAAAACTCAACAACTGTTAAGTAGGCCTGCAAAAGCTATTCCAATATGAGCAAACACGGACATAAATACAGAACAGAGTTAAAAATAACACCAATTAAGGTTTTATTTTCACAATATTTAATTTAAATTAAGAATATGTTTTTTGGTCAGATTAAGTTAGCTTCTTAATAGCAATCCTGAAGTCTCAAGGCTGTAGACTTGAAAGGGACAGGGCCTTCAAGCAGATGAGAAGTGGCAGGCACATATAAGACATCTGATGTTTTCTCTGCCCTGGCATTCTCTTAATCTTTTTTGAAGAATAAACAAAGGCAGCTGCTAATGATAAATTGCCTATCAAAGCTACATGTAATGACTATGGGGGGGGGGGAAGGGGGGGAGGAGGAAGCGAATTGTTCGGTTTCAAGGATTCCAAAATGCTCTTCAAGGGAGATATTATGAAAACAAAAAATACTAACATAACTGGCAAAGTAAGTGCACATATACGAAAAAGTTGAATACTGTGTTTTTCCATCTTGTATGTTATTTTGATGTTAAAAATACACACTTGTAGAATATTAATAAAAATTAAGACTAAACTAATTGATTCAACATATTTTAAAAAAATCTTTTTAATCAGACAAATCTTTTTTAAAATCAGATCTGAATGAATTCAAGTGAAATCAGGTATTCAGAAAATTAATCATTAACGATGGTTCACCAACCTTGCTCTCTTTCAAGATTTCAGTCAATACTTCATGTACTGTATCTCTGTTTTTTTCCAGAAATCCTTCACATTTATATTCTACCTGTGCAAATGGGTGAAATCATTAACTTTTCAGCAATACACGAGCAGTTAGCAAAACAATAATTTTTACTCTCTAAACTGTGGTGGCCAACAGCTCTTTATTAGTCTTAAACATGATGGCTGAAACCGCTTTCTCCAGTTTCATTATGGCAAGCATACATATATGCATGCTGCAAATTCAGAAGCAGGACAAACTACCAGAATACTCTATCAGCTGCAATTTCCTTCTGCCTTCATTAGGAATTTCTTTCCTCCTCTCTTCATTATTTTATGATTTCAAATCAAAATACCAAAAAAGGAATACTACATTTGAAATGTAAATAACTGAGACTAAAATGTGTACAGACGACAATCTTAACTACTTTATTTATATGTTGTACTGTTTTTCTGCCTCTGAATGATTTATTTTTATACTCTCAAATTCTTTATCTTAAGCTCTTCTTATGTTTAAATGGCATGTTACGGGCAGTATTACCAATAAATAGTATTATGTATTGAGGATCGATTTTATAGAAGTTCCAAACAAGTGTAGCTGATATTTCCTCTGTTTCCTAAGTTTGTTTCTTTTCTGAATGAGCTACTGCTAGAAACAGAGTGTAATAATACTGGGTTGTTTACACTTTACCTTATCAGCAAAGTGCTGAATGATGAAAGACGTGTTTGACATCCTTGGCTTTTCGAAGAGTGCATTTTTATTGACAAAATTATTATATAGCTTTTGAAGCCAGTTTTCATCTGTTCCATGAGGTAACTGTAAAAATGAGAAGGGCAATGTCTTTAACAAAACGGTTAGACTGTTAAAAACAGCAAAACTGCTTACTACCAATAAATACTGTCTGAATAAAGCATCTTCAGTGAGTTACAAGGCCTGATAACCACCAGTTTTTGTCTTTTCAGACTAGCAAGTGGCTCCCTGTAGCAAATAATTTTAAGAAAGAAGGTCATATTAATCCACAAATTTGCTGACTAGAGTTAATTCTCTGATGAGTCAAATCATTTTGTCCTGAGAGGATGCTACCTGCAATCAGGGACAATCTGATCCCTGAGAATGCTAATGAGCAGAGTAACAGATAAACTGATGAGTTAGGGAATATTCCCCAGTTTTTCATATATTACCAATCCATAGTTTGGATTCCGAGAAGTAGGACATGCCAATATCACCAAAAAAACTTTTAAAAAACATTTTAACAGGGCTCACCTTTCCCTGCCCTGTTCTTCACTGGCAAAGATACTTCAATAGCCTAAGGGAACTACATATATGTAGAGAAAAAAAAAAAAAAGAAAAAAAAAAAGATCCAGGAATTGCTATAGCCAGGAGAGAACACAGAAGAAAAAAAGTAAGACTGAAGAAGAAAAAGCAAAGATGTAGGTTTGGGGCATTCAAAAAGAACGTACTAAAAAAGGAAAGGAAGACTGGGTTTTGTATCAAAATTAGTGATTCATGGAATAACTGAACTGTAGAAATATTGGTGGAAGAGACCCCTGGAGATTGGGTAGTCCAAATTCCTGCTCAGAGCAAGACTACCACCAACACTAGATCAAGCTGCTGTTAGAACTCAAATCCAGAAAGTATCCAAGGATGGGGATCCTACTGCACCTCTGCCTAACCTGTTCTAGTACTGCACTACCCTCGCAGTGAAGAAATCTAGCTGCTGGGTTAGCTTCTAGGTAAGAATCTAGTTTTAGGTTCTTAATTTTATAAGAGAAAAATTGATTAAGTGGCTTACAATTAAAACTAACAAATAGAGGGCAAACACTAATGTTTCTTTTTGAAGAAAATGCTCTACTTCCTATTTAGAAGGGCAAAATATGGATTACAAGCCCAACTTGTAAAAATCTATATAGTTTTTTATGAGCTCATAAATACAAGAATTTTTAAATTACCAAGCACTCTTCATCCAGAAGTTCTAAAATTCCCATTTTAGCTTCAATAAGGTCAATGACAGGCTGGTTGTCATAGAAGTCTATTAAAGTCCATGGGATATCTTCCTTCATATATTCTTCTTGTTCAAGTTTAAAGACATGCTAGATATGTGAAAATTATGAACATATAAGGTTACAGTTAAGGAAGAAAATATATACAATGCGTGTATGTGTGTGATCATATATATAAGATAGATACAAAATATTTATATATTTTTGTAGTATACTACCTGTCTTGTAGGAAAACAAACTCAGAAATTTTCATTTACATATATGTGTGTGTATATGTATGTATATATATAAAAATAAAATATTTTTATCTATTACTGCATAGTCATTATCCAGAAATATCCATTACTCAAATACAAATAGCATTTGCTAATAGCCATTATTGATAATCTCAAAACCAAAGCGAAATAAAATAAAAAACTGTAAGAAATAAAAGAACATACCAAGTTAAATTGCTGCTGCAGTTTTTCATTAGCATAATTGATGCAAAATTGTTCAAAACTGTTCACATCAAATGTTTCAAAGCTGAAACACATGTCAAATAAGAAAAAAAAAAATCCTTTGACATTTAAATACAAATAGTAGTATCCTCGTAAGACTTTGGAGCTATCCTAATACTTCTAAGAAAATGAAATAGCCAGAAGACTAATGAAGATGCTAAGGCATTTCAGAACTTCCCTAGAAGTTCTCTCATTCACAAAAAGTACTAATATTTATAGTTGCTGAACATTTCCACTACCCTGGATGTTAAAGAACTTACACAACTATGACCTTCTAGTAAAACAAACCCCTCCAAATCCATTAGCAGCACAAATTGGAAAGTGCTTCTTACCAACTCCAAAGAAAAGGCACAACTTGAAATAAATTTGTTTCCAGAGACATTCTTACCCATAAATGTCCAAAACACCAATGAAAGTATGTTGTTTGCCAGGGAACTGCAAAGCTTGGTTAATTCTTTCCACAATAAGGTCAAATAAATGAGAATAGATCTTCTTTGCCAGAGCATCCCTTGCATTAACAGCCTGAGCTCTTGTCATTGGCTTTATCACAGTCTCTGAGGTAGTGATAATCTTTCGGTGGCACAACCATTGTGCCATTTTCTCACAATTTAAATCCAGAAGTTCACAGAATATATTGAGATGTTTATCTTCCAGCTTTAAAGAAGATAAATAAATATTATTAGGTTACATTTAATACTTTAACTATTGTCTAGACAGTGAAGTCCTGGCACCACTGAGATCAAACTATGACTTTTATTTTTACACAGATGAGGGGTTCTGTTTGTTTCTTTGTCTGGCAAAATATCAAGAAGAGCTAAAGCAAATAATACTGGATAGAGCTCCTGATATAGGAGAGACAAACTCAGACTGGATGAGATGCTTTGGATTAAGACACTGAAAGAAGAAGTTACTTTAGTCTATGTTTAGGTGTCCTTGCTTTTTAGACTTGCATAGTCTGCTGGGACACAGTCTGAGCAGCTTTGACAATGCTCTGTTTCCTGTATCCTGCAGACAGTCCCAAATGGCTTTTCCAACAGCTGTGGATCAATTGGATACAGGGTTCTCTTAGGCACATTTTGCCTTTTGTTCAGACTTTCTGAACGCGGGCAGAAAACAGGATTTGCATAAACACTCACTGTGATTCTATACAGATGAAGATGGAGAATCTCTCAAGTTTAGCATACCAGATTTAATGCTGCTCTGAGCCCCAGATATGAGAAAAAACTATTGCTAAAGGATTTTGGGCATAGAATATAAAAGAAAGTGTCGGTATCTGAATGAACTACTTCCTTACACTGATGGATGATCTTTCATCTCCAACAGCTTTTATTTCCACGTTGCCCAAGTGTAGGATTGCTGCCAGTATTTTAAAAACATCCATCTGAAAATCCCCCTTCAGATCTAAAAAAAAAATTCTTGATTATTTTAAATACTCAGAAACAGTACAATTAATTAAAATAGCGCAATGCTGGATTACTTGCTTTGCTGTGTAGCCAAGAATTGTACAGCATCTCTGCAGACTACTATGCAAATCCTTGGTTCTGCCTACTTTCTGCCTGTCTGATCCGATGAGATATTAGGCATAAACTCCTGTACCTCCCCAAATGCCAGCTCAAGTCCGATTTGGCTTTCACATAAGCCATATATGGGCAAAGAAGCTTCCAATTCCACTTCTGTCACAGCACATTAGCTTAAGGGCCAGGAAGACTCCAGACCTTAGTGATTTTAACCATTAACAATGACCACCAATTGCTAACAGCCATTTGCTCTTGCCTAGTACTTTTAAAACAGTGTAATGGATAAGCTATGGAAGAAATTATTTTGGTAATTACTGCTAATGTTTTGGACATTTCAGAAACAATCCGCCTTTGCCCATTTCAGAAAAAACACTAATTTTTAAATCTATTGAAAAGGTATCCCCAAGAATTTACCCAGTAAGGCAAATGTCTTCTGAGTCTCCACCATATTTGCTCTGTCATCAACTCCTTCTATTACTGTGCTGCCACCCATTCCTGTGTAGTTAAATTCTTCTGCGCTTCCTATAGATAAGAAGCAAAACTTGTAACGTTGGAAAATTCGGGACTGGGCATAGCCACTTGTTCAAGACTCTTGTAACACCAGAAGATTAAAGCTGCTGTCAGATGACAGTTCTTCAGCAATGAACTGGAGGTCCTCTTTTTCTGAGAGAAATCCATACACCTAACTCAGTTAAGCTGACACAAATTAGTATTTGTAATTCCCAGCAATCTTAATACTTGATCTAACAAACAAACAGGAATGAAGACTGAGTAAACATATACCTAAGGTCTGCTTCTCCCAGGTGGCATTAAAGCCTCTCTGTAGATAAATGAATCAAGCCCCTAAACTGTCATTATGGCATCTGTCACTACAGAAAGTATTAGAGGAAGATTTTCAAAGACACTTAGGTACTTGATCAGGCACTATTCAAGTTACTAGGGATTTGCCACCAAGTTCAATACAAGCAGGATTAATAGCTAAGTGACTTTAAAATGCAAGTCCCATTGTAACTCTGTGAGATTTATGCTACAAAGCACTTAACATCCTAGCATTTGAAAATCCAATCTTCAAAATACTGCACTGCAAAAATGAAGAGTAGGTTATTTTCTTGAGACCTACCCAATTTAAGATGCTTAAATTCAGGTCGCATAGCGGATGCACACAACTGATAAAATATATGGTAATTTCTCTCATTCTCTGACTGCAAATTAAAGCAAAGAATACCATTACAGAAAGAAAAAATAAAACCGAAACCAAAACAACAAACAAACAGAAAAACATGCAATATTCAACACTACTGTAAAGAGATAATGATACTTGAAGGCTAAATTCTGCTGCAATATAGTTTGGCAAAGAAATTGCCCAATATTAAAAGGGCACATCTTAGACTTCAATAACAGCTTTGAAAGCGATAAATTCAAGTATACTTTATTTCCATTACCATTATGCTGAGTTCTTTCCCCAAGGCTGTTACTCTAATAATTTCTTCAGCCTGTACAACCATCTACTAATAAGAACTGACAAATACTGTAATGAACAACTGTGTAGGAGTGCCAGCTGAAATGCTGCCCCATGGTAACTCAGAAAACTCTCTATTTCCAAGCCATTCTTCAAGCAGCAGATATATAGAAGTATTTTTCATAGTACTTAAAAAGTTACAATACTACTAAAAAGCAAAACTTCATGAAAACATTTTTGTAAAATTAAATGCTTTCTTTAGTAGATTATCACAATTTTGCTCTGACACTGTAGTGAGTCACATGCAATAAGCCCTGGCCTTGTAAATTTTCAGCCAGTTTTTTACTGAGACTCCCTCTGCTCTGTATGCACTGTTCCTTTCCAGATACGATTGGCACGTGTTACTATTGTGACTGAAAGTGACAGATTTTTCAAATACTTCTTGCACTTATCTCAGGGAATTGTCCCTGAGATTCATCCTCCACTTAACATAAGGAAGAACATGGAATAAATCAGTTTCTTATGACAGAAAAGATTAGCTCCTATTAAAAAATAAATCAAGTGCTGATTAGACATACTATTCAGAACTTCACACAACATTTTCTACAGGAAACTAGTAAAGCATAGTACATTAGTAGCTATCCTGACATTGACTGGTTTTAACTATATTTTACCCACCTGAAAGACAACTCTGGATTTCTCAAGCAGGTACGTTCTCATGTTAGCTCCAATGATTTGGTAACTCTGATCAAAACTGATTTCAGTGTATTTTCCAAATCGACTGCTATTATCATTCCGTGTGGTTTTTGCATTGCCAACAGCCTACAAAAATTATAAACTTTTAGAATTTGTTTTACTAGCATCTTTTGTAAGCTTAACTTTCTCAAAACATGATTCCTGAAATCTCAGGTGCTCAAGGATCAACCTCAGCATTGAGCTGTGAGATTTAAATTTTGAGGCCCAAATTTTAAAATAAGCCTCAAGTCAAATAGTATAACACTACATAAACTGAGAATAAGAGAAACTATATTTTCCCACCATAAGGAACCTTAACCATTTGCTACTGCAATTAATAAAAATAAACAAACAACTTGTTCAATATTGTTTTCCCATCATCTAATTAACGGGATGAGGTCAGATAAAACTCTGGAGGCAAACTAGCGCCTCCAAAGGGCCACTGGTAAATTAGGCAGAACCTGGGTGTTCCTGAAGCTGCCTGCTTCCTTCCATTGGTAGCATTCAGAGGTTAAACTTTTAATTTAGATATCTAACTCAGGCAGCTAAAACACCCGCAAAGATTTCAAATAAAGATGCTCAGCAGCTCTCAGAATTCTTTCCTTGATGAGCACAGACTTGACAGATACTCTCTGAAACTCACCTCGGTTATTGGATTGGATGCCAGTACTTTATCCTCCACATGTGCATTGCTGCTTGACTTACTCACAGTGGCAAAGTATCTCATAGTGTATCTTGCAGACACAGTCTTCCCAGCTCCTGACTCTCCACTGACTATAATAGACTGATTTTTGTTATTTCTAAAACCAAATAATCAGACAGTTTAAATCAGACATGTCTAAAATGCACGTATAAATGTAAGAATTATATATATGAAACAAATGTATGAAAACACAACCGTGGTCAACTCTTGTATCAGTTCCATCTTTCATCTGTTGTTCTCTTTTGCTCCGCCTTGGTTGTAACCGCTAGGCTGATGTCATTGCTATTCACTCAGCTAAGACAGTGTTTTGTCCCTCATCAAGAATGAAAATAGTTATGAGTTCTAGAACTTCCTCAGCTGGTTAAGGAATTACTCCTCCTCTAGTTACATTACCCATTCAAAGGTATTCTTAATAGCCAGCGGCACATACGCAGTTAAATTAAATTACAATTAACACTGCCACTAAACTTCAAGTGTTATTTATGGACATTAGACAACATACTGAACCTTGCCATTTGCTTGTATGCTTCTTCTGCCACAGCAAATATATGTGGATCCATGTCCCCCATGTTTTGCCCACTGTATGCATGGATAATAGCATCTCCATATATTGGCAACTGTTTGTAGGGGTTTATTGCAACCAAAATTATTCCTACAACAAAGTGTACAAAACAAAAATAAAACATAGGTTAGTTCCATGAAAACTGGCAACAACAGTTAAACTGATACAAAGTTGCAATATTTTTAAACTAGGTATGAGATCCTGATCAACAAACAAGTCTGTACTCATACAAAAACTTGAATGAGTTAAAACACACTTGAGGAAAACTTTACTCACATCATATTGCAAACTAACCCGAGATTATTTTTTTAAGAATTTTTTTTAAACCTTGCATTTGACTTTGCTTACCACTATAGGTGTAGATAAGCTTAGACTCCACAAAACGAACTTTAAGATTGTGTAGAACAGCTGGTTCATGGAGATAACTAAGTGCAGTGAGATCATTTTCACCAACAAGTATGTCAGGATTCCGTAGGGGTGGCAAACCAGCTGAATCAACAGGATAATTCAGTTCCTGTCAACAAAAATGACTTGAAATATCATAAAATGTGTTATGGTCGCATAAACACAAACTGATGTTCTACCTTCACACAGTTACAGGGTTGATGGAGCCCTGTCTGATCTTGTATTTCACCAGTTCCATACATCTCATTGAATGAGACTTGGAGATCATGAAAGTAAGATGGGGCCCTTCGTTGTTTATTAAAAAGAAAGCTACATTCTCTTTATTTACAATATTTTGTATCAAAATCTGTAAAAATTAGGAATGTGTTCAGCTTTCAAGCACATGCATATTTCAAGTACAGATGAAAATGGTAGACCAACTTCAACTGAATGAAAGTAAACACCTGGTCAGAACTTAATGCAGCGCGAAAACTATCCTTACTTGCAACACTTCAGTTTTCTTTATACAAAATGTAAAACTCACTTCTGTTTCTTTCAACAAATCCATTTAATCATACATTCAATACTTGTCTTTACAGAGCAGAAATGCAGAAATGCTGTTTTCAAAATATTAAATCTGTAAAGAACTCAGATACTAAAATTAACAGATCTTACATAAAGCAACAACTTCAGGGGAAAAAAAGCAACAGCTAGCTCTGTGAGAGATAATTATGCCTGTCTTGCACTTCTGATTTACTTCAACTTAAGATGAGTTTCAGTGCTTGTTTCAAAAGTGAAGTGATCTTCTTCGAGGTATGTGCTCTATACTAATGTGATACAGATAGTAGAATTGCACTCTTCATATTTTTAGATAACATCTGGTTACTGTACAAATTTCAATATGATACAATTCTTGTCACTACAGAGTTAGCATAAAAGAAAATATGGACAAGCCACTTAGACCCTGTAATGGTGAGTCCTGTGTTTCTACATAAACATATCTCAGCAAACCCCACAATAATTAAGGCTTTTCTCCTTACAGTTCCATCTTCTAATTGCACATGGAGAAAACGGTCTCCAGCTTTGTAGGTTTTTGTGATTTCTGCAGACTGCCAAACTTCTTCTTTATCAGGGATCCAAACCCTATTGTACTACAACAGAAAAACATGGTAATAGTTAGCTTAGCTATTATCATAATACCAGACTAGCATGAAAGATAAGTTTTCAAATGTCAAGCAAAACCTAATAGCTGAACCGGACGCCAGGACTTTTGGGGATTATTATTAGCTCTGATCCTTTCAGCGGGCTGTATTTTTGTGTTTTAGTTATTCTTCATGAAAGAAAAAACGAGGGCAGACTCATTAGCCTCAGACATGCTTATTCTACTCCTGTTTAGTGCAAAGACTGCAGAAAAGCATAGTGCAGGACTCTGAACAAGGGCCAGACTGTTGCCAGGCTCTTCAAACCTTCTAAAACTGAACACGGAGAATAAAATACACTTAAGGCAGAGCCCTGATTTCTAGGAGATCTCAAATGAGCAAGTACCGGAGAAAGCATCTCACTTAGCAGAATTTAGACTATCACTTCCCTGAATTAAAATATAGGATACTGAACTTAGAAAGCATTTTGCCATCAGCACAGATGTACAGACAAGAAAGACTCTGCGCAGTTACCTTCTAATGGGACTGAAGTGCAACCTCCAAACATCTTCCCCTGTTCTAGGGTGAACTTCAAAGACTACCGACAGGTGTCTGTCTTTACAAGCAATCAGCTGGTATAGCTGAGCTCAGTCCCAGTAAGGTACTTCAGCTCTGCCTCAGGAAGAAAACATGCTTCCTAAAAGCACTTATTTCCAATGGAAGCAGATGAATTGTAATTTTCTTTTAGGTATTTGAAGAATTGGAACAACAGAATTACCTCTAGCCTTCTGAAGCATAAATGTTTGAATGTAAATTACACTGTTCGAACCATCTAGTTTTCCTATGCTGAAGTTAAAATGCCGAAGCATTAGCAACTTCTTTAAATGCTCTGCCCTTGAAGCTATAGGAAACAGTATTCCTCAAAAGGATGTTAACACATCTGGCAACCTCAGTAAGTCAGGAATTTCTTCACCGATGTGGAGTGTGTTCTCGTCCTGCCAGGGTTTAACAAAGTGGCATCATCTCTAAAAGCCTCCCTAATGCATCATCTGTGCATTAAGAGATACTAGTTTTAGTAACATAGAAATAACTTCTGTTCAGGGATTTGCAGTTCGAGATCACTTCTGACAAGTCACCATCTTCCTTAAACCTTGGTGCAAAATATTTTTTATAGCATATAGCACGTACCTCAGATGGCAATGAAGATAACGTTGAAGACTATATTTGGATGTAAGGAGAAGACAGGAGGAAGGACAGCGATGTCAGGAAAAAAAGCCTGAAAATCACCAGTACACGGTAGTACTAGGTTTCTTATGGGCAGTCTCTCCTCTAGTTTGTAATAAAGTAACACCAGAGAGCACAGAACCATTCAGTCCCTACTTGCACAAGCAGCCATGCCATACAATCTTCTTCCACCATCTTTCTGTTCTGATAGTCAGAACCCTTCATTTAATTCCCCTACCCTAGCTATATTAATGGTCAGTTTAAACTAACTGTGTTTAAATAAACCCGTGAGAACTGCTGCAGCTGCTTCTTTGAAAAATTAACATTAGTTAAGGATTTCATGAAGCGCTAGCGTACCCACAGATACCTTGGAGATTCATATACCTTCTCATTTTGGTGTTGCAACTGTTGTTTTTGGCACAAATTACTTTTTTCCTCTCTAATTTGAAGGAAGCCCTGGAAGCTCCAGCAGATCCTCAGAAGATGAGGGTCTCCACCCTGAGAACCCCACTGAACACACCGCCAATGGTGGGTACCTACAGAGGTCCCTACAAACTGCACTGTACCTCAACAGTAGCTTTCTCAACTCTAACCCCTGAGGATCAACACCAAACGATTTAGGGTAAGAGGGACTTTCGCAGGCATGTCCTGCAAGTTAGCTCGGGTTGCTCAGTGACCTCTCCAGTTGAGTTTTCTGTATCTCTAAGGATGGAGATTGACCTTTCTGGTCAACCATATGCCAACCTAATCGAAACCTCAGCCGCTTTCATGACACCTCTTTGCTGATGCCTTCAGCATGATGGAATTTTTTCACACAATATCCAAAATCACAAAGACTTTTTCTAAACAACCCCAAACCACTATGATGACATTGTTTTCATCTATCCCACCGAAGGGACAAAAACCTAGCTTCACAAATACCTATTTAATGGGCAAATTAAAGACATTGCTAAATGAAGTGTTTTAACTTTGCTTTTTCCATGTGTATCTAAGTATAAATTGACTTTTGTGTCATTCCTACTCTGTGCTGATTTCCTGGCTTATAAAAAATACTTATCTATTGACAGCTGTTAAATCGAATTCTTTATTTGCTGTTACTCTATGTGAGTCAAGAATATCACCACCAAATAGCCTCAGGGGCACATAGCATGCTCCCATGTAAGAACGTGAACTGCACTAGGTCACAGACAAGAAAGGGAGGAAAAAGCATGTGATCAAAGTACTGATTCTTCAGGAGAGGTCCCTGCAGTTCCAGGAGCCTCCATTGGCAAATGTACCCAGCCTACCAAAGCTGGCTTCCTCGGAACCCTGCCTTACAAGTAAACAGCAGAGAGTTTGCTCATTTTCATATCAAGTTACACCCAGACTCCTTCCTCCCCTTCACCTGCCTAACATTATTCCTGATTTAAAAAAAAAAAACCCATTTGTTTCTTTCAGCTGCTCAGAATGTGGTACTAACAAATGAATGAAGACTAGTGCAGCACAAGGCTAAATAGGAGTTTATTATGGCAGCTGCTTTTCAACAGAAGAGATACAGGCTTATAAATTTGTAACATGTTATTTTTGTTATGTAAAGCTAAGCAAACAAGTTACACGTCACAGCGCTCTGGTGACTACAGGAAAAGTGGGAAAACTTGTGCCAAAAATACAGCAGCCGCATTAAGGAGGACGAACCTTTTAGTGCCAAGTTCTGCCAAACATATTCAATATTTGCATAACAAAAAGAGTAAGCACTCCACAATTAAGTGGCCAGGGAAGTGCTGTTAAACTTTAAAATTGTCTAATCGCTGGCTAGCACGTCAGAGACCTACCCCTAAAGACCAAAAATCTCAAAAAAGAAGTATGTCTCTCAGAAAAAAGTCTTTTCCCTTGCGGCCCTGGGATTTTGTGGCCACTCAGCCGCGCTTTGCTCAGCTGTCCGATACAGGTGATGCACCCCTACACACAGGGGACAGGATCCTCCCGCCAGGTCCAAAACAGCCGCTCGCTCAGCATTTCCACGCACCGCCGCCGCCCCAGAAAGCACAAAAAGCCCACGGACGCTCCGGCGAGTTCGGCCTTACTCGCCCGGCCGGCTCAGCCCTTCCCCTCTCCCCCCTCACGGGGCGGCCGGCGCCCCCTCAGCGGGCGCGGAGACGCCGCCCCTGCCATGGCGGTGCAGCCGCCCTCAGGGCCGCTCCCCGCCCCGCTCACCTGGGTGTAGAGCTCGGCCAGCGCCATGGGGGCAGAGCCGCCGCCGCTCCGCGCCAGCGGAGAGAGACCTGCCGCGGCGGGATCCGCAGGGCACAGGTGGCCGCGGCGGCGCGGCCCGCCCCCGGCCACCGCCCCCGCGGCGTGGGGAGGCGGCGCGGCCCGGCCCGGCCGCCGGGCCTGTCCCAGCCGGGCACGGCCCTTCGCCGCGCAGCGGGGAGGCGGCTCCCGCCGCAGGCGCAGCTGAGGCGGCCCGCTCGCCGGGGCCACCCGCGGCACCCGCTTAACCGCGCCCGGGGCTTTTGAGGCGCGCAGCTTGCACGCTAGCTCCTGAGGTACAGAAGCGTCGTGGAGGCGAGTCGTGGTCCCAACTATCATACACAGGTACAGGCCTTAACATGATTCTGGCAAAGCTGGCATCTCGGGCCCTTCTTTAGGCATCACGGCCACTCTAGGTGCCAGAGGGATCAGGAGGGCAGCCATTCCTGAGCGAGTAGGGAAAAACGACAGAAACATTAATCACCGCCCTGTAAAAGGCCATCAAGGAGTTTCTCTAACAAACTTAGAATAAGATAAACAACTCAGAATGCATTTAACTAAGCTTAGGGCACTAACAGGTGTTACATTTCACAGAATTGAAACATCCTTTATGAGAAAGATTTGCATAAATGCGGTACCTGGTCTGGGCAGGTGGATATATGACCAAAGGCCCAGAGGCCCGCCAGCCCTGCCCGCCTTCCTGGCACCGAAGAGCTTTCCTGGCACAGAAGACAATGTTTTCGCAAAGTACAAAATCTTATTTCGGTAACAGTTAATATTTGGTGACAAAATATCCTAACAGAGGTGGGTTATGTCGAACAAGGTATTTTCACAGTTTATGGCACACTGTCGGCACCCGGGTGTGTCTTCACACAATCCTCAGATTTTAACCAACATCCTTGGCAGGCAACACCAAGTCTGCCATGAAGGTAGAGGGAACCTGTGTGATCGTCTGGGAAAGAACAAACAACCAACCAACCAAGCAAACAAAAAACCCAAAAGCAAATCTTAACAGTTGTATTTTTATTTGGACATTTTCCAGTGATAGCTATTAGGCTACAGTTTTTATGATGCATACACTTACTAAGTACAACATCAGACACTACAACAGATCAGAGCTCAGGTCATTCTGGCAATGTTTTGGTTTTCATCTATGTACTGTAGTGGCATCAAGTGAAAACTTACGTTTAAAGGCTTTTCTTTATCACAGGAACTATCAGCATCTTAAAAAACCCAAGTGTTTACTCATAGTTTTTGTACGGTATTTGGTATGTGTTCAGTTTAAATCACAAATTACACAGACCTTCAAATTGCAAATGCTGGTGTTTCCAAGTTGGGAACAAATGTTACTGGATATCAATCCACTTTTCAACACTGAAGTTGATCCTAGTTTTTTCCTGTGATAGAATAGAATAATCGTATTTAACAGACTCAAGCGCTTTCACATTCCATCCCAGATTGAAGTCTGAGAAGCAATTTTTCAAAATTTGGATAGAAGACTGTGTCCTAAATATCAGAATAAAATGATCACTGGAATAAAAATACACCACATTGAATGAGGTAATTATTGTGCAAAATCTCTAGAATAACTGTATATAATTCTATGGGGTCATTGACAAGTATTTTTCCAGCATCCAATAGAATCTGTCACAGCAATACATAATAAATTAAAATATAAAAGATATGTCCACATTAAAAGAGCATAACAATGATTCAAAGGAAAAAAAAAGTTGGTAAAATAATTCTGCATTATATTCCATGGTTAAAGAGATATTAGTCCTAAGGTGAAAGATATATTATACACTGACACTAAAATTTTACTTCTGAAAAGTGCATGTAAAATACTGTCATGTAAAATATTAGATGAATTACCAATTACACATCTATTCCAACTTAAAAATAGTTTCCTTTAAAACATGTCAAGCAGCATATACTTTTAATGTGATATAATGTGATATAAAAGTAATACCAGTCAAACCACTGAGTTTAAGGATAATACCTATAAATTACTAAACTACTTTTTTTAAGGAAACAAGATACAATAAGGCTTTTTACAGGTAAACAAACTTAAAAAAATAAACAAAAATACATTTAGGCATACAGTTTAATACACTAATGCTTAAGTAGTGGATACATTTCCTGATCTACTGTATGAACATACTGTGATGCCAATTGTTTGTTTGTCAACAGGAGAAAAAATTTGTAGGTCAGCATGTTCTCATGTATCTTCTTTCCTAACGTTGTTACTGGATGTGAAGGCTTTCCCATTACATTCTCACAAGTACAGTACCCCTAACAGTCTGAAAACTACGTTATACCTTATTTGGTGCCGCTTAACAGTGGCCAGAGTTTCAGAAATCAAGTAACATTTGAAAAAAGAGTGTTTGGTATACCATGCACAGGAAAACAATCTCAATCATTTAGCAAAGATCATTCAAAACATTTATGCAATGCAGCATTAGGTACTAACAGTAGTATTAAGTAATAATAACTATTAGTATTAAGTACTGCCATGATCCATCAAACATAATATGGGGCATACACATTTGAAAATAAGACAACATGAGCATCTTAAAATGATACTGACAACGTTTAGGTTGTCTTTACTACTGATTTTAGCAACCATGCAAACAGGATGTCTACCTCTCAAGTAAAGTACAACTGAAACGTTTCAGTCTGCTTAACAGCAAACTTTTTTCTGTGAGTTTGCAGGCAAACAGGTCAGTACCAAATAGTCTAATAGTGTACCTCTAGATTATTTCTCAATATTTTAAAAGAAATTAATGTTAATGCTAAGTTGCTAATTATTATAATACATAAAAAATATTGCACAATGCAATTGAGCAATGTGTGTGGCTTTTTTTTTACATGTATATTTGAGCCATACACCACAAACTACCTGTGTTAAAGTTCAGAATTGGAACCTTCAGCAAGGCTTCTGCGCTTACGTTGCACATTGTGAAATGTGAATTCTATATAGCAGATCCAAGACACATGAGACAGAAAAATCTTTCCAATAAGATGTGTAATATCCAAAGTAACTCAGTTTCTCATTATGCACTCTGGATCTCCAACCATTAAATCAGTATGAATCATAGTCAAATGACAGCATCATAGTCAAAACCTACCTAATGTTCTTGTTAGTCAGCCTTTCAAAGAATGAGAGCCTTGGGCTACTGCAGAAATTTTCTGTTAACGTTTTTCCCCTCAAATTCCAGCATGAAAGAAAACTTTTTTTTTTTTTTTTTTTTTGAAGTGGCAACAAAACAAAAGAAATTATACTCAAAATACACACTGTCATCTCTGGGGTCTGCAAAGAAGAACATTAGACAGACTACAAAATCTAAATAAATACTAGAATCATTATTGACTTCTGATCATTTGTTTCAAGATTCTGTATTTTTAGCTAACTATTTTTAAAAAGAACTAAACATGTAATTTCCAGTGTGCTACTTGTGCTTAGTTACCATTTTCCTCTACAGGTGTTATTTGATACCATTTGAAAAAATTCCAGTTAAAATAACAGACTGCATCAGACTGTAAATGAGGTTGACAACAAAAAATGAAGTATCTTATTTTTAGTGCCTAGCATGATACTGTCATACATTTAAAAGAACACAATATGCAGCAGCGATTTAGAATGCTTGGTAAACCACAGTACTAACAAATGAACATCTGAGTTATAGCATATAGTGAGCTGTAAGACTTATCACTAGATTTTATGTCAAACTGACATAAATAAAGAAGTGGTTTAAGAAATCATCTTATATATTGCCAGTTTGTGTTTCTCCATTCCAGTTTTTACAAATTAAACGTAACAGGCTCCCAAGTGACTGTGTATTCTACTAAAAATGCCTTACTTTCAAGTCTTCCGTGTTCAGGACTGTGACTGTCCCTGTTGGTCCCTGCCTATGAGAAGATTACATATGGAGTTTAATTTACACTATTTAAATATGCTACTAAAGATCTAAAAATGTCTCTAGACAGCTGAAGACACAATTTTTGTCCAAGCCCGATTTCCATATTCTGGAAATGTATGAATCAGTGATGTCCTCATAAATGCAATGACTGAACACAAATGCACATCTTTCTATTAGCCTTCAGTCTGTGGTGCTGTTATGTAGTTTTCCACCTATGTTTACTACAGATCTGGGCATATATAGATTGTTTGTTCAGAAAATGTGTTTTCAGTGGCTCACTATGTTTTAACGGGTAAAGGTATCAGGCAACAGATTCTCCATCTAACACTGACAGTACATCCTTGGGATCAGACACGTGATATGAAGCCCAGGCCCAAGCTGGCTGGGATCTGAATGGTTTCTAATGCCAGAGAGGATGGATTAAATGGAAAAGTAACAGGAAAGATGTGTTTAGCATCCATGAGCAACTGAGGAGAGTCCTTCCTGTCTCGCAGACGCATCTGCAAAGATAAGAAAGTGATTACATTAGCATTTAGTCACTTCATTGACAATAATCATCTTGCAAAGAGGTAGTATTTCATCTGTGCTTACAGACACATGTGTGTACAGACACACACTATGCTAACTTGACCCGACACATTTGCAACAATTGTGCCATTAAATTGTAGTTACTTTCATAATTTTCAGTTCTGTGTATCTTCCCCTTACGATGCAACCTGAAGATATTGAGATTCCCTGCAAAAGGAAGAATTTTCCCACTACCTGGTAACTGTATCTTTTCAGTAAGGGGAATTACAGTTTTATCTCAGTTCTACCTTCCCAATCTCCCTTATCCTGCTAGTAATGCAATTTGATTTCTAACAGACCAGAAAGATCATCTTTGTTTCTTTTATTTTGCTCTACTGGCTGCTTTTCTTCGGAGTTTTCAAACGTTTCATTTTCATCAATATGTATAAAACTAGAAGGGCTAAATGAAGAACTCTGGAATGAACATAGGCCTCAGTTTTCAAAGCAGTTGGAATTTCTCATGCAGACACAGGTCTGACAAAAGTAAATTTGCATATATAAATGTTACCACTTGAAAAGTTGGCATACAAGTGTGTTTACATACACAAAGATGCATAAGCACAAAAAACTCCCAGCTTCCAAAAATCTCATACATGCTGACAGGGAAACTAACATTTTCATGCAAGTCTGGAGGCAGTAAATTGTGATTGCTTAAAATTCTAAGGCTGACAATCACCTTTTCAAAATAGCTGAAAAATGGTAGCTAAAAAACCTAGTTTACTTCATATTCCTGAATGTATTTCAGGGCACCAGCTATTTTAGCTCATCAGAGGGTTTCTTAGAAATAGTCAAATGATTTTTGATTAAAAGATATAGCCATACCTGTATTGTACGTATAAATGATACCAAGACTCTCTCTTCAAACTCATTAACTGGAGTATACAAATTCAGAACTTTTACAATCTGTGAAGAAGAACAACCATTCTTAGGTTCATTTTACTGATGAATCAACAGATGCATCCATGGTTACTAATAATATACTTTTAATTAGCTATTTTAAAAAGAAAATTCTTTACAAGCATTTGTTATTTTTTGCTTTATTGATTCATACAGAATTCCATCACCTGCTTAATGCTATGTTATACGACTGCCTCCTTCAGAACATGTGTTCTTTGGAGGTAGCAACTCTAAAATTCTACATGTGTGTGGAAAATACCAAACTATGGAAAAAACAGATAAGTAACTGATTGTGTTCCTACATCCCCAAGAAACATGCTCTATTTCTCTCCCTAATTTTGACCCTATAATTATGACCTTCTGTAGCTTCCATTCAAGAGTCTTACGACTTCACTAGTGATTTTTCAAGAGCGTGAGCTATTTCTCTAAAAATAGACCAGAACACCAACACAAAGACTTTAAATAATAATATGGGTTAAACATGTAAAACTTATAAAAAATTCTCTTTGTTTACATGATTCTCTACTAAAAAACCACAACTTTTTAACAAAGTTACAACACTTGAAGCATGTGGAATTCTAACTTCTTATTTCAGTACAAAACTAACGGATTTTCTAGCAATGTGAATTACCAAATCAAAACAGCTATATCAGTGCAGCCGCTAGTGCCAACACCATTGTGAAAGAAACGGAGAAATTTATTCCTTTTCCTGATGGGAATGCTTAGTAGTCATCAAAAATGCTTGGATCCAGTTATTCCTGTTATTCCAGCTCCATGCAAAGGTAGCATGGTTAAAAAAAAAGTGCAACTTATCTGTACAAAATCTAAGGTTTCATAACTAGAAGTCTTCAGCTGTTTCCTGAGACACACTTGGTTCAGCCTTTCTGAGGCTAATTAGTACTGTAATTTAAGACTTTTGTTCACAGACCCTGAGCTAACAGCTCTGTGTGAATTGTCCATTATCATAACTGGATACTAACTCTGACGGCAGAAAGATAATTTCCTAGTATGCTAGGCAGAGCTGCCTGGAGTACAGAGATGTCTTAGAGTGAAGAGTTTTCTCTAAGGATTTTCACAAAAGAAGAGACTAGTACTGCACACTGCACAATCTGTTGAGTTTCCTCTCATTTGGTCAAAACTCATCTTGAACATCAGACCCCAGAAAAGATCTGGTCCTTTTTTTACCCCTCCAATTTAGTCTGGTTTAGTTTAAACGAAGTAAGAAATCTTCGATCTATGTGTGACAGCAGTGCAGGCAGGCACAGCAAACACCAACAGAACAGAGAACTGCTCAAAAGTGACAGCAGAACAGTAAGTTTGCTTACCTGGGCAGTAGTCAGTGCATTGCACATTGAACAAATGGCTTCTGCATCTTCATCCGTTTTCTTTTTTACTTGCAACAACTGTGCAGCCTGGATGAGGGGTTCCAGTGTTTCTTTAGCCCCACTATTCATCAAATTTTTATCACGTAGCCATTCTTCCAGCTGACTCACATTGTATCTGTACAAAGAGGCAAGAGTATCAAGACATTAATGCTTGATTATGGCTAAATCGAAAGCACATGCAATTTCTCTTTCCCTGTTTCTTCTTTGTCCTTACATGTTTTTCCTTCACACGTCATTTCTTGTAATTCTGTCTTCATACTGTTTCCTTCTGATTAAGGCAGGAAATTTTGAATTTCAAAATAGCTGTATTGGGTTTGCATGGCAAGGTTTTGGTAGCCAGGGGGTTACAGGGGTGGCTTTTGTGAGAAGCTGCCAGAAGCTTCCCCTATGTCCGATAGAGCCAATGCCAGCCGGCTCCAAGATGGACCCGCCGCTGGCCAAGGCCGAGCCCATCAGCAACGGTGGTAACGCCTCTGGGATAATGTGTTTAAGAAGGTAAAAAAACCCCAAAAAACAACGGGACACAAACTGCAGCTGGAGTGAGGAGTGAGAATATGTGAGAGGAAGGACTCTGCAGACACCAAGGTCAGTGAAGAAGGAGGGGCAGGAGGTGCTCCAGGCACTGGAGCAGAGATTCCCCTGCAGCCCCTGGTGCAGCCCCTGCTGAGGCAGCTGTGCCCCTGCACCCATGGAGGCCCACGGGGGAGCAGAGATCCACCTGCAGCCCATGGAGGGCCCCATGCCAGAGCAGGTGGATGTGCCTGAAGTAGGCTGTGACCTCACAGGAAGCCTGCGCTGGAGCAGGCTCCTGGCAGGACCTGTGGACCCGTGGAGAGAGAGGAGCCCACACTGGAGCAGGCTTGCTGGCAGGGCTTGTGACCCCACGGGGGACACACGCTGGGGCAGTCTGCTCCTGAAGGACTGCACCCCATGGAAGGGACCCACACTGGAGCAGTTCATGAAGAACTGTAGCCTGGGGGAAGGACCCACATTGGAGAAGTTTGTGGAGGACTGTCTCCCGTGGGAGGGACCCACGTGGGCTGGAGCAGGGGAAGAGTGTGAGGAGTCCTCCCCTGAGGAGGAAGGAGCGGCAGAGACAACGTGTGATGAACTGACCGCAACCCTCATTCCCTGTCACCCTGCACTGCTTGTGGGGAGGAGGTAGAGAAAATCAGGAGTGAAGTTGAGCCCGGGAAGAAGGGAATGGTGGGGGGAAGGTGTTTTAAGATTTGGTTTTATTTGTCATTACCCTACTCAGTTTTGATTGGCAATAAATTAAACTAATTTTCCCCAAGTCGAGTCTGTTTTGCCTGTGACAGTAACTGGTGAGAGATCTCCCTGTCCTTATCGCGACCCACGAGCTTTTTCATTATATTTTCTCTCCCCTGTCCAGTTGAGAAGGGGAGTGATAGAGCGGCTTTGGTGGGCACCTGGCATCCGGCCAGGGTCAAACCACCACAACAGTTAGAAGCCATGGCCAATGACATCCACTAACTAGCTTTTCCCATTTGTTTCTGTTCATATTAATTGCAGGAATGTGACAAGTATAAGAAAGACAAATGAGATTTTGCCCATGCAAATGTACAGTAAGGCTTTTCAAGGTGAATTGAGGGAGTGGAATGCCTTGGCTAAATTTCCTGGCATATGCCAGTAGAATGCATTGGACAACTGATGCCAAATGCAGGAATAGAGTAAGATGGCTTTACCGCATGATGCAGCAAACTACAGAGTGGGTGAATACAGCAGGTATCCACTGAGCCAGCAGCATACAAAGAACACAGCAGGCATATTTGTTATTCTTCTCTAAAAGCTGAGAAAGCAACTACCAACATTTCACCTACAGATCTGATTCCTACTTGATGATGAAATACTTTTGTTTTGCTTTTACCACATTTCCTTGAAATCCAGGTAGCGTTTGGCCTAAATTAACCAAGACTTTTTCTACTTCAAAATCAGTTTAACAGCAGCTGCAACTGTTTGTGTGTGGAAAAATAAATATTCAAAGTGTATCTGCTGTTCCATCAAAATGATGTTCACCAGTGTCAAGAGTTCGCTAAGATTTCCAGCAGCACATTCAAGAAAAGTATAAAATGAGCTCTCCCACCTTATCTGCATTCCTTTGCTCCACGAGCACATGTCCTTGCGCAGGAGGAGATTATTAAGCGTTACAGCCCCAATGATGTAGAACATCTGCTTGACAACCTGTTTGATCAGCTCTGGATCCATTCCATGCTGACACATCACTGAATGGAAAGAGTTCAGCTGCCGAATAATGGAGTCCAAAGTGTAGGTTCCTTCATCAGCAATGCTGGATGTTCTCTTCCGCAGTCCTGTTGGTTTCACCCCTGAGACACCTTGGATAGTTTCATGCTCCAGCATTCCTGAAACTGCATTTGATTGACAACATTATTGTAATGACTGAAAATTCCTATATGCACGCGTATGGTGCAAGACAGCAAAACTTAGTATTTACACAGAAAGAGCAGGCTGGGCTTTCTGCTAGCCACACTTTGCCATGTTTTCCAGCAATTCTCTGTGTCCCACTATGTTCCACAAAATGTAAGCTTAGAGGGTTTTTACAACGATCCCAGCATGTCTGTTTGAAAGGAAGGTCTAACTCTAGCTCAGCAAAATACTTTTTTCCTCTCATGGTCATGTGAGCAGCAGAGTCAGCAAACCAAGAGCTGTTTCATTCTTCTAACTGGTGTGATCAGAAAGCATAATGAAATTTGTGTAAGAGTACTGTCTGACAAGAAAAATGAAAAGTACTTTTAATGAAAAAAATCTCTCTGAATGTAAGCTTCATCACTGCTAGCTATTTCATTGCTGACTGCTGTCCATGATGACAACCAGCCATTTTTCTCCATATTCATTTTAATTATGAGTTGTGATGTAATTAAAGTCCAGTTTTTCCATGGGATATTTCCCAACTCACAGGGCAACCAGTATCAGACTGATACCACAAGAACTATTAATAAAACTCTACTGGTTAGGAAGAAAAAGGTATAGCATATTACCACCATCCCACTTTTCATTTTGGTACTACAGTGTGAAGTTTAAGGAATTCAACTTTGCCTTACCAATCATTGGTTG
Organism: Pelecanus crispus; assembly: GCF_030463565.1. Taxonomy (NCBI): domain Eukaryota; kingdom Metazoa; phylum Chordata; class Aves; order Pelecaniformes; family Pelecanidae; genus Pelecanus; species Pelecanus crispus. The sequence continues at coordinate 14,514,946 of NC_134649.1, forward strand.
CAGAATGTTTTCCAACACTCGGACAAGTTGTTGGTAGATCTGAATAGCCAAGTCACTCAGTACTTGTCTGTATTCAGCTAAATCAAAATTAGTGAGGCAGTGTTCATTTTGACGAGGTGTATTATGCTTCATAAACCCCTGAATTCATAAAATAACAGAAACAAATGCTTCAATGAAATACAAAAATATTACGCAAAACCAGTATTGACATTTTTTCATTCAACTGAAAAATAATTCTTTCAAAAGATTAGTCACAGCCCCTCAAAATTTTAATTTGTAAGTTCTTCTTATTGAGGCTAATGCTAAGATTTGCTTTTCAATTGTGACTTGTGCCACATCTGCTTCCTTGACTTGCAAATTCAGTATCTGGCACAGGAACAAACTCTGCCAACTTTCTGGCAGGTAAGACCCTTCCTTCCCACTCCAGCATGGGCATTCTCTCCTAGCCACTTATAGCCAAAATCCCAGTTAAGTATGAAGAAGAAATTAGGCATACCACAGCCTCCAAACATAAATTGGTCTGCCATACTATGGTTAAATGGCTTAATAACGGCCTTTTTCATAGGAAGTTCAGTGAATCATTACTAAACACCATAGTGATCGCAGCCAGATTCTTCTACAATCTGAGCTGGCACTTTTGGGAGCACAATGTCATCTAGCCTCTGGGCCCCCAGCCTGCAATAAAGGGAAACTGGTTCAAATCTTATCTCCCCATGCATTCCACTGACACCATCACCATCATCCCAAGATGTGTAGCTGTTTTAAGAGAGTTTGACTAGATACTGAGATATTACAGGAATTTGTTAAAGAGTAGTGCTCACAATAGTATTGCAGAGCAAAAGAAACCAGAGTAGGAGCACTGCTTACCTCTTCTCCACTATATTGCTTCAAACAGTGCAAAAATCGGCAGGTGTTAGATAGCCAGAAGGACACTGTTTCGAAGTCATCACCTCTTTTCTGAAGATAAACACAAACACATTTCAACAAAGACTGGCAGGAGGAATACAATAATAAAATGTTAAACAATTGAACACTTAAAATCTACTTTCTTGCAGCTACTCAGATTCTGATGCTTTGCAAAACTTTGTGTATTTCAGTAACATATTAGAAAAGCAAGGTTTTTGACAAAATGCCATTAAACACCCTTCCTGTTTTCTGTAATGTGTTTCAAAAACTTTCAAAATATGATATCCTCCACAGATACGATCTTTCTGTGTTTTACAGACCCATCCTAACTGCTCTGTGCAGAAATTAAAGGGCAATGTGACAGTATTCCCAAAACACTCATTCTGTGGTACAATGACTCTTGTGAAGAGCCCAACATGGAGGATGGGAATGATGCAGAGCCAGCAGGAGGAGCAGAGAACAATTCAGTGTGCATGAATGTCACTTACATCATAACCATTTTGGAAGCCTCATATGGAAAACAAATAAAACAAAAAGCCCTCCTCACCAAAGAGTATAGAATCTAGTATATGCTGAGTAATTAAAATTTCTAGAGCTCTGTAGCATGCACTCCATTCACTTAAATATGCCCAAAAGTTTCTAAGCTCCTACAGGATTGTTTACTAAACATTTTTTCAAAACATGTAGCTTGATAAAATGCTTAGGTTTTGAGCACATCTGCTTTATTTAAAAACTATAAAACTCCATGAAGTATAAAGCATATTTATCTCTTAATATGCTTTCAAGATACCCCTGGAGTAAAGTTTCCTAGCCAACTCATTGCGAAGACTTTAGGCAGTAACATATTATCATCAATGTAATCTGTAGGTGAAGCAAATGAGGAAATCTGTGAACTAAAACTGCAAATGAAACATTTTAATTAAGTGTTCTGGATTACAAAGACTCACTATGCAAACTCTGACTGCATCGAAAGCTTTACAGGCATAGCTTCAGAGGAGGAAGTCTATTCAAAATAAAAAAAAAAAGTAGTTCTTTTTCCACTAATTCAAACCATCTGTGGTATTATGTGGATAAAATGCTATCACTGCCATTTGCTGCTTGTTAACAAGTTTTTGTAACTTTGGTGGGAGGACTTTACTGATCAGAAACCCAGAGCCAATTCATTGAGGTCTTTCCCTCACTCCTCTAACATAAAATCAAAAGCAAATTTTAAATTAATGTTTTCCTAAACCAAGCAGACTAACTAACCTTCAACACTTTTTTGATGCCATTGATAGTGGAAGTCAACAATGACCGCACTTTTTGGTCATCATTAAGGTAATCCGCGTGGCGTACACACATGAACAAAATATATGCTGGTAGTCCTGGAATCAGGTTGACGGCTACCCCCCGTGGTTTCAGCTCTTGGGAAAAACAAACACACATTGTTTTGTTAAGTATAAAGCCATTGGAAGGTGTTATATGTGGTAATTGCAACCTCCCCAGTTAATTGTACATACATATCTATATATGGCCAGTGAAAATTAAGAGTAAAACTCAGAAGAGCCACTTTCTTGGTAAAATATCAGAATAGAATAAAACACAACTGCCTGCTAAAAAATATGCAGACACATTAATATGTACTATACTCATCAGGAAGGATGATTAGGTTACAATAGACATTCAGGAATTTTAGGCAAACTGAACACTGTCAAAACCAAAATAAGCTATTCATTTCATAATGCAAATTCTGTGTTCTTACCATTCATTTTTCAGAGTGTGTGGGAGCAGAGGAGGCTGCAAATGAGAAAGATGCTTACCTAAAATAAGATTCTTGACAAGTTTTTGTTCATCCTCCTTCTTATATTCTAACATCCCTTGGAAGTCCTTTTCTTTCCGTGGAATGTTAACTGGACGAATAGGTTCATCGATGATTTGTCCAGGCGATATGTTCTCCATCTGGCCCACTTCAGAGGGGAAATTAAAAGAAATTATATCATATAATATTTTCCAGTGAAACCAATACACATCAGAGGACACCATGACATTTCTAAGGAAGAACTCCAGCATATAGAGCTACGAAATGTTTTTCTTTGGTTCAGGGTAACACTTAGCAACAAAACTCCCCTTATACAAAAAGACACATTGTTGATGAATGTATGTATCTTGGGGTAGCATTCTTCCTTTGAAGAAAAGTGGAAGTGCATGAATGGCATCCATTAACACAGACTAACTGCTGATTTCCTGGATTTTATCATATAAAAGCACAAAGGTGAAGCGATAGCCATTAATCACTTAATCCCAGATTAATACTGCAAGTGTCACTGTTAATTGTTCTGCAAAATGCCAGTATTTTTCAAGCTTGATGTTTGTTACCTGTTGTGGTAGGTTTACCTTGACTAGCAGGCAAGCACCCACACACCCACACTGGCTCAGCTTCCCCCCAGCCTTCCAGCAGGACAGGGGAGAGAATATTAAGAGCAAAAGAGAAAACTTGTGGGTTGAGATAAAGACAGTTCAACAGGTGAAGGGAAGGGGCCGGGGAGGGGGGGAAGCCAAGCAAAGGCAATCACTCATGCCTACCCCCCAGGGGGACCAATGCCCAGCCAGCCTCCAAACAGCCAACACTTTGTATGCAAAAAAACCCTCTTCTGGCTCCTGACGTTACATGGTATGGAATAGGGAATATCCCTTTGGACAGTTCGGGTCAGCTGCCCTGGCTATGTGCCTTCTCACCCCTGCAGCTTACTCACTGAGGGAGCAGAGTGGGAAAAAAGAGAAAGCCCTGACACTGTGCAAGCTCTGTTCAGCAACAGCCAAAACACCAGTGTGTTACCAACACTGTGTTAGCCACAAATCCAAAACAGAGCACCATACAGGCTGCTACAAAGAAAGTCAACTCCATCCCAGCCAGGCCTACTACATCTTTCTAAGTTAATTAGGTAATAAACACAGACTAAACTATGCTTTCAGAAACATTTTCCCACTTTGTATTTTGTGTGAATACTACTATGATCTTGTCCACAGTAGTAACCAAACAATATTGAAAGACTTTTTAAAAACAACCTTAATTTGAATAACCCTTCAAAAGGATATATGAAATATCCACCTTGTTGCATACAATGCCTCATGGTATCACATTCACCACCTACACTCAACTTGATTAGGCTGCGCGTTTGTTTTTGAAAAGCAAAACTTGGCTTCATCCCATGAAAGCTACATCCTCTTCTCACAACCCTCCTAGCTGCATGCAATCTCTACAAACTATTGCACATCCTGTAAGTGTGCTAAATGTAAACCTGTCAAATGCGATAGAAAAATGCAGAAATCCAAACTGGAGCTCGAGGGGAGCTGCCACTAGCTAAAGGATAATATACCCTTGTCAAACCAGGTTTAACTTGCTATCACTGTTCTTTTCAAACACTGAAGCACTGAAGACTACACAGTCACTAATTTCAATCTCAGTACTCAATAAACAACTCATTAGGCAGTGAGCTTGTTTCTGGAGGAAGCAGATGACCATAAAAAGCTTCTGAAAGATTAGGACCAGGATTATTTAAAAAAAAATCCGTACTTGAACTTTATAACATTATTAATTGCTTTTAGCAATTAAAATTACTTTACTTATGCAGAGACATAATAAGCTCTCAGTCTCACCAGTCCTAAGATCCTAAGGCAACTCACTCTGACACTCATAAAAATAAAATTAGCTTAGTCCGTATCTCAGCGTTCTCTCATTCAAGTTTCACCAGCAGCTCTGAAAGGAAACCTCAAGCAGAGAAAGACAGTCTCAGCATTCTTGGCTCCAATGATATAGCAACTCACAAAGGAAAACTGGGTAAATTATTTCTGCCTGGTTCATATTTAGTATTGCTTTTGTCTTTACAAAAACAGATACTGTCTTTGAGTACACAAATAGGCCAGGTAACATTCCTTTATGGTTCAATGGTTTCTGCAGAGAAACATCAATCTCCTTTTACTCACTGTTTCAAAATATGACAAATATTCTAAAGGTTTATAAAGGAACACACAGAGCTCTGAGTGCATCTCCTGTTTCTGGAATCAATTAACAGAGCCTAATGCTACTGAAGACCTCATGCCCTCCCGACTGCTAAGACAGATGGATATGACATTGGGATCACAAAAAGTAAACCAAAATCTCTCTCTTCCTCTCAAAATATAAAAGTACCTTCAAGCTCACCAATCTTCTTAGCAAATACTTTCAACTGTTTCTTTAACTTGCGAACGGTTTTGTCTTGCTTTTCAAGCTGCTCCATTAAATCCTGTAAATTAAAACGAGAGAAAGATTAAGATATGAGAAAGTGCCATAATGTGTAACAGACGAAAATCAGTGCTGTTAGAATTACAAGGTGGTGAGGAAAGCTGAACAGTGGTGCCACCCTCTGGCTGAGGTTTGCAAGCTGGTATGCTGCCTATAACACGAGGCAAATATCACAAATATTATTATGTGCAGCATGACAAAGGCAAAGCTCTTAGGCAGGTATATTCTGCAGACACTCAGAACTAGGTCTGTTCTTATGGCAGAAGGCATTTTGCTGCAAACATCTCCCTAATGCTTCCTCCCTGCTCTTCCGAATGCCTCACGGAAATAATTTTCTTTATTATTTAACAGCTAGCCTGTATTTCTGCATGATTTATTCATGCCTTCAGGACTGACTCGTTATTCAGACCTATCCATTTATAAGACTACAAGAGAGAGATCTGCAGAAAGACCGTAACTTGCACTTAAATTTACCAAAATCATCAAACATCCAAACATACAACATTACTTGTAATTCTCTGCCATCTCCCTATCGCTTGCTGTCATCACATTTCCTTAGACAGAAACCGGGGTCTTACATCTTTTTATTTCTGTACCTGAACAACACCTAGCACCTAAAAGTTCTACTCTTGCAAGAAAGCTGTATTTTTCTTTGAAAGGAGCACTCCCCAGAAATCTCTCTTTGAATAATTCTGTGACCTAGTGCCTTCATTAAATAATCATGGAATTAAAAAAGGGGAAGTCTTTCTAAAGGAAGCAAAACCTCAAGCTCAAAAATCCTGAAAGCCATTCCAGGTTAAGGGTTTGAAAGCAGCTTAAAAGAAAAATGCTCTTCTGTAAGCGTGATCCTCCATGGCACTCAGAAGAACGTAAGGGATCATGAGCTCCTTGCATCAAAAGCATCATATGGGCAACTATACCTTTCCTAAAAGTACTGAAAAATATTAGTGCAGCATTGGCAACAAATTTGAAGCACAAAATTGCTCTCAATCATATTAACAAAGATTTTACAACCTAATATAATATACTGGAGCAGTAAGATATTAGGCCTGTTGAAAGAACAGAATCAAGGCCATGCTTCCTATGCAAAGTACTGTTCTGTATTACAACAGAAATCCTGTTAATAACACAATATGCTTATCATCAGATATAATAATTTCTACTGAAATCAGTAAAAAAATACATGTAAGTCCAACAGACTGTTTTGAAAATATCAGTAAAGGGATATGATTTCTCAACAACAAATATGTGAGGAGGAAAAAAGTTCTTTCTGTGGTTCCTCTAAACAAATGGAACAGATTTCACATCTCATTAAGATTTGGAATCTCATAAATTATATTCTTTCAACATTACATATGGTGCTATCTCAATTTATTATCTTTAATTATTATGGAAATACAGTATTATTGCCAATGTTATCCTTCAGACTTTGCATTTTTGAAAAATACTAAAAGGTTACGTATTTTGATTCTGATAGATTTATTCATTCCAGATGTCAGCACTGTAAAGAGATCTATGAACAAATTCAGGCTAAGACTGGGCTACTCACAATTGCAGGCATTATTCGCCTTCGTAAGTATCTGTATGATCAGACCTCTATTTTGCTGAACTCAATTTAAATGTATCAAAGTTTCAAAGCAAAGAGTGGTTCTGAAAACTGAACTTCTTTTGCATCATGTACCTCTTTTTCAGGGCAGCGTTAAGTAGATTTCAAAAAGAAACTGCTTTGGTCACAGTGCAAGACTTATATTAGTAACAAAACTGTGCATCAAAAAGAGACACAGATTACACAGAAGACACTAAGACTAACAAAAAAAAGCAGTGAAGGAGGTAATTGGCATCGTGAAGCTCTCTGCAGGGGATTTCCTTTGAAAGGGAGAAAGGGAGGCAGCCTGCTTTTCAATTAGTGCTCCAGAAACAGCGAACGAGACAACAGAGAAACAGGATTCACGTGATCTACATACAATCATCCGTTTGTAAAGTGAAATCCGGTACGATTGATACTTCTTGGGATCATCTGCATACAACTCCTCATAAAACTGTAAAAATAGGTACAGGATAGTTTTTCCCCTGCCTTTGAGACACTGACACTTCAGTAAGCACTATATAAATGAAATCAGACTAAAACAAGACCAAGAATCTCTAATTTTCCAGTCCTTAGGTGTGGTGCTCACTCCAGCCTCTCCCAGAAAGAAGCTGACGTAGATGAGTTGCAGAACAGTCAAATCTTTTAAAAATGGGCAGTACTAGTACTGTGAAAGCCTGGAATATAACCTTTGTGAGACCCTGGACAGAACATTTTCTTATGCCAATCAAGATGGGATTGCAGTGAAAACTGCAATTCTAATATCACATCTAGAAAGCCTGTACATATTTTCCACTCTAGGGCTAGGAGTGGAAAAGAAGCATATTCCCGACTTGGAGTGGACTTGCAATACTCAAACATCAGAAGTGAAATACTAAGGAATGAGTCTATATTTAACAAGTAAAATTACATTCACTGTACTTGAAAATAAAGAGAGCTCCTCTGGGATGTAATTACATGACTGTGTGTTGTCTTGGGAACACAGAATGTGATGAGTAGGTCTCCTGGGGGGAAAAAAAAGGCTAAAAATTGTAACGTATATACGGCTAAGCAGCAGGAGGGAGCTGTCAGAGACAGAAACATTCACCATTTACCTTTGCCAGTGGGAGACAGCTGCTGCTGAGGCAAACTTACAATCTACTTTGAATCTGTTTTCCAAGATCTGTTCACTGAATTACCTGATGCTTTCCTCAAAACCTTTGGTGCTAAGACAAGAGCCTGACAACCATAACTTCTGTAACATACATAAGCAGGGCAGGAAAGACTATACCTTGGCTTGTTTAGAGGAAGCAATGACACTCAGAGCTAGGATTTTTCTTCCTGAAGTAGCATGGCTCCCTTCACCAATAAACAGTGAGAAGCCAACGATATTCCAACATGGGCCTCTGGCAAATTTCCCCAGAATTGAACTAGCCTGCACATGATGGCCACACTCCTTTGGAGGGAAAGGTAAGGAGTTTCACCCGATCTTTCCTTCGTACAAAAATGTTGTGCAGTAAACAAGGAATACCAATTATTAGCTAAGTGACTTCTAACCAGGTTTATTTTTCTGGAACTATTTCCTTCTTCAAAACATACTGAATAGCTGGAGCTCATAACACAGTGGATTATCTGTGTAGCTTCGGGCAGGGAGGACAGAAATGGGAAGAAAAGTGACATTGAATAATTGAAGAACTACATCAGATTTTTTCAACAAAATAAACTAATACAGTTCAGAGGAAACACCACTACTTGGCACTAATATTTTTTATGAGTTCCCTGGATATCAATCATTCTATTTAGCAATGATTAAACTCATCAGTTGAAAGCTGGGATCCATGAGCTTTCTCCATGCGACAAACTTCAGGCAAATTCCCTGAAACGTTATTACTTCATCAGCAATCACAGATCTCTCTCTCCCATTAGTTTACCTACAAAAAACCCACTGCACTCATGCAATTTTTTGCAGGAGGTTGCCATCTGAAAACTGATAAGAACTTACAGGTGCAGCAAGTCTGTAAGTCCCCTAGCTGCTCCTGCAGCATCATTTCCCTTACCAAGTTCTCATTAGTCAGCCGGGTGATCTCATGCTGTAGACTGGCTTCAATGCGGGCCTCTGGAGGCAGCTGCAGATTCTGTGCTAGGAGCTGCTGCTGGCGATTGTTTTCTTCCTTCAGACTTTGGATCTCACCTCGCAGTGATTCCAGTTCATTCTCGTGGCTCTTCTTCTGCGACTGAAGCTGAGACTCCAGCAGCCTAAAGAAGTTGAGCAACAGTTGCGTGAACACACTTTAAAAGTTACATCCCCAGTTCCCAGAGGGAGTGTAAAGCTTTAGCTGCTGCTCAGGAACAATTAGCCATGGCTTGCAAAGGAAAATGAAAAAGACAGAGTACTCTTTAAACCCTTCAGTATGCCTTCTAATTAAATAAAGCTTGCATGATCAAAAAGCGGAGAGAAACTAATTGTGACACTGCTTTGCATTTCCTTTATGATTGAACACATACTGTGTATGGTGCCACCGAGAACATATGGCAATAAACGTAATGCTAAGTCTTCACAGATTGTCACTGCTTTTAAAGGGGCTTTAAAGAGGTTTTACCTCTAACCAAATCACACAAACTGTGCAAGTTGAAGAAGACAGTGTGTTCGCTTAAGCTGGGACCCTGCTATATTAACAAAGGAAATTCTTTTTAGAGTCAACTCTGTTCAGTCAGAAACCACTTAATTGCAAAGGCACATCAATCATCTTTATTTTTACAATAAAACCAACACTTTGCAGAGGGTTGTCATTTATGTACGAAGGGTTAACAACAGAACCAAACTCAGGACTGGGATCCGGGAGCTCTATTTTATCCTCAACACTGACTCGCTCTTTCCCCTTGGGCACATCACGTCTCAAATTCTTCTCATGTGAAATGGGGATAACACACACCAGCCTCCTTCCGAGCAGTGCTGTGGGGATCTACTCCTGCTTGCAAGGCACTGTCCAAGTGCTCTGACTCATCATTTCATACATACACACACAGAGGAAATGACATTACTACTGACTACTAGTGTTCAATTAGACAATCTTTCAGGGTTTAAATATGCGTAAGACAGGCACATTTATTAGTAACTAGACTGATCAAGCACGCAAGGGCAAATAGTCATTTACCTGCATTGCTCTGCCATTTAATATAAAGCTTCTTGTCTCTATAGTGCTAGGACAAGAAACAAGAGGCGCAGAGCAAACATTCCCACCTCCTGCTCTGCAGAACGCTTGCTCTAAGTTAGAGCTTCACAGGCTTACAAAACAAGGTTAGGTATAGAAGTTGTTAGCACAAGAAAAGGAAAGACTTTAGTTAGTAGCATTCATTGCAAAATACCTGCTTCTGTAGTTACTACTACCAAATGTGTATATTGAAGACAACCACCACTGCTGATCTATTGAATTAGTTGCCAGTACAGGACTAGGAACCATTTTGGAAGTCTGGAACACATGCATGGATACGGGGCCCAGATGTGCACACAGAGGCAGAACTGCATTTCCTAACAAGGTGAACTCACCCATTACATGACCAGCATGCAGTCTTTGCAGACTTGAACAGTGTCACGATCAACTAAAGATTACTTCTGTTTGTTGGTTATTTTGTGTCTTACATTTTGAATCTTGCATGGAGAGATGTGGGAGAAGAATGTTCAATTTACTGAACTTGAGTCGCAACAAGGAGAGCAAGACCCATAACTATTTGAAAGTTAAGAGTACGCTGAAGCTACTCAAACAATAGTTTTATTACTAAAATGTTTGTACTTCTTTAGGCGGAAAAACTGTAAGGGACGTTAATTTTGATACACAACGTAAAGGTGGACAAATAATACACAGCTACAAATCTTTTCCAGTTGTGGAGCTTCTGGTATTTTACAGTCTATTTTTGTGTAAGTATTCTTATGAATTATGTATTAGTTGTTGCCGCCATCTTAACTTTTTAAATGGTAAAACTTGACAAGTAGAAAGGTTTGGGGACTAAGTTTGAGGAAACTCTTTAATTGGTAAAATTTGTGATTAATTTTTTTCGAACTGTTAAAGCAATAGAAATACTGTAGCTAAAGCAAACCCATAGCAAGGGGCACAGTTAGCTAGAAAAGAAGATGCAAACGAAGGAAAAAACCATTCTGAGAAGTCTGGTAACCTGTTGGCTTGTTTTAACCCTTCATAAACCAGCCAAAGTTCTCCATCCTCATTCAGCATATGATAGTCCTGGGGAGATTGCCTTTTAAGAAAAGTTTTTAAAAAAATACAAGAGAGATATGTGATGGTGATGAGATGACACATTAAGGACATTACACACTAAATTACAGTTACTATAAAAGATAAACAAACAATGCTTTAAAACAACTTAGCAAATTACTTCTCTTCTTTATACATATTTCTTCTTAATGACGAAATTCAGTTGTTGGTGTTAGCCCAACTGGTTACAGTATTTCATGCTGTTACAATAAACATATTATGACAGACTATTGTGACAACTACTGGACAAAAGGTAAAAAAACAACATGGGGAATGGCACCCAGTTTGAGCCATGCAGCAGTTAAAGGCTAAGAAGATGTAAATGCAGGAAGCTTGATTCTGCATTTCCCCATTGTTTCCTAATCCTTTCAGATATTGCATACAACAATTTTACTAATCAAATCAAATTATAACCCCAACTACAAGTGTTCTCTAAGTATCTAGACTTACATGGATGCAACTTACTGAATATGATATACACAGTGCGTCACAGCAGACCCCAACTGATTGTAGATTAAATAAAGAGAACTTGTACCTGTTTGTTTCCTTCAGTCCAATATATGCCTGTGCTATTTCTCCTTTGTCTTTCATCTTTTGTACATCCTCCAAGAGGATTGTAGAATCTGTCATGGTATTCTGGAAAAAGAATGATGATTTCCAGGGTAAATTTAACAATGTAATTGTTCTTTGAATCCATGTTTTTGTCACTTTACCCACATGGAACACTAATCATTGAGTAGCCACATTAAAATTAGCGTGGGTACCTGAGCAGGAGGTTGGTCCATAATTTCTATGTCCATTTAGTGTGTCTTTTAAAATGAATGCATGCAACATGGTCAAAATATCAGTCTGTCTAATAAGCGGGTGCGTGTGTTAACCTCTTTTCATTTGTTCATCATGTAAAAGGAACAAAATAAATTTCATGAAATGATGAATATGCATTTTATTTCAAATTACCAGGAACAGCTGCTAATACTGAAACTGAAGAAGCATAATTTTGCAAGCTTAATTCTATTAATATTTCTTAAACACGGCATTACATGTAGTCTTTCAAATCTCATAAATAAGGTCCATTCATCACTTCATGTATTTTAAGTACTCTGGCAAAGCAGGAAATAATTTACAAGGGCTTGAGATTTTTAAAGTTAGATATCATAATACCATTTTGTTTCAGTTTTGAATGTTTACTATGGCACTTTTGCTTTTTCTTCAGTAAAACTTAAAATACTTAACAGATGTTTACAGTCACCTTGGCCAGTCTGATCTGAGTCATTGCTGTGGAATAATTACAGTGGAACCACAGGACTGTAATGAACATAAGAGATGGAATTCTGCCTTTTCTTTTTGACTTTCAAAACAATCAAATGCTGTTTTCCTCAGTAAAATTCTGGAAAGTATTTACAATAACAACTTTGTGGACATAAATTTTTGGATCCTAGGTCTCTATGCCTAGCATGATTTGTGTTATCTAATATGAAAACCAATAAAATAGATAAGCTCGTCAAAGAATTATTCTCAACATCCTTATGAGCTCTTTGTGATTTTTCTGCTATTATATTATTACACAGTAAACCTGCTGTATCTCACCTGCCAATCTATCAAGCTTTAGCAGTCTGAACATATTTATTATTTTTGTGCTGATGGAAAGAAATGTTAATTACTCTTGTATCTTCAAAAATACCCTACCTGCTGTAGTTGTAATATTTGAATTAACGGCCTTCTTTTAGAGTCAGTTCACTTTCTCATGCTCCTAAATACTATGTGTTCACCTATGTCCTCTATTTAAACATTCAGCAATTCCTAACTAATATCTACAGATCACAACATGAGTCCTGAACGTTTGTTGCATGCCAAGGACAACAAACACTATAAAGTAAGATGCTCCTACCACAAACTTTTTTGTGTGAAATTTATGGATTTTGCAAGTTAATCGAGATCTGATTCCTGAATCAGTGCTGCTCTTACTCTCCTAACATACTCAGCAAGGTACATTGATTGAGCTAACCGGACCAGTTCCTGAATCTTTCCTTTCATGTTCAGGTTACCATAAGCTAAGATTTCAAAATTGTTAGATCTGCTTGTTTTGAAATAACTTGTTCTCTTGCACGGAGAGGGAAGATGGGGACACAGGGGACATAGGATAATGAGAAAGGTTTTTCAATAACAGGAAAGTAAAGTGCAAGAACAACTTCACGTACACGTAGGTTACTTATGAGAGGCAGGGAAATGGCAGCTCAAGTATTGTTGAGGGGTTCTTTAGCATTTAAGAGTTCTGGTTTATAACTGTAGAAGAAAATGTGTACCTTATCCTCCTGGCAATCAAAGTGGTAGGCAAGAAAGAAGAAAAACAAATCATTAAAAAAAAAAAATCTATCTGTGCTGCAGCTGTCCAACCTAACAAGCAGAAGCTTTCTGCAAACTGGCTGTTAGCCATCCCACAGGTCACTTTCACATTCCCCTCATACTCATAACTGCTATAAAAACAACACTTGTATCCCACCATGGCTGAGAATAAGTTATTCAAGGATTTACTATTCAACTATTTATTTACAATGTTCTAAATATTAAAGAAAAATTAGTTTTGTTTTTTTTATAATTAATAATTTAAACCAAGATATGCACACCTTCATGCATCACAGGCTTTCAATTTATTTAGGACAAATATAAACATAACTTTGCAGTAGCAAAGGAAGGATGACATATCTGTTCATTCCTTGCTGTGGTTATGAAACACTAGATAGCTTAGTTCAGTGGAAATGACTAGTTCCTGGATTTACGTGATACCTTTTCAGGTTGAATGACTCTTATTTTCAAAGCTATTACCTCCCAAAATATCTCACCAAAATTAGAGTTTTTTAGGAGATACACGTTTCAGTGGTTGTAATCTACTCTTCTCAACAAAACCACATAGCACCTATCAAGTGATAATATGGAATTTATCTATCTTCATAGGTCATCTTTATGAAATGTTATTTATTTGCAATCACCTATAACCCTGTATAGATTTAGAAGAAATTGTTCCTTGTACCTCCTACTGAACTATTAATTAAAAAGAATTCCTGAGAACTATTGTAAGTTTTCCAGTCAAACTACATACTCACTAGAGAAATGATACTGCTCCAAATGAGAATTATCTCTCCATTGTTAAAGGAGTCTGGGGAGATCCTGGCCGGACCATTGGTATCTACCAGCCTGGTGCAATCAGTATGGTATCTTTACATGAACGCTGGTAGACAAACCCAAAATTGGTTTATTAACAGAATCTCCCAATTCGCACTGCTGCAATTTGTGCATTAACAACGGATCAATGGATTACACTTAGAAAGGCTTTCAAACCTAGACCTTGCCTTTCAAGCATGCTGTTAAATTAAATAAAGCATGTCAGTGATGCAATGTAACTTCACTACACAGTGCACCTGCTATTTACCTTGGGTTGAATAGCCTCTTTCTGGCTAACAAGCTGAGACCTCAGGATGAGGACTTCTTCCTTGCGTACTTCAAGCTCTTCACTTACTGAAGTCAGCTGATCCAAGAGGACTCTATACGCAGGGGCGCCAGGAGCAGTTACCTCTGGAGATCGTGTTTCTGTGAGGGCCTTCTGCAGTTCATTCAACTCATTCTTCAGTTTTTTGTTCTCGGATTCAAGTTCTTGACGCTGCAAGAAATCAGGACAATTCTGTCACCCAGCAGCATTCCAACAATGAGTAACTGCAACAAATCAACCATTGTCTCCCGTATCCCTGGCCTCTTGACTATGGTGAATAGTGCCTGGGAGGATTTCACTAAGAGGGCTAACCTTTTGTCTGAAGTGCAAAATCAGAACACATGTACATGAATCATACAGAGTTGATGGGAAAAAAATTACAAATCTTTTTTTCCTCTTATTCTCCCCTTAAAAAGAAAAAAAGTTCACAATGAATACTAGTCAGCAGGCTAAGAAGATTCTGCATCATTCAGTGATACTAGGAAATACTTTTAGGTTTTGTGGTCTACGGTATGCATTAATTTAAATAACGTGTTTGGAAAAGAGGGCTACATTTATCACTGTATTTTTGCTCAAATTAACTTGCAAGCTGTACTAAGTATTTCAACAGAGAACTCCCCCCATTTTAGAGGATCTTTTTGTTCTGCAGCCCCAGCTATACATTCTACCCCTCAAAAAGGACAATCCTACAATAAAATGATTGCTGAGGAAATTCTGTTCTAGTTTCTCCAGCTAATACTCTGAAACAGGAGGACTGGTGTAATTTTCTATGCCGGCACATACAACTGGTGGCAATAGTCTCACTAGAAAATAACAGAAACCTCCTTTTTAGAATTACCTTGAGCGACTCATACTCCAACTCTGCACCTCTTATTGGAGGCCTTTCCTCCTCCTACAAAAGAATACAGACAAGCATGAAAAATAAAAATCCAATCCTTTCTATTCTTTAATTTAGTTGAGGCAGGAAAAGGAAAGGGACCTGAAATTATTTTCCTATAAAACTGGAAAACACTCCTTCTGGTACTGCTGAGTGCTTTAGTTTGAATATTGGCATTGTCTCCTTTCATTTACTTCTGAATTTATGACACAAATTGGTTAATATAAATAAAATCATGTACAAGTCACTCCACTGTCACTGGTGACAAAATAAAGCAGGATGAATGCCAGGATGCTCAAGAAATTCACTGCTGGAAGAGTAGTAAGAAACAATTGCCAAAACTGGTTTCATAATTTTATAAGTACTTAAGGAGACCAAATCAGAGGAGAATTTCAAATAAAATCTGCTAAACGTGTCTAATCCCAGTGCTTTGGCTCTGCATCCTGGTTGAAACACTTCCTCTTCTGCCTAAAATGAACAATTACTTATTCTCCCTATCATGTAGGTAGAACTTCTATATTGCTACTCCTTAATAAAGCAGCCTTTTTTTTTTTAAGCACTTTTTCCTCCTGTTAACTTCCATCAGAGGATCTCAAGGACCTTGGAAAACTAAATAACCAGTCCCTAGTACTAAGCACCAGACATAAAACTTGTCGTTAGGTAAAGCAAGTACTAGAGGAAGATGAGGATTTAGTAAATGCCAGTCAGCAGTCACACAGCTACTATTTCACGAGAAGAGATACTCTGGCATCAGCATTTGATCAGCTAGAAGGAGTCCACCTTGGCTTTAGCACGGAGAGCCTGTTCTTCCTTTCTGTCCAGTTCATCCTGCAGGGATTGCTTTTCTTGCTCCAGCTCTGTAACCCGTTTCTGCAGCTTGAGGAACAGAGACATATCCAATGGTGCCTTTTTCTCACTTGGTTCCTGCTTTAGAAAGAACAGAAGGAAGTCAAGAATTATTCTCCTTCCACATCACAAGGAAGCACTACAGTGAGTAAAGGCGGGAAACAGACTGGGGAAAGAGGAACACAGAAATGTGACTTGATTCTGAGAGTGAACTATTGGCACCTAAAATATTTCATCAGCTGTCAAATGCTATTTTAACAAAATATCTACTAGTATAAAACGTATCTAAGCCTAAAGCCTAGCAAAAGAAAGCACTAGAGACTACCTAGGAGACAGGAGGTCTATAATTAAGCATACCTTTTATTCTTACTTGTTTGGAGGGGGAAAGGAGGAAAAAAATGTCTGTGGTTAGACTCATCTGGAAACAACTGTAAATAGAGAATTTGGTTTTTTATTTTTAAATTATTTCTACAGTAAGTTCTTCAGCTACAGAGAAATCTGTCTGCTGATTGTAGATTTACAGGTTATTTAGTGGGATGTGACATGAATAGGTACCAGAAGATATATTTTATGCCTTTCTCCTTTTATTATTCTAATTATAGAGCCTGTTCTGGGACTAATCCACTAGCTTTCTCACTATTTTCTGGGCAAGGACCAGCATTTGTAACCTGAATGTGCATCAGAAATTGTCCGTCAGCCATTTTGTACTTTATGTAGCAAGAAGATCAAAGCATTTACTATGAAGTGCACCATAAAATTTTGAAGCCTAGAAAAGGAACTAGAAAATTAATATTAATGACTGTAGCAGACAAGCGAGCACAGCCATTTCCACTTCATCTCCTTTTACTGTTGAGGGGAAGAGTCATAAACCACACCAACAGCTCAGGAAAAAGAAAACAGACTTTGAATTTTCTGGCTTTACTGGTTCGTATTGAGATGGATCCTATTTTTTTAATGTGGTTTTGCATCATTGATTTGTATTGTTAGTCTAGAGTCAAACTGGAATGTGAAATCTTAAGGGGTTAAACAAATACAGACTTAATCTTCCGAGTGCTGCATTTATTCACACTCTTGTGTGAGTTAATTTTTTTCATTTCTATTCTAAAAACCAAAACTGGCTCTAAAACAGCAATCAGTAAGTCAAAAGAAAGATGACATTTGGCTCATATGTGAAATCCAATCACATGTAGTTGCACTGTCCTTTTCCTGATTATCCATGAAGGTAGGAGCATCTTTCTGAAACAATTATGCAAGGCGAAAAATGTAAGTGGGAAGGCGAGTTATGAAAGAGTCCGCATAGAACATGTGTCAGCATCAATGCGTCAGAGTATTTGCATGCATAGTAGAAAACAATTTTCTGAGGAGGCTTTCAAAAACAGTAATGACAGCCTGTAAAAAGCAACTGTGGAGATAACTAACCTAGACAGAGGGCAAATGGAGTGAGCTGTGCGATGGCTCACAGTTAAGGTCTCTAGAAAGCACAGAAAAAGCTTTGCATCTGCAAACTGCCAAGGACAGTCAGACCACCAAGCTGATGGCTCTCTGCTGTGTCAGCAGTCCCACTTCTTCGGGAGGGGCCAAAAGGGGGAGTTATCTTGGAAAATACTAAGAATGGCTTGGAGTTGCACCACAAATTATTCATCATTATTATTCATTAGCTGAAGCAAAAGAGTCATCTTTCTGAACATTTTTAAATATCCTGGGATTTGTATCACTGCATATGCAAAGGGATAGTACATTCTCAGAGTTTTACTCATCTCTATGAAATGGAGGAAAAACATATCAACATGAGGTTCTCACCCCTAACAGGGAACTCATTCCATGTAGTTACTAAGAATGTGGCTACCCACCTTGTCCCTTTTAATCCTTGAATATACAGTATACAGACTTCTCAGGAAGTCTCACTGGTTTTCTGAATTCCCACTTTGTGCTGAAAAAGTGATTGTGCTTACAAACACTGGCAAGCAAATGTTTTACTGATGCAAATCAATTGGATGGCCAGGTGTCTAGTCTATGTTTACTGTAATACAGAAGAATTCAAAGCATACTTTCACAAAGCCTTTTTACATAGGACCACAACTAACTAGAAAACTAGCTGAGAAACTAGAAAACTAGCTGAGAAAAGGAAAAGGAAATGGAAAAAGTTGAAGTATTAGGTATCTCAATGTAAGTATATGGTGTTCACAACCACATATGAAGAAAAAGAGATAGGAGTAAGTTCAACCATTGATCAATGAAAAGTTGTGGGTTTTTTTTAACATTACCTCCATCCTCACTGGTAAGTCCTCTGCTTCTGTGATCTCAGAACTAAAAGTATATTCAGACTCATTGCTACTGTGAGTTGAGTCCGTTCTTTTGTGTCCAGGCTTGGGGATGTTCTGGAATGCAAATGAAACAAATCAATACCACTATATGGTCTTCCCTGTGACTGTCACTTCACAACCTATAATTTAGCTTGTAATATTTGGTGTTATTTCACAGCTATCAAAATTTATAAGAAAAGATTTTTGATTCTGGTCTCTCATGCCACCTAAAGCCTATGAGATGTAGTTCACAATCAAATCTATGGAGACAGGTCAGATCCTACACCATCAAGTATTGCTGCAGAAAGCAGAATCAAGCAACAGTGCAGCACTTTGTGGGAAAGAAAAGCTTGGTTTACAGGAAGCACAGGCAGCAATTCTCTAACTTCCCAGACACTGTACTGAGGAATATTTTTTCTTCCTGACACACAAAATACTCCTAGAACTACTTGAAATTTAACACTGGATGAATGTGGTACAAACACCCCTAGCACATATGAATAACTTCAGGGCAGATGGCACATGCAATACCACTAGCAAAGTCAGAGCACAAATTTAGCCTTCTCCACAAACATGAAAATAAAAATAAAATTTTAAAAAGCATCAACCACAAATTTTAAATATATTTGTTTTGGCTGAGCTAATCTGATTAATCAATATTTAAAAGGACAAATTCTCTTTTCAGGTACAGGTCACCACCACACAGCTGACAGCAGAATCAGTTACTAACTTATACCACTAGATTCTGCCTAAACACACTTGTGAACAGCTTTTGATTTCTCAGATGTTTAGCCACTTACCACCATTAAGTTCATTTCATCCTTCAGATCATCATACCGCTCCTCTAAACGGCTGAACTCATTCAGCAGGTTCTGGTACCGTAACCGTTCATCATTCAGATCTAGCTCTAGCTGTTTTGTTTCCTCCACTAGCTTCTTTTCCATTGTTTCTGCCACAGAGAACAGGAATCCAAAGTGAGAACTCCAGTTCTACCTACCATGCAGCGCACCCATCCTGGAGGTACAGGCATGTGTCTACATCAGGAACACAGATGGTGAAACAGTCTGCTGTTTGAAGGTGGTGTGTGGTATTTGTGCTTCTATAGGCAAAGATTAAGCCAAATATATGAAGGACCAAAGCATTATTGTGGTAACCACAGAAGGGTTCACTCAGTCATGTTAGTTATTCTGCTAATACCTTGCATTAGTAATTCCAAGAGGGAGGAAAGAAGGGGCACTAGCCCAGTGCTGCATTATGTAAAAAGCAAAATGTAAGATGCTTTACGCCTCAGGCACGCTGACCTTTGTCATCGCATCTGCCTCCATCACAGCCTTTTCATCTAGACTTATGCTCCTCTGGTTTCTGTCTACGTAAGTTATAGCAGCCAGAAGAGCTGCAGTAGATTAATTGTATTAAATATCAGAGCCTTCTTTTTAAAAGTAAAATGCTTTGTAACAGTCACCTTCACCAAAAAGACCCCAAACCCTTAGGACTTCACAGAAACTCAAACAGTAAACAATTCTGATGCATATGAGTTATTAAAACAAAGAAATGATACCATTAAACTAAAAAGGAATGCAAACTAAGGCAAATTAGCCCAATCTATGCAGTAGAGTGCTGCTTTGCAAGGTGACATGAAGTAGAAAACCTGAGTGAAGAGAACAGAGCCAACCTGTTATTTCCCTCGCCTGGTCATGGATGCGGCGGTTCAGCTCCTCCTTTTCTGTTTTCAGTAATGTGTTCTGCTCTTTCAGCTCCGATACCAGCTAGAGAGATAATAAAATATTTGACTCAGAATGCAGTTCGTCTCTCATCAGTAGCTCTAACAGCATCTACACCCTTGTTGTAGGAGTTCAAATACTTAAACTTTTTCTTAGAGAATGAAGTTATGACATGTTCATTTCACAAATTACATGTCTTAAGTATGTCCCACTGCAGATTCCCCTGTATGTTCTGCACTCCATTTCTGATCAGATGCCAAAACTGCCTTGAACCATTCCACTGTGCCATAATATCTTTCAGTAAAGTCCCAAAGATGTAATTTATTCCTTAAAACAGAAATATTCCTAAAATAGGAAGAAATTTGGTCATTCTGTTGTATATTCCATTGCATGGGGTAACACCATAATCTAACACCTTGCCTCTGCCCAAAACTTGTGCCACTTTAACCGTGTCTAGGTTTGCTAGTTACTGATTTGTCTCTGATTATGGTTACTAAGCATTCCCTTTGCTTAATCAATTAATATTTTTCCTTATGTTTATCTTATTTGAAATGTATCACTGCAGCATCACATAATGATGAAATGGCTCTCCCAGTATTCGAAACTTGCACCGTTATCAGCAAGTAATCTTGACAGGAAACAACCTGTTTGATATGTTTGTGGTTAAAGCAAAGATAAGGAGTTACCCAAAACCTGTTGAACTAGACTGCGCACACATACATGTGTTTAGTAGGCTAATTGTTTAAATTAGGTAGGATATAAGCAGGTACCTTTGAATACTGTGTATGGGACAGACTTCTGGTATCTATGTCATTACACTCTCTAGGTAGGTAGAATTATTTCTTCTGATGAATGCGCTACCTCTGACTAATTGAGGAAGTTTAAGTTTTTGGATTTGCAAATACTTTCAATATCAAAATCTGAATAGATCGAATACATATATTTACATACAATATATAGATTTAGTATATTCTTCTACCATAGGTGTAGTTACTTAGGTATCAAGCCTATTTAGGATTGTACAGGTATAACATTCCTTAAAAATACTGTAAAAATATCAGCCACACAACCTAAGCAGTTAAACCTGGGCAAAATCTGAGTGGACACCAGGCCCCTATAAATCTTCTCATGCATCTGAGACTGCATACTTGCCTGCTCGGTTTCATGTTTGTATTTGTCTGCCCATTCCTCAATCGTCTTCTTCTCAGACTGAGTTTGGTGCAGCTCCTTCCGGAGCTTGGCAATCTCCTCCTGAAGGCTGAGGACACGGTTGGTCGCATTCTTAGCCTCCTCCTCACTCATCCGAAGCCTTTCCACATCACTCCGCAGCTTCTCTGTCTCCGTACTGTACGTGATCTCCAGGTTGCTCAGCTTCTCCAGAAGAGATTTGTACTCTTTGTTCTTTGCAAAACACAACACAGACATAGCAGCTGTTGGAGCAGTTCTGATTTAAGGGAGCCTTCCAGTTCCCTACAGAATACACCCAGGCATGAGAGCAAAAGAGCAGCTTCCCCATTTACAAAAAGTTTCAGTCTGTTTTTGCAGAACTGCTTAACAAGGTGACAGAACAGTCCAGTCTCTAAGCCTGCACATGAATGTCCCAAACTAAAATCAGACAGGGAGCCCACACACATCAAACACGATCACCTCACCTTCCCCTTAAACAGAGCAACTGACATGCTTCAAATGAAATACTGACACCAAGGGAGCAGATGTTTTCTCTCAGTGCTGCTGAGAGACACAAACGGATGCTTTACTGTTCCAGTTCTACTGTGGCCTCCCTTTCTTTTCTATCAATGTGCTTCAGTAGAAAAGAGAACTAATACCTTACAAGGAAACTTCAGTGCATTCTTCTGTGAATGCCCGCAGTGCTACTCAGAAAGGTAATACAAGATTTCTAAATATTTCCCCTGAAGCCACGGAGCTTTTACCTGCTCATCAATTTTTCGCTGCAGCTGCATGATCTTGTTCTCCAAGCCAATGTGAAGCTTCTTGTAGCGTTCTACAGACCGGGCCTCTATCTTAAGTTTCTTTAGCTCCCTCTTGGCCATCATGCGCCGGTAACAGCATTGCAAGTAAACAATTGCCTTCAAGGTCCTACGGTAGTGCATTCGAGCCAGCCAACCTCTTACATGTTTCTGAATAATAATAGACTTGTGCTCCCGAAGCATCTACAGTTAAGAAAAAACACCACAAGGGGTATTAGGAGTTGCGAACTACACCTGCTCAGTTAAACAGACTCCATAATGAGAGGTGTAAAGATGATGTACACATAGAGACACCGTGGCCTGAAAAGAGAAACTTCTGGCGAAGAGTAACAAGAAATGAATATGGAATTAATTTAAACAAAAAGTAAGAGGAAAAGAAGACAGGAATAAGGAAGATGACAGAGAATAAAATGAACAGGAACCAGAAGGAAAAACATGGAAAGAAAGAACTGGAGGCACACTGAAGAACCAGGCATTCCTTTGTGTTGATGTCAGATACAAGCTAATTACAAAAATACATGGTACCTGTTGGCAAGATTACAAATACAATCCTTTTCTTTTTCACTGTATCTTTTATCTTGAAGCATCTTAGACTCATTGACACATGCTGTATAGGATTCATCAATACAAAGTGTAAAATTACCACACTTGATATGCAATGCGGCTAGTACACACTAGAACCCAGAGTAAATCGTAGCAGCTGTTAAAAACAGCAGCTGTAGTCTAGCTGACCAAACCACCAGTTCCAGTCAGTTTCCCTTTCCCCCCACCCTGATCCCCCCTTCTGGTTTTGATATATCTTAGACCTGCCAGCATGGAAAAATCTCCATTTATTCTAATCAGAAATTTTACATTGTAGTAATTGCAACTTATTTCATGGCAGAAATTTCACCCATAGCTTTGAGGTGTTAAAAAAAAAAATTGATAATACTTTAAAATAATTCTTAATGAAAATCAATCATGAATGCCAGCAACCTTCATCACTGACTGATTCAATCAGAGATCCCCCAGGTACGCCTGAATTCCAGCAGACCACAGCTATGCTGGGAGAGCCTGCCCAAACCCACAAGGCGTCCAGGACTCTGAGAACTTTAGAGTTCACTTAATAAAGCTTCTGAAAATTAAACAGTTTATTCTAAAGAACAAAACTGTTTTAAGATTTTATGTTACTTCTTGGGCTTGGTAGTTTAAAGATCATAACACCGTCCACATTCTTACAACGATTTACCAGAAAGCTAAGACAACCTAGTAGGGCAACGACAATTTCATTTTCTCTTATACTTCTTAGCAAATGAATTGAAATGTGTTAGAAGCGTTACATTTCCAGATCAATGAATTTAAAAGGTTCACTGACAAAGTGGCAAGATTGTAAGATACACAAACTTTCTCCCTTAGCACTTATTTCTGAAGAAAAAATGAGACTTGAAATACCAGCACTCTGTTAAATAGCACACCGAGGTGACGAAATAGCACTCTCAAAAGTACAGTAAGGTCAAAAGCCGAAGTCCTTCTGACTGCGCGTCCTGCAGTTAGCATTCCTGCCTCCTTCTTACACGTTTCCTGGAATAGTCCTTCAGGTTACCCGCGGGTGCCTGAACAGCTCAAATGCAACTAGCTTTCAACAACACTTTCACCTGAAGTTTGAAAGCAACAAGTCCCATAAAATACCTCCATCGTGCAGGGACGGTCCTCATCTGCCAGTGAATTCTCACACCCATGCAATCCAGTGAGGAAACAGGCCACTCCAACGTAAGGTGGGCGTATCAGAAAAGTTACTTAATTTACCAGGTACTCCGCAGGAAAGCTTATGTAAAAGCTATGGAGGAACTAAAGTCCTTGTTAAGCTGAGAAGCACATCACAACATCTCAGGCAGAAGCCTTCCCCAGGATGTGTGAAATAGATGATTCAACCATTTTAAATTCCTTGTATTAGTCATGTGACTGCAACACATGCCCTCTCCTCTAACAACAACAACAGGTACCTTTCACAATCCTAACGAACAACACGTGTACCATATATTACTTACAGAGTCACGGCTCAGCCCAAGTGTGCTGTCATAGGGCAACCTTTCGGTTTCACTCATTTGCAATCATCATGAACTTCAGAACAACCGTGTTTACGTGCCCATGGCACGCAGAGCCTGTGCTGCTCTCCCTGGCCATCCCTGTATCTCAGCTTTAATAAAATTCCACCTCAGGAGGACAACACATACACAGCACACTGCAGGCGCACTTGTCAGAACTTCATTTTTACTGCGGTGAACAATTCCCTACTCAAGGGGGATATTCCCTGACAGGCAAGTCTGACCACCCCTTACAGGGACCCCTCCAGAAATCTGCCATCTCTGTTAAGAGGCAATATAACAGGTTTATATAACTCTGTGCTACAGGACAGATGCGGTGCGTGCCACTCACGTGACTAACTTCAGGCATACAGAATCATCTCCCATTTTCCTAAGGATGGCTTTTAGTCCACATATTGCTGTGGCCCATGTCTCACTTTTGTCACATCTGTCAGATCACTGTTAAAAACATATCTTACATAATCTCACAACATAAAATATGGTTTGTAATAATGAAAATGCTAAGAATTCCAATAAAAAGGCAAGTAGATACCCGCACAAAAGAACAGCCAAGTCAAGCACGGGGATCTTACTACTTAGAAATTCTTATCAGGGATTACTTGTTTTCAAACTTTCTGGTTAGTATATGTTAGAACGTTGTAATATAGACATATTCACATGTGACTGTGTAGGCAACTTTAATACAAACGAAAAACATACAGAAACATCAAATATAAAAGAGAAACACATGGAACATAAGCATTCGTTGGCTTTTGGTTATATGCCTTCAATATCTAGCTGCTTGGGAAAAAATAGACCCCTTTCAGCTAACTTTTCAGTGAAATATAGGCTGACTTTTGAGCTTAGTTAAAACAATTCATGTAGACTAAAGTGCCATGAAACATGTTGGCATTCTGTAGTCTAGCCATTTGAATCCTAATTCTGTTTCCAGCCCTGTAACCATCAAAGAGCAAATGCTAATTTCTCAATTCAATTTTTTTTTTTTTATCAAGCGTAATCAGGAAAATATTACCAATACCACTAGGACAGGGTTATATTAATTTCTCTCCAAAACAAAACCAATATCAATACATTAAAAAAACCCCAACACCCCCCCATGCTTAAGTTTTAATCTCCTATTTTTGTGGGTATTTCTTTGCTAACATTAATCTCCTTCAGTACATTCCATCAACCATTTCAGAATCACTGAAATTAGGGATGGAATAGGAACAGTAGTGCATCACATGTATATTGATGTGAGCAATACTGATATGGACTTATGGAGGCACATTCACACAAGGCCATTTTCAGTATTTAAGTGCCTCGACATTCTATATAACAAATGAAAAAGTTTTCTCAAGAGAAATGCTGTAAATCCCCGTTAGATTTTCCAGTGACTACACTGAAAGGCCAGGTACATTCATTTTAGATTACAATGTCAATATCTCTAAAATGACAAGTTCATTGATTGCAGTATCAGATCCTTCTAATTCCAGGTTCTGTCCTTCAGTCCACACTGTGGTATTTTGTTTGTGCGTTACGTGCAACAGCATGCACACAAACATTTCAGATTCCCAAGGGGACACCGCAGAGCAGCTTTGTCCTGAAGGTATGTGGAAATAAAGCTAGAGTGAAGAAGCAAAACATTATGATTTCTTACCATTTGGTACTTGTTCCTGGCCATGTAACCTCTTAAGAGAGCCTGAAGAGCAATAGTAGCAGCTCGCATGCATTGGTATCTTTTGCGGACCACATACATGCGCTGGAACTTCTGAATAATGATGGCAGCCCGTGTTCTCCGCAGGAACGTGGCATAGCTAAGCAGGAAAAAAGTTACAAATAATACCTGTAATTATTTTCCAGTGCTTGAATACTACTTTTTTTACATCCTATAACTTTACCCTCTTTCTCAAGAGCTACATTTTCTACTTCTGTTTCTTCCTAATGTTGTCAGTGATAAAGCATATTTACTTGCTATTCTACCAAATGGCAGTACAACAGAACAACAAATTAACAGAAACCTTGCTAGGTTTTACAGGGAAATGTTTTCACTTCCTCTGAGAACTGTGCTATAGAACTGACAAGATAAACTCAGCTTAATTTCTCATCACCTTTTCTCCACCTTTGAAGCTATTTCCACTATGCCACCTTCCAGATCTCCTAGCCTCAACCTGTAGAAAAAGTTTGCTCTTTCTTGGCCCTCTCAGCAAGACAACTACGAAGCATCTTGACACAGTCAAGTCTTTATAACCACCTTGTCTCCGAACGATGCCATGTGTACTCCTACCCTTTTCTCTGGCCCATCCATGGCCATCCCACAGAAGTCAATCCAAACAAATGACTCTGACTGACTTATCTCCCTTCACAGCTGCACCAGGGGTGACGAATGGCTTCTCCAGCAGGACAGACAGACCCAGCTGGGAGGGCACATGGAAACCGGGCAATAAGGACTCAGCCAAGAGTCCTGCTTTACCTCACCTGCAACATATCTCCTAGTACTACTTGTACTCTTCTCCCACTAATGACACATTGTTCTAAGCATCATACAGCCAGGGTACTACTGGCCTCTCAGGAAGGTCAAAAACAGGCAGGACAGACACACTCACTATATTCAATTTCCTTCACTTCCCTGGAAAATCGTTTCCTCTCAGCCAGTATAGGAAGGAGAGAACAAATGTATCACATTTAAATGTCCTACTTAAAGCGATCTGAATTGAGGCTAGTGTGGGTTTTCCCACGAGCATTGCTTACCATCGTGCTTGGTAGCCTCTGACATATCTCTGAATGGTGATGGCAGCCTTCCTCATACGCACGTACTTCTTTCGCATCAGCCACCCTCGGATCGTCTTTTGGATGCGGATACAGGCAGCTCTCAACTTATCTGCCCTTATTTTTTCCAGATAGGCTACTTGACCAGCACGGAAAAATATTTTTGTCTTGCCAAACTGGTACTTATCCTTGTCCTATTTTCAGAGGTAAAAAGAGGATCAGTTACAGCATAAATGTTAGTGGATTAAAAAAAGCCATGAAGGACTAAATGAAAGTACAGTTAGTAAAGAAGCAAAATTATCTGTGTAATATTTCAAGTAAACCTAGACTTAATTTAAGTAGTGGAGGAGAGTATTTTCTCTGTATGATTCTGTTAACAAATTAATACAATAAGGCCACAACCACGGGTTAAAGGAATAACATGAGATTTTTGCTTAGACAAGAATGCCACAAAGATTATAAGAGACGTGGAAGGCTACAGGAGGTGACGAAGGGGCCCAGAGGATGAAAGCAATACAGGCAATGTACATGTACAGTTTCCTGCTTAAATTGTAGATGACCCCTCTGAATGCTCCATCTTCAACCATATTACACAGCACAAACAAAACAGCTGGGGCTTCAAACATGTACGCATCGTTTGCTACATCAGGACTAAGCCAGAACAAAGCATCTCGCTGCTGCTCAAACACGTCTGAAATTTCAGAACTAAAACAGAAAGAGAGTAATATTCTATCTCTATAGGCTGTAGTACTCCTTGGAGGGAAAAACTGAGAATGTACAAAGGTACATTGAAAAAAATTAATTTTGTTGATTGTTTGATGTTAAGTTAAAAGGAACAGAAATCAGAGCTACAGCTTACGATACATTTAACACTATAAATACAAACACATGCCTATAAACCAAAAGATTTTAGTTAAGTCCAGCCAATGACACAGAAGTTAAAAAGCCAAGCCCCAACCTGCCTGCACAGTACTTCTTTTTTTGTTTCCATAAACATCCTAACATTGGCATCGCACTTCAGCAAAGTAAGCTTTCTTGCTTTTATATCTTCAGTAAACTTTGTCTCTTTCTCTTCCTAACTGATACTTCCGAGTAAGTCTCAATTAACCACCTTCTACTGAGAACTGGTTGGAACTGTCTCTTTGGAGCCTGCCTGCCCTCCGCTGTTCATCGGTCCTTAAGAGATCCCAAGAAACACATCAGTTCAGGTGCAACACCAGTGGTGTGGATGGCATAGCCTAGGAATGTAGGGCTGCAGCTGGAGGTAGGAGGCAAAGCAAGAGGCTGCTGAAGCATGAGGACAGCCACAGTCCTAAGCAGGGAGACAATGTCATGAGGAGGATGAAAGGAGTGAAAAAGGTTGACTTCAGCATAGGAGCTGAGAGGAGCAGTGTGAAAGAGACAAACACATATGCAGACAGAAACACCTCCACATTACTTAAGGTGTCGTTAATGCATCTCACCGTTAAGCAAGGTAAGGCTCACCCTCAACTGACCCACACTTAAAATCACTGTCTTCCTTTGCTGTGATACACTGGGCAATTCTACAGCTCCTGTGCCAATATTGGTGGTATAGCACTTTGTAGAAGTACTAAAATAGCCTGGCTGTGAGGGAGTAAAGGACGCTATCTTTACTCCTTCCGATTTCAAATGCTCTCAACACTAAGTCTAGTACCAGAATCAGCTTCTCCAGGACATTTTTACATGTCTGCTTTCGGTCACTAAGGACATCTCTCTGCTTCATCAGAACACGGTAACGGCTGAAGAACTCTTGGTACGTCCACCTGTCCCAAAAACAGAGACAGCGTCAGTCCCAACAATGAATAATTCTCTTAAAAAGAAGAACTGCAGCTGAAAGCAATCTAAAAAGCAGCAAACACACCTGGAGGGGAAGCCAGCTGCACTGATTCGGATGGTCTCCAGGACACCACAAGCTCTCAGCTGCTGCACTGCCCGCTTTTCATCAAATCTACGTAGGAATAAAAAGAGCCGGTGGGTGTGAGGCTAGTTTTGCATTACATGGGACCTCTGGCCCGGCGCACACCCAGGACGGGAGTGGCAGAGAGGGGGAGCAGGGGTGGGATGTGATGGGTGGTTAACAAGTCCATCTTTCTTCTGCAACTCAGCGATAACAGAGGACCAGGGAATTGCCCGAGCCCGTCGGCTGCTGCAAGCTGCTCATCCTGTCCTGCTTCCTGCTGGCCTGCCCAATAGCCATGGGAGTCTTTGTGTGCCTGGATTTTAAGCAGACTTTTGAGAAAAGCTCTAAGCAAGTTCATATATGAAAAAAAGACAAGGAATAAGACATTGGAATCTGCAAAAGCAAATTCCAGAAAATGTCAAATGAACTCAAGGAGTGCAAACTGCCAGTCACATTTAAAACAGCTAGCAATGAAAATGATGGTATTTTTTCTCATATATCACCATAAACAAAAAAAAAAGCATCAGGAAGTATTTCTCCCTCTGTTCATCCCAAAACATCTCCTGCTCTAAGTACACGTGCACATGCACAACGAGTCTGTAACAAGACAAAGGAGACACACCACTCCACTCCTGAGCGAGCGAGCAGAACCTCAATCCTCCGAGGCCTTGGGCAATTCCCTCCCATGTACAGGCTACACAAACCATACATGAACCAGCTTACGTGAACGGAAACTTGAAGTCATTAGGCTTAATACAGCGCACGTAGTGTGGAGTTGTAGCGTTCAGGGTTTCCATCAGCAGATGAAGAGAGTTTCGAAACTTTTTGAAAAAGAAAAAGGGAAAAATATCAGGGAATAGCCTCAATAAGCTCAGTCATATTTGAGATAACTTCAGAAAGTGGACCCAGGGATATTTGCTTATTTTTAATAACGCTTTTGGTAATAAACACCAGTTTGGTTTTGGTATGGCAATAGATTTTACTTTTGGATACCATCTTTGGGTGAATTATGCTACCATGAGACTTCTAAATGTTAGGTTTTACAGGAGGGAAGCTCCCATATCAACATGTGATAAATTACAAAAACATGGGATAGACTGAGTTATTTTCAGCTTCTGACTATCTCATCTACCCTAATCTTTGTCTAATCTATCTCTTCATGACTAAACCTCACGGCATATTACTAAATAGCCATTTAATTTTAAATAAATTTTAAATCAAATTTAAAATCAAGAGAGTGGTAAAAAAAAATATCAATTTCTTCAGCTCCACTGATCCCAATGTCAGACCTACTGAAGAGAACTTTGGAAGTCCAATGTCCAAGAGTTTTACGAACTTTACTTTTAAAGAAGTATCAGGACCACAAATACCTAACATACTGCAGTATATCCTTCTAACCATAGAATACCCTAATAGATAAAGAACACTATGAAAACACATCTTAGATGTTTTAAACGTATTGGTATGGATTTCCCTCTTCCTGTTGAACTCATGATTCTAACACAACCTCTATTTCTACACAGAATATGATAAAAATCACTTTTGTATTAGCTTTCTTTAACATGTATAAATTAATATGCATGGCTGATTGACAGGAGTAGTATGAGAGTACCCCTAACACATCAACTCATAGTTTCAGTCTGACAACAAAACTGTTAGGCCTCCACCAGCCCCAGGATACTGTCTGTTTGCAAAATCAGAAATTAAGATGATATTAAAAAGATAACTGGGCAGGGGTTCTCTTGCATGAATTGCAGAAGATTGGAATTTGCAGCCTGTACCATGAATGCAAGCCAAGCAGATTTGTGTTCTGTACAGTAGCATGAATGGCCATTCCTATTCCCACCCATAGCTTGACATAACTTGCTTGGGAAAGGTTATAGAGAAATTATGAATATCCAAATCAAACATTCTCTGAATTCCTTGATTCTCACTTAGCAGTGTGACTAGCGCATGACACTGCACAGACACTGTGCTAACATCTTAGTTAGGGAATTGACAACCATCCAAGGCAGTGGACAAAGCCCAGGCACTTTTGGTGATTTTATCAGAACTCGGAGCACCCAAGAGATGTGGCTGGTTCATCTTCAAGAATTGGCAGGGGACCCTGATACACAGAACTTAAGCTCCCTGAGAGCTAATTTATATTCCAGGCTGTCCTACAGTAACATAAAAAGAGTTATCCGCACAGACCTCCTGGAAGCCCCAGGCAAAAGAAGAATGCCACCACTCACTAGCAAAGCAGTACAGGCTGGCAAGTAGATAAAAACTGAGTACTAAACTGTCAAAAAAGTTCCCCTGGGCTCCTACGTATAATCCAAGGGACAATCTGTCATATATAAAGCACTGACTGGGGACATAATCATCTTGAGAAAACACCTGTTAAATCTGTTGAGTGGAAAGTAACAAAGTGAGTTCTCCAGCCATACTGATCTGCATATTTTTAATTAACTCTGGCACATACAGATGGGTATTTTATGTTTAGCTCATTGATAACTGGAACCAAGTTTTCTGGGAACTGAACTCCCACTTTTGATTTGAGTCAGACAATGTGGCACATGATCAAACAGACCCAGTATAACATGTTCAAAGCTTCTCAGCATCCAGCATGTTAAATATATTTTGAAAAACATGAGTTTTTGTTTTGGCACCACAATAAGAACTGAGCTCCCTGAAACTGTGGCCCAAAATGTAGTTAGGGTATATCTGCTCCAAACTGTAAGTCATAATCAGCTGGACCTGTCTCAAAATCACAAGGGGTCCCAAGAAGCACCAGCACACCTTGAGACCTATGAGACAGAGGGAGGTAGAGATTTTTTAATAGAGCTGCATCTTCACACTCACCTGATGGCCCACAGTTTTCTTATGCTCCTTGCTGGCTTGACCTGGTCTGGCCTTGGCTGGTTTTACAGCCGTTCGAGACAAAGGCACGCGCCCTGAGGGGGTTGCTGATGTGGGACTGAGGATCTTCTCCTCATCCTGGAATAACTCTGGTAGCAGCTTAAACTGGTGTAACAGCAGAAAAAATACAGAGGGTAAGAATCCAGCAAGTGACTGCACCCGTTTGTGCTTAAGGTAGAATTCAGGCTCGGTTTCTGTAAGCACTGGGTTTTTGTTGAACTCTACACGGGGACAAATGCAAAAAAGCATTCAAGCTAGTAGTATAGTAAATGGGCCATGATTTAATACTAAATATTTTTGTGGGTTTGATCAGTGAGTCTCCTTCTGAAGATAAAATTCTGATTTGAGGGTTTTTTCATAAAGCCAGGAACAGCTTCCATGTGAAACTGTTAGATACTGACAGCAGCTTCATAAGTACCCATTGCAATTATGTATGGCTGCTTTGATCTAAGAAGGAAACAGGGTCCTCTCAT
Organism: Pelecanus crispus; assembly: GCF_030463565.1. Lineage (NCBI taxonomy): Eukaryota > Metazoa > Chordata > Aves > Pelecaniformes > Pelecanidae > Pelecanus > Pelecanus crispus. Next base: position 14,547,291 of record NC_134649.1, read on the forward strand.
ATTCCAGTGGTGCATCAGACTCCTTTGTGGTTGAGAAATATCTAGGACACTGAATAACCCAGCAGGCAACAAACAATATTCCTGCTTTATCACGCTAAATTGAAATAATCAACTTAAAAGAGGAACATCAACTAAAAAAAACCCATTAGCCAAATATATCCGACTGCAGATCTACTCTCAGGCCAGTGGGAGTGGAGGAAAAACCTGAAACATCGTTCTAAATATCACACAGGGCTTCCAGTTCCCTTTCTCTAATGGCTACAAAATACACCCATAAATAATAGCTGCTTTGAAGTAACTTGTAACTAAAAATAACACCACCAGGTCTTTCTACTGACAACCATAGCACTTCAGAAGCATTGTAAGAGCAAGAAAATCTGAACTTCTCTACCTGTCAATGAATAATCTTTTATCTAGCATCTGTGCATTTTCTCCCAAGAGATAGGAGCATTCAATTTTCAGTACTAGAAAGTGCTTGGGCTAAGTACAACCTAAAAAATAAAAAAATTGGGTTTGCCTTATAAAACTTGGTGAGCATGCATGATATCCAATGAAACATGCTGCTGAACAAAATGGTACTTGTGCTCTGTGGTTGTGCCAGACGGGCTAGCAGAAGGCATCAAACGTTCCTCAGTAGCATCCAGCACAGCACTCCAGCATAATACAATGACTATGAATGCTACAAAGGTATCCTAAATTCCTGAGCCAGAAAAGGAGTATCACAGCTTAGCTTTATCTCACCTGAGTCTGCCGGATTCACCTTAGATTACCTCTGTAGCTGGTGGAAGAATGAAATTTCCAGAGGGTGATTTAGCCTGTCTCCTTCCACTGACACAACAAAGAGTTCAGGACGATTGGGCTACCACCACCTCATTCACCTGCCCGCGGTCAGATGGAGTGGGTCGGTATGCACAGGCATCTGAGCTACAGAGCCAAGTCTTTTCATCTCATGCAGAAAATTATTTGAATGCAATATGCTTTGTCTGAAACTCCTGATGTTCTGACACACCAGGGGTGGGGGTGGGAACAGGGTCCCCAGTGTCTGAATTGCAGATGGATGAGCTCTTCTAAGCTGTTGGTACATAAGTCTCATTCCCTTTTTCCAGCCCTGGGAAAATCTGCCTGTAAAAATGGGCAAGTGCTTTTCAAAGGTGCCATTTTCATAGACGCTGCCTCAGTTACTGCATGCAGAAGAAGGGAGCAATGTATGGCCTTCTGCAGCAGAGGTCAACAACGGGAGAGCATTTGCTGAGATGATCCACACTGTGGGGGCATTCATGTTTTTGTCTGGCTTTGGTTTTCCATACCTTATCAATTTTCTTTGTTTTGCAGAACACTAGGAGTGTTCAAAGAGAGGGAAAACACTGATCAAAGGGCAGATAATTCACGTGGTAGAAAACAAGCAAGCAAGTATTTTTTCCCTGTAATTTTTTCAGACAACTTAACAGACATGCTGCTAACAGTCTTATAGATCACTTATTTCAATACAGAGCCACAACAGAAGATTTTAACAACATGCCAGTAGCAAGCATAAAGGCTGAGGACTGTTGTATTGCTTTCATGACACATGCATGGAAACCGAACTAGTTCAAAGAGGTCCTGTGGGTAGATTTACAAAGAAGGCCAAAATAAATAGCTAAACACTACAGTGCCTGCCAAAAGCAGTGTGTCATGCACTTCGGAGAGCAAAGAAGCATTCGAGCTGTGTGTGACAGTGGGCATGGGCAGGATGACAGATGATGCATTCAATTTAGAATTACCTTCTGTTGAATGTGCACAGCAAACCCAGAAAACAGCAACAACCAAAAAAAAAAAAAAAAATCAGAAATGCAATCCCACTACAATTACTAATAAAGAGGGCCTGCTGAAAAATAAAAATGAAACATTCTTCTTTTGAAAAGCTATTTTTTCACAGTTTAATTTTTTTTTTTTTTAAACCACCGGTTTTGGTAAAATTTACCATTGGGGAAAACCATGTTGTTTCTTAGTGTTTAGACTGAGTTGACTCAACCTACTGAGCCTGCCCAAGATGTTGTCATGCTCTTAGGGCAGCTAAGTCCCCACTGTCCCTTACTGACAGGACTACATCCCTCGGAGCACCCCTGCACCTCCCCCCTGCCCAGCGCACTGCCATGCTGTGGCAGTGCTGGAGCTACAGAGGTGGCTGGTCCCTGCCAGCTCCCCGAGGATGCCACCTGCCTCCCATGCACAGCAATTGACTTCACTCAAACCACTTCAACACTCCTCTCAGCAGAAAGCCTGCTGTGGTTTTTCATTAGACTACATGTTTAGCTTCATGTATCTGCTCAGAATAGAAACAGAAGAGAAAAATGTTGGTTTTCCTGATAGAATAGCATAATTTTAAATAGCCTGTCCTTGATACCCAGCTTCCTGAGCCATTAGAGCTAGCAAATTCCCAACAGCGATCACAGCGCAATGTCAAGTTAATTGCCTTTACATTTCAGAAGAGCACAACTAGCATTGTTGCCATTAAAAAAAGCAGACGATGCCACCGAAGGCCTGTCCTATAATATTCCTTCACACAGTATTTTTCAATTTCGATGTTGTCTTTCTTTCATAGATATCAAGAAGGCAACACTGTAAATTCTGGTTCGTGTCCTTAGGGTCTATACATTTCATTCCTCTCTCATTTTGCTTCTGGAACAGAACTTGTCTCTCCTCTAGAAATTTTCTCCTCAATTGTCAAGCCATAAACAAGGAGCTTCTGTTTTCAGATTATAAAATTAAGGGCTTAACTGCTAAGCCTTCTTATACTACCATAGTATATTAGAAGTCCTTGATGCCTTTGCAGAAAATATAGCAAAGTTCTGTGAAAAGTAAAAAAAAAAACAAACCCAACCCCAACAAAAAGAACAAACAGTGAAATCAGTGGCTAAATAGACTTATCTTACATGGAGCAAAATTAGGCTACAGGATTTTCTAAATTAATACAGATAGCCAAGTAAAACATAAACTATGTTCAATTTCAGTTAATCTGATACTAAGGGAGAAGTATTTCCTAGGTTTATAAGAAATTTTATATGACCCTTAATGCAAGGATTCAAAACTGCAAAAGAAGAAAAAAAATCCTTATACTAACCTTACTTGATTTTAGGACCTTAATTTGTTCTTCATAAACTGTGTCTTTATTCTTTTCCAAAAAGCCTTCACATTGATATTCCACCTGAAAACCATAATTTCACAAAAAAGTAAGTATTAAAAGTATTAATAAGAATATTTTGCGTAGAATTCACCTTCTGTAACATTCACATTTAAAACAGGTAATTCTTGTGGATGTTGAAAATATCAGCTCCCGAGCGCATCTTTGTTAAATACAGATTTTCCTCAAAGAGAGTGCTTTCCAGTAAAACATAAACCATTATAAACATACAGAGATGAATACTGTTATTGCATTACATCAGATATATTTCACTGCTGAGAGACGCTTGTGGTAAACCAGCATGATTGAATGGTTACTGTAAAGGTGAAGAATCAAAATGTGTGTGGAGCATCTCCTTCACTGAAGTTATCAGGGCTGCAAAATTGTGTGAAATCCAGATGCAACTGAGAACAAACTGTCTCATCTCACCTCTTTAGCTGAGAGACAACTAGATCTGCCTGCAGCTTATTATGAAAATGCGTCATTTGTACTCAGAAAGACTATCTTTATCAGAAGGAACAAAAAGCCTGAATGTTGTGACAATACATAACAATCCTCTATCACAGGGCCACGGAGTCTCCTGGACTAAAGAACAACCAGAGCGTCAGATAAAAAGCTAGTATTTATTTCACTGTCCTAATTCAAGGCTGAACAAAAGCCAAAAACTATTGTCAAAAGTCTATACTTTAGAATTCAGTATTAACATCAGTGTGTTAACTCTCACAAAGTGTCTCACAGTAACTCTTCAATCTTGTATCAGGAGAAGTGCAGACTATACAACAGAAGAGCAGACCCTTATAGCAATTTTATTTTTTCAGAGCAGACAGACTGATAGCCATCAGCAGCCCCTCTTTCAGTACAGCCATTTATCAGTGCTTACACAACGACACTATACCCCGAGCTGCCAAACATTTCAAAAAATTCTGAGGGGGGAAGAAGGCACAGGATCTCCCCAAAGTCCCTCCACGGCTGAAAGCCCACTCTGAACATTACCTCGGGTACCATTAATGTTCTTACCACGGGAGACAATGCCACGAGAGGGCAGCAGAATCTCTGCCTTCTCCCAGAGAATAACACGTCAAGGCACAGAGGTTACTAACCTGCCAGCTACAGCTTTATTTTTTTCCTTCAAGATGTCTGTATGCATTCACCTAAGCACACAGGAAAGCATAAAATGCTTAGCACAGACAGCGCATCAGAGCTTAGAGCTTTGCCAACACCTGCTTGGAGCTACTTTTAGCTTTCCTTGGCCCTCACTGCTCAGACCAGGCATAAGAAAGCCTTGCTTTCAAAGAGCAAAATTTAGCCTAATGAACAGTATATGAAATATTAATTAAATCCTTCTTGTTCTCTCATCCACCAAATAAAACACAACTCATGAATCTTAAGAGTTATAGAGATGTTCTTGCTGCTTTCATTAAGGTAACGCTGAAGGCAACAAGAACAGGACCCCTCCTTCTACGCATAAATCCAAGAACCCAGGAGTGAAGGCAACTAAAGGCCTCCAACCCCAATGTCAGCACATACAGACGTACTGATAAGAACCCCAGAGCTTCTCCAAATTTTTTTCGACAAAGCTGACAATAATCTGAGGCAGCTTCTTTGTTTAACAGGACAATTCTCTTAAACAGAATTTTTAAACTTTTTATTTTATTTTAACCTGAGGAGTTGCTCAGTTTGATGATGCATTGTGAGAGCAGAACAACGCATGCACTCCACCGCGATGCCCCTCGTCCAGCTTCCTAGAAATAGCTGTTCACTGACCAGCAGAGGCGAGGGTGGGAGCAGTGCATGCTGCTCCGGCAATAAGAAGAATGGTGTGTGAGCCTCTTTCCTGTTCGCACATTAAGATGGCAGCAAAACCAACAGCATTTTGGTTTTGTTCTTTAGCTAAAATGACAGTGAGATATAGGATTTTCTATTTTGTGCATTTCTATAGCATAACTGGAATTGATGCAATTATGCTGCGAATTGCAAATACACTAAGCTGTCATGTTTTGAAAAAGGATGGTTAGTGGTTACAGCATGTGACAGGAGTCAGGGGCTCTTGTTTGTGTTCCTGGATCTGCACAGCTGACTGGTCAACTTCCTTCTCCTGATCCAGTGTACAGGCAGGCACACATTTTGCAAGAAGCAGAGTAGAGCCAGGGATGCCGCTGCCCAGTCACTGCCTGCAACAACTGCCCACCCCAAGATCCCCTCCCATGCACACGCTCAGCAACACCAGCCATGGAAAGAGGTACTGGAGGAAAAGTCGTTACCTTGTCAGCAAAGTGCTTGATGATAAAAGCCTTATTCGACAAACGTGGTTTTTCAAAGAGGGCACATTTATTCAAATGAGTATTATACAGTTTTTGGGCCCAAGTGTCATCCGAGCCTTTTGGCATCTACGGAAGAGAACAGACAGCCATTTAAAACATCTTGAAAACTTTTCAGTAGCAAAAGAAACTAAGAAGATGGGGGACAACACTTTGCGGTTCACTTTCAAATGCCAACTCCTCGGATTTCCAGCACTGCCATAAGCAAGGAAGCTGGCAACCAGCTATGCACTTGCCTTTCTAATAGACTGGGTGCAGCCCAGCAGTAGGTGTAGCCGCTACGTGACACATACGACGCTAGTAACGCTTCCAGTATCACACACCTAGAGGCGGGGATCCAAGAGGTACGTTATCTGACTGAGCAACATCTCCCTGGGTCAGAACTCATCCAGCATCATTAGAAATTGCTTGTGATGCTTTGTGATACACAAAAACCCCAAGCTGGGCTTCCGCTGAAGTAGACAGCACACACCAACCCCTGTACATGGCTTGGCATAAATTAAACCAAGCTAAAAGACTAAAGGTGAGACAACAAGCGAGGGGCAATTTGGAGAAATCCGACAGGACCAAAGACTGGACTTGCTACACTTGGGAAAGAGAAAGTTGCCAGAGCTGAAACAGAGGTTGATCAGAAACCCAGAAACAGATACAGACACATGATGGAGAAGAGGGAAAAAAAAGCCTGACTAAAACCGTCTTTTCTCCTCTTGTAATTGCCAATTCTGTTTGTACGTTCTCCAAATCCTTTCAACAGCAGAGTGTCAAAATGATGGCTCTACATGGATGACTTTTCCCTGTGAGACCCCAGAAGCAGGACGGCTGATGACCTCTTTCTCTATGAAAACCCTTGAACACACACCTTGCACTCCTCATCCAACAGATCCAGAATTCCCATTTTGGCCTCTATGAGGTTGATGCAAGGCTGATTGTCGTAGAAATCAATCAAGGTCCATGGTATTTGTTCCTTCATATATTCTTCTTGTTCCAGCTTAAAGACATGCTACAGGGCAAAAGGAAGACAGTTTTCTGTGAAATAAAATGCAGAATAAATACATCGAATTCTCACTTGAATTCATCTTGGCACATTAATCCAGGCTGTCAAGTGACACACTACTTCAGCTGAATAAACCCTTTAACAAGTAAGTGTATGAAAAATAAATTAACCTTTTTTCCTGGCCTAAAAGCAACGGACTAAATTAAAGCACTCATCCATATTCTCTGCAAATAAGGTCTATTTTTTCCTATCTTTTTACTGTATTGTCCCACAATCACTATAAGCTCTTTTCTCTTAGAAAAAAACAACACAAAACCCAGAAAAAGCCTCAAGTGCAGGAACAGCACTTATAAAGTGGGATGTGCCACGCATTTATGACTTTGAAGTTATGAATACTGCTCTATTTCAAGTAAAATTTCACTATAAATACTTTTGCATTTCCTTGTAAAAGAACAGAGCTCCATTTTCTCTTAAATGGCTGCTGATTTTTTCCCAGGATGACGCATTGCATTGAAATACACTCTTCAAAAACCTGGAAGAATGACTCTAGGGGTATTATCACAAGGAATCCTTTAAGGAAAATTTTGGGAAAAATTTATCTGATACGAAGATCAGTAACAATGTAGCTGTATATTTTTTCAAAAATATTATCACAAAAAACCTGCACAGCTTTAATGAAGTGTGCATAGGAGATGAATTAAAACTTCAGGAAAAAAAGATAATAAGATATTAAACAGGCAAACTGTGGTCTTAATAGCACAAGCACTCTTTTTAAAAACAAAAAGACTGCTGACTCCAGTTATTTTAAATGACGTTTTATCTCCCATTTCAATTGTAATGCATACTAACTGCTCTGGCAGGCAGAACCGAACTCAGCGCGTACCCTAACAAGCAGCAAAGAGCAGCGCTGTGGGCAGGGTTTGGGGGGCCACCACAAACACCTGCATTCGTGGAGCCGGCCTCAGCTGCCCCGAGCTCAGTGCACAAGCCCACAAACGCCTCGCAGCTCTCTGGCACGCATCTGCCAGACAGCAGAAAACCACCCTGAGAAAGCGGTTTATGCCTTTTATTCCATTAGCTTAACGCCATCCTTTCCAAAGCAGCGCTCTTTAACAGAGCCCGCGGGAGCCATTCCCACCCCACTGCTTAACGGCTGCGTTACATGCAGAGTTAATTCCTGACAGGAAAGCCAATGGTAGCATTTTATTGGCGGGGCGTATCCAACCTAAGTCCTGAAAGAAAACATAAAACCGTTTCTCCACTGTAAAGGAATTAGCAATTAGGTGGTGACAGATGCCATCAGACCTCATTCTCCTTATGGGCTGTGGGTGGCGAGGCAGGGGAACGGTGGCCAGGGAGGCAGGTCAGGCTGTGGAGATGCATGTGGCAGCCAGGCAGTCCCCGAGTGGCTAGCCCTCAGCTGGGCTCGGGCCACCCCGGGTGGCATGTGAAGGCTTGCTGGCTGCTGCCATAGACACAGGGCTTTAATTTAAAACAACTCTGTGTACCTGCATGGCAGCCCAACGGGTCCGTGTCCACCGGCGCTGGGTTTGGTAGCTTGGTGGGGCATCAACACAAAAGCCCAGCCGCCCTGTCCTTCGTGAGATGAGTGCTTACAGCAACAGTGTGAGAGGGACAGGAACATGGGGATGGTGATCTTTAGTAAAGAAGCGAACCCTTACAATTCTTACAGTAAGTAGATTTTTGCTGTAGAGCTGAGAAAACTCCGAGATACCTTGCGCTTAGCAGTTATGACACCCTGCTTATGGAGCTGAAGCCAGCTGTGGCACTACCAGCACGGAACGGGCACGCCGGGGCTGGAAAGCCCAGTCTCCACTCCAGCACCTGGCTTCCTCCCTGACACGCATCCCTGCCGCTGGGATCAACAACGGCACGGGGGAATCCAGTCCTGCGAGCACGCACCGCCATGGCGGCACGCTCGTAAAGAGAGTTCAAAGCTATTCCTGTACTGCAGCACAGCCTAGCAACAGACCTGGCATAAATAACTTGCCTCATCGTTATGCAGGTAAGATATATAATTACAAACATCACTAAGACTGAGGAGAGAGAGAGAATCGTGATCTCGCTGGAGGAGGGGGAAGAGGCGCCTCTTGCCACACGTCAGTCATCAATTTCAGGACGCAGCTGAAAACCCTCAAAAAATAACGCCAGGAGAGGAATCGCGGGTGGCGGATTTCCAGCAGCAAAGCCCTGCTCTCTGCTGCCCGTGCACAGGCTCTCGTTGGAGGTTACGGAGACACAGCTAACTCCAACTTCACCCACACAGCGCTCTCAGTGACAGGCAGTCTTGGGGTCTTAATTGCCAAGCACTGCTTCTGTCTTATAATTGTTACTGTGATCGGAATTTCAAATAGTCCCAAAGCAGCAGTTAGTCAGAAAATCTATTTCTAGGAGATAGTCGATCTTTCCCCATCCCCCAAAGCCCATGGCCAGGACAGCTGGCTAATAGACTGAAGGAATTCATCGTAACCACTGGGGACCCAATTAGCAGAATGGAATTGGGTGAGGGGAAAGGGAAGAGGAAATGCCAGTTGTTTCCTACTTACCATATTGAACTGCTGCTGCAGCTTTTCGTTAGCATAGTTGATGCAGAACTGTTCAAAGCTGTTGATTTCAAATGTCTCAAATCTAAAATATGCAGATACTCAAAATTACTAGTGCAGTGAAAAAAAACAGATTAAATTACCCCATAACTTCAAATTCCCTCCCGCCAGTCAAATTCATTGCATTACTCCAGGCACAACCAACCACAATCAAGCAACGAAGCACACAGGGAAATGGCAAATTGCAGTACATGGGCAATTCAGTGATGCTCCCTCCTTAGGTAGGGATGAGGAACACAGGGAAGGGACTGATGTTCCTGAAGAGCGTGTTAGTTATCTTTTGTCCTCTCTTAGAAGTGCCACCCTGGAGGAACCATGAGATGACAGTTACACCCTTGTAACTTTCCCCAATGCAATACATAAAGGAACTACCAACAGCAAAAATCTGAAATCCCACTATAAATGTCAAACCTGAAAGGCAAGACAAAGATCTTAGATAGCATGTCAAAACCAAACACCTACTTCCTTCAGCTGGAATAAGCAGCTACCTTAGCATTTTTTTGTGTAATCCACGCAGCGCTACATGATAAAGACAAAGACGCTTTGCAGTAAGATAATTACGTAAGAGGTGTCATATCTCTGACAAAAAGACTCACCCATAAATGTCCAACACTCCAATGAAAGAATGCTGTTTTACAGTAGCGTGAAGGGCTTTGTTCACATGATCTACAATCCAGTTAAAGAGATTAGCATAGATATGTTTGGCAAGTGCATCTCTGGCATTGATGGCATGAAGTTTAGAAATTGGCTTGATGTAGGTTTCAGTGGCAGTTGCAAGCTTTCTATGGCAAAGCCAGTGGGCCATCTCTTCATACTCCACACCCATGAGGTCGCAGAAGATGGTGAGGGGTTCATGCTTGGGCTAATAAAAACAATCTCATTAGGTCTTGAAACAGTATTACCAATAGCATGCATGCAATCATGCAATCAGAAGAACTGCCTGCCTGCAGTGATCCAACAATAAGCAGCAACAGCATTTTCCTCAGCTCTTCCTCCTTCAAAATGTAACAAGTTCCCTACCCACTTATCACATTCACATCGCTGAAGTAAATTAGTGAATCACAGTTTCCCCAAAGGCATTTTACTATACTTGTGTTCACCAAGAAGCCCCACACAGGGAACCTGCAACCTTCGCAAAAATGAATCACCTAGCTTCGCAGGGATGGACGTGGTATTTTGAATTCTTGTAACTAACTGTCTCAGTTTTGAGTGTCTCGGCTAGAGGAATGCAGAGGACAGGACATCAGCTGTGTGCTGGGGACAGAATGGACTGTAGGTCCGGAGTGGTGCTCTCATCTGCTCACATACATCCATGGCAGGGAGTGACAGGCAATGGGGCATCGCAGCCCAAGCCAAGAATGAAGAGGAAGAAGTGTGGAAGGGCTTTAGTGCTCTGGTCTTATTTAACTCTGTATTTAACACAGTGTTTTCTCAGTGAATTCTGGAGACAAACATTAAGAGACTGGAGCACATAAATGATGTTCTCTAACTCTCGAATTGGACTGTACAAGTGAAAACATTGACCTTTGTTTAACTGGTTAAATCAACTAGCAAGACTTGCACACTGAGATGGGTATATAAGATTTCTGCATAAAAATCTGTGCAGTGCATTCAGCACTCAATGATACTACACCTCGTGACTAACAAGCAAACCGATAGCTAGAAATCAAGGAGGACCAACCGGTCTTTCCTCCTAAGGAACTCCCCTAACACTACTTCCTCATCACATTCACTTTGCACCCGGTGGCTCAACAGCACGCTGACAAGCAGCGTCTTGACAAGGACAGATTACAGGGGACTGTTACTACACGCCCAGTAGCTTCAGGGTACATCAGCTTTATCTTTCTATTTCCATGTCCTGACTTCTCTGGGGCTTCTTCCAAACCTTACAGCATACAGGCCCCATGGCAGTGCTGTCACACCTCCAAAATCCAGTTAACTGAGCATGTCTTCGTTCAGTTCAGCCATACCACCTTAACTGGCTCACAAGACAACAATAAAGTAATAATAATAATGAACACTGCAGAAAAGAGAGTCACATAAGGGTTACTCAAGCTGACATTAAACAAACTGATTCATTCACGCAGCGCCATGCGGAGCCCTTCGCTGAGCTCCCTGAAGCACCGCCATTGCATCACCACACCAGTGCTTCCCAGGCAGAGCGGTCTGCATGGCGACAGAGCTCTGCAATGACATGGCTATTGTCAGAGAACAGCACAGCTCAGGTAGCGGATGCCGTTGAGCAGACATTCACTGCCGCCTGCTAGATTTTTACCATGGTCAGGATAGGATTGCACAGGAACTTGCAGCTTTGTACTCACTCATTCAGTGGCATCCCTGCATTGGAGATACCCATTACAACACAGGCTAGCTCATCATGTCCTGGGGCTCATCAGCTTTTCTACCTGTGATCATTAAATGACGCTTTCTTTGTAGTGAAAACCTTTTTAAGACACACCAAAGAGCCAGACTGTTGCTGTGGTTTCACAGCAGCTATCCGTTAGATCCCACGGACAGATGGTGTCAGACCAGGCACACTGATCATCTGTGGCCCCATGAAGGACCTATTGTCTCAGCTCCAGAAACTGCTACTGCAGATTCTTGAGAAAGCGACTGATAGTAAAATGAGAAAAAAAGCCTGCAACTGTTACTACTATTTGAAGAGAGAGAATGATGAAGGCTGTGTAGTCCAGCAGTAGACATTCGAAGAAAGGCAAAAAGGAGAAACTAGTCACTTGTGAATCCAAGGAAGAGAAGAGTGATGAGCCAGGTCTTTTTTGTTTCTCATCTCCAGAATACGGACTTCAGTAAGAAGCCTTGGTCCTCACTGAATGAGGAGTTTTTTTTCAGATCAGACTATGCAGTCCTCATTGCTGACCTCCGCAAAGGTTAAAAAAAGACTGATAAAACCACAACGCTTAGATGAGTCACTCGAATCATATCTGTATATCATATGCTCACATCTAGACATCCCAGAGGACTTTGCGAAGCATTTGCTTTGCAATTATTTAGGCCATTTTGGCATGTAATGTTAAAAAAACCCATCCTGCAAAGCATTTACTGTGGGCAGTGAACATGTTTATGTAGGAATATAAAGATCTAGATGCCTGCCCAGGACTTCAAAGCTAGCCTGTCTGGTAGACTTTTCTAGAACAGATTGATTACAGTTTTGAAATGAAACTAAGGCAGCAACCGTAACAATACAGAGAGTACTGTCTAAAGCCCCTAAACGGAGAAGAGTTGAATCCATCTGCAAAAAGAACTGTGAAAATGTTAACAAATTAGAAATAAACACATTGCTTGCATTTTTATATTGTTACTCTTTTTCAGAAGAGGTCCCTGCAAACAAGCAGAGGGCAGAACTGTCAGAGTAGAAACCGTGCCCTTCAGTTCATCTACTACTCACGGGAATAGTGCAGCTGTCAGAATCCCGAGATGCAAACTCCACATTGCCCAAGTGAAGGATGCCAGCAAGGATTCGAAAAATTCCCATCTGGTAGGAATCACTAATCCCTGAAAAACGATGAATAAAACATTTTGAACGGAGAGAGAAATAAAGAACCATGAGCTGCAGTTGATGAAAAATTTTATTAAGAAGAGAAAAATGGTGACCACTGTGTGTTTTTTTCAGAGACTTTGGTATTTGACAGTACTGCTTGGCTCCACTTCTATTAAAAACATTTTACAACCAGATGAAAAAAAAAAAACAACACCTTTGAAATGAACCATTTTCAAAGTGCTTTGTCAGTGACCTCCAACACTGCTGCACCAAGGGAATCCACCATTTATGTTCATATAATGCCTGCTCCTCCTACACTAGATATGTGATTCCACTGCAACTTAAATACCTTCTTAATGCAATAAAAGTATCTCAGTCCCAAAGTTTATCAAACTCTCCTGTCTTTAAACACAACAGAGTATGAAGAAAATATACACAAACAATGTAGAAAACACTTGCTAATATATCAGATTTGGGATATGACTGTGTTTTACAAATTACCTAACAAAGTGCAGGCCTGCCTGGTGTTTAGCATTTCCTTAGCATCATCGACACCATCAATCACCGGGCTTCCACCTTGCTTTGTATAGTGAAAGTAATTTGCATTCCCTGTAAGAGACAAAACAAATCTTTTACACACACTGATGCAGAAATTCACAGCACATCTGTAAAGCAGTGTAATGATTAAGTTGCTCTTGGCAGAATCCATGACTTGAAATACATTAGTATATTTTTGCTTCATGGCTCACAGAACCCACTTATTCTGGAGAAAATTTTTTTCAAGATTTAACAGTGCAAATAAGTATTCTTAAGCTACCTGGTTCCTACAATAGGCCCTCAAGCATATTCTCTACCTAACCTTGGTTCAGACTTCCACACCCGTGGAATAATCAATTTGGAAGCAATTATTGTCCAAATCTCAGCCAACCACGCAAGTGGTAGGTGCAGAGTTGACAGCAGCAGTGCTTTGGAATTATGTGGCAGATATTATTATGCTATTATTGTATCAGGGTATTCAAAAAATTCTATTTTGCCCATTTTCTTCTTGTTTCTAATTTATGGTCTGGTTTAGTCTTATGAGTATCTGTAATCCAATCTGGCTGAGAAGTCATGGCTGGAGAACTGATAACTTCATACCACTCTGGCGACAGCACTGGGCTTCACTGGGAGAGCACTAGCTCTCCTGGGTACTGTGTAAATTCCTACGGTTTCAGTGGCCGTGCTTCCAACCACAGTAACAGACTCCTTTTCTTCTGATCTGCTAAGGTTTCAAGAATGCTGCAAGAGGAGTCTGCTAAATGGCTTCTTTAGTTATAATTACAGCAGCTCCCTTCTTTCCTGTGTCAGCAGATGTGAATCCTAAATGTGCAAGGATGGTGCAGAAGAGCAGAGAAACACTTTAAAACCAGAACGGTATTTCAGAAATCAGCACTGACAGGCTGTGCAGTTTTCCCACTATGAAGCTAACTTTTAAAAATATACAAGAAGCACTGAAATGTATACTGAATTTTAAAAATTATGAGGTGATTGCCTGTCCCAAGCTCATCATCATGCCTTTCTTTTACAAAGTACCAGTTCCTCTTAAATGAGAAACCCTCCCTTTATCAACATTTTAATTTGAAAAATGAAAAGTTTCACTTATCAATTTTGTGATCACCAGATTAGCAGAGATGGTAAAGTAATTGTTGGTAACAGCCCAAATAAAAGTATGCAGACGCAAAATAAGCTTTTCAGGTGCTTATACCAGAAATGGTAAAATTTTCTAGTAGCTGGAGCCATGGAAAAAAGGTTTTAAAGGACCATGAGAAGAGAATTTCACCCTTGCCACTGGAAAGCTACTCTGGAATCCAGGACATAGTAAGTCCTAGTGACTACAACTGCAGTGTATTAGAGTATGCTGAATAAACAAATCTGTTACTTTTGTTTTATCTAAAAACCACGAAGTCTGAGATGTGCCATTTTAGTTATTTTCAATATATTTTAGTATCTAAAGGTTTAAAAGTTTAGAATTTAAAAGCCAGCAATTCTTCTTTTGGTTCTATGGCTCAAAAAGCTCAGAGATGCTGCTTTGTACCTACAATTGCTCAACACAATGAATATGAATTTCATACCTAATCGTAGAGTTTTAAACTCAGGTAATGCTGCAGAGGCACAAAGTTGGTAAAAGATGTGGTAATTTCTCTCCTCTTCTGCCTTTAAAAAGGAAGTAATTGATTATTTTTCACAACTTAACAAGTGCCAGAAACATCCATGAGTAGAAAAGAATTACTATGTTTAATGCTTTCTCTAGCGTTACATTAAGAACACAGAAACCGTATGGAAAAAGGAAAGACAAATCAGCTCTATCATTTCCTTCTTGATTAATTTAATCCATTTTCAACAGCAAGAAGCATGCAGACATTTTAATTTCAAAAAAATGTATGATTTCACTTTTCAGAACTGCAGATTACTATTAAATATAGATCACGATTCTATGGGTGGGTGAAATGATCATACTTAAAAGCTTTTCATTTTCCAAAAATAACTAATACCATTCGCCTCAGCATTTATAGTAAGCTGGTGAAGGGAATATCTTTCTTGCCAAGGCAAAGCTCGAATTTTAAAATGAAGGACAAACACAGCTCAGAAGGTTGTGACTCATGACCAACACCAAAATTCTGAACTTAAGCTCTCTAAATTTCACAACTTCAAAACAAAACAAAACAAAAAGATTGTCTTCCAGGTAAAGCATGTGCAAGAAGTCTCTCTTATTTTTAAAATATACAACAGTACTTCATGTAACACCCCTACACAATGCAAACTGTAATTATTTGGTTTATACCTTTAGGCAGCCAGTCAAGGATAAGTCCATTTTTACTGAGCTCTAGACTATAAGGTAGACAAAGACGGAGGGGAAGTATGGGAGACAAGTTTGCGGATCCGTTCAAGTATGAAATACCAAAATGAAGAGAGTTCAAGAAAGATGAAATTACATATTCTCATTTGCCTAAATAATGGCAATTAAGATTCATTCCTAATTATTGTGATAGCAGTGGGTTTTAACAGGAGGATGAAAGTGAGCTAAGATGGCAGCTTTACAAACCACAACAGAGAGCTCTCCTTGAGCATGACTGGTTTCTGCTATGTTTTGAAGCTCTATTCTATAATACTATGGTAAGCACAAACTCATATCTAGTAATGCACTGAAAGTATTTAATGTTTAAATACACAGCCTTTTCAATACACATTTTACAACTATGAATAATGAAGGGCTGACTTGGTTTTCCTTTTCTCCCCCTCCCCACATGTGCTATATTACAAATACACTATTACAGCCATCTCTTAGGAGAGATAACTAATACCAGCAAGCAATAGCTTTTTTTTTTTTAGCATAGTCACACAAATATACAAGATGATTGTATCAGTATTACCTGAAACACCACTCTTGATTTTTCCAAGAGGTAAGTTCTCATGTTAGCACCAATGATTCGATACCTCTTATCAAAACCAATTTCAATGTATTTCCCAAAGCGACTGCTGTTGTCATTCCTTGTAGTTTTGGCATTTCCAATAGACTGAAAAAAGGGAATATTGTAAAGGTTAAACAGCTTTTAGAAATTATCAAATCTATTTAATCATCTACATGGCTCATAAACACTTAAGTACATTAATTTTTTCCTGGTTTCAAAATAATCACGAATTTAACAAAGAACAATCTCCGCCTGGCCAGCAAGTTACATCAAAATATGGTTATTTCACTAACACAAGATTGGGAGCTGATCTTCCTAGCAATGATTTCACTTCCATGTAGTCTAATTTTCCAGCTAAAAATCCTTTCTTGCTCTCTGAAGTCTTTTAAAAGGAATTTAGAATGCTTACATACACCCAGATTTCTTCTAAGGACTTAATAAATTATTTCATGTATGTATGTGTACAGATATACGTATAGTACTTGCAACCTCTGTAAGTCTACCTATCATAATAAACCCGTAGTCCAGCAAACAGTCCCTATGTTTTGTCTGGCTAGCAGTTTATTATTATTATAACTCTATAATCAACCACATTTCCAAACTACTTCTGCAAACATACCATTATAAAATATTTACTGTGTGCCTAAATATAATCTAAAAATTAACATGTACAGACTCACATCATTTACGTGAAACTGAATCCCTTCTGTAGCAGCTTGGTTACTGACTCAGAGACAGTCTTCAATGCTGCCCTACGTGCCTAACTTTCTTAGATTAATTCAATACAGCTTCATACACAATAAACAATATTTAATGTATTTCCTCTATAGTACATGGTCTTGGGATGCCCAGGGCAAATGATGACTGTGGTTCCTAAATGGTCTTGGTGCACCTCTGCCTTACCTCATCAGCGTTAGGATTCACCCTGCAACAGGTACCAGCTGGATATATCAGAATTCAAGGCATGCAAACCACAACATGCTGGACTTCATAGAAGAGCATTTTCTCTTCTCAATTAGATCATGTTTTAGACATCATACAGCAATTCACCTTCCAAAAAATCCTAAAGATATCTCTGTTATCAAAAGGAATGGAATTTGGAGTAATTCAGATACAGCACACTGCCTTTTATCGTATGCCACTGTATGTTATCAAGTACCTAGCTGACGTGCACCATAGCTAAAGAACACAGAGCTGTATCTATGTCCTAGTTTCCTAGTTCACATAGCCATTCATAGGAACTCTGTACTGAAATAAAACTTGGGAAAAACAAATGAGAGCAAATAGCAATGCTGAGTATCGGTATTCCAAACCTGTAAACAAAAGGCCAGTAAGTCAGGAAGGGTACAACTGGATACAGCACGGGAAGCAGGGATTAGACCCTCAGAAACCCCATTACAGCAGCAGCAGCACGCACGCCTGACTGAGCAGATGTCAAAGTGGGTATCAGATGAACAGCTGCTATAAAGGATGTACGAACAAATTGCATCTCTCCAGTTCTAAGAAACACCGAATTCATTCAAACTGAACATATTCAAACTGCATTTCCTGTGTTTCAAAATCATTGCTACTGTGATATACTTTGGTGGTGGTGGCAGCAATGTAATATTACAATATTTCCAGAAACCAATTACTACTTCAAAAGGTATTACTTATAAAAACAGTTAAGGAAGTCTTTGGTATTATATGATTGCTTACCAGAGTACATACTAAGCTGTACAATCTGCATAGCTACACAGGGTAACAAAGAATGAGTGGCAGGAAATTACATGTAAAGATGTTTTTTAAGACTTGACAACTTCTACATTTGCAATAGGAAAACTGTACATAGTTATTGACTACAAAACTAATTATTCAAATAGTTGCTAGAAATGTATAGTGGTCACTTGATATTACAGAGTATTTAGTAGGCAAAGATTATGTGAAATTCTGACACTAATGATGCTAGCTCATAAAATGCTGATGTTTAGGTTGTCCAAATAGATATCAAAACATAAAATGACCTTCTGCTCCTAAGATTTTACAATCAACTTAGCAAATGAGGAGTTTCCTCTTTCTAAAATGAATTACTCATTTTCTTCCTAATCTACATAGGTTAACTTGTGTTTCTGCTGATTTATCAACTGAAGAGTTCAAAATGTTAATTTTTCTATCCTAGAGTCTGTCTCAACGCCAGATTTCACAACACTCACTCTAAAGCTTATTTAAAGTTCAAGTGTTTGAAGTCAAAAGGATAACTTTCATCCAATTATAACAACGGTTAAAATGATTGACATTTTAGATATACCCAGGTTCATGAAATTGCTGTTATCCCTAGAAAATAAAAATAAAGCACCACCATTGCTTTTTAGTGGATTAAAAAAGGTATGGATAGAAAGTTCATTTCTAGTTCTCACTTTAAATTTCCTTGCTTTGGAAATTAAATCAGACAATTAGTGGTGAGCTGATGGCCACTGGCTGGGAGGTGGGGTCCAAGGAGTGAGAAAGAAGGTTGTTTGGTTTAGGCTTTGAGACCAAACAAAAGAAGTGGTGCAGGGAAACCTGCAGCCAGTTTGCATTTCACCCAGCAAACAAATAGCAAACTGCACACCCATCCTGCAGAGTCTCTTACCGTAGCTGTCACTCAGCAGACAGGCGGTGAGGACGCGGCCGCCTGCCTGGCACCAGGTACCACCTCTGTGGCATGCACGGGAAGGCAGAAGAGGCAATCAGCACCCGTGGTCCTGTTAGCCACCCAACGAATCTCAACGTGGCCAAGAGTGCTACGACACTTACTGCAAACGCTGGAGCAGTGAAAGGGGTACTCTGGGATTAGCTCACACGTGCAAAACTGCCATTGCTCCCCAGGGCCCAGGCTGCTGCCGCTGGGGTAGGTACAGCTCAAGACAAGGCTCAGCTCCCCTGGCTTCCTCCCATAGCTGGACATTTGGATCCCCCAACAGCAGAGCCCACTGCTCATCATGGCACCACTTGTTTTATCCCACAAGAGAGTTTCAAAAAAACACCACACAGCACCACAAACCAGGCACAATTACCTTGTGACAGAACACAAACTGTGATGGGGCAGTATAGTTTGAGTATCATGAACTCCTCATGCCAGGAGGAAAGAAGGAATAAAACATAGTTCATTTTTAAAAATACCTGAGAAAGAAAACAATGGCAGCATTTTGTATTTCACATTTCACTGCGTGCACTCCATTTACTCATGCCTATCCACTAATACTTCACGCTATTGCATAGAGATGCTAAACATTTACCAAGGCATCAGTCATCCTAAGCATTTTCTTAGGTTGTCCATAGGCGTGTGCATGTGCCTGCCTATGGACAGTGCTACTTCTCTCAAGGAACTCCCCCAAGACTGTTTCTCTCTGGTGAATCATTTCTTACCATAGTTCCTCAACTTCAGCTACAACCTGAATCTACACAAAGGCAAAGACACAAAAAACAATTCAGATGAGCCTAAGAAATGTTTTCTGCTTGGCCCCAACATCAGAATTACAGCATCTCCTGAGCTTCCCAGAGAACAGAGAACCTGAAACAGGAGGGAACTGCAGATGTTATGTCACAGCCTATTGCCAGCACCTGTGCTCCCAAGCCAGTGGCCCTGGGACTTGACTACAGTTAGTTACACAAATTTCCAGAATTGAAACATTAGTCTGAGCTAATTGTAGAAAAAATACATCTTCTGTCGTGCTTTTCCCCTCTGAAAGAAACTGCGTGCATCTCATGTAACTTTGCTTTCTCAATCTATCTTCCCTAATCACATTTCCTAAAACTGAACATTTGCTTTACTCAACAACTCTCTTCACTTCAAAGTATAATCCACCTGCCCCCACTGTGTGATGTATAAGTTCAGTGGGTAAGACCAGAAGTTTTAATCCTCTTTGGAATTTTACACACAAAACCAGTCTTCTGCACTTGCATTTGGCCAGCGATCTGGGAACTACCAGTTTTGCAAAGCTGAATAGATTTAAAGCAGTATTCATATAAAAATTACTTTGTTATGTGAAATACATTAACAATACTGAAACATTACCTCCCGTCTTCTCTCAACCTTTCACCTTCGCAACCTTACACAAAATGATGCCTAAAGCACCTCCCGGTAAATGGATTAAAACCAAAATTTTAAAATACATATATTCTAGGTTGTTTGATCCTTAAAAAAAGTATGGGCTGCTCGCTGTATTGAATGCTTATGTTAGCCCCAAAATAGTAACTGCAGCTGGAGGGTGGGGGTTAGTGCAGTAGCTGTCTTACCTCCATGATGGGGTTGGAGGCCAAGACTTTCTCCTCAACATTGGCTTCACTGGCGGATCCACTGACCGTAGCAAAGTACCTCATGGCATACTTAGCAGAGACGGTCTTTCCGGCTCCAGATTCCCCACTGACAATGATTGACTGATTTCGCTCATCTCTGAAACACAAACACATGTTAATTACCAGCTGTTCTCTCAAGGACACTTATTTTTTGTGCCCCCACTTGGCAACAACACTTCCACCATAAACGTCAGCAATACAGTGATAATGTAAATGCATGTGGCAGAAACAAGGCTGTTAGTGACCAAGCTGCCTAATGGCTGATTGGACTGCCTGCGACCAGGATGCTCAGTCAGGATTGATGCTGCAGCCACAGTCCAGCCAGCCAGCAGAGCTGCTCTAGAGAACCTGGCTACAGTAAAGTACCTGTTACCACTATTCACTACATGCTTCTGCAGCTACTGCTATCCAGAGTCCCTGGTAAAGTGCTCCACTAAATTATCAGTGCTCATTAGTAAAGATCATTAATGCCCTCTTGCAGATAGAGAAATCAACAGCAGAGTTAACAACAGAAACCTTTTGTCCTTCTGATTTAATCACCAGCTTTTCCCAGAATTTTTCTGAATCTGAAAAATTCAAGCAGGGCTGTTCAGGACACAAATAGTAGCTCTGGAGTGAAGACGATCCCTTTGTTGTGAAGTAAGTTCTTCTCATTTAAAAAAAATAATCTCCATTTGCTACTAAAGTGATTTTCTTCCATCTCAAAGGGGGGTCTATCCATAAACCCCAACTGTATGACTAATAAACACACTACAAAATAACAAGGATAGAAATTAGCATTGGTATAGCCTGAATCTTTTAAAATAAAGACCATACATGCTTTATACAGTATTTTGTTTTTCCAAAGCAAAAGAAGTTTAAAGGAATGATGTTTCAAAACACTCCTACGAGCTGGGTGAGCTTAACTCTATCCTACATACTGGAAAGTAGAGAAAGAAGGAATAAAATTTTACCCCAAAGATTTTCAGAGCTGGGGCTGGAACATAGAAAGTACGACCAAGCCCCTGACCAGGCTGCACTTAGAGCACAGTAACTGTGAATGAAACTTCAGGCACGCACATGTTTGGGCAGGAGATATACAGTCTGCACAGCCTCCAAACGCCTGCTGAGGCCACCAGTAAATGCTGGGCAGGGGAAGCAAAGAAATATGCATGGAAAAACTATTTGTGGTTTCTGTAAAAAAGCTGCTGATGAAATTATTAAGCTAAATTACAGATCATGTTGTTACTCTCAAGCTGTTACCTATCTTCAAAAACATCCCCAAGCCCCCAGATAAAATCATGACTCCAGCATCTACTTTGTGTTGCACAAAGACATAGGCTAAAGGAGCCACTGGCTACGTCATGCATCTCCAGGAGAGCCAAGGTGGGATTCCTTTAACCAAATGAAGGCATCGGCGGAAGCAGGTTTTCCACATTTTGGTAAAAGGAAATTACTTTAAATGGTTGGCTGCTGGTTTAAATTTAATAGCAAAGCATTAAGAATATCAAAGCAGCCTAATTTTACGTTCTCAACTTCCATCTAACACATGCGATAGGTGCGAATGACTACAGCACAGTTCACACATTCAGATACACCAAGCTGTCAGTCTCAGTGGGAAAGTTGTGGGAAAGCATAACTGTCTAGCTTGATACCAGGTTGTGTGAAGTCCATGTTACGTAGACTGAACCGCCAGAGATACCAGCCTCGGCCACAGGAATATAAAAACACCTGCCCATGAGACCCTTCCTTACAGCCATCAGGCCTGCTGCGCGCACTCCTGAGGGAGGTCTGTGGTGCTGGGATGGCTTGTGGTGGCAATGAAGATTTCCAGCTGGGAAAGGAAGAAGAAACACTCTTGCTTCTTCCCCATTCCGCCCTCCCTGAGTCCACTGGCAGTAGACAGACATGCATGAGGGACAGCCTGTAGCTCTGCACGTCAGGAGGTGGTGCAAGTTGGGTGACGGCTCCCGTTCAAAAAGAGCAGCGGATGGACATGGGAGAAGTCCAGCCAAAGACCTAAATGGGACAACCAAAACCAAACAATTCTCCTCTCACACAGACAGTTCCTGCAGTGAGTCACAGAGAACAAGTTCTTCATAGGACAGGCAGTGCTCGCTCTTTATTCCTCCACTGCTCTTTCACATAGAAAAAACCCCAACCATACCATTATAAAATATGAAACTTCTGGTCTGATTTCAGGAGCTGCCTAACACAGGAGATGGGCAATGACATAACAAGCTCTTCAGAGCTGTAGAACACCAGCCGTTTCATGTATTAAATATCATTAAATATATGAAGACTCATGAAGCTCCAGTCCTATGAAATGTATCTTCTGATGATTAAGCTTATTTTTAGCTTAGTTCCCATACAGAAGGCTTTCAGAAAACAAAGTAATGCAACCTAAGTACTACAGACTTCTGCCAAAACTGTCAACAAAACCTAACTCTGTTGCCAAGAGAGGAACATGGAAATAAAGGCGTCTTATTGTAACTGTCACATCCCTGAAGGACACGTGTGTGAGTGTGGCAAGCGCACACTGGTTTTGCAGTCCCTAGTCCCTCCTCGGGAGCTTAGGAGTGGTAGGAAACACTAAGCTCTTCAGAGCGCTGCAGAGGAGGGAGTTCCATGTTTTCAAAGACAGTAATGAAAAAATGAGGTTGAAATAATTTCTCCTTAAGAATACTGTTGCCAATTAGCTTAGAGTTTCCTTCCCCCGCGTCATAAGATACGAAGATGTACTCTTCTCCTTAGCACTCATTCATGTGCTCAGGAATAAGGGATCCGTTATTATATTACTGTATAAGTACATATACACATACACTTCTCATAAATTCGCCTAGAAAAGATATGGCTGGCTCACTGTGAGCTGAAAACGTTGCTGCCATCTCTTCTGCAATGAATATTTGTGTTTGCGGCAGCTACAGCACTCATGAGAAACAAAGGGCTCGCTCATTGTCTGCAGCGGAGTCCTCTCGCGTCGCCCCGCCAGCGCTCCATCCATGCTCAGAGCCGCTCTTGTCTTCGGAAGTACATCAGTCCATTGTTTTGCTTTAACACACTGGAGCGACCATCCTCTAGCATATTATTCTTTCTGCTTTTTGGCAGAGAGAAAGGAAAAGACAAAAAACCAGCCAAGATCACACTCAACATTTGAAGAAGGAGAAAGGACAGTGTAACGTAACACCCCAAACGCAACAACAGCAGGGGATGAGCTGTTACTGCCACAACCCCAGGAAGACCTGGCACATGGACGTCCTACCACAGGCAGCAAGACACTTAGTCTTTCAAGAAGGAGGGTGGGGTAGCCCTGCCAGGCAGCCATGTCAGCTCAGCAGAGGGCTCTTTGATGTCATTAAACTTTAAAGAAACAAAATGCCACACTGGAAAGAAAATAACAAGTTAAATAGAATCAAAATACCTTGGGCAGTGCATGAAATGTGCTGAGAATTATTTTTAAAGGCTTGGTATAAGCAACGGTCAGTCTAAAATATAACCTCCGCTTATGCCACATGAAATTTTCATAATCAGGCTGCATTAAAAACAAAACAAAACAACAAAACCACAAACCAAAACAAAGGAAAAAAATCCCCAGAAAACACAAGTAACAACACCCCGAGTTCTTTCTCAGGTATAAATAAGACTTTTGAGTTATTTTTCGCTAAATCATTAGCCCCCAACCTTTGACCTGACATTCTGAGCACTTAACATGCCACCAGTCAGGAAAAAAGCTATAATTAAAACTTCCAGCCAATGAAACAAGGAAGTAGGGCAACAGCACTGTGTGTGACACCACTGTGCAGCCTGATGCCACAACCCGTTATCTATGCAATGCTTCTTCATCTTCTTGGAGCTTTTTCTCTGAAGAAAGCACATAATTAGGCAATTTTAAAATTAAGATTACTTCTGAATGGAGGGAAGATTTTAATTCTGCTTTTACAAAGAGAAATGAGGGAAAGCAAGCTGGGAGACAAGAAAGTGAAGGAGTCCTCTTTCACCCAAAGGTGGATAATGATCACATCCTAGGATACAGAACTATGTTACAGTGATATGATACTAAGCCAAATTATCTTGAGAAAGAAGTGTTTAACCCCAGCAGACTGAAACAGATCGACTGGGAGCAGTTTACCATTCACAGAAACACAAAGTATTATGTTCAGGCATCGGTCAGGATCACATTCAGCTTTTGCCATTTCTGAACTGTGCAGAAGAATAAAGGAACAACAAAACCAAAATAAAACTTCAGTTTTAAGATGATAGGCCCAGACATTTCACAAGCTCAGATGTGACATGATAGGCTGAGACTGCTGCAGTAGCAGGGGACCTGATTCAGAAATCTTCCATATCCATTCTCTCAGGCCTATGCTTTAAGAGTCACGTGAAGGTACCAACTATTTCTTGCCAAATAAAAGAACCGTAACACACTATGGAATAAGTAACTGGTAATTTAAAATAGTGTTATCTATCACAGAAATAATGCTGATGTCTAATTTTGAAAGATAACAGTCAGATGCTGCATCCAAGCCATACAGAACTCCACTCCTTATGACAAGTAATGGCCACAGAATGAGCAATAAATGTCACTAATTTTTCATATCATAATTCTGGTAAAGGACAGAAACAGATTTGTGCATAGGCTGGTGAATTTTAAAGACAATTTTGCTTTACCTACAAAATTCCATCGACAGGCAATATGTTTATAAGGAAATTCACTGTCAGAGTGCCAAAACAGAAGAGATGTAGACTTACCTAACTCCTGGAAACTTGAGATTACAACCTACATTCCAGCAGGGTTTTTTTTTATACTTTGAAAAACCATTGCAACATTCAACACTGATGACAGCTTCTGCTCAAAGGAGGTTCAGCGTTGGGGAAAAAAAGAGTGCTACAAACTGACTTGAGATACCTTGCATGCAAAAAAGGGTTTTGCAGAATATGAATGAAATGACAATGCACAAGAAACTAGAAAGTGGTTTAAAAAACAAATCTTGTTTTCAAGATGTGAAAAAAAACCCCTTTGTTGAGGATGTGCATATATCTTAATGCAATACTTTTAATAGCATTGACGACTACTAATTTAAATTCTTTATTTCATAGAAATCTAAGGCAGATGCTTTCAGAAGGGCTCAGAATGGCGGAAACACTACTCCCATGGGGTCACAGCTGTCAGCTTCAGTGGAAGCAAGAGCAAGACTGTCACTGGGCACCTTCAATGTGTACAGAGTGCTGCAACAACACTGACTAATCACTGATAGCTGTCATTATCTAAGGCAGCTTTTAACAACTTCAGTTGAGCAATGGAAAAACTGAGGCAAAAAAGAAAAAAAGGTGCAAGAAATTAAACATTAAAGTTACTAATATTAAAGGCAGAGTTGTCAATTTTCAAACAATTTTCATTTCTGAAGATCATTACACCCACTGGTTCTCTCAAAAACCGAAACAGCTTACTGCATCACAGCCATTATTTCCATAGCAAACTGTCCAAACAGATCACGATAATCAAGACATATAGACTGAAAAATCCCTACAGAAATCTTTGTTTACCTTCTTCCTCTATACCAATAGAAAATCCCTCTCTGAAGCAGGAACACTAAAACAGTTAAAAACCTACCCATCAATAAGCGTTTCAGAAGGGATTAAAAAAACCCAGAGCTATTCAATTTAATCATCAAAGCACAACATTGGTTTTGTGTTTTTCTGCTTCCTATGACTGATGCATCGGATGTGTCACTTGATCTTGTCTTTCAGACTCATGACTCCACAGCAAATAACGTCAAATAGACGTAGATAAGCACACACACCACAAAAACATCAGCCTGGGAAAACAAACGAAAGGAATACAGAATTATTGACATCAGCCTCAATATTTGTATCAATCTATCCATACCCAAGCCACCAGCATCTCTACCTGGCAAAAGTGTATCATTAGCTGCTGATTTTAAAAGATTCTGACATGGACTTTGAAATGCTTGCCTGTGATGAACTACTTCAAAGTTGAGTTGTCTCAATGCCATATAACATAGATGAGATTGGCAGAAAAGATCAGAGTGAGATATCCTTAATATAAAATGAAGAGACTAAATAACAGGGCAATTTGATGAGAAGAACATTAGTACTTACTTTGCCTTTGATCCTAAATCATCTACGTTTGTTAACCTTGAGGACACTGCCACAGTGCTGATGTTTTCAAGGAAGCTTCTTGTCAGGACAGTTTGAAGGCCGCCACCCTCAGGACATCTTTGCCCCTCACTGCTCCAGTGCAAAGAGGTTTAATTAAATCTACTGCTTTTTTTTTTTTTTTTTTTGGTGGAGTTGCTCCTGGTTTCTTCTTTTCTTTTGGAATAACAGGTTTAGGTTATGGCTAAGGGCACCAACCCCATAGCATATGACAGTTTCATTTTTTTTATTTAAATCAAAACAGCACAAACTGCTGCTAAAGGCCTGATCCTGTGATCTTCAAACATTGAAATCTCCTACTGCTTCAATGCAAGAACAAGAACACAATAAATAGTTTTTATTTAATCTAGCAGTGACAGTCTGGTCTGCTTTATCTCACTGCTGTTCCTCTCCTGCAATTCTGGGGTAATAAGGTAGACTTGTAAGCCTGAAATTGCTTTACATTTTCAAACCAGTAAATTTTGAATGATCAAAGAACCCAACACAAACTCACACGGAAAGAACCTGTGACTCAGGGAACATTTGGGATAGGTCCCGCTCTCAGCATACACACATAATTACTATTAACATCAATGTGTGTTGTGCCCATTAAAGGCAGAAAAGGCACTAAGTGATATGCCATTCTACAGCTGAATTACAGCAGCAGGAAAACCAACCCAAGAAAATGACTTAAAAACTAATGACATTGCTGAAAGGTCAGATGGGATTCATTCTGAAATGCTGGCATGTTTGAAATCTTGCTGTACTTCCATTAGCTGCAGCTACTCTGAGAGCCACAGGATTAACCAGGGACCAACACAAACCTAGTTTAAGCTAAGTGACATGTTTTCTGCCCTGCGCCTGTAAAGCAGATTTCCAAACCGTGCAAGGATACACATACATACACGCAGCTGACATGATTAAGTGTCTCCAGCAATGCAAACATAACTCTGACCTAAGTAAGCATCCTATTTGTTGCAATCTCTCAGTGCCCCTGTTGCATATTTGTGACAGCGTATGACCAAAAAAAACCTGCAGTATCTACAGTCAGAACATTCACGCGTCTTTGTATCTGAGGGCATGACTAAACAAATCTGTTTAATACAGATCAGTTTCCCCCAGTGAGGCAGCTGTAACAACAAGAGCACAGAAAGTTTTACCAAATAACTTCTTCATCGATAAGATGAAATAAAAGAAGTTTACACAATGCAGTGAAAATAAAAGCAGTGTGGAAGCACTATCATTGTAACAGCTTTATCGATGTTTCCAAATAACTTCGAAGTCTTGACGACTAGAGGAATACATCTCATACTCCACCCGTTCCAAACAGCTTATTCAGTCTTGGAATAAACACCCACAGTAAAAGATTTTAAACTCCTTTCTTGTGAAATCCATTGGCTTTCATCAGGTATCAATATAAAGTTAAGAGTTCTCTGTAGTATCGAATATTTTGTGACCTTCACAGAAAGCAGCTTGATTAACTTATTAAGAAATTTAGGAAGGAACTTCCCAGCCGCAGAAGGCCAGCCCCAGCAGGCTAAAGGGAGCGCTGTCTTCAAGGGACTGGGCACCTTCTAACACAGGAAAGAGGATGCATAGCAGACGAATGCAGGCAAAGGAATAAAGCAACAGAAGGACAAATCCGTAGTATAAGATGAAATGATAAGGCTTTGTACACCTCATCTGAAGGCTCACTAAATAGGTCTGGCTTCAATAAATGCTGAAAGAAATAGTGTTTCTTAAAAACACCAGTGATTGTAAACTTGAAACCAAAATACATCCATTTTTTTTTTCCCTAGAACACTCTTCGGTTTTCAGCACGAAATGTGGTTTGGGAGAGATACAAGGATTTTTTTTGCAGAGCTCACCAGCCTGTGCTCTCCCCAACACCTGCCCTTCCCAGTCCCCCGTCAGGGTAGGTCCCAGGTTCACTCTTCCAGCAATCGTGCACCACTTTTGTGCGACGCTTCCATTGTTACAGTTACCTGCTTTTCTAAAAGACCAAACCTGCTTTTTACCCTTGCCCTAAAATGAAAGGCAGCTGTAAAACCCGCCAGTCGTGGAAGGTTTAACACAAGTCAGTGCAATATATTTAGCTTCACCTTTGCCTAAGTGCGGTGTTGTGTGGCAGTAAACAAGGCTGTAGATGTTTAGCAGCACTTGTTCACTGCAAAGGCCTTTGAAATTCAGGCCAGGGTGTGCAGCATCTGTTAGGAGCCATTATAAAAATTGGCAACTCTACAAACCCAGGATTTGCTTTTCAAGTAGAAATAATTTAACTGTTCAATAAATAAATAAGAAAGAATTCATTCAGCAGTTTTCTAATGCTCTCAGACCCATCGAGAGCAGCCGCAGCCAAGTCCGGGCAGCCTTCCTGTGACCTCTCTCATTGAGGGCAGGAGGCAGCATCTTGCCCTTCATCAACCTTCTGAACAAACTATTTTAATCACAAAGTTCTTTGCAGCCCTAAATAAGTTCTGTTATCCCCTGTTTCTGGATTTGGCTCTTGGCCTTCTTAGCATGGGAAAGCACCCCCATTTTGTCCTCTTACTTTCCAACTGCTTCCTACAGCCCACATAAAGCAAGCGTATTTTTCTATTCTCTCTGCATAGCTGCTGAGCCCCTCTCCCCAGGAGGTCACCTTCCTCTGAAGAAGTCTCTCCTGCAGCCAGGCAGCGCCAATAAGTGCCACCCCAGCGCTCTACCCTCACCTGTACTGCAGGAAACCCTTCTCCCTCATTTTTAGAGTTTCCTCCTTGCAGTGCTCCTTTGCACAGGTGGGCACAGCCTCTTCGTCCCCACAGAGCCACGTCATCCGGCGTTCCCAGTGCCAAAGCCTCCAAATTCACTTGTATTGGCACATCCCAAAAGGTGCGGCCTGACACAGACAATTATTTTTTCCACCCTCAAAGGGCTGTTGTGTGGATTAACAAGGTAACTTCTGTAAAACACCCAGAATGTGCAAAGTGCTATGTAAGCACTAAGGATTATTATTAGAGGCTAAAGTGCTTTGAACCATTCTGTGGCGATGTGACTGGGTGGGGGGGCAGGGGGCAGACAAAAGAAAAAGTGAGTTCTAGTGCTGTGCCCCAGGAGCAAGTGTCACTTCGTGCACAGAACAGCAGCCCCATTCCTCGGTCTGTTCCACCTGCACACCCTGCACCCATCGGTTTATTTTGACTATCTGGATCTAACATGCTCTGACCTGACGCATCCCAGTCTTCACAGATGCCACGCATTAAAAATTCAGAGATGCATTCAGCTGCACCTTGAGTCACAACAATGGCTCCCAACTAAGCAGTAAATTAATTCTCTGTAAAATCATTCCTTTTTAATAGGCATGGAACACTAGCCCAACAAACCATGTTCTTTAACCACATTTCTAAATATATTTCCAGTTTAACCCTTTTTTTAAACCTAACAGCATTTCTCACTGACATCTTCTTTAGCCGCCAGAGAAAAGAGGATATTCTGAGCACAGGACCAGGGGCTGAAAGCTCAGCACCTGGGTCCAACTCTGGGCTGATCCAGGCATGGCCATAGCACACCATCTCTGCCTTACCTGTCTTCTCTACAAGCAGAAATCGATATACCAGTATTAGAGGAGACAGACTTTGGTGAATGCTTGTAAAGTGCCTGGAAAACACGAAGCCTTCCGTGAAAGCAAACGTTATTATGCAATGTATGTTACCTGGCACAGACATCCCTTAACACTGCAGGAAATGAAGGCATGCAAAATATAGCATGTTCATTTTTGTGTATTGAAAACAAATTAGCTTTAGGAGATTGTTACCAGGAAACCCATTTAACTGCTGCGCTATCAATTACATACTCTATTCTCACGTATTTTGTTGCCAAGCTGGTGCGATCAAGTCATCAGACACTGGATCAGGATTTTTGATTCAGGGACTCTATGCTCTGCTTCTGCTGCCTTGGTGAACTCGCCAAAGTTGCTCTCCCACTCCCCATGTCTGTTTCAACTTATAAAATGGAAATAATGACACTGATCTCTTCTGTAGAGGACTTTGAGATCTGCTTCTGGAAAGTGCCAAACGAAGGTGAAATATTACTATTATACATAACTTGAATTCTCTTGAGTCTGTTCCAGCTGCAAACTCAGCCACTCCAAAACACCTCAAGTTCTTAAGCATCTTTTGGTGCTCTTCAACAACAGCTTGATAAAAACATTCTGCAATACTCTCAAAACCAGCAGATGTACTTTTTTTTTTTTTAAAATTAACAAATCGCACCACTTGCCATTTTAATTGTATCCAGGAGACACAGCTCTTGACTGTAAAAATGGCAAAAGGTGAAAAGATAATGAATTGATGGTAGCATCTCTCGACACATACAAATGAAGAAAACTGAGGTCAGCACATGCTGCAAAATCATGACAGATTGCACTCCAGAGGAGCACAAAGATGAGCCAGCACTATGCAACTGATTTATCCAGGGATTACTCAGAGGTCACTCCTGCAATAGTTTAGGAAAGCTCATTGCTTAGCTACCAGCAGGACACCTCACATGAACTCTAGCATCCAGCTACGACCACACTTAACCCTTTTGTTGCCTAAAAAGTCACTGCTCTGACAAGTAGGTCTCTGATGTTACTTCGATTACCCCATCTGCTGTCTTGTACCTGTAACATCACAAATGTCAGTCCCAAAGTGTAAGAGACTATTCCAAAATCACCTGTTCTCACCAGAAAGAAGAATTTCCCTTTTCATTCTAATTTTAACAACAAAGCCTGAGAAGTACCCCCTCTTTTCAAGGTAAGCATTTCATTTAAAAAGTCGTATGTCAAAGCCATAAGTCAAAGAAGGCCCTTGTATGTTTGTACAGTGCCCACCACAGCAGGCTCTCATTTCGTAAGTGGATGCAGATCCATGACGGGTTGTTAATCATCCCCCTTCTGACTTCTGCTAGGGGAGAATACAGTATCCATTTATCAGACACTTGGAAGCAAAGCAGCAGCTGATCACACGTGCATTTTTATAAGAGGACATCATCTTGGGATGCCTGGGATAACTGGAGACTGTCAGTCAAGGTGCTTTCAAAACACCTACTCAACAGCTCACCAAGCTCCTTTTGAACAAAAAGTGATAGAAAAAAATCTTCCTGTAGCTGAGAGCCATCAGACACATGCCAAACATCTGACAAAACAGAGAGACA
This sequence comes from Pelecanus crispus, assembly GCF_030463565.1. Lineage (NCBI taxonomy): Eukaryota > Metazoa > Chordata > Aves > Pelecaniformes > Pelecanidae > Pelecanus > Pelecanus crispus. The sequence continues at coordinate 14,578,959 of NC_134649.1, forward strand.
GCCTGCTTATTAAAGGTAATTTAATGAAAAAGATACACACTAACATTGAATAATTTATTACACTTTGTCCAAACAGAAAAAGCAAAACTTTGGAGAATGATGTTTTAAACACTGTTGCTTTCCATCCTAGTATTCATTGAGTTTTATAGGGATCTAATCAGTATGTAATGCTGTTTGCAGATGTTACTTTCAACCTGCACTTTGCTAGACAACTTCACTAATTAATTAGAAGGAAATCTCCAAGTTAATTTATTAAATTGAAAAGCACTGAACTCTGCTGTATTTGTCATCAACCACAAGTAGAATGGAACAAACCAGACCAACAAAGTGCTGATAAAAAAAACATTATCTTAATTACTGCAATATACCCTTACCAGGCAGGCGAAAGGTTCCCGTTTAGGAGCGATTTAGAACTTCTTTCTCTAATAGCATTAGGAAACTGATAACCATAAGTCTCATACATTAATGCAATTCTTAACAGTTTCAAGAGCATAATCATCAACATCTCTTATTGCAAACCATACAGTTAAAAACGGAGGCTTCTACTGAATATTACAAAGAAAACGAGCTGCACCTACTAACGGTTATGATTCCTACTAAAGCTGTAATGCTTTCCAGGGGGAAAAAAAAAAATCAAATACTTGGCAACTGATGCTTTTCTTCAGTTTTCATAGCTACCACAGAGGGGTAACTGTGAAGACTGAACAACTTTTTTGCTAATAATTTGGAAAAGCTGACTTACAAAAGTGGTATGCGTTGCAGTTCAAAGGGTTCAACACATGCAAACACCCACATGTTGACATTGTGGCTTGTATTTGAGACAAAAATAAGTTCTTCAATAATCATTTACTTACTTTTAAATCATTCATCTGCCTTAAACATTGTCCTGAACCTGTATACGTTTACTCAAATGAAGCAAGCTATCGACGAACAATACATTGCCTATCTGTGAGAAGAGAGAGACCTCTGAGTGCAGGTCCCAGCTCTTTCCAAAAGCACAGCTTGTTACAGCGGTTCCTGCAGAACCACAGCAGCCTCCAAACCCCTCTGCACAAAAGCCCTGTGGCCAGGAGAGCCCCTTGGACAGGTCCCCATCCGACCGATCCTGCTCCCTCCCACTGGGACACGTTCATGGGTGGATCTCCTGCTGCTCGGACGGAGGAAAAGATCAGCTCTGGAACCCTCACACCTGCGGTCTGGAGGATCATACAACCCAAACCAATAACGTTATTGGTAAGTATGAGGCGTACGTAACCCGAAGTCTAACACAATTTAAATGCAGTTGTAAAACTAGTTCATTGCTTATTTTGGGCACAGCAGAGGAAAGGTGTTGGAAATGAAGCTGTCAGTCTGTGCAGAGGAGCTGTAGGGGATGGAGAGAGAAAAGGAAAAAGGCACAGAGATACAGATGAGACGGGGGGAACAGAAGGAGAGAGCAGGGGCACAGGGAAGGAAAAAAAAAGGAAAAGAAATCATAATCCAAAATGAGATTAGTCTTAAAAGAGCTGTGCACATTTTCCTGTGCTGAAAAAGACAAGATGCTATTGAGCAAACAGTAATCACATATTTGATTGTCAGCTACGGGTAAAGACAAGCCATATTTCTTTCACTAACTCTCCACCGGAAACTGGTGACAGAACTGCTGTTGAAAGAGGAAATAATGGATGCCCAAATGGGCACACCACTTCACAGCCCACACATACCACACCATTTGGCTCACTCTATGCAGGAAATTTCACATGCAAAGATATCTTTATGTGTTGCTTTACACTGCAATTAACCCCAAGCAGTTGCTGAATGTCACTTCTCGCGCACAAGCCAGATGTGAGCTCCATCCCTGTCATTCCAGCAATCAATATTTTTGCACTGTATTTTTTCTGAAGACACAATGCAAATATTTAGTGTACAATCACTAGCTTTCCTGATTGCTGTCATGGGGCATTTTCTATGGCTGAAGAAGACCACAGAGATCATTTAGTTACAACCATGCACACAGAAAGGGTTTCTCACCTACAGCAGATGGAGTAATGAAGATGGCAAGAAAAAATTCTAAATTCTAAATCATTAAATTATAAGTTAACAAGAAGACTTAAGGAGTAAATATTTAGAAGAGCTCAGAGCTCACTGAAGCCTTATGGATAGGAGCATCATGACCAATTATTCCAGTGATCATTTAAACATTGAGTTAGGAAAGATTAGAAACAACAGAAAAATAAATCTCACCAATTACATGCATAAATGCAGACTAATGCCATATGAGTAGCTACCATATGAATATTCAATGCAATTATTAAAGCGATAATGAAATAGAATCATAAAATCATAGAATCGTTTAGGTTGGAAAAGACCTTTAAGATCATCCAGTCCAACCATTAACCTAACATTACCAAGTCCACACTAAACCAATCAAGGGTAGACTAGACTAAACCATGTCCCAAAGTGCCACGTCTACCCGTTTTTTGAACACCTCCAGGGATGGGGACTCCACCACCTCTCTGGGCAGCCTGTTCCAATGCTTGACTACCCTTTCCATGAAGAAATTTTTCCTAATATCCAATCTAAACCTCCCCTGGCGCAGCTTGAGCCCAGTTCCTCTCGTCCTATCGCTAACTACATGGGAGAAGAGACCAACACCCACCTCACTACAACCTCCTTTCAGGTAGTTGTAGAGAGCGATAAGGTCTCCCCTCAGCCTCCTCTTCTCCAGACTAAACAACCCCAGTTCCCTCAGCCGCTCCTCATAAGACTTGCTCTTCAGACCCTTCACCAGCTTCGTTGCCCTTCTCTGAACACACTCCAGCACCTCAATGTTCTTCTTGTATTGAGGGGCCCAAAACTGGACACAGTATTCCAGGTGCGGCCTCACCAGCGCTGAGTACAGGGGGACAATCACCTCCCTGCTCCGGCTGGCCACACTATTCCTGACACAAGCCAGGATGCTGTTGGCCTTCTTGGCCACCTGGGCACACTGCTGGCTCATGTTCAGCCGGCTGTCAACCAGCACCCCCAGGTCCTTTTCAGCCAGGCAGCTTTCCAGCCACTCTTCCCCAAGCCTGTAGTGTTGCATGGGGTTGTTGTGACCCAAGTGCAGGACCCGGCACTTGGCCTTGTTAAACCTCATCCAGTTGGCCTCAACCCATCGGTCCAGCCTGTCCAGGTCCCTCTGCAGGGCCTTCCTACCCTCGAGCAGATTGACACTCCCGCCCAACCTGGTCTCATCTGCACACTTACTGAGGGTGCACTCAATCCCCTCATCCAGATCATTGATAAAGATATTAAACAAGGCTGGCCCCAAAATAGAGCCCTGGGGAACACCGCTCGTGACCGGCTGCCAACTGGACTTAACTCCATTCACCACTACTCTCTGGGCTCGGCCACCCAACCAGTTTTTTACCCAGCGAAGACTACGCCCGTCCAAGCCATGAGCTGCCAGCTTCCCAAGGAGAATATTATGGGAGACTGTGTCAAAAGCTTTGCTAAAGTCCAGGTAAATGTCACAGACAATCTGATTTTCATTTTTAAATAACCAGCTGTGGAAATGTAAATCTGCACATTTTTTTTCTTTAACTTCATAATTCAGGAGTAAAAGGTGATTTGTTCAGAGTGTAGAAAGTATCACTGAAGTTAAAGGGCAGGACAACTAATTAAGGAATTAGAAACAGCATTAGAAAACAAAATTCAATGAGCAAACCCAGTATGTCCAAATGACAGAAAAAGTTCTTAAAGACAAACAAGACAAAGAAAAATAAACAAAGAGAAAAGGAAATAAATATTGAGAAACTATATAAACAAGATGTTACTTCAGTGTAGAGGAATTCTTTTCATTTTCATTGTGTGCTCAGATTTCATTTTGCACCTAGGAAAGTCCTGTCAGCTATTCATAAAAGAATATCACATTGTTTACAACATGTTGTAGACACAAAGCAATTCATTCATTAATGGAGAAGGATTATTTAAGATCATTTCCATGTTTATATAATTTCTCATCATCTGCTTCAAAAAGGAACTTCTACCGCATCTTATTGCTTGTTATTCAGGACAGCAGAATTGCTGGAGGGTGCAGCAAGAGCTGGAGAAGGCAATTAACACATAAAGCAAAAACCACAGCAGCAACTCTAACCAAAATCTCTGCCCCGAGTCGTCCTCTGACGGCAGAGAATGCAGATGGCGGCAGACAGAAATCTCCACTGCACAGGCTTCAGCTAACAAGCACACAGAATACGGGCGATCTGGCAATTTGAAATTTCAATTTCAGGTAAGAGGCAAGTCTGCTCCAGACAGTGGTTAGAGGCAGCTAGTGGAGAGATCCCCCTCCAACCTCTTCCTTCCACTTGTTAATATTAAGAACAAAAATTCTGGAAATCTGGATTACATCCATCACTGACATATAATTGTAGGTCACCGTACCATGCCTCAGACATAAAATAAGGCTAATAAATTCTTGTTTTGTAGAGCTTTTAGAGGGACTTGAGTAGCAAGCCTGTTTAAAACAACAATGATCTAGACTGCAAGAGCCACAATGCAGACGTGACTGTCATAACACACAGTTTTGCCTTTATATTCCCATACCAGATTATATGTCTATTTTCTTAGCAGAAAGGAAGGCAAATACCTCTGCCATTCAATAGTGCAGATGTAGGGTATTTTTGAAACATTGGCGATTTCGAAATTACCTTGTCATGAAATGTTGCACTGTACTGTACTGTTTTCTTTTGAAATTATCTATTACATGGGTATCATGAATCACCATATTCACGTACGCAGACGACCAACTTCACAGCATACAGAGCATTTTGTTAATTCTAGCTTTCATATGGATTCTTAAATGAACAGATAGCTAATTCAAAGATGAACACTTTATCATTTTCAACCCATTCTCCCCTTGCCTCCTCCTTCTGCAGTACGGCTTGAGGGCCATCGCAATTAATCCAGAGATCTGCCACTGTTTTACTTGATTAATTTGGTCATGGGTTGTATTGTCAACAAGGAAAACTCTATCAATAGCTTGCAGCTAACCAGTGAGGATACCAGGGACCATCTTGTTAACCAAAGACCACACACTAGCCCAAAAGATCTTTATCCTAGAAACAAAATATTTCAAAAACTCCTCAAATTGACAGGGTCCTGGGTGAAGGGGAAGAAGTTTCTAATGACCACTCTCCTTAGCTGACAAGTTCATTTTCATGCAATATTAAAGAAACGACGATTTCCTGCGCAGCTGTTACAGTGGCCTTAGAGACACCATTTTCAGGCACTCTGTGCAGTTGTCCCTCTGCTTCCTCTTAATTCTAGTCAACAACAGTCCCAGGCAGATTACGCAGCTGGGATTTTACCGACATGACTAGGAGCCTATAATAGCACTCATAAGCCAAGTGATTTTTTTTCTGTTATCAGTATCACATATAAATATGATACAGTTAAGAATCTGGCACTTTTCTCTTTAAAAAAATCCAATGATGATTAAAAAGTATCTCCACATTTTGCTAATCAAATTAAAACAACATAATCTTATACAGCACTGGGCTAATTTTAGACCTAAATACTGATGAGATCTGTGGTTATTCCTGTTACCTGTCAGTGGCCATGATCTCCAAGGCATTTGTAATGCTTTACTGTTTGCTAACTTAGGCCACTTACTAAAACCCTGAATAAAAGACAGATCTTGCAAAATATTTCATGAGCTATAAATTAAAGAGAAGGCCATCAGCCAGAAATTTTAAGTGTTATTCCTTTTAGAAAAAAAATGGATTTAAGACTAGTGGTCTACAAACCTGGCCATCTGCTTATATGCTTCTTCAGCCACCGCAAAGATATGTGGATCCATATCCCCCATATTTTGGCCACTGTACGCATTGATGATATCTTCGCCATAGATAGGCAGTTGTTCATAAGGATTTATGGCCACTAAGACAATACCTACAAAAGGAAATGAAACAAAAGGAATTATTAATAGTTGTTTCAAAAGAAAACAAATAAAAAAATGGGTTTAACACCAAGTATTGTTCTAACCTTTATAAAAATAGTAACTAGAGAAGAATAAGGATCTGATATTACTGACTTCAACAGATGTTTATTCTGACCACAGTTTTGTGTAAAAAAGTGTCAGAAGAGTTGACTTCTACCCTGCTTTAAGAAACACATCAGGGACAACTTTTTACCTTTTCTCTCTGCCTGCCTTTTCTAACACCAGCATGCACAAACCAGCCAGATTCTGAGTGTGCCAACTTGAAATACAGCCTGCTCAGTGCAGTAAACCAATGAATGTGCACTGTACTTCCCTGTGTTTTACCGTGAATTACAAATGATAATGTGATTTGTGAATTATAACTACTACCTGGCCTTGCTGACTGTCAGTTTGGATATGTGAAGTGTGTTAACCCTTCAGGCATTCTGCTGTGCCCAGGAATAACATCTTCAGTTTTTGTAACAAGCAACAAAGTAGAGTCATGGTGTAATTTGGATTCCAGGGCATCTCTACCAGTCAGGCAGGACAACCTCCTGCTGAAAGGGGTCAAAAATAAATACATGTAGACATATTTCATAGGGCTGATACACAGCGGTACACAGTCATGTCAGGAAATTAAGTAATTGCAACTCTAGACAGCACCATAAAACCCTCATTATATACATCTGTGTGTATAACTACTTACACTTTCCATTTTCTAGTTTTTCCATCCCGATTAAACACATATCTGCCTTTTTTAATACCACTCATTACTACAGCATTTCTAAACTCATGCCATCCTTTTACTCTCCCTGCACAGGAAAACTTAGTCGTACTCCATACATCCTTCCTAGCCACAAAGTGAGATCTCAAATGCTTTTGGTACAATTTTCTTTTTCATGAGAAACAAGGACTGCTCTGCCCACAAGGATGATTTGACAAAGATTACTTATACCCTTCTCTCTTGCAGCATTTACAATGGGTAGGAAACACTTATGTGCTCCGTGCAGGGGTGAAAACACCAATCACTGACACGAGACCCAGCCATGTCAGGCAATCTGTGCTCTCTTGACACAGCAATTCCTCCTCACCTTGACAATGTGATAAGGGGGGGAAAAAAAGAAACTCTAATTTTAACTATGGCCATTTTAAAAATAGAATTTCTTCTTACATTTGTATCTTGGTGCCTAAAAGCAACAATGCAGGTGCAGATGGCTGCATAGTGACTACAGCAAGCATGCTATATGTGCTCCTTGGACAAACCACCCCTGAAGAACCTGCACCAGAAGCATTTCCATAGCACTCTGCTCGCTTCTAAATTTACTCAGAAATTCACACGCGCACACACACACTTCCTCAGTGCAGATCCTAGCCCTCTGCTCCGCGCAGATTACAGTGTTGTGCTGTCTGCCTAAGAAATTTTCCATGGAAAAGCTGGGAGAAGTGAAAGCATCTATAGTCTGGCACTGCTGCTGCTGCAAGCATCATCCCATTTTTAAATCCTGTCATGCATTTATAGATTAAGCACAAACCATAGCAAAACCATTAAACCACAATGGAGTATCTTTCACGAAGAGATCCGAGAGACCTCGATGTATTTCCTCGAATATATGGCAAGTTTTATGGCTAGACACACCCCTGTAAGTAGAGTCTGTGTTTTTCCATCAGCCATGACTTCACTGAAATGACTCATGAGCTCGAGTGAAAAGTCTCTATAAAAGCTTATGCCAAGTTCTAACGCTGTAGTGATGAGCCAAAAAATAAGAGGGAGGTTAGGGGGAAGGGGCCTCAGTACTAGCGGACTCGAGGTATATTTTCGGTGTTGGTTTTTAACATCTGCCCTTTGTAACTCTGAAAAAGTAGTAAAAAGTTAAGTAAGGCTGCGCCACTGAGCAGAGCAGAGCAGAGCCGAGCCTCGCAGGCTTGCAAGTCTAATCAAGGAGGCATTAAAAAAAAAGCTGGGCGAGGCTTCAGACAATTCCCTCCTGCTTTTGGCTACGTTGGCAAAAATAAATCCTTCAATTCAAAACAAGAAGCCCCATGGCAAGTCTCCAGCATACTAAATCATTTAACTTCAGTAGCGATCTGTAAAATCAACAAGCAACTACCATCTGGAAATATCCAAAACAAGCGAGTTAGGAATTACATGCTTCCTATGGAACTTTTAAAGCAGCCTGCCTCACAGGACTATAATCCAGATTAATTTATATATAACTTCTCTTTATCTCCACTAAATCATACTGCTGTTTTAAGAAATATCATGGGCCTTCCCAAATCAGATTTACATGTGTTTTCATTCCTACAATGACACTAAATTAAACTCTGGCTACTCTTTTTGCCATTCTTCTTAGCTAACTTTTTTTCTCTTGAATGTATTCACCCATCTGTGGACAAACTGGATATTAATAAAAATAATTTATTAATTTAAATTAAAGTTTGCTCTCCTGCATAGCAGGCAGTACTTGATATATCTGAACTAACCAGCAGTATTCATTGAGTCTTCATCATAGGCATAGCAGTTTTTCCATATAAGCAATCAAATTTTCCTTTGCAACTTTTCAACTTCCTTCATTAATTCTTCATTTCATATTCCCAACAGTAAAGCAAAGTTATAAATCACCTCTGAATTGCTGGTGAAAGGCTGACTTGAAATTAAGAAATCAGGAGGTTTTCTGTTCAAAAGTTTGGATTACTTCAAAATGAAATTTTAAAGAATTTAATATCCATTTGACTATCACACTAAGGACAGCATGGTTGAATTAATTTCTAGTGCCGTGGACCTCCATCTGTCCCAGTTCTAGTTCTCCTGGTTGAGAATAATGTTACCATAATTCTCTTGGTGGATTAAAGTGGTTTTAATCTCCTTTGGGCTAAATCAGCTGGGTTAGCTCAAACCACCTTCACAGGGTATTTAACCTGGCTAATGTGTGAATCAGATTAAGGAGGCAAATACAGTTCCTCCTGCAGGCAGAGCTCTAAGGCAATAATCTTTGCAGAGGGAAAGTAACTTGTACTCAGGATGGGAACTGATAGAGCGGTTTGAAAGGTGAATGTCCGTGGCCAAAGGATCAGGTTTTTAAAGGCCAACATGCCAACTTTATTTTCCTTAGCTTATAACATAATGAACATATGCCTACACCCCAAGCTAATAAATCCACAGCATACTGCATTCCTCAGGTCACCAGTTAGCGTTAAACCTCCTTCATCTGCACTTTGACCACCAAGAACCCCCACACTACTGGATCCACATGTTTCTAATAAACTCACACGCAGTCCCAGAATCATCACTTGAGACTTGTCTGGAAGCAAAGCAGCCGACCAAGCTCCGCCGCCCCAGGCCCTTTGGCAGACACATTCCACAAAGCTAAAGGCCTTCCAGCCCTATGAGAAACTATAAAACCAGCCAAACCCACAACTAAGGCTGCACTAGGGAAAACATGAAAACAACATGTTTTCCCGAACGCAGCAAAACAAAACTAGCATACAGCACATTCCTTTTGAAACCCTCTTAAATGATGCTAAACACGGAGCGTGTTTGCAAGCAGCCGAAACACAAACTGGGCAGGCTGTCTTACGGGAGGGGTATGGTGGTATCAGTAGGCACGGGGCCACCAAACTCAGACTGAAACCCCCTTACAAGCTCAGGCCACAAGACTCCAGTTGCACAAAAGCCTTTTCACAAAACGTTCCCCTAACAAGAGCTTTGCCATGGGGGGAATATGGACAGACACACAGATGATGTCTAAACTGGGGGAACTGAGGTGGTTTCCCAGTGCCCGGACCAGAACATGCACCCTCAGCAGAGGTTGCCCAGAGAGGCTGTGGTATCTCCATCACTGAAGATACTCAAATACTCAGATACTTTGACCGGTCCAAGCCCTGAGCAACCTGATCTAGTCAGACCTGTTTTAAGTAGGGAGCTCCACTGAAGAATTCCAGAAGTCCCTTCCAACCTACATGATTCTGTGCCTCTAGTCATGCTCTGACTGCACGATGGGATGAGACGTGGGTATGAATCATCTCCCACTCCCACAGGAATGAAGGCTGGCTGCAAGCAGAGGGAGGCAAAGTCTGATTCAGTCCCCCGTGCTCTGGACACTGCTGAGAGCAGGACTGGGAGCAGATGCACTCTGCTGAGCATCCACAGATTAGGAATAGCCGGAGTGAGCAAAATGTGGCACGACATCAATACCTGCAGTCTGCCCATCACAACGTGTTTAACATGCGTGTTCCCTTCGCTCTCCATACCCATCACCAGGGGTGGAGCTGTAACAGTGACCAGAAGAGGGAAAATCTGACCCTTGGCATACTCCATATGCAGACCAGGACAGGACGAAGCCTTCAGCTGCTAAACACAAATTCCTGCTTCAGACACCTACAGTCATGATTAGCTGGTATCTCTCAAGGGCCACTTTGCAACCTAACTTTCCCTAGTTTGCAAAGCAGCACAAAGTACAATGAAATTATAAACAGCAAGTCTAATATATGATAACATCAAGAAGGGTCAATACACTCTGGCATGTGATACCCAGAACTGAGACTGCCCTACAAAAGTCTGATTAGAGACAAAGTTAAAAAGAAATCATGGGGCATGTTTTCTGCTGGCATAAACTGAGCTACAATTAATTTGCAAATGATAATTTGACTACACCTACTGGAAGAATGTGTCTTTGCCTTAATCAGACAATTACGAGAAAGAAATTTTTAATATCTGGTTTCTCGTAACCACATCATCATACTGTGTTTTGTTTTACTCAGCTGAAAATGTATAAAATCCACCAATGACTTAAACTGTTTCTTATGCACTAACACAATATCCAAAGTAGATATTTGAATAATTAACAAAGTTTTTTATATTGAAAGGTTATATTAAACATTAGCAATGTATTTTGACCAAACACAGATTTAAAAGAAACACATGCACATACACAAAAAAGCCCAGAAGCATGAAATCTAAATTTTAAGCCTAAACTATGTCACAATAGTTCTTTAAAATAGACCACTCGCTGCAATTTTGAACCTATGATAAAGTGGTCATTAAAGTAACTTCCTCCATTCTGGCCATCTGAAAATATCACAGGCAATTACAACTGTGGATAGCCTCTACTGTGAGTTCAATGGTATTTTTAAAACCAAGATTGTGCATAATTGTGAACGGACAAGCGTTGGCTCACACACTGTTACAAATTCAGTCCTGTAGTGGCACCCATTGGAAAACAGGAAAAAGAAAATAAACGGGTATCTTCCGTACAAAGATAGAGGCGCTCAATGCAGAGGTAGGCAATAAATCCGCCAAACAGCACGGGCAACCTCCTGCATCTGCACTGTGTGAAGCTCTCCTCCAGCCCATGCCTATCTAAGCAAGCCCAAAGGGAACGCCAACCAGCCAGGAATCCCACTGGCAAGCTTAAATTGCTGACTACACATTTTATAGACAGAGTCCATTGGGAAGCCAGAGGGATACAAAGCAAAGTCGATTTTCTCTGAACCTTAATACTTTCAAGTGTATTTGATGTACTTAATGACCACAAACACAGGGACTTCCGTAAGAACAGCCCAACATGTCCTGTCATTAAATGATTTTAAGTTAAAAGTACACATATTAATAATCAACTTTCCTCTTTCTGTCTACAGCATTCTCGGTAAAGATTATGGTATGAAAAGACAGTACTTGCCACAATACGTGTAGATTAGTTTAGAGTCTATAAATCGAACTTTGAGGTTGTGTAAAACAGCAGGTTCATGGAGATAACTGAGCGCTGTGAGGTCATTTTCACCAACAAGTATGTCAGGGTTTCGCAAGGGTGGGAGTTCCTTAGTCTTCGGATCTAGGCAGTATTCTAGGTCCTGAAAATCAAACGGAAACGCATGCTGAAAGAGCTGGTGCTTAGGTTTCCTCATTCAGTCTCTCCAACCATTCTTCCCAGCAAAACACACCAAGTTACAAAAACACAATGCAAGATTAAATTATTTGGTGATTTGAGGGAGCAGTTCTTTCTCCAAAAACATAATTTAAAATTTCCCAAAAGGGTTTTCTATATGCAACAGGCAACCATAAAGAGACATTATCTTTTTACACTATTACTTAAGCAAACCCCTTTCTTTTGCTGCCAAATCTTTTTATTATATAAACCAAAATATCTTATATCATAAATCTAACTAGTTTTTCACATTATTTTCCTCTTGAGCAGAACAGACAGAGGAAGCAGATTCCCATCAGTTCATAGCCAGCTTCATACACAGTAATATGCCATGAAGAACACACAAACTGAAAAAAATGCTACTTAACAATTTTTGCAAATATAAATTAATCTCTAATGTAGATGTTTTAATTGCATCTGTCTCTAGATCTAAAATGATTTGATTTACCTGCTATTTTCTTGTCCCCACACAATGTGACTTAATTGGCAAACACCCCCATTCTGCTACATGCAATACTCAAATGTGCAGCATCACCACACAGCCTGGAATATGAGGGGGTGGGGGGAATTAATCTTGTCACATTAAAAAGGTTGTACTCAGCTTGCCATATAAGAAATGTGAGTGAGTCAAAGACTGAAATGCATTCTAGTCTACCCTTGATTGGTTTAGAGTGGACTTGGTAGTATAGGTTAATGGTTGGACTGGATGATCTTAAAGGTCTTTTCCAACCTAAACGATTCTATGATTCTATGATTCTATTCTGTATATATAATCTGTTCTTTTTACTTCATGGCTGTGTAGCTCTCCACGTGAAAGTAGGATCTAAGCTGGCCACTGGTAAGAAGAAAAAAAATTAAAAATAAATATTAGACCAACTGCAGTAGATCTTTCTTTTCCATCAGAAGATCTGAGGGATCACCATCATTATATATTAAAATTAAATAACCATTTAAATGGCATGGAAAAAATAAACAGGCCTTCACTAGAAGGACATGAGCTTTTCGTAGACATGTCATAATTTCTCTACACAGTATAAAGCATCATTTTCATAATGCTCTTAATCCTTGCCCCTTTTATCTTTATTAATCTCAGTTAAAGTCACAATTCTTTCCCTGCAACACTGTTCGCCTAGCAACACTGTTCTCACTGGAATATCAAACCAGGGTTATAGCTTTAACGGCATAAGTAGAAAAAGATGATGCAACTGAATGTAACAGGCAGTTGGATAAAAGCAACACGTTTTATTTTATTTTTGATAATCAGGCAAAATGGGTTTTTGTAAATAAACAGTATAATTTATCACACAAAAAATACTACTTGAAGTTGGTGGACAAGAATAATTGCACATACATAAATACAGATATATTTTGACAATACAGCTTCCTGTGTTAGATACATCAGTATCTGGTCAAGAGCAAGAACAATCAGGTTATGAACAATACGTAGACCTACCTTGCCTTCCTCAAGTCGAAGCTGGAGGACTTTATCTCCAGGTTTATAATCTTTGAGAAGCTCTGCTGACTTCCAGACCTCCTCTGGATCAGGGATCCAAACCCTGGCATACTGCAATACCAAAAGCAACAGCAAAAGATCAGAGACTTTTTGTTGCAATATAGTTAAATCATCAATATGCATGACACCAAAACCTTTTTTTTTTCTTTTTTGAAAATACATGTTTAACAGCCAAACCCTTAAGCAAGAGACAAGTTAATTAGTAATCTGAGGTGAACGAGCTGTTCTACCTATTGATAAAAGGCTACACAAACTTAATTTTATTGCCTACATGGAAAGAAAAGGGCATTTTCCATGCAAAATAACATTCCAAGGTACATATTCAATGCTGAACATCTACAAAGAAGAAAAATTGTGTTTTCAGAGACATCAAAAAGTTAGCTATCAAAAAAATTACTCAGAGAAACTCTTCTGAGCAGATTCTAAATGTATTTGCAACATACCATTATATAGCTTTTTTTTCCCTGAGACAACACTTTGGCACATCCGTGTTAATTCAGGCAAAGCTACCTGATCTCAAGTATTAAAAGCCCTTTCCTTTGTAGTTGCAAATAAGGCAATTTTAAAATGGATTATATCCAGAATGCCAAAAGAAAAAATCTGAAAAGATTTCGTTGAAAAGGCCTCCAAATAATAGAAAAAAACTAAACCAGCATTCCAGTTAATGACCATTTTCACACAAACTTTATTCATAAAAGTAACCCAGAACAAACATATGACTTGTTTTCAAAAACATTCATATTTTTAAATGAGTGAAGATATAGTGGTTATGTCATATTCAAAAATCAATTAAAGGCGTATGGAAACCATCTAGTTACTTATACAGTTGCATGTACATGCAAATATGTACATATGAAAACAGCTCTTGTGTAACACAAGGAAAAGGCTATGACATTCTTAGTACATTAAAGCTTCTGAACTGATGCTCTTGCAATGCCTAGAGCACTGAGATCATCCCACACCCATCACCTTTGCAAGCAAAACAGCTTCTTGGCTTTAGAGGTGAAGCCATGTTGCAAAACATTCTCAATCCACTAAATTATTTCAAAATAACTGTAATGCATTTGTCAAAGCACAGCATTTGATGGCAGAGAAAACTGCATTTGGTCATACAGCTTCATCACCTAATCTTACACAACTTATTTTTGTATAGATCTTCTGCCTCAAAGAATGCTGAAGCTTTTTTTTCCCTTCTTATTAACCCAGTTTTCCCACTACTTACAATGACGAACTTCTTGTTTCTACTAGGGATTTTTTGAAAGACCATACTTCATATTGCCTTCTTGTTGCAAGACAGGAAACGATAAAAAGTGTTCAGCGAAGGCAGCGGGTTGGGGAGCGAGACCTGAGGAGCCCCAGCACCTGGCCCAGGAGAGGGATATGCACCCTGCCTAGCTGGAGACTGCCAGGGAGGCTCAGTGCCTGGAATTATTTCAAACTTCACAAAGCAATTTGCTTCCCATACCCGGGATGCTTCTCAAGAACAGTGCACATGAGTAACCAGGGGATCAGGCCCAGCCAACGTGGGTTCATGAAAGGCAGGTCCTGCTTGACCAACCTGATCTCTTCCTATGACCTGGTGACCTGCCTGGTGGATGAAGGAAAGGCTGTGGATGTCATCTACCTGGACTTCAGTAAAGTCTTTGACACAGTCTCCCACAGCATTCTCCTGGGGAAGCTGGTGGTTCCTGGCTTAGGCAGGTGTACTCTTCGCTGGGTAAAAAACTGGTTGGGTGGCCAAGCCCAGAGACTTGTGGTGAATGGGGTTAAATCCAGCTGGCAACCAGTCACAAGCGGTGTTCCCCAGGGCTCTGTTTTGGGGCCAGTCTTGTTTAGTATCTTCATCAATGATCTGGATGAGGGGATTGAGTGCACCCTCAGTAAGTGTGCAGATGACACCAAGTTGGGTGGGAGTGTCTATCTGCTCGAGGGTAGGATGGCCCTGCAGAGGGACCTGGACAGGCTGGACCGATGGGCCGAGGCCAACTGGATGAGGTTTAACAAGGCCAAGTGCCGGGTCCTGCACTTGGGTCACAACAACCCCATGCAATGCTATAGGCTTGGGGAAGAGTGGCTGGAAAGCTGCCTGGCTGAAAAGGACCTGGGGGTGCTGGTTGACAGCTGGCTGAACATGAGCCAGCAGCGTGCCCAGGTGGCCAAGATGGCCAACAGCATCCTGGCTTGTGTCAGGAATAGTGTGGCCAGCCGGAGCAGGGAGGTGATTGTCCCCCTGTACTCGGCACTGGTGAGGCCGCACCTGGAATACTGTGTCCAGTTTTGGGCCCCTCAATACAAGAAGAACATTGAGGTGCTGGAGTGTGTTCAGAGAAGGGCAACGAAGCTGGTGAAGGGTCTGAAGAGCAAGTCTTATGAGGAGCGGCTGAGGGAACTGGGGTTGTTTAGTCTGGAGAAGAGGAGGCTCAAGGGAGGCCTTATTGCTCTCTACAACTACCTGAAAGGAGGGTGTAGTGCTGTGGGTGTTGGTCTCTTCTCCCAGGTAACTAGCAATAGGACGAGAGGAACTGGGCTCAAGCTGCGCCAGGGGAGGTTTAGATTGGATATTAGGAGAAATTTCTTTACTGAAAGAGTGGTCAAGCATTGGAACAGGCTGCCCAGAGAGGTGGTGGAGTCACCATCCCTGGAGGTGTTCAAAAAACGTGTAGACATGGCACTTTGGGACATGGTTTAGTAGGCATGGTGGTGTTGGGTTGATGGTTGGACTGATTTAGAGATCCTTTCCAACCTTAATGATTCCTAGTTTTACTTTCATTAGAAAATAATCCAGCCACCAAGCCAGGAAACATGAAATTATTACTCCCCCCTTAGTTGGTTTAGTGGTGGACTTGGTAGTATTAGGTTAATGGTTGGACTTGATGATCTTGAAGGTCTTTTCCAACCTAAACGATTCTATGATTCTATAATTTACAACAGCCTAAATCAATGGCTTTTATCCTTAACACATTGCAGCCTTTAAAGCACTGCCAGTGCCTTCATCTAGAAAGCTCCTGAACTGTTGAAAAGCTTATGCCATACATGTAAACCAATTCTCTCTACTGAGTGGAAGGAGAAGAATAATGAAATAATGAATTAAAAATTCACTGTCCTTGCTCCCACTACAGAATGTTATGCTCCCACACCTGGTCTTTCATCATCTTCACTGGATGTTTATGCCAGCCCTAAGAATCTACTTTATACAAAGACAAGAAACTTAGTTCTTTGTAGTAAATATGTGGTTTTGTTTTTTTTTTCTTTGAGCTTTATCAGTTTCATATATATTTGCTATTGTTTTCAGTAAAAAAGTGCAGTATTACTTTATTATTTACACACCCTCTTCCCCACTCCCTCCAAAAATACGAATATTGATGAATTATTTGAAAAATGAAAGATCCCCAAAACAATTCTTCAGTACGTGCTCTTACCATTCACAGAGCACCGTAACAGCAGTGGAGGCCAAGAAAAAGGCAGCGGAGTAGCCAGGAAATTAGCAGCTGATGCCATGGTTTGGGCACTTGGATTATTTGTTTTCAGCCCTGCTGTATCCACAACTCGCAGGCTAAGAAACCTCATTTGAGTTAACATGAAGGTGTGTGCTAACAAGTGTATGCGCCAATGCAAGTACAAACCTACAGAAACTACAGAATAATGCCAAAATAATTAACCAGGACATGACAACAGAGGTGCAGTATTAAAGTCAAGTAGTGCGCTCAGGAGCAATGTCTTCTTTCCTTTCCACCCTGGTCTTCAACCAAAGGATTCCCTAAAACTTCATAAACACACATGTATCCAAACTTACCCCAATGCACCTGTTCACAGAACTCTCTTTTATTTTTAAAAAAGCAAAAAACAACCTAAAAATCAAAACCCTGCCAGAAAGCAGGGAAGTTTTTTATTTTTTAGTTTAACACAAGGATGCCACAGTGTCAGACACAGCTGAAGCGTGAATGCATACCACACTTTGCCCAGGTTTCCACCCCCCAGCTATAGCAGCAGTTCTCCATCCTCAGTATTTCTGATGGGATATTGCTTCCCTCTCATCACAAGAATTAACAGAAAGCAAAGTAAATGTAATATGAAAGAGGAAAGCATTTAAATACTGTCTAGCAAAACAGGTTAGCAGGCTGGTCTCCTCTAGGCTACACAAAGAAAAGTTTCCTGACGTAAAAAAGGCAGCAGCCTTGTAAGACACAAATACTGTTAACTTCAGGCAGCAAATGCTGCGTAGCAGTTTCTATGTGATCTATGCCAGCATGAAATAGGCACCTTTAATTTTTTCAGCTGAAACTGTACATTTTCTACTGTCTAGAGAAGGGAAAGAGAAAGCAGAAAACAGATCACCATAGAAACTGGGTTACTACAGGCAGCTGAACCTTCCGCATGACATAACCCTACAGATATTAAAGTCATCCTATAAGCACTAAGCTGTAGCTTTTCATCTCTAGCATCATTGCCTACACTTAAGTCCCTGCCAAAGAAAACACCTGGTAAAAAGAACAGGTGGGAGGAAAGAGAGAGATGTTCCTAATTATAAGCATTGAATCATTTCACAACATTCTCACCTCATTAATTTAACAGAATGATTTGCAAAATCAGATTTTCATTCTATCTTTTATATAACCAGTTGATGTTAAAATCCCATTGCTGCCTAGCCTTTAGTGGGATCCAACCCTACAGCAGAAAACAAAGCACCACCACTGGGAGAAACAGGACCAAGGACCTCTGTCTTGGGAAATCCCTTACTCTAGTATGTCTACTATTCATCCCTCTTTATGTACTAGTATATAAAATCAAGTTTAGGACTACATTAAAATAAGACTAAAAGACAATAAACTTCTAGAGACACTGATTTACAAATCAGCCTTCTAAAAACGGAAGGCAATCCTAGCCTAAAAATGCACTGAAAATGGCAATAAAAATTATGGCAAGAAACAAATTAACTTTACTGAAACTGTGCCTGATTATGATCAATGAATATATTACTCTTTGCAATAGGGCAATGTAAATGTTAAGCCACCAGAATAAAACTGCTGATAGGGGACATAACAGTATGATTTAATTGAGGAAAGGCAGTAAATGAAATTTTAGGTAAATATTGTTACCTTTCATGATAACCCAAGCTTACCGATAGCAGCGCTTGCACTTTACATTGCAGTATTGGTTTGGCTCTAATAAACTTAGCTTCGCTATCCAGGTAATAATGTTGTACATACTCTGCGGGTATGTTTCTGGCTCACCACTGGTGACTTCTTCCTATCCTCATCAGAGATGCAGGACTGGAAGAGGCATGAGGAGGACAAGCAGCCTATCCTCCCACCCTGCGTCAAACCCACACCATCATGCTGGCACTCTGGGCTGGAGACAGCAGCCAGCTATCTCTAGCTGAGCATTCACAGGACCATCACTTACTCTAAACGAGTTTTAAAAAAAATCAGAATGAAATGTAAGGCACACAGATGAGATACCCTTGAATTCAGAAGGAAAACAAATAATTAAATAAATATTGACAGGACTATTTTGAAACTCAGTTTCTTGCCTACACTCTCTTCCAGCCTCAGCAGACTGACATAAAAACGCCACCACCTCCAAAATCACATGGAAGTGCAGAATCACCGTACTTTGTTCAAGGAAGGACAAGCTGGGCTGCTGAAAGGCAATGGCTTAGTGATCTCTATGTAGTGACTCTAAAAGAGTTGACAGCAGAAAAAAATACAGGGAGAAGTTTTTATTTTTCACTGGCAGGTCAGAAAGCCAGCGGTATTATCACAATTTTATATAATAAGAAAATATAATGGGAAATCGCAGTATACTCTCATACCTCATGATTTCATCTTAGATCACATGAAGAAATCAGCAGACTATAATAATTATCTATGAAATGAGACCATATGACTCACAAAGCCTCTCTTCTGAGATATTAACCTCTTGAAGTACTAATTGACATGGCTGACAACGGAATTAGCAATGCAAGCGGCTCAGCAGTCACTTCAGGAGTCAAATAGTTTTCCACTTTCATTGCACAATCACAATACTGCAGAAGGAGATACAGCTATCTTCCCAGCTTAACAGCTCTTTTGATAAGAGCTGAAAGAGTTGATGAAATGATCTACATCCTAGAAAGGAGAAAAAAAAAAGAGGAAATTTCAACTCATAAAAAGCTGTCCCTAGTTTCTCAGCAAGATCTACCCATGCCAGTGAACTTGTATGACTTTCACTTCAGCATTGATCATCTATTTATTTACTTACAGACAGCATCAAAACCCACAGTCTTTCAGGTGTTAACCATGAAAAACTTACGACAGACACTGCCCCCCTCTCTTTCAAGGATTACCTCATTTTTAGGTAGGAATAAAGCAGCTCATTAATGTCTGGACCAAAGAGATACCATCAATTGTGCCAGCACTAGCTGAAGGAGCCGATGGAACAGCAACAAATGGTGAAAGTCAAAGATAAATTTGACCAAAAGTATTCAGTGTGAACCTGTTGCTAACTGAACATTGCCACTTCGAGAGAGCAGGCTGCATTATTAGGCTGGAAAAACAAAAGTGTCAACCTTAGCGAGGCATAACTACAAAACAGCACAAAGTTGTGAAAGTTAACGCTGCAAAGTGTTGAACTGATCTACGCAGAATGCTAACTTATTAGAAAAGGATTTCCTGAGCTGTGTGATTTCCTTGCATGGGGTTGCTCTGAAAACATAATTTGATGCTATTAGAATAATTTCCTTTTGGCTTTGTATTTTCCCTTATACTTGGTTCACGGTGCCACCTCCATGGATGATAACACTGAGCCCAGAAACACTTGAAACAGAAAAGTTTGCCTTTTATGTTAACAATATAAGCAGATGCATGGCTGGGTGAGTAACAGGTCAAACACAAGTCTTAACTTGACCAACCTGGATCCCCTACAACGAGATCCTGATCATTCACACGTAAGGTGGGAAGAGGTCCCTTTTCTTCCACTGCTGAAACCACTATAATTTCTGCCACCTGTCCTGCGATACGCAGGCAGTCCCAAAGAAGCACAGCATTTCTATTAACAAAGCGATGCTGCTGGTTGCAGTTTGAAAAGAAAGACAAGACTTTACTCTCCTTTCATTAACAATGCCAACTAACCAGGAGGGACTGGAAAGTAGAGCACTTCCATGACAAGCAGGCTGCTGCAAAACCTCTGACCATCTAGACTCTTCCTACAACGTGAGGGAAATGGCATCATTAACTTTACAAAAGAATCAAAACAGAAATTATCAACTTTCTTACAGGCAGTAGCATTCTTTGGGCATGGAGTGTGTTTTCTGTCTTGTTGCTCAGCAACAGCCATTTATATACCTCTTGTACAGTTTAAGGCCTGATATTTAGAAAGTATTCATTTTAAAAGATATTTATGTCATGATACATAGTGGGGAAAATATACGTGATGATTTCTATTAATGTTTTATCTGAAAAATAATCTCACATAGTTAGTTTACCTAATAGGAAGATCAAAAATCCCAGGTTATCACATAAATCTGGGAATTCCTTGACCAGCCACATGCGGAGCTCCCAAACGGTGACCGGGGACAGTGGTGACCCAGGCTCCGAGCTACATCCTAGGACACCACCACTACGAGCCTGCATACTACTGACGTTGGGTTTGCAAATTTGGGTCAAAGCACCTGCAGCACTCAAGGTTAGGCAGGTAAGGCACTGTATCCTTCACCACGCACAGGGAACCTACTTGAATGGCACCTCAATGAAAAAGAATCTGTTGTACTTGAGTATTTCATCTACTGTATAAATATCCACTACATTTGAATCCCAAGGATATAAAAGTTCGAGGTAGCTTTTTTTCTTTCAAGCAATTTTATAAGGCATTCTGTGTATTTAGGGCCTGGTAACTTCTAACACCAAAACCAATTTGTACATTGCTTGCCAAACATGCCTTGATTGTACAAGGTACAATCAAAAACTACCAGCATCTCACAAAGAATCACTGCAGCAAGATTTACATCTTCAGCCACTGAAGAAAATATCCATTGACTTGCATTTACCTGAAACTTCACCTTACTTCAAAGTGATGCAAAAAAAGTTAAATCCCAAACACGGGTATATATACATGCTACTGCAAGCAAATCTGATCAGCAAATAGAAATGTAATTTTTTTTTTATTTCTTTAAATATTACAATTATTAGCAACCTGTCCACTGAAATTCAGAGAAAATGATCACCCTGACAATCTACACACTGGGCCTGACATCAAGGCCAGAAAACTCAGTGTTTTACTTTAAACTACCAAATCTATCAGAGAACAGTTATATTCCCAGGCTGTAGCTGATACGATTTTTTTAAGAAAGATTTTTAAGGAGTTAAAACACATGAAATGTTTAAAAGTTGTGAATTTTCTTAATCTTTAAAAACATAGCTTTCTACATTTTATGTTGGTGGTACTTGACCTTCTCGTCAAAATGTTGTACGGAGGGAGACAGATCTGCTTTATATTCAGTCGTTGTTAACCCAGACAATACTTCAGCTATCAAAATGTTGCCCATTCGCCCCCCTAAGCTGCTGCAGACGGGAACGGTATTTGCCAGCTCCTGTTGTATTTCACAGACCCATTTTCACACCAGCTCTTCTCCATCCTCCCCAAGCAGCCTTCCTCAGCCAGTGGCCGTGGTTGCAATCTTCTACTCTGTGACTTACTCAGCCGGTGCTGCCAGTAGCACCCGCCGCTGGAAACCACTGGACAGCGATGGGAAGTCACACACAACGCCAGCTGGGTACATCGTGAGTTGGCCCACACGATGCTTCTAACAGGGCTTAATTAAGGTTGTATTACCAATTACAGAAAAATAAAACACGTTTCACAAAGTGCCACGCAAAGACTGGGACGGCCGCTGGCCCGGCCCGTGTGTTAAAAGGAAAGGGCAGCCACATCCTTCCCCACGTCCCCGCCGCCACCACGAGCCTGCGTAGGCCACCGAGGAGGGATGCCCTCACCTCTGCGCCTGCGGCTCCCCGCCTGCCTGGGGGATTCCTCATACATCACCAGTCATCAGCAAGGCTACAGCGTAATAACCCACAGTAACGACCCGCTGAAACAGCCGTACTTCCATCGTACTTGCTGCAGTATGCTATTCTCATTTAATTCAGCACACTTCTCAAGAAATGTTAATGTAAAGTAAATCAGGCTTAAGAAAATATATGCAAAGACAATGTTTAAGAAGCATTTGTGTTTGAAACAGTTTTGATTTCTAGACCTGTCAAAGGAATGAATGCAGCTCTGAAAGATCTTCAAAAAAGATGGCAATTGCAGCTAGATCAAAACCACCAGTGTTCTGGTCACTACTTGAGACGCAAAACAGCTGAATCACCACAGTAAGATCAGCGAAAACATTGAGCAGAAGTGTGGCGCCTACCCCAGACTGAGCAACAGGAAAATATTCTGACTCATGTAAAACTCTACTTGGGGTCATACCCACACAGAGAGACATACACTGTATCGCATTTCGATCCATACCACCAAAACGAAGGCCAACACTGAATTATATGCTAGTGATTTCAAAAAGAATTTAATTATAAGTCTGCCTTAAAACACCTAATTCATCCAACCTGAAAAACGTGTTGCAAGAGTTGTAGAAGAGTGGCCACAAGAAATTTAAGGGCAAATGAAACAACTACAGCCATCCCCTGAATATTAAACTAATGAGACATGTTGCATTGAAGAAAGAGTATTAGGAAAAGGATGCATGATTTCATGTGTGTGTGCTTACAGTGAATGTTGTGGGTATATCACAAAAATACTCCAAAAATTTTAAAAATCCAATACCTAAAGAATACACAAAAAAAACATTAAACGTGTCATGATTAACTTCAGGGGTGCCTGGATTTAAGATCCAAGAAAACAAATACTATGAGGCCAAATGAAACAAGTGGTTGTAGGATTTTGTTTTAACATTAAGATGATGCAAGTCATAATATAGACTTCACAGCATAATTAACTAAATGCTGAAATAAGTATTATTTCCAAGCCACTGGTACAAATTCAGTCAAGGCCCTCATGTTTCTTACACATTTTTACACGCTGATGCCACACAATGAAACGTTGACCTCATTTTCACAAGTTCTTGAACGGATTTAAGATCTTACAGAAGCTTTTTATAATTATTTTGCCCAAAGTTTCTAGAAACCTCACCCGTAGGAGGCAGGATAACTGAATCGTTTCTCGCAACACGCAGCACAGCCCAAGTTTTGCTTGGGGACCAAAGGGGCTCACAGCGCTGGCTGCAGCTGGTTGTTCATCCTGGGTTCATACACGCAGAAAGAGGAAGCGTTGTCTTTTGTCTCAGTGTCTATGCTTCAGCGCAGAGCCATCTGCAGCACTGCCATGAGATTATTTGGTGTATCTAGCACTTGCTTAGGCAGGAAAAGAAAATAAAGGGCTGTATTGATCAGACAGATGCACTGCTGTGGTGCCGTTCTACAGTGATGGAGTTTGAAATGAGAAATAATCGAGAAAAAAGCAGCAGAGCCATAATTGATCACCTAGCTCAAAAGAGGTGAAATAAGGCTAAATTTTCTGACATCTGTAAAACATCTGGAGTATGGACAATTGCTGACTTAACTGTGAAAACTTAATTTACAAGTTAAAAATGAAAGTAAAGATATTTGGCATAAACTTTGATAGTAGATAAGGCTGGACTTTTCAGA
The DNA here is from genome assembly GCF_030463565.1 of Pelecanus crispus. Taxonomy (NCBI): domain Eukaryota; kingdom Metazoa; phylum Chordata; class Aves; order Pelecaniformes; family Pelecanidae; genus Pelecanus; species Pelecanus crispus. The sequence continues at coordinate 14,603,016 of NC_134649.1, forward strand.
GTATCTTTCTGTAAAGTTGAGCTCAAGTCCAAACAGCATTCTTTTGTTTCTACTTAATCCTAGCCCCCCCCAAAAAGTCACATGGAAAGTAAAACACCTGCTTGACGCCCTAAAAATCCAAAATTAACTGATTATTTTTTGTTAGAACGACACGGAAGCCCCGGGCTGAGAGGTAGTTACATCATTAAAACAGAGCTTTTACTGACTTAGCTTGAGTTATTCAGGGAAAACTAGTCCTACGCAGCTAACCCAGAACGTAACTCTGTCATTACGGTCAAGTCCACACCACAGACACCTTTCTGCCATATTATAACAGCAACCTGACATCACTGAAGCATATCTAATGAAGCTATATTTAGTCCCACCGTTCCTTTGTGGGAAGCGAACAGCAAGTCCCCATGCAAGGAAACCAGCAACTGTATAAATGGCCTGGCAAGCTCTAACTTAAAACCAGAGAGCAGAGTTAAACCTCCCCAAGAGCCTCCGCAGGCGTTGGGGGAAGCTGTGAAAGCAGAACTAGGGTTAACGGCCACAGCGTTGCTCTCAGACACTCTCTGGCGAGAGCGGCTGCGTTTCTTCCCCTGCGATCTCCAGCCCTGCACCAGTAAATCCCCCAAGTGAAAAGAGCGCACGCGAGACGCTGGGTGCAGCAGGGCTGCGCTGGCTGAGAGCACCGCCGGGACCCCAGTGCTGCCTGGGCCAGCCCATTTCCTTAGTGCAATTCCAACCTTGATTAGCGTGAGAAATTACGGAAAACACCTCTGTGTTGGAGAGGGGAGTGAAATTAAAACCTTTCACACCAGCTGGAAATTGTATACCATATTTAGCTTCAGAGAAACTATTCCACTCCTTTTCTCTACAAGAGTTATCTATTTGATTGTTTGCAAAAAGTTTATATTGCCTTTGTATTTCCAATCCATAAGACTGTCACAAGGAAGAAGTGCACTCTGACGTCAAACTCTTAACAACTTCTGCAAATGCTTCTCCTCATATAAGATTTTTCTAAGAGAGACAATGTCCTAAACAATGAAATTACTGTCTGGCATGTTTGAAAAGTCTTCTTCATATATCTCCAGATGATAAGTCAAAACTCTACTTACTTTAAACCTTCATTAATAAACTATTATACTAATAAGCTATTATATGCTTGGCTGTACAGCCTTCACCTGTGTTAAAAACAAGAAAACAACCAAACATATTCTACTTACTTTAACATACATATAGTCTAAACCTTCTATTTCCATCCCGTATCTCTTGTAACACAGACTTTCAGCACTTGCAGAGGCAGTTGGTGTTTCCTTTCCAGGCAAAACAGGCTCAGTCTCCATGGAAAATATTTCTGTATTTCTTGTATATGTGTACACTAACTCATAAGGCAACTTGGGAATCTCTCTCTCTGGTTTCCCCAGCAAAACAACTGAGGTCATCTGCTTTAAAGATGCTTATGAATAACCCATGGAGTCTGCAGAGAGTAACGTGTGACAAGCCATGTTGGCGCAATGAATTCCCGCATTGTTAGACCGACTCATAGTATTTTTAGTTTATTTCTCTGGCTCTACAAAGAGCAAGAGTGTCCTCCTGTAAATCACAAAGTAATCACAAAATTCCCTTGTCTTGTGATAATCAAATGGAAGAACTCAAAGGTACTGCTGGCAACTGCAGCAAGACTTCATGATTTTTCACATCCATTTACAAAAAAAGAGACCATATGGGTATGAAAGTCACTCAGGCGAGAAGGCTCTGTTCTTCTACATTTAGGACTGTCAAGCTAGAAACGTGCAGTTTACATCTAACCACACAGCACTCTTAGGAAACTTGACACAAATCACATGTCGTATTTCCCCCCTGTGTTAACCACTATAAAGACAGAATGAGAGCTCTTCAAAGCAATGCTGCTTTAGCCTTTACATTTAATTTTAAAGCGAGGGCTCTCATCAGACCACAGTGTGAGTACGTAGCCTGGAAGAGTCTGCTCTCAACCATCCCCACTGTCTCCTAAGAGCTACACAACTCAACAAGCCACTTCTGGTAATTACCAGTGGCAGCTTTTATTCTATGTGAATTCCTGGACAGCCTTACCTACAGCCACACCTGAAGCGGGGTTAAAAGGCAAAAATGAAGACTTGATGAGCAATGAGGGAAATGCAACAGCTTTCAAGATGTTCAGAAAATAACCACAACTTTCACCAAACAGCATGGAAGTAACAGACTCAAAGACAACCCTATAGGCGCAGCTGCATTCTGCATTCCTGACTGCTTCTCCTCTAGTTTAATCTTCTTACTGCTCACTCAGACCGTTCATCAGCGTGGTGACTTCTCATTCATACTTGTTTATTTGATGTTAGGCTTGTACCACCTTCTCCCTTAACATTTTAAGAAGCTTTAACCCAGCCTTGAGTACCTCCATGCCATTATTATTCAGGGAAAGATCTGTGACAATTCTTGCTATTGTCCCAGATTAGCAGGCCAAAGAAATTAAATCCATGCCACTAAGGAGAACAGATGGTGTAAAGACACAAGATCTCTGCTTTTGTAAGTAATCCATTTTCACCTTCTTCAGAATTTGCATTAAGATTCACAGATACTCACATTAAAAGCTGGGTCAATATCTGAAATCCACAGACATTCAGTAGGAGTGAAGTCTTTGAACTTTATCAGTAGTGCCTATTGTTTCCTGTGCTTATCTTCCAGCTGCTTAATGCCCAGAATTCAGCAAGAATGGCACTCCTCTAATGTAATCACACCAAGTACTTACCCTCTTTTTAAAAACAAACAAAAAAACCACCACACAAAAAAATCCCACAAACCTTTTAGCCAGCACTGATAATTTCTTTACATTTTATTATGTATATAAATAGGCTAAGATATATAGAAATAAAACTACTAAATACTGCGATTAACTGAGAGCAGGCAGCAAAGCAGCTATATTGTGACAGAAGAGGCGTGGGTTATGACCCAGATGGCCAGGAACAGGAAGACCCCAAAATCATCATCAGCTTGATCACTGTTGCTTTTCACATTTGCGCAGTGCTGGGCAGTTCAGGTTATCCGTCTCACACAGTATTTCACATTAGGCTGCTGCCTGTAGCAAACTGAGAAAGCGGGCTAGGCTAAAACAAGTGGAACCATTATCTCCCTGAGATGGTGGGGGCCCTGAAAGCAGAAGCTACTCCTGAAAATACACTCCAACTATTAAATATTAAATTGGGTTTTAAGGAGGCAGGTCCTAGCTTACTGCAACACTGCATACACAGAGCGTAACACAAAGCACTTGACAACGTCCTTACGATACGTTTTCATTTGTTTTCCTGCACAAATTATTATGAGCAGGTACACGACAGCAAAGTTACTTCCCTGCAATAAGAGGAAATAGAGAATAAAAGGCCCAATCTTTCAGATTTACATGCTTGTTTTAAAAGCATAAAATTAAGCAATGCGATTACTCACATGGAATAAAGATAAATCTTTGCAGGATCAGGCTTAAGCAAACCCAGGGTTAAGCAAAGCCAGGCAACACTGAGAACAAGGAGGAAATGATGCAAAGGGTGGCACAGAGCTTGGCACTGGCACGGGCATGAAAGTGCTGCTCTCTGCCAGGAAAGTCACTAAAAGCCTTGCTATTAGCACTGGTAAATGAGGCCTTAGCAACCCAATCATCCAACTCTCCATCCTGGATGCAGCTCAAAAGTAAAGCCAACAAAAGGAAAAAGTTCCTGTACAAAGAGCCTTTGAATTCAACACAGTTTGAATCTTCTCTTATCTCCCATGACCTTTAGATAACAGTTTAATTTTGTGCCTAATGCATTTCTATTTACTTAAAATTTTTTATACCAATTTAAACCAATCAAACTCTTAGAAGCATCATCCCCACAATAAAAACATAGATCTGTTGTGGTGTATCATGAGCAGGGTTATGGTCTATGAAAATAACTTAAGCAGAAAGATATAGTTGGAGGAAAAAGTCAAAGTCACAGACAGGATGAAAATTTCCAAGAACCATGGGTTTATTCGGACCCTAACACCATACCTTCTGCAACAAGAACCACCTTTTATTAAGGGGAGATAGGAAGTTCTTCCTTGCTATTTCAGCAGCAGAGAAGACAAGCAGAAGGTGCACACTGCCGCTTCAACTCATTCAAGTAGTTTGCTAACGAAGCAGCAGGAACATTAGCCTTGCCCCAAACAATGTGTCTTGGCCCTGGGCCCAACTGTACAAATACTTGCTATCAGAGTCAAGCGTGATATGTGCAGTAGTAAGCACTGCTCCACCACAGCGAGCACAAAATTAGATCAGATAACCTCTGCACCTTCAAGCACACGAAAGAAAACCCAACCAAGTAAAGGAGTTCAGACTCCGCTCATCCCTAACTTCATACATGCAAACCAAGCTAAGCTGACTTTAATCAAGGGGCATAAAACAGACCACTGGCTCTAATCCGAGAAGCTCTTGCTGCTTGACAGCGCAAAGTGAAACTGGGTCCATCATCTTCCCCCCAGCCAAGATGCCTTTCAAACCAGCAATGTCTGTACGCACGCTCATATACACATGCAGGTGTCAAAGACTCCAGTAATATAAACAAGACTTCAAATAGTTAAGTATTTGGTTTGTGTATGCTTTGTGTTTTCAAGTAATAAAATCCAAATTCAATGAATGTCCCTGTAGGACACCCCAAGTGGCTGACTCCTCCGAGGTCTGCTGCAGAGGCTGTTCTGACTTGCCAGAAATCCAGGCACCATCCCACTGGTACCCACAGGACAGCAGACTTGCCAGCTGCGGACTGCTTTTCCCTCACAGCAGAAACACCATCTACGATTAACCTTACTATCACTTCCAGCTTTTTTTTAAATCCTATTAAAAATAGAACATCCAGAAACAGTGAAACCTTGTAATACTGGATGTTTCTGCGACTTCCTCCAATTCAACTGGTTCAATGAGCAAATTTCAATAACAAAAATGCTTTCTTTAGTCTTACAGAAATTAAACAATGAGTCTCATTAAGGAGAGAGACAAATTACTTTGTTATTAGAACACATAGAGAGGATTAAACTCCCAAAGGCCCCATGAGGAGACCCTAAGAGCCAGGTACATCTGCCTGACCCGCTGCCTATCCCTTCCAACTCAACCTGGAGCTCTGTGGCTCACCAAAAGCTAATGGTGGTCATGGCACACCTTTCCTGCCATAGCAGGAGCTCGACAGCACTTTATCTGATCATTTATTTATCTAAAAAATAACAGTAATCCGTTACCTAAGCCATCTGGCACATGCTATAAAATCACTGCAGTAGAAACAGGCTGCAAATAACCAGTGGCAGCTCGATGTACAGACATTATTATTCTCCAAGGATTGCTGATGACAATTTGTGGGGGGATCCCACATAATCCACTAATATTATTAGGTAAATGTTTTAACATGATACTCAAAGAATTAAAAAAATAAGACCAATTATTATAAATGGGACCTTCACAGTTATTCTTCACATGTAACAAAGAATTCACACAACTTTCAAGATTAGGTCTACAGCAAAAAAAAAAAAAAAAAAAATTAATATAAAGCTACGATCTCCTCTCCCCCAAGAGTAGCTCCCAATGATACTACACTTCCAATGTTTCATTAGGCCTACAGGATATGCCCTCCCAAAAACTATTTATGGGCTGCGAGAAGCTTTCGCAAACAGCTTGCGATCTCTCCGGCCCTGCCCAGGGCGGTATCATTTCCTCCTCCGGGCACACTTGGTGCCCAGGGGAGCAGCTCTGGCACAGATGGGGCTCCAAATCAAACCATCACTTGTCTTACTTTCCAAGGCTCACAGTTTCTTTTAACAAGAATGATAGATCGCTGACATGTCGCAAAACGGCCATTAGAAAGCTAAGAGTTTTTTTCAGTTTCTTAGGCTGCTGTGGTTGGCATCCGACTACAGGAAACATTTTTTTTACAAAAGCATAATAAAATGTCAAGGTTAGGTTAAACCAAGTATTGTTAAAGACTGTTGGGTAATTATATCCCCAGCACCTTCGGTATAAAGACAATAGGAATAAAGTTGGTGCACACGGTTATGAGTTGTTACTGGCAGAGTTGCCATCGCATTTGTTCCAGTAACACAGGAGGTCCCTGAAGCAGAAAAGCAACTGAAATATCCCCTCTTCTGCTGCTGCATTAGATTTTTAGAAGACAAGAGGCAGAAATACAGCTCTAAAATATACTGTAAAGGCTCAATGTCACTTGCAGATGTAACTGCTTGGCAGCACACATTTGATTTCTGCAACAGCCTGTCTGCTCTGAACGGCACGGGTCCGGCTCAGAAGCAGAGCGGGACGCCCACGTTGTACGTGGAGATAAACGACTCCCATCTCTGCGTTACTGGGCAGCACGGCTCTGGAAGAACAAAGCGGCAATCTACTGACACAACTGGTTACTGTTTAATGTTTAGAAAACACTTATGTCACATGCAATAGTTTGAACAGCAATAGACAAGATTATATAATTAAGGCAGCTTTTTTTTTTTTACCCCCAAGAAAAGCCCACTAATAAGCACAGAAATTTGGAAATACGGTGATATTTTCTCTCTTATGCTCAGCTTGTTTTTTCCTGTATTTCCCTCCCCACGTACCATTAATGCACCCAAGAAGAGCCATAACCTGGCCAGAATCTGCCTTTTGCCATTTTTGCTTGCAAGGACCCAACACAACTGAAGGGGAAGACCAAGTCTTGTAAGAGCCTGGCTTCAAACCTGAAGCAGCTGCCTGCAGGCAGCCCCAGGAGAGCAAGAAAGGGCTCCTTGCGACACTGGGGACTGCCCAAGCATTTTTTTGTTCTACGCAGTTCCCTCTGACACTTCCCTAACTCAATTCACTGCTTATAAACCCTCAAACTGAACCATTTCAAGGAGAGAGTGGCAGGACCGAAGATCAGCTACCGAGTTCAGTTTGCCCAGACCATGCTCTCCAGCAAAAACTGTTTACCGGTTCCTCTATGTTCAAAGGAATATTTCCACTGACTTTAACTGAAATTGGATTAGGCCCTAAACTAGGAGCAAGCTAGCTGGAGCTAGCTGCCCCTAATCTCAAAGATACTGGAAACGGAGGAACCTACTGGTAACAGCAAGAATAAAAAGAAATGAGTGTCTGACTGAATGGATGGATAAGTAAATAAATAAGCGCATTGCACACAGCCACACAAAACTGAAACGGAAATCCTGAGAGGGCAAAGCAGCATGCTCTAGGAAAGCACAGCATGAAACAGAAACAACTCAAACCCAGGGAAAAAAGGATGGAAATGGGGAACAAAAATGACAGAACAAGGTCAACTCTTCACTCTGACTTTAAAAGAGGTGGCATAAACACAGTGTCTGATCTGCTTTGTTAATTTTCATGTTCAGGCAATGAGAGCATGTGCTGGGGCTTGGTTTCACACACCTGAAACTCCACAAAGGTGATGTCTAACACCAAACGTGGCAGTTCTGCCAGCGCGGAGAAATCTGATGAGTTCCAGGTCTAGGCAAAGGCGTTCTCACTTGTTCTTAATTTCCAAGGAAAGGAGACTACACTTAACAAACCTGACGCATGGCCTACATTGTCCCTATCAATTTTTATGGGTCAGCAGAAGTAGGCATATATCTGATGTTGGTCAGCTGAAATGCTGATCGACTACACCCAAGCACCGCTCAGCGCGGCTACGGTGATTCAGGAAACACACTGAGATTCTCCTAAGTTTGTTTGCAAAGTCAAAGAACCAAAACTTTCAGAAACGATCTTACAGCAGGACCACCAGCCTGCCATCGATAGATGTCCAACGGGACAAGTTAAACAGAGCTCATAGACATAATATTTTAAATAAGAATGCCTGGGATATAACCCATGGAGCAGTTTTAAACTCCTGCACCCCGAAATTGAAGCTAGAGCCTTCAAGCAGAGTCTGTATTTGCAGCGTCACCGGGCACAGGAATACAACGCCTGGCACGGTTTGCGCCCATTGTTCACAATTAGCTTGTCAGTGCGCTAGAGCCAGTCCTTTAACTTAAATCCAAATTTCCCAATTAACTACAATGATGTGCAACAACGAGGCCATCTATATGGTCAACAAGTCTGGACATATACCTGAATGAATCGAAGGAACAGGATTTTCCTAGGAGTGGCATGAATTCTTCAAAAATGTGTATCACTGGTTTCTAACATAAAATAATTCAGCTTGGGAAAAAAAGAGTTCCTTTATGCTGTTTCAAGATGGCACATTGGTTGGGACAGTGGGTGCTATTTTTACGCTGGCAAACAAAGAAACGAAATTTGAAGGCTTAACAGTGCATGTCAGCAAAACTGGACACACTGAAGCATGTAGCAGAGAGCCCCACTTCCACACACAATAGCTGGAGATAAGAAGTCTACTTCTCCCGTTCTCAGACAACATTTGAAGAGATGCTGACAACTTCTTTGCAACACTGGTCATCCAGTCATTAACATAATTTTACCAACAGTTGTTCCAAGTAACTCACATGAGCACAGCTACCTGAACAACTCAGGCAAGCTAGGACGTGGGTTTCCAGTGGGAGAGGGTAAGAGAGCTGCCAAGTACTTCACTTCAGGACACACACATGCACACCCACAGTCAGCAACGATGTGCTGCAAATTCACACCCTACCCTGCTTGCCAGCAAAAAAATCTATGCCAATACCATACGGTAAGTGTCAATGCTCTACTGGAAGCTCTGGTACTTGAAGCAGCTGTCCTGAACAACAATCCTCACTCTGCCTGCACTCAGTATAAAAGAGATGTGGAAGTTGCTCTTTCTGTGGCTACATAAGGCTCTAAAGAGGACAAGAACAGCGTATGCTGTGAGAGTAAAGCGCAGAAGCAACCTCGCTGGCCTTCATCACCCAACGAGTCCCTACTGGAGGATCATCCCTGCACCTGTTTGTGTTTGCTCTTTTTACCTCGGCATGCTACGACCTTAAATCCATTATTTATGTTACTTAATCAAGGATGAGATACTGAATGTGATTTAAACAGCATGATGGTTTTACCTGGGGAAAAAAGCCATCAGAGAGGGAAGACAGCAGAGACAGTCCCTCTTGAACACCCAGCAGCTTTCCTATCCCGGTGCCCAATTCAGAGCCATGCCTTCCTTGGGAACTACAAGGGGCCCTGAGCTTTCCAGTGTAACGCAGTCCCAAGACAACAGGACACCCACATTTTTGCGGCAGCTTCTGACCAAAGGATTTAACCACTCAGGAAAGTGAATTCAAGGTCAGACAGGGATGGAAATTTAAGAAAAAAAAAAAAAGAAAAAAATAAAGTATTTCTGATCAACTCTTTATGAGACATTTTAATTCTGTAAGAACATCCACAGAGAGAAATAAATCAAGAATACCTTTCCAAAATAACTCCTTACATAGAGGAGCTTTATTGGGTGCCTGGGAACAACTTTGCAGTACCATTGCTCTCTTGATCAGAATGCTAATCTTCATCTCTTTTTGCAATGACAGTTAACAGAGATACTCTTCTGTGAGACAAGACACCAAGATGCCTCGTATCAACTAATGTATTTAGCATTCTTTAGGGGGTACAGGCATGCACCTCACTTCCTCACATTCAATCTCTCCTACACAAATACACTATTTAGATATGGTCAAGCCTATTGAATGGACTGTCCAGTTTGATTTGTACTGATGCGCAGTCAACGTGCTGTCCACCGCATCTGAGTGGGAGGACTCCGTAAGGTGAACTATTCATGCCAAAACAAAGGGGCTGTTTCCTTTCCTTTCTCTCCTCACACAAAGACATAGACTGGGGATAATTTTGGAGTATTTCATAAAGTTTCCTTTCATAAAGGGTCTAGGTGGCATGGCTTTCGATAAAACACGCTTTGACCATGCAAGCTTTTTGAAAGAAGTACTTGGAGTTTGCTATGCTGTACTGCAGTGCTCAGTTCTGGTGACCCCAGTGATCCCTCCTGCCCTTCAAAACCTGTGGTCTGTCACTTTTTTCCGATTTTTGCACTAGATCAAGGCAGAGCAATGAAAACACCGCACTGCTAGTGGATAAACAACCGTTTCAACAGCTCTCGATTTGCAGGCTTTGGCACCATCAAGATGCATGGGGCAGTAACTGTTTCCGGGTAGAAGCTGATGAGGTACGAACACACAAGCCTAAAAAGATGAGCGAAATGCCTGTTTAAAAGCACACGGGAGTCACGCACCACATCGTTCCTGGCTATAGGGCTTCTGAACGACTGCCAAAAGAGTAAATATAATCTAAAGGTGCAGCGTCATCAGAAAGGTTAGTTTAATGTTGAAGCGTCTGTGTTGTAGAAGGTGTTTTTCTAACAAGGAAGGGACGGTGTTTCTGAAGGAGATAACCGCCCGGCACGGCCCGGCCCGGCCCGGCTGTTCTAACGCAAAGCGCTTCCTTCAGGGAGCGGCACGCCGCCGCCGCGCTGGCCCAGCCGCCCCAGCCGCTTGCCCCCGGCAAGCCCGCGGTGCCCACGACGGGCAGGGCAGCACGGCCGGCTCCCCTGCGCTGCTCGGCGGGCGGACGCCGCCGCAGCGCCGCTGCCCCCACCCCGGCCCGGCCCGGCGGGCAGGGCCTCTGCGGGGAGCGGCGGGGCCGCGACCGAGCGGGCACGCACCGGCGGCGGGGAGCTGCCCCGCCGGGACGCGGGTCCATCTTGGGAAGCGGCGCCGGCGCTGGCCGACCGCCGGGGCGACCGCGCCGCGGGGCGGCTGCCGGGCCCGCCGATGGCAGCGCCGATGGCAGCGCCGATGGCAGCGCCGATGGCAGCGCCGGCCCCCGCCCGCGCCCTCCCGCCTCCCTCCGCTCGGCGCGGGGATGCGCCCCCGCCTCGCCCGCCCCCGCCGCCGCCGCCGCCCTACCTTCGTGTAGAGCTCGGAGGCTGCCATGGCGCGGGGCGCGGGCGGGCGGCCCCTCTGCGGCAGCCCGGCGGCGGGAGGCGGAGGAGGGCGGGAAGGAGGATGCTCAGGCGGCGGCGCGGGCGCGGCGCGCCATGTTGCTACCTGGCGGGCGGCGGGGCTGCCGCCGCTCTGTGCATTGTGGGAGCGGCGGGCAGGCGGGCGGGGGGGGAGGTGCGATGCCTCCCACCGGCGGGCGGGCCGCCGCCCCCGGGAGCGCGCTGCCCTGCCGCGGGGCCAGCGGCGTCGGGCCCCGGGCGCCGCCCGCTCCGCTCTCCGTGCTGCCGGGCCCCCGAGGGTCGCGGCACGGCTTTGCCCGAGGGCGGCGAGAGACCCGCGGCGGCCGCCCGCCTCCCGCGCCCGCCGCCAGCGCCGGCCCAGCCCGCCCCGCCTCCCGCCTCGGCGCGGCCCCACAGCGGCCTCCGCTTTGTGCGGGGACCGGTGTTCCTCCCCTCTCTCCTGAGCCCGCGCTCTCTTTGGGATTTTTTCTCCGCAGACTGAACAGGTTACTCATTTCTTCATCAGGGACGTTTATCGTTTTTGTTGCTTTCCGGCCCGTGTTCTACTTGAGGCGCGGCTCCGCAACCCGCAGGCTCTGCAGCCCGGGCCCCGCCGGCGCCCGGTGCGGGGGAGCGATCCCCTCCCGTTACCGCAGACGAGCCGCCCCGTAAATCACTGTAAATCACTGGATTTACCTCTGGGCTACAGCCTCTACGCGCCCCGCTGCCATCCTACCACCTACCCAGCTACTCCCATTGTGTATTTCTGCATGTTTTTCTCAGATGCCAAGTCTTCCATTTTTTGTTTTCTCCGATTCTGATCCCATCCTTCAAATTGTTTCCAACCTCTTCAGCTTGATTGCATCTTGAGCATTCAAACCACCACTGAAAACACTGAAAAGAACTGGGCCCAAAACAGTTCCTTTGATAAGCAAGTCCAGTTCTCACCAAGAAATGAAGGTAAACATCTCTGAAAAGTTTTAACTTCCGTGTCAAAAGGGAATGAAAAGCATAATCGATATTCTGGTTAGGCCTTAAGATGGAAGCTCATTGCTTTATGAATCAATGGATGTTTTTTTTTACAGCCTACATTAATGGCAAGATTTCTTTGACAGCAGAACTGAAGCTATTATTATCTTCCTGTATTTTCCTTTGTCACCTTGGGAATGCATCCTAGCGGTCCAAGTGGTCCAAAATACAAACCAAGTTTGAAACAGTTATCTTCGCCACACTCTCCACCAAAGCGCTTTGACTTTTTAAGTGGTAACACCTCTGCAAAATTCAGCTGTTTAGGTAACAGCTCTGTATGCAGTGGCTCGTATCTGTGCTCCCTCTGAAACCTGCTGTAACTATCAAAGAAACAGACAAACCTGCTCTACAGAGAAAATGAGCCGTGAAAGAGATGGGTGACCTGCTCGAAGTCACTCATCAACTGAGTAACATCCAGAAATAAAAATCAAGCTCTCTTGATACCCAAAATAACACTCCCTATAAATGCTGTCATCTAGCTGTACTTCACTGCTGCTATCTAAAAGAAAGGAGATGGAGAAAGTAGCAAGCACAAATGAAAAATAGTTAAGATGAAAATATGGAGCCTTACCTGGAGGAGTTTGTATTACGCACAGATATATGGTCTTCACATCTAGTAAACTAAGGTTAGTAAATTCAGAAGAGAGGATAAAAAAAAAAAATCTGGATTTTGCTGGGAGAGTTCAGAGTTGACACTCTAATGAGAACTGAATTAAAAAAAAAAAACCCTTCCTTCCCATGTTCTGCCAGTATGTCCAGCATTATCAACCACGATTGCTGTTACTGTCCCATGCCTAGGAGGCTCACTCCCATCAGCAGAACTGGACACTTGCTCTCAGTCCGCCGAGAAGCCAAGAACTGGTCCCTGTGAATTGGTGTTCAGGTCAGGGGTGAGGTGTTCGGCTAAGAAGTTTGCACAGCTGCTCTTCATGTGTACACTATAGCAAAACAGAGAGATCTATACTACAAAGCTACCAGTCATCTTTCATGTGTAACACAAAAGAAAAGTGATTTGGGGTTCATTTAAGAGTGTGATCATCCCCATTTAGCAGGCTTAATCTAAGAATCTGGATGTCTGAACCACAGAAATATCACGATTTTGTTTTCAGAAGGGACCTGAACCTCCCCTCTGACTGTGTGCTGCTTCATATACAATATTTAATACCCTTTCTTCAGAATGATATCTGTTCTATATTCAAAGACATTAATTTCAGGCATTTGCTTGGACTGTGGATTACTGTATCAGCCATTCACAGCTGGAGCTCAGGAGCCAAATGTAATTATAAGCCCCAGCAAAAAATAGTATCTGAATCCAAAATATGCTATGATTTGACACAATTTGTATAAATGACGATTTCAAATCTGTCATTAAGGACAGGAATTGGGGGCACTGAAAGTTGCCAAGGAACAACCTGTTTGTAATGTATCTAGACAGGCTACTAACTATTATTTTAACATGTGTCTCCTGCATCAAACATTTGCTGGCAAGATTTTACATGTCCTCATCTCATATCTTGCACAACATCTTTTCAATAAGATCATTTATGGCATTTGATTTCAGAGCTTATATCCCAGGATATTCAGCTGACAGTGTGTAGCTGACAGAGTCCACATGCAGAATTTTATACTGACTTTGAACCCAATCAAAAAAAAAACCAAACCCAAGTTAGAAAGTAATCCTATGAATTGAGATTAGTTTATGTAACTTTTTTTCAGAAGTGACTACAAAGCATCTGCCCTACATAGAGATTAGTTTATGTAATTTTTTTTCAGAAGTGACTAGAAAGCATCTGTCCTATCTTTTTTCTTACATTGATGTTCTGTTTACATCCATGATCTGGTTCAACTGTGGCAGAAAAATTCCCTTCTCAATTAGGACTTCCTATTCTGTTGCTGTCACGTTGTACCGCAAGTGAGCAGTAGATTCTCTGTTGGCCAAACAAAAAAGGGCAATCATTAGAAGCACAGAAATAATATGTACTGGTAACATAAGGAACATGAGATGGTTTATGTGGCACAGCGGGTGGGCCTATCCACTGCTTCAGAAAAGCATCTGTATATTCAACATTGACCATCAGTTTAACTCCAAGTGGCTTTCACTGGAAAGACAAAGCCAGCTGAGGAATTCATAGGGTAAAGTCTTCCTCCTCCCATTCCCTGTCTTCTCACAGCACAAGGATGAGGCCTGTAACTTTTAGCTGTAGAAAACAAACAGGGCTGGTTCGAGCCAGTACCGACTGAACAGTTACCACTTAAGGACTCTGAAATGTAAGAGATACGTAGGAAGAGATAAAATCATGTACCATGTACGTATTCTCCCAATAACACTTGGGATTTACTTCCAGGTTTTGGGGGCTTACAGAAAAGACAAGACACAACAAATTCTTAACCTACATGATGAGACTCCCATGCAGAAAGCTTGCCTTGATCCATATATGCTTATACTAGGAAGATTTCTCTTGTCTCTAGAACATCACATATGTATTTTCTTTCCAATGTATTAGCAGATTGTTTTTTTTTTTTCAACAGTATAAAAACCATCACCTGAGAACAGACGTGAGGTTCAGAACAATCCATAGCTCCCATTCTTGCATTTAGGCATCCTTGTAATTTCATCCATGCAATACAACTCCTAGAAAATGGCGAGCATTTAAAAATCCAAATCCCGTTCCTCAAGGAAGACTTTTACAGTTGTTTCTTCCTCAAACCCAGTAAGGAAACTGCCCTACCATACCAACACGTACAGAAGTACCAGCAGAGGTTGAATCCAGTCTCTGAGGAGATGCCCTGTACCAGGAATGTCAATGACAGTTATCTGGTTGTTCTCTAACATTGTCAAGGGAAGCTGACAGATTATCCAACCATGTTCCTTTTACTAAGAGCTACATCACTGTTCAGCAATAAGGTAAAAAAAACTAAAACCAACTGAAGTCTGTTACTAAATTTAGACAAAGTCAGAAACAAAAAGTACTTCATCTTCCCATTTTAAATCAGTAAAATAAAACATCCATCTGAAATTGGTGGAGGTTCTGTCAATATTTTCCAAAGCAGTAAGTAAACAGACCTCCATGCCTGCTGTAAATATGCAAGAATATTTACCATGAACATACATCAAGCAGCATCCTCGTCATAACAAAGATGTACTGCCTGAAAGAGACAGGGATAATTGTTACCTGCACCTAAAGTTTTTTCAAGCACATCAGTTGAGCTCAAGGTCATTTTGCCTCTGTGCCAGTACTCCAGAAACATTTTCAAGATAAATATTTAATGGGAATAAATGCTTTGAATACACATACAACTTTTCAGATTTCAAGTTACTCCGGATCTATCGATGCCAGAAATTGGGATGAAAAAGCCAAAGATGTGAATCTGAAAGAGGGTGGCTCACTTGTACTAAAGCAGGAATAATCAAACCACACGTTCAGCCCAACTGCTACTTTTAAGTTAAAAAAACAACCAACACATTCATCCCGCTTGCGTGCTCCCCCGGTCTGTTCTTCCCAACCTCACAGAAAGCCCCCCAGCCATCAGATAAACAAGTTACTGCAATCTTTCCTCCCTCCTGAATAACGTGGTCATGTTTTGCAAGCACAGCCGCTAAATGCACAGCTTCTCTGAACACAGGTCTGTGCAACTGTACCTGCCACAGCTCTAATTAGAAACGGATTTAGGCAATACGCCTGTATTTAAGTGGTGTGTCTTTGCCTGAAGATCGATGTCATTTCCCACACAGAGATTCAGGTAAGTTACTTCAGTTACTAATGCCAGTGTTAATGCAGCCTTTGCGCTGCCTCAGCATGGTATCTGAATGATGCTACTTAAATTGGACGTTTTTCTCCTCAGTTTGTTAGAGATGCAGAGTATAGAGGGTGTTACTATGACCTTGGTGACTGAACTAATTGTGTAAATATACCACATGAATCTTGAAGTTGCGCAAAGATCAGCACCTAAGTCAGTCTGAATACAAAATCAGTTGGACTTTTTCCAGCATCTTGATTTCTTGGAAATGTTGCCATATTCAGGCCAATACAGTCTACAGCAATGCAAACTTCTATATGCCAAGCTAACTCCCAGAAATCCCCTTCACTCAGTGCAAGGGACCAAAACAATCATCTGTTACGGAGTTTTCAAACAATAAGCTTTAATTGCCTTATTAGAAAAATAAGCACTGAAATATATATAAATGTGATTACATTAAAGTAATTCTGTAGTCTAACATACTAGAAACCAAAGCCCAGTCTTATTTTTTAATGATACAGAGTAGCAAGATTTAGGGTTTAGAAATTTTCCATAGAGAATACCGAAGTATGCCGTATCTTTTAGGAAACCACAGTAAAGACAAGACAAATCTCCACGTTGCAATAAAAACTAAGTAGATCAATTTATTCTGTATACTATACAATGTGTAAGTTTGTAAAGAACAATTGACATTTTTATCACCTTAGCATCT
This sequence comes from Pelecanus crispus, assembly GCF_030463565.1. Taxonomy (NCBI): domain Eukaryota; kingdom Metazoa; phylum Chordata; class Aves; order Pelecaniformes; family Pelecanidae; genus Pelecanus; species Pelecanus crispus. The sequence goes on from NC_134649.1 coordinate 14,619,393, forward strand.
TGACTGGGTGTAAATATGTCCAACAAAATGTACTCCTGTGGCCTTTACACAAACACTGTCCTACAACATCAAGAACAATGAGAGGGAAGCCTTTGGTGCTACAGATTTGGGGACATATCTGTGAAGTTGTAATTAATCCACTTAACTATCTCGAATAAAATGTTCGTGCTACCTGCTATTATAAGCCTATGAGTACTACTCTAATAACTAAACACTATCTTTAAAGGCAAGTTATGAAAGGGACTGCCAGTCTACAGTGTGGACAGGTTTTCTTTGAAAAAGGTAATTATCAAATGGTAAAACTCATATAATACATTATGTACATAAGTCTGGATAGCTGAGTTATCTTGCTGGAGTAAGCTGAAAGTAAGCATCGATTTGCAGTCATGTTTGATTTACTGTTTGGTGATTATTGGACTTAAAGTTTTATACAGTGTATAGAATCAAAATAGCTGTGCCTGCTGCTGAGGTCTGTCAGATGTGAAGGCTCATAATTAGTCATTGACCTAGTTAGTATTACAGTACTTCAAATATACACATGGATAATATATTCATAGTTGAATTTGTAGTAATCTTAAGAACTGCAAGTCACCGAGTGAATATCAGAAGAGCTTGTGTTGTCCAACTAGCAGGACACGCTGAGTTGTAGCTAAGTGAGTGGAACGTTTAAATTTAAATGGCTATTTTTTTTAAACCTTCCCAAACATCAAGAAAGCTCACCTTATGGGAGCTACAGAATAGTGGCACCAGACAATACACAGCAAGTCACCTTAAATTGTTCAAAATTTGTTTCAGGCCCAGTCCTATCATTAAGTTTCAATTTCATTTATACATACAAAAATAAAGAGGGATTTTCACATTAGGACAAACATCAATAGAAAGCAGTTTGCTTCAATATATCTAGTCTCCTTGCTATTCTCCCAGCCTAATTTCTTACTTAAAGAAGTCAAGTAAGCCTGTTTCTTCAACCTGTTCTGCAAAAATCACAAATTCTTTGTATTACTAGTGGAAGATAAGAAATAAGGACAGGCTTGACAGAGCCAATTTAATTACTAGAAAAGGGCTATACAGACGTGAAAAGAATCAGGTTAGCAATTTTGAAATTCTCTGGAATGACTTCTCTGAACCAAAGACATTAAACAGACACCAATATACTTTGCCTGTGTTCTGATCAAAACAGAACCAAATTAAGATTTTTCATTCTCTCGATCATTTTCTTATGTTTGCCTTTAGAAGACAGCACTGCAGAAAATATGGGCCAGTGTTCTTCTTGACTAGCTGTCCTTCATCTTGTAAGACCTTTCTGAATATGTCAACACAAAGCACATCCTTCTAAAACCATGCATCTTTAAGAGTGTTTTCTCTTGTAATACCCACATTGGTGCTTTGTTTTTAATACGCTGTTTCAGAACTGTTTCTTTAAAGAAAAAAGTATCCAGTAAACCGATCTTTTTAAAGAGTTTCTTATACTCCGGAAGAACATCAAGGCTCTAATTACCTATATTAAAATCAATTACATTGTGGATCATACTGCCCTTTTAATATTTTGATTTCATTGAACAAACATGCTTTTAAATGCATCAAGTTACCTGTCTAATATCAACTATGTATTTTGGCAATCTACTACTGCATCATGAAGAATGAACTGAAGTTCATTCCTATCTTCTGACATGAAAAGTTACCTATTTCTCAATAGGTCATTATATAAATACCACTTCCAGTTCTTTCTTTCCCCAAAGCCAATGAGGGGCTGCTGTATAACAAAGAGAAAAAGAGTTACTTCACTACCAATTCAGGAGTCCAAGAAAAAAAAAAAAAATACCCTTCCGCTTCCAGAAGTCTAAAATAGCCCAAAGACAATTGCATATCAAACCTTAGCAAGCCTAGATTTGGAGTTTACCACACAGGAAACTCTCTAGAACAGTACGTTTAGCCATCTCCCTGGTAATCCAACAGAGCATTTCAGCTTTAAAAGCTTAAAGAGCTGCTGAACAGAAAGAGCACTTGCCTCCAAATATAGGTACAAATTCCAGATTTATGTCTGAATGCTGGACATTGTTGTGAAACAAAATATACAACCGCAAAAGCATAAGACTCAGTCAAGTGTAAATAGAAGTGTTTCACAAATTTCAGGTATTCAATTTTTACTTTCAGTAGCAAGATTCTGGGCTCTTAGTTTCAGGACAAGACTTTGAAAGATACAGAATCACTTGTGCTTTGACTGGCACATTATCTGCTTTTTAAAATGTAAAACTAATAGACGTTTGCAAAAGGTTGTGCAAAACTATCGTATTTACAAAAATGGCACAAGAGTGAATTCAACAGTCTATGCACATGCACACTTCATTCACATCTTCAACAAAAGTGTGTCCTAAGCTACGGAACTAAAAAGAATACCAGCTTCAACAGGCAGTTGTCAATAAGCACTAGATTCACAAGAGTTACACCAGAATGGGCAAATATTGCCCAAGTAAAAACTCTATTGTTAAAGCTGAAACAGGTTTAAGGCCGTTCAAGTTCAAAAGCAGAAACAAAATTCAGAGCCCTGTCTTTGTTTTTATACATGCTTTACCATCTAGCAACTTGTGGTCTAAACCTCTATTTTAGACAACAAACCCAAACACAGAAGAAAAACCCAACACAACTGGAGGTTATATTAAATACAAATATGCTGTAATTAAGATGAAATAACAAAAGCAGAAACATTAGAAGTTGTAAAACTTGCGATGTCACTTGCTGGAACCAGTCCTACACTAGGAAATGGGCAATATGTACATTTTCAAGTAGATTACATTGCTCTAACCAAACTTGTCCTTTTTAATCAGTGCATTTTTCTCAACTAGTCCAAATACTACACGTTTTACTCTTAACAGTACTCCCTTACAATAGCAGCACATGCTATCGCTACCTGCAAAGCTGTCAGTCTCATGACTTAGTGTAAGAAAGAAAAAGGGGGATGTGAGGGTGAGAAATAACTATTAAGAAGAAATAACAGGAATGAGAATAATCATGCAGTTCAGCTGTTCTCGTCAGCCAGCCAGCTTGCTAGCAACAAGAGATGGTTTCCGCTGTGGAAGATCCTGTGGAGTAGGAATATGGTCACCAGTGACTTCTGTCTTGTCAGGAGCTGCAGTAGGCAGTTGCTTATTCTTCATCTTTGCTTTAGCCATGTTGTAATCACCAGAATCAAAGTATTTTTGCTAGAAGACAAAACACACATATATTTAAAAGCCTGAAATCTTATCATACACATACATGAATTACATGGTTAAATAGATTCTCCAAATTTTAAGCTCTCTGTCGATTAAAAAAAAAAAATCTTACCAAGACTATTAAACACACATAGCTAAACTCTTAACACTAAGTAAGTATACACTTAAGGTTCTACATATACCATTAAACTCACACAATATGTGAACATTATTTCCCACAAGTGAAACCTTGGGGTTTGTAAATTTTGTTGCAGTGAACAAGTTCTGCTACACAGAATAACCAAACAATGCATGAACTAAAGCTGGAGAACAGAGCCTGCTCTATCACACCAGAACATCAAAGTAGCATGAAACTGCATGCTAACAAGAAAACCTCTTATCTGCATACATTAAAACAGTGAAACTATAATCCCCAAAGTTCCCAAACTGATTATTTAGCAAAGTCAAATCTACTGCGTAGTCCTTCTGAAAAGGTAAGATGAGGCATGGAATTTCATCCAAGGTCTGCATCAAGTCTTCAACTGCTCACTGACACATTTTGCAGGAAAAGTTGTATTTTGTTTACATCTTACTTTGAGGTCTACCATCAAGGTACTTGTAACCCGTGATTTTGAACAGATTGTCATGAGGCCAAAAAAAAATTAGATTCAGGACAGATTTACACTAGGAACTACTGCTTACAATCACAATCATTTTGGAAGAGAAATTCCTTAATTAGCTTTATATAGGCTTACTCCTCAGTCAGTTGAACAACAGCCATCACTACCTGCTATGTTTAAGTGCTTCCAGGCAGCATATTACTACCATACTCTTTATTTTCTGTTAGTACTAATCAACGGAAAAATGTTCAGTAGCAGCAATTGTTACAGAGAAGTAATTTGAACACCTGGGGTGGTGGTGGTGGGGGGTGTGTTAGTGTGTGTGTTAATGCAAGGCCTCCTGAAGAAGGCTTTAGACGTTCCCTGCCAGAGCCTTGAAGTTACCACGTTTTTCCCATGCAGTCAGTAGTACATCTCAACCACACACTTTTATTCATAAACCTTCCCAATTCAATCCTTTTGATGGTGTAATCCCTATTTACATCACAACATTCTAGCACTGCATCTACAGACTACACCTTAAGTTACAATATAATCTGATTTGGAAAAAGACTTTCATATTTTGCCCTTCAAGACTGAAGAAACCAAAAGAAACTTAAACAGCAACTAAGTAATAAAAGAATCGCTCAATCTTTAGACGTGTTACTGCTGTTGACAGGTATCTATTTCTGTCCATGTAAGAGCCCCAAATAGAATCCCTCTACAGGAGCATGGAGTAGCAAGGTTCTCATCTACGGTTATTCTGGAAAAAGTGCGCTAATAATGGTTTGTGCACCCAATGCAGAACACTTCTGGAGAGCAAATATCAATGGGCAGAGCATGTCCTAGTTGCCAAATCGAAGAAAATCAGGGCTACAGTTGACTACATACATTGAGAAGAATATCTGAGAAAACCTACCATCTTTCATGCATTAGAATGAGTCCATTTATTCCCTTAACTTATTCCTGTATTTTCCTCTGATTTACTCTAGCTTCTCATAGATGGCCTGTATTTGATCATCCTTTTCAAACTGACTATGTGTGTCCAGGTGTCTTCGTGTCAGAAACACTATCTGAAAGCATACTCACTATCCTCACTCTATTTTAAACTTCAGCAATCCAGGCAGCCCAAAGTACACCAGGCGTCTATATCAAGTAAAGATGCTTCCTCATTTAAGACACCGACACACTAAACAAAAATAATAAAAAATAAAATGAAAGAAAGTTATTACTACCACATCAGGAGTGGAGAACTGAAGAAGGCAGATTATGACTTGGAATCCACAACTCTGACATCTTTCATCGAAGTAGCAAAATCCCAAACACTGAGTCAATTAAGATACCCACTGGTCTACCTCTGCTTGAATTTGAAAATATAGGCTGCCACAACCCTTGTGTTAAGTAGCGCTACAATCAAGATGAAGATAGTGTACAGACTGTTACTGTTGGTAGTGAGTTTTCCTCACATTTGCACTGAGTGCAAGCAGTTGTAATTCCTTTATGGCCATCAATCCTTAGTGAGTGGATGCTGGTTTGTTTTCCTGAATTATCTTCACAATAGATACTTACCTTCTCCCTTTTGTGTCTACACATACATTGAAGTCTCATTTAGCCTGCCTCTGACCACAAAAGGAGTCACCTAATCTACCACCTGCCCATGCCCAGCAGCCATGAACTATGCTGCATATGCTCCAACTTACGAGAGAAAGCTTATCCAAAAAACCCACTAACAGTACTAATTCCCAGGAGACATTACCAGAGAGTACAGGATTAGATCAGCACTTAACTCCAACAGCTGGTTTGCAAAGGATTTATACTTGGAATCATTGCGTGCACTCAAAGGGCCTAGGCAATAGTAAAAAAAAACCAAACCAAAACCAAACCCAAACAAAAACAAACAGTGTGACAGCAATGAAAGCACCATCAGAAGTAGTGATATACTAGGATTATTCCAAGAACAGAGTTCTAGCATGTGTGAAAGGCATTACATAATCACTTTATGAATAATTAAACTAAAAAAATAAACAGCTGAACAACTAAGAAAATAAGAGACACTGGCTAAATGTGGAACAATAGTTAAATACTAACTCACTCTTCATTCTTCTATCGTTATTTTTTGGTTAGGGTGTATATTCAGAATTACACTGCCACTCTCAAGCCACTGATGTCAGATAGTGCCTGGTGTCACACAGCAGACACTAAGCTTTCATGTGCTAAAACCATGGATAATAAGAGTTGGGGACATAAGAATAGGCAAGATAAGATCAGTACAAAACAGGAATGAGGCTCTGACCCTTGGTGTTTACTATAATGTTCTTTATGAAGTCTATCACAGCAGCACTGAGACAGCATCTAAGTTCAATTTTTTCTGAAAAGTGCAGTTGAACCATTGATGCTGTTAACAGCTATCCTGCCAATTTGGCATTTGTTTTGTGGAAACAAATTTCTCTTCCTCGTGCTTTCACAGACAAAGTTTAAATTTCTTAGCACTCTTACTCATGCAAAGGTCTGTGAAGTGGGGAGGGGAAAAAAAAAAAAAAAAATCACAGATACAGGAATTTTGGAATTTCTTGTCCATACCCTGTGGACAATAAAAAACTCACTCCTTTTTGAAGCCTCTTCCTCAAGAAGTCTGAGCCTCCTGGCTTCTGGCCCAGGTGAGGATATCTTGCTTTCAATTTTGCTTCTTCAACTTTTTCTGGGCTGATCACCTTATCCTCCATTTCCTGAAAGACAATTAGTAATACTGTAAATGAAATATACAATAATGAACTATTTATACAGAATACCTTCGCAAGTAACTCACCAACATGCCGATTGTTGCTATGAAGTGAGCATATCAATTATTTGAATAGACATTTTAATACATTCTCTCTCAAATACTGACAGCAAACGTAGGAATTCAGCCTCCCATCTTAGATATCTCTCCTGGAGACGTGTTTGAATCTAATCAATGCATTTCTCTTTCACATAAAAGTAGTCTATACTAAAATTAGATTATTCAATTTTGGAGGAAAAAAAAAAAAAACCAACCCACAAAAATCCCCCAAACAAAACACGTTTTTTGGTCAAAACAAGGGTTCCACTAAGAACAAACAAATGTTGAAAGCTGGGCAAGAGCCACAGGACTTTTTTTTTTTTTTCCCAACTGCCCTGTTTGATCATGAAGTTGCATAGACTAGCACTTGCATTGCCACAACCTAGTCTGTATGACTGCTAACTGTAATGTGCTGATATTCACTGTGAAATAGTGTTAAAGTAGCTCAGTCACAAAAATATGTCTATCATATTAATAGCAACAATACTGTATTTCTCTATACATGTCTATAATTATCCTAAAATTATGAGGATTAAGACAGTTGGATAGTGCATTTGTGTAAAATAAAATGCCAACTTTATGAGTATACCGTAAAATATGGATGCTCATAGGAATCATTTGAAGATACTCATTTGGCAAAAACTGCAATTTGTACATCCAGTCTTTCAACAATGACCTCTACTTTACACTCATCTGTTCCGGTCCATGTAGCAATTTGATGTATGAAGTACATTTTTTTTGCTATTAGATCATTTCTAAAGTATCTTCCATTCAAAATTCTTGTTTTGCTACTTTCCAGTATTTGGCCAAGGCCGTTTTTTTTCCCTGTACACAAACCATTGCTAGTTCAGGGAAAGTATATATTCACTTGCAGTAACTGCTGTAGTTCTTGAATTGTTATTATCATCTGAAGTCTCAGAAAGACTTTTAGGCAGGAAAGAAGAATTGCCATTGAAATCAGGAGGGCCTCACATTCATCTGTGACTAAGGTTTCATATCCACTTATTGCTGCTTAGGCAGCCCCTTCACACTTTTCCATCCATGTCATCATCCTTTGCATTGCATCAGTCAGCATGACTGCACATACTCCACGTGAATGGGTTACAGAAATTCATTCAACAGAAAAATAACCATCTCTTTTTTTTTTTTTCCTCCTCCTTGTTGGGCTGTGTTTCATTTGGATCAGCTTCCCAAGTCTGGATCATCAAGCAGCTGCACAAACAGGTATGTTAGCACAGCAACAGGGAGAACAGAGGAACACAAGCTGCTGGGAGCTACTTAAGCCAGAACTGCCAAAGAACTAGAGCCATCACACTAGCCTACCCCAAGTGTTTTCCTATATCTCTTATAAAAGCTCAAAGTTCTATATTATTCAACATCTTTCTGGTAAGAAACCTCAAAAGCAAAGGTTATAACAACAGATTTAAATGTAACATTATCTAGTTGCTCCATTAGGCCAACACATCTCAGACAGCTTTGCACAATACAGTGGGAATCTGAATTAACATTTCTACCAAGGAAAGATAGAAATTCTCATAACAGTTTAAAAGAAACTTCTATGAGGACAGGAACCAATGCTTTTTATTAGGTGAAAACACAGCTAGGCAATACAATGCAAAATACAAATAAATCTAAAGGGCAAAGTTGATGCTACTGAACATAGAACTATACTATTTCTCACTATGTAATATCATACCAGCCAAGACCACAGTTTTCATGTGTTAAAAAGATCATTCTTCAACTGCTGTTCTTCCTGCTGTGCTTTATTACCATGCCGACACCGACTGGATTTTCTCAAAAGCAATCCTTTCAGCTGAACACTTTCAACATCTAATGCTGAATCACTGGGTACTCACTGTTGAGCCAACTGACAAAGCATTTGAGGGGGCATGTTTTGCCAATATTAACCAGAAGGAGATAGTTTTTAAGAACAGAGGGCCAACAATAAGTAGCTTACATAAATATGTATTCATGGTGCATCAAAGGAGATATTTATGCAAACTCACAGGGCTGACAAATCATCACACAGCAGGCAATCAAAACACAAAATACTGTGTTATGCACCAGTGCAGCTGAAAAGGATACAGACTATGGTCACTTACTCTTGATGACCAAGAAAAACTAAGACTCAAAAACTACAGAAGATGAATTAAAGAATTTCAGTACAAGGACTTGGGGTGTCAAACAAAACCAGCTGATGGCAGGTTCAAAAAATACTTAAGACAACAGTTCTTCATGTAAAATAGTTAAGTTGCAGAACTCCTTGCCAAAGGATACAGGAGGTGCCAAGAATTTAGATGGATTCAGAAAGCAACTCAATGTGTTCATTTGCAGCTCAGCAGGCTTTTAAACCACAGATTGCTGAGACCTGGGATAGTTTCTGGGGAAGATCACTGCATGCATGTCATGACCTCATATTCTTCTGTGGACTAGATGATATTGAGCACTCTTGGAGATGTGCTGTCGAGCCACAAAGGCTTTAACCCAAGCCAGCAAGGCCATTCATATCTTTGCAATATTCTCCCTTGAGTTACAGAAGCAACAACCGAGTAATAAATGATTGGGGGGGGGGGGGGCAGCAGAAATCAAGATATACCATGTTGTTCTTCCTAGTGACAACCACACAGAAGTTATAATTTTAGCTCTCTACAGGAATTTGACACAGGTAATGAAGTCTGCTTACTTCATTAAAAGTATCTTCCAGGAAGGCAGTAGCTAACCAACTTGTTTAAAGATAGCTTTTGCTTTTAATCTTTACAGAGGTACTAGCAGCATAAAGTTGCGTTATCTGTTGGACAACTCAAGCGCACAGCTAAAAAAAGAGCCATGAGCCTTTTCAAACTCTGGTATGAAGAGCTCATCCTCTTTAGCAAAAGACATCAGACCAAATGCAAAGCAGCAAATGGGAAAAACATGACAACAGCACAACTCTACAGGAAACTGATGCGGCAAAAGCCAGCCCAGAAACAAAACGCACCACCTCTAACACCTTCCTGAAAAATAGAGGCTTTTAAGGCAAAAAGAGTCAGTCAACCAAGCATATGTTCTCCAATGTCTAAAGTTTCTTTGTTGCTGAACTTCCCCCTGCCACTATCCTGGGTTTTCACACCAAGAACAGGAAACACTGGTCTTTGGCAAGTTTTCAATTTACATCACTCCCTTGTTTAACACCTTTCTTGCCTAACACATGCACAAGCTTCTTACAGCATGTTAGAAAAGTTTAGAAAAGAGGTCTGATCATGAAAACGCTGCCTCAAAGTTCATTTTTAAGCATACATACGAGTAAGTACTGCAAAATGGGTTGTTTATACAAGTATTTCAGAGCTAAGCATTAACGGCGTCAGTGTTCAATTTTGCCTACCCAGCCAAACAGCACTGATAATAATAATAGCACTGATATCACAGTATCCTAACAGGATATAAACTCACAGAAAACAAAGTTTTATTTTATTGGCATTATTCTCTTGAACACCTCATCAGATTAAAACTAAATTAGCAGACCAGTAAGGGACTCCTGTCTCTCACATAAAGGATACTTTTTCAAAACAGTGCATAAGCACTGCATTTCAAGACTTAAGTCTGAAACTCAGTTAGTAAAATCAGCCCCAGTCACCTGACTTCATCAGAACACACTAGAAGGCATCACAATAAACTTGCTACCACATGTTTTGCTACGGTCTTATTACAGAGCTATTCTAGGAGTGTTGCATAGGCCAGGGATTTATTTTTATAGGCTTTGAACAGGAACGGTATCCCTTCAGTAGCCTACCTAACATGACTGTAACGTCGAGCTGCAGAACACACGGATTTAAGAGTAGATTACAGACGTGCCGCAGAAGCTGGTTCTGATTACTGCACCTATTGAGAAGGTATCATTCCATATTAACCCCCAAAGCCCTACTTGTATGACTTACTCATATTACAAATTGTAAATTATTAATCAAAAACTTAACAGCTGAGGTAGATTAAGCTTTTTCTTTCAGCGTCCTTCAAAGCAGTACTTGTGTTTCATAACTGCTCCCCATCGGAAATAGCTATGGAGATAGCAACTGAGTCCATACAGCAATGACAAGACTAAAAAACAAACGGCTGCTTAAAGTCACAGCCAACAGAGGGAAACTGCTAACAGCATACAGTCATCTATGAAGCCAAATCCCACTTAAGAAACTACAAAATAATTAGTTACAGGGAAGACATAATAGTGCCATCACAAGGCAACCCAGCCAGTTACTCTTTCTAAAAGCCTTAACCAGAACAGGCCATTGTGTTTTGGATCTTTCTCCTCCTAAACAGCTCACATTAAAAGCTGAAAAATTTTCTAAAAGTGGAACAAAAGTTTAGCCACCGGATTAGCGCTGGTCTCCAGCCGCTGTGACTGTGAGCCGAAATTCTTTCCCCCCGGGACGCCCTGGCAGGCAGCGCACCCGGCGGCCAGCGGGGCCGAGGCCAGCCTAGGCAGCGAGGACGCGCCATTAGCCCATCCAGGCCAGAGCACGCCAACGATTTACCAGGGAACAAAAATTCCCAAGTGCAGAAGCCAACATGGTGGTGCCGCTCCTCCGCCTCCAGCCTCCGCCAGCCGCGGGCGCAGGGCCCGCGCCCTCCCAGCCGCTCCGGCCCGCGGCGCGGCGCCGCTCCCGCCGCAGGCCCCGGGCCCCGTCCTGCCCGAGCCGGCGGCGGCGGGCGGCTGGGGAGAGCCGCCCGTCTCCCCCTGCCCCCAGCGCGGCGGCGGAAGGGCCGGCGCTCCTCCCCGGCGAGAGCCGCTGCTCTGAGCGGGCTCCGGCTGCGCCGAGAAGGGCGGCCAAACCCAGGAGACGCTGCCTGAAGCGCCGCGGCAGCCCCCCAGACTCTCCCGGCTGAGGGAGGGAGAGGCCCGGCCGCGGCGCCCCCGCTCCGCCTCAGCGCGCAGATGGAGGCGGGAGAAGCCCCGCGGGCCGCCTTCTGCTCCTCGGCGGGGCTGCGCGGGGGCTCCCGGCCACCCACCTTCTGCTCCTCGGCCGAGGCGGGCTCGGGACTCTCGGCAGACATGGCGCCGCAGCAGCAGGACGGCGGGGAGAGGGCGGGAGAGGGCAGGCGAGGGAGGCGCGACCGCCGCTCCTCCGCGCAGCGCAGCGCAGCGCAGCGCTGCCACCACCTCCCGCACAAGATGGCGGCCGCTCGCACGACGGTGGGCCGGCGGGACCAGACTTCCTCCGCGCTCAGCCTCCCCGGCGGCGCGGCCACGCTCCCGGCGCCGCGCAGGAGCCGCTTCCGTCTCCGCCCCCTGACGCCACGTCCGCTGCCGGGCAGGCCGGGAGCTGTGGTCCGGCGGGGCCGTGGCTCTCGCCGCGGGGAGCCGCGCCCGGCCCTGTCCCGAGGGATCCTGCGGGAATGCCCCGAGGCCGTCCCGGAGACGCGGGCCCGGCGGGAGAGCACAAGGCCTTCGCTCAAAGCACAAAGCCACAGCCCTTTGTAGAGCCCTGCCGCAGCCGCAGCCACAGGGGATGGCCGAGCTCCGGCGGGCAGCCTGGGTGCAGCCTTCAGAGGCCGCGGCCCCGCACCCCGCTCGCACCCTCGCCGCACCCCGGCACCCAGCGCGCTGCCCGCCGCGGCCCCGCCGTGCGCTGCTCCTGCAGGCCCGCCTCCGCGGCCCACCCAGCCCGGCATCAGGGTGAAGGGGGAAAAAAAAAAAAAAAAAAAAAAAAAGACCTTTGCTGCTTCGCTAAAATTAGTTCGTTCGGCTGCTTTTACAGATCAAAACGGGAGGAGCTGAGTCTTCAGCAACTTTACTTGCGGATCTTTTGTGAATCCCAGACACCAGCTGACAGGACAGGAGGCCTCAGTCCACTGAAACCTCTTAACAGTGCGGTATCAAGTTATGTAACGTATGCGCTTCCCTCCCCATCTAGTTTTCACTGCCCAGTTCTTGGCAGAACAGTAACCTCCCTCAGACTCTCTTAGACTTTTAAGAACGTAAAGGAGGGGTTTAAATAGCTCACCATTAATAAATCTTCAGGGGTTCCCTAAATATGGGGATTATGTGAACAATAAGGTATAGATTTTACTTAATACTCAGTTAAATGAATGTATACCCCCACTTTTCCTATACAAAATGTATGTTTCCTATTATCTTACACTGCTTTCTCGTGATTTTGACCTCCAGCCTTCCCACCGCGGCGTACCAGCAGCATTCACCGTGCCCTCTGGCTGAGAACTAGCACGTGCTCTCGGCCCTGCACGTGTGGTAAGCCAACTCGAGCACAGCTCAGGAAGTATGGGCAAGGACAGGCTTTGTGTGTTTAAGGTCCAGAAGACAGATGGAGACAGGTCAGAAAAGGCTCTCAATCAAAACAGAAGCTGTAAAATCAACGATTTTGCCACAGTTGAATTTTACTAAAAGCCCCCCAAACCAGTAGTTGGAAGTGGTTTTTTGAGCAACTGAGAGATTCGTCCAGAGATCAGGATTGTGTAGCAGTAGGGAACTCAAGGCCTGCGCATATCCCTCATTCAGGAAGCGATACAGCAGTGCAGATTGCACAGGAAAATCATAGAAGACACTAGTGAGTATTCTTTTCCTAATGGCAGAAAAAGCAATTATAATGGTGGGTGTGCCACATTTGCTTCTAGCAAAACGAGGGAGAAATGGTCTGAAGGTGTGAAAAGCAGCAACACATAGAAGAATGATCATAAAAAGGATGAAGTTCACAGATTTTGAAAGGAAGCAGAACAACAAAGCAGTGACAGCAGACAAGAATGCAAACTTCAGGCATTTCTTTCAAATCTCTTAGGAAATTAACACGAGGGAAAACACAATTTTCATGATTCAGCAGTTCCTTAATGAACTTTTTCCTTTAAGGGAACAAGTGTAAACTATACAGTGCAGAGGAAGGATGGGAAGTAAATTAAGAACCTCAGGAAAAGCACAAGTTCTTCAATGGCCTCAAATAAAAGCAAGCAGCATATGGAAGCTAGCCCAATTTTTAAGGACGTGCATCTAAAGCAGATCATGAAGAAAAAGGGGCACAGAATCATTACTGAAAATTACTGAACAAACCTTGTAAAGACCAAAGGATTTAATGTAATCAGTTTATAGGATACTTGAATCAGTTATTTTTTTCCTTATCTGGTAAATATTTTCAACTTGGATGAAAAATTATCCTTGAGGGTTTAGAGAACTGACTGAAGCAATCTCCAATTACTTAGTGGTCATCTATATAGGAACCTGTAAAAAATAAACAGGTTTCCCGGAGGCTGATTAAATAGGAGTAAGGTGAGGACAGAATACAAGCTATACAACTAAGCTGTCTAATCAATAATTACCTGAGAAATCATCTAAAATAAGCACTCAAAAGAAACTGAGAAGCTGGACATTAATTCACAATAAGAACAAGGGTTTCAAACAACCGTATTTCCTTTAACAAACAGGAAGCAGGCCACAGGGAGGAGTGGATGAAGGTGGCTGAATTTCTAGACACCTTCTGGCATTAATAAGACTTCTGACACTTTCCTTAATTTCCATGGGGAACTTAACTAGTTGAAACTTCAATGCAGTGGACACAAGTTTTGTTGGAAATGGCTATCAATTGTTCAAACAGCAATGCTGGGTTTAGTAGGGTTTCATAGAGGGCTTCCCAGGGCCAATATTGCTCATCGGTTTCACTGGTGACCCAGATAATGCACTATAAACTGAGAAAAAGAGAAGCTACAAGAACACTAGAAAATAACTGCAATTCAAACAGAAGATCAGATACAAAATCTTGGGTGGTGGGAGAATGGAGTTCAATAATGACACATGCAGAAAAGCTTCCATATTGGGAACAAGCAGGTAGGACACCTGTTATACTGGATAACAAGATGAGTGCAAGCTGACATCTCCCAATACTGAAAAATCAAGTATTATAATGGGATGTACGAAGGGGACTTTAATCCATAAGACTTATCAACCAATCCTTCCAGTCTAATTGGCACAGAGAGACCCTGCTTGGGATGTTGTGTCCAGTTTGAGGCACTTCAAGACAGATTCAGACCAAAAGAAGAAAGCAAAGAGCCAGAATGATGAGAGGTGCAGCAAATAAAATCTACAAGGCAAGGCTGACTGAATAGTCTGGGGTTGTCTAAGATATAGAAAACAAGACTGAGAAGGGAGATACAAGAACTAAATTGTTTTCTTTGCTAATAGTGAAAAGGCCAAGTAGTATTTGACTTCAACTGCAGCAAGACTTAGCTGGGCATTATAAATAGTGTTCTCGTGACAAGTATAGTTTAACAGTGGAAGAGATTACTTGGAGCCTCCATCACTGGCGGTCCTCGTAACCACTCAGAAACATTTGTCAAAAATATGATTGAGCCTACTGAGGAATAAAGAGAAGCAGCAAATGACCTCTCAAAAATTAGTCTAGTCTCATTTCTTAACCTATGCATAGAAGGTCATGTGGAATTCAGTTCATATTTTATGAACATTCAGCATTTCTCCAGGTGTGTCCCTAATGGAAAGTGCTAACTTGGATTAAGCTGTAAATGGAGAATGACTTCGTTAAATTCAAGTTGTGCATAGATAATCTAAGGTCACTTTCATTCTAAATCCGTACAGGGACTAAGTGTAGTTTAACTACTTAAGTCAATACAAATTTATTTCCTAGACATGACTTGTAGTGACCACATATTCAAAATCCACACTTCTTTGCTGTTCAAAACAAATGAAGGGAGAAAAGGATGGCTTCAAGAAGTCATTTAAAGTTACCAAGATACAGACATACAAACATTGCATACTGCTAGTACAAAATAAAAAGTTAATCTACTACAGGTGAACTGTGACTTTTCATTAAAAGTGTGTCCTTTTCTCATCCTTTTTTTCATCAAGTATGCAACCAGATGTGCACCATGACGCAAATAAGTACTTTGAGGATACATGTTGTTTGCTTATGACTCAATAGTAGCTACAAAGAAACTAGGACACATTCTCATACTAGTCCAGATCCTAGTTCTGTACACAGTACAACTGCAGTTGTATTTGACTCTTCTGCTACCAAAAGAAACCTTTTCTCAGTTTTACAGGGCACACAAATGGCTAGAAACTGCAAACAATCCCTTCCTGTACAGTTTTTCCCAAGTCTCTATAAAATAAATGCTAGCTAACCTTTGAAAGCCTAGTGTAACAGAGGGGAAAATACTGCTGAAGTGGGGAACAGACTCAGTAATATCTGAGCTTTGCCCTTCTATAGCAACAGTCATTTGAATACACAAGATAGTTCATAAATATCATCTGCTAAGTCTGGTCTCCCTTATTTTCCCTGGCAGACTTCCTGGAGATTTCACGATACGCTAACTTCTCTCATCTAAAGGCAGTGCTGAATATACAAGATGCACGTTCATTCTTTCTCCAGAGACTTCATCAGATAAGCATGTCATACTCCCAAATATGAAGGTCATTTTTCATATCACCGACACTCTGAAAACCAACAGTGATGTAAAGAAAAACATATAAACCAAGGTAAGACAGTTGAGAAACTCCAAGATCTTCGGCAAACATTGTAAAGCTTCATTTTCATTATTAAATATATACCTCAAATATAATCAAATGCTTCTAACTTTATTTCTCTAGTTACACAGTTTAACACTTAGCATAAACTGTTTATCTGACTGTGTTTTGTTTTAGGAATACACATACATATTGGAAAATATTTATATACCCAATGTAGCATTTCTAGTAAAACTTCCTATGGCCACCTAGTGGCCTAAATGGAATTGACCTAGTAAAAATATTAAGGATTACATGAAGATCCTCCTTATCTAAAAATAAAACAAAAAGTACAAGTTTCATAGCTTTTGCATATATTTAAGATATAAATACTAATTTGTTTGCACAGTACGTCCTTTAACACAATCTGAGAAATTAAATGGGAGAGGACGGGAAGTTTGTGTGAGAAAAACTAGTAACAGAAAGCAAAATTAAAGCGGCCCTTAAGGAAAGAAAGAAATTGAGGGAGCAAAATATGAATCGAACCAATGGTCTGAATGCATGAGTAAGTAAATAAACAATCTGCACTATGGTTGCAATTGTTATTGAATCTGTATGTGAGGAAAAAAAAAGGAAAAGGGTACCATTAAAGATAAAAAAGGAAGGAAGCTAAATGCTTGCATAGTATGAAATGTTATGGAAATTCACCTGTTGTCCCCATTTTCAATAACTTAAATGAATATCACTTAAAACATCACACAGATTAAAGACATCTGTATATATTTCAGATTTCAATATTAATGCCAAAAATACATAGTATGATTTTACATAGGATTTATGCTACATTAGAACACTAAAGACAAACATCACTTGAGTATTAAATGAAACATTAAATATTAAATAACTGAAAAATAAAATAAAAAGTGTAAACACTAAACTAACTTGGGAATTTGCTATTGCAACACATCCAATGAAGTGGTTTTAAACAGTACAAAAAGATTAGATTTAAGTATGTTTCCAGTCTACTTGGAATACACAAAGCTCATTCCAGAAACCTTTTAAAAACTGGTCCAGGATCACAGAAGAACCTTCTCTCTCTTGAGCGCTATTTTCATTCCTTTACAGACTTAACTTTATACTGTCATCTCTACCAATCTTCACTTGTAAGGAGTAATCAACAGTAAAACAAATACTTTAGTTTGCCATTGTTTGCTAGCATCTTGGTGAAAACTGAGGATTTGTTGGAGATTCAGTGTAAGATTTAAGTTCATATGCAGCGCCGCTATCAACTTCCATGGACTTCCGAGAGAATAGGAGCCTTACATCTCTGTGGAGGTAGATCTTTCCAGATTTAGAACTCTGGAACCTGAAAAGATACAAATATCTGTATTATAAGATCAATCTTTTGGTTCAGATAATATGATTGAATTAAATGCGTTCCTGTAAAAGATTAAGGCCAAAAAACATTTGAACATACAAAATTAGTCACTTAAAATGAAAGAAGAAAGAATAACCTAACTTTTTCAATCTACTTTGTTTCCTCCGGCATTTAAAGGTTCTGCTCCTAATCACCAATGTAGTGCACAGCTTTGAAAGTGGTGTGGAACATTTGAAATTCATGCTGCAATTATGTACATCAAAGATTAACGTTCTCAGCAATCTAGAAAGGCAAAAAGTGCTCTTCAGTGAGCACTCCTGAAAATGCCCAAAGGGTGGCCTA
The DNA here is from genome assembly GCF_030463565.1 of Pelecanus crispus. Classification (NCBI taxonomy): domain Eukaryota; kingdom Metazoa; phylum Chordata; class Aves; order Pelecaniformes; family Pelecanidae; genus Pelecanus; species Pelecanus crispus. The sequence continues at coordinate 14,637,157 of NC_134649.1, forward strand.
AGCACACACAAAAGGGAAGGTTCAAATATCAACAAAGGCATACATACATATCAAACATATACTTCAGTGCTAGCTATCATACAAACAGATTTCATTGCTCTCTTTATCAACGTACCAGCAAGAAGTTTACTACTGCTTTATACCACATGCCAAACTTAAGTCAAACTCGAGAAGCAGTAGGTATGGGGATCTCTGCAGGCAGACAGAAAAGAGTTTTTCGCACGGAGCTATTTCAAAGAGACTATAGTTCACTGGTCCAACCACCAAAGTAAACAGCAGCCAATTCCTGGGCCCATTTATCTTTTATGCTGCAGCTAAACAGCTTAATTCAGGTCCTCCAAACCTGCCAGGAATGTGCCAGTTCCACTTTTCCTGAGGTTTAACAACTATAGATAGAGAGACGAGATCTGCATTTCAGAGAACTGTATTCTATAGTCTTCGTCTGGCAGAACTTCTTAATTTCCTTCCCTCAACCAGGAAAGGCAGGAGAGCCTAAGGAACATTTCTTATGGCAACTGAACTTCATGTCACTATCACTATGCCACGGTAAGAGAGAAAAGCTACTGCTACTGTAACAGAAATAGAAACAGAAAAGCTATTGCTATTGTAATGACAAAATGATACCATTACAGATGCTGAGAGAGCTGTGCACGCTGTATTATCACATGTATTACAATTTGCACAGATTTTTAAAAAGCATTTACTCATTGACCCCAGTGAAGCAAAAGTAGTCTCTAGAATAAACCTAGCTGTAATCAGACTGAAATTCTGAGAGGTAGGAGAAAGACAGACAACTACAGAAGATCCGTCAAGGTTTCATCATCTGGGGCAGGCAGGTTGTAGAAATGGATTCTGTGCCACCGTTTTGTTTTGACAAGTGATGCAGAATAGCCTGTAGTCATCCCCACAGCCAGACAAAGGAAAATTCTCTCTCCTAGATACAGCTGTCAGGGGCATTAAATGTGGCAGCGTCCAGCAGAATGCTCCTACTGGCTCCCACAGAGCTCCCATCCATCACTATTTATTTGCTCAGTGCTGTCAGTGTGAAAGGCCTTTACCTGGTAGGCAAAGGGCAGAAGATTCTATCTTAACAGAAGACTCTGGAGGAGAGCACAAGAAGGAAGAGTGAAAAAGGCAAGGGACAAACTGAACACCACAAACAGTTAATTCGGCATGTAGCTCATAAGACATTTTAAAATGAAAAATGTTATTGAAAGATCTTTTGCAGCAAAAGTATGATTGAAATTAATTCACACAGAATAGATAGATCTAGTTATCAAAGCACCATCATAAAGTAGAGCTCAATTCCCATTTTACACATGAATCTATCAGAAAATAATTAGCAAGTTCTATTTTTAAGCTTCTCAAGCTTACTATTTTCTTTTAATGAGAATCCTGCAAGACTCCCTTTGCCCAGTAAATAAAACTTCCCTGTAATGTGGCTTTTCTAAGCATGACATTTCACAAAGGTTGAAGGAGGATAAGTGGGAGGCAGCAAGAGTTCAGGGGATTCTTCTCATTTCTGCTTCCATCACCTAATTTTTTTCTGAGAAACGTTTATCGTAGTAATCGGGATTTAGAAATGTTGCTTTTCACACATGCAAAAGACATTGGAATAATCAAGAGAGAACCATTACATACACCCTTGAGGGGTGGTGATGGAGTGGCCAGCATGGGACCGGCTCCAGAGCTGTGGCGGCTCCAGTACTTTTGTGTAAAGGAATCAAGAAAAACACAACAGAGGTCTCTGACAGATGGTGTCCTAGGAACAGTATCAATAGACAAATACAGGAAGGCTTAAACAAACCAGTATCAGTGAGCTAGAAAGTCTGGCAGAGGAAAGAAAGTGATAAACATTACTGAAGAAGTGACACATACAAGCACAAAACCCCTATATATATTTTATAGGCCATTAAAATCCATCGAGAACAGAGTATGCCACAGAAACGGGATATATAGCAGGATGATCACAAAAACATATGTAGCAAGACATGTTTTGCAACTAGCAAAGACTATACAACACAGTCTATAAAATCTGTAAAATCATTAGGACAAGGATACAAATCAGAAAAAATGCTGAGATCAGAAAGATCAAAAAGCAACTAGTAAATCAGTAATAGCAGGCATCTTCAGCTTCCACCAATAAACGTATAATATGCCACACATTAGGAAAACTTCTTCTTTAAAAAAGTTTCTCAGCACCTTGAGGAATCACTACTTTTAACAACCTGTTTCATGCTTACCCTCCACCTAAGCCTTCAGTAACAATTATGCTCCATGCAAGTAAAAGAGGCAATACACATCAGTAACTAAAGCTGTTGACTAAGCTTTAAAAACTTGAAAAATGCTGAGCTGTGGGCAGGTTAACCATTTAATTGCCATTTATAGGGGTGCCAGAATGTGACCCAGAAACCAACGGATGGTCGTCACCTTCACAACACTGGGCAGAAATGAGGCATGAGCAGAGCTGGACTCACAGCTTATGTTCATGTAGACAATTACAACACAAAAATCATTGTTTCACACACAACAAAAAAATTATCCCCAAAGCATCTTCAAGAAATTACTTAAACTGCAGGTGCAAATCTTGATTTTCGTACAGTGAATAAAGCTCTGCTGTCCATGCAAGCTACATTTTATATCTGTAGCTGTGGGTACAAATGCAGTCTAACGGCATATTGAACAGTATCTCAAACATACAAAACTGCATGCAGAAGCTGCATACACAATAAATCTGACACTTTAAAAGAGTGTTGTAGAAAATCTGGCCGCCAATGTTAAGTTCCAGACCTATGCAAGCGTTTTTGCTGAATTACCACTTGAAAAGAAGCTTTCATAATGTGAGTGCTGACAACTGTGATTAAGGCCTTGCAAGCAGATGCAACCACAATGCAGCTTACTGGTGGTGACTTCATTTGTTTTTTTGAGCAAAATTTCAACACGTAAGCTTAAGATGCTTGTTTTCAACAACTACTGCAACTAAAACTGAAAGGCTGTTCTAAGCCAACTTGAGCAACAACAAAAAAAATCTTAATAGTTTAAATTTTTTAGGTTTGTATAAAAGTTTTCAGTAAAATGGCTTTGAGGAAACATTGCTGCTTTTAAAAATGAAGTTTTAGAACCAACTTACATATGAATTCATATAGTACTAAGATTCTTTAAGCTCTCCTAATTAAAATCCATCTTTAGTAAAGAAGGCTACTAGATTGACAACCGAGTCTTTGTAAAATCTGAAGTACTCTGTACAGTAAACCACAAGACAGATCAACATAAACTACTGTAATATTTCAAGCAGTTTGCAGTTCTTCCATTACAGGACAGGACCCACTGTTTGGGTTCATCTCTGAAGCAAAAAACTTCTGGCATACTCTGCAGGTATTCACTTTCCAAAGTAAGCAGCTGAGCATTGTAGTTTATCGGTTTGTTTTTCCAGCCAGAAACGGATGCGTTTCCACTTATACATTATAAATCCATGAGCTGATCCCTACCAGAGGTCTGAAAGCTGAGCTAAATTGTACAGCATTTCAAAACTAGAAGCATCAGAACTGCTACATTTATGTCTCTCAGCAGGTACCAGAAATAGGAAGCTCATGAAAGACGACTTTAGCTATAAAAGACAACAGAGAAGAAAGCGGGTTTGCCTTCAAATAGAAGTAATTATTGGGTCTGTCTACAACAAATTTACAAACTACATAAAAGCAGAAACTGAAAAGGGACACAAGTCTACTACTCTTCAGGCCTGTACACCAGACCTGGCTGGCCACAGATTTTTGCTCACCTCTGCAGCTGATGCCTGTCCCCAGTTCCTCTGCACCACTTAGATCAACATTACATGTGAATAGAGCCTTTTATTTGGACTCCATACTCTTTTTCAGAATTTACCCCAGAAGAAAATTTTTAGAAGGTGGTTAAGGTCAAGTGAGACATGGCAAGTTGGTGTAGCTTGAAAGGATGAATTTCAATCCAGGCTAAAATTCAGAATGGAAACACAGTTCAACAGCCTCATCATGATGCTATTTTCACACTCCAGTAAACCAACACGTTTCTTATGACTGTCAACTTTCATTTAATGGGAAAGCTGGGCCTGGACTCACTGCCCTAGACAAAGCTGTGTTTCAAAAGACTGCTGGGTAGAAATCAATGCCACTAAATAGGGAAAATAATATGTACCAGAAGTAACTCTACAAGTTAAAGAGAAAAGTGTAAGAGATTTGATAATTTTCTGCTTGCTCGCTTCAGAATGTCAGCTGCCGTCAGGTTTCCAAGTGCTGCAATGAAAGCACTGCGTCTGCACATACGTGGTTTGTTTACTACAATAACACAGGCAAAAGTCTGCAAACTGCAGAGTATATCCGTCATTCCTCCTTTGCTTTGAACTGCAGTCTCCAGAACATCCTGAGAACAGCAGCATGGTATCTGGTTTCAGGCAGTGCTTTGTAAATGATTTAAGGAAGATTGTGTGAATATTTTATAATGTGAAAGGCATTATCAGCAGTATTGCATCATAAAACAGGTATTTACATTTTTACCACTAAACACTGCATTTTCAGGAGTTACTCCGAATGCTTTTCACATTACAAGCTATTCTGGTGAAGAGGCATGTGTGTAGGACACTGGGAACCTTCTCTACGTTGATCCTTAGTTTTGGCTTTTGCCCATGTGACATCCACACTCACTATTTCCTGTAACCTCAAAAAAGTACATTGATCCAGGCAGAACAAAAATCTCTCTTGCTAAGAAAAGAATTAAGCTTTACAAGGTTATACAAAATACTTCAATGCCAAGAAAGAGCTCTATATTTTAATTTTGTTGTTCCCAAGCAGAATCCAAATTATTTATTAGCTCTTATTCCTCTACTGTCTAGCTTAAAGACCAAGTTAAAAGCATTCTTTTTTTAAAATAAATCTGTATACAGAAAGGCTGGCTGGGAAAGAAAGCATGAGATAAATTTTGGCAGGTACTAGTTTTTTGTGGGTTGGTTTGTTTGGTTTTGGGTTCACGGTTTTTGTTTGTTTTATTGTGTTTTTTTTTTAATTCCAAGAAGCTTACCTCAGATGTATGAGGTAGCGTAGTAGCCTTTCTTCAGTCTGTTGACTATTTTCTTTATTGACGGTTCTCTTGATTTCTCGTCTTACAGGAACAGAAAAAGTTCTTTGCCGTAGGAATGTTTGATGATTAGCTGGCATTTCTCTCAAGTCATAGATCACCACGAACATCTTCACCACAGTTTTGTTAGGGTTAAATAAGGTCTGAAAATACAAACAGTTCAATACAACACTCTTTAGAGATAACAAATTAAAAAAAAAAAAAAAAAAAAACAACAAACCACAAACTCCACCTGCCAGAATAGTCACTGTCCTCTATGCACTTTGTTCCAGTGCTATACAGCAACATTTATGTAAAAGCATTGTGCAATTTTTCTGGTTTTCAACACTTCAGCTAGTAGCAATTCCCATTTTTAAATATAATACTAAAAACAACCTCATCTGAATGAAACACTAGTATATGACTACTATTACTTTGCTAATCTGCATCCCCTTTTTTGTTTATTTTTCCAGTCAGCATTTTGTCTACACTGTTTTCTAGACACAATACACTCACAGGAAGCACAGTAGTGGGCTCTGCTTTTAAGCCTGAAATTACCAATGTGTTACCCTAGATGGGGTTCTTGAAAGAAAGAGGCAGATTGTTGGTTCTATGCAATGACTGTGATCTACTTTCTGATTTTATTACAGAAAATAGGTGGTGTTAAAATGCTACAAAATTTAGATACAACTGAGTATTTAATCTTAATCCCTTTAGAAGGATTTCAGAATTTGGACTGTGGCCTAATTACTTCTCCATTACTTCTTCAAAGCCACGGTGTCCCCAACTATTCGGAATCTTCAGTAACTGATTTTAAGTCTCTTCACAGCACAGATGGGTTCAAAGGTTGGGAGTCTTTTTTGTCCCACAAATTACACACAGATTTCTACTTTGAACAACTACAGTACCTACAGAGATGCACATTTCCACTGCTAGCTTCATGCTCATCTCCAATAACCTCATCTCCTCTGCATGATTTTCTTGATATTAGTGGTTTCAAGGCACCCATATCTGCTGAGTACGTACCACTTGTATTGTTCCTGAAGGCGGTACCCGATAACCCCTTTTACCAAGGGACTCTAAAGTAATTACACCCTAGAAAAAAAAGACACACATTTAGTTCACAGGGAGAGATATAAACAAATCAAAATGTTCTATTCATGTAATTGTATTTATTCGACAAGCAATCAGTAATGTATAAAAACTAAAAATAGAGAAGGCAATGCATTTAAGATGCAGTTAAATATCAACAGTAGGGGCCTTACAGATACTTTGGCAGATCATTAAAAGCTGTGCAATAGGGGGTACTCCTCCTCTTGAAGTCAGGAAGCAGTCAGGAAGCTACAGTAAAGTAGAGCTTTCTTTTCAAAACAGCTTGTAAGTTAAAATGGAAGATTTGTCTCCTCCTTTCCATTTTTACATCACCTACAGTCACACCAATAATACCCAAATCTCACAGAATTAATTTCTGCTTTTCAAAGGCAGCAGATGCACTTAATCTTCCATTCTAATCCAAACTTTAGCGATGATGACATCTGCTTTTGTCTCAGTGCCCCACACAGTGCTGTAACACTGCTGAGGCCACCCTTAGGGTACTGCCCTGGAGCACACATTTGATTAACCTGCAGAGCACAACTGTTGTACCCCGCTGCACTGGACTGAACAACACCCCCACACACAAACAAACAAAAAAAAGAGACCCCAGAGCAGAGAAACTAGCTACACAGACAGAAACAATGTTTCTGATGATGGAGGCACTATACAAATGTTGTATTAATCCTGGGAGACTCAGCCCTAATAGTATGTTTAGAGCATGTGGAAAAGCCTGAAACAATGAAACCCAGCTAGGAAAATAAGCAATGCTACTTTAACCATTTGAAGAACACCAGAATCCCTTCACCTCCTGGAAAATCACGTGAAATAATCTAGAAAGATGAAAGCAAAACAATAGATACTTCTTTGCAGTGGTTAAGAGAAGACATATACAAGTTTAAACTCAGCTTATTACTCAAACTTAACTTGCAAAGCCAATTCATTTTCTGAATACTTTTAAAAACAGATCAGAAATATGGCAAGTGCTATGAATTAAAAAATCTAAATATTGGGATAATGAGATGTTCAGTGCTTTACTTACATGTTTAAACAGACTATTTACTATATTTTAGACAGACATACACATCCAAAAATCTCTAAAAATTGGATCTGCCACCCAGGTAACATTGAGATTCCTTAACAGGTGTTCAGAACAAATCTATCCATCTGATTCAATGCTAGCACCCAAGACATCTTTTGCTTTTTACAAGGAAGCACTTTTAGACATCCAAAAACCACGCTGTCATTGTAGAAATGTGGAACAGAATTAGTACATGGATACAGAGAGCGCAAACACCGTGTTGGTGCAAACATCAGCAAACCATGCAGCTTGTGAGGGTGCTGCATGTCACACTAGCTCAGACAATATTTGCTTTAAAAGAAAGGCCTCAACAACTTCTGAGTCTAAGGTCCCCCCATCAGCAATTGTACCTTGGCCTGCACCTAAGCCACTTGCTGGCAGGGTGGTTAGTTGCCCAGGGCAGCTGCTTGTTGGGACAAAAAAAAAAAAAGTATCCCATTAAGTCCAGCTATTGCCTCACTGCGTATTTTAAGTTAGATGAATAAAAAGAGATGGTTAGGGTTGATCACTTGAGCGTGAAGGGAGACAAATACGTTCAATATCCCAACATGAGAGCAGTTGTATGTTGGGGCAGAGCAATGGGAGGAAAAGCACTAATTAGGGATAGGAAGAAGGGACAGAAGAACTCCATCACAAGCAGTTGAAAATAACCCAGGTCCTTGCAAATCCCCACTTCCTGAACCCTCTACTCACCAAGCTCTTATTCTTCACCTCCACCTATCAGAATTCATTTTAAATAAATCCAACCACACACTTACCATGTAAGGAGAAGGTGCATTATCATCCGAAACGCTGTAGAATGACACTTCAACTGGCAGAGTCATGTGTGTGGGACAAAAGACTCCACTTGCTCCCACTTCCGCTGTGAAACCCTCCACGACGCCGAGCGGGTCTAAGCGAAAATTCAGGACAGATTCCTGAAAAACAACACACATGCAGCTTAGGTTGAGAATGCCTCAAATTATAGCAAAACTAAGCAGCAAACAAGGAAAAAAGCTGACATAAGAACTTGGGTCTTTCATAAGGTGACCTGACAAAAATCAACGAGGCAAAAATTATGAACAGCAGAACATTCAGCAAGATGATAGTGGTTTAAGAGAAAGTATCGTCCAAATCCAGTCTTCACCCTCCTGAAACTGGTGCAAAAGCCCACACAGAATTTTATTGCAGTAGGATCTATGTATGATTTTCCTTGACATATACTGTCTGAAAAAAATAATCTAGAATCTGTCTCTTTCCTCAACATATTCACTCCATATTTCACAAATATGGAGTATGATACAACCCGTTAACACACTACCTATTAGTTGTTGATATTTGATATGCTACATGAAGTGAAAAGCTGGAGGCTACACTTCAAATACATTGTTTACTACACTGATTTAACACAGCTTTTGTGACCTATTAAGTACACTTTAAAAGTAAAAATGTAAATCCTTTTTTCTAGGTATATACACTATAAACATGAATAATTACAGGTTGTTAAATCTCATTTAAGTCAACAGAACACCTCCTAACTTGACCATAGTGGGAAATAAAAGTTTTAAGCAACTCATCGTATCTGAATCTCTGAGCCAGATGATGTCTGGGGTGTGAAATATGTGCCTTTACAGATGGAAATCAAACCAAATTTTATTCAGTTTAGTTATGAACTTTTACATTGTAATCAGGCTGGAATTATTCACAGTAATGCACTTTTAAAAGCAGTACAGAAGAATACTAAAAATACCACAAGAATTCTAGAGTATATGCAATACCTCGAAGTTTCCCAGAAGGCTAAGACTTGTTACTGGTGGAGCACTAGAACTTAGAAAAGGTTTCCCATGGCTCTCTGGATCACTGTCTCTGTTTATACATTGTTGTGGGCTATTAAAAAAAAAAAGGACAGAATAAATACACAGGATGAACACATTTGCTTTTGTCTTCTGGGTATAAACAGCTCTAGAAAGAATCATTTACTTGCTGTATTACAAAATGTTATCCTAAAGAAGTAACAGTTGAACATTGCCTGTTAAAACTTTAGCAAAACATTTTCTAGTTAATTGAAAAATTCCTTTCAGAAGTTTTACATTACAAGGGATAAAGACAATAAAAATTTAGGTTGTTCATTAAATCCATTAGCAGGAACCAAAGCATCAGATGATTTTCTCTTGTATGCAGATATTTTGGTCTCATATCCTGAAGTTTCCCACATGAAACTACCATACTAGAAGCTGTTAATGTTATGTGTATTAATGTATAAAAGGTCATGGTTGGTCCCTTTCAGAAGTTAAGTTCTCTGAACAAGTTAAGGCAAAATGTTTAACCCGTTCAACACTAAGAACAAAACATAACACAAAAATAAAACTGATGTGAAGAATCAACAATTACTATCCTTTCTGTTTGAAAATTCAAGCGTATCTTACAGCATACCTACCCCTGCATGGGACAGAGTCTGTCCCAGCAGCAGCTTTCATACCATGAGTCATGCTAACCTGGAGACCCCTGGGGCAACTTGGCTGCCAAGCCTTATTTCAAAATAAGGATTATTTTGAAATGCACCCATTTTTTGTCTTTGCTAATATGCTTGGTTGTTGCATACAGGTATGTATATACATTATGTCTCCCAAAACATTCTTAAAGTTTCTGGTAAATAAAACATACCTTCTTGCAGACAGACATTTCAGCTGCAGCACTGATGAATCCAGATCAAAGCACCCAGACTGTGTTTTCCTTTGAGGAACCTCAAGAGGCAAAGATGCTAATTTGAAAACTGTACCTCTAGTAAGGACAATTTTGCCAAGTAAGCACAAGTTTGGCAAGAATCGGCATGATATTACAAAATTATAAAAACAGAGAAGAGAGTAATTCCTATACATTCTAAGCTTAGTGAAGAAAATTCTAAAATTATTAATTACAAGACTGTAAATTCCGATTCACAGGAAGTACTCTAAATAAAGACTCATTCAAGAGGCTGACATCTCTTTGGAATGGTACAGAACATTACTAATAAACAGGCTGTAACAATTTCCATCCAAGTTCCCTGAAAATATGACAGTCTTTACAAGCAGTGAAGAATAAAACATATCATGTGTTGATTACAGAACATCACTACTTCAGTAGTTTTAATTGAGACTGCTTTTTTCTTTAAAACTCCCAACAACCTACCAAGAACTGTAACACTTCCCCAATGTCTCTGTCTTATCACAGCAGCTTTGTATCACTTAGTCATTCAATGACATTTCTGATTGCTGAAGAATATACGGTACAAACTGTTCACAGAAACAAAAGCTTTGGAATAATAGGCAATCAGGTATTAATAACTCACACAAAAACTCTTCAGTGACAAAACATGTTAGCTTACACTTAAAACACTAATCTTCAAAATGCTTTCTTTCGTGCTCTAAAATAGCACTGAAGCATTTTTTTGCCATAGAATTTTCTAATGTCACCTTTTGTTAATCTTGATAGGATCTCAACAACTACCTCTTTAATATTCTCTTTTCCAGAATTATTGTTCAACTTCATTTGAGTGTTAACTCTCAAATTTCCACTTGCAAGAGTATTCACTCTGACACTGAAAGTAAACACACCCACTTCACCTAGGTAATTTGTCAAATTTTCTACCATACACAGACATTAAAAGAACAAAATACTTCCTTTCTCATTCAAAAGGTAAGATACATTTCAACAATAACTTACAGGACTTGAAAGCAGAGGCAATCCAGTTCTGGGATGAAAAGCCTTGGTTGAAGTTCCATCCAAGGATCGAAAATTATGTTTCCGCCATAAATTTGTGTGTTTTAGAGACAGTGCTTTCTGTCAGCAAAACAAATTTACTCAAGATATCAATGAGATATTTCAATGGCCTATCATGGTAATATTTGTTTGCTGTAATGGAGAAGGCTTCTGAACCAGGTGGATCTGCATCACACTAGCATCTTATGAAATATTCAGTATAAATTCCTCTTGACTCAATCTACAATCACACAGACTGCTCACTAAAGATCACATACCATATTCAGACACTGGTATATTTATAAAAAGACAGAATGCCTAACTGCCTATGGAAACCGTGGTTCATAATGCTATCACCATGAGCAGAACAAGACAATGTTCTTCTCAAGGTTAAACTTCTAATTAAGAAGGTATGGGGGAGGCATTACCAGCCAAACATTACTTCAGACCAAGACAACAATAGTAACATGCTGCTTCCTACAAAGCCAGACTTAAATCCCTCTTCGTATTGGTCCTTAGCAGATAGAGGGTACAAGCTATCTAAGAGCAGCTACAGGAATTGGTCTTTTCCTCTACGTATTTACCTGCACATCTGGGTTCTTCAGCCGCTCACACTTAAGTATGCCATCTTCTGTAGGTTTCTTCTGAGAAGTGCTTTGGAAATCAAGGCCTATTGGGTCTTCATTCTCATCATGTGCAGTTTTCGTTTTATCTTGTTTGCTTTTGTTTTTGAAACTGTCATGGTCTTTGTTTAAATAATTTTCAATACTAATAAGCTGAGTATTTTGCTCATAAATATTGGGGTTTTTTGAGTCTTTATCTAAACACTTGAGCTCATTTTTGTGCAAAGAGTCGGATACCTGCATTACAGTTGCTTTTTTTGTACCTTCAAGTATTCTGCATTTGTCTATCTGTAAATTGTTAAAACTGTCTGTGCTATTGTTCTCACTAACAACTGTTCTTTCTTTAAGTTTATTTGTGCAAATCTGTTCATCAATGCTGCTGAAATTTGAATACTGTTTAATTCTGTTGGTTACCTGGTCTTTCTGTGCATAACCAGAATGTATCATTTCCGATTTACCTGGCAATTCAGATTTCTTTTCTTTAATACATGATGATGATGTGTGAATGGTAGTAAATGCATGAGAAGTTTTATTTGAAGTCTGATGAAATGCATTTCGGACAGCTTCACTGGGTTTTGCTAAAACCAATTTTCTTCTTGCTTGGAGCTTCAGAGAAGCCTTCAGTTCTCCATCAAACCTAGAAGGACTGATAGGAGTATCAGGTGTCTTCATCCTTGATTTACCACTGTCTTCTAACAAAGAAAAATCGGATTTAGCAAAAGAAACAGAAGACGGTTCCTTGCCTTTCTTCAGCAAATTTTCATCTTCATATGTACTTCGGAAAATTTTTGAAGTAACTGGGCTAGTCTCATGCACTTTGAATGGACGTCCAGTAACATGAGAAGTAGCTGGATCACAATGAATCAAGTGTTGGGCAATCCTTGCTATCACCTCCTGCCGCTCCTGGAGCAGAGAATCGATCAGGGGATTACTCTCTCCTGTTGACTGACGGCCACAGTGGTTCACTGGAACACGGGCATCAAGCCGTGTGATCTCTGGTATTGTTCTAGTTTTGCCTTCACCACCATCTTCTTGTATCGCATTGTCTAAATTGGCAATAGAAACAGGGGAGGTTTCTTTGCCTTTCCTTGGCAAGTTTTCATCTTCATAAGTACTCCGAAAAGCTTTCGGTGTAGCTGAGCTATTTTCATGTATGTTGAATGGATGTCCAGCAACAACTGGTGAAGTAGCTGGATCACAGTGAACCAAGTGCTGAGCAATCCTTGCGATGACTTCTTGTCGCTCTTGAAGTAAAGAGCCTATCAAAGGATTGGTTTCTCCTGTGGGCTGATGAGAGCAACGACTATTTGAAACACGGGAATCAACTAGAGAAAAGGATTTAAGAGTTCTGACAGGTGTTTCATGAGACTGTGTCTTACTGTCTACTGTAGCATTATAGCACTGAACTTTAGACTGCGAAGCCCCAAAGTCAGATCCAAGTCCAGTAGATGGATAAAGTTTTAAATTTCTGATAGATGTAGTAAATTCAGGCGTCTTTTTTCCATTAAGTAGGCCTTCAGGTGTTGTTGTCCATGTCTGTTTCCCACAGAAGCGCTGCGGACTGGAGGTACTGCATTGCTGTGCCACACTGGAATCACTGTGCTGATGTAACTTACGCTCTTGCATTTGCTTTTCGTAAAAGCTAAGGTTGGTGTGAATACTACAAGTCAAAACCGGGTAGTTCGATTGTCTGGGCAAGGACTGGACGCTGACTCTCAAGGCCACATTGTGAGAAACATTAGGAACAGGAAAGACGTGTTCAGTTGGTGTCTGGGAGAATGTCCATTGCAAGTCAACATCTGCAGCGCTCACCCTGAAACAATACAGAAGGGCATTTACAGAAATACCTAAATGAAGAGTCTTTAATTATCTACTTCATAACACCAACGTCTAAGAAAAAGTACTAGAGACACCAGCAACTGCTGTACTTTGTGAAGTATACAAATCCTATAGAACCACCAAAGTACTGGACCAACAACGTGGCACCTTCTGAAAGCAAACAGGAAAACAGGAGGGAATAATGGTTTTAAGACAAGTTGCAACAACCTGCAAACAGCAAACAAGTTTTTTTCCATTCCAGACGTACCTGTACAGAATGTTTCGGGGAACAGCACCATGTGAAACGCTCAGCCATGCGCTTAGCTGAGAGAAGAAAACAAATGAGCGAACAGCCAATAAAAGGGTCTTCTCTTCAATAAATCGATCTCCACTCCTGAAAAGGATTGAGAGAAACACACGGATGGTGGCAAGAATATACAGAAAGAACTATTAGAACTAGAACTAGGATATTTTCAGATCTTCATTCTGAAAACAAAACACAGCTGAATCAAGCAAAACAATGAAACCCCTCAAACATTTTGAGAATTACAGAGTCTGATTTGCTTTTATCCACATAATAATTCATACAATTTAACATAACAACTAATGTATAAAAAAATGACCATTTTCAGCTAGCAGCATTTCATACTTTGCATTGCACAATGTACACTGCAGAAAGTATGAGCACAGGAAGACTAAGATTAAAAGCTGCTTAGATTTCACTAGTAAATAGTGGTGGTCTTAGATCAGTCCTCATGGCAGAGGGCCAGCGCAAAACCACTAACTGATTACTTTAAGGACTTTAATATGACAAGATTCTTGCAATTATCAGCTAATCCTAATATCCAACTTACTGTCGAGGAACTGGCTCCAAAATCCACCTTTCTAACAGCAATGCATCTTGTTTGATTGCAGGATCATTCAAATCATTCCCCTCGGTGGTGGGCCCTTCATCACTATAGCAACAGTCTGGAAGTAGCATCACTTCTACCATGATTGGAATACTGTTCTTCCACAGTAGCATAACCTCAGATCTGGTTCGCCTGGCTTGACGACACTGAGGGAAAGAAAAAATGTCAACATATGTTAAGCCATAAAAATCTAGCCAGATTTAAATGTACTTTAAAAACATGGTCCAAAGTACTGGAAAAGGGTAAGGGTCAAATTCTGTAAACTAGGTTTCACCAAATCAGAGATAAAATTCCAGAGCTATTAAATGAAAAATAATTAACAAATCCTTTATGGTTGCCATTTGAGCAACTTCTGTAGAAAATCAAAAGAGCTCATAAAAATACATTTCCCCAACCACTATACTTCGTTCCCTTGTACTTCTTTCTCCACAAGTCATCCTCTTGGATAGACACACTCACTCAAGCAGTATCTTTATAAATCTGTGTCTTGGAGCGGGCTAACTTCTGCATTAATAATAACTTAAATTCACACAGTACTTAGGAACTTTTACTTGAGATGGGATGCCCCAATCTTACTTCCAAATAGACTAGCTAGATTTGATGTGCTTGTGGTTTTTGGATCACTGACTTTTCAAGAATACCTGGAAAAGCAAAGTTAGGCAAGTCAGCCTACATTTTCTCAAAAAAACCAACCAAACAAACAAAAAAACCCCACCCAACAAAAAAAACCAAACCACCCAAAAACCCCAACCAGAAACCCAGACCAAGAATGCTAAGTATAGCACTCACCATTTGCACAATAAAGACTCTAATAGGTGCTACATTCAGGTAGTCATGCAGAATTTCATGTTCAAGGATAAAAGGCTTAATAATCTCTCATTTTAAGGACAGATCTATTAGTAGTATGATACCGAATTACATACTCGTTTAAATGCAGGACTGACAGAAAGCAATTGTTATTCATGCTTAACTGTGAATCTACTGTGGGGTTCTCAGCTGACTTTAATCATGGATGAATGCCACGACACTTGAAATGAAATGGGTACCATCATACCTGAGCCAGTTTGTCGCTGCATTCATGCTTAGTTGTTGGCGGCTGACTTGATTGTGCCGGCGGGCAATGAAAGCCCTCTGTTCTGCCCTTGATCGAATACTCAGGCGTTCGACCTTCGGTGATCAACAAGGCCAAGGAGACCAGGAACTCCTCAGCTTCATACTCAAAGTATTCATCCAAAGTATCTGTCATTTCAAAAAGACAAAAAATAACGACATCTGCTGTACAACAAGCTTTCAACTGTTGGCTGACGCCGCAGTTTGTTTCAATTTACACTTAAAACGAGAGCTATGGGAAATGGATCTTTGTGTCAGATGGGCTGCACTCCCCATAAGGCCCAAGTTACTGCACCACCACAAAACATCTTTCCTCATCTCATAACATTGTCACTGCAAGCAGACAAAATTAGAAATACTCTAAAGAAAGCTTCATGTAGTAACTGGTCAATGCACCAGATTTCAGCAGTGCTGAGAAACAACTGTTTGTCTTGTGAACCACAGCTGGATCACAGCTTCTCTAGAAGAAAAAAGTTGCCTAGGCTCTAGTGGGAGAAGCCTGATAGCAGTATGACTTGGCATCGTTAGTATCATGTGACAGACAGAAAGAGAAGCCACAATACATCATAAAACACATTAAAAATTGAATAAGAAAAAATAGAAAGATTTACTTGTATTAGAAAAAGTGGGACACAATGTCCTTCAAGATTTTCATTGCAAGTGCCTCCTGCTGAGAGCAAGACTTATTTGAGAGGTCCATTTTTAGTTACTATTAACACATAGGAAAGGTTCCCAAGGAACATACAGAGTATCCATTGGTTTGTACCATGGTCAGTCTAAACTTGTGCAAAGAATTAAAACTCAACAAGTCTCCATAGACAAAGCAGCAGCTGGCATTGCTCTTCATGAATTACCCTGGCACACTCGACTCCTGCAGAGGTAGGGTGCACCAGTCCCCTGATTTTATGGTGTTTTGTAGAGCATCCTTCTCCTCCTCCTCCTCCTCCTCCCTCATCACGAGGATGTCACACATCGTTCAAACAGATCCAAGTACAACCAGATTGTGTCATTCCCCTCTCTGCTTGGAAAAGCTTAAGTTTCAAAATGATTCAGTTGCTGAAGAGGTTACAGAAAAATCTCTTTTCCAAGAAAGCTAAAATACATTCACTTCAAAGTCTGTTTTAAGAGCAGCAAAGAAAAGCAGGTGGAAGCAAAGCTGCCAGCGGTTCTTTACTTTTATGCTTTAGGGGAACAAAAGCACATGACATCTTCACAATTTTAGCTTAAATGTCCTATGTCATCCACCAAAACAAAACTGCCACAGGGGCAGACTTAGCTTCTATTCATGTTTTGATTACCATGCATAAAATACCTTTCCACTTGGAAAAAAAAGAATTCAGAAGTCTTTTTTTGTCTTCATTCGCTAATAGCAGAGCATTTGGCAAACATGGCAAGACAGACTTCAGAGATCCATACAAGAAGGCATACATGAAACAAAAGCTCCAATTAAATGTGCAATTACCTGTATGTGCAAATTGTAAAGTGTGTAAAACTAGCTTTTGCATGTACATATTTGCCTAGCCCAGGCTTGTACTCCACGGACCCCAGGGCTTACAGCCTATTTTGAGGGATCTACATAAGGTAAATAAGAGAAGTCAGCCCACTGCCAGGGAATTCACAGGCGTCCTCATCTTTACTGACTCTTTTTTCCCCCCTTTTTAAAGGAATGCACTTACACAGCTGCTTTGGGTGGCAGGGATGGGCTATAACCAGGACCCTCTTCCTGCCACGCACCCACATCCGTCCATGGCACGCACAGCCAGTCTTTATGGCACTCCTGACCTGCGCCGTACATGCCACATCTGCATGCACACATCTATAAAAAGGTGCCAGGTGCTGAACTACCACAACCAGCACAAGTCCTGCGGCTCCATCCTCCAGGGGGGTGGGGAGCAGGGAAGGGGCTCTTCCGAAACAGCTGCCCATGCCGGCTGCCTGCCACCCACCCTGGGGAGCACCCCAACCAGGAAGGGACCACGGGCCACAGAAGAGCAGGGTGCTGCCAAGACAATTCATCTGGCCACAGCCTGCCCTCAGGCAGAAGAAAAGCCAGAGGATAGATGAATTACCCTGGAGGACCCCATATGGCACGTGAACAATACATTAAATCATCTGGCATGAGTTAAAATGGTCATTCATCTGATGGATGGCAGAAAATGACTAATAAAGGGTGCATGAAAGATTAAAGGAATGGTAAATAACAGAGAGGACAAGACACATAGGTAGTAATATGAGTCACCTACAAAATTAGGCACCTGCAATTTTTTTTTTTTTCTTCCAGCTGAAAGTCTGGTGAACAATAGGCAAGGCATACTTAGGGACAGGGAAATGGGATTTGGAAAGACTCTGAAAAGGATTTGGGTATTATAGCTGGCAAAAAAAAAAAAAAAAAATTGCAGCATTATCTTGCTGCTAACACAAGCATCATGCTCATCTTTGTATGTCCAAAGACCATGGCAAGATTAAGAAAGCCACAGCAGGAAGGATCACTACTGGAGTATATTTCCTACTCTGACATGGAAGTTCAAAAAATCTAGAAAGTATTCAGCAGGAGTGATATTAATTTAAAGAAGAATTGCCTCATGCTTCACAGACAAAACAGAAGGGGAACTCATCCTTAAGAAAATGTGTAAGAGGAATTCTGTTTAGTTAAAATATGTAAAAACATCTATGGTTTTAAAGAAAAAATTAAACAGCTTGATCAAGATCTGCACATGCTTATGCAGACAGATCCTATCTCAAACACCTTCTTACTATAACAGAAATGTGCACAGTAAGACGTGATACCTGAAAATTTACACTGGAGAATTTTAAATGGCAAGTAATATTAAAATAGACGTGCCCTTTAATTAATATTAGCAGCTTACCATGTGAAGCAGTACACCTTCTAGTATTTGGCTCTCTTTTTTAGAAAGAACCCATATTTGATCAAAAGCTTTTGGACTTGACACAAATTAATAGATAAATCCTATGGCCTGAGTGTTTCTGCTGAGCTGGTTAGATTCAGGTAAAAAGCCCACCCCCTTTTTGCATTAAAAAAAGTCAGATACCAAAGCTTACGTTGTATACTTAAAATGCTCAGTGTCTTCACAGATATACATCACAAATTGACAAAAACCGTAGACAGTTTAAGCATGTCCAAATGCATGATCCAGTGAATCTAGTAAATAAGCGAGATCTAGTAAATAAAGCAAAGTAAATAAATCTGAAATACTCATTACTCAAGATTCAGAATACATACACAGTATTACTTTATGTAAACAAATAAAACTTATTTTTAAGTTCAATTTGCAAACACTGCTTCTGTTCCTGTATCAGACCTATCCAGCTCTGGAGCCCTCAGCACAAGAAGGACATGGACCTGTTGGAGCAGGTCCAGAGGAGGGCCACCAAAATGATCCGAGGGCTGGAGCACCTCTCCTACAAGGACAGGCTGAGAGAGTTGGGGTTGTTCAGCCTGGAGAAGAGAAGGCTGCAGGGAGACCTTATTGCGGCCTTCCAGTTTAAAAGGGGGCCTACAGGAAAGATGGGGACAATCTTTTAGCAAGGCCTGTTGTGACAGGACAAGGAGTAATGGTTTTAAACTAAAGGAAGATAGATTTAGACTGGATATAGGGAAATTTTTTACAATGAGGGTGGTGAAGCACTGGAACAGGTTGCCCAGAGAGGCAGTGGAGGCCCCATCCCTAGAAACATTGCAGGTCAGGTTGGATGGGGCTCTGAGCAACCTGATCTGGTTAAAGCTGTCCCTGCTGACTGCAGGGGGGTTGGGCTAGATGACCTCTAAAGGTCCCTTCCAACCCAAAGCATTCCATGATTCTGTTATTTCAGAAGCAACCAGTTTCTTGCCTTAAGGATGGAAGAGGAGACCCAACTAGCTAGAGAGATATATTTGTATTGGCTGTAGTTACAAAACCACGATGTTGCTTCAAAATAAAAACTGCATCTTGTTAACGGATGATAAACAGCAAGTATTGAATTAGGAAATGCTACTATATTATAAAGACAGGGCCAACTCTTTAAAATTATGTCAGCAATGCAACAAACCAGGTATTTGATCTGGACTTTAAAAAAAAAAAAAAGAATTAAAGCACAAATAGCAATGGATATTGAGAAATATGTTTTCCTATGAAGTTCCTATGGCATATTGACTTTTTTTAGCTCTACTAGATTTCCATATCATTTAGCAATTTCTAAGAGTTTTCATAAAGGAAAAAACCCTATAAATATTGAGAAGCCTGGTAATTGTTCCTATACAACAGACACAGATGATGCAAGTTGATGTAATTGAGGACAAGGGCGGAAAGACATTTATAGAAACAGCAAACTCTGTGTTCAGTTAAAAAAAGTCTTACTCTGTGTGTGCTGTAACTGTTTGCTTTTGTGTATGAATCAGCCCTGTTTAAGACACACATATATTGTGCATAAAATAACCTCACTCCTATAATCTGACTATACAAATACGATTATTATTCTGCTTCATCTCTAGCAATGGAACATGCAAGTATATAGCATAAAATATGCATCCCAGCAGTGTCTGGGTTTTATTCCCCTTAAAATAGCAAAAAATCCAGTTAGTTGTCACAAGCACGTAGGAATTAAAGTAACAAGGCGCTACAGCCCTTTAATCAATACATTGACACTAAAATCTATTGACCAGGTAGTCACAAGAGATAGCAGTAGGTGTCAGAATACTCTAGGAGGGAAAAAGAGAAAAATATAAATTTAGGCTGAAGCTACTACACATAAACCAAAACATACAATACTGGGGAACCGAAACCTGGAGTCACAACATTTTGTCTTCCTTTGTCTCCTGCACATACCCACCTCAACAAAGACTGACTTTCCACATCTTCTGGACAAACAGAAAGTCCATTTAACCAGAGATGTCATGAAGAGAGTCTTCAAGTCCTTGTCTTCCCCCATCCACTACACACACGTGCACAATCACTAGAGCATTGGAATAAATAAGAACCCACCCCACCCCACCCCCCCCAAAGTTAAATTGGCTCACATCCTAAAACATCTATGGAAGTTAAGTACGTGGTACCAGCGAGTCACAAATCCACTTAACTGTAACCCAAGGACTCTCCCAAAACTTCAGTTAATCCAGTTGTGCCCAGCTGACTCCTTTCCCAACTAGGTCACCCTTGGGTGGACCAACTCCCTTCCCTTTCCTACTGCAGTATTTTCTGTAGCAATTACAGAAAATGTTTTCCTGAAATATGTGTATTATAAGAGCATTTAATCTATTTTCTAGGCTTAGACAGGAAACACAAGACATTCTGTATCATGTAACCTGTTGCGCTCCAGGGGCCACCAGACAATACATCTGCAAGCCGCTGCCCTGTCCTGCCCAGGGACAGCGAGGCAGGGAACAGCCCCAGCAGAGCTCCTGCCCTGTGCCCTCCCCCTATCACAACCAGGCAGTGCTAAAACTGTAATCTCTCTTAGTCCATGCTTACTGTATTGTCCTAGCACCTTTCATACTGCACTGGACACCACAAATATCTACTAAGCTTGTCCTCCTCAGCAGGAGAGCTCATTTTGGTAAAGTGCCTTTCTTCAAAGAAAGACAAATTTGTTCATTATTCATTAGTCCTGACCTCCACTAATTTGGAGGGCTACTTTCTAAGAAAGTCCATGAAACAACTAATAATTGCTTTTAAACATGCTCTATAAATACAGTCCAGACCTTCCCTGGAAAATCCTTAGGTATCCATATTGGATTTTGAAGGCCACCAATTTAAAGTAATCAGATTTCTATTTCACTTCTTAGAAGGTTGAAACCCAGTAAGCAAAACACTAAACAAAATATGGAGTGCAAGGTGTGGGCCATTCAGATTCCCAGCCGATGCAAGTCCTGCTCCTGCCCTACCCCAGCTGTCCAGCAGGCACCATGGCATGGTTGCCCACCTCTGCTCTCTGCTTGCTTCATGTGCTACAATTTTTTTGAAAGACTAAAAATATTGCTGAAGTCCGTGAATCTCATGTTTTGTACTTTTAGTACAGGCAGTCCGTAAGGAGACTGAGAGTCCCATGTCAGGACAGTCAGGTATGCTGGAGAAAAAGCAGCTGCAGTGTCAGCATTCAGAACCTGTCACCTCCTAGCAAAGGCATCGCTCTGCATGTAAAAAATTACAGCAAAATCTCTCTGGCCCTTCCCCCAAAACAGTCAATTCTGAATAAGTTTTATTATCTCTCTATTCCAAGAAGTAGGTTAAAGGTAGTTCCATATTTTAAGAGTAAGGCAGGGATTCAAGAAACTACTGTAAAGGAAATGAAACACAATGTAAACATTTGACTAACAGCTTCTCTTCTGGAATTAGAAACACCTACGGATGCTTCGGTTAACTAATTCCACATTGTGCTTCACTTCAAAAGAAAGTTGCCCTTGAACCCCCCAAATTCATGATTCTCTGAATGAGCAGTCATGTTGTGTCTGCATATTACAAAACCGTAATTATATCTGAAGTCACACACTTCAAAAGCCTTGCAACACTAAGAGTTTAAGTATAATTTAAGCTATCAAGAGTTAAAGTCATGAGGTGGCCTACTTGCTTCAAGTACAAGCTGTTAGTTAAGTTTACTTAAATTTAAGCAAATGCAACGAACTGGTTACTCACCTTATCTTAGGAATACTCCTATACAGATTCCCCACCCCCCCGTTGACTCCTGTCTTGGCTTCTTTGGGCTCAAGGGGACAGCCATTGTGAAAACATGAGGAGAGCAGCACCGTAGCTCATCTTACTCTTGCTGTCTCCTTACATTTTCCAGGGTACCAAACTAAACCACTACCTGGTTTATCAAAGCAGTTCAGCTGTAGGCAGGAAATGGCAGCATAGGAATTTTACATTAGGATTCATGTATTCATGAATATTTGTTCACCTGCTATTCAAAGAAAATAAGCTATAAAAAACTGCTGGATCTACTTAGTTCTGTGTAGGAGAATAGGAAGAAATTCACCTGCTTTTGTGTTGTTATGCCAGTTTATAATTAGAAAAATGAAACAAAGCACACCATTTTATAAGTAAGAGGTGGGGGGGGCGGGTGTTAAAAATCAAGACATTGCTACATGGCAGCTGATGAGGTTACTCTGGAGCTCCAGAGCAATAAAAATCAATCAGTACCAATCAGTGCCATCAGCTCCAAACCAGACTGCAGCACTGCAGCAACTCCCCTGGTACGCAAGTATCACTGCCGATCTACCACATGCTTCTGCTGGATGCCTCTCACAGAATCCAGAGCTAATCTCGAGGCAGCTTTACCGTAAATAAAGTTACCAAAAAGAGACTGGTCTTAAAATTGGGCTAGGGGGAAAAAAAAAAAAAACCTACCACACCCATACAATTCACATTTAACTAAAACTCCTCTAGTTTCAAACAGCTTAATGAGTACAGAAATAAAATCCAGTTAAATTCATTTAAAGCTTAAATTTCCTGCAGCAATCTCAGAAACTACCACTCAGAGTGTAAAATGCAGACTGTTAAACTGATCTGGGTGTTCCCATCTTGCTTCCTGCGTTTTGGCTGACATCCTATTTTGCCATCACCATACTGCTTACTGAGTCACTTCTCTTCTTCCAACTGTAGCTTTCTATTTTTACCTAAGCAACAACAGTTTAACCTGCTTCTTTTGATTTTTTTGGCATTAAACCAAATTCTAGATCCAATATGTGCATTTTGATCAGGGAAACTGGTTTTATTTTCTCTTAACTGGACAGAGAGAAAGAATATTTAAGAAAAAATTATGTAAGCTGAACTGTTCCTTGCTCCACAAGGAAATCACAAACTGTGAAGTAGGTCAATCATTACGATTTCATTGTCTGTATTTAGTAGAAGGAAAGCAAGACCTGAAAATGTGAAGTTTGAGGTCCGTTTCAAACCTCAGTTCACCAAAAGTTGCAAGAG
Organism: Pelecanus crispus; assembly: GCF_030463565.1. Taxonomy (NCBI): domain Eukaryota; kingdom Metazoa; phylum Chordata; class Aves; order Pelecaniformes; family Pelecanidae; genus Pelecanus; species Pelecanus crispus. The sequence goes on from NC_134649.1 coordinate 14,660,504, forward strand.
AACTTGTATATTCTAAAATACAGTTGTTCCACTGTATCCTGACATGGGTAAGTAAGTGCTGAAATGTCAGTGTAAAGCTGCAAGATTTTCAGTGCTGCAATGTTTAGCATTTTAAACACGAGCCAATTGAAGGAACAGAACATACGCTTTTTGCTGATCCCTAAACTTACCAGTCTACAGAACAGGTTACAAAAGATGCTACTTGTACCGACATGCTATAACCGGACAGGTACTGAAAGCAAAGAGGACTTGTCTCAGCTAATGCCCTTACTTAAGCACACATAAATTTGTGTTTTCCTTTATCTTATGGTTTCCTAGATTTTGATTTTGTTAAATGTGACTACACAAAAAACTCTGATAATGTAATGAAACAAACATGCCTGTCAGGAGCAGACTAAGTAATTTCTGAGTCTTCCATTCATTCTTCTCTAGCTTTTTACATTTTTCCCTTGATTAGCTGATGCGCTGCCTAAATTAGATTATGTTAGAACAAACTGCGTGATTTGATAAACCTACCTGAACAAAAAACAAACAACCACAAACCACTTAAAAAACCTGCCAAAGCAATAGGATTTCTAATTCTGCAACTCAAAACTATTTTTTCAGGTATTTCTGTTAGTTCATAAAAGAAGACAATTAGGAGAAAACACCTCTTTTAGAATAAGTATGTGGCACTAAGTATAGAATAGACAGCTGTAATTGGAAGGAAATAAAGGGTTTATATCTAGCCTTCACTCTCACCATCAATACTGTGATTTACCATCCTCATAAATATGCTGATAAATTTTCCATAATTATACTGAAAACAAATTACTGAAATGCTCCTGTTTTAAATCCCACCCTAGTTCACAGGAGGAAGCAAGGGCAATGTGGAGATCAGACCTAGGCTAGCTTCACAGTCACTGCCATCATAATGTGAAACCGCATCCAACATGCTTGGTTTGGGGAGCTGAAGGAGCCGTGTGTCACCCTAGAACAGAAAACAGAGCGCACTTAAGCTTACAAAATATACGACAATTTCTTCCTAAGGTGTTTTCTGGAAAAACAATTAAGTGCTTTTATATTAAAACACAGATTTTTCCAATATGAGATTTCTAGATATATATTCAATCTTTTTTTTTTTTTTTCATGCTTCCTTCACTGATGTTGATGATGATGACTGTTTCATCTTTCATCAAGGCTTCCCCAGCCAAGGGAACTGTATTTGGAGATAAGGATGATGACGGCTGATGACCATCTTCACTATTGTTACTCACTAATTCAAGATCCAGCTTAGCAGCAACTACACGGCTGAAGACATACAGACTGAAGGCTTTTATTGACTTCCTCAATATTATGTTAGCTGTAAATATCATACTGCAGTGGCTCCATAGCTGTTGCTTTCTTTTCAAAGGAAGCCCAACACGAATTAACAATGAAAAAGCACATGTATTTGGCTAAGGCTCATCTCTTTCTGAAGGCATATCATCCATACGACAGTTGCAGCAGTTGAGTACTGGGAGGTCTAACTCCATTTGAAAGCCAAGACATCCCTCCCATTAAACATGCATTAAATTCCAGCTGTGATAGCATTTTTATAATACATATATAAAAAAGCATGCCAGAAATTTTATTTGAGGCCTTAAACACAATACAATTCAGGACAACAGACATAAGTTTCCTCTTTAATTTGTTTAACAATCCAGCTTGACAAAGATTCAACTATTTACAGACTTCTGCAATATTTTATACAGAGATGGGTTTAAAGATGGAAAGCAGTAATTTGTGATAATAAATCACTCTCAGATGTTACTGGAAAACAACATGGGACTGTTTAAAAATCCTACAGTAGGTATTTCAATGCTTACCAGAGCTGCCAGAGAGAGCAGCCCTCTACTTAAAACACGGCATGTTTGCATCTTGTGCCGACCGCATTTTTGCTAAAGTGTTACTCAGTTTATTCCTCTGTAGCTTATCATCTTCACAATATACGCAAGTATGTTTGGGAACAGCATTCACAGTGATGAAGGGTTACACTTGCCAAAAAATGCTGGTTTTCAAAATTTCCCCACTAACACTAAAAATTAATCTCTTTGGGGTATTTCATGCTTTATCTCATCACCTTAAATAATTATTGTGCTTAGAAACTTTGACAATATACTTTCAAGTGTTCTTGTGCTTATTTTCCTATTAATACTGATAAAATAACACTTCTTTTATGAGGAGGAATGCAAAGTAGCCTTCAGCTCTCAAAAAGATTTTGAGTCAATCATTTGGAAGAGTCATTAAGGGCCTGAACAAAACTGTAATGGGAGCACACAAAACTCCTGCTGGGGAAGGCCAGCTACACTCTTTGTGAGCACAGGTTCCACTTTGGTTTATAATCACCAGGCACAAACTGGTATTCTTCCCTAAGATCATTGCAAGAAAAATGTGCCATTTGTTTCAGACCATAGTCAGACCTCTTGAAAATAAACCAGAGTGAATTTGAGAAGTGCAATGTGAAAGCACTGACTCATTTTTGGGTAGAATCAGCAGAGATGCCACAGCCACTGGAGTCACGAAAACCCCCTGAAAAACAGGTATCATGTTGACTTACAGGATCGCACATTATGGAAACCCTTCACTAGGCGCTCAGCCTTCAACACAGTATTGTTGTCAAAGCAAGAGAAGTTTTCCAAGTACTAACGCACTCGGCCTTCTACACAGTCTGAAAACTTTCAACAACCAGTAGCCAAACATTCTCATCTTCACACTACAGTCAGGTGCCAACAAGCCCAATCAATGGGTTTTGATAGCCATGATCTTCAGACTCTGAAGTCAGGAACTACTGACTTTAATAAGCTAATTTAAACTTGCACAAATCAGACACCCCTGGTAATTCCTCCCTGCTTTTAACCTCTTGAAAAGTATCTTTTTTCAAAGTACAAAAAGATACAAGATGACTGTTTGTAAAGACTACTGAGGAACCTCTTTGTATGTTGAAAATCTCCTCAAAGCTACCTATCAGTATCTATTTTTAATAGATACTGCAATTTCTCAGTTTTACTGTGGTAACAAAAAACCCCAAAACAACAGTAAGCCAGAGAAGGCTGTGGGATGGGGGTGGGCAGAGGTCTAGATGTTTTGGGGGAAAAAAAAAAACATTTATAATCTAGTCCACATTTTGGTGGAAGTAGTCTACTCTACTAAAAGACTACAAAAAACCCCACAACTGAGGCCTCCCACATGCATGATTAGTATGTCATTTCTTCAGGGACAAGAATTTTGATCATCATCTAGATGCGTCACATTTTCAGGAAGTTTTGGTTTCGTTACTAGCATTACAAATTTGGCAAGAGTGCAAAAGAGGTGCTATCAGCAGCTCACCAGCACAGCGATAAGCCCTTGCACCCACCCAAAAAGCAACCTCTCTCCCTCAAGGGCACACAACACTCAATTTCAAATATTCTGTTGTCTTAGAGGAGCTTATAAAAACTACAATGTTATGAATGAAAAGAAAGCCATGAGAATGCCAGCACTGTTACCAGGCCAGCTGACATCCCTGTTTCAGTTAACCCAAGGATCCAGATAGGTCAAAGTTAATCTGCTTTATTTTTAAATTCCAGAGAAGATGACAGTCTGTGCAGTTTTCCACGAGGCTGAAAAGACCTCATGGGCCAGGATTTAAAAATCTGCAACTGCCTGGGCAGTAATGAACTTTTAGTTCAATGCAAACCATCAGAATAGTCATTTTGCATGTCTAGACCTATTTCACCTGTGCAAGTACTGAAGAGCTTGATGGATGCAGGTTTTGTTCCTCTTTGTTTTCACACAATTTGAAGAATCACCAGAATCTAGCTGAGTGACATTTATCTTGTTACAGTTCAGATTTACTTTAAGAGTTAAAAAACCCAATCAGACTAATGAAACTCTGGAGCATTCAGACCTTCTTAGGTTTTCCCTCCACACATACACACATCTTGGAAAGCACCTTTTTAAAAACTGGGCCCACTTGAACACTGAAATTTCAAATAGCAGACTTGTTTTCTTACAAAATTTAAGTGTCTGCTTTCCCTCTCCCCTTCATTCAACCATCCTGCCAGGCTTGCATTGCAGCTTTGAAGGCTACCAGAAACACCCAGCCACTGGGCACCTCACGGAACAAGTTTATTACAATCCTAGATGCAAGACACTCGTCCAAAGTGCCAAAATTAACACTACTCGAGCAAGAATAATAGTGCTGTTCAAAACAATTCTCCCTTCTCAAGGGAAAAAGTGAGTTCATGGATGACTGTGCTGTTGCTGGCATGGAGCAAAGACAGGCACGGTGAGGGCCAGCAGGCAAAAGTCTCCCTGCACAGCACTGACCTCGAGTCACCCATCATCCCTGGCCTCCGCTCCAAGTTTATTGGTTGCACGTGTGTTTCGTAACACCCTGTATTGCGTATTCTTAGAACATACTTTCCAGAGAACCAAAGGGACAGGGCTCACCCCTCCATGACCACTTCCAAACCAATCTCACCAGCAGCAGCAGCATCCTGCTCCTCAAGAGAAACTAACAGTTTATAGAATAGTAAAGGATCTAACCTCTACGTTTGCGTGCTCTAAAATTAGGTGAGCTGTGAGTCAAGATACAGAGCAATAAATTATTAGGAAAAACAAAACACTACCCTAAAAATAGTGTACCTGAGCAGCGTATGAACAACAGTTTCTATCCAGTCAAAGCTCAAGGCCCTCCACAGCCTCTTTTGTATTCTGTGCAAAAACAACTGACATAAGCAAAGACAGATAAACAAATAAAACCCAACTTTAGTTCCTCAGTACACAGCAGGGGAAAAAAAATGTTGAATTTGGGACCAGCAGAAAAGGTATTAATGTCCAAAGTAAATATTCAATGAAACTTAAATCAGAAGATGTCAAAATGACTTTCCTTTAGGGAAAAGTGCTCCAAGCTGCCTTCAGCTTAGAAATGCCAAAAAGTCACTATCTGCTACACATCAGCTACTAGCACAGTTCAGGCAACATCAAGGATTTGCCCAGTTGTCAGGTTTAATAGATTTAATAAATTATTGTGCATACTCAAGTTGAGCAGACAAAAAAAGCCCCACAAACATTACAGAATCCAAGTGCCTGATAGACGTACTTGTTTTGTCAACCCTTTCAGTTACCAGAAAGATTATGCAGACATTTTCTGTTAGAAATCAATAAAGAAAATTTTCAGAACAACTCATCTTTTTGTTGGAGGAGAAGGATCTTTTTTTAAGAGATAACAAAGAAGTGTAGAAAAATATAGTCAAAAAGCTTTTGAATTTACATATGACTACATTGGCAATTACTGTAAACAGCCGGATTTTGCAATCACTTATCTTCAAGAACTAATAAAAAACATATCTGAGAGATTTTTAGCACAGAACATTTTATTCTTACCATCTGAATTACTGCCAGAATCTGGCATGGGAATCCAGACAACAAGCAACCTGCCCTCTTTATCCTCAGAAAAACGTGCAAATTGGGTTCACTACACCCTTATTGCTGGGTCGGACCCCTAGGAAATAGCATTTAGAGAACTGCTTTCAGTGCGAGTTGGTTTTACCCTTGGCTATGGAAAAACATGGTCTGAAATCCTAAGATTTTCTTCAGAGATAAATTCTTCACAGTCCAAGCTGTGATGAAGCTGGAAACACTCCCTGCCAGTGGGGACCTCTGGGCCAGGCACAGCCCACGTGAATACCACCCGGGGTTCAGCTAGCAGATGGCAGTGCCTCATCTGCCTGCTCAGGGAAGTGCCAGTGGTGCCCATAGGATTTCTCATGGAATTCATCACTGAAAAGGAGTGTGAAAAAGACATAGAAAGGATCATGACTCACCAGCATCCAGGCTTGTAAGGAAGGTACGTCTGGTTGGTGTCTAACAGGAAACCGTATTTTCCTGTTGTCTTTTTTGCCTCTCAAAACATCATCTTTCATAACCAGCAAATGACTTTATTTTTTTTAACTTCCAAGATCTTCCATAGCTTACCACCATGCCTGTTGTCTCCCACTCACTATTGCAGTAAGCTTCCAATTAGCCTGCGATTACTTTAGTCACTTGTATTTCCTGCTCCCTGTGTCATCCTGTAGTCAGGAAGAACACACTTGATGCAAAATGACTCTGCTTTTCCAGCTTCTCTGTTACAGCAGTGAAGGCTTGTTATAAACTGTGCTCCCAACATACAGGCTGTCTCATCCGTATTATCCTTTTGTTTCCTGACAGCCCTCCATTGGAAGTCATTGATTTCATGTTTGATACTTGCATAAGGTCCGAGGTGAGGATGGTCTTTTGTTCTATGCCTGTATTAATACCCAGCAAAATGTGACACCTGAATGTGCCTCTTAATTTGTATCACACATAACAAATAATAATCATCGGGTAAGAACTCCAGGAATTTGCTTCCCTTCTCTTCAAAAGTAATATTATGACTGAGTTACACACCTGGAGGCTGAAGAATTCCTTGATCCATCTAGACAATCAAACACAGCAATATGATACACTCTGGAAATACAGTTTGAGAATATAGTGGCTTGGTACACACCTACATGAAGGACTTCATTCTGTAAAGAAGCCACTGCTGTAGTGTAAGACCCACAGGCATAGATGTACCTCACAAAAACAGCAAGAGCTGAAGAAACTATGTGTTCTTAACAGCACTGATAAAACAGTCTTACAACGGGTTGTTTATGCTTTATGAGAAGTGACCTGCATTCAGTAATATACACAGGTCTTGTTCACAGCTTTCCCAGGGGACCAGATCAAAACCTGCCTCAGAAGCACTTCCCTCTAGTAGTTTCAGTGCCATGAAGTTTAGTCTATACCGACACTCCTTCATGTGTCCAACTAAAAAGAGGTATCGAACCTCCTATTTTGAATTTAACTATAGTAGGGACAGGAATTATAGAGTAACTTTGCTATAAAAATAAGAAAGAGAGCACTCAGCATCCATCTAGCATTCTGCTCGCAGCAGCCAAAGGCAAGCACCTTAGCAAAAAGAGCACGGACGAAGTAGGGCTGTAGCGGTATTCCTCCAGGATACTCTCCCAGTCTTTAACAACTGGAGCAAAGGGGCAGAGAAGGTCCTACCCTGTCCAGAGGCAAACGGCTTCAACCCTCTCCATGGCCCCCGCTACAGACCTCCACTGTCCTACAGTGACATTCCCCTACTCCCTCCGAGGAGGACAAACGCCTGGCTGCAAGCGCAGGTCAGATGAAAGGCCACATCCACCCCACGAGCTACAGGTTCTTTCTTGCTCCTCTGTACCATGCCCGGGCCAAATACACAGAGTTTCCTACCTCCTCCTCTCTTTCCCCCTTGCAATGCTATTCTAGTTGCAGTAGGTAATTTTCATGTTAAGTTAAATGAAAGGGATTCAGACAGGTCCACTCAGACTATAAACCTTCTTATTTAAACTAATGCTTTAACTGCCAGGCATTTTGAAGTATACAGTCCTTCAGACATCTTTTAGAAAGATCTTATAGGAACTAAAACACTCAAGGCCTCTAGGAATTTATACCCACACTCTCTTAGTTTACGTTTTCTCCTCCTCCAGCTGGTCTGCTTTGCCTTTTAAAATTTATTTTGAAGTCGTAAAACCAACAAGTCATCTTCAGTTCCATAAACTTTGCTAAAACTGGAGAGTAAAAAAAGCATTAGTTGCCATGGCAGCAGTGAGGAGTCTCTGGGTCAGGATCCAGAGAACTTCTCTTGTTCTGTCTGATCATTTCCATCAGAAGTTCAGCCATCTGTTATTAACTATTTAACAACAGTCTTGCTTGTTAGTACTGGTGCTTGCTATTTAAGTTTGCAGAATCTAACTCCCCACCTTCGCCCCTTTTGTAAAGCTCCTAATTAATGTGGAAATTCATCTGAGGGCTCAGTTATCTTTCAGGTAGGATGACCACCATTACTTAAACTTGGTCAATATTCTCCTTTCTCACCAAGGAAAAGGCATACATTTACGCAGACAGCATTGTCTGGAAGCAGCAGCTTTATTGTTAGAGACATCAATTTGAAAAGAATTTCATCAGACAGTAGATGATGTGGCTGAACTGCAAGATAAGCTATATCCCTCCCATTTAAGCATACTCCACTATATGTTGTAATTCCGAGTGGAACAGAATCCCTCAATCTTCTATACCCCCTCTTCTCAATATTGCAGAAGAAAACAGCTTTGCAACCTTATTTCAGAGTGTGAACAGCATAGACTCAACTATATGATACCAGCAAAGAAATACTGCCTTCTACCTTTAAGAGAATCTGAAATATATTCATCTACTATCTGTAGACATTAAGAGAACAAAAACTTAGTTCTCACATTTCTGAGCTTAGAATTTTGGAGTTAAAAATCTTTTACCTCATCTTGACTTCACTATCTTAATTCAAATCTCTATGACCTAAAGCAAAATACTGACTCTTTCTGAATCTAGTCCTAGGAGAGCAGGCTGGTCTTGTTGCTCCTCACTCATCATGCTCTCAGAAGGAAGTGGGAGGCTATACAATGACAAAAAGGGAACAACATGACTGTTTCTTTTACTGTTCCTAAAACTACTTCACCCAAAAAAGAAAAAAAAAATCAGTATTATTAGAAGGAAGTAAGAGGCCTTCAGCAGGAAGTCCTTGTTTCAGTCATTTAACAAGGAAATACTGCATCAGAGATGCTAAGAGCATTCTGTTCACAGGCATAGCCAGTAAAACTCAGATCCCCCAAACTTATAAAGTGGAAGCAAAATTTGAAAAGTATTTATATAGGAATATGGAAAGAGAGTTGCAGAGCAGGACTAAATCCACACATCCAAATAACAAGACAGTATTTTCCAGGCTAGTCTTTCACTCAGATGACACGCAGACCAGCAGCCTGTTACATGCACTAGCAATGTCAGTGTGGCAAGACCTGGTGCAGAGACAGCACCGGCTAAGATGCCTTCTCAGAGTCTATGAAGATGAGAGATTTGGTAGATACAACCACACGTGCTTAGGATAGGTCTGATACAATGCAGTGGTTTAGAGACCCACATGATACTGTATCAAAACAAGAACCCAGTTAGCTTCATTACTTCTGGTTCCAATGAGAACGATGCAACTAAACTGTCTAGAATTGCCTGGAATTTTTCTTTCAGCATGTTCAGGAAAAGTCTCTATCACAGATATTCAACTGCACACATGAAGGTTTGGTGAATTACATCCAGGGCAGCTTTCTGACTACCAAACCACGTCAACTCCAGAGACTGGGTTCAACTCCAAGAAGCTATGCGAACACTGATGGCATACCTAAGCCCAAGATAAATACAGTCACACTGGGTAAGATCTGTTAAGCACATTTGCTACCTACATAAGGCACCTACTAACACAGCTGAGCTGCCTTTTTCATTATTATTATTATTTCCCCAGAACAACTGAAAAACAAGAAAATGAGAAACAAACCAAACAGTGCAAATGCACTGTTAATAATAAAGCTTTTAAAGAATATTCACAAGGAGAAGAGATAGAAACACTCAAGAATTCAAGAATTTTATTTTAATGGACAACACATTAAACATTAGATATATAGTGTGCAGGTCAAGTAGGAGCTGATAGTCTTAGAACTTTATTACAACATCATGTCAGTTAGAAATCACACCTACAGGCTGTAAACTTCTGCAGCACTTCTGCTAGAACAGAACTAGCTGTCAGGGTACTTAAAAAAGCACACAGGAAAAAAGCATAAGACTTGTTAGGAAGTGTCCTCAGGTGAGGAATGTAGATTAAGAATCCCATTATTTTATCTGAAATAAAGAAAAAGACAAAACAAAAAGCCTAGAGCAAACTATTTTCATGACATCTGACCTCTTCTACTGCAGTTTCTTTCTGCATTCATCTTCTCTTTGTGCTTTCCTACTTCATCTCTCAAAACTTTGATGTTACAACCTGTTCATTGTCATCTAAGCGGTGGGTAATTTGTCTTGTGGAACTTTGTCAGAACACGTTTGACCACCCAAAATCCTCCTCCTAGCTAGTGAGGCTACCTCCAGCTTCAGTAGGTTTGTTTCAGTATTTGCAGCCCAGAACACTTAGAGGGTGGGGTAGAAGGAAAAGAATAAGGCTAGCAGACCAAAGGCATATACTGTACTTCTTAATGAGAAATGCAAGGAGCTCTGAAAGAACTGAAATGAAATTGATGATGGTGGAGCAGCACGAAGCTCCTCGGGTAATTTTTTCAAAGCTATTAACCTTCACCTACAAGGCCTGCCCTTAAGCTGTTAAACAGTAACCTGCAAAAGTAAAAAAGTTACAAAAGAGACAATATATGCTTCTCATTTAAAAAAAATTCTGGGAGAATGGCCAGGCCCATAAAATTGTTTTTAAACTTTATTTGGGAGGATAAATGAGGACATTACAACTCTCAAGCTGCGCAAAAGACTGCTCATTTTAAAATGCACACCAGAGCCTACTATGGAATTTTAAATGCATAAAACAAAAGAACATTTTTGATAGTTTTAGAATTGAATTGTGTCACACAGCACAATTCAGCTATTTACAAGTTTCCACATTGTAAGTCATGTTATTAAGCTTTAATAGTCTTCTGGTACTCAAAAGAATAAACTGTTACATAGGGTCAAAATTTAAAGGCTTAACAGAACTTCAGCCAACAATCTAGTTTGCCCCCCTCTCCTCTAATATATGGTAATTTTCTACATAGCAAAATGGCAGACAACACATTTAAAATGTAATATATGCAATTATGAAATTTCACTTTGTCCTCTCAAAAATTCCTTGCTACTTTATAAAGCAATGCTTCAGCGATTCAAAACCAATATTCCCACACAAACCACAAGAGTACACTAGTGGAATTGTTCCTCCTCTTGTGTCAGGAGGTGAACATCTAATGTCAGCAGGCTCACTTAAGGTAGAGCCCTGGTACCTTTCAGAGGAACACCAACAAGCTCTAGACCCAGGATGAAAATATATTCAAGTCCTTGGTCAGAACATTTGCGTTTTTAGAGAACAGGTTTGCATAAAAAGCAATGGATAATCCTCAATTCAGCATGCTATTTAATTAGCTTTAAATATAGCATATAATTGAGCAACCAGTAAGCTGCTAATTAAAAGCACATATTTTTAGTTGCCCCCAAAGCTGACATATTTGCATCAGCTTCATTTGCCCCAAGACAAACAAGTAGTGGCAAAGGGCTGATAATGCTTTCGTGCATTGTTTCTAGCAGAAATCAAAATACTGTAATAGTTTCCTCCTGCTGGAGAAAAAAAAAAAAAAAAAAAGGAGAGAGAAACTTGACCTACATAACAAGGCAGAGAAGAAACTCAGTTAAGCTTCAGGGTGGTTTTTGGAGGGGGGAGAGGTTTGTTGGGGTTTTTTTCTCTGTAACAATGAAGAGTCAAGCAGTTACATACGTCTACACTAACTACAACTGTTAGCAGATTTGACATTGAACTAGAAGTCTCACTTTTAAGGCTTAAAACTATCCCCCTCCTGTTCCAGGCCATTTAATACTCTTGCCCTAACAATGTAATGAACCAACAGAGTTAATTTTTAGGCCATCCATTACTTTCCTTTAAAGGGAGTTTGGGGGGGAGGGGAGGGGTGGCGGAAAGACCTCACAAAAATCCAACCTTTCATAGGCTCAGTATACAGAACGAAAGGAAGAACATATGGTGAAACTGGTTTTTTTTAAAGGAACTATTTACAGACTAAGTACGGCACACTTCTTCAGTTCAGCCGGCGAGGCAAACTTTAGTACAGACGGATTTTAAATCCCCTTTCTCAGAAAAACACTAACAAAACCCGCAGATTCCTCTCACGGCTACACAGCTGGAACTTGTTTGAAGGCCGGGAGGACTGTCCGGCCCGGTGCAAGCCTGCCCACCGCCGCTCCTCCCTGCGCCCTCCTCCCGGAGCCCCCTCGCCCCCGAAGCGCCTGTGTAAATTCCTCAGCCACGGAACCCAAGGACACCCGAACTCTGGGAGAGCGGCCGCTGCCGCCCGGCCCCGTAGCGGGCCGCCCGGCGCAGCCAGCCAAGCCCGGGGGGGGGAGCGGGAGCAGCCGGGGGGGCCCGGTTCCCTGCCGGTACACACCTTCTCTGCGCGGCCCGGTGCTCCCGCAGCGAGCCCCGCCGGCGCGCCGGCGCGGGTGGGTGCCCACGGCATCTTCCACAAAGGAGGCAGAGTAGGGGCGCGCATAGCAACAGGGCCGGGCGCCGATTGGCCCCGCCGGGCGAGCGCCGGCCTCCTCGGCGGCGCGGCACGGGGCGGCACGGCACGGCACGGCACGGCGCGGCGCGGCCTCCCCCGCCCCCGCCGGCTCCGCCGCCCGGCCGGGGCAGGTGAACGGGGGCGTGGGGGGGGGGGGGGGGGGGGGAGAGAAAAAACCCGCAGCGGCAGGAACCACTGACACTGGTACTGGAGCGCGACCGTTGACAAAAAAGAGCGTTACTGCCGCGCGCGCCCCTGCCTCGGGCACAGGCTGTCGCGGGACTGCCGACGCGCGTGGGAGGGCGGGGAGCGCGACCCCCCGGCGGGCCCGGGCGCCCGAAGAGCGACACTGGGTCCCGAGTCCCGCTCGGAGCGGGATTTTCAGGCCGCTGAAGGTCCCGAGTCCCGCTGGGAGGGGCACTTTGACGGCACCGAAAGGCCCGACTCTGCGCCGGCGGAGCCCGCGGGAGGCGGAGAGCACGGGCCGCGCCGGGGCCCGCCGGCGGCGGAGAAGCACGGGCCGCGCCGGGGCCCGCCGGCGCCCCGCCACCCGCACCGGCCAAGGGCTCGGAGCTCGGAACAGCCCCCGCGCAGGGGCGCCGGCACGGCGCGCTCGGCGTTCGCAGGCGGCACCATTTTGAAGCAGCAGCCCCGAGCAGCAGCGTGCGCGGTGGTGAGTGTTTACATCTGGAGCGGAAAAAGACGGCACCAGCCGGCACCCGCCGCCCGCCCGCTGCGCTTTTTCCACGGCTCCGCTCAGTCCGCTCGGAAGCGGCTCAGCCGCCTCATCCCTCCCCTAAGCCCTGCAGCACACACAGCGGGGAGGAAAACCCCATTGCTAGCTCTCCTGGCATGACCGTCGTTCTTAAACCTACCTGATGAGCTCCCTACTTCAGCATTTTTCCTGCCCCCCTCCTCACTTTTGTAGTGGGCACTTTTGGGGACTAATTTATGGAGCTGTTGAAACAAGAGAAAAAAAGAGAAAGGAAGAGAGTCGTCTCAAAAGTGCACCTATTATTCCAGGTGCAGTCTAAACAACATGTTGTCCACGTTAAACAATTTCATCCAGTTCTTACCTATTTACAAAAACTAAAGTCAGATGACGTTCACCACATTAACATAATCGGCACCAAAAAAAAAAATCTTACTCTCAGCCTAACCACGTCACAAAACAAGAATAAAACTCCTCTTCTGTAATTAGATGCCATGAAACTATGAGAAGTCCAGGTCAAACTAGACTTGACAGGCACATTCAAAATCCAGCAGCACTCACTAACCGGTTCAAGAGCATGGAAAACACGCTACTTCACAGAACAATGACTTTTCCCCACCCACATTTTATATAGCACTATCATTATTTAGCTGTGGTTGCGAGAAAACATAGCCTCTACCAGATTTTTAAGTAGACATTTTATCCGAGGAAGGTCGGATACCTTTTAGTAGCTGGCCCATTTAAAGACCGTAGATACAGGCACTGCCTTACAGAAAGTTAAATGCAAAACGTACCATTTCATTAGTCACTGACATTCAAGCTTCCTGTATATTTTATCTCCGTTTGCTTTCCAAGTATTTTTCTTTCATGGAACATTTACTTTACAAAAACACCGTAGTTTACACAGTTGTCTGAAAAAACAGTTTCAAATTTTCTTAATCGAGCAACCACCTAGCCTTTGAAAAAAGTACTCATGATTTTCTACGAAACAGTTATTCAATATCTATGGGAGGAATGGGAGGGGTAAGAGGAATATTTATCACACTGGTAAACACAGTATGTTTAAAAGTTTTGCTAACAAGAGGCAGAAGCAACAACCCTGAGTCAATTCCCATGGGAGCCAGCAAAGACAGTATTCAGGAGCCACCAGTTGTTTTTACAGGGCAGCTAACAGTGTTTCAGAGAGGAGCAGCTGCCTCTAGAGGACAGGCATACCTACCCACCATAATCCTCCTGAACAGCCTCCCCACACTGGGCTCCTGGAGTGCAACCACAAAGATCCTTTTCACACCTGATATTCTTCCAATACAGTAAAAGTAGGACAGCATGTTGACACTCCAGCTTTTAAGCTTACTGTCCTAAGCCATCCGTAGATATACACAGCTGAGCTCTGTGCATATTTGTGGAAGAACACCCCAGAAACGGATGCATGTGGCCTATTAAAATGCTAAATTTAGAAATTACAATATTAGAAATTCCACCAAACAAAACCCACCTTGAAGCATGCTACTCATTTATCCATTTGATCTTGTATTCTTCCACAAATTCCAGTAGAGGCACAAGATACATGTGATAACAGGACATTGCTAGTGTGACTGAACATAAGAGAATACTGTAGCACATGGAGATATACATAGGACTTTATCCTAAGCTGCATATTCCACCGTCATAAAGTAGCTGCTCTTAAAATACTGCTAATACCCTTGCAGTTTTAATACTGTGCAAAATGGCTAATAATAAGCAAGATAAACAGACTGTCTTTTAACCCACCTTCTGCCACAAACAGGATAACACTTTTTAAAATAGAAAAAAGGTAAGGTCTTGATAAGAATGGATTTTATCCAACACAAACTTTAGGAATAAGCAGTCCTACACATTTCACAAAGCAGGAAATCCCAGCCAAGCGTGGTTCATCTCAGCATCAAGTCAACTACGCATGAACTTGGCAGCACTTGCCAGTAGACATAATCGGCATCATCCCTATGTTACAAAAAACACCCAACTTCGGCCTTTGGAGGGCCATGCCAAAGCACAGGATGTCTAGTAACGAGCTAGTTCAGAAAAACACTCTAGTTCAGATTCCAGCCCTGCCTTGTGCAGGACAAGCGAGGGGTACACGAGACCCCTAAGGAGCGAAGCCTAAGTGACTTCATGGCACCTTATGTTTACACAGCCTAGTCGCAGAGACAAGCTAAAAAGAAAACCACATTTCTACCAATGCATCCTTTGCTTGCAACAATCATTTTGGTTTGAGTTATTAATTTGCAGAATACAAAAACACTAAGCAGTTGTGTAGACAACCCTATTCCCCTTCTTCCCCCTCAGATGCTCAATTCCTCAGAACAAAGCCCAGGTCAGTTCTCGATGCTTGCAATGCATGTTAAAGAGCTTGTAAGACATACCATCCACAGTCTTAATAATTTATGTATAGCTTTCCTCTTTCTGATGTTTAAAGTACAATTTCATGAGTGAGAAAGACTACATATAGTCTATAGCACACCCAGAAAAGCTGAAAGCATCAGATGCTAACGGTTCCAATACGATTTTAAAACAAACTCGGTGCGGATCATAAAGCTACTTAACATTTCATACTAGAAGCTAACTTTAAATGAATACAACCAGCCTATAAGAAGTGTCCTAAAACATTTATGAAACTGAAGGCCAATATATATTCTCAAAATGAAGATGGGATGAAAGAACATACAATGCATATCAAGCAGCATCACTTAACCTTTCCTAACAGATCCAAAATACTTCCTCACAGAAACTCGTTAAATCAGTGAGACTATCAGTAGGAAACATCCCAAGGCAGTACAATAGGAGCCAGTTATGCCAATTTTAGCGAACTTAATTGCTCGATATGAGGCAGATGTGTATTCCAGCAGTTTTACACGGATCTGCTGATCTTTACCTCCAAATTTTTCTAGTATTACCAACTATTCCTTCTGTTTCAGCTCCAGAAGCTGGCTACTCGGTTCTACTCATTCACTTTTTAACAGCATGCACACTTCTAAAAGGGGTCTTCCACACCTTCCTTGGGCTAACATGGTGTAAGCAGTTACGCTGTCTGAACAGCCTACACTGGGAGTACTGCCACTAGTGTAGTTACAGTAGCAATCACTACTCAGCCCTCTCCTCCAATTCTAGTCCTCCACACACATTTTTTCTCATGGCTTCTCCATGATAAACAAATTTCTTTGGCCATTTGAATAGCATGTGCTTCAAAAGGAAGAAGTTGTTTCCCCTTCCAAATAAAGCAAAACAAAGCCATACTCTTCATTAAAAGGCATCTGAAGTGGGAAACCTTGCATAGGAAATATGCTTAACAAGTTGTGTTTAAAGAATTATACAGCAGAGAAAAAAGGATTTACCTTTGAGCAACATGAGTGTTGATGTTAATCCCTTTCCCCTAACTATACATTCCCAGCCCATAGTGATCCTGAGGATTTTGTCCTTGTTCAGTTCCTACTGGTAGGAAACTCCTCCTCCTTTACTCCACGTCAGTGGAATATTTACTAAAGCTCTTCTCTTCCTCATGCATCTGTTCTCTTCCCCCTTACCCCCAAGTCCAACTGCTTCATCAAAATTAAAAGCCTAACTAAAAAAGCGGTAACAAAAAAGAGCAAGTAAATAGGATGTCTTACTGGGGCTGTGTTGTAAATATTCAGAGCTACCATGCAAAGAAAATGCACTGATACCTGTGATTTTACAGAGAACTGCACAGCATCAATGCAACATATCAAAAATTCACTCCGCTAACACAGAAGTTATGCCTTCAGCAACTAGTCATCACAGACGTTTCCTCAGATATTATTACTCTTAACCATCCTCTCTGCCCCTCCAAGTCTGCAGACAAAGCTTTCCACCAAACTTGCTGACCTGCCTGAAAGCGTGAGTGAGCCATAGTTTGTTTCACTTACGTTGTTGGGCTAGTGCCCTGGCAGGGAACCAAGGAGAACAATACCTGGCAGGGGAGAAGGGCATCCCACCACTCTGAAAAAAGAGCGTGCTGACCACAGCAGCTCCTCCTGCACCTCTCCTTCTCCTTCCCCTGACCCTCAGAAGAAACCACCACCACCTCCCACCATGGTACTGAGGATACAGGCTAATACTCACCATCCTCACCTCTTCGCTGAAGTTCTCTCTCTGCCCTTCCCTCCCCCATTATACCCAACAACAAGATGATACTTGCACAGCACCCTGAGAAAGAAGCTTAATTTATTGCAGCACAGAGAAGTGTGAAACATGCCCTAGAAATCCTGAAGGCTCATCAGTGAGCAAAAGGCATCCCTGCATGCACAGCACCATTAAGAGGTTAAACTAGCATAAGCAGTCACCTGCTTGTAGTCTCACTAAAGAAGTTCACAATCTAAAATGGTCTTACTTACAAACCTGGTTCCCAGGGATTTTAATGGAAAAAAAATCACTAACTTCACAGGATACACAGTGTAAAACAGATGACATGGCATATGTGCAAACAGAGATTCCTTATTTCAGATACATTCTCTTTTATTATTATACCTCGGAAAAAAATCCAACTTGTTTTTTCCCTAGGAACAAAAAAGTCATACTTAGCAATAGGTTTGGGAAATGCATTGATCACTGCTAAGAGAAAAGTGTAAGTGCCCCATGGTTACTGCGTACTACATACCAAGACAGAGGGAGACTGGACACCTTCCCACAAAATGAAAAACAGTCAAATCAAAATAAATGTGTATGGGGGGAGCTGAAGAACTCCTCTTGCTGCTCTTAAAGAAACAAAGTTGTCCAGAAGACTTTGCAGTAAGACTATTTTGTTCGCCTTTATTCTTAATAAGGATTCTTCCACTCAGAACACCTGTGGCAGCGTCATTAGTATTTCACATACGTGGAGTGCTTCCTTCCCCATATGTTCATCTGTCTCCACTGATTCATACACAGCTCTTCTCCAAAATATCCCTGAGAACGTCCTCTACTATCCCATTACATCTTTGCATTTTGAGTCAACATAATGTAGTAATGCCACCCCAGATAGCAACGTTGAATAGCTTTGATCCCACAGCTAACATTAAGACATAAGCTAACAATCACTAGCGAAAAGAACTAGTTAGGCCCATTTAACAAGGAGAAAATGCATTAATACAAGCAAGTTAAGTATAAACATTTTATTTGTTCGGAATAACACCAAATTGTTAAGAACAGCTGGAGATTTTTCATGACTCTTACATCTCAATTATACTGTTTATGAGTAGCCTTTATAAAAATCTCTCTTCCAATCTTGGTACAGTTATGCATGCAGATCAAGAATAACTGCACATGGCTTTGGCTGTGTGCTTATAGCTATATCCATCCCACTCTGCACCGGACAAGCAGAAAAAGGAATATGTAATGAATGTGAAGTCTTCCAAAGTCCAGCTACCTACCCAAGTCCAAGAGGCACTCTTCTGTATTTGCATTCACCCACGTTTATAGACATCCTTAATTGCCTACTTATACATGAAGTTTTTGTACTCGGTAGTACAAAGCTAACCACGCAATTGTACATGCTTTTCTAAAACAATTTAAACTTAAAAACTAGCTTCTGTCTAAACATTATATACAAATGACCTGCAAAGACTGAACAATTTACTACCACCTTGAAAGACAACGATGAATGAAAAACACCTTTGAAAATCTAAAAAAACATAGTTTACCAAGGATCACATCAGAATGGAGAAAGTAGTTATTATAGCTATAATTACAGTTAAACTGCAAGACCTTATTGACAAAAAGAACAGCTAGTAACTGCCGGACTGTTATGCCGAACTTGTTGCTGATAGGATAAAAGGCTATGGCTATTTCACCACCATTTAAGAGTTGCTCTTAGTAGATGCTTGTCAAAATAACAAAGAAACATTTTGTAAACAGTGAAGTAGACAGAGCAAGTTCTCTTAACAAACATCATATAGCTGGTTTGTTCCCATCAGTTACTCTGTTTTCACAGAAGATTTCTAATTTTAATAAGCTGAATTTCATTTGGCAACAAACTCGCGTCTCTCATGAGAATCTGTATTTATAGATGTTAGCTTATTTTTAAAAAACATTTAGAAGCTGGCAGACCTCAGATCCAATAATAGTTTCAACACTGCCCTTAACAACTACATCCAATCTAATATGCTTCAGCCCAGAGATCTGATCTGGCATGCCAAAGTTTCTCACTTCAGCAAGTAAAGAATACGGTCAGAAGAGTCAGTTATATAGCCCAATCCTATGGACTTGGCATATCCACAAGCCCCAAAATATCCACCTAAATGCCACTCTGGCAGCATCTGTTTTAGCAACAAGAGCCCCTCTGAAGGCAGCTAGTATGAACAACTCCAACCAACCAAAAAGAAAATGGCAAAGTTGTTACTAGTATGGTTTGTTCTCTCTGAGGAACAGGCACGCAGTGAAGAACTCTCACTGTTGAACATGGATAAAAGCACTCTTCCAACCCAAGAGCTACTTCTACAACAGGAGGACTTGCCTCGCTGTTGACACTAGGTATGAGTTGCAGAACAGGTAGGAAAACTTTAACACAAGCAGCTATTTCAAACCAAAACTTAAGATTTTCCAATTCTACAAATGAGCATCCTTAGATTTATTTTTTTTTTGGGGGGGGGAAGTTAAGCACCTAAAAGCTAAGAAGTCTTCTAAGTTAAATTTTTGTAGTAGAAATTTAATAAAAGAGCACATATTCCAATTTCTTGGGTGCAAGGACAGAGTGGTACTGAAAGAATCTAGACTCTACCCTCAATTAAAAAAAAAAAAAAAAGGCTTATATTTCTGTTCACTCATCCACTGCATCTATATTATGTGTTATCAGGACAAATCTGGTCTCCCCAAAGATTAGGGCTAGATGGCTTCATGCCTTATAAATGGAATCTTAGTGTAATATCCTGACCACCTGTCAGTTTGGTTTTTAGCCTGAACAGTTTTAGTTTTCTTTCTTTCAAAGAATAAACTGGTTTTATTTGAAAGTAATCCACATAGGAAAAGCAGACACCCCCCGCCCTTTCCTGCCCGTCAGAGCTAGCCTCCCTCACCACACGCACCTTCTTGCACGTGCCCCTGCGCAGCGGAGCGTGTTTGCCAGCACGGCTTCCTCCTGGGCCAGGGAGCAGCGTCACCTCCAGCTCATTACCACCCAACCTGCACTTACCTGTGGCAAACAAGCCCGAAGCATTGCCCAAACACTTTTGGAGCGACAGCTCCACTGAGCAGGAAGCACCTCATTTCCAGTTTATTACTTTGTTTACTGGCTACATCATTCTACCACGGAAAAATTTAAGTGCTTCGTGACATTTCACTGAGAAGATATTATAAAATTAAAGTGTCTGTATCACAGTGGACACTAAATAGGACACTAAAATACCACTCATCCTTTTTCAAAAGATATTTTCACTTCCTGATCTGCATACTCTGTAGCATGTCATCTTTGCTAAAAGGTTTTCCACAAAATCTTTCACGGAGTTAATATGGGGCATAAAACTAAGTCTTGTTTTTAAAAACAAGAACCTTATCCAGATCTCCTAACTTAACAACTAACTCCACAACTCCTAAACACTCTGGTTCGGCTTACTTCCCCCCAGTCCCATGCCTCCTCAGCCTTGCTCATACAAATTTGAAGAAAAGCTTTCAATCAACTGTTCATCTTCATTAATCGCTCCTCCAGCTTTCCTCACAGACACATCCAGAAATCCTTCAGCTATGTTTCCAACAGGAGGTAGTAAACAGACTTTTGTTGAACCCAAAGAGTTAGCTCTTTCCATACCAAACGACTAAATAAGGTGGAAGAAAGCCTCTTAACCCAGTTACTACAAACAGACCCAGAGGCACATACGCAAGTTTGACTTGCAAAGGAAGGAAGGAGAAGAGAAAAAGCAATCTTCAGACTGATTGTTCCTCTCTTGTAGACAGGAAGCCATTTCTTTAAATTAGGATAATCTCAAGGAGGGAATTAATCCTTCAGAAAGTAAAAAAGTAAGCGAAAAGCAGTTGTCTTTAAGTGACAACAGAATAGTCTCTACACAGAGAAGACACAGCAAAAGAATAAACAAAGCAAGGTAATAAAGAAGAAAAGACTAGAATAAGGTGATATAAACCAGCCAGCATGTGTTTAGAGACAGCAAGCCTGTCTTCCTCCTTTAACTGATCATTCATGCAGTGAGGGGGAGGGAGGAGGAAGGAGCAGTAACTCTGAGCTACTTAAGACTATAGTAAGACTTTTGATGTCTTGTAACATTCCCACAGTAAAACATGACTAAACTGTAGATTCATCGAAACCACAAGATTTTTTCCAGTTGTGCACCAAGTGTACTCTAAGAGTACATAACAAGCCTTCCAAGTTTGGCAGTAAGCTATCACCCTGACGTTATGCAATGTTTTCATTAACTCTGATGGTGAAACAGTGTGTTTATACAGTTTATGAACAAAGCTGAACTGGAAGAGTTTGCAAGCACTCTGCTATGAAGTCTAGTTGTGTCTTCCAAACTCAATAAACTGGCGAAGTGATCAGAAGTCATTAGAACGAAGTTCAATAGAAGCAAGAGCAAAGCTCTGTACTTGAGAAAGGAAACAGTGGTCAAAACACGCAACATGAAGCAGCTGACTAGGCAGCTGTACTGCAGAAACTAAATTGCGATGGTATCATGGATCAAAGCTAGGTAAGCTGATATGTTGTTACTGCAGAAAGAAAAAAAAAACCCAAAACTCAAACGTCACTCCAAAAACACTGTATGTAAGAAAGGGAGATAAATCATTCTTCTCACTGGCACTGATGAAGCCTCAGCTGAAGCAACGTGACCACTGTATTTTAAGATGCTTCAACACTCCACTTTAAGAATGACAGCGTAGGAAAGGTAAAGCCAAGCAGCAGCCGTTAGTATTTTTAGTTACGGCATTCTCTAGACCCGGTATAGAGGTAGTTATGTGAATGCGCTTAGCGCAACCGCTGCCCTTCGACACTGACATCCCACCTGATGGGTAAGCCCCGAGTGATGCTCGAGACATGTCCTGTGAATGCCCCGTGCCTTTCCATGGCAAATGAATAATTTTTACCTGCACTTTCAAACCTCTCTTCCTCACTTGCAAAATTGCTCCATGGATTTGCTATGCAATGCAACACTCCACATTCCATCTCCTCCATACTGCGTGCTTGTATCTGTAATTTTCAAACTTTCATTATAAAGGGAGGTAAGTACCTTAGGGCCAGATTTCCCTTTTTTCTTCATTGCTGCTCAGCCCTCTCACCTCCTTAAAGTAAAATATTCCATAACATTTCCCACTGCTAAAAAAGTGGTTGCACATTTTGATCTCCCCTTTCTTCTCCTGCACCACCCATTTTTGCTGGTGATAACAAGAATCCTATTGGGTAGTATGATAAAGGCTAAACCATACCTTCCCCCACCATGCCTGAGCATTACAACCTTATTAAGTGTAGTTTTAAGCTTAATTCTAACTACAAGAACTACATCTCTCTGCTCCACATGGATTCCAATATAATTATTTGCAAGAATAAAAAAAACCCAAAACATTTGAAGTCTTTTAAAGTCTGTTTCCTTATGTTTCACTTGCTATGTGGATTTGCAGTCTTCTCAGGATTTTGAGGGTCTGCAGAAAAGTGAAGACTGTGGCAAGCTGAGTGCTCTGCTTCTCCCCTGTACTCTCCTATTAATTTGCGACGATTGGAAGCAGGTGACTGCACACTTGACTGCTTGTATCCTGTGGTGCAGCTGCTATGCAGAAAGCAGCACACGTAAACATTTGCATGATTCGTGCCTCCTAAGAGTCTCTGTGGGCTGCATGTGGCATTTAGGCAGCACTTTCACAACCCCCTTTGTGCATGGTATTGCTCTGTTACATTAGTAAATACCTCAAGCTTAACTGCGTGCTAAAATGGCTGGAGATACTCTCCAATGCTTGGCAAGATCCATGATTTATTTCCAGATTTTTGTTAATTATCTTACAAGAACAAGATATTACTTCTGAAGGATTTCACCCAGTGTGTGATAGACACTTTTCAACAGATAGGAATCCCAATTTATTAACTGTCAGCTTAGGAAAAAAAACCCACCCACAACATCCAAACAACCTAAAAACTTGCTTTCTGTATAAATTTGGTTCCCTCTACACCAGATTGGTTAAAAAAAAGGCATCTGATCACTTATCATACAGCAACTAAAGATGTTTCCAATGTTCTAACTTTTTCTGCCTAAAAATTAAAGAAAAGACTAGACAAAGGTCATATAGAGGTTTTGAACTGCTACAGCAGAACATTTTAAAGCTGCAAATATTGACTTGGGGTTTACCTGGCTATTTTGAAATTTTATTTCACCTTGACGGTAAACAGTTTTCAAACTTCAGGGTCTGGTATTGAAATCTGAAGAGATTCTAAAAAAAACCTGCCTTGCTGCAATCAATCAGGTGAAGGTTTAAGCAATTAAGAAACAAGGAGGAAAGCAAAGAGAAAAGCCCCTTTCAAATGCCTAGTACTTAAACCCCATTTATCTATGCATATGTTTATGATAATTTCTGTACTGTCGTCACACCATATAATCCTTACAGCACATACATACACGAAATTCACCTAACAGTGGTCATCTATGCGGTGTCGCTATTAGCAAACATGCCATTAACAAACCTAATTAAGAAGTGTATGTCATGTAAGTGTTAGTATTTAATACACGGATATCTAAGCTATATTAAAGTGTTTCTCAAAACACCAAAGTGATTATAGCACAAAAAGAATGTGTTTTTAAAACTGAAAGCAACCAGGTAAACAATAGAATCATCAAAACTTTAAGAAACCTACATATCTAAGCAAGGCATTTTTTAAATTAACACCCAGAATTCTACGATGAGCACTGAGAAGATTTGTTTAAAAAAATAATCTTGCTTTAACTAAAAGGAATCAATAATCACTGCTCATGTGGATCAAAATAGAAGTCATGACATATTTTCAACTCTAGGGGCATCAGCAGCTGTTGCTATACCACGAAAGAGCTGAAGTGTTATAAACATATACACAGACAGTCGACTTTATTTGTCCGTAAAATCAGATGTCAGTAATCCAGATAAGACAGTAAGCAAGCGATCGTGAAGAATTAATATTTCAGCATGCTTGTTACGCTACATCCCCTTTATAACTGGAACAAAACACACCGTCAGGTTACAAAACACCACAGATGGGAGTTACGGGGTTTTTTTCAGGGTGTTTTTCAGCTACATTTTGCCATTTTCCTGCATGTGCTGGCATTGTCTGCCGGTGCCCGATTTGCCTTTGACCGACCCTCGCCTCAGTACCGCAGTTCCGTGCTAACGAGCCGGCTGTGTTTGACACACAAACTGCAGCATTCCCGGCGCGAAGGAAAAGGAGTTGGCGACGGTGTTTGCCTCCCCCCCGTCCAAGCCAGACAATGGAAAGCCGAAGGGCAGGCAGGGCATCGGGCTGTTAACCACCTTCGGAGGGTGCCTTCGCCGTACCGCCGGCATTCCCCCGTTCAACCCGAGCACCTGGATTCTCCCCCATCCCCCACAACGACAGGGAAGGGGAGAAGGAAACAAGAGCGGTAACATCGCAACAAAATACCAGGCTACTTCTAATCCTAGAAACAAAACAGGAAAGAAATTGATAAGCCGTTTACCTCGTTCCGGCTTCATTTTCTCCGTCTCCTCGGAGAGGTCTGGAAGGAGCCGAAGCGCTCTGCTGCTCTCCCCGAGAAGACCGGCTGTGGCTGCCTCCAGCTAGCGAGATCAATTATTTTTCGCGTGTAAAAACAACACGCCGGGGGCTCCGCCGACCCCGCCGCTAGCAGCTGGGCCCGCCGGCAGGCAGGCTGGCGGCGGCCGGCCCGGGGAGGCTGAGCGCCGGCGGCCTCTCCCCGCGCCCGGCCAGGGTGTCCTTCCGTGACACGGCGCCGAGCGGGGCTATTTATAACCTGCCGGGGAAAAAATCCCACAACAACAGACCTCGGCTCACCCCCGGCCGCGCCGGCTCTGAGTCACCGCGGCCCCGGGCGATGGCAGCCCCGGCCGGAGTCCCCTCCCTCCCGCCTGCCCCGAGGAGGGCAGCGAGCGGCCCCCCCCCCCCCGCCCCGCCGGGCCCCCAGCCCGCGGCCCCCGCCCCGTCACCGGCCGGCGGCTGGCGGCGGGGGGCTGCCCGGCACCTTCATCCCCGGCCGCGCCGCTGCCGCCCGGGCTGCCGGGCCGTGCCCCCCGCGCTTCGCCCCGGTCAGACAGCCCGCGCCGCCCGCCGCCGCGGAGCGCTGCTCTCCATGGCTCTGCCTCCTGCCCTTCCTCCTCCTCCTCGCCGCTGACTAACTCCCCTCCTCTCCGCCAGGCACTCGCCGCCGCCCGCCGAGCGGGGCACACACATCACAGCCCGGCGGCGGCAGGCAGGGCAGTTCGGCCACAGGGGACCCGCCACGCTCGGCCGCCCACAGGGGAGAGCGCGGCAGCCGCCCGCCGGCACCGCGGGGCCCCGCGCCGCTCCGCGCCCGCCCCGCGCCGCGCTCATCCCGCCCCCGGGCCGGGCCCGGCCGCCCCGCCCCCCGCCCGCCTCACGTGATCCACGGCGGCCAATCCTCTGCCCTCACTTCCTGCCTGGCTGCCCGCCCGCCGAGCCACTCGTTGTCACGGCAACAGAGCGCCGGCCCGGCTGCGGCCTGCCGCCCGTGGCGGGCCCGGCTCGACTCGGCCCGGGCCGGCAGCGGGGAGCGCTGCTGCCGCGGCCCTTGGCGGCACGCCGCCCCGCTGCACTGCAGCGGCGCCGCTGCCGTTCATCGGTTTACCCAAACGGCCTCCTTCCCCCTTACCTTCCCCCACCCCCCCCCCCCCGCAAGTATTTTGGCAGGCAGGTTCCCGGCCCCTCACTCACCCGGCTCCGGCGGAGGCTGGCGCGGCCCCTCCGCCCGCTCCCGCGGAGGGCCTTTCCCGCACTGCCGTCAGCCGCCGGCCCGCTCTCCCTCTTCGCCCTGTCCAGCTGCACGGGGGCTCTCACGCTGGCGCCCCGTATTTCCACGCCAGCGCGTGCCTATCGCTGCGGGGACTGATGTATATATACGATTGTATATATAGGCGCCCGCTGAGCGGCGAGTCAAAGTGTGAACTGCCCGATCCGCGGGAGGTTGTGCCCCCCGCCCGCTCACGCCGCCCGGCCTGAGGAGCTGCGGAGGAGGGGAGGAGGCCTTGCCGGTGTCCCTGGCCCCGGGGGAGGCCGCTGCCCTGAGGCCTTCCCCTCGCAGCCCATTGACTGCCCTGCCTGGCAGCGCTGTGCTTGACGCTCACTTGACACCGATAACTATTTTGTGCGGAGAAACAATGGAGTCAGCTGGGCTGCGGTTACACAACCGCCTTAATCCAGCAGAAATTCAAGTTTCCCCGAAAGGGACGGGCCTGCGCCATCCCTCGTCTCAAGGCCTGCGTGGCTGCCTGGCAAAGCAGGTCAGGAACCGGGGCTGCTGAAGGTGACACCCCCCCCCCCCCCGCGGCTGCGGCCTTTTCTGTGCCCTGAGCCTGCTCCGGCGGGGTGCAGGCACGCTGCTAATGCCACCACGGATAATGGGGAAACAAGCTGCCGTGGTGATAGGGCTCCCGCTTTCATCAGGGGCCCGGATCTGTGCGGGCTCAGGTGGCTATGGCGGCGTGGCCTCCTGACCCTAGAGGGACTGGAGGGAATAACTCACCTGGAGACCGTACCAGGGCCAGGGAAAGCCCCACAGACAGCTCTGTTACTCCGAGGTGGACTCGGTCACAAAAGACAGATGAGACGATACAGGCCTCTTGCTTTAACGTGGTCCTATAGCTGGGATATACCCAGACACGGCCGCACCTCCAGGGCAGTTGCCTGCCACTGTGATTGCTGTTTCCAAACACTTCCATCTTATAGACTGAGCCGTGCTGGGGGGCACTCACTCCCTACAACAAGATGATTTATAAATAGGCACATCTTCTGCCCTTGACAGAGAAACAATGCCCATGGGTCAGTCACATCCCCACCCTTCCTGCTGCGCCAGGATCCCTGCAGATGGCCGTACACCTAGAATCTGCGTAGCCACCCTCTTCTCACAGCTAGCCAGCAGCCACTAAAGATACTGCAAAGAACATAAAATTCCAGAACAACTCAATTCTGCGCTTTTTGGCTCATATGAACTGCATCAATTTCCCTCTCTCACTTACTTACCAGTTGTACATCGTTACACTGGGAGGGTGCTTCACAGAATAAACTGTCCAGTAAACACCTCTCATTTCAGTCATACCCTGAAATACATAGGCAAGTAGGAGGGTATCACATGCAGTGCTTTGATATTACACTCATAAGTACATGAGTGTCACTTCTGCTACTGTGTGACTTCTATAGATGTGTTTGGTAATTACAGATCTTGGAGTTCCCTGCCGGATGCAATATAATTGCAAATGTGGCAATCCAGAATTATAAAAGGATGAATTTGACTGAGCAATAAATAGTGTAGATGTGTGTATGTGTGAAGTTCAGCATGACTACACTGGGCATGATTCAGCCACCTGTCAGATCCTCCTACTGGTGATAGTCATCCTAATGAAAAGTCACATCCTTTAGGCCACTAATTGTTGCTGTGAGACGTTGCAAATTGGTTTGTAGCTTGTTCTAATATTGGTTTTACAGTCAAAATCAAATCTGCCTTTCTACTGTTTAACTACAACTGTAGCTATTTAACTGTTATGCTTCATGTAGTATTTTTAATAGTTTTTAAAGTCTTAATCTCACTTCAGCACTTTTTTTTTTTTTAAACAGCTCACCAGACACAAATAGGCCCAACTTCCAAGAAAATGGTCTCTCAAAGCGCTTTTTCCATAGTGTTTTCTTAATTAATGAGCCGAATAGTAAGTGCACAGTTTCCCATTACTTCATGGTTCTTCTTAAGATTTCAAGCCAATGGGAAATGTAGGTGCCAGCCTGAAAACCACTGAAAAAAACCCACTATATGAAAAAAGAAAGTTCTAAGAGATGTGACAAGACATGACATCAGTAAGCCGGGTCTGGTGTGCAGTCCTGTTCTATGTGACTGTGTAGGAAATTTCAGGGTCAGCTTCCCCTCTTGAGCCAGACCATTTCTGGACCCAGACAGCAACGGGTATGTCCGAGATACGTGCTTCAGGCCCTGCTTCACTTCAGACAAAGAAGGACGGTTTCCCTTTTGACCACACAGACATATAACAGAGCTGAAAAAAGACCAGAAAATTGAGAATTATTAGAGAGATCTGATTATATGATATTACATGTACACTATTAAAAGCAAAATAAGGATAAACATACCAAACAAATTTGTGGACTTAATTTGGCTAAAATGGCTAAAAATGGCCTTGAACTCATAACTTTCCTCCCAGTCACCAACCAAATGATGAGCACTGCATGAATACACAGAGAAAATATGGTATAAGGGGCTTCAACCATGGGAATTCACTTATACATACTTGGAAATTTTTTGAGAACAATGACAGTACTGAAATGCATTTCTGACCTCAGAAGCTGAACATCAAGTTAAAACATCTGAAAAGTGTATGGCTGCATTACACATCACACAAAACCAGGATTAGCTTAGAAACACTAATAGAACTTTAACTGCCCTCCCACTGCCAAGCCTGGACCAACACATACTTCTGGGAGCACAAGCAGGGACGAAACCAGTTTTCTTATCAGTTTGTATCTCATGGTTGATTAACTGTGGTGTCTAGACAGGTGAGAGCTTAGGCTGCAGCACCCATGTAATCACAGCAGCTCTCGCACATACGGTCTCCGGTGTTGAAAAGCATGAGGTTTGGTGGCAGCCTCTTTCTCAGGGGAAACCTTAACAGCGCTGCTCTACCTCCTTCTTTTCCTGAAATGCGTCAGACCTTTCTTCTCTTATGAACACTACCCACGAGTGAAGCTTGGCTGAAACTGGCCATTGGATTTTAAACAAATCCCTACTTGGGGCAGCATGACACAGTGTTGTTGCATAAGCCTTGTTCATATAGAAATGAAGTTTTTTAAAAAAATAAATCAAGATAAATGTGTGGCTGTGTTTTCTTTCAGACCTTCAGCACTTTACGCTTTTGGCACAGTCCCTGCAGCCTGGAACAGTGTATATTTTAGGTTATATCCGAAAGTGTCTTTTCAGCTTTAGCTGTCAAAGAAGCGTCTGGTGCAGCAGATCAAGATTCCTGGAGACAATTACTGCCTGTTAAGTGATGTGGCACAACTGCTTTTGACATGGCTGCCACCTCTGTGGTATAAAGCCACCACACTTGAGAGAATATTATAGCCAAAGGATGAAGACAATCAAATAGACTAGAAGATACAGTATGCAATGAAACAAATTTGAAATGTGCTTTAAAAAAACCTATGAAGAATCAGCTGTAATTTAATTGTCACCAGTAGTAACCGCTTTGGAAAGAGCATTAAAATAGAAACAAGTTATGTGCTTGTAGGAATTTATTAGTCCGCAAGAAGAGAAGAGGCAGCTGTTACTGAAACTGAGAGAATTATAAACCAATATAATTTAAATGTCAATATGTTCTAAAAGTTTAGTTTTAGGGGTTATAACTATTTGCGGTCTGGTTTTTGTATACAGATAAGTGGGTCTAGTTGAATGGAAGAGAACTCATCATAATTCTTTCTCAAGATACCTATAATCACCATAGCAAGGATAGCTTCAGAAAATTGTCTTCTGCAAGTATGCCTACCTTTGTGTTACTGCCATTGGCTTCAGCCTCCAGTACTTCTGAGCATATGTTTTAGCTCCCTCCATCTTTATTTAACAGCTAGATTTAAGTATTTTAGTAGCATCAACCCAAACAGGTTCAAAAATACATTAAAAATGCCCAAATTGCATTTCCCATCCTTACAATTTCCAGGTAACATGGCTTATTATGTCATGCAGAGATATCTGAGTGGCATTAAGGCAGTGCTTCCAGAATTCCTCCACTTGTTTCATTTTGTGCTGATCTGAGAGGCAGGAAGACCTTGATGGTGGGAGCTGCAGAGGAGTATTTGTTCTGTATTAATCTCCAGCCTGTGCAGAAGTTCCTTCACAAAGCTGCTCACCAGCATAATTTTGAACAGCCTGTAGGCCCCTCCCAGTTACATTTGGAGCTTGCCTGAGGATCAAAGAGAGGAAAGTAAAATCATCTCATCTTTTCGGTTTGAGTCCCCAAACACAGACTGTCTATCAGAAAGTTTGGCAAGATGGGCTATACTCATGTTCTGCAGAGTACTACATGATGAGAACTCTGTGTACTGGGTGCGTGCTGATACAGTTACACATAAGCGTAAGAAATGAAAACTTTCAACCCAGGATGCCCAACATTAGCCTGTAACAATATTCGGGCATTTAAATAAACCAGCCTGATTTTCAAAAGAAAAATCATCTCCCGCTCCCATTGACTTTGGCAGAATTTGTCAATCATCTACAGTGTTTTTAAAAAACAGCCCACCTCTACTCAGGTTCCTAATTATGGAATTAGACACCTAATTTTAGATACTTATTTTTGAAAATTTTGGCCTATGGGCTTGATTCTTGTCTTGTTACATCAGCTCTCCCTGGTATAAACGTGTCAATTAAGTCAATGGAGTTAATTCTGCGGGAAACCTGTCCCATGACTGGAAACTCGGGATCTACAACAGGGTAGGAACAGCAATAATTTAGTTTTCTTTCTTAGAAATACACAAATCATGGCCCTGGTGCTAAATATTTTGAAGAGAGTAAACAAAAATAACAAGCATAAATCAACAGGTGCTCTACTGTTAGACCCTGTTGTTTGCTAACTCACAGGGATTTATCTTTTCATACGGTTCCTATCAAAACCCTCCATTGCTTAATTTCACTAGTAATTGGCCCTTTCAAAGTAAAAATGTATAGCTATTATCATGTTCTTACCTCCTAAATTCACTTTTTGAAATTAGTAAAATGACATCTGGGGTTGTTTTTTTTTCCCCTGTGTGCTCTCAAATTCCTTTATTTTCCAAATAGTACTTTCTCACTGGAGACGCAGCCAAGACTAAGTTGAGAGGGAACTATAAGAACAACAGAGCAGTAATTGCACTCCTCTCAAAAAGAAAGCTTATCCTCCTCGCCAGAAATAATTTCCTGGACTCGACACTTTGCTACTAAACCTTGTTTACATACAGGAGATTCCTTTAGTTGGAAGCAACTCAGTCCCTGTCCTGTGCTGCTCCTCAAGTTCCCCCGATCACATGGGATGCCCTGTGCCACCTTCACTCTTCTGGCAGCAGCAACGGGAGCTTAGCACCTCTCAGGATGGAATCTCTTCTGCTGCTGCTCTTCCAGAGACTGAGGTCTAGCAGTCAGGTCTTGCCAACAGAAAATAAGCCCTTCCTGCATTTCCATAATTCAGTTTGGAAACAATAACTTGTATAATCTCTTCTCTTTTTGGAGCAACTCCTAAAATGATATTCCATAAACGCTGTGTGCTTCTTTAATAACTGATCTGTGATGCCTAATTAGATACCAGCTCTGAAATAGAATAGTGCTGTCTCATCTGAAGTGGTGACTGGTGGTAGTGGAAATACAGAAGTATGAAGGTAGAGAAACATAAAGATTCTGCTTTACAAAAAGACTAACCACCCATTCTGTATAAAAGTCAATCTAAGTGGATACCTACTCAGTAAGATTGCGACAGTTACGTTTCATTACATCAGCACTTGACTAATCAGGCAGTAATGCACTGAAAAGTAAACGATCTACTTGTGATTACAACATTAATTTCTGAAAGATCTTTTCTGTGGCTGTAATATTAATTCTAGAATGGAAACAGTATTTTTTCCCCAATGTTTTTTCAAGGGGGTTGTGCAAGTTCACTGATGAATGCTAACATTACACAACGTTTACCCAGGACTAAGCCTGATGGAAACATTAATCAGGAAATATATAGGTTTCCGTATTAAAATTGAAGTTTTTGTAGCAACAGCAAGCCCTGACATTCCCTGAACAGAAGCTAGAGATATAAGTTTGCCAAGAGAAACATCAAGATGTTGCCAACAGTAGAAGGTTTTCGGAAAATAGAAGCCCAAGAACTGTTTCCAATCTAGGTCATCTCTCGCCACTCAGCACTCTCAGTGTACTTTTGAGCAGGTATATCCAGAAGCTATACCCCAGTTACTCATTGCAGTGATCCAGCAGGAACCCAAGCACCCCATTTATATTATTTCTATTAATTTCAGTGGAAAGTGAGTGCATAACACTTGGAAGGAGGTGTTTGGAGTTTTGCAGTGCTGTTTTCCTATTGCTAATGGCTTGATCTATCTTGCAATTATTTCCAGTGCAGTTCTGCACAGGCAATTGCACCAAATTAATTGCTGGTGTAATTCCATCTGGTCGGAGTTCACGAAGTTCAACTTCTGATGCCTCCGCCAGCCCTGTTTACTTTCCCTCTCCTATTGCAGCAGCTGGATCACAGTTTAGCACTGTACCGACGAGTCGGCGGCACATCCCAGCCAGGTTCTCCCGGCTTGGGCAGCTGCCTCATCTATGGCAGGACTCATGTTCACAGCCTTTGCCCTCACATGCCTCCACTGCTACTGGCTTCTCATCTGGACCTTGTACCACAATCCCCTTTTGCCAAGTTTTTCTACATGGCTGTCTGCAGACTTGCCATCCCATTCAGCCTCTGTCAGACAGGCCTTTGGACTTGCCAGTTTCAGGCAGTGCTCATCCTCCGTCACCTTAGTACCCGTTTCATAGAAGGGCCTGGGAGTCACAGGTGAAGCAGAGCCAGCATCCTTCCAAAGCGCCATCTTGTCGTACGTCTCACCCTGCAAGCATAGCTGTTGCACCTAGGAGAAAACTGACACAGTGAGCACGTTCGCAACACATTAAAGAATCACTACAGCTACACTGCTGAGTGTATTGAAATTACAGACAACTTTCCATAGGCACCATAAATGAAAAGGATAATTTGTTTATGTAGAGAAGCGATTACCTTGCTGGAACAACAAGCCCAGCCTATAGTTCCACCCAGGCTAAATTAATACCACAACTCCTACTAGACTTACGAGAGAGTAGGGCAGGAAAGTAGCACGTTGTTAAATACAGGGCAATATTTAATGTAACCACATGCATGGTTTACAAGGGAAGTTGCGTATCATTTACTAAAGTAGTCAGTGAGTTGGGGCTTATTAGGTAAATGCCAGAGCTATTGCAAAACTGCCATGGCCTCGTTCTAAAAATGTTAGTTGCCTAGTTACTAGCCAGAGCCCTACTAACATATTCATGGCTGTTTAGTGGCATACACTACATGTTAACAGTAAAGACCAAATGGAAACAGCACTGAACAGAAAGGGTTGCACATAGTCATCAGGACTGATTTTTCAATACAGAAATGTGAAAATTACCTAGATTCGGGTTTTGCGGGTTCCCAATTTTTTTCTTCTTTAGATAAAAGAGTATTCCCTAAAATTCCAGTCATTAGCTTCTGTCCTGTAATTATATAGTCCATAGTGAAGAACTCCACCGCTCACCTTGCTCGTTGGCAGCGTTGGTTATATCAGTGATGGGCCCAGCTCCACTCTCTTGGTATACCACAATTTCCTTGATAAAGACCAAGCCTACATCTCTCACCCCAAGCATAGTGTTTGTAAGCTTTACTGTACCTAAACAAAACCGATTTCTCTTTTCAGGAGTCTGACATCCTCTGAAATTGAGAGCATAAGAGCAACTATAGCAAAAAATAAGCATTAAAAGCTAAACACTGAAAGGCCTGGTTGTACTTCGCTGTGTAGGAAAAAAAAAATAACTGTGCCTGGCAAATGTCATCGATGGTGAAATCCTTGGCCCATATACAAAGGTCAACTCCCTTTCATACAGAAGGAGCTAGGATTTCAACTCAGGCTATATTGGGTAGTGCTTTCTTTGCTACTTTCACACTAGATCAATTATAATTTTAATCCTTACAGTTGATTTATCCTCATGTTGTATAACATTATTTGAAGGGAAGAGAAGTTGACATTTGTTCAAGGATCTCAAACAAAAGCAATAAAGTACAGTATGTATACTAAAAAAATAAACAAAATTACAGTAAGTTATTAAATTGCTCACCTTTGGATGTCAATTAAAACTTGAAAATGAAAAAGATCACTGTACATATTTATAGCAAAGTCAATCTTTACTTAATTAGGCTAGGTATTTTTTTAAAACTAGTGATACAGTTAGAACACTGTAGCTGTATCTGTGCTTATATTGCTTTTGGCTCCTTCTGGATTTCTTGGTTAATTTATCTTCCCTTTAAGTTGTTTAACTGAGTTTCTTTCTTTGCAGAAAACATAAGCAGCTTCACTGCCTGGAAAACACAGAGCCCGATTGTTCTCATGCTTACACCAGTGCAAATCTGCAATGATCCCACCAGTCTATAGAATTACATCAATTTAAAGCTGATGTCAGAGAGATAGCAATCAAAGCCCTTGTTTGAAAGTTAATTGTTTTTGCTTAAAAAAAGAAAAGATGAGTACAGAACACATTTGTTCTCCTTCTCAACTGAAATGTCAAAGAAGTGCTGCAGTTTTGGCATCTGATCTGTGTGTGGGATTTGCACACATGGATCATGTTTCAAAAACAGGGCCCTAGTCACAAGCCATCATGCTAAGAGTCCATTTTCTTGCTCTGATTTTAAGGAAGGGGAGGGTTTTGTCCCTGTTTTTTTGCTGTCATTGAGATGACTTTTTCCACTGTCCAGAGCCAGTAGCAAACTGTCATCAGCCACCAGAATTAAACTCCAGCAACAAATACATGGCCCATTTAAAGCCATTCCTCAGCTTTGCTTCACCAAGTCAATTGTTCTGCACATTTAATGCTTTCAGATTTTTGCTTGGCAAATGAAAGAAGCATCATGCCAAGACTTGCAATCTTTTTTTCCCCCCTTCTTTCAGTAAATATATTGCTTGTGAAAGCGACTGAGGGGGGGAGCTGGGAAGAGGATACACTCACAGAGCTCCGGGCCTCTGGACTGTCTCAGGAGGCTGGCATAGACTGCAGCATCTTTAGGGCTGCTTTCACTTGTGGCAGGTGCCTTCCAGACACCCTAGCACAGCATCAACTTGTGAAGACACAAACTGCATGAAGTCACTTTGCTCCCACTTCGTCCACGGCTCTGGTCACTGTAGCACTGAATCTTCATCGCTCTTTTGCTGTCAGCCTTCTGGATTCACCTCTCTTATGTTTAAAGGTCTGAAAGCTGGGTCCTCATTGCAATGGAAGCTTGCCCAGGCAACAGCCGTCCGTAGCCAGAGCCCATTCCGTCATGCACGGCAGAGGTGAGCCAGGCTCGCACAGACACTGTGGCAGCCCAGGCATTGAGGGTGCTGCCAGGGCACCTGCGAACCCTACCACCACCACGCACGTTATGCCACGCACCCACTGACTGCTACCTGGCTGCTCCTATTTCCGTTTCCCTCTGCAGATTTCGAGCGCTGACCAGGAGTGCTGCTTTTTGTTTGCACTGCAGGACTTCCCCTTCTGATAACAGTCTTCTCCAGCTGTGCAGTAGGCACCCAAAAGCTTTACCTGGCAGCAATTCCAGGTGGTTGTATAACACCGGCTTGACAATGCTTGTACGGCATTAGCAGGGATCAAGCCTGTGCTTGTTACACAAGCCAGAGCCACACGATCTAATTGACATACCCTGCCCCTCAAACAACTTTCATCAGAATTTTCAAACGGAACGATTTAAAAATGACAACCAAATTGGTGTTGATCTTTTTTTACATCATTACTCAAACACCAAAAGTACCGTGGGTGCTGATCAGTTCCTTACGTACATATTACCTAGCAAAGCAGTAACCTGAAATTTGTTTACAAACTAAAGTAATTGAGGTGCCACAGCATGCAGAGAAGCTACAGGTTATGTTGAAGAGAAAATCCAGAGATTCCCTCACAATTCTGGGGTGAGGGAATATATATTTTCAGTAGTATAGTTACAAGGAGAAAAATGGGCAAACCAGAGGTGAAGAAAACAAGGGGAAAACACACTAAGTTATAGATGAAAATAAACTGCTGAATCTAGGCAGGAGGGCAAGACTGATCAGCTCTGATCAGACAGTGGCAGTCCTCACTGACCCCCTAAATTCTGTTCTTACCCACAGTTGGCAGGAATTGCCAGGGCAGCACTGCCAGCACTGACCTCAAAACTGTAGAGCTGGAGAATCTCTGGTAGGCAGGTCTGCATTTCTTCTCTCTTTCAATGGAAGCTAAACAGCATTTCATCCTTCTAGAGTATTTGTGTGAAATTCCCAGGCCATGTACCATGTCAGCTATCATAAAACCAAGCTTAGTTGAACTAGAGAAAAAACATCAAGGGGAGCAGAAAATGAATGCCTGCCTAGCACATATAGAAGCTATAGCTCTAGAAGAGTCCGTGAGGATGATGGAGGCATAGTTTGTTTATACACTTCCTCCACCCTGGACTCTGACCCAGCAGTCAGAGCAAGTGGTGGGGACTCATATCCCAACCGACCCCTTCCCCTTAGCCCCAGGACAGTCCCGGGGGGTGACAAACAGTGTTGTCAGCACATTAAGGTTTCACGCCAGAGGTCTTCAAGGAGGCTGAACCCCCAGAGGAGATAGCTGCTAGACACGGAACACTGGCTGCTCTATGCACACAAGTGAGAAAGGCAGTATTTACCTACTGAAATAGTTGGCGCTTATTTATTTATTTTTCATGGCATGTGGAGTCTCTGTTGAGTAATGAGGCTTCACTGTGTGTCACTTGCAGCAGGCATAGAAGAGGAAATTTTATTTCCATAAAGAGGTTGTATCCTGGAAAGGCAGGGCAGAAACACATACACAAACAGAGAAGGGAGTTGCCAATGTTCATACTTTTAAAAAAATTTTTAAAAAATCACTCATTCATGACTTGCTATTATTACTTTGTCAGGTATTCAAGAAATTTGTTAAAATTCGTTTTCATCTATTTCATATTGCGAATGAAATACACAGTAAACATTAAAAGTGCCAGAGGAGTAGCTATGATCCTTGATGTTTGCTATCTCGTAGTTTAAGTACCATTTGTCATTGAAAGAAGACAAAAAAAGGAAAAAGCATTAAGTTCAGTCAGAACATAGCGTTCAGAAATATAGGCAGGAAATGAGGATTCACAATAACTACCAGTGAAG
The DNA here is from genome assembly GCF_030463565.1 of Pelecanus crispus. NCBI lineage: Eukaryota > Metazoa > Chordata > Aves > Pelecaniformes > Pelecanidae > Pelecanus > Pelecanus crispus. The sequence continues at coordinate 14,697,534 of NC_134649.1, forward strand.
AGCTTCATATTGTCAGTCATTTGTTTTTTATCTGGGGAGATAGTTTGAAGCAACACTTTTTCACTCACTTTTGGCAAAGCAGCAGACATTACAGTATACTTGTATTTCAATGCATTTTAAAAATGTCTAAAATACCCGTGTTAGCTGTACTGATGCCAGTGAACCTTAAGGAAAATGTGTGTTGCTTGGGATACTCTGTCCTTAACAGTGTTTTCAACATGTATAAATGCAGAATCACAATTAGAGGGTTGTTCTAAATTATAATCTGGATTTTCCAAAAATAAACCCTAGCCTAGCCTCTCCCATGCTGGCTTCACTCGCAGGCCTCTCCTTGGCAGCAGTGCCCTTGACTTCACTTAACTTCGGCTGCCTCTGAGCTCAGTTCCACATTCTTTTCAATCCAATCAAGAAAATCTGAAATAAGAGAACAGTGTTAGAGTACAGTTTGCTAACTTATAAAAGACCAGAAAAACTGAAAAAGTTAATAGCAAAGGCTATAAAAAAGAATGAGGAATAAAAAAATATGTTACTGGAGAAACAGCCCTTTTCCCATTGCTGCTCTGAAGTCACACGCATGCGCATTTTTGCACTAAAACCCCTTAAAACCACTGACTCTTCTGTCTTTTCAGATTTGGATTTGTCATCAGGTATTTGCAGATTACATGGAGCACAAGCCTTCTAAACAGCCTCTTTTGGCTTATATACATTAATTGCTCCTGCTGTCAGCCAAAGGGAGATGTATCACCACTAGGATAATACATAAAGCTAAGTGCTTCCTTGCCAGGGAGTGTAGAATAATATTCTGATTTTTATAGCACCTTTTCCCTAAGGCCCACAAGGTACTTTACAAGTACGATTGAATTAAGCTTGTCCGCACACTGTATGGGAAGTAAATATTTCTTTCTCTATGTTGCAGAAGGGAAACTGAGGCATTAAGTCCCCAGCAAAGCATTTGGCTGCATGCTTTCAAGCCCTTTAAACTTCTCACATGATTTAATTAAGCACATACTCAAGTGTTTTGCTGGAATACTGCCTAAGAAAGATGTTACAGCCAAGCTGCCAATTTAGTCCGCACCTGGGAAAACACCTCGGGTTCCCCATCACTCATGATTTAACAGCACGAGCTTCTTTTTAATCCACTGTTTTCCCTAAACTAAGATCACATCTTTCAAATCTCACCCGCATGGTGCGTTGTCACCTGAGCCTGGATGAGTCCGGGCAGGTGAGGTCCCAGCAGGAAACCTGGGCTGCAGGGCTGCACAGGGCACCGACCTCTGCGACTCTGCTGCCTGTCAGCGTGCTGCAATGGAGAAACGCAGTTTACTGTTGGACAGTTTGGTGTTCAAAGCGCCGGGCTGCGTTGTTTTGATTAAGCATGTCGATATGAAGTTCTTCAACACTTCGGTATACAGTGGTATTTCTAGTCTGTGAACATTTTTGATGACTCAGGTTTCTGTCTCCGGTTAAAACCCTGTGCAGCAGGGTTCTGAACAGAGCTCAGGTCTGTTTAGATCTAATCACAGACCTGCCCCAACTTCCTACCACAGCTTAGAGGCAGCCATCGTGTCTCAAACCTGCTCTTTGGTGTCTCCCTTCCATCCTGTTTTTCCCAGGTCTGCCTGGCTTACCTCTGATCACACAGATGTGCCTTTGCATCTCCAGTTTGGCTGTTGAAGGTTCAAACACGATCTTAGGTTTTAGCTGGGGCTGGTACTGAGCTGGAGGGCTTGTGGCAGCTGGCAGCTATCCGAGGAGTGACATACCTGCTCCGTACCTAACCGCACAGCGCTTCTAGGCTGAAATCCTTACAGAACTGGCAGTAAACCTACATCCAAGTACCATGTATGTTCTACTTGCTCTCTCTTTCCTAAGGGGTCTAATGGCTATTTGCAGGCAGCCTGGTGGGACCGTGGAGATGCTGCTGTTTGCAGCTGTGTATTAATGGAGATTGGAATCAGCTCTGATTTTTTGTTGCTACACTAGGTTATGAACAACAGAGGCTCAGGAGTAGATATACTTACATGGGAAGGAGGTAACTGCTGATCTGTTTAGGTCAGCTTGAACACGAGTGGGAGTCCTAAGGCCCTCAGACTGGGAGACACAGTGACCACTGGATGTCAGACCCTCCTCCAGATGTGCCCTGGAACTAACCATGTTACTGCAATTCTGAACACGTGCCCAGGCAGCCTCTCGGAGCATGTGAGGCTGCAAACCCCTCTGGGGTGCCCAGCAGCATCAGTGAGGACAGGGCCTCCCCCGCCTGCACCCCTGGGCTGTGCACACTGCCGCAGGCACCCAGCGCCCCAAATGGCACCCAGCCTGCACCAAGAGCTGGGGGACTCTTTCTGGAGAGTCCGGAAGGAATGGCTTTTCCCACAGGCCTTCTGGAGGTAACCAGATTCAGCTTCCAGCATAACGTTGCTCTTGTCCTAGAAATACCTAGGAACACCTAGAAACCTCTGCCCAAGCTGGGGATTTATTCTGCTGGCCCACTCAGGGCTGTCCCAGCCCCAGAGAAGTGCCTGTCTGGGAGGCACCTCCCAAAAGAGCTGCGCTCCCCCAGCAGTGCCTGCCTGGACCAGAGGCAGCATTTTTCTTGCAAGATGTGGTGAGGCTACAGCAAACAACGTGTGAGCAACCCCCGGGCTCCCAAATCAATACTGAGCTCAAGAAAAAGTGACCGAATGCTAAAGTGATCCCAGCAGAGGAATACATGAGCACATGTTCCTGAGCTGAGGGAGCCTATCCCTAGATGAAGGCCCAGGGTCCCCTCCAGCATTTCAGATGCTGTCATTCTCTTCCCCATCATGCCAATGACCGTACTAACAGCCAAATAAAGTGAACTTGTTTCTGTCCCTTACTGCACATGACTTCCTGCAATTTAGTGTTTGCCAAGTGAGGCGCAATGTAAAAAAGTAAATGAAACATAAGAAAGGAGCAGTCTAAAGCACTTCTAAGGTCAAGTGCTTTGAAAAAACAGGGCTGTATAACTCTTCAGGGATTTTAAATCTGTTTTTAATGCATATCCTCATACTGATGACCCTACATAAGCAAGGCTATCGAAACAACCCTTTTAAATTAATATATAGATAATAAGTCATTGTTACATTATATATATACTCTAATTAAAAAGATAAGGAACATATAATTTCTGTTAGTTGTGAAAAACACTTCTTGCGAGCTAATTGCTCTAGGTAGGCCTCCTTTAGCAGCAAGTGGAGCTGAAAAAGCCACCAACACCCAGTTGATGCAAAGCCCACTACAGTTAGTTGAAAGCCTGATTGGTCACGGTCAGCCTTGCACTGGCCACTAATTTCCCCCTCCAGAGGTGCATGCAAATCTCCACCAGCTTGAGAAAACTATTACTGATCCTAAACATTAATATCATGAAAGAAACCCTTAAAACTCATAGCACTGATTTTCAATGAAAAAGAATTACAGCTGATAGAATTTGGCATGTCTTATGTGCCTTCTGGTTGTGAAGTTTTTAGGGATTACAGTCATGATTATTTTTTCTGATTTTCACAACAAACATGACAGCTTGAAGCATCCTCCCAAGTGAAAGTTACAGTCCTCCCTTGTGTGCTTCTAGCCAGCAAGGTTTTGGGGAAAGGCTAGTTTTCGTGAGACTTCTGATAAAACTGGGAGCAGGCACTCACATAAATCTGAAGGCAAGCTGTTCCTGCGAGCGTCTGAAAAGGACTTCCATGGAGCAGGACAGGTCTGGGAACAGACCAAGGCCTGGGGTCAGCCCAGCACCTCATAGGGTTGCTCTTCAGCCATGCTTGTACTTTACAGTCTCTAAAAAACATATAAATAAAATACATGCTCATTGTTAGGGATGCAAACTCATTGAAGAAGGTTCCATATCTGACTCAGAGGAGTTTGGATCGTACCATCTGTACTAAGAGAAGCCTGATAAAATGTCTGGTCCACCTCCAGCCCCTTTTCCGAGCTTGCTGGCAGAGCTGGTGCTGTGGTTACAGCCCATCCTTTGCGTCTTCCACTTGTGAATCACCGCCTATTCGAGCCATTCACAGAGGGGTGCTGCCCTAGCTGCACCCCTGGCCCAGCAGAGCCATCTCCTCCATGCAGCCCTTTGCCTTCCTGGGAGGAGCTGGCGCTGGGCTGGGAAGCGGGGCTGGTAGATGGACCTGCTCCGGGGACAGGGGATCAGCTTCAGCCTCCAGGGCAGCTGCTGGGCCATCATTGCCTTTTGCATCCCCAAGCACAGAAACCTTTCCAGTTTGGAGACTGCTGTTTGCAGCCATGTTACCACCTTCCACGCACGGGCTCCCACCCACTCCCAGCACCCCACAGTGTGCTTATGTCCTTTACTGAGAAATGGCTTCAAGCTTAGTCATCTCTAGCCTGACTGCAAGGGGCTGGCAGGGGGCAGACAGGAGCCCAGTGCTTGCATGTCCTTGCCAAGGGCCTGATTCACAGCCCAGCAAAGCCATGGGAGCTTCTCCTTGGGTGCAGAGACACAGGCTCCTTCTGCAATCTTGCTGCCTAACTCCAGCAAGTTAATGAGGCCCCAAAGTGTCTCACTTCTCCTCAGTACTCTGAATATTTGTGCTTTCTCCTTGCTGCCTTTGCTGTTTCTGCCTCCATCGTTACCTGCACCTCCTCATCTGCAGGTTCCTGTTCAAAAGAAATATGCAAAATCTTCCTGCGCCTTTGCAAAGTACAGGGGTGAGGTCTGCACAAAAAGGAAAGATGATGGCTTTTCCTTCTTGTGTAAAAGAACACTTTGAGCCACATTTTTCCTTTGGGCTTTCATCCAGAATATTTCCTAAGCAGATTTCTTATCTTGTTTACTCACTTTGGGATTCCAGTGATCCAGAGAAGTTGGGTAACTGGAGAAATCAGTCCTGCTGGTAACTTCACTCTGCATATAATACTCCAAGGACAAGGGGACAGATCACCAGAAACCATTTGTACGCCAGGCAAACCAAGCCTGGCTCTCAGGGGATGTCCTGAGGAGCCCCCCAGGTTGTGATGCCCTGATGGTGAACGAGGGACTTGGGGTGGTGACTCCATATACTTTCAGTGCGACACTAACCGCCCCGTGCATTACCTGGGAGCCACGCTCTTCTGCAAAAATCCAGATACTTTTGCCTTATATATATATCCACTCCTTAACAGGAGTGCCTGGGCCCTGTGGCTCAGGTGTGTGCTGGGCAGAGCACAGACAGGTCTGTGAAGGGCTGCCCTCAGGCACCTCAAGCCCTTGCCGGTGGGGCAGCTGCATGCACCCGGGGGTGCTTGCCCGCTCCCGGCATGGCCAGGCTCTGCCAGGGGTTTGCCCTTTCCAGGCTGCTGAGCTCAGCAGCAGAAGCGGACGGTGTTTTCCAATGTGAATCACAACGTCTCATTTTCTATTTTCAGTGAATGCTAAGAATATGACAGATTTTCTCTTATTCCTGCAAATCCAGCAACCACACAGTCTTTCACTACTGTAAACAGTAAAGAAATGTCTAACCCAGGGTTTAAATTAGATCCAGGAAACCTCTGCTCTCTTTTCCTGTATAAAAGAGGTTTTTAAAATAAAAGGCAGTTTGAATGTGGCTTTACAGTCCCCAGCCCTAGGTCTGTCATTAGGAGAAGTGCCAAATATCATGGAGATTTGTTTAAAAGGGAATTACTGAAGCTACTTGTATTTTAGTAATATACTTACACATTTTATCAGGAGTCAGAGGTGGAAGTGCAAGCAAATGAAACCTACACGGAGCCAGGATTTCTCCCAGTGGGTTGAAGTGAAAGGGTTGCAGCGAGGCAGGAGAGGGGTCCCTCTGGGCTGCAGGCAGAGCTCTGCCCCTGCCCGCCTCGGCTCTGCCCAAGGGAACAGCAGAGGATTGAGAAGACGAGGGCTTGGGAGTTTGGTAGCACAGGTGGAAGGAGTTGCCACTAGTTGAGGCTCATCCTCACACATCTGGTTTGAGCCCTTCACTTTACATAATATGGAGAGCCTTCCCTCAGCAGATTTTGATCTCTATGCTTTGCAATAAGGCCGGGAGGTGTGACGTATATTGGGGCAGTCCAGCAATACCGCCCCCCAGTCTCAAGGCTTGAGGTTCTGGTCTTTTTTCCCGCCTTTCCCCTGACACCCTGCGATGTTTCCCACTGTGCGGCACACGGGGATGGCATTGTTCATCCTGTGTGGCGCACTTAAGAGTTCACTGGACTGCCGAGGGGGCTATGCTCTGTGAATTCAGCACAGAGAAGCCCCCCAAATCCACATGGACGATGTCTCCAGAAGGCTGAAGGAGAGGAGGACTGAGCAGGCAACCTGTGATAAGCCAAAGGTCCTTGATAACCATCAGAGACCCCTCTCTCCTACCTGTTAGGGGCAGGACTGCTCCCAGGGGCTGAGCCTAGATCCTCCTCTGTGGCTGCAGGGCAGGCAGACAAGGTGGAAAGGAGTGGACAAGGTAGCATCAAGGGCGTCCTGGCTGCAGAGGAAATGGAAGAGCGTGAAGAGACCATGCAGCAGAAATGGCCTTGGACAGTATTTGGAAAAAGGATTGGCATAGCGGTGAGCAGGAGCGGATGCACATCGAGCGTATAGTAAGCGCTCCCTCCACAATGTTGTCACAATGGCACTCAGAAAAAAAGGCAGACTTGGTTTTCTCCCAGCCTTAGTAAGGGAAAGATTGTGAAAATAGTTGAGGGAGTGTGGGCAATGAGTGCAGCTGCAGCCAGGCTGGGAAAGGAAGCATAGGTGACGAGAGCCCGAGCTTACTTCTTCACCAAGAGCTATTCAGAAGTGTAATAGGGACTAACACAGGACCCAGATACAGCATGGTCCAGGCAGGGAGAACTAACCTCAGTGGCTGCATGAAGTGAAAACCACTTTTGGGCACAGCCCTGTTTGGTGTCTGGTCTTGTCCATCCAGGTAGGAGACAGCCGTGGGGCAACAAGTCAGTTCTGCTGGTTGGCTGCTACTACTTCATCTTCCTTTTAATATTTAATTTTTTTCTGTTGGTGATGTGTGAACATTTTTTTCAGAGGAAAAATAGAAGGTGGTCAGCGAGCTGGGGAACCTTCAAGACTTCTCCTTCCCACTACACTGGCAAATTCCTTCACAGTTCACTTGGCAAAAAATCTACTTTGCCTAAATAGACGCTGTCTTACCCCTAGATTGGAAAACTGGGAACTTCTGCAGCCTTACACTTGCTAAACTTGCTAAAATGAAATAATACTACAGCTTGTTCTGACTGCTTTCACGTTCCTGAAAATTATTTCATATTTTGCCAACACAGTAAACCAGAAAACCTTACTATTGTCCATGTTCATCTGAACTAGGGCTCACCTGATAGCAGCACTTGTTCTCATTCTTAGACCTCTGCAAACCAATTATTTGCTTGCAATATTTTTCCAATGCATTCTTGGATATTTTAGTTACTTTATTTGATACTAAAACTGTTTGACAAGCAATTGGGAAAGAAGAATTAAGCAACAATATCCAAAATCTGTATTAAAATAGCAAACGCCCTTGTAGTCTCTAAAGCACTTGGAAACAATCTAAGGTTTTTGGAGCCTGTGTGGCAGCATGTGCTTGTTCCTACACGGAATTTCCATAATTCCTCAATCAATTACCTGGAAAAAGTGGCCATTTTAATCAAAACCCTAAGGGTAGATGAAATCATGAGAAAACACGAGCTTTATTGCAATGGATATTGACTGTAACTCATTAAGATGTTAAGGTATTGACATCCCGGTTGATGAGAAAAATGTCTGATAGCGAGTGTACATAACTGTGTTACAGAGAATGCTGGTATCAACACATCATAATGAGTAACTAATGATGTCTGTGGCCTAACGAGGTGATTAAAGCAGTATCCTTTGATCTATGTCACTGACTTGATTTAATGCCATGCTGGGATTGAATCTCTGTGCACCACTGGGGAGATTCAAGTAATTTGAGTAATTCACTAGCCTTGTCCCTGCATCACCAGGGATATTTGTGATGAACGCAGTTGCTTCTGTCGCCAAGTCACCCCGGGTGGCACACGCTGCCATGGGAGAGGCCACTGCTCCCTGCCTGCCGGCAGCCCCTTGCAGGAGTCTCACCGCTGCGGGGCAGGGGTCTCGCACAGCCTCCTGCCATGGCCACAAGCCTTCCTTTTGCCTCACAGTCTCCGCTCCCTATAGACTGGCAAATTTTGGAAGCATCCTCTGCCAAGCAGAGTTCACAGGAAGATGCTTTACTACCTTTCACTCAACCCCTTCATGCCAAGCACAGCAGGGGAGAGTCACGCTACGCTGAACCACGGGGCTTTGTGGCACATGCGAAGCATCTTGTTCAAAGCACTGTGCTTGTCTGGCAGGAGAGGAGCTTAAGCACCAGCTCTCTGGGACAGCAACAAGAGTGCCAGGAGCCCAAGCCTGCACGTGACACCAGAGGTGTAAAAACCTTGACCATGGTCACAAAGTGATGTAGCCTGGCCGCTGGCTACCAGCTTATATCCTGCTTCCACTTTCAAACAGCCAAAAACCTTTTCATCCTTACCAGGGGAAGGACTTGTTAACCCTTTCATATATATCACAGAAGCTCTTTCAAGCAGCCCTGCCTACCTGTGCAGATAGACCTTGGCTAAGCAGTGTTGCTCTGGGGGCACAGTTGCTAAGTTTTGGGTTATATTTCGTTCACAAGGATACCAGAATAAAAGAGTGGCCACCCTCAGTCAGACAAAAGGTTTGTCTGTGTGACCAGAGGGGACAACAGTGGGTGCCCAAGGCAGAGCACGCAGTGATAGCACTGCTTGGTACTCTTCCCCTGCCAACAATTTTCAGCTGATATCCCGAGCTGCATGTGGCTTATGTATTAGCAGCCACTGTGGATTTCACTCGCATGAAATGTTTATATTTTGCATTGCAGTAGTTCTTCCCAATGAAGCTGATAACAAGGATTAATTTTCCCTCCCAATCATCTTTAACCTTAAGTGATAATTAGTGCCAAAAGCATAACTGCGAATCAAATTCTGGGCACCTCCCTTGGGCAGGAAATTATTTTGCTTGATGAATAGACTGTTTTTTCCAAAGTGCTTTTTCCTGTACCTAAATAACAGCATCCTGGTTCCCAGATGAGTGGGTGTGATACGGCTGTCCCCATCCAAGCAGGGATAGTCTCCCAGGGCGAATAACAGCCCAGCTGCCCCAGTACAGGGGCTGGGCACTTCTCAGCCTCCTCTTCCCCCAGCAGTGCCCACAGTGCCCTAATGGGAAGCAAATTGCTCAGGGCTTGTCCCAGCGTTGTCCCGGTCTCCGGGCAGCCCCAGCACAGCCACCCCTCCGTACCTGCCGGGAACCTCCCTGCCCCTGCCATAGAGGTGGGCGCTGCCGTGGGTCCCAGCCTCTATCCCCTGCCTCATTAGCCATGCCCCATGCCCCCCCTTTAGGCTTTTAGCACTTATTGTTAATTTATAACGTTGACAGCAGCCCTGCCCAATCCCACACAGGGTACCTGAGTCACCACCACCACCCCACATGTACAAACACAAAGCCCTAAAGAGCTTAAATCTGAGCAGAAAGCAGCCCATCTTTTCCCCCAGACATACCAGACCCCCTTGCCAGGCACAGCTCCTCTGTGCAGGGCCCCGCTCGGGCAGCCTGGGTTAATCGCACCCAAACGGGCTGCAGCTGCTGTGTCACCTGTGCTGCCTTCGCTGCCCGCGCTGCCACCGAGAGCGGCCTCATGCCACGTAGGGCGGGTGACGGCAGCACCCAGCCGCCACTGCTCTCTGTGTCCCTGGGAGGGTCTAGGTGGAAGAGGGGCAAGAGCAACTTCTCTCCCTGTGCTGGGGAGCTGGTTTGCACCGCTCTGCTTGCTGTCCCTGTTCCTCAGTTTCTGCTGAAGGAAAAGTTTTCTGCAGAAAAAAAATTTGTGAAGCTCATTTTGGCCTTTGGGCACCTGTGGAAAGCCCAGCTGGCTCCCCCACGCACGCTGAGACAAAGGGTGTGCACAGCAGAGTTAAATGTAACTCCAATATAAATACAAAGCTCTCATATAATGAAGTAACTGGGAAGCTGTGCAGGCTGCGGGGCACCCCAGCCGTCCCTGCCTGCTGCTGGCAGCTGGCCTGTCCCTGCAGCATGGCCTGGCAGCCACTGGGCTGCCCAAGGGTGTGGGGTAGCGAGCCTCTCCGTGGGATGGGGACATCCCAGGGGCCACCCTCCAGTGCCTGGGGTCAGGGAGATTAATGACCAAAACAACTCATGTGACCCAGAAATATGGGACCAGAAGTGCAGAGAGAGGTCACGGCGAGGGCCCCCGCTGCAGCTGCACCAGTCTTTGCCTGCATGCTGGCCATCGTCCTCCCGTGGCCTGTGGGATGAGAACCTCGGAGGTGGTCCCTGTACCTCTGTGGCATCTCCAGATTATTTTTTCTAGCAAAAGCATTTTGCTGTGTCCCTGGAGGTGTTTTTTTCTCTTCCAGGTGAGGGTGCTGCACACGGCAGGGTATGCTGGAGTCCTCACTTTGCGCTGCAGCCCTGGCCAGCACCATCCCACGGAGCTACTGACATGAGTCAGTGCCGAATTATCCCAGGCCTGGCCAGTACGATGCTGCAGAGACCAAATCCCGCGGGCTCTCCTTCTGGGGACAGAGGACATTTCTGGCTTCCCATCTCTCCTTTGCCTTTGCACTTGCCCTGAACATGGGTTGCTGGTGGTGCTTTGGTTCCTGGCATGGTCTTGGGATACCAAGCCCGAGGGCAGCCCTCTGAACGGATGCGCTCGGTGCCTCTCTCGGCTTAGCAGTAAAAAGAAATTGCACATCAGGGCAGAGGCTGCAGGCGCTTCCACAGGTAAAATATTGTCAGTAGAGTCCAGACCCTCCATCAGAATAAATGTAGCTGATGCCATGATTTATGGGACAAAGATGAAGGTTTAATCCTCCTCTCAGCAGCACAACCTGATTTGCTACAAAACCCTGTTAAATTTTGTGGCACACGCTTCATCACTTCATTAGGACATAGAGAGAAAATGGTTCAATGCATTGCTGAATCTTTTACGGCCGAGGACTCTCCGCCCACCACTCCCGAGTGATGGGTAATCTCTCTGATCAGATCCCCGGGAAAAGACCCCGTGGGATTACAGAGTGCGGAGGCATTAACAACAGTGACAGGAAAGGAATACAATATCCCTTTAAACAATTAAATATTGATCCTGTGGGCCTGAGGTGGACTCCATCACACAAAAGGAAACACCTCTGTGAATTCGTTTGGTGACATCCATACCCTTAGACGATAAAAAGGAAACCAAGATTATTTGCTTCACTTATTTTCTTAATGTTTTTTCCCTCAATTAGAGAAATGCATCTGGTATGAACCGCACTCGCCTTCCAGACGCTCAGCGCTCACTTGCCCTGGAGCCCACCCTGCTGGGCACCGCGGCGGGAGCTGGGACAGGGACCGGGAGCCCGGGCGGCCGTGGGCCGGCATGGGGGTGTTTGCTGAGGACAGGGGGCTGCAGACCTCAGCACGGATGGAGGGAAGAAGACACGGCGCTGTGAAGCCCGAGGTGCCATTTCGTGCCCCCCGCCCCATGGATGTCCCTCCCGTGACGCAGCCGAACGCTGCCCGTCCCATGGGAGAGCTGGGGTGGCCCCGCGGGGCTCACCCGCTCCCCTCGGCTCAGCCTGGTGCCTTGTGGCTCCACATAAAGGAACAAAAGAAGGCAAGAAATGTCTAAATTTAAAGTGCTGGAAAATCCAACCTTTTATTTACTACATTTTTGTGACTACATAAACGCTGAAACATTGTAACACTGAAAAGCATGATGACATCATCACTTGCTTTTTTTCTTTTTTTTTCTTTTTCTTTTTTTTTTTTTTTGCTTAGCAAACACAGCAGATGATATTGCACGGCATAAAGTGAGAACAGTAGCAAAGCTTAAAAAAAGTAACTTAAGGAAATCTTAACGCAGTACAGGAGATACTCATAACCAAACCAGAATAATGCCTAGCGCATTACACTTGTCGTCGCTACACACAAAAATACAGAAGAAGAAGCTCTTGACTAAGAGAGAGATTGAGGAAATATTAGCAATCAACCGTAATTAGGTACAATAATCACTTAGTCTGAAATGCAGATGCAACGCATAAACTACTACTGCTTCCTAATGGGCAAACTAAAAATGACAGCAAAGTTGTCTTTTATCAAAATCTTTGCTTTGTTTTCTTTTTTTTTTTTTTTTTTTTTCTTTTTTTTTTTTTTTTCCCTTTTGGTTTTGTTTCATTGCTCTGGAAGAACTCCCTCTCGCTCTTGGAAGATTTCCTACCTCTACGGATCTGGGACCTGTGATTGTCTCGGGTGCCCTCTTTGCGCTGCGGCGGACTGACCTAAGGTGGAGGTGGAGGGGCCGGCGCGGGGCGCGGAGCGGGGCCGGGGGGCCGGGAGGGCCAGTGCCCGGCTGGCCCTGGCTTGGGCTCAGCTGGGACTGGGCTGCGGGCAGGGGGTTATGAAGACAACTACTGAAGCAAGTAAAAGACAATGCTTTAAAGTTTATTTTCATTTAATACTGTTGTTTGTTTCAGACTGCAAAACTAACGCGGTTCCACAGTGAGGATGCAATAAATGCAGAACAGACCGTGAAAAATCAAACTACCGGAACAGGAAAAGAAACCATGTCTTCCTAAGTACAGTTCTGTCCAGTGCTCGATGGCTCATGCTGGATTTGTAGACTAATACTTTGTCTCCCCCCTCCATGTGAAGCGTAACTCATTGCACGGCATTAGTTTATGTATTAAAAGTAGACATTTAGCCAATGCTTACCGACAGACCATTTAATGATCCTGCATTTCAGAGCGTCTTTATTGCCCCATTTCAATACTTGAAGTATAAAAATGTACCTAGAAAGTGTAACTTCTGACCAGAAGCTCAAACCCTGCCCTTGTCCTTCCCTCCCTCAACCCCTCCGCTATCCCCCCAAAGGAAAACAGGGTACACCTGGAGCTCAGCTACTGTGCAGGGAAAGGAAATATTTACAGCCATCACAAACCATGTCAGTACACAACATTCAGTTGAAACAGAAACTATTCTTTATGCAAAATAAAATAGAGGTGAGTGGCATCCTATCTTCTGTGCCATGATGCCATCATCAGCTTTGCAGAATTATCATTGTCATTACTCTTTCTTTTGCTTTTCAACTCAAAACTGCTTTTTCCTCCCTCGAGCTGCGGGGGGCCGGGGGCAGGCACGGCACCCAGCCCCCTTGGAGGGACGCCGCACAGGTCCCTCCCCGCTCGCCCGCAGCCGGGGCGCCGCGGTTCTGCCGCAGTCCCTGAGCCTGGATGCGGCCGCAGCTCCTGGGGGACTTGGCTGCGCCCCGCGGACCCTGACCCATCCCCACCTGCGGGCCCTGGCTGGAGAGCAGGTGACGCGGCGGTGGCCCACAGGTGGCCCAAGCCCTCGAGCGCTCTCCGAGCTGGGCTGGCCCGCACCGTCCCATCGCCCGCCGCCCCTCGGCTGTCCCCTGCGTGTCCCGGGGAGGAGAACCCCCGCGGGTACTTGGGGGGGCCGGCGAAGGCCTTTCCGTGAGCAAGGTTTCCAATTCAAGTTAGCTTTTCTCCCAAGGCTTACGCCCGCTACTTGCGCTACCCGTGCGAATGGCGAAGGAAAACAAAAACTCAGCAAAGTCTCTCACAAATGCCAGTGCTTTTAAACATTAAACGACTTTTAAATTCTTTGGATGTGCGGGTCTCACCCACAAAGCAACCTTTCTAGAAAAAGACAAATAAATTAAAGGAAAAACACACTAATAATGCCTTTCTGCTTTCTAAGTGACAAAAGTACTACCTTGAAACACTCATTTTGGCATGTACAAGTTGGGGGGAAGGGAGGCCCGGGGGGGATAACCTGGCAGTGTTTGTAACACGGGTGGAAGTGCATGCCAAGACAAGGCTGAAGATACACCCTGCAGTCAAGAGAAGCACTCTCCTTCAGTTCATCTCGGCATCAAGAATGAAAAGATTGTAACATAAAGCTTTGGCCATTTTTGAATCTACTATATACAATTTTTTTTTTAAACTACATAGTCATAAATTAAAGCAGTGATTAAATAAGCGTATACAAAATGTAATTAAATTAAAAATCACAGCACATTATAGAGAAAAAATAGGAACCATTTATCACAGCAGAGAATTTTTTTTTTTTTTACCCTGTGAAAAGAACGTCGACTAGCCAACACAAAGCATCCTAGTTGAAACAAAAGAAATCAAAGCCATGTTTCCCTTTCTTCCATTCATTGCAAACAGCGATCTTTACCCACTTTGAAACATTCCCAGGAATAAGATCTTCCTTGAGTATAACAGAGAAGTTCCTACAAAAAAAAGGAAAAAAAGAAGAAACCCAAACCAAACGATATAAAAGGAATATACAAACAAAACAACCCCTACAAAATAAATAAGAATTATAAAGCTTTTTTTAAGTAACCTTAACAATTATCAAACTAGTAAGTTCTGCCTTATCACATAGACTCTCTATACAACATAACCCTAAAGATTTATTACTATGAGGTATTTGGAGGAATTGGTAAAAGCGATGCACGGCCTGTCTGGGCTGAGGGACTCAAGCTGCTTTGGGGGAAAGAAGAGGGAACCTTTGGTTTGTCAGCAAGAAAGTGGAAAAAAACATTTTCCTTTGGTATCAAAGAAAGTTTCATTGCATGGTTGCACGGCAAAAAGCACCACGGTGAAGAATTATTCCTTTTTTCATTAGTGGCCTTTCTAACAGGCTGAGGTATTCAAAGAGTATAAGGTGAGAGATAAAGAGGTCAACAGCGGTTTAACACTTTGGTTCAAGCAAGGCACTCGTCCTATGAGTTTACAAAGTTTGCAACATGTTTGCCTAGAGCTTTATTATTATCATTATCCTTATCATCGTCAGTAGTAGCAGTTGTAGCAAGAGAAGTATTCGTAAGGTTATTAGCATTACCATTAAGAATGAAGACAAGGTTACACACTGAGTGAAGGTGAGGAAGGGGGATCGGGGGGACGGGGGGACGAAGGAGGATGAGTTCCCTTTCCAGACCAAGGCCGTGCATGAAAAATCTTTGGTATTCTTTGGTATCATCAATGTGATTAAAATCACCAATGGAAATCGAGTGAGGTAGCGTCTTTGGTTCACACTATAAATAGTAGATCTTTACACACTTTTTTTTTCTTTTTTTTTTCTTTTTTTTTTAACACGTGGAAGTAGCTATTCCTTATCTTTTGCTTCTTTGTCTTTAGCAAATAGTTACCAAATGTATTGTAAAGCTAACCACACCACAATAATAAACCAGGAGGCTAAGCAAAGTCTCAAAATTAGCCCCTGGGCCTTTGAATGCACCCAAACGCAGCGAGATAGAAAAGGGTAAGTGCTTTCTCTTTGTTTGCTAAATGCATAGTTTTCATCCTTATGTACAAAGGAGGAGGAAGAGGAGGAGGATAGGAGGAAGATTAGTAGAAAGAAGGACCATTTTGGGGGGTAAAAATGTCTTGTTTACAACTCAGGTGAGGAGAGGTGTCCTAAGACTCTTTGGTATAAGCTCAGCGGTGTTTCCGAGCCCCCCAGGCAGCAGCAGCCTCCCCCGGGGCAGTGCCCACCGCCACCGCGGCCTTATCCTGAAATCCCTCTCAGGAGAAGAGCGGTTCCTGCGGGCAGCCCTGGGGCTGGTCCCGTGCCGGGACACCGGGGTACCCCCGGCCACTTCAGCCGCTTGGGAATTTGCTTCTGGCATCGGTGGGAGCAGGAGCAACTTCTCAAGCGAGAGCCCCGTTGCTGGCTTGCTCGCTCTTGTTGGGTTTGCTTTACCTGAGTAAGGAGAGGAGGCTGAGGCCCCTGGAAAGCAATGCGGGGGCTAATGTAGCGGTACGGGTTGGTCT
Organism: Pelecanus crispus; assembly: GCF_030463565.1. Classification (NCBI taxonomy): domain Eukaryota; kingdom Metazoa; phylum Chordata; class Aves; order Pelecaniformes; family Pelecanidae; genus Pelecanus; species Pelecanus crispus. The sequence goes on from NC_134649.1 coordinate 14,713,407, forward strand.
GAATTTTTTTTTTTTTTTTTTTTTTTTTTTTTTTCATTTTTTCCTGGAAAGCTAATAATGCCATTTACAATGGGGATGGATGTGGACAGTTCACCTCTTGGCCAGCCTCCCCTCATGGGTCACCGCGGTCAGGTTTGGATGCAGCCTATGAGCCGAACGCACGTTCCTAATGCCCTCTCGCCCGTGGAGTCACCTTTGGCTGAAGCCCCATCTCCCGATGCTCCCAAATTGTTCCAGGTTCTGCTCCCTCTCCTAACCCTTCCTCGCAGATTTTTAGGTCCTTTGGTTGAATTTGAAACTAATTTCCATTTTGTCAGGAATGAAGTGAACCGAAAGACTAACACTAAGACAACAGAGACAGGCTTTCCTGTCTAACGTTAAGCGCAGCATTAGGAAAAAGCTCCCCTTTAAGGATGCCCTGCTAAGGAATGGCAATGATCCAAGCTAGGGAGCACCAGGTAACCTGTCCATGCTTCAGTCGGTGCGGCTGGGCAGTCTGCTCGAGGTAAAACAGCTTTACAGTTAGAATGAGCAGTTCCATAGTTATTTGCTTCATGTTTTGAAAGGAAAAGTGTGTTCTTTGCCTATTCAGAGTATGAGGCGCATATTGCTTATGGGAAGAGTGGTTTTGTTCCTAATGGCTTATAAAAAACCAAAAGGTTTATATATAATTAAACAGACATGTAAAAAACCAAAACGCTTAAGATCTGTAACTTGTGCATCGGTTTTAGCGTGTGTGGATGTATGTGTGCACATGTATGCATACATACACCCCCATAAAAATGTGTGAGAGTGTATATATACACAGACCTATTCAGGGGCTTGCGTGTGTGTGTGTGTGTATCAGAGATCCTGAAATTGCATATTGGGTGCAAATTTAATGCTGGTATGAAAGTTCTCTTTGGTTTCAGCAAGTAGTCTCTAAAGACAATACAATGGAAATACTAAAAAATGCGGCAATGAACTTTGAATTTCCCTGCATTTTTAAATTCTCAAGTTTTAAATAAATAAGGCTTTCTTTTTCTAAACTATAGGTACGTTACAAAGCAGTGTTTTGCCGGAAAAAACTAAAACATTAGTTATCACTGTCCTTTATTAACCTTACACTAATGAGACTGCATTCATAAGATACTTCATACGTGAGCTTATTAACGTTTCCATGTCAATTATGTCTCCGTGGGGATGAACACTTTAAAAGAAAGCTTGCTAAAATTTAAGGTAAGCTAGAGACTGGACTAACTCATGGATTAGATTACAATTTCATAGACAATTGCTTTGTCAGTCTTACAGTGGGTTTAATGTAGGAAAATGTGGAGAAATATCTGGTGCCAAAAATCTTGGGTTTATTTGACTTTATTTTAATAAAGAGGTATTTCAGCTGTATTCTAAACACTTACTGGAAATTAACTGTATACCCTGACTCTTGACTAGACCCTGTCCTCTTGGGAAATAACTGGTGCTACAAAGTTTCCTAACTTCGGTGTCGCTAGTATTTTGAGTGGGCTTCATCCCAAAAAAACAGTCTCTGCTATTGTTGACGGCGGTTGGATTCTAGTTTACCTTGAATTTTCCTTTCTCTTTTTTTTTTAAAAAAAAAAAAAGGGTGTAAGTAATATTACCTATTTCTGATCCTTGCATTGGGCCTATACCTGCATATTCAGTTACTTTGGAACTTAATATACCTAGTACAATTACTACAGTAATTTGAAACACCAGTTAGAAATCTAACAGGCACATGTATGCTTTTTAAAGTCTATTTTTCCCCTTACCCTAAAATTTAATATGCAGATGTTGCACGCTTTTCTTTTTAATTTTATCAGAGTAGGAATGGGATGATTTCTCTTCTACGGGTCTGTTAGCCACAGAGCATTTAAAGCTTTTCAGCTACAAACTTTAAACTATTTCATGCATTATCCTGATTGATGAGCAAGAAAGAATGCACGGGACAAAAGCTCAGCCTGCTACACACAGATACAACGCCACAAAACATCAGGCTGTATCTTGGTGTCATGGGAATTTTGCTATTGACTTCAGAGGCACCACGACTCGGCCTTCCAAAAGCACTACCGGAGCTCCTGTTGGAGCTCTTCCCACCAACATTAACTGATGTTGTACCACTGTTTTCAATAGGAAAAGAGCACGAGCCTTCAAAGCTATTGCTATTCCTTTGCCTAGTAAAGTCAATAGGTAAAAAAAAGCTCACTAATGTCAATGAGTATTGATCAGATGCTGAGCCCTGTGGTTTTACATTTCGCAATTCTTTTCATTTTTGCATACAAAATGCCTCAGGTCTCCTGTTTGCAGGCTAGGTGGCAGAGCTGAGCTATATTTATATACAGTGCTCGGTTTGCAAAGAGCGCTGTTCAACGGGCTTCTGGCAATATCAGCCTGGGAGAGTGTAATAAGGGGATGCATGCACGATAGCTACCACACTATCTTACGCATGGCTGTAACAGCCCCTGTTTTTTGCTCCCGTTGAAGTCGGTGACAAAAAGGCTGACTGACTTCAATGGAAGCAGCATCCCATTATCAGTACCTGTGCTCCGACCGGGGCTGCGATCTCCTCGGATGACATTCTTTCTTGCCAATCATGGAAAGAAACAATAATGTGGTTTTACTAATTGCAAATAACAGTCTTGATTACAAGTTTTATGTGTTACACAGTTAGATTAGTTTATACCTATAACTCTACATAGTATTTTGTGTAAAAATAGCTTTGGAATATTAAAATCATTGCAATAAAATACCTGCAATATAATTATTAAATGTGTTCTTTGGTAGCTAGTCGATTTTTTTTATGGATGGAATAGTTTTCCTTTTTTAAATCTGAACATTCCTTAACAAACAAAGAGAATGCACTGGTTTAGGTACCATTCAAAATTTCTTTGCCTAGTTTGAACTTGTTTCCAGGCATTGCACCGGTTAAGTTCAAACCATGAAACAGCAAAAATCACACTACCGTTCAAATGAATTCAGACGACTCCACGCTTTGTCGGCCATGCCATGGCACAACCCTCTCTGAAGACCAGCCCTGACTAAGTCCCTAACCACCGGCGTGTACGCAGTACGGATACACTATACACCTTCATGGCAATAGCTGTGGAAATGAAGAGCCATATCTGAAGAGATGTCCGTTCAATGACGAGAAATCACTATGCTCCAAACCACTAAACAGCCAAGTACGGTGAAGATGATCATGGGCGAAGGTGTAAGACCAGTGGTCTGTTTCTCTTCTCCTTGTGTTCTGTTTCATTCCCTCCATTTCACTTTCTTCTTCTTCTCTATTTTTTGCAAGTCGTCGTCCTACTAAAGTGTGTGTCTTAGAACAAAGTCATAATGCAGGTGAAATAAGTCTTTGGTTTCTTTGGACTTATAAATAACATTTTTTTCAAATAGTTCTAAGTATAAACCTGCTATCTTGAGGTCCTGGTCTGTCTTTATTTATTTATTTATTTATTTTTAAAGCTTTTCCACCGAGGTTTAGTTCGTGGTTATTCCTTCATGCTTTGGTACAAGTGCTTGATGAAGAAGATGAGTTGCCTGAATTGGAGCTGCCCTCGTCTTGCCACTTATCCAGACTCCTCCTCCGTGCATTCATGAAAAAGTTGCTGACGGTGCTCAGCTCCAACCCGAGCTGCTGGGAAATGGTGATTTGTAATTCTTTGGACGGACGCTTATTTTCCTTGAATATTGCATGTAGAGTTCGACGCTGGACATCCGTGAAGACCAACCGAGGCTTTTTGGGTGTATTCCCTCTATCCTTCCCGTGCTCTTGTTCTTTCCTCTTGCACGCTGCAAGAAAGGGGAGAACGGTTAGAGAAGGCTGGCAAGGGAGTCCGCGGGAACGCAGTACAGGACAAACTAGGGGAAAAGGACCATTCACTTCAGCTTCCAAATTTGGAGAGGATGTGTGACACATCAATTTAATTTTTTAACTTATCATAGACTATAAAAATATAAGGAATAGAAATTAGAAAATACCTTTATCATTGTCTGTTAAAACTCAGCAAATGCTATTATTGAGAGTTTACACTTTGACAACACCCATTAGTGCCGAGAATTTAACTATGTAATATCCCTACAAGGACGAGTGCAAATTCACTGAGCTCTAAAGTCAACCTTGCCCACCTTTTTTACCTTCATTATTTGATGTCAATTCATTTCTGTAGCTTTTTATTGGCTGAGAAATAAGGAATTGGGAGAAACCAGGATGCTACTACAGTTTACAGGCCAGATTCTGAACAAAATAAACCATGTTTTGACATGCAGAACAATGGTACAGTAAAGCTTCCTTATAGAATTTCACCTTATTTCATCTATCATCCTTTCTTTCCCTTTCAGAATGTTATTTTGCTCTACATTATTAAAGAGCGCTTGCAATTTGAAATCTGCCTTGCAGATTATCTGCCAGGCAGGATACAACAGGGCTGGGAGAGTGACTCCCGGATCCCCCCGCCAGCCTTTGACTGTCTGCCAGCTCATCTTTGTTAGCATTTCACTAGGATAAAAGGTTTCCTTGGGGGGACAGATTGTTCTGTCTCACTTTCAAAAGAGTCTGAAGTTGTCTGTTTCCCCTTTCTTTCTCTAACAAAGTCCTTTAATGCTGATTTAGAGATGTATTTCTGAAGGTAATATGGATGTTCTGTCTCTGTGCCTGTCTAGCCCTGATTTCTGTGGAGATCAGTGCTGATTATATGAAGCATTTTGTGCCGTGGCTCCACCTATTCCATGGTTATTGGAATGAAAACGGCAAATCACTTTACAAAGGTCCTTCCTACATCTTTTATTGCTACCGAGAGTCAGCCTTAGCATGAGGGTTTAATTGCTCGAGGGAGGTATAAAAATAGTCATCTACCTTTTGTACTTAGAGAAATAGCAACCACACAGATCAGACAGCAAGATTCAGGAGATGCAAAGGCACCTTCTGCTGGCCCAGGCAGGCAGGGACCAACACACCGGCATCTCAGCCCCCTCTGAGGAGAAGCTTTTGAAGAGCTCCCTAACAATATATATTCTAGCTACACATTCTTTCATAAGCAATGACGCATCGATCAAATGGACTGGGATGCCAAACTCATATCTTCTACAGTTATTTTTATCTGAAAACCTTTGAAGAGTGCTTTGAAGTTACATCCTGACCTCTAAAACACTGTGGAGCTTCTGGGCTGAAAATCAGGTTTCCTCATGCAAGCAAGCCCCCACTGAAGTCAAGCTGCTGAATTCACTGTGGGGATCAGTTCCTATTGCAATAATTCTGCACCCCCATTGAAAGTTAGCATTGATTACTCAAGGGTTAAAAATACTTTTGCACGAATAGTCTGATATTTACTGACAAATATTAGGAATGAGGAGCAAAGAAGGTATCAACAGAATCTCAATCTTTTACACACGTCTAACTATTTGACGATCAGAAGTTCCCGTGAAAGCAGCCGCAGAAGCTCAGCTGTGTAACAACCTCAGCCTCCAGCTCTGACTCTGCCCCTGCTAATGAGCTCATGCACAAAAGGAGACAAACCAAACTCAGATAATGCTTGCCATGCCCAACATTTCATTTCTGCTCATGCCACTTTACACCTTCCTTTTTCGAAGACTACACAAATCCCAGCTTTCACCTCGATACTCTGTCTAGATCATCGTTTGTCACAAAATCCTAACTACACAAATAGCGTGATCTGAGTCAGCACTGGATGACGGATGCTTCAGCAGGTATCATCACATCACAAATGACAGTCACAGCAGTAGATACAAAGCTAGTTCAATTAGCAGTGTAAACCTCTGGAGTTTCAATCACAAACTAGTACATGAGTACTCTCAAATCACAGAGAATAACAAAAAAACAACCGTCTATTGTGAAACTAACTTGCTTAACACATTGTCTTCCTGAGCTTGTGCTCTCATTTCCTGAAATGTAATACTCCTGAATAATTATTTCCTTAGAAAATGTCCCAAGAGTTATAACATTCCTTGTTCCTCAACTTCAGTTGTATCAGAGACCTCATAATTACTGCTAGTAACATCACAGAGGTAAGAAAAAAGTGCTCATTGTTGGGGGGAAAAAAAAAAAATCCTATCCAGTCTATGACACAAATAAGCCAATTTTAGTATTTTGCAAATAAAACTTAATTTCAGTCAAGCCTATCAGAAAGCACACGTTGAGGTTCCCCTGGTGCTCCCTGGAGACGCTGGGAGCCATCCCTTCCTCCTGCAGACTGCTGTGGACTTCATTTTTTAACAAATTATCATGCAAGATTGTTGGTTTCCTAAGGCTTGGTCCACATGCAGTGGGAACAGGTGAAGATACGCTCTCGTTTAGCCTCTGAAATAAGACAGTTCTTGTCCTCACATCCAAGATGGAGTTCTTATACTTTGAATTAAGGACTAATGGTGTATTGGTTCAGAGAGAGTGAGGTATTGACTCAGTTGCAATTTGGGACCTTATCTGAGACACGAAGACCCACACGCAAGAGGTTCAGTCCTCGCTGAACGTGGCGCAGCCCCAGCAGGTGAAACCGAAGCATCCATCACCCCTAGCAGAGCAGCCCAGCCGAGCCAAGCCTGGACCCTGGATCCTCCTGGATCCTCCTGGATCCTCCCGGATCCCCGGTGCCTGATGAGCAGCACACTGGCCCTGGCCCTGCCCAGCATTGCTTGCAGAGCCTTTTTCCACCTGGGAGAGACTGGGAACACCTTCAAAATCCGGATCATTTTCAGGCAATGCAAAAGTTGTTTCCTCTTCAGCTCTACTCCTGTTAGCTTTCACCAGAGGCAGACTGAGGACAAAAACTTCCCAATATGCTTAAATGTTCAAAAAGCCCTTGCAGACAGTACTGCCAGGCCTTGGGTTGTGAGCAGCAAGGGTGGATACCACCTTCCATCTTCTGCCTTGTCCAGACTCAGGAATATTAATAGCACTTAAAAATAAATAATGGTGATAATGAAAAAACGTAATAGGGTTTCCTTACGATCGTTTTCCCTGCACCGGAGCCAATCAATTTTAATAATAAATTGTAGCTTCCAGCTTGCCAGAGAACAAATGTACACCGCAGGATAAAATCTGCTCCAGCATGAGAGTCTGTCCAGCGCAGGCACAGAGCCCGGCCAGCTGGCACTGCGAGGGCTGACAGACTGGAGCCATCCAGTCCGGTGACAGCAGCCTGCGCCCAGCCCAGGGCACGCTCAGGCAAAGCGGCTACGCCTGCCTGGGCCAGGTCCTCCTCCGACACCGGCAAGGGTGTCCACTGAAGTCAGAGGCTCCAGAGACACCGACTGAAACCCTCTTCTGGGAAAACCACAGTCTGTTTTCAAAACTGTTTATGACATACCTTCATCTGAATTTTATTTTACGCAGCAGAAGATAAAAATAATTTGCACTGACGTCCTTCGCGTGCACCTGCCCACGAGCACCATGAGCAGACCCTCGCCCACAGCACAGAAGCTGAATTCCGGTGCTTTGTGGGGTGCTGTGCTCCCCAGAGGCGCGCACCTCTCCCACAGCACACCTGCTTGCACACTGCCCTCGCTCCCCTCTGCAGCCAGATGTGCTCTTTGTCTCGGGGCTGCCCCAGCTGAGCGATGCTCCTCGCGATGCCTTTTGAAAAAGCCTTAAGAAAGCCTAGTTGAGGAAAAAACAAAGCAGAGGATAAAGAAAGAGTCGCTCTGACTCTGGCAACACATGTGCAGATATGACAATGTAATATTATCAGTGCCAGAAGGAGCCTTATAAATCCACTGCTGAACTTTGGCCTCTTCCAGTCACTTCCATCTTCTTCTGCCCTGAGCAACAGATATTTCTGACACTTGCAATTCTCCTGATACAGTCCATCAATCTATTTTTGTCTCCCTTTGTTCATTCTAAGTCGCCTGAGGGATTTGGCCAAGTTAACTTGCCAAACCTTGTAAGGTCTGTACATCGCGTTGAGGCCCGGTTGCCTGTGCGTGGTACAGAACCGGGGTCTCACCGCTGCAGCTGCACCGTCTATCGCCGCTCTTCTGCAGCGCCCGGCTGGCCCGGCTATGTGCAGCACGGGGGGATCAGTGCTGCTCTGCCGGAGGTGTGAGCAGGACCGTGTCCCCTGTGAAAATGCACTAATTGCATCTTTAGGTTGAGATAGTGAAGAGGATATTTTGCCCACCTGTGATGTGAACTACACTGTTCTGTCAGTCTAAAAGTTGAGATTACAGTAAGCTCAGGTGTTAACCCTGACGCTTGATCTAGTCTTTCATCCCTAGAGGGTGGATTTCTTTTTAAAAAACTAAGAAAAAAACCCTGATTACCATAAATCAATTTTCAGGAGCACTTGGTATATACACGTGTGCCTAGCTATACGTGGCAAACACTGATTTTCCTTTCTAAAAACCCAAAGCAAAGAATGAAAACGGTAATACCCTCAAGAAACCTGCTTTCTGCTTTCTTGTCTTGGGCACATAAAAAAATACCACCACAAGTTCTGCTGGCTTCTTTTCTGGAAAATTGGCACTGGAGCAGGGGGAACGAGAACGGAAAATCCTGCTTGGGTGAAACCTACCCCAATCCCTGTGGCTAGTTGTGAAGGCAGAGGACCACTCTCCCTGCGAGATGCATTGCTCAGCTGCTGGCCCACCGCGTTGCCATCACTGAACGCACGCTCTCAGACACAGGATGGAAAAGTGGCGGATGCTGAGGAAGAAGAAGATGGATTCAGGGGGCTTCAGACCTGGCACCGAGAGAGCCGTGCCCTTACATGCGCGCCGACAGGCTGAGGCAGTGGCCACATGCTCCAAAAGGCCACGCCGCTCACCAGCTGCCAGCAGCAGTTCCCACTAGCTCTGGGAGAGGTACAAGCAATGGCCACAGCTGGGCTTTTGACCGTACAAAGTAGCTGGAAAGGGAGGAGGGACCCAGGGCAGCACAAGGGGAGTGCATCTGCCTGAGTGCACCGCAACAGCCCGGCATTACAGCTCCTCTTGGAAGGGAAGCGTACAGTCCCACCAGCGCCCTGCCATGACTCTTCCCACCCCGTGCAGGAGGAAGCCAAGGCACACAGTGGGCCTCTGCTTACAGGGAGCCCTTTTTTCCTCTGTTTGTACCCCGAGCGGGTCCAGACCAGCAGCGGGGAGACACACACAGGATAACGTCTCCAGCCATGCTGAATTCAGAGCCTGGTTGACACAGAGAGGAGACCGTGTGCTGGCCACCAGCAATGGGATATGGGGCCTTTCACCCCGAGGTGACAGGTCACGTTTCCAGCTCTGGCCCGGGTCACTGCTGACCACAAGCCATTATTACTTGACGGCCATCGAGTGCCCTGTACGAGATGAGGTGGTGGTCTCGGTTCAGCTCCCCATGAGCAGGTTCACACCACGCTAATTTCTATCACATTTGACACATTATTTGACATCAATTAGCGCCGTGGCTGGAAGGTTGAGCCAGACACTATGGAAGAAGGACTCTGTAGGAAGCCGTTTTGTAGCTGAAATGTTCATTTTGGGGAACAAAGGACTGGGGATCTCTCACGTCTGCGGATCTCTCACGACTGTCTTGCCTGAGGAGGCACTTTCTGGTTGCTTCACATCAAAAGGTAAACTCAGCTCTGAGCTCTGGCGCCTTCACCACCACCCTCATTGGACTGGTTTAGTTTTCAGGACTGTCTCGCCCTTACTATTCATGAGCATTATATTTGCTTCAGACAGGTAGGAGAAAAAAACCAACTGCCTTATGCTTCTCTCAAAGACTCCAGTGAGAGATTCCCAGAAAGCAATGGGGAATTTACAAGCCAACAGGTTCGTTGCTGTGGGTTCAGAGCAGTCACCCTTCCCACAAGTGGGAAAACCCCAAGAAATGATGCAGCCCAGCTCAAAGAAGTGCCAACAAAAGCCCTGCATTTCCTCATGTGCCACAGGAGAGACAAGGAGACATATTTTAGGTTTACTTCAGAGAGTTCTCAAAAGTTTTGTAATGATCATCTTTTCCCCCTTCTCTTGCAAAGCCTGTCCAACCTCATGTGTACAGGTCATGTCTTAGAGAGACAAAAAAACCCCTTTTATATTTTCTAATCTCTGTTGGGTCAGGTCTGTAAAGGCTGGGACCTTCCTCAGCTACAGTTTGAACTGTGCCCACTAAGACCCTGGGAATCTCTTTCTAAAGCATTGGCTTCTAGCTTTGAAACATCACAAAATATCCAATAACATTTTTAGAGAGTGAAAACTCTTCACTGGTACAAGATAGAGAATATCCTGGAGGATATTCTTCTGAAGAAGGCTCTGCCTTTGGGTGGAAAAGGCAGCAGGATTTCCATAGGAGGTTGAAACTGCTTAAGGACTTTGGCCGTCAGAGATAGTCCTAATCACACTGGCTACAATAGCTCAGTGGAAGCAAGTAGCCAAAAGTTTATGGTAAATTCATGGTGATGATAATATATAATAAAGTGTGATAAGCTCTATCCTTATCATGTGAATAACACCTCTGGAGTGTTCAGAAAGACACACGGATGACAGATCTTTCCTGATTATCAAAAACTTCATATTTGGGGCAGAGGAGAACAAGATAAGGGGCCTGTCAGACACGTGCTACCTGAGGGCAGACTTCACCACGGGAACTAAAAGCAAGCAAATCGGTTTGGCCTGGATGAATAACCGCAGCTGCTGTGTGCCATTCACTCTGATACGTCGCCATTTGGTGGTCCCCTGCACTGCCCCATCCTGCTCGTCACTGCCCCGGGGCCTTCAAAGGCGCCTGGGAGACGGGATCCCTCTGGAAAGGTGCTGCATGAGGCAGAGCCTCTGCACGTCGTGGCAGCTCGTGGCCATGTGCTCCTGGTGTAGCGGGTAGCGGACAGCACCGATGCTGCAAAGAGCATTCCCAAAAGCTTCAACCCACCGTAGGGTAAGACCATTCACAGGTCAGTGATGAAAGCCTACATGGGTGACACAGTTCATCAGTTGCTCCCCAAAACTTTCCCCTTTCAACTGAAGAGAGTATGGGCTATTCTGAAATGTCTGAACCCACACTAAATTATTTCTTATTACTGCTGGCATCATTCAGAGTTTTGCACTTGTCTTGCTAGTGATTTGTATTTACTTGTATTTAAAGTGCAGGTGTATCCATCTATTCAGAGGCCATTTGACCTGTATCTTGCTTCTCCGCCATCAAGCCCAGGCAATACTCCTCTTTTGTCATTTCATAACATGACAAGAGATTAAAGTATGTTCCTACACGGGAAGCTCACAGACCGACATCAGCCTGCCAACATATAGATCCCAGCTGAGACTGAATGGTGAACATCTCGCTCCTGTGCACTGTATTAAAATGAGCGACCTTAATTTGCTGCCCCTGGAATAATAAAGTGAATCCGACTAAGGAGCGCTGACTCAACAGTTTGGGATTCTGGGGTTTACACAAATTTACAGTGTTGATGGATCTGCAGCCACTCGAGCGAGCTGACATCACCATTACGGAATATGTTGCTAAGTGGATCAATCAGGGGAAACCACCCGATTTTCCTGCGATATCGTTTAAAGTAAATGTTAAATTTCTTTAGCTGGGTCTTTAGTTAACCATATTACCGTGACAAATATTTCTTTGTCTAGCATAAGTAATTAGAATTTAATCACTTTAACTGCATCTTAATTACCCCAAATGAATTGAAAGGACATTTAATAGCAAAGATTAAATTGCCTTAATGAACGATTTTTGGGACTACATCAATATTTTAATCGCGTTAGCCCTTCCCGGCGCGCCCCCCCCCCCCCCCCCCCCCCCCCCGCCGCAGCGGCGCGGGCAGCCCCCGGCCCCTGGGGGGCGCCCGCTCCTCGCCGCTGCCCAAAGGGGGGGGGGGGGGCTCCGCACCGCACCCTTCCGCACCGCACCGCACCGCACCGCTCCGCACCTCACCGCACCGCCCCGCCCTCGCTCCGCCAGGAAACGCCGCCCGCTCCGCGCCCCGCACCGCCCCGCCGGCCGCCCCGCACCCGCCCGCCCCTCTCCGCGCCGCTCCGCGCCCCGCCGCCGCGGAGCACCGGCAGCCGCGCCCCCCGCCCCGCCGACTCCTGCGGTGGGAATGAACCCTCCGGGGGGGCCGGGCCGCTCGGGTCCGGGCTCGCCGTCGCGCCGGGTGGTTCCGCCCTTTCCTGCTGCCCCAGCCCGGGGCTCCGCCGCAGCCGCCGAAAATGGAGTTTCTGAGCGGTGGAAGTGACGCAATGCCTTGCAAAACCTCCGCTCGGACAGCAAGGGTCGTCAGATTTACTGAAAAACCCGGCCGGCTGCTCGGGCTCCTTTCCTAAGGACCTGCCTGCCCGTTCCCGCTCCCCCCGCTCCAATTTTTAAGTCCTCGGTCAATTCCGACAGTGCATTCAAATAGCGAGCGCGGTCTCAAAGGAACGAGAAATACAGCAGCGATGGCATAAAGAAATTTCGTTTCGGGGGGGGGGGTGGGGGGGGGCACTACGGCAGCAGCGTGGCAGCCTGCCTCTGCGGGAGGGGGGTGCGGGACCTGCGGGAAATCCGCCCGCACTGACTGCGCCGCGCGTGGGTAGCTTCTTACCGACAGGTCTGGGATGCACGCAGCAATGTATGCGGTATCGCTGTGCCTTAAAAATATCCGTAACCCTAGAGCGGGTTCACTGCAGCAGCTTCTGCACCGAAGCCGCTAAGGAAGAGCCCCCCCGAGCCGTCTGATTTAATCCTTTCAGCTCTGTGAAGCAGCAGCATTTCTAACGGGCCACCAGAATGGGCTCGCACACGCCAACGCCAACGTCACGCGGTCCGCAGCGGCTTGCGGTGCTGCTTGCACGCCTGCGAAGCAGCAATCCATCGCGTTTTAATTGCCATTTGGGCTGTACGTAAAAATGTTACCGCTGAGACTTCCTATCGCCCTAAAATGGGAAAAAGTCAAAACTACCGTTGAGCTAATAAATTGTCCCTATAAATTACTCTTTCAGCATCATAAAACTGACTTCCTCTTAAGCAAAATGGCTCAAGTAAGCTGCATTTCTGAAGAAAGCCAGTAAGCATCCGTCGCTTCTCTGTCAGTATATGATTCATCCAGATAGATTTACATTTGAAATGCGAATCAACATTTATCGATCGTGGAAGCACCCGACACGATGCCACGCTAGGTCCCCGCTCGGTCCTCAGGAAAAACTTCCCTCAGCGCCTGTAGTCTTCAGGTTTAAGTCACCAGCACTTCAGCAAAAGCTCCTGCGCTTAAGAGCCACCTCAGGTCTCCCTCGAAACGAACTCGGTCCCTTGTGTGGACGTTGTGGGGATCCTTCTGCTACGCAGAGGACAGGTAAAGGCCACCTGAGGCAAAGCGCGAGCTGTGGTTTAGCGCCGGTACCCGCAAACAGGGGCACCGGTGCACTGCTGGCCTGTGCCCTGCCAGGTCGTTTTTTGTCTCAGTCCAGGTCATTTTGTCTCAGTCCGACCCCCACGCCGCTGTCGGGCGGTGCGAGGGGCAGACGGCACACGCCAGCCCCCGGCTGCAGCCCCGCCAGCGCCCGGGCCCCCCAGCGCTGGCACCTGCGGCGGGCGCGCTCCTGGCGCCGCGCCCCTCTCCTCCCCTCCGGGGGCACCCCGGCCCCCCGGCTTGCGGGGCGCGGGGCAGGGCCGCGCACAGTCACAGCGCTGCGGGGAGCTCGCTTCCCCTCTGGACACGCGAGGGCGGGGAGGAGGCCCCCGTGCCCAAACCGGGCCCCCTCGGGGCGCGCAGCCCGGCCGAGGGGCGAGCCGCTCCCGCCGCCGCAGCACGGCGGCCCCGCGGGCAGCGAGCACGGAGCCGCGGGGAGGGGGCAGAGCCCGGCCCGGCCCGCAGCAGCGCGGCCCGAGGTGCCGCTGCCGCGGCGCATGAGGGATGCGGCGCGGCCCCCCGTGGGGGAGGCCCTGCGGCCGGGCTCCGGGCGGCCTCGGCCCCGGAAGGCGAGGGCTGGGGGCCGGGGCCGGGGCCGGGGCCGGGGCCGGGGCCGGGGCCGCGCCGCGCCGGCGGCAGCTGTCCGCGGTGCTGAAGCCGGGCCGGGCCGCGCTCGCCCCTCGGTTCCCGGGGAGCCGGCGGGCGGAGGCGCCCCGTCTGCCGGCGCAGGGCCCCCCGCCGGGATGCTCGCCGGCCCGCAGCGCTCGCCGGAGCCGCCGCCTCCCGGCCCGGGGCAGCCGCCGCCGCTGCCCGCTGCAGGCGGGGTGCCCGGGCCGGCGGGGCCGCCTCCCGCCCGCCGGCGGTCAGTAGATGGCGCAGAGCCCCCGGGAACCGAGGGGCGACGCGCGAGGGCTGCGGGCGGCTCGGTGGCCCTGGCCCGTCGGGGCGGGCAGACGGGGCGGGCCGGGCCGGCATCGCGCCCGCGGCCCGGTGGTGCGGCCCCGGGGGGCGGCCCGGCGGTGCCCGCGGCCGGCAGCGGCCCCGTTTTGCGGCTGTTTCATGCAAACGGCAGCGAGGGTGGGAGCGGGGCGCGGCCCCCCGGCGCCTCCCCGCCACGCGGCGGGTAATTAAAACAAACACACAAACGAACGAAAGCAACCACGGGGCCGAGCCGCGCTGCCGGGGGCGGGGCGGGCCCGGCGCGGTGCGGAGGAACGCGGCTCGCCGCCGCCCGGCCCCGCTCCTCCGCCCGCCGCCGGGCAAACATTAACGAAGGGCAAACGCGGCTGTGTGCGAGCGGCTGTAAATCAATCGCGCCGCAAGGACAACGCCGGCAAACAAGCGCGGCTCCCAGACCCGCCCGGCTGCGCACCGAGCGCCGCGGCGGGGCACGGGCACGCCGGGGGCCGCTCTCCCGCCCTCCGCTCCCCCCGGGCCGGGGCACCGTGCCTCGGCCCCCAGCACCGGCGCCGGTAGCCGCGGAGCGGCCGCTGCCAGCGCCCACGGTGCGCGGAGCCGGGCCCGCACGGGGGGGGGGGGGGGGGCAGGGCCTTTCCCCCCGCCCCGCGCCGCGCTCGGGGTGCCGGCGCTGGAGCCCCCGGTCGATGGCCTCCGCCTCCCCGGTGCAAACGCGTTTATGCAAAGTCCCCGCCGGGTAAATATTAAACAGGCCCTAATGAGGCAAGGGGGGCCCGGGTGCTGCCGGGGCCGGGGCGGCATCGACCTTCGCCGGCGCACGCTGGGGCGGCCGGCGGGGCGAGGGCTGCAAACGGCGTTCATTAGATTTCATATTTAATGTGGAAAACGCTCTGATTACTGTATCGATTTCTTTACAGTTAATTTGGCGAGAATTTCTCGCCGGCTTCCCAAGGCTTCAGCTTAGGCGGGATTCGCTTTGGGAGGGAGAAAGAAGGAGGGGAGGGGAGAAAAAGAGATGCGACCGTGAAAAAGAGCAGTCAGGTCGCAGGCAAACGTGGAGCAGCTCTGGAGGGCTGGGCCACCCCTTCCGCCTGAGCCCCCCGGGCCAGCGCGGTTCCCCCACGGCCCCCGCTCCCCTCGCCCGGCTCCCGCCGCTCCGGGACGGGCTCGGGAATCCCCACCGGGAAGCCGCGGCGGAGGGGCCCCTTCGGGAGGAGCTGGCTCAGCACCTCGGCAGCTTGCTTTGCACCTCGGCAAAGCGGCCCCCCTCCTCCAGTAGACCCAAAGGGGCCCGGGAGGTCCCTTATGCCCCCCTCGCCCCTTCCCGAAACGGTTCTTTGCCGCGTTTCTCTCGGGCAGATGCGTTTCTGGTAACAAATGGCTCGAAGCAGATTATTTTTTCCCGAGCAAGACGAGTCGGGTTTTGCCTTCTTTATCCCCTATTCCCTCCACACGAAAATAACCTGAAATTAATTCACCCTTAAATCCCAGCAGGCTGCAGAAGGGCTGCGCATTTCCTTTGAATTGTATTTATTTTTTCGGTATCCCTTCCCCGCCCTTCCAAATGTCTGTGAAGGCGAGGGGAGAGGGGGGAAAATAACTAACGGAGAAACGGCCAAATAGATAAATATTCAGTGACAGAGGGGGAGCGAGAGGGGAACAGACAAAGGAAAAGAGAACAGAGAGGAGAAGGAAGATGGGATGAATAAGATGGAGGCTGGAAGAGGTCAGCTTTGCAATTAGCAGTTCTGCTTACATTTCAAGAGACAGCCCAGGAAGTGTCAAGACCTCAATCCCGCTTCCATGTAACTACCAATTTTTCCTCTATTTGTCGGAGCTTCTCTAATCTGGGAGGTAGGAATCCCCCAGGGACGGCTGGAAGGGGCAAATACTCAAGATAAAGTGCTGGGCAAGACCGTGAGGCCTAAAATAAGCAGGTTCCACCCCCCTCACCGCCTCCCGGTCGCTGCCTGCAGGAAATCAGAAAGGGAAGAAATGAAGGCGGCGAGGGCTCCGCTCTGGGTATTTCTCTACCTGATAATTCTCTAAACGCCCGGCAGCGAGCTGTAATTTGGACGTGAAATTTAATTTGCGTCGGCTGGAGTAATTTATGATATTTTGAATGGATGTTCATCCATCAATAGCAATCGGGGCACATTTTCACCTCTTAGTGCGATCATCACACGTTCAAAACCCGCACAAAATAAACCCGGGAGTTCGTGCACGCGCGGCGGGGCGCCGGCAGCGCGGGGCCGGGCGGCGCGGAGGGGCGCGCGGCGCGGCGCGGCCTGCGCGGGGCGGGGCGGGGGGGGGGGGGGCTGCGGGGGCCGCCCCCATTGGCTGGGACGCAGCGCTATGCAAATGACCACGTGCCGCGGGGCCGCCGGCGCCCGGGAGGGGCAGCGCCGGGCGAAGCCGCCGGCAGCGCGGGGAGAGCCCCGCGGGGCCCGGCCCGGCCCGGCCCGGCTGCAGGCGACGCGGGGGTGCTGGGGCGCGGGCAGCCCTCCCCGACACCCCCGACCCCGCCGCCTCCCCGGGCTGCGAGCCCAGTTTCGCCCCGGGGAGGCCGTTTCTGTAAGGTGCCAGCTTTCGGGTTTCATCGCAAAAGGAAGGCGGAATAATGCGGCTTTGTCTCTCTAACGGGATTACCGGGATCCGTTTATGCGCGGGCAGCGCTGGGGTGGCTGGAGGAAGGGGCGGTTTGGGGGCAGAAGGGAACAATGGGTCTCGCCGGGCCCGGCAGCTGGGCAGAGCGCGGCCGCCCCCGGCAGAAAGCGGCCGCGCCGCGGGGAGCCGCCGCCTCCCGCCCGCCCGGGCCTGCAGCCGGGGCTGGCAGAGCTTCCCGGCCGGCAGCCCCGGGGAGGGGATGCCAGCAGACTCCGAAGCGAGGGGTTGTTTCCAGTATCGATCTATGCAAATGAGCGGAGATTCAGGTCGAGCGAATTGTCGTAAAAAATACGCTCCAAATCGAAGAAAGTTCGCCTTAGCAATCGTTACGGGGATATTGGAAACACAAACTCCATCCTCCTCTCCCGGTTAGCACCAGCAAGACGCGGGTTCTCTCCTGGCGGGGTGGTTGTTGAGGAAGGGAAGGCGGAAAGGGCATTTTGTCAGAGCTCAGACCTTTGAAACCGACTCCGCAGGAGTGGAAGCCGAAGAGAGCAACGTCCTCGCACCGGCGTGCAGCGGCGGGGCCAGCTCCAGCGCGGGGGCAGATCCCGCCGGGGCCCTTCCCGGCGCCGCTTTTAGGCTTCAGAAACGAGGACGTTGGCTGAAACCGGGCAAGGAGCACGGTTGGTGGCCCAGCCGGGTCCCCGCACGGCCGGGAAGCCGTTCCCGGTTCCCACCGGCGTTGTAGTCGAAAGCGCAGGACCATTTGTGCATTTGCGAGGAGAAAGATTTGGCCCTTCCCTTATTTTTGTCTGCGAAACGGATCAGTGACCCCGGCTCCAACTCGGATCGACTGTCTCGCGTTCTCCAGGGACAAATTAATGGAGACCTATCACTTAATTAACAAACCCTCACTCACGGCATATTAAACCCGGGCTCTGCACGGGGAGCGCAGGCTGGCGGGTTTGGGGCGGCGGCGGAGGGGAACGGGTACCGAACGGGACGGCGATCCCCGAGCAGACAACGCGGGGGCCCCGCTCGGGAGCCCGCAAACGCTGAGGGGGGTTTTGAGGCTGTGGAGCAGCGCCGAGACGCGACACGGACCGCGTGCCTCATGCAGAGGCATCCACGCGAAATTCAGACTCCACGGCCTAATGTTAATTACAACCAGTTTAAAAAAAAAATCTTTAACGATTTTAGCCGACAGCATTTCTCAGCCACCACTCAGGCGCCGGGCCCGTATCGTCTTGAGGGAAAAACCCTGTCCCAGCACACCTAAGGCAACCGGAGCTAACGCCGGCCCCGAGCCCCGCCGGGCGCTGCGACCGGAGCCCCCCGCCCCCGGGGCCGCCGCCACCGGCACAAAGCACCGACTCCTCTCGGCGGGGCATTACCGGGGCTCCCCCGCGACCCGGCCGTGGCCCGGTCGCTGAGCCCCCGGCAACGAAAGCCCTTCCCTCTCGCCCGGCCCTCGCAGGGCAGCCCTGCCGCCGTCCGGTGCCGGTGTCGGCGGCGCCCCGTTACCGGGCACGCTGGGCGCCGTCCCGCCGGCGACAGGCGAGCCTGTCGGGTGCCCCCCGCCCGGGGCTAACGGGGAGAACCGGGGAGCCGCAGTGCGCAGCCCGAGCCCCGGCTCGGCTTTGTCTGGCAGCCGGGAGCGCGGCGCGGAGGAGCCGGACGGTGCCGGTGCGCGGAGCCGGGAGAGGGAGCGGGGAGAGGAGAGCAACGGAGCGGCGGAGGGGGGGTGGCCGGGGCTGCTCCTCGGGGGCAGGCAGGGACCGGGGCGGCCTGCCCAGGCCCGGGGCCCCGGCCCCGCCGCCGCCGTGCCCCGACCGCCCCGCAGCGGGCTCACCTGCCAGCCGCAGAGCAGACATCCGCTGAAACTCCGGCTCCTGGAGCCACTTCCACATCCTGCGGAAGGTCTCCCGGCCGGATTTGAGCTTGCTCCAGGGCTTGGGGTTCCTCAGCAGGTCTGAGAGGGTCCCTTGAGAGCGGCACAGCACCCTCTGGGCGAAGATAGCCTGGGGGATGCTGTACCGCTTGAGCTCGGTGGTGATCCTCTGAGCTACTTCTTTGGTATTGATTTCTTCCATTTGCCCTGAATTACTTCCACTGTTGACCTGCGAACCAGTTACGGAAGGGTTTTGCTCCCTGGCAGAGCCCAGGATCTGCCCGTGGCTCTGGGCATTCAAGTGGGCATGGGGGTGGTGTGGGATCCCGTTGATAGGCACCATGCCAGCGGAGGTGGGGGTGAGGTGTTGGTCGCCATGCCTGGCTAACATGGCAGGGTGGTGGGCTTCGAATCCGTTTGGGGTGAGCATTTTCTCGGCGGGCATGGTGGCACTGGGGTGAGCGTAGTGGGGCAGCCCTTGCTGGGAGTTGTGGATGCTCCCCAGGCCCGATCCAGACAACGGAGAGAGGCTTTGCCCCATGCCGGTAACATCCTTATGGTAGGGGGTGTAGAGATTGTTCATGGACGCCAGACCCCTCTCGTCCCGCATGAGCGTGAAGCTGCCGCTCACGTTGCCCGGTATCCGCTGGTGGGGGTGGTGGTGGTGGTGATGGTGGTGGTGGTGGTGAGGGAACTTGTCTGAGACCGTCGAGATGGGAGGTAGAGGCTGCAGAGGGGTTAACGTGGTGTAGGTACTGCTCATGCTCATGCCGGGGGGTGTCTCGCAGGCCATGGTCATGGTGGGGTGCAGGGGGCCCGTCAGCGCGTGCTCGGGCGGCCGGTGGTGGTGGTGGTAGTCGCCGCCGTCGAGGATGGACGCCATGCCCATGGAGCGCGGGTGGGCCGGCAGGTGGCTGCCGCGGTGGGCCACGGCGCTCCGGTGGTGGGGGCTGCCGCTCATCAGGTCGGCGGCGGCGGGCACCGGCTCATGGCTCACCCCGTGCAGATCGCCGATGTTCTCCATCGCCAGCTGCGCGTTCATCGTCGGCCGTGCGGGCGGCCGGACCGCACATCTATCTGGTGGGCGGCGGGGCGTCCCGGAGCTCTTCGCGGCGGCCGCGGGCCGGTTCCTCCCGCGGGCCGGCGGCGGCGGGCGGGCGCTGTGGGGCTGGTGGCGGTGCTGCTGCGGCCGGGCTGGTGGCTTTTCCTTTTTTTTTTTTTTTTTTTTTTTTTTGGTGATTTATTTATTTGGGATTTTTTTTTTTTCCCCCTGTTGTTGGATGGCGCCGTCGGGTCGGTTCTAGGGCCCCCGCTCCCTCAGGCCAGGCTCCGCAGCCGCGGCGGGTGTCTGGCCGCGTCCCTCGCCATCTCTAGCCATGGCTCTCACTGCGCTCCGCCGTTTGGACGCGGCTCCGCTGCTGCAGCGGCGCGGCCGGCGGCACCGCGCATGCGCCCCGCGCCGCCCCCGCCCCCGCCCGCACCGCCCCCGCCCCGTGACGTCACCGCCCCTATTAAGGAGGCGAGCCCCGCGCGGCGGCGCCCGGAGCCGCGGCGGTGCGGTGCTGCCCCGCGCCGCCGCCGCCGCCCCGGGCCCTAGCGCCCGCCTCCCCGCCGGGCACAAAGGGCCGGCCCCCCGCACCCCGCCTCCGCCGGGCGGGCGGGCGGCTCCCGGGTATTAGGGCCGCCCGCCCCGCCCCTTCGGTGACTCCGCGTTTTCCGTGAGCGCGGAGCCTCGTCGCCCTCGCTTCACCGGCAGCTTCCGGGGGTGAGACCGCCCTGCCCCGGGGCGCCCGCGGGCCGTGACCGCTGTGTACCCCCGCACGCCCGCCGTGTCCACCCGCGGTGTCCCGCAGCCGCCGGCCCCCCCGCCCCGCGCCCGCCAACCCGGGGATCGCTCCTCTGCGCTGCCCTACCGGGAAACTTCCCGTTACCCGCCCTGGGGATGGGCGCCGGGAGCCCCACGGCGCGGCGTCCCGGGTCCGGCCGGGGTCCCGGGTCCGGCCGGGGTCCCCCCTCCCCCTCAGCTTCCCCCCCCCCCCCCGCGCCCAAGCTCTTGTGCGTTCCCCCTCCCCCGTAGCGGCGATCCCGCTGGCTCCAAGCGGGTTCGGCGATGGGGACCCCCCCCTTCCCACCCCCGCCGGGGACCCCGAGTGGTCCGGGGCCGTGCCCGGCGGTGCAAGGCGAGCATATGCCCCGAGGCGCCCAGCAGCCGGACGTGCCGCTGGTTTTCTTTTCTTTTTTCCCCCAAAAGAAAGAAAAGGAGGAGGAGGAGAAAGAAAAAGCGAGCCCACCCGCCAGCCCCCCTCGTTAGCTAAGGTGCCTTTATGCTGGAAGAAAGGGCAGATGTGCCTATTGTTCGCCCATTAACAATAACGAACCACGCCGGGCAGAGTGCAGCGTGTGCGCGGCGCCGAGCGGCGGGAGGGACGGGGCGGGCCGAGGCGCGCCGCGGGAGAGCCGCGGGGCCGCAGCCGGGAGGCAGCGGGCGGGCAGCGCACAAAGGCCGCCCCGGCCGCCGCCGCCTGCCCCCGCGGGAGAGCCCCGGCCTGTGCGCGGCGAGGGGGACGGGGCTGCAGCCCCTGCCCCGCACGGCCCCGCCGGGCGGGCTCAGACGGCGGCAACGGAGGCCGGGGCAGGAGTCCCGCCGGGAGCGGGCCGCGGCGGAACGCGGGGCTGTTCCCCTCGGAGCCGTCGCCCCGATTTTACGGCCCAGGCCTGCGGAGGTGCCCCTCAGTGCGGGGGGGGGGGGGGGGAGCGCGCTGCCCCGGCCACCCCCGCCAAACGCCTGCGGGGACGAGGCGCCCTCCCCGCGTGGGGTGCGGCCGCGGGGGCCGTGCCCGCCGCCCCGCACGACGCCCGCACGACGCCCGCCTCTCGTGTCGCGGAGCCCCGTGGGGTGCTCGGGGGACACCGTGCCCTGGGAGCCCGGCGCGGGGGCTGCTGGCCGGGCCCGGCCGTGTGCGTGGGGGTGTGCGCGGCCGCGTGTGCACGCTCTGCGTGTCTGTGCGTGCGGTCGGTGAGCTAAAAACCGCCCCGCACGCCGGGCAGGCGCGCAGGAAACTTTTAAAATCGCAACTACCTGCTAAGCATGTTGCGTGTACGGCCCTGGAAGCGAGTATCATGAGATTCCCCCCCCCCCTATAAATTCAGAATTTCCACAGCGGGTTTATTTATTTCCTGCGATTAACACACACACATATTTGTAAGAATTCAGCGCCATTGAACCGCGTCTCCGAAAGACATCCGTTACTCACCTCCGTTCATTTTCCCCGGGTGCACGGAGCTCCTCCGTATTTTATTTTGCGCCAAAAAATACGTACAGACCCCGAACAGTTCCCACCTCTCCAGTCACTCCCCCATCCCCAAACGCTTCCCGATCTGCCTGAATTTTTGTAATGTTAACGTCAACAGTGTCTCCATTTCTTATAGCGGGGGATAGATAAGGAAAGGTGTATCTGCGAAAGAATCAAAAATAGACCCGAAACCTAATTAATGATCTCAGGAAATGTTTAGGATAAAATAAACCAAAATTATCGAGAGCATTTCGAGGCCGAAGTGAACGGCTGTGATTGTTTCCCAGGCCACCGCGAGGTGATGTCACGGATGTAATCGAAACGTTGTCAGCTTCTTCATTATCAATATCTGCGTACAATTTGCAGTTTAATTACAAGTATTTCATCTCCACGCGTTTAGCGGTTAGCTACCAAAGCAAACATCGTAGCGAATACGAGTTAGTCCCCCCCGCAGTCTGTAGGAAATTACAGCATCAAATTTTTCCTTCACGAAAGGAGCGCAAAACCAGCCCCAAACCGTTCGGGGAGTCCTGCGACACGCCGGCCTCTGGCGGGGTTCAATTTCTAACCTTCGAAAAGAGCGGCCGCGGATTCGCGCCCACCTCCCCCAATTCCTGCTCGCGTCTTTTCTTTTTCAAATATTTTCCCCCGTTACTCCTCGGGGGGATCCCCACGCCGAAGCGGCCCGGGTGCGCAAAAGCCGCCGGGTGCGGGGGCCGGCGCGGGAGCGCAGGAGCGGCGGTGCCGCCGTTCCCCGACGGCGCCCGGGCCCGGCTCGGCCGCAGGGTGCCCCGGGAGCCGCCGGCGGGCTCGCAGGGGCCCGGGGCTGGGCAGGCGAGGCCGGCACACCGCCCCGCCGCCCCGGCTCCCGGCCGTCGGGGGTGCCCGGCCGCGGGCTCCCCTCGGCGCGGAGCCCGGCACGGTTCCCTCCCCGGAGCCTCCCGCCCCGCCGGCGGAGCGGGGAGCGCCGGAGCGAGCTCGTTTCGGCGCGCTAATCAATTACTGCTTGTGCAGTCAAGTACCATATATTTAACAGAATAATCGTTACCGCCCTTAAGTCTTTATTTGATCAGCAGATACTCGGAGCGGACTTAAAACGCAACTTTGCTTGTTTGAATTGCGTTGCGTGTGTGTGCTTTTTAAATCCGAGATAATGACACCACGAAACGGCCGTAATCTCCCGCCCGACGCCAGCAAACACCGCGCGGGCACCGGGGCCCGCCCGGACGGGGCGGCCGGGCCCGGGGCAGCGCAGGGCGGACCGGACAGAGCGGGGCTGAAGTTTTTATTATGCTTTTCCTTTTTCAATTTTTAATTTTTTTTTTTTTTTAAATTGCCTGCGCGGTGACAGCTTGCGGCGCCCGGGTCCCCTCGCGCGGGGAGCGTGTCAAAGGTGACGCTCGAAGGCTCCCAAAGCCAACAGCTGCCGGTTGGGATTAACTTTTCCAGACTTTCCCCTGTCGAGCTTCTTGGAAACTTGCTGGGTGACAAAAACATACACATCTGTCGGGGGCAGGCAGAGACAAGAGGGCTGCGCCGGCCGGGGCAGCCGGGGGAGGGCCCGGCTTTCAGGGGAGGCTGCGGCGGGGCGGGGGCGGCGGGGCCGGCTGCGGGCCCCCGCCCGGGGCGGGGGGGGCGGGGGGGTCCCGGCTGCCCCCGCCGCCCTCGCCCCCGGAGCCCGGCTTCTGCCCGAGGGGAGCCGCGGGCAGCCGGGGCGGTGGCAGCGCGGTGGCCGGGCTTGCTCCCAGCCTGCCGGGCAGAACCCCCCGCCCCGGGGCGCGGGGGTCCCCCCCTTTCTGCCGCCGGACCGCTGCGGGTGCCTGCCCGGGCTGGGGGACGCGGAGCTGGCGGGGGGGGCACCGGGGGAGCCCCGCGGGCTGCAGGGCGCTGCCCCGGCCGAGCCGCCGCGACCCCTCTTTGCTCCTCCCGCATCCCCCGCAGCAAACCGCAGCGCTTGTTAATGAAGGAACTTAGGGAAGATTGCAAAACACCGTAAATAATTTAGCATTGTATTTCAGGAAAAAAAAAAAATAGCTTTCTTAAATCATCTCCTCAATATAACTTGCAGACTTACAGTATGGCCCTGGTAAGCCTAAATTTTTAAAGTAGCAATATTCAAAGAGACAGAGATGTCTGTATTAATTATTTATCCGCTGGTGCCTTCCTTCGTTTCTAACTTATTATTAATTAGGCGCCTCTAGTCTTTCGCAGAGAGCTCCGCAGAGCCGGTTGCAGCTTTAAATATGAATTAAAAGCAAATCCAAGCTACTGTAATGCGAAAATTATTCCGTGTCTTCTATGGCAGAGATGAATAGCTGCGCAGATCAATACTGTGAAGCTATGCTCCAAACGACAGGGTTATTGATAGCTTATATTAATGATGTTAATGATGGAAAAAGGAAAACAAGAACCCGACCAACTTATAAACTTTTTATCTGCTCAAACCCCGCAATCAAGCGGACCGGAGCATGAATTAAGGGGGCTGGAGATAATAAGGACATTATTTATGAAACCGGATAAATGACTTGGGAGAGTTTGATGCGTTTGAACCCTACGCTGCCGCCTCCTCGGAGGCAGGCTGGGACCGGCCGGGCGCTGCATCCCACCGGGGCGGCCCCCGGTCCCGGGGGGGGGTGCGTGGGTGTGATCCACGCGTGACGGCCGCGGCGGTCTGCACCCCTGTGCTTGGGGTCCGGCGAGGATGCTCCGGGAAACCCGCAGGAAAACACCGCGTGGAGTACGAAGGACCCGCTCCTCGGGGACCCCCACCGAGGGTCAGCCCAGGCGGGTCGGCGGCCCACGGAAACCTCCCCCGCGACGCGGGCGGCCCCGGCGGGGCAAAGTTGCGGGGAACCGGAGGGAGGGAGCGCACAGGGCCTGGAGCCGTCGCCCACGACGTGCCCCGGACACGCGGGGCCGGGCTGAGCCTTAGTGGAGCGTGTGTCGGTGGGGTAGTGCCTGCCGTCGGGGCCCGGGGCCGCGGCCGGTCCCGCTCTCCCACCCGCAGCGGCCGGTCCCGGGAGAGGTGCGAGGGCTGCCTCTAGACGCCCTCGCACCTCTCCCGGGACCGGCCGCGGGTGTCTGTCCGAACGCACACACGGGAACGCCATAGAGATCGATAGCACTGTAGTGAACGCAATTAATCCGGTTTATTATTTAGGAAAAGGTGCTGTTATTCACCCCCCCCCCCCAAAGCCGGTTGCTCGGGGGTGACAATTTGCCAGCGCCCCGGGAAGGGCACCTGCCCGCGCAGGCAGCACGTGGCCCTGAGTTATCAATTAAGGCAGGGACACGTTTTAATCAGGCAGGGCTGCTCGCAAGCGCCTTGAGTTTCGGCGCTGAGGTCTTTATTAGTTACATGTATGAGCGAATATAGTCGCTCACCTTCCCCCCTACCCCCCCATTTTGTTGTTTTTTTTTTCCTCCTCTCCCCCGGACCGAGGGCTCCGCAAGCTGCTCCGCGCCGTGATTAATTCGTATTCGACATTTTCCCGTGCAACGCTCTCCTGTGCCTGTCTTCACGCATTTTATAAAACTCTTTGTCTAGATGCCGTCTCAGATACGCACAGTCAAGCTGATAGATAAAATTATTTCGTGCTGTAAAAAAGCTTCTGTCCTTAAGCAGCATTTTTGGAAAATATTTTTGTAATTATTATTTTTTTTTTTTAAAAAAAACCAGCTTCCTCCAGGAGAAAGTCGCGCTTGTTTCCAAAAACAATTCACAGCAGATAGTGTAGATATCACTTAATTCCTACAGAAATCAATGTGAAAATTAGATTTATTGGCTACTTACATTGTTAAAAATGACGAAGTGCTGCCTTTTATTTTCATAAAAACACAGAAGTCCGAAAATAATTTAATAAAGAATCCACCTAGTTTAATTTCACTGCAGGTCTCTCGCATCGAAACCAATTCCTCGAGCCTCTCCCTCATAAACTTGCGTTCCATTCTAGTGCTAGGGACAAAACCAATATTCTCAAAGAGAGTTAAACCAGCAGCATTTGTTTGATGGCTGAAAAACCTTTCACGCCGTTAGCTGAAAGGGATCGTGTAAATGAAACAGGATCCGCTGTTTCAAATCGTTTGGAATCCCCTATTAACCCCAAAGGTTTGCCTATTTCTACTTGTATTTTTTTTTTTTTTTTAGCGAAATGCCTTTTTAAAAATTTTATTTTCTCTATTTAGCGTGTTGCAATAAGGGGGGGAAAGGGAGCGAGAGGACAGCCTGGCTTTCCGGCGCTCCCGAAGCGGGCGGGCGGCGGCCGAGGCGGTGCCGGGGCCGCCGTTTCGCCCCCCGCTACTTTTTGGGTTCCGCTGCGAGGGAACGAAAGCGGCGGGCAGGGGCGGCGGGCGGCGGCGCAGCCCCCCCCGGCCCCGCACGCCCCCGCACGCCGCGGCCCCGGCCCGGCCCCGTGCGCCCCGTCGGGCCCGGCCCCCCCCCCCCCCCCCCGTTCCGCCCCGCTCGGCCGCAGGGCGGGCGCGCAGGGGGGCGGCCCCGGCCCCGCCGACGGGCACCGCGGCAGCGGCCCGGGCAGGAGCCGGGGCGGCGGGCAGGGAGCTGCGGGCGGGCAGGGGCCGGCGGGGCTCGGGCAGCGCCCGCCCCGCCCCGCAGCCGCGCTGCACCGCGCCTCGCCGCTCCCGACGCCGCCGGGATTTGGGATTCGCGCCCCGGCCGGGGAGAGCGTCGATAAAATTCTCCGTATCAAATGAGCAATCATTTGTTGTGGTTACGTGTTGGGTAATGAAAGATGTTAGCAGGATCAATAAAAATGAAAACACTTTTACTTACATCTTGAATTACTGTTTTAAGGGGTGAGCTGTGGTGATGCAACAAACCAGAGAAAGACCTACAGCCGTCAAACGTCTTCAGAGGAAATCAAAATGAACGCGTGCCACCCCGGCCTCGCCCCGCTCCCCGCCCGACAGCTCCCCCCGCTCCCGCACCCACGTGCGGGCCGGGGCCGGGGCCGGCTCGGCTCGGCGGGGCCCCCGCTCCGCTTTGGTTTATTGCTCCTTCGAAGGGAAAACTCTGCTATCTTCGGGGGTGCCTAAAGGTCAAATAGCGGGCCGTAGCCCAAGGCGAATGGGAATTTTAGAGGGACGAGGAGCCAGCCAGCTCCCCCGCGTCCTAACCGCGCTCCCTGAGCCGTCGCTAAATAACAAAATGCCCCCGTATCGCCACCATTTATTCCTGCGTGCGGCGGCGCGGCGGACCGGCGCTCCGGCAGCGGCACGGCCGGGCTCCGCAGCGCACCGACCCGCGGAGGAGCCAGCGCGCAGCCGGTCCCGCCGAGCCCAAACAGCCGTGGCGCCGCTGCTCACCCCATCCGCGACAACAGCGGGGCCCCGGCTAGCGCAGACCTGCCGGCGCCGATTTCGGGGACGTTCGCGGTGAATTTAGCACGGAACGGCCCCAAACATGGAGGCTGGCGGAGCTCCGGGGCTCCGGAGGCTGGGGCCGCAGCCTGCGCCGGGCTGCGCGGCGGCGGAGCGGGCGCGGACGGTGCCGCGGGGCGGGGTGGGGGGGGGGCGCGGCCCCGCGCCTGGCTCCGCGGGCGCGGAGGCGCCGGACGCGGCTCCCTCCCCCGCCTGCGCGCAGCCCGCGCTCCGCGGGCGCGGGGGAGGCGGCGGTCGCCGCACGGCACCCGCGGGGCCCCCGCGCCGCCGGCGGGGCCGCTGCGCGCCCGCTGCGCCCCCGCGGCCGCTGCGCGCCCCGCCCCGCCCCGCCCGCGCCGCCCTCCGCCCGCGCCGTGCCCCGCCGGGCACGCTTACCCCGCCGTCCGCCGCACGCCGCCGGGACGGGCATCCGATGCGGGCTCGCCTCCCGGATTTGCCCCCTAGGAGGAGGAAAAATTTAAAAAAAAAAAAAAAAAAAAAAAAAAATCTATCTGCGTAATTTCAAATGAGAACGAGAAGAAGAAAAAGAAGAAGAAAAAAATGCAACCGCCGCAGCTGCCACGCCAGTCCCGTTAAAAAATAAAGCACCAAACCCTCACAAGGTGTAGGAGAGATCTTTTATTGGACCAACTTAAACGCAAGAATTTACAGCCAGAATTACACGTTCTTCATCAGCCCAACATGCACCAGAGGCAGAGGCACAGGCAGCAATTTGTGTATTCCCGGGGTCTGCAGGAGCTGAGATGGTTTTGGTGGAGGAAGGGGGTGGGAGAGAGGACAGACCCTCTTTCCCCCCAAAGAGCCTCAGATTGTGGCTTAGGTAAAAATAAAAATAGCGAAAAAATAAAACCCACAACCAAAAATCTCTCCAGCGCCCCATTTTGTTCCATCTTTGAGTCCAGTCCAGGATCAATTCTCTCCCTTACATCCCCAGTCATAAACAAACAGCTTCCAGCTAAATCTTTTAAAGGTTAAAAGGAACAAAAATAGAAATAATAATCAAGGTTTGGTGTTTTTTTTTTTTTTTTTCTTCTCCTTCTGCTTGTTGGACAGCGCATTTTGGTCAGTCTAGCCTTGCATTTAGGGATGCTACTTGCATTTGAATAGCTGCCTGGCTGGTTATGGATCGGGAGGCTATGAGAGGAATCAGTATGCAAATTGTTTCAGTTACAATCGAAGGGTTCGATCTGGAGAAGGTGCCTGAGCGGAAGTCGCTGTCAGCCAGCGGTGCATTAGGCTGCCATTGCCTCCGCCGTCTGGGCCTGCTCTCCCTTTCCCTCGCCCTTTTTTATGCTTGTGTACAGGTTTCTCCGGCGGTAATTAAAACATACACACAAATCAGGGGCTGCTGCATATCATGCTGGTGCCTTTTGCAGGCTGCGGGCGCGGGCAAAGGGGGAGCGGAGAGAATATATCGCCGTGCTGCTGGGGTTATTATTATGCAGCAAGGGTGAGGCTATCAGTGAAATAAAACATTTATAAATGGTTTCGTGCTTACAGTAGGAGAGGTGGGCCGGGGGGGGGGGGGCGCCCGGGCGCTGATCACACAGGGCAGGCTGCAAATCGATAACCCTTTCCTTGTAATCCCAGTAATTGTGGGAATCGCGGCGCTCTGTTAAAGGGACAGCGGGCTGCAGCGGTGGGCACGGGGGCTGCGCTCGGCAGCCGTCCGGCACGGCCCCTGCCCCCGAAGGGCCCGCACCGGTGGGCCCAGCTTTGTCTGGATGAAGCCGGCAGGGCTGCATCCTGAGGGATGGGCGCTGGCCCCACCAAGAGCCATTTCCACAGTCCCCTTTGTGGCCACATTAAGGCCCCTCCTGTCACCTGTGGCATCCCCACCCAGGGCATGAGCCGCCGGCCCGGTGTGGGGAGGGGGAGCAGCCCGTGGGGGGCCAGGCAGGGGAAGGGGCCGGGCACAGGCCCCATGGAGGGCCAGCAGCCCAGCCCAGCACGTTGCCTTCGCCAGCTCCGGCACTGCCATGAGCAGCGGGAGGCCTGGGCCGCTCCGTACCCATTGGGACTCCACGAATTTAGTGATGCGTTCTTGCCTAGCAGAGGGATGGGAAGGACGGGTGAGGTGCTGGGGTCGGGCTGGCGAGGGCTGCCCCTGACCCCGGGGTACCCCCAATGCAGCCGGCACCCCGCGCCCGCCGCCGCTGCCCCGTCTCTCCCGGGCAGCCTCGGGGGCGGCGGCGAGGGGGTGCGCGGGCAGGAGCGGCGGGGGCGCGGGGCCCTGCCCCTGCCCTCTCGCTGCCGCTGACCATCTGTCATTCAATTAGGGCTGGGAGGCAGCTGAGGGGCTGGGGGGAGCGGGGCTGGGGTCAGCGACCCCGCGCACAACGGCCTGCTGCCTCGCAGCCCCGAAGAAGTTCAAATGTTAAATGCTCTCCGGCCCGGCTCATCCAGGGCGCTCGCCTTTGGAGGCAGCGAAGGGGTGAAGGGCATCAGTCATTAGCACTTAGATTTCAGCTCCGAGGCTGACCCTGCCTTCTGTTGCGGGATTTCGGCCTGAAAAGCCTTAACCCCTCCAGGGCAGCCCGCACCCCCCCCCGCGGGCAGCCCCAGGCTGGCGCTGCCTGGCCGCGCTGCTTCCCCGGTGGCAGGCAGGTTTGGGGGAGAGGAGGGATCCCCGCAGCCCTGCCCCGCAGCCGGGCCTCTTCCCTGACCCCGCCGAAGGGGCGTGCGGGGGGGACAAGTCTCGGTGCCGGCGGGTAGCCGCGCCGCGGGGGCTGCGTGCCTGCCCTGCCCACCCACGGCTGCCCCTCCTGCGGGGCGCCTGGCACCCCCTCCCCTTCTTACAAACAGACCAGAACAAATTGATGAATTGAGCTTTCACTATGCTAATTTGGACATTATAAATATTTAACCATCAACCCTAGCAGCCAGCCAGAGAGGGATCCTCTCTCTTTTACACGCCACTTAATTTAAAGTAAACGTTTGCCCCAGAAGTGGCTGGGGCAATCCGAGCATCCCATTCCCTGCCCCTTCCTCCCTCAGGGGAGCCGGGTGGGTCGAAAAGGGGGATCTTGTCACATCTGACTAATTTCCGAGAGCCTCCCTGATGGCCTCCTCGATTTTGGTGTGCTGAGAGGCTAAGCTGAGGCAGAGACCCAGCACTGCTCCAGGTAGGAGGATGCTAACACTCCATTGCCCTGACTCACAGAGGGTCTCGGGCCACATCACCCAACACCAAAGCTGCTTCACCTGGAGCAGATTTCATACTTAGTCAGAGAAGGAGAGATTCCAGACTTGGGATCAAGGCAATGAGGAATGAGTTTCCATCCTCTTTCAGTGGGAACTAGCTCCTTTGCCTCAGGTAAGCCCATGATGTTTACCACTCCAGTGGGACTGTACCTAGCAAGAGAACCCCATGGCCTTCATTTTGAGGACAGATTACGCATCTCTCATCCCATTTGTATCTGATAGATTTTTTTGTTTGATATATTTACCATTTGCTGCTGAAGGGGAATCATTTTCTCTTTCAATGAGGTAGCACATCACAAGTATTTGTTAATGATTGCAGAGCTTTGCTTTTTCTGAAGGGCTTGAGTAGCTGTTTGATACCCTTAGTTGTAACAGTTTTACAAGGTGTTCACCTTAGAGGCTCTAGAAGCAAAAGAAAACGTCATTCAGAGTGGTGCAAGGGTCTGTGGGGCTTCAAACAGCTCAGCTGGGGCTCGGTCTGGCAGTTTTAAAGCATTTGTGTGGCAGCTGCGCCACTCACCTGAAGCAGCAGGCCTTGGGAAGCTGCCTTTCTCTTTACGAGCTCTGTTAATTTGTTAATGAGAAGCTTATGGTATCTATTACTTATTCTGACTGTGTCTCTCACCTGCTAGCAAAAAGTGAAGTCCTCCTCTTAAGGAAGAGTGCCCTGGCATTTTGGTACACAGCTCAGGCAGGCACCATGTGCTACGGCACAGCCAGGGCTCGCAGCCCCACGCGACAACCCCCTGCCCAAGTGTGCCATGATAAGATGAAGGCTCATATTGTACTAGGTGTGCCACGAAAGTATGGGAATAACCGTGGGTTTTCATTACCTGAGCACGCACAGGGACTTGACATCAATCCCTACATTAAAATACACACAAGAACAGGGAATGATATCCTGGAATGATCCTGCAAACCTGGGTGGCTTCCCTCCCACCCTCATCCCCCAATTATTTAGAAACGCAGGGGATGTTGGTGTATTTTTGTGCTTGGTCACTCTCCCTTGCCTGGGACAAGTTGGCAGCAGCCTGGTAAGGTCCTGGAGGAAGGGAGGACCCAGCTCGAGCTCAGGCTGCAAAAGAGGGGTTGATGCTGCACTGGAGACACGAAGCACTAGTTACTTTGCTATAGGGTCAGATATTGAATTATCAGCAAAAGTTAATCCCAGTCATGTGATAGATCTTACATTTGCTGTCATAAAATCTATCATTATTTAATAGGTATGGAAATCAAATTCTTCTGTGGACTATGAAGCAGGAATCTTTTAAAAATGTCTGTTTACCACGACAGACAACATATCGATCATTAGTTTTGAGACCTCACAGACAATTCGGAGATGTGTGTGAACACAAGCTGGCAGCAAGCTTTGCTCTATTCATTGTCCAAAATCAAACCCCACTAAGTGGCTGCACACCCAGCTTTCCAAGCAGGTAGATTTTAATTTCTTTACTTTAAAGACTACTGTTTTGGTGAGGACAAGTAACAAGGAAATTATATGGCATCGACCTGCATTCAGCGATGCTGCTGTTTGCAGTGATACTCGCAGGTATACACAGTGAGGAGATACACTCCTGCCTTTTGCCACAGAAGAAAAGCTGCCTTCTCTGGACGCAGCTGACCTGGCATTTATCACTGCGAACAGCCTCATTTATTCCGGCACCACAAAGGGGCTGATCCCATCTTGACTGGAGTCCATGCAAATTGTTCCCCTGGTATTAGGGGCACTGGGATGGGTGGAAGGTGGACCACGTTGCTTTTTTGCTTTGCAAAGGCTACAAATGCCACATTTTTTCCCCCGCCACAATTATTGACCATTTCTGTCTCTCAGTCTCCCCGTTTCTGCCATGGGATCCCTGGACGGGGGCTGTGGGATGAAATTGAAAGGAAAAGTTGCAGTGCTGATGCAGGGCATGTAGGAGCTCCGGTGTGTTACAGCACCGTCCCAGCAGCCAGGCTCCCCCAGCATGTGACGAAGGGGTGTTCATCCTTCTTCTGTGCCACGGCGAGGTAGTTCAAGTCATGAGAAAGAGCTCTTCTGGGGAAGGACTATTAACTGCAGGTGATTTGCGATTTGTGATTTGCACCAGATTTCCTGGTGGAGATGCTAAGCCATTTCACATGGATTGCGAAAGAGCATTTATAAATGTGGTTTTCCCAGTCCTCTTTTGTGGGGCACTCCATGAGCTGCCACGGTCCCCAGGCTGAGCCTGCTCTGCCCCTGCCAGCCAGCGGCACTGCTGTGACACCCTGCCACCGAGGAGAGCGGAGGGGGCGCGAGCGCTATTTCCCTCTAGCTTTAGAATTAGCACGCTCTTTAATCAGCGCATATTTTAAAGTGTGGGGATCCCATAAATCCTTCCACATCTGGGATCGCTTGTAATGGCCAGTGTCAGGAGTTTATGGAGGAGCTTTCCTAAGATCTAGTGCCCGGAATCAATAGCAGCTGCGATTCCAGGCAGGGGGATAGGCTGAATCCTGATTTGATTCTCAGGTGTTTTCAATTGTATTGCCAGCAAAAAATTATTGTTGTTAAGCGATTCTGCCGGTTTGCTTGTGCCTTTTGAAGTTGCCTTTATTTCTTTGAGCTCAGATTCCTTGAGATCCTCTTGCTGCTCCGTCCCCAAACCCGTATGTATCTAATAAAGCTGACAGCTTCCCAGCAGATGTCTCCATCTTCTCCATTTTCTCTTTTATTAAGGAGACAGACTTCACTGGAGAGTGCATCTTAGTGTGTGGGGCCAACGCAGGCTCTTCAGAGAGCTCCCAGAGGCCCAACTCATCTTGCTCCAGCCGTGGAGAAGCAAGCGGACATTACCCAGCAAGGCAGGGTTTGAAATGCCCAGCAGCTCACACTCCCTTCATTTTCCATTTTCCCACTTGCCCTTGCACAATGCATCTGACAACATCAGCTCCCATCTGCCTGGAAGCAAGCAGGCTGCTCCAGGCTGAATTTTTGGAGGTTTCAGCCACTCCACCTCCCTGTGGGGACTGCCCCTCATCATTAACATCGCTACCCTTTCTGTCTGTGCAGAGCGCTGCCAGGG
This sequence comes from Pelecanus crispus, assembly GCF_030463565.1. Taxonomy (NCBI): domain Eukaryota; kingdom Metazoa; phylum Chordata; class Aves; order Pelecaniformes; family Pelecanidae; genus Pelecanus; species Pelecanus crispus. Next base: position 14,747,089 of record NC_134649.1, read on the forward strand.
AGCACCAGGAAAATGGAGCCTGGAGAAAGGGGCTCTGTTGTGCAGTGTGCCTTTGGCCTGGGTCACAGCGTGCTGGCCGGACTCTGCCCTCTCTGCGAGGCCGTTCCTCTGGGTCTGTGCTAAACCACAGGCCAGCCAGGGCCAGACTCCCTTGGCCGTCCCAGTTTGCTCTGAAGTGCCTACACCTGAATTCCTTGAGTGGAAGAAAGGAACATGGAGGTGATGGGCAGCATCTGTAGTAGGAAATTGCTGTCTGCAGATGTGTGTGTGAAGGAAAGCCTGTGTCAGACAATGGTATCAAGGGATAAATTCCACAAGTGAGTGAATCCATCTGAGTGTAAGACACAGGTTGTGCATTTTCCTCAAGAAGGAGCTGAACAGCTCCAAGGACATCAATCCATTTTATGAATGACATGGTTTCCCTAATGTTGTCTATGCTTACTCAGTAGGAGAGAAGCAGATGTTTGGCTCATCTTCGACCAGGTTTTGAATCCTTACTCCCTTTGCACATAGGTGGAGCTATGCTGGGAGTTTTGCTTGAATAAGGAGCTTGATCGTGTTCCTCTTTTGAAGAAGCAATGTGATAGTGACCAAGCTGAAACACCTTCTGGGACATGCAGCCTTCTCTCCTGGCTTGCTCTGCAGGTGGGTGGTGGGCAGTGGGAGATGCTCCAGCTCTTTCAGAGCAAAGCTTTACCTAGTGAGTGCAATGGAAAACATCTTGTTACCACCTCTAAATATAGAAATTTCTCCTGCCTTTGCTCTGAACAAATGGAAATCTGATTGCTCCTTCTAATCTTCCCCTATACACCTGGTGTTGCAGGGACCAGTGACAACCTGGCCCTGATAAAGACTTCAAGAGTGGACCTATTATCTATATCCCAGAAACACTCTGATCATGTGGGAATAGTTAAAGGTAAGAAAATATATAACAGGTCATCTGTCTTTCAGCTATAGTCAGCTCAGAGGTGGAAACAGATTGACACAGCTGGGTGCAGCCATCACACTGGAGCCTGCAAATGCTGGTCAGCAGAGCTGCAGGAGGCCGGAGCACAGCCTGTGAGCTTTCCCTTGAAAGCTGTTTGTCTGCGGGGGATTTGGCCACCAGCTTTGGAGAGCCAGGCCAAAGCGCTGACGTTGCTTTCTGCTGAGCCTGCTCTGATGAGTTAGTGAGATCTAAGACCTGGTTTGGTTCTCTGTCCTGTAGGCACATGGGGTGACATGACCTTTTCTCGATCCAGCAGCCGCCGCAGCCCCTGGCTCTGCGCTGAGGCCAGTGCTTGCTGGCAGAGGCACGGAGCCGGCTGGCACCTGTGGGCAAGGGCTCTTGGGCATGTCAGGCAATGCAGACCCTCCCTGCCACCCAGCCCTGATGCTGTGGAAAGCATCGCGCCGAGGAAGCAGCTGGATGCCTGAGAGGTGCAAGCCTTCATCTGTACGCTGCTCTCTGGGTGTTTGCTCGTACACGGTATCGTTGTGGGCAGGGTGTAACCCCTGGCCTCCAGTGCAGATGGTTGCATGAAAACAATTAATCTTTTGGAGAGCCGCGAATGGAAACATTAGTGCCTCGACCCCTAACACAGGTGAGCGTCACTGCCCGATGAAAGGCTTGTATGCACAGGGAGCTTTTGCTGACTGCTAGCTTTTGGAGGCTTGTGGGTCTGTGAGGAAAGGCAGAGAAGTCTGGAGAAATGGATATATGGAAGCAGAAAAGCATTGCATTTGTCCTAGGCAAGCACTGGGGCAGGAGCCCCGAGGAAAGCCAGGGAGCCCTGCTGAATGCTGGCTGGCCGAGGGGCTGGGAGAGGCTGGCAGCAAATACCCTTCGCTCTGATTTCTGCTGCGGAAAAGACAGCATGACATGGCTGTTTGCTCCTGGCAGATAACCTGGAAGCCATCTAACAAATACCCCAGCTTCACCTATTTTTTATCCCAGGGGGAATCAGCCATCTGCAGTTTTGCTAGCTGTGCTGGACAGGAAGGGATAGTTCATTAGCAATTTATGCATTTGGTTTGCCTCCTAAAATGGATCCTTCCAGCAAGCAGGGATGTGTCATTTCCCTGTTGAGATGCTCCTGCTTTCACAGTAGTGACTCCCAAGCAATCACTCTCAGTTTGAGCTGGAGTTACCAGCGTATGTAAATGACGTAAATAAGCTGCAGGAGAGGGGTCACATAACCGTTTTGTTAGGTTCTGCCCTGCCAGTCCTATTTCATGGATTCCGACAGAATATTAACGTTTGCATATGTAAATGTGTTAAAGAGAGCATCAGCTGAGGGAATACATTAAACTCAGTCGTCCTTCCAAGTTGATTTAATCTGACAGCGCCTCCATTAAAAAAATAAAAAGCATCAGTTTTCCCTTTGTGACTTGATGTACAGTAATTAGCTTGTTAGAGCAGGAAACACCTCCTTTCATAATTGATTTTGCACCCCTTTTACTTGGATATCTCTGACAAGCTGTTTCTAGTTCCCCAAGGACACCATCAGTACTTCCCATGTGTTTGGAATTTCATGAATGTGAATAATGAATATGATTTATCCCTCCCACACTCCCATGCACGGATAATATATGTAGCCAATTTGTGAACTGGACCTTACATCAGAAAGATCGGTGTCAAAGTATTAATAGCGTAGTGACCAACCGTGCACAGGAATTAGGGCACAGCTAAGCAGTGATTTTCTGGGCGTTAGTGAGACGAGAACAGGTTGCACCATGTGTTTGTCCACCGGGGAGGAAAAAAATGGAGGAATATTTTCTGAATGGTCCTGTGTATCTAAGTTAGCATGCCAAATTGGTTGCTTATTGCAGCTGGCACAGTGCCTTAGTGGGCTAATGTGTTAATAATGTGTAATGTTTCTCTTAGGCAATGGCACCACTCTTCATTAGCGCTTCTCAAGCCCTGTCACTGTTGCTTAGCTCGACATTTTGTTTCTGATGTTCGAGTGAGGGTATTTGAAATCAGGATTTCAGATCTGCTAATACATGTCACACACTCTTTAAAAATGGATTTTAAAAGGGCCTCAATAATTTTATGGCTACTAATAACATTTGTAGCTATGTGAGCTAAGCTAATGATAAGAGTAATCAAATTTCATGTTTCACGGCATAAAATGAGCAACTGTAGGGGTCAGGAAGGTATTCACTCCCTGCCCTCCTCCCCTGGGAACCACCGTCTTTTCCAGTTGGTTCAGTAGATGAGCAGTGTTTCGGATGTGAAATAGCACAACGCTGCAGGAAAGTTCAGGGTTTCACACCATACAGAGTAAGGATTTTATAAATAAGCATAGGAATTCTGGATTGGGCTGGAAAATGGAGTGAAACATTTGAATGATGCATTTGTTTCATACAGATTACCTCCCACAATGTCGACATCAAATACACAGGGCTGATTCTCCCCCTTTTTGTAGTTGTTTACTCAAGCCCCCTGAACTCGGACATACAAGCCTGATATTTCTGAGTGGCCCTAGCATGACCACATAACCCACATCCTAATTTTTCCATCAATGAGGGTGCTCGCTTAGACTTTCCTCACATTTCTGTGTTTTCACTCACGGTATTAGCAAGTCTGGTTTGAGCATTTCTTTAATACTGAGAATAACCAGCCAAGGGAGCCTGGAGCCTTCAGCAAACACTGTCCTCGGCAGCCACCGCTGCAGGATCACAGTGGGGAGAAGCGTCGGTGCTGCTGCCGGTTCGGGAGCGAGGCCGTGGGGTCACCCACAGACGGCTGCAGGCGGGTTGACCTTCCCATGCCCACAGCATGGCTGCGGTTTGCTCCCGGTGTGCTCTGGCAAGGGTGTGCTCTGCCCGCGGCGGCTGTGCCCGCTCCCGGCATGCCACGTCACGCGACCATGCACCCCTCGGCAGCCTTCACCCGGTGCCGAACAGCAGGGCCAGAGCCAGGAGGCTGAGATTTGGCAAGGCAACAACCTGTTTAACTGATGTCTGGTTTTGATAAAGACTTTCAGTCCTGTGTTTTGCCATATAGTGCCTAGAGCATTTTCTAGCACCCATACTTTTAGTGTGATTTGTTTTCTAAAGCCTTTTAGTGCATTGTACCAGTGATGTACTGATGAGTCTAAAAGGACTCACTTAACACAATGTGTAATAAACTAGAAAGGAGACGTGCCGAGTAAAAAAATCCAGCAGAGACAGTGAAAAAGCTCTCTATTGTTTAAAGAGGGAAATAGCTTTTATTTTTTAAAAAAGACCTTTTCCAGAAAATATCTTCTTTTTCTTCCAAATGTAGATATTAATTTAAATGTGTAAATAATTTGAGAAGATTTTTTGTTCAACTGCATTTAAGCCGGGATCTTTTGATTCCTGAAGCGTAGTTGTCAGGAGTTTGGTATTCTGTTACAAAAAAGCAAAAAAAGTTAAAAAGTATCTAAAATAGTTTCAAAAAATTTTTTTGTAGAAAAGTGCTCTCAGTAAGCTCCGTCTAACCAGATGCAATTTGTCTTTGGGCTGAGTTTCCAGGCAGCCAGGAAGGTGGCGGGGGAGCCCGTGCACAGCAGGGGAGCAGCTCTGGGCAGATGCTGCCCCCCAAACTGCCAGTGTGGGCTCTGCAGGGCTGCCCAGGGCAGCTAGCTTGCTAATATCAGCGAAGAGCATGCAAACCCACACACAAGAGAGAATGTTTATAGAGGCAGCCTTGGAGATAATCAAATTAAAGGCAGAGATCAGAAGAGTGCTCTACACAACATTTTTGCTTAGCAGTTTGATGATTAGAGCTGAGCACAAGATAACGTGAGACTGTAGTAAGCAGCCAGATCTAGGATCTAGCACAGCAAAGGAATTCCTGCTCAATTCAGGCTTCCCAAGTGCTGCTCCCGTGGCCAAGAAGAGGCAGTGCTGGGGATTTCTTCCCGTGGTCCGACGGGGGCTGGGCTGTGTCCCTTCCTGGGGACAAAATCCCTGCATACCAGCAAGCGTTGCCTGGTCCCATCCCATGGGCATGCGGCCCTTATGGGCAAGAAACGCAGAGTTAAATTTCTGCGATTCTGGGTAGAAATGACACCACACAAACTCCCCCCGTTTTGCTTGCCTTCTGCTTGTCGCTTTCCCATTGGATTTTCTTGGAGGCTGAAGAGAAGCCACCCCTGCCTGGCAGTGCCCCCGCTCATGCACAGTGCCCAGCCGGCGTGTCCGCAGGCAGCCCGTGCGCGTCCTTACACCCCAGCCCAATGAGGGGCTGCTGCAGCCCCTCCTGCTGCTGCCTACATTGTGCCCGTTCCCACGCGCCTCCCGGCTTTTCCGCCAGCGGTGCCCGGGGCTGCCCGCAGCGCTGCTCGGCTCGGGAGGCCCCCAGGAGATGAGGGGTGGTGGGTGATGCCGGCGTGCCCGCTCCTCCCTGCACCGGCTGGGGTGGCTAATTCAGTCCCGGGGAAGGGAAAGGGACTGCCGAGGGAGGGCTAAGGCTTGACTGAGCAGCACTGGGCACTGCCAAGAGCATTTTTTTGAGGCTCAGGGTGGGCTGCTGCGAGGAGGGGGCTTCCTGGTACGTCAGGGGACATAATGGGAAAGGCTGGAGTTAAAGACCCTTTAATTGAGGCCTTCAGAACGGTAAGTATAACACCGCATCGCTCTGTTTAGGGGATTTTGCGTATCTCTACCATCAAGGCTACATTTGTCTGTAGGATTAATCACTTTTTGATCCAGAGGGTTTAAGACAGACAGCTTACTAGGAATGTGCTGCATGGCTCTCCCAGGCTGGCAATTAGCTTTGTTTCTTCATATTGTCTTGTTTATTATGCCCTTCTCCATCTCTTTTTTTCTGACCAGCATGTTAATACACTAATTCATTTTTAATCCATTTTTAACTGTGCTTTTAGGAGACTTTTTAACAGAGGATGTTTAGTAAAAGCTCTATGTTGAATACAGAAAATGAAAAACTCCTGTTGCTGAGCAGAAGAGAGGTTTGTGTATAGATGATGCTGTAAAGAAATCCTTGGAGAAACTCAAAGACATAATTTTGCTCTATTTTAGGGCTTTATCTCTAGACTTACTGAGGTGTGCCTACTTGCCAGAAGGTCATCAAGAACGTGAATTATACCCATTGCCATTTAACTTGAATGCAAACAGGTTTCTTTGGGACATTATTTGTACCTCACATGAAAGAAAAAGCTGTATGTGTGTGTGTCCGCTGAGTTCCCTTCAGATGCTAAGAAGTGATCTCCTGCTTTTGACAGGCTGTTTTCTCCTGCGTATCACTGGCTCTGAATGGCAGAGAAAGCTCATGCCTGTGTCCCATCATGCAGCCTTTCCTCCCATACTCCTAGTCCTTCACTGGCTAGCACAGAAGATGGACGATGTCTTTACCTCCCCTCCTTTGAATGGGGACAAGCAGGAAAGTGTCCCTGAGCTCTAGACCAAAATGTCTGTTGAGGCGGTGGCTGGGAGGTATCCATGTGCAGTTCTTGCATGGGATTGCACACGTATGGGACCTGTGAGCTGCCAGCAAATAACACGACACTTGGCAAAGCCCCTCCAGACCCGGCAGCTTGCTTTGTGGCTGGAACCAACCCAAATGCACTGGAATGCTACCTAAGAGCTCAGAGTTTTTCTGTTTCCAGACATGGCTTTGCCTGAATCTTCTGGGTGACCTCAGTCAAGCAAGTTCACTGCTCTGCGGGAACGATACTGACCACTTTTATACAGCATTTTGCTATGTCCTGAGGACAAGCACAATCTAAGGACTGAATATTGCTGTGTAGAACAGCACATTGTTGGTGTAACTACTGTGTACCAAGCCAAAGCTTATTGAAATACCTGGAAGCTTTGCATTGACTTTGGTCGGTTTTGGATCAGATGCTAAAAGCTGTAAAATTTTTTTGGCTTTCTGAAATTCCCTGTATGAAGTTACTAGCATGGTCAGAGATGGATGCAGCACAAGCCATGCTTTTCTGTCACAGGCAGTTTGTCTTCCTTTTTCTTGGCTCTTCTTTTAATAAATGTAACCTTTCCTCCTATGGCTCAAGCATTGTGTTGAACCACCCCGACAAATGTTCTCAGGTTTTTAAAATATTTGGTATTAAAGAGATCAGGCCAGATGTGTTCTGCTGCCTTCATCACTCTAGGTTGTGTACTCTGTGTTGAAATGATTATTGTCATCACCCGGTGAAAGGCAGCTGATGAAAGACTCTCTCTCCCTCTGATGAGCTATCCATCCGCCCATGCCCAGTGCAGAGTGCACAGGTTTTGTTTTTGAATGATATATTGCCGTGTCAAAGAGGCTTATGTGCTGCTTAAACTTACGCTGGTGAATGATAGAGAGTATGTATTAAACAATCTCATTGCAACGGGAGCTGTATTTTCTCATCTCCAGCTTTGGGAGCGCCACAGCAAGCCCCCCCCACCGTAAGCCTGGCAGGGACTCCTGGAGCAGGGTGTCTGGATACGTCTGTGTTCACGCTTGGGTGTTCATGCTGGACGTTTTTAAAGAAACACAATTGGATACCAACCATTTTAAGTCTTTCTAGAAGGCACGACTGTTCTTTCTGCCCACCCTATTCTGTTGATGAAGGAAACTGTTTTACATGAGGCATTTTGAAATGTTTTGGGCTTGGATATATTTCCTCTAAAAGCTTTTCTGTTCTTAAGTCATGTAGCTTTTGTTTTCCCACTTCTCCCCCTTTTACTCCACTTTATTCCTCTTTTTTTCAATGATTTGCAAGGGTCAACAACAATAGCCAAGAAGGGATAGAAGGGCAAGCTGTAATGTTTTCATTTTGGGTCTATTGCCAGTCTCCCAAACCGCCTCCAAAGGAAGCATTTGATGAGCAAAACATATTAAAAACACAACTTTGCCTTGAGAAAAGTTTTGTATGGAAAATTCAGTTCTCAAAGCCTTCCACACTTCCACAATCCTCCAGTGCATCTGGTAAATTCCAGCGCTGCTGAGCAGAGCCTGTAACATGAATAAGACCTTTCCAAACAGCATGAGAATAATTAAAAAACCCAAGACATAGGCATTTTCTCCGTGTTGTGACACAATCAAATACTTAACCAAAAATAATGTAATGAAAAGTCTAGGTCACAAAATGGAGTACTGCAGTCTGGAAAAATAGTTTTCTGACCTTCTGGATTTCCTCTATTAGAGGACTACTGTGCAGTGAGCAAACCCTATTTCTTACAACAAAGAAATTTAGCAATCTGTGAGGCTATGTCACCTTGCTGGCAGAAACACTGAGCAGCAATAGTGCTGAAAGTCAACACTAATAGCTGACACCAAATTAAACTGCCAGAGTTTGTGTGATGTAGTTCTGTCACCCTTTGACACATTTGATGTGAATTCAGAGGCTTCTGCTGTAAACTCATCAGCAGAGCTCATGACGCATCATCTTTACATATCTGTCCATCCACATTTGTCAGCAACCCGTGTGCCTCAAATGACTCCAGCGATTGGGATATAGATTGCTTTACCTTCACGTATAGTAAATAGAGTGTTTTAACACTTGTGATACCCTCAGCTCTAGCTTTTAACTGACAAAGTCTTGTTAGCTGCACTTCAGCCTTTCTGCGTCCACGCTGAACGCGGTGATTGATGAGGGCTGATTATGGCAGTGGGGTGGCCCATCCCTTCTTAACCTGTGGCTCAAATCATCTCCAGTTTGCCCATGCAGAAGAGCAGCAGGCACACTCCTAAGTGTCTTCATGAAGTGCCTGATTGAAAGGCCACAGCCAATTAGGCTGAGCTGAAACGGACACTTGCAGGATGTCTTTGCATCTCAATTCCCCATGCTGTGCCTGCAGAGAGCAGGCGCTAAACAATCGCACATAGCCCTCACATCTGCTTGCAGGCACCCGGCGGCTCTCAAACCCGGGGGCCGGTGTTTCAGCCCACGAAACACGGCAGGGTGGCTGTGCCCTTGCTCTGCAGCCATGGACTAGGAACGGCCCCAGCAAGCGCTGGGGGTCGGATCCTGATGCAGCAAATGGTGCTCACAAGTGGAAGTTACTCTGCTGAGGCAGTCGATCACCAGTGACAAATATATAATCTGCCCCCAAAATAACATGGCATTTCAAAACACAAACAACTGCCCCCACCTTCTCTCCCTGAGCAATCTGAAAGGGATTTCTAATATTTATTTTTTCTCTAAACCAGCTAGTGTTATTGTAGTTTCAGATTGATGCCTTTTGGTTACCAGCTCCTAATTTTCCTGTTAATTTTGGACTTACTGAAGTAATGAAAGCAGGTCCCCTCAGATGACAACGAATCCCTGCTGGGGTGCATGTGAGCGCTGGAGTTGATGTGATGCTCTGAACAATGATGAAGAGAGACTCCGCAGATCTGCACCATGCTTGTGTCTCCCCTATGGACCAGAAAGGAAAAGGGCCTGCAGTTTCTCTTTATGTCTCCATGGTATTTAATATACTTGCTAGCTTCAATAGCATCTTATTTGCCCCATCTTGCCCTAGAATATTTAACATCTTGAGTCTTTTTCTTCCACTGACTAGCTTTACTATCAATGCAAATTACTATGGAGAGAAAGCTGTATTTAGACACACAGGACAAACAAACAAACTAAACAAGAACAATAAATCAGGGGTTTTTTTATAAGTCTATTTTATAAGTCTATTTTAACATATGGTTTAAAATACTAGCCTCATAAGGTAGTATGCATCAAATCATATTTATTGAAGTGTGAGCTATAACAGAATGGGAATAGAAACATGATGTCCTACAAGAAAAGCCACTCTATTTTCACCCTGTATCTCCAAGTCTTCTGGTTATATAATACCGGCATAAAAACATTGTGTAGCATTCCACGTTCCAATAACCCTTAGCACCACTAGAATTATCTCCAAAAAAAGGTCATGGAAGATTTCCACCTTTGGAAGAAGACTGTGAATCTTGTCATAGGGTGGGGGAGAGCAGTTCAGACTGAACCCCGCAACATCTTTTTCCTATAAAGTATTAATGTATGTCAATAATAAAACTTGCTGACAAAAAGCAGGGAAAAAAAGTTTGCTGATTTTTTTTACATTTGCTCTTAAGAAGTCTAAACTGGGAAACTTTGCAAAAATTTTGAAAAAAAAGTAAAAGCTTTAAAAATATTTCCCAGCAGCTTCCACTGCTGCTTTGTAACCCGCTCTGCTTGGAAACTGCCGCACAGTGCCGCTCGGCTTGTGTGAACGAAGCAGTTCGACCTCTCAGACCCAGCACCTGAGATTTAATTTGATGTCCTAAACATCATGCTCTTGTCCTCTAGAAATGTCTTTTCCTTGTTATAATTAGTTTCAAGGTCTGCAAGAACTGAGTATGTCATTAAAACACAATTTGGAGCAGCTAATTCTCTCCCCACCCCCAGCGCAGAGCGGCTCCCGTAGCGGGTGCATTAGGAACACCGGGGTGGCCAGGGAGAATCCGGGGCGGCCGAATCGATGCAGCTAAGAGACACGCACCCGCAATCTGCATGCAGCCTCCAGCCCACCGCATGTTGAGGCATCTGACGCTCACTCCGTGCACAAAGGGGATTGTAATGGAAACGTTGACAGCTCTTAATAATTATGACGCTCCTAGACATCTCTGTAATTGCTGTACAGAGGCTTCTGGCATGCAAACAATATTAGGGTCCATCTTGTGCCTGACTTGTTTTATCTGCCTGTGTGGCAAAGCTCCTGGGGACAGGAAACCATAGCTTCTCCTTGCGCATTTAAAACACTAGTTGCTCTCTCAGCAGTTTACAGTTACTTACTAACAGCAGTGGCAATTGGGCTAATTCAATGCTTGTTTCGATTTCCAGAATTCCTGTTAATAGACTGTAGAGTCAAGATGCCCAGTGCAAGGTGCTTGATGGACTAGAGCTTTTTCTGCAGTGTCCCAAGGAGGAGAAACGTGAAGCCTGCACCTACAGGAACTATTTATAAATGCACCTGACTTTGGCTTTCATCTCGTTCATCACTGGGACCAGGGCTGCTTGTCCTTTCTTGCACCCTCCTGGCTGGCAGCAGAGAAAGATAATTCCCCATCCGCAAAGGGGCTTGTCCCTTCTGTATTTGGCACTTTCCAAAGTAATGAACGATATAAGTCTTATGAGTACATTTTATGGCACTCTTGGTCAGGTGAAGGTTTAAATTAGACAAGTTAAAATGGATCATGAGATGCAAAGCAGCCATCTCTATTATTATCTGGACTACGGCCAGTACACCACAGCATTTCTGCAACTGCACTGCTTGTATGGAGAATAATTACCTGGAGATAACACTACATGACAACCAAAAATAGAGCAACTAAGCAACAGTCCCCCGCCTCCCCTTAAACCTCACCTCCAAATGCTGAAACCATTGGTGCAGTAAAGGGTACAACTTGTGTAAAAGCAGGTGGTGGTGACCAGGGAAGTGATGGGGCCCAGGGAGGTGTTTTCCACATAGCCTACAGCTCTCAGCGTAGTAACATTATCCTGCATTTTCTTCTCCTTGGACGCAGTCTCCAACCTAAACCACGTTAGCCCAGTAACATGTGTCACACTGCTGGGGTCCCACCGACCTCTGAAGTAATTGAATTTAGACCGGTGCCCAGTTGGGAGCACTTGGGTTGTGTGCATGGCAGATGGAGGGCTTCACAGCCCCATCAGAGAAATATTAGACAAAGTTATTTAAATAAGTTCTCTGGATAATTAGATATTGTAGCACCCTCTTCTGGCTCTCTGCATTCCCTGGGTTGTTACCGTCTCTCCCCTTTGAGACCATTTGGCTCACACGGATTTGCTGGTTACGGTTTCGGAGCCACATCGGTCCCGATCACCTCCCACTTTCTATAACCTCATGGATTTCTAGGAGAAAGACTCATCAAACTTGTCTTTCCCCCACCGAGTCCTCTCACAATTAACCTTTTTGTGCAACCTTTTTTGAGCAAAATCCCTTTTCTTTTTTTTTAGTTGGTGATCATGGAAAAAAACCCTGACTTTGCACATTTATGTGGTTCTGACCTTACCACTACAGAGAGGGTTACCACAAAACCATGAAATCGGAGGGAGGGCTCCTGAGCGAGGAGCAGGGACTGCTGCAGCTCGTGGTGGCTCGAGGGACGTGGCAGCCTCGGGGAGCAGCAGAGCAGGGAGGGCCCCCACCACCCACAGCCGGGGGCCTTTGCACAGGTTTTGGGGGGTGCTGCTTCCCCCCTGATGTCCTCCCTGTGAACCCAGAAACAGGCAATTATAACTCATAATGTGGGTGTGCAAAATTCCCTCTAAGAGCTAATTAACTGTGAGGACTAATATTTCTGTTTTAGGGTCCACAAATGTCATTATACCATTATAAAATAAACTCTTGAAAAATAATTCACTTTTAAAATAATACATTGCTTTCCTTTTATCCAATAGGTTAAAGTACTTTGTTCCTTGGTACCAGCTTTAAATATTTCATGTCAGGGTGAAAAGCAATTTTTTAATTATATTTTTAATGCATCTGACCATATTTCGTAATGATACATTTTGAACCCAACTTGTAAAGGTGTCAGAAGAAAATATGACTATTCCATAGAAATATCTGGACCGTAAGAACACAGTTGAAATAACATAGTGCTTTTCAAAGTGCCAATTATTTATTTTAACTGTGATATTACATCTGTCATTAGCACCATGTGAAATATTTGATGTGTTATTAGGAAAGTTTCAAATTCACCCGTTTCAACACTCACAGAATTTGCAGGAACACAAGGTACCAGGTTATGGCTCCTCTGAAGCAGGTCCGGTGGCAAAAATCAGCCTTAAATCCATTTTAACTAGTTTCCCTTGCTTTCTCCCTTCAGGTGACAAAGCCACCCCTGCCTGCCCTGCACCGCCCCACATCTTTTGCTTTATTCCCTCAGGGCACCAGGCAGGTCAAACGCTGTGTAAGTGGAAAGGGGATTATCTTTGCTTTGCAGGCTTAGCAGATGAAGAGTGGGAATCATCCCCCCGTCCCCCTAGCAGCAAGCCAAGAGAGGGGCTGGGAGCTGCAGGAGGAAGGTGCTATCAGCACCCAAGGCAGCAGTGGGGCTGGCAGAGGGGTCCTTGCTTGCATGGGTGCACCGTGGCCTCCCCGGGACCCACAAAACAGCTGTTTCCTGGGGCACTGCTGCTGTGCGTTGGTGTGCTCTGAGCCCGACAAGGTCACGGACCTCCTCCCTGGGCCTTGGGTTCACGGACTGTCATTTTTAGTGCCAAGACTGCGTGTGGGCAGGGAACATGGCAGCAGGTTTGGCCGTGACTGAGGACTTTTCCAAATACCACCGAGGTGACTGGCTGCTCTGCAGCATCTCCCCTGCCAGCACGCACCTTGCATGATTGTGGGCTGCAGGTCAGGTTGCCTACGTGGAGCTGGGAACACTTGGCACATGTTACCTGTACTAAACTCTGCTGATTTTTTGAGGCTGCAGCTTCATTTTGTCTGTCTCAGCCTCATTTCCATAGGGCAACCCATGTCTCCTCACTCCCTCCTTGCAAAGGCAGCAAAACTATTTGAGTTATTTTTTTCCATTTTGGCTGCCTGGCTCAAGCTGTGGGGCTTTAAAAAACCCTTAAATCACAGCATACTCATAGATCAGTGATAACCACTGCTCTGACAGCAACAGGAGATCGTAGTGAGCGTACCAAGGGGACACTCATGCAGCACCCAAGAAAAATGTATTCCTACCAGGGGGATGCTCTGAAGCTGTGAACGAAAATACAGCTTCATCACTCTCCTGAGTACAGAGTCAGTGGGAAAAACCGCTTAGATGCTTGGCAGTCAGACAGGAAAACGAGTGCCTCTTGGAGAGCAAAAGAAGAGAGGACCAGGATGGAGTACGATGAGGTTTTGATCAGCACAAGAAAAACAGTAGCAGTAGCTTCTTCAGCTATGGGAAAAAAGAGGATTGCAGAGGATATTACAGATTCAGATCTTTGTTATTTATACCCTGAAACTTGGACTTATCCCAACCCTAAGCTAAATCAGAAGTCTCTGGCACTTTGTATTTCCTTAACACTTTCTGTGCCCAGCTCCTCAAGCCTCTTAAAAACATCTCTTTGAAGTAGGACTCAGAGGTAGTACTTACTCAGACCTTTGGCTCAGTACTGGTGCTCACTCAGCACAGATCACTCATCAGCCCGGTTTGGTGACTGTTTTTTGGCATATTACGCTGATTACTCAGTATAGCTTATACACCTAATATGCCTAGTTGGGGTGCTATTCCCACCTGTTTCCCTCAAGAGGGTTTGGTGCAGACCTGTTTTGTCATTTCTGCCTCAAATGTTTCCCTCCATCCTTATACCACTCAGTATACCTCCTTGCTGGGTGTGTGATCCCCACAAGCCATTGCTAGAGGAGCACAGCTGACCAGGAGGTTGCTGTCTTAATAAAAGGAGCAGCAGCCTCCAGAAGCATGATACTTTCTCCTTTTCAGACAAACATCTCTTTCCCCATTTATGGTGGACCAAAGGTCGAAGATAGCTGCTCTACCACTTCCACAGATCTGCTGAAATTTTATGCCCTGGATTGCTGTCAAGTTTAATGTTCTCATTTTATATAATGAAATAGCAATTGTTCCAGCTCTGCAGCCTGAATGAATTCACACTGAAAAAGATTGAAAATTTTAGGTGAAATTTCATGAACTGCTCAGACCTTCAGCTAGTGAGCGGTCCTACATTGGATTAAAAGCAGAGATAAGCAGTATTTACTTGGAAAACTGAGCACCAGACATACCTGGAGAATTCTTTCTGAATCTAATATCAATGCATTTGAGAGGAAACCATCAGAATATTTACCCTTTTGTACAGCTTCATCGACCTTTTCTCAACCTCTTGTTAGCTTTTCCCTTTACAGGTTTTTGGTATAGATCCTTGGTTATAAGTCTACGGTTCTCTGACATGTTATTGCTTCGTAGAAAGGAAGGTCTTTTTGTTTTACACTTTTAAAATACAAAACCTCAAAATAATTGCCTCTTCAGTAGTATTTTTACATAAGCATGGTTCCATTGACAAAACTCCCATTGACTTTGATAAGTACAAAAACCACAGTTGAACTTTAAGGAGAAAACATTATTATGCCTTAAAGGTGACAGTCTGATGTTCACAGCACCTTCAAACCTGGTAGAGCCGATGGTTTACCTAAAGGCCAAACACACGTCCCTTACGGTAACGAGTCACAGCTCAGGGCTGCCTGGAGGCCCCTCTGAAACACCTGAGGACAATTTCCAGCACTTACAAAGTGAAACAACAGCTGCTGAGTTACTCCAGAGGTTTTTCATATGGTTTATTTTATAATTGCTGTGAACAATCCCAGAGGAGCCCTGCTTTTCACCCCGGTGGGGGAAGCAGCACCCGAAGGTCTAGCTACATTTGCAGATCTTGACGTTTTTCTTCATTCCCCTCCCGGCAAGTGGAAACTGAGCTAAATCTAAAGGCACAAGGTGTAGCTATGATGCTGAAGCAGAGCCGATGAGCAGAAAATGCAGAGCCCCAGAGTTACCTTTGGTCCCTCTGAATTTACTTGCATGTCCACAGCAGTGCTAGGGGTCACAGGTTCACCACTGCAGCACCAAACCTGCTGCAGAGCTGTGCCTAAGCCCGTCCCTGGGGTGTCAAAGTAGCTTATGCTGCACTAGGAAGAGAGGAAGAAAAATGTCTCCGTGACTAGTAAGTCTAAAATCTGTATTATTGTCAAAGAAACAATAGCAGCATCAGCTGCTGCTCCTGCCCAGGAGCGGAGCCATGTCATTAGCAGCGCAGGGCAGGGGTACCTCTGGGGGAGGCAGTGATGCCTCCGGCACCACATCCCGTCTCCTCCACAGCCTTGGAAGGCAGCGGCAGCAGCAGCCAAGTTTGTGGGGCAGAGGCATGGGAGAAACCAGCCGGTGGGAAATGCCTTTCCTTCTTCAAAGGACACCATGAACAAACTCATCACCAGCCACTCTGGAAAACACAGCGGGCCTTGGTGCTCCTTTAGCTCTTATTTAGCTGGCAACTTGCCTTATGCTTTTCAGAAGACTGTTAGTGGCCATATTTCCAAGTGGCCTCGTGCTGCTGATTGCTGCTGCCATGCTTCAGACACGTTTGAAATGTCCTTATTTGAATTATGACTCGCAACAGCTGTATTTACAATGGTATACTTCCACCTTCACTTTCCACAATCAATATTGTTAACAGGGATAAAGCCGTGGAGGGATAACAGAAAATATTTACTCATTTCTTTCTGTGCAGTCTTCCCCCGCCCTCCATTACCACATCCCTGATCTCACTCACCCTCCGGCGAGGGTTGCGTCTCATTGCTGGACGTGGGCAGCGTGTCGGCGCTGCCTCTGGCAGCACGAGCATGGCCGCAGCTGGAAGAGGTGCTCCCAAAGGACCAGGACCTTTCCCTCGGACGCTACCCCTGGCCATGGGGCCTCCCATGTTCCCTTACACCTTACAGGAGGGCTCGCCAACAAGCACCACCCATCTTCCTGTGCCTCTGGGTGCCGGTGGGCACTGCCGGGCGGGGGGGCAAGTGGAGGGCAGGGGCTCACCCACAGAGGGGTGCTGCTCACTGGGCTGATGCTTGGTGCCACCTCTTCTGCCATCTGCCAGGGGACCGCTCTGCCCACTGCACATCTGGCTGTGGCACCCTGTATATAACTGCGCTGCGTAAAGGCCATGCGAGTCCTTCCCAGATATTCTGGTAAGGCTTTTCAGACCAGACTTATCTGATGTAAACTGATGCAGCTCCATCAAGTCAACAGAGTGATGTTGTATAGTAGCTAAAGCCTTCACTTGTTAGTTTTTATAACTGAATATACAACTCTTCCAATTTCAGGTAACGGACACCTCCATTTCCACATTGGCAAGGGGTTGATTTACTCCAATAAATATTGACCAGCTGTGATGAAGCATTCTTATTATCAGGATGTATTGATATAGCACAGATATATCGATGGGGTTTCAGCTCAATGTTGTATAAACATTTTACAGTGACATATTTTGAACTTATGCTGACTTGCTTCTGAAAATATTTGTGCTGGTGAGGAAGCTGTGAGCTCACGTGGTTATCTCTGACATGGCAAGGGCTGGGAGGATGACCAAAGATTCACTAGAGTTTCAGGCTGTTATCAGTTGTTTTGCATGTACAAGCCCACGCATGGGTTAGGAGTCTGTTTGCAGTGGGGACCCACTTTCAAAATTTGCCCCATAAATTGTCCTTCATTCTATCCATTGATAAATAATGAGTTACTGAAGCCTAAAATTGTCTCACCGATTTGTACAGAAAGGTTGTTTTATTTGCTTTTCATAAATTTCAATATTTGTATTTTGTTCCTCCCAAGGGCTGCGTGGTGGAGCCGGGGACTCACGCCTCCTGCCCACGAGCAGACTGATATTTCAGTTCCAAAGCACGCTGCTAAGATAGCCTTCTCCCCCCTTGTATTTGTGAAATAAAATCCATGAAGTTGCAGTGTAAAAGCACTCTGAGATGACAAGCAGAATGGTATGTAGAGTAAAATATGGGACCTAAATTGTTTTAAGCACTTTTTTTTTTTCCTGAGAGCAAGATTCTTAAAATGACCAACTAAGCTACCAACCCCTTAAGGAGCAGGGGCACTTTCACAGGAGTCATCAACCTGGGCAAGGCATTGGCGAGAACCTTGGGCTGCGTCTGTCTCACTACACAAGTGCACTAAATACTGGAGGAGGAACAGCCTATTTTTAAATCACTGTAATAGGTGAATTTTAGCTGCTCATTGGCGAGAGGCAATTCTCTAATCCCAGAAGAACCAGTATCATCTGAGCTGTCAGCAACTGGCAGGCGGGATGGATTGCGCCTCCAGCTGTCAGGCAGCACTACAAACCTTGCGGTGGACTTTCCTCTGTGACGGCACGTTGGCATGCAGGATCCCTAAACTTTTCTGAACTTGTTTGGTTTAGCTTGATTAACAAGCTCAAGTATTCGTAAAGCTGAGGCCTGCCATTAAGGAGGCGATAAGCCATAATTTGTAATAAAAGAGCTACCTTTTCCAATTGTCTTCAGCTGAAGTGGAGAGTCCCCATAATGATTTATTGCCTTACTGCCAGGCTCTTGATAAGTGGACACCAAATGGCTCCTCATTACTCAAAAGCTCCTCTGATTTCTTGAACCAAAGTCCTTTCCAAGCTCCACTTAGTCCACTTTCCTTCCGAAGAAAATGAATCAAGGCCCTTCTCTCAGTAGCCTATAAACTATTTTAGCATAAAAAATATCATAAATGAGAAAGGAGAAAATCTTGTTTGCTAAAGGGCTGCTGGATGAACTGCCTCTTGCCCTTTTGATAGCATCTTTGAAATGGAAATGGCCAGCTGCCTGACCTTCTGTTCAATGACCCTTTTTGTACAAAGTCAAATTGCAGTGGCTTCACAGCAGCAATTCACCTATGGACATAAACTAGATTTCAGGGGGGTATGGAAGAGGAGGCTTCTATCTGCAGTTTCTTTAGAATATTTCTTCCGTGTTAGTGTTTCCTATATACACATCAAGAATCAAGCTTATAAAATAAATTACTGTTCATAAAAGGAATTTAGAATTTTACTTCAGTAGCTTACATCTCTCTACTTTTTTACATTATGGATGTAACAAGCCTTCTTTAAAAACCGTTAATCAAAAAGATTTAGTATGTGAACAGTACTACACGCAATTTTGAAAAAAATTCTATAATCAGTTATTGGATTGCAGCATTAATTATTTAACTCATTTTATTACAACTCATGGAAAAAATATAATTCTAAGCAGGATGAAAGATCAGCAAAAGCAAAATAAGAGAAGAAATATCATATTTTTTGAGACTTAGGTGCCCAAATTTAGAAATTAGCTGCCCATGTGAGACGTCCAAGTATTGTGAAAACCGTCTTCCCCGTCCAATTTACACCCTTACAGTTTAGTTTATCCTGTGATACAATTGCTTTTTAAGAGCAGCCATTCTTTGTTAAATGTATTTGCCAAATTCAAACCCAGCCTTCCAGCTGGGGTAAATCGCTCATGCTCTATTATACCAGCTGAGAAGCTGTCCGAGGAGGTTTCCCAGATATTCATAGAAACATAAGACTCGGGGCGCTTGTTGGCAGGATCCAGGGCCAGCGTGGGCCACGGCAGGGTTTCCCTGGCTGGGAATCTGGTCCTTTGCCTTGCACCACCGTCACAGTGACTCATCCTTTATCTTTTGGCTCCACGGCTGCCTCTCTGCCAAACATCATCCAGCCAAAAAGAAAAAGAGGGGGATGCGTTTTTTGAAGCAGCACATTTAGCAGTATTTCAACTTCATCTAAAATTATACCTGGATCATGTAAGCATAAGCAATCATTCATAGCTGTCAAAAAAATTAGACCCTTAAGGTAGCTAGTACATTTTCTGATTAAAGAACAGCCCTGATTGTTGTTTTACAGCTAACAGCTGGTATGTTAAAGCTAAAATCTGAGTGTCAATTAATTCTGTAGCAGATCAGCTGAGAAAGACAACTGTGCGCAAGCATATGGTCATTGCAGGAATAAGGCTGCTGAAAGCTGAGGGTGTTTGATGGTTTCAGCCTGTCACTCTTCACTTATGATATTGTAAATGAGGCTAAAACAGTTTAATTCGTGTAACTGGCAGTCAGAAGGAGTGTTTAATTGAGGGAGAGGGGAGGGCTGGCAGCACTGGCAGGTTCTCCTGTGGTTGCTTGATGCGTGGTGGATTGTGCCCAGTGGCAAGTTGCCCAGTCTTGTAGCACGCACAAAACCAGTTCATAATTACACCATAATTCAATCTGAAGTCTTGTTTCCAATAAGCCCCTCATGAAATTAGTATTCTACCCAGCGGCAGCCCAGGCAGCCACCAGCCCTGCTACCTCGGGATGCGGCATGGGAGGGAGCCCGCAGCCAGGGTGAGTGCCTGTCACTCTTGGCGAGAGCATAGTGGTGGCCAAGGGGAAAGGCCACCAGCTGGGACCCTGACACGCTGCCGTTGTGCCCCGTCCTCTTGCTCTTTGGCAGTGGGTAGACATGGCTTTCCTGTTTGGGATACACTAATGGCTTGGAAATTTTCTAGTTGATTGGTTAAAATGCAGCTTTTAAGGAGAAGGAAAACAACAAGCAAAATGAGTAGACAGAGTACAGAGTAAGAGATGGCCTTCCTTCTGTTCCTGCTGGCATGGGTTAAGCCAGGAGAAGTTTCAAGACATATTCTTGGGCCCCAAAGTTCAAAGGAGCATCTGTGCATTTGCTTAAGTTTTAAGCATGTGCTTATGTCCATTGCTACACAACAGTGCTCTCAAATCATGTGGAAACTCTGTCAAATCCAACCAAATGAATTTTCCTATAACATCTTGTAGAAGCTGTCAAATGTTTTATCCAAAAAGAGTTTTAGCTGAAATTCAGGTTCATGATTTTAGAAATACCATCCTCAGAATTACCACCTGGCTGTATTTTGATTTTTCTTTTAAACTTCATTTTCAAAATTAAAGTTTGAGTGGCTGCAGCTCCATGCTGCCAGAAGCTCCTCCGGCTCAGGGGGAGCCTCAGCAGGTCGGCACCTCTCGGGGGCCAAGAAGGGATGCTCATCCACCTGCTGTGCTTTCCTTCATAACCCCCAGCCTCGCCTGTGCTGTCTCATCTCTCCTTTTTTTTCACACAGCTGGGGGAAGCGGAGCTGCCTCTCTTTTCCAGAGAAACCCTGTGGTTAAGGCAGAGGGAGACCTAGGTTTCTCCTCTTCTGCCTGAAAGGCTTGTGTACAGGGCTGTCATGGCTACTGAACTGTACTCTTCTAGGGGAAAAGCTCATGGGGAGGCCAGGAGAGAAATCGGTCTTCGCCCCTCCTGTTGAGAAATGCAATTTGGAAGGGTCCCTGGAGGCAGTGAGAGCAGCAACAAGCCCGACCATCTTGCTGAGAGAGTAAGGCACTCACCTAGGAAGCAGGACAGGTCCCGCTGGCCGTGCACTTCATCCAAGGACTGATGTAATTAAAAAAGACACAAGCAAATAGTCATCCGATGTTACTTCTTGTATAAAAGTATCTGAAATACTACTGACAGAGAAGGAAGTGTCTTTTCAAGTCCCATATGTGAAGGACTCTAAAATGGCCAAGAAGCATTTCACAGATGTTCAGAGGAAAATAAAAATCCCTCTCTGAGCTGAGAACAAGGATGAAATATTTAGACCAAAGGTTAGTGTCCTCCCATATATATAAACTTCCCGGGTCACCAGCTGTTAAGATAAAAATGTTTCCTCCATAGTGGAGCCCCACGAAGCTGTAGCACTGCTGCATTTACAGGAGAAATAGCAAAAGGGGGAAGACATGTTCCTGAAAGGAGTCAAAACACAGACTCGGAGATACCCAGAGAGCAGAGCATGAAGGCAGGCTCAGGCGCGTGTGCATGGCATGGCCAGCGCAGAGCGGCCCAGGGCAAGGAGCAGCACTGGCCCCTGGGCAGAGGCAGACGGGGGTCCCGCTGCCCCTCCGCAGTCCTGCACGGCCACGCGCCCCCTTGCACTGCCCCGGGCTGGTGGCAGCCTCGCCCACGGGGCTTCTCCCAGGCCAGGTGGGAGGAAAAATTTCAAAGCACAAACCGTGTTGCAGAATAAGGCTGGCCCCAGTGTGCAGCTCCCAGGAAGCTGAGCAGCTGTGTGTCCATCGCTCCAAACTGAGAAGAATTTTTAGAAACTTTTCCAGAGAAAGAGCAATTTTTTTTTCCCCTGTCTGGAGCTTGTCCCCATCACCACTGCGTGTGGGCAGCTCCCAAGGAAATGCCCAGCACCCCACCTGTGCGACCCACTCGGTTGGGGGGGAACCCCCAGGAGGGACCCCCCCGCAGCCATCCCCACAATCCAGCATCCAAGGACAGGCTTGCCAGGAGCTACCAGGCATTACCTCCATAGCTACAAAACAAAATGGTTATGCTTCCTTTTCGTCCATACTATCCCAGCGAACATAAGGCTAAAATAACCATGCCAGTGCCTTGTTTAAAATGAAAATGGCAGCACTTTTTCATTGGGAAGGTCTTTTATCATCTCCCTTTTCACCAGTGGCACCATGACAGTGAAAATCAGTTAATGCAATCCTCACAAATCAGCACTAACCCCACAGATGCCAGGAACCTTTGACAGAAGAGCTCCGTACCCTGGAGGAAGTTACCTAATTCCTAAAGGTCTTTACAAGTTCAGCACTCCCTGTTGTTTCTGCACAGTAGCAGTGCAGGATTAGGGGCACAACATAGACACCACCGCAGATAGAAGTGCTGTGCTAATACCTCTCTGAAAATCATCTGTTGGCTCCGCTTAAAGTCTAGGGCTCCCAGGTTAAGGAACAAACACTGTTGTACTCAGATTAAATATGTTTATCTCCCAAAAAGGAATAATTATGGAATCCCAGATTAATTCAATTATTTTAGTTAAAATAACAAGCTGAATCCTGCAGTGCAGCTTAACCAGACTAATGAGCACAACAGCGAGGATGAGCAGAGCGCTAGCTAGGGGGAAGGAAAAAGTCGTTCAGAAACCAGTGTGAGAACACGCAAATAAAACACCTACCAGGTTTTATGCCTTGCCCTTACAATCATTGCCTATGCTTTGAGGGATTCTGCAATGCACAATTGCGTATGCACCCTTATTTTCTCCCAAACAGCTGACTGTTTGTTTTTAATGACAGAAGTGTCATGTAGACCATAGCATATGGATTGAGGATGCCGCTTCTATATTTTTCTGCTTGTTGCTGTTTTTTCTGGGTTGTGAATATTTTAAAGCACATGCCAACTCTTTGCCTCTGAAAATCAATGGAAGTTTGGCTGTTGACTTTAACAGAGCTGGATCAGATCTGAAGGTCTGTACCCCCCACCCCCTTTTTAAATAAGTGGGCATTTTATAGGATAATGGTCCTGGAGCATATTGATTGGCCTCAGCTAGGCTGTACATTGCCCTCACTGGAAAATGTAAAACCTGTAATGGGCTGAACACAATAGGGATGTGACTGACACGTGCCGAGGGCATTTTGGGGCTTAGGGCTGCCGTCCACTTAGGGTGCTGCGGCAGTGGGGGCATCACGGGGGACACCCGAAAGGCCCAGCACGACTGCACTGCACAGAGCACAAATATCCATAAACCTGCATCTGCCCTGCAGGGATGGTGACCCCCATGAGATGGGCTTTGGGCCGGTCTGTGAGGACAGTACACAAGGCTGTATGTTTTCCTGCCCACGCCGGGGGGACAGTGCCCACGCCGGGGGGGACAGCACACCACACAAATGCTGCAGGATGCAGCAAAATGGCGACGTGGAAAAATATCGACACCATTTTGTCTTACTGCCTTCTTTATGGATCAGCAGCATTGAATATTACTATGACTAAGGTAATTATGGAGAGACCTGTGGGGTTATGCAGAGATGGTCTGAGCCCTAGAGAAGTGCTGATGAACTTGTCAGCCATATGCCAACCTCATCACCTCCTTAAATCAGCCCCTGCCTTGGCCTGTGGCTTGGTATCCGTATTTGTTGCTCTGTGCAAAGAACATTCAAATCAGAACCACTGTCCTGGAAAAAAATCTTTCCGATATAACAACTGATGATGTGAGCCCACGTCAGCAGTAGCCTCTTATTGACCAGTGGGGGTTTTGGATCAGGCCCTCCCCTGTGGTCATTTCCAGAGGCAATTATCCTGATAGCTCCTGCTTTGCCTTCTGTCACGTAGTGCGATTGCTCTGGGGCTGGCCAGGCTACCGCGCTCTCCTGGAAGCCATTTCCCTTCACTGAACTTTGATTGTGAGGAATAGGTTATTGTCCGGGGTTTGAAAAGGAGACCATGCATGAACCCTTGTCGGATCAAGGCGCTGGCTCTTTTCATAGTCAAAACCAAAACAAAACACAGTTTTCTCCCAATGCCTGCATATGATTGCAATGCAATCTACACGTGCGTGCCTGTTCATCTGAATATGGGAATATGCTGTGCGAGACTATCTGCTGAAAAACATCATATATTACCTACTGCTTCCGAGACTTAAAAGTCTGCACACATGGCAAATAAAATCTCAGTTTTTCAGACATCAGAGGAACTTTCCTTTTTTTTTGTAACCTGACTTCACCCCACTTAAAATAATATTTTAGGTACGGTATTAATGAAAAGCTACTGTCATGAAAGCAGAGAACGTGTCAGCCAGTGTAATAAAGGTAATGTAAAAATCATAGAAAGTTGATGTGTGACATGTACTAGCCCTATTACACAGGCTGTGCACGCACGTGCATGATATTCAGGACACCCTCTTATCAGGTTTAATTATATTAGTACCCACTGCTCATCTATATCCTGTATAAAAGCAGCAAGGCAATCATTAGAAATAAGTGTCACAAGGAAAAGCAGAGAGCGGAGCACAGCAGTGGCTTCTCTCTTGCGGTTTGATTTGACATGTCTGCATAAACACATATAGGATAATTCCTTATTGTTTTATTTCAGGTAACAAACAACCAAAAAAACCCCAAACCCAAAATAATTTGATCACATTTTTTCTATAAAAGAAGAAGCTGAACTACTTATGGCTACAAAGACGGAGGAGATTGTATTAAAGGACTGTGAATCTGGACCTCTTTGTTGTGTTCGCAGGGATTTTCAGGGTGATTTAGTGTGGATTGATTTGCAGTTTATTCTGCAGCCATTGTTTGTAATGTGCTTTGCAAGCTCATGTACTCTGAACCTTAATTGTTCTAAATTAAACTATGGGGACCAGACAGAACACATTTCAATCAGAATTACAAAATATTGCACCAAATTCCTTCGGGATACATAATCTCTCGCTATGTCTGCAGTGCTTGTATACATGAAGGAGGAGTGAGAAAGCATATTTAGGAAGACATTTTACTATAATTTAATTTACCCTTTTCCATTGGTAAAGCAAACAAGGATAGGGATATTGGCAGAAACAAGCAAGCGAAGTTGTTGTGAAGCTGCCTCACAGTGGTGTTTTTTGCACCCTGCTTAAGCAACTGCCTGTGCATAATTCTCTGTACAGGGCATGGCAGGTAGAAAAGTGCTGCCAGCAGTGAACAGCTGGGTACTGACTGGGATCACAATGACTTGGGCAGGGTATAGAAGGTAATAAAAGCTTACTTGGCTAGCACGGGAGAAAGGAGCAATATAACTTGCATTGATTTGAGCAATTCTGGGCGAAAGCTCAGATATCAGTAGGGTTGGAGCACTTTTAAGCCAATATGCCTTTAGTGAAAGAGCTCTGTAATATTTGCTTGAAAAATACCTTTGTGTATCCTTGCTAGGACTGACCTGGCTCTTGGAAAGTTGGCAGCCAAGGAAAACTTTTTTTTTTCTCTCTTTTTTTGTCCTTCAGATGATTGCTTCCCCAGCTGAAGTTCCTCTGAAGAACCATAGAGAGGCTTTTCTGATAAAGAAATTATACATGAAGATATAATTTGGGAGGAAAACACTTAGTGAGGATGAGGAGTGTGAGAATGCAGGAGGGGTGGCAAAAGCAGGAAGGGATATTGGGGAAGAGCAGGTGATGCCAGCATAAAACTCATGGCCATACGGAAATGATAGCTCAGGACAGCTCTGCCACACGGAATCAGATGTCTGGCCTGCACGAAGCTCTTCTGCTTAGGGTATCAAAGCCCTGATAGAAGTTTCCTTTTCTATTCAGCACTAGACTGGGTTAAAATTATAAAAGAACTGTTTTTTGAGATTACCGGCAGAAAATTCTTTCTGTGCCCCTGTCCCAGCAAGGCAGAGGGCAGCTGCTCCAGAGGCCCACGGATACCTCAGCATCCCATGCCTGGAACAGGGTCATCATAACTTTGGGCTATATTCTGCATTGCTATTTGGGTGATTTGAGCTGGGACCTCCCAGCAGTGGGGTATCTCAGCAGCTTTGGGGGCAGAAGAAATGTCAGGATGCCAATCTGCCCGAGGCTGCACTCCAAGGAGACCACCTGAGCCTCCCTGGGGTGGGCGGAGGGGGAAAGAGGGGTCTCCCCAACTCATGGGACAGATGGTGTCAGAGCTCCTGAGATGGTCGCTGAACAACAGTGAACTTTTGCGGCAGAGGTAAGGAAGGAGATGTGACGAAGGACAGAGACTGACAAGCCTTGGCCCTGGCTGAGGGGTCAGGTGCTGTTTACATGGCCAGTCCTTGGAAGGCACCATGATTTTGGGGTTGGAATTCAAGTCCTTTCCGAGCTCACAAGTATCAGTGCCTCTTCCTGTCACTTCCAGTCTAGAGAAATACGGATCAACTGAACAGCAGCTTGACAAGCTCTGGAAAGTCACAAGTGATTTGTCAGAGCTTTTTCGCTGGGTGGTCACTATGAGCAAGAGCGTATTTAGGCACCGTATGTGTCCCTATTTATCGACTGCACCTGTGCTTCCATGCCGAGCCTGAAACAAACCCGCTCATACTCAATTTAGCATAGCAGTCTGAATTAGTTAATTTTAGTCAGTCGGTGATTGTTATTGCTAAGATCCACCACTATTCTGCATTGCACAGGCATTAAAATTAGTGTGAAGATTGACAGCCTTTTTCCGGAAAGAATAAAAGTATCTGCACATTCATGATGAATATAAACAGAAAGGTCAAGACTCAAAACCCAGCAGTCACCTATATAGTCTCCAAACAGTAGACTCTCTCATAAGGTCACAACTCATTTAAGCCCAATGCTCCCTATGAATGCTCTGGCAGATGTACATAAGTGAATGGCTTATTTATCATCAAAGACTGAGCTCAAATGTAACTTTATTGAAAACACTAAGTTTTTACTCTCGTGTTTTAATTCAGACTACTAAATTCAATAGTATTAGAAGAGTAGATTCAAATGTTCAGACTGACATAATACTGACTGAATATACTCTTCTCAATCCCTGTATGTCAGTGGTTTTCAATCTCTTCAATGTTCATATGTCTAAAATCTTCTGCTGGAGGTAGGGACCCTTATACTGAAAATTTAAGCCAATTGACAACAGGTTTGCTATTCTTGGTCATCTTTTAGAGTGCTCTCATTCATAGTCCTTGGACAACAGGTAAAAAACCACTGACTGCGGTATTTACACAGCCCTCCTTCCCATGTACCCCAGGGGTACCTGAATACCCAGTCACCATGGATTTATTTTTATTGCAATAAGGTGAATTAGAAGAGCACTATTTATCTCGTTCCACCTACCTGAAGAGCAGAGACATGGAGGATAAGATTTTAAAAACAAACAAACAGAAATAAAAGATTAGCTGCCCAAATCCATCCCTATGAGCCTACTTACTGTAAAAAAAATCCAGCACCTCTTGTTCGCAATATCCATGGGCAGGCTGGGATTCTCAGCCCCATTTATCCTTTCCACCAGTGATTCAATCTACTGAACCCTTATTCACAGCGTTATTATTTGTTCAGTGTTGAGATTTGGCTTCTCAACTTTTCAGAATGCAAATGAAGACAGACAAGATGTGAACTGTAGGGGCAAAAACAAGGTACGAGCAGTCACTTATAGCAGTAATAAAGGACAGCTCATCCAGAGATTTTAGGTTTGGTACAAACTTCAAAAATAAACTTATATTAAAATCTTTGCTTACAACCAAAGGCACCCTGTGCATCTACCTAATTAGTCTTCATGGGATCTCTATTGCAACAGTGCTCCAAAAATGTAAACTCCTTTTTGTTACAGCTGGCTTATTTAAAGGGAGGCATGAATACAGCCAACTGCACTGAGAGAGACCTGCTATGTGCCCTGCTGGTAACCAAATGAGACGGTGATTTGGTGACTTAAAAGAAAAGATTTCAGTGGGTCCAGCACAGTGTACTTCCTATGTGAAAAAAAGTGTCACACAACTGACAGCCTTGGCACAAAGGAAAAGGCTTGGTAGGCACAGACACAGATTTGCCCATGCTAAACGCTGCTGAAATTCCACTTCCAAAGGCCATGCCTTGTGTTCAGAGTGCCAATCCCACCCCCACTGCAAAATGCATAGGACAATATGTGAGTAAATAAAATGTATGCTGATCACAGAACTGCTTCCTTTTCTTTCCTCTAGTGTTGCCATTAGGACAGAAAGCTAAAAGTATTTTTTTTGGGAGAACAACTCAGAAGCTACACTTTCTAAGTAAAGCTTATTATTTGTACAGCAAAAATCAAAACAACCTTTTATTTGTCACTGCAGGGAGAAGAAGAAATATGATTCCTGTCTCCCGGCTCTGTAATGGCCTCTTCTTCAGCTGTGCATTTTGTCCAGTTGTGTCTTATCATGTTAGTGAAAGGAGGGTTTCTGCTTCTTTCTTTCTTTCTTTCCCCCCCATTTTCTTTCTTTCTCTCTCTTCTCTTTTTAATACCTCCCTGTTCTTGACCTGACCTCTTGCTCATGTAACATCTCAGTTTTTAAATGGTCATTCACTATCACCATTTCTTTTGGGAAACACGTTTCTAAGCCTAAGCATACAAGATTATAGCAGATTTCTTAGCTTACTGTGTAGTGTGTTTCCCATGTGATAGCTTCTCCTCAGGAAAGCTATTCTTTCATGCAGCCATAGCACCAGCATTGATCAGTGGAAAAGTTCAAGGCAGCAACTCATCAAGCACAGCTTCAATACTAGATTCCAGACAAGGTCTGCAATAAATAAGACCAGTAACAAAGCATCATATTTCCTCCTTACACAGAAAACCAACAGTGACACAGTTCTAAATTTCAGAATATAAGGACAATTTCTTCTCTGCATTGGAGCAAGATGAAAGCTGGAGGTATACTCCCTTTTAATATAAACTATCTTTAAGTAATCATGAATTTTTAGGATGCTAGTCTTTGAAGTGTGCTAGCATATAATTTTAAATGCACAGGTTCTTACTGTATGAGATTTTTCAGTGCCTTCACTGAATAGGACTTTGCTGTCTGAACACTGTGATATTATTGAATATGAGTGTTTAGAATATATTATTCTGACCCCAGTGTTAGTTACTGCTTTTTATAAAATATAATAATGGTTCCAAGATTTCAATGTTAGCTAACAAAAAAAGAACAATCTAGTGCTATAAGCAGATAGGAAAAAAATTCCAAATAGCAGTGCGATAAAAAAATATACACCCTATGAGGCCCTCACAGATTATTGCTATTGATTTCTTTCCTGGAGACGTGGAAATGTTACCAGATGGGGTGTTAGGCAGTAAGTGTGTGGGTGCAAACGCAGTTTATTGCTTGCTGTCTAGAAATCACTGAAAACCTTCACAATTCTGTTCGGCTATGTCACATAAAAAGGTAAATTTTTTGCCCTACACCAGTCCTTACAAAAAGCTACATGACATACTATAGCAATGAGCATACAGTAAATTTGTCTCTAAGGAAAAAAAGATCAACAAGGGAATTAAACACACACAGATACATGCACATGCTTCCCAAGGACCGTAAAATGTCTTGCTCAAATTTGAGTATTTGTCCTCATCTTGGTCATATCCTTGCACTATGTTGATTTAAATTCATCTGGAAGACTAAATTGATTTATTTCATGGTTTTTCTCTTTTACGTCTGCCTGGAACATTGGGCTCTGTCCTGTATTTTATGCTTATGGAAGTGCTAATAAGATTTGCTGTAGGTTTCTAAAAGTCAGGTACTGGAGCTGGAGTATAATGCACAACTGTGTCTGACCCCCTTGGGGATGCACCCATTAAAAAAAAAAAAGGCTGACCTTCTGTCACTTTCTTCCTCCTCCCTTTTAATGATTCCTTCTATATCCTTTTGAGAAGATCTTTACAGCCCTTTGACCCCTGTTAGAACAGGAAGACTTAAACAGCTAAAAGTACCCTCAATATCAGTGGTTGCCAACAGGAGCTCAAGAGGCTTTTTAGGAAATGCCAAAAGACAATAACCTACATTTTCAATGCATTTAGAGACAGGTCCACATTCAATATCGTATAATTCCCCCTTCGTTTGCTTTAGCGCAGCACGCACTTGTGCTGAGCTGAGGCCTGACAGTACAAACAGACATTCCCCCAGCAGCAAACCCATTTTTAATGACAAAGCAGCAAATCTGTGCTAATTCTACACGTTATGCCACTTCTTATTTAGCATTCAGAAAAACGGAGTTGTGTGCTTTGGAAGGATCAAGCGGCTCTGGCTTTGCTCTGGCAGCGATGCCCACCTCCAGCTCCCCTCCACCGAAACTCATGCCTTGCTGTTTGCTGAGCCTTGTAAAATCCTCTACCACCCTGAGCCCCAGCACATGCAACTGTGCTCTGCGAAGAGCAGCAGCGCAGCAGAACCGGGTTATGCCAAGCTGAAACCAGCCTTTGCCTCTTCTCTGTGGATACTTCTCAGGTGGTGGGGAGCAACCTGGC
The DNA here is from genome assembly GCF_030463565.1 of Pelecanus crispus. NCBI lineage: Eukaryota > Metazoa > Chordata > Aves > Pelecaniformes > Pelecanidae > Pelecanus > Pelecanus crispus. The sequence continues at coordinate 14,777,321 of NC_134649.1, forward strand.
AATCTGTAGCAAAGCAAACGGTGCTCACAGCTGGATAACAGCTTACTGAGCCCAGACATAGGTGTGAGCATGTGGTGGGAAGAAGCCTATACGGGCCAGCTAGAAGAACGCTGAGATGAAACCAAGGGGTGAAAGCGCTTTTGCAAACAATTGCTTAAGGAAACTTGATCAGAGAATGCAAAGGAGTCTTTTCTCTGTGCCTTGCTGCAGTATTGTAGATTCTTCTCTCTTTCTGTGGAAAAGCAGCCTCTGATTCTGCTCTGAGCCTCTGCTCAGATTGAGTCAAGCAGGAGGACTCATCTGAGCAGTGCAGCCGATGAAATGGCCAGTGCTGGGCTGGGGCTGGGGTGCTGAAAAGCAATGAAGTGATGGTGGAGTAAAAATCACCTGGGAAGTTACATGGACTATTGCAATGGTATCATGCAATCTCACAGACATCTCATTATGCATGTCATCAAATAAAACATCATTAAAACACCAATTAAACAGTGTGGTGTAGCCATCATCTTTAAAATTCAGGGAACAGTGTTTTGGGTTCACATATAATTTAACAGACACTGAGGCAAATCCACTCAAGTCCCCCCTACTTTGCATCTGATCTTTGGGGACACTAACCATAAGAGAAGAGGTGGGGTTGTGCTAAAATCGACCTGACCCACCTCACTAAGAGTTTGCAAAATGTTCCCTGATACAACCAAGCCCCTGGGCTGTCAACACATTCAAGAAAGAAAGTAAAACTTGAGTTAGACTGAGGAAATTAGGTGAACAACAGGGGAGTGTAATAAAAAGGTATTTCAGGAAGGACAATTAAACACAGACACTTAACTTTCTTTCAGTATCTCCCAAGACTCTGGTTAATGTTCATTGCTCGCAGCACATGCTAACTTTGATAGCTCAAGCAGTTTTCCACTGAAGTGACTTAAAAGAATTTATCTGGATGCACGTGTACCTGCATACTGCAATGGAATTCAGCCCCCTTTGCTGCTGAGAAAGAAGATACTCTTTTAAGCATACAAAACAACTGTCTATGGTCTTTTTGAGCAATTACAGTATGGAGACTGAACTGCCATGGATGACCTTATTGGGTCATTTGTAGACCAACAGGCTTGGAAAATTGACGAAACTAGTCTTCATGGTTGAGATTTCAAAGGCAGTAACAAGGAGATCCCCGTATGAGTGATGTTCAAGCCCTACAAAATGAATGGCCATGAATATAATTGGGCAACATCCCACATAAAGTGTGATCCTCCAGACAATGAGGTATTTCAGATACAACTCACTCTAAAGGAAAGAGCGCCTTCTGTTTACATGTTTGCATGACCTAGTGGACAATGCAATAATAACCAGTTAGCCTTGGTGTCACACTGACAAAGGATGAAACTTAGTCTAATATTTTCCGAAGAAAAACTCCCATGAACTCAGAACACACATATGGCAGAGCATCACTTCCTTCTGAATTCTGCAGACTCCGTGGTGGCTACACAATAAATACAGATACAGAAGTTATCCTTGTTTCCCTTAAAAACATTAGCAAGTGAGATCAGGTATTTCCTCCTTTGTGAATTTGCAAATCTAGTAAAGGGCAGTAATTTTAGAATTTCCAGTGAAAAAAGTAGCGGCTCCAAGAAAGGGAAAAAAAAAGGTAAAATTTTCCTGCAAGCTTCTTGCTGCAGATGAAAAATGAATCACAACACAGGTCTGATAAGCCTCGTAGGCCAAAACAAAGCACAGCCGAGAGTCCCCAGCTCTTGCTTTGTCCTCTCCGAGGCACCATGTCCCTTGGGGACCAATTGTGCAGCTCAGAGAGTCCTTTTGCTGGTGGCCTGTCATGGAGTCTGTTGGACTATAACTCACAGCTGCTATTTCAGAAACATTTATTTTTGTTGAGTTGTTTTAATTTATTTCATACACATGCATGTGTGCGCACACACCCACCCACCTACATACAAAAGCCTGGCTCTGCTTTTTCAAGAGGCCTAGAGTGCCCAGGCGTTTCATTGTTTTTCATGCATTAGCTTCAGAAGGCTTCAGGAGTAGAGGAGTATTTATTTATGGATTAGACTGACAGAGTGCTCCCTACAAGTGCTCCGGATTCAGCTCTATTGAATTCGGTGCACTTACGCTGAGGTCCTGATCCTGCAGAGCAAGGGGGACCAGTCCCAGCGAGGTTCTCAGTCCAGACGTTAAAGCTAAGAATGTGTTCAAAGTGGTTGGGGACTGGAGCTCCAACCTCTAAATATCACATGAAAATAAATGTCCTATGATTCTCAGCAGCTCCTGAAGCTGTAAATCTTTTAAGTTTATCATGAAATATTAAACAAGTAAAGCCAACACTACAGTCAAGAATGAATCTGACGCTCAAGTCAGACCTTCCAGCCAGCAATCTTCATGGGGTGCATATTTACATAAGCATTTAGAAATTATTAATATTTAGGCATATTACAAAGCACTTTTTACTATAAAAAGGCAAAAATATTCTCTTGGTTTGCATCAGTACTTAACTAACAAAGAACCACCAAACCTTAGATTTCTACTAAGTACATAAATCTTGTATATCAGACAGAATAGGCTTCACGTTAGCAAAAAGCCCCCAGTAGAAGCAGTTAGTACCGTGTAATAGCAGTCGCTTTTTAATGAAATCCATCCTTCGAAGGAGTGATTTTAGAATTCTGCAATAGCCAATGAAAATTACATGCAAACATTATGGTCATTTGTTATCATTATAAATTGTGATAATGTCATGGCTGACTTACAAAGATGATGACCTGAAAGGCCATGACATTATGACATTACATTTTATCAATAATGAAAAATTGCTTCTTTTGCATGATTGTACCGGAGGTGAGCCAGGACCCCGGAAGGCTGCTGGCTCATGCAGACCAGTCTCAGCATTGGAGAGGAAAACAGGCTGATAAAGAAGTATTTGGGGAAAACAAACAAACCAACTATAGCAAGACTGGAGACAGGAGAATATATTTACCTCACAGTATTTAATTTCAATTTCTGAAGGCCTGGATGATATATGTCTTGAAGACAGCACAGGGGAGATTCACCCAATGCAAGGAGTTTACAATAGGCTCCTTCTAAGTACTTGGATGGCACAGTGAAAGCCTTGGGGACCAATGAAGCCCTTAATAGAGGAGTTTAATGTTTTCAATGGCATTAACTGACAATTCTGATTTGGTTGTTTTCTAATCCAACCTTTCTTTCCATTGCCTAGAGTGGCCCTCTGCCATGTACCTCAGACAATCAGCTTTAAGCTGGATCTTAGTGATACACAGTACCCTGGACCGTCTGCCAGGGAGAGGTGGGATGAATGGGCCGTTGTGCAGGGAAGTAATTAGAAATAAAAACAGCTCAGCTATTACCACTGGTACAAGTGCTGTAATTTGACAGCTGCTCCCACAGCCAAAAAACTGGAGTCCTGCAGGATGTGCAGTTCTGCTGCGCACAAGACATGACTTCTAACTGTACAGAAACCTGAGCTCTCAGATGCCTCCAGCTGGGTGGGTATTTACACCTGTAAGAACGTGTAAAGTCAAACCTCCAGCCTCATCATTGCCAGGGCACAGGAGAGCTGGACCCCCTGAGGAATCGCAGGAGGTGTGGTGAAGCATGAGAAGCATGATATGGAGTCCCTCTCCTCAGATACACCCGTCCTGGACACACACTGCAAGGGGGACAGCGCTGTGCAGCCTCAGCACTGCCATGTGCTCTTTTCCAGGACCAGAGAACAAATTACTCTCACAGTCACTAAACTGCTAACATCTCGCGTGCAACTGGCTCCCGTGCTCCTGCCTGCTGTTGTTTCACTGTAAGAGCACTAAGTCCGGAGCGGGATCTCCTACCAGCTTCCCCTCGGCCCCTGCCCCAGGCAAAGCCCTGAGCAAACAGATGGGCTTTGCCCCATGCCTGGTGCTTCCCTTGGTGTGGGTGCTACGAGCAACAAAGGCAGAGGCTGCATGCTCCTCGGTTTGAAGTGAATAGGGGCTGTAACCTGAGTTTAGACCCAACCCTAAACTCCTCAAGCCCCTAGAGCAACAGTGGGAGAGCATTTAACAGGCAGGGCTGCCCACCTCGCAGCATCCCCTCTGCCAGCCCCACCATGCCTGCCCACACGGGACATGGCTCTACTCTGCTCTAAGGTGGGTACGTTAATGTTGCAGAGATGCCTTTGTGTAAAAATGTGTTCTCACTGTAATTGTTTTGAGAACTTCAGCCAAAAAGCCATTGTGTATTTGCAGGAATATTTATGAGGACAGTTTTATGGTGAATATGAAAAGAATGCCCATAGCGATTCTCTTACACGCTACAATATGAAGATCAAAAAAGGAAAGTTGATCATTTTACTTGCTGGTTTGCCAAGGCTGTAATGTTTCAAGCAGGTCCATGCAGTGATGGTTTCTCAGTAAATCAACACATAGCTTTTTTTTTTTTTTTTAGAGCTTGAAAAATATAATTTAAAAAAAATTGGAGGCACTGTGGTACCTTGTCTGTTCTCAGCTGCACTTATTCTCTCAGATGGCAGTAAAGAGGCAAATAGTGTACTACACATATATACCACAGGCTGAAATTTCTAAAATAAAGACTAGAAGAAATCTAAAGTCTTAGCATTTGGGGTGCAACGTACATTTTATTTTGTTTTATGCAGGTATTTCATGTCAAGAACGTAAAGACCTATTTATTTGATGCCATTTCCTCACAGTAATGGCTTCTGTACATGTTCTCTTGATGCCACCATTTCGAGCAATCTATGTGGAAATTAAAAGCAGTAGCACCTTATATCTGAAAAAACATTACAGAAACTCTGCCTTAATTCTAGCGGAAAGGACGGCGGCGGCAGCAGTGCAAGACAGCTGCTTGCTAGCACATGGTGCAGGAGCAGAGAGAAAGGCTTGACCACTTTTCACCTAAGAGGTTCACTTCTTGTGTGCATATGGGCTTCTGCTGGTGGTATGAAATCCCAGGGCATCTGCCAAGACGTATTGCTTAATGTTCTCTGCTTTTCAAAGGTTCAGTAAGCAAAAGGGGTTATCCTGAGCAAGCTGCTATGACCATGACAGGAGCAAAACACCTCTGTGTATAAATTTGAAACCTTTAACCTCCTAACTGTCAAATTTCAATATTTCTGGTCACAGTGTTAAATGCACCCTAGCATTTTTATTGAAAGTTTTCAGTGTATCCGGATGGAAAAATCAAAGTTTGCTTTTATATTTACACACTGTTAGTGAGTTGTTAAAAGAAGAATAAAACAAGGTGACTGCCAGCAATATTTTGTATTAGCGTAAGCTTTACAGCTTCAGCATAATAAAATAGCATCCCTATTTTCTCTGTAACCTGTGACGTACACTCTAAATGACTTACTGTTATTGCTGCTTTAATATACACTACATCTTACTAATGATAAACAGACTGTACTGTGTTGAGGCTGGGGTTCAAACTAGACAGAAAAGAATATAGGGAAAGATGCCACGGGATGAGATAGGATAAAACATCACCTTAAAAAAACAACTTTAAGCCAAAATCTAGTTTCCAAGTCCTTCAAATATCAGTGCTCATCTTACCTATTTATTTTTAGTTTGTATTTTTGCCTTTGCATATACAAAGGGCGTGACTGCCACTGACAGACACAGTGATCTTACATTGCTCTACCTAGAGATGCCCTTATATTTTGGTACCTTTTCCTGCTCTGTCCATTTTTGTGCATGAATCCTCTATCATTCCATCACAAAGACCTTTATGACAGCAGACAAGTGAAAGAAATAATGGCTTTAGAAAGTAATTTTCCTTTCAGACAGTAAGTAAATATTATCAGAGATATGTGTGACAGTGATGGAGAAACCCGACATGGAGCCATCCCTTCCAAGGGAATCACTTGGCTTCTGCTCCCTTCAGTGCAGCCACCACCAGGAGCTTCAGTAGGGAGCATCGAGGAGGACATTTATGAAGCCTCTATAAGGCAAAACCTTCGAAATGTCATCATTGGCAGCAGTTATGACTCCCAGAGCTGCTCCCTGTGAGCCCCGCACAGCCAGAACACATGCGAAAGCCCAGCCTGCTCCCTCTGCTGCCCCGGGGATGGCTGCTGCCCATGCGGCATGGCACAGCTGCCAAACGCTGAGCAGCCCTTGCGAGGCTGCCTGTCTTGTGCTCCTAAGCTGTGCACGAGTCAGGATTGAACATTTATCGTTAAGCCCTGCTGCCAAGAAGAGAATTTATTTTGGGGCAATGAGAGGATTACAACCCAGCTTCTGATCTGCCACGATCCTGTTTTACACGGGGGTGACTGTTGGCTTGAGTTAAGTTACTGTGCTTTATATGGAGTAGATGTAATCAGAACAAGGCTTTAAGCACCTATTTCTTCTGCAGAAGTGTGAGCCTCTGGCTCACAAGGACAACAGGATGGCAGTACCGGCATCTCTTGGGATCAGTGAGCAGAGACCTGTTGCTAAATGGCCCAGCTTTTTCAGAGTCGAAAGCAGCAGCCCATGGCACTTTCGGAGGGGAACATTTTCTTGGGTTGCTGGCACAGATATTTTGTGGGTGGGTGATGCAGAGAGAGCCCTGAGCGCCGCAGTGATTTGCTGAGCCGCATACACAGCACTGGGCACACATTCCTCCTCTTCTAACTAAACCATCGTGGGCATTTCTACCCAAGAGCTGCAAAAGGATCACCTGTACAACAGTTTTGCATGTTTAAAGCTTGGTCCTCTTCTCAGCTCTGTATGGATACAGCACTGGCACGTGCAATCATGGTCTGCCTGCAGCCTCGCTTCAAAACTGATTTCTGGGAGTCAGACTTAAGTAAAAGGGCAGCAGAGGACAGGAAAGCAGCCAACCCTCCTCTGCTAAACATAGAAGATGTTTCTCAGAGTGGGTGAGGAGTGCTCCCCTCCCTCCTTGGCTGGGTGCAGGAGGGCTCCATCACCTCCATCTGCTTTCCCCTGTGTCCCCCAGGATACTGCACTCCTCCCCAAGGCACGTTAATCTGAGCTGGAGGAGCCTCTAAATGCAGCAGGGTGTATTTACTGGTGAGCGGTTTTAGCTGTATGCATTTCTGAGGGCTGTCTCACGTGTCCTGGAAGCTCAGACCTGGCTGGGGGCCACATCATGGGAGGTCAGGCTTGGCATGGTGATGCTCAGGAGAGCCCCGAGCACAGGGATCACCCACATGCTGAACAGCTTTACGGGAGCCCACTGCAAGGGCACAGTCCCCACCTGCTTCTCTGGGGACAGGGGTGTTTAATTTATTTAAAGGAGGCAGCTGAGGAAAGGTGTCTCACTGCCCTTTGACCTGTGACTCAGCTTGAAGAAAATGGGATGTCAAAATGCTCCTGCTGTGAAGATGCAGACAGCAGCAGCTACTGGAGCCCAGATGTTTAAATTCACTTGTTAAACTAGTGATGATTTCCATGGCATTGATAGAAGGCGGCAAAAATGTGGCACTTGCATCTACGCTTGCCCCATTTCACATAGAGTTATCAGGCAACAGCTCAGGTAGCTCCAGCCTGCTGGAAGTTTTGCTAAGAAGTACTTGTCGCCTTATTGGATTTCACACAGCTCAAAATGCCAATGCAACCTGAAAATCAACAGTTCTGCCATTCTGATCAGAAAAGAAAGGATGGTGAGATCTGCCCTCAGTGTCATAAAATACCGATCTCACATTGAAAAAATAAAACAAAGCACAAAGAAATGGTGGTTCTGTCCGCATGACGCACTAGGACCATTTAGTCTTAACAGTCCTTTGAAATACCCTATTCAAAAAGGTGTCTGGAGTTCTTATCACATTTAGGAACTTGCTTAAAACATTTCTGGATTTATCTGAAATCCATTACTAATTGCGAATTGTTTATTTTGTTGAAAAGCAGGAACCGGAGCCTGCAGAAAGTCCTTGGGTTTAGCAACATTTTCTAAATGCGTTGTGACAGTGAAAAATAAACTTCATAAATGGTTGCCCAGTGCCTATTTATTTAGCCACAAGTTATAATGAAATTCAGGCCTTTCAGTCCTAAAAGAGTCTTCACCACAAAATGTGCCCACTGACTACAAGCAGCACTGCAAGCAGGTACGAGCATTTCCCATGTAGGAAAATGTGTGTCAGTGGCGAGGGCACTGGCTGGGAGGAAGAAGACTTGAGATCTACCCCGTGCTTTGCCAAGATGCAGGGGGTGACATTGGAAAGGTCACTGAAGCTCTGTGCACCTTCTGTTTGCTGTGTGTAAAGCAGCAGCAGTGAGGAGGGCTTTCACAGAGCACCGCGGGATGAAAGGAGAAGCGGTGCTGGTTTGCAGCTCTTAACTTTGTACTTTTCTAGGGGCATGACTTCTGCTGTTGCTGCTCTTGTTTTCAAAACATACAATAATCTCAGTTTGGTCAAATAACAATCAAATACTATAATTTTAACCATGAAATCAATAGTCATGAAAATGGCCCTGGCTCATTATAGCTCTCTTGGGGAGTTTTCAAACAGATAAGGATAATGGTGGAGCACTGAAACTGGAGTGGATCAAGTACTAATTGTAAAAAAGATGCAGGACAATTTTCACAACTAAATGTAGGAATATTGCTCATTTATGACTCTGAAATTACATTCCCTGTTTGCAAGTGTTTAGGCAGATACTTGTGTATTTCTCAAACTGTTCCTTAATTTCAAAACATCCTCAGTTTGAGCTCAAATGATTGCTTGGTGTTCATCTGCTATGTTGTGGCTAAAATCTTCATTGTACAGGGGGAGGCAAGGAGCAATACCATGTTTGTGTTGCGTAACCGGCACAAACACAGCCTAAGCCAAAACCCCATATCCACCGGGCACTGGGTCAAAGCCATAACCAATAAAAGAACAGTTGGTGCAAGCAACCCAGGGACCAGCCGTGGCTGAAATTTATATAAGACATTATGGAAATATTTAGGAATAACCATTCCCATTCTGTGTATTTACGAAGATGCTGGTCAGCTCACAGTTTCATAGCACTACATTATAGAACATTACATGTTTTATACCATTAGAGCCACCTGAACTTTGAAGAGGAAGAGCGCCTGTCTTCGCAGCAGACCTGTGATTGCTGGGAGTTCCTTCAGCATCCCCTTAAATTGCTGGCGTTTGGCTCATTTGTGCCGCTTCTATTCAATTGTTGTCTGTGTGATTCAATTTATCATTTAGAGCCATTACCGTATGTCATGAACTTTCTTAACCTGAAATGCGAGAATCTTCTCTTAAATACGGGGCTGCTGAGAGGGAGGTGTCGTGGGGGCAGGTCCCGCAGGACCCAGCGAGGGGAAGGAGGTGGAGAGACCTGACAGCTCTGCCAGCATCACTTCCTCCTCTTCCTCCTCCTCCTCCTCCTCCTCCTCCCACCTCACCGTTTCCTTCCCTCCCCAGCTGCCCCACTTTGCGTAGTTCCCCTCCCATCCACATATGGAGCCCTGGGGCATCCAATATAGAGGTAGGGACCTACAGGGTGCACGGGTGGTTTTCCATACAAGGATGAGTAAAAGGCATGTTTATGACCAGCTAGAGCATTCTGGCTTAGAGCTGAGATGCAGAAAAATTAAGAATATTATTTCACTCCTATGATCTGTCTCCCTGCTCTGTAGCAATATTAGCAATAACCAACAAGAAAAACATATCTGCAGAGGAAATTTCCGGGCTTGATTAATGCTGTTTGTCAGTTCAGCTGGGCAGAGCGTGGCTGTGTGGCGGGGAGTCTTGGAGCACAATCCTTCAGGCGAGGCTGAAGGGGCTGTAAACAAGCTATGAAAGTTTAATGACATTCAAATATCTGAATGATTCCTCAAACAGTGTAGTGGTTAGGAATTGTCCTGTACAGCTTTTGTAAAGAATTCACAGGGTTAATGACTAAAGAATGGAGTTCTGGTAATCAATATAGTCCTCTGGCTCTATTGATTGGAATCGCCTGCTTATTTTGCAGCTAAGATTTTTTTAGCCCATTCAGAACAAAGGCACCCTAGGGGACTGTTAAGTAAATAGGCATTTAAGACTTTTCGTTGCTAAGAAAGTAGTTAATTATTATTAGTGCTTAAAAGTCTCAATTTAGACAGAACAGCCCAATGAACATTATCATTTCGCTAGTTTTCTGTATGGTTTATGCAAATTCATGTGTATTGGCAGCTGTTTAGAAGCATGCACCTATTGGGCTGGGCAGGGTGCTGAGGAATGCTTCAACCCAGGAGGGCTGAAGGCACTGAGCGTCTTTGCAGGGGACCTTTACACAGAAAAGGATCAGGTCCCCCAGACAGGTTCAATATTTGTAGGGTGATGACTGCTAAACAACATGACTATGCCAAGGAATCCTCATTGATCTTTTGCTGAAAGATGACATTCAAAGAGGTTGAGGAAGATGGGCTCCTCAAAAGGGAGCTGGGCTTTATACGTACAACGTTCTTCCCCGAAGAAAGTGCTTCATAAAACAAACTTTCTGTTTTGCCATACACATAAAGACTTTCTGCTGCTGCCGCTGTTTTTGCAGGCCAAGTTTGCAGAGGATCATCAAATCACCTAAGGCAGATACCAGTACAGAGGACTCTGTGACTGAGCAGGGCAAGACACAACTGGATGCCCCTTGCCTGGGGAGCAGCATGGCCCACAGCTTCCAAAAGCAGCTGCTACCTGACTGCCTTTGCTTTAGCAGATTTCAGAGGACAGGGGGATCTCAAAATCAAGTCCACAGTTACGCGTCTTTAACCAAGGATGCGAACTATACAGTCAAACCGAGCCTGCGCTCGGCTGCAACACTGCCCTGGCCCTGTGCTCCTGTTTAGGTGCCTCCTGCAGAAGCCAGCTGCAAACTCAGTCACACACTTGGCCCTCAGACCAACCAAAGCTGACAGGTCCTGTAAGATCTCCACTATTTTCACAGTGGAGCTGCAGTCATTATTATTATGTTATTTTCTTACTGCCACACAAATTCTGACTTCTTTTTGCCTTTTTCTTTCATTTTAAAACAAAAGCTGCTCCTTGCTGAGCAGAGCAAGGAGTGCAGAATGGTGCTTCCCCCACTAAACTGCTGAGTACGGTGGAGCTGCTTTGCATTTTGATGCCACTCTAGTTTCCTTTGCTTGTTCAACCATTTTTGCTTGTTACACTTAAAGCTGTGAACTCAGTGGATCAGAGAAAAGATGTCCATTTGGGACTGCAAGCATAGCTGATCTTTTTCATCCTCCTTAAAAACTAATTATCATAGCTGCCTGCTAGTATGGGCATTTGATAAAAACAGAGATCATGCACCAGTCAACAAGCACTTATTCACCAGCTGAGACATTAAGAAAACATCACATTTCGTATATGATCCAATTAACAGCTTTTTTCCCCTGACAATGATTTCCTACATACTTAGGCTATTATATACAATTTGGTAATATGTGGAAGTATTCATCACGCTTGCATTCCCTGACACTAATCCTGTTTGGAGATTCTCCTCGCTTTCCCCTTCCGAGGATTTAGAGTGGAGTTTCCTGACTGTAGCCTGTATAGAGCAATGGCTGGATTTTAGCCATAAGTGATGTTGCAGATCCATAAAGTGACAGGGACAGAGGGGCAGCTGTGTTCCTAGTTTTACACACATCTTAATTTCATCCCTACCTTGTGCAACCTTTGCTGAGTGGCACTCTCCATCCTTGGTGGACCGTTTACCAGCATTTGGAAACCTCCACTCCTTATTTGGTCCAACTCCTAATGGGGATATTGTCCAAATACAAGCCCTGAATCCGAATTTAAATCTCAGCCCAAATCTGCTGCTGTCAAAAATCCTGGCAAGTGAATTTTGAATGTTTCAACACACCTAAATAGCAGTCCCTCATTTCATTTACTGCTGAGGTTTATCCTTTATCTGCATCAGGAACACCAGCAAGCAAAAGACCTGAGTTAATTAGTCCAAAAGAGGTTTACCTAAAAGGGAACGGTTACGACGACTGTATAATGATATCCACGGTGGGTGCAAGACCTGAAAATCATTGCAGGTCCAATATAGAGGATCATTAGACAGATCTATGTTTTCCAGGGTTTGAGCCAGTTTGCAGCTGATTTCAGGTCAACTTGCAGAGCCTTCTTTGCTCTGGTTTTACATATTACTGAACACCACAAGGCTGGAGTAGGACAAAATGGGGGTAGAGAAAGTAACGGATTTGTCAAGTGTTTCTGAACCCTAGGGGAGAATCAAATTGGGAAGACAAATGTGAGGGAGCTAACCCTGATTTTGTTTCCACTGTGGAGTTTTCTTAAAGATTACAAATAAAAGCCCCATAGTCACACTGTAACCTTTTGAGAAATTTTGTAAGGAAAATTCCTGCACAACTTGGGATGGAGGACGGAATTTAAAATTTGTCAGATTTTCTATTTTAATTTATTTAGTTTCTTAGTGGTCTTTTGATTAAAAAAAAAAAATAGAAGCATTTCAGGTTGATTAAGACACTGAATATGACCCCAAAAGCTTTTAGGTTTTTTTAGAAATTTTTTTCTGAATCATCAGTGAAGAAAAATAATCTGATTTGTTATGCGGTGTAAAGACCTATTGTGCATTGCCAGGAATGCGATGCTGAAGGAACAGCTGTAAACAGTGCACATTGATATCAGATGTGTAGTCATTAAGAAAAGAGAAAAAGGAAGGTCCAAAGCTAGGGAATTAATGCAATGTTGCCCAAGGGCTACATTCAAATACATTTATTTTTTCAATTTGTAGTTTTAACTTTGCTGAATCCATCTGTTATTTTCATTTATAAATACTTCACTCTTTCTATCCTGTCGGTACCTTTTCCCTGTTTTTTTTTTTTTTTTTGCTAGCTTCTCACTAAAACATGTGGGATCTCCCTGAGGTGTGGAGCCAGAGGACATTTTGGATTTCCAGGTAAGGTCCTGTGAGAGAAAGGACGCAAGGATCCTCCGCACAGTCTTTCTGCACAATTTACTTGTTTTTTTCAAAGGAAGAAAGTATTGATGTCTTTGGTGTCAAGTTGGGTTAAATTTCTAATGGCCACACACACCAGGTGTTAAGTCATGAGTTTTTATAATACGGGGAAGAAAACCCAACCAAAAACCCCAAACCAAAAAACCACCCAGAATATGGGAAAATCTTTAACATGTGATTCTGTCTTCTGTTTTCCAAGATGACAAGTCTGACTTACTAAGCTGGCTCTGTGTTATGAGAAATTACATTTGCCTAAAAATTAGTAAAGATGCTGCCTTTCTATGGACAGCTGAAGTCCCATGCCAGCACAGCCAACCATGCAGACTGGGGCCACCTCTGGTCTCTAACAGCCTGTGGTGGTAAGAGTATCATATAGAGTGACCCCTTCCCACATATGTTATGAAAATCATGGCTGTTTTTATTTTGCATTGAAAATGTCATTAAGCTTCTGAGGATCAAAGTCCTCTTCCCGGCTTTGCCGGAGATGCACTGTGCGACTTTACTCTGTCCCCACAGACTCTTTTTGCTTCTAATTCTCCCTCTTTGTAACTGGGACAATGACACCCGACGTGCAAACAAAAAGCAAAAATACTCATCACTTAGATGTAGGTGATATAAGGTAATGATTTTTTTTTATTAGAAATATCTCCCTCCAGTAGATATGCAAAATGTATCTTCATGGTTTGGTTATTTACCGTGGTTTGTATGAATTATAGAGCAATCACCTTACACCTTGGTATTCAGAGCAATGCAACATACTTACTAGAAATCCACCTAAGCAATTACTTTTCTGACCAATGGCCAGATTCCTTTCATATCGGCTGCAGCAGCTTGCAAAACCTAACAAATAACATTTTACATAGGCTTGTAGTCTATATTCAATTTTATCTGATTATTTTTAGCACAGTGATTTGAGAATCCAAATTACAGCTAAGAAAATGGAAAATTCATTTTCCAACAATGCCTTAAGCTTCACTAGCATTTTAGAGTAGAACATTTCTGTGATGGCCTTTGATTCAATCCAGGCCGAACGAAAGACATTTCATCACCACAGAATGCATTTCTTTATTTGCCTTGGATCTATGATTCTGTCAGTATTGAGAGAAAAGAAAAATCAATGCTGCACTATAAACCTCGGGCAGCCCCTGGCCAACGTGGTCAGCATGGTGTGAGCAAAGGAAATGGCAGGGGAAAAAAATTGACCGCTCAGCAATAGTGTGGCACAGTAACGGACAAAGCTCTGGGCTAATAACAGCTTGCAATTACACATGGAAAGCCAAAGCTTGTAGGGCATTCAGTACGAAGGGGATGTAATACAATTTATTGAACCACCGGTTAGAGTTCTGCAGCTTCTCAATAAAAAAAATAAATAAATAGAAAAAAAAAAAGCTGTGGACCTGTACTGCTTAAAAGACAGACTTATATGGTGCCAGCAGGGGTAGGAGACTTGAAGAAAGCAAAAAGCCCTTCCTTTTTATGTCTTGGATAGTGAGCAAGTGGGAGAATGCAGCCTATTTATGCTTTCTAAAAATACACCAGCCAGACTTAAAGGGACAGCCCGTGCTGCTGCTGCCGGTGCCCCTGCTGCCGCTATGGACGCCTGCACACACGCATGCGCCCTGTGCGCTGGAGCAGACAAATGTAACTAGGCACTGCATTTTAATTCCTTATATGTACTGCATCTACAGTGACAGCACACTATGGCCTGTCATTCTGGAAAAGAGAGAAAAGTGGCACGACAAAAATCTTTGCTCAGATACAGTTATTTATCTGAGGGAAGCAAGGTGTTTATGCAGGAGAAAGCATAGAGTTAAAATACTAGTAAAACAGAAGTCAAAATTGTGAGCTAAAAAGAGAATCATTGATAAGCATGTTCTTGAACAGACAGAGATGAAAACTTTCAGCTGAAAGCCAGTGTTTTGCAGTGATCAAAGGAGGTGGCAGCATTTTTGGGTAGGTCTGGCTGCAGCAGTGAAGGTCAGCACTGCAAACTGAGGCTGACTCCCCCCTGCGATGCCCTTTGGCAGGCGGGACGGCTGGGGCCACTGCGGCCACTGCTCCCAAGTGGGACACAGCCTCAGCCCTGGCTCCACTGGGGTTTGTGCATCTGCCACAAAGGAGCAGGGTTTGTTAGGTTTAAGCTGTTACAGAGCAGTCTCGAGGAAATACTGCAACCTGTGCACCATGTGTTTATATTTGTTTGTGCTTTCAGGGATAAATTCATGCTCTGCAGATGGTGATGAAAAGTTTTGTTGCTTGACTGTGCAAAGACAGGATTAGTCCTACAGCTGGAGGTGCCAAGTACTGCCCAGGCTCGGCTGAAGCCCTGGTGCTGGCAGGGCTGGGTGTAGCTGAGAGCTCAACAGCCTTCGGGAAGAAGCGGTAGCAGCACCCACTTAGGGACTTAGAGAGCCCTTGGTGTGGCCAGGGCAGAGCCTGCCTTGGAGAAACCTCTGCATGATAGCAGACTCTGACCTTTTTCTGCCCATGTTCGTATAAATGCACATTTACAAGAGAACAGATTATCTCTTAGCACCGGTTTTGGGCATTTGACATAACTGCTGCCAAAACAGTAGCAGTGATTTAGAGTTAGGATTCAGCTTTCCCCCTGAGTTAGTAAAATACAGCAGGAATTTTAATATCCAACCATCAGATCCTGCACTTCCCGGGGACCATGATCTTTGCAGTGCCACATGGGTCTTGCAATTGCCTGACCCCATTTGTACATATTGCTAAGAAACATCGTTTCTTAAATTTTTGGCGGAGGTTGAATTCATAAGTACTACAACGATGTGGTAAAGTGTGCATTGAGAACAACTGAAATAACAGCTACAATGTGTCTAATTATTTTGCCTTCTTAATTGAAGACATCAAACTCTCCTCACAATGCAATACAGCTACAAGACTCCTCGTCCTCAGTAATAAGTAACAGAGCCAGATTTTCCTCTGTCGTGACCAGAGGAGCCAGACAACCCGTATAACTGTTGGATGCTATCCCGGCGAGAACCTGGCCCAGAGATATTTTTGTTTTATCTTAAATTTCACTTCTGGAATCCCAGCCTAAATATTTTACCCCTTTATATTTTCACATCAGCCTCTTCCCTCGGTGCAGTTTATGGCTCCAAACTTGCACCGTGGGATCACTCGTCTGGGTTTTCCTTGCATAGAAGGCAGGTTGCTGCCTGCACATCGCCTTTGACGACAAAATGCCAGAATTACCATGTGAGAGGATTCGGTGCATCTTCTGTGACAATTACGGTAGGTTCCCCAGTAACTCTATTCCCTGCGTGATAAAAACAGCCTTGCGCCAAGCACTGCAGTCACTCAGCAAATCCCTTGCCCCTTATCATAATTAAGTCCTTCTACATGACATGGTGCAAGAGATAAGGGATTTGTATTCGAGACGTGAAAGTGTTGCTGCAGCGAGGTGGTGCTGGGTGCAGGGGCTGCGGTGCAGGACACTCCGGTTAGCACGGTGCTGCCGGCAGCCCCGGCACAGAGGGAGCCCCTCGCTGATGACTTTTCTTTTTCAGCCACAGGGATGGGGGAGGAGGATGCGAGTGCTGACCATTCCCAATGTCACCTGCAGAGAGCCATTAGCCCGCTCAGCCTTCTATTCCTACATGCTGAATCAAATTAATCTAACAAAAACAGATGACCTGTGAGCTCAGCCTGCCTTACAGCAAAGTCAAACGGGAGCGAGGGGCAGCGGCAACGAGTGAGGCAGGGAGGAACCGTGCTGTCCCTGCAGCCCCTCACTGTGGCCTCCCATGGATCTCCCTCCATGGCTGGCTGTCACCTCCACGCACCTCGGCCACCTCTCCCTCTGCAGCCAAACTCTCTCTTGTCTACCTTGGTCTGGCTGTGCGCTACCCCCTCCATTACACACATCCACACACACACACACACAGAGCTGCTGACCTAGACGTGTTAGCCACTCCGCAGCTGCCGTTCTTCTCACATTAATCTATAGGAATCAATGGACATTTCATTAGAGTAATCAAGTGTGGATGCATCCCGCATTTATATCCCGCACCTCCCCCCTCCCCCAACTGCTTTCACAGGCTAATTGGTCCTACAGCAAAGACTATGTGGATATTTTTCCCTACAGATGAGTGTCAAGAGCAGTTTTTTTACTGCTGGTTGAAATACCTATCAATAGAGAGGCAGTATAAAAGCCTTCACCCATCAGGCTGTGTTGCTGATGCTAATACGTTATGCACTCTCCGTTCTCACACACCCAACTCCCTCCTTTACACCTTTATCCCACACGACTGCCTCATTTATGTTTACCTTGATAAAAGAATTAACTCATTGCATTTTCCTTTTAAAAAAAGATTGCAAGAATGAATACTTCTCTCTCACTTCACAATACATTGAGGGGATTTCTCACATATTACTATTTCACCAGTAACCTTTTTATTTTCAGTCAAATCTCTTCATCTTGCTTACTGTGATATCTTATTATTTCTTCTGGCATTTTGTGGTTTATATGCATATTAGTATACAATGACCCCTTGCAAAGGTACTGGCAACAGCATTGTTTTCAGCACCCTTTGTTGTCTGGGAGGGGACACTCTCCTCTCTGCTCACCTCCACAAAGACAGCAGAGGTTTAGCAGGGGGGATGAGAGCAGTCACAAGAGCTGCTGTCCCTAAAATGTGTATGTCACAGGAGGCTGGTGACTGAGCGGTGTCCTTACGGTCAGGGAACCAGGGGCTCCATTCGGATCATTATTTGGTGAGAATGAGAAAGTGTGATACTTGTTTGAACAAAAAGTTTGAAAGTGAAATTTTTCATAAGATGATGGACTTTTCATTCAAAAGTAATTTAAAAAGCTTTTACAAGAAGGTGGGCACCTAACAACTCATCTCAAAAGTGTACCAAAGCTTCAGAAATGGCATTGCAGAGCAGGAGGCAGCCCAGGGAAGGCAGACAGTGGCTCAGGGGTGCCAGGCCCAGGGCTGCGGTGCTGCTGGAGGAGGGCTCCCGGGACACAGGGGGTGAGGGTCTCTACACGGGGCACCCTCCATCGCCACAACCCTGTGGTGGGGCAGGGCAGTCCTGACAGCCCTTCTCCTGGCAGCGCCGAGACCAGACAGGCTGCAGGAGAGAGGAAGCCCATACACTTTTGAGCTAGAGGATCAGGCCTTGGTAATTGGCAAGTTGAAAGTGGAAAACTTGCTAAGGGAAGAAAAGAAGTCACTTTATTTAAGCCGTTTTGATTGTTGTGGAAGAATGCAGACTGACAAAGCTAGAAACCACTCACTTTTACTCACAAAAATGCTGCAGCAAAGATGAGGGTGATGTGGAAGTTCATCATGTCGCACCATCACCGTACACAACGCTTGGCCCGGGGAACTTCCAAGGAGGAAGAACAGAGCTCAGGAGGCAGCAGGGATGGGGGTTTTGGCCTCCTCCTGCACTTAAAACAAACAGGCAACTAAACTTTTCTCTTGGTAACAATTTTTGACCATTAGAAAGATGAGCTGAATTCAAAATCACTGACTTGGGATAAAGCTGATAGTTCTGGTATGTTATTACTCATCTTTCAAGTCATGTCAGACCTGGGCAGGGGTGGGGGTTGGAAGAGGGCACATTTTCTAGACAGAAAGACATTCAAGTGAAAATATCTCTTCTTTGTCCTGTTTTTAGAACTCCTAGCATGAGTTACATGGATTTACCCCAGGTGAAAGCATGGCCCCATTGGCTGCTGGTGCTACAGTACATTATTTGTAAAACATTTGGATATATTGCAGGGGTGTGGAATTCCTTCTACCTTCCTGACTTTTCCATGTGGCATGCAATTTTCAGTTTTGTTTAATGAGCACTATTTTTTTTTCTTTTTTTTTTTTTAAAAAAACTAAAGCCTGCTTTTGCTTATGGCCAAATTGATGAAACAGCAATGAAGAAAAATGAACCCGCTGAAGGCGACTGACCCCAAATGCTCAAGAACAGGTCTTTCAAGACTAACGAGAGAGTTTGAATTTGCTTTTTCTGCCACATCTCTTTCCTGAGGGCACACTGCATAATGCAAAAAGAGCTACGTGAAGTTTGGTGCGGAGGATGAAAACAGGACTGTTCGGCTGTTTTACAAAGAGATGAGGTTCTCTTCCCCTTCCCGCTCCACACGTTTTTCACTGTAAGCGAAAATGAAACTTGTGCTCTTCAGAGGAAATGGCTGCTAAAGGTTAAAGGGTAAGTCTTCCTTGCTGCAAGCCTACATTTTTGCAAGCTGAATCTTAACCATGTGGCTAGCAGCACTCATACTGAAATAACTGCAGAGAGCCTGGAAGAAGAGTAGGGAAATAGAGGGCAAGAGCATCAAAAGAACATCCCAAACTGATTCATCTGCTCTTTTTTCTCCTTCATTTGAGTTCTGGCCACCTCCTTTTCCCTATTACACATTACACTTTAGAAACACGATCATTATTCAGAGGGGGAGGGCATGGAGCTGCACCAAGGAGGGGCAGTCACTGTGCAAGGGAGCAAGAGCATCTCTCCAGGGCAGCCATGTGGCTACCTGCGAGGGCAGGCAAGTTTGGGGCAACAGGTAACTGAAGCCTTGACTCCTTGCCCTGCCGTACCAACCAATGAGCATATTTGTGCAGCAGGTGTACCCACATAGTAATACAATCTCGCACATCACAACCCCCTGGGAAAAGAGCAGAGGGAGGCAGGAGGCAGCGTTGCCCACTCCAGCTCACCTCTCTGCTTGCTTTTGTGGCGAGAGAGCCCATCATTTGGCTCTTGGGTTTCTCCTAGTGAAGGAAGCCACAGTGAAACAATATCTGAATGGTTCTGAAAGTAGTTTCTTGGACATTTAGGCATATGCTGTTTAGTATGATGCTCCTAGGAAATATTTGACCCCAAGTAAACACAAATAGTCATTAATATTCATGTGGAATTGAGAACATTCCTGGATAACACAGTCTGTTATATTAAATACAAAATAGGATGAACAGGAGTCCAATCAAAAACACACCTTCTGGCAGCATATTGTTTGCAGAATGCAAACGTGGGCAAGATTGAGTGTATTAACACAGAACATAAATGGAGAGCAATATAGCACAGATGTATAACCATAAAAATTACAACCATTTAGTTTTAAATGAAGACAGTTGTCATAAGATAGCAATTCCAGATTTGAGAAGTCAGCATTTTCTTCTTATTCCTTCTCTCCTACTTGTCCGTCCAAAATAAACATTGAATAAACACCCGGGGAGGTGGTGGTGGGGTTTGGCGCATTTAGTCAAGAAAAGCTAAAGTCCCAGCGAAGCACTTTCCCAAAGGATGCAGGGTGGGACAGGCAGAGGGATGGCTGGGAAACAGCTATGGCCCCCCAGGCCAGGGCAAGCCCAGTTTGCAGAAGGCTGCAGGTGCCAAGTCTCCTCCAGAGAGGTCTCCCAGCCACCCCAGAGCAACAGGCTTCCCAGCAGCTGCACCTGCTCCTTGGGGCCAGGGACCTGCCTCCCCACGCAGCCTCCATGCCTCGAAACTGTGCAGCAGAAGTGAAGTATCACAAAAACAGTTGATGCTGGTTTGGAGTTACTCCTACCCAAGAAAGACTATTTTCATTTCCTTTTAAGAAAGCTGAAAGGGCCCAAGTTTAAGAAGCAACTCGTGCTTGTTCTGTAAAGCAGCTCTTTGAATAGGTTTTGGTTTTGAGGTATACCAATAAGTTCACACCAGGAAAAAAAAAAAAACCCAAAAAACCCTAGAGAGTTTTTCTGAGTTTGGACTTTCTGTTATCCAAGTCAGTTAATGGGCTATGTGGTCCCAGTTTCAGCTTTCACTGACACCACTGTGCCTTTAGGCCCCTGACTTCAGTGGAGCTGCTTTGATTTACCAGCCACTGACAGGTGAGAATCAACCTCCAGATACACACTTCAGCATTTCTCCACTTCGCTATGGACATAGGTACACATTTGCTTTCTCTTAAGATTGTAACATATGCTTTTAATTCACTGTGTGAATTTTCACTGAACTTTACTCCTCAACTGTTGCAGATGTTATTTCAAGAATTACTAAAAAAGGGTCTGCACAGATTTTAACTTCCTTATGAGATGCAAAGAAAAAAAACCCACCAAAACAAAACATGCACCTATTTTACCTTGCAGTAGGAATATTGAGAACTTAAATTCTAACTGACCCCCTGAAGCCAAGTAATTTCTGATAAAGCCAGAAACATGGCTATGTTGGTCTACATTAAATACAAAGTTGTGTTTGGTATTTGACATTGTCAACATACACAACATAGACCATCTCGATGTAGCCTGAATTTTTTGGATAAGTTTCTTGGGTAAGTTGAGATACCTGAAGGGGACATTAAGATCAGCCATAAGCAGTTGGATGCACGCACCCTAAAGGGTCAGAAATATGATTTCCCCCCTCCTCTCTAATGAATGAATGAATGTATTGTACAGCCTTTTCTGACACTACAGATTCCCTTTCTTCCTACAAATGCATAACAAAGGCAATTTATTTGTGTTCAGTCTGCTGCATAAAACTTGTCTGTGGGATAAACAACTTTTCCATTTAAAAATGACCAAACCACCAGTCAAAAGATGAGGACATAGAAAAATGGTGCTCTCTTTCATGTTGTCTTGTTAGTTGTGCTCAAATATGAGAGCTGGGCCGAGAAGTTTTGAAGTCAGTGACACTCGTATGCTGTGTCTGTGCAGTGTGCAGGGCACAGAGGTCCCAGCTAGTCCCTGTGGCTTCTGGGTGCAAGTGGGAGGCGAACAGGTGAATGAAATGATCTCAGCCAGCGTCTTCCTGAACTCTTGTTTTGGTAGGAAGATGGCACACCAGCCTTTGCCCCGACTATACTGATGGGAATCTGGGTATCACTGCCATCAGTCACTGGTGCGACACTGAAACCTGCATATTTCAGCTGAAATTTCACTCCATAACATATCTCTGCCTTTTTTGCACTGCATATTTGAGTTTCTTCAGTCTTTCTCAGAACAGAGCTTCTAAGAAGACAGTCCTAGGCAATATGCAGCCAGCAAGGTGGATGAAGGCTGCCCAAGCTTCTTACTTTTCTCTAGCTGTTTCTGGGTGTTTAGATCCAGTCTTCTTTTTTCACATGCTAGTTATTTCTGTGCAAGTTAAATTGAGTGGCCTATCTTGCAACTGCCCAGACTCAGTTTCACCTTTTTTCGACAGAGCTTCCCTGCCTAATGCAGTCTGTGCTCACAGAAATACCTTTTTTGGAGCCCCTTTCCCACAGAATGACTCTGTAACTAGAATAAACAAAAACATTTCCAAGCACATATACACTGCCAAGAAAAGAGTAAAGCTACTGACAAAGTTTTCATATATGGTATTAGGAAATACATATCAAGGTTTTTTATTCTACTTCTATAAATGAAGAAAAACAAATGCACTATAAGCACTATACTGAGATCTCTAGAAATTCCCATTTTTCCCTTTATCTGCAGCAAAAGCAGAAGAAGAGGCAGTCCAGGAAAAAGGCATTCTAAGAAAAACAGTTATGTCCAAAGCCCTGGGTTCTACATTATTTATAATGTGTAAAAAGCCTATACACTTAGTTACCACTAGAACCTGTCTGTTTGGAGATGGGGATTAGACACAGCATCATCTATGGCTTTATAAACTAACTGATGGTCTTCCTTGAGTTTTAATAGCTGCAGCTGATATATAACTGAAGGGTTCACAAATGCCTTCATTCTCTGCCCTGTGAATCACCAGTACAGAGGAATAATGCAGAATACCACTATGTGGTAGTCATAGAAACAACAGTTATCAATGTAAAGGTTTGCAAGTAAGTATAAAAGTTTCTGTTGAGTTATATGCCACTCTTTACTTAAAGAAGATTTATCATAACGCATTGTTTTTCCAAAACAGGAGCTTAAAACTCTACATTACTCTTGCGGACCTTTTGGTGTGTTGATGGTAACGGAAAAACGTAACCCTTGGGGAAAGAGTGAAACTGTTCAGAACCTGTGCGGGGAGTAAGGGGGTTGGGCTGACAGCAGAGGATGGCAGCAGATAAGGCTTCTTCCAGGAGGGGTTCTAGATGGGGCAGGGGAGGGGAGTACATTAATCTCTGTCCCACTTACAGACCCTGCTGGCCTTCAAAAGGTATTCTTGAGCTGAAAAGATGAAAATATTCCTAGCATTGGATCTGTTAAGAGGCTCTTCATAAAATGTCACGGAGCTGGTTTAGAGAAAGTGGATCCATTTCCTTTCATCTGCCTCAAGGGTGTTGGCAGTTGTTGGGGTTTGAGTTTGCTAATGGCGAGAAGAAAGGCTCTAAAGTGGCAGAAGCGGGGAAACGAATCATGCTGATGCTGCTATGCTTGCAGCCCCCAGACCTGTGCTAAGGTTTCATTTCCATGATGGAAGCAAAGACCAGCCAGTGAAAATGAACACAAAAAGCAAGACATTCCACCAGCTTCTTTCCTCTGTATCACATATATCTTTAACCATAAACCAAAACCAATTGCTATGATGAGCACTCACTCTGCAGAGCAGCTTTTTTGCCTTCCCTTTTGCCCAGGGGTGACAGAATGACCCCTTGGTCAAACTTTGTTTTGGCATTTCTAACCACACCTCCTTTAAAAGAAAAAAATTCCAAGTACAAATATTGGCAACTTTTTTTTTTTTTTTTTTAAAGTGGTCAGATTTTAAGGTGGATCAGAAAAGGAAGTCTTCAGAGCTTGCAGTGCGCTTATTGCTTTACAAAGTGTTGCTGGCATTAGTCATTTTAATATATAGCAATAAAAGAGGAGGTGTGAGGACTATTGCACTACGATTTGCAGATGGCTGCTCGGCACTGCTCACGCTGCCGCAGGTGGCTGCAGGGAAGGGGTCCCATCGGCAGCCCCCCCAGGCTATTTGGAGCTAGGTCTGAGCGCAAAGCCTCACCAGGCAGGCCCCAAGTTACAACAGACCGCTGGGCCACATGCTATCATCTCTATTTACAGAAGTTGGTGGACTTTCCTCCTCAGCTAAATAGGCTGACAGCCTCAGAGATTGGCTTTGAATTTTTGGTTTGAACAAATCAATGAACTACAAGGAAAACTACAAAAACAACAACAAAAGAAATGGTTTCTGAATGTTACCTGAAAATCCACATAGTTTTAAAAGAAAAATCTCTAACAAAAAGGACACCAGGAGCAAGACAAGGGAAGAAGTTCCTCCTACAGTACACAGACCTGTGCAAAACTACAAAATGTTCTGATAGGAGGTTGCTGCTTATTGCATACTGACATATATCTATTCTGAAGAAAAAGAAAGACTTGTTGAAAGTCACTTTTAGGCCGTTTCAGTCCCTCAATAGAGCTGCCAAATAATTTGTCATGGAACTTAGAAAAACTATATTTTTTTAAAGTTGGTTTGTGACCCACACTTGTACTGATCCCAGAGGAAAAGGATGGCCTGAGCAGTTCCTGGGTGAGGTAAAGTGTGAGTAGGAATATGCAGATGGAATTTCAATTAGTTTTCATCATCAATCTTTCAGTCTAATTACATTTAATTCACATGTGACCAACCCTGCCCACAGAGGGCTAAGGAAGGCAGAGGGCAGAATAGAAAAACATGAAGGGGACTTGAATAGCCTGAGTGCAAACATCAATAAACAAATGTTTATTACTAATGATAATGATTCCTACTTCTCATGCAACACTGAAAATAGAGAGCACTGTACAAGCATTAACTAATCAATGATCTAATTAATGATTCAAGATCCTAAATCAACAATAGAGTAAGGCGAGTGCTCCACTGGAGCCACGCTGCCGTGGATGGCCCTGCGCTCCTGCAGGGCTCTGCCTCCTGCACAGAAACTCCGCGAGCGGTGTCAAAACCTCTCCTCCCTACCAGGGGTGCGCATCGCACGTGCATGGAGCTGCCTGATCCCTTGACAACATTTGGGTGGCAAGTTTGAGACAGAACAGGCTTTAAGCATCACCTTTGGTGGGTTTTCAAAGGGAAAAAGTGGCAAGTGGCAAAACCCACAAAAAACCCAACTCTTATCTTAATAACACTAAATACATGCGTGAGACATTTGCTTAATGAGATAAACACTCATTTGTCTGGAAAGCTACTTAAAATTACGCTAGCATTTCTGCTTTGCCAGCCAACATCACAGGTTCACAAACCAAGCAGACAGACAAAGGATCAAACATCACACACCCAGCCGTGCAGGAAAACCCGATGTGCTGGGGAAACTACTAGCAGGTCCCCGAGACAGCATTTCTCTGCTCTTCCCTCCGCAGCACTGCTACCTGGCACCGAGTCCCAGTGCTACCCCAACGAGGGGGTCAGGGGATGACTGACACAAAGGGAATTGACTTCTTGAGCTCATTACAGATCCCACAACAGGTTTCCAAGGATTCTGGCCTATATCCAGCCTGATAAGCGATGTTTTGCCTAGTTTCACTTGGGTACAGCAGTTTTAACTTCAGGCTTAGCTTTAGCCACTGCAGAAAGGGCTGTGAAATGCAGAGCTGTAAAGCAGTTGCTGATGAACTTGGTTCTCTATTGCCAAAGCCACAGGGAGGAAGGAGGACAGCCGAGCGTGGTGCGCGCAGCCCCGCTGCTCTCCAGCTTCCGCACTCTGCCCCGCATCCAGGGCAGCTCCTCGTCCTGCAGCTGGCTGAGCTCAGGCTAAGCTTTCCAGCTGCAAAATGTTTGGCTGGCACAAAAGGTAATCCTGAATCATTTGCTTAGAGCTCAGAATAATAGAAGGATCATCAGTTTTGTATGGCTGATTGACACAGAGAATACAAGTTTGAGATATGCAAGTGTAAAGATTTTTCTTTTTTTTTTTTTTTAATTATAATTAGGACAGCTACTGTATTATATAATCTAATGCTGGGTACACCTTGACAGGTTAATGCTTCTTACAGTAATATTATTTTAAAGTATATTTTCGTTTATTTTGAGATGGTTAATTCTGCCTTGTATGGAAATGGAGATGCTTCAGGTTTATGAAGGGTTTGCTGTGCATTTTCACAGACCTAGTTGATTTTTTTTATGTGTACGTCAAAATAAAGTTACATGCGTCAAAGAATATTTTAAGTTTTCAAGTCTGAGGTCCAAATTATTGGTGTAACTGCCGTAGGGGTATCCAGTAACCTGAACCAGATTTGGACTTTAGACAAATTTTATCATCCCTGAGGATTATGTAGAGTTTACTTATCAGGAGGAGAATCCAATCACCTTTCTCTGCCCCTTGTCCAAGAAGTGGACTTTGCAGCCACATTTAGCAATGCATACCTGGTCTGGGAAACGTCTCAGCACAATGTATAATAAATAGGACTCACCAGATCAGAGTGCTGCGAAGCAATTGTGCTGCCTTGCTTCTGCATGTAGAGGCATATGTGAACGGGCTGAACGTCACAGAGATTTGTAGATAACCAAAGCTTGCAACCGTATGGTTTATATTGTAAAATGCAAATTTTATGATGCAAGTTCCTGCTTTTTATTGATCTTCATTCACTAAATCTGGACATTTGGCTACTGGAAAGAACCAAATAGCTTTTAACTCCATCTTTCACCTCTCTCCAGTGCCTATGAAATCCATTGTTTTGTTTTAAAGTAGTGATGAAACTGAAGGGGAACCCCTATTTTAAACATCCCAAAATATTTGGAGATTTTAAAACCCAGGCTGAACTTGCCTGTTTACATTTGCATCTTGGGCTCCCCTTTACATTTTATAGGGAAGTAATTGATCCATGTAAAGTGCTTCTACCTCATACTGAGAATGGCAGCATGTAGTGCCTCAATATTTTATACGAACAATTCCTGTTTTTAATGTTTTATTAATGTTAGCCTGAGACATCGTGTGTTACTGTTTAATTGCTTAGCTGCAGTCGCTTCTGTACTGAGTAGCCTTGAAAAAAGAGATGGAGTATGGGGTGGTTATTGTCCAAAATACAGCTGATTTCAAAACAAACCTCCGAGTTTAGTTTCACATCTTAGAATTTAAATTGGTGATATGGCTGTTAGATGCCATTTACCCCTAAGATGAAGCCCATACTCCAGCTGTTGATTCCATTGCGCAAAACATCTGCGTGATTTAGCCAGGACTATCTGATGCTTTGCAGGGTCCCAAGCAGGAGGGATATTATTCTTTCGAAACAGGAGGGAGGAGAAGTAAAAGATCTTCATTTCACTACTAAGGAAAAACATGCCTTGCAGGTTTGAGAAATTCAGACCTTCTTTCAAGTGTGCTGCATACAGATATTTCCAGACATGAGATGAAAACAGCTTGTCTCAGTTGTGTTTCTTTGAAAGGACCTAGTCAATCTGCAAAAGTTTTTCTCTTATGCTCTGATATTTTGTGTACATTGTTCTATTTTTGGCTTAACAACTTGCCTGTTTAAATCACTGCAAAACATCAGCTAAGCAAAACTGCATTTTGCAGATCCATGATGGAAGCGTTAACATATTGTGGTTGCAGAAAGCATAAAAAGGACTGACTAGAGGAAGGGAAAGAATTTTCATTAAGTGATTAATTAGACAAAACAAGGCAATAAAAAAGACTCCAAAAGGCTCACTCTTTAGAGCTTTCCATAATTGTGCTCTTTACAAACGAATTTAATCACCCAAAGGAAGAACCAACAGGCAGATGAGGAAGTGGTCAATGAGAAACAATAACTGACCGCTGCATTACTGGGGTATCTCATACCCATCAGACCCAATATCCAGATAGCTAAAGTAATGCAATAATGAATCCTGACCCATGTTTGTATCACTGCGGTGAGTTCCTGAGATCTTGTTCTATTCTGGGGAAAAAACACTTCCGCTTAAATTTTTCCCTGTCATCTAGGGGCTGCTAGCATACGTATAGGATGTGTATTTTGGAGGTCAAATAAATCAATAAAAATCAAAACAAATCAGAGATATGGTAAACAAACAGTCTAATATTATTAACTGAGTCAGAACAATCATTTTCCTTTTTTTTTTCTCCTTCTGTGCTTGTTCCTCAAAAGCTTTAGTGGAATAAACAATAGAAAAAAGAAAATGAATATGTAAAGTATCTCAGTCTCTTCCCACGTGTAATAAAATGAAAACAAATGTTCTCACTTCTACAAACTCCACCACATCAAATTAATAATGGAAAACATCACATCAAAGCACTCTTTGTGCTCAATAGCCTGTGGCACATTTGGACTCATCAATAGATGTTCAACAATATTACAACTTGTTTAAATCTTGGTAAAGTACTGTTATGTACTATTGTTATTGACTTTCTTTTTCTAATTATCACCCAAAGGTGACAGATGATACAGCACTAATGATCAGACTGTTTAAGAGCTGAATCAGCTTAGAATCCCAACTCATTAAACCTCAGCAGGACTAAAAGATTCCTTGCACTTTAAGGCTAAAAGCTTCACCTCGATGACAACATTTTGGTCAGTTATAGAGGACACACCACCAGGAGACTGAAGGTATTTTTCACTGAGAGTATCTTTGGAGCTTTTAAGGATTCTAGTGCACATAAGTGTCTAAATATTTAAAAGTATGTAAAATGCATATAGCTGTCACAATAAAGAAAGTATTTGCAGAATCTGTTTTGATATGCTGAACCTCCCCTTGAATCTGTTTGAGCTAATACTAAAACCGTTCTTGATTTTCATAGAAGCTGAAGTCGATAGGAGTTGGCAGATCCACAGCATTTCTTTGAACCTATTTCTCAGTCTGCTTGGAAGCAGGGACCACAACGGTATCTCTGTGGTGTGTTCCAGTTCACCTCAACCTCACAGCAAATTAATTATTTTTTATTAAATTAGCCAGTTTGGCAATAAAACGTGGCATTCTTACATCTCTGTTTTAGGAATATGCCAGTTTAGTCAGGCTTTCTTTCTGTTGCTTCATTGGATATAGGTTGGGAATGAAATTCCTGATGCTAACCTTAAGTATGAGAAATGACAGCCATGCCATTGCAGGGTGGAGGAGATGCAATGTGACACCCATCTGCCTGTTTGCTCCAGCTTGTCTCAAGAAACCAGACTTTTCCAAGACTCTGGGATATTTTTAAAAGGCCTTGAGCACAATAACATCTTCAATCTCTTGCTGTTGTTCTACTCTACATTGTATTTGCTCCATTTGATTTGTGCTACTATCGATACTCCTGGACTAAAAGCTCAAACAAAATCCGACCCAACTTCCTCACAAACTGATCACCTGAGACTGCAATGAGCACCATTATCAAATCACTCTGTCACACAATAAGTACTTGTTTGCAGTTTAAGAATGGTTCAGGTGGAAAAACATTATGAGAAAACCATAAATAAGAATTAGTAAAAAATTGATGCCAGAATAGTAGCAAAGCCCATTCATTTCCCACAAACACTGTGGTGCCTCTTGCCCAACAATTATGTGCGAGCTGGAGGTTTCAGGATGCTTGTGAGATGCTTATTCTCTCTCCCATGTTTTTATAGCTGGTTTGGGACCTTTGTAGACTTATACTCATTAATCCCCTCATAAAAGACTTCGGTATCAGGTGCCTCCATGACCAGCATTCAGACCATTTGAGCAATTAGAGAAACACCACAGATCACTCTTAATTCTCTATAAGGAAAAGTTTGACTATAAGCCTGCAACTTTGACAGCCTACTCTAACAGTGAAGCCACAGTACAATCACTCCACCCTACCAGTTTTCCCACCAAGTCTTAGGCAAGGCATTGCAAAATCAGAGTCCAGCGAACTTCAATCCTAAGTGTTCACATGGGGAAGTATCACCCATTTGTCAGAAGGAGAATTTTAGTCTTAGTTACACTGGTTCAGAAAACTATTTGCAGTACAGACTCCTGACATGAAAGCACTCTTATGCTTTTATTTTTCAGGGTTTTAGAATCCTTTAAGTTAACTTGGTAAGAAATAACTAAGGCAAAACAAGTAAGGAACTCATACCAGAAACAGAGCATCCAAATAAGGGAGATGCACAATTTTCAGTCACAACAGAACTATTTTTTTCTTGAGAAGTTCTAATAGTTCACATGTCTCCACTCTGCAAATATTTATTGTGGTCTCTAACAGTAAGGGTTGAATCAGAGACCTCTGGAGCTAAAAGTAAAGTTTACTAAAGTTAAACTAAGGGATGGGGACACACTAAACTCGCATCTTTTGTGGCTGCATTGAGGGATAAGCTATAACAATCTCTGACCAGGAAGTCTGATGCTGCCTCTAACCTGGGGGTGCTTGTCCAGAGCAAGCAAAATCCTCACCTGGACAAATTTCCATTTACTTGGCAGTGACCAGAACTAGAAGCATTGGCCTCTGTACCTTGCACTAAAAGCCCAGATGTTTTAGCTTAGTGTGCTGTCCCTCATGAAGGGCTCAGATGATACATTTTCCACTAAGCTGTTTTACTTCTGCATACAGAACTACAGGAATTAACTTTTAAAATCAGACAATAGTCACTCTGATCTCTGCATCTAGTTTCTCCCATTCAAGCCTCATGTTATAATTCAGGATAGTAGTTACCCAATTTGCCAGGTCACATTCCTTAAGAACAAAGTAAATGAAACTATTAGGTGTTATTACAAGGGCAGGATTAGCAACTGAAAACTTCCCTATAAACTGCTATCTAATAATTTATGACGGTTTTGATGTTTCCTGGCAACCAGACAAACAGATTAATAAGTCCATAGTCCGCCTCTGATATTCTCTTTTCCCCTATCACCAACTTTTGGACCTTGCAACGTTCATTTTCACTTTGGTGAAATTCACTGTAGTGCAGAGAGTCAGTGCAGGACTGGCGGTGGTGCACCAGTTACCATCCAGAAAAGATTTGACCCCAGAGTTAGATGAAACCCACGAGTTACAGTGGCACAGCAGTGAAGTGCAGAGTGAGTTCCTCTGCCTGACATGCACATAGAGTGAAAACACAAAAATATCTTTGGAAAGAATCTTCCCACGTTAACTGCTTTTGTGCCATGAGCTTCCCCACCTGTACTCTGCAGATGTGTCTTGAGTCCACAAATGATGCCTTGTTCTTTCTTCTGCTTCTTTTTAGTACTACCCACATGCTAAACTGGTCACAGGCTCACTACACTGTAGACACTGTGCTGCTCAATGGATGTTGTAAATCCCATATTACACAAGATTATATTTTGGAAAATTGCTTTTCCCTTTTTTCTCACCAAGTTGATCGAGGCTGAACCTCCTGTGCATTTTAGGTGGGTTTGAACCTAGGTCCAAATGATACATCTGGCTTTAGTTTTGATAAGGGCAGAATTAAAACCCAGTCTGGGTCCTCCAAGTCCCAGCTGTGCAGTCTCCAAAGGATGCCAGGTACACAGCATTTGAACCCCTCTAGCAACCTGAGCTATTTACTTTGGAGTCACAAAATATAAGGGCTAAAGATTCCTTTTCAATATTGACATTCGATGGAAAGGTTACCTATTTCTCTGCGAGTCCTTCAGAACAGACTCTCAATGATTCCCCCATTTCTCCTTCGCTACATCTCACCCCTGAAGCCTCCAGCTGCAAGCACCATTCTTCTTTGCTCCCTGTCAACATGAGCAATTAATGGCTCTGAAGAGTTGCTTTGAATGACCCGTGTAGTCCCACCCACAGGAACTGGCTCCGAGATAGCAGCGCCAAGTAGTTTCATGGGAATCCATAGTGGAGCAGTAGTTTTACCCAGAGGTCATAATATTTTGGATAAAATTGTGAATCAGTTTTTAGCTGTGTACTATGAGCCTCAGGCTACTTTTTAAATTCTCCCCCAAAGCTTACTGTTTTTTACATGAAGAGGCCGTATGTCATAATAAACATCAGGCTTAGGAATGGCTCACGCTCTAAATGTCAGGCTACAAAGCTACCTTTAAAGATTAAATCTCTGCCTTCTTCAAAAGAGAGGTTGAAGGGAGGACTGGAGAAATCCCAAATACAGAGAACCTTACAAATAAAGTGAAGTTTACTACTAACAAAACGTATCTTGCAAAAACACACTTGGTGCTTTTCTGTTGGAGCTACCCTCGATAAAACGTGGGTGTCATTCGAAAAGGACATAATTTCCAATGAATTCTGAAAGTGTCACACGGAGT
Source organism: Pelecanus crispus (assembly GCF_030463565.1). Classification (NCBI taxonomy): domain Eukaryota; kingdom Metazoa; phylum Chordata; class Aves; order Pelecaniformes; family Pelecanidae; genus Pelecanus; species Pelecanus crispus. The sequence continues at coordinate 14,809,273 of NC_134649.1, forward strand.
ATTGATCGATCGAGTCTTGCCGTCAGCGTGACCAGGGCCGGCAAAGAGCTATCCCTGTGATCCAATTTTCAGAGCTCACAGACACCTCCAGTCCCAGGCAAATGGCGTCAGCAAGTGGCAGGAGGGGTCTGGGGGAGGGGAGGTAGAGGGAAACGCAGAGGGGAGAGTTGTTGCATTGCTGTCTGCTTGTCTAAGCATTAAGTGTTATTAGCCACAAGCGTGGCACCCCCGTTGTGCGGAAAGGCTGCTATATTTCTGGCTTTTGTGTTACCAGCAACACCAAACCATTTGTAAGTTAAAAGTAGGTCCTTATCAGCAAGATATACCCCGATAAGATCACGTTTTTTATGATTACATCGGTGTTCAGCTAGTTTCCCCCTCCTGCCTACAAACACGTACACACAGCACAGAGCTGGGCAAGGGCAGCGCAAGCTGCAGTGCCATTGCTTTCCAAATACAGCTCTAGGAACAGCTCTAGGAACAGCAAGCCATTGGGCTGGCTCCGACACGCTGCAGCAGGCGATGCCCGCCTGCCCCATGCGCCGCTCTGGCACGGGGCTGTGGAAGCAGGCTCTCCCCTTCCAAAATGCAGAGCCAGCCTTGGACTCTAGTGCAATACTTTGGACCTGCTGTTTACAGGGGCTCAGGTACTAAACCGATTAATCTTGTAGGAGAAGCTGGAGAGGGAAATTATCGACGCCCATTACGAAGCTGAGTGATCTCAAAAGGAAACCATTGTCTCAGCCTGAACGACTCCTGGCTTGATTTTGAAATTGCTGGCGAGGTGTGCATTGGGGATGCCCCCCGCCGCTGCACGATTAGAGATGCGCCTTGGTTTTCTTACGTTAAGCGGGGAGAAATATCACGCGGGATCCTAGCACAACAAATCTTTCACTGGGCTTCTAGGCACCGCGCACCAATAAAATAACTGAAAAAATAAAAACATGAAAAACAACAATAAAAGGAGAGCAGTTAAGAGAAATAGGGTGATTTGCTGTTTGTATGAAGCTGGTGTGGAACTGCAGCAGGTGAGGAAAGAAAGATTAAGTGGGACGAGTGAATTACAAATGCCTTCTTGTTACACACCAGATAACTGCATGCCCACTCATTGTTACTCAATATATGAAATATTTGCTCCTGATGTATTGTTTCCTCTTTGTACCAAGCAACACAAAATCTCTTTCATTACTTTTGCAAGTAAATTACTTCCTTTCCTAATAATTATTTATATTTTAAAATAAAATTAGCAACTGAAATATTTTATCAGTGATTTCTGGTATCGAAAAGAGTGGTTTTTGTAACACAATGGAAGCAAATTGAGTTTTACTGAAAATATTGATAGCATTTTAAAAAAGAACCTCCAAAACGTAAACAATGATCTAAAATTACCCCACCCCCAGTTTTTGCTTCAATATTTCTTAATGTTTGGGGAGAAAAAACAATTTCCTGATGAGATTTATAAAAGAGGGATTAGTGAAAGGGGTTCTACTGTCTCTGATTTCTTAACTTAAAAATAACAATGACTTTTCCTAAAAAAAAAAAACCAAAAAACCAGGCTCTAATCAAATTGAGACAAAAGGTGCCTACAGTATTGTGGGATTTGCAGCTATTTTTTAATGAACAGAAAAATTAAGGCCCCAAACTTCTAATGAGATTTTGCAGGTGGACTCCAACGCTGACATGGAACTATTTACTCCTAGTGGTACTCAACAGGCTCATTTCAAAATCAGTGTCTAAATCTGCAAATATTTCTGCTAAACTTGAGGAACTCTCATGCCTAAATGAGTATAGTGCAGAATAAGCAGAGCTCCGTAACTAGTTATTTGAATAATTTTTATGTTGAAATTTGGTTTTTTAGTTTCCTATAAATTAAATATTTTGCTTTAAAAAGCACCTATGGAACTGAAATTCCTGTGAGTCATCCAGAAAGTATGCTCTACAGTTTGCACTGTGAATTCACCAAGCATAATTAATAACAAGGACAGCAGATGCAGTGCAGATACATAGTAAAGCCTACTACAGGGTAAACCATGTTTGCACAGAGAGCATAGCACCAATTCAAGCCACAAACAAATCAATCAAAGTCAACACCTATTTCCAAGTGATTTGAAAACAGAACAAAAGTAACTAATTGAATGAATTTTTCATTACAAGTCCTCCACTCTACCACAGATGAACTAAAATATCTGCAAAACAATCATGCAGTACTTGAGAAAGAGAGACAAAATTCTCCTTACCTTAGAAATGACTGCTACCAGCTGATCTGAAGTAGGTGAAAGCTAGGCAATGTGCTCAGGCTGAAAACTCCCTGTTAAGCCTCTGCTTATTTTATGCTGCCTGTGCAGGTGTGTCTGTCTCTTAACAGTTGCACCTGAACCTTAAGGTGCCTGCCATTTCCCCTAGAAGAGCCTGTATTCCATAGTTTATAACTTTGCTAAGAAGTTTAACTGCAGAGGTCTAAATTTCTCTTTCTGTATACTGGTTCTCATAACTGGCTGCAGCTGAACTTTTTTCAGGAAGTTTGGGTAGAAATGGGCATATTTGAAAAAAAAGGCCGAACTGATATCAGGTCCTAGCAATACGCATATAATCTGTGTCATGGTCCATTTCACCAAATACAGATTTTCTTTGAACAAAACTTTCTCTGCTTCTCAATATAATACCCAGGTCTTCATGGGATGAGTACAGAATGAGCTCATGTAAAATGAAAGACTCTGAAGATCAGTACTTGACTAAGGTATCACTAATTTTAGTCTAGTCTACCCTTGATTGGCTTAGAGTAGACTTGGTAGTGTGGGTTAATGGTTGGACTGGATGATCTTAAAGGTCTTTTCCAACCTAAACAACTCTATGATTCTATGATTCTATGATTCTATGATTCTATGATAATTGCTGATGCACCTGTCGTTGCTCCAGATGACTGGAATAGGTATTGAAGTGTCTGTGGATTGCACCATATGCTGGTAGCAGCAAAGGGAGAGTGTTCAGATGGAAAATTCTGGCTTTTCTCATCATTGATGTACCTAGCCCAGAAGCATAACGTATGTTTGTAAAAGCGTATCTGTTCTTCTGGGCACTAATACATGGGTAGTAAAAAAGGACAATCCTGGGATTTTATTCTGAAGAGACTGAGTCAAAGTCCGCTCAGAGCTAAAGCTCCCATTAACTTCAGTGGAGTTTGATTATGGTCCACATGATTTCTCCAGAGGTTCATCTAGGTAACCCACTGTTTGCTGCAGCAGCTAAGTATCTGCAAGGCCTGTTTCCATTTCCAATACTGTTCACACCTTTGTCATCACCAACTTTGACAGGAGCACTGGGCCATCCAACAGAGATTAAGCAGATTTTTTTCCTTGACTTAAGATATTTTCTCATTTCTTAGATTTCTTACAGCAAGGGGGTATTTTGCCATGAATCACACAGCCTAAATCTGAAAACTAACAGGAAATTAAAGGACAGCAAACCTCCTTCCCTTCACCACTGTAAGCACTATATATTAGCTAATTTACCTTATTGTTTTTTCTTTTAGCTCTTTTTTTTTAAATTATTTTGCTGTACTAACAAAATGAGGGGGTTTTATTTTGATCATTCTCTAATAACCATAGCTAGTGCATCTAGGTCTGACTTTTTGAACACCATATGCCAAGTTGTCCTTCTGGGTGTGGCATACATGCAGCTTCCCATAAACACTCCTGGAATAAATCAGAGCATTTGTGGAGCCAGCTCGTCCGCCTGTATACGTAACCTGTAGCAGGGGGTAGTGCCAGAGCACCTGGTCCTTCACAGTCTTTTCCCTTTCTTTTGTCCAGTGTTGGGATGCTCCTTGTCTCTCCTCGAAAGCAAGGCTCTGTGATGAAGACTTTACTGGTCAATACAGCCTAAGATGACAGATATTTAAGTCCAAAGCTATGATACTGATTTTCTAGAATTTCTTATTTTTCACGGTGTAGGCAAGTAGACAAAATCTTTTCACATTTAGTTTCCACTGTGCAAAGCAAGCCCCAGTTCAGCCCTGGCTGATCTCCGAAAACAGTATCTCTGTGACTTTTCTATCCAGAATCACTTGCTAGACTCTTGCACTCTGAATGCCCATTTCCAGACTGCTGTCAGACTTGCAGAGACCCAGTCAGGTTTGCCAATGGGAGTTTCACTGTAAGACTTAGTAAGTCTGAGTGAAATAAAGATTCAGAAAACACTCCAGAAAACAGAATTCTTGATTACTTGAACAGCATTATGAAAAATGTGACAACATGTAACTTTCGGGAGCATTTAGAGAACATACCAGGTCCCGTTTTGCCAGATTAGACTTGAATTTTTATTCTGTTATAACATATGCACTAAAACCTAGTGTTTTCTTGCCTAAATTCTATTTAAAAGTGAGAAGACTGTTGTCCTACCAGAGTGAATGGAAGAAAAACCTTATAAACTAAATTTTACATTTCTTGGGTGCAGTTCCTTGAAGTCAGACCATTAACACCAAAGCATACTACTTCAATATGCATATTTAGTTGTCAATACTGTAGTGTGTGAACTTAAGATATCAAATGCAAGTAAAGAAATTGGGAGTCTTTCTACTCTGTATACTTCATCTGTGTATGCTGCATGAAGCTGAATGCTGTCTTTGAAAACCTGCTGATAAATGAAAGGAAGCAATCTTGTACAGCGCTAACTAACTTTGGGCAGAAATCCCCCCCTGCTGCATTGCTTAAGGCACAGGCCAGCATGGCAGCGTCCCTGTGGAAGCCTGGCAGCAGGCACACCTTTCAACAGACCGGTACATAAGCAATAGTAATACCTAACACATGTGCAGCAATGAAGGCGTTGCAAAGAGTCTTATTTGGTGAGAGCAAGAAGCTGGCCCCAAATCCACTGCTTCTGAGGGCTATGAGAGAGAGTGTCTCGGTTACAGGAGGTTAAGAGGGCCTGTCTATCCTCAAAGAACAGGATAAGCAGCAGTTCATGGAGACTGAAAGAAATGCAAGTCCTGGGGGGGAGGCTGTGGAAGTGGGGAAGCCTGAAGCTAGATTGCTTGTCTGTCTCTGCAGGAGCCACACCACAGTGAAGATCATCTCTGCATTTGAAAGATACCGATTGAAGAGCAGCCACCCTCCGGACCTGAATGAGCCCATGGAGACACACAGCAAGCCTGCTGCAAGTACAGCTGTCCCACCCCTTGCAAATACTTCATCTGTAAAAGAAAAGAAGGATGCTGCTCATGCCAGCTTTCCCTTTGGCACTGCTTCGTGTCCCTGTGCCTGTCTCATTAAGGAGAGAATGGAGGTGTGATACTCTGAATAGGAATTGTTGCCTACATTATGTCAAATCCTTCATAGAAAGGAAAAAATCCAACTGTGGGGTAGAAAACCCCTGCCCGTCTTCAATCAATCCTCACTACCACCAGGCATCTAGTCAATTTTTATTCAGTCTTCTGTAGCCTCGACTTCAATGAAGTGGCACAGCAGGGCCAGCGCCGGCAGCTGCTGGGCCCCGGCTGCCAGCGCACCGGTGCCGCCGAGGAGGAGAGCCAGCAAAGTCCGGGGAGGACTGTGCAGGGGACACAGGAGTATTTCAATCCGTGCCCCAGCCCTTAATCATAAACTCGAGGTTCAAAGCCTTGCTGGGCTGCTGGCCGCTGATCCCATCTCAAGGTGATAGTCACCTCTAGCCTTTCTGCAAACTGCAAACCTACTGTCCATCCATCTTAAAGCAGCTTGACACTGGCTTCTCTACCCATTTTACAGCCAGCGAACATTTCCTATTGATTTATTGATTTCTGTCTGCCTGTGGAAGGAGCTCAGAACAGACTCTATGTGCTCTTGCAGCCTCCTGCATAGATTTTTTTCTCTCTTTTTCCCTTTTTATCCAAGCTGTGTTAGCAGTCTGTGGTGAAGCAGGAATTAGACCATGCGGGAGCCCAATTTGCTACTGGTGAATGTGCCAGGCTTTTCTTCCCCTCCGTACCCGGCATGCACACCTCCACTCCCACTCTCTGCCTCCTGTCTCCTTTTCCTCCAGGAAAGCCGGCAGATCCCTGCCTATCTGACCAGTTCATCTTAGCTAAAAACCTCTGCTGCTTCCCTTCAGATCTTTTCCCTATCATTAACAGGTGTTTGATGTGCATGTAAACACTGCTTGTAACTGCGATTCCTTGATTTCTACTGGGTCAGAGAAATTTCCTCTTTTCTGAGACAATCGAGAAAAGGGCACACTTTCTGACTGTGCACTTAACTGTGTGAGTGCAAACCTCTGCATGTTCTAATAGACACATGTTTTATGAACTTCAGAGCCCTTTGGGGACTGGATAGCTCCAAAGATTTGAATCGGGGAAGGGATATAGACTGCTTTCCACCTCCTAGTTGCCAGTCCAAATGCAGCCCAGGTCAGCAGTGATTGAAAGTTGTTGCTGGATGATGGCAGTTCAGAGCCTTACATGAAATTAGTGTGGTTGCAAGACAGCTCCCAGTGGACAGATGTCCACATCACAAAAAAGCAATCTGGCTTATCGTTCTTCACAGAGAGGCAAGCACCGAATGAGTGAGAGGCTGCTCTTTCTCCCCGGCCTCCGAGGTGGTGCCTCTAAGCTCTGTCTCAGCCGTGACAGTGGGAAACTTTTGCTGCTGGTGGCCACACTCCACCTCAGCTGGGGAGCAATGACCCATGGGCCACCTCACCCTGGCTCCAGGGCCAGCCCCAGCAGGGAGTGATGCTGACGCTTTGCCCTGGTTGGGCCCCTTGGCTCATACTTTAGGTGAGTTTGGGTTCACCTTCTTACTCTTCTTCATCCTCCTCGTACCTCAGGCTGCCAGAGCAGCAGTGACACTCAGTCAGAGAGCAAACACAATGGCATGGCAGGGAAAAAAGGACATCGGCAGGCAAGGGGCTGACCTCCATAAGTACAATCTCACTTTTTCATGCATAAGACTGACAGAGGTTTCACTGCAGGCAACTTTTGTGAAAAACATCTTTAAGTTATCTGATACCTGCTTCTTTGCCTCCCCTCAGAGTGCACACACCTGAGCAGGAGAGACAAAATCAAACAGCAGCCTACAGAGCTGGCAAGCAAATTATGCAGCCTTGCTCTCCTTTCAGGAGATCACAACATCTCAAACCCGTATGTCTGCACTCACGTGTGCAAACCTCCCCTTTGCCACTCCCCGAGGGAACACATACAGGCCAATTCCTGCTCAGACAAAAGGGGAGAAGGAGAAGCCCATTGGAAATCGCTCCTCTGTCTTTCCTTAGAAAATCTGTGGGGGTTAATCATGTTTCCAGGCTGTGGGGCCTGTGGGGGTCAACCCAAGTGCAGGGGCTGAATTCTCACCGGCTCTGCTTGGACTGGGAAACTGTAATTTGTTTATATTCTCCTTATCCCCCTTTTACAACACTCCTTTGGCTCAGCTTGGATTCACAGGAATTTTTGCTCCTTTATCTCCTTAGAGACTGGCCTGCTTGTGGCAAAAATGCCTTTTGTGGGCCCTAACCGGCCTCGCTGAGTGCCCAGAGGAGGGTGTGCAGACTCAGCCCTGCTGGCTGGCCCCAGGCGAAACACTGCCTTCACTCCTCGTCTCCACTGAGCACCCTTCACAGCCGCTCCGGTTTAATTGCTATCCCTTAGCATTTGATTCCTTGACTAGAATTTATTGCACCACAGAAATTGCTATATTATTCTCTAATATTATGAGCTGGTATAGAGCTTCATGGAGGTGCTTCAGAGAGGTGGCAAGAGGTGTTTGCACCAAAGCTGTATGTGCTTTCCTTTGAAGAAGCTGGCCTTGTGGGTAGGGGTATTTTCTCCAGGCTAACTATGTAATGCTTAGTATGAGACCTTGTGGGCATGAGAGTTGAAAAATATATGAACATTTAAAAACTAACCCCCACATATGTGTTGCTTATTCTAATTTGCTGAAAATACAGCACTGACGAGATACTGGGGACCCTAAAATGTAGATTTTTCAAGCCTGAATTGGGAGAGTGTGCAAAGGGAAAGCTACAGGCATGGTTAAAGGCTGTGTGACTGGCAGATATCAGGGGCTGGAGCCTGCTCTTGTTTTAACTGATGTATTTCCAGTGGTGTCAATGAAACGATGCAGATTTACACCAGCACAGAATCTTGCCTAAAGTCCACTCTCTGCCCCGCACACAGAAGAAAACGTTTACAGGGTAACTAGCACTGTTCTTTTAGGAAATTGCATCTGCTCATTTTTATATTGGGTCTATCCATATGTAACTACATGCATTTCAATGGGTTACTTCTGATTTACACTGCAGGCATTGTGCATTTCCCTAGACCGACATTAACTATTTATTGATCTTCCCAGTACCCCTGTGAGGAAGGCTATTATTTCCATCATATAGACAAACAAGGATTAAATTTTGGAGAGTGTCTGGATCTGGTGCACACATTTGAACCTCTTTTGCCATCAATTACACTTCTTACAGCTCTTATTGCTGCCCCCCCACCCCCACCACCATATGTGTGGAGGAGAATAGAGAGAAAAAACAGCACAAACCATAATCCAGGTCTAAATGTAAGGTAAGTCTCTCTTAGGCTTATTTAATTTGATTTCTCTTTTTTTGAACAAAAAAATCTCTCAGACCTCTTAAATTTCCAGAAAGCTATTTCCAAGCCTTGCTTGTCTTCTGGTTGATCTGCTGCTGTTTCAAACTGTGCATGGAGATGGTGAATTTTTCCGGGGGCTCTGAGAAATGGGTTGCACCTGCAGCAGGGCAGGGGAGCAGCCCCACAGCCCCGCTGCTCTGAGCTTGGGGAGGTGGCAGGGGCAGCGGGCTGTTACAGGCAATACGGGCTGATGTTAGTGTGTGTTTCATGTGGGAAGGGAACGTGATAGCTGTGAATTAGTAACTGGGATGTTAAAGCTCGATCCAAAGCACACTGAGTGCAGCATTAAGTCTCCCCTAGACTTCAGTGTACGTTGTATCAGGTCTTTAATAATGTAATTCATCAGTACAAGGTGAAGAAAGCTCCCAACAGCACAGTTCTTATTTCTGGATATGCTCTAAGATGCCTGGATCTCCTGCTTTGCCTGTGTACCTGCCATGTGCCAACCACAGGTACCAGCACCGCACTGCCAGTAATGGCTTCAGAGTTTCAGACCATTCAACAGACCTAACCAACAGCTCCAGGAGATCCCCAGCCTAAGAGCCTGTCCATTTTCCTTGGGCACCAGGGCATGACTTCCTCAGTTTGTCCCTGGCAAGCAGCACACTGCACCCTGTGCTGGTGTTTCATGGGCCCCTGCCTCCCATGTGTAGGATTTCCCATTGCCGCTTTCCTTCCAGTTCCCCTCTCCCTGTGGAAGGAAGCGATGGAGCTACATTTCTCTGAGCTGCCGTGAGCACCAAACAGCAAACCCTAACTCAGCATTGGGAACGTGAGAGGTGCAGCAAAGACACCACCAGCCCTCGGCACTGGCCTGGGCACTCCAAAGAGGAGTACAAGTTGACATATTGAATAAATACAATTGGCACATGATTTATTGATTACACCCCTTCCGAAGACAGGCCCTCTACCGAGATGAGATTCAGAGCACATCACATCACTTAAATGAGTCCTGAAGCATGTCCTTCATCACATTTTCACCACTGCTGCTTTTACGAGGCACCAACTTTTTTAGGTTTTCTATGTGTGCAATCTAGCCCTCAGTATGAGCCAATGCACCCCACTGGTATGGTTCATCAAAAGGCAGAATTTATGACCTGCACAGAATTCAGGTATTTCAACACTGTGATTATTCTCAACTTCAATGGGACTGTCTCATGACTCAGGGTCTCAGAGCTGAGCTCTATTTTGTGACAAGCTGTAGTAAGTGAAGTGGTTCAGCTTGCTTTGGCGATGCTTCTTCACCCCAGACTGGAAGATGCAGCACAAACTTGTAGGCAAGCACTAAAAATAAAAGTTGCAATCTGCAATATCAGCACATTTTAGGAATGAAAGTATTTACTAGATAGGCAGAATTTTACCATTGTCACTTTGAAAATACTAGTGTATTGGGATAAAATCCAGTCACAAAGGGTGTCAGTCAGATCCTTCTATGAATAAAGTGATCTGCTATATAGATCTTTTGTCAAATGACTTCAGCTTGTTTACTGAGTCACTCTATTTCACCCATCTTGCTTTGAGAAGACATTAGCTTGATTTGGTTTTGTTGCCAATGATATATCTTCTCTTGCTTTTAGTTTTGCTGATCTTTCTCCTATCACTCTTGTTCTGTCACCTGCAGTGCCTCTCTTTACCGCTCAGTTACTCTCCCTGCAACCTATTTCATCCTGTTAGGTGGACAGCTACAATTGGTGATGTGGTCCAGACAGATTTTCTTGTTCCTGATAATAAATGGAGTGTTCAGTTGTGTAACTCTGACCTTGTGTATAATTTTCAAAGATAAGTTTTGGGGAAACAAATGGGTTAGTCATTATAGAAATATTGTAAGTCTTGACAGAAAATAACATGGCAGAAAATTATGACAGAAATAGCAGAGGGCCACTATGAGGCTCTACAGTATCTAAATTATCTTTCTATACCCCAGGATTGATAGTTTTACAATTATTCTCTAAGTTTCAAAACTTATCTCCCTTGGGTCTCCCACTGCTATTGTATTTCCTATTTTCCTGCAAGGACTCCACTTAGGCCCCTAGCTCTTTTAATAATTTTTAAAAAGCTTTCAAAATGTTTAGTCTATTTCTTATGTTATTTCCTACTAAAAATAAATATTTTGTACTAAGAAGTTTTTCAGTGTTTCCCAGTTTCATCTCATTGTGGATAGTAATGCTCAGGAGGCATCCAAGAGAGTAGCATGATCTGCTCCAGATAATGCAACACAGACCTGCGAGCATTTGCAGTAGGTAATGGGAAGCAAGTGGCAGAAGACAGAGGTACTGAGGACCATGAAGGAGGCAGGTGAGGACAGATATTCGTCCTGCCTCTGACAATAAGTCACAGACCAGTCTACTTGGCCTGATCCTGGTCTCTTGTTGTGTTAGGGCAGCAACAGCCCCATAGCAAAGGCTGACTCACACTCCAGCTTGTCGGTGGGGAAAAAGCACAGCGCTCAGAGAAAAAAATACTGGGCAGTGCATCCCAAAGCAAAGCCAGAAGATGTATACCATCACCAGCATTGACGTTTGTCAGAAATCAAACTCTAACAAGAAAATAAGCACGTCTATTAAGGAAGCTTGTCTCTGTCCTGTCCTACACGGTCAATGGCACTGACTGCAACGGTATGTAACCGTCCAATCCTACTTACCACCTATTGCTGATCCTTGAATGACTAATGACACTTTAGGGTATTTGAGGTATGTTCCTATTGATAGGAGTGCTTGTTGACTGCGCAGAGATAATGAGATTGTTTCCATCCTGAAGTTACCTTTGAATCCCTGTGTGCAAATGCTGGGAGATTTTTTGCCTCCCCTGCTGTTTTGAACAAGGCATCTTGGCCATATTACAGCCAACATCTGCAGTGCACTGGCCATGTTTTGCCCCAGCAGCACTCTTATAATGTAGCATATCTCCTGCCTGTGTTGTCTTTGCCATGCTCAGTTTACCTTGTTGTAGCACCCCTACATTTGCAGGTAGTTGTGGCTTGACTGCTTGACTGCTATTTACCAACTGCACTTATTTGTGTGTGCTTTAGGAGAACAACACTGCAGCTTGTGTAAACTGTTGTAACTCTATGGTGGTCTTGAGCTGAAAAGCTCTGAATGCAACCAGTTCTACTGAGGCTGCTAAAAAGGGAAACAGAGTTATATATCCTCTGTTGGGGGGGCCTAGGCATGGATTTGTGCATAATAGGGAGTAAAGTGGTTTGATCCCAGGAGCCTCCCTGACAGCCCTGTGGTTATTCTCCTGATGGCTACAGTCGCAGTCTCTTCCTCTCTCTCCCTTCCTCTCTTTCCTGCCTCCTTACGTGCTGCTGTATTTTTCCTGGGACTTATAGTAACCTGAAGGATGACTTAAATTCTGTTATGTGGCACCATGAATATAATACAAGTTGGACTTGTTTTACTGAGGAGCTCTGTGTGTACTAATCTTTTTATTGTGGTATGCTTTTTGTTCCCTGGGTGTAATTGTTGCCTCCAAAGATACACGGTGTATGTCTAGGTCTGAGAGAGGCCTGCTCCCCCTGCCCATCTTGGGAAAGAGCATGTGGCACGGTGTTTGATTGGGATGAGAATCACCAGTGCACTTGGCTGGTATGGCAGAGGGACCTGCCATCCCTGACAACTTCACCATGTCAAGGCAAGTGACGGGTGATTGCTCAGTACAGCCCTGTTGAGAAGATGACTTTCCTGGGCTTTACCTGAAAGAATGAAAGCTCATTATATGCCTAACAGCAGAAGGTGTCTCTCCTGGCTTTCTCCCAGGGGGCAAGATGACCCTGGAACACTGCAGGCAGATCTGCACAGAGAAGTTGCCAGTGGGCCATTAGAAATGATGGCTGAGCAAGGAAAAAGAACCCTTTCTGCTGACGCCAAGGGCAGCAGCGAAGGGTGGGACAGATGCTGCAAAGGGGCAACCCTTCAGCAACAGGGCAAAGGCTCACTGGCATTTCCACTGCCATCTCTCACCTTTTATACCACTTTTCTGTCTGTCCTTGGAAAAGTTACGCAGGGACATGTTACCAATAGAGCATCCTTGGGAGGTGAGGGAAGATTGTGTTATGCTGGAAAGTATTAACAGTTGCATCAATCACAAGCCTGGTCAAAGCAAATAGATGTCCTACTCACCCTTTATTCAGGCGGAATGGAAGATGCAATTAAATGGCTCTCATACAGCGATAGCAGGAACAGCAAAAGCCATTATCCAAAGCCTGAGCACAAGTGTGTGGGCTGAAGTGCCATAATCCTCAGCAGAAGAGAGGCGGGCAGAGAGGTGCCCTGGGACAGGCTCAGAAAGGCAGGCGGCAGCGGGCAAGCGCGTGGAGAGCAGCAGGGAGAAAGTGAGATATGGAGCGTCCAGGTGTGAGCAGAGGCAGCAACGCCCTGCATCCCGCAGCTGCTGGGCAGGCTGGTCTAGAAACCCTGACCTGAAAAATTGCCTCTGCCTGTGTCAAGGAAATGGGCTTAGACCAAAGAAATAACTGTTTTATATAACTGATTTCACTTTCGGGGCGGGGAGGGAGGGGGGAAGCCCAGGAGAATATTTGGTAATTTGGGGGCCAAAAAGGTCCCATTAAGCTCATCCAACTGTGGGAAAAATATTATCAAATGTGCTAGAGGGGTGGGATTCACCACATGTAGATAGCGCAGTGTACATGTCTGCACCTGATTTAATGGCCTAAATTGTCCTTAAGTCACTAGAGAGAAATAGGCAGTTTTAGGGAAAGCTTCATCTTTTCCTAAAGAAGGTGTCTAAAACAGGTCAGATGAATTGGGCTTAGAACTGCCTGCTTCTCTCTATTGACTTTCACAAGAGTCTAGACAGCAAGCTGAGATAGAGATATCCACACTATATATGTCTAAAGTTAGATAAGATGAATCCCATCCAATAAGTCTCTGTGCCTCTACCTGGAGGCAAGGAAGGGAATGTGAATAGTGATGGATGAGAGAAGCATTGAATTTCCTACAAACATTCATCCACTCTTTCTGTGAACTGGCTTTGGCTGCATTCTCATGTGTTTGTGCTTTCCATTAACGCTGTATGACAGTACAAATGCTAGTGGAAGGCAAGTTTCATGCTTGCACACACAAAACTTGTGGGAAGAAGATTGTCAATTTTGTCTTGCAGGCTTTTTGCACCAAAACTGATGGCCATATTTACATTCAGCCAGGCTATCTACACGAACTGCTCTGAACTTCTGACCTCTTTAGGCACAATGAAAGATAACAAAGATGAAGGCTGTATATTTTCTTTGACGGAATTATGAAGGCCAGGACATAAGTCATTTAAGCAGAAAGGATTGAACAGGCCACGGGGTGCTTTGGCTGCTGCAGAGGGAAGAGCATTCAGACTCGTTCTGTCAGAGAGCTGGTGGATGCTGATGATGGAAACATAGGTATAATCTGCATAGGAACAGGAGCAAGATATTTTCTTGTTGGAGCTGGTGTGTGAGCCAGGGCCAAGTCACCCTCCTAATTCTTCCTGTCGTTTCTGAAAGATTCATTTCCTGATGCCTCTGCTGGAGAAATGGGCTCCGTATCCCAGGTCTCACCTTGTCCATGAATGTATCAGGAGCTGTCCCAGGGGTCAAATTCTTCTCCTGCTCACAATCCAGGCAAGCCCATCATCTTTAAGGGTCTCACATTAATAAGAAGAAAAATATGGCCACCATCATGTTATTCTGCTTTTATTTTTATGGCTGACCAAAGTGTTCTTTTCAATGTATTTTAGGTATGCTTTCTACAAAGCAGAAAAATGTTTAGCTATTTCTCAGCTGCTAGTAACATTTCAAACCCTACCATCAACTATCTGTACACAATAGATTTTCTTTAAATAACTCTTGGCAAATGCTTGACATCTGTTTTCTCTAATTAATTCTAGCAGTCATCATACTTCACTGCATATGTTGAAAGCTTTCAAGGATGATAAGAGCTACCTACAGCATTTCAATCATGGGAGTTTGTATTGTAAACACTACTCCATGAAAGCTTCAGTTCATTCTGAAAAGTCAGTGAGAGAAAACCAAGATGAAACACTTGCTGAATGTGAAAATAATGACCAAATAAATTAGGAATAAGTATTTCAAAATGCTGGTTTTTTAAATTTTATTGCAGTTATATTCTGAATTAAAATGAGGCAATAGTTAGGAATAAAGGGCCTGGACCAGCATTCTTTCCTGTGAAACTATGAAACAAAAAGTTCTGCCCTAATCTAAATTCAAAGCAAAAGGTAGTTACAGATGCAAAAGCACAAGGAAATGAGGTGATAGTATCATCCCTAGGTATTCCTGTGCCCCCCCTCACAAACTCCACTATGGCCATCATACTCTGGGATGAGAAACCATTCCAGAAAAAGCAAGCGTCAAAGGGCGTGCCTGTGTCAGTGCTGATCAGACTCATCCCTGCTCCCTTTTCTGTACAGTGGATTTGGTTGTTGTCCCCTTGCTTCCACCCACACGCCTGCCTGCCATTTGCCATTGCGTTCCTGCAGCCCGGAGGTTCCCAGTGACCTGGGATTGCCAGCAAAGTGCAGGCCCTGCCAGAGGCAACAATAATCACTCTAACTGCAAAAACAACATAAAAATCAACATTCATAACAAAATCACATGCTATTCTCTGAAGAGGAGTATACCCTTCAACATCACCTTTTGCTTGCCCATAATCACCCCCGTATGTTTTGTAAACAGAACAGCAAAGACCACTTAGATAACACGTTAATGAGTAAAAGAGTTTGCTGACACCCTTTTGGGGAAAAATGTCCAAGTGCTGCATAAACCTTATTAATTGCAAGTAATTGGAAATTCTCCCCACGCATAGCACCTTGAACCACTCCAGTCACCTGGCAGCCCCCCAGAAGTGCCGGTCCCACCGGTCCCCCATTGTCTCCAGCAGCAGGCAGGGCTGGCATGAGGCAGTGAGGGGCTGCATCCCGTGGGCAGGGAGCAGGGAGGAGGAATGGGGAGGAAAGTCCCACTTCCCCACTTTGTGCCTGTGTGTCAGCCTGCGGCACAGCACAACATAGCATTGCAGCTGCTGAGTTCTTGAGCAAAAACTCTCCCCAAACCTTCCTCTGTCAGTCTTTAAGACCCTCATGTCTATGTTAGTGAGTCCTAACTCACCTCTACTAACTCTGCAGTGCTCTGCAAGTGGTGTACCACAGGCTTCTTGCTTTGCTTTGGGGTTTCTGGTGCTCTGTGGTTTATATGTTAGGTACACTCGATGCAGAGCTGAAAAGCAGGATGAGGAAAAGGCACAAGTTGTTAATATTTGTTGTTTTTTGTTTTTCCTTGCAAAATGCTTATAGTGCCCATTTCCATGTTAATACATTCCAAAGTGTCTTCTCAATGTTAAGTGTCCAATAATGGCAACAAAAACCAGTAAAGATAACATGTTACAAGGATACACAGTAAATCAGACAATTTAATGAATTCATAACCTTTCATTTTATTTCCTTCCTGTGAGATAATTTTAGCCAGTGTCAATGGGATTTGTAGGAAGGGGGAATGAATAGTGATCCTACCTCAACCAATAAAACAAAATCCTAATTTTCTGTCTTTTATCTTTTCCCATTCTTTTGTGCGCCTCTTTGGCCTTGTCAAAACATATCGTTCAGTTAGAGACTAAAAATATTTTCCCATCGATTGGGGTTATTGATTTTTTTTAATCTGTACTTTGGCTTAGAGAGCTCGGGTGAAGGGTGAAAGTTCACCGGCTTAGTCCGCTGTTTTATCTGGACAGCAGAAGAATGTATTGGCAGCAGATTTGATTTACCTTGTTGGTCAGCTGTAGTCACTCCAAGCACTGCAGACAAGCAGCAAGCATATTTTTCTGTCTATTTTATTGTACACTGAACTTCTTGAAGGTCCAACCTCTCTATTGATTTATCTCTCAATTTCCAGTGGCCCGTGTTTCCATTCTTATTAACATAAATGTATCAGAAATCAGATTCCCTCTCAAAGATATATTGATCATTTATGAGCTTTGAAAAAAGTCTGACATGTGGTGCTATACATGTCAATCATTCACTAAGTCCACAAAACTCATATATACTCATTAATAAACTAATAGAGAGAAAAGTGGAATAGAATGGTACATCTCACTGTGCTGTTATAGAATAGGACATGGATATATCTGCTGCTAACATTTAACAATTTTTTCATACTCATAAAAATGGTTGTTAGAAATGAATGTCTAAATCTTCAAGAGTCATGGTAGAATTGCTGCTAACTTATTTTTGAGCAATTTTAAAATAAACTGTTATGAAAAGATAATTATGAAATGATGATTTCATTATGCAATATAAATTGTACCATATAGTGCAAAATATTTATCTTTTTCTGTTCTGCCTGTAAGCTACATTGAACATGCTAAGCCCTTTTCTGACAAGACTTGCTTATTTGAAGCTTTTCATGTAATACCTGTTACATAGGTAGCCAGTATATAAATGCACACAGGGGAAAGTTCTTGTCCTAGAAAATGATTTTTGGAAGATGTTATTATCAAAGCTCTTGTATGTAGCCAGTATTTCTAAGTCACCGTGAGTCCTGCTACTTGAGGTCCTGGGGAAGCCCTGCCAGCAGAGCCAGTGAGAGAACAAGGAGGTGGGAAGGGAAAATGTGGTGGAATCATTACTCTCTGAAGAAAAGCTTTTCCTGCACTTGTGGAAAATATGTCTGACTAAAATTATTAAACCAGAGCTTTCAGGCAAGTCTGGCATGCTTGAACTGCGAACACTAAGCAAGGACATTTAGCAGGCTCCCTAAACACTCTCTGATGAATAAATGCTACAAACAGGTGCACAGATTCAAAGGTAACTTAGGTGATTTCTAGATTTCTTAGACAAATTCAAATTGATTAGGTGTATAAAATACACATAAGATAACTCTAAAGAAGGTCTAAGTTACTGCAATGCCAACTGCTTCTTGGAGCTCACTGGATTTGGTATATCTTCCAAACACTTGTTCTTTCAGGAAGGACCAATCCTTTGGCCACCAGTCCTTTGGTTCAGGATTGACTTGACCACAACTACCTAAAGAACTTTCTACAGCTCTGAGTGCCCTTTCCCTGGCCATCCACACTGCCCTCCAACTTCTCTCCAACAACCTCTGGATATCATTGCTCAGCAGCTTTGGACAGCCTTTTCTGTGGATACCTACTTAATCAGGGGGCTTCATTCTCCATTTGAAGTGAATCTCTGTCACAGACAGGAAGTCAGAAGTCATAATCCTTTAAGGGCCAAATAGTCTTTCTTTTGCTATCTCTTCAATAGCAGCCTCCCTCTTCCAGCTTGCCAGGTGCTTTTAGCCTTCCTGCCTGCCAGATGAGGGACAAGGAAGCTTCCCTTTGCTGTAGAAAGCATGTATGTGCAGGCTTAGGGCTAATGCACGTGGAAGTTTATTTTGCTACAGCCCTCTTTTGGGGGGAGGGAGAAGTGGGGAGGGGTATTTTCCTCTACCCAGCCATTACCTTCTCAGAGGCAGTGAAGCAAAAGGAGCTTTCCAGGAAGGATTTGAATGAAGAGAGCACTGTGACCTTGCGGATGACAAGTAAATGCTCGTGCAGTGAGCAATGTCAGTTCCCCATCCTCTTTGTGGCTGGAAACATCCTGGAGGGCTCTCTCAGACAAAATGCATTTCCCATCACAAACCAGCTTCCTGTATTCTGGATGGTTTCTAGTTCTGGCAGCAAATGCTCCAAATCTGTGGTGTCAGTTTTATTTTAGGTTTTACTTTTGCCAACAGTGCTGTGTTCTTGAATTTGACTTTGCTCCACACTCCAAACAAATATGCAGACTGCCTTTTCCCACTCTCTGTCTCCCCTTGGGCTCACAAGAACAGGAAGATGCCTGAATATTGTCCTGTCCCATTCCCTACAGGCTTCTCTACGTGACACAACTCATGATGGTTGGAACCACAGACTGAGCTTCCTTCTCTGCCACTTGCTATCATGACTTGCTATATGCTTGCTTTCACACTGGTTGTTTTCTGGTGTTTTTATCTTCTTGCATGCAAAGGGAACACCTGGAAAAGGCATTTTTTCTATGAGTGGGGGAATCATATCAATATTGCATAATCTGTCTTCATTTTCAGTAAGTCTTCATTAGATAGCCATACTGGGATCCCCAGGTGACATATAGTAAAGCTTCTCTCCATGACAGAAACATACTCATTAACAAGTTTTACATCTTCCTTTCTTCCGTTGCTCACCACAGAAGCAACTGCAGTAAGAAAGAACCTGACTAAGTCTTTGTGGGACAGGAACACTGCTGTCAAAGGAAGTACTGTCAAGACTAAAGGAATGAGTTACTGGGCATTTTCTGGCTCTGAAAATTAATTTTTAAAATTCAAGTAACTTGACACAACAGACATTATCCTGTTTAGCAGTTGTGACCATGGTCCTGCTAGGTGCCCCTAAATTTGAATTTCTTTGCTACCTAGAGTAGATAAGATACAGCAATGATTGTTCAAACATACTGTATCAGAGACCTTTGCACAGGGTACTGCTACTGCAAAAACAATCAGTACCTGCAAAAGCTATTTGCTTTGCCTAGGCAACAGCAGGAGCTGGTCATGACGACTCACACCATGCCAGATAATGCGACTGCCTGGTATCTCAGAAGATAGTGTATTCCATTATTGTACTATATGATCCTAAATACTGTCATAAACTGCTAATATACTAATGTGTTCATATCATAGTCTATTGATTGGTACTGGGAATACTGTTCTGGGTTAGCCTAGCTCATTTGTAATACTGCATATAAGCAGAATTTCTTGGAGCACACGGCTCGTAGGAAAAGGGATTCCACACATACTTTATTTTATCATTGCAACATTAATGTTGCGGTTTCTTTTATAGTGTAATAAAAATAATTTTATTTATAAATCTCCTCAGTCTCTTCAGTCTCTTCAAGCATTTGGGACACCATACAAAATTCCAGAAATAATTTAAAATGCATTAAAAATTATATTAAAGGAGCACAGCCTGAAAATTTTAATAAAAAACTGATCAAGGCTGTCAGGGGGAGAGGGTGAGAAATGTTATTCATATGGGGTCAATAACAATCAAACTGAAAACACAGTTAAAATATTTTGAATATTTTTAAGACAAGGAGAGAGACTGAGGGAGACCTGGAAAGGAAGAGGCATACTGGGCCCACATAGTGAAACGGCTTTGGCCAGAAAAAGGGCAGCAGGGAGAGACACAGGCTGCATCTGGACAGGAGCAAGGGGTCCTCACTGTGGCGTGGTAGGATGCGATGTGCACTGGGCGGTGCTGGCAGGGGCCCTAGGTCTCCTTTTCCCACCCAGGCTGGTGCAGGGGCGTGTGTGCTGCTTCCACAGGGCTGGGGCTGGCCAGAGCCCAGTGCCACTGGCTTTTGCCCTGGCCAGTGTCCCGCTGGCAGTCAAGGACAGCCTAGGACACAAGGCAGGACATAAGTAGGAGTGCCCTATGCAGGGGACTGTCGCCTATCTTATCTGGTTTACCACTGAGGAAGAGTTTGGATTCAGGCAGGGTTTGTACTGCTCCAGGCCTGAGAAGTGCAAGGATTTGACTGTTTCTACCATTAATGGGTCAGACTTTCAGGTTAGACCAGGCACCATCCCCAGGGAGCTGGGCATGGTACAGCAGGGAGCCTGTAAGCAAACGATTTGTGGTACTCTGCACAACCTGCAAGAAGCGGAGAAAGCTGCCTGGAAAGTGCCCTAAGTGGAAACCACAGCAACTGAGCCTTACGGCCGTGAGAGCACACGCTGCTGCTGTGTGGCCCGACAAACTGATCAGGATGTAACCTGCAGAAACCACGCGCGAGGCGTAGCTTCTGAAAACCCGTGCCTTTCTAAGCACGGGTGCTGTACTGAGATATTAATGAACTAAACACTGCTCCTCTGGAGACATTAGGTGATGGAAGGCAAAATCTGTTGGGTTTTTTAATTGCTTGAAGTTGCTTGCAGAGCTACCAACACAAACTGCATTCTGACTTACAGTCTTCAGTCTGGTCCTGATTCTCAGAGCCTGTGAATGCCTCAGCCGCATATCTATCTCAAGTTCATATACAATGGTTTCATGAAAACAGCATTCTTTCCACACAGTAAGGCATGAGTACGTAAATCTGAGCAGTGTTCACAGCACATGGCATCAGCACTCACTCTCAGATATTATTGATAGATACTCTAAATTTGGAGATTGAGGATATCTTTTACATCCTCACTAAAATATACCATAGAAGGGGTAACTGGTTACACAAGAACTGCAAATGTCTTTCCAGGTTGTATTTGATGTGGAGTTAGATATTGCTGGGTTTACCTTATATTTTAGCATCTAGGATAGTCTACAGGTAGGAGTATAAGAACATCGTTAAAGAGAAAAGGTTTTTTCTAGGAGGATGGGCATGTGCAGCAGGGGTTTGCAGTGTTGCATGCTGTCAGTCAAAATTTGCTAGCAATGTCATTGAAGGTCAGAGTCCCAATATCTCTGCAATCAAAGCTGACAATGATACATTCACTAGAAAGACGTAAGGAAGGCACTTTTCCATTTACTGTCCTGGAGTAATACATGAAAAATCAAAACTTTTCTTTTAAATATACTGTACATGTTATAACAACATAGGTTTGGATTTTCTTGTCTGAAAGGAGACAGGAATGATGAAATGGAAAATGAAGAAGTAGCACCTTTCTTTTTAACTAATTGTGGCACACCGGTTTCTAGGGGTTTCCAAACATTCATAGCTGTGGAATCAGACCAGAGGAAAAGCAATAAGGACTAGAAATGCAGAAGAGAAGTTAAACTAAGGGGGGTAACCTATGCATGTCAGGCAGCAAGAGTCTTGAAAGAAAGTAATGTAATCTCTGATTTAATCTCCTGATGTGAGAGTAGAGATACTATGTTGTTTCTTCAGTTCATTATGTTTGCATTTATCCTAATGTTTTAGTTGGGGGCACAGTGTACTTCTGAAGCAAATTTCCAATTTTTGTCCACTTACTAAGTTTTGGTTCATTCAGCAAATAGAGCTAAGCCAAAAGATGTGCCGGAGAAGTGCACGATCAGCTCCGGGCGCCGATGGGTGTTAAGTCCATGGGACCAGACTAGAGCCAATCTGACATAAATCCCCTGAAAGGCAAGGAGTGAGCATGTCAGGTCCTCAGCACCAGCTGCAGATCTGTTCCTATTTCACTGGATCACTTGCTGATGTAGATCATATGTACTTCAGCTTCCATGAGGTTGCCAGGAGCCAAATCTGGAGGGAGAAGCCTCGGCCAGACCAAGGTAATCCTAGACATAGCATGATGAGGAACTTGCCCAAATGCAATTCTTACTGGGAAGGGACAGGTGCTCAGAGCAACCATGTCACATGGCGCAAGAAACCATTAAATGTTAATAACATTTAAGCACTATCAACACTGTAGATAGAAGATCCCACTACCAATTCTGAGACAAGCCAGTTTCCCAAAGGGAAGTTTTTAAATGAGATTTTTTTTTAAAGTGCTGGATTCAACCAATTACTTTAGGATCTAAAGGCTGCTTAGGTAGCACTGGATTACAGATGCTACTTTGGTCATCGTACCTAAAGTTCATGCAAATACTAACATATAATATAAATGTATATTTTATATATATATTATTAATAGAAATGATCTGGCACTTTTTTATGAAGTGATTATATATATTTTGGAAGATGTCACAAAATAACCACAATAATTAAAATGGAATAAATATAGGGCATCTTGCCATATCTTGCAATATATCAAAAGATAATTTGGAGTATGACTTCTGTCCCCATTGTAGGGCTCCCAGGGTACTCCTTACTTCAGAAACAGTTGTTGTCTTTAGCGTTTGTTCGTTTCATTATCAGCTGCAGTTAATTTTGGAAGAACCCTTATGTTTTTAAAAAAAGACAAGTAACCAATGAACACTGTGAGCACGACCCTAAAAAGTATTTTGATTTACTTTTATGTTCACAAGGCTACTACTACTACAATCTGGATTTTAATTTTGCAGCCAAGGTCAAATATTAGGAAGAAGTGCTACTTATGAGACACTGAATACTGTAAGCAACTTCTTTTGTTTCAAGTAAAAATTGTCTTCCGTCCACCAGCAGAGTGGGTAGAGGTTGCAAGTACCTTCTACCTTCCAATACTGTTAACATTCAGAAGGAAGGAGTGCCCTAACAAAATAATGGGTTGGGTTGAAGGAATGTGAGGGTCTTAAAATTAATTCCTATGGGGAATCTTTTAATGTGCCTTCTTGTTTCTAACCCCCTTAGGATTTAAGTCCTCCAGTTCTCCACCTTCAGCAAAAGGGAAGGGACAGAGGAAAAAGAAGGGTGCACCAAGTAATAAATCACTAAACCACCAAAAAAGAATTGCACCAATTATGCTGTGCGGATGAAACTCTGAGGCAGCACCACTCAATCTGTGACAACAGAAAGGAACACAGGAAAAGTAACTTCTCATGATCAGCAAAGTTGTTCATTAGAATAAGCAAAACAGTGTGATTCCCTAAGTTGCTTTATCTCTCTCTCTAATTCGCTACGAAATTCTGCTAGAACTCTTCTTTGAT
Organism: Pelecanus crispus; assembly: GCF_030463565.1. Taxonomy (NCBI): domain Eukaryota; kingdom Metazoa; phylum Chordata; class Aves; order Pelecaniformes; family Pelecanidae; genus Pelecanus; species Pelecanus crispus. The sequence goes on from NC_134649.1 coordinate 14,832,445, forward strand.
GGTGAGAAGTTAAGCACTGCGTGCTTCACCTGCAAGAGGATCAACTTTTGAAATCACAGCAGTGTGAGCACTCTTATTTCCAATAATGTCTGCTTTTATAAATACCATTTTCCTTGTTGCCCTTAAACATTCTGCCAGGTTTCTGGAAGTGACAAATTTTGTTCTTAGATGAACACAGCAGTTTCTGCCTAGGAAAATGGGAGCTGCATTCACGTGCATCTGATGGCTCAGTTTGGCTCTTAGCCCAGGAGTGAATTTTTTCTTAGATGATTTTAGAAATCAGTTCCACTGTTTGAATCTGATTTTCTTTACACCAAAGACAACAAAACACCCTAAACCAAGAAACCTAATTAGGATGCTGTGTAACTGCTGGAACAATCAGCATAGCTTCTATTTATTTACAAAACAAATGTTTGTATTGCTATATAGGATTTCCAGTGAGGTAGTGTGTAAAGAGTAGTCTCCCGCTGTGTCTGGCACCGTAAAATTACATACTACAAAAAAGGAAACTTCTCCCAAAGAATTTAAGGATGCATCAGGTGACTTGTCCACTTTTTGTTATGTGACCTAAGCCATTAAGGCCTGGCCTATGCACAAAGGCATGGAGAGTGTTGTTTGATACTGATTTAATTAAATTGGAGCAACTTTTGCATAGGAGTATTCACACATTGGTTTAATTTGTGTTGATGAATTTACAGGCATGAACTACATTTGCATAATCAGTCTTAGGCTGACATAACAGAGTACCAGCATAAAAATTGCACCAGTTAGCTAAGTGGATATAAATTAACCCTGAAGCCCTCTCCGGGCAGAAGGAAGACTCAGAAATATTATACATCTGCAGAGATAAGCATCCGACCAGAATAATTCTATTTATTATTTAAGGATTAACAATATAAGATTAAAAAGATGCAAACCCAATTCAAAAGTATTCCAAAGCTACTCTGTGTTGAAAATTGTCTATTTAAAAAGTCACATTTTCAAATGCAGATTTTGGAGCTGCAAGTCAGCTCAGACTAACCCTGTGGCAGGAGCTCCTGAGGAGCTGGTAAAGGCTGTGCTCTTCCATGTGCACCTGCTCCCTGCAGCACCTCCTGTTCATCTCGGCACAGAGCTGTACCCATGCCACACCACCACCTTGGTGCCCCCCGCAGGACAGAGGGATGCAAAGAGTGAGACCATTCTCTGTCCTGGTCACAGCTACTAAATAATTCATCTCAGATGTAATAGGACAACAGTTTACTGATCAGGTGCGTGCACAAATGTTTGAACTTTACATTCAGTGGAGAGCAATCCATGCCACATAGCTTTTATAGTAATTAAAATTCACAATCCAATCATACTAATTTCACCAGCAAGACCCAAATGGACAGTAAAAAGTAACAGCAGGACAAGAATTGAGAAAGGGACTATTACAGTATTTAGATTGTAGGGAAAGATGTAAATTACAAATAATGAAGGAGAAGTGTTGCAGAGATCTATAAACTCTGTGAAGATCAACAACAGGCTTTTGAAATGCCAAAAAATTACACCCATGACAAGGCAATGTCACAGTGGGAGAGGAAAAATAGTGACAAATAGTTTGTCAGAAAGGTAAGAAGCATTTGATTATCTCTCCAGCTGGGGCATTGGATAGTTTTTTTATTGTTGTCGTTTGCAAGGCTCTGGATGGAGCTAGGCAATTGCTACAAAAAAGTAGTTTGACAACAGTTGTTCAAATTAAAAAAGAAGTTCATTTTGGCTGCACCATGCATTCTACCTTGTACAGTCATCTTCTGAATTGCTCAAGGGATATTTTCTTTCTGTGTTAATGGAAAATAAAAATTTTTGTGAATGCACTTGGTTGGAACTTCAAGATAAAGTATTTGTGCATCCATCTTGAAAACCTTGCCTGCTCCCCTTTTCTGCTGGATATTTTCAGATATCTGATCAGAGAACAAGAAGGATATCCTATGGCAGAGCTGAGCAAACATACAATGTTAACAACTTAGCAAACAATGAATACTCGGTGTTTAGTCAAAGAGAAAAGATAAACTTGTAGACTAAAATAACTGGCACACTTGTCAAAACAGGACTGTTCGTAGATAGTTGACAAACAGAAAAAGAGCAAATAACCATACCCCATAATTTGCTATGAAGTTTGTGCCCTCTAATTTCTAAAGCCAAATAAAACCAACCACTTCCATATCAAACGTATCAGATGAACAGCCTCAGAGCTGAGGTAATGTGATAGTTATCTGCCGAATACTGCGTATTTGCTGTGAAAATTATGGATTTGTTTATTTTTGTAAAAGTAATGCACTTGAAATGTTTTGGATTGAGAATCTTTGGAACAGTCTTTTTTATCCACAGAAAACAGATTTTCTCAAGCATGTCAGTGTGGACTGTTCACGCAGACATTTTATAGTGTCTCGGCTTTCAGAAAGTGCAAAACTGCCACTGAGGGCACCAACTTTGGCTCACCTGGTGCATCAGCACCCACCACTGGTCTAGTACCAACACCACCAACAATGAATGCAAACAATACAGCGATTAATGTGCATGGGAAACTGGATCCAGACACTATTTATTTCACATAAGCCATCAAACTGTCATGGGAGCAATCAACTTCTGTACTTTGTTAATCTAGGTTAGTGTCAACCATAAAGTTCCACATCTTAATGCCAATTCTGAAACCTTTTGGTCCTCTTCAATGATACTTCAAAAAAAAAGCCAAATGTTAACACTGGACAAATACCAGCTTCCTACAGGCAACTTGTCCTTCTTCAACAATATTGCACAAGAAACATGTTCATAGGTAAGATTCACATCTGGTGGCCATTTGTTCATCTCTATAGACTCCAAAAAAGTGGAAGTTGTTTCACCATAAGGGAAGGGCAGTACCCTCTCTCCAGCTACCTGCTTTACATTCCACTTCTCATGTCTGTTTACTTTTCCTTCTTACTTTACATCTTTTCCGTTTCTGCTAGCACCTAATCTTGTGTGAGATGGACTATTGCCTCCCTTTCAGGTGACACAACATATTCAGCCATCAACATCTTACAGAAGTATCTGTGTCTGTGTATCACAATCATTTACTCCATGTGTTGGCTGGATCTCTTATCTCTGTTGGGTTTTCTCTTTCATTCAGCTGCTCATCTGTCACAGTACCTTGGAAAACATTGCTAGCCAGGCAGTCAGACTGAAGATACTAAGTTTATTTTACAATCGAACTTGCTTTTGCTGAATATTCTGAGCACTTCCTTCCAGCTGAGAGAGTTCATGATCTCTGTTCCCTAACTGTTGACATTTACCTGCCCTTTCTTTCATTCCCAGCTCTCTTTCTCTCATTCATGATTCTGACTCCAGAGTGACCTATTACCATTTGTCTTTTATTCCTGCACACTTTAGGAATGATGTCTTTTATGTTGATATCTGGATTCCTCTACCTTTTACATTACTCTAAACCCTTATTCAGGTTTGCCAATTCGTTACGTGGAGCAGCAACTCAGCAGTGCAGCTACCTCTGCCTCCCCATGCAGCTCCCTCAATAACCAAGGGCATGCACTCCTCTGCTTGTCCCTGGGCCTGTCAAAGGAGACCATCGATCAGATGCTGATTTTGCAGCGGGCTGAGATCAGGCCTCACATTTCTGCCTGTGGGCTGTAGGGAAAACTTGGCCCCATGGAGCTGTACACAGAACCATGCAGCAATGCTAAAAGTGGGGACCATTGTTCTTGCTGTAGACGGTGTCATAAAGTAATGAGTCCTGCCTTCTATGCCCTCTCAGAAAAGGGACTTGGGACAACCTGTCCCCTTCTTCAGGCAGCCCTGTCTCCACAGAAATATCTAAGATGATTTTAAAGAGAGCTACGGAACATGTGTGAATGCCATCCAGAGCTGCAGACTATGAAGTCACTGGTGAAAGAAGGAAGAGTCCTTTCATTTAAATACAAATTTTAATCTATGGCTGGGGCAAATGGAGGGTGAGAATGCATTAGGTAAGGTTACAAGTTTGCTTCACTCAGCTAATTAATGACTAAGTAAAGAAGATTCTCTAATCATGGAGAAAACATATTTATTCACTTGCAAAGGAATTGGGAGGTGCTTCCAATGATGCTTTGTATACAAATGTCTTTGGACCTTGTTCAAATAATGCTCTTCATATTAAACTGCGCACTGATAATCTCAGTATGGTAACTGATGACAGCCTTCTTAGCGCTTAGTTAAAACAGAGCAGATATGTCTAAGAGTAAATGAGCTGAACAGCACAGAGCATACTTCTGCAACTGTTCTCAAGTAGTTTTTTCTGCACAGCTCATTAGCTATCTAGCACTGCAAAATGCAGGTATTCTCTGTTCCCATTACGGTTTTAATTGAGAGCTTATGACACAGCACTGTTCACAGAAAGATTTTGACAGCCTTTTCCTCATAGCTGCAGGACAGTAAGGTATTTTTTTGCCCTTACAAAATCTATTTCTTTGTACTTTTCTTTTTTGTACTTTTAATGCACGACTCTCCAAGGGCTTAATATCTTAATGTCCCTTTTACAGAGCAGGAGAATCAGTCAAAGACTAAGTAATCTGCCTAAGATCACAGACGAAGGCTGTGGCAGCCTCACACTAAGACCTGAGGTCTCCAGAATCCTATTACTATGCTCTAACCCCAAGACCATCCTGCCTTTCTTAAAAGCTTTACTATTACATTCAAGCATACAGAGACTCTGATGGAAACAAAATCAGAAGGCATAAACAAACTCAGCATTCCAGTGACTGCAGATACTTTGGAACAATAGAAGAGCAAACATATAAAGTCGGATTAGTTTGAACTAATTTTAGACAGGACATTCTAAAGTAATGCATTTATATCTATTTTACAACTAGCAGTTCATTAGTCAGTGGACTGAAATATTCCTGAAAACATAGATGAGTGCTCTTTAATACCCAGTGGTGCATGATTCTCTTTTGTGAGCACTGACCATTTTTAATGTGATCTGTGTCCATGATCTTATAGGTAAAATCTGCTGGAAATAAGAATAACTTTTTCCTTTAAAGATATCCCCTCTTTCCCTGTGATAAATCTGTCCGTCACTAAAGACATGATAAAAGCACAAAAGCAAAGGTCACTGACATCAGAAGTTACATGGCCATGCAGCAGAAATGATTCTGGAAACACATGAAGTTACCCTCTACCTGGTCATCAGTGTAACAGACAAACATTGCAAAAACTAACCACACTGTTCAGAAGGACTCTGGCAACACAAGAGCAGAGCTCCTGCATGTTGGGGAATTCTCCTATTCATTTTATGGACAAATAAAAAACCATATGTGAGCTGTTTTGCTACGTTGCGGACTTTATTTTAATTCCACACCTTCCTGATTTATGCTCTCAGGCCATTTTTTCTGTTGGTCTGTATCACTGGAGTCAGTCCACTGAAGTGACTTTATGTCATCTGAAATCCCTGCTCTCAGTGGAAGCAGGAGGTTGTAAAGGACATGTGTGGGACAGCAGAAAGTTAGGCAACAAACAGCTGGAGAGAAAAAGGTGTAATCAGGATAAAAGAGAGCCTTCGGGGAAACTCACAACACCTTTGCTTGAGTAACTCTAGAAAACTTCCTCCTACTTCCAAATGCCCAGAGTAGTAAATAAAGTCCAATAGTCCAACCAAGGCATTTCACAGTGTACTCAGAGTATAGTTAAATAAGAGATAGTTTTATATACACCTGCTATGCTATGTTATTTATCATGCCCGGAAGGCTCTGCATGACTTGCTACCTTTCATCATAATTCACCCTCTGTTGCAGGTGACAATCATGAAAGAAAGAAAAAAAAGATTCTCAGAACAACTCAACCAGTCACCAGCTACTGGGTCTGAAACTGCACTTACAGCAGCAGGGTTTGTTACAAGGGCTTTGAGCTGAGAAGTACAGTTCTGTTATTCTACACACTAGAAGCAGAAAGCATAGTTCATGCCTTAAATGTTTCATATTTGAGGCTGTTCTTACATTTAGGGAAATAAGGGAAATTGAAGTTTGAGCTTCTTCAGATCATTATATGAATGGTATTTCATTTCAGGAAATTATCTTTTTGTGTGACTAGTATTTGTTCATTTGACTGTTCTCTGGAATTGAAGGTAGGGCATTTTGAGATGTTGTTGTACTGCTAAGTAAGTGCAATAAAAGCTGCAGAGCAAGTAGCTAAATACCCTGAGGAAAGCAAACGCACAGCTAATGACACACAGCAACTGCTCTACTTTGAGGATTTACTGGGACAAACAGTTAAAAACAGAAGCAGAGTTTATGGCAGTGAGGAGCCTGATCAGCTTCAAATGCGTCTTATTCTGTCACATTTACCTAAAAGAGCACTTCTGACTCATGAAAGGTGCCTCATCAACTTAACTGGGAACATAGAGGGAAATAAGAAATGCTGTCCTGAATAAGGGTTTGTTTCTGGGAGTGTGTAATGGAGTGCCTGTGAAAAGACCAAAGAAAAGGGTAAATACTGTCTCTCAGTCTTTTTTTCTACATCGCAGTTTACCATCCTGCATTTGTTTCAAGGTTTACCAGGGGTTTGAGTTAAATCCATCCAAACGAAGACTTGCTATTCAAGGCTGCCCCTCGGCAAAGAGGGGTTTTGCATTCATTAATATTGCCTTGGGATGAAGGAAGGAACAGGAGAGCCCTGATTGACCTTGGACATTTATAAAGGTAATCTAATTTGTGCTCGTTTGCTACTTTTTCATTAAAGCCACTCCTGGAATGTTTCTTATCGTGAGTTGTGCTTCCCTTGAGAAAAGTTTTAACAAATAGACCAAATCCAGCATAGAGCTGGCCCAGCAACTGCACTCCTTAAAGCAATGTGGCAATGCAGGCTTGAAGAAGTCTTTTGTGATCTGACCTGCAAATTTAGGAAAGTAAAGTCAGAACCAGGAAAGTCTACAGTCAAACAACTCAACCTGTAGCCAGTATATGGCTCATATTACATTCACATGCAAGCGACTGTGGCTTATCAAGGACTGTATGAATCTATTTTGTTCACACAGGTCAGCTGCCCATTTTACAGCTGGCACATATTAACAACCACTGTCAGTTTGCGTACACACAGAGGCAAGAGCAGTAAATCTGCTCCTTAGTACTGAAGCTTTCTCACAGCCGTACAGTTGAAGACATAATTCCAGAAAGCCCCTGTCTAAGAAACAGCTGATGCCAATGACAAAAAGAAACGTTGCAGTTCTCAGAAACATTACCACTACTCGGCAGGAACTTTCTTTGTTTCTCTGACTTAAAGTATATTTGTTATACCACAGATTAACTGCATCCATTTAGGGAAGAAATGGTCTTGAATCATTGTTTCATCTTCAGAACCACAGGTGATGTTGTACACAGTCTGTTTACAACCTCAGGGGTTAGTGAAAATGAAACCAAACTAAGAAAACGCAGACCATTGACCAGAACAAGACCTGCCAACATTTCCTTCTTTAATCTCTTAACCAAACAATACGACACATGACAGCACAACGGCGAGGATGAGGTTTCACAGCCTGCTGAGAATGCCAATTTTTGGTTAAAAAGAAAAAAAAAATATTTTGCTCATCTGATTTACATATTGCACATTAAATAAGCCCTGCAAGGTACCATGCTTCAAAACGGACTTATTTTTTAAGAAATGTAGATTAATAATCCTCCTTGCTTAAAAAATGAGCTTCAATATTTGTGCGAATCGTAGAGTGAAAAAAATCAATGTGCTATCGACTGCTGGGGATGATCACATTCATTTTGCCCTTTGTGGTTGGTGAAATCCATGCTGCAATTACAGAGACAGGCTGGCAGCAAAGAGCCTCAGTTGGGCTTTCAGCTCCACATTAATCCAAAACTCACCATTTTAATGCAGATATAGATTGCCACGAGTCAATAGCTGACTACTTGAATTGTGAAGTAGCAGTTCCATGCTATATTGGCAGCACTGGCTGTTACAGTATCTTCAAGTATTTTGAAATTTCAAAGCGTTACTCCATGAAAGTGAAGAGCGTAACTGACACCACATCGGAAGGGGACTGCAATGTTAATGCTATTATCATAAATGGGGGAGTCTAGAATAAAGACAGAATACTACAAATAATCTTAATGTAGATCAAAAGTAGACTTTTCACGAGATAAAATGTGTACGTACCTTAGCTCATGTTTTAATGCCCTAATGCATTATCTCATAAAGTATCCCAAGTGTTGAATTTTTATAATATAGTTCCCAATTCTTTCTCATTTACACTATTCAAAGCACAGATGACTTCACCAAAGTCAGAGGGATCACTCTGCATTTATAATCTGGCAAGTGAGGTTAGAATTTGTCTTTGAGTAGCAATTTCCTTTTCGGCAATCCATCTGTAACTAAGAACTGAATTCTGCCACTAAATTTGTGTGAAGAATTGGGGAATCTAGTAAGTGGTCGGCATCTCTTTTATAGCACATAAGGTGCAGGTTGAATTAGAACTCTATTTTAAATACAGTAACTATATTCTTGTATACCTTTATGATTGCTGACCTCTTTCTACCACATCCTCACGAAATGGTGAAACGTGCACTAACAGATCCCCACATGCAGAGTGTTAACAGCTGTCATTTATGGTGTGGGAAGCAAACTCAATTCGAAACCTACTGAGCTCCATGGAAATGCTTGCATTGATTTTACTGAACTATGCACATGTGACTGCAGACAACTTCATTGCACAGGCAAACACCAAACCTGTGCTCAGGAGGAGCTGGCTGCTGGTGTGCCAGGGTTAGATCTCGGAGCACGGAGGCTGTGCCGTGCCATGCCACACTGCCAAGCAGTCAGGCTCTGCCTTGTCTGTGCTGCAGCATGTCTGCAGATCCAAGGGTCACTATGCAATTTGACTGTGGCTATTTTGTCTGTTGATTTCAGAACTGATCAAGTATTTACAAATTTCCCAGCTACTGCGTGATGGCGGCATTCAGGGGCATGCTCTTTCAGGGGTGACGTTGATTACCTTTACCTCATCCATGCATATATCTGTTTTCTATGCTACAGGCAGGAACAAGAGAGGAGTATGCTGGGCATGAGCAACAAACACAACTTTGTCAGATGCAGAACAATATGCACAGTCATTTTTGTTACCAGGGTAACCTGTGAACTCAGATCTATTAGCACATGTAATACTATCAATAGTAAAAATGATAAAATAGGTAATATATAGGGAGTAGGCCTAGATATTTTGTTGCAAGATCAGATGCGTACAATCAAAAGAAGCCATTTTCCTTTGTTCATGTCTGAAATATAGACTCATTTGATCTTGGTAAGCCTTCATGTGGTTTTAGGCTCTTAACAATGAGTCCTGCACAGACTATGCACCTATAAGGCTTTGAGCAGGATTTATAAAAGAAAGAGGATTCACCCTGGTGTTACATATTGGTATTCTGTGTAGCTTTTCATAGCATGCCTAATATACCTTAACAGTCTACCTTAAAAACATTATGAGATTGGAGCAAGAATCTTAACTTTGCCTGAAAAAAAAAAAAAAAAAAAATTGTTCTTGCTGCTGACTTGTAGCTGATGGGTTCTTATATCTGAAAGTCTCACTAAGTTCAAAGTTTGATATAGTGTGGAAATAAAGATATTTATATCTCAGTTATAAATGGACTCACATTATGTTTGGAAACCAACATACACAACTTTGCATGTTTTTGGTTGCTTGGAAGATAGAAGTGAGCTTTCAAATGTTTTATTTTTTATTTCCTCAACCAAATATAAGGTTTCCAAAAAGATTAGAGTTTATCTCCACTATAATAGATAACACAATAGTAATTTTATTAGTAGCAAGAATCAGTATAACTGTGACACAAGTCTCACTGAACGTAAAGAGAGAGAAGGACATGCATTTGCATGGGGAGGCTAAGGGTCTTCCATAGGAAGACTTCCATTAGATGAGACTGCACAAATTATTAAGGTTTTCAGAATCAGGTCCTCTACTGATAAAAATGCTGTGATCTAAAATGCCAGATAGAAAGAGCTTACAGCCACAGCCACAACAATTCACCATCAGTTAGAATATTAATAAGTAAATGGAAAAAGTACTTCAAACCAACAGGAAGAGTTTTTCACCTTGACCTTGCTACCTGAGTAGTTTTCATTAATTATGAGGAACTGGGCTCATAGTGGAGTGCATAATGATAGCCATTATGTGGAGACCATAAAATTAGACCCTATTTTTACAGCCTGTAAAAACAAACTACAAAGTCTGTCCCAAGAAGCTTGTAATCTTAATAGAAAGCACAGACAATGGGAATAAGGTGCTGAATGCACAACCCAACCACATCCCAGCCCCAAACAGTGGTTACCTGTACAGGTTTTGGGGGAGATGTGAGGTCAGTTGTGAGGGTGTAGGTTAAGTGGGGACAGCACGTTGAGTGGAGGAAACTGGACCTGACTCATGACTCAGTGGCAAAGCAGTGGTTGGTGAAGAGGGCAGAAAATACCCAAACTGAACTGAGCCCAGGGCACCACTGCTCTGGCTCCTTTGGGCCTCTGGCTGGCTCCTCTCTGTATTTTTTCTCTTTTCTTTCTGAGGACTATTTTGCAGATGTTGGTTCAGTTTTCCCCAGTGCAGCTGAGCCCTTTCCCTTCTCTGGAGGTGCCGATCCCTCTGTGAGGGCACCAGCCTGCCCTCCCCGGCCTCTCCTGGGAGCCTGCCAGGGACAAGCCCCAGGAGGGCACCCACAGACAGCTTCCCCCCTACTTATTTTCCCCTTATTTTCACCCTGCTTGTACTGCTTCAGCTATCATGTTTTCAGACCATCCAGCTTGAGGCTGATTTTAAGACACTTAGTGAAACTTTGTACTCCAAGAAGGTTAATTTTGAACAGTTCAGGAGAAGTAAGCCTGCCTTTAACAATCTCCACCTGGAATAAGAAAAATGTAATAAATTCTTCACGTTTACTGCGTTTACACAAGGCCCCAGACTATGGATTACCTTTTTATTACTCCTTGTTGTATGGGTTTTTTTTTTCCTCTATTATTAGTTTTTTTAACAAAACAGTGGCAAGAGGAGAAAATTGTTATCTTCCCTGTGGACATTTACAGGCTTTTGAATGAAAGTTTGGTTACAGATTTGTACTCTGTGGAAGCGTGAAATAGTTTTCCTTTACATAGCTGGTGTGCCCCATATCTCAACAGAAAATCTTTCCCAATGAACTGGCAACAGCTCTCCAACAGAATTAGGTGAATGTCTGAGAGTTTGGAGTATTTGCTTCACTGCTGAAAAAATATGAAAGAATGCATGTACACACAAACACAAATTTGTACACAGGAGGTCCCATGTGCACTTTTTCATAGACAAACCATAGGCAGTGGCTTTTTATTCACTCCTTTTAGCTGCAAAAATCTATTCTCTCTCCAGCAGTGAGTGGAATATTCCAGTGCTGCTTAATGTTGAAATAATGAACTTTGGCAAATCTAAATCAGCTGAGAGCAAACTCCAAATATGAGAACTTGTAGCTTAGGTGGCAGTTTGTGTCATTGCATCATTGGAGGTGACCCCTCCTTAGACCACTGGGTACAGAAGGATAAATCCTGCTGGACTCAAGGGTCAGCGTAGTTTCTCTACTGCTTCCTCCTTTATCCTGTTTTCATCACTTGGTACTATCATTTTGTGTTCTGCCCCTCTCCATATATTATTGCATAACTCATGATAACATCGCAGGCAGTGGTCTTCTCCAGGGGAAAGATTTGATATTTTCTAAACCAAACGTAATTCCTTCCCAAAATATAGTATCTGCATTTCAAGAACACGCAGAATTAAGGAATGGTTTAGCATAAACCGGTCACAAAAGAGAATGCATTTCCTCTCTATCTGGCATGTCTTTGAGATCATTATGAAGAAGTGTGCAGAAAGATGCAGTACAATGCAGCATGGGCCCACAGAAATGCCCAGAAATGCAAAGCTCTTCTTGGGGAGAAGTCAACTGACATGCAACCAACTGAGCATTTCAAAGATGACAGAAATAAAATCAGCCAGGAAAAACAGAGTTAAGGGAGGGAAACTACAGCAATTCTTAACCACTGTTTTAGAATCAAAAGAATAGTGAGCTAACTGAATTCACATAGCTTGCATGTTGCTGCCCAACCAAAAGGAGGTACGAGTGGACATCGTGTTATGAGCTGGAGAGTCAGTACCTCTCTACACCACATCAGAAGTTTTGGAAGCTAAGAATCTAGGTATTAAGCTTACTACCACTATTTCTTATTCCAATAATTATTTCCATCTGAGCATATGCATCAGCAAAATTAACCCACCAAATATACACGGGAAAAAAAACCCCAAACCTTAAATGCCTCAAAAGCAGTTGCCTGAAGTTTTAAATAGAGTGGACTTGTAACAGGTGCCAAAATTTATCACTGAAAAAAACCCCTCAAATTAGTCATCAGACTTGCTGGTTCACATCAAAAGAAGTGGCAGCTTGTTCAGCAGCACTTCAATCCACAAGAGCATCAGGATATCTTCTCAGGGAATACAGTGACAGCAGGAGTAAAGGAAACATTACTTATATGGTCCTTTCTCTCATTATGCTTGATCCTCCTTTAAACCTCAATGCATTGATCCAGCCCTGTTATTCAACAAGTGTCACGACATGCCCAGGTTGCATTCTAGCACCCAAACCATGGGGCCATATTTCTTGGCTCACTGACACATGATGATCATACAGATGGAAGACAACGGACGTGGTCAGCAGCTGGAAGGGCTGCAGAAAAGCTTCCTGAATGGAAGTGAACTGCTAATTAACAAAGTAAATTAATGCAGCCTTTTAATTTAAACTTAAGTATGGCCAATGCAAAAGACTCGATGGTACAAAGTGCACAGCATCAATCTCCGAGGTTAATCCTCATCTAATTAATGCATATATTTTAATCTATGTGCTTCTTACTATTTTGTCTAAAGTTAATATTTTCAGAGACGATTGACCTGCAGTTTTATAAGTATCTCTCGTCAAGTTATTCAAACATATCACTACAGCATTAGAATACATTCCATATGCTGACTATTCATAAAATTCCCATGTTAAATTTGAAGTTTTATTATTCCCTTAAAAGCACTTAATGGCTCCAGCCCTGCACAGTTGATAGAACTTCTGTCACCGTTTACCCTCAGCCATTCTCCAGGCTCAGAATTGGCAGCCTGCTGGAGGCCATCTCCAGTCTGGGGAGACAGAGCTTAGAGTAACAAATTCCTGTGTTTATGCCTGTTCATAAGTCTCTGACTAAGCATTTAGGACTGAAAATATAGGTATTTACAACTACTTATTGTATATGCATGGTGTGATTTGTCTAGGCAGCAAAGTCTGGCTGAATTCCTCTGGATTCTGGAAAATGTAGATTCAAAGGCTGATTTCAAGTCATCCACAAAGCAGTAGTCACAAACAAAGGGGAAGCTTAAGAAACATGAACTTATGCCTTATTCTTTGCTCACAGGCAACAGGAAACAAGGTAGAAAACACTTAAATTACTTTCCAGCATTACACCTTGTGCATAGAAATAGCTATTGCTCTCAGCCACGACACTCCTCAGTCCCAAGATCCAAAGAGTGGAAACAAGGAAGCTGCGGTCACTGGCTCAGCCAGGAGAAACTGTTTCAGCACTCACCCTTGCTCCCAGGGAGCACAGAAACTTAGCAAAACCTGATTCCAAATTGCAGAGCTCTTCCTTTTGCTGCCAAGCCCAGTCCTGCCCTGTGACTTGACCAGTGCAAGGCACAAAGTCACTCCTGGATTTTATAAGCAATGGAAATTAAAATGGCAAAAGTATCTGTATATGTTGTCCAAGCAGAAACCAGACCAATTTTTGAAAACCAAGCATTGTGTTCAACAAAGCACTGCTCTTCCAACAGAACAATGAAGTGAAACCTAACTCAAATAAATTGCACCCTCAGATGTTTACATGTTTTCAATGCTATGTCTTAACAATTCGGAAATCTAAAGTAGAAACTTTTCTACATCTCAGTCTACAAACAAGCCTTAATATTTACAGAGAATTGTTAAATGTAAAAAGTTCTTTCACCAGAATTAAGTAGATTCACACTTTACAGTACATTTATTACAAAAGTTAAAAATGCACTGGCCATTGAAAAAAATTGCAGTATCACAATACTCATAATTCAATTGCTACTGAGTCTCTTAATGTGATGATAAGTTGCTTCATTAGAAAAAGTTTTTTTTCTGCTTAAATGAGGCATGAAGAAAGAGGAAGTACAGAGACAAGTAATTATATTTCTAACAGAGAATATAAAACGAGTTAGATGTATCTGCACTAGAACTCAATATGAAATAGTTTTCCCATCTTATGAACATTTTCAATATTGCAGATCTCATTTGCATCCTAAATCAGAATGAAACACTGTACAATTTTTTTGAACCAAAAATTTAAGAAAAATTTCAGCTTATGCCAATCAGAATATTTTTCTTCTATAAGTTCAAATTGCCATCATTTTGCTTTTACACTTTTTCTTTGGCTTATTTTTGTTATAAATTACATTTCCAAACAAAATGTAATGAAACTGAACTTTTAGAAAATGATGCAAGATCCTGTATGAACAATTTGTGACTTATTTTTCAAAACTTCTTATAAATGGAAATGTTGTTAAAGGTAGCCCATTCCAGCAAATTATTTTACACTTGACAAATCCACACATTTTGGAAAAAATAGATTTTGTCAAGTTATTTTCAGTCAACTCTCTCCGACATCAATATCTCAAGTCTGTGAAACATCAGACTGTGTGAAGCTATTACAAACACTGAATGTGTAAATAAGTATCTCCATCTGAATTACTTCATACTTTTTCACACAAGAAACATAAATGCAACAATAGATCAATCTGACTGTAAATATCTAAATATGTCCTTTAAAAGCCAAAGGAATGTCAGATACAATTTATTTTCAGCCAGTGCAAACTGAGACATTAAGTGGCAATTCTACTTCCATTAGCTAAATCTGGCAAATATGCAACTGTTTAAAGGCATTGTCAATAGCCATTGCACAATTAAGTATTTGTACTGATGCCTTATTAAATTACCCTTTTCAAGTAGGCATAATAAACTAGGAGTTCACTGTACAGATTTTCATGGTGAAAGTCCAGATCACTGGAAAATTTATTTAAAGAGAATGCAGTCCACTGAGTAATGAAGTAAATGTCAAATGGTTTTGGCCAAATAAATCTGAGTTGTCTTAAAACTTTTTTGGCAGATATAGCTGAAGACCACACTGGTACTAAAAAGCCTTCAGATTAACGATTTTGATTTATGGAGCTCCCAGGTAAACTTTCAAATTCACTGCATTTCCAGCAGCAAACCCTGCTTGGTGGGGAATGGAGATCAGTACCACAGGCAGTCCAAAATGGCAAGGCAGCCAGAGCTAGTAACTTGGATGCTTGTTCAAAGTACCATTGGCCTCTATCGGTTTAATTATAACTTACGCTATGGTGCTCTGGGAAGAGCCGCTGCGGCTGCTGCCCACCTCCAGCCACGGGAAGGGGTGCTTGGACCTGGCTGCTGCGTGCACACCCCGTTGCCTTCCACCCAGCTCAGCATGCCACGTGGGATGGAAAGTAATGTAAAATTGTTTTTCTGCAGTAAATTACTACTCCCCAGTGGCAAGGCATGTCTTTGAGGATCAGTGTTTCTTAGGATGGGCCATCCTCACCGCCTCTGGAGGTTGTTTTCCGCAGCCCTCCTCTCCTCTGATCAGCTACACAGCTGTAGGAGAGGCAATCCTTCTCCTTGTTTCGGGGCACAGACTTGACAAAGAAAGCCTCAGCGTAAGAACAAATGCCCCCACACTGGGCAGCTGCAAGCGACCACCTAGCTCTTTGTGGCTGTCAGGATGAGGGCTGGTGCCAACAGCAGTCCAGACTTCCTGGGCGTTTCGCCCTGACCCTGGATGGCAATTAAGCACCTTAACTGTGTCTTTTTTTCAAAATATTTGTCCTGCTTGCTGTTCCACACAGACAGCACTGGCTTTACCCATTGGCTAAATTTGCAAAGACTCCTCCTTGCAACCTTTCTGTTTTAGCATCATTGTCAGTTGCCAAAAGGCATGGAGAATTACCCTCGGACTCTTATCCTTGTGCCAATTTGCCACTGTTGAAACAGAACAGCAATGGCCACAGATTGACAAGATGTTTCATGTTGGAAAATTGGAATTTTGTCTTTCCGGACCTCTTCCAGGGCTGGGCTGCTGATTTCTTTATGCACAGTGTAAGCTAGCCAGGCACGTATCCTTCCAAGACTCAGCTGTGTGCCTGGCTTGAACTGACCTCAAAGGAAGACAGGCATCGACATTTGCTAGCAGATTTTGGACTGTTGCAACACAAAGGCTTTATCTTAAATGTAACATCAAACCACTTCCAATATTTATAATTTCCTCAGATATATCATACACTCTTTAAATATTTTCTTACTGAATGTACAAGGATTTTCTTCTCTTGACAGCTTTATTGTATTGTTAGTTTCAGTCTGATGCTTTTAAGAGCAGTAAAGTTGCAATGTCCAAACTGTTATACATACGGTTGTGAATTTATTCTTTTAAATTATAGCTTAGTATATTTAGTCAGTTTGTTTTATATCAAGCATTTATTTAAGTGGTTTTCATTGTATTGACATTTTATAATGCCCTCCTAATATTCTTATTATTGATTTTAATACTGCAATGGTATTATTCATGGTGACACCTATTGGAAAGCAAGCCTCAATTATATCAATAGATGCTATTATTATAACATTGATAACATTAATATTTGATAGTGGCATAAAATGTGATGCATTGGCAATTAACTCATTAATGTAGATATCATTAACCAAAAATGTCAGAGTTGTTTTAATGATTTTTCCATTGCTTTAACAAATTCTCTAATCACTGGCTCAGTTTTGTATTTTCAAATGTGTATTAGCCACAAAAGTTTTTCTGAAAACTAAATAACACCGTCCCTTTTAAATAAGAAGAGCTGGGCTTTTATGGCTCGGCAGATACTGTGAATCTTGAATCAACAGCACTAGTAATAGATACAGTACATGAAACTCCAGCACAGAATATTCAAAAATAAAAGATTTACCAAAACATAACCGTGCCTTTTTGCTTGTTGCTTAGCAACCAGAATTGATCTAGCAAAAAAGTCACCTGACTGAGGAATTGCTGGTGGCAATATTACTCCATCATTTTTCTTTTTCACACTAAACTGATGAAGGTTCTATCAGAAACAGCTATTAATTGTTTCTTTCTTTTCTCTCCAGCTCCTTAATTACACAGTAGAAATTTCTATTCCTGTTACTGAAAGGAAGAGAGCACAATGAAAAGCTTAAAAAATTAACGGACTTATTCAAATATGTCTAGATCTAAGAGAACAAATATTGCAAGCCGCAACTCCCTGTCAACTCTGCCATCCCAAAATAACAAACGCAGTGAACTGTTCATATAGCAACAGAATAACCATTTTTACCACACCTGCACTGATGGACAATTTGCAATAATCTTTTAAAAACCACAGACTAAGAATACTCGTTGTTTTGATGACTCAGTTGGAATTCACCACCGCATTTGTCTTGCTTTCATAATTTCTAAACATTAGCATTTTCATCTGTTGACTGAAAGCACTTCTGGTCCTCTATAACATATGCATAAAACACTTTTGATCTTTTAAAATCCTCCTGTCAACCTGGAATCACACAGCCTCTTACATTACCTTGTTCTTGTCCTTAATGGTGACCTGCAGTGAACTCTGCACTCCCTACTTTCAGATGTTCAACATCCTTCCTTTGTTAAAAGCTGCTGATCAAAAAGGAACATTGTGTTCGCTGTGTTTCCCTCTATAGACCCTCACAATCATTTACAGGAATTACACTAAAACACAGGGTATGGACAGTGGCAATTTCATTTAACCACACACCGTATTTTTGTTTTGCTTTCTACAATACTTAATTCCTTAAGTAAATAAGAAAAGGGAACACATCTTTTGTACTCATACACTTGGCCCATCATGAGCAGTCAAATATAACGTTGAGTCCAGGAGCTGCAAAAGATTAATCTGCAAACACCTAAATTGCCTTTTTACCTTTTTTCCTTTGAAATGAGCACTCTATACAAGCTCAGATGACATTTGTCCTTTTAAGAAGTGAAGAAATGTTACCTAAATAGAGCATATATATCCAGTTTCACTTTTCCTCTGTTTCATATTCAGTTCTGGTAGATGGGATTTGATGCTGTTTCCCATAATGCCTCCATGGCTTTTTCTGTAAAAGCTTAACAAGGACACAGCATCAGAGAGTCTTTAGTGGCTAATACCCGACCCCTTTCTCTCACATTACAGCTCCAAGTGACCATTTTCATGCCAAAAGGTCACCAACATCCCCATCCCCATGGAACCAATGTGCATCAACCTTCTAACCTTTGCCACCGAGAGATGATAGCTATTTGGGCTGCAATCCCTTCATTACAGATGGTCCATATTTTATATTTAGTGTGGGAGGTCAAATTTAGGAAAGCAATTTCTCTTAAAGCTAAGAGTTCCAATAATCCAAGATCTTCTATTGGCTTATGGGTGAGTGGACAGTAATGGGTTTATGGGCAGCTCTGGATTTTTTCTCTTCACTGGGGAGGGAATTCCGTCAATCTACATTTTTAGGATTGGGTGGCTACCATTGTTTATTATTCAATGAGCTCTTATTAGATTGTATCTAAGCACACTGCAGCAGGCAGAGAGTATCCTTATAAGCAGACTCGCAGGCTGGATCAATATCTCAAGGCATTTACAATCTTCTTGAAACAGATTAAACAATGCTATTTTTTTATTCTGTTTTTAAAGCTTATATGGGACCATGCAGTTTTGTTAGTGACAAAAGAATTAATTCATTATCATCATTAATCACAATGGTTAATCTACTGTTAAAGCAGCTTGCATCTTAATACAGAGATCAGCTTTGGTGGAATAACCTAACGTTTCACAGCAGATCAGAGAAGGATTGATAAAATCCTGAAACCAACAATAAAATCCAAAAGATCAAACTCCAAAATGTTGGTTAAAAGATATCTGTTCTACATAAAGGGGGAACATTTTGATTCCATTTTTGATTCCATTTTGTATCCATTTTTGTAAAACAGAACAATTAGTATAGACCCAATACTGCAAATATTTATGCACATGCTTACATTCATACACCGAGTCCCAAGCCAGCAAAGCATCTGAGTACGTTGTTACATCCAGTCCTGCTCAGGACAGCATTCAGGCATGTGTTTTACTTGCTGTTAAATGACAGATCCATACGTAGCGTTTGGAGTGCAAGGCAAGAGTTTATAACCCATGACACTGTTGAGCGATTCTAGTTCTTGAAGGCCAATGCAGTCTGTGGCTAAAAATCTCAGTCCTGCAAAACTACTTCAAGACAAAAGCACTTTTGAAGCTGCCTCTGAATAAGCAATTTAAATGCAATTTGCTATTGTCCGTGTGATTGTGTTCTCTATTAGCCACAAATATTCACAACAGCGTTAGAGAAACCTGAATTTGTCCAAGATAGCATCGACCAAAGCTTCCTGTTAAAAAACAAAGCTTACTACAATCAGAGAGCAGAAACAACATTGGGTCGCTGCATTGTGAAGAACCAGTAACGCACTCTTCCTATGCCTTCTGGCTGCTGTGCAAAGCATCCTTAGCTTAAATCCATACCCTTTACGTGGTTTAGACCAGTAGTTTTTAAGTTTCCAGCCTTCTCCTTTAATAACAGATCCACAGATTAGAAAAGGAGATCCTTAGGCAGATGCTGCAAACAACAAATATTATTTATGAACACCCTGAGCCCAAGACAAGATCACAACTGATTTCTGAGAGTAAATTTCTTCAGTGTTTACTTGCACATACATTAGTCTCTACCACTTGCTGAAACCTACACATGAGATTTCAAACGAGCGTGACTGATTGACTGGCGAGCTGGCCATAGCCGCCTGCTGACCAAGTGCTGCGCTGGGAACACACAGCCTGCCGTGGGTGCCAGCCACCCCCCCGCTCACCTTGCATTACGAAGGGACTGAATACAGCACAGCTTGGCGTGCACAGAGGGTTCGGTGAGAAGTAAGAGCCAGACTTTTACACGCATTTAAGTGTCAAAAGGTGCAGCATTAATGTTAGTGAGGTTTTAAAATAGTGCCTAGCCTCCGTTGTCAGGCACCTGGGCAGTGGGAAGTATCTGCAGACTTACTAGACCCCTCTGTGTATCAGAGAGGGGGCAAATGGGAAGCATATGCTAAACACCTCCTTAAGACCATCTTGATCCATGAAAAGAAAAGCTGCAAAAAGCTTGTGCCACATGTTTACCTTGAGAGTGCCTGGAAACACGTGTGTGTTCACACTGGACGTTTGGAGAGCATGGGGTGGGGACTGGGGGCGATAAAGGTGATTCTGGAAGTAACACTGGGCTGATCTGACCCTTGATATAATCCCACTCTGATTAATAGTGTTATCAGGATTTTTTAAAAGGTAAGCCTGGCCAGCTTCACACTGCACTTTTGTAGTGGTACAAAGGGAATCGGTTTCTTTGGTCTCCTTTAAAACATCTTCCATCACCCTTTTTCCCAGGTATAGCTGTGCCTCCACAAAGCTGCCATTGTGGAAACGAAAGTCAAACTCATGGGGCGGCTCTGAAGGAAACGATGGGACCAGAATTGCCTTGCTGTTGTTAACGCTTCCCTGATGTTGCTTTTCCTCTTTTTTTAGGGTCAAATATTATCATTTTGATAATATTTGTGTACAACACTTCCATTATTTAAAGCAAACATAACACAGCAAATCCCTGTTGATTTTGCCTTCAGTAGTCTGTTAGCCAAAAACTAAAACGGTGTTCCCCACAGCAACGCAACCCCACAGTCAATGACCATAGGTATGCTGCATCAAACTTAATTAAGGCAGTTATCCAGGTTTTAGGGCTGCAAATCATATTTCAGATTCCAGCAGCAGTTTAAGACCAGGCTACTTTACTCACCAGGAGGTATTGTGGGGCCCTGGACGCAGCTGTAGTTCAGCAGCACATGCTGACCCCGATGCAGCCCAGCAGCAGCCACGGGTACTGGCTGTGCAGCACAGACATAGTATGAGCTGTGCAACAAGCTGTAGGTTGCTCCTGGTATCACAGAAAGGATGTTTTTGTTTTCTTTAAGTACTCTGTGTTATCTCCTATGCTAATGATGGGGAATATTTTACATGTTTTTAACATAATTGCTGAACTAAAATTTATTTCTGTAGTATTTGTGCAACATGCTGCTTGGAACAGAGACTGTTGCTGCATTTGATCCTGTGCGGGACCTCACGCAGTGGTGTCCCAGTCCCTGCCGGGGTCTCTCAGCTGCCACCACAACTCACCTTTTGATACATTATGATAATTCCTTTTTTTTTTTTTTTTGTCTGCTACTCTCACAGTCAATGAACAATCTCTGTAAAAGCTGTACTGTGAAGCTAAAACCATCCGCCCCATGCTTACAGACATACTCCTGCTTCAGGGTCTACACAGTAAGCTATCATAGCTCAAAGCAGTTAATATTAAAATGATGACCTGTGAAGGTACGACGGGTGTGGACAGAACCAATTTGTTTATACAATTGTGTTTTGCCACAGAGGAAATTAAGTTAATGGGTATTTATCAAAATTGAATTACCACAGTGTGAGCTAACAATTTTCCAAAGACATTGTGACATGAGCACAAAGCAGCCCACGTCAGCCACGAGGAACCACTGTTGTCTTGCAGGCTGCAGCTGAATTACTTACCAAAACAATTAGACAAAAGCAATCCTCAGAAAGGTGGAAGTTGCCAACCAGTGGACAACAGTGGCAAGCCTAAAACTGTGGTTATTTCTTAACTTAGAGGAGCCAGGAGAAAGGAGAGAGACCTTCCATGGGTGGGACATCCATGGGAGCAGGTAACGGGGACATCTCAGTGTGATGTGAAGAGGGCTAGTGTCCCAGTGGGACGGGCAGGACTTCTGTCCTGAAATAATTCTGGAAAATCAGATTTTCAGCTGACTGTTTTCTCTTTGTTTTTCTTTTCAAAACTTCTCCTTGAATGAAATGGAGCAAGAAACTCCCTCTCTTACCTCGTATTCTTTACATGAAATGGAGATGAAAGTGAGAAAATGATTGTGTTTGAATACAGGAAAATTTAGGATGGCAAACAGGGTCAGAGGAAGATTTTAGCCCTTATTTCCGCTCAACTCATGCTGCAGAATAGAGAAGATGATTTCAGAGAATAACTAAGAGCATGTCAGTGGGGAGACCACCTTCTAATTTATCTTTAGTTTTTTCCCTTAAGAAAGTGTTTTGCTAATCGTCCTCACTTGATAGAAAACAGAGGCATAAAAAAAACCTGCTTGAATGGTATTTTAATTAACTAAAAAAGGAGTTTAAAGTATAAAATAATTTTAAGAGTACTGAAAAGTTGTTGTTGGGAAAAAACATAAATGTTGAGGGCCTAACTTCTCTTATCCTTAACCTATTTTTTTAAAAAAATTCGATGTCACCCTACTTTTCTTAAGGAAACAGAAAAGAAAAAGATTTTGCAAAAGGATAGATGTTTCCCTATGCTTTCAAAGCTAGAGAAAATTCACAAATATTTGTCAAATATTTCTCTTTTTAAAAAATACAAGATGACATTTTGTAATTCATTCTCTGCAAATAGTCGTATTTCTACTTGAAAAACTATCTTGGTCAAAAACATTGTAAACCCAGCCCTCATTAGACAGTTTGACCTGCTCAGGCTTGGAGAAGAGCAAGGTGGTTAAATCAAACCACTCCTGAGTTGCGCTTCAGCCCTGAATGAGTGCTCAGTCCACAGGAACAGACAGGAGCTGCCCACAGTAACCCCCCTGAGGCGTGTTGGATGTCCCCTCCTTGACACCAAGCGCTGCGCATCCTTGGACTGCCTGCTGTGGCACGGCACACAGTGTCCCCATTGGAGTCGGTCCAGCAGAGACCCATACGGGTGGCTGTGGGAGTGGAGCTCTCCAGGGAAAGCCCATAGATCAGGCAGCCTCATGGGCCATTTCTCAGAAGGGAAGAGGCTGGAGCCAGGGCAGGCATGAGCCAACCTCCCCCAGAGCATGCCAAGCGGTGCCCAGGCACCAGCCCTCAGCACAGGACTTGGGCACCCCTTCCCTCAGCTGTGCCGCTTTAGGATAACAGCAGCCACATAGTAATATGCTGGTTTCCTGACTCATTGCAAACTACATACAGTTTTCATAAGACTCTTCATTACAACAAATCCCCCATCAGAAAAACCCATTTAGAAAGATGCTTTACTAGGGCTTGGCAGGATAGATTTTGTTTTTAAAGGATAACCATGCGTCATTTCCTTGGCAGACAGGACGCTGGAGCTAGAACTAAAAAAGAAAAGCAAACGTGTCTACCTCAGTCCAAAATTCACATCAGCAAGGCTATGCAGTCCGGGCAGGAAGCACAGGCTGCAGGCATGCACCTTCCTGCTCTGCCTTTAGGTAGGCTCAGGAATAGCTCAGCCTCAAGCTCACGGCTCCTCTCCACTGGGACTGACGGAGCAGGTGCCCCTGTGGAGCTCACACCCAGTGCCCATGGCCTGCCCGCCCTGGGGGAGACTGGGCTGGGCTCTGCTCCACCGCCTGAGGCCATTTGCCGACTACTGGGGGTCCTGGCTTCCCCTGCAGATGGCTTCTGGTTGAAAGACCGAAGCGTGCTGCAGAACAGGAGCAGCAGAAGAGCTGCCTCTCCTCCAAAGTGCTGCCAGGCTGGCTGGGGTGCCGTCCAAACACCCAGAGGGTCACTGAACCTGGCCAAGCTGCATCGGACCAGCATCTGTGACCCTGAAATACAAATCCCTTCCCAGTATTGCGCTGGCTCCACTGCCAGCCCAGTCGAAGTGCTATGAGCTGTTACCTGCTTTGTCAAGGGCTCCCTCAGGGAATTTAGCAGTTGGGTTTTTTTTAAATTTGGGTGGGGTGAGCAGGTTTGCTTCTTTGCTCTGATGGAAATGGGTTTACGCTACACAGTATATATTACTGGATGCCATACTGGTGCCTCAAGAGATGTTGACTGTGCACATTTACATAAATCTAAAAATAAATAAATATACTCACAAGCCTCCTCAATCAAAATATGCCACAGACAACTAAAAGATCTTGAATCAAATATTAATGTTGGAGATTTCTCCAACCATTTTGTAATGCTTCCAGCTATCTTTATTATACAATGTGTAATGCAATGCACTACCTTATTTTAGTCCTGAGCTATCAGGAGTATCATATTTTTGATGGCCTCAAACTGGCTTAATAAAACTGGTCCTCCTTTGAGTGCCCAGGAGCAAGTGCTTAAGATGGAGACATGCTAGTCAGCACTAGTGGCGGTCACGATCAGGACAGTGCTTGCTGAGCCACAAGAACGAATTGTTACTCATTAAAGGTCTGTTACTTCCGTACAGGTAAGTGCCTTGTCACATGTCTTATCCTGAGACAGGTGAGAGGACAGTCAACGCTTTCCCACGTATCTAAAATTTGTCCTCAATTTACATTGGTACATATCATATCTGCTAGTTTTTTTGCCTCAAACTTTTCTTATTCTTTTTAACTTCTGCAGTTTACCCACTATTAAATGTACGGAGTAGTTACTTCTGTGCTGCATTGTGTCCTTTTCCCTACATTGCTATAAAGCTCTATCTCTCACGGAAAGGTCTCAGATTCATGTTTTCTAAATAAAAAAGGATGTGGTATTATACTTAGTGGCAGCAACCACAAGAGAACATGAACATGTTTAAAAAGAATCCCATGCAATTCCCTTGCAAATGTGAGATTTGCAACATCACTAGGGGAAAAAAAATCAAGTCACCAGACTTTCTAAATTTAATGAGGTTCAAATGTCCAAGGGCACCAGCTTTCAGGGGAAGAAGCAATGTCAGAGCATGCAGAGAAAAGGATAGTGTTTCCTTAAGCAAAGGAAAGAAAATATCTTGAAAGAGGCTTACCCCTTGAAGTGAATCAGGTGAAAGTTACTGGTAAAGAGTGAAAGGCAGGCAGCTGTGAATGTTCAAAGGGGATTAGATTCTTCCACAGATCGTGACTTTTAAGTTCAATTACCGCAATATTATTTATGACAGTTATAGGCCTATATAGCAATATCTCAAGAAGGAGAGTGATTCATCAATTCCAACACTGCTTCTTCCAGAGATGGAGCTGCAATGCAGCACATCACAAGCCACAGTACTAGATAGGAAGCAAGAAATCTTCAAAACAGGGAACGATGCAAAGTCTAGTCGATCAGCTTAAAGATTCCTATTGCCCCCAGTGAGCTTTCGAGAAAGGTGGCTATTGAAAACAGTTTTATGTGCCAGAAATTCCTTTTGCTGAAGATGGTATTCTGTGTTGGATTACTAAGACTGAAGGAACAGATACTTACACCCTGGAGTATTTCAGCACTTTGTCTGCAGAGCTCCCCACCCAGCTCAGCCCCTGGAGTGAGCAGAGGCACATTTCCTTACCCTCCTGTGGCCATCAGGCAGGCTGAATCTAAAGCTTCCTCAAAACTAATCAACCTCACTTCATATCAAATGTTTACAGCTACGCCAGCTGCTTCAGTGGCAGTATACAACTGCACTTCTCATGCTATAGCTAGGCAAAATTGCTTCCTTCAGCAAACATCCAAACTCTCTTTTGTGCTTGCCTATGCCTTTCCCACCTGTGGCAAGATAGAAGTGGGGCTCTTTGCATGCTCCTTGTGAATGCAAGTGGGATTTGTCATAAAGCTTTATCCTGGGTTGAGTCTGAGAGTCATTCAGTGCATTACCCACACATCAATTAGGATTTCTGAAATGCAAGATACTGTGGGAAGTCACATGGTATTCTCTGAGAAAGATACACCCCTGCTTCAAGTACAGCATGTATTTATTCTTTGTTAAGGTAAGTCCACGTCTGCAATTTTATAGTAAAAGTAAGTCTGCAGTCACCATTGTCCTTATGGCCCACCACTTCTTCTCCAAATATTTA
This sequence comes from Pelecanus crispus, assembly GCF_030463565.1. Taxonomy (NCBI): domain Eukaryota; kingdom Metazoa; phylum Chordata; class Aves; order Pelecaniformes; family Pelecanidae; genus Pelecanus; species Pelecanus crispus. Next base: position 14,858,461 of record NC_134649.1, read on the forward strand.
CACTTGTTTTCTCTGATATACAATACACCAACACTGTAAAGCAAACACACGAGTGGTGCACCTTGTTTTAGTACTACATCTATCTTCTGCTAGATAGCAGCAGATGATCAGGCTCTGCAGGCAATTTGTCAGTGAAGAAGAGGCAGTGATGTGTTTACAGGAGATATTCCAATGCATTTTGTTTTATGTATGCATATTCATATTAATTCCAGAACAGAGGTGCTCCAACAGTACCTGTGGCAATTACCCCTAGCAGGAACCTCAGCCCAGTGGCTCTCCCTATTCCCAGGGATCAATGATGTGCAAGACAGCAGCCCAGAGAAGAGAGCAAGTTCTCCTGCACTTGCAGAGCCCCTTCTACCTACATCGACGGCTCTACGCCAAATGCTTAAGCATGAACTAATAATATGATCTATCTTCCCCAAACTGGCCATTTGCTCACACATAAAGGAAAAACCCGTGTAATAGTGACACCTGGTGACACCTATTGTTTTGCTTACCCCCCCACATGCCTCTTTTTCCAAATATACTTGGTTGCACTGAAAACTCCCAACTTAACACTAAGTGATCAGGGTAGAACTATAAAGCTGAACGTTCAAGTATAAAGAATTTGGATTGAGGTCTTATTCTTTGCTTTTGTCTTTCTTCTTGACACTGCTAACCCTTCATCAAATGGTTTACCCACTGTACTGTCACATTCAAGGAGATGCACCAGAGACCACATAGTCCACCTGGAAAAGAAATTTGTAGCTAGAAACTAATATAAAATGAAAAATATTATTATATGAAAAATAAATAATGAAATATAAATAATGAAAAATATAAATAATGAATAAAATAATAAATAATTAAATAATATAAATAATGAAATATAAATAATTACTATATGAAAAATAAACAATGCTGCCATCAGTTAGGTCCTTTTTCTGTAGTCCACGTTCCCTGAGTTAAGGACTCCACATTCTTTGGAAGGGATTCTGCAAACAATGGTTAGAAGATAGAAAGTTATTCTGGTTTAAAAAACCCAAACGCCCAAGCCTCCAAGATTTCTTGTAACGTTTCTTTGCCAATGTATGCTCAAAGTGACCTAATTTTTGTATTAAATAAGATGAAAAAAAGCTAGATGTGTCAGGAGGATACTAATAATAACTGATACTATTAGACATTGATCCCCACTTTCTCAAAGTGTTTGCTGGGAGGTGCAGGGATTATTGTCATATACTCTGATGTTCTGGTCCTGTAAGTTATCATTTGTGTCCATTATTAAATTAGCTCACCACTGCGGTGGAAATCGCTACTTCTGTTCTTTGGTAACTACACTATGAGTCATCTAGGCCACAGACTGTGTGAAGTCCTATTGGAAAATCCTGTAAAAATTAGGTGGTGAAAAATAATCACAACTTTCTGTCTCAAAGGGGGGTACAGTGGAAGGGGAATTAGTTTATACCTTTTTTTTTAGATATGTTCACAAAAGAGTATGAGGAGGCGAGCAAAATGTCAGTGCAGATACAATAATATAAACCACATTTCCAAGCTTTGACCACTTAACTGTTTCCCAAGGGATGTTTTTACTGGTATTTTGTTGAACTCTCAGTCATTATGCTTCCTGTTATGAACTGGTTAAAGAGAAGATTATAATATGGTTATGGGAAAGGAGAAAATAAAGTAATGAAGTGCATCTCAGCAGAAAGGAAAAGGAGAGAATGGCAAGTGCAAAAAGATCTCTTTCTTAATTACACCAACCATTTTTTGGTAATTGCCTTATTTCCTTGCTCTTGCACCAACCTCAGATCCTACCAGTCATTTCAGGAATATTAAGACTAACAAATGTGTCATGTTGTCCATGCTTCAGTCTCTAAGCAAAACGCTTGTGCTTCTACTCAGTGCATTACTCTGCACAGCCTACCTCAGCTGGACACGTCCCTGCTTGCGTGCAGGGCAGCTGCTCAGGTAACGAAACCTGTGCTCTCAGAGCATGGGGAACATAATAAAGATGTGCCCAGAGATGGGCTTCTTGTTGAAGAATAATGGAGAGGTCACTCTGCATGCCTATTGCCAAGAAGGGCTGAGCCAGGGTCATTAATGATAATTAATCATTAATTAAACCGGGCATGATACACTGGAAATAGTACGTTAACTACTCCATTCTCTGGGAAATCTTCTCCTTTATGTTAAACTGGCTCACACAGCGGTTGCTCTTCCCATGTGAGAGACATCCCACTTACATGTGATCCCAAGCCACTCAGTGGAGTTGTGGAAGCAACAATCTTTTTGTTGATTTAATTTTCACTTAATTTAATTTCATTGGAAATCACAGATGGTGTCACCCAGCAGCTAGAGGCTAAAAAGGGGCACTTTACAAACTGAATAAAAAACTTATTAAGTTATAATAAGCACCAAAAGCAAATGGAGATGAAAACTTTAGTGCAAACAACATGTTTACTCTACACGCACAGTGATATTAAGATTTAATTTCTTTCTATTTTAAACTTTAACCATGCTCTTGGTAAAGCAAATAACTGTAATATGATGCAAAAACCTGGTTTCTTATGAATTTGACTGGAAATGGGTATGAGGACCAGGTATAATGCTAAGGTAGGTATAATATATATATATAAAATATATAGGTGTAATGCTAAAATATAGATGGTAAGAATGGCTCAAATGTAAAAAGTTTACTTACATAATTTTTTTTACAAGTGAGAAAAAATTAAAAGAATAAAACATTCTTGCCCAGTGCAGGCCACTAAACTTTCTTCCCCAAATGAGCACAGTTAGTGTGGTCAGTGTAGCAGATTGCTTTCAAGACAGACAACTGCAGTGTGTGAACTTGCACTTCCATTTCTCACCAGCCTTTCCCCATCTCTTGGCGAAGTGCGTGCAAGAACAGTGCCACACTGCACAGTGTGGGAAGCATTCACCAAATCAAAACAGGCCGCTCAGAAAGTACTGACCAGTGTCCCAGGCACATGTACGGCACAGGATGCTTTGGCAGCCCAGGTAATGTGCAACTCTTCTGTGTTTTTAGTATCAGTCTACCACCTCTTCTCAAAATGACATAATAGTCATTCAAGAGCACTATGTGCTAATAGCTGTTAGTATTAGCTGGGATACAGCATGTCTGTGAGTGAAACTTTGTAGGGACAGAAAATGATACTTACTTTTTCCTCTGTGTAAATTGGGAAATGAACATCTGCCAAAATTGGAAATGAAGAAAATCTTTCTGTGATTGACTGGAACACTGTTGCCCCTCCTCTGATTTTCTACATGATCGTTTTTTGAGAAAGGAATAATAAATTTTAAGATAATCCCTGCTCACAGATGTGTTATTTATTCACCCAGTTAACAGCCATTTCCTGTAATCAGTACAAACTGATCAATCTGCCATAATGAGAATGGAGCCAGCAGCTTCCTGGCCAGGGATGAGTCTGTGTCTCTTCTAATCTGCAGACATAACATATTGGAAGACAAGACCACTAAATTCCCACATGCTAAGCAGTGAGAACACGGTAGCTTTCCCCTCTGCAGGTAGATGGCTAAAATAAGATGTATGAAGACAATAGTTCTTGGGTCACTTGTATCATTACTGATATCAGAAAAAGACTGTTTGCTAACATATGCTTGAATTATTAATTAATTCTGACACTAAAAAAAGTATTTTTCCGTTTCCACTGCAATATACCTGCTACAACTAACAGATGATGTTCAAAAGCAGATCCACAAATGTATTAAGAGCAATGATTTTTGACCCTTCATAGAAAAATGCTTTTATTAGTGCTGTAAATACCTCTGCTGAACACATGGATGGGGGTAAACTACTGAGCAAATGAGATTTAGTGGAAAAAAAAAAGGGGATCAAATAGTGCTTTGTTCCTACGGAAGAGTAAACCAGTAAATAAAGCAACAAAAAATCCTGCTCCTTGATTCCAGGAGGCCCCATGGGCTGCCTTCCTGTAGTGGTACATTAGCTGGTGGGCACAGAAAACATGCTCTTTTTATGACTGTCATGTGATTCAAAGTAGACCAAGAAGTGGCTGAAATATGTGCTGAAAAGACAATACTACCATAAAAATATTTTGAAATCTGCCATTTTTACATTTCTAATGTGGACTTTGGTTTACAGGAAACACAGCAAATAAAGACCAGTAAATATCCAGAAAATTTTTTGGGCCACTGCATTAGCATCTCTGGTCTTGTTTATGAAATAAGCCTAAAGTCTGTCTTCTTTTTTGGGTCACTATGTGGGCTTTGAAAAATATGGCATGTCCAGAGAGTTCCTACAATCACAATATTTATTTCTTTTTTGAAAACATTCATTACATACCTACAGGAAGTCTTCCCCCCACCCCGACAACTCTACAAGGTTTTACGTTACTGTTGCTCAGCTGCTAAGATTTTACACAGTTGTTTCCTCTCTGTTACCAAGAGACACCATGCTGCAAAATGAAAAGTATCTCCAAACAGTGACTCAGCACCCACCTTCAGCCAAGTAAGATGTGAATTTTAATTGATTCCTTTTCAATGTTAAGGGTCAGAGCCCATAAAAACGTGTGCGGGCATTTATACTTAATATTGTGACCAGTTCAGCTGCAGTCAATGGTCTTTGGTGGGTAAGTTACATGGTGTGTATTTGTGTGTATTGGCCAGAGCAAACTTTGGGGAAAGCAAAAGGTAGTAGTAAATTAATAAAATTCAATACCACCAGTTTCTTTTTCACTCAGACTTTAAAATAAAAAAGAAAACTAAATGCTAATAATACCAGGCTAATGTAGTGTTAATACAATTGCACAATCAATCACCAAACATGAGAACTGCAAAGCTGTGAGAATCTCAGTTGCTGTGACCATCCCATGTGTGCAGTGCTCCTGCGTTTTTGACTAAGCAGCAGTCCAATGAATACTGCAGCTTCGCTTCTATCCTGTGCCCTGTAAAAAAGGCAGAATATGCAATCTAGCTGAATTAACTTTTGCATTAAAACCTTTACTTTTGTATTAGCTTTCTCTTTTTGTGATATCATACAGCCATAACATTGGACCAACACAGTTGTGAGTTTTGCATATGCTTAATGTAATAGTTAATCTTTCTCATATCAGAAATTGCAAGTTTCATCTGCTCCAATGAATGTATACTGATTTGTTTACCCCTTAAAGCTAAAGCAGCACAACTCAATGTTGCAAGACAGACAAATCATTGTTCACCACAATGTATATTCAAATTGTGCCAGAAATTTTTTTACTGAATTTTTACTGAAAAATAGAGAGCACTCAGTATTATAAATACTGTGTTGGATGTAGTATATACAACCTGGAATTGTTGAATATGTATTGCTGAATCTGTAAAGGACCAGGCTGTTTCTGGGTCTCTGTACACATGCAATTGATTCTGCAGATCAGATACAAATCCTTCTTGCGCCTGCATTCCCATCTACAGCTGTACGCACCCAAATAAGAGCAAAATCCTGTAACCAAGTGCTTAAAAAACCAGCTCCTAAATGCAGTGCTTTGGGACCAAAACAGAAAGGGACAGTCTTTTATTATATGAACTGCCAGGATTCTCTGTCTCCAGAGAATATTCCCTGGTTACTGAGAGTGAAGGGCCCTCGTTAGGGACCTGAAAATTGAGAGCTACCAAGAACTGGAGGATTACTGACAGCCCCACCACTGAGGAGGCACTGAGAGTTGATAGTGTTTTACTCTCCTACTATGAGGAAGCGTAGCAGGATGCTGCCTCTCGCTGTCATCATCCCCTTCCAAGGGACGTGAGCTGTGACTTCACCTTGCTAAATAGCAGCTGGCCTCCAAGGAACAAACACTACCTTACATGACTGCCCTGTTAGCTTACCATCACATACATTTCTATGCATAGTGGTGCACTGAGTTTCTAGGTTGAAAAGTGCTGTGAGAATGCAAAGAGTTATTAATATTGAAATTGTGAGTCTAGTAATTTATATCCTGCTTTCTCATCAGTATCTTGCAAATCATCCCCAGCAGCAAATGTTAGAAGTCATGACATTAAATGTTCTTTAGAGAAGTACACATTTTTTTAACAAATAAGACTCTCCCCCCTAAAAAGTCACTGGCAAAAACTCCAGCATGCCCAAAAGGGGCACAATCTGCCTGTTAGCTTTTCAGAATATGCAGTTCATTTCAGCTGAGCTACCCTTGATGAAATCTCATGTGATAAATCATACAACTCAGACGTGTTTCACTTGTTTGCCAATGAATTTGCAAAAGGGCTTATAGCAGTTGGGAGTGTAAATACAATTAGATTTTAAAATTATTCAAGAATAATTTTAAAGTTCCCCTGAGGCTTCCATGTTAACTCAAATGGATTTTGCTCTCTCTCAGGAATCAGCTGCTTCTAGGAAAGCTTTGGTGGTAAGGCAGGTAATATGACACCTAGTCCTACGTGAGAATTTAGGGACAGATCTAAATTACAATACCACTGTAAACATTCAGTAATGTGCTTTTAAGATATCGAAAAGCGTATTCATCTTAGTTTTTTAAATCTCAAACACAACTACATTTACAAGTTCACTTTAGCTCACTATAAATATACTTCATCTTTACACCAACAGCCCTGGTCTAATTCTGCACGCCAGCATCAGGCGGCTGCTCTGTAGCTTTTCCCCATGCTTTGGATCCCCTGTTGTGTCAACACTTTCTGATGTTGCTGGGGGAAGAGGCCAAGGGTTAATTCTTTTACTGATGAGGTGTAGCTGTTGGCTCCTCGAGACTAGGTTAGACTAAAGATAGAAGCATGCAGGAAGGTAAAAAAACACTTCCCACCTCTAACCAGTACACCTTCTCATCCTACTGGGATGAGTGTGTCCAGAATGAAGTCAACATAGCAACACAGTGGGCTTCACTGGTGTGTGGGAAAAGACAAATTGGGTATGGGAACATCTGAAAAATCACACAGCCTCCTGCAGAGGCCCAGCGCCCTCCTCACCCACTCCAGGCTAATCTGCACAAAAGCCTATTGTGAGAAATAGTGTCACCTCCCCACTTCTCCCACCTCACTCTTCATATTCAGCAGCATTTTAAATGTGTCAGGAAATGTACCAAGAAACTATTTGCCATTGATTAGCAGTGCACGCAATTTTCATAAGGGTTTCTTTTTTTTTTTTTTTTGCTAATCATGTTTGGAGACATTTCCCCACAGAGAACCACTATTTCCTAGTAATGAATAAGCTCAGCACTTGTGAGTTCAAGCTGGCAAATTGCCACTAAACGTTTATTATCTCTGAACTGCTGCATGAAGAGTCCAACTGTACAGCTAAACCAGGGAAAAGAAAAAACAGAAAATCAAGAAGGAAACATGGGTACCAAGTTTTGAACTTCTGAAAAAAAAAGAAGCCTTTGAAGGACCTTTAATTTACAGAGATGATCTGACTTGGGGTTTTGGCTCTTCCTAGGTTTTAGGATCAAGTTCTTAACCTATATGGGCTGGTCCTATTAATCGAGGCATTGCTATTGCTTTCAACAAAGCTATAGCAGTGCACTCTGTTAATTTGGTGGTGGACATGCCTGCTGGCTACACTATCACTCTCTGATGTGCCCAGCCGAGCCCCGAGGGAGAAAGGTTGGATCCTGGCAGCGCAAAGTGCTGGTAACTCCACTGGCGCCAAACACCATCAGTTCCCCTCAGCTATACAGAAAAAGGGAGTCATTCTGCAATGACCAGAAACATCAGCAGAACCCCTGAGGAATTAGTGAAGAAAAAAACAACCCCAATTGCCATTCCCAACCAAGTGCAAAAGCTAGTTTTGATGGAGGTCTCCTCACATTTTTGCCCTCTACAAATTTGCAATTGCTTGTCCCAAATCTTGATCTAAATAGAGATGTAAGGGAGTACTTGCTTTTTGCAGTTTTATTTTAAATCTGAAATTCAAAGGGATTCCAGTTTTGGCCTATCTGTAAGGAGAAGAAAATATAATACAACCTCTTACCATAATCCACAGACAAAGAAGAATCTGTGTAAGAATAATTTGTTCACAAACTATTGATACAGGGATCATTTTTTGCTCTGTGTTTGGGCAGCACCTGTCAGTAGAGAGTCCTGATCCAAAACTGAGACCTCCAGATAACATGGATGAGCACTGGCCGGCTTCCTGCAGCAGCACGGCAGCTTTTCAGTAGATAAAGAGAATAGGAAAAAGGCTTCTCGGAAAATAACTGCTAGAGGATTGTTTTTGAGTAGCTAGTGATGAGCAGTCCAGATATCAGCTGACAAATATTTACTGCAGAAGTTCCAAGAGTTAAAAGCTCATTCCTCTTATGTAGCTGGACATGATATTTCTTCTGATTTTTTCTCATATGCTATCTCTTCTCCTCTGTATAAGATATCATGGGAATTTTACCAGCCTTAACCTCTCATCTCCCCACAGCTCTACCCCAGGTAGGAGTTGACCTTTGCTAAGTGTTCAAGCTGCCTTTAATGAGGGAGGATGTGTGTTATATATAGATCTTCCCGAAAATCCATGAAAAAAGGGTGCTGCCCAGTAACAAAGGGTCCAGTTTTGCTTCTTTTGCTCATGATGAGCAACATCCACTCTTTCAGGTGGTCCTGCTGCTTCCTTTCTCTTACCCGAGTAAATAAACATGACATAATGTGGATGAAGGTACGAGGCAGGGCAGGAGGCTCTGTGGATGGTTTACTGGGGAGCTGATTTTCCTGAGATTTTCCTACAGTCGTCTTTGCTATACAATGACATATGAGGCAGACACTTGACCTATGCGTGCTATTTAATTAAATGCACTTCTCCACCTTTTTCCTTCACGTCTGTGTTGTGATCCATGTAAGGATAGACAAAATACGGTGTTGTTAATAGACAAAACTTTTGAAGCTTAAATGGAAGATTTGGCTGGTTGACTTTAATTAAATGGGTATTAATACCAAGCAACATCCTAATTCTGAATGTGAAGGCATTAAAACAATTAACTGGTCTAATCTAGGGTTAAGAGGCTTGAAAAAATAGGTTGAAAATAGGTGCCAGTGTGACAGTACATCCTGTGAAGGTGACCTTAATACTAGACATGGAAGAACCATGCAAGCATCCCGGCACATACTACGGACATATGAGTACCTACTGTCCTTTCAGTCTTACACATAGCATCACACCTCTGCTTGGCTTCTCAGACTTGAGCAAGACAATAGGAAACAGCCCAGAAACAATTAGACTCCACACAGCCAGAACATATTCTGAACTGTCTTCTGGTCCCTACAAGAAGCAAACCAAGGGCAGCCACAGGACCAGAGCAGCATTTACCATCTTGCAAATATGCTAAAGAGAAGGGTGAATATCCAGCCAGCCCCTGTGACTGAGGCTTTCTTGTGGTCATAGAGAGAAGAGGAGGCAGGGTATCTAAGCTCATAGAATAGCAAGAAATAAGGAAGCGATGGACATTTTTTGTCATTAAGATGTGTATAAGAGCAGCAGAGGAATGAAATGCTTTACCACTAATGGCAGGAGAAAGCATGCGTGTTTTCTAGCAGGGGAGAGCTCTCGTGGAGGCAAAACAGGCGAGATTTCCAGTTCAGCAGTGCCATGTGGCAACAGTGGGAAGCAACTACAGCATCTCATTCACTAGTGTTTAACTTTGTCTCAGAAGTGCACTATAGGACAAAAGCTATCAAAAATACAAGAAAAGGTCTCAGCCTGGAATGGATTTCTGGAGGTTTTCATTGAGAGTGTTCAAACCTACAGGTCAGAGTGAACCAAGCCCTTTAAAAATTATAAACTAAACCTCTTCTTAGCAAAAGGCCTAATTTCAAAGTTCTTATTATCTGGGTTTTGGGTTTGGTTTTTTTTTTTTTGTTTTCTTACATAGATGATTCAGGATCAGAAAAGATACTAAAAAATGTCTGTAACTCTCCATATGCTAAGTAACATTCTTCAGACCATCATGTAAATGGAACAAATGTCTAGCTCTCCCTGTAGGCTGATGCATGCATGTCCGTATGCAGGGAAGCTTATCATGATCAGACTCCTTGGGGGGGTGCACGAAGCCCCATGATTGTCCCTAGCACACAGTGCTCAGCAGAGGCTGTGGCACCAGGACTGTGAGCACAGAGATAGAAGAAAGTGGCAGCTGTTTAACCATATGTTTGATTATGGTGAAAAGTATTAAAATCACTCAAATATTGTTCACGTATCATAGCAGCAACATAAGGCTCTGATTACAGATTTAGGACCCTCTCTAGGCTGGGCTTTAGCCATAAATGTAGGAAGACATATTGTCAAAATGATATTTTGTTCTGACCTTGTAAATAAGACAAAAATACTGATAAATGACTGATCTTTACTTGCTGACAATCACATGATGTGGGTGAGGGCTCCAAGAAGTTCACAGCCCTGTCACTTAGGAAACAACCATTGCTTTTTCTGTGTGTTAGCTCCTGACACCAAAACCCAATTCCATGAAGAAAACTAAGAATCCAGCTGTAAACAGAGACTTGCCAGGGAAACACCATGTTCAGGAGAAATGTCTCATTTACGCTTGCTTGGGAAAGTTGTCATCTATTGATACCCCCATTCTAACAAAGATTTTGCTGGGTTTAACACATATGTTGTATGAAAAGCAGAGCTGCTATAAAACTGTGGCATGGAAAAAGATAATTAAAGGCAAATTAATTTATTGTTTTGCCAATTTGTTCAAGAAGTTTTAGGATCTGTCGACATTACCAAGTAGTGTGGCTCAACAGAAGTGGATCTGAAGACTAAAATAGTCGGTGTTGATGATGTTCATGCTACACAGCCGTGTGATGAGTGAATTTTCTGCAAGCTATAGTCTGATCCTATGGTTTGCATGCATTAGATGCATGCCTGAAGGGCATCTTTTGGTCAGTTATTTCTTCAGAGACCACAAATGAAAGGAAGAATGAAGAAAGCTGATAAGGTATTCCCCCAAAGATCTGGACACCAGTCTTGGAGAAACTTGGGGAAATGCTGCCAGCAGGCAGGGGTAGGCAGGGGCAATGCTGCCGGCAGGCAGGGTAAAGCAGGGCTATGTCACAAGCAGGAAGGGGCCAACGGGGCAAATGCTGCTGGCAGGCAGGGGCCAGCAGGGGAAATGCCATCAGCAGGCAGGGTCTGGCAGGGGAATTGTAGCTGGCAGGCAGGTGCTGGCAGAGGAAATGCCACTGGCAGGCAGGGGCTGGCAAGAGAAGTGCCACCAAGAGAGGAAATGTCACCGGCAGGCAGGGGAAACGCTGCCGGCAGGCAGGCACCGGCAGAGGAAATGTCGCCTGCAGGCAGGGGCTGGCTAGGGAAATGCCACCAGCAGGCAGGCGCCAGCTCGGAAAATACTGCTGGCAGGCAGGGTCAAGCAGGGGAAATGCTGCCGGCAGGCAGGGGCTGGCAGGGGAAATGCCGCCGGCAGGCAGGGGAAATGCCTCCAGCAGGCAGGGGAAATGCTGCCGGCAGGCAGGGGCTGGCTAGGGAAATGCCGACGACAGGCAGGGTCAAGCAGGGGAAATGCTGCCGGCAGGCAGGGGAAATGCCGCTGGCAGGCAGGGGAAATGCTGCCGGCAGGCAGGGGCTGGCAGGGGAAATGCCACTGGCAGGCAGGGGAAATGCCGCTGGCAGGCAGGGGCTGGCTAGGGAAATGCCGCCGGCAGGCAGGGGAAATGCCACCGGCAGGCAGGGGAAATGCCACCGGCAGGCAGGGGCAGGCAGGGGAATTGCCGCCGGCAGGCAGGAGAAATGCTGCCGGCAGGCAGGGGCTGGCTAGGGAAATGCCACCAGCAGGCAAAGTCAAGCAGGGGGAATGCCACCGGCAGGCAGGGGCTGGCTAGGGAAATGCCGCTGGCAGGCAGGGGAAATGCCGCCGGCAGGCAGGGGAAATGCCGCCGGCAGGCAGGGGCTGGCTAGGGAAATGCCGCCGGCAGGCAGGGGAAATGCCGCCGGCAGGCAGGGGCTGGCAGGGGAAATGCCGGCGGCAGGCAGGGGCTGGCCAGGGAAATGCCGCCGGCAGGCAGGGGAAATGCCGCCGGCAGGCAGGGGCTGGCAGGGGAAATGCCGGCGGCAGGCAGGGGCTGGCCAGGGAAATGCCGCCGGCAGGCAGGGGAAATGCCGCTGGCAGGCAGGGGCAGGCAGGGGAAATGCCGGCGGCAGGCAGGGGCTGGCCAGGGAAATGCCGCCGGCAGGCAGGGGAAATGCCGCTGGCAGGCAGGGGCAGGCAGGGGAAATGCCGGCGGCAGGCAGGGGCTGGCAGGGGAAATGCCGGCCGCAGGCAGGCGCCGGAAGTGGTAATGGTGCCTCTGGCAGGCAGGGGAAATGTCGCCGGCAGGCAGGTGCAGGCAGGAGCCGGCAGGGGAAATACCTGGAAGCTCTGATCACCATGTTAACTCTTGGATGGAAAAAAATCCAAACCACTGTAGCTAAAGTGGAAAGGAGACAACAGTGCACCTCTAAACCCCGTTCTGGTCTCTGCTGCCCAGATCACAGTGGCGATCTGCAGGATTTTTGTCTTTATTTATCGGACTGCATAATCTAATTATCTTTCATTAGTCCAAAGCTGATTATTTCATTTATCTTTGTATATGTGACAACAAAAGTCTGTCTTTAATTAAGCAGATCAGCAATTAGCTGTTGTTTTATAGGCAGTTTTAAACATCCCTGTACAAATAGCATACAGCATGATTGTAATCAGATGCTCAGGGAAGAATTGTAGATGAGGACATTTTGATTTACAGCCCCATTTAGTTTAAAGCTGCACTGGCAAGTCGAACTCCAAAAGCAAAGGCTTATGAGATATGGCCAAGTTGCCAAGCAGCCTTGATGGAACGAAGCATAACTGAGACAAGATCTGCCAGTGCAGATCTGCAGCAGAGCCTTTTGTGGGCTGACCCTGAAGAATATGGGAACTCTGTTTGCATCCAACAGGATTGTTCTACTGTTTATAGTGCAGGAGAGTCACATTTAAACTCCTCAGTGAAACAGCGGCGGGCAGGTTTGAATACACAGAGCTCTGTCCAGCTAGAGCAATTGGGAGTGTCTCTGGTTAATTAAAATGAGAGAACTACTTTCTATTTGTGATGATGCTGTTGACAGCAGTGGATACTGCAAGAAATATGAGAACTACCTAATTTGGCTCGTGAATTATCCAAAAATCAGAACAGCAAAAACACTAGAGTCTGGGTATCTTTCCAAGAATCTTTGGATGAATTCCCACTCCCAGTGATTCCTTCACTGGGAGTGGGAATTCATGCTCTTCTTGATCCTCTTAAAAAGGCCTCTCCCACTCTGGGAGTAGTTCCTGAAGGAGTCGTCATCACTACTCCCTACTTTCTAGTCCTGCACTACAGATATCGTAGCTAAGCCAAAATGTCAAAGCAATTTTTTGTTTAAAGTTCCCAAATTCCTGCATTAGTTTCATCAGCAAAAAAAATTCTTGCATCCAGCCATATGTATGTGTCAGTATGGCTTGGGACTTGAGAGAAAAAAAATGCAGAAAAGAGAGAAAAGGTGTAAAAAAAAAAAATCCTTATGGTAATTTATGAAACCCCAGTAAGTTTTAATTCTAAGATGTAAATGCTGAGCTAAGCACAAAGAAATTAAGTTGGATGTCTCTGGTAGCACAGAGAGAAAGAACAATGGACTGGAATGCAAATCTCCACACAAACTCATATTTGTAAGCATGGGTATTGTCCATTACTTGAGAGTAGCTCAATTTAAATAATCAATTTGCAAGAGAAAACTGCTGGTGCATTTAATATACTGAACTTCCCCCACTGGACTGTACTTGCAACCTGCTCTGCTTAAAATATGGAGAAATGGGATTAAGCAAACCAGAACAAAACAGAGGCTCCTTTCTTTACTTCATTTTGCATATGCAATTTCTTATTTTTCAAAAATCACCTGGAAAATTATGTTTGTTTGTGTTGATACAATTTTCAAAATACATTTGTTTTATTTTGTGAAAGTAAATTATTTTAAATTCTTTTCACCCTTACTGTTGGATGGCAACATTGTAAGTTTTTTAACAGGAATAAACTGATATTCCAGCTAAATGCATGGGAAGCTCTCAAACCTACAAGGAGGTATTAGAAACTTTGGAAGAAATGGGGAGGTCCTTCAATGCCCTTTAGGCCTCTAGCCCTCTTTCTGCAGAGATTTCTCTGCACAGGACTCCTTTGCAAAGTGTAATAAGCTTGGAGCAATGCAGTGTTATGAGGCTGTTTACCTGCTAGTAATTGGCAATTAAGCCTAGTATAAAAGGCTAATGGAAATTCTCTTCTGCTTGGAGAGTAAGAGGTAGAAATCTTGCCTGAACAAACTGAAGACATCTGTGAAACTCCCTGAAGTGAGTCATGAAAAGGACATAACCTCTCAAGCATCTGCCAGGAATTTTAAGGGCAGAGTCCCTAAAAAACCATATATGAAACCCATGAAAAATCTAGAACATCTTATTGTGCAGAGGGAATTAATGTTGATTTGAATGAATCAGATTGTAGTAGTCTTTGTCTAAATATGCAGAAACAAGTAAGCTGGGTCCAGACAGTCAGCTCCTGGAGTTGTTATGCAATCCCACCATTGACTGTGAATGTCGCTGGGAGACTTGGATGACCCTTTCTGTACAAGGCTTTTATTTAGAAGAAACAAAAAATGCCCAGTAGTGCTGATCTCAACACTAATAATGGGGACAGAAAAGGCTAACAAAAGACTGACAAAAAGTGTTCGAAGTAATTACTGAGTGGCTATTGAATAAACAGCCTGGTGAATAAGTAAAGACCTTTTACAGGATAATCTTTTCCTTCATATTCTGACCAAAACACATCTGTAGAGAAAGTAGTTGAGCCAACCCTATTCTTTCTGTTATCAAATGCGGTCTTAAAATGAGAAAAAAATATTCTCAGAATATGCCCAGAGGAAGAACATCTAGTAGGTACATTGAGAAGCAGGGAAATAAGATTAGAAAGCTAGTATCATAAGTGGCTGATGGGATATTCTCCATGGGAGACTAGTGGGTCATCTGGCAGGCTGGACAGTCCACAGTTGCAAACTTCCAGGAATGGTGATACCACGTAGGACAGAGATCCCCACTGCTGTGTCACCTCAGAGGCACAGAACCCCACAGTGACAGCTTCATTAAAACCAAGGTCAAAATGACAGTCCTGTCTCAGAGAGTTTGTGACCTAACTGACTGCCATTACACACTTCCTAGAGATAGCAAAACAGACATGACCCAAACTCTGGATCCCTACATAAAAAGGTAGTTACCCCTCTAAACAGAGTTTTCCTCCTTACACCATAAAATACTGGTCAATATTCACGCAAAAAAAATCCCCACCTGAAATATGAAGTCAATATGAACTTGAACTCATCAACCACAATAATAGCTTGAAATTATAGTAGAAGGAGAGACAGTAGGTTGAACCAAGGGTCATAACAGCCAAAATCCATGCTCTACAGCAAGACAACAAAGATAGCATCTACTCCTATCATAAAACTAGAACAGAAAAAGCTTTGAATGATGTCAGATCTCAGTGGACATCTTGGAATGGAAATCAGGGACATATCTATCGCACACCCTTTCACTCCACTGGTTTTGGCTTCCAAGTCAAGCAAGTGGAAGCAAAACCAGGAGTCAGTCTAGCAATCTACGATACTAAGGACAGCTGCTGCCTGGCCTGGAGTTGCTCCTCAGCTGACCTGGAAGCCAGCACTTGGTCCATACTCGGCCACTCCACAAACCTGTGACTCCTGCACCTTGCTAGAGAAGAGAGCAAACTACATTGACAACAATTTTCAGTGCAGGGTATTGCATTAGAATAGAGATATTCATCTGAAGGGAGATGGTGTAGCTATGGATTTCTTGAGGTAAGTTATTTTATTCCTAGAACGGCATCACCAGTTAACTAAGTTTTCTGAAGCCTGGCTACCCCTCACTTTTAACTTCTGACCATTTGCTGGCTTTTATGCCTTTGATGCACTTCCGTCTCATAAATTGCAAATGAGGAACCTTTTTGAAGTATGTGAATTTCACTTAATGTTATTCTAGTCCACTGGGAATGTGAACATGAACCAAACTTTCAATCCCAACAGAGGCTTGCCACAGCTGGATACAGCCACAAGTTCCTTACTGCTTCATTTACATTTTCTACTTCATACAGGCTCTCAGCAATAAGTAAACAAACAATTAAAGTGGCTAACAGACATAGGATAATTAATTTTTTTCCTGAAAAAAACCAAAGTATTAAGTAAATTGGCTTATTTCTGATAAATATATTTTTCAGCATGCACTTTTTATGACCTGAAAAACCTCTTGCAACATACAAGAAGAACAGTTTGAGGGTTTGGGCTTTACGTTTGTGCTTTCACAATATCACAGGCAATTCCTCTGCTTCCCATTTTGCAGATGAAGAAATGGAGCAAGTCATTTTATGACCTTATCTTTAGGCTGTAGTAAAATATTGGCAGAATAGGAAAAGAACCCAGATTTCTTTCTCTGCATTCCTTTCCCTCCTTCCTTCAACCTTCAGGTCCTAATTTTATAATAAAATAACTAACAGAAACCATGCATACATGGGACTGACATATTTTGGCCTTTTCTCTGCCACATGAATCCATTCAGAGCCATCCACCTGGAATGACAGCTTGGTGTGGGAGTGCAGCCAGGTCCTACCTCCTTCTGCTCTCCTGACAAACCTGGATCAAGCTAACAGAGAAATTTGGGGGTTTTAATGGCTATTTGATACTCACCAATCGGCCTAGGCAGACAAGGCAGTTGCAGGTCGTGGTAACCGGTCAGGGACTCATTTTTGCCCTCATCAGTCTGGCTAAATTTATGTCATCAACTTTTAAGAGTTCTGCTTCGATGGAAAATACCTGCATCCATGTTTAACCCTGGATTTCATGTAAGATTTGTTTGCAATTTAAGGGTATTTGAAAAGCAGCTAGTTTCCACAAAGAGCTATTTTTAGGTAGCATATGGGACTTCAAAACAGATAAGAATTACACTGTCTCCTTTTTTTCCTTCCTTACTCCAGAATTACAAACATCGCTGCTGAAAAACTCAAACCTCTTACAAATCTACTTCTTCAGAGAAAAACCTGTCAGCTTAGCACTTAGGAAGAGAAAAAAATGTCTGCTCTGAAGTGGAAAGGAGAAGAAAAACTGTGACTATCAGCCAGCTGTCCTTTAAAAAGCAGGTCTCACTTTGCATTTTTTGGGACAAGCCCCACAAGCACACGGTGAACAGCTTCTGCACTATTATTCAGGATTTTCTAAGGCTTTCTCAACTTCATTTTTCATACAGGTTAATCACTATATGTAGTGACTAATTCTTCTCGTGGCTAATTCTTCAAACTGTAGAAGGAGGAAAACAGGAAAGAGGAACATACTGTAGAAATCTGCTTCCATGGAAAGCAAAGGTGAATATTTAAAATTCTGTATTTCTTTTTTGCAGAATAAAGAGGTTTTTTTTCTAGAAGTCAGATGAACTCAAGTGTTGCAACTGACACTCCCTGTGATGATTTCTAACTCTCATATCTGTAAGCTAAGCAACATGTCCTGCCCTGTGATAGCTCCCGCTGCCAAAAACCACAACAGCTGTCTCTCTAGTTAATCAGTATTCATATGATCAAACAGCAGACGTAGAGTAAAATGTCTGGATAATTATGGCGTGGCCCGAATAAGCTTAAGTATTCTTTCATTCATTAATAACAGTCAACTGCCAAAAAGAGCTCTGATTTCCATACTTCACGTGTGTCCTACAGGTGGAGTAGAGTTTTCTTTTTTTTTTCCAACAGGGCAGAGGATTCTGACATCATCTCAATGAAGACAGAAAAACATATGCAAAGAGACAGACACATCAGAGTAGGAAAAGCCCCTGAAACGAGACCTATTAGCTAATTAGCAAAGATAGAAAATGCTTTATGTCTCTACAAAACTATTAAAGTAAACCTCATTTAGTTTTCATTATTGATGCATATTTAGTTGAACTAGAACTTTGAAGAGCACAATAGTTACTGAAAAAACAGATCCCACTTACAAAGGGATTGAGCTGCTGAGTCACACAGGCCTGGGTTTTCCACTGTACTTAAATATCTGGAGAAGGCAGTAACAACAAAAAGCTCCTGAGCAGACCTGAACAATTTACCTATACTTCACCTTAGACAGATTCTCAAAAATGCTTTACGCTGAAAATCATGAGGAAGAACTAGCACCTGTCTCCTTTCTGGATGTTGTTTTTCAAACATATAGGCCTATTGAACAAATCAGCAATGCTCTCTTTGCATATTTTTCAGTGCCCTGCAGTGATCATTGCACGGGAAAGCAAAGATTCAAATGTTTCCTATCACCATTACCTTTGTCAAACTTATTCACCTGGCTTGAATAACACACTGCTGCCCAGAAGCTGGTTTTTTTCCCAAGGAGAAAGGACAGAAGTAAGTGCTTTTGAGAGGGATGGGACTTGCCAGCATGTTAATATGATGACCCTGAAGTAGCTGAATACATTGGTCAGGTATCATACAGATTAATTCTGATCCTTCCAGCTCTGTTTTATAAGCTCAGACCCAGAAAAGCCACCCTTTTCCTGCAGTGAGAAGGTAATTAAAGCTCCACAACTTCAACCTTGCTGTCTCTTGAAAGCTAAGGAAACAAAGAGCAGGGAGTGGCTGCGTGATACGAACTCGTACTAAATCTGAGTGAAATCCTTACAAATTAATGTAAATGGTATCTTGCAGGCTTCATATATAATTGCACAACACAGACAGGTGGGGTGCTCTAAGGAAAGAAAACATGAACTTATTTGTATTTAACATTAGTGAGAATACAGAAAAACATCCTTTCCTCCAGACACGGAAAATATATGCAAAATTTAAATGTAACAACCAGCTTAGGTCTTGGGAGACAATACTCTAGCATCTTAAGAACACAAGTACCTTCTTTTTGTTTCATTAGTAAACTCTAGATTTATCGAATTAAAATAGTTTTAAACTCATTTCCTTTATACTGCAAACCATGTGCTGTGTTTAATAGCAATCTGAGCCTGGGAGTTCTAAACCTCTAAACCTAAAAATCAGAGATTTCATTATGGGAAGTGCTATATAGCAGTACTGAAAAATTCAACCATCTTAATTGTATGAGCTATTACCTTCACTTACAAAGCATTTTGTATAGTCTGTCTGTTCCTGTATTGTATCTCCCAAAAGACAGCTGTAAGTATACAGAGGGGGATGTATTCACTTGAACGGTGTATTTTTCAGCCATGTATTTCTTTAGAAATGGTATATTTTGTATTATTGTGAAACACATCCTGCATAGCAACACTGTAGATTATTGATTCAATTGAATTGTGCAAGACTGAAATTCTAAACTGTGCTTTTTGCATTGATCCTTAAATCGTATCATTAAAATAATACTCAATGATGTTTTGAATACACTGATCCTAATAATCTTACTGCCTGTGAAGTTCCATTGCAGCACCGATGACTAACAACTCCTGAAGAAAAAAATAAAAATCTTCCTGAAACGCAGTTGTGACCAAACCATTTGAAAGCTACAGAAACCAATTACAGTAAAATTCTGTGTTCTCAAACAAGCTCCATAAAAAAACACCCTAGCACGAAGAGATGCTGGGTTATTTATTGTGGGAAGTTACTGAATGCTTAACTATGCAGATGAAATTCTGCTCATTCTTTTATACAAGGCAGCAAAATAAATAACTTAACAGCTCACAGTTCCCAAGGTAGACTTGTTAATCGGTCCAATATTGTTCTAATTCTCCTCGTAGCTAACTGAATTGGAGCATGTAACTGGATAAAATGTGTCTTTAGATACCATGTACTTATTCCGATTACTATTTGGTTGATTGATGACTTTCTGATTTTTTGAAACAATGCCAGCACAGTGGCCTCTTGGTAGCTGAACACATGACTGCTGTTTGTTGTGCTTTGGGGGGACTGCAGTGCGAGGTCTGGCTCAGTCATTTTTAAAATCAATACTTGCTCTCTGAGCACGGGATAATTTAGAGAACATAATTCAGAATTCTACCTTTCAGCATGTATCCTCCATCAAAGGAGGATTTTTGTCCATAGTCAGCACAAAGGCTACATGACCCAAGAATGCACAGATAAGGTTAAAAAAGAGAGGAAAAGTACATATTTTTTTTCAAACCAAGGCATCACTAGCTGCATGTGTAGATAAATATGTCTTTTATGTATGTGCACATATAGCACATGTATAACTCCATGAATACCAACTGGAACGGGGTGCCTTGAATAAACTCCAGGTTTTGCTACTCTCATACTTACCCCCACCCCCCACCCCATTTTGACCATTTGTGTATTATCTCACAATTTTTGAAGCAAGGTCCTACTTCACTGCAAAGAGTGAAATGTCTGAAAATGGGACCTGAAAAGCCTCTGATTGGCTGATGTTCAGCCTTCCTAATGCTGGAGTTCTGAAAAAGCTGAAGAATTTCCTGCAGAGGTATTAGTAGTGTTCTGCTCTCAGCAGCAGAGATTTGAACCAAATTTGTTGCATTAAGTCAGTGCAGTTCTGCATATGCAAATGGAGAGTTACAGAGATCCTAATCAGATCCACTGTTCTTTATGTATTGACTGAACTCCAGTGTTATGCATTTTAATCCTTTTGGATTAATCTTCATGTTTAAACGTTCTGGTTCTACATTATGCCTCCATTTCACCTTCCATATTCCTTCCATTAATGAAAAACTTTATTTCCCCAGCTTCTTTTGACCTCAGTGGTCTTCTGCATTCTCCCCCTGCCATTAAAATACAAAGTCCTCTTTGCACTTTCTCTTCCCGATTTCTCCACACTGCTCCTGAGCTGAGCACCCCCAGAGCTTCCTATTTCCCCTGCAGCACTCCAGATACATTCCTGCACCCATTTCCTGCCTGATTTCTCTCTCTCCTCCCATGCAGAAAACTTTTACCTCTCTTACGTTTTGACCGAAGCTGCTGAAGTCAATAGAGCCTTCTTCATATTTAAAATGTTCTTCATTTGCTTTTGAATTCTAAATGTATTTTAACTTCTCAATACAGAAAAGTTCAGGCATAATCCTTCTGCCCAGTCTCCCCCCAGGTTAGAGGACTGGGAGCCCATCTACAAGCTCCTATTTTCATTCCAATTTTGTTTTTACCTCCTTCCAACGGGGAAACTTCCAGGTGTATCTGAATAAAATTCTCAGCTTCTCTGTATTGTCGCAGCATCCTGAGACAGCAAAGAGGCATCTGCCGCAAAAACACAAAGCCATCTAATTTTTAGCCATTTTCTAATGACAGTAACATGAGAAGTATGTAAAATTTCTGGAGGTCTGAGGAAAAAAAACATATAAACCCTGATGCCTTACTTAAAGTCTATTAGTTATTTTCAAACATCTCATCCTCATCCAGATTTCTTACAAGGAAAATATTTGTCTTAATTCTTTGCAACACTCATTTGAGTTCCACTTGAAAAGCCATAGATGGCAGCAAATTATCTATAGCAAGCTGAGTTTTCTAATCATTCTTCTTTTTTGTATGCTTCTTTTGATAGAAATAGAATTAAATATGACACAAAGCGGTGGAGAAGAGTTACAACAGCTAAATAATTTCAACCATCTAAAGATTAATGAAAAGCTGTAATTTCTCTTTCTTCCTTATTTATTATTCTCAGTCATTTAATGAGACCTCAGCCAGTTATTCCAGTGTGGACCAAACAAATAAAATCCACTTGGGATACAAAAGTTTCAAACCCTGCATCCATTCTAAATTTTTTATGAGGATTATCAGTGCTGTTTCATTCCACACCTTACTGGATGCCCATATCAGCAGCTGCAGCACTGGAGCTTGTGCAAAGCAGTTTTCCTTTTAACTTTTCCACAGCTTTCTGAAAAGGTCATCCTTTTGTGCTGAAATGTCTAGTGTCTGTAAATAAATTTTAAATAGGAGATTTAAACCTTATTCCTTTTTGAATTAGGAGTTAAAAATTTATTTCTTCTGTTTTTAAGGAAAATCCTTGTTATTCTTTCCCACAGAATGGCATGATATGAATGTCCAGGTACTTCATAAAAATTTGCATTTTCCAAATCATCAGATCCAAGTTTTGTATTCTAGGGTAGACATCTTCCCAGGCTTGGTTGATACTTTCTGCAACAGGACAGATGCTTAATCTGCAGGTTTCTACCCAGCCAAACCTCAGAGTAGAACATGGTGAAATAGAGGAACAGAAGAAAGGTGCCCACCTAAACAAACCCAGAGAAAAGAGTTTAAAGCACCAGTTTTCGTGTCACTGAGACATCTTTCCCATTGATGCTGTACAGCCTGGGTGCCCTTGATATCACCTCTCAGGTGAGGTTTGCTCTCTTTCACCACAGAAGAAAAGGGGAGTATTGTACACAGCTTGGTTTTTGCAAGGTTTGGGAATGCAGTGTGGATGGGAAATTCCATGGCTTTTTTTACAAATGACCACTGGAATACGTATATTTTAAAATCAAGCTGACAGATTTTGCTGCACTTCATCTGACTTAGAGAAGTACAACAGCAACAAGGAAGCCTTCTGCCTCATTCCTCATTGTCAGTTGTCTCTGGTATAGTACGATATAAAAACTACATTTAAATTACAACAGCTTGAAAAAATTACTGAATGCTTTCCTATGTTCAGTATGTACATTGGTAAAACAAGCCAATAAACCACAAGAAGGAAAAGTTAAAGATCAGGAAGAAGCCCAAGTTCTCAGCTTTGCACCTGAGGACACCTGGGTGCTTATGGAACAGGAATGGAGGTAGAGAAGGGATTGGAAGGGAAACAGGAGCATGCACTGGAAATCTGTCATAGTGCTTCCTGCTATTTAGCAGAAAGAAATGAGAAAAAAAAATCATATAGATACACTACAACCATTACAACATTTTTTTTCTCCAAGTGAAAATGAAACAGAAGCTGGAACAATTATTTCAGAAATGAACAGCAAGGATAAAAATCATTTGATGTGAAAGATTTTATTAGTAGCATTTGATTACAGCTTTATTTTATAGTGTATTATTTCAGATGTATGAAAGGGACAGTGGCTTTTTTCACTTTATTTACCTTGGATTTTCTGTTCTTGCCCTTCACTTATGGGTACAAATCTAGATACCTTCACACCTAGCTTCTCAGCAAAGGAAAAAATACTCAGACATGCACCTGCAGTGTCATTTTCTGTTTTCAAGCTGCAAGTATAAATTATATGATGGAAAGATGGGGAGATTGCAGGTCTTTGACAAGATTTTATTTAGAATATATATGATTATGCACATATCATTCCAAGGTAGAAATGATCTCATCTGTGAGAAATAACACCTCTGGCTCCACTGAATGTAAAACAAAGGGTTTGTCATGGTGGCTTCACCAAAGGGCATCTTTAGGAAACACAGAATCTTTAATGGTAGGGTTGCTGCAAAAAAGCTATAATTATGAGAACAGACTGTAAAAGCTGGCATTTCTTCATCCTCCTCCGCATTTATTTTCTCCATTTTTAACCAATTCCATTTAGTTTCTATGGCATGGGCAGCTGGACTGCTTATTCAGCTTATTCAAGGAGCCTGGACCAAATGTTTATTTATGCTTATTCAATGAGCCTGGAAGCAAATCTTCCTTTGCCAAACTGTCCTTATCTCCTCTCCCTTGAAATCTTTCCCTTTGCAGATTCATCCCACCAAATTTTAGATGCCTGAGTGCCAACTTCGGGACCCCAGCTGTCCTAAGCTGTGCCTATAATCAGGTCTCAGCAACCCTGAATCCAGACCCCTGTGATGGCAGCTAAAGAGCTATTGAAATGCCATATGCCTGCAGATTCAAATAGACACTATGGGTTGGCCATCGTGTGTCGTCCCCTCCCCACCCCGCCATTTCAAGGTCAGAGAAATTGTCATCTCATTAAATTGTGTTTCTATTTTACATAACTATTCTAAAATTTAAAGGACAACCTCTTCTTGGGCTATCACCCTGTTCCCCACTTTCTCTGTGTGTGTGCCAAAGAGCTGTTCTTACACTCCTGCTGGTTGTATCCAGAAGGGCCTGGGAGCAGAGTGTGTGCTGTGACTTTCTTGACCATAGGGCTAATATTTTCCAAAATAACCACCAGTAATGGATATGTTAGTCTCATTTCTATCTTGAGATAATGCCAGGTTTCTTGGAATTAGGGTCAGGACACTGAAGTTTTTGCCTTCAGAGTATACATTTAAACCCAGTTCTGGCAAATGCAAAAAAGATCTTGTAGTTGTCCAGTGGCCTACAGCACGTGAAATAAGTAGCAGGGATATAGCTCAGCACTAATGCAGTCAGCTTGGTATTTTCTGCAACATTTCAGGAGCAGCAAAATCCCAATTAAACATAAAATACTGTACCAAAATTTAGTTTTGGTCTGGGTCCCTAATTAGAGAGGTTTTGGCAGAATTAACTCCCCTAGCATGTCCAGTACAGGATTTTGCAGATCACTTAGTGCATGCTCATGACATTGAAGCTGGGTACAAGTCATTACTCCCTCTGCTGTGAGAATAGCAGTAGGTAGCATAAGTCTTAAGAACGAGTAGACTGTTAATTTGTAAATGGATATTATTCCAAGAGTGTCTTTGGACTTGCTGTGCTCCAGATTTTGGGTCTGGAGCAGAGACAGTCCTCAGGAGAGTATTGGTATCTGCATATCCATGAAATTGGAGAATCCAGTCCTAGCTTTTAAAAGAGCCAGTGATAATATGGCCTTGACATCCTTGAATTTATTTTCAAAGTCAAGAAGTAGAAGGGGATTCACATTTTGTTTACGTGGTCTTCCTTTAGTGCAGTGGGTTAAACTGAACCAACCTTTGGACCAAAACACTTCTGAGCTTTGATTCTTATAAATCTGGTTTTGAATCTTGTGTCTTTGGACCTATCTTAAGAGCCAATTCACAGTCTAAATACACGAGTTATTAATGAGAGGAATGCATATGTCACAGAATAATTTTTTCAGCTTTTCCTAGTCAGATGAAATATTGTTCAATAACATTGGTCTCCCTGCCAGATTTTCTGACAGAATTCCTTCACAAAAATAAAATCTGCAGGAATTGTAATAATTTTATAAAAAGTCACGTCTCCTTTAAAGAATTGATTTCTATAGCCCTCTATATTTCATTAGAATTGTTTTCCTTTAAGTAATTTCATAATTCTCTGTTAATGACCAAGTGAAGAGTGTTTCGAACTAAATAGCATGTGATGTCTAAACCACCAATCACTTCCCTAGACCTCCTATCTCTCAAACCACCTGCTAATCATAACAATTGCTGATTTGAGTCCTTTTAGGCATTTCTGGTGTCAGTGACAATGCCACATAGCCTGCAATGGCCATTTGGCCAGTCTCCCACCCACCTCAGCAACTGCTGCTGCTGCTGCTGCCCATTTTGGGCTCTATTGTTCTCCTGCCTCTGCTGACCACAAGCAATTCCTTCTCGCCTAATCTCGGGGGAATCTCTGCCTTCACAATGGGGGCAGGGCCATTTGCTTTGTGTGCAAGATAATCTTTTATAGAATTGTTCTCACACACACACACGCAGACACACACATGCAGACACACACACACTATCCTGCTCATGCTCTTTCTGCTTCTGAAAGGCTGATGAACAGTTACAGGGAGGTTCAAAAAGCAGATAGGAAGAGTTAACTATCTCTGGTTACTTGTCCCCTTGTTGATATGTACTTAAAAATACATACAGATATGGCTAAATGTGGAAATAGGTGTTTTAAGTAATCATCGTTATTTCCAGACTCTCCCTAAGATTAAATCCAGCAGTGCTCTGAATATACCTTGTGGCTAGAATCTGATAACAGATAAACAAACGGTTCACTGGGTTTGGGTTTTACAAATACCTATGTGTAAAAACCATACAGAGATGGAGCAAGTGCTTCCCACAGTATTTCAAAAAAGAATGGAAAATCTAAGGTGATCTGTTAAAGGAAGCAGAACTGACAGCCCCTGTGCTCAGCATGGTATCTTCCTGCCTTATGGATGCTCCCCTTCCCCAGCCTACTTGGAATAGAAAATAAAATTTACTTGATTTCCCTGTCTGAACTGCTGAAATATGACTTTGTACTAGGCTTTACCTTTAAGTCCTCCACTCTGAAGGATTTAAAGCTAGTTGTTATATTACAAAGCAGGTTGCAGGAGAAAAAGAAAAAAAAAAAAAAAAGGTAGAGTGTACTGACCAGCTGCTTTAACCAGGGTAGAAAATCTGTAAATATTACTGTACCCTACACTACAATGAATAAAGACACAGAAAGAAAGTATCCCCATTACCTATGACATGGGTGACAATTTTAGATATTTCTTTCAGCTTTTAAAATTGCTTTTCTGATTTATTTCCAAACCTTTGCCTGAGCAGAGTAGAGAATTATCTGCCAAACGTGCATGAAGCGGGCATTTCTTCTTGAAAATATTCACACTTGACTCTACTAAAAGGGCAAAGAAAACGCTCAGAAAAATCTCAGCTCTGTCGTTATGCTTCGTCCTGCTGAAATCTCTCCTCCTCCTCGGAGCACAGCCCGCGTAGATGGCTCCCTCTAGGTTTTGATACCCAGCACAGCAGGAGGAAACGCCGGCGGATCAATGATCCGATCCTACATCTGCCCGTGTCCAAATCACAAAGCAACAACAACCCCCCGAGAAGATCCACCCAGCTAAAGGCAAAGTGCTGCTTTTTTTTGCAGGAATTGCAAAGTCAAGCAAAGACCGCAGGCTCACCACTGTATGAAAGAGGGATGTTACAAATATTTTGGAATATCTTCTGACAGAAGTGCTAAAAACAGAGGATGTGGAAAACAAGTCTAACACGTCTGCCTGTCCCCTGGGACTGAGTCTACTTGCCCTGGTAGGCACTGGATGCATGCTCTGCAGCCAGGGCTGTAGTCACTTCGTGCTTTGTTGTACTGCTGCCTTTCATTACTCTCTGCTTTAGCCAGGTGGTGAGGGCCACGCTCTGGAAAGCTCCCTGGGGTCCATGTTGTCTAATAAGTATGGATGTTGCCCGAGGCAGTTGGCTAGGTCCCTGTATCTAAGGCCCAACAAACTCAGCTTTATAATGATTGGCAGATTTGGGGTTGAAGCGTGGCTTCTGACATGACATCGTAACTCATTCCACAGTGCTCTTTAACGTGTAAATTACCTGAGATATTAGGGAGTATTTTACTTTTAACACTCATATGCTTGTATTTAATTTTGGTTTACAGCCATATCAGCAGACTTCTTTGGTGAGGTTTTACAGATGCAGGACAAATGCAGGGGAAGCCCTAGGTAGCATGTTTTGTTACACATTTTCTCTGTAAAACACAGTGCAGTAAAGAACTTCAACCGTTTCAGTCAAGCTCAACAAAATGTAACAGATGTCACACGAATGTCAGACCTCAAACCTAGTATTTAATCACTCGGTTCAAAAGTAGCAATTTTGCCGTGGTTTCTATAAAGGAACAAGCTGCAAGCACCTCGGCTGCAAAAAAAATCCTTTTCAACACAGCACCAATCTATTCATGCACCTTTGTATAGCTTCCTCTACTGATCTGAGTTCTGATAAGGAGTTGTAGATACTGCGGTGTACATAAACATAACTATGCACACAGACCAGCACCAATTGTGTTACCCCTTGCTCGCTGCCACAGCTTTCATGTGGAACTAGCAGTAAAGCAAAATTAAGACTACCAGACATTAGGTGATGTAGAGCAAATGATGGATATGACTAATTTAGTGCTGTGAAGACAGACTGGGTATTTGGCATGTATGCTTGAGTTTTATTGGAGTGTGGTATATTTTACTTAAATTAGCTGCCCAAAACCCCTCCAAGCTTCGTCATGGCTAAGTTTCAAAGCTTGTCATTAAAACATAGCATCTGGTTTTGAAAATAAGCTTTAAAATAGAGCTTGTAATGGTTTCAAAGGATGCTTTCTGTGCCGCTTTGACCATAGCAGCCTAATTTTGCCCCGTATGTATGTGTAGATGTAAAGAGAAGGGGGCTGCAGTATGTGCGAGGCAGGCTCCTGACCTCTCTCCCTGGCTGATTGCTCCTGGGCCCCGGTGCCTCTGCCTGCAGCGTGGACCTCTGCTGCCCAGTCTGAACAGCCTTTCTCACTGCAGCAATGGAAGCTGCAGCACCAGAATCAAGTTCCTGGTAGCACAGCTACCCTGTTTGTAGTTGCCTTTGATCGTATTCAGCTGAAGAATAGTGGAAAGGCCCTGTGTTTTCAATAATTATTACAAAATAGTTGACATTTATAACTTGCAGCTGCAGATAGATTTTTCAAGATACCCAATATTAGGCAGCCTGGCAACCATTTAATTCAATCCTGAGCGCTTTGAAGAAAATATATCCTGAGAGCGTTGACTGTCCTTGAGATTCTCTGATGTCAACAAAATCTGGAAGGATTTAGCATCCTGTGGGAGGTGGCTAGCAAACTGAAGGGTTCGACTCACAAGCTGAAGAAAAATAACTGGGCCCTGTTTCAGGCAGTTCTAGAAATCTGCATCACTGCAAACATTTTTTGGCCACCCTTGTAATGGTGTAAGATCACTGCCAATTTACACAAATGCCTTTATGTCAGACTTCAGCAGGAAGGTTTTGGCCTGGATATTACTGAGTTAGCTTTAATTCTTTCCCCTCTCCCCACATCACAATTGTTCTCATCCTCTAGTCATGTGCCACTAACCCTATATTCACTTTCACTGCTTCTTGGTCCTTGTGAAATTTTGCCATTTGTAATGGAAGCCAAAATGGATGCAAACTGTATTCAGACTTTGTTGCAAAACCTTTACATGGCCCTAACTGGAAACAACATGCACAGAGTAAAATACCAACCCCTCCCTCCCCTAAAGCTGTGAACATCTTTGCTCTATAGTGAACAGATGCTTTTGGGATTCCCTCTGTTTATCACAAACTGTCCTTTGCAACAGTCCCAGCACTGGGCAGCTTCAGGAGCTCCAGGAATAATAATGTTCTTGAAGATTCCATTTTAATTTGGATACAGTGAATCTTCCACAAGTTCCAAGTATCCCATGCATTTCACTGTAATGTGTCAATACAGGATAAAAAAAGTATGCAAAGGCTTGCCCTGAAAACCAGATACTGTGTGTATGTATCTGGCACCAAGAGATTCTTGGTTTTGTCAATACTAAATACTGGACCAAATTACTTTATTTTTTTATTCACACTACACCTAAACTGACTGCAGCAGCAATTCATTTTGCCGTGGTTTAAAAATAGCACACAGTACCTCTTCCTACTGCACTTTGCTCCATATCAAGATAAAGCAGCTTTCCATAATCACACTCAGGTAACTACAGAAGATATCCCTCTTGTTCATTTTGAGTGAAAAACAGCCTTAAGGTTGTTTATAAGATGACAAGACGGTTGCTACAGAAGCCTGTTTCCCCTTCATCTCTGGCCCTTCAAGACAAGTCCAACTTTGCAAGACACTGAGCTCTCTCAGCTTTGACTAACCATGCCAGCCACTGCACATGTTCAGTGGTCACAGGAATGATTCCCAGCATCACCCTGTCAGGAGGGCGAGGGGGGATTTTCCCCTGCCCACATCTGAAATTCCACGACACTTCAGTTTTATATGTGTTTTCTTGCATAGAAAACAATTTTTTTTTTTTTTAGCTTCCCAAAGCAAAGTTTTTCATTTTAACAAGACACATTCTATATTGCTGTGAGGCCGAGGAAGACACCAGAGCTGCAACGGCTCAATACTTGGTGGTAAGAAGCAGAGAGAGTTAATCAGTGCTGAGCCAATATTTCAATATAATGTAGTGGGCTTGGGCTATTTTTAGCCCCTCTGCCAGCTGTACTCGTTACTCATAGTTCCTGTGGCTATTTTTGACAGAGGGGGAACATCATATCTAGTTACCTGGCCAAATTCTTATTCTGGCAATTTCATCCTCCCTGCTGAAACAATTTGCATAATGTCTATAGAATGAATGTGTTTCTGTTCCTTCTTCAGTAGCACACAGCAATACTACACTTCATGAAAAGCTGATATACCTTTCTTCCGCAGGTGAGTGCTGCCTAAGGTGGTGATTTGGTGATTTCACTTGATATATTCTGCCGGTGGGACCCACCCAGGTGAGGATACTGCTGCATATCACAGCATTTCTGTGCTCCAAAAGCCCTGCTGGCCCATGATGTTATTGCACACAGATTTCAAGAAGAGTCCCGCCTGGTCCCCTCTTCCTATTTAAAATTATGAACATCTTGGGAAAGCAATCACATCTCCTCATGCACCGGGTCCACCGCTGCACACATTGCCAGCACTCAGAAGACAGCAATGTATTCTTTTCAGCTCTTTGCCTTTGCTGAGTGCCCGCTGCCTAAACAGAACGTGGTGATTCTCTCCTGTGTTTATGAGGGCTTTTGTTTCATCAAATGCAGACCTGAGCCCCGAAAGTTAAATATACCCCTGATGTTTGAGTTAACTATTACATGAGAAAGTGGAAACTTCCAATGTTTTTGTGGTTATTAGGGGACAATGTAAATGCCCTATGGCATTTTAAGATAAAATTACGAGCCTGCTATCTTAGACATTGTTGCTTTAATAAGCTGTGCTCCATTATAATAAAATAGATTCTAGAGCATACCCTTGCCTCCAAAATAATCTTGCTACCAAATGGTTTTAAACACAAGGGCCTTCAGATTTTGCTTTTAAGTCAGACTATCCCCCCCCAAAACAGAGAAAACCACCTGACTGTGAAGCATTGCTGTCTTTCCTTTGCTTTCTCCGTTTTCCTTTCATGACACAATACAGGCATACTACAACAGAAGATGCTGTACATCCTCTGCCTCCTTCCCTTTTAGTGCTAGAACCACTTCTTTTATCTGAAAGATCAGCCACCTAAGGCTCCTTTTCAGCACATGAGTATGTGTGGTTTTCTCTCCCTACTTTGAAGGACGCCAGTGAATGCTGTGTTCACAGGTACACACAGCATAAAGATACCTATTTGAGGGAAAAAATGCTCTGTAAATCTGTCAGCCATCTAAAAAAGGAAAGCATTTAATTGTAATTTAACTGCAGAGGCATTTCATGTGTTTTAACTGTTACAATAAAGAGGAAAACTTTCATTATTAGGTTCTGGAATTCAGCTGTGCATCTTTCCTTAACACTAATAGGAGACTCTGCTGTTTCTGCCCACCTAACACTGAAAAATTACTCAATAAAAATTACTTGTCTGGTGCAATTACACCCTCATCTTTCAATTAGCATTCTCTCTAGTAGTTAGGGTTGGCTTTAGGAGCCCAGTAAAGAGATATTTCTTGGCTGAACAAAGTCATCTTCTTACCAAGTAGATTGGT
This sequence comes from Pelecanus crispus, assembly GCF_030463565.1. NCBI lineage: Eukaryota > Metazoa > Chordata > Aves > Pelecaniformes > Pelecanidae > Pelecanus > Pelecanus crispus. The sequence continues at coordinate 14,889,757 of NC_134649.1, forward strand.
TTGCTTCAGCCTTTCAATGAGCACAGGATCCTGAAAGCATTTCATCCTCATTACTGAATCACAATGCTGCTGGTGAAGTGTGAATGTGGATGCTTCAGTCTTCTGGGAAAGGGGAGCTTAATATTGAATAAACAACTATCCGTGGAGAGGCTAAAGAGACCAAAAGGAACTTCTGGGGCAGAAGAGGGCTAAAGCCAAAGATTTTTATTGGTATCATTTTTCTTTTAAAAGGGAACAAGCCACTTAAGTGTTTCCTTTGGTTTGTATTTGGCTGACTGAATTACTGTCACAGAGAGGGAAATGCCTGTAATGCAATCCTGAGTGGTGAAGTATACAGCACATACAAAAAAATACCAGGGTCCTTAAAAAGGATAACAAGCGAAGAGCAATGCTTGTGTATGTGAATCCTTCTCTAACACTCTGAGTAAGTTGAATCATCTAACAAAAACAACACCAAGATTCTTTTTACATTGCATCTTTTTCTCCCATTTTCAAAAATTTCAGGCTGAGCAAAACTGTTTTTGCCAAAGTACTTTTTGTTTGAAATGCCACGAAATGAAAGAAAAGAAACCTGTTCTAAGCAGCGCGGAAGGTGTGATGGTGACACAGAGGCAGCTCCCTGGGGAGCTGGGTGAAGGCAGCACCCACAGGGCTAGAGCCCAGGGACCAGTCCCTGGGCTGCTCCAGGGCAAGGACAAGGACTTGGCCGTCTCGATTCCCAGGAGAATGGCTCACCCTGTTCTTGCAGGGCCTTTTGAAGTGAGGTCACTATGATCTCACCTTTCAAAACTTTCTTCTCTTATATAAATAAGCATACATTAAGCCAGGCAGAAGAATTCCTGTCCCCTAACCCAACTGAGGATCCTGTTTAACAGGCTCCAAAAATTATTCTCTTCCCTCCTCTGGCCGGACGAACCCTTGATTATTTTTACAAAGCACTGACCAGCATTGCCATCAAAGTTTTGAAACACTTAGGAGCACTTCCATCTTTTATGATCTTTTTGTTATTGATAAAAAGCATTTATGGGCTGAGGAAGACACAGTATAAGCCTCAATTTACAATGCAGTTAGGAACACTTATAAAACTTTTCATCGATTCAAGGTTTGGTTTGTTTTTTGGTGTTTGGGGTTTTTTTTAACATTATTAATTAACAGCAAATGAAAGAGAGAGTGGCAGAAATATGGAATATTTCAGTAAATCCTGATGTAATGAAGAACTTTAAAAGGTCATTGCCAGAAGATTTTCTAGTTTTTCAATTTTAAACAAAGAAATATCTCTAAAATCAGATGAAACCAGAGCTGTCATTTTACCACCTACTGTGCCCATCTAGCCCTGAAATCTGGCCCACAAGGCCCTGCTCTGAACAAGAATCACTTTCACCAACAAAGTTGTTTGATATGGGAAGAGAGTAGTGCTGGATCAGCCCAACAGAGGGCAATGGGATACATTGACGTGAAGCTGCTCCAGACCCCCACTAAAGACGGTAAAGCTAGTCATAGACCATTCAGTTAAAAACCACTACCACTATTTTCAGCAACATGCCTCTGTTACACACTGTGCTGCCTAACACAAAGAAAGAAGGAAGGGACAAAGCAGGACTGAGCAATTAGAAAGCTTCAAGGCGTACTCTCACAGAGTTGAATTGCTAATGTTGGCTCCTATGTTTTGGGTGGGATTTTGTTTGTTTGTTTGTTTTTGTTACCTGCATTTGTTTTTAGATCTGCAAACTGACAGTCTTGAGACAGGCCAATCTGCCAGACACATCTGACATGAGAGGTCAGAAGCTGTGGCAGTAGCATAAGGGCCGCTTATTTGGGTAATCAGCTGGTTACATGTTTTGCAATGGGGCCTCTTAGTCGCGTTTGTCTTGGGAGCATGTCCAGCTTGTGCAGGCTAAGATGAGCTCTGCTGAGCTCACGCTATTTTAAAGAGCTGTATGGGTTATAATAAGCATGTGTATGCAGAATAACCATATTTTGGTTGCTTTTCATTTTATCTTTGGTCTGTCTCAGAAGTCTGGGAGCAGGAGGACCAAAAGAAGGTTAAAATAGGATATTCTGGAAACAATTCACATCAAGATGGAACAAAGAATCTGGGACTTATCAACCAAGGCCTATTCTTGGGAATTCGGTATGCCAGCTCATCTCTCAGGCATGCTCAGGCAAGACTTCTATAACCAAAAAAACTTCCCAGTATTTATCTAAACAGAGCATCCAGATGTTACAAGAGATCCAGACTCACATCACTAATACATTGTGGCCTTGTCTTTGCATAAGCATGTTAAACTGGATTATTTTACAAATTACACTGCATTCCTACATAGTGAAATAGAATGGCAGGAAAGATCAACATTCAAAATACAGACATTGAAATGTGTGATGCGTGGTTCAATTGGTGGTAGATAATTTCACAGATGTTTGTCTTTTGTTGTATTTTTCTCTCAAAATCAGTATCTGGGAAAATGTGAATTAACAAGCATCTGTACAGTGGGAGGATGACCACACAGTGATTTCAAAATCATGCTCTCATTACTGCTAAAAATATAGTTTGTTATTCCAAGAAGGGATGTAACACCTCTGTAATTAGGGACTGCTCTGGCCTCAGGGGAATCCTAATAAAGCAAATTTCATACATTGATGTGCTTCCCATTGCTTCATTTCTTTGTTCTATCACCCCGTTGTTAATAACACCCTGCAGCAAAAAATGTTCATGAAGCCAAGAGCTGTCCAGATAAGAGAAAAGGTCATGATCCCCCTAGTGCGCGTTCATCAGTGAATGGACACCAATCTGAAAATAAGAGGATGCCTGTCAATATGGAATGGAAGGCAGCAGCATAACATCAAATTAAAGCCAACGAATGCTCATACAGTTGTACTGGGCTCCAACCTTAACCAAAAATCAATAGTCAACAAAGTATTACAATATGAAGTGACTGAATCACTGGGGAAGGAGGTAGCGGAGGGAGGAAGCGCATGAAAGCTTTGCAAACATTATTATACTTATATACACATACGCACACAGATGATGGAGAAGATAATGCTCTGTAGCCTCTAAATTTTAGTAGTAAGTAGTGCCTTAGCTACCAGGTGTGGGAAATACAGTACAAGATTCCACCATGCCCGTATTGTTAATGAAGGATGCAGCAGGTACACCCCTCCTCTTATGCGGGGTCCTGAAACCAATAAAATCTATTACACACAGCCTTCTTGTTTGATCACAGCCCCAAATACTAAAGGTGACTGCTGACCATAATTTGTGTATATCTTATGGCAATCCCTTTGAATAATCACAGTAGCAGTAAAAATTTCACAGGACAAGCAATGTCAGATGGCATTATGGGAAGCAGGGATTTTGCCAAGGACTGGATACAATGAAAATATTGGTTTGCCTTTGATCATTTTTGATAGGGTATGTTTGTGGGGAAAACCACCATGCGATTACTTTATAGATAAGGCACCACCCATATTCCAAAGAGTTTGCCTTAAAAACCTCTACATTTATCAGTAAATTTGTGAACAACAGTAACATTGTACATTTCTATCCCCAAGTCTAACTTTTGGCTAAGGAATTTTGTGCTGTCATTTTAGGCCACTGATAGCTTGTTCCAAAACCACTCACAAGCAGTTAGGAAACTCCCAAAAGCATCAGTAGAATTTGGTTCAGGCCCCAGGTATGTGGGGTATCACTCCATTCCTAACTACAGAGAATGCTCAAATTAGACAGTCTTTATTTTTCCCTGTCATTTTCAAACAGGAAGAATTCCAAACAACAAAACTACTAAAAAAATTAAAACCATATAGCTATCCATATGGTAGGCTTCTTTGATAACCATTTTTTCCCTGAGAAGCTAAAAAGGCAAAGAGAACCAGGGAATTTCCTATTTGTATGTTATTTTGTGGTGAAACAAATCATTTAAGCAGTGAGATGGCCCTCTGGTTTGGTGCTCTTCATTTTGCCCCACTGAACGTACAAGATTAATTTTGCTGCCTGAAGGCCATCCTGCACATAATTAGGCCTGATGTTGGAAAATGACCTTAATTTTATCCATCAGTTTTGTACCCAGAGTAAGTACAGGAGCACTTTATAGCCCTTAGACATATGATGACCAGATTAAACATGCAAATCAGATAGTTGGACATCTAAGCATGATTAATCATCCCTTACTTGAATCTATAAACCTGCACAAATAATTCATTTTAAAGTTTGCCATTATTTCTAGAGATAAAGTGCATCAACAAATTCAGAGATAGCTTTTGGGCTCTTCTAAAATTCCCAGAATATACATTTATAGCTTATCAGAGAAGCATGGGAACTTAAGATTCCTCTGGGTTTTTCAGGATGAGTTGCTGAAAAAAATGTGAAGGCAGCATTAATTAGGGTAGGGTCCAGTTGTTCTAGGCACTGCACAAGCCATGCAATGATCACCTAGATCGGATTATGAACTAGAAAGAAAGACCTAGGCAAATAAATGACAGGAAAAAGGGAGACTGCAAGGGAGACATCCCAAAAAGGGCAGACTGGGTGCAAAGCAGATCAGGACCACTGAATTGCGTTATTACAGTTGTTTCTTTCCCTCCCCTTCAAAAAATGCCTTGTATTAGGTATTTTATTGAGACAACAATTAAGACTTCACGTTTACTCATCTGCTTAATTGCAAGATGGAATGAAGAAAATAGGAGAAGTCAGTCTTATTTCCAGAACAGCAAGTGAACCTACGCTTGGATAGGAACTTTGTTTTCTGACCTCCACGTTTGCTTGGTGCGTTACGCAAGAACTATGTTGTAGCCTTTTCTTATTACCCAAGCCATAAATTTACAGGACAATTATGGTCTGCAACCTACAATGCAGTGTCAGTTCCAGTAACCCAGGGACTCTCATCAACCAATTTTTTGTTTGGTTTGTTTCTTCCAGGAACCTTGGGCTCCCTCCCATTTTCAGGGCAAACTCTACCTGAAGCATATGGTATCTCAACAGCTGCATCATAAGCAAATCTTCAGGTTTATTACCCTGTTAATTAGGGTCACTGCCCACTAATAATTTAGCTAATAACAGGATATTTTTTAATCAGCCAGTCATTGCATTTATTATTTCCTTTGGCTGCAACTGTAATAAACACTATGAAATATTTTAATTTATGATACTTCTACCCATCATGAAAGCATTTAACCTGGCTCTAAATTTTCTTTAATGGTAGCTTTCATTTCTATTATTTCAGATCTTTTAAGGTTCTATAATACTTGTTCTGGTAGGTGGACTTCACTGTCATTTAGTGCATTAGCCTGGCTAGCCAAATCCACTCCTGTATAAATGTGTGTTTCATTCTCTCACTAACAAGGATTATAGCAGAGATCTATCCTGTTACTGGACATGATTACTACAGTCTGTGTCACTGTATTAGGGCAGGATACACATTGCCTACAGAGGACACTGTAGACCAAATAGACCTTTCTGAAATCCTGCAGGTTACTAGTCCAGAAAGGAAAGCAGGTTTGCAACCATGGGGGCTATTCAGAGGCCTGGCTCCACTCCTGGTGCCCAGTCACCTGGAGATGGTGGCAGCATTTGTGGGGCTGATTATAGGGCATATGATCCTCAAGAACCTCCAGGAAAGATCTTGCAGTCTTCTCAACTGAGAGCTTCAGGAACTCTGCCCTGAAAAAAATAGATAAGCTCAAGGCTGATATTTTTACTATTTCCATTCTGCTGTTAGAGGAAAGGCCTGTGTAAACCTATTAAAGAAGACTAGTGAAAGGGGGGAAGGAGATGGTAGTATTGTGTCACGCTAATGAAAGGTGTTGCAGTAAATGTTTAAAAGTGAGAAAAGGTGGTTGCACTTTTCAAGAGAAGCAAACCTCTAAAAATGGACACGCAGTTGGAGAAATAAATGCCAGGACTAACTAAAGGTTTCCTTAAGTATAACAACTAAACAATGATGTATGCAGGATATAATGCCAGCAGCTTATCCTGACAAGTACAGATAGGCAGAAAACCAGAGTAATGTTCCTTTCATGAGGGAGGAGTATTAACCATGAAGATGTTTTTCCACACCAGCAGGACTGAATGCATTAGGATTGGGAGCGGAGATGGGCAAAGCAAATCCTGAGAGGTAAGGAGCTTGTCAGCATGATATTGATGTTGCAAGTCATGCTGATGCCCAGGTAGTAATAGCGCTATTTTTTGTAGCTGTTATTTGTATTAAAGTAGCTGAGATTAGGATCTCTTTGTGTTAAGCCTTTAAGCAAGTGAAAGTCTAACCCCCAAAGAGAATGCAGTCATCAATAATAAGACAAGCAAAAGCTGGGAACAAGGCACTATTATTATTCCCATTTTATAGCTGGAGAACTGAGACACTGAGATTAAATGACTTGTCACCAAAAAAAAAAAATCTTTGGCAGAATTGTAACATGGATCCACATCTCCCGATTCTACAGCTTCTGCTTCAGCCACAACACCAGCCCTCCTCTATATTACCATACAAAAGGTAATACCATATAAATGGTAATAGTAGGTAAATAACATACTACTCACCTAAAAATCTCAAACCACTTAACAAATACTAATTGAGCCTAATGATGACTTTGGAAGAACAGTAAGTATCCTCTTAAGTGTTCTCTTGATCTAAACAGGCAGGCTCTGCCTTCCCTTGTTCCAATAATGCACATCACATCAAGGATGCCAAATTGTCATCCTGGCATTGAAGTATCATTCTAATTCACACTCAGGATGTAGGGGTGGGGGGGGGAAAGCAGAACATATGAATGAATGTCTGTAGAACTGCTAAGTACTCTGTCACTTTTACTAGATTAGGAGGCTGCTTGTGGAGTATAGCCACAATACGTATCTTGACTCACATTCCTGCCAGCAACAGAGAAATGCTGCAAAAGATTGCCTAAAACAGCAGTGGCAGCAGGAAAAGGATGACAAAGTACAAGGGACCCTTTAGAGCTATGGGTCTTGTAGCCCTTGACACCTCAAAGCAAGAGGCTCCTGCTGTGCCAACAGCAATGGGGAGTGCTACAAGGCTGGACGTTACTAGGGGCTGTAACTTCAACCTCAGCTGTCCAAGGCAGATGCTGTGATCGTGTCTCAAGCAGATTTTTGTTCCTTAGGCTAGGGTAGGTTTCTTGTTATAACTAAAATGACACCTTAATTTATGGCTTTATTTGTCTGAGCAACGCAGGGTTAATGTCCTGTGTGAGGAAAAGTGATATTGCCTTTATTAGCACAGTCTCTCAATGTAGAGTTACATCTGTGGCAATGACCAACACCACAGGGCTGTATTTTAAGTCCGCCTCCTAATTTAACACATCAGAGCATGTATTTTAAAAGACACTTCTCAGCTTGCCACAGGCATCAACATACTGCAAATTAGAGGCAAAAATCTAGGTGCAACTCTCATGGCTTTGTTTCTCCTTCCAAATGGTCAATTCAACAATACAGAGAAGACAACATTGCATGTGTTCAGCCTGGTGTTACTTTAACACTGGCTTATGTTGCTAAAAAGCACCTGGTAGCAACAGATAAATAGTGGCTGCAGGGATTGGCCTCACTCTGGATCTGAAGACTTGGGTGCTTTGTTTCCTCAATCCTTTTCCAGCTGGAGGGGAGGTGCCCTGTCCTGTGAGGCAGGATTCCCCATCAAAGTAAATGCTAAAAGTTTTTGCTTTCTGTGTACACTTTTGTCAAGCAGAACCCCAGGAGGAGGAAGTGGGAAGAAACATCACTAAGTAACAGACTGTTGCTCTGGAAGAGTAGAGCAGATTGAGACTAATCCAGGAAGGGTTTATTTCTCTAAATGCTACGGTAAGCCCTCCAGACTCCAGGAATATTCAAGGACTATTATAGGAGCCTCATATTCCTCAGAGCACAGTGGGGATAACAGCAGGCTCTGGAGGAGCAAACCACAGTCAGCCATGGGTACATTTTCAACAAGAGTGCAGCTCCAGATCCTCACATGGTGGCCTGATGATCTACAGCAGCAAGGCTTTCCATGGGCTGATATTGGTAGAGTCTGTGAAATCAGAGCTGCAGAAATATTGTTATTCAGCAGCTGGGTTGTCGAGTACCACGAGGATGATACCAATACAGTGTAGTACCTAGGGAATGCTGGGAAATGCTACGAACTAAAGGCCCTTCTGCACACACAGATGAGATAAACATGTATACACATGCGCCAGGTACAACATGCCATAACAGGCCAACAGTGCTGATCACAATGAAGTGGTTTAATAAAACCTAAAAAAAAGGAATAGAAGGCTCTATAATTATACTAGACACTCCACAACTCAGAAAAACATAATTGTCATAATATTAAAAAAGCAACAGAGTATTCTCCAATAAAACCAGGATTTATTTTTCTGCCCAGAAGAGAAAAATTGAATGTTTGTTTTCTGATTCAAAACAGATTATTATTTCTGGAGATGTTAAATGCACAGAAAAAAACTCAGTGAAATTTGATATTATAACAAATCTATGAACTCTTAAAATACTATTTCTGTTTGACAAGTACTACAGTGAGACACACACTGCCATAATTACCCAAACTGTATGCTATATGAAGAGTTATTGCACACTGCCCCCCTATGTGTGTTACTCAGACCTAGACTGTCACCATCTGTGCATTGTGAAGACAGCAAGAACTCATTTCATAATTAGTATCGGTGGAAAGCACTGTACCACATAAGCACAGTGTTCTACATAACAACAATGTAGCTCAATAACAAGCTTAGCATGTTTAAGCATAATTGGTTGGAGAAATCAATCCTCTTCTCTGGTGTAATTGTTGTGCATGCGAGTGAGAAATAGGACTGAACCCGAGAAAGCTCTGCTAGGTGGCTCCTGCAGGTTCATATTTCGGCGCAAGTACTAAGGAATGTACTCAGAAATCAAGTAAGGACGATAAGTAAGAATGTTTCTTCACCTATTTCTGGGCAGACCATAAACAGTAATTGCAGTGAAAGGCGATTTCTCCCATCATGCCCTGTGCTCTATTGAGTTCACTCAAGATGTAATTGGAAAACAAATACAGCAACACCATCATCAGGACAGACACAAGTGCTTGTCTTGGGAACGAGCTGTTGTATAATGTGATAGGTCTTATTTCCACTGACACTCTTCATTCTTATCTAATAAAATACACTGCCACAGCCTTTGCAACCCTGTAGTAATAATTAAACCTCATACATACATATTGGTGCTCCATACAGATCCAAAGGGGTATTTTAATAACTATTAAATGTTAAGAATTGGCCTATGTCTGGCAAACAGAACCTAGTTTATCATCAAATTATTTTGTTAATATAACATTCTCCTCCCCTCACACACTTACACAGCATGTAAGGAAGTTGTAAGTAGCAGCTAATAAAAGTGGATCTTAGTAAACAGAGATTTTTTTTTTTGCTAGAAATAGTGCATGGCATTAGACAGTTACACTTATTTTTAACCTTTCTATTTATACACATTTCCAGTGTACTCCAGGAAGTATCTGAGTGACTTGCCAGATTAAAGATACACCAATACATTTACTATGAAGTCCATAATCTGTACAAAGAAAAGAAAGAAAAAGCAATTACTGTTGTAAATGCCACACTTGTTAAAAATACCAGCCAAAGTTTAAGAAGCTACATTTGATGGGATTGCACATTTGATATGACTCGTTTGTTTGATGGTTTTAGTCTTAACAGGTACACAGCTGAACCTGAAAGTATAATTTCAAAATAAATGTATAGCTATTAGCTTCTGGACACCACAAAAGTCGTACCAGAATAGCATTGCGAAGTCAAACAAACTAAAAATATTTCGAGAGACACAGTGACACTGCCAGTGACTGCAGCCAAGAAGCTTTTTATCTGCTTCGGATGGAGTAAGATTTTAGACCTGGAAGCATTTCTTGGCTCTGTTAAATACACCTAATTTTTTTTTTTTTTTAAGGCTGCAAGCCTAAAGACACAACATGTAACATGCTGCTGCATAGGAATCCATTGCAATTCAGCATTATTCATAGCCACCTGATATGACACTGCTGTTAATTATGTCACACCCACTAGCTAACATGGAACCACAAAGATGCTTCATGTAGTGGTGTTCAAAACCACATATTGGCTTTAAATGAATAAACCATATTCAATACAGATACTGCTAACAATGCACCTCTCATAAATGTTCGTGTTGCAAAGGCTCCCCCCACCCACCCATCTACTGATAAATAGAAGTCTTAATATTTACTACAGGAAGTGCAAGCATATAGAACTTGTCAAGTAGCATTTAGCCCTGCTTACACTACAACAATTATTTGGTTACCTTCTCCTGTCTGCTTCCTGTCTGCTAAGTGTGATGCTTTTTTTTTCTGCCTAATATCCTGTGAAGGTGCCAATTACTCTGCTGCTTATCAGCTGAAAACTATGCTTTGTGCAAAGGGAGCATCAATTATTTGTGAGCAGAGAGCAAAGCCTGTTTGAATCATAATGATAGGATGCTGGGGCTTCCAGCAAATAGAACATATCAAAAGGTAACATAAATCTAATAAAGTGTAGGTCATAAGGGATCATCTCAGAAGTTCACACTTCAATCTTTAATTGTTAAAATTATGTTAGTTTTCAGAAGGCAAGTCTGCGAGTGTACATGAGTTTACTATAGCTCAATAATGGAAAAAAAAACACAGCAGAAAATATATTTTCTTCAAGCAACACTGTCTTTAAAATGCACAATTTCTTCCACTCAATTAATTTGAATCATTAGGCTTTCTACTTCGGTGCTGTTGTTTATGCCTTGATTCTACACCGATAACCATTTTGCAGCAAACCCTCCTTGGTCTCAGCCAGACATAAACATGCTGCAAACCTGTAATCCTCTGCAAATTGCAGAGAGAGGCTGTAAAATGATTTTGTGGGGACACGGGTCTCTTTATTTGGTATCAACATTGCCTTTACAAGCTTCCCCCTCCCGCCCCCCCTTTCAATTTCAGGCAAGCTTTTGTACATGGGGGGATATGGGACAGAAAGATTAGGTTATTCCTTGAACTACCTCTGTAAGGTCAAGTCTTTATATGCTTTTGAAACCCAATTTGAAGGGCTTGTCCCTACTTTTTCCTCAAGGATTGTGATTCACAAGGGTTACTACAAGAGACCATTATCTTATCGTAACACCTGCTCCAAGTGGTGGGACTGCAGGGTAGCTCCCACAAACCAGCTTCTTTTCTATTACAAAACTGCTTACCTGCTGACTGACACAGTCTCATTCAAATGATGTACAAGTGTGTCCCAACCATTTATAGGATTATTGTGCTCTTCTTTCATGAGGCTAGTACCCACCCCCCACCCTGAGTTGGGTCAGAAATCAGGAGACAGTGCTTCTGTGGAAGACCTGACTACTCAGAGTTGCAACATGTAAGGAATAAATATCACGCTGGCTTCTGTACCTACAGTGGCATAAGAGTCTTATTTTGGATTATCACCTTGTTACTAGAACAGCAATGCTGCTTCCTAGAAAACTTATGAAACTTATTAAACTACTCAGTGCAGAATATTACTTTTAGGCCACTGAGCCTTAGGCAAAAAACTTCCTAATTCCTAAAAAAATTCCTGCTTCCTAATGAGTGCACAGAATGCTATATTGGTACTGTAAGAGAAAAATAGTGGTGTGTCAGTCCCAAAGGACTCATCTAAAACACTACACTATTAACAAAATGCATATGCATAGAGATATAAAGGCCAGCCTCTAGTGACAGTCATCATCTGGCAACAGCTGTCACATGATGGTCAGAGGCATGGGAGATGCTTGAAAAACCTGGGGCAGCAGATGTGTCACAAACAGCGTGATGGAGAAAGAAGCAGAATAAGGCAGCTGAGGAATGGCTCCTTTCTCTGCCTCATCTCTGCACATCTTGGACCAGCCTACAATGTTCTGTGATCAATTATTATACCTGCAGGGCTGCTTAGGGATCTAAAGAAATTCGATATTTTCAGCTGCAGCTTTCTTCCCAGCAATTGCAGGCCTCTAGCTTCCAGAAAATGCACCCCACACACCAGCTTGTAACCCTCTGCCCCTCGCAGCTAAGAGCATGCAGGCACTCTTTGTGCTAGGAGAAAATACTGGTGCTGACACCCACTAATCACTGGTGTTCTTCAGAGGAACTGATGGAATAGACTCTTCCTCGTATTACTCGTTTCTGTGAGTACCCATCATTTTCCATTTCCAGTGGTTATGAGTGAGAGGGGCACATGCTTCCCTGTCAGAGCACAGCATACTGCCGTCATTTGCCCAATACAGTCAATTATTCCTCTACAGCACTGGGAGCACATTGCCGCTATTGCTGTGCCTTCGCCTCTAATCCTCTATGTTGCCTTTGGAGGAATTTACCTGGACATGGGATTAGCTCCTGCTAAAGTCCTCAAGCTTGTAGCTTGAGAAAATGGCCCCTAAAGTCAAAGCATGACCTGCGCTATAAACCTATGCAGAAGAGTAAAACGTATTTCTCTAGCCCCCTGTACCTGCTCCTCACAGCATATAATCCTCACGTGGCCCCAGAGACCCTCAGCTCTCTCATTTTGGGAGGGATTTGAGAGGCTTGAGCAGAGCCAGACTGACAGCTCACAGAATGGGATGTTATTTCCTAGAAGTGAACATCTATAGAGCCACAGATTCTTTCTGCTGCCCAGCAGATAAAAGATGGGAGGAATTACATTTCTCCGAGCCACTACCCTCCCTCTGATGTGCCCTGAGGATGGGTCAGTTCCTTGGTTTGCAGCCTGGCTGGGACAGGGGGCTGCAAACCAATAACCTGTGTCACAAGGCAACCCAGTCATAAGACAAGCTATAGAAGCCAAGGTTTCCAAGGCTCCAGTACCTGCAGTGATATTCAAGCCATTTCTAAGCGGTACACAAATAGTCTGTGGACAGCTGACTGCTTTCTCCTGGCATTTACGCAGCTTGGCCTAGGACCAGGACTAGCAGTTATTGTTGCCACAAGTAAAGATAGCCAAGAAAGCTAGTTAATATAAATAATAAAGTTACAAATTAATATCAACAGTGAAAAACCACAATCTTATCAGAGAAACAATTCTTCAACATACACAGCTTTATTCAATTCACAGTTTCTGGGAAAGGACAGAAGATTAGACAGACCTAGCTGTGACCGTGAAAGTCAGCAAATCTGAGTAAAAGGGAGACTTCTAAGATATAGGGCATTACGGCCATTAAATACAAGCAGTTGTGTACTCAAACACAATTGGGCAGCCTGGTAGAGTTCAAAATATCACCTGACCCTTAGTAAAAACTTGTGAACAGAGCATCAAAATTTGGACAGCCTCTCTGACCATGGAGTGTATGGTCTGTTGCACACCCCAGTTGTGTCCAGTCTGATATTCTTCTTGCTAATGCTGCATCTAGCTCTGCTTTTAACTAGAAAGCAGGGAAGTAAAACCGTACCACCTAGGGCCAATTAAATAGAAGATCCAAATACAAACAGCGCCATAATCGCCACATCTCACCTAAAATGCTTGATTACAACAGCTTTAAAGGAGTTGATCTTTGGGAAGCTTGGCTTGATTTGTTCACTCTGATGTGACATTTTGGTAATCCCTTTTAGAAAAGGCAAGTTCACTTTGCACACAGGGATCACGATGGGCTACGGCATTACCGCATCTGCTGTGACAGCAAGGTTTCTCTCACACCCTGCTCAGGCCCTTCTCTGCTACCGAAGGCTGAAACTCTGTTGCTTTGGGGACTCTGGTGAAGCCATGGTGGATCTAACAGCAACCAAGGTGCTGCACCAGAGCAAGCATTATGCAACTCTCCCTGGATGCACGCAGGAAAATCTCTCTTGGCTTCATCCTCAGCCTTTGTAGGGACAGCCTTCAAAGGGATAAGATCAGAGAGAACATTTGCACAGTGTTCTTCTGTGGACAGTATTAATTTCTCAAGGATGATGTTAATCAGAAAGGCAGGAATAATCCAAACATTAATCCTCACTGTGGACAGTAGGGGATCATGGAGCCAAGTTAAGAAAACAACTGGATTTAGTCTTGGAGATACCCGAAAAAAGTGGCCACACAGAAGATCTTGCCTTATCGTCTGCCCTAGTTAATTCTTCAGGTGATCCAGGTAAACCCTGGACATGTTGCAGAGTCACAAATGAAGGAATGATGTCTTTTCCATCACAGTCCTCATTTTTCCCATGTAAATCCAGGCAATTTAATTTCAAAGCTCTATCTGCTCTATCATAGAATTTGAGGATAAACTTAGTCGTCTTGGCTGATGGCTGGTACAATTAGTCCCAGACTGACAGCAAATGGTTATCAGGTTTGAAATATTCTGTTTCTGCTATTTCTGAGGCACAGGAATGAAAAGTTTCATACAATTTTGCTTTATCTGAAAGTTCATCTAAAGAGAAAGAATATAAAAGGAAAGCAGAATTAACCATTTTCTAGCTATACACCAGCATATAAACCTTCCTGGCTACCTGCAAAGAAAATTATAAATCCTTCTCACTGGGCTTACACCTTCCTTTCTGCTGACATTCCCTCTAGGCAGCCCTGTGGCCCTAGAAAGCCCATGGAGGTAATCTTTTTTTCCCCATCCACCACCAGTAAGAGTGGACATAGCCTTCCTTGTGTCTACTGGATGGGGCAGGAAGGGGAATGCACACTCTTGGTTGCATTTCACTCTTCCATACCATTTTGTGGAGGATGATATCACTGGTTGGAAACAAAGACAGACACCAGAAAGGAAGGGTCACTTTTGCTGTTCATCTGAGCTGACTTAAGATCTCTGCTCTTACTGAAAATCTCTGATCACCTAGTGAGAGGAGAGAAAAGCTTTTCAAGGAATTGAGTCAGGTCACATAAATTAGACACTCTCAGACTTGTCCTCTGCAGGAGCCCATCCCTTTCTCTACAAAAATCTTGGGAGACTGGCCTCACAGCGTAGACACTTAAGAGAGGTCCCTATGAGGGCTTACATGAAAATCCAAGTGAATTTTCCCAGAGACATGGTACCTTTCAGTTACAACTGATGTATACTATTACAGCAATAAAATGACAAAGAAATACCAGGATAAATATTTATGTTAATGCAATGGCTTCTAGGTTGAAATGTAACATGAAGAAAATATTCGTACACAAGAGCCAATAAGAAGTCACACTGTGAGCATGCCAGGGGTGTTCACCCCAAACTCTGGGGCTGTGAGCAACCTCCTTGTTGTCCTGCCATGGCGGAGGAGAAGGTTTGAGCACTCCCTGCCTGCTGAAGACGTCAGAGCTGACAAAAAACACTACTTACCACATTTTCTTTCTGCAGCACTTATATCAAAATAAATCTGGTGTTTCTGAAGAGGGAAGGGCCCTCATTTGCTCCCCTCTGCCCAGAGGTTTATTTTTCAGGAGAGACTCCAAGGTACTCCCTGCCAGCTGGCAGCCACATCAGTAGTGCTTGCTTCCAGCTGGCACTTTTGAATTCACACAGTGTGGTTTCTGGAGTTTATAGGAGATTTGGGGTCCCAGATGTGTTGTACATGTAAGATGACCAACAACGAAAACCCCCAGCTGAAACACAATGGGTTAACTTAAGTTAGCAAAAGAGCAGAGGAAATTGCAACCAGCCTTATTAGTGCTGAAATAAAGGCTTGGGAAGAATTCAGCTAAAAAGATAGATCAAGATGTGTAGGTAGGTTTTTATTTCATCTGCACTGATTTCTCATCTTGAGCTTTTTGTATGGTGTTTTAAAAATACAAAGGCCGACCACATCATAAAATGAGACCCTGGCTAGCTTACACTGTCCAGCACATCTGTTATGACTGTTTACTCTCTCATGAGTTAACAATTAATTAGAGCAGATTTATAAAGAAATATATACAAGTATGGATGCTTCAAAATGTAATTTATAACTGTCTCATTACTGCAGGTGCAAGTCTTTAGCATACTGATCCATAGTGCTAATATCTACATCTTAAGTATTAAACATTTTAAAGTGCTAAGATTTGCTTATGTTTAGGAACTTGAAAATAGATCAAGATAATGCGTCTGGGTTGGGAAAAGTTATTTCCCTGAGGTACTGTTCTTTGTCATGGATCCTGGTGACCCTAAGCTAATCACTACTTACAATAAGAGCAGTATATTTGACTAACCATTGAAAATAGAAACTTTAAACTTTACAGAGTTTGCAGACAGTCCCTGGAGTGTTACAGGACACTAAGGATGAATGCCAAACAGGAATTTTTTATCTCGCCTTTTTCCCTTCTTCCACTCTGAAACAATCATCAATTACCCTTATCCACTAGCACCATCTCATCTAAGTTCATTTTCAAGATGAAGTTTCCTCGTTGGATGGTGGCTGTCCAATCCTCTTTCTGTCCATCATGGACTGCTTTAGCGCTGTCCCCAGATTGACAGCCTGAGAGTGAATCAATAATAATTATCAGACTGCAACCACAGCGAGCTGTGTAATTCTGTGATGGGATAGCACTGAACAAACAGCCCCACATCTACTGCCACAGCTTTAAATATGTGGTCCAGGGCTGTCCATTTAACTACTCTGATCATGCGGTTAGTAGTAAGCTGTTGGCCTTTTTTCCATTCCAAACATAAAACCTTTAAAAATTGCATGCTACTCTAATACAACCATGCCATCTCCTGCTTTTTACTATGTAAAAACTATTTGCCAGCAGATGTTAAATAAGTCCATGAAATAGAACAATACATTACTGAAGAGGAATAGGCTATTTTTCCTGGATGTGAGCATGTACACTGCACTACATTAAAAGTGATAGGCATTTTGCATACTGTGTGAATGACAAAGATCTAAGGGCTCTTCCAGGTGGTGACAACATTTCGGCTCAGCTGGGATACTGCAGTCATCATAGTCTCACTGGATATACATACACACACCAGATGTTGTCCAACTACCCTGGCAATGAAGCAGCTGGACTAATGGAGAAACAGGCTAATATTTTCCTGGGGAGAAGATCCTAGGGATCTACAATGTAAGGAAAGGCATATGCACATTGTGCCATGTACTCTAGGAAAGAAGAAGAAATGAGTACATATACCGGCAAATTGGTACTGAAATGATTTCCAAGTCAGTTTTGAGTCTTAAGAGCAAAACTGTAGTTCTGGAAGTACTACAAGGTATGAAACTCAGGTGTAGGAAAAGGAACAATGTGAAAAAGGCACTGGTCTAAAATGAGTAATTTTCACAAGATCCAGAGGTATAATAGAAGTATAAAGTAGTACAAGATAAGGAGGAAGGATAGCTTTTATATAAACATCATGTGGAGCAGAGATTGGTAGGCTTTTAGAATGAAGCCCAGAAACTGAAGACAGAAGACTTAAAAGGACACAAAAAATAAATACTCTAAGAAGGACCATCTTTTAACTGTAAGAAATGTGAAATTAATAAGATTTCTTAGCAGATTACAAGACTAAATTCCTGACACAAAGAGCAGAAAATTCTAAAAATACACAGATATGTAGGTAAACACTATACCATAATGTTACTAAAACGGAATGAGAGATTCTTGATACATACACTTACCATGGTGTTTCTAGAAATATACAGTAAAAGAATTGCAAGCTGACTTTATAATGCATTTCTTTGGGTTTACTTCAGTGTAATTCCAGATGTTTCTTGCAGTCTCAACAACAAACTAAGCCAAGACATCGTGACTTGACAAACCAGTATGAGAACATCTGAAAGGGCTGAATGCCAAGACCAATCTATATTATTGACCCCACAAATGTTAACACATAGCTGGTTAGAAGATGAGATCTACTAAAACATTAGGCAGGAAACAAGACATCTTCTAAAATATATGCACTTATGAAAGGTATTGGTTGTTAAATGAAGAGACTTCATCATGAAAGAAGAAATTCAATAAATCTTAGCCAACAACTTGGCTCCTCCAGAATTTGAGTGTTTTTAGGGTATGGACACTGGATTCTGGTAGAAAGAGCCAGAAGTTATCCAATGCAAACCAACAACTGTGAAGAAAAGAGGACTTCCCAGAGAAACTTTAGAAGCAACTTAAACACAGCAGCGCAGTGCATATCAAGAGTACAAGACAGACCAAGGTAGGTGGTCTCAGTAGATGACACATGTTAAAAGATCTTTACAGACTATACTAGAAAATTATTTGAGACTCTCACCAGTATATTCTTGATCCAGCACCTATTAAAATGTATGCTAAAGTCCCCCAAACCTTCATTCTTACAAGACCAGGGGTACAGTGACATAAACTAGAAACAACATTTTACTAATTGATCGAGAAAAATTACATTGAGTAAAAAGGGGCCAATGACAAACAAATCTGTACTTTAAGTATTTATGGTAATTATTATTAATTTATTATGAAGGTTATGAAAAGCTCTAGCACATGGGAGTCAATAAATAGTTTAACACAAATAAAACAGAATTCAAACTGTAGTTCAGATCCCCTCTGGTTTGATTTCTGGCTTTGTGCCTTGCTGAAATTCCCTGTTTCTAAGACCAAATAAGAAGCTAGCTGAATTATTGCCTGGTTAGCAATCAGAATAAAAACAAAGGCTGAGAAAAAGCTTAGTGCTTCACAAGGACGCAAGGACAGTGAAAAAATGGCCTAGTCAGTCATAGAGCTGAAGGTCAGGATGCGGTCTTGAGTGTTATCTACCATTGCTAGATATTGGAAATCCTTATAAAGAGTCAGAAAGGTGTTGCATGTTATGTGAGAGGTTTAACAGAGGTAAAGCTATTATTGCAGGAGCAATTTCTGAAAGCCTAACAGAAAATCTGGCTCTTTAGTTCCAAACACAAACCAAGCTTAACATGCTTATTGTTGAATTCCCACTGGAAGCTCCCCAAATTCTAACTTCTCCAGTGGTTTGGTTTTTTTTTTAGTGATTTTTTTTTTCTTTCTTTTTTTTTTTTTTTTCCAGAGAAGTGCTTACTGCCTTCAAACATACATAGCTGCTTACTTTCTACTGGCAAGGAAGAAATTAAATGAAACAAGCCAGAGGCAGGATATTAATGCAGAGTGCATTAAAAGAAAAAAAATGATGGTATGAACAGGGTAGTGACTGATTTATAAAATCAATCACATACTTTTGGCTCGATGTCATGTTATAAAAAGAAAAATAACCCTGTTTACATGAACAGGATGATTAATCACTCTTTTCCTACTATTTAAGATCGGCAATTTTTATTTCCTTTTTTCTTTCATATTATTTGTAGGCAGTAACATAGTTCTTTAATATAAGTCTAATAATTTTATTCTGATTATAGTGAATTTAACGCGCTTCTGTAGGTAAAAGGTCTGTCAGCAGCAATTCTGAAACAAACTTTCAGGCATTTCTAAGTGGTCATAAAAATTCAATATTGGATGAAACTTGAATTTTATCAAGTTTTATCAAAGAAGCAAATGTTACAAACTTGGACATAATGTCTGTAGATCACATTGTATAGCACTAGATTTCAAGGCAAACATTTGGAGCTGGGTTGTTTTGTGTTCTTTTTTTTCTTTCCCTCCTCTTTTCACATGCATGGAAACAAATTGGCAAATTTTCAAGTAATTTAAAATGTGACTGCTCAAGGTGCAGCTCTTAATTACAAATTTGCAAAAATTTATTACTAGTGTAAAAGAGGGTTCTTTTTATATTTTCCCAGCTCTGGTAATTGCAAGATAACACCCATTATTGATATTTCAAATCAACGTTTTAAGCCATTTTACATTTTGAAAGTCAATAAATCTGTACAAATTGTCATAACTAACACCTTTACTTCCAAACACATCTATTTCCTGGGATACATACAAAAGGCAAATTAGAGAAGGAAACACAGAAAAGTACAGTGAAAAATAATGGCCTTGGAAATATTACCAAGACCATGGGGTGTCCATGCAAAAAGAGTCTGATATCAGTTCTATAGGTTCTGCCATACTATTGCTGTAATTAATAGCCAGTAATAGACATAATCCTCACTCTGATCTGAAAATGTATACCTATCTCACCTGCACCAGTGTGGAGGTGCCCAAAGTAAATATGTAAATATGCAGTATAGCTCCTTTGCATAGTGTTTTTTGTCAAAACCTACAAATTATTATAAACTTCATATATTGCTTGAAGAAGAGACAGTAGAAATGCAAAAAATTCACAAAATCTTGAAAGGAATAACATCTAAGGAAAACTATCAAAACCTCAAAATGAAGTACTGTAGGACTTGGGTGGATTTCTTTCTTCTTGGGTTTCTTTCCTACTCCAGAAAACTAATATTAAACACACTTGTTTCTCACTGTATAACTTTAACCTCCTCTGTGTTGCTAAATGCCAGCCTTATATTCAACTCTGAGCATTCCTTCGCAATAAGTTTTGTTCTAGGCATACCCTCTTTGAAATACTTTAGGAGACTGGCCCTTACAGGGAATAGAAATCAGTCAACCAGTGCATCCTAGTTTGATAGACTTTGAAACACAAAAAAGGAAGTTAGTCCCTGAGGATCTTATAGATATCCAGGGTGAGGACAACCTCCACAAAATTCATTTTGACAAGAAGTGCTGAAGATCCTTTTATGGTTAGTCCAGATAAGAGACACAGCAACAGAAAGACTAAGGCTGTGAAAAAGACCTAGAGACTGGACTGCAGATGTGAGGAGTCTGAGAAGTCAGCCTTTGCTTTTCTTTCCTGAAGAATTTCCAGATGTCAGTGAAGAAGCATGAGAACCTCTTAGAGCACATGGAAGAACAAGACTTCAAACCTGCAGCTGCAGCAAATACCCAGTGTGTCACCCCAGCAGATCATCTCTGTTTTCTAAACCAAGACGTGGTAAGCATTAAGGACTTAGATGGGCTCCCCAGCAATCCTTGTACTACTGAGGAATGAAGACCAATAGGGTGAGAATGTCTGCGATAAGTGCAGGGAGATAAGAGCACAAGGACCACAGTACTGTCTGCACTACCTCTTCTGCGGTGTTATGCATGGAGGAGGTTCAGCATTTAAAGGTGCGCTGAGGAACAGCTGCATTGTCTTGTTTTTACACATGCAGTGTGAAAATATACCTAGAAAGAAATTACCTACAACTGATTCCAACTCTTTCCCTGCATTTTGTAGCTTTTCTTCACTTCTTAAGTTGCAAATGTTCACATTTACTTGTACAGAAGCTCTTGTTCTAAAGGCAATATTCTAAAAACATTTTAAAATTATTTCACACAAGCTGGGAGAAGATGCTGACATAAATGTTGTTAGTAAAAATTATGTTTTTATTTCAAAGAAGATCAAATAAAATTTAACAAAATAATCAAGTGGTATGATATGCTAATGAAGAGTATTATTTACATAGTGTCATCTTCACAGAAATTTTTAGCAATCAATGAACTGCTATCAATAAACAACCAGTATACAGATGTAGTTGAACTTACTGATGGGGTTTAATTGTCAGATATTTTGAGAGAAAAGTCATAGCTGTGTTCCAGAATCATGCACAATTCATTCATGTGGTAGGACAACAAAGGATTATTTCCTAGTCATGAAGAATATAAAAACTTAATTAAATTCTTGTCAGTGGTGAAAGCACTCTTTTCAAATTAAAGATCATTGACTGCCAGCCTATACTTGCATAGTTAAAATTAAAGTCTATTAAAATAATTTATCAAAATAAGCACACAAATACAAAGTTAACTGATTAAAAGTCCATTGATTAAACACATGCAAAATGTTGTTAGTATAATAAAGAAGAAACTTTCTATTGCCACTTATAGAAAACCTGTATGTTGCCACTTATGACATGAGCTTCTGTTGATAAAGCATTTCTACCTTTTATTATCTATTGTTGCCTTTGAAAGCTAGCTTTGCTTTATGCTACATCTGTAGAAAAACAATTATGAACCTTATCACCCAGGATTCTTTTTATTCTTCAATTTCCTTTCATTTTAAACTTTCAGAGCATACAATTTGCCTCCATAACATTACCTCCCTCCCTGTTGCTGATAGTGCCATGTTATTAAATGAAAATTATTTTCTGTTTCTATTAGAAATATTCTTCGCTTACACTGTTTCTTAGAGTTATCTTTGTATCTTGCCAATGTAAGCATTATCAAAAAAAGAAGGGAATAATACAAAGCAAATCCCAAGTCTAAGAAAATAATAAACATGTAATGGTAAACAAAACCAATTTCCATTTGAATATTGCAGATTCCTGGCAGTGTCAGCTCAGATGGCAGAGATACAGCTAAGGAAGCATGAATAACAGTTATAACTTCC
Source organism: Pelecanus crispus (assembly GCF_030463565.1). NCBI lineage: Eukaryota > Metazoa > Chordata > Aves > Pelecaniformes > Pelecanidae > Pelecanus > Pelecanus crispus. The sequence goes on from NC_134649.1 coordinate 14,911,976, forward strand.
ACCCGAGATAAACAAGCTTTGAGGACCTAAACAACTCCAACAGGTTCCTTTTCATAGCATTGACCATGACTTCTGTGGTCAGCATGAAGCATTTGATAGGGTGGTTTCAAAAGTTTTTTTCTGTCTCAGGCAGATCTAAAGGGATACCGATCCTCAATTCCTTCCAATGAGATCTAGCATCGTCAGTCAAATACAAGCTCCACATTCATCAGTCCACGAACTATGAAGTTAGAAAGTCTATGCTCAAACTTGTCTATTATTCTAATCTGTGAATCTGAAGTCAGATATTATCATGGAACTTCAGTCAATACTTGTATTGCTTATATGCTATTTTTCTTTCCTATTTCTGGGAATGATCTACTGGAATAGCCTTTGGGGTGAGAAAAGCTTTGCTATTTCATGTGATCAAGCACCACTTTGAAGGGCAAGTGCATGAGGCGCAGCTTTGGTTGCATTCTTGCAGATTTCATTTACAAAGAAACAGTCTTTATGTGGCTACAAGTTTGCAGTAGCATTTAGCCGAGTTGTGCATGAATAATTTCTCATGATAGCAATACAGAATTGCTCATGGTAAGTATTTCACGATGTTGCACAGGGCTCAGTAAAACTGCAAATTATCTTTTTTTTAATTCAGGGAAACATCCCAGATTTAACCTAAACTAGTATCTACCAAGAAGCAAGTTGGAAAATCTTATTCAAAGACTGATAAAAAGCAGAAGCTGCTTAGAACTGTCAGGTTGAAGCAGCAGCACAATATCTGATACAAACACCATTGTCTCTCTTTCAAAACATGATATTTTATGTATTGTTTAATTTGTGGACTTGTCTGAATTATTTTATGTGCTCACACCAACTGACAAAGAGAAAACAGAGAAAAAAACTGGATGAAATTGTTTAGACAGAAAGAATTCCATTTAAGCGTAATTCCCCTGATAGCATTAATTTGGTAAAAGCCCTGGTACATGACCCAATCCTAACCTTATATTGAGCAGTCAAAGATAGCAAAAAAATTCATTGTCAATTCCAAGCTGTAATTGCACTTGTTTGCCACCAACAAAGGCACCTTATATCACGTGCGAAAAGTAACTAATAAGTGCCTGATTGAAGTTTTGACTTCTATTAGTCTAGCAAGGCCAGAGCAATTTTCGGGGTTTGAATGTCCAGGGTTTAGCTGGATTCCCCGGAGGATGAGCAGGAAATACCACTAGACAAAAGATGCTCTGTGCCTGAACTGCTTCTTCTGCATTCAGTGCTGTTGCACTGCTCCAGCTGCTCTAGCCTAGCTACTAATAATGTTTTTGTATGTCAGCCCTGGCTCCCAGTAAAGACAAGGACATTATTCTATCTTTAAACGACATATGAAAGTATGATAATCAAGAGTCCTGGTGTATTTTTATGAGGAGTTTGATAGTACCACTTCTCCAGATTATATCACAATCTTTTGTTCAGGTGCCACAGTAATACTTGAAAGAGTGTAATTTGCAAACAGGCAGATAAGGACTAACGAACCGTTAACATCCGTGATGCTACATTTTTAATGTTTTCAGGAATCAGTGAAATTATAACCACACTAACACAGAATGACTGACAATTTTAGAAACCTTACGCTGACCAGTGAATGCACAAACCACCCACAGATTCAAAGTCTGCGTAACAAGCGCTGACTTCAGTGGGATTCAAATCAAACTTTCCAGGTTTACTATGTTACCTATGAATTGCCCTCACTACAATGGTATTGAAAAGTACAGTCATTTTCAGCCAACCTTCTCTCTCCCTATACGTTGCAGGGTTTATGCTGTATTGCATGTTATTACTTGTTTTTCGTAAATTCACTTTGAAGCCCAGGAAATAAATCCTGAAGTCCTTGCCCAGCCCTTCCCTTCTTCCCCCAGACAAACATCCCCACTGCCTGCAATAGGAGCCTGAAATCAGTGGAAGTAGAAATGATTCAATCAGCTTAAATTTAACATCAGCTTTTTGTTAACTGGTTTATCATGCAGTACCTTTATTCACTGGATAAACATACTTTATAGTAGCGTTATCCTGTATGAGCATTAACAAGGACAGGAAAGATTATATACAGAACTTTTTTACTTGTTCTGTAAATTTGATCATGAAGTGTTTCCACCAGAGGAGATTTTATTGAAGCTGTTACTTATCTGGTGATTCAGTCAGTGCAGACCTATAAGATCTGCAAAGTTTACAAGGTGCTAAACAAACCCCAAAACAACCAGATTAACTGGGGTAGATTTCAGGGTAGTATTATATGCAACAATGACATCTACAAAGTATGAGTCCTGAGTGTTCAGAATGGAGGACAGTGTTTTATATTTAGACGGTCAGATAAAATAAGATTTTGCCCTTCCTTCCTGGGATCAAAATTGAACAGGAATTTTTTATTAAGGTTTGAAATCCTGGATTAAACAGTAATTCCTCTAAACCTGTTGGAAATCATTATTATTAGGCTATTAACACATGTAGTCCTCCACTAAAAACAGGGCTCCAGTTGCAGGGAGTGCTGGAGAAGAAGCTGGTGCCTGTCCCATGCAGGCACTGTTGGAACCAAATGAGCTAGGACCACCACATTTTCCACATCTACTACTTTAAAATTATTTCCATTACTAAACTCCTTGCCATTCTGTAGTACTTTAAAAACCATCTCTTTCTCATCTACCATAGCCTTGCGTCCACTTCATCAGTACCTCTCTGCAGCTGAGCATGTGAAATATCTGAGGACTTATTTTAAAGAGCAGTATCTGTGTACGTAAAATACAATAGATAGCTCTGCAATTTCTCACCACTGAGGGTGATGCAAAGAAATTCTGTAACGTGTCCCATAGCACACAGAAAGTCCCAGCCAGTGCAAAGACTTCACGGGAATTTCCCAGGCCTGTTTGTCTTAAGGAGACCATTCTCCTTATGTGGGATCAGAGGAAGTGAGAGACTCGTGCTGCGTTTTTTACATAATCTCTTCCACATACATTGTGCAGGAGGCTGCACTGGTGGTCCCAGAGTTGCTGTATGCTACCGTGTGTAGTGTAAGGAAACAGGCTACTATTCTTAATTGATGATTTCCCTTGCAAATAAGGGGGGGCTAATGAGACTGAAGGAGGCTGCTTTCCATTGAAGAAGACATTTTCTCTTATGCTGAACATAGTGACCATTTAACAAGGTCAAGCAGGGTAAGGAAATTGGCACAAGTCTGCTTTGGCTGAAATAACAGTCAGCTGGAACATTCACAAAAAAATGTACCAAACAAACAAAAAACCCAACCTTTTCCACATTTTAAACCAGAAATTTTTAGATAGCATTGAGCCCCCCAAAAAGGCGTTCATATTACCTATTTTAAATTTACTCCTGAATATAAGGGAGAAGTAAGACCCTTCGTGTTTACAGTCCATGCTAAATGGAGGGGGAACGAGGGAGGTTATTGCATAAAACTTCCCCCCATACCTGCTGCAGTTACATCCAAACTGTAACAAGAGAATGGACAGACATTGACTCACAATTACCTACGTGCTTTTGATGAATGCCAACACCTTCAGGGAAAATTAGAACATTTTAATAGACAAAACCCTTTCAGTCCAGTGTAGTTGCTATAGAAGTTCATCGCTGGCATGTCTATCACAATGTTGGAAAGCTTTTTAAAGAAGCAATGATAAGTGAAACCGTGAATAAAATTGGTTAAAATTGAATCTCGTCAATCAGCTGACAGAACAGAAACATGCCAGTTAATTTCCAGAAGCCTTTAGGCATGTATTTATTACTTGATTTCTAATCAAAATTATATACAGAACAGGAAAAAGTGCAATTACTGGTCTGTTGTAATACAAAACAAGTCCAAAAAGCTAAGGATAGTTGCAGCTGCACATTTATAAACTAATATACTTACATGCTGCCAAGACTAATACACTTTATTTGATTTCTGGCTGCAAAAACCCAATGATACATGTTAACCTGGATATCTGATTTTCAGCAAGGATACCTAAGTACTATTTAACATTGACAGTTATAGATAGCTTAGCATTTAACTGGAGTCTCCCTTGACCTCAATTACCACATTAAAATATTGTTAACAAATTTGGAGTCAAATTGGCATTTATTATACAAGATTAGGTTCACTCTCAGTAATGTACATATTGTCACCACCACTGCCAACTGCTTACATCTTCATATAGGTTGGGGAAAGCAGCCAATGTTAATATCAGCAGGGCAGATGTAATGACAAATAAAGTTTTATGCCCATGGCAAATTGGAATGTTCCCTTTGACAGCAATGGGACAGGATTTCACCCACAAAAGTTATTATCCGACACACTGCCTACATCCTTTATACCGCAATTTAAAGAGTTCATATATACACAAAGGAAAATTTCTGTGATTTTTGACCCATGTGAACTGTTTTTCCATAGTTTTTGGTTCTGTGTGTAACACTGTACACCTGATGCTTTTGTGGCAGTGATTGTTTTGTTATATATTTCAGTATTAGTATTTCATCAACAGCAGTATTGCAGATAACACAATACTAAGTGTGTTTTCCATATTTTCGCATGCTTATGTGTTCATGGTGACACATGAAAGATGAGAATGAAAATGTATGCATGTTTACTCATGTATGAAATACATGAAAATAAAATACATATGCATACATTTCACTTGTGCCTCTTCGATTAACAAGTTTTCCAATATTTTAGAATTGATGATCGTCTTCTGTTTCAACCTATTTTTGTGCCCTTTAAATTTAGTCATAAGGGAATAAGTCACACAGCATTAGTAATCTAACTTTGATCAGCCTTCAGAGTCCCATGAGGAAAAGTCATGAAGCCTCTGGTCAGTTTACAGTCGATCTCTAATCAGACAAAATGCCTAATGATTTCAGTAATGATTTTATAAAGACTCTGTGATTTGTCGTACTGTTATTAAGCAATGCAGAAGAAGGATCATACAATACTTCCAGTTTACCCTCAATCTAAAAGGCTATTTAGTACATTAGGGTAGATCTCATAAGAAATGCTTTCTTAAGGGCAGATTCTACAGCGGAGGAGTTTTCCAAGGTATGTAATCCCTTTAGCAGAAACATCAGTTTATCTCAGCATGCTGTAAAAAACATAATAGCAAACAAAACTACAAATCAGGAGATCAGTTTCTGCCCCATATTCAATCATAAGTGCTTTCTGGGACCTGCAGACACTGACATTCTGTGCAATTCTTTGGTTGCTTCTAAAATATTATTTAGCTTAGTTTCATTGTAAATCTTTGGAATTGCATGCAACTATATGTCTAGTCCACTCAAACTATTATTATTAGTTGCATATTTGCAATGCTTTCATTCTAGCTTGCCCAACTCTGTAGACCTACCATTCGTTCATCTTGCCTGTGTTGTGGGTTTTTTTTGTTTTGGGGTTGGTTGGTTGGTTTGTTTGCTTTAAAGACAAAAATGTTTTAAGGTAAACTCAAAGGAGAAACTTTGTATGGATTCATAGAGGTTCTCAAAGAACTTAATCTGCCTGAAGACATTTTCTACATGAATCAGTCAGAATCTGATGGCCTTTTTTGAAGAAGAGTTATCACAGAATTCCCTAAAGACCTTTCTACTTGCAAAAAGCATGACTCTCCTCCTGAACTCCTACCAAAAGACAAAATAAGGCACATTTCAACTCCAAGTGAGGTTCTGACCCTAAAAGAGACTCTGTCAACTTAAGTAGGATCTTTGGGTTTAGAACTGGAGTCATGTAGGAGTTTTGCTAGAAAACACACACATTGGTCAAATCCAAAATACTTCTTGCACATAGAGACAGGTCAAAATAATTTTTTTTTTTTTAAAAAGGAAAACTAATACATTTTGAAATAGTTATTCCTATACTAGAAGTTTAAGATTAGCAGGTTTACACAAAAGACAGATTACATGAGTGAAATTAGAAAATTAGGCAGACTTATTATAAAAGATGAGAAACTGTCCTTTTTATTTTAACAGCATATTCTGTTTACAGAGTCAGAGCCCTGTGACAAACTCATCTCAAGGGGCTGCATTCAAAGTTATGCTGAGAAAAGAAAAAATCAGAAAAGATTCCAAGTAGGGAAAATTGGTTCCTGTGCACAACATTGCTAATTCTTGAGCAATATTTGACTCTTTAGAAATGCCTTGAGTCCTTCGTGTCCATAAACCAAAAGAATTTCAGAGTCAGAGTGAGTGGCACTGTCAGATTGGCCTTATGACTATTTTTTTGGTCTTCCTTTATCTGAGTTTTAACTTTAATTGCTAATTTAACACATCACTGCACTTTGTCTTTCCAGCTTCCTCATGCTCTCATTTATGTTCATTTGTGCAGCCTTAAATTTAAAGCAGGAAACTAGAACATAGGACTCCCACACTTTAGATCCACATTTGTCTGTAACTGCTATTTGGCCACTGGAAGTCATTCATTATTATGTAGATCAGTTTGCTCTTTCGTATGTTACGAATGTCCTCCCATGACAAGGGCAAAATGCACCATCATATGATTATGATTTTGCTTAAAGGTGTTATGAAACAGGTCCTAGATCATGCTAAGTACTATTGCAATGATTGTGTCCAGTGGTTGTGGTGAGGAGCAGAGGAAGGCAGGAGCTTAACTGAACATCTGCTTCCTGAGGACCAGACTGGAAGTCTCTGCAGATTTTTCACTATTGCATTTACAGCCAAGCAGGATGCCACTGAGTTAATGGCTTGCTCCAGTCAGGAATGCCTGGTCTTCTGGGGCCTGGGAGACTTTGATAACTTTGGATAATATGTTCTACATAGTGGCCTCTGTGTAAATACTGGCCAAAGGCACAAACCAGATATACTTTTGCTTTGATTACCTACAATGAGGTTAACTGACATACTATCCAGAATATAGCTTAACTACCTATGAAAAGGAATAATAAGAATCAAATAGCACAGTAACTGCTGTCCTGAAAATATTATATACTGACTAATCACTGATGACTAGACTGATGTGGTAAATCTAGCAAAACATATACCCATACACATTAAATGTACTCTGCTACTGAAATCTACTTAATAGACCTCAAAGTCAGGTTCACCTGGACTACTAATGCATTGTCAAGCCTATTACTAGCCTCAATGGGGAGATAGTAAATGTGGCTTGGCAGAAAAATTTGCTTCCTATGAGCTGAAATAACCAACTACGGCACATTGAGAGGATGTGCTGCTCTAAAATACCTTACTGGATGGATCCCCAACAGAAAGCACAAGACCTCCCTGATGTTTTCAACAGTTGCCATCTTCTCTGGTGAGCAAAAAGCTGACTGAGTGCCAGGTTCACAAGCTGCAGGTTTCTCTCCCTACAGCCTCATGGTTTAGATTCTGTACAAGTGAGCTCCTATCAGTTTGCCATAGCACTCAAGTAAAACCAGTTTACAACACGGTTTGCCAGTGGATTAAAATTCATCTGCTTTATTCTGGGCCCCCTGCTTCAACTATGCATTTTTCACAGATTCTTGATCTTTCAAGTCCTCAGGAAAGCAGGTGTCCTTATACACATCTTGAGTTTTTCAGTAGAATTTAATGTGCTTGCTGAGAATCCTTATAATACAGAGCATAAGTGCCAAGGCACTACAACAATGGTTGCTGTAGCATTACAGTAAGATTTATTGCTTGCCATTTGTAACGTGAATGTGTGCCTCCACACAGTCTCTGAGGAACCAGGCAGTTCTTATACAATTACGGTGCCATCCTATACACCTCAGTCAACCCTCCTGTAGATCAGCAACTCTTACTATAAAATGCCAGTAACCTAATAACAGTACATTAGACAGTTTGTGAACCTCCTCTCACTCTTTAAGTACATCTTGCAAAAAGAAAAGAATCCTAAAACATGCCCTATAACTTGACCATTTCAAGCCAGGACTAGATGTCATTCCAGAGTCCTAGAGTTCTCACAGAGAAGCAATGTACTGCAGCAATCTATGGACTGAAAGGAAGACAGCTGATTTTTCTTACCTTTCTATTTAAAAGACTTCTGTGTGCATCACAGAAGCTTTTCATTTTTATTATAAAACCTCATTATTTCTTTTTATTGCAGACTTAGTGGAGCCTTGTTGAAGAAATTAATCATATGATTAACTGTGAGATGGTCTTTTAATACTGTATAGACCATATATTGTTAAATGTCCTTCTTGACCCTCTATTTGCAACTTGGGTATTCTCATAGGACAGAAAATAAGAGACAAATCAATGCAATAAGATATTTCATCCAGGGCTTCCTGCCCTGCCCTAAACTCACATTATTTTAAATCTTATTATTCAAGGAAGGTATGGGATCAAATTCATAGCTGTCAGAAACCATTAGTCAGTGGAGCTCTACCTGCTTATTCTAACAGGGAATCTGGCCAACATCATCCATTTTATTCTTGATTACCTTAACTCAACACCTTAAACAGGGGAAGTTTTGCAATACAACTGTGACAGAGAAAAGAGTCTCCAAATTAAAGACACTATCCAAGACAAGATGCACAACCTTTAAAGGCAATGAGCCTTCACATAAGGTTGCAGACTGAGATTATCAAGAGCAGAGATATTCAGAACTGACAAAATAGGGAAAAAAAACCCCATAAGCTCCATTACCCAAAGGCTTGGGGAGGCATTTCGTGGAGATAGAACTCCTACATCTACATTTGAGTCTACAGCTGCACAGAAACAGCTCCTTTCTTTCGGTTTGCCCTTTAAGTGGTGGAGCTGCAGCTGCCTTTTTTTCAGGAAATGCAATGTGCAGATTTAAAATGGAACAACAAATGCTTCCATCTGCTTGAGGTTTTTAGAATGCACCCACCACTTATTTCTATCTAACTCTTGGAGGAGTCACACCGAATGAGCTGATCACCGTCTTACATTGCACCAGCTGTCCCAGGACCCTCTTTCTCAGTCCCGATCATTATCACAAGAGTCAGAGCATTTGTCAGCCCATTTAGTCAAGCAAATGCCAATAAAGATGTCTACAACACCTGAGAGCTTTTTTCACACCTTGAAGTCACAGCACATGAACTGTGCTGTGAAGGCTCTAGAGACTCTTTGGGAAGGAGATCACCTTTTTGTTATGTATTTACACTGCATTCTGGGTCCCAGGCAGTGATGCTGCAGCCCTGCCACTGCAGCATATTCTCTGTGCTCAAGGCAGGCAGCTTTCACCTGAGCATCTGGGGCATGTGGTAGCTGCAATTCCCTTTGAATTGGAGTAATGTTCTTGCCCAAGGTAAAACCAGCTCCGTTAACCACCACAGCCTCTGAGGTTACTTTTTGCCATTTCAGAGGTTGTACAAGAATTGTTTTAATCTGCAGCTCTGTCTAATGGCCAAAGCAGCTGTCTAAGGGGAAGAAATGAAAGAGTTCTGAGAGCAATTGAATACTTTTCAGACTTTTCCAGTGGGTTAGCACAAGGACTTTTAGGGTTTTAATGCTTTGGGGTTTAGTTTTCAGTTTTAGATATTTTTAAATAGAAATATTTAGTGAAAGACATAGATAGCAGCATAAACTAAAGTTACAATTACAACCTATCTTAAACAGTTTTAACAAATATTTATATCTAGCATATTCAATTGAGGATTTGTACTGACATATTTCAAATATAATTCCTTTACTTATCTTAGTTAATATATTTGTAGACTAGCCACACTGATCGATCAAAGGTGTGCAAGTGCCTAAAAGGCCAGATCAGTGTCTGCTTAGACATTTGTGCCAGTCTACCATGGTCTTGTGGTTTAACCTGGCAGGCAGCTAAACACCACACAGCTGCTCACACACTCGCACCCCAGTGGGATAGGGGAGAGAATCAGAAGGGTGAAAGTGAGAAAACTTGTGGGTTGAGACAAAAACAGTTTAATAAGTAAAGCAAAAGCCACATGCACAAGCAAAGCCAAGCAAGGAATTCATTCGCTACTTCCCATCGGCAGGCAGGTGTTCAGCCATCTCCAGGAAAGCAAGGCTCCATCATGTGTAATGGTTACTTAGGAAGACAAAAACCATGACTCTGAACATCCCCCTTCCTCTTCCTTCCCCCAGCTTTATATGCTGAGCATGACATCATATGGTGTGGAATATCCCTTTGGTCAGCTGGGGTCAGCTGTGCTGGCTGTGTCCCCTCCCAACTTCTTGTGCACCCCCAACCTGCTCGCTGGTGGGGTGGGGTCAGAAGCAGAAAAGGCCTTGACTCTGTGTAAGCTCAGCAATAACTAAAACATCTGTCTTATCAACACTGTTTCCACCACAAATCCAAAACATAGCCTGATACCAACCACTATGAAGAAAATTAACTCTACCCCAGCCAAAACCAGCACACATGGATTTTCCCCGACATCTCAAGATGCCTATGTTCTTTCGTAAACCTGCCCTGGAGGGTGTAGCTCATCACTGGTCAGCACTGATTGTGCCTGAGAAAAGTCATTATAATAAGTCCTTAATCTTTTAAGTCAGCTATCTTTGCTGTTGATGTAATGTTGTAATAGACTCTGTTACGTTCAAAGATATTTAGGAGTTTCAAAACAGTGTATGGAAAAGTCAGCAACATTAATTCTTTATTTTACAACCAAGTAGAATACAAACTGCTGAATTAAAATACTGCCTGCTATTCTTCTACCACTTGTACATTTTCATAGGACTGCAGGATTAGGCAGGGCTGAAATGCAGAATTCGTAATGGCCTGGGTACTGCAGCAAGAGGTGAGACACCCCCAGAGGGGCTCAGCACCTGGCAGGAACAACAATATTCAGCATGTGGATAATGGGAAAAAAAATTCAGTCTCAGGAGTGGGATTCTCTTCTTGCCACAAGTATAAATCAAGAATAACTCTTCTGAAATCAAGAGAGGTCAATCACAGAGAGAGGAAAATCAGACTCTGATGTATCTAAATATAAACCCAACATGTACTACATTTACCAAAACCTAGCTACCATTACTTTTTACCCACCGGCAATTGTATCCAAATCTGCCACTCACCCTAATGTGTGTCATATAGAGATATGAAAGCTGATGCAAGTGAATATGCATAGTTCTGGCAATCTTCCCTAGTTTATTTTGGTACATTGCAAGACAGTCCAATATTATCCACTCCTGTATAAACTTGTCTTTTCAGCTATTTCTACAGAGGATGAAGTGTGTGCCCTTTACTGCAGTTCTACTCAAATCCATCTATCATTTTATTGACCTGCTGGGAAAAAATGTCACCTGTTTTCTAGCTCACAGATTGGGGTTCTTCACAACCAGAGAGAGACATTTCTGAAGGTTTTTTAAAAGCTGTAGATGCTTTCCCCTTTGTGTAGATGTATGATACAAATGGAAAGAAAAAAAAAAAAGACAAATAAGTGTCCCTACATGGCTTGTGTCTTGCAGAAAACAGTGACTTAGTTAACAAATCTTGAGTTCAACAATGATGAAATGCTTACTGTAGATTAAAAAAAAATACATAGAAGGAATCCAGCACAGATGGACAGCCCAACATAGAAGCTGAGCAGCATAGGATTTGCCAATCCTTTATTCTAGAGCAGCTGAGCCTGGTTTGTCCCTGGAACAAGGCACCATGTGAAAAGCTGCCCTACTCTGTATTTGCCTGGTTTGTCCATGGCCATAGATCCCTGAAGTTCAGATTCACCCCAGCTCTTTCCTGGCTGCTCCCCTCCATCCCAATTCAGCTCACACCTGCCTGGGAGAGGCTCTATGGCCAAGGACTCTCCAGGACAGTGCAGAACTTTCTTCTCATGGGAGGAAGACCCTCCTCTGTGGGTGGGAAGGAAGAGGTAGAAGTCCCATAACTCATACTGTGGCAAGGAGTTCACACTGCATCTGCAGCTCATGAAGCTCTGCCATGCAGAAGAAGTGAGTGACTGGGGGGAGTTCATGGTTTCAGGAGATTTGGACATTGTATTAACCCCAACCATCTCCTTTATTCATGCAGTGTAAGGAATATCAGTTGAATATAGAAGATAAAGCACCACTTTAATATAGGCCAGGTCATTGACAAAAGCTGACCTGATGTTGCAATTTGTGACCAATATAGACCTTCTTTCAATTGGCTCTTTGTGCTCGTTACCTGCAACACATTCAGGTGCTTGCTCCCTGTTACAAATTCTGCACTACAGATGGTTTCATGAACTGAAACCATTCCTCAGTTGCTGAAGTGTTTTCAAGTTATGAATGCCGTTTATTCGCTCAGGGTCTTCCAAGTTTGGTGAAGTATGTTAAGTTTCTTGCCTATAAGCCAGTTGGTCCTCACCTGGTTTGATAGATGGATAGAAACATATGATAGAAAAAGCAGCACACAGTTCTTTGATGTTATCAGCATTAAACCTGTACCTGTGCTTTACCAGTCATGAAATCCTTGGCCCAAATGATACGTTAGCATTTTTCATAAGATGATGGTGAAAGGAGACAGGGTATTAGTCTGAGTAAGCTATATCATCTGTCACAATTTTTTGTGTGATCATGGTCACACCATTTCATTTTTCTATGCATTTTTCCAGAGAGCAAATAAGGAAAAATAGCATATCAATACCTCCCAGAGTGGGATATTCATGTTTGTAGACTATTGAGATGTTATTGGAAAGGGACTATTTTATTCCTAAGATTGATGAATATCAAATCAAGAAAAAGCTAGATATTCAGATTATCTATACTGATCTGATTCCTCTTTATAAAGTATCTTTATAAAGTCCTGAAATTCCAGCTTCTCACATGGTATGAAAATGCAGTTCATCTCTCTAAAGCAGTGATCTTACTTTAAGCAGCAGTCCTTAAATTTTAAAGACCTTTTACACCTTTTGTTTGATGTCCTCCCATTTTCATTCCCAGTACTTGTCTTCATGCTTTTTTCTAGCAATGTCTCTCACTTCTGACAGAGAGCAGGTAGCATATGGCTGGGTGAGCAATTGTATCTCCACCCAGCAGTTCCTTGTGCAGTGGGGAAACCCAAGCTATCTTCTTACGACTGACAGAGTGAGAAACCTCAGTTCTGGGTTATGCCTCTATCACTGTCTTTGTTATGTTTGTAGTTGAAAGAAAGGTATAATTTGGAACTTAGAAATCAATGGTAATTGGTCTTTGTACAAATTCACTTTAAGTGAAAGACTCAATTTAATGTGATATCATACTGATTAGAAATCAATTTTTACCAGCAAAAAATGTTTTTAGGCATCTCACAGACTCATTCTTAAAAACCTGGACCACAACCATGTTACAGGACAGAAGCATTTGTCTCCATATACATGAAGATTCAGACCTTAAAACTTGAGAAAAATCAAGTTAAATGTTGATGCAAATGTCCAATCATTTGAAGCTCATTTAACATCTATCCTATTGTAGATTTGTAAAAACAGAACAAAAAAATGAAGGGGAATTGTGTCAAAATCTTTCCCACTACAAATAATGTACAGCTGCAACACAATAAATACACTGTGTAATCTCACTTTGAGAGGAGCAATGGCAACATCACATACATATCTTTCAAGATATAAAATGTGTAGCTGGCTGGTACACACACACCTATCCTCCCCTGCTGCACCAGTCTTTACAATTGCACAAGAAGTTAGGGAGCTGAACTTATAAACCCATCAGTTCAGACTCTGCTCTCCTTTCCATTTAGCTGGAGTACAAGCAGCAACCAAATGAATTGCTTTGAACTCTTAGATTCTTTTAGGCAGCATTATGCTTCTTCACAGCAACACTCAAATAATGCCATACTGTTGAACTGTATCTATTTGGGATCCTACTTCAAGACAATTTTCCATGTTCTCTGAGCTTCTCTAACACTCTTGGTTTGGCACCACCTTCTCTGAAATATAAAAGAAAAAACCACTTTTTCCTTTCATATTTACAAGGCACATCTTATTTTCCCTACCTCTGCTGACTCTCACTGCCAGAGATCAGTTCCTGCCTCTCTTCATCTCATCCCATCACCTTCTTTTTGTCTTTTTTTAAAAGAGCACATCCTCTCCTGTGTTGTGTCTTGCAGTTGGGTCGGGCTTTCCCAAGAAGCTCTGGAACGCTGCAGAGGGATTTCGTCACCCTCACCTAAATGTCAGTTTAAAAGTCCTGTTCCCTATGATGCCAACCAAGCTGTTGATAAAATGAGCTCAGGCCCATGCTGAGCTACTGCCTGATATTCTGGCCCAAGGTACCTCACAGCCCCGCATTCTCCTGCCTGCTCACTGGCTAGGCACAGCACCAAGCACAGAGTCTTGGATGAGCCGTCATCCACCTTGTGGTAATACAGTTAACAGTGGTCTAAATTAGCCTCAGACATCCCATTGATTTGGTGATGCTATATGATCTGTGTGAACTAGAACATATATCTATCTCCAGATGACTTCAGTATTTTTTGCCCATACCAGTATTCCTCACTCCTTCAAATCTTTTTTTCTTTAACTTACAGAATGCAGGTTAGGTCAATCTTTCTTTATACGTCTTTCAAAACCCTAAATCATGCATTTGTTTACCTTCCACTGCACTTCTACAAGCTCAGTCAGCAATGTCCTTCCTATAACACATTGCAGAATTGCAGATATTCCAAATGGAGCCTGACTAGTGATTTTCAAAGTGGCAGAGTAACTGTAGTAGTAGTAAAACACACTTGCTTGCATTTCTACTTCTTCTGCCAACATTTTCCATTCAAGACCATATATGAATCTCTGGTTTCCCAGAGCAAGACAGGAACTGGTGCATCTCTGAATGCAAAAGCAAATGGCCTAAGCCATAATGGTAGGGGTTCCTTCCCAAACATATTTCTCCAAAGGTGGCAAAAACCCCTTTCAGAGTAATTCACATGTCTAATACCCCTACAAGCAAGCTTAACACACTGAATATATCCACAGCAGTGATTTTAGGTGTTGTAAGAAGCATCAGTATTAAATCAGTAACATTCATACCCAGTTAATCAAATGAATCCAGAGCCAAAACCTCAGAGTGACTCTAAGGGCTTCCACCCTCTTTGATTTCCTATTCTTTGGATGAGATGCACGCTAAAATCTCTTTAGTAAAAATCCCTTGGAGAACTTTGCAACAACCCTTTGTTACAATACTCTGGCTCAAATCCATCTCCTACAACTATATTTCACTATCAATAGCCTCTCCTTCACAGTCTTACCCTACCATGCTGAAATATAGTCTAATATACAATGCCTAAGAACTGCTGCATTATACCTTGGAGGGGGCATCACTTTAACACTGAAGATATTGATTCCAATTTAAACTTTGTTTAAATTGATGCTTTAGGACAAAAGATAGCGCATAGAATCACTGCCAATGATCAGCACCTCTCCCCCAAGATTATATCCATTGATGGGTTACTGTTAGGATCTGTCAGAGATTACTTACTCCCCATAATTCCCAAACTTGATACAAGTAGGGGTTCTTCACAACCTATGTATATTTACATGTTGAGATGGCATGATGCCTGGCTGCTCACAAGTTGGTCAGACATAGGTTTCCAGGGAATATGAAAGCTCAGACAGGAGGCCTAGATAACATTTAAGTGCCATCACTTTTACAGGAAATCCTTTCCACTGTGACAGCTCTGCCACACTGGTGTCACATCCCTCTTTACACTTCATCATGCCTGTTCACACTTTGGTGCATTGATGAATCAATTAAAGCATTTTCTTGGCTTTTCCTCTCTCCCTTTTGCATCAATATGGGACAGTTGGCTCACAGCATGACAAACTTTCACATCTAGATTTTCAAACTTTTCCTGGAAGCTAATGGGAATATATGTTCCACATGTAAATCAACCAGTGTAGCAGGACAATAGTGGAATATTTCTCTGGTTCTATTTTGTTTTCTTGCAAAATTTACAAAATGGTGGCTCTGATCTCCCAGAACTGGTAGACTGAAAAGGAGGATCTGGTTTACTTTTTATCAGTATAGGACTTGCAACAGCTACTACTATCAAAGCTATTATGTTTGGATTGTGTGCTAAAAATACCATATTCTTGGGGTCTGACCAAAATTTGGAAATCTTAATGAATACACATTACACACTGAACCTAATTTGGGTTCCTAATGGAAATGGCTTGAATTTCAGGAATGATACATGCTCATGAATCCCATTGCAATTAGAAAGCACTACAGACACTTGACAGCTTAGAAAATATAGCTTCTTCTACTTAGATGTAGGAATATGCGTTAGAATCTACATTTAGGTACCAGTGCTTAAAAACGTTTATATCATTGATGTTACCGTGTACATTCCAGTGTAATCCGTGGGCAGCCTTTTTAATATCAAGTCTACAGAAAGCCTGATTTTCAGAAATACCAGGACATATTGGCATATCTCCTTGAAAATCAGGCCAAAAGAAAAAACAAAACCCCACATTCTAAAGGTTTTCAAAGCTGCTTAAACAGAGTAATCCCAGAGAACTCCACTTGTACTTGAAAGTTTGCCCACTTTTCAGATTGTGATATGGAACTTCCCTAAAGGTAATCAAATAGGTTTCAGACCTGCTACTCCAGTCCTGGCCTCATGCATTTTCATTGCAGAACTGATTCCAGAACTGGCAGGACATGGAAGAGGAGTCTGCTCTTACAGATTATACCTAAATATGCACATATATATATGCGCCTTTTTTTATATATATATGTACACATGCACGTCAAAAATACAGTGTGAAAATAGAAATATCTTGCATAACTATAATTGAAGAAAATCTACATCCACCCAAGTTTAGGATCATGGAGGTCCACCCAAAATTATTTAAGCCCCACCCAAAGCTTTACCAGTGTCACTCAAAGCTAACATAGCAAACTACCACTGAGACCATGACAGTACTTTTTTTAAAGTATGCAAAGTAATGCACTTTAATGACTATTTGATTGTGAATACCTTTACTAAGTAAAAAAAAGCAAACACATGTTCTTTGAAGACAGCTACATTATCCTTTAAATAAAACAATTTTCAAGCTATACCCCCCACCATATGTGAAGTATATGCCCTTCATAAAGATATAGTGTTTAATCCTACAGTTTCTTTCTTACGAAAGTTGTCCTTACTATCCACTGCTAATTTTTCTAAATAGTGTTTGCATGATGGGTCCAACCTATAACATGCATTTTTATAACATGGATTTTGATATACAGATTTTGTCCTAAGCATGATTAAAAACCATATTACCCATTAAAACTTTTCTTAACCTGTTGCAGCTGCAAAGAGACATTCTGAGCCTTTCCCACAACACTTTTTCAGGAAGGTAAGGTAAATGAAATTTGTGTCAAAGTTTCTGTAATCTTTAATTCACTGAATTAGGGATTTCCCAAATTAGAGAAGAAAGTTCCAGGAAAAGTGACATGTGAGTATTTATGTTTAAAGAGTTTTTTGATTGAAAGATATTGGAACAAATAACACAACAAAATTAGTTTTTGCTGTGATGGTGAGGTTACGGTTTCTGCTGTTGCTAGGATATACTGCCCTATCACAGCCAATCTTGATGGTGAAAACAGGTGCCTTAATTTCCCAGTGGTCCATGCTACTTCTGACTTAGGCCTCATTCTGGTTAATCATGCTGTCATTCTCACTACAGATTGCCTTTTGACATCTTCATCTGCAAAAAGATTCTACAGTCAAGCCTGACTATGGCAAGTCAATTCAGTGTTTCACTGGTGGTCAAGACTGAACTTGTGGTCGAGTTTCTTGTGGAAAAAAGCAGCTTCACTAAAGGATGAGGAATACAGTAATTGAAGAGTTATTTTGCTTGGCAGAGGCAGGCGTGGACCATGTCTGAGCAAAATGTAATTGAAGCAGTGATCACATTTGGCTCCCGGTACTGCAGTGTCAGGAGCCATTTACAGTGTTACCAGAAGAGTCAGAAGACAGAGTCTTCCTCTGCTTGTGCTTGTTTAAATAGCAAAGCAGGATAGAGCTGCTTCTGATTTACACTTGAGAACTGAAGTGTGCATTACACTTGGTATTGTCTTGTTGCACATGACAGATCCTGTTGAAGATGTGTTTAGACAGCTTTTCCTCCAAAAAATTAACTTCTCAGATTTTGCTGTGATTTCCATTACACTGTTCATCAAGTGTAATAGATTGTTCATAATGCATGATCCATTGGGATAATGGATTATCTGTATTAATTCCCTCACAAAGTTGTAATTCATGTCCGCAGCTACCTACACATTTGCCCCCTATAAGGCAGTTTCATAGTGTAGTGAGATGTAATATATACCCAATAGAGCATACCCTACAAAGAAATGGCTGCTGGCAAATTCTGCTTAAAAAGCCTTTCTGAAGATGAGTGGCAGGTGTCTGACTACAGAGGCAACATAAAAAAGCTGTGAGACCTGAACAAGGTGACTTATAACAGACTGAAAAGTGGGTATCTGTCTCAAAAATAAAATAAGTACATTATACAAGGTGAGAAATTAATTCAGTTAGAAAATTAGAGACTGTACTTTATACACAATTATATCCAAACTACATGTTTGTTTTTTTTCCCAAACATGTTATTGCTTCCACTGCCATATAAGTTTACTGTGTCTGCAAACTACATTGAATCCCTATTTCCACCAGACAATATGCGGAGGTGTCATCGAAGTTATACCAGTAGAGAAATGCAACAAAACACTATGCTGGTTGGCTATAGGTAGGAATGAACAGGAAGCATTTTAGTATTTTGAATAATTTATTGATGTTTTTGAAAAGCAGATGTACTCTTCATTAACACTGCCTCGCTGACAACTGCTGCCCTTACTACCAAGATTACTTCTGGTGCCAATCATCTGCTTTTTCCCCACAATTATAAAAGCAGACCACTTACTACAGAAAACTACGAACAAACAGTACAGCTAGCCTTGCAGAAGACTTCTCAACAATTACTATTCATTTATTAGAAAAATGCAGAAAAAATCATCTGATGCTCTCGGCACCTTCCTTGATACCCAACAGGTATCTCAACTGTGAAGGTATCAATTAAACTAATGAGGGAAAAAAAAATCCTCATTTCCAGTAAACCCAATGAACTAGACTCTGCTGTTCTTGCTTACAGTGGCTAATAGTTTCAGTAAAGGCATCTAAGTTTAAAACAAAATTTCTTACAGAGAGAGTAAGTAATACTCAACATAACCTAGTATAAGAACTTGAAGTTTCTAGAAGAGAGGATAGCCCAAAATTAATCTGACTAATGTAGTAGCTAAATGGAAGTACATATAGTTGCAGGGCACTAGAACAGGGAAGCAAGGAGTCAATTGAAAGTGTGGCTAATGAAGTAATTGAAGTTGGTTGGAATACATAACCCAAACTCAGAATGAAACCCAAATCTCAATATAAAGTTTCTGCTTTGCAAATACACAAAACGGCAAATAAAAGACACATGTTTTTAACAAAGCAGAGAGATCTGCCTGGTCAAAGAGTTTCCAGAAAGGATTTCCAGTTAATATCATTACAATTCCTCTGATAATTCCTATCATCTTACTAGTAAAGACACGACTTCCCTTTACAGCAAGGCTAAAACCAGTGTTATTCCTCATATAAAATAATTACATACACCACATATGCAGCAGTGACATACATGTACTAAACTCTGAAACCAAGTGATAAATTGCATTTCTCCAGCACCTCTGACCATCTCACCTACACTCTGCCCACTAATCCATCTTTGCCAGGACTACCTCTAACCTTCCAAACCTATCAGCTGCTTGCAGACAACCATCATTTTTTTCAGATAATAACCTGCTAAAAAAAATGTTTTCTTCCTTCCTACAAATGAGGAATTTGCCCCCAAAATGTATTGGTCTGAGGTTCAGGGCACTCTTAGAGCACTGACAAGTTTAAAGTCCAATATCTCAGAACACTTGAAGGTTAGAAATGAATACTTTATATAAATGGAGAAGAGCTACAAATTCACCCCCCTAATTGTTCAATATAGGCTTTACCAGATGTAAAAGTTTTTATTTTAGTCCTGGTAGATCATAAGATGCCAAATTTCCAAATTGCAGTGTTGTGAGGCACAGAAAGGCTCTCAGCTCACACTTAAATGTTCTAAAGTTAATTATTCAGGTTCTCTGCCTTGAAAGGCCTGTAAAACTAACTTCACAGTACTGAAGAAAGTTGGTACAAAGGAAGTAGAGAGAAGAGTGCACACATACATGATCCTTAAAAATTGCAAAATATATCTACTGCTGTGTGGCTACATGCTTTACCAGTCTGAGTTTATTCACATCAAATCAGCTCCAAGTACAGATGAAGTCCACGCAGTCTGTCACACTCTTGGATTTTTTTTTCCTTCCATGGCATAAACAAAATACATTTCTGGTAGCTGGATGCACATATAGAGAACTAGTGAAATCAAGGTCTGTGTTCTGCCTCGACAGAAGGCAGGCATTTCTCATTGTGAATTTGGCTAGGCAGCACGTCCCTCCACTGTACACAGCGATAACATCCAACCAAAACACCAATGAAGCCATCATGCCCCCCCTTCCACCTCTGCGTAATGCACTGTGATGGAAGGATATAAGACACTGTCAAGCAACGAAGTGCTTTTATGTATTCCAAAGCTCTCACACACACTTCTAAGGAAAGCCCTGTCCATCTCATTTCCCTGATCTACAGCTGGTGGGTTAGCATGATCCAGCAAATTGTGAGACCTCGGGAAGAAGCAGACCTTCCCATGCAGTGTGTGCCAGCAGGCTACTTGTCCTCCTTCCTTATTGCCCTATTGATTGCCCTCTTTCATTTACAAAGAGCACAGCACTTGGGAAGGAAGACAAATGGCCAAGAATCTGCCCTGACCCCTCCCCTCCTCCTAATGTAGCAGGAAACAGGAGCCTACGGAACATGATTTTGGGTCACTGCTGAGCATACCTGGCAAGGAAAAGCAACGGCAGTGAGCCTGTACAGTAGCTGAGGAGGGAAAGGCAAATTTGCATGTGCTGTCCCTGCTGATGCAGCTCACTTCACAAGCACCTGATGTACTTCCTCTTTACCATCTCTTACAAAACTCATGTTTTGTGCAGGTATTGCACCTCGTCCTTCTCCATCATGAGAATTGATTTTTTCTTTTTTTTTTTTAAATCCTAGTATAAACAGGGATACTGTTAAACAGAGCAAAATAATCTAGCCACTTTTGCAAGAGCTAGATAACTATCTAAATTATCTCCTCTGAATAGCTGTGTAATACTGAACTGGTAACTGCAAAAATGTGAGGATTCTTGTTTGAGAGTTTCCTTAAAGCCCTAACGTTTTCCTCCCCCTTTATGTTTTCGTTTGTGAAAAGTGAAGAAAATTAGTCTTCCTTCTCCTTAGTAATATTTCAAAATGGCTACAATGACACTTCAAAATAATTATATAATAATTATTGTCTCATTTGCATTTTAACAACAGTAATAAGAAGGTACTAATATGACATTAGTGTAATGTTGACAGGTTTCTAAAAATAATTTTAAACAACTGAAGATCAAGGAATGAGATTAATAGACTAACACTGGAGACTGGAAAGAAATACTTTTTTTATTTAAAAAGTTTCACCCTGACTGAAGTACTTCAGTTAACTTCTATGCCGATTGTTCCTGGCTTTGAAATAAATACAATTAGTAAGTATCATCTATAATAAATCAGTGTTATGTTATAATAAGTTATGATATATGGACAGTCAAAATCCTGTTTTCCAGTGAATTTCAAAGGCTGCTTCCAGCTAACTGTGTGTTTGTGACCAGAGCTGGTCAGGTGTCCATAATTAGTTTCTCCAGGAAATGTCCCATGCGTACTCTGAGGTTTTTAATACTTGGATTCCTGCAGAACAGTTTTGTTTGTTTGTTTGTTTTGGTTTTGTTTTGTTTGGTTGTTTTTTTTTTTTAACCATTTGCAAGCCACATGTTCTGAAAAGATTTGAAATCTTGATGATTTTCCAACTCAGTGATTCAGAAAGAGAGGTCATGCTTGTTAGGTGCCATCACAGATATTGTCCTCAGCTTGCTTTGTTTCAACAATCATAGATGACAAGATTGCAGTATAATAGCAGCCTCCAGATTTAGCAACTAGGCTTTGCATGGATGCAGTTCATAGCATCTTCACCCCAAGAAGTTTCCAGAAAGCCTAGGATGGCTGCTTCCCAGGTTCCCCCACACAACCACACTGCTAGGGGCAATACCCCATTGCCATTTGTACTTCTGGGCTTATGACCCCACACCTTCCATCTTCCAGGTAGACCAAAGCCCTTTGTGGTATGTAGAAAATATTAAACAACATTAAATAAAAATCATGAAAGCAAACATGAGATCCAGCCCTTAAACTGTGTATTTTGCATATATGTAAGCATCAGTTCATTCACCACTGGTGACACAATCCCTTTTAGCAGCTCCTTAAGCCACTGGGACAACAGTATAAAGGATGAAGCAATTAACACTATTCAAAGACTGAAACATTAAGAAAAAAAAAAATTAAGTGTCAGAATCAAGTTTTCTCATGACAGTATTTTAGGTCATACATGGCCAGCATGTTTGTACCATACCTATTTCTACAGAAACTAAGGGTGCAAGTTACATACAGATAAATACCTACTGCAACAATTCTATACAGTTATTTGGTTTTGCATAGAGTTAAATAAGAACTCATGTAAAACTTGGAAGAACGTGAGGGTGTTGGTCGATATGGTCACCTCCAAAAGACCTGTATGTGGAGCTGTATGTGGATGAATTCTACAGTCCTTGGTCTCTGTGAAAACAAATCTCTTCAATTTTAGTGGGAGTTACATTTCCATAGGACATACATTTCCATAAAACACTGCACACAGACCTTATTTTATTTATCTTGTAAGGGTGAGCAGTTAACAGAGCTGGGATTCACACCTTGGGATCAAAGAAGCATAGGTATTTGAAATCTGATGCTTATACTATTAAAATATCTGTTCTGGGACATGCTCTGTATGTTTTCCCACTTTCCTCTCACAGGTTACATTCTGTAATAAAAACTTTATATTCTCAAGCTTGCTGAATATCATAAATTTACCAGAAAACTCTGCTTTAAAAGAAAAAAAACTATTATAATGAACTTTGGATGACATAGATTGACTTTTAACAGCCTTTCCTGGACCTCCATGTAACAGCAGCATTAGGCTTAGCCATAGGGACAAAGATGTTTAGGTTCTAAAAAAATTAGTAAGTTCTTTTTAACAGACCTTAAACCAAACAGAAGGAAGGGAGAAGAAATCAGTGACAAATAAATATTTGTTAATTGTTTAAACAGGAATTGCTTATAATTACCTAAGTTTTAATGGTTTTCTAAAGGAAACAGAACAATTCTTAGCTAACACCTTGCTTTGTTAGAAGTGAAGAGGGTTGTAAATGCACTGTACTATTATGTGTGCCTTCCTTCATATGTTGTGATTATGTGTTCAGTAAATAGCATCCAGACTAAAAAGACCTTGTTGTGAAATCAAGCAACATTAACTCATTAAGTCAATAATTCATGGATTCTTTTATCTAAAGTGGCAACATCACACCATCAATTCACAAAACAGCCACTTCTCCGAAGTGTATGTGATGATAATAATGGATTTTCTAACAATACACTCTGAGCAAGGTCACTGCGCACAGATGCGGTGGACGCCATGATCTGACCTAGGTCAGCAAAACAAGCTTTATTATTGAACCTAATTATGAACTATCAAGATAATGGCCTAGACTAAACGGTTTCCTAGGGGATTATTTAGAAACTAGTCAGCCATTTTAGGTTCAAGTCTACTGTACAGCACTACCTTCAAAAGTAGAGCAATTGCTGCTAGTATGTACTATATATGCTAGGTACAGTACCTATACACACATACTACACATCCATTTTTAAATATCCCCGTAGTTGCCAAAGGTAACTCACATGTGAATAGCACATATCGAAATCAAACTGAACTGCATTTTTGATGAGGACAGTCTAGTCAAGTGAAAGCACAAAGAAAAAGGAGGTGTACATACATGCATGGACATCCACTAAGGGGTAATAATCCAAACTTTGCACTTGGGTTTGCTTAGGTCTAGAGACAAAAAACTTTTAATAATAGTCTTTTAATACAGTCCGATTGTAACACAATGCTAATAATTGAACAGAAATGAAGCAAAACAAGTTTGGGATACCACTGTCTGCTTTCAGACCAACCACAGTAAAACTCACGATGTTCATAATGTGTTTCAAATTTATTCCTTAAGAGAGCTCATGTAGGAAAAGTATTTCACGCTTCTTATATTTCCCTGATTAGTTAAAATTAATGCATGCTATCAAAGCTGCTTAGTGTCATTGTTACTCAGCTAAGGGTATTTTTACTTTTTTCCTCCCCCTAGAAAGATAAAGCATTTCAGTTGAGTTCACCTCTCCAGACAGAAAAGTCATTAAAATATTTTCTTCAC
Source organism: Pelecanus crispus (assembly GCF_030463565.1). Taxonomy (NCBI): domain Eukaryota; kingdom Metazoa; phylum Chordata; class Aves; order Pelecaniformes; family Pelecanidae; genus Pelecanus; species Pelecanus crispus. Next base: position 14,936,321 of record NC_134649.1, read on the forward strand.
TTGTGTGTCTCACACTGTAATTCTCAGAGGTATATAGAACTGACTCATTATTATTTTATATTTCAGCTCATGTAATTATACCCAAGTTTCAGAAAGGAATAGTTCCTTGAGATCAGAGTTCTTGTTGTGTTAGAAGTGAAGCCAACCTCTGAGTATTGCTGGCAGGGGAAGATTGATTCCCTGTATGATTCCCTCAATTATTTAAAATGATCTTGTTTTTATTTAAGGTTTTGATTCATATGGTAATTAGAGACCTATTTTAGAGATATTTGTTTTTCTAAGATCAGAGTTCTGTTGCCATGATAAACTTCTCACCTTTAATCCAGCTTCCAGTCCCAGTGAACCAGTCAACCTGTATGAATTAACATGATGTGATTGACCCTGTACCTTGCCTGTGGGTTTGTAATGAGATCCAACCCATGGGAATACACGTAGGGAAAAGGGAGGGAGTGGCTCAGCCTGCAACCTTTCCTGTAACTGGTTGGCCTGTGAACCCATATGAACTGGATCTCCCACAGAAGTTATGATTTGAAAGTAACCCTTTCAAATCACACTTGGAAAGGTTCACATAGCTCTAGTGCTAAAACACTGGGGCAATTTGCAGAAAATTTTGTATTCCTTCGCTCCATACTGACAAAGACTGAAGGGTCACAAGCTCTAGGCCAAAAGAAGTCATGAGGGAAAAGCAGTTTTTCACAAAAATCAAGATAAAAGATTGACTTAGTCATACATTGATGGAAAGAGTCTTTAGGAATAAATGTAAGAGGGAAGAAGAAGAGAGAAAGCCTACTTTTGCAGGGGCATTGCTGAAAAAGCCATCTTTAAGAAACAGAGCTTTCTCCATTTCATGTACTGAATTAGCCATGCTGCATTTATTCTGTATTACATAGACTTCTACAGCAAGGCTTCTGATTTTTTGTGTAATCATATAATAAAGTCTGGAGGCAAATTGAGAGTTGTGTTAGCAGTAGCTGCTTAGGAAAACTTTCCCAACCATGTGAGTTAAAGGATGTTTTAAAATATCTTTGAAAAATTTTGTGTGATAATTTATGCCCTCTTTCTACTAACACAATCAAGGAGAAAGAGCAGAAACTTTTTGATTAGAATTAGAGGTGCTGGTAGAAACATTGTCACAAAGTACAGTGTTAGACAGCAGAACAATATACCAGGTATACCGTGTACCAACAAAGGCACGGAAAGAATATCAAGCATTCATTTTATTTAGCTCCTAAAGGACCCCAAACCATTGTTTTAGGACGAATTCAGAAGGAAAACCAAAACCAGTTAAAAATTAACACAGGGAATTGGCACAAAAAAAAAATCCTAAGGCCCTGAAACCCCAAGAAAGAAGTTTGAAACACCAGCAAGATGTTCAACAACTGAGAACACAAAAGGGCAGAGAACCTTAGTGAGGGAAAAAAAAGTACAGTTGCACAGGGCTATGGTATAGTAAAAAAAAAATTGATGAAACCAAATCTTTCAAAAGAAGTTTTGAGAGGACAATCTATGAAAAAATACCTAAATATAAGGACTGATTGCTCCTTATCTGGAAAGAAATGAAACGATGCCATTTTACAACAGTAAAAGTCTCTCAAGTTAAAAACATCTCTCAGCTAAAAGCACATTGTTGTATTTTAATAACTCAATAAACAGAAGGAACAATCCTGTTGTAGTACAGTCCTGTTTCTTCCTTTGCAATAGCAGCTCAGATACCTTTCAATGAGAGTTTCATCAACATTGGTAAGTTTGGGACTGAAGTCTATCTAGACCTCCAACCTACAAGATTATTTTTGTACATGCTGCACATTTAGAGTTCTCATGGATCTCAGGAAAGCAGGGTCTTACCAGGTAAAGCCCATGTAGGTATCTAAATATGGTTTTAGACAACTAGTAGTAGGCAAATGCAATTTGAAGGTGAAGTTTCTCTGCAATTCAGCCTTCTGGAGCAATCCTGCTAATAGTCCCACCCCTTACCCTCTTGCTTCTTTCCCTTCGCTCCCCATCTTGCTGTGGCAGCACAAGCTGCTGCATGGCTACCCAGCAAACACCACCTGGAAATTAAGACAGCAGAAAGCCAGGGAATGGCACAGCAGGGAGCCAAAGGGTCAGTGCTTAATAAAGTTTCGGGGCACAAAAAAATGCTTTGCTTCTATAGGAAATAGAATACCCAGATTCTGCACCCTTGCTCCTGCAAGCCATCTCAATACTTCAATTATTGTTAAGACAAGATGATGACACTAATTCTTTTGCACAGTGTCCTATCTAGGTTTGGCAAGCTGTACGCTGCTTCCCTGCCACAAGCTGCAGGGAACACAGGTTCTGATTAAAACATCACAGAAATTAGCAAGAATCTTCTCATTCATTTAATTAGACTTCAGCACATGTTTGTGGAGCAACATGAAAACACTGGGTGAGGAAGGCACTTAAGTTACTGTATTGCTAATTACCATTTCAGGATTCTTTCTACAGAAAGCTTTTAAAATTCGGACAACTCAAAAAAGCATTGGGTACAGTAACTTTCTAAGATATAAGTGACAGTGTGAAACACTCAGCAGTCTTGCATAATTTGTAAGCATTTTAGTCAATGTAATTTTCTCTCTTTTGTGTGTGTGCGTGTGCGCACTGATCCGGTTTTACATACTCACACCCCTTCGGTAAGTAGAATTAGCCTTTTCCATAACCTCACGATACATATGTGCTGAATCAGGCCAATACATTGCTTCATACATAAGTGCAAGCAACAAAATCAATTGTCTGGAGCATTATCTGATGTAGTCAGCCAGTGGAAGGCACTTTACATTTTGTTTATGCCTATTCCTGTTCACTGTTGTAAAACAAAGCATCGCAAAATGGTGTTAGCTTTTCACTATAATTCTACTACACTTCTAGATTCCAGATAAGGAAGGAAATGCAGATCAGACATGATTAAAAAATTTTAAGAGGCAGAATACTTTAAAACATTAAAAACTAAGTGTTATTTAATAGAATTTCAAGGAATATAAAATCTCTGTCTGCTAGCTTATCTTGATTTCAATATTAAAAATAGAGGCATCAGGCCAATCCTTCAAGAACAGTAAAGATAAACTGCTTGACAGACTGGAATATACTTCTAACATTATGTTCTTCCCACCTTCCTATAGTCCTTAGTTGTTCCCCAGATCCTGGCTGAAATCAACTCTTTTTATCTGATTGTGATTGTAGATAAGTATCAGAATAGTAGAGTTACTAACTACAATAAGAGGATACACAGCTTTTGTGCTAATAAGCCCTTCTTTTTAAACGCTAACAGCAATTAGTCCTTTTGTGTCAATTATTGATTATGCAGACTGATAGACAAAAAACCCACACAGCCTCATTCTTCTTTCTGCTGGATTTCTAAAGAGCAAAACTGGCTTAAAGCAATTGTAAAGCAGAGTGATATTCCATCTCTGGAAATCAAGAGCAGCTTAGCTGTTTTAGAGAGCAACAGTGATGGGTTCGACTATGAGTGACAAAAGCAATTTCTGATGCATTTCTTTTTCAGCACTATTTCATGAAAATATCCACTTTTGATATCAGCTTTCTAGACCAAGTATGAAGAAGGTTCTTTCATAAAGTTAACTATGAATAATTTTAGCTCTTTCTAATTAAAGCTATTTTTTAAATTGACTTTTTGCACAGTTAATCTACAAGCACTCAATTTAAAATTTGCTTTCTAAAGAATAAACACTCACAGTTCAAAGTCTGTGCATTTAGAATCATCTTCTGACTTAATGATGAAGCATGGAGCATGACAATATCCTTAACTGCCATAATCCATGACCACATGCTTATGGAGTACGTGTCAAACTTTGGTTTATTTATAAAGCATGTAGCTTCAATAAAATGACTTTAGAGTGTCTTCTATAAAAAGATTTAAATAATAAATAACTAGTACATTGCAACAGTACAAATGCATGTTCTTTCTAAAATGTAATAATGCTCCTGTAAGTTTATAAAAAGATACTCCTTCAAAACAGCATTTGAATCTTATTAAGACATCTTACTTACATGGACACTGCTAAATTATCACTAGGTTCTTAATGCATTTAAGCTAGATATACAGAAATAGTGAAAGAGTAATTACCTAGCATAAGAGTCACCTAATTTTCACTGGTAGCAATAACATAGTCAAGAGTTACAGGAGGTATTACAAGCCTATTATTGTATTAGCTGACTCCAAGTGTTTGATAGTCCTATGGTTATTCCTTTAGGCATATTTGCATCAAAATAGGGAATCCTTGAAATCCCAGAGCAACAGAAAGGTGGAATTTAGTATCTCCAAATTTTCAGTGATTTGTTGAGGATTTGTTTTCAAGACAAATATAATGCTTTCATACACAGATTAAAAGAAAAGCACAACCTTTTCTAATTTCATGTCAAAAGCAGCAAGGCATTTAATTTTGTATGCAACTGCAGCTGCTTTTTCTTAGTTTTTATATTGCTGCACTGCTGTTTCACACAAGTGACTGTGAAGCTATTTCATGAACTACGCATTGATCTCTCTGAATTTATTACAAACATTCTGGACCTTATTATAACAGCATCCTTGAAAGACAAGCATTTTGAATGTCACAAGGAGATGTTGCTGTAATAAAGGGGAATGTAATAGGCCTTCATGCACAGTATTTGAGAGCCAGAAAATTTTCAAAGAGAATAAGGTAAGTAAGTCCTTATAAGGAAGGTAGATCCTATACATATTGCAGTTTGAAGATTTCTTGATACAGCACATTAAATCCATAGAAGAATTCTATTTTCAGACATACACATGAACATACTAGCCTGTATCATATTCATGCTTTGGAGAGAGTACACAATTTGCCAAGAAAATTAATATGATTTTGTTACTGTTTTCCCTCCACAAAGATGAGTATGGAGTATGAACATAATATACACCAAAACTGATGGGAGCATTAACTTCCTGTGAATGTATTGCAAATTTTGTACAAATTGATCATAATTTAGATTTCAGGGGGTAATTGTTTGATACTTCTGCTGCTAGACCTATTTTGGACCTCTAAATACAATCTTTTGTGCCTAAAATGCCCAAGTGCTCTAGCCAGCATCTGGGCCCATATCACAAGTATTCATGCAAAGGAATTGCAACTATAAGAGCTAAACATCTATTCAGCTAACACATAAGTGTCTTCAAGGTTATGAGTATTTGACAAAAGCCTTGCAATGTATTTCGGTAAGTGCCTATTAGCACATTCATTTATGAAGTTTGAATATTTAGTATTGGGTTATTCATATCTGCATTTAGAAACCAAGTAATGTATTTACATGAATCTGCCTTATCTAATTAATGCTTTGTTTTGCTAGGGTTTCTTCAGCTTAAAAATGCCTTCCCTGTTGCTTTGCTTTCCATAAGCACTGTTGATTCCATTACTGAAATCTCTACCCAACCATTAGGTTACTTTTTGTAAGTGCATGCATTGCTTTTGAAAGCTGTTGAACTTCCAGATTTATGACACTGAAAGTCTAAGCCATTGATCCACCACACAAATACATTATGGAGAACACTTGCAGTATACAGTAGCTGCTTTACTGAAGAGCTATATCAACATGCTTCAGCCCTGACCTGGTGCCTATCTCTAGAAGGGAGAAAAGTCTTCTTAGGACATTGAACTTCTCAGTCAGAACTGGAAAATGTACAAATGCTATATATTGCTATGGTGTTGTTGACATTACCGAAAGCATAGCATACTTCTGTCCATACCAGTCCTCTGACTTCAAGTCTATGATCTATGCAAGAGAAGTTCTGCACCTCTTCTGAACTTCACTACAAGCTTTACAGCCTTTATAAAACAACTAGCTGCCTAAGCATCATTTAAATGACTAAAATGCCATACAAGCCTATTGCTCAGGACTTCTAGAATTCAGAATAAGGGGATCTATAAAGTTTATTTAAAAAAACCCACCTCTATAAAAGCCTTATTTACAGGGTTTCTTAAGGAAATCTTTGTGATTATGCCATCTAGCTGGTCCTGCAATTTAAAAAAAAAAAAAGGCCAATTTCAACAAAAACTGATAGGGCAGTAGAAATCTCAAAAATATTAAGTTACTAGCAATTCTGTGAAAGCCAGTCAGCAGATAGAGGAGAGAAAACTGTATTAGTGCTCCACGCTGAAGAGGAGGCATTCAATATCCTGTTCTTATTTCTATTCTGAGAATCAGCAGCCACTTGGCTAATGCCCATATATACCCACTGGCTTTTTAAATCAATGTGTACGCATACAATTCTGAATCAGACAACAACAGCTTTCAAAGGCCAAACAGGGAGAGAAAGCTGGGACTGTGGGAATACCCAGTGTTGGTATATGGACGGGACCAAACTTCAAAAGAAACTAGTCTTCATTGTTTTCACCACTGATAGAAAAGCAGTTCTTGCTTCCTTACAGAACAACTTAATTTCTCAACAATTAAACAATACCTCATGTATGTTAATGCTTCTTCATAGCTCACAGACTTGGGTTTCTGAACATGAAGTATCGGTGCAAAATAAGTCTTAAACTGGGGGTCTGGTACCTAGTTTTTAGATGATGTGCAGATAGAAAGGAATGTACTTATGTGACTGACTTAAACTGGTAACTTGTGGGTTCACTTTTAAGATGATAGAGAACAGTTTAAGAAACTACAGATGATGTTCACACTTTTTCTACATTGTAAGTAATTTGAAAGCATACGTCATTTAATAAACAAAACAAACACCACACTTAGGCATGCACAACTGAGCCTGAAAATAAAAATTGTGATAGCAAGAGTCACTGAACACTAAGAAGGTTGGATGGTTAATTTTCAGTATTGAAAAAATGAAATAGTTCAAAGAAACTTTAGATTATTCCACCGTTTTTCTTCTATTTATCTGCATTAGACATGGTTGTCTCACAAGCACAAGTCAATCAAATAAAATAATTCTTGCTGAACAATGAGTTCTATGCACCCAGTGAAGTCCTGTTTCCTTTCGCTTCGCTGCTCCACTTTAGAGGTCTCTTAAGTAACATGTTCAAAACGGAGTCTAGTGTTCAGTATAGGACCATGTCAGCTCCTCACTAGCCACAAAGTGCATTGTTCTGGTCCTTCTATGTTGTTTGTCTGTATTACAAGCTTCCCTTAGGGCCTAAGAAACCAACTGAACTAACTCCAGAGGTCAATCATAGTTGAAACACTTATACCTTTCTTCATATTACAATTATTTTTTTCCCCCAGAAAAAAAGCACATTAGTAGCAATATTCCATTGGATTTAAAGGAAATGTTGGAAAAAGTTGATTATATGTAGAACACAGCCTCATATACCATATTTATGGCATAGCATAATATTAGTTGTATGAAATTGGAGAAAAATCTAACCTCAAGTGGAGCTGAACTAAGTTTAGATGAAAAACATTTCACTACAGAACACCACCAGCACAGATTTCCTGGAACCTGAACTTCACTTCCTAATGCCTTTAATCAACACTTTAGTATTATTCTGACAGTGAAATTCTCAAAACAGCAGCAGTGTACCCAGCCCATTATTAAGAAGCCTGGTTAGATCTTGGCATTTGATGCAGCCAGGGCGTGAAGACTACATGTGCAAGATATATACATTCAAAACACTAGACCTTAAAATGTGGTAGTCCTTTTGTTGAAGATACACCACATACAGTCAAGTAGCGTAAACAAGCTTTTAAATAATGCACTATTGAGTCAACTCTGAAATCACACCATTTCTGGAAACAGATGCTGAATGGGATTGCCTGAAACAAGTACTAATCCTTCAAGGACAACAAACAAGTATGATGGCTCTTGAAAAGCTTGATGTCAGAAGTAATGACATAATATAGGACAATATAGATAAGTCAGTCTTGGCTGACCCCACTGTCACTTTTCAGTGACATTTTTACTGCTCAGATGAACAGTAATCTGAAATGCAAGTTAGCTGAGCAGCAAACATTCATTAACTGAAATATGAAGGGTTCCAAACAGATCCTAAAACATATGGAGAAAATAAGATACAACTCATATTTTACCTAATACATAATGGTTCTTGGAGGATGCTTGCCTGTCAAACTTATTTTTATTCAGCTGTAAGTCAGTGTTCAGAAAGGTACATAGTCATATCTAAAGGAAAGACTCCCTCCCAAGCATAAGTACTCCAGCATACACTATCTAAGCAAAAGGTATTGTACATGTATTCCGTAACAGAACAAACTATACTTAGTTGAATATACCTTGGGGGTAGGAATGACACTTGTCAAGCAACTTGCTTGAAAACTCACATCAGGCTTTTTTGTTGGCAGTGTCAGCTACATTTGATATAGTGAAATAATTTCTGCTGGTGCAGGGTTGTCTTGATGTTCCACAATAGCTGTGTTTGCTTGCATAAGCATATCCTGCACGAAGAGACTATAGCCAAGAAATTACTCTAAGTCAAAGATACAAGAGAAAAGCAGAAACTTTACTCCTAAAATATTCAGCTTCTCCAAAGAAATACACAACTGAGAAAAAGGCATGTACCTCCATCCTTCTATTCTGGCAAATCAAGTTAGGAAGGGCTTGGACAAAGGATGAGATAGAGATATGAGGCATATTTCTCATCATCTGGGAAGGGAATCAAACCAAAAAACTTAACTGCAGATGGATTTTTCAATACAGGTACAATTTACCAGTGTGTTCAGGAAAATGTAAAGTACAAGCAGATGACTGCTAAGAGCAGATTTACAATAATTAAGTAAGAATATTCATATGGCAAATTTTAGAAGAGAAATGTCATGGGATATCTGTTTCTCAGGATAGTGGTTCTTCAAGAAGAGGAAAACTTAAAACTTCAGAGAATGAAAGCCTTTTTTTTAGCCGCAAAACTCCTGATTGCATATCAAACATTTAAATGGTATTTAACAAAAATTTATTTGCAGTGAATTCTTGTATTATTTTCATGTCCTACCTCTTGGAAGCTGGTCAGAAAGAGGCAAGATAACATTTAAATTAAATTTGCCACTTGAAAGAGTTGTGTAGAAACATTTAGGAAGAAATATGTATCTGTTATTTAATATTAGATAGGAATACACTAACAATTTCCTGTAAACTCAGCAATTACAATGAGTAACCACTATTGTGGGAAACAGATAAATATATAGCCAGGATTAGATGATTCTTAGATTGGGGATTTTTTTTTTCTTGTGAACTTTTTTAAATACCTGGAATTAGTTTCTTTTTTCATTTAATGCAAGTGTTCTCTCTTGGTTTATGCAATTGGTTTACTAAAGAAAAATAGTAGCTTCTATATAATGTAATTTAGGATAAATTTGAAATGTTGAAATATGCTTTTCTGTTGTACAAGTCATCTTAATCAAGGTTTACCACTAATATATTGACAATAACAATGTCTGAAATGTTTTCCTGGAATGAAAGAGAAAAATTCTCATCTTGATAATGTATCATATGACAAAAAAAGATTTAATTGCACTACCATTTCTGACCATTACAGTTGTTGTAGTGACTTCTGGAGAAAGTCTTCTACATTCATCAGCTTTCTAGAGGCCCTAGTTCCTGATCTCAGTAATGATTACTGTCCTGTTGCTGTGAGAAGGCTGATTAAGGAGTGTTACGGAGCTCACCTGGAAGTGTTAGGGCTCCTTCTCTGTCCTGCCAGCACATGTAGAGTCACTTGCATGCTCTGAGGTTATAAGCACATGCTTTCAGAAAGCCTTGTTCAACTTTTCAAATTGGTACAATTTATAAAAGTAAGTTTCTACTCAAGGGCAGAAGAGGCACTGGGTAGCTGTCTAGCAAATGAGAGCTAAGCTCAATCTTCTGAGCAACTTTTTTTCCTTAAGAATTAATTAACTTAAAACATTGTTCCTGCAGCCAAAGCTTGATACACTGATGCAGAAAGATTAATACAGCTAAGCATCACAGAGATGAAGAATTTCCTTCTAATTAAAACTTTCTGGCAAGGTAACTGAATTGCCCTCATATTAAAGATTAATGCTTTTGATAGGTTTGATGGCTCAATATCCCCTGTAAATCATAACAGAAAGATGCTTAAAGAATTGATTCAGGCTTATTAATTGCAAAAATAAATAAATATCACAGCATCTCCAGCAACTATGAAAAGCTGGCTACTAATCATTGGTAAGTTAAATTTTTTTAATACACTGCATTAGTGGAGTAACTAAAGCATTGCTGCCTCAAGGCTGCATTTTGCATCTTCCCCTTACATGTTAGACAAACACTCACTGACCCATGTGGCATTATGGAAATGCTGTGTTTACAAGAATAAGCTTCTTCTTTCCCGTCGGCAGGCCTGCAGCTGGGCATTAACCTGTCCTTACCCAGCACAGCTCTAAGAGGGTATATGCCAACTAGAAAATCAGCTTCCAGCTGGTGGGTGGTGACACAGAACCTCTTCAAGGCAAAGTCCCGAGGATTTCTTTCTGCTCTCATTCCAGACTCTACTCCCTGCTTATTTCTTTTGCATTTATGGACTTTTCTGCCACTTAACCAATAAAAGCAAACCCTTACTCCACATAAAGACCTCTTCATTTGAATGTGAACAATGTAATTGATTTAAACATGAATTCAGGCATTTTAGTTTTATATACTTCTCTGCCAGAAGCCCCATATTAGAAGTGCTTGAATTTGTGTTTATGTTGAGTTTTCAACAATATTGACCTTGAACTCTAAGGGACTGTTGACTGGAAAAATATTACACACTTTACAGATTCTTTTTTAATTGTTCAAGAGATGAATGACAAATTAGCTGAAGATCTGAGCAGAATAAAATTCAAGCTAGAACTTGTTTAAAATACTATATTGGTCCTTCCTAATTTCCTGCCTTTGGACAGACTTAGTTTGAGAAAGAACAGGAAGTGTAGAGGTATCATCTACCTAGGCATATTTCCAATTCACACTCATTAAGAAAATTCCTAGAATTCAAACCAAATTCAACAAAACAAGTGGAAGCTTTGTCCTCCTGAGGCGGGTGGTATAGAACACTTCCAGTCTTTCTTTTGTGAGTGCCACTGGCTAACAGTTTTTAGAAATTGAAATTTAACAGGAAAAGTGTTGGTATTCCCTCATACCTCTAATATTTATTAAGTCTGCTGATGGAAAACTTATAGAAGCAATGCCAGAAATACAATAAAAGCAGTCCATATTTCATTATGCAAACACTGCCTGGCGGTATAATTTTTTTAACCAACCTGCTTTCGGTTTATTCAGGCTCAATTTAGTATTCACTTTCATTTTCTATTCCAGTGTGCTGTATGCTTGTAATCTTTTATATTTAGTAGGCATTAGAGGTAAAATAGAGAAAAATTTAATTATGTATGCTAAAGAACAGTGCAGGAGGCATTGCAAAGTTCATTTTCTCCTGCAGGATTTGGAGAAGCAATAGTAGCTTATATGTATCAAGTCAAATTCTGATTCCATGACTCATTAGGAAACTAAAGTTGATTGCATGTACAAGAACTAGCCCATCATTTTTACTTATAGAAAACCTTACTAGTTTTTGTTACTGTTTCTCCAGTTAAATAAACACAAAATCTTTTTTTTTTTTCTGAAGAACTAGTTTCTTTATTTTAAGACTAATCAGTAATACGGAAGATAGGAAGTATTTTTGCAGTCAAGTTTCTGGTCTGTTTTTAAGAGACCTGGGGGACTGAGATAAAGGAAACCAATGGAAGTCTTCAAAGTTGAACCCAGTAACAGGCACTGATATTTATTTGTACTGTTATTCAAGCACTCCACGTTCACAACCATTTCCACATCAGCTATTATAAGCTTGAATTTGAAGGCTGTCTGTATTTAATTGCAGAAGGAACAATAACCTATAGCCTGATCCAATACAGGTGACATTTGCCCTGTTCACTAGGGAGCATCTCTTTAGTGTTTGAAGGAGCAACTGCATACTGCACTAATTTAATGGTTGCTTTGGAATAAATGTGCAGATAGAGTTATGTACACCCTGGTGCAGGAAAGAAAAAAATCAAGAGGGGTTACCACTAACCACTGAGTACAGGGAATAACACAAGCATCTGTGTCATTGTAAAGCCAGTGTGAATGGGTCCAGTTCCCCAAAAGCTGTGCTATAATGCTGTCTCTGCAAACAGCTCAAGGTCTTAAATATGTAAGCACAAAACCCCACCTGCTTTAACATCTCAATTTTCATCTGAAAAGAGAGACTCCAGATAGCTTTAGAGTGAATGTTTTCTTATGTTTTGTCTCAAATACAGATGGGGTTCAGCACAGCCCACTTTGATAACAAAACCCAACCCAATCTTGTTTTTCTTTATTTTTTTTTTTTTAAATTTCAATACTTGCTTTCACATACATGCATCCCCAGGCACTTCAAGGGTACTGGAGCAACAGGCTACATAATTTGACTTAAAGTGAGTTAAAAACTGCTGGAAGAATCCAGAGTACTGCCTTCACTTTTGAAGTTCAGGAATACTTTCTCTAGCTTTTCAAATTTATAGCAGGCTTACCACAGCCCTTGAGGATTCAGATTCTACACGCACTGAAATGACTGAAAAAGACTGTTTCCTCAGTGGTGACTGTGTACACTTAACATTGTGGCAAACACTACCCCAAGAGTCCACCTTGCAGGATAGTTCTTATTCTAATAAGAATTTCATCACCATATTCCATATTTTAAAACTGAATTTTTCCTGTTTCAGGTGTGATCATACCACTATTACAGAACACACCTGAAAGCGCATTAAAAGTCAATGGAGTAACTTCTACTGAATTCACTGGGCTTTGAAATCAATTTCTTCACGTTGATTTCAAATGGAGCTGAAAAAGGACTTGTGTGCGCTTATGAAGTTGGAACTGAGGAAAAAATACTGCATTTCCCCTTATTATGATAAATAAGCTCAATAAAAATGAAAACTGCATCATTTTTGCAGCCAATAGCTCAGACACGATAGTATCAGCAGAGATTTACTTATTTGAAATTGAGGTCAACAATGAACACATTTAGATGCCTGAAATTCTATGTCCCAAACAAATACATGCAAAGAAGAAATGAACTTTGTTCATCTTTCATCAGTACAGTATTTGAATTCATTGCAAGAGTTGCAGATTATGATTATGAAGCAAGGCTTCTTGAGAACAAATTTGGTAGGGCCCTGCAGTGTGGGGGGTGTTTTCTCCTTGTAAAATTCTCTCTCCTGGGAGATGTTACATGGATACACAGCATCCACTGAGAAGCAGGGAGATCATTGGATCCAGCAACATACAAGGTACCAGGTCTGCCCGTGCACCTGTCTAAACTTTTTGCTTCTCTCACAGCATATTCTTAAGCAATAGCAGCCCTACAGGATCTCTTACTTGGGCTGGTCCTTCTTGGGTTCAGACGCCTCTGTTTTCTAGACATTGCCACCCTTGCCTCTTTACAAACCCTCTCTTTACAGTGGGGTATCATTGTCTGAAACTACCAAATTAAAAAAAGGGACTATATAAACACTGCATTTCCTGATTGAGAGATGTTTGTCACTGTCAAGGAAGATTATAAAAACAGATGAAGGAGCCATACCTTGAAAAAAGAAGATATTTTAACTAATCTTATCTGTCTTATAGTAATGTGATCATTAAAGATTGAAAGAGGAATATTCCTTGCTTAGTTCTTTGAATCATGCAGACAATATCCCTGGCCTACCCACGAGGCTGGAGATTATGACAGGGATGATATGAGCTCAGCTAGGGTGCAGAGCTCAAACAGCAGGCACTATGGAGAGCATTCCCCATTATGCTGGCTTTCCAGGGACAGAAAGGTTTTTGGAGAAGTGAAACAGTTCTGTTAGCAACTAGGCACATTTCGCAAGAGCCCAGGAAAGGTAGAAAAGCACAGTTTTAATTTTAACAAAGTGAAACAACCAAGGCATCTCAAATTTCTTTATAATTCACAATTAGGACATTAAACAAAAAATATTTTCAGCAAAGTGTTCTCAACTGGTTGTAGGAACAGCATCTGTCAAACTGTAGACTCAAATAACCAGTACCCCTAGAAACAGAGAGAACCGTCCCCCTCCCAATATTTTAGCACACTAAGAACTGAAAAAAATCACAAAAGTTAGCATTGCTGCCTTTTATAGAAATACCATAGAATGGTAAAGATTCGAGTGAATCTAATATACAGGGCTGACAATCTGTTTTCTTTTAAGTAGGCTATTCAGTCTGTAAGAATAAACCCCAGAAACTATATTCTTTTGTGACAGAAGGATTATTATTGTTTCATCTTTATTTCTTTCTAGGAAGAGGCAATTCATCTACAGCCAAAATTAAAGTAGTAAGGAAAAGCGGTCTGTGCCTAAAGTAGTAAGCTAAGTAAGGCAAACAGTAATCCTTACAATAAAAGTGAACTTTCACAGGCTGTAGACATGAAAGCCTTCAATGTCTTCAGTCAGACAAAACCCTAAAGACAAGTGGCTATAATCCTATGGGGAAGTTGGAGAGCTCTGGGGAAGCTCCCAGCTTTGTCGACTGATAGACCAGAGCTCTGGGGAAGAATCACTCTCCTCAGACAAGAAACTGGACCTGAGGGAATTAGCAAGATTCTACAAAGGCAGAAACTTCTGTAGGCAGCTATCAAAAATTGAGTGTGTACACATGAGCATGCATAACACAAAGTTTAGTCTGTAAAAGGGACTCATTAAAAAATACTATTAGCCAAATCCTTGAAATAGGATCTTAGATGCTTAAAAAAACCTTTCCCTGGAATTCTCTTTCCTGTTTTCCTCAGAAGCATGTTTTTCTTTAGAAACAATTAATTCAAGATTACTTCCTCTAGTTTCTAAAATGTTATACCAAAGTTTCCTCAGAATAAAGAGCATTATAGATTGAAATCTTCCGTGTCTTCCAATTATGGTGTCCCCTGCCCCCTGCTTATTTCTATGCTTTGCCAGCATTCAATTACACAAAGTGTAAGGTTTATTTACCCATTTAAAAACTGTTCAATAGTTATGCTTGCATAGCACTGTCTCCCCAGTGATGGAGAACAATTCAGAGGCAGACAGTATCAGGGTTCACCAACTCCCTGGATCTGCTCCATGAATATTTCTAGTAAGGTACAGCTCAGTTGTTAGAAAACAATAGTCAACATTTATGTTCAGGCAGACTCATTTCACTGATTATAAAGCAGGTTTCATCTGGATTGAACACGGATTAAGAAATTCTGATTATTAGCTAGTAATAGGTACACAGGGTCAAAATGCAACAAGGCAAATTCATGGAAGGAAAATCCATGGAGAACTACTGAATAGAAAAGGTATCACATCAGCCTCTCTCAGCTACAAGTCACAGCAGCATAGATTAATTTGGTGAAGTATCACTATGTACTTGCCCTATTCTGGTACTATTTCTTTTGGTTCCTCTTAGAAGCCAGAAAATAGACTCAGAATGACCTCAAGGCCATCTTAGTATGGCCATTCTTGCATTCACCATGTCTCAGTTAATCTAAATTAAATACACAAAAAAATAGTATGTTCTTTTCTTCCAAATTACAAAGAACCATTTCTTCAGCACCTATTTATGCAAATTAATCACTTTTGCTGCTAAAGCACTAACAAGCTCTTTGGTATTATTAACATGACTACTACCTAAGGTGAATAATTGTGGAATTGGGCCATCTGCCAGCTGAGAAATTCTGTCACTTTTACTGAATATTACTTTACTTTGCAAGTTGACCTGTAATGAGATTCTGATGGGGATAGATAGAAGCTTTTCAGCCAGCATAATTCAATGATGAAAAATGATGGGTATGAAATTACATTTCCTTCATATCATTCTCCTACTCCTTCTATTGCATCTCCATAACTTTTTTTTTTTAAGCTATAGCTAAGAATTATATTACAACTTAGGGTAATATCAAGCATAAAAAATTGACCATCCGAACAGTAAGACTTGCGCCACTCAGGAAGATTGCCCTCCAAGCTTTACTAAAATGCATTTTATGAAAGGGTGTTGTGTTCCATTGCCTGGAGTTTCACACAACTCCCTTAACATACCCAAAGTCCTCCTTGCCACCACTGCCCAGTGCACAAAGAGTAGAAGCACACACAGTGAAACTCTTTTCAGAGCAGAGCATGTGTTGGCTGCTGCCCACTCTGTTTCTGCTCAAGGTCTGGTGGATCTTGATGAACTCTAGTAACTGACACAGATCAGGACGAGCAATATTAGATCAGCTTAGCATGTGCTTCATGTTAGCAAGGAGTCATCTGAATAAGCAGCCTGACACTACCATCTCACTTGCTTTCCTAAGGCACAGCTGACTCAAAAGCCAGCTACATATTTATTGGCAAGGTGGTTTAAAACTGTGGAAGGAGATTAATTTTCAGTCCTACCACAATGTTAAGTAATGCAGGGGAGAAATGTGATTATCAGCAGGAGGCCAAATTCATTTTCTTCTAACCAGTACCAAGCTACAGAAGAAGTTGGCTTTGAAATGAACTGAGGTGAAAATGCTTGGCAGGTAATTTATTTCCAGTTCTTTTTCAAAGCTTAAAATAATTACACATACAAATCAGAAAATTTTATTTCCATAGATCTGAAAACCACAAATTCTATCCTTTTTTTCCTCACATGAAAAGAAAAGAGATGCACCATAGACTATAACATACAGCAGGAGAAGACCCATCAGTTCTCAGAAAGTCCCTGCCACAATTAGTTGCTTTTGCTGTTTTGCTGGAGTAGTCGCCTGGGCACCCTTTTTCCCAGGCAGTGTTCTCACTACTAGAAGCTGACTAGCATAAGGAGCCATATACCTTTCTCCTTAGAAGTAAGATTCTAAAAAAACGCAATAAGAACAAGTGCAAGAAATGAATGTAGCTGGTAAGAAGAAACAGGCAAGATGTTATGGAAACGGATTTACCCAGGTACAATTTTCTGGAAATATGAATACAGGCAATAGGTCAGTGAGCATTTCCATTAATAATTGTGCAAGCAACAGCTACAACTCCCTGGTTGCCAACTGGGTCATTTTTAGCTTTTTGCTTCAAAGTGAGGTCTCCAGAAAAACCAGAGTATGACAGCAGTGTGGCCTTTTGTAGGAGGGGAAAAACATAATGAAGTTTTGGGGAAAAGGCCAATTTTTTTTTTTTTTTTTTTTAAAGCATAGATAGATCATCTTGGGTCCCTTGGTTATTTCAGGATAGTTCCCATATTCCATTCTTTGTCCAAAAGGAACATGTTTGGGCCGGCTGCCTTTATGTCTGTTCCTCCTCAGCTCTACCAAAAGTTAGTTTTGTGCTGCAAGCAATTGACCACAGAGGAATAGGCTATCAAATAATTGATTTCTCAGAGCTTGTGTGGCCTCAAACAGGTTTAGAGAGTGCTGAAGCAAGACATAGTTTAAGGCTGTCCCTAATTCTGCAGCTCAAGTCGAGAGGCAGCTTTATGGGCATTTACAAATGTATGGCTCCACAAGCAGCCAAATATGTGGGGACTCATAGTTGAGACCTTGAAGAACATATTTGATACCATCATTCTCCACGTGTGTTGGACACAGTTTGCAGCACAACTTTTGTTGTCTGGGCATTTTCTACTTCCTTTCAAAACTGAATAGACAGCAGGATTTCCCTAAAACCTCATTCCTTTGAAAAATAAAGTCTGATTTTTCAAAACACTAGTACAAAACACATTATCCTTCTGTCTCTGAGACCTATGAATTCTGTGACTGATTTTCATTGTCTCCAGGAAAACATGACAGAGTCAGTTCTAAGAATTTCTCAACAAAAGAAAAAAAAAGAGATTTCCTGACAGAACAGCTATTTTAAAATTTGCCAGCTGGTTTAGTAAAGTCCTTCAAAGTGTTCAGTTAAGCAGTCTGTGACTCAGTTTTCTTAAAAAAAACACAAACAAACAAACCAAAACAAACCACAAATCAACTTCCTCCCCCCCCAAAAAACCCCAACCCCCAAAAACCCACACTACTAACACAATGCTGTAAGTTTTATTACACTTGCTAGCAATACTGTTAGAGGATGCTCTGACAGTTCTGGCACCAATGACCTAAAGGTACATTAGCTCTTAAGTTTGTCTTTAGTATTCTGCACAGCAAAGGAATGCTAAATATTCACCTAAGGAAGCATTTCTGTGTCTATTGCTCAGAGGCATTTCAGAGTACCTATCTCAGCATCTCTAGGCTCTTTTTCAGCTATTAATGATTTCAGCAAAACATGAAAAAATCTGCAAGAGCTCAAGGCTCTTGTGATTGATAGAAATTTTGTTAATGTACAAATTAACTATACATGTGGTTTTTAAATTCAATTTAAGCCTGAAAATCTAACCTTGGGGGTTTGAAATAATGGGACATTAACTTCACTGCCTTCTACAAACTACCATGAAACATAAGTAAATGACAAAGATGAATAAAATCAGAATGATAAATGTTTTATAGTTGGTATTTTTTTTAAATAATGTTATTGCCATTGAAAACCTAAGTGAAATGAATTCGGTCATTTCAGCTTAGTCCCTGGTGGACAATAGTCCACATTTCAAAAGCATCACACATAATTTGGTAAAATTGGCAGCTTCAGCTCAGATGTGGCTTAGGGCTGAGTAAGCATGCAATTCCCCTAGTGGGAGTGCCCCTTTCCTTCAGGGTTAAGGTCAATGGCTAGTCACTGTGGGGTAGAAAGGCTGATATTGTCTGCTTGTATTCATCTCAACTACATACACAGAATTTCAGCTTCTGGTGACGCACAGCCTTCCAGTGCCGGCAAATATATTATACTCTTCCCTTAAGTATACATGCACCTTCACTCTCTTCTACCTTCCCAGATAAAACACACACCTTCCCTTTCCAGGACAGACAGCCCCTCAGTCAGTTTTATAATCCTTGTCTTCCCCCTCCTCCCTTTCCCGTTCTACAGTCATATTTCACCTTATACTAGATTTAAAAGATTGCCCATTCTTGACCCAGAATACAGCTGGGCAATATACTAGTTTAATGGCAGGAAAACAGGGGCATCAATGGAAATTATAGAAAATCAAATTGAACAGATGTCAGGAAGCACATCAGGCATTGTAAATGTGAGGGATGCCCATCAGACAAGGTTATGGAGGTGAAAAAACAGAACACGTGAAAAAAGCAGAGCAAGAACAAGAAAACCAGCCCTCCCCCCAGCTGCCAGTGACATGCTTTAACTGATGCATTGGGAAGGTTATTCTGTGCCACCCTTCAAAATGACAATGAAATCTACTGCATTATGTGATTATAAAAATAAGACAAACAAATGTTACAATAACATACTGACATTACAAAATATAGTTTTGAAAAAACCTTAGTCTCATTAAAAGTTAATGGAGATTTATGTCCAGTCCTGAAAGTATTAAGACATCTTAGACTTCACAGGAATTTTCTGCTGATTGTAACCAACAGAAGGCCAGGGGTTTTTTAAAGGTATGCAGATATTTAACACAGTAAAATGTACCCAGTGGGATTTTTAAAAGACCCTAGTCATCTAATTCCCATTAGTGACAGAGTTTTGAAAAGCCCACTGTCATCCCATCAGCATTCTCAGCATTTAAATAACTTTACAGACCTGGCTCAGATTGGAGATTTTTCTGCCTTTATGGCTACATTAAAAAAATAGAACTACAGGGAAAATAGCAGAATCAGTTTCAAACACTAGCAGGACACATGAACTTCTGCTTTCCTTCAGATCAGGTAACTCCATTCATTGAAATGGTATCACACTAGGACAAGTTTTGCTTTCCTTTATCCTACCAAGTCAAATTTAAACTAGAACAGTAGTCAGTTTAGGTCTTAAGAAAGAACAAGTAAACCTTGCTCTATCTTTTGAGATAACAGATGTCTCGCAGAAAGCAGTGTTTAATTCACAAGGTACCTTTTTTCCTAAGGTTGCCAAATCATATATTATTGTATAGAACTTTCTGTTAATACTTTTCATGGTTTTTAAAAGAGTATGCAATGCACATAAGAATATTTTGTTCAGTCTGTGTCAAGAACTGTGTTAATACACATATATGACAGACAAATTATTTAAGAGTTGTTTTAACAAGAAACAATATCTTGGCCAAGCAGCTTTTAAAAGATTCTTCTGTTTGTTCAGATATTTACTTATTTTAAAAAAAAAAAAATTGTAAGGTTTTCCTACTTTGTGCTGGCTATTAAAACCTGAACAAGCTGTTCCCTTAACAGCGGGCCATCAGGGAATAGAAGAGCCAGCATGCCACCGCACACATGAGCCGCAGGGTGCCCAGCTGGAAGGTAGGTAGACACTCAGGACTGATGGCCCTGGTGAGTTGAGGTCAAGCAGGGCCAGAGCATCCCTCTGCCTACACAGGTCAGGGCTGTCTAAATAGATTTAAAAAATCATATTTATTTTAGACTATAAATTTGTACCTGGAATCCATGGCATGCAACTACCTGTTGCCTGCAATGAAGCTCAGGCACAAGAGTTTAGAAGGGTCCTGTGGCACTGGGCACAGAATAAGACAGACCATTTGAAAGCAATATTGCTTATCAACATGTGCTTAAAAACACACAAATCATGCTTCCGCCTGGAAAGTTATTGCCTGTTATCATCAGCCACTCCAATATTACTATTGCTGAAAAGGACTGCGGGAGGCATTTAGGTTCTTCACATATTGAGCAGCATATATGGGTACATGCTCCTCACCCACTGCATATAGTCAGCTGCCCTTGTCCATGACTCAGCCAGTTTTAACCAAGACAACAGTTCAACAAAATATGTACTTAGCTAGTTTCAGATGTTTCAGAGTAATAAGAGAAAGAAAATTAAAGGAAAAGGAAAAATAATGCAACAAAACTTGGCCAGCAGGCTCTGAAGTCAAGAGTTTCAAGCTTTTTATTTAAAACCAAAATGTTTTGAAATTACTAATAGAAGTTTCCCTTAACTGAAGATGTACATTCAAGTAGTGTGCAACTCAGACCTCAGTAGGAAGTGATGGTGCAGTGAATATCAGGGTTTAAGTGCACTAAGTTATGTCAGAACATTTCCCTTTCTACCTGCTTACTGCCAACACTAGCTTCTTGCTAGAAATGAGACTTGCCAAAACCAGCATGCCTGACAGATCTTGTCTCAGAGACCAGCACGAGGAAAAGGGTTCTCAGGAACCTACCTCTTTCTCTATCAGGTTTGAAATTTGCAAAAATACCTGTTTAATATCACAAGGTTGAATGTTGCTGTGAAACCACCTTGCCCATCATTTTCTTCATTACTTCCAGTTCTTAATTGCTTGGACCAAGCCAGGCCAGCTCATCTTTAATTGGAATAAAGAGTTAATCTTTTATACAAAGGACCCAGCTGAGTCTTTGTATGTGTTTGAATGCGTAAAGGGCTTTTGGCAGTTTAGAGTGTGTGTGGTGTTAGCCGGATTTAGCTCATTAGCAAACCACAAAGGCTCTGCTGACACTGTACTCTGGGTAAAATACATGAGGCCAGCCTACACCCTGTGGACATGTACAGCATAACTACATAATAAACAGGCATTTATTAATAATTTTATCTGTCACACATGCAGAAGGAGAGGGTGAGAAGTCAAAAGCTGTCATATGTTGCAACTAAAGAGGCATAATTAAAATGATAAGTGTCATGTGATTATAACCCTTGAAGAATTAATCTAGCATGAAACAACAATGGTATAAATACAACAGCATATGTTCCAAAAATTAATTTCACATAATAGGCAGCTGATGTAAGCACTTAGACCCAATTATGTATGGTCATACAATAGCAGCTGATGCATGGAAAATCCCTTCTATAGTGTACACTAGAATAATCCCATTATAAATGAATAGAAAGACTCCTTTAAAGTCTTTGCACTAGTGTGTATTTACAGACAAATTAGAATTTATGGAAATGTTATGTAGCTTTAACTTCTCTACTAATTTGTTTTCAAGGTTTAACTTTTCAAACCAGATACTGCTTCCTCAGTATCTCAGACCATTAGCTGTTCTGCAGAAGCAGGATTTGTGGCGACAGCAGTTAGAACCTACGGATTTGTTTAACCTCAATTTTAAACAATTTTTAAGCTGTTTCATTTCATAATTTCTGCTCTACTCAAATAGGACTTGATTCCTAGTATTGTTCTATCTGATTCTCCCTCTGAAGTCAAATGAATCAGAATACTGCATACTGCAGAGATCGGAGTTGAAGAGATTTATCCTATAACATTCATTGTTTATTAATCCTGAATATTTTGGCTTTACTTATATTAACATTCATTTTAATACCCTGATTAATATTTTTCTCATAGTGAAAGCATGAATAGTTTATACATAAATGAAGCATCTTGGTGTTTCAATTTACACTGATCATGTGCACATGAGCTTTGCTCTGTTTGTCTATTGACATCAACTCTGGTTGCATGCAATGCAATGTCACATCCCAAGTTTCAGCTTGAGAGCACAGTGCGCATCCAAAATTTTAAACCTGGAAGCACTGATAAGAATACAGATGCACACAGATTACCTCCTGATAATGACTGAAATAAACTTATTCTAGAGAGAAACTGTATTTATTGATTAAGTTTTGGCCCTGAAATCACTTTGGATGCTTGTAACGTCAATCAGAATGACCTACCATATGTTTTAATAGCCTTCTGTTCTCTTTCAAATTATGCAACTTTTAGTTATGAAGCTGTGAACATATCTACTACTACCACTGAGCAGTGGCACTTCATATGTTTCTGCTTAGAAAAGCTAGAAGCAAATTTCATCCACTGCATGTCTAGAGTCAATATACTAAACAGGAGGAAAAACAATGGAAGTATTATAGCACTGTGACAAGAAAACAGTGTAATCTACTCCCTGGAATTAATGTTGAACTGTAGAACAACAGTATTCTGGTTGCCATGTGTGAGGCAAAACAAATTCAGAGGTAGAAGCAGACAGGGAATTATCCATTCACCTGATCACATAAAAGTGTATCTGACAAAACGGATTTAATGAACAAAGTCTTCAGCAGAGAGAAAAAAAAGTGTATGATGTGTCCCCAAAAATTCACTTGCAATGTATGCTAGTAGTACTTTTTACTTGGGTACGTATTTTATTCTTTCAGCATGCTGAAGTATGAGAAGGAATATGTACAGATCATTAAACTGATTACTAACACAGTTCTTATGGACTAAAGACACATCTGGACTTTAAATAGAAACAGCAAGAGGTGGCCAAGATTTTAACAGCAAACAATATTTGGTTGGTAGACAAATTATATTATGGCAGCAGTTAACCAATGACAATTACAAGTCCTTTTGGGGAATGTAAATAAAGTGTTATCTCTGGAAAACACAATGTTTTGTTGGCATCTAATGAATTTCCAGGTGGAAGCTGCAACCAGGACCCAGGAGTGCTTTCACCTGTTACTTAAGTAGAGCTAACCCTTAAAGTTTCACAAGGAGGAAGCAATAGCCATTGCACTCAGGGGGTGCACTGCACCACACAGGAGGGGCTTACCAGCTTAGGGACCGGTGGATTGAGAGTGAAATGAGCAAAGTTAAATAAAACTTCACCAAAATACCATGGCTTTCTTTTTTCAAAACATTATATATTTTCCTATGAGTCAGAAGAGGAACCAAGCATTTTAGGGGGGAATAAAAACACTTGAATGAAAAACAAAATTAGAGAAGACCAAACACTAATTGCTTACCTGAAATAGGAAAGGAGAGCTTCTGTTTAAAGTTAATGCATTTACCCAGATTTTGAAATTTCACTTGACATTTAATTCCAGCCATTTGTACACTATTGATTAAATTAACGTTCTGAAAACATTGACACACAGGCAAATGACAAAATACTACTTTAAGAGACTACTAGTTACAAAACCAACCTTGCTTCCTGAAGACAACTGTTAGCAATACATTCTTTTGGGAAAACATCCTACAAATGCCACTCGCCTCCATTATAAAAGTGTTCCAACATACTGCTTCTGACAAACTGCGCAAGTTACTCCAAGGCAAGAAGCCACACATAAGGTCTATACTGCAAGACAAGGTGTTCACAAAAGTAGCCCTTTAAGACTTCATTTCTCTGTAGGGCAGGCCAGACCACCCCAGCCAGTTCAGTCGCAGGGCTGGGCTCTGCAACCTCATAAAACACAAGATGAGCCTGCTAATTGCTCTAATATATGCCAACTGTATTGGCCCCTTGGGGACCCATTCTGGCAGGAAGGGATTATTGGACTTTGCTGCTTCCCTTTCTACTCCTGGACATGCCTTTAAAGAGCAGACCACTACAAGGGCTGGTGCACCAATACAGCCTGCAGTCCATGAACTTGTCTTTGCACAGGAATAGCATGTCCCCATGAGTGGGATGAGAAAATTCACTTCAGCCAAGGATCCATCCCAAGTCCTTCAATTTTCAGCTAATTTTAGTTCAATAGACTCAAAAGAGTTCATTACCAAAGGGCAGAGGGAATTTTTCCTATTCTACCCTTGCCTACTCAGGATTTAATGTATGCGATGGTGCACTGGATGGCTGTGTACGCATGGTGCATACAAGTGACCTGGCTATTGGTTTGATCATTTAGTGCTTCAGCTACAAAGTTAAGGAGAAACTGCATGTAGGTTTTCCTGAATGAAATCTTACCTTTATCAAACAAGGCCACACATTTGGGCCTTAAAGTAGTAACAGCTGTAACTAAGCGAATGTTATTAAGAAAGGAAATAACGAATTGGGAAGTATTTGAAGTTCTGACCTTTCACCCCTAGCACTATGATTCAAGCTAACCCTGAAGACCTGACTATGATCTATCAATGATTTCTGGTTTAGATCCCCAATAGTTAATTTGTTTCACGCTGGGAGAAGTTGCTTGATATGGTTTAAAAAGTAGGCTATTAGTAATGGCACATTACCTATTTCTGCAAAATCATGCACACAAGCTTGCCTTAAGCACTGAATAAAATAATAATATATACACATATTACAAGATTTTGGAAACGCTAAATTGAAAAACAGATTGGAATTCTGAGAATCTGATATGCTAAATTATTTTTCTCTCCATAGAAAAGTCTTGAGTGAATGAGCAGAGTATTACTGGACTTCATGCCATTAAAATGAAAATAATGTCTGATGAATTTACAAGTACTGGACACTTCAAAGGCCACTTTATTATATCTTTCAAAAATATTGCTCTATTAGAGATGCATTTCATCAGTGAGAAGCGTGACATTACTCAGTATTAATGAAATATAGCAGACACCTGAGGATGTTCATACCTAATTTTAAATGAAATAATTTTTTATGTTTTCATGGATAATAAAGAACATTCCCTCCAAGTGGGGAAAAATGCTAAAGAGCCAGAGGTTACGGGAGGATCATTCAGTGATGTTATAAAATCCTGGCAGCACCAAAGTGATACTAAGTAATACATGTCCCTTTCTTAATAAGGGTAGAAAGGCTACACACCAGAGCTTTATTCATGCAGTTCACTTGATCTCCATTTCAACTGAACAGATTTTCTTCCTTGCTTTCCCCCCAGTTTTGGTGTCAAATAAATATTTAAACTTTTCTTTGGATATGTAATACAAAATTCACAGAAGGTCTAAATACAGTAGCCAAGATGAAGTGATAATGTTTTATCAGCAGTTTTCTCCTTTTAACTGTTGTTTGAGAACAGTCCTGAGATAAAAAGGAAAGGTTATTACACTCAGACAACCTTAATTCTTCAGGGAAAGATGCACAGTTTAATAACAGCAGCCAGCCATCTGCTGCTCTTGAGGTTTGCATGCAGATGGAGCAGCCTTGCAATTGTATCACCCTCTGTGCCAGCTCAGAGGCAGAAGATACCCTTTCTAGGGCTGTGAAAAATCCCTGCCAGGACACAATCCCTTCTCACCAGCAGCATGGGCTCAAGCAGCAGTGGGACTCTGAGTGCCACTGCCATGAAACCATAGTGTTCACTTCACCAGCGTGGCTGCATCCAGGCTGTAAGCTCACATTTTAAGAGACAGAATAAGTTGGATTTTCTTTTTAATGCCATGAGTTTAAAGATAAATAGATTAAAGATTCTTATTACATGTTTAAGTTTAGCAAGTAAGTGTCCACATGGATGAGTGCATAGCGCATAGCACGACAGCTGGGAATGGAATGTTACAGGAGACACACGTACCTGTTTTCCTACAATTTTATGGGTCACTACAAGGAAAAGAGGTGGCAGGCTAGAAGCCCAAACATGCTGTACAGACACAGATCTTGGCCAAGGGTTCAAGAATCAACAAGTTAACGGTGTGGAGAGACATGGACATGCTGAAGATATTCCACTGAAGGGCCGTGAAGATGACTAAGGGATTAGAGCATCTCTCCTATGAGGAAAGGCTGAGAGAGTTGGGATTGTTTAGCCTAGAGAACAGAAGGCTCAGGGGGATCATATCAATGTATATAAATACCTGAAGGGAGGGTGCAAACAGGACTGAGCCAGGCCCTTTCCAGTGGTGCCCAGTGACAGGACAAGAGGCAATGGGCACAAATGAAAACACAGGAGGTACTGTCTGAACATCAGGAAACACTTTTTTTTACTGTGAGGGTGACTGAGCACTGGCACACATTGCCCAGGGAAGTTATGGAGTCTTCATTCTTGGAGATATTCAAAAGCCATCTGACATTGCCCCGGGCAACTGGCTCTAGGTGGCCCTGCTGGAGCAGGTGGGTTGGACCAGATGACCTCCAGAGGTCCCTTCCAACCTCAACCATTCTATGAATTGAGTAATATATCAAATTGGTAAGCAAGCTTTAAGTTTATATTAATCAGAAATTCAGTTCTCAGGAACTGAATCATACACACTGGATGCCAGATTCAGAAATTAGTTATCCAATGACGCATTGCAAGTTCACCCATACAACCTCCCAGAGCTTTTCGATACAAACATTTCCAACCTGAATACACACAGCAAATAGATCATACACACTCCGTAGGCTAGAAGTAAAAAAGGTTTAATTGTTGTTTTCCTGAAAGCTCTCAGCTGGAGTCAGTATGTATTTCTGAGAACATAAGAGCCAAGGGTCACAGCCTTGCTCTACTTCCCCTTCCCATAGATTTCCCACAGACATACTGGAAACATTTTTTTGCCAGGTTAACACATAGTGTGAACTCTACCAGTGCATCAGCCAAAGGGACCAGTGCAGTGTGGAAAAGTGGAGCTAAGTCTATCTCTTTGCTTATAGAGCTGCCACAGCAGCTGTTTTTTTTTTCCACCAGCAGCAACACTGAGAACGGTAAGGGAGTAGGAAGAAATTTTATGTTTTCTTACACTTTTGCATCAGTATGTATTACCCTGTGTACTTTACCATTCAAAGGCAAAGAAACTCAGGAATGTCAAACTTCCATGGACAAATCAAAGGAAAGAGGACAATATAAGTTGTTCTCATCCTTAAGTTTTTTTACTAGCTAACATCAAATAAAGATTACCATAACAATGCCAAATTTGGATCTGAATTGGCTGAGGTAACAATAAGAACCTGTGACACAAACTTGTGTTT
Source organism: Pelecanus crispus (assembly GCF_030463565.1). Taxonomy (NCBI): domain Eukaryota; kingdom Metazoa; phylum Chordata; class Aves; order Pelecaniformes; family Pelecanidae; genus Pelecanus; species Pelecanus crispus. The sequence goes on from NC_134649.1 coordinate 14,963,788, forward strand.
TCCTGAGGTTTGCTCTAACCCTTACAGGTGTTTGTAAAGAGGATTTGGAACATGCTACTGTATTCTCATTTGCCGTTTGGAAAAAAAAAAAAGGCATAAGGGAACCGCCCCTTTCAAAGTATAGATGCCAACATGAAATGTCACATTGCAACAGATTAAAAAATAATTGCTGCATACAACACCAGACAGATTTATCTGTGAATACTGGGTCAGAAATTGTGAGCCTAGCCATTCACAGAATAGCGAGCACATGGGTCCAGGGAGTAACAGAGGCTAGTGAAAAGTTGCAATTAAGTGCTTCCCTAAACCCCAACAAAGCACTGGAACAGCATCTTCCCGTAGATTCAGAAAAGGACTAAATAAAACCTCTCCATTTTGTGCTGTAGCTCTGCTATAAAGTGCTGATGATTACCATTGTGTCCTGTAGACTGGAGCAGTATGAACTTCATCTGACATTCTGAGCTAGTTTTCTAAGTCAATATTATCATTGAATGGGACCCATTGATCAACCAAGTGAAGCAGTAAAAAAAAATGGATTCCAGCTTCAGGAAAAATTCACTTGGGAAGCTGCAAGCCTGGCTTGGCAAAGCTGAATTCTTTGCGCTTTGACTGGGTTATAACTGCAGCCTGCACAGCCAAATAAACTCCAGGCAATTACAGCCTAGATTTAGCAGCATGCTGTAGCTAAAATAGCTTCCAGACCAAGATTTCACTTAGTGAGGGCAGTAGATGAAGCTTGACCTGGCTTGAGCAGACTGAGCCAATGACATGGTTTGATACAGTTATGTGGTCAAACAAAACCCTACTTAATTACAGCCTTGCCAGGAGTTTGACTTTCTAATGAGAGGTTGGTTGTAGCATTACCGTTTCCCTAACCTCTCTTGCCATTTGGTTTATCACACTTTAATGGAGAAGAATAATAGATGAGAAGGAGGAAAAGGGTGTGAAGCAAAAGATGGGACTACATCCCAGCTGGTCCAGCAGAGCTCACAGTGGCAGAAGTACCTTCTAAAACAAGAGCTGCTCTTTGTAATAACTGTCTAGATCTGCCTCGCAGACAACACTGTAAAGCTTTTTATCATACCTTTATGGTACACAGATGGCTTGTTCCTTCAAGCAGCAGGAAAAAAGGTCTATAATAAATCATTACACAGGGCTCCTTTAAGGTCAGTATGTGATAAGTATGGTGAACTAAGGCTGAATTCTGGATAATGGTAGCAAGCCGGGAAACAGAAATAATAGTTACATAGCTCAAATTATTGCATACCTTTCTGTAACTGAGAGTGCACTATAATAATTCATTAGTAACATGGATATTTCTTTTTATTGTTTTCCTGCTGATAATCATCCTGAAGATGACTACTAATGACCAAAAGCTGTTCCCAGGTGAAGCTATGTATTCATATCCCACTGAAAAGCCTTGTAGGCCATTTATTATCAGTTAATCAAAGGAGCTTTTCTAAACCTCCTGTAATTTTACCCCTAACTAAAAAAAAAAAACCCAAAGTGTTCTATTTTCAGCTTTCATTTGACTTCGCTATACAGCGGAGGGAGATTTCAAGCCTTATCAATACTGTAGGTCCCTAGTTATAACAAATAACTACCACCAAAAAACCTATTTTTATACAACAGACACTGGACTAGAGATGTTTTTTCCATTTTGTATAGGTTACTATATTACCTTCATTACCATAGCATCTAGGCAGTTTTCATTAATGTTAAGTGACACTACTAATTTGCCACACACAGCTGGCTCCTCTGAGCATCTCCGAGAAGAAAATTGTGTACTCAACATATGTATGCGACATGATTTTTAATTTGTTCATTATTATCTTGCTTTCCAAGAGTGTAAAATTTTTCTATTAGCTTGCAGTCTAAAATATTCATAATAAAGTATTTTATGAAGATTACATCACATTCAAATCTTAGCTTTAGAAACACACAGAAAATTTAGCCACATTTTCCAATAGTGCCCACTGTTTTAAAGAAATTCCCCAAAAATTTAACTAGTGCTTCAGAGTCAGTTGAGGTGTCCTAGACTCATCTTTAGATGTTTCTTGTACTGCAATAATTGCAGTAACAATCTCTACAGAGAGGAGAGGCTGTTATTCACATCTACAGGCTATTTAAACATTGCCAACATTAGAAAAATGACAGTGTGTGCTCACTGCTGTACAAGAGCCCCAACCCTACATAAGGGGCCCGAGTCCCACTGTCACTGCTGCGCTGACTTCATCCAGAAAAATATTTAAAACACACATGTCAATTTTGGGCACTTTATTCAAATCTGAAGGCAACTAGTGACAGAAACTCCCTAGAAGATTGATATGGTTTGAAGCATGTTATGTATGGCTTTGCTGTTCAACTTGCAAGTAATTTGTAAAGCGGGTCTGTCCTGACTATGAAACATTGTATCAGTGTGATTGGAATCAATAGTTCCTGCACTGTCATTTGTCACATATTTACAAGCCTGAAAAATAGTTCATTTTGTCCTGATCCTATAACTCAAAAGATTGAATCAGAACCCTGGAGGGATCTTCGAGTGAGACACATTCATTACTGGTCACCAGTCTTTGGTGACGCTACGATCACCGCCGCACCAAGAAGGGAATGCGACTTCAAATTAAAACAGGGGTGCTCCCGTATGTGTTTTCTGCTCAAATATATTTAAAACCTGTAGTGATTTATTGTAGTTAACTTAAAAGAAAAAACTTATTTGTATTGTAATTTGCTTTTTGGTTTTAATTGCCCTTTTTAGGGGAGCTTTCAGAATTTTTACCTCAGCTTTTTAACACATTCCAACTACCGCAACAGGTTTAAGGAACAAACCTAAGTCATGGAATAGTCACTCATTTACATTTTCTCTTTAAACTTCCCTGCCTGCCTTCAAATCAACTTTTGTGAAAAAAATTTACTTTAAAACCTTCTTTCTTGAAAGATTTTTACTGCAAACTGTATGTCTCTTCCTAACGCTGTACCCTGAAAGCATGGCCCAGCAGCTGAACTTCCTGTTATCTCCAAGACCAAAAATCATTTATAGCCTTAAAGTACACTGTAGTCCAAGTTAGCAGTTCATTGCCATGAGGTAACTCTCACCTTCCCATAGGAACAACCTTAGATTCACTTTCACAGCCCATATCCATGCTCTATGAACTGCCAGGATCTCTACATTGTAACTCTGAACAGCAGGCAGAGAGATTCTGTACCAACCCTAGTTAAAAATGAAGCCCGATACCCTTTGGGATGCCTTGCCTTCCTCCTGCTGTTCAGCCTGGAAGCCACCCTCTGCCCTCCTCTAGCCTCTAGAACAGGCAGGATTGGTAAGTGGTGCCCCTTGCCAATGGGGGGGACACAGCTTCCCACAAGCTCCTACTTCTATCCAGCTAAACCAGCAGCCAGCACAGAGGAAGCAGGACTCCATTTCCCCCAGTCCTCTCCCACACTGCATATTTGGCAAAATATTGCTTATTTGGCAAAAAAGCCCTTAGCATGGTCAATAATGCAAATACCAAGGTTATCAAAGTATGAAAGGCAATACTGAGAGCCTGTGCTCAATCACTGGATACACATATGGTCTGCATATGCACATATGGCCTAGGGTGAAAAACCCTTCACTGTTATGTAGTTTTCTGGTAAACCACATTTTCTGATAAAATGGTAATTACTTTTAAAACATTCAATGAGATTTAGTAACTTAAGTATAATGCAGCAAGCCAAAGCGTCACCTATACCTAGGCAAAATGCAGAGTATTAGCTCTCAGATCAGATTTAAAAAGAGTCCAACTCTGTATCAACAAAGAATTCAGTCACCATTTGAGCAAAAAGTTCCATTGAAACTATTATCTCTGCAAATTAACAAAAGCATCAGAGTCACTTTTCAGGCTATGTAGCTTAAGACCGTATAAGAACCTCAGTTACAATAATTCTGTTTCTCAGCTAATGTGTCACACAGGCATGAGAAGAGGTAATACCTGAAGAGGCTGGATTAACAGAACCAAAAATACAATTTCCGTAGAAAAAGGAAAGATTTACCAAAAAAACAATTTCAAGGTGGGGGGGGGGGGGGGGGATGTGTGTGGGGTGGGGGGGGTGTAAGAAAGCATTACTTCACTTCTGACTTATGACTGACAGTCTACAAAAATGAAGCAACATTTCCAATGGTGTCTCATGAGAAAAACCCCTCTGATCTGCACTGTGAGCCAGAACTCCCTGACAGTCACTGCTGGGGCCCTGCTCAAGTTAGGTTACACCAGGAGAGAAACCAGTCCTTTATTTTTCCAGCTATAACTGTTAGAATACATTGATAACTGTAGTACTTTTTAAACATTGCCTTAAAAAGGTTTGTGAATTCAGTTGTAAAAATCACCCTGGTTTTCAGGTTTTATTTGTTGTAATTAAGGGGTACATGAGACTGTATAACATTTTTGTAGTATATTATATCCCTGTAGTAGTATTTTGAGTGCAAAAAGGAAAAAGCAAGCTGAAGTTTCCACATGAAAGCTACAAGAGGACACCACCCTTGACTGCTCACACAAATTTCATTCACTTTGCATTTTCACAGACACAAAAGGACTCTTCAGGGATGGGGCGGGGAGGGGCACTGAGCAAAAGTAAAGGAGTCAGAACAAACAAGATTATGACTAGAGAAAGGATGAAAAGAAGCCAGTACAGCCCTTGGGCTCTTATCAAGCAGAGCAGACTATCCAGCCTTGGAAAGGAGGTGAGGAAAAGAAAGCATCAGGAAAACCAGGTTTGCCATTTTACTCCCCTTTCCCTCCCATGAGGATAGGGGAGAGTGACACCCACCCACCCCCCTGCCCCCATTTCCTCCTACCTCAGCATTTCACCCTGCCTTGGCATTGTTTATTCTTTCACCAAAATATCCCTCTCCACCATATCTCAATATTTTTCATACAATAGTCCAGAATTTAACACATCCCCAGCCCTGCCATGGGGCTTCCCCCTTTCCCTCTTCTCAGCAACATTGCCAGACCAGTGCCAGCACTACACTGGCACCAACTCCTTCCCACTTTCCTCGCAATAGTTACCAGCTCACTACTTGCAGCTGCCTTTTTCTCTTACCTTTACAGTCTTCATCTCCAGGCCTGGTGGGTAGTAGATGAAATTCCTCTTGCCACATACCTTATATCTCTCTCCTTTATTTCAGGCTTTTTATCTCCAAGCACACGTACTTGCCCATCTCCCTCCCCCAAATCTTCAGAAACTCTTTTTTCTTATAGCCCCTTCTATCTTTTGTCAAATTTCAAACAAGCTCCTCTTAGCTTCCCCTGCACCCCCTGAGGCAATCTGTATGGTTGAGCCTTCTCCTTTTGCTTTCTCCAGAAGTAGAATCATAGAATCGTTTAGGTTGGAAAAGACCTTTAAGATCATCCAGTCCAACCATTACCCTAACATTACCAAGTCCACACTAAACCAATCAAGGGTAGACTAGACTAAACCCTGTCCCAAAGTGCCACGTCTATCCATTTTTTGAACGCTTCCAGGGATGGGGACTCCACCACCTCTCTGGGCAGCCTGTTCCAATGCTTGACCACTCTTTCAGTAAAGAAATTTCTCCTAATATCCAATCTAAACCTCCCCTGGTGCAGCTTGAGCCCAGTTCTTCTCGTCCTATCGCTAACTACATGGGAGAAGAGACCAACACCCACCTCACTACACCCTCTTTTCAGGTAGTTGTAGAGAGCGATAAGGTCTCCCCTCAGCCTCCTCTTCTCTAGGCTAAACAGCCCCAGTTCCCTCAGCCGCTCCTCATAAGACCTGTGCTCCAGACCCTTCACCAGGTTCGTTGCCCTTCTCTGGACACGCTCCAGCACCTCAATGTTCTTCTTGTAGTGAGGGGCCCAAAACTGGACACAGTATTCCAGGTGTGGCCTCACCAGTGCTGAGTACAGGGGAACAATCACCTCCCTGCTCCTGCTGGCCACACTATTCCTGATACAAGCCAGGATGCTGTTGGCCATCTTGGCCACCTGGGCACACTGCTGGCTCATGTTCAGCCGGCTGTTGACCAGCACCCCCAGGTCCTTTTCAGCCAGGCAGCTTTCCAGCCACTCTTCCCCAAGCCTGTAGTGCTGCATGGGGTTGTTGTGACCCAAGTGCAGGACCCAGCACTTGGCCTTGTTAAACCTCATACAGTTGGCCTCAGCCCATCAATCCAGCCTGTCCAGATCCCTCTGCAGGGCCATCCTACCCTCCAGCAGATCGGCACTCCCACCCAACTTGGTCTCATCTGCAAACTTACTGAGGGTGCACTCAATCCCCTCATCCAGATTGTTAATAAAGATATTAAACAAGGCTGGCCCCAAAACAGAGCCCTGGGGAACACCACTCATGACCGGCCGCCAACTGGATTTAACTCCATTCACCACTACTCTCTGGGCTCGGCCACCCAACCAGTTTTTTACCCAGTGAAGACTATGCCCATCCAAGCCATGAGCTGCCAGCTTCCCAAGGAGAATGCTATGGGAGACTGTGTCAAAGGCCTTGCTAAAGTCCAGGTAAATGACATCCACAGCCTTTCGTTCATCCACTAGGCGGGTCACCAGGTCATAGAAGGAGATCAGGTTGGTCAAGCAGGACCTGCCTTTCATGAACCCATGCTGGCTGGGCCTGATCCCCTGGTTGACCTGCACATGCCTGTTGAGTTCACTCAGTATGAACCTCTCCATTATCTTTCCTGGCACCAAGGTCAGACTGATAGGCCTATAGTTCCCTGGGTCCTCCTTCTGGCCCTTCTTGTAGATGGGCTTCACACTGGCAAGCCTCCAGTCATCAGGGACCTCCCCTGTTAACCAGGGCCGCTGATAGGTGATGGAAAGTGGCTTGGAAAGCTCCTCTGCCAGCTCCCTCAATACTCTCGGGTGGATCCCATCTGGCCCCATAGACTTGTGAATGTCCAGGTGGCATAGCAGGTCATTAACTGCTTCCTCCTGGACTAGGAGGGCTCCATTCTGCTCCCCGTCCCTGTCTTCCAGGTCAGGGGCCTGAGTACCCTGGGGATGACTGGTCTGGCTATTAAACACAGAGGCAAAGAAGGCATTAAGTACCTCAGCCTTTTCCTTGTCCTCAGTGACAATGTTCCCCCCCAATAGAGCAGTGATAGAGCAGATCCCATAAAAAAATAGGTGAGATGACTGTTACCAAATATTAGTTGTAAGAGTTCTCAGATGCTAAGATGCTTCTAGCTCAATAAGTAAAAGTGCCATTTTCAAACATAGAAATCCTTATATTTCTGTTAGTTCTGTAAAACTTTTGTCATACTTTTATATTTTACACTGACAATGATTTCTTCAAAAACACATTACGTCCACATTATAAGACCTTTTTATTTCAACTGAAGTAAGAATGGAGTGCCAGGACAGGGTCTATTTGTTATTTAGAAACCAGATGATGCAGGTTTCCCTTTCAAGTTTAATTTTATGCTGTCTTAGGCAACCAGGTGATACCCTGCAGGCCACAGAATGCTTCTCCATACTGTGCAACCAGTGGTAGACACACAATGAACAAATTCAGAGCTAATAGGTCATGGGAAGAGAAGAGGATAGATGAAGGGCATCTACAGAGCTGGGAATCTGACAAAGTTAATTTTTGTCCTTGCAATGATGTTCAGGGCCCAAAATCAAACCAAACAATCCTTGCTCTGCCTGTTTCCATGCCCCTTCAAACCACATTTATGCATATCCTTCTTGTATCTCTTGTCAATTGTCAGAAACATTAATAGGGTTTAGAGCCTGTAAGCTTTCCTTAATCATCACTCGTGTTAATCTGCACACTTCCTAATTCTTCATCTGTTATCCTTAAACATCTGATGCAGTTTAAGCAAATCTCCACCATCTTCATTTGTAAAACCAGATGCAAAACAGTTAATATCTCTACTGTTTAATATCTTAACCCTTAATCTGTACTACAGCATCAACCCCTAAGAAGATCAGGGGTTTTTTTAGTATTTGCCTCCTGTCTTTACAGCAAAAAAGAATGCTAGCAACAGGTGAAATGCCTTACTTTAATTATACCCCATTGCTTCTGAGATTCCTAACCTTTACTTTTCATAAACAAACATTCAAGAAAGCAAAATGAAGAAAGCAAATCATGAGAATGGTACTGGAGCTAGAGATGTGGTAACAAAGTCCTGCTCCCTATATTTCCACTACGTTCACTGTATTCTTAAATATTTTCTGTCATCAGTTGCCTCACTGCTCATAGCTTTTCATCACAGAGTTGCAAGCTCCTTCAGTCCAGGGGGATTCGATTACTTGAACAGAAGCAGAGGTGAGTGCCCAGAGCACCCAACAGGTCTCTTACCTGTGTCTCAACTGCTCTCCTCAGGCAGCCCAGCAGGTACCGCACGCCACTCCAGCATTCAAGTATCCTTATGCAGTCTGCCATGGAAAGGCACAAGATGCCTTTTATCTGTCCTCTTTTGACAGAGCAGCTCCTTGAAGTATTCCTTTTTCTGTCCCAGGGTCATTATGGCCACTATTGCAAGCTCCTAAGTTACACAGAGAGAGCTCTGTCTGCAGGACAGAGGAGACAAGAGGCTGCTGCTCACTTTAGCCACGATGCCCTCGCAGGGAGATGAATAGCCTGGGCCATCGTGGGGCCCCGCAGCCTGGCAGGAGCAAGCAGGAAAAGCTAGGTTTGCGCAGCCTTCCAGAGTAAGCCCTTTAGCTTATTCACATAAGGGCAAAACAGCCACCTGTGCTCTGGGAAACCACCAAGACAAGACCCCCCCAGTTGCAGCAGCAGCCCTGCAGCACAAGGCTGCTGCATGCTGCGCACACAAGTCATTTTTTCTGTGGCACAAACATGCTCCCTGAGGCCACTATCAGCATCCTCTAGCAGCACCTCCACCCTCACGGGTTTTGGCAACCTCAGGGGCAGGCAGCTCTTCTCACCCCACTGCCAGGCCTGTGCCTTAGCTCCCTTACAGGGCTCCTCCTTGTAGCCTCCCCCAGGTGCTCGGGGAGCGGGAGGTGGGGCAGGGGGACAGGGAGGTCTGACGAGGCCCATTAGCTCGTTTCCACTTCCTAACAACTTTTGCCACCATGCTACCTGAGGGAAAGAAGAGGTTCCTGTCACTGAGAATGTTTGGGGTTTTCTGTCACACTTCAGACAGGATTTGATGCTGTGCTTATGTAATCTTTCGTAAAATCAGCGGCTGGAGCAAGCCCGCCTGGCCCTGGCATTTGGATTTTGATTTTTGCCCCCCTCCACATCTGAGGTGATTTGTGGCCTGTGCAACACGCATGCCAGGCAGGCTCCAGATCAACACGCTTTACTGTGCGTTGAAAATTTTGTCCCCCCTGGGGCAAGGCTGTGGTGACAGGCGGCCTGGGGCTGAGGGGATGAAGGCAGGCCCGGGGCTGGCGGGCTGGGGCTGGGCGGGAGTCCCGCAGGGCTGAGGCAGGGCCAGGCTGATGTAGAGCCACAGGGCCCCTGGTCAGGGTGTGGGGAGGCCCCGGCTGGGGCTGGTCCGTGCTGCCGAGGCCTGATAGTGCCCTGGCACTGCTGTGCCCAAACCCCAGTCCCTAGGCATCCCGCAGGGCCTCATAGCATGTTCTGGGGTGGACGTGGGCCTCGGGGTGAGCACAGGTCTTGGTTGTGTTCCCCTGGTAAGCTGTTGAAGCAGCGTGTTTGAATCATGTAGCGATATAACACACAAACTCTGTCTTAGACGAAGCAGAGACTTCATCAAATTAACACAGTTCACTGACAAGGGAAATGTTTTTGTATTTGTAATAGTGACAACATGTTTAGCTAACTTTAATAGCTACATTTTTTAAAAAAAAAAATTGTTTTTAAGAAATAAGTCTTTCAAAATATTTGAAATGCAGAAGTGTTTTAATGAGGGGGCTCCAGCTGTACCTACAGGTGAGGCTGATCAGCACTTAGCAAACACTGGCTGTCTCAGCAAGGCATACTTTACCCTGTACATAGCTTGCATGACATAAAATTTTCTGTTCCACCTTCCTTGAGAGTGTGAATTTTTTTAAGGCACCATTTGTCATCATTATAGGACAGTATGAGCAGCTGTTACAAAACCATTATAAAAATTGCTGAAGATGGCTGTTAATATTCTCTTTGCGCATTCAGAAATAATTTCCTTTTCCACAGACTCTTGTCTGTTATTTGCGATCACTCAATAGTAAACTAAGCAAGTAGAAAAGAACATTAGATTTATCTGAAATTGCCAAGAAACATGGAAGTTCTTGACATGAGAAGCAGTCTAATAGAGATGCACACATACACATGCTCACACACATACACGCACACACATTCCCCCACAGAAAAATGTTGTCGATTCTTGACACAGGCAAGGAAATATTAATACTGTTGATTACAAATAGCTTCTCAGACTTATTACAGCCATAGAAATCACCTGCTACATTTTTTTTTCCAATTGACATATGTTTTCACCAATGTGGGATCTGGTGTTTTGGACAGGAGATACTTGCACTGAAGGAACAGCCTAGCAATGATCTCCCATGGCACTGATGTATCTGCATAAAACTTCATTTTATGGAGAAGTAGAGCACTCGTAATTCATCAAATCACAAACAGTTGACAGGTCTTAACAATGGCAATCATATAGCCAGACAGCCAGAAAGTCGACACCCCCAAGCAAGCTAACACCAACCTGTGAATAAGATGTATTACTTACATCAGTGCTTTCTCTCACTGTGAACTGTTTTCTTTTACTAGCTCTAACCATGATTTCCTGTTCTTCACATCTGTGGAAGATTTTACAGAATATTAAATGATATCAGAAGCAGTGGCATTGCTGTCCCCTCCTCACACTCAGTCTGGGAGGAGAGGGAGGTTTTGGCTAGGCTGGAATGATGGGAGGAGGTTGTGATCGCTCCTTCATCAGTCCACACTGCAGTCCTTCCTGACTTTAGATTCTGGTCACAAGCAGCCCCTCAAGGGTGCCAGCAAGGGGTATTTTGTTTGCACTTACTGAATGTCCATTATTTTCTTGTGACCACAGTGGTAAAGCCGTGATCACTGTCATCATGGTGTAATTACAAATGGCATGATACATGCTATGGGATGTCTAGTATTTGCAGAGGTAAAGAAAGGGTTTTCCTGAGATGACCAAATAGGCTAAAACCAGTCAGGTATTTTTTCTTTCTTTGCAGCATCAATAAAAACAGAGCCAACGGGACACAAAAGCTAAATTTTGTAATGTGTCCCAATTGAATGACATGTTTTAATGAGTAAAGGTCATTTCCAGTAACAAAGGACAATGTGATTGAGTGGCCTATGACCACCTAGGTAGATGAGCTGTGGTCAAGGGCCATTGCCACAGTGCTAAATGTTAAGGTAAATGTTGAGGTTTGGGAAAAGGGATGGGCAGCTTCAAGGCTACGTCCACCTAAAGTCAGAATATGCTATAAAGCTTTCAGTTCAACCAACCTACAGAGGAGTGGTACCTGCTGAACTACGAGGAGCATTTTCTACATTTATCTGCCTTCCAGGCAAGGCCAAGCATCATGGCAAAGCCTCATACTATGTACTGCTTTAGCACTTAACAAATTCCCAATTACTGCTTCCAAACGGTGGATTTAGTTAGAGAATACAAGAAGTGCAATGGAGCAGGCATTCTCTCTTGGGTTTTGGCAGCAGGAGAGGAGGTGACTGGGTATATGAATGTCAGGACTCAAAAAGCAATTTTTTGTCATATGTAGCAAACTAGAGGGGAAAAAAAAAACCTCAGAGAGCAAAGCAAGCAGCAGTGTACTCCACAGCAAGAACATTTTTTATGAGGAGGAGCCCATAACACCTTGGAAAGCAAAAACAGGTATGCCACCTCCTGATCATCACTCAGTCACACAAACACAATGTGTAAAACAAGTGATAGACTTGAGCCAACAGGACACTGATCACTGATAAAGACAGGGAAAGATGAGCCTACCACAGAGAGGACACAAAAAAGAATTTCACAGGTGGTTTTTGAGACTGGCATGTATATAATCTCATTCAGCTTCCATTTACCTATTAGTAAAACAGAGGTTTCCAGAGCTTAAACAGGTAGTTCTCAGAAAGGTTTTTGATATGAAAAGCTATCCAAAGGAAGTAAGCAAAAACCAGAAGGTATGAAGAAAAAGCAGTTCATGCCACCCTCCACTACAGGAGCTGAATGAAAGCTGGACAAAGCTGTGTCAACTATAAAATTATTCCTACTCTTGTGGCTATCATTATTGTATTATCTAAGCACTGCTACACTGCAACTTGAAGCAGGAAAAAGTAACTCCCTGTGGTAGGTAGGTTTATTAACTCCAAGACCTCAGGAGTAAGCTGTGACAGAGCCAGCACTCGCATCATGGCTTGCTTAGCTCCCAGGCAATGGTTTTTTCTCAAGATTATGTTTCTAATGCCAGTGAAGGAAGCAAACTTGATACTTGTCTTCCTGTTTCCCTCTGCTTTGCCGCCTTCTTTGGGAGTTTGCATTTCCCTTGCATATCACTTGCACAGTAGCTTGCATTTTGTACAGCAGGGAGAGATTCAAACTCTTTTTACAGTGCTGGCAGTCTGTTAGTCAAACTGCCTTTTTGAGTCAGAACTTTGGAAATGGTATGTCTGTTGCTGCTGAGACACTCTTCTCATAACTCAGTCAATGATGAAGGTGAGAGAGATCCTTGGATTGTAAAGTTAGTAATGTGAAAGAAGCCTTAGATGCAGGAGTTGTTGTATTAGTTTTCATGCAGAGCTCATGCATCTGCAAAACGGGGGTGTTCATTGATAACACACATTATTAGGTTTCTCCGGAGTAAATAACATAGGGGAGAGGTGAGGTATATCTTCCCCTCCATGAGGTATATCTTCCCCCTACACTCCATTTAACATTCTCCAAACACATTCAAAGGGGCCTAGCACTCCTGTTTATACACAGTTCCCCACTTTAATATTTGTCACTTGACTATTCACAGTGGGGATTTTGATACAAATAGCGATGCTAAACAACACACGTGTTTTAAATAGAGACATGTGCTCCCAATAGAGTTGCAGCTAGGAAACTGCAGAGGGCATGTTAACTGAATTTTTATAAGCACATATCTCAGCTGAACAAAAAATACAAGGTCAGTTATCTACTGTTTCTGAATGTCCTCAGTCTTCAAGTTAACCACTTCCTGTTCAGATCACAAATGCAGTTTCAGCATCTGTATGCACCATAGCTATCTCTCTCCTCGTGTACCAGACTTCAGCACACTGATACTCAGCCAACTATATCTTTCCATGTGAAAGCAGACTAAACATTCTAATAAAAACATTCTTTCCCCCAAAAATGTGTGAAGCATTTCATGAATTTATAACAATTTTAGCAAATTAATTGGAAAGAAAAAATAAATTTTTGTAAAAATGAAAATGTTAAAAAACCTGAAAGCCAAACACTTTAGTTTAGATCAAAAAGGAAGTCTTCAATGTGCAGAAAAGTGGCAAAAGCCTGCAAATCTCCTGAATAAAAAAGTGCTTCCACATTTTCACTGAAAAAAAATGTCCGAACCAGTATATCCTTTTCAGCCCAATTCTTGTTTTGCTGTCTCCAATCTGCAATGATGTAACGCTTCAGTGTACTAGCTCAGTTGCAGGCCTCTTCTAATAGGAACTGCCAAATATGCCAAATAGTGGCAATTACATGATGGCTTTGTGATGTGGACCATTGCCCATTAGGGACTCATCTTTGACAACCAAACTGATTTAACTTAGGACCTGAGGATGGATTATACAGAGCTTCCAAATACAAAGGCCTCTGCTGTTAACACAGTTTAATTGGTACTATAAACATAAATAGAGGCTTAAAATTGGTTGTATCTTCTTAGGGTTGATCTACAGGATGCAAAATATCTTGAATATCATGACTACTGGCTTAAACATGCAAAAAACCCCAAGTGACTTCCAATGTTAAAATTTTTGTTACATTTAGTATCCAATGGAAAATTAATTAAAAAATTACTAAATGGGCAAAATATTTACTACTTGCCCTCTTTATTCAACCTGTTATTAAAACTGTAGACTTATATTTTCTTTTCACTTGCAAAACCCCTGAGCATCCCAGAATTCAGACATGGACTGCTAGACGGATGTCCCTCAGAACGCACCCTGGTCTAGTTGTCGCATGTGCTTAATTTAATTACAATTAATGAGTTACAATTTACCCTAAGGGAAAACTAGCTTTTGTTGACAAAGAGGTGTTTAGTGAATAGCATTCAAATTCATGACCTAGACCTCAAATTAACAGGCTGTCCATTAAGAATGCATGAGTAGCTTTAAAGACTGCATTTATCTGTCATGGTCCTTTAAGTCCTCCGTGATGTCTTAAAAAAGACAATCAAAACTGTGCAATACTATAAAAAAAGATTCAAACATTACTTTTGATGGTATTTTTTTCACTGCAAAATATTATTGAGTTTTACTGGATTATAGTCCATAAAGAGACCACAATGAATTAACGTCTTACTTTTGAACCCTGTTCTGCTTCTAATGCAGCACACCTAAATACTGATGCCACTTTTCTTCATGCAAGAAATAAAATACTAGGACTCCAACGAAGTAAATTGTCAGATACACTCTTCCCTGTTACCTAAGCAGTAGGGAACTGCACTGATGAATTTGGAAAAGGAAGTGTGGGCTCAAGTACAATAAAAAGGCAAGTCAAATTTCACAGCTAAGTTAAGCAAACAATTAAAATAACATGTCCTTGGAGACTTGCATTCTAACTACTGTACCACAAAACTATTTTCAGATCTATTTTTTTTAGATGTTAACAGGGTATAAAAGTTAAGAATACCAATTCCAAATGAAATGGGAAAATGTTTTTTATGGTATTTCAGAAATCTATATGATCAAATAACAATGTCCAAGAGTCTTTATATGATGCAGTAAAAGATACAGTCTGGTTTTGAGAATTCAGCTCACATTTAACTAACCAATGCCTGTGTTATTCATGTATTATTTTCTTATTTCAGGACTGGGTGAAACCACCCGTAGAATCACATTCAGCCTACAGAGAGCAAGCAGAGCTGCAGGTACACTAAGACTGTGTAGAAAACTTTCAAAAGTCTTTTGGATTAAACTGTTATAAAGACTAGATTATTAAAACATAGATTTATATGGTTAAACAGCAACTGCAAAATGAATGCAAAATGGCCAGCCATGTGCCATTGGTGTTTTTATCCCTCTAACCTGTGTCTAGGGCTGGCATATACTGTCAAATTTCTCAGAAACACTTATGTGTTTCCAATTTTTTTTTTAAATATTAGTTGATTGGCTTGTGCTATTCAGTGATTTCTCAGAGCCACAATTTCTGACATATTTCTGCTTCATTCTGCATCTCATTTCTCAGTCAAATACAGTAGTAATACATAAAAATAGAAATCGTCATTAACACAATACAAACACCTACATAGATTCAAGTTGCTAATGTACTAGGGCAAATTAATATTTCAAAGGGTTGCTGAATTTGTCCAAATTTGCCTGAATTTCCCTGAGAGAATATCCCAGACCCTGCTGATGGGGTTCTCTGTTATCTGATTGTTAGAAAACTAGGAAGTCATGAGTAAAGTCTTGCAGTAAAGCCATGGAGCATTATTCCTACAAGTGGGAAGTACCCCTTTCTTACAGCATGCAACAAAACCGCCACAAGAACAGATCCTACCTGGTTGCACTGAGAATGCCTTTGCTTTTTGTTTCTACTCTTTCAAAGGATTCAAGTTTATCTGATGCTGGGTATTTTTGTGTGCCTGCTGGCTAGAACAGGTGTGAGCAGAGGTGAGGGCAGTAGGCATTGCAAGGATGCAGTGTGCTGACGTCTCTTCTCTCAGAGTGATGTTCTGGATGGACACTGCTCTTGCTACAACTTATCACCTGGACAGAGATTATCACAGAGGCTTGACATGCAAGTTATTTATTCAGTCTGGATCAGGGGTATTTCTGGATTTCAGTGACAGTAGATGTACATGTGACACAACATGCTTGATAGTTCCAGGTATAAACCTGATCTTATACTTTCAGAAAACAAAAAAACACTTTGGGAAGCAGATGGATCTTTTCACTAGTATTGAAGTTCCTTTCAACTTGACTACTTTCAAAAGGTTTTACAACTTTGTAAAAGTTTTTAAGTTGTAAAAAGTTAAATGAAATTTAAATTTAAATTGTATCATGAAACTCAGATATATTCAAGTCAGACTTTCCAAATGAGGAAATCTGAGATGCTTCTATATCAAGTGCTCAACATAAGGCATTTTTGCCCTGATATCCATCATTTTCCTTTACTTTGAAATTACTTTTAAGTTAACAGCATTAACTTAGTTAGTTTTTGGTGGTAAAAATCAGCCTAATGATGGATGAAAGTAAGAATCCAAAAACTGAGACACTTTTGAAAAATATGGCAAAGTGTAAACCTTTAACAGTAGAATACAGATCTTCTGTCAATATGTAGACTGACAAGTACTTTGTTAAGCCTGTGTGAATGGCAAGTAATAATAATGCAGGAAAATGGAACTATAATCACCCTGGCCTAACTGGAAAGAGCCAGGCAAGAATACAGAGCAAATTGTGATGCACAGCATCCAGGAATTTATGTTCAGCAAACTCCTATACCTAAGATATGTCAAATCTTTCCCACTTTTGTTAACTGGAAATTACCTCAGTTTTTATTGGCTTGTTAAAATACATTCTGTGATTTGGATATTGCAGAGTATTTGGTAAAAGAGGTCTAAGGAACAAAATTCCATCAGTTTACTCATATTTCCTACATAACCTTGCTTAGAGTACTACAAATTAAAAAGGCTGTTCAGAAATTGTTCAGTGTGAATTTAATAATCTGTAAGAGTGCATTTTGTTTTAAGCTTGTACACGTACAAAGCTGCTGTCTATACTGAGGAACCATTCCAAGAAAGCTTGGGTTAACTGTTCTCTCAAGATATCCACTAAGAATCTGTAAGTGTCTGAATGGGAGCCCTTTGCTATTTAGATAGCGAGAGATAAGATTTCTTCTTTAAATATTAGCTGTCAAACTGTGTTATGTCTTATTATGTTTCATCAGATTGGCATTCAGCATGATGAGGTTTAACAGCACATGCTGATAACGCACAAATAGTGTAACATAACTTAGGAATAAAATTAAAGGGCAGTAGACTATTTTCAGCTCAGATACCTGCTTATCAATGTTTTGAGAGAGAACACAATTCAACCACAACAGGAAATGTAATTCATGTTCACAAAACTGGCAAGTTCTTCTTTTCACCAGCTAGCTAAATTAGAACAGCAGCTGTGCGGACTGCAGTGGGGTTTGTGACTATTTTCAATCACCATAATATTTGCACAGTACTTTCAAGGTATGTAAGTTTTGTAGTTCCCAGAAGACAAAACTGCCATTTGAGAAGTATTCTTTAGGTTACATATTTTGGATGAGTATATGAGACGTGTTCTGTGTCCAGCACAAATAACATCAGCTTGCAAAGCAGCAAAGGGCAGTTTCTAAACAGTTTAACCAGCCTACAGAATCTCTTTCTTATTAAACATGCTGAGTTCATTCCATGCATCACAGATTACATACCTTCAAACCCCTTTCATCAAGAAAAAAGGTTAGCACTCCACTGAGATAACTTTTGAAAGTGAAAAGAGACTGACTGCTGATTTTAAGAGGGTACTCAAGTCTGTAGTCAAATTCTCTCACCTAAACTTGGGTTCCAGATTTGTAAGAACTCAGCTGGACTCAATTTTTAGTACATTTCTTCCATGCAAAGTTTTATTTTCTCCTACTTTTGACTGCTAATGTATTAATGTCAGATAATTTCTTATCTCCCTCCCTTTCTCCCCTAAACCTCAATCACAGGTTGCATTCCAAAAGATGAATATTTGTGCATGGTTGGGAATTAAAACACTGACCTTCAGCAGACTTTTTTTTCCTCAGTGTTTTTCTGACTATCTGCTCTGTACCTGACAAATGAGGCAGTGAGGTCCCTCCATATTCTGTTTGGGGTCTATTGGCTGAGGAACTCTTGGTCATCCTACCTGCCTGACGTCTAGGATCATGATGAATTGTCTCCAACTCTAGCCTCAGATTGTTTTTTAACATTTAATTTAGTTTCTTCCTGTGCTTGGATGAACATGGCCATGTTATGGATTTCTGCTCTAATGTACACCAGCAGGTTCGAAGAACAAGCCTCAGCAAGCTGTGGAAATAAGAGAGGCTGGATCAATAGTCAAGGTCACGACCCTGGCTCTGATTTTGTACACTGTCCTGAGATTTTCTCCCTTTAAAAGCCTCTGACTGCTTCTAATGTGGATCCAAGTGCATATTGAGAGAGAAATTCTTAATAATCAACCCTCCAAAAGGTGTAGCTGGATCCTCTTACCTTTTGCATCTTACATACAGAGCTGACAAGGAATGTGCCTCTCTGCATTTGGTCTAAAAAAATACCTTATTTTAAATGTTGTCCCAGGCAACCTTTTTGATAGAGAGATAGGACACAGTAAATTGTGTGATCCAGTGCTGTAAAAACATTCATTCATTCATTCATCCATCCATCCAGAGAGTAAATCAGACACTGCTAGAAACAATTTCAGATAGATATTAACTGCAATAACCCATTTTAATGAAGATGTGTAATTGTTATATAAGCTAAAGAGCAAAAAATATTCATTTCACAAGTATACCTTGATTATAACAAGTAGAAAATGCTGCCATAAAGTGTTGTGATAAAGGAACAAAGATGCTAAGTCATTTGTTGAGCCTGCCTTTGTGCTGCAGATAGAGCTCTGAGTCTTCAAATATATGACCGTAATGCAACAAGGCACATTTCTGAATGGGTAGTAATTTTCCACTGCAGGATACAGTCACGCTGAGATTAGTGCTTAAAAAAAAGAAAGAAAGAAAGAAGAAAAGTGATTGCAAAGGTATTTAATGTATCAAAACAGCCCCCCCAATCCTTGATACAGATCATATCTGTTAAAACCCAGCCCACAATGATGTGCAGTCAATACAATAAACAATTCAGTCTCCAGTAGAGATGAGCAGAAGAATTTCTCACATAAAGAGGTAACCTTTTTGTTGTTTCTGCAAAAGAGTGAAAAAATTCACTTTTCACTTGGCCCCTGTTTCTGACTTTCACTTAGCAGAACAGAAAGCTGTATATTGCAACGGAGGGAGAGAGCTGAAGGTCAGTCAAGAAATTCAGCTTGTTGCATCACACTGTCTTGATCTGAATCTGATCTGCATGCTCAGCAGTGGGATGGCTGCAGACAACTGCAACAAATATTAAAAGAAAAAGAAAGCATTGCTTACAAAGGTTTCCCATATTAGCTGAGAATTGTTTACATGTAAAATTGGCCTACTAATCAAGGGAACAGGATTTGTAGTGTTCCACATGGTAAAAATCAGGAGTTTGCACAATGTGAGAAAGAGGAAGATAAGTGAGCTTTATGAATTGACACAGTAAGGTTGTCCAGAGGTGTTTAGGTGTCTCATGGGATCTTCAGTCAATGTAAATTAGATGTGTAGTGGTTTTGAAAAATCTCACTCTGTGCCTATTGCGTGTTGAGGTGCCACATCACTTCTAATAATAGTTGCTGAGCCCTGTTATGCATTAGAAAGGAAAGGTAGAGGACTTTGCTTTGCTTAGTTTTCGAATTGTCCTTTTGGTTCCAACCTCCAGCTTTGAATTTAGGTATTTCTCTTCTATATGGTGAGGACTAAGCAATCAGACTCCTCTCTTGTGTAAAAATTTGTACCTACATACCTGATGATAGGACCACCACTCTAAGCTCCGTAATCAATAATTTCGCATTTTACTTGCCCCAAATACACCATCTCTATCTGCAATCTGTAGGAAAAATATGCAATAATATTTCACCAAATCTGATGCTACAGAATTATAAGATATGGTTGGATGAGATGATTGAGGAGAAAGAGAGAGGAATCAGTTAAAAATCATGAAAGAAATAAAGCCTTATTCTTATAAAAGGTACCAAGTTCTGCACTGTTTAAAACAGATAAACAAGAAATATAGTCTGTAGTATTATAGCAGGATACAGAGAAATAGGTATAACATTATTACTGCTATGGTGTTAAATTTTCTCTTCCATTATGTCCCATTTATACTGCTCCATCAGCAGAAAGGGCTTAGTAACCTAATAGATATGATTAGCTGAGATACAAAGGAAATAATTTGCATGGATGTGCAACACAGTCTACTGCATTGGTCCACACTTACTATATAGCCCCATGATGTTCCACAGCTTCCAACAGAAGGATGAGAGGGAGGGGACTTGTGTCACAGATGGAATACTCTACTGCAGTAAAGTACACCCCCACAAGAGATCTGGAAAAAGCTTTGCCCTAGTCTTTTGAATATTTTCTGATGTTTTTTCTTGATTCTTACTGTGGCTGTGCCAACCACTTCCCAGCTGTTGTTCAGGGTAGCTGTTGTGTTGCCTGATGGTTTGTTTCTCATTTGCCAATGAATTTTGTTTCAGTCATTCATTTGGCTACTAAGAGAAATAATATTTTCTGGTAACTTTATCCCATGCTGGCAAACTGCCCACCAAGAAATAGATCTGGAAGAATCGAGCATAAAACAGGGAACTAGGAAATTTTGTTCCTTGATTCTGGCTTGGATGGTCTATGTTTTAGTCAGATCCAAACTTTTGGAAGCAACCCTGTTGGGTGAGGCTTATTTTTGCATATGGTATATTTGATTTGCAGGACTTAATTTCCAAAAGGAGAGAGTGCCTTGGCAACAGCCACAGTTACATATACATATTTGTTTTTTCTAAATATATTATTTCTCATTATATAAGTTTCATTTAGGGAAGTAAGCCTTGCAAATAAAAAGTCTTTGGCAAAAAAATTCTGTCATACCAGCTGAAATTTTTATTGTAAATATGTTCCTGAAAATCTATGCTATTTGCAAGACAATGATCTAATACACAAAACTTTCATATTATCAAATTTATGTGATAAAAGGGTGGTTTTTACTATTCTTTTTGGTTATGATTAACCCTCATTTATCATAACTTTCTATGGTAAAATCCACCTCTGTACAGAGAACTGCAAGGGCCCAAGAATTACTTGCATCCCAAATAGAACTCTTTCTATTTGGGGTGCTGTCTAGACAGGTTTCACATTTTTCACACACTATCTAGGTTTTTAGTGAAAAGCAGTTAAGATCTGCCATTTTCTGCCATTCTTGAAAACTTGAAAATCTCTGCGGATGTTAGTAAGCCAGTATCAGCTGTGTCTGCTCATGGAATTCTCAAACTATCACCATGTAGGTGTGGATTTGATCCTTAATAAATAACATTTTTTATTTTGATGATGGAAAAATGTCTGCAAGAGAAGGCGGGATCTACCAAATTCTGAATCTGTAGAGATCCAGGGAAATATACAGGAAAGGAAAAGAAAAGGAAGGACAAATAACCTTAGTCTAGTAGAAATGATCCAGGATTTAAGAATGCAAATTCTCTGAGGAAAGTAACAAGCAAATTTTAAGGATGACAATGGTAAATATTTTTACTTTCCTTCATGGAGATAGCATAGGATGTGAACTGAAGTACTGGAAAGCAGCACTTTCACAAATATTTTTTGCATAAGTATGTAGCAAAATGTTTTTTTACTTTTCCAGAACACAAGTTTCTTACCCTTTCAGTTCAGACTTCTGTTTCCATGCATTTGTCCTATTTTGACTATAAATACCAGATATTTTTATCACAGTTATATCCAAAGAAACAATGCCTTTTGTAAAACATTTGTTAGTTGAAATTTTGCTCCTGTAAGGGCTGTTGGAATTTGGCCAGACAAATCTGGGTCTAGGTGACTTAAGGTGGTAAATTTGAGCTGAATTAGGAATAACCTATTCATCAGCTTTTTTTAAAAAAAAAAAGTCTGCCTGCTGGATGAAACTGGGTAGTGTCCAGTGCTCCAAGGAACCCTGAAGAGTTGTTCTTTGACAACTACATTCCCTGTCTTTTGGAAAAATCCCTAGGAAATTGTTTCATGTAGAAATGATCTGGTGAAGAGCCAGAGTCCAACTGGAGCACAAAAATGTTTATCGATTTCATACACAAGCCGGTCCAGGTTCTATTCTCAGTTACATGTGTGTGAGCTCACTGAAGTGAACAGTTGCTCAGATGCAACTGATGGTAGAACCTGGCCTACTCAGTACTGAAAACCATTTCACAATGCTATACACTATCCTAAAGTGGTTTTGCATTTACACAAGAAAAGATGCTGCCGGAGTCTCCTTTAAAAAGTTCGGGGAATAGGAGGATAGAGACTGTTGACTGTGTATAACCATGTAACCCTAAGATTTCCAAGCATCCCTGGCTCCTGTGTACTCTTTTTCTGGCTGATTTCAGCATCCCAGCAGACACTGTCTGCTCCCTTTTGCCATCTCATTTCCCATCATCCACTCTCAGCTGTAACGGGTGATTGCTCCCAGTGTACCATAAACTCCAATTCACATTTCCAAACAGTTAACAAAGAGTGGCAAAGCACAGTCCACGTAAAACACGTTTGTCAGTCTCCAAGATCAAATTAATCTCCTATTGGCTACCCAGGAACATTTCAGTGTTTTTGAGTCCTTCTTTTCTCTGAGGGAGGACAGCAAAAGTCACTAATATTGTCACTGCTGGTATCAATGTCATCTCAGAGCCAAACTTTTTCTTTCTTGTAATATTTTCTGAAGTAATAGTTAAGAGGAGAGCTCAAGAGTGTGTCTATTCTAGGAAGAAAAGGAAGAGCCTCATTCTAGCATATTTCTGCCTCTCAGGTGCCTTCTTTTTATGCTACAGAGCTTGCTCTATCTGATGAGACATAATGCCATATTAAACACATGTACCTCTCTTTTGCTCACTCCACCAGCAAGTGGTTCTTGCTTTTGATTACACATACTCTTTCCATTTTTATTGGTGACTCTTTCCTAACACTTCTAAACACAGTGCAGAATTCCTTTTGTCCTTAAGATGTACTTCCCTTGACTCTGTATATTCTCCACTAGTTCAGCATGTGAAAATCAGGCACAGGGGAACCTGTGTATTGTATCTCAATAAAAAAGCAAAAATCAGCAGCAACTCAGACAACTGGTCCCATCTATTCTCCCATATACCATGCAGAGAACACAAACCGCAAAATTCCTCTTATAACTAAGCCCTCCCAGTACCAGCTATGTAAAGGATACGGCCTTTCTTTTTCAGTGCTTGCTGCAATCTAGTCCACTGATGTTAAAGAAAATTATGAGAACTATGATTTTATTAATATGATATTAATCAAAAAGTACCTTCCAAATCAAAAAGAAAGAAGAATTACTTTTCTTGGGTGTGTGAAAACTACTGTCTCAAAAAAAGCTCTTGTGATTTTTTTTTTTCAACATTACCTTTGTTTCATGACTTACTGCCTCCTGTGTATGTCCGTGGTGAAACGATCACAATCTACCCATCTGAACTGACCTCCATCTCTCTTCCCTCTGAGTACAGATGAAATATGCAAAGACATCACAAGATTAACTCTTCTGTCAAATACACATCTTCTGGATGTTGCGAACAATACATATATAACATGCCAGGACAGGCCAGACTTTCAAACCGCTATTCTCTTTAGATGTTAGCAGCACCCCAGCATTTTAATTAACCTTTGCACTCTTGTGTTCCTTATATGCTGGATTCTTGCATATATTGTCACTAGCTATAAGCAGAGGAAACTCAGAAAAAAATCTGATTTAAAGGATATCAACCACTTCAGTTTCTACCAGTTTTTGAAAACATGGAGTATCACAAATTTATGAAGAAAGGCAGTCAAGTAAAAACCATCAAGCCATCAAACTGAGTAAACTCTGTCTCACTTATATGAAAGCAAAAGAAAACTTTATATTTACCTGATACTGTGTTTCAGTCAAAATAATGGCTACTCTTTATATCTGGCTCTAGGTACTAGACTTAGATCAGACTCATAGGGAAGGGATTGTTCACACTTTGTCTCTTGTTCAAACACTCCTTCACTGTAAATTCTGGAAACTCAGCTTTGATTGGGCACAATTCCCTTGCCACTCCACAAACCAAACTGAGATGAGGCCAATTATGGGAATCTTTCATCTTGTAGGAGTGAGGTATCAAAGAGTGTACTTTTATAGAGGCAAAAACTTCTACTGAGACATTATCACATGCGTTACACTCACACATGGGACTATGGACATAAAAGATCATTGTAGAAGAGTACCAAAAGGTCAGTTTTCAGGATTTCCTGAATATTCAAGGATTCAGCATATATTTTGTTCAGACTGTTGAACAAATCCAATTTAAATGAAAAAAAACCCTGCTTGCAGAATGCCTGGTCAACTTCCCAGACCTTCTTTACTTGCCATATAGAGAGTCAAAGAAGAAACAAACATTTAAAAAAATGTCTATTATATACTTAAAGAATTTTTAACAGAAGAATCAGCCTTAAGTAGCTTTTAGTCTCATCAGCCAATAGCTCCTGTATTTTTCCAGAAATGGTAATTTAATAAATATAGCTGCAGGATTGTTTAAGGATAGAAGAAATCCTCCTTCAGAAAAAAAAAAAAAATTTCTTTTTTATTGGTGTACTGTGATTATAGCCTCTTAAGAGATGTATTTTTTTACAACTTTATATATATAAAAAATTTCCAAAACTATTGTTTGAAATCATACCAGAAAGTTAGGCAATCATATCTTAAAACAGGTGATTGAGAAGTATGGCTTTAACTAGAGTAATTTTTGAAAAGGAGAAGCTTGATTGTAAACTACCAATAGAGTCTTAAATTTTCCCTGACAAAACAAGTGTTTGTGTCGAGGAAGAATCTGTGGATTTGCAGAACTTCTTAAAGCAACTTCAGTCTTTCCAAAAACTGTTTTTTGCCTCCTTTCTCTCTCCTTTTCTCACCCCCACATACTCCACAGAAACACACAACCACACAGAAGAGACAGGAAAGATGTTTGTGAAAACTGCAGTTTCCGCAATCAAAAGTACAACATTTACTATGGCTTTTATCAAAGATTTCAATTCCCTCATCTTAAGGAAAATGACCCTTTTATTTTGTTGTGGACATAAAATTATGGCCTAGGGAAAATTGGAAGCATTTCTGTTGAGGGAAATCAATTTTCTCACTGCCATTTATGATCAACATGTCACAGCCATCACCTAGATAATAATAGTAAAGTACAAGTAAAATGGCTGGTAATACTGGCTTCAGGAAAAAAAAAAAAAAAAAAAAAAAGAGCAAGATAACACCTTTTTTTTTCCCCAAACAAGTTTGCAATAAAAAAAGAAGAAAGAATGCAAAGGTTTCTCCTGTGATCATAGCCTTTCAGAACAAGAGTGTTCTATTTTGTATATTGATAGTCTGAAGTGTTGATGAAGCTGATGAGAAATTTGGTCTTCCTGGAAAATAGTCATCGCTTTGTGTAAGCTGTGCTGGGTTCTTTTCAATCAGCTTGTTAACGAGTGGCTAATAGCAAGGAGATGTGACCAGCCTGAGATTACCCAGGAGTATGTTTATGTAGAGGCAACACTCAGAGCGCAGAAGCATCTTCTTAATTTGGATACTATAAACAAAGGAAACATCAAATCTGACCTTGCTGGGGAAATGTTAATGGCTTCTACTCATCCTCCTTCTGCCACTTAGCATCTCTTCTGCCCCACCTTGGGAAGCTTCCCAGCAGAAGCATGCATTAGCAGAACTCTACCCTTACAAAACCCTGGCCCAGACAAGGAGAAAACATTACAAGTGATTAAATGGTCTTTTGATGTTCACTTCAACAGATGTAATACGTCACCACGGTTAAGCACATCTCCAGTGATGCCATAGTAGTATATACAAGGTAAATCAGTAAACAAAATGAAATCATTTAGTTTTTCAGGTTAAAATTTAAATGATGCCAAGTGAAAATCAAGAAACTACAGTTGAAAAGGGTAATGACTGCAACACTGGAAATGAGAACAGATACCAACACCAATTTTAATTCATTAAAAAAAGCTAAATGGGATAGAATCCTTCAAGCCTCATGGTAACTGATAGTAAATAGTTTCTAGAAAATAAAACTATCATCTGCAGCTCTTCTATATCTGCTGTACTTCGAACTTTACAAAAATTTAAAGAGGAGATGGTGTCATTCATATCATGCTGCAAGAATGGCAGTGGGCTTACAGAACAGATGAGAAATTATTATAAGGTGAGGCGACAAAAAAGAAAATTAGGGCTGCTCAATCTCCTATAGTTTTTGTTGATGCTTTTGGACTTTACTACTGTTCCTAACTGCTAAATCCTGAAACATCATTCTTATTAACCAGTTGCCATAACATACATACCTAGAAATATTTTTTACCTTTGCAAATCTAGTAGGTTGTGCATTCTTATGAGCTTTTGAGGGATCCAACAGCAAAATCAGTGGTATCAGATGATCAAATGAGTTAAGGTCTTTGAAGGAAGATGTCATCAATCTGCCCCCAGATTTTCAGGGCTACGTTTTTAGAACGAGTTAAGCACTGTTTGGTACAGTACATGGATGAATAATAAGGAGAGAAGATTTTCCTTGGTTGTGCTTGACCCATACCCCCAAACTACCCCCTCCAAATATGTCCCAAGTGGCATGATTATGTAAGGTGATGTAAACTGGCATGATCGTATAACAGGATATGAAAAAGAAACTACAGCACCAGATTGTGGTCACTTAAAATTATAGCTTTTCCTAACATGTCCACGTCCATAATTTCTTTTGGAGAAGCCTCCATTGTTTCCACAAATGGAATACTACTGTCCAAAAATAAACAGTGATCTGCAGGCCTGGGGAATAATGACATCAGTGTAACTCCAAGCACTACATTACCAAACGTCCATTCTTTTATATGCTTTATAATAAAAAAAAAAAGAACAACCAACAAACAAAAAAACTTCCATAAACTAACTCTATGAGGTGACAGGCATTTTATGTCTTTGAGTTTCTGTAATACAAGAGTATACTGGGGGTTCCCTGAGAATCTATAGTACAATTACTACAAATAGAATTCAAACAGACATGTTAATTCTTGGCAAGTAATTTATAAATTCTACATTATGTTGTTAAAGGAAATAAACTTTTCCAAAAGTATTTCTGAAACTGCATGTTTTTCAGACCAGAACCCTGGTACTATTGGATTGACATGCATTACAATAAATCATATCAAGCATATCTTGGTCAAATCTAAAGGTAAGAACATTTATTTGAATATTAGTAGTTCAGAAAAACATAGGAGCTGAGCTCAGCCACCAATTACAGACACTGTGACTCTAATATTTGCTTGAAAAATAGGACAGAAGTTTATCAGTTCTTCAAAATACAGCTCAAGCAACAATGGTCATGCATATTTCTTATCATATATTTAATTATGGAAATCAACTAATCATGGCTGGAAATAGAATGCTTCCTTGGTAAGTTAAGCCATTTTCACACAGCAGGATAAAGTAGTAACAATTTGGTGGGACAATTAGCAATTACTGACATTTTTAATCCTTGCTATTGCAGCATGAGGACTCTGAGCAAGAAGTCAGTACATTGCTGATGAGGATAACAGAAGACAGCCAGTATTAACCAATTCAATTAATGGCAGAAATATCACTTCCTTCTTGCTGTACTACTGAGGTTTCCCCTAGTATAAGAAGTAGAAGCAGATAAACACTGTAAAAACTCATTATTCTTTCTTTTTTTCTTTTTAGCTGAAGAGTGATGATTTTTTAAATGCCTCAAAACTAGCTTCCCCCTGTATAAAACAAGCTCATGCTCCATGTGCAGAGCACTTTATAGGAAAAAGGCCCCATTCACGAACACTCAACACAAGTGAAACTTGTGCTTTGACTGTCAGATTCCCATGAGAATTCCTGTGAGAGGTAGTGAGAGAAAGGACCTAATTTGTGTTCCTATTAATGACAAAAGTGAGGAAGAGACTTTCTACTTAGGTTGTCAGGCAGAAAAAGCATCTAATTTAAACACTCTGGTAGTCACATTCATTACTAATCTGCATAAAACAAAGAATATGTTTATATTTTTTGTGGGACTTACGGTGAATTTCATGAAAGTCCACTATGTCCTCATTTTGGCAAAGTGTTTAAGAATAAAACTAGTGTGGCTACTAACATGCTTAAAAGCAAGCATCTGCTTTATTAGGTGAGGAGCTCTGTGTAATAATTGATGCAGGTTAAACATTAAATTTTCCAACCCTATCTGATCATTCTAAGAATATGCAATGCCATGACATGCTTCAAATTTAAATACAGTCTGGAAGTGTGCTTCTAAGGAGTAAAAAGTATAACTGAAATGTGCTAAAAATACGGTGAAGACCTTTCAAATCCTTTTTTAGCCTTTAATCCATTATTTAGCACTTCATTCTTTAAAAGAAACCTGAAAAGCTATATCCTCTAAAGCACAACCTTGAAACAAAGTGTTTTAGTCATGCACAGAAAGCATTAGCAGCTTTCATTGCAAAATGACACCTGTGCACCCATATGTCCTGATCCCTGAAGTCATACTTCAGAGTATAGACTTATCATTCAAAACCACTTCATCTGATTTATATCAAAGTACCTGCTCCTGGCTACACAGACTAAGTAAATGTCCAGCTCAGACAGCAAACACTGTTGTCTTGAAATCTTTCATTCTGGTGTATTATCATGCATTTATCGTTATGGTGTTTCATACCCACATACCCATAAATATTTGGTTTTGGTTGTAGGCAGACCTGAGTGTCATGGAGAGCTGACCTGCAAGTGAGTAAGAGGAAAATCTTATCTGTGGCCTTGGAGAAAAGGAGATAAAAATGAAGGGAAAGTTTGAGTAGCATGAGCAAAACTTTTTTTAAAGCTAAATTAAGTAAATGTCCTGTAGTCAGTTATTAACTTCACATGCTTAATGCGGCTGTTTGGTCTAGAAAGGTTATCTGCTGTAACATTTCTTAACATTTTCATAATGTTATCAAGAATTAAAAAGGTAACATTTATCAAACATTCACAGTGTCTGTGAGCCAGAACAAAGAGCAGCCACACAGTTGTGATAACGTCCAAGCCGTCAGTTAGATGCAAGTCCAAATACCTTGGAGATATTTGCTTTTGGATGATGCATTCTTTGTCATGTAAAAATGTAACTTTTCAAAGTACACGTTACTGATTAAGTTAAAGTCAGAAAATCTTATTTCCTTCTAATTATTCCTAAAGCCCTATGCAAAAGGTGGAGAAGGATAATCAATGGGATGATCCAGATAAAAGGGAGCCTTAGCATGAAGAGAAATCAAAGGGCCCAATCCTCCAAATCCTTCTATGATTAGTCTTTAATCTGCAGTGAGATTGCTCATGTGAAACAGAATTTACAGGATCAGATCTTAAATCTCCCAACTGCATTTTTCCTAAGAAAAGAGGTAGATTAAAATCTAGACCTAATGTCTCATTGTGTCTGGCAATGTCAGAGAAACAATAGCAGCAGCCACCGAGTCTAAAAGACTCATACCATTCCAGTAGGCTTTAATTGGACCAGCTAGGACTAATCCTCAATGCAGTGAGTGGAAAATTTTTGGTTATAGCACTTTATGTTAGATCCCTTGCCCACGAAGCAAGCGAATCCATACAAGTGACCATGCTAAAGGCACCCAAGAAGCTAGGATTCCCAAACCTTTCGCTGCACCAAACAGCATAACCTCTGATTGAAAAGCTTACTATAATTTTAAAATGATAGTAAGAGCAACTACCTCTGCCTTCTCTTTCTAACATTTCCAGCAACAGCTGTCGTTACTGCCAGGGTGTTAGAAATGGCTTAGGGCTAAGACATTGTGTTCTGATTTACATTTGAACAATTATACTTATGTGGAGACTATTCCAAGAAACTGCATTGTGCAAGTTAGAAAATATAGAGGCTTGGAAAACATGGAACTAAACAGCCTCAACTACAACCCAGATCTCTTTTAGGTTCACCTCCAACCATTCATTCCCCCATTCAGATCTAGGCAGTATCTGGCACTTCTGTATTAACAGCTCTTATCCAGACCTATTTCTGGTCAATAATAAATAACTTGGGAAGAGTAAATAAGTGAATGGAATTGCTAGTTACAATCTCTAACAAATTAAAAGGCATCAAATCAATATTATGTTGCAGTGGGACTCCACACTTTCCGATTCACTCAATACTTCCTAAAATTATCATTTCACTAGTTAATCAGGGATTATTTAAATTATGTGTTAGCTATGGCTTGCTGTCATTGTGCCTTCCATTAAGTCCAGTAAATCCTGTATCAGGAAGTGGGACTGGAAGGATGAGAGGCACCTGCTCGCAGTCCTCTGTGTTGTAGGTACACACAAAGGCCACAGATTGGATTCTGCACCTCTCTCCTTGGCTTGCAGCCCCTCTTAGAGGAGGAGTGAGCAGACAGGCTGGCTTTCCTTCTGTGTCAATGGGACAGGAGGCATGGACAAAGGGAGCAGCATATATGAGCTCCTCTTATTTCTAGCTCTAGAGCTCCCTAGGACTCACAAATGCCCCCATTTCTCAGGAAGGAGAGTGTACTTCTGATCTACATTTTTCTTCTTTCCCAGACTAGCTGATTTCTTAATGTAAAATAGATAAAAGTGATAGATGGCTTATTGTCTTCATTCTGCTTTGGAGATCACGTTACTTTGCTTTCTGATGTCCTGACTCCTCTGTAGAATATAACAGGTCTTAGAATAAACCTACTAATCAGATCTGGACACATTACTGATTCTGCTTCCCTTCCTGATAAGCACTACACAAATACCTTCTCAAAATAAGTTTTGGGCTTTGTAGCAAAATGCAAAAGTAGCGAAACAGCATTAATAATTAATTGGTTTTTTTTTCATTACGCACTTGAAAATATTTGCTATTTTATGTAATATTTGATATTAGTTATAACCATTGATGTTCTCCTTAGCGAGCTGTGATTAGAATTACCAAGGTTAGTCCAGGATGAATAAGCAATTCCAGGCCAAATTCTGATCTAGGTTATAACTAACAAGTACAGGATGATCTTTTGACTTCAGTGACATTGCTCTAGATTTACTCTAGTCTAACCAAGATCATTATCAGGCTTTCTTTAAAGGCACTGTTCTCTCAGATGCCTTTCCAGATTAATTGGCACAATTACATCCTTCTTCCCCTCTTCCCCCTCAGGTCGATCTGTATGTCAGAGGCTTACAAGCTCTGTTGATTCAGAGCTGAATGAGTGCTGTAGGGAAACGAGTTACAGTGGTTCCCCTCATCTCTAAAGATCCAAACTCTTTTGGTTTTGATGTAGAAGTCACAAAAATACACTAACCTTTCATTCACTCAGACTTCCTCTTCTTCATCTGAAGGGTGAGAGACAATTCCTGAATGCAATGGGCAGTCTCCCTTCACCTGTGAAGCACTTCATGAAACCCTTATATGCACTTATTACTTCTTCAGCTACCAGAGTAAAAAGACTATTGGCATTCACAGTCAGAAAGTAATCTTTCAACTGGAGAATTGCGAAGCCAGAGGGGATAGCTTAGTGATCTAAGCATCTAGGATCAAATTAAGCCTTGGTGCAAGAGAAAGCAACTCAGCTGACTTCAATGGAACTGTGCTCATTTACATCAGAGGTGAATTTGTCCCACAAGACTGCATGGAAACACAGGTTCAAACCCCAGCAGCCAGGGATGAGTGAAGAGTGGTTTGTCAACTCAGCACTACGAGAGAAGGTTTCTTAGGAATGCTAGGTTAGGAAAGGCTACTGTGAATAAAAGTGTAATCCTTACTTTCCTGAAAGATACTGCACACCCAGAAATGAAGAAGGCTTGGCTTGGAAATGTGTTTGCAAATATATAGCATTTCATACAGGGCGAAAAAAACCCCCCTCCCCCTTTCCTTTCAAAAATTCTCATTTCTGTGTTTATTTCCTCCAAATATTATTTGAAGACATCATTGGTTTTCAAAAATGGTCATCAAGACATCTGACCAAAATATGTTCAAACAGTAGTTTTCTTTAAATAAAAAGTTATTTCATCTAGTAAAAAACCTCAACAACTAAATAACATGAAATATAAAGAGAAGTTTACAGTTTGCCATGTGTTTACCCAAGTTCTAAATAGTAGTAGCCAGCAAGATGCTTCTGTTAACTTTTTCCGGAATCTGTTAGTAATGTGCTGGTGATAATAGTATTTTGTCCTGTTCTATTTTATCTTTCAAAATCATTTGCTCAAGTAGCTGACAAATTTTCATCAGAACAGAAAATGCTGCTAGACACATTTCAATTGGTTATCCCATATGCAGTATGAATAATGTCACTTAAAAATCCATTAAATAAGAATTTGTGAATTTTCCCCACTTTTCTGCACTATTTCTCTGTTCTTGTTTCCATTGTGTTAAAAAAAAAAAAAAATCCTTCTTCTTTTAGACCATGGGGGAGCAACTGATACTGCATTTTCTTTTTTCCACTGCACCTTGACTATATATTTTCATTATTTCATCAAGGCTAAGTAATATCTTAATTTTAAAATAAAGACAAATATATTATTATTAACAACATAAATGTTATTTTCAGACCTGCTGTATTGCACTTTCACAGGGAAATCAACAGCAGCTCCTATTCTGTCCTCTCCTGTTTAGACTTCCAGGGGAAAAGGCTGTGGGTTCGTAGCGTGCAAAGACAATGTTCCAATATTAGAAATCTCCCAACCAGAAAGTTGTATTTTGGGCTTCTCTTTCCCAGATCTCCGCAATAGCAAAGTCCCTAAGTGCTGTTAGATGGCAATTACACCTTAAGCAAAAAGATATTGCAGATCATTGATTCCTGCAAATCTCCTCTCCTTTGAAGTAGCAGCACTTGCTCATGAATGAAGATACACACACTTTCACCTTGAAATCACATGAACCTGTTTTCTCTATTTAGTTCTGGACGCGCATGAATTAGATGCTCCAAACTGGATACATCTCATCTTAAGAAAAGAGGTTTGATGCTGAGAGCCTCACTTTAAGCAGGCAAGATACTTACGTGAGTAGTCTCAGCAATATATGTCAGACTATTTGTGGAAGTGAGAATTAAGAATATGAAGTTTACAGAATGCAGTTCATGTTTGTCTTGGACCTAAACACTCGTAGCTCCACTCAAGTGAGTAAGATTCAAGTCTTGCCACTGCCTCCTGTCTGAATGGTTGTGCACGCAAGGATTCCTTCAGGGAGGAAGGCTCGCAGAACTGTGCTGTGTGAAACTACACAGTTGATTGGCGGAGAAAAAAATAGTAGAATTAAGCTCTTCTTTGATTTTACGGAACATTGACTTCTGCAAATGTGACCTTAAATTCAAATTGATTTGATCTTAAATGCAGGAGATTTCATCTACCTTCCAGGCAAATATGCTCCATATGTTAAATACCAGTAAATATAGTTAAGTTCTCCATTGGCTATGAATGGAATACAGAACAGCTTTTCTGTAAAGACCAGATTCTCCCTTAGCAGCAGAGGATTTAAAAGGTCAGAACTAGTAATGATCAGCTGAAAACAAGGGCTTGCCTGAAAGCTGTTAGAGGGTTTGCATTTCCAGTAGGTCCTAAAGCCCATTGCTTGACAGTCATTACAGAAAAACTCAGGTGAAACAGCGCCTCATGCTTTTTTTCTGCTGGGGATGCTTCTTTCTTTCTTTACCTTCTGATGATGAACAATAAAAATGGAATGTTACTTTTAGGAAATATAATCAAAAGTCAGATAATTCCTGAGTTTTCCTGGGAAAATTGCCCCAGATTCAGGATTTAAACTGACCACTACTGGGTGGGGTAAGGAAATAACTTTTTCTTTATTAGTTTTGATTAGATTGCTCACTGTAAGGTTTTGTATTTTTTCTTAAGCATATTGTACTGCTCACCACCTGAAGAAGGTATCTTCAACAATTTTGGCTACTTATTTGTTATGCAGCCCCCTGATATTGTTCTGGAGAGCCTCTATTTTTAGTTCTTGGATCGTACATCCTGGGGAAGAAGAGCGATGCTATTCTCTCTCCCAAAGACAGATTGCCCGTGAGTGCCAAAAGCTGGCAAAGGAAAAAACAAAAACAACAGCAAAGTGCTCATGGCAGAAGGCTTGATGGAAGCTTTAGGGGACTAATTCTGATATGTTTACTTTATTTTCTTTTTAATGGGTTGTCAGCTGAGGAGAACAAACAGCTCTTCCTGCATCCAGAAGCATAAGCATTTATTGGTCCAGATAAAGCACAGAGAAGAAATATTACTCAGGGTGTACTATAAGTCATCACCATGTCTCTCCAGGTAAAACGCCAAAGTATTTCTGTCGTACAGTTTTCACTGTGCTGCTCTGTGCAACGCAGCTCGGTAGTGGGATGTACTTGTGGTCATTGGGAACAGTGCAGAGTTTAATACTGAACATATCCTCTTAATCTTACCCTGTAATAGCCTCTCAGGTAAAAGTATTTCTGATATCATTAACAGAAAAAGCAGTTCTCTTGGAAATGATATGTATGTACTTTCAGTAGAAGGGTACACACTCATATGCATGTTTTGAACCCTCCAGAAGCTAGGAGGGGTTTGGGAAGGTTTGAAGAGTCAAAGATTGCAGTGTCCCATCTCTGATAAATATACACTGGGAATCCCTACTGTCTCTATGCTGCTTAGCAGTCCTTCTTCCTGGTCAAAAGGAGCTTGCTATATTTTCCTCTTCTCAATCCGTATCACAAGAAAAGCCTTATTTTTTTTACACTGGCTTTGGATTAAGCAAATGGTATACATGGAAATCACTTTCCCAGCTTTTCAGGGTATGGACCTTAGCACAAACATACGGGATTATTTTCAAAGTGTCTGGGAATGGAAAACACATTGATACTGTTTAGATATGTTTCAGAATGCTGTCAGCACAAAGTGCAAAAATACATCTCCCTGTTCTCACACTGAAGTTGGCTGGTAAATGTACTACTGAGCTGACATTCGGTGTCCTTGTAATGAATCAAGTCTATGTCTTTACAGAAATCGGGGTTTACAGCGGTGTGCTCTGGGTTTATAGCAGAGACTAGTCTTACAGATCCATGTTTCCTTTATGTATTTCAAATTGCTTCAAACCATAAGCCTTTTTTTGCAGAGAATTCTTTAGAAAGTAAACCTCCTAATCACCTTGTATGCTCTGGATCACATCCTCAGCTCTCGCACTAGGTTTCATTATGACTGCATCTGTTTTGCTGTGTAAAACTGCCCAGAGGGACACCAGAAAGGCCAATAAATCTTATTTCCCAAAATGAATATTCTTCTTGGTCAACTTTGGTGTGACTCAGTTGAATTGGCCAGGGTGAAAACTTGTGGGCACAGGTCCTTTTTAAGACCTTCAGTATCTATCTCCTTGGCATGTCAATGAGTCAAACACTCTGAGCAGCCTTTGTCTATCTGATGTGCTTTGTGGTGACAATGACATTACCCTCAAAGGCAACCCGAGGACATTCCTAGTTTGTCACTAGTTGAGCAAATAGGTTTTTGATGGTAGCCTAAACACATGCTGGTGCCAGGCTCTCAGAAGGAACAATAGAGATGCTAGGTGTCAGCTCTCGGAGGTGCTCTGGAATAGAGGGAATGGCTGGAGCCCTGTGAGACACAGTGGAAATACAGCCAACAGGGATCAGCAAAACCAAAACCAGCTGGGTAAATCTTTCATTCCACTGTTTTATGGATGTGAGAAAGCTGAGGTTGCCATTTTGTCAACAGTATCTCATTTATAAACTGGCAACTTACTCACTTTAAGCCAATTATTAATGGCATCATTTATATTTTTGAAGAATCTGTACCACTACTGTACAGTAAATAATTCCAATCCCAGATTCTGCTCAGGTATAATCATTCATATATATCAGTTAATGACAATTTAATTGCATATCCTTATCATCATAAATACCAAAATATTTGTATATAATAATATGTGCTAAAGAACACATTGAATTTCAGTTTGCCATTAATTTCAGTTTGCTATTTATATACAGCATATAGATTTCAACTTCTCCCTTGACACTGGCATGTTGAAACAACCACTTGATCTATTAAACTTTTTGAATAGCTCTTTAAATTATAAATAGTGCCCAGTTGTTTATTTCAAGTGCTTTCAGTACTCCAAATGTGGTTTAATTGTATTTGAAAACTGCCAAATATCAATAGAGATCAATCCTGTCCCATTGATCTGTTTATGCAGTTAAACATGTAGAATATCAGATTCAGGCTCTAACATATTTAAATACTCCTCTATTGATCAGCTGCTGCCATGATCCAGCACAGATG
Organism: Pelecanus crispus; assembly: GCF_030463565.1. Lineage (NCBI taxonomy): Eukaryota > Metazoa > Chordata > Aves > Pelecaniformes > Pelecanidae > Pelecanus > Pelecanus crispus. The sequence goes on from NC_134649.1 coordinate 15,000,075, forward strand.
ATGGCATAGATGATTACAGGAAACTGCCTGCTCTGGTTTGCTCAACTGATACCTCCATCGTTCAAAAGGCATCATGAAAAAACTGATCCACAGCTCAAAAACAGAGGGTAAGTCAGATAGGTACACAAGCTTGCCATAAAAAAAATGTTCAATCCATGGACAGATTTTAGCATCTGATGTGGGAAACCACAAAAACACATACTGAAAAGTGTGGGAAAGTATATTAAAATCCTGCACTTTACTGCCTGAATGTGATAAGAGGTGAGTTAGGTAGCTCAGACAATCTTTGTCCCTTCACAAAAGCAACCAACTACTCTCCAGAGCTTGTCCAGCTAAAGGATAAAGGTCTAAACTTATAACACAGAACTGTCTGCTGTGGAAGATCATGGGACAAAAATGCAGAAATGCCAGATCTTGCAATGATGTTACCTCAGTGTTTTGGATTAGTATGTGATCCTGGTTAGAGAGCTCTACAAGCAAGTAAAAAATACTTTGCTTCAACCCAAAACACCTATGAACAGATTTTCTAGAGCTAAATAAATGTCCCTTTTATTTGTCAGATATTTTGAATATCCATTGAAAAGCTGACCAGGAAACATTGACCTCTTGTATTTGTAGTTCAGAACTAATTGGGCACAGAGTGCATGGGGAAGTATAAAGTGTTTGTTCCCAATACCATATACGGATCAGGGCCAGGTATCGGACGAAAACCACTCTCTTGCCAGTGATGAGGTTTCAAGGGAGCAGTTCTGTGTTGGCACCTCTCAGAGAGCAGAGGGGAAAGCACCTCTCATATCCCTCAGACATCCACAGCTAAGTGAATGCAGCAAAAGGCAGAAGGAGATGAGGGTTTAGATCTTGGGACAAGAGGAGGAGTGGGATGGATTAAAGATCAGAACTGCTCTAGAGGATTGGCTGAGCCTTTCTAGGTAAGGAGATAAAGGAAATCCACGTGTAGTTCCAGAAAGTGCATGTGACAATATTGCAGAGAGAGGAGTGATGCAAGAAGTGCCCGGAGTGTGGTCTCCCTGCTCCTAAGCACAGGGTCTCAGAAAAACTCGACATTGCTGTGGATGAATAAGCACAGCTTCATACAGTTCCATAACTCTTTCTGAGAACTGAATGCTTTATTTCTTGGGCTTCTTTGGAAATCCCACCTAGCTGTGTAATACTGTGGTGAAAGCAAAGAACAAATACATATAAATTGCTTTGTGGTGTTTCAGGTGAGTGAAAGCTTGGAATGCAACCACCCATCATTATTATTATTGTGCTTTGTCAGCTAGTAAAGGTAAGTAAGAAATTGTCCTTGTCGAGTTTTCTTCAAAATTGAACCTAGCCACAGGCCTTAAGTAAACAGCCTTCTCTGGGAAACAGGTGCATGTGGTATTGTCATTATGTACATTTTCCTGAACTGTACACAAGACAGTGTTTGAGCAAAGTCTAAATGTTTTTAAACTTTTCTTCATATGCTAAAATAAGACTAAATCTGTAGTTTAAGATAACCTATATACATATTATGTGGTCATATTAACTGCTTCTGAAATTAGTTCATATGATACTAGATTAAAAGAAAAAGACTTTTTCAATATTAGTGATAATTATTATAACTCCTTTTACAATAATTTTTGAGGAGAATACTGCATCTGCTTTAGACTCAGGACTCACTTCATAGGTGATGACTGTCTGTTGCAGGACTTGAAGATTTCAGCAGCTGCTTAGAATTAATTTGACAGAGATATAATAACAACAGTATTTTGCACATTAAGAAATATGAAATAAGGAAAAGTAGGATTGTGTTGAGTGTGGAAGACTTCCTTCTTAGCAGGAGTCAAGCCTTGCAAGTAATACTCTGCTGGTAACAGCAACTTGAACTAGTACTCATCAATATTTCTAAATTACTAAGAAGAATCTAGCTAATCATTAGTTTCTTCACACCTTCTGGCAACCTTGTAAAGATTGCTGTGAGTTAATATAAATCCCCTAAAGTTAACAAAATGTCCTATGACTACTGGAACTTCGTGGGAAACACTGATTTAATAATCAACCAAGAGGTTACAATACAAAACGTTTGTTGAAGGTACCTTGGTATCTGAGTGTGACTGACAGTGTGATGAATGATGTTTGCTGGGCTAGCTTTGAACAAGTGTTCTTCCTCCAGCAAAGTCAAACAGACCTTGCAGAGGAAGTTATGGAATTCGCTTTTTGTTAAGGCAACTCAGAGATCAAAATCCATCTGCCAAATCTTTACAACTCTGAATCCAGCCTCAGGAGCAGATGATTCTTCTCCAAAGATTCTCTCTGGAGCTCTTGTGTCATTGCTACATATTGGCTAAAGACTCTGATATCCCTGTGCTCACAACAGCAGAAATTTTGCCAGCAAAGCCCAGTGCAGCATTCAGAGGACAGCATGCCACCCTGTCCCGTCTGTCAGGCAAACTGCAAAATATCTGTCCATTCTTTTTGGTATAAAGAATATTTTATTGTGTGTACTCAGCAGATTCTTTGCAGAGTGCTTCAAAGCAGGCAGAGCAAGGCGTCTTTGTATGTGTGAATTTGAAAGCCTCTGTTAAACTTCACCATCTATGTTTAAAGGCTTAGCATTCAGACAATCCCCCTTCTTATCACAGACAATACACACTATAGCATTCATTCACAAATGCAAACCAGTCTCTCATATAAAGTGGAAAAAATAAGGATGGAAGGGGGTAAAATATGCAGGAAGCTATTCTATCCCCATATGGCCTGAAATTTGCTCAGGGTATTATACATGTGATTAGCAACTGTCTGTCAACTAAAGGAAAAAAAATTGGAAAATTTAAGGAGGATATGGCTTTTACTGAAGATGCGGTAGTCAAACGACAATTAAATATAAAAAGCAGAATTATAAATTTCTGCCTCAAAGATGAAGTCTATGAAGACAGGGAAAATAAGTGGTAAGATTCTCCTATTTTTTGTTTGTTGGCATGTTTGCTAAGACCTGCCTCGTAATGGGTTAACATTTCAAATGTGGAGCCAAATCTATCAATTGTATTGTTCTGGTCCGATTGTCAGGACCAAAATTAGACCCATTTATCTTTAAAATATCTTTAAGAGTGCTAAACATATGTGTATATAAAAGTATAGAAGAGTTTGATGAGGCAGTATTATTGATTATGAATGGACATGGGCTAATACACATAAAGATTGGTATGTAATACATATGTGCAGTGGGAAGAGTTAAGCGTTGCCACATCCATTCTTTCTGCAGTCCTATAGCTGGCATTTCATAATATAACTGCAATCTTCACATTCACTTTTAAAATAGGACTTAATATGGAATATACAGTAGCGGATATAAATAAATATATATACACACACACATACATACAAGACTTGACTCAAAATACTTTAGAATCAGTGAGCCTGTCTCAGTGGGGTCACAGCAAATAAATGTGATTTTGTAATATAAATTTACAACCTTAAATTTTAATGCATTTTAAAACCTATTAAACATTTTAATTTAGCATCTCTAATAGGAGATATTTTACATCCTAACATATATGTTTCAGAAACCAAATATTCATCATAAGCATACGTAATTTTGTCTCTCTGGCAGTAGAATTTTTTGGATTTATGTGCAAGATAAACTCACACTGTGCTTTCTTAAGACGCCACTCAGAATATCTCATAGTGGCTTCAGAGTTATTGTGGTTACTTCAGGCTTCACTCTTCAGTTCGTTTCTATTTTAAAAGTACGATGAAGCTTCTTGAGACAAGAAAAATGACATTTAAGCACTTAATATAATGTTTCTCTTACTTTTACAGTAATAAGTGGTTGACAGCATCTAACTTCAATATTTTATTTATCTACCTACTTACCTAGCTCTGCCCCCCCCCCCCAGTATCTAACTGATTCACAAACCTTAATGAACTTACACTCAAAAAACTCCCATGAAGCTGGAAATTATTCCTCAATTTATGTAGGAACAGAGACTTAAAGAGATTCACAGGGCTTGCCCAAGAGCAGATGAGAAGTTTGAACTTGAATCAAACTCAAGTCTTCTAAATTTCAGTTCAGAAGAGCAGCGTGTCTTTATAAACTGTTCTTATGCTCTGGTTACTTTTAAAGTGACTTGCTACAGTATATTACATTCACTTCAGTTTTGTCCCTTTTATTGCTATATAGCTACCAAGTAAAAGCTGTAACAAAACATGCCTAACTTTCTCATCTGTTAATAACATAACAATATCCAGAATAAAAGCTACCTTTATCAAGTTATGCAGTGTGTCCCATCAAATACAGTACTTATATTTTGTCTACATTTATGTACAGAATGAGAAATTACTTGAATCAGTTTACCTGCATTTGCTCTACTAAAAAAATATAACAGCTTGGTTTAGAAAGGTCAGTAACTTCCTCTGAAACAACACTTTTGATTCTCTTCCTCATCTGTAGATGTGGAAGAGCAGAGACCACCATATTCTCAGTGGTAAAATGGTTATGTCTACTTAGCTAATTTCCCCCACACACTGTGTAGCTCAGTGGTGACATATGTCCAATGTTTCCCCAGGCTTAAAAGAAAAGGAACTCGCATTCTGCCAAAGAACAGACAAGACCATAGAGGAGATGAAATACAAGATAAAGTAGTAACGCTGCAGTGGAATGAACCCATATGGGACCTTGATTTTTTTTAAGTGACACATTACAGACATAAACCTGAGTTGGAGGGACCAAATCTCTATCAGCAGCAAGAGCTAAGCTCTCCAAAATTCAGCAGGGTACAGATCTCCTGCCTGGGCTTGCTCCCATCCTTTTGTGAGATGAAAATGTAATAGGAAACTCCAGCAAGAACATGTTAAAACACTTCCTAGCAGGTATGGTCATCAGGAGGTTATTGTTGTAGATCAAGAACATGGAAATTGTTCCATTATTTTATCAATATATATGAGTTCACATACCTGAGAATGTTCCCTTACTCTAATTTACCAGTACAGATACAGCATCTGTTTCTACAGTCACCTTACAGTGAGGGCCCAGGCATACCTGCTCATATAAATACATAGATATAGTACTAAGACCATGAAAAAGAATATAAAAACCTCATAAGGAAAAACAAATTAGTACTTAATTTCACAGAGTTGGGCTCAAACAGACCAAGGTTGCCAGAGAAGCACAGTCGTAGATTAGTTATGCCCATTTTTTTCCCCATAAACTTTTAAGCATTCTATTTTCATTATTACTTACTTTCTAAGGATAACTCCAGGCACCTAGGCTTACTAGTGTGATTTCAGTAGTAGAACTTCATTCATTAGTAGTAGTTCAACTGATAGTCATTTCTGGTAAAAGGTAAAGTAAGCAAAGTCAAACCTGGGCACTGTCACTATATTTGCAGCTGGTCTTCTCACTATGGGCACAGTGTTCTGAGAAGAACAGAAAGAGAATAGGAGAGTGTTGGCTGGGAAGGAAGTGTATGAGGGCAGAGGAGGATGAAGTATCTGCTGGTTTTTGCTCTAGATGCCAAACCAAAGATTTAACCACTGGCTGTCACTGAGGATCCTATGATAGCTTTCACAAGAACAGTCCAATGCATTTCATTTAGTTGTCACTTTTTTTCAAAAACATTGTTGTGCAATGGCATTGGTGTGGAATAGAAGTTGAATTTCACCATAGAGATAGCTACATTTCAGTGTGGGTGAAGTGATCCCAGCAGACTTTGTAAAGCACTCTGGGATTCTTACAGATGAAAGGTGTCAGGTATTGTTATACACCACTTAGGAGGAATGTTTCCTTTTATTCCTCTGGATTTACTGTTGAACATTTAGAGATAATCATCATTGCCGATAATAACAGTAAGAGTAGCATCTTGAACGCTGCAGACTGTGTAGATTGTTCTGTATTCTGCTTGTCTGTAACAGGAGGTCGCATACTGATAAGTAGGAGGAATTTTTTGACAATGCAATTATGGAGAAGTAGCTATTTTTCATATTATAAGGTGAAAGTGCAACTGTCAGAGTTATTTACATGGCTACATCATTTACAGCCCAGGATTATTGAAAAGATTCAGCAAAAAGGTAAGCTGCTTTCATGATGATATTCAGAACAGCGTAGTACAACAGCTTCCTGTAGTAGGGCCACTTGTTTTACTGTATTACCTCTCTGTATTTGTCTAAGTTCTACTCATTCATTTTATTAACAGATTTTATTAAAATGCATGACAGATGTTTCTAACAATACTTACCCAAGTGCTAGTTAGAATTTGTTAGACAGATTTCAGTGTTTATCCTAACATGAGTGCCTTTGTATTTTGGTGTTTTGTTCCGGGTTCAGGGAGGTGGGACACTTTTTTTTAGCATAACAGAGTTCCAAACGTAGTCCAGTATTGATTTTAATAGGAGTATAAAAGGCAGACTATTTTTGCCAGGTAGATGAGTAATTTGAGCTATGGTCTAACAAATCAAATGGTCTTTATCATACTGGAAAACAATCCTGCCCCAGCAATTCTCTCAACTGAGTAATACCTGAATATAAAGACCCTCACACTCCCTCTTCTGCTTCCCAAGACTTTCCTCTCAGACTTCTGCCTTCCAGTTGGAGTATTTCATTAACCTGCAGGCTCTATCCCTGCCTCTCTATCTTCTCCTGAACATCTGAGAGAGGCAGAAGCCAGGCTGTATTAACCCAGTGATTGCTGCTGACCAGGTGATGCCCCTGAGCCCTTTTGGAAGCAGCTTTGGCTGAATAAAAGCTGCTGGAGGATGTGTCTGGGACTGAATACTGGGTAAGAAAATAGGAGTAATCTACTGTGGGGATTCATTTTGTCAAAACCTGGAAAAACCTTTGTGTGCAAGGGAGCTGAATCTACCTCTAAGGAAGCCATGCAAGCTTCCCTCTTATTCCCAGTGTCTTTTAGTACAGAAGCTGTAAAAGCGTTAAAATGTACAGAGCTACCTCCTCCCCTCCCTGCTAGCCAGCAAGGGCACTTTCCTGGCTAATCCAGAAAGATTAGCCCCAGGAAAAATGGCTAAATGCTTAAAGAAAACCTAATGTTGCTGAGATTCTTTTTATAGTCCCATCCCCCTTTCAAGAATGCCACGTGAGCTCAGTGCAGTGGGTACTGTACCCAACACCTGCAGGATTGTGATTATGGCTGTATGTATCCTATGCAAATTCCCAGAAATTCCCAACTTCCTAGAGTATTGACATTTACATCTTCCTTCAGCAGTTCTGTTCAGAATTACCATAAAAGATCAGAGTGCAGCTTGGAGGTCAATGTGATCGTAATTTGGCCATGCTAGTATATTTGCTCTTGCTAATAGAGTTTACTTCTCTTTATTTTTCCTTTTTACTGCTTTTACCGTGTTCTTTCCCTGTGGAAGTTTAACCACTGCCTATCATGGGAGGAAGAAAAAACTCAAAATTCTGGGAAGAGTGTGATAGATTTGTCCCACACATGAGGAAGAAAAGAAACAGCCAAATAGCAGAAACACAGACGAGCATCTGTAGATTTAGGCATTGTAAAAAAGTGGAGTAACACAGGGTGCTACATGTTTCGTGGGCTAAGCAAAAAGTTAACACCAATTATATCTGCTTAAAGGACATAAATAGAAGAGAAGGCAATTTTTAATAAAAAATCTAGAATGAAACCAGTGAAGTACTCATGCAGTTAGTCAGAGATGTGGCTTAAGACATGAGGAAAGACATTTCTGAAATCTCCTACAAAAACAAGCAAAAAAAATTAAAGCTAAATGTTTACCCCAACAGTATCATAAATTCTCCTCATGTGCAGGGTTAGCAAAGCAGAAACCAAAAGCATGAAATGTCTTTCAAATATCAACTCTTCTGAAATGACATAATATTCTTAAGTATTTAGTTGAATAAACATGTAAACATAACTAGATGCATGTTCATCATATGATAGATGGTGGATCCACCTCACTCTTCCCAGAGATTTCTTTATGGAAACCACCAAAGAACCTCTGTAATTTAATCACTAGCCACTGCAACTGGCTGACTGCCTGTTAATTGCTCGGACAATACCCAAATTGTCGGACCAAAAGACCACCCAGTGATTCATTGGGCTGTCACTCCATATAACTAAAGCAACAAATACAAGAAACAGTGCCTGGAATGAGTCTTCACTTGTGATGTCTCCTCTGATGTTTTTCTCAGTATCCAATCCATTAAAATTGTTCAACAACTTCTTTAAAAGCTTGAAACCTTATTGCTGCAAATCTCACGTTCCTTAGAGGCAGTTATATTCCAAGGTGATTCTGCAAAAATATCTCTAAGGAAAACTATTTGGTAGTTCTCAGAGTTTCTATATCATGATATTGCTCAGGTACTTTTGCTGATTCAGCCTAACAAGTTTGGGCACGGATAACAAAAATCTATCAAGCTTTTTATTACATAATTTTGGTTGTGTATTTTACTTACAAAATGCTGTGACCACCCACACAACCCTTACTATAACCTTACAAAACTTCTCCAAGGTAGGGCCTTGCAAGTATTTCCATTCCACAGACAAAATACTAACACACAGAAAGTTATTTTAAGTTTCCAAGAGCTTTTTAAGTATGTGTTCTTTACAGGTCATGAACAATCAGCACTAATACGAACTCATTTGAGTTTAAATGCATTTCTGGTTGCAAAGCACAGAATTCCTCCATAACTACAGTAAGTGTACTATCAGTGTGACAGAGGAAAGGTGAAAAGATATTTTTATTACTTAAGCAGTGGCATCATTTTGAAAATATCAACCCCCCCCCCATGTGGATTTGGGAGACCTTGAAGCAGCTTTCTGACAAATATCTGCTCACTGGAATGGAATCTAAGATTGATTTAATGGATGCTATGAAGTGGAGAGTAAAAACCACCAAATCTCCAAAACATACCCTATAAGCATTTAAAATATATTTGCTCTAGGCATGTTTTTATCTGGAAGAGATTTAAGAAGGGAAGTGCTTTTCCCATTAGCACTGTCCGATGTAGCAGCTGTAGCATCATATGCAACGGTATGCAGGAGAGACACACGCTGGCTACCCCAGTGTTTTGATGGCACAAGAACCCTGTTGTTGCTCTTTTCTCACCATTGTTACTTCTACTTTTGCTGTTGTCACAAATTTTATCAGCCACAAATTCATACTTTCCCTTTGTTAGTCCTTTACCTGCAGCACTAGTTAAGCAGGAGGAATGCTATCACTCCAGGACATGTATCATGACATCTGTAATAGCTTTTTGGTCATAGCCCCATTAGGCATGAGGAGCCTCTTTGATCACCATTGAGTGCAGCTTGAAGCTGTAATGCACCCTCCAGTGTCCATCCTCTGAAGATCACCTGCCTGACTACAAATGGCTGGATGATATACTGGGCCAAGGGTTTCTACTTCATACCACATAACAAGGCCATCAGAGGGATATGTCGAGATCAGAGGTATTGGGCAGGATTGTTGATCTGCTGGAGGGTAGGATGGCCCTGCAGAGGGATCTGGACAGGCTAGGTCAATGGGCTGAGGCCAGTTGTATGAGGTTTAACAAGGCCAAGTACTGGGTCCTGCACTTTGATCACAACAACCCCATGCAACGCTATAGGCTTGGGGAAGAGTGGCTGGAAAGCTGCCTGGCTGAAAAGGACCTGGGGGTGCTGGTTGACAGCCAGCTGAACATGAGCCAGCAGTGTGCCCAGGTGGCCAAGAAGGCCAACAGCATCCTGGCTTGTGTCAGGAATAGTGTGGCCAGCAGGAGCAGGGAAGTGATCAGCCCTCTGTACTTGGCACTGGTGAGGCCACACTTCGAATACTGTGTCCAGTTTTGGGCCCCTCAGTACAAGAAGGACATTGAGGTGCTGGAGCATGTTCAGAGAAGGGCAACAAAGCTGGTGAAGGGTCTGGAGCACAGGCCTTATGAGGAGCGGCTGAGGGAACTGGGGTTGTTTAGTCTGGAGAAGAGGAGGCTGAGGGGAGACCTTATCGCTCTCTACAACTACCTGAAAGGAGGGTGTAGTGAGATGGGTGTTGGTCTCTTCTCCCAAGTAACTAGTGATAGGATGAGAGGAAATGGGCTCAAGCTGTGCCAGGGGAGGTTTAGATTGGATATTAGGAGAAATTTCTTTACTGAAAGAGTGGTCAAGCATTGGAACAGGCTGATCAGAGAGGTGGTGGAGTCACCAATTCCTGGAGGTGTTCAAAAACGTGTAAACGTGGCACTCTGGGACATGGTTTAGTAGGCATGGTGGTGTTGGGTTGGTGGTTGGACTGATGATCTTAGAGATCCTTTCCAACCTTAGTGATTCCTAGTTTTACTTTCATTAAAAAATAATCCAGCCCCCAAGCCAGAAAACACGAAATTAATTATTACTCTACCCTTAATTGGTTTAGTGGTGGACTTGGTAGTGTAGGTTAATGGTTGGACTGGATGATCTTAAAGGTCTTTTCCAACCTAAATGATTCTATGATTCTATATTGGTTCCTGTTTATCTCCCAGCTTCTGTACAAAGCTAGAACAGACCTGTCCAAATCTGCAGCTGTGGCAGCTGGGTGAGGATGGTTAAGTGCCACAGTCTGCCCACCTTCCTAGTTACCCTAGCTGATTCCATGCTCAGTGTGGATTAAACCTCCACCAAATGCATGCCCAGACAGGATCCTATGGAATGAGAGATGCTGTCCACTGGATATTTAATCTCCCTGTTACTTCACCTGCTACTGGTTAAGAAGCATTGAGGGAGTTAGTGCTGATCTACTTCACATGACAGCTTACTAAAACACTACCATTTGCCACAGGCATTTAAACAGTATTTTCTGGTTCAAGAAACTACCATCATTATGCTTTTTTGTGCTAGTTTTTTCCTCTGTGCACAGTCACGTGCGTAACACCTGCTTTTATCTCCCAGGGCCTGGAGATGATCCCACAAAGCCTCCCTGAGGTTTCAGCTGATGCTGCAGAGACTGAGGCTGCCAGACAGCTTTGATTCTGGGTCTCAGTCTTGTTGCTTCTCTTTCAAAACCCCTCTCTATTTCTTAGCCAAAGTAAATGTCAGAGTGCAGACAATTCCACTCTATGCTAAGCTAAAGATATGTGGACCTTCAAGATGTTTTTTTCCAGGATAATACGTGATATTTTTTATAAAGCACTATGATTAGTAGAGCCCATAGCACAAAATCCTACACTGTGTATTCTGCTACCTTTCTCTGTCCTTCCTCTCTGTATCGTCGACAAGGATGCCCACTGTCAACAGCTTTCCTGCCCAAACACCTGCTAGCTGCTTCTCGTTCTGCAAGGAAACAAATGTGGGGACTATACTAGTAAATGCTAACATTTTTGAACTTTCAGAAACACCCTGTGTGTCCTGAAACCTAGCGCAGTAGAAAAAATACTAGCAACTTAATTTACAGAAAGAAAATATGTCATAACGTACAAAAAACCAAACAGTGGCATATATATTCATACAGACAGATACGACACATTGCCTTTTAAACACTGATATTATGAAGTTACAGGCTTCTTTAAAGGTATATATAACTAAGCTGATATCCATCTTTAAAGCAATCATGCTTTCAGTTCATTCTCAACAATATTCTTAAAAATGTGTTTCAGAATAAACTCAAGAAAAAGCTCGAGTGAATTTCAAGGCTTGAGTGCTGCTGCCATCTACATGGCAGGAAGACTATAAACCAAAATAAACAACAAAAATATGTCTGTTGCATTTACTGGGCAGAGCTGTAAGTCTGTTTGCCAGTGTGATTATAGAAAATAACATTCTGAAACTGAACAGAATCTTTCATTACCCTGAGTTTCTGTGTGGAAAATTTATAATGATTTAGAGTACAATTTCCCTGGGTCCATATTAGCAAGAAGTTTACACATTATTTAGCTAAAATTTGAGAATAAATAAGGAAAATACTATTATTTTTCTAGTGCTGGGTATTGTTAATATTCTTCTGCTGAGTATTGAGCTTTCACATGCTTAAAAAAAAAAAAAAAAGAAAATCTCCCAGTTGCTGTAAAAATGGAGGGAGTAACGTACTTAATGAAATGACATATACTTCTTCACTGATGCTATTTTTCACAGCTATCTTACTGAGAGTATTGCCAAAGGAAGAAAAAAACACCTTTATCCCTTTGTTTGCAAGACACAATGTAAATTCAGGCTGCAAACCCCTGTCTTCTCAAGCTAAGGTTTCTAGAAATAAATGAAATAAAAAGGTAAGTGCAATTAAATTGGTACTGTGTAACAATTTTATCAAATGCACAGTCCACTCTAAAAAGCTCTGCAGATGTTTGTTAAGTTTCATAATGTTTAATACTGTTTAGCAACTTGCACTGCTTCACCTTGACAGCTATATTTGTACTTACCCATCACACCATATCCAGGACTCTCAGATTCATTGGAAGACAGGGAAGGTAGTCTTTACGTGACGTGCCTCTGTCCTGCAGCACAGCTCTTGGACACATTTTAGACTTTCCAGCAGGTGTCATTCAAGAAACAAACTTCCCATGGCCCCAAATAAGAAGACAATCCTGGGTTATTGTGTGAATTTTATGTTGCATCCAAGTTCAGTATTACTTCTTCAAAAATAAGATTGCTGAATTTTCACTTTGGGGATCTATGAATTCAAATTATAACCCAACTCAAGCTCTAATAATAATTCTAAGAGCTTTGCCTAGCAGTTCAGACTGCATATCCTATGAAGAAGGAAAAAGGGGAAGACCAGCCAGGCCTTGGAATTCCTCTGCATCCTTTTCTCATGCAAGAAGAATGGCCTGCAAAATTCAGCAGAAACATCCACTGCGAGAAGCAGGACTTTGTCTTCACAGATCCCCCATCAGGAATGTGCATGCTTGCTAGCTATTCAGCATAGGCACAATGACTTTGAGATTTGTGCTCCAGCTTGCTGCCTTAGTCTGCCTTCAGAGAACACGCTCTTTCAAAAGGAGTAAACACCTGGAAAGAGGTAATGTTGCTTATCACACCTGTCCCCTTCTTTTCCAAATTTTCAACACTTCATCTCAGTCAGACTTGCAAAATCATTTCCCTTGCTACATTTCTGGTGTTGTCTGGAGCTTGTAGCCCTGTTACATAGTGGTTTTGTTAAAGTGCCTCTTTTTTTAAAGAAACACTGAATTTCGTATATATATTTCAAGTTCTATGCCAATTTGCTTTCAGAACATCTTTCACTGGACTGGGGAAGAGCATTGCTCAACAAAATACAACCCAGAAATGGAAGCAGTTGTTTTCAATGATCAAATTTAAAATATGTAAATAGCACAAGAGATTTCAAAAATATAATGTTTGGATTTGGAGCCATATATGAACAGTTCAAAGTTTAGGGATGTTTCCAGGCAGGAATCCAGGTCAGTGACCATTTAGCAAGTATGAATCACCTGGAAAACTCAAAATCCCAGAAATCAAAGAGATGCCAATAAGTTTTGGTTTGGGCTTATGCTAGAGGAACAGTAAATTCCTTTTTTTAAAAAAAAAAAAAAATGCACGTAATGTAAAAAATACTTATAGGATTTGAAAGCTGCAAATCTATTTGCAAGAAAGACCCCTGCATATAGCACTCTAAAACTCCAACTTTGTGCTGAGATAATGCTGATGTATGTGTGGGTTGTCCCACACCTACATGGTATCTCTGCCTTTTTCCTGCCCTGGCTTGCTTGTTCCTCCTCTGCTCTTTGCACTGAGGCTAGTGCTTGTCTTGTCATGGCCTGGTCATACAAGCACTAGTGCAAACATAAGTGAGGAGACATAGAAGCATATGGCTGCAGTGGGGAGAAATTGTAGTGGCCGGCTGTCCTAGTACTGCTTAAAACTGACTCTGAAACCACAACTTGAGCCATACAGTTTATTGGACTCTATGACTTCTGGATGAAAAAAAAAAAAAAAAAAAAAAAGACCTTGCTCCTTAAGCAGTTTAGGTATTCATGAATTTTTTACCCCATACCTAAAATTTAGACAACTACTCTAAAATATTAGCATATTACTCCTTTTGACATGATTCCTTCAGGGTAACACAAAAGAAAAATATATATTCTTAATTACCTTGCAACTTTGTTGTAAAATCAATCTCCATAAGCATGAATACAGTGGTACATCAGACTGCATTAGTATAGAAATGTTTCTTCAGTTATGGCTTACAAGAAACAATTGCAGGATGTTAATATGTATTTTTGTATATAGCTCTAAAATCGTCACTTTGATGCAAAAAGATTGCTCTAAGCAAGAGTTCATCTTGAGCACATACTGTAAAGTTGGTTGTTTGAAAGACATCCAGACCACATGGGAAATACATTTGCTTTACTGGGAAATAAATGTACCTAATAAAAAAAAATTCCTGCCTTACCTTACTGATACTGTAATTATAATTAGCACAAAGCACGCGTAAGCATGTGCCAAACACCAATCATCACTGCACAAACCATTCCAAAGGGCTGTCTGTATTGGCAGTCTGCTGATGTGCACTGCTTTGCAGAATTAAAGGCAAGCAATCAAATATTGTGTTGCACAAATGTAATTGCTACTACAGCAGTACTGGGTGTTATGGACAATGCCAATTCCTTGAGCTGTGAGACCTCTTTGAACACATCGGTTTTTAAAATATCTAGTAGAAATAGTTTTAAGGAGATTTGTTACCTGGCACTAAGAACAGAACTGGCCCAAGTGAGCAGATGCTGATGCAAAGCAGTAATATTTGTTGTGAAGGGAAACGGACTTTTCAATGCCAATGGAAGACTACTGTAGCAAACTAGAGGTCACTGTTGAAAAGGATGTGTGGCAAAGGAGATAGCAAGGTCCATCCTCTATTTTCCGTTTGGTTTACTGTCTGCAAGATTCCTGTAGTGTTACCAACTTCCTGTAGTTATATTTGCAATTTTGTTTTTGCCTTCTTGATGTTTGCAACTCTGATTTAACCATAAAAGTTAAGAAGAGGATATATGTCAGCTGAAGACATGTTCTGCTCTCAGTTGTGTTGTACAAGTCAATGAAAATATTCCAGACATCCAGCACAATAAGTGAAAGAACAAAGCCACTTAACATCCAGATTGTTTAGTTACCATAATTCAAATACAAGCTTATATAAACAAAAGTTATATTTTACATAGGAAAATGCCTTCTAAGAATAAGGAAAGTTGTTTCTGAAAAATACCAGATGTGTAAAAACCAGTGACTTTTTGTTAAAAGATGTCATTTTTCCGCATGGTATTTACAATTACAGAAAAAAAACCCCATTAAATACCTTTATCTTCACTAGATTGCAGCCTATTTTAATGACATATTCTTTAGTTGAATAAAAACGGAAACACTACTTCTCAGAAGGCCCTTCCACTCAATGTTTCTGAAGACCTCGCTGCCATACACTTCACTTAGAGATAGGGACTCTTGGGATATAAAAAAGCAGAAGAAAAAAAGTTTCATGTCTGTTTCATATTTAACCAAATTCAAGCCGTAGTACAGCAACAGAAACCTGGTTTTGTCACTCCTGCAGCCATGACATTTCCCCACAAGCAAGAGATTCATTGCCAGAGAATCTTTCCATGCTGAAAAAATCTTCGCTTTCTCAAAGTTAAGGCAGCTTATGGCTAACGTGACAATTAGGAAGGATAACATCAGACTGTGAGTTCCACCGTAAGATACAGATCCAGAAAAGCACATCCTCGAGTCCCTTTGACTTCATTAGCACTCTGACTATTGGTAATACAGAAAGTGAGCTTACTGTTCTGAGTGGCCATTCTTTGTCAAACCAGCATAAATCCCCCAGAATGTCAGGTGATAAATGAGTCTAATAAACTGCAAGTATTCTCCAAACATAATGGTATATTTTTTAAAAGATAAAAATGTAGAGCTGTTTTTCCCAATGAGCACAAACAGAAATTCAATGAAGTATATAATTTCAGAAGAGGACTCCAATGGACTTCTTCAACTTCATATTGGTATTACATTTCTACAGATGATGGTGATGGCAGTATTTATAGAAAAGGAAGATTTACATCCTAGACATGACCAGATTTATAATCAACTTGCCATGCTGTCCTGTGCACACGACATTCTTTATAATTTAGTTGTTTCTAAACATTCCATGTTTAATTCAAAATGCGCATTTTCCTTTAAATGCAAACAAATTTCTAATTATTTCAAATTAATTTAGTTTTGCTCAGTGTTAAAATGTTATTGGTAATAAAAGTCAGAAGCAAGGAGAAAGAAAAATTTAAATTTGATGTATGTAAAAGAATATTAAAATTGATGCAAATGTTTTATGGTCAATCAAAATTGTAAGATTTGGGATCACTACATAAACTAGTGAAAAACATCTAAAAATAATGAGTTGGTATATTCTATGTTAGAACTATCTAAATTTAATTGAATAAATGTAAATCCATTAGTGATGGAAGTGTGAATTGAAGTCAATAAATCAGCAAAAAGAAGCTGATCTCATGGAAGGTATTTCTTCTGTAAATCAACTATTAAAGGTATATAATAATAAATACAACAAGCCATTTCATGTCCACGCCACATATGTCCTATTTCTTGGCTGTTCTTGTGCGTCTTCTAATTTTTTTGGCTAAGCAGGGTTTTTTAACACACCTTACAGGAGCACACCTTAGATATCCAGGGATGTGGCTTCATGTCATCTGAAAAAGAAATGTATTCATCTGGCTTAGTGACTTTACAGTTTGAGGTAATAAGCAAGATTTTGTTTTTAAAAAATAAGTTATTTTACAATCTTTTTATAGAGTAATAAACTCTGTAATTTTTGTAATGGAATGAAAACTTTTAGCACCAACATGTTAGTGTTAAAAATATCACAAATCTACCTCCAGAAGACAGTTTACGTTATAATTGTTATACTACAAGAAGCAATATGGAACCCAAAACAGCTCAAGAGAATGCATAGCGTTCCTCAAAACTTTTCTCCTGAACAGGCTTCTCCTACTTCTTCCTTTTCTGTTTTAAAGGAAAACATTCCAGTGGACTAGCAGAAAGACAATTTCTGTTTTAAGTTAATAGATCATTTATGTTTCCTCTGCAAATACCATTTTCAAATTATATATATTTCCTTTCAGCAGAACTAATCCTACCATAGCTGTAAACAGAAATAATAGGAAGTTATACTAATAAGGCATTATATTTTAATTCTGCCATGGCTTATTAGAATTCCACAGAAAAGCACTCTCAATCATCAGTTTTCAGCTTCATGATTTCTTCTTATTTGATGTATGGTAATATTTACAACCTGGACTTTAAATATTACTTGTGCTAGAAACACTGCTTAAACAGATACAACACCTTTCATGAGTACATGAACATCGAGAAAGAAGCACACACTATTCTTTCCCAGTCTCATGGATATCTTGTATATTTGTCATATTGTCTATCATCTTTCTATCTGTGTCATAGACACAGAGAGATACACATTTTCTTGATGTTTACTATGTAGACTTCACTCCCAAACAACTACAGGATCCTGCTGAAGTGACAGAATGCTTGAAAAGAAGACGTTGTGGTTATTCCAAAGAGACAGAACTCATTGCACTTTGCTGAGCCCTGGCTAGTATCTACCAAACACTGCTTGGTATTATAGAATCATAGAATCATTTAGGTTGGAAAAGACCTTTAAGATCATCCAGTCCAACCATTAACCTACACTACCAAGTCCACATTAAACCAATCAAGGGTAGACTAGACTAAGCCATGTCCCAAAGTGCCACATCTACCCCTTTTTTGGACGCTTCCAGGGATGGGGACTCCACCACCTCTCTGGGCAGCCTGTTCCAATGCTTGACTACCCTTTCCGTGAAGAAATTTTTCCTAATATCCAACCTAAACCTCCCGTGGCACAGCTTGAGCCCATTTCCTCTTGTCCTATTGCTAACTACTTGGGAGAAGAGACCAACACCCACCTCACTACACCCTCCTTTCAGGTAGTTGTAGAGAGCGATAAGGTCACCCCTCAGCCTCCTCTTCTCCAGACTAAACCACCCCAGTTCCCTCAGCTGCTCATAAGACCTGTGCTCCAGACCCTTCACCAGCTTCGTTGCCCTTCTCTTATGCAGCACGCTCAGGGAGAAGAGAGGGAAAACAAACTGACAGGCACTGCGGTTACTCAAAGCCCAGCGACCAGCACAGAACCAACCCGTGCCGGTATCAGTTGCCCCCATACACAAGAAGAAATCTTGGAAGCAGAAATCAGCTCATTTAGAAAGGGAAGAGGAAGCTCCTCCTAAGAGGCAGCAGGAGGAGGAAGCATACTGTCTCAACAGTGAGGAGGCAGACCACTCCAGAGCAGGGCCACCACGAGAACAGGAAGAGGAAGACGAAGAACTCATAAATGAGATGGTAACCACCTGATCTCTATCCCTGAGCAAGCTGTGATATATGCAAAAGGATTTCAGCTGTTGTCCAGGTGAACACATTATCACCTGGCTGCTCCAATGCTGGGATAATGGGGACAGTAGTCTGGAATTAGAGGGTAGAAAGCCAAGTAGCTGGGATCCCTTTCCAGGGAAGGGTGTATTGACAAAGCGATTGGAAAAGGGGCATAAGTCCTCAGCCTTTGGAGGCAACTCCTGTCAGGCGTGAGGGAAAAGTATCCATCCCTTCTGGTTTTACAGTTTGATTTACTATCATAAAAAACAACAAACCCCCCCCTCTAAGTCATAATAGTAACCCAGAATGCTGATAGGATGTGACACTACATCTACTGCTGCTGATAGGATGTGACACTACATCTACTGCAGTGAAATTCTTATGGATTCATCTGTGCCTACATTGGAAATTCCAGAAAATCTTTCTGGAATTATTCTGAGGCACTAACATTTTATACACAGTCACAGCAATATTAGCTATCAGTGCCTGTGATCACTGGGCTGCGCCTACATTGCATCCTCTTCCTGCTTCATGCATCATCATCAACAACCTCCAGCACTCCGTTCCTGAATCAGTCCTCGTTTACTGCTACCTACTTTTCATGATGATGCAAATACAGAAAAAGAAAATCATGTTTTGCTAGGGTGCTTCATACTTGGAAATTTACTGAATATTTACTTTTACATTCTGCCTGTGTACTGATCAACAGCCATATAGGTGACACAGTGCTGATTTAAATAACATACTCTCCAGTGGATGGAACTTGGAGCCGGTAAATGAATATTTGATAGAGTGATTAGAACTTGCCTGATAACAAGACAGTCACAATTTTAGTGCTGTATTTTTAAGCACTCTGTGGCTAATAAGAATCTGTTGTTCTTGATACATGTCCTCATTCTCATTCCTATTTGCTGCAGTTCTGTCTCTCACAGACTATTTCAGGGACAGTCAGAGATCTTTCCCATCTCTGTGCCAAGGTCTGTCTAGGACAAGCAATTGAGTAAGACTGTGAAAACTGCTCGGAGTTTCACTATTATCTGTTATATTCCCTGAAATACATTCTGTCCTGAAGAGTCAAAAAATGAAGAGGGAAAAATTTAATATGGACGATGTTTCTGGAATGAAAGGATGGAAGAGATCATGAGCTGCAGAAGGGACCAGTTGACTCAGGCAGAGACTGTCTGGCTAATGAAGGCCATAAGCATATAGGGTTCTTACCATTTACATGGTTTTCATCTGAAAGATAGAAAACACTGTAATTTCTGTCTACAGCTTCCAACTCCATCTTCCATTAGGGAGGCTCAATTTCCCTCTATTACCAAGTGAAGTAATAGTCTATTGCCTAGTCTGCTGCAATATCTCTGTTGGGGGAAATAAGAGGCAAGGGGCATCTGTGCCTACATTGTTTCTCGTGACTTCAGCCCAAATCTATTCCCTTTTCTCCTAAGAGCTATACTTGCAGAACCCTCCTTGGTGTGACTGCACCACATATAAAAGTTAAGACACCTCAAGTTGTGTCAAGTCCCACTATGTTCCTCTTAGATTTTGACTGACAAAATTCAGAGTGCTTTGAATGCCCTTAAAACTCCCTTTAGACAAGATGATATGTCCTCTGGAGGTGTGAATTTTCCACCATTGTTTGTACAACAAAACTTGGGTGAATAGCTCAGACCTAGAAGTCTGACTTATACATCCATGTTCACTCAGTTTCAGCCTTTTTCTCAGTTTCTCTCAATGTGGAAAATTTATCTGATAAAATGGAAAACACTGCTGGGAATATTTATTTATATTAAAGAAGCACTCTAAGGCATGGTGAATTCTTGATGGGGGGTTGATATGATTAAATTCAAGTTCTACAAAAAGCTCTTGTAATTCTTATCTGATTATTATGTTCAAGACCAGAACAGAGACAAGTTTGAAAAGCCAAGACTTTGCATGTCAAACAAAAGTAGTCCTCAGCATGTGGGGAAAATGGCAGTGATAAACCTACTATTAGGCATCTGGGAGAGAAGCCCAGCATCTCCTCTGTGTGTGGGCTAAAATAGACATGAGCTGCTATCACAGATAATGGCAGCTTGTAGGCACATGAAGGGAGCAACTAAAATCCATTTCACTTAGACAAGAAACTGCAGTCTGATATTTACCTGTGTCCATCACATGTGAAAAGTGTTTGCTGTGAATTATCCAAGAGAAAAGTGCAGGTTGAGGGGTTTCATTACCTGTCTGAGAGTAGTTCCGATCACACATTGAACACAAGAAATCACAGGTAAATCTCAGATTGGTGTCTTGGGTAGTCAAATGGATTCCTGCTATTCATCCGAGTATACACCTTTTTCTACAATTGCTGGAGGCCCACATCCAGAGCAGTGAGAACATGTGCAGACACATAGAAAATGTGAAAGCAAAATAAGCAGAGTAAGCTTTATGTGATTTTAGAAAATTAAGATCACTTTGAAAATAACTCTCAGTCTAATGCCAAGGTTAGAGACTGCACCTTTCACCATTAGAAAACACAATGCACAGGTATGTCTGTTAATGGCTGCTCTATAGCCTTCCTGATTCTGGTAGAAGTTGTAATAAAGAACCCTTTCTAGGAATAGCTGGAATTCCTTGCAGGTATATTGTCATATTTTCACCTTTTCCTCATCAGAAGAGATAATAAAATCAATATATTTCTTAACATCACTTTTGCACATATGACAACATACTGTAAGTGAAGTGCAAGAGACTCTGCAAAACACATATATATAAACTTTTAAATAAAAACTTATAAATGAAGTTTGTAACTTTGCCCAGACTTTGAGTATGTGTGAGAGAGATTCTAAAGTCACAGGTTTCACTAAACCAAATTCTGACCTCCCAGGCACTCTCAAATTCCAAGATAGGATTCAAAGTTAAAGCACCTGAGAAATACTAGAGAAAATCATAGCCAACTGAATGTCATACTATTGTTTCAATGTTTGCTACTAAAAATAAGTGGTAGATTTTAAGTAAATGTATTGTGTTACCAAATCTTTCCTTTCAAACATGCACTTCTGTCAGAAGTGTCTTAATTTCTTATCACAGAATTTCATCCGCACAAGGAGCAATAAATAATTCATGTTCCTAGCTCTTTGTTGTGTGTCCCTGAACTGCACAGAGCTGGAAGGCTGACAGCTGTGTCAGGACAAGCACCAAAGATCTGACATGACAAGTGACTAACAAGTTTCTTTCAGTCTATGGTGAAAGAAGACAATGGCATAAAGTGCAAAAACGAAATCCTGAAACAAAATAAAACTGTTTCTTTCTCTTTACCTAAGTGTTTGCTATGAGCTTATTTCCGACCCATAACCTCTGGTCATTTTATAGTACTGCCCAACCCCCTTTACTCCTCACATTCGCCTGGCCATTTACGCCTGTCCACGGATCAATATGAGCAATTCTTGGAGAAATACGATGTCTCCATGACAACCAAGCCACAAATTCTCAGTGGAAAGCAGTGAGACCAGTAGTGAAATCTCCTGAGGTTTTCAGACCTATAAGACAAGATGTCTTAAAATGCAGGAATGGCCAGAAACAAAAGCCAGAGTAATTCATTGTTTATTACTAGTTTAATGATGTCAGATGGACCGAATGGAACTCAGTTTTTAAGTTTAGATGCTTTATCAACATGTATTTTTGCCAGTCAATATTCACCTCCTGACAAGCTTTTATTCTTTCCATTACTTCATATAGATACACAGAGTGCAGAATTGGATATTCAATTCCCCATCCAAATGTGTACGCTTTGCCACACAGAATTAATTTATGGTTAAAATTAATGTTATCTTTAAGGTACATTAATTCTCACCTGAACACTTTAGTGCCACCTTGTTTTCTTTCTCACTTCAGAACAGATCAGAGCTTGGACAATCCACATTTTTGCCCATAATCATTGCTGAAGGGACTATAGACAGTTTCTGAAGGAGGTGCCATGCACCACAGATTGTAGGTGCGGTAAGGAATTGAACTTGGCTCCTTCCTGAGTAGATTATCTATTTCTTTCTAAATCTCATGCTGGTTTCTGCCGTACAGCATTGAGTCCAAGCCTATGTGGCTTTAGAATGAATACGGATTTACAATTCATTGGTTTCAATTATTCTAACATACACTGGTGTTCATTTCTGTGGAAAAGATGAAAACGGAATGTAGTTCAAATCGGGTATATGACAGCAGTTGAACTCCCAAGGAATCTTGGAGGAGTGGAGTGTGCTGAAATATAATCCCCCAGACGTAGGTCCTATCTGGGTTCTGAGATGACTTAGGGGACCTGACATGGATTTCAGACTGCACCCTTTGACTGAAAATTAAATCTCAGCAGTGTTCCTTGGGGAAGGATCAGGGGACTGTTGGCAGCTGCCCCCTGTCAGCACAGGCTGCAAGATTTGGAAATCTCTTAACTAAGCTGA
The DNA here is from genome assembly GCF_030463565.1 of Pelecanus crispus. NCBI lineage: Eukaryota > Metazoa > Chordata > Aves > Pelecaniformes > Pelecanidae > Pelecanus > Pelecanus crispus. The sequence goes on from NC_134649.1 coordinate 15,022,843, forward strand.
CAGGCCGCAGAGACGATGAATCAAAAATATGATACACGGATGAGCACACAAAGATGCAAGAGGGTACACAGAAGCCAGATAAAACAGGGAAAGAAAATATCAAGTGAAGAAAGATGTTTAACTCTTTCACTAATGAGGACTACGTGCAGGTTATGTATATGGTGTATGTGGTTCAAGCTCACAGTTTGCTTAAAAGATCTTAGTATTTAGTCGCACAGAATGTTTTTAATCAGCTGTGACTCAATACACTTTATATTTAATTGTTTCCCTTTGGGATTCATTTAATAAATTTTGTAGATGTTCCATAACGAGAAAGATAATGAAACTACATGAAGATAAATCTTTTAGTCACCAAAAAGAATGCACTTTATGGATGTTCCTGTATTTAGCTGAATCAATGTTAAGAGCCATTAAAATGAAATAATGATTGTGAGCTGATTTAAAGAAAAGAATCAAGCTATTTAACACTACCAATTTGCTTTCCTCCAGAGATACAGTGTTTGAATGTCCGCTGCTACATTCAACTGCAGTATATACAGTCCTTCTAATTTTTCATAATCTCATGCTACCTTCAAAGGGTCAGACATTGCACAGATATTAAGAAAGCAGTGTAGTCCAAAACTAATTATAATGAACTAGTAGTGTCAGCTTTCTTTTTGGTCATAAAGCTTTTATCCTTTCTAAGACCTGAATTCTTGATGAAAGAGGAAAGGATAACAGCTCCACACTGTGACCCCTGGAGGTGACCATTAATTTGACATTGCAGCTGCTAAAAAGGAAACAGCATTACAATGTGCTTTTTTTACAGACCCAAAAGCTGTGTCAGATTTATCACTTGATACTTGGTGACTGTCTTTAAATGCCTCTCACCTGGACTCTCAGACTCTTCCAAGACACATCTGTCAGGCGGATCCTCCACATCTTGGAAGTTTGCTGAGTTTGAGCTCTTGTCACGCTTCAGCGCACTGACTGGAGCAATAAAGAATAAAAACAGGGGGAGGGAGAAATGTAACATATTCAGAAACAAACACTTCCTGATTTTCTGCAGAACTTTCAATGCTGAAGACATAATTTGTAAACACAAATAACAGACTGAAATAAAACAGAAACTCCAAGTACTTACATGCAACCATAGCACAGTTGAAAAATCTATAGACAATTCATTCAAGGAGAAGTTTGAGGCATTGGCTTAAATGTGATCCCTTTGAAGTAAAAAAAAAAAATTTCCTATAGAATCCTAAAATAAGAAAATAATTTAGAAGCCATAAAAAGTGCCTGTCTGTTTCACCAAAGAAGCCAGTAAACAATATAAGAGATCAGTTAGGTGGTTTTGTAATTACTGGAGTCATTCACCAGGGAGAGAAATGGTGTTCATTTTAACATGAAAATATGTTGTATATAACAAGCTAGAATGTGAAATAATATTAGTCATAATTCCGAAGTGCAGTAAAACCGAGACTGAGTTGCAGTTTAGAGATTACCAAATTTGATTCCTTCTTTTATTTAACTGCTAAAACCATTTTCATTTCAGAGCAGGAAAATAGTTTCATGGAAACAATTATTTATCTGTATATGACTCTTTAATTCACTTGACTTTTGAACAAATCCCGCATAAGTGTTCCTGAACAGAAGAGAGGTATTTCCCTTGTCAATGTCCATTTCCCTCTCTTCTGCTCCAAATCTCCATATGGAGCCACAAATGCAGCATGAAGATAAAGTATAATTATGAAACAATATATTATAGAATAGCACAATAAAGACTAGATCTCAATTTTTCAGTCCCATTAAAACTCCTAGCTGATCATATTTCTTACGAGAATAGTGGTGACCAGATAATACTTAATTTTTCTAATATCTAGAAAATTAAGCAAGGTTCCAAACTTCCATGTGGATGGGGATACCAATGGCTATACACAACCTCAGTATAGTTTTGTCCTGTTTTCAAGACAAGAAATTTGTTCCCTTATAACTTTTGATGGCTCTTTTTTTTCTTTAACCAAATGAATACTTGCTGAAGGATTACTTAATTTAAACACCCATTTAAATTTTCTAAAATTATGAGTGAATCAACAAGGCCTTAGGGCATTATTCAGACAGGAAGAGCTCAAAAGACACATATTCCACTTCAGTGCTCTGCACTTTCCATCGGTTTGCAGCTATTGATCCCGGGTCACCAAAAGGTTCCATCATTCTCGACTCCTGCATCTATACAGAGTCTGTTTGAAGCAATCAGGGCTTCAATACAATTGTGGAATTAGATCCTTGAAAATGCAATATTAAAACATAATAAATAATAAAATCTATGATGGTTACACTGTGCATTTCACCTAAAAAAAAAAAAGCCAGTAAGTTTTGCTTAAAAAATCTGCCTTGGATGGCAACTAACCAGTATATAAACACTTGCCCAGGCAAAGCAGGAACACTGGTTAAATTTCTAAGCTTACAAAAAGCCAGTAGACTTGTATCAATGGTCAATTTATCCACATGAAGAGGAGTTTTTGTTCCTGTCTCTGCCATGGAAGTGTTGACATGAGAACCTGCATGAGGTGAGTTGACACTGAAGAACAACTTACAATAAATAACAAATTTTCTTGTTCACACATGAAAACACTATAATATGTGCAGGAAGAAATGACTTCAGAGATATCTGTGCTTTTCTCTGATTTTTACAACCTTTAAGTGATTTTCAAATACACCAATTGAAGGCCAGGATTCCCACTTCAGAAAAGAAAAATTGGAAAATACAAGTGTGCATATTATATTTATTTTTAAAAAAATTGTTTTGTGCCAAATTAGAACATTCTTTCCAAAACAGTTCTTCACATTAAGCAGTCAGCTCCACTGTGCTGAATGATAGTCATTACAGCTGCATAAATTTAAATGTCAGAACTACTCTGAAATAGACCGATAGGAAAATTTCCAATAGAATATACAGTGATAAAAGGGAGAAGACAAAAAGTACGGCTATGCCTCTGCAGAGAAAGAGAAAAATCACAAGAGCTGTGGTCTCTAAAAGACATAGCAGTGACCAAAAATTCAGAATCAGCCTTTCAAAACGAACGTTGTATTGTCACCCAGTACAGAACTCTCATAGTGAACCAAGGAGGGGAGACGCTTTCACAGCACCAAGCACCAGTCCCAGTTAGGAGATGGCAGGCACTTCCCTTGCTGGAAGTCTGTGCTCTAATTGCTCTTGAACGGAACTAGGACAAACCTGTTCAAGTGCTCTCCCTCTGTCCCAGACCATGTCAGCATAAGTCATATAATTCAAACTAACCCTCTTGATTTTACAACAAAGCAGAGCTGAGAAGTGGTTTTAGGGAAGGTATCAGATTCAGCTGAGAACTAAATTAACTCAGAACATAATGAATAAAAGACAGCCAGGAGCAGGTCCATACACAGATGAGATACATAAGGAAGGAACGAAGAACAAGAAAGAAACCAAGACAGTCTGGCAAGATCCTTGGACAAAGCAGGATGATCTCCAGTTGATATGCTTGAGTAGAGATTGCAGAGATTTGGGGAGATTCGGGAGACAATGGACTCACAAATGGACAAAAAACAGTGATGAAACACTCACACCAGTAGTTGGTGGTAAGGAACCATTAGGAACATTTTAAAGGGAACAGAAAGCATGGATGGAAAGTGTTTTCACAGGGACAGAGAAGCAGATGTCTAGACAACTTGTGTAAAAAGAGCTGTCAGAGAATGAGGTTCAGCAGGAAAGAGTGAAGGGAGGAAAGTGCATGTTTCAGAAAACTGGGAGACAGGCTGGGACAGGCTAGGACTGGGTCACTGGTGTTGAGTGAGGGATGGGTATCTTAGCCTTGTCACTTGGAAGTACACATACCTGCCTAGACCAAACTCAGGCAAATAAACTTCACAATACCCTAGTTTATGAAGTTACACAACGAGTGTACGCAGTGACCAAGAAAGGGACCTAGGCAGAGACCTTCAGATCTTTCTTTTTTAAAACATCACATGTTATATGCTCAGTTTGAAGAGGAATGTTCCTTAAAAATATCATAAAAGAACAAAGGGAACTGAAAAGTTAAAAATAAGGAAAGAACAGTCTGGCCCAAATAAAGTGTGACTGTAAAAAATGGCATTATGTAATCATGAAAAAAAAAATCTTAACACTGACACCTACTTTACTGTATTTTCCCTTAGGTGAATAGGATTTTACTTTCAAGTGTCAATAGGGGAAATATTGTTCTGAATTGCTTATACCTAGGAAGCTGTGGAATTTAAGTTATTTAAACATAACCAGCATGATTTTTATTCATTCTGAGGATACTCTGTCCTACTTTGGGTTTAAACAGACCTAAAAATTACTTTTGCTTCCATTTGAAAGCTAATTTGTGTAGCCAAAGTGATGTAAATATCTCGAGTATAAATGATCCCCAAATCTACAAGTCAGAGAAAAAGTTAACAAACAACAATTTCTGATATAGTAACTCCAATAATATTTTCTTTCTATTCAGTGCAACGTAATTTCAATTATTACATGGACAGTAGAAATTACCTTTGTTAGCATGGAAGTAAGGTAAAAGGACAGATTTCATTGAGGCAAATGACCTTGAACTTAGCATATAAAAATGACATAAATCTTCATTGTACAGGATCAGTGTTGAGAATTGTAGTAATTTTTTTTCTGATGCATCTTAATAAGCTCTTAAGAGTTGTTTACTGAACTTGATACCCATTCTCTTACATTATTGAAACAGAAAAAGACATTAAAAAATAGGTATGGAATTTAGAAGAGCAAAAGAATGTCATAAGATCATAGTATTCAATGAGACATTTATGTAGTTTCAAAATATTTAAAATTCCACAAAATAAAACCAAATTATTTCCAAAAAGAGATCACAGACTGATCCATGATCATTCTATGAAAGAACAGTGTTTGAGTGAATGAGCTGTTAAATGATAAGCTGTTCTTAGTGAATATACACTAATCACTAATTACAGCAACAACTCATCACTATAATTTATTTCTACATGTTCTGTTTAAACTCTGAAAAGCCTTGTTCCACTCTGGAAATATCATACACTAAAGTCTAAATAATCTGCTCTGCCTACCAATTTTCAGAGGGCAGACACATTGGAGAAAGAAGTCTGCATAACACAGGTGAATAAACCAGTTAGTGTTTTCTGAGAAGATTCCTTTGTTATTGATAAGGTGGATTAGTAACTTAAAGACAGTCTGTCTGTAGAGAAAACAAGAACTTACTTGTCATTCAAAACAAGCTGATAGGGCAACAAAAATTATTTTTCAATCAAAACTATTAGGCAAGATAGGCTATAGGTGATAAATATACTTAAGGTCCAATACAGAACACGAAGCAACCTGAATCTAAATAAAACTGCATGAAAAAAGCTGTAAAGGAAAACAAAATACTGGTATTTTTTTATTTTTGTAAATGGATAAAACAATCATGCTGCAATGCCACTTCTGGGATGTATGGGATCTACAGGCACTTACCATACTATACCTAAGAAGCCTGATGGAGACCTGGGCAATAAATGCTTTGAGTGCTATTTTAAAAAGCACATTTCATAGGTATCACAAAAAGCATAAGAACAGCTGTACTTGCTGAGACCAAAGGTCACTGTAGGAGTCCAACAACCATACAGAAATTTCTCCTAAACTCCAATTTGAAACTTGGGCAATTCCAAAACTTTTTTTTTTTTTTAAACATTTAATAACTCACAGTAGCTTTCTGTTCCACAAACTTCTCCAGTTTTCCCTTAGAAATATTTGCATCCTTAACATCCTACACCCTAGCTTGCCTTAACATGACAAGCTCCATTGTCTTACCACATAGATAGGCATCTCCTTTTGCTTGTTTGCACATGTCCCAATTAATGTGATTAATAATGTGAAACTTATTTTTGTATGAGAAAAGGCACGTGTACGAGCCCTGTACACTCTCTCCATGACACCTGTGATTGAATGGACCTTTGTTTTATCCTCTTTCAACCTTCTCTTTTCCAGGTTGAGGTTTACTTATCCTACTTAGCTTTTTACACATATTTTGACGCCAACCTAAAAGGATGTGATTATTTCACTAATATTATAGGAAATGCAGAAAACATTCACGATGATTCATTATGGTGATAGCACTCTCCGCTGAGCAGTGTGCCAGCAGGCAGGGAGTCAGATAGGCTGGGGCTATGCCCTCGATGGCACCAGGGCCAAGTACAACACGAGGCTTACTTCACAGGTTTTACAGGTGATACTCCCGTTTACAGAGCCGGGTACGGTGTTTGCCTTTGTTGCCACAGCATGAACACTGTTGACTCATGCTCAGCTTGTGATCCAGATTCTTTGCTGAGAAACTGTTACCTTGCTATTTCTTCCCCATCTTGTCTCTTTGCAGAAGATTAATCCTACCTCGGTCTAGATCCTTGCTCTCGTCCTTATTGAATTGAACCTGATTTTTTTTTGCAGACCATTTCTTAGGCCATGTAAACCACTAATTCATCTCACTGGCAGAAGACATCAGTTGCTGGTCATTTCATAATTTTTAGTGTCATTTAAAAAAACCTGCACTGATGTATGTAGTTGTCATTTAATTGAGAATGGCTGGTTGTTATCTTCTGATAATTAAATATCACATTGGCCCAGTTTTCATTACATTTTAATTTTAAAAGAAGGGATTAAGAAATTAACCTGGAGAAACACATTATTATTCCAAAGAAAAATGCTACAGCATATGGAAGTTGGAACTGTCCTTGAAATAAGGCAGTATAGAACAATTCAGACTGGAAGCTACAGTAATTTCAATCCATTACACTGAATGCAGAAGTAGGACCTAATATTACATTGCAGATCTCAGTTAGCAGAAATACTGACCCTTGCACCTGAGGAAGCCTGAGCTTGCTCTTGCACTCTGTGAAGTCACATGCAAATGAAGCCCATTCCACTCGCTATATGAATTGCAACTAAAGAACATTTTTCCTTCTGTAAGTGTGAAATTTCTTTTAAGGTTTTTATATATTTTAAAATTAAAAACTCCTGAAACTCCATTTTCCTCCCTCCCCGTATCTATGAGGACAGCATTACTCCAGACAGGAAAACTGAAATTTTCAGTGATTCTTTTCCCAATATACCTTGAAGTTTTATTCACCCAGAGGGACTTCCCTACTTCTCTCAAACTAAAATATAATGGCATGTAACAAATTATGCTCTCAAAGGACATCCCAATTTTGTTTCATTAGTGCAATGAAACATTCACTCAATTTTAAAGCAGTTGTCTTGATCTTAGTTGTGATTTATACCAGAATCTGTCCATGTATTCTGTGTAGTATATATAATAAAACACCTAACTAGTTAAATTTGTCTCAGTGGGTTCTGCTGCAAGAAATAAAATACTTTCCCATAAAATCCCACACAATGTTTACTGCACAGCTCTGAAGCATATGCTTCTGTAAAACTTAGGGGGATTTAAAAAAGGAAAATGTAACCCCAAGCTGTCTTTAATTTATTATTCTATCATTATACACTGCTTTTTCTTCTCAATGTCCTCTCTGGCTATAAAGCCCAAATTTCTTTTTTCCAATTTCCCTAAATGTGTGGTAGTGCATATTCTAACCAAACATGCTGTAAGACTGAGTTATTTGATCACATTTTATCAACATTATTTATCCCCCTCTCATTATTTTTTTTTCAGTCAGTAACGGGGAGGCAACAGAAAAACAATTTTTACAGGAATTAGTAAAGGTGGCCAAATTTCAGTTCTGGTAGTTACTAGATAATTAGTTTCTTTTTTAAATTAAAGTATATAGCATCTTGTCCTGGTTTCAGCTGGGATAGAGTTAATTTTCTTCCTACTAGTGGGCATAGTGCTGTGTTTTGGATTTAGTAGGAGAAGAATGTTGATAACACACCGATGTTTTTAGTTGTTGCTAAGTACTGCTTATGCTAGTCAAGGACTTTTCAGCTTCCCATGCTCTGCCAGGTGCACAAGAAACTGGGAGGGGGCACAGCCAGAATAGTTGATCCAAACTGACCAAAGGGCTATTCCATACCCTATGATGTCATGCTCAGTATATAAACTGGGGGGGGTTGGATGGGGAGCAGCAATCGCTGCTTGGGAACTGGCTGGGTATCGGTAGGTGGGTGGTGAGAAATTGCATTGTGTATCACTTGCTTTGTATATTATTATTGTTATTATCATTATTATATTGTTATTTTTATCATTACTATTTACTTTATTTCAATTATTAAACTGTTCTTATCTCAACCCAGGAGTGTTTCTCACTCTTACTCCTCCGATTCTCTCCCCCATCCCATTGTGGTAGGGGGAGTGAGCGAGCGGCTGCGTGGTGCTTAGTTGCTGGCTGGGGCTAAACCACAACACATCTCCTCACCTGTCCAATTTTCTAAAAATATACAGCAAAATTCCTCCTGGTTTCTGCACATTAGATCAATGGTATGGGAGAGTACATATTGCAGATATGACTGCCTATCAGTGTATCAGTAGCTTCTATAAAAACAACAAAAAAAGAAAGAAATACTTCATATTTTTAAAATTCCATTGTTTACCGTATTGACATTATTATTTTCATGACAGCAGACTGATTTGGTATTGAAGTCTAAAATAATTAATCAGGGAATTTCCAGAGGATTCTGGTTCAGTCCATTTCTATGGAGGAATTCTAGCCATAGATTGCCTCAATTTGCTTTTAAAACCACAATGAAACAGAAGTGTGCACGGTTATGACACTGACATATCCCTGTGCATAATGTGAATGTTACAGCTTGCATACTCTCCCCTTCTCTCGATCAAAGCTGTCCACATAGCTTAATCCATAGGAAAAAAATATAGACAGAGCATCTTTATTAACCTCTTCTGGCCAGATTATTGTTATTATTTTGCATTATGGCCTTGAAGATGTATTACTGATAGGGAGGTAAAGCCAACTGCAGCACAGCATGACTCTGCTGAATGGCTGCTGTATGAAAGTGGAAGTACTTATTTCCAAGACATTTCTGTGATGCTCCCTACTGTTAAAATGTTATCTGACTTTAAAAGATTTTCAGTTCAATTGTAAGCAATAAGTAAACTCAGGCAGTACAGTACTGTATACTGAAGAGTTTCACTAGCTGGTCAAACAGGCATTATTCCAAGAAACTAATGTTGTATAGGACTGCTTCCTGGTGGCTGAGACCTCTGATTGGCAAAAGACAGTGGACTTTTCAGTCAGCAAGCTAGTTACCCATGGATGTGGCTCAAGGCTGACACACAGATTGACTGGTTCACACTAATTTACTTCACACAGATTCCATTTATCTCCTAGAAGATCCCCTGGCAGCAGCTTATAATGGCATATCCTAGGATGCCTGCCTGCATGAGTTTTTAAAGCGGCAGAGCTTGATGAATCTAAGTCCAGAAAACAGTTCACAGATTGAGGACTAGGTGCAATCAAAAAACATCAAGTAGCACAGCTGGGACTTGCTAGCTTGCTTGACTGGTTTGAGCAGCTGAGCATTAACTACGCTTGCTTTCCTGCTGGCAGCCCTGTGTCACTAGGACAAATCGGAGTACTATCCGACAGAGGAAAAGAAAAGAACAGAAAAGAGAAGGCAAGGCTGAGGAGAGGAGATTATTGCATTGCATGGATACTATTAACAGATGCAGGAAAAACTCATCAGAGCATTTAATCTTTATGCAACTCCAGGATTATCAGACTAAATAACGCTCTGGTTAGCAAATTTTGAGGCTAGGAATCTGGAAAATTTCTTTTGGTCATGCTAACAGTTCCTAGGAAAAAGACCTGAATAAATCTAAAGCTGTTGCCATTTCTTTCCTGTTGGAAAATAAAACTATATTCAATCTAGTAATACATGTACAATAAGAAATAGTTACCAATATAGTGGGTTTTACATTATAACAAGGTGAGGTACAGGTCAGTGCAACTCCTCACCTCCATAGAGAACAACGGATTTCAATAGGTGTAAGCTTACAAATAGTGTTTTTAAAAGGACTAAAAATACAGGCTTACACTATAGCTCTCCAAATTCAGATAGACAGGGACTATTCTTTAAAGTCCTTCTCAGAAAGGAAGCAAAAATTAATATTATTAGACAATAACATTTGCCAGCAAATGTATTGTGAGAGATCCAAAGCACATTTAGTACTTAGGAGGTTAAAGACTCAGCTGTAGTGCTAGTTGATGAAAAAGTAGGATTAAGGCTTTAGTATGAGTCTTGACATGATCATGTTGTCTGCCTGCTGTCTTAAGCTTCGAAAAACAGCTGGGATCATCTTCTTATAAGCTCCAACTCAAAGATGTTTAAGCAGTTCCCAATCCAATTAAACAGAGGTAAATATAAGGAAGGGCCCTACTGCGCCCAATCATCTTATTTTTTTAATGAAAAACAGCATAATTGCAGGTTACACAACTCCTTAATCTCACTTTAAACCTAACAGACTGCTGCCTTATAGTGCACATGGCAGGCCCAGTTAACATAAGCATTCTGTATTGGTGTGCTTAATTTTTGATCATTATCCTTTATTATGTTACTTGTAATCCTAAAAGCCTATGATTGTGTCCAGATATTTGGCAAGGATTGTACCTGGATATACAGGGATTCCTCTTCTAAGAGTAATGGATTAATTGGATAGTACTGTATGACTCGTAGATTGTTTGCAGTGAAACTGCTGTGCAGTTTTTAATTTGTGAAGCCCACTTCCTTCTTCTGTCCCTGTCCTTTAAACAAATTGCCTTTGTGAACATTAGCAGTGCTGATGTAGTAACCTACCTATTCTCACCACTAACATGACAGCACTATAGAAATAACACTGCCCCACAGAGTGGGCTGCTTACTAAAATCTTCTTCATAAAAATTAACAGAAGATATGGAAATCCTATTTTTCAGATGAAATTGCATGTTCAGTTTAAAAATGGCTATAATACACATGGCCCAATCACAGTATTATTACTTAAAGGCTTAGAGCATTAGGCCACTTATTTTCCATATGGTCAAAAGATTTTTAAGGTGTGTATATGTGATCATATTGTACCGAGGTATGTATTTTTTTAAATGATTACAGTTAATACCATAAAAGCAAAAATCCACGTATGTAATCCTTCTACTTTGTCCAATAAATATGCACAAGGACATTCTCCAAGGATGTAAAAGCAAAATCTCATCAGGGACTACTTCAAATACAGGCTCCTCATGTCTGTAAGAGCAAGAAGGAAATTTAAATGATCAGGAACAAACTGTTTGCAGTAGCTGTGTTACATTATGCATGATTCTTGACTGCACAGTATTTAATTAATGATTTTCAGTTACATGGTTAAGATTTGTAGTGAACTGGTGTTTAGAGCAGCAAACTAGCATCTGACAAAATTATATACCATTCTGTATTTTTTTTTCCAAACGCCAGCTACTAGGAGTTGCTGTCCCTTTTTTGTGTAGCTGGAAATTATGAACAATGATTCTGGGCAGTGTTACAGAAGCATAAATCTAGATTAATTTTAAGGCAGCTACTCTCCTGATGCAGTCGGGAACCAAATCTGGTCTTTATTATTCTGTGAATTAATAAGCAATATTTGTTGATATGTATGAGTATCAGAAAGGTGCACTGTTGAACTGATGGATGATACATAATTATATTGTAATGAATGTGGACCATCTGTTTCAGTTACCACAAAACAGACACAGGTTTGGGAAACAGCTTCTCCCCCTTAAGCACCACAGGATATATTGCCAGAAAATGAATGTGGCACTCCCCGAAATGAGTGGATAAGCAAGGAGCTGTGAAGTACTTAATGTGTAAAAGATGACCCCTGTTTAATACTGCACCTTCACTCCATTCACCTATGCTCAACTTTATTCTTCAGGTCATCAGCAAGATGTATCTGTAAGTGGACAAAAGAGCCTGGACCCTCCACTTTGAGATGGGTAATTAACTAAGACAGATACTACAGGGACTTCCAAGAAGATGGGCATCTGAGGAGGAGACTGACAGGTATCTCTGTGGTTCAGAGGCTGTGTGAAACCACATGTGTGAGGAACTAAAAGGCATGGTTCCAAAACCACAGAAATAGGTGAAATAGTACAAGACTACATTCGTACTGGAGTTAAGCACCACGGGGGGATGAAGAGCCAAGGAGTAACACAAGTGTGAGCTCTTCCATGCTCTCTGTGGTGCATTCAAGTGCTACATGAGAGTGTGGGGCAGAAACAATCTAGATGGAGAAGCGGCAGGATTTTTTAAAACATCAAATTCATTCCACTTCACTTAAATAAGGTTGGTATAAGGCATGCTGCTCAGTGAAGCCAAACTTAAAATGTTTGCAATCGGTTTTGGTACTGCCCCCCCTTTCAGCATAAGACCCAAGTCTTCAGAGTTATGAGGTTTTTAAAAAAAGTTTTATTTAGGTTCTTTCTCATTTGTGCTGTTTAAGTGTTAGCCTTTTTACATGTTGAGCCTTTAGTCCTCAGGAAGATATAATTTCTCTGGGTTTCTTTTGCTTTTAGTAAAAGTTAATACTTTCATGTTATCACTTTGCTATAAGAACTGGGACTTTCAAAAAAGAAACACACAAGGCACCATAAGATTTGCCATAAAATTATGAAGGTTGGTGAAACATTACATTCGCTGGCTGTATTATTGTGGTAGTCAAGTCACTGGTTAGAATTTGATTTTTCATTGATGTCTGATCATTAGTTTCTTGTTAAAATTCTGAAAGCAAAGATTTCTATTGCTTTTTACAATATACATAGTCAAAAGTATCTGGAATATCTTTATTTAGGTTTTCCAAAATCTACGTGTTCCAGGGTGTTGTTTATTTGTGCACATCTATATTCCAATTCACACATAGAAAAGGTAAGCATACACTGACTATTCAGGATCCAGTCCTCAACAACAAATTCGAGTTGGAAGTGTCCTACCTGTCTCCTGCAGGTACTTCAAATTGTATTGCTGGTATTCTTCTCTTTTACTGGTTGATTTGTTTCTGTTCCTATATGCTTTCAACTACCAGCTTGTCTGCACTATCAGAGGTGAATCTAGGGACAGACATGTATATCCCTCTACACATGGAAGGATAAAAACAAATTTAGTGTTTCAGGAAACAAAACTGCCAGTTCAGGAGATCACTAAAGGTTGCACTCCAACTTGTAAGATGAGTGAAGTGGAAACGCCAAAAGGGCTCCTGCACAGAAAAGGTACAAATGTGCAACAGGACCTTGACTGCAGTTTCAAAAGCACAGTGCAATGGCTGTAGCACAATTAACAGAGAACACAACATTCTTGTAAAATAAATCACAGAACGCTCACTCCCTGCTCAGGGCACTGAGTTAATGTCTGTGTTAACTAGGTGCACTTTTATAAAAAGAAATAGAGCTGTTATTCATTTACCACAACCTGAGTTTGGCCAAGGTGAGTGAGATGAAGGAAGCAACGTAGAAATTCTAATAGATATGTAAAAAAGATTAGAACAGGTATTATAGAAGTAACACAACTTTCCATAACTATGTTCAAAAGAGCAGAAGACAAGTTTACTTTCACCAGAATAACTGGCACTTTAGAATCTGCCTAATCTTTTCCAAAATAACCCATATAAACTCTCAGCTCCAAAATAAAGCCTCAGCCTTTGTAGTCCAATGATTCGAGACTACACAGCTGTAGCACAGCAGTATACTTGATTTCAATGATTAATTATATGCACAAAGCCCACAGAAGCTCACAGGCACCCCAGTCTTTGCACATCCTTTATCACAGCCAAATGACAAATGCAGGTGAACTTCTGGCTATGAACTGCTCCCATAGCCAGACGCTTTTTCCAGAGGGGAATAGCCTGCCTCTACCAAGGGAGCTCCACTTTACATTTTTACGTTGCTACAGAATTGCAAGAATTGTTGTGGCAGTATATGAAAGAATATCTACAGTGCACATGGTATATTGGACTTCAAGTGTATGCAGACAGATTTGCTGTTTGTATAAGGCATTTAGTAGGTTTGTTAATTCACTTCAAGACACTCTTTGTTCCTAGGAAAAATTGAAAGGCTAAAGAACAGATTAAAATAATTCTATTAGTGTGAAGAGTTAAATTCAGATTTACAAAATTGAGATCACAGCAGTATTACCATATTGTACTTTATAAAATACATTATCTGTATCTATCTGACACTTTTATAGTTGCATTCACAGCTGCCACTTCAGGCTCCATTCCAAGGGAATCACTCAGTCATTCAGAGCTAAAGGAAAGGGAAAATGTGGTTTAGAAGAACCAACCACTTGGCTTGTTTTAGTTCATGAAGACAGCTATTGAGTGCAAATGAATAGTCAGGGATTACTTTCCTTGTCTTATTTTTTATTCTTACAAAGCCACCCACTAAAAAGCAGATTTTTTTTATTAGTTTCTTTGGGACCACACATTCTTTTGGATGTACATTCATTTTCTTTCCTTTTCACTTCTTAAGAAGTTTCACTTAACACTCAATATAAAGACAACAGAAGGATTGTCCTTTCTCTTTCTTCATTTAGTTCTAGCACTTAATGATAGGAATAATGATGGATACATGTAAAGACATGTCAATCTCTGAGCAGTTAAATCTTTGTTAAAAGAGGAAGATAAAATTTTTTTCACTAATCTACGTAGTACTGTTTTCTATACATTTTTCTTCTCATTTAATCTCTCCACTATTATTGTACAATTGCTTTTGACTTATAACTAGCAGTCTTGATTTCTTTCATCTACAGCAATGGCATGCCATTGTCCACATCTCTCCAATCTAAATTTTAGAACCTTTGAAACATTTTTATGATACTATGAAACATATCTTTGATCTCTTCTGTACACACACCTCCTGCAAAATACCTTTCATGGACATGTGACATTCATAATTGCCAAAGTGGGAATGACAGATGCCTTTTTTCACTTTGCAAAGTACACTGGGATATGCGCTGGGGTTATTTTGCAAGTGTTAAGATAGAATGTGTTTCTCAAACTGTCACATACGGTGAATATTTATTTTACCATGATTATAACAGAGTTTGCATAATAATAACCCCAGGTCATGCTGTAGTTTTTAACTCGCATGTAACAGTACACAGAGATGTCTCTAAAAGATTCAGAAAGAATACTGAGAAATCTCAACAAAGCTCATCTGTACTAGAAATAGATTACTTGTTTGGGAGCATGTTGTGTAGTTAAAAGCAAACAAAAATTATGTATGAAGTTACAGAGTATCTGCAAGATACAGATATTGCTTATGAACAAGAGAAATTCTGTACTTCAAACTCTGCACAGGGCTAAGTACTATCCTATAATGCTAGTCTGCATTTCACTAATATCCAATAGCTTTGTTTAATTTTCAGTTTAAAAAAAACAACACAAAAACCCTTAATGTGCCATCAAGACAGCTATAAAGAGTACAAGACTATTCTTAAAGCTAAGGAGTTTGTTAAAAGGACTACTACACCATGCTGTAACTCTTCCCAGAAAAACTGGACTCCCAGCTTCTCATACTTATAAGAAAACACCTCATTCCAACTAAAAGTTATGTATACCTTCACATCTTACCACTACACAGTTATTTTTCTCTGCTACTGGAAATACCAAAAGAGAACAGCTGATAACCTTACTGAATACTGATTTATAACAGAGCTGCACTTAAAGACAATTGACGACAGGTATTCAAAACACTAAAAATAAACTATTCACAACAATTTGAGTATCTCTATGAATACAGATGTTCAGGATTTTTACATAATTTTAATTCAGTGCCTGCTTGTTTAAAGTACTTCTCTTAGTTTAAGTATATATGGTTGACTATATTTCAGATATGTATACATTGTTACTTAAAGAAGATGAATTATACAGCAATATTTAACAAACCATAAATTTACTACGGTGTTACTAGAGGAAATCCATTTCTATGAAAGCTGTATATTCACAACATATTGTTGAAGTATATATTGCATTAATACTTCACCATGCTTATAAACATTAATATAGGTTATTTGTTTATTACTATGTCAAGGTTATTCATCATATGCAGTGCCAGAAAGCACAAGCTGACATCTCATATTGTCTGCTTCAAGGGCAAGACCAATGTGACCTTTGGCTCCTTCTTTTAAAAAGAATGAAATCATTCCAGAGGAATAATGCTGGACCATGCAGCTCCCCTTAAGAATCAATCTGCCATTTATGGTTTCCAATTTTCCATACTGTAGCATGGCTTGTTAAGACCTAATGGCTAATTTTCTCTGCAAAGTTTAGTGTTCTAAAATTAAAAAAATATTTTTCTTATTATAATATCATTTATGCTTCCTATTTATTCATCATAGAACAAAAATTTCAAATCATGACTTCTTTGTTAATTTTGCCAGGGTCCTTCCTGATTCTGTTTGGGACTGGAATCATGCTGGCCAGTGATTTCCTGGATCTAGATTGCATCTGTAATTAGAAAATATTTTAAAAATATTTTGGACTCTCAGTGTTTTTTCTTTCCAGAATCTGTTATAATCTGTAAGAAAACTGTCTTCATATTTATTGGCTTTTCTTGCTTTACAGTTCTTCTAAGTTCTCCTATATTCAACTGATACACATGCGCAGCTGAAGGGGGAGATATAGTTACTACTGAAAATATGTGGAATATGTATATTGAATATATAAATAGTGAAAAGGAATCTATTCAAAAGAATGGGAGTGGTAAAAATGAGAGGTCATCTGTTAACTATGGAGCTCTGCCTTTAAAGCAGAGTGTGTCCCCGTACCACTACGGTGGAAAGTAGATGCACAATTTGAAGCGTGAATTAGATGTGAAGCTACATGTGTTATTTCACAAGGATGACAAGGTATACACACAGTCTTGAAGCATATATGTATTCATACAGGCAACTCTTCGAACTTCATCAACCTCAAAGTGAGTACATTTTTGGAGAGAGAGGGATGAGATTCACATGAATTAGTAATTATATTATCTGTGCATGATACTGATTTCACTATAAAATTCAACCAAGGAGAATGCAGCATTCTTTGCCCTAGCTGATAAAAGGTCAGAAAGCAATTTTGAATAATAAATGAGACCTGCTGACCTCATGACCCAAGTCTGGCAGGGTCAGCAGCAGCCCTCTCACCAGATGCTGATGGCAGATATACAGACGCAGACAGCTCAACTAATGAGCTTCCAGGATAAGGGGTTTAGATCCAGTGACATTTAAGTGCTATGCAGTACATAAAATAAACTTACAAATAATCTGTGCCATAAAAAATTAAACTGATATTTACAGTGAGGTGTAATATGACATGCTTTGTAATCCTCACTACAGCAATTATTTTATGCTTCTCCTAGATGGCCTTTAACCACAAAATATAATACCTAACACTTCCTTTAAGGTCTTTTCATATTTACATGGTTCCCATTCAGTGGATGTACTCTGAAGAGATATACTTTGATAGTGCATTTGTTTGGCACCTCATTTAATACAAGTCAACAAAAATTACTTTTAAGATAAGCTTGTTATTTAAATTCAAGCTAACATATTCCTTCCTCAGTGAGTAAAAGACAAGCCTAGAGCATGCAAGGCCAAGTATGATTTTCTCCTGACCACTTCATCAACAGTTCCACTCAGAAAGAGTTACAAAGTAGATGGCTCATGAAGAAGAGATGGCAGTATACTAGAATTCATTCTCTCACCCACCATTAGATTTCATTGTGCAAATGGCCTAGGGTTACTACTCCATTCCAGACCTTGGAAACACCGAGTTTTGACTTCACCCTGGGTACTGGGTCTGAGCTCCACAAACTGCCATCTCATTCCTCAGGTATGCTACAGCTGCTTGTATGAATTTGCAGGAATATTTCTACGTTTGCTTATGTTCTGCGTGAATTAGCAATGTAAGGACAAATTACTAACTACCATTGTTGGAGGTTTTTTTGAGATCTGACTTGTAAGGGAAGATAACTGCTTGGGTTCTCCTGAATGTCTAAATACTTCACCGTGAATACAATTAGCTACAGGAACTACAAAAGCTATAGGAGCTTTTCTATGTCTTTTTAAAGTCACCATAATTACTTTTATGGAGGATGTCTTTTAGACACTGAAGTCTAGAGGCTACATTAAAAACTCTAGAGAAAAGTTATTGTGATCTATTCAATTCTGTATTACTTTACATAAGCTAATTTTAACTGACATAGCAACTAGTGTTTAAGAACTCAGAAATTTTCAGTATTTGGTGGAGATAGAGAAAAAATGCTGCCCCATTTCACTGAAGGGGAATCTGAGGCATTAGGTGTCATGAAGAAACATTTTCTTTGAAGCTTTTTAAAGCTTCAGCCTTTCAGTTTAACTGCATGTTCTTGAATTATGAGAAAGAAGAATTAGTAGCTGATTTGCTTTTGCCAAACAATTTGTAATTCTGTGTACTTCCACAACATTCTTTCCTATTTATCTCCTCTTTAAACTAACCAGCTTTTAAAATTACCTATACAGAAGCCTGTTAATTCCTCTTGTCTATCTTTAAGCTCACCTCTGTTTATGCCATATCTTTTCAGAGAGAGTCAACAGAAAAAACATGACCTCCCCAAAAGGCCCCACAATCAATGCACATAATAACTTTGTAATATTCACAGTATTATTTACATTCTTCTTATACCTTCACAGTGTATCAGCTCTTCTGAGTGCCACTGTACAACTTTTGGCTGAAATGTTACCCCTGACATTTACAGATGGAATTTACCTCCACAGCAGTGACTAGCATACCACGAGGGAGAGAGCATCTGTATCCTGATCCAGGGGCTGCCAGGAGCCATTTAGATCTTTCTAATCAGTGCTGATTAAGGCAAGTCAGATGACTACCCTCAAATTTGTCAGTGCCTCTAAAGACCTTGTAGCAGCCAATAGCTACCGTACCTAGCGCAAAGGATTGTCTTGACCACACGTCCTCCCTCTGCACTTGTGAGGACTTTGCAAGGGGAATTACACACTGTCTCTACATAATCTATCCCAATTTTTCACTGAGTCAAGTGTGTGCTCAGAATACAATTTTGGGACTTCTGTACTGTGTGTAGATACCAATTAAACTCATTGTTAGTGAACCCAGCTTCTAAATCTTAGTGCATTCATTTAGGAAACCAGTAACAGTAACCAGCTCCTGTGCTCCCAGCCTCCATGCAATTGAAATAAAATTTGATTATAAATAGATTAGATTATAAAAGTTGCTCCAAAATCTGCCTGTAGCTTTGCTTCATTTATTTAAGACAGCAGTGGCCTCCACAAGGGAAAAAATTTCTTACTGTATCCAGTACATCAGTAAGATGTATTTAGTCTTGCTTTGATTTCTTTCCTGCCACTAGATAATATGTGTATTTTTGTGAGTCTGCTAGATTTCCTTAAAAACTTTACATTCACTCTGCTTTACAATCAACATGAGCTCTATAGTGGGCAACCAGTGTCTAGTATACAGTTGTGCTCCTAATTTAACCCCGTCCCTGCTCCCCCCTCCTGAACAGTGCCTTGGTATTTCTCTCTCTTCAAAAAGGAATATATCTGGAATCTTTGCAAAATATCATAAAAGGAAAAAAAAAAACCCCAAACCACCCAGCCAGATTATTTTATGGCTGCTCTATTTTATAGCTACAAAAGTACAAGTCATTTTGGAAGTAAACAAAAAGTTGTTCACAACAGCTTCATATTCATTTTCCCCTGATAAGACCCTACAAGACTGCGCACCAGCAGAAGCTTCTGCCTAGCAGAGTAAATCTTCCATTACATAAATCAGCTAGGCTTATGTTAATTGTTTACTGGTAAAACAGTGTGAAGCAAAACAGTGCAGTCTGGAATTAGATTCACAGTTTTGAGATACATCTCGACCGATATCTGAAAATATTGTAATCAGAGAGAAGAAAGGGGAGGAACTCAAGAGATGTGCCTAGTGGGAACACCTATAAGCAGAAATTTTATTTGGCTTTGCTCAGCAGGAGCAAAAAATGCATACTACAGAGTAGATCCCACTATGGGCTTGCAAGGGTGTAAGTATGGGAAGAAGTCATCAGAAAGGTTATTGCACCCAACTGGCACTGTAATAACAGGAAATAATTCTTTTAAAGAAAATCATCCCAGACAGGTCCTACACACTAAATTTGTTAAACAAATCTCCTAGCTGTGCTCTTGATGTACCCTCTGCCCCTGTGCCACTGTAGTGACAGCTAATGCATGGTGGGCTGCTGTTTTCCACCACTTGTCCTGCATTTCATGCAGTACACCACCACCATTCCATTTTATTTTTTATTCTGCATGTTTATGCAGTGACACAGACAATAAGAATTGACCCAATATATGTATTTTTTTACTACACCCACCAAAGGATCCATTTTTGGTATTACCTCTGTACTCTAAATGAGGAATGTGCAAAGTAGTACTGTCCACTAAAAATCAACATGCTTTCCTGAGTGTACAATATTTATTCTTCTTAACCTGGAATAGCGTATTCCCAAAAGCAATTAACATGCCTTATGCTCTTTCCTTCTTCTCCTACTAAAACCACTACAGAGAAAAGTAGAAAACTAATTCTTCATTTTGGTATGTTTTATCTACCTTTGGGCCAAACTGAAGTCTTAAGTTGCCAGTTTTTAACACAATTATGTTTGATAGGAGCCACAGTCACATATCCCAGGACAAATTCTGCCATCTGTGGCTTTTGTTTTCTATGAAGAAGTTATTTCACATGCCGTTTTTCTCCTGAAAAGATTATGTTTTAATTTGATGCTGAATGCATACTACAGTTTGCAAGTTGCATGAACTAACCAGCTGAGAATTTTCTAAGCAGAGCTTGCACATTATCACAGTGATAAACATACTGCAATAATTTTTTTTATTCCAAAGGAACAGTTTCTCTGCCCATAAGCTCCAAAATGGCTAGCAACCCCAAGCATAAGGCTTTTACTTGCATTCCTTATTAGGACCTTAATTTACTATAACACATTTTACATGCTGCTTTGTCAAAAATCATCATACTTTCTTAATCATTAAACTACACTTAATTTCAGTCCTCTCAGATTTTGTAAGACCGTAAGTTGTAAGTGCCAAAAATGTATGAGCTATGCAATTGCCTGTGGAGTTTGTGTCCAACTATGAAAACTCTTCTGCCTCCCATATTTTACATATTTGTCCCCATATCCAATTTTTAACCTTTACCAACCTTGAAATCCTTTTTATATTGTATCAGGAGTGAAGCTCATTTGCAGACAGCTGCAGTATGAGTTTCCTCACCCTGCCCTGCCATTGACCTACAACCTGATCTAAAAGAACCACCTTCTTTCAGAGTGAGAAGTTATTCATTTGCCATAATAGCTCTATTTTTGGGCCTCCTCAGCAAAACCAGACAATTTTCCCCAAATAACATGAGGTTTTGTGATACCAGCCCTGTTTTATATATACTGAAAAAAACCCACAAGAATGTTTCACTTAGGACTGGCTCACAAATCAGAGGCAAGAAATTTCAGATTTAAAATTGGGCTTAATACACACTTTGCTAAAAAAAAGTATTAGAAATTTATACTTCTTGTTCATACAGGTTCATTTTAATTTTGTTCTTTATACTATGCAGCTTATTCACTGTGTAAAATGTAGTTTCTTAGCAGTCCATTGTACACAGGGCAGCTTTCAAATATTACTATTGCCAGAGAATAAATGAAAAAAGAGATAATCAGGGACTACGGAATAATAATTGGAAATAAATAAAATGTTTCTGATGAAAACAATTAGTCACAAGCATTACAAGTTGAAATTCAGTTCAGTGTTAAACAGACAGTTTAGAAGCACATGGTACATTTATCACAGCTCCACAGACAAGTTATTGAGCTGTCTGTGAAAAACAGAGCCAAACAGGAAAGCTTTCAGCAGAAAGCAGTGGTTGAGGTCCTTGATTGATAGAGTTAGATGATGCAAAGCTGTCTGATGGCCTTTCTGCAAAATAAAGTGAAGGAACTCAAGGTCTTTCATGACGATCTCTGACCACAGATGAACAGCTACTTTATTACAGCACAGATTGAGGTTGCACCTTAGTCCATATTCTGCCACTTTTGGATGCACACGGTTAACTTTACCAACAATCCACTGTGTTTAACATAAGTGTCTGCCATCTTTACAGGATTTTAGAAGGGACAGCAGATTGCAGTAGTTAAAAGCTTTGCCTCCTTTCTCTTTAACTGCAGTGACTGAAAAAAGTATAATCAGTTTTATCACAGCCTTCTTATTGCAATGATAGGGCTGATTGTTCAGGAAGGAGTGCCTCATTTAAAAGATACAAAACCACCTCCCCTGTTGTGCATAACAGCCAAAATCTACTGCTACTTCTGTCAGAAATGAAGTTATGTACTTTTCCCAAAATGTAATCTCTTTCTCATTACTTAGGTGTGGTTACATTCTTCACCAGCATGATGCTACTGATTTCATAGAATACATATTTGAAAAACCTGAGGATTATTACACTGCATTTTCTTTTAGCAGAAATTGAATGCTTAACTCCATGCTTGTAGTATCTAGGAAACATTCATTTTAAGCAAAAGAGCCAACGCTGCCTGACCAACATAAAGCATTTAGTCACCTAAACAAACCTGTCTTTTGGGGCACTATTAACTTCAGGCAAGAGCAGTGACTTCTCTTCACATTAGGAACTGAGGATATTTTGTTCAGATTTTAAAAGGTATTTAGCTGCCTGGGATTCACATTGGCTGAGGGTGTACTTTTTAGTTTGAAAGTCTCAACTTAGAGTGAAATGCTATGACACAGTCACTTCCAGACTTCTTACATGCAGGTCATGGGTTCTCCCACTCCGGCCTGTCCTTGTCACTATTCTCGCATAATAGTCATAATAAGAAGCAAACATAGACCATGACATTTAATATCAATGCATAGGCTTGAGCCGTATGTTATTCTCTGAGATTAACACAAGTATAGGAGGCTAATGAGATTTTCTTCACTGCTTAAATAGCTAAACCCTGTTTACAGGGATTCTGGCCCTCTCTCTCTCTCCACAAACTTCACTCTGGATACCCCAATGCCATTTTAGGTGCTGGTTTTAACTTCTACAGGGTACTTTCAAATGAAGATGACCAGTATGTTTTCACTGTTATGCAAGTCAGAATAGTTGGAAAGAAGAAAGAAAAGATGTGGGGACTACAACTGTTTAACCTGTAGACATTTTCACATTGACTGACACCTCTGATTTTTGAAAAGCAAAGAATTCCACAAAGAATTTTTCAGAGTGTACGAGTCTGACTCTGATTGTGCCCTATTTTAGTTAAAGTTCCCACTGCACACCTGGCTCATGGGGCTGCTAAAGCAGCTCTCCTTTGAAGAAAAATGTGTTTTCAGACATTTAAAGTTCTTTTTCCTTAATTATAGGTGTGTCTCTCATTGCCAAGGCCAAAGTAGTGGCCTGAACTAGACGATCATTGTAGGTCTCTTCCACCTGAACTATTCTAGTCTAGTGCATTTTATATTTGAAATGCTTTCATTCATCCTTGCATTCATTTGTATACTTCAACTTGTGTTATTCTCTCAGCTCTAGGGCTCCAGTGTGAGTGCAAGGGTTTAAGTGGAAGCATCCTCATATCAGAACAAGTTACGGTAAAGCCCAGTAAACGTATCTCTCTACAGGAGGTGTCTCAAATAAGCAACTGAAACGTCAGTGACTGCAAAAAGCACAGTTTTAACACGGACAGGTTCATGTATTCATGCAATGTCTAAAAGAATTATTCTTATTCAGCTCTCTAACAATTTCTGGTCTGCAGTTAAGTGATGAGCCTTACTAATATCAACACATTTCCTCCCCACCTCTTTGACAGCCTTGGTTTTAAAGTCGGTGTTAATCACTGGTCCCCAAACTCTCTTCCTCAGAATAGCTTTTTCTTTCCATTACCTCAGTTTAATATTTACTTTAGAGGCTGCTGCCTAAATTATCTTTGGTTATGGAATTCAGTGGCTCAGCTATCAAAGGACTGACAAGAGGAAGCCTGCCTTGAAATTCTGACATTGGAGTGGCTAGTTTTCAAATGCTTTTTAAACTATTTTTACTAGCACTTCTCACTAACTGCATGCTTCAAATATGAAAAATGTATTTATTTTGTTGTTAGGCCACAGTCACCTAACTAGGTCAATATAATAACTGTGAAACCAGTAGCTGATCAGGTAAGGCAAAGAAGCTGAGACAAAATTAAAAAATAACAGCAGAATAGCTGCCAGAATTTAGTGTTCAAAATAAAGTGTCTGGTACTTCAGGAAAACATTCTGTAATTCTATGAGCTATTTAATCAAAGTGCATTCATTAGCTATGCTTTTTAATTAGAAAATGCGTACACAAAAATGTGTTCATTAATGACAGGCTATATGAGCCTTTTACAGAGTTTGAATTCACAGAACTGCCTAGCTCCTTTTTCATGGTTGATGTGGTATATAGATACTTTGGCCTATGTTCTCAGCTTTCAACTCAGTTATTTTACAACAACAACAAAACCAACCCATTTATACAATAACATACACCAGTAGCAGTTTTAAATTATAACATTTTAAACACCTCACTTGATATTACTTGGTTGGATTTATTCTGACTGATGGCATACACGCTGCAAGTCTTGCAGGATTTTTATGCAAAATGAGATTTAGAGTATCATTTAGGATTTTCCTCCTGTATCATACAAAAGACTCCTCACCACAGTACAACCTGACAAAAAGGAAGATGCTCTCAATTGCCTGGGTTAGATACTTGTCCAATGGAGTTGGGGAAAATGAAAATAACATTGACTGCTATCACTAGAGACAGGCATTGGGAAATAAAGATTTCCATCAAACTTTAAACTGATGTTGTGTGTTTCTAACCACAAAATTTTAAAACAAACTTCTAAAGCATTTCAAATTATTTCGAAGTAGCATTTCTCTCTGATTAATATTGGGAACACTATGTTTTGACATCCTAAAGGCTGAACTGTGAGAAGGATTGCATTATTACACCTTTCTGCTGCATAAGTTCAATCTTGGAATAAAACCCCCTTAAAAACAAAACACCACATCTGGTTCATATAAATAAAGGAGTTTTAAAAACCTGTATTGACTTTTCCATGTTATTAAGCTTTTTAGATGAATCCAGTTGTTAAATGGTTGTTCTAGTAACTGGCCTGTCATCTGGAAATGTTCTTAGATTGTTTTTTTGACACAATGTCCCTGCAGAAAGTTGGGCAGTGTGACATAAAGAGCACAGGTTTGCCTATCACACTGATTACTTGATGTAATAGTAAGCAAGCTTAAGTGAACTGTGTGTCTTCAATCTTTCCAATCACTTAGGGATGGGCACCAGAGGATACCATCCATCATCCATGGCCTGAAACATATGGTGCATCAGCAATCTTAGGCTGACCTAAATGATAGTAAAAGCTGCTACGCTGTTCACAATAAGAAATTGTTGTCCACTGAATTACAGGTTTGTGATTAGATTGCTAACATGGCCAACTTGATGTATAAGTGAAGTGTCCAGGAAAGATATTCCCTAGGATCCTCTGAAGATTAATTTATACCCTTGAAATGTGCACCAATCACAAAATGAAAAAATATGTCAAGATATTTTTCTTGTGAACAAAAAAAGCACTGCAGTGGTAACAGCTATTAATTTATTTTTGGCAGTTTTAGCCAACAGAATTCAATAAACAAGGTTCTTAAGGGTTTTTGTTTTGTTGCAAGGCTTTTACTGCTTGAGTCCTAAAAGCGCTGAGCGCTATAACAATATCTTTTATAGGAGGAACAGCTCCCCCTCACATTCTACTCTAAAATCTCATATAATTGCAAATATCAGACAAAGACAGCTAGAAAAAATACTGAAGTATCTTCATTTTGTATTATTATATTCCTATCTAATGAATCTATAAATATAATACAATCTTAAGTATCTATTTTTAAGATAGAAAATATACTGTAATATATCTGACCACTGATGCCAAAATTATCAGTCTTGCTTCTCCATAAAGTAGATTATGCTCATCATGTTATTCATTCATTGATTTAGGAAAAATGCATCCACATCACACAGTTAAGGTTCAAACTACAATATCAACTTTGGTGGGACTTGGGGGCAGGATGGGGTGGGGAGGTGGGGCAGTGAGGGAAGGTGGGGTTACTATTCCAGAGTAGCCCTACCCCTTAAATCCTCTTTAGGTAGTAGAACACAAATGGTGAAAGGCACATTTTAAGAGGCACGGTCAAAGTGTGAAAAAGAACACTGCCTTATAATATCTGTGAGCTATATTAGAGCATAATTTAAAACCTGCATACATTTGTGCTGGCCATTCAAGACCCTTCACAAAAAACAGCTTACTCTTACTCCAGGCTGAGGGAAGTTACTCCCTTATAAGCCATGAAACATTAGGGAAACTGTTTTGCAAATATGGCTGCTGCCTACAATTATCACAAGATGACTGGAAACAATGGTTCTCTCTGCACTGTCCATCAGCCTATTCTTTTTTGTGATGTGCCTTGCTGTCCCCGTACACATGAGCTAGATCTGCTTGCTGTGCCTGTTAGATTAGACCTTCTACTGATGCTTTAGCTTTACTTCTAACATGCTTGTCACTGACATAAGTCCTTAACCACATACAAGTCCTATTTTAAAACATTCCTAACCATGCAGCTAAACAATTAAATTTCATTACGGAAAAGCACAGGTTTACACTCATGATTTTTTTTACTATTCCTTAATATAGTCTATTGCCAGCAGTGTAATTCATATAATATACCATTTATCATACCTTGACATGGGTAACAATGGTCACTAGTGAAAGGGGCTCCTTTTGAATCTTCCAAGAGGCACATACTAATTAAATAACAAATTCTTTCCTGTGGATTGAGGATGGCCTTAATCTGCTAAGATTATCTGGGACACACCTATTTAGGAAGATCATCTTAAATTATATAAAAATGCTACTCTTTTCTGAAAACACAAATTAAAACCAGTGCCTGCTTAACTCACATAACAATAAATAATTTTCAGTTAAGACGAAGATTTATGTTCATTGTCAGCATTAAACTCTCCAGTCTGGTGAGAAGGAAAACCTTGACAGCACTCCATTTCCAAAAGAAACAGAAAATTTACCAATAGAACCTGATCTGTCCAGAAAACTGAGCAGGCATGCTTTACTTATGTCAGACACATTTCGTTTCTTTCTTTTTAAATTTACTTCTGGATCTTAAGGAAAAAAGGAAAGGAAAAAGGAAATCCAAAACCTATCCTGCTATAAGGGTAGTAGAGAAGAAAAGAATACACAGACTAGCTATTAATTATTCTACAGAAGATACCTCCTGGATTCAGGGTCCTACTTCACCCTCTTCACTAGGCTATCTGAGCATCTTCTAGTAGTGCAGCAGGTGATGTGACTAACATCCATCATATGAGAACAGTACAGGCACCTGGTCTTTAGGGAATTAGTGATAGGTATCTTAAGTGTGATACAAGTTAAATTTTTTTTTTTTTTTGGGTGGGGGGGTGTTGGGCAGATCTTCTGCTGATACGCTTTGAGAAAAAATTTCCTCAGACGTACTGGAAAGGTTTCTGTATTCATTAACATTTGACTTGCCATCTTTATTAGTAAGTACAATTGAAGAACTAAAATATAACGCTGAAGCAGGACAGGATACTTGGTGGATCTAACTTTGGGCCTTAAAATAAAGCATATGCTGAAACACTAAATATGAACCAGGCAAGAGAGGAGAAAATACTGAACAATATACTTATTAAATTTCAGCATTTGGAAGTCATCTTGTGCTGATTAGTTCTATGTACCATCCAAATATGAAATGCTGTTTCTATTATTAACATTTATCTGCTTTGAAACAACAGTGAAACCATCTTTATATAAAAAGCAAAATAGATTCTGGATTACATAAGAGACATGAAATACAAATGGATGTACTAAGACTTCTAAAAATGTGTGAAGGTGCAGTAGTGCACACAGTTGAACATATTCTCCATCCTGAAATTTAACAGTTCGGTTGATCTATGTTCTACATAGTGATGGATATATATGTACCTCCAACTGGTTCAATATTTTCTTGATAAGCTTGATAGGCAAGAATGGCTTCTTTTGAGTTATTTCCATTTTTTGTTTGCTGTGGGGATGTCTTGCTCTCCTATTATTAGAGACAAGCACTGTTCAGTTGTGTTGCTGTGCTGGGTGAGTGTTAGCTAGACTCTCAACTTTGATACTAATAATGAAGACTTGTATAAATAAAGTAGTTCTACCTTTCAGTGTTTTTCACAAAATGAATAATGGAAAATTTCCATCTTACTGAAAACTACTAGCAGTAATTTGAAAAAATTTCTCTCTTTCTGCAAGGATTTTTTTAAAGAAACAATACTGTTAAAGCATTTAACTTATCTTACTGCCAGATAATTATTGTACTACTGTTTAGTTCAACATTTGAGTTGACTTAATTTTATGATTTCCTTTCATATAAGTTAGGGGAGCCAGATACTCCAAAATTCAAGGACAGAAACACTTCAAATACAGTTATAGACTAGGTTCAGGAACCAATTCTGTATCTTCTAAAAGATTCAAAAATACAAGATTCAAAATTGGGAGGTATGTACTCACTTGCTTCACATATCCTAAAAAAAAAAAAAAAAAAATAAAAATGCTATTCTGATCACAGAAGACTAACCAAAGCATGGGACAAATTGTTAACTGCACACTGCAAATTGGTCTGGCTTCCCAACAGCCCAAGACAACACAAGCCCATAGCTAACTGCAATCAAAACCTCTCAGCAGGATTTTATTCCCCACAATAAGCAAAAGCCAAGCAACAGAACCCAAAGAAAAAAAAAAATACTGCCAAACTCTTGCAAACCTTTTTCAAGCAGGGCAGCAGTATAATCACATGATATGGAGAAGAAAACTCTTCTTCCTGGGGATCATTCCCCTTTATCCATCATTTTCTGAACCACTCCTTTCTCCGAAAGCCATCCAGCTCTCCAATCCTTCTAGGGTAGCACCTATTTAAGTCTTTCCTGACCTTCATGTACCCGTAACACTGTACATGAACATCAAACAGCAAAGAAATTTTATAGGAAGAAATTAATAAAAATAGTATCAGGAGGCTGGAGATTACAGAACATCAATACAGCCTAGAAAAATTCCAGATGGAGTGTTATTATAAACAAGGTATTCTGACACTGTGTTGTTCTGCTCCGTGGCTATTAGCACAGGGCTAAATTTCAGTACTAGTAATGGGCTATACATAGAAGTACTTGCCCTTGCCCCTCAGTCTGCTTCTCATAATTGAAAATCTCCAGCTTTGCAAGAATGGTTAGTGCAACAAATTCCAGAGGAAGTGTTACTTAGAACTAAAGTATTCTTTTTTTGCTGTTTTATTCACAAGCTTTACAGAAGCTGGGTGACTGGAAGAAGGACAAATAGAGTGAAGCAGGGAAACACCATTAAGGCCTGTGAGTTACTTAACAGTGCAGACAATGGACAGAAGAGAATCTGAGCAGTCAAAGAATCTGGGTATTGCTGAGTTAAAGTAGTAGAAGGACAAACCAAAACATAACCTAACCAGGGTGAAACACAATAGGTTTTGGTCTCTCTACCTTTTTGGATGAAATTAAGACTCATGTTATACAGACACAGCTTGATGAAACAAAAGTATGACACACAAGAAATTAAAACATTACATTGTAACTTAACACACTTTCCATGGTATGTTTACATCTCTTCCAGCTCTAAGGGAACATCAGGACACTTATTTGACCCATGGCTCTGTATACTGAATTAATCATAAAAAAAGCCAGGGTTCCAACTAAACTATAAGGATTACAAATTATATGCTATTAGCAAGCCTGAAGACTGTGTTTTACCAAGAACAACAATATAGGCAAGGAGACATTCAGAATAATGAAGCAAGACAAGGAGTGGCTTTTCAAAAAAAAGTGTAGAAGACAAGAGGAGAGTAGGCTTGCTCCAGAAAAGCTGGGGATGCTGCTTTAAACATGGAGTACTCGCAGTTCTTTCACTTGTTATTTTGAAGCCTCAACTCAGAACCAGCTTTCAAATCTCTGAAAGACTTGTGTTGTACTTTGCCTGTACCAAATGAACTTCTAAATAATCAGTAGAGACTAAAAATGAACCAATTATAATTTTATGTCTGTATTAACAGCCCAGAAAAAGACAGCATTTAAAGATCTAAATACAAGGTATATTAGAGATTCTTCCTATTCAGTAAACACAGAAAAAAGCACATAGAAAACACCATTGTCCGAACTATATTGTGCATTTGAATTTCGAATACATGTCATCCTTACTGCCTCCTGGACCAGTGAATACTATCCTTCCTAATGTTTTGGAGGAGTCTGAGATGGCGCCTGTGCAATTTGATTTTGTGTAAAAATACACACCAAATCTGATTTCTGCTACATTAAGGAGTTCTCTGGTAAAATATATGACGCATGGAATGAAATAAGCTGTAGTTCTAGAACGAGTCTTTAAGCTTACTTCCTTTAGTACTTGACCACTAATATTAAAGACTACTGGATCAAAATACAGTTTTAATTGGATATATAGGACATGATACAGTGGTATAGTTAAACCGCAGGTTAGATGCTAAAATATTACATTGATTTGTATTCTTTTACTGGAAATATTTGTAATATGAAACTAGGATACAATACACTAATTTTTAATGCATATTCAGTACAGAGGAAAGCTACTGCTGTCACCAGCTTATACTCAAAGTCCATTCATCAACAAATGCTAGATTAATTGGTTTACTGTTTCACGGACTAAAATGAGATTAATCCAATTCTCATTAATAGTGACAAAATGTTGTTTATACAATCATTTCTTAGACTGCTTATTGCTAATGCATGCACACACAAAATTGGCCTGCCAGAGAATTTTTTAAAACAGCCTGAAGTAAGTCTAATAGTTTAATGAATTTTGTGATGTGCATGAACTTGTCCAAGAGCACAAAACTTCAGTTCCATCTAAAAAACTTTCTGTTCTTATTGGCCAAAATGTTTGCACTAATAGGAACAGAGGGGACAGAGAAAGGAAATCTCATTTTGCAGATAATTTTTAACATTCTTGTTTCTTAGGAAAAAGGGGAGATGGAAGATGGGAATGTAAAGGAATAAAACAACCTGGAAGAATCCAGCTGGAAGATGTAACATGCAATAGGAGAAGGTTAAACTGCAAAAATGTGAGAGATGCCAGGCAGGAAGATATCTGAAGCCAAAAGTCAAACCAGTTGAAAAGTAACAACTGCAAGAAAATACAATCATAGTGTTTGGTTCAGGTGTTACTCTAAAACTCAAGTTTGGAAATAGTTCAAAGCACAGAGAAGCTACATAGGAAGAGGGACAGTTGTGATCAATTTCATTTGAAATACTACATGTTTTATTTACAGATAATGTGAGCCTCAGAAGGACATGTCTGTTTATACATTTTGGAGGATCCATGTATGAAAAGAATTCCTGAAATGTAAAGATTTCTTCAGGTCAACATTCTCGCGTTCTCACTCATTTTTACCAAACCTATGCTTACCTCATGACAATAGTGGCCTGATTCAGATTTCAACTTATACGAACAGGACTCTACTTTGACCTAACCAGATCAGCTCTCACTACATTTTGTAAAAAGAATTTTGATATAATGTAGAAATGTTGTTCTTGAAAAGAATTTAGGGTGGGTTCATGCAAATGTAATTTCATCACTACTAAGTGCAATCTATTAGTCCTGTTGCACTTACTTTTTGGCCAGTTGAAACATAAGCTCCAGAGATGTACTCTAGATCTTCATATGCCAAACTGAAGATACTTAATCTCAATACCCTTGAAAAATTGAACTAGTCTGAGAAAGCAGCAGGAAGTACTATTAGTTCCTCTAAAGCAATAAAATCTTGAAACAGCCTGCATAGGGTAAATCCCCTTAGGTTCTTTCAAATATCTGCATATATATATATATACAAAAAAAACCCCAAACCAGTAAAATCTGTGAGTTTAACAAATAAGTTATAAAAACTAACACAAACCCTCCACTTGCTTTCCTTTAGTATATCTGTCATAATGAAAGATGCTTCTTATTGTCTTTGGTTTTCTTCCAGACAACCAAATTGTCTTTTCTTTCATGTGATTTGAATGGGCTAAAAAAGGAGCATTTTCTATGTTCTTCAAAAGCCATGCTGCTGGGATACATGGATTCTTAACCGCTTGTGCATTTAATGATCTCTCTTCTCAATTTCTTTCAATCCAAAATCATGCACACTGTCAAAATTGCCTCATTTCCTAGTCCCAACTTTATCATAACCTTTATCATACCAGAAATGGGATCAAATTATATACTTGATTTTTTTTTTAATCAGCAACCAGTTTCCTGGTTGTGATTTCAATTGGAAAACTGGTAACCTTTTGTACATGTTCTCATTGCCATGCTTCTAAAATTTTTTCTTCTCCATTTTTCTAGACATTTTTTCTTTTTGCCTCCAGTTCCTTTGTATCCCATTCTCCTCTTTAGCCTTTTCTTCTTTGGTTTTTCAGAAATCCTCCCATGAGTTCCCACCTTCCCTGACTTAATCCCTGATTGTACAAGTAGTCAATCCATCAATCCACAAGAGATGAGAGATTTCCTAAGAGCTGCACAGATAGCTTTAATTTTCTGGGTATGTGCATTTCTAGAACTTTAGCACAATTGTCTGGACACCTTTTCCCAGATTTTGCTTGATTACTTGATTCATGTTGGATGTGGAACCCAGCCATTGCAAGGCGAGCAGTTTCAAAGATTGAATACATTACATATGTCACAAGATCAAATCCAAACTTGAAACTAACACAGTAAGGGAAATTAAGGATACGAGGACAGATATACATTTATGTGAATGTAAACTGTTAAGCAAGAAATTGATTCCTCAGGTGTTGTTCAAGTTTTCTGGGCATGTAGTATTTCACCAGAACACAAACAAGTTACATTAATGTGGTTATAATAAATAAGAATATCAATGCATTTTACACACCTAAAAGTTATTTCCCCAGCAATCAGGCAACCAAGGACAAGTTTTCATTGAAATCCTGTGTAATCTTTGTGATATCAATGGTCCAAATACACTAACACTCAGAGTCAGGGTTGTCTTTTTTGTTTGTTTAGAGTCAGAATGTACCTTTGGACTAGTATGAAAAGGCAGTAGGTTGTAACAAGATGACAATATGAAAGAAAATATCAGAGACAGAACAACCCTTCTCCTTATCTACACTTCCTTGACAAAACCTTAAGACTTTGAAGGCAGGCAAGAAGATTCATTTGCTATACAGAAAGACAAGGTCACAGAATAACTTCATAAGAGTTGACAAAATTGTCTGCAACTGGACAGATTTCTGAAACCCAGACTACAGAAGTGTTTGAAAACCTCTGCTGCAGGTCACTACACTTTTCTAGTGAACAGAAGCTGTTATATCCTGCCTTTCATTGATTTACCATTACTGAATGGATTCCTCATTCTAACAAAACATATTGTTATATTCCAGACAAGTCTTTGACAATTCTTTACACTAACCTATGAAATTCAATTGCCACCATTAATTTCACTCTGGTATTTATCAGCAGAAAATTTTTTTCTTGCAAAAAACCAGCTTATTTAATTGAATAGTCTGAAGAGCTCCAAAACCACATACAAAAGATGAGGTTATAGCTAATACTTTTCAAATATCCTTAAAAGCTTGGATCATTAGCAGTTTCTTAAACTAGGAATTTAAGTGCAAACTAGAATTTGTTGCAAACTAGTCTTAGTAGTGCAATTTTTCACATTTAAATTTTTCAGAAATCTAAGAGACAGTTAAAGTAATATTCTGTATTTAAGAATAAAGCCTGTACTTTATGCTTTCCTTTCACTTTTCCAGTTTTTGGCATTCCAGGAATATAACATACATCAGTTCCTCAATTTAATATCTGAGCATGAACATCCTAAACACATTTACCCTTACAATTTTCTTAAAAGGTAAATAAATCCAGTTCTTCACATTTTACAAAAAATCAAAGCACACAGTTCCAGAAAAATTTGTATGCTATAAGGCCATTTCAGATAAGATAGTTTTGGCTCCCTATGCATTAGAAGAAATAAGAATCCAAGGATGGTGCACAGGAAACTGCTTTAGTGCAGTAGCTAAAAGGAGATCACAGTCCTACACACAACACACACATGGT
Source organism: Pelecanus crispus (assembly GCF_030463565.1). Lineage (NCBI taxonomy): Eukaryota > Metazoa > Chordata > Aves > Pelecaniformes > Pelecanidae > Pelecanus > Pelecanus crispus. The sequence continues at coordinate 15,057,047 of NC_134649.1, forward strand.
GGTTAGGGAATCCCATTTCTAACTCTTACCTTTGCAAATATTTTGAGATGTCCATGAAAAGGGAAACAATTCCTGTAGCTGACTCACTGTAGAATGCCTTGAGGATAAGCAATGAATTACTGTTGAGGAAGATATAGCTTCAATTCAACTACAGGAGGGACTATCCAGTTTCTTTGTATCCAATCACTAGGCTATTGAATGAGAACAGTGGTATTTACCAATTTTTAACTCCGATCAAAGAAGTTCTGCATGTGGCTGGGTATGGACTAGGTACGTATGTCATAAGATCAAATACTACAAATGAAAAATGAATGAAGAATGCCAAACTTAGTTGCTCTTAGTTTATGCAAATAGAAGTGGAATAATAGATTCTTGAGGTTTTAAAATCACTGCCTCTGACTCACATGGCAGTAGAAAACAGTACCACACTGACAACCTGTTAAATGGTACTATTAACCTGAGATCCAGTGTTTAGGAAAAAGGCAAGAAGGGATATAGTGCAATATACTTTTTCAGAGTTATGATGAATGTAAAAAAAATTAGGGAAAACCTCAGCTTCTTTGAAGAACTGAAGCAAAGCTTGCAGAAATCAATGGGAAGATTACTATCAATATGTTTGGAACAGGTCCAGAATTATTATCTCTGACATTAACATAAAGAAATTGCAGCTGTTTGCATTTATATTTCCTTTTAGCAACAATGGGAGAATGTATTAGGACAGAGCACAGTTAACCCTTTCTGTGGCATGCTTTACATGAATAGCTTTTTTAATTCCTTATTTTTGTTTCTGGAATTTTTTTTTTTTTAAATTCAATTAACAAACAACTCTGTATGGAACCACAGAGAAAAATATGGCATTTTAAATTATTCAGCAACTGAAGCTGTTGTCTAAATGCTACCACCTTGTAAGGATGCAGGAGCTTCCTAAGGAGTAAGGAGCTTTCAAAAAAAAAAAAAAAGCTATATAATATACTATAAACTTTGAAGTTAATAAAAACTGAAGGTCAAAACCTGAAAGTTCTGTTTGTTTTTTTAAAGACAACTTCTATTGACTTCAGTGGAAATTTGTTGAGTTAAACAAAGTTAAACCTCTCCAAATCTATTAATTCCAATTAAACAAAAATGCAATACAGTACAATGATGATGGCAGCCAAGATTCAGATACTTTTACTGTGGGTCAGAGTGCATGATCCCAGTCTTGAATTATGACTTAAACTGAAACAATATTTAACCTTTACCTTGATGTTGTACAAGATGACAGCTACTGTACAACCCATAAATACAGAGTATTTAGAAAGATATAAGATGACATACCTATCAGATGAATGACTAAACCCAGTAATTACACTGGTTGTGGACTTACTCCTGGATGGGTTTTTAATAATTTCTGCATATCATTACATGCCACAAATAGTTTTACTCTATAGCATATTAGAAATCACAAAAAGAACATTGTTCAATTCTGAATAAACCCATCAAGTTTTGCAGTGTCTATTAGAAAACCATACAAACCAAAACAAGAATATTTGTGTGTATTGGGTTTGCGTGGCAAGGTTTTGGGAGCAGAGCAGCTACAGGTGTGGCTTCTGTGAGAAGCTGCCAGAAGCTTCCCCTATGTCCAACAGAGCCAACGCCAGCCGGCTCCAAGACAGACCCACCGCTGGCCAAGGCCGAGCCAATCAGCAATGGCAGCAGCACCTCTGGGATAAGGTATTTAAGAAGGGGAAAAAAAACCCCAAACCCTGCACAACTGCAGCTGGAGTGAGAATATGTGAGAGGAAGGACTCTGCAGACACCAAGGTCAGTGAAGGAGGGGCAGGAGGTGCTCCAGGCACCGGAGCAGAGATTCCCCTGCAGCCCCTGGTGAGGCAGCTGTGCCCCTGCACCCATGGAGGCCCACGGGGGAGCAGAGATCCACCTGTACCTGGGGAGGGCCCCACGCTGGAGCAGGGGGATGTGCCCAAAGGAGGCTGTGACCTCATGGGAAGCCCGTGCTGGAGCAGGCTCCTGGCAGGACGTGTGGAGACAGAGGAGCCCACGCTGGAGCAGGTTTGCTGGCAGGACTTGTGACCCCACGGGGGACACACGCTGGGGCAGTCTGCTCCTGAAGGACTGCACCCTGTGGAAAGGACCCACGCTGGAGCAGTTCATGAAGAACTGCAGCCCATGGGAAGGACTCACGCTGAAGAAGTTCATGGAGGACTGTCTCCTGTGGGAGGGACCCCACAGTGGAGCAGGGAAAGAGTGAGGATTCCTCCCTTGAGGAGGAAGGAGTGGCAGACAACATGTGATGAACTGACCGAAACCCCCATTCCCTGTCCCCTTGCAGGGGAGGAGGTAGGGAAAATCGAGAGTGAAGTTGAGCCCAGGAAGAAGGGAGGCGTGGGGGGAAGGTGTTTTAAGATTTGGTTTTTATTTCTCATTACCCTACACTGATTTGACTGGTAATAAATTAAACTGATTTCCCCAAGTTGAGTCTGTTTGGCCCACGATGGTAGCTGCTGAGTGATCTCTCCCTGTCCTTACCTCAGCCCACAAGCTCTTTCATTATATTTTCTATCCCCTGTCCAGTTGAGGAGGTGGAATGATAGAGCAGCTTAGGTGGGCACCCGGCATCCAGCCAGGGCCAACCCACCACATTGTGCTATTTACATACTGTGATAAATAATGCAACAAGCTAAAACATGAATGGAAAACAGAACAAAAAGAAAGCTAATACGATATTAAATACTCACAGTGTAACATCTCTTTCCCAGCTTTCCTGTATGTTTTCGGTCTATTCCAGAATACATTAAATTGCTGAACAATATTTCAAAAAATCCACTCTGCTTTACAGGGTATACTTATGTAGTTCAGATCATGAAGTATGAAAAAAAAGTCCTAGCCAGTATAAGTGCATATGAATACTGCACTCATTCTAGCAAAGCAATTTTCTAGTTGTTTGTTGAATAACCTTCAAATAACAGGGTTGAGAACAAAATGACAGTAAAAATCTTTTACTAGACATACAAACAACCAAATTCCCCTTTCAGAGAGTAGAAAGCTGAAGTAACTCCCCTGAATTCCTAACTCGTGTGAGTCTTAATACTTAATTAGAATTAAACAATTGACTACTAGACTCTTGTAATCATTCCAGCACTCTATATAACAAAAATGTTTTTTCATCTAGTATAGAAGGTTTTGAAACAAACCCGAAGACCTAAACACTTCTGGAGTTTGCAGATATCTGCATTTGCAACTTTCAGTTAGTTGCATTTTTGTTGTAACCCATGCCAAAACACCATATTGAAATACACTCTGAGAATTCAGGAAATTTGAAATCAAATTCATAGATGAACTTTACAGCTGCAGTTACAGTGCATCTTGTCCCAAGCCACATAAAAATAAAATGATTCAAAGCAATCTTCAGTGTAAGCAAAGTATAAACTCATATATGACAATTATTCAAAGTGTTTGGAGTTTCACTCTATTCCAACAGTCCAAATTAGAGACACCATTTTGTTTTGTGGCCTGAAGCAAGGATCACTGATCATTTTTAGTATCCTGGAACAAGCAGATCAGTAACAAATTTTCATGACAGACACACACACTCAATGAGATTATAAATTAGTTTCCCCAAGAGAAGGCTCACTAATAAGATTGGATCTAAAATTTAGGTCACTTAATTTTAAGACTCAGCTAATGGGCTAAAAAAAATGAGTATAACTTCGTAACATAAATTCAGGTTCAATCTTTTTTACCATAAACATTAGCACCATTGTAAAGTTGCAAAGAGTAAGCTTCTTGTAAAATGAAATGATCTAATTGTAAAATGCATTTGATATCTCCTTGCAAGGAGGTTATTTCTAAAAGAAAAATAAAATATTCTGTATTACATTATGAAGTTATAAAATTTAAGCAATTAATTTTTAGTGCAGTATAAGTTCTGATGTCATTGAAAAGATAAATTTGTAAAACTTCTTTTCAGTATGATTTACTGATTCTATTTCAAACACACTGCTTCCTTTATTTGCAAATATATTTACAATACCAGAACTATCATACAATCAAAGAAACTTTACCTTTTCTTCTTTAATGTTCAGAGATGATGAGAGAATGTGAAAGTCCTTTAACTCCTTGACAGTCATATAACGAAACTCATAGCCTGATAAGGTCAGAGGTAGGCCATTTGGCTTGTCTCACACAGAAATAATGCATTATGAACTCATACTCCTAACTTGTTCTGAGTACTAGAGAAAGTTCTTCTAAAAGAATATACCAATAAATTTTCCACCTACATGGCAAAGAAACATTTTTAATGTATTGCAAATCCCTCTCTTCAGTCTTTGGCAGTGTCAGCAACTTACCATTTCCATTCTCCACTATGGCCAGTGGCTCTCTGCAGATTGCTGTCTTTCTCAAGGTATTCATAGTCCTTTGAACTTCTGCCAGCAGCACTGCTTGCATTGCCTCAATAATCTGTCATAAATGCAAATTATTATTGGATGATATCAGGACTTTAATTATTTATCTAAGTATTTGACAATTTTAAATAACTACTACAAAATTTTAAGACTGTTCCAGTGAATGTCATTAGAAAGTCAGCACTTAATATCTTTCAGACAGTGATAATCATGTGTCTCTACATACACATTGAGAAAAATGTTAACTGGAGAGCAACAAAATGGTACAAGTTGTCAATTGTGACTGTTTCCCACTAATTAAACATTCATTTTCTTTAATCTCAAAACTAGCATCAGTCATCTACTGCCTCCTTGATTTAAAGGGGTCATGACAATATATTTTAGTAAAGCACATGGCGATAACAGCTAGTAAGAAATATCTTAATTTTTTCTATGATGTGTGCAAAAATGCTTCATAGACTGAATAAGGACCTTTGATTTTTTTAGAATTTTTGGTGTCTAGCCTCTCTCTGAATAGCTTAAAGAATGTTTTGTTATTAGCGGTGATCCTCTATTCCTCTAGCTCAGACATGGTAATACTGTATTTTTTGTCTACAAACAGAAATACTATTCCTCAAACTCCTTTTATCCAGAAGGAACATCTGCTGGAATTATGAACAACCTATAAATGGCACTTACAATAGCTGATGGACCACATATGGGTGCTAAGACAATGCAGTGTGAAGACTGTATGGTAGAGTTATTGCTTTCCTTCTCTTCACTTTAGCAGAGAAGCCCCAGGAGAACTAAGAAAGTTTAAAGACTTAAGATGTTTATAAAGCACAGGAAGACCTTACACAATGGACCCAAACTTTTGCAATCCTTACTCAGTCTAAATTTCAGCATGGTGCAGAATGGCAGCATGCGTACCTTCTCTTCATTTGGTATTTCGTTCAGAAAAGAAATACAATTTTTCCCCCTCAGGAAGGTATTCATTCTCAAGTACAAGAAATTTCCTGAAAGACAGAGAGAATCTAAAGTTTCCAGGACAGTGTACTCCACCTCAACTTAAATATAAATTTAAATTGAATATGAAAATTTTAAGTTAAATATGTTTATGTTATAAACACAAAATATTTATATGATATTTCTATTGTAAACAATCTATTAAAAATTACTTAAGTTTAATATGAATTGAAGTTGATATGCAGGCTCCCTCAAACTGCCTGGAAGAGACACAGTTTCATCTCACTAATCAAGTACAGTGAATTCATGGGCTGTCCTCAATCACATTTCTAGCTGCCCTTGTAAATTCAAATCATTAAGCAGAACAAAGGCTGTAGGTGTCCTTTGTGACAAAATCCTTTATTATAGACAAGTATACCATAGTCAGGTCCACAGTATGAAAGTTCACAGCAAGTGAACCCAGCCCTATCTGTTTTAACATAGCACAAACCTTCACCTTGTTATAACAGCACTTTATTTTACAGGGGAAACCAAAGGCAGTTTCCAATTCCTCACATCCGTACAACCCTAGGCTTTGGGGATTACAGATCCTGACTTTGCATCAGACTCTTACAATATATCTACAATAATTAAGAAAGAGAAAGAAACACAGACATGTTGTCATTGTCCTGGGAAAATTTTTGACAAAAAAAATTCTTACAGAGGTACACAAAAGAATTGCATGCAATGTGTTTTTCATGGTGTTCTGATCTGCTAAGAATCTGCCACTAATCTGGATCAGATATTCATTACCTGTACCATCACTGTGTATGCATTGTAACATGTCATTTCCTCTAACATCTTATAACAAAATAAAAAAACACAGCAAATGGTACAACATATTGTAGAGGCACCTGTACGTCTCTGCATGTTACTTGTCTATCACATTGTTGAATCTGCATTTCCACAGTGCTCAGTGTGGTTTCACATGTTTAGTTTTGTCCTCTCACTGCATCTTCCCCAAAAATCCATATATGCCATCTATCATCATCACCAAGTTTAAAAATCTCCAAAAGCTTTGCCTGTTTGTTACACAAAACAGATCTGCACGATCACCTTTCATTTTCTTTGATAGTGTCCACTTTAACATCCTTCTGGATTATGTATACATTGGCTATCTTGTTGGCTACTAATATCTATGTTCATTTTTTCTCCATAATTGTAACAACTGTAGTAAATACTAGCTGCTTTTTAGTTGGGATTGTGAAATATGGCAGAAATTATGCTTCTGCTATGCCTGAGAAAGTACAGACAGCATATGTCCAACTATAAATACAGATATTAAGGAGTGAAAGGTAATTGTTTGACTGCAGCAGCAATACCAGAGAATAAATCAAAAAGACAATTGAACAAAAGTTGAGGCAACCTGTACTGTTACATTTATACTAAGTTGTACTGGCTTTCCTTTCTACACTTTATCAATTACTTCCAAGGATTACTATTCTATTTATAATGAGTGGGTCTAAGGAAAGAAGTCAATAGACATCACTCCTGGTTATCGCTCAGGCCATAACCTCTACAGGGCTGAGCCTTGCAGAAACTGCCTCCCAGATGCATCCATAACATAGTCACATCGAGGAACAAAAAAAATACAGATCAAAACATCAGACTTGTATTACCCAGTCTGCTTTCCTCTAATTTGGGATAGTAACTGTCAGGACAGTTTTCTAGACACTTATACTAAAGTCAGTTGGCTTCAGGTAGAGTCAAACTCCGTAAAAACAAATGCATTCAGAGCTTGTTAGAAAATTACTGTAAACTTTGGCATCAGTAAAGAAGGTATAGCTTATCAGTACTACTCTCTGCAATGGCCTTAACATGAAGTGGTTTATTCTTTGAAAGTAAAGTCCTTTGCGATATATCTCAGATTCACCCCACCTTATTTTAGATATTAATGGAAATGAAGTAACTGAAGTGAAAAAAATACAGGTGTACTGCAGGAATCAATAGAAAGAGATGAGATGAGTCCTGAGATGATTCATTCCTCCTAAAATCTCACCAGTCCCTCCAACAGTGTCTGTCTTTTTCCACTGGTGAAAGAGGGAAGCTAAAGCAACTACATTCTTCATGCAGATGATTATGTCAGAGATCTAAATATGGCATCAACAGTTTTCCTAAGGGTAGACTGTTGTAAGTAGCTAGCTGATAACAGAGGATACAAATTTTCTTGTACAGAAAAGGAATAATGCAACATCAAGATGGCAGTAGAGGACTTCCAAATCAGGACCTAAATGTTGTACACTGAAGCTGCATAAACTGTGTTTCTGATCATACTCCTGAATTAATACATCCAAGTTTTAACAAGGTCTTATCACTTGGGACTATACAACAGGACCATTTCAGGGTTAGAGCTGACTCACATCCAGGTAGCTCAGAACTAGCAGAACAGATGTACAACTCCTACTGATCATGAAGACATTAGTAATGAATCTGATAAAGCTCAGTTATTTCTATACAGGTATGTCACACCACAGAGGCTTGATACTGCTGTACATAACAAAGGCAAACTGCTGAGGCCCCATAGACTGATGGGCACCCTGTGAGGGTGACAGACTGCCCGTGTGTTGTCATGTAACTAAAATTCTTGACCATGGATGTGAAGACTGTACACCTGAAAAACAGGCAAAATGTTTTGACTGCACCACAGTTTGACTATTCTGGTAACTTCTATTTTTAAGTTTTATTTTATTTTAATGCTTACCCTTTCAGCCAAAAAGGTTCCATAAAACCACAATACTATAGTAGTATTATTAAAAAAAAAAAATATAACTAAATGCCTAATCACAGATATAGCTGCAGAACAGGCTATTTTACATACAGAGTAAGGACAATTAAGTATGAGGAAAGAGTGGTTGCATTTCGAAATGTTTCAAGGCAAGCTTTTTTTTTATATCTATCTGAAAAGACGAGCACACTTAAGTAATTTCTGGGCAGGATAGGAGTGTGGCAACAAGCAGCTACATTTTATCTGAAAGATCAGCAAAATGCATGAGGATGACCTTTCCTTTAAAATCGTCTGGGGGGAAAAAAAAATCTTAGAAAAATATTTTAAAAATATAAACATTTTTAAAATTAAAGACAGAAAAAGACATCTCAGCCCTTCAACTTCAGCAAGTCAGTAGACCCCAATCAATCATTTGCAGCAGGTTTTTTCAGTTTCCTTGTTTGCACAGAATCTGTTACAGTACTGTAAGGAGATGAGGAATCAATAACTGGCAAGTCCTATGGGTCATGTCTGAGAGTCAGTATCCTCCACTGAAAATAACAACAAAAAGAGTTTTGAAAAGCAGGGTAACTAATGATGTTTTGGGTAAATGTGCACGAATGCTTGATCAGCCTCCTCAGGATTAATAAATTCGCCATAAATCTGTGTTTGTACAAATAAAGGTTTAACAAAGCCACCCTACGATCTACAAAAACTATAATTTTGTATAAATCATCAGTTGCTGAATACCCACACCTATTGCCAACATCAAATTATTTTTAATGTTAAAATGTTTATGGCACTTTGGCTGCAAACAACCCAAAATCTGCACTACATAGCAGGTTAACAAAGCTTATTGCAACTACAAAGCTGTGCCTGAATAATGTTAAAATTTGAGAAGCATTGATAGCATGGTATTTGCAGTACTTGACAATTTCAGTGTCTTAAATTTAAAGTCTTTCCAGATGAAAAAAAGTGTGAGGCAGCTTATTCCACACCTTATCTTCTTGCACACTAACCTCCTGTGGGAGATAAGACCATTAACATTGCACAAACTGATCAATCACTAAATTCATTGGAAAATATAAATACACAGATCTCACATAATCAGCTATGCTACAAATACAAGTTTCATGGCTATTACAACTCTTTATAGAGTTTCAGTGGCTGACCAGGTCAACAAGAGATTATAAGGATTTCACATGACAATTGCAGCTATTGAAACTGAGGTCCTGTATTTGATTTTTTTATTAAAAGGATTCAAAAAGGAAAAAATCTTATTGTAAGAGAAAGGGGGACAGTTTGTGAGGGAACAAGAATGATCAAATAATATGGAAGATGTGCAGACAGTGGTACTGTAAGCTACTGCAAGCTAAGTGGAACTGGTAAGCTCAAGATAAAATGTTGAATTCAATTGAATGTGATGCAGAAACCATTACTGTCTAATAGAACATGGGACTATCACTGCAGTACCCCTGCACACCTCAGCTATGGGAAATATTCTTTGCACTTGAAATGTGGCAGAGTTGCATTCAATTTTAAAAGTAACATCACAAAATAAACATCTATCAGGTATTTCCCTTTTCCAGAGTAAAATCCCTTGAGGTCATAGTATACTGTCTTGAGTTTCATACTCCTGAACATTAACTCACTCAAGCAACCACAGAACTTTATTTAAATGCATATTTCCAAAATGAAAAATGGTCTCTAGATTACCCTGTTCATACTATTTCACAGTTACCTGTCATCTCTCAAGAAACAGTAATTTATCTCTCAAGACATCAGATTCTTCACTAACAATAGGCATGAGCTTCATGTGACCTGGGAACCCATAACTTACTTTTCTAAATCATTCTTCAAGAGTGATAAGTAAGGACTTGGAATTAATTATTTATCCCTTTAAGGTGGCGTTTTCTGTTTCTTCTCTAATAATATATTGGTATATGACACTGCCCTTATTTTGGCCTTTATTTACCTGGAGCATAAAATGGCATTTGTAATTTAAGTTACACCTGGTTGTTAGAGAACAGGTAACTAATTTTTTAAATACATGCTATGAACAAGATCACCTAGGTTAAAGACTAGTAGGACAGTTGCTTTCCCATATCTAAACATCTACTTTAAGGCAAAATAGTTTCATGAGTAGCATACTTCATAATGAAATAATAATCTGCTTTCCATAGATCTGAATTTATGTAATAATTTCACCATATATCCATAACTATTACGTCACATTACAGATTCCAAATACTAAATTACAGCAAATATGACTTAAGGATTACATTGCAACAACTGACACAGGCTATTTCTTACCTTTATAGATTGGTCACTCCAACAACAAACAAGTTTCAGCAATGAAACACTCCCAAAGTCTGGGGAATGATATCTACTTTTACCTGAAAAAACACATACATAATTTATAAACTGACAATATACATAGAACACCACAAATGGAAAGATTTTTTTAATTTTTCACTTCAGCAACATACCTGAAAAGATCTGAAAAAGCGTAATTTCTTAGAATATGCTTTTGTCTGATGCAATAAACACAAAGTGTTCAGACAATATGTTGTTTGAACATTTATTCTTAACCTAAGTGACATCAGTTGGTTTTTTGTTTTTTTTTTAACAGAGGTCTGATATCCCACACAGTATGTATTCATCATAATTTTCTAAAGATATTGAGAATACTTTCCAATTTGGACTACTTAACTATGGATTTTACTGTGTAAATTCTAAAACTACTTGAGTATGTGTTTCTTTGCCTTTAAAACAGTAGTACAGTCTATGTAAACATATATTCAATAACATTTTGTACAGTTCCACCTGATTTACTCTTCTGCTACAGGACAACAATACTGGTGTGTGGTCAAGATGTCACATAGCCAGTGGCTCACCAGTTATGCTTGCAGATAAGAAAGATGTTACATTTATGGATTTGCATTGCATGAGTTTTATTACTACCCATCCTGATTTTTCAGATTATTTCCAAAGCAAGGCACAGTTTGAACTGGCAGCTGTGTTGGTTTAGTCCACTTTCTCATTTGGACTTCAACAGACAGATGTGCATCATGGTATAGCCCCAAACAGCAACTAGAGCACCACGCAGCCACTCGCTCACTCCCCCTGCCCCAATGGGATGGGGGAGAGAATTGGAGGAGTAAGAGTGAGAAACACTCCTGGGTTGAGATAAGAACAGTTTAATAATTGAAATAAAGTAAAATAGTCATTATAATAATAACAATATAATAATGATAATAATAATAATGTACAAAGCAAGTGATGCACAATGCAATTGCTCACCACCCACCGACCGATACCCAGACAGTTCCCGAGCAGCGATCGCTGTCCCCCGGCCAACCCCCCTCAGTTTCTATACTGAGCATGACATCATATGGTATGGAATAGCCCTTTGGTCAGTTTGGGTCAGCTGTCCTGGCTGTGCCCCCTCCCAGCTTCTTGTGCTCCTGGCAGAGCATGGGAAGCTGAAAAGTCCTTGACTGGCATAAGCAGTACTTAGCAACAACTAAAACATCAGTGTGTTATCAGCATTATTCTCCTACTAAATCCAAAACACAGCACTGTGCCAGCTACTAGGAAGAAAAATAACTCTATCCCAGCCAAAAGCAGGACAATGTGACATCTCAGTACTTTACTACAGTGTTTGTTTCCTGACACGCAAGTTGGGTAAATTGGTTGTACAATCCTGTGAATCTACACAATAATCTCTGATTGCCAATACCATATAATGTCTTGAAAAGAGGAAACTGAATTATAAGTAGCAACCGTCTTTCAGTAACACCAAATTTCACAAGTATCCTGATCACAGAATGCATAGTCATTTGCTTAAATGTTGGATCCTGCAGCAAAGACTGAAGTTTGAAAAAAATCATGGAAGTACCTGCATATTGCACAGTGAATAGGGTACACTAGTGTAGTCTGAATGGTAGCAGTATGCTATTCAGTAAATTACCATATAAATGTAACTATGTCAATATCTAATAAAATATATAAACATATGTACAAACATACACACAGCTATGATTAGAAAAAGAAGGGAAGAGGAAAAAAGAAAACTAGACCATTTAATATCATTTTACAGAAAGACAGGGTAAGAGCAAATATTTTATCCTCTATCTCTGATAACTGACATGGCATGTACCACAATACAAAGTGTAAAGGCTAATATGAAAACATAAAAAGGGATGACAAAATGAGAGAGGCAGAACTGATCATACAAAGGTAAACCTCTCCTTCTCATGTTTTAATTTATGTGATTGCTTTATGTATCAGGAAAAATTTTGCTTTTCTCTTTTTTTCCTGCCATTTTGGAAACTTTACTGTGTCAAAGCTCAACATTATTATTTCAAACCTTCCCCCCAGTTTACAACTAATTTCTTTAGTAAGAACCTACTGAGTTTGCAGTTGACTTCCCCCTGTGGGGAAATCCTGTGGAATAGAAGCAGCTCTCCAAAAAAGGAAAGACTTAAGCAATACCAATTTGAATTAATAGCTTTTATAGTTCTTACTGACTCAAGAGCTAACCTGAGGCTACTCTGGTCTAAACACAAAATAGTCTTTCAGCAAGTGTCCCGATTGATCAAGAATAGTACAGCCAATATGGTACCTATCATCTGGCTTTATCTTCTGTTGCAGTACTTCAGTTTCATGTCCATGTATGCAAAAAAAGCATTAAAGACTCCTGTTTTAATCTCTTTGCACATGTGAAAACACATACAGAAAGTCCAGAAACATTCTGCTGTCCAGTGTGTTCTTGATGCTAAAGAACTGTTCATTCTTAAAATAAGATCTGCAAGTTCCAGAGAAGATTTCAATTTGCAAATCCAAACAACTGTGTGAACTAAAAGATATGGGATATAAGTTGGATTACATTAGAAGTTTTAGGTCACTCAGTAAAACTATTTTTGTCCACGAACATTTTAGTCATCTCTACACCATTTCCATGCCTTTCACCTACTTATTCACTATTGTCACTTGATTTTATGTTCCATCTCTTTCTTCCAACAGGCATTTCTGCTGTCATCACAAGTTCTACAGTTATGGCACATAAGAGTCAGAGAAGGAAAGGTACACTAAAAACTGATCTTAGATGGGGATATTAAGGCTTATTTACATAGCAGAGTGTCAAGATTTGACTTGAAAGAATTTGTGTTATCAGTCTAGATAGGACTTAAGTCTATAAGAAAAACACTGTATTTGTTAGATAATGTATACCGATAAATATCCATATTCCATTTAGGTTTTTATTTAAATATTCTTTGGTTAGTTGCATACTGTAAAGTTAAACTTAGACTGGCTTGCAAAGCCAAGATTGGTGAACAACTGCCTGTGGGACATTAACATGAAGAAATTACTTTATTCCGCCCTAAGCCAAAAGTCTAAGGGCATTATTGAACAGTCAAGATGACTCTTGTATTACTAAGGCAACAGTTTGCTTAAAGGGCTGTATATATTATAGAGCACATAATGGTGATGAGGGAGATGGGGGAGGGGAGGAGATGACTGTGTTTGCCTTACTACATTTCTGGTTTTCAAACTGCTAGAAAATGTCTTTAAAAACTCAGCTGAATGTTTTGCTATCACAGAAAAAGTATCCTTGATTCCAGTAAAACTTAACAGTTTTTTTCACAGAAGAAAATACAGTAATCCTGTTTCTGTATTTGCAAACTGGACCTGCTCAAAGCTAAAGCATATAAATATTTTTTTTTCCCCTTATTGAAGTTAAATGATGTATTTTAGCAACACAAAGCATACAAAAAATATCACACTTGAAAGCTAATATTGCCAATCCTCCATATACTTACTGCTTGGTAACTCTCCATAAGAACCGGGGAACGAAGATGTTACTGCTTCTGTATTTTGCCATTTGTCATGTACAGATTCTGATTTCTGTGGACTAAAAGAATATGAAACTGTCAAACAAAACCTGAACATGTTTACAAAAAAAAATCTTGTCTTAAGGTAGGGTTTTTTTTAAGGTAAATACTCTGCTATCAATTACTGTCAACCACAATTTAGTTTCTCCTCAAAAGTCACTTGCATTCCTTTGCCCACAACTTGGTATTGAAACGTTCACATGTACACAAATACCAAGAAGTACTGTCCATAAGCAGGAACTTTACATTTGGCTCAAAACTTATTATAGTTAACTTTTATGTTGTATTAAAGAAACAATGTAGTATGTGAAGAATTGAATCAAAATAAAATTTTCACAAAGGACTTGGGCTGTTTTTTCTATTACATAGGAAAAAAGTTCAAGGGAAACTAGCAGCTTTATTTTATAGATTTCCACTTTTTCAGAGTGTTGAACAATTTAGAATATTATTGCAATACTTGGGATTTCAGTAGATGGCTACAATTTAGGAGACTAGTGTGTATATCTATTGCTCTTCAATACTTTGTCACTGACTCAGCAACCTAACCCTTGAAGACAAAGGATATGGATGGAGGGGAAAGGAAGTGAAAAACCTCTCCAAACTATTTATTTTAAACACATTCCTATAGCGACCCTACACAAACTATATTTATGCGTCATTTAAAAATAATATATTTCACCTTTCAAATTCACTACAATCAAAAGTAAGTCAGAATATTTCAAAAGCTTTGCAATACTAAACAACTCTGAAAGCTTTCAGCTTGAGAGCTTTAAGTTACAGATACAAATAGGCAGGAGAAAAATTATTTGAAGATCTTTTTTTACTAATGTCTTCCTGTTTCTGTCCCACTTTTACAATCTGACACATTTTACTGCAGGTACCTTTATTTTCACAGGCTTGATCAAGTTGCAAAAAACCCAACAGATATGCAGACACATCTATGAAAAATAGCTTATAGGCTGAGGTCCAAGTTTTTCCAAAGCCATGTTTTTCATACTTTATTCTTTTTTTGATTATGAACTTTTTTTGGTGAAATGTTCAAATTATGTTAAAAAAGTGATTTTTTTTCTTTAAAAAAAAAACATTACTAGTGGTCTGATAACATAGGCTTAAAGGATGTAATTCACTGTTCATTATTTTCACATTCCACAAATTTCATTTATCCAATCAAATAGCTAATACCTTACAGAAATACTATAACCTGAAACTTACTGATCCAAAACATAAGTTGAAAACTTGTAATAGCAACTAGTCAAGAGTTTTTCAACCAAATGCTTTTCTTTGGGGAATGATGATCTGTCAAACCCATGGTTTAAGCAGAAACATATACATACACACACATATGCTGACAAAGACGGAATTTCTACTCAAAATGAGAATACCAGACTCATCCAAGAATACCCAATAGTCTATGAATTGACCAAATGCATTTTTCCCATTCTGACTCTCCAGATTAAAAGTATGTATATGTGTGTATATTTTATTTAACAAAAAAGAAATTCTTTTCACTCTCCCATAACAGCAAAATCAGATATGCCAAAGCGCAGGGATTTAAACTTTATTATCGCATTCCCCAGACCAAGGCCATAGTTGACTGACACTAAAATAATTCTCCTTACAGCCCAATGAGCATTTCATTGCTATATGCAAAGTGGGCCACCATTAACAGAAGAAAGCTGGACTCCCAAAATTATTACTAAACCAGTAGTTAGACACTGTGCTGCATTGCAAAAAATAAATATACAAGTCCATTCTCCAGCATCAGAGTAGGCAGAACTATGAATATCAGCTGAATACACATTAAGCAAGTGTCCTAGTCACTGGATAATCTGTTCAGATATTCTTTCTCCTGTTTTTAATTTCAAAGTTTAAAAGCTTTGGGGTTTGTACCAGTGTGCTAATAGAAAGTAAGCTTTCACAGGATGCAGAAACATTCATGGCTCTAACAGATAAGCTACTGAAAGGAGATCAGAATGCCTTTTCTCTCATATTAGTAACTGAATTAGTAAGAGTTGTTCGTACTGCAGCAATACTTAGGAGACCAGGACCCTTACAAGCTGTCCTACTAACTCCTTCTGCAAATGCTGTGGCAAATTAGAATTCAATATGTAGTTTCTTCTCTTGAGCATGCTGTAGTTCTAGCTAAACCAACTGCCCAAACGGGTATGGCTACATACTGTACTTCTAGAAGACAAACTGGAGAAAATAGCATTTGCTTGGTTTCTTTCAAACATTTAATTAGGCAAAAGTACATTATTTTAACAGCTCATCGTAATAAAGAAAACTCATTCCAACTCTGAATACAGAGTAAATGATGAATAAGGATAAAACATATAAAAGGATTTAATGAATGAATGAACACAGACTATGATTCATAGTCTGATGATAGTTCATTCAGACCCCAATTATTTGCAAGAGGAAGAGATGAAATGAAGGCTGACTCCCAAGATCATGGCAAATAGACCAAGTCCTATTCATGCTATGCTTATTAGTGGGCACGGGAAGGGAATTTCACAGGAGAAGGGCTTTTTCCCTAGGTGGAGAGAGGGAGATAACTTTGCATACACGTAACTGGTTTTGAGGCAATACGAAAAGTATAGATATGTTCATACAGCAATTTCAGATAGCAAAACTATGCTTTTAATACTCAGACACAAAGACAACAGCACATGAAAGTACATCATGTATGGAATCAGTAATTTTTTTTTTTTTTTTTTTTAAAAAGAAGTGTCTGAAGCATGAAATTCTTTCCTGTGGCTCTAATTCACTTCTCCCACTAATGCTGACACAGTAACATCATCTTGTTGGTTCTACCCACACAACTCTGATTCTATGCGAAAATGATGGTTCTTGACTACAGTGGGACATCCTTTATAGTTTTACATAGGTTAGGAAACAGTACAAAATCCTTTACATCTCTCAACTGTTCTTATCTTTGTTTATTGGGGAGAAAAAAAAGTGAATCATGACTGACATGTCTAAAGTTCTGGAACAGTCCTTGGAAAGTAGGGGAAAAGATAAACTCTGTGCTATTATGGGACAGAGCCATGATGAGAAAAATTAATTTCCTGTCACCAGCACTAAAGAGGAAAATGTCCAGGTGACTAAAACCTCTGAGGTCTGTGTTGATAACAAAGCAGCAAATACAGTCTAGTTCTGATCAAGTTCCCTCAGAAAAACCACTTTATCCTTCAGTAACACAGAAAAATTGTGGCTACTTGTGTGTTTATTTCCTGAATGTGTAAGAGATGAAGAACAAAGAAGGTACAGCCTCAAAAAGTAGGCAGGAGTGTGGAAGTACAGCCAGGAAAGAATTGTGTGTTGTCTCCATACAGACCCATAGCACTTGCAGTTGCTGCTCAGGAACTCAAGATGAAAATATGGAGCTCTGGAAAAACAGCAACAACAAAACCAAACCCACAAAAAAACCCAAAAAAATCCAAGTAAAGAATTGAATGGATACAACTCAAGTGCTCTTATGCAGATGAGGCCATTGGGAGGCAATAGTGCATGTTAGAGCATCACAAATGGCACCAAACTAAAACTTAGCTTCAAGACAGCTATAAATAGGTATACTATTTATACTATTCAGCTCTGGAAAAAGAGGTAATCCAAACCAAACCATGTCAAAAACCCAAATAAAACATTTCAGAGTCTTTGAATAAAATTCACAACTGTTCTGTAACCAAAATTTATGGCAATTTCTTCCTCTGTTTTGTACAAAAACTCACTATTATTACAAGACATGCTAGCTCTTATGGATTTACATTTTCTGGAGAAAACTTTAAATTATATAGTAAAAAAAAAAATTGTGCTTTTTTTCTTGCAACAACTTTAATACTTATAATTTTATGGGAGATATGTTCCAAAGCCAGAATATGTGTGTCTGGGAAAAATGTTTGATTCTGGTGTGACAACTAACTTCAATTACACAATATCTTTCCAATAGAATACTGTAAGTCACAATGCAAGCATAAAATCCTTTCTTGCATGGAAAGGAATTAGTGTTCAAGCTGGAATCCTGGAAACAACCTTTCATATAAGAGCTTGTGTTGAATATGGACCAGTAGGCAATGTGATTAGCAGTAAAAGTAACTGAGAAATGTGCAATTATCCTGTGGGATGGTGCATATCTTTTGAGATATGCTGAATGCCTATAGCTTTGTGGAAGATGCACAGATATTTGCAGCGTCAGGATCAATAATTTTTGTCCCCCTTCTTGCCTCTAGGCCATAGCATCACCAACACTAAAGTTAATTGTCCCTAAAATGCTAAATACAGACCAACCTAGGTTTGCTGAACAACACAAGTCTGTGGACAATATCCATTGCCTGATTAGTATGCTCTATTTGGCTTGGTCAAATAATGTTGAACATGCTATTTTTCCTTTAATGCTGAAAAAGCATTTAGTCAATGCATTTGTTTTGAGTAACATAAATGTTATGTGGGATGGTTCTCACAGCATAAGGGCTGATGAGGCATTCATTCCTAGTAGCTGCCATTATTAACTGGGGGCTGGGGGGTGTGTGTGTGTTGTACTTCAGATAGTGTAACTAGGACAGACTGTTCTTGTGTCTCATGTTTTATCTATCTGTGGAGCCAAGGGTTTCATGGTAAAGGAATTATATTGCTTACAGAGAGCAGAAGCTAAAACAGCACAAATGTGCTAATGCATGTCTCAAAATGTGCCTGAAGAGACCTTATTATTCTACTTAGTCTAAACTGCAAGGAAAAGAGTGATCTCTGGAAAAACAGGTTGTGAAGCCGGATAATTCAAGTTCTTGTTCTGTTAAAAAAAGTTTCTTGCATCAGTTTTCTCATCTGCTAAATAGAAAAATATACTTCACTTTATCCTGATCTCCTTTTGTTTAAAGAACATCCTATATAAAAAGCTCTAAAGAAAAAATGTAAACTCTATTGCAAAAGTCCTTTTTTAAGAAAAGTGTTTGTTTAATATTTTCACTTTTTAACTGCTATAAAGGAAGAAAAGACTCATAAATGAAAAGGTTCTTACCTTTCAATTTCACCTGTAACTGCTGAAGGTATGTTAATTATCCTGTTGATTAAAGCTATTCTGCTAAAGAAGAATAATACTGTTTCCAGTCCCTTTATTCCATAAACATTATTCTCAGGTCCATCCTTCTTTCCAGTTTGTCCTTCAGTTGCAGCAAGGTACTTGTTTGATAAATCAAGCACTCTTTTTGAAAACAAGTTGATTACTGCATGCTCTTCTAGCACACCACAATCAGTACATTTCCATCCTGGCAACATTAGTGATAGGTGGTTTTCATTTGACACAAATCCAAAAGAAACAGGAGACTGAAGCCTCAACATATCCAAGTGTCTAACACAAAGATTGTCTACTTCTTTATCTACACCCCATGGTAAGAGACATGACAAAAGCAGTTTAGCTGTATCAGTGGTGACGTTCACATCAATGTTTCCTGATGGCTGCATTCTAATGTTTCTTGAACTCTTCATTTTTTTCTGTCTTTTCATGCCACCACTTTCTTCCAAAGGCCTAGCTGCATTGTTATCCCTACAGACCTGGTTTGAACAAACAGTACCTGCTCGCCCATCCACTGGAGATATGCAGCCAGCAGTTTTATTTCTTTTTAATGTCAGTGGCCTTTTCTCAGTAGTACTTTTGGCTCTTTCTAGAGTGTCATAGGTGTGAAATGAATTTGATGATTTTAATCCATTGAGTTGAGATGACAGCAGAAGTTCCTCAAGTTTTTCCAGATCAAATAAGAGAATATGAAAGTTTGCATTGTTCCATTTTGTCTTAACTGGTAAAATAGTACAGGGCTGTTGGATGCAGCTGGTATCGGTTAACTGAAAGAAAAATACTAAGTGTCCAAACACAAATCCATAGTATTTTGTCATTTTCAAGATATCAGCATAGAATTGCATATGGAATAGACCAAATCTATAAACTCCATTAAGTTCAACTTAATTGTATTTCTTCACTTCTTACTAAGTAAAAAGGATTTTCTTCTAAATAGTTTAAGATACACAGAAACATATGCATGTAAATACTATAATACAGGCTCCCTAACATCTTCAACTATACAGCCATGCTGTAGATTGCATACATCTTTGCCAAAACTCTAGGCTGGTATTTCTTCTGCTAGGTCGCATTTCAAGCTGAAAGGCTTTAAGAAAGTTTTAAAGAGTACAGCATTTTTTGAAAAATAAAACTAGGGAAACACAAATCCTATGACGTTGCAAAATTCTTGCAAACCTTGAGAATCTGTATGCCTTGTAGCAATTTGAAATATGTCTGAGATAAAGACTATGCCATTTGCCATTTCAAAACATGTAAAACTGTCTTAAAGTTACTTAATTCTGAGTTGTCACACATACCTTATCAGCAACAATGAAGAACTTATGTAAATTAGATCTCCAGTTACAAAATTAATTACCTTAGATGAAAATAATTGAATTGAAAAGAATTGAAAAAAGGCTACAGAGCTATGTGAGCTACAGAGCTACAATGTTTGTGAACACTTGACTTCACCTTGTGCCACCCTATTTCTAGTCTGGATCTTTCTAAAATTCCCCATACTTTTTCCACCAACTTTAAAGGCCATTCATGGCAACAGATTTACAGAGCATCATTTCAGTTCCACATATTAAAGTGATAATTGTGCTGGTATAAATACACGTTTGGTTACTGCTGTTAATAAATACTCAAAGAAAATAATTTACGAATTCTCCTAAAATCTGGCAGAAATTAAGATTTGAGAACAGCTACAGTTACTCACAACTTGAGTGACATATTAAACTATGATAACAGTAACCTAATGATGATGAACTGTAATATAGTGTCAGCTGAACAACATGAGGCAATGTTCAACATCATCTTCAAAAAAAATTTTTTAACTCAGTTTTATTCTTGAAGTTTCATTAGTTAAATGATAAATCATCATTAAGAACAAAAGTTTACAGCTTTTAGAATTAATTTTTGTTTTGCCACTGTCCTTGGCATAGGGTAAATACTATGCTGTGACAAACTCCTGAGGAGGGGATATCTTTGGACACATTAAAAAATCAGCTCCTTATACAGGTATCACAGAAGAACTTACCCACACAAATGGCCATCAAATAATCTGTCCTGGACATTAGAATCTTAGACAGAATGTAGTCTAAGCATACAGAAAGAATATAATATTTGAGAAGATAAACTAAGATGAGAAAGTCTTCTCTATTAGGACAAACTATATAGATTAGATACTAAGTAGAAGCTGTGGAAAGAAGGACAGAGCAAGAACAAACACAAGAATGAAGAAAAATATTCATAAAAAGCCATGTGAATGGAGGATAAATGCAGGCAGAAAAAAGATCCTAAGGATGAACAAGTCAAGAGTAGGAAATTCCAAAATCTGGCCTGTAGTCCTTGGGATATTTCTATATATGGAAAACATTCCATACTTGTTTTTCCCCCACTCTCAGTTTCCCATGAATACTTCAGAAGAGATGCTCTGTCTTGGCCTTCTGCACCAGCTAATTTCTCAGAGTCTTCAAGGAGAAGTAGCACAGCAAGTTACCTCAGATCCCATATTCCAATCAAGATCCACTTACAAGAGTGGATTTCCTGTCCTACACACATGCAAATTCAGAAGAAAAACATTTCACATTCCTGTTGCCCTTTTCCCCATACAACTTTCTGTGCCTGTGTACTCCCAGTATGACAGAATTTTTATGACAGAGCTTCTGCAGGCTTCAGAAAGCAGAAAAACTTACTAGCGGGGGCACAGTAGAGTGTCAGCCTCTTTTGCTGCTTCCTTACTCTTTTTTTATTATAAAAGGACTGAACCTCCATACCACCCAATGAAGAGTCTGTGCAATAATAATGCTACCAGCGACAGTTAATGACAAATATTCAAATTTTAGAAGGATGATCTTAATGTTTCAATAAAACCTATTTTCCTCCTTAATTTTAGTTTTTAGCTGCATCTTAAAACATAAAATAAAATCTGAAACAGTAATTCCTTATAAGCAAAAAAAATGAAATATTTTGTAAATATTGACTCTGGGCATTACGGATTTTTCAAAAGATTTTTTTTTCATAGGAAGTGCAACATTACATAGAATCACAGAACTCATAGAAAAGTTTACTGGGAGGAATGCCTGTGCTTCATTTCATCAAACCTCCTGTGCTACAGACTTTCATGTCACTGATATTTTCATGAACCTGCTAGTATTTCAGAATTTATTTTCTGAGGCAAAAACCCATGATAAATACCCAATTGTAATTTGGAACAAAAATCCTATTACTTCTGCATGCAGCTAAAAAACATATCGGAAACTGAATAAACGACGGAGTTGACCCTTTAAGAATACTCCAATAAATTTCCATTATAATGAAAAAACTCTTTTTATAAAGAAAAATTATACAGAAAACCCAAAAAAGTTCCTGTCTGAGAGACTCCAGATGAGTTTGTAGGAGAGCAACTACTTTCTTTCACAGGAATCATCATGCTGCACTACCAAGTGACATTCTAGTCAAAGTACTAGGAGGATCATTAAATAGTAAAGTTAAGTTACGAGATTGTGACACATCTTATATCAGAATCCTGCTGTATTTATTAAAGTGGTATCTTTTACCTTCAGAGGAACAGCAGTATAAATTCCTTGTTGATGCTTTTGCCCTTTCCTTTAAGCACTTGTGACTTGTATGTTTTTATTGTCCTGCACAAGCCTATGCTCTCAGCACTATGTTCAGTCCAGCTATTTCACCATTCAAGCAAGCATGTGCAAGCACAAAGATAGCATCAAGAAGCAACTTTTCAGCCCAGTGATGCTTTTGCAAACAATCATGCCAACTTCCATATCACAAGTGACACAGACTTTTCTAGATCACTGTTAGTTTTAATTTTCTTGTGATAATTAGAAATATTCCACTAATGCAAAGAACTGTTTGTTGAAAATAGCTGAATCTTAAAAGAAAACATCAGGTGTTAGTAAACAGGGCAACAGCGGGCTTTAACTTGTATGCAATGTTAATTAACTCATCTTTCTCAAGACCACTCCTTACTTAACTCCTTTTACATTACAAACTATGATTTTATAGGATTAGCTATTTTTAAGCTATTAATATTGTAGTTACGAATAACACAAGGAAAAAATTTTACTCTCTATAACCTATAAGTAACTTGACTATATTTTTGGGTAATAATATAATTTGGCTTTCTGTTATTTAAAGAATGATGCTTCCACCAGATGACAATGCACTCTAAATACATAGTCTTATTTAAAGATCTCCATAGGGAGGCATAAGTAAGAGATTCTAACTGCTTGTTCAGGTTTTTATCCCTTCCCTTTTTCCTTTTTTAAGAAAATAATACATTGTAGTTAAGCACTAGGATTATTTTCATCTTTAATTATGCTGTTTCCTAATACATAGGGAGAACCCCACGGAATGCAAACACTGGAATTCACAAGCTAGCTTTGACATTAATAGAAACCATTATTCTTTGGCCTATCATTTTCATTTTTTCTGTTCTATACATTTATATTTGATCAACATTTGGAAACCTTTAGGAAAATCACCATCCAAACAAAGGAAAATACTGTAACAATGTAAATCTGTTGAGGCATCTGGTGATGCTACCATGTGTGAAGTCACAATAAATGTTTATTGGCAATATGAAAGCCTATTGACATTGATCCTAAAAGCATCTACCAAGTTATCTTAGGTGTCTGCCATAGGCATTTCATTCCAATGAAAGAAGGTGGACATCTAAAGCTTTAGACATAAAACACTATTTAGGAAATATGGACGAGCTATTCTCTGTAACAGAAGATGACAGAAAATGGAAGGAAACCCATAAAACTAACTAACAACTAGAGAGCTGGGAATAGCATTTGATGATGGATATTGAAAAGCAGATTAACAGATATTTACATTCTGTACTGTGCCTTTCCTAAAGTTCTGGATGTATTTCACAAAAATAAATACTACTACATTCAGATAAATATTACCATTATCTTTAATTTTTTTCAAACATACACATTAAGAGTTTAGTAACTCAGTGTCAGAAAATAGGCTAATAACAATAGCAATAACAAAGTATGACTTGTCTCTGAAAGAGAGTCCAACTTTGAGGCCTCCCTGTTGCCAACACACAGGCTTCAGTAATGAAAAGATCCCTTTTTCCTTCTTTCCTGACAATTTTTGCTCAACTCAGACTCAGTTATCACTGGACTGTCTTTCAAACCCAAACTGCTTAAGCGGATAGCACTGTATATATGCAAGTATCAAGCCATTCAAGCCTTACTATGCTCCCAGTAAATTTCAAATGATCATGTCAAAAAAAAGAGTTAATTTAGTAATACAGAGGGTTCCTTCAATTCTGCACCTTAAATGACCACCACACTATGAGGTACTGAACACATCCTACAGATTTTGATACTCATCATTTTGAAAGACAGTACAGAGGCATCTTTTCTAGTTTACCATTGGTAGTTTTAAATTTTATTTTTGACATTTCTGATTCCCTACTTACAGGTCTCCTCTGGCTACCAATGTTCCATCTACTTTTATTATTTAGCTGAAAAATTGAGAAGATTTTTAAAATTATTTTTAAAATCTTCTTGAAGCTGTTACAGAGAGGCCAAACTGTGTGACTTTTCACAGCTTCAGTAATTTTATCCAGATTTTGAAAGCCGATCTTTGTCATCTTTGTTGTTGTCCACATGTATGAATATAAAAGTAACTATAAATGTTAAGGTCCCCTGTTGTAGTTCAGTTGTGGAAATTAGCAGAACATGCTACCTCTTTTTTGTGCATCACTAGCAGTAAGTCTAACAAGGAGTTACTCCAAAGGAAGTGTACGTTTGTCAAGAAAGAAAAACTTCAGTAATAAGAAAAGTCATGTTTTCATAAAGTGTAAAAATTGTCATGCTCAGGGCTACAACTAGGTGTTTATTATAATGATACAGCTTACCACTTGTTTTTGTTGGAAACTGAGAAGTAGGAAACACTTTTTAAATTTTATTTTGTGTATGCATTATCTCAAAATTAATCTAATAGCACCATCAGTCATTTCAGTTAAAATATTGGCTAGTCCCTAACAAAAAGTGATGAATAAGTATCTCATGAAGCTTCTATAATTAACTATTAGATCTTGATTTAAACATTTCCAAATCCCAAACTAAAATAGCCTTCCCCCCCTCCCCCCTGCAATTAACAAATCACTGTTTGAAGCTGAATACTTTAGTAATGGGGCTAGACCTGCTTTGTTCAAAATAAAACCATTTGTGTGCTGGTAACATTCCTGCTTAACAACTGGAACTTGGAACATTTTCACTGCTTGGAGAGATCTGCATTACTTGATAAGGCTCCCTATGAGGCCTTCACCTGTAAGCTTTAAAGAAGCAAGAAGTCTGGCTACAGACCAAAATTATATCCTGAGACTCATGAACCTCTTGTGCATCATCTCTGACTGACCCACAGCAGAACAAGCTTCCAGAAAAGAGCAGGATTCAGGGAGGCTTTGAAATGGCAAGCTGTATTCCACACATAGGAATTATCACCTCTGTAATAGCTTCTTAGTCTGCCACTGAAGATGTTTGAGCCAGGAGAAGACAAGAGCTAGAATAGACTAGACTATTTCAATTGGAAGGGACCTACAAAAATCATCTAGTCCTACCGCCTGACCAATTCAGGGCTGACCAAAAGTTAAAGCATGTTGCTAAGGGCATTGTCCAAATGCCTCAAACACTGACACGTCTGGGGCATTGACCACATCTCTAGCAAGTCTGTTCCAGCATTCGACCACCCTCTTGGTAAAGAAATGCTTCCTATGGTCCAGTCTAAACCTCCCCTGACATAGCTTTGAACCATTCCCATGCATCCTATCACTGGATACCAGGAAGAAGAGCTCAGCACCTCCCCTCTCCACTTCCCCTCCTCAGGAAGCTGCAGAGAGCAATGAGGTCACCCTCAGTCTCCTTTTCTCCAAACCAGACAAGCCCGAAGTCCTTAGCCACTCCTCATAGGACATTCCTTCCAGGCCTTTCACCAGCTTTGTTGCCTTCCTCTGGACGCATTGAAGGCCCTTCACATCCTCCTTAAAGGATGGGGCAACGAACATTGAAGACTCACTTTAATTGATTTCTTCTGGCATGGAATCCATTCCTGCTCCACAACTTACAATCCTGTTCTTCTACCTCTTTTCTTCTCCTTTTACCCATCTTTACCAAACCACCTTAGCAGCCAAGGAAAAATCTGCCCCTGTCTACGGGAAGGGGGAGGCAGGGGGCTATCCTTACTGTGGCCCCCAAATACATAAATATATGCCATTATCTTTAACAGGTTTAAGACAGACATACCACGTAAAAATTTCATGGGAAGTACAATTCAAGTGTTATTTTACCTAGCTGCCTTCTTATCTCTAAAGGCCTTTTTCCACTGGGATCCAGCTTGTTCTAGTAACACTATTCCACTTAAAATACACAGTTCCATTAGTCAGCAGGGATTCCCATACTGTTTCAGCTCCTCATATATATGTACTTTCTCCACACACCAGCTTTCTTTACCAGATGCATTCTATTGTGGGTTTTGTGCTAAAACCAGATTTGACAAGAATGGTCTTGACATTTATTTCACATAAAGGAAATAAAGTGGGAAAAATCACATGGTAGATTTTTAGAAGCAAACCAGTCTCAAAATATACTTAGATGTCACTTTGATACCACTGAAAAGAAATTGCTCAGTTCTCACAGCGTGGGGAGTATCAACTTCTACATAAAACAAGTCCTGAAGTATAAAATATGATGTATTCTTACAGACTTTTGGCCTTCTTTATTCCAAACGTAACAGGATAAAAGTGACAGAAAATTGGCCCCCGAGTTCCCAGGGCCTGCAGAATGAATCATACTGTATGAAGCATAAGTGTGATCTATTCTGCTAATTCTAATCAGTTTTTTAATTATGTAATATTCAAGGGGTTTAACTGTGTTCCTTTGAGGTTTCCCTTGTGAGAGAGGATATTTTTATCCATTAACATTAAAGAATTCAGAAAAAAGATCAGTCCCCTCCTTTATCCACTACTGGCTGCCCACAAAGGCTCAAGAAAATATTAGACAGAAACTGAGCAACTTATTTTTAGGTGAAATTATAGTTAGATTTGGGGGGTGGAGGTGAGCTTAACTGAAGTATTGTCAAAGAAGACTGGAAGATTCTTTCATTAACAGAAGCTGCACTGCTTCTGATTTTTTTGGAGCAGGGGAATTTCTCTTTTGTCTGATTTTTTTTTTGCAGATTTGTATTTTTCTATTTTGGCAGTCATTAGACTATCGGCTCTTAATACAGGCCCAATACAACAGTGCACTTAAGCACATGATAAAAGCCTGTCAGATAAGCAAGACTTCCTCTTTTAATGAGTAATTAGTTCATTATTAAATATACTAACTATAAAGAAATCTACTAATTTAATCAGTAAAATACCGCCATCCTACTGTGCTCATGTGTATTCAGTGAAGCCATCCTGTGAACAAAGTACATGTACTTCACCCTTTCAAACAAGTATTTTAAGCAAAATCTAATATGGAATCATTAAAACCACTGCATCTTATAGTCTTTAAGAAGTTTCTTGGTATAATTTCTGAAATATCACAATGAAGTTTGCCAATACAATATGCTTATTTCAAGAAAATTAACACTTACTTTTGTCGTGTCTTTGCTGTAATCTGACCTTTAATTACATTACAAAGACAATAGAAACTTTAAAGAGCATTTACATGTTTGAATCACTTACTGTTCCTTACTTCTGTGGCAATCAATAACATTGACAATAAATAGGATGATTTGTTTTTCAAAAACTAAAATGTGAAGAAACTTAGTTACAAAAATGAAAGAGGAGTGTAGGGCAGTAGAATTTGCCAACCAAAATGTACTGAGGGCTAAGAATTTCTGTGTCTTGATCATGTCAGTCATTGGGATGTCAACAGAAGTTCAGAGCTCTTCACTTTACTCAGAATCACATCTCATCATCAGTCTGGCTCCAGGGTCACAAAAAAATAAGCATGTCACACAGCTGCTTGAAAAAGTTATTTAGCTACTCCTACCCTGTTTCTTGCATTTGTACTTCGTGGAGCTGAAAGAACTGTTTTAACTGAAGCATGGCTACCACACATAGGGGTCTTAAATATTAACTTACATTACCAATGACAGCTCTATTCTAGTCTCCACGGTGCTTTAGCCTTGATCGTAGGAAGCAATACACCTGACTAGTTTTGTTTCATTTGGGTTTGCGTTTCCCTCCCACCTCCCCCAAATACAGAATAGCTTAGTAAACATCTTTACCTGTACAGACATTTTCTCTTTAACACTTTTAAAGAAAATAGTAGCATTACATATAAACATATAAACATAAGAGAAAGAATTACGTTCTGGGGACATGTTTGCGGGTGCTACCTCACACATAGTTTTGCAAAATAGGAAACCTGTAATTGTCTCAGAAAACAAATACATAAACAATGCACAAAATGGCTGGCACAGTGTAAATTAAAGCATTAAATTCATTTCTAAATCCTCTGAGCCCTCGGTTGCTAGAGATGGTAGTCGATAGTAGTAAAAAAATTGCCTCCTTGAAATGTGCTTGGTGGACAGCAGCTTGATGATTGGCAGCACAAATAGAAGACAAACGAGAAAGCCTTCAATCTGCAGCTGATGCACAGGAAGAACATGGGGAGCTGAGTTTACAATAGAGAAAACATTACCAAGCTAATGGCACAGGCAATCATTTGACCACCATGCATCTCTGATAGCAGCAGGGCATCCATTTTCAGTTAAGTGTTAGAGTACCTTTTTGCTTTCTCTGACCACTGCAGGGGTAAAACAACCTACAGTGTGAAACCCACTGACTGGTAATAAATTACTATATTGGATACTTTTTGTTTTCTTTCAGCAATGACTTTACTGTGTATTCCTGCTATCATTACCAATTAAAGTGGATATCACGTTAGCAAGCTATATCTAACTGTATATCAGTCCCTATGCTCCAATTGCTTTGGCAAGTATCACAGGGTCAAGAGGCTCCTTTGACCTTTATCAGCTAAGTCTCTCTGACCACTCACTATTTGAAGCAATCTCAGCTGAACAGATGGACACTTTTGCAGACTCTATAAAGCTTAGAATATAAAGATAAACGAAATTGTGTTTGGGGCTTCAAACTGGTTTATGAGCATAAAATATTGTTAGCAAGTTCCACAAAAATCTCAGATTTCAAATAGCACATCTTAAACCTATACCGTGAACACACCACCTCTTTATCTACTAGGAGATTGTATTTTTTTTTGTTGTAGCTTCTACAGATAAAACTAAAAACTTGATATAACTTACATGTCTAGTTAGTACAAAGTCACTTTAGAAAGCCTAATTTAATTACTTTAATCATTAAAAAACGAGCAAGAAGAAAATTTAATATAGCCTTTTACCATAACAGTCAGTTAGAGCAGCATACAGCACAAGATAAAACAAATCATTCAGTGGAAGAACACTAAACCAGTTGGACACTACAGAGCATTCAGAGAAGGCTTGGACCTTCATTTCAAATTTCCCTACCTTAAGTTTCTTAAAAGCCCTTACTCTTTAAATTACTGCACCAAAATTTTAGTCATGCAACACATAAGAGAAAGCTTCAAACTCCCTATGCAATGCTTGAAGAACTGGTAATAATTAGACATAAATGCGGTCTTGCGATCATATTTATGTACTTGTAGCTGAAAAATAATTCATTGTTCAATGATAACACTGAATGGTCTTTTGTTTGAGCTAAATCACATCAGCAAGCCTGCCTTGTTAAGTTCATAACCTTAAGTAACAAAAGTTATACAGGCTTAACTAGATTTACTGTTGAAAATTTCTTAAATTGGATAAAACCATGGGATTTTTTTTTTTTTTTCCCTTAAGCCTGGCTTGGTTTTCAGGAGAATAAATTCCCAAGAAGTAAAGTTCTGATCTGCATCTTTCTGCAGGATGTCATGGATGTTTCATAGGAATACTGCCCCATAACATTTTTAGTCCTTCATTCTAATATCATCCCAATTCAACCAACAATTCAAAACAGTCTTACTAACAATGAACCCACTGTCATCTGCAAATACACAGTTGTCTTATTTTCTTGCTCAGCTGAAAGGATGAACAATCCAGGATAAGTGCAAAGATGAATTTAGTTAAAAATAGTTACAAACAGCAGTTCTATAATTGAAATAGCTCTAAAACATACACCATCTCTAAAAGAACCGGCATAGGAAGAAAGGATCCAAGTTATCAGCTACACTTTCATCTCCACATAAAGACCATATGCTCCTTCTAATCCAATACACCTTCTATCAGCAATCCACACATGCACACTCCTATGTCTAACCCTGCCTTCCTCCTGGAGCTTCAAATTTAGGGAGCGTATGAACAGTTTCTGTCACTAAAAGTATCCATAGCCTCCCAAAGAAGGCAGACAGGTCATGCTTACCCTCTCTAAAGCAATGCTGGGCTTATACATAGGGTGAGGATCATACAGAGTAAAGGTGTTGCTATACCAAGGTCATTCATATTCCTTAACCTCAGACACTTCATTTAGTCACAGGACACAACATCCTCTTGAGGCAGGCATTCAGAACTTTTTTTCTCATTCATTTACCCTTTTTAAACCTCAATACTCACATATAAAGAAGTAAGTGTAAAAAGCCTGGAGTCAATAGTGGTGCCCCAGTTTGCTTTCACATGCAATCTATGCTTGACCTGAGGCTTCATCATTTGGACACTGCAGTCCCAAACAAAGGTGTCAATTCATGATGAATTAGTTTGATGAAGTAGTTTAAACAAACTACTTTGAACTTGCCTTGCATTACTTTTATTGTATTATTCATTACAATAACTCTGGTCGTATTACTGGGGATGCCCAGATCCTCCTAAGAATTCATCTCCTACATAGAAAAGGCTACAATATTTTTTGAGCTTACATCACCAGTGCTTCTTTATCCATTTAAGTGCAACATAAGTAGAGTCAACCTCTTTCCTTCCAACACTACAATCTTTCTCCTTTTTTTTTTTTTTTAATCCCAGTGGAGAATGTTACTTTCTTTGCAGCACTTCGAGCAGTGATTCTGGCATCACTCTTGATGAGTCTGTGGCACAGCATAAGTAATTAAGCCAAGGAGTCTTCAAGCTCAAGCTGTGTGATGAATAGACTAAGCAACTAGATAAACTCACCTTTTTATCATGTATGGAAGACCATCATCAGGCAGATTGCTGGCCAGATGGATCTACTAGGCACAGCAAATTTTTAATTGTTCAGGGAGAATTGCTAACACATCTATTGCTCAATGTAGAGACGTGGTATGAAAATTAAATGTTTCTCATATTTTGTTTTCATGTCCACAGTGTCTCTCTCCATCGCAAATATAGAACTTAAATTTTTCATTGGATTTAACGCAAGTGTACATATAAAAGTGATCCTGGAGACAAATCATAACATGATATCAAAGAGTAACTGGTAAGTAAAGCTAATATACAGAATATTCTTCACATCAGTTTTCAACAACAGGAAACAAGTCTACATTTTGTTTTCCAGGAAAATATTTGAAGAAACATATACGATATATAGACAACTTTTGCTTTGCTCTAGAATTCATATCACTACCTGTCTGGGCACACTATCAGAAAGGCAATTCTAAACATAATACTTTTGACAAAGTCTCTTCTAACATTTTTATTATAGAAAGAATATAAAAATGAACTGGAGATCCACTCATCTCAAAATAAGATCCATCTTTGACATGGACAGCCTCTGCACCATTAAAAGTTTAGATGGAAGGGAAGGATAAGGTGTTTTTAAATGAAGCCTTATTAATTTATATACTCAATATTCAAATACTCTGTCTATACCTTAACATATTAACTTATCTGGAATGTAGAAGTAAATTTCCTAACCATATCTTTAGAAATACATAGGGCTCAGCGATTGGTGGTAGCCAAAACCTTTTCAGCCTTACTCAGTGCTTAGGAAGAAAAGCCATAAGATGGAACATCTCCCATGTCTCCTAGATCATCAACTGGACAAACAATACTACAGCAATCCACAAAACACAGACTACTGACTTATGGATCTAGGAATTATTATACTGGACAATTTACTGGATGAATGAACATCCAAATATCTGTGAGAATAAATGCTGAACACAGACATCCTGCCAACATGACCTTAGAAGGAGGGTAAAAGCATGAGAATATTGCTTTGTCCTAAGAAGGACTGAATTAAGTTACCAACCCATGGCTGGCTGCTGACTCCAACTGAAATAACATATTTGCCCTGGGCTGCTCTGATAGTGTATTTCCCATACTGGATTATAAGAGTTCCACCCATAAAATTTATCTACGTAAAAAGTACTAGATCAAATGCTAAGCAAGTGACTTTCTTCTGAAGAAAAAGAAGAAAAAAAAAAGTGGGATTAAATTCTTAAATATTTAAATCCTGTCTATCCTAGAAAATGCCATTCTTGAAAACTCCGGAATAGGCAAGCTGGACTTTCTTCAGATCCTACATCATTCTAGGACAGCAGCTAAGTCTCTGTACCCATAGATTTCATAACGTTCTTTCCCTGAGAGCTGTTCAGTCTTACTGAAGACAACAGAACTGCATAGGGTTCCAAAAGGACAATCTTTGCAACCAGACATATCTGGTTGGCTGATTCTTCCTTTCCCGTAAGTATTGCAAGAACCAAATCTGACCACGAGAAGAAATTAAGGTTTGAGTATTAATATGTAGAAAAACATATCAAGAGAATGGAAATGTAACAACTGCTGTTGCTTTGTTTGTTTTAAATTGAATCACAGTTTAGCTTAGTATTTTATTTCTGATATTTAACCAAGACAAGATTCAGTTAGTTATCAGAAGGAAGCTAGTAGATGGCAACTGTTTCTTTTGCAGACTAAGGTTTGGTGTTGCAAGTCCCAGTCTATAACTGCATTTAAGGTGCCAATGCATTTCTGAAAAGTCACTGCTTTTTTTTTTTTGTTTTTTTTTTTAATAGGCGTGCAAGGCAGAAACCTAGGAAAGTCTCACAGATCTGAATTCCTGTTGATACTTTTCTTCACTTAAATAATACTAATTAAACTATAAGAGGCCAGGAACTTAGTGTTTGGAATAGAAAAGATAATTATGACAAGTGTAAAGATTCCACCATCTTCCTGTCATGAGTGGTGAAGAATTCTCAAGAACATCACTGGACAACATGAAAATACAAAGGTTATAACAAAGATGATGTAATTTATTTTAGAATTATTAGAATTAGGTAGAGCACTTACAAAAATTAATTAGGCTGATCTACAGAAGAAATCGCATCTTAGGGAGTAGAAAGTAGTAAAGGTAAAATATAAGATAGGAAAATTCAAACTGTATATGACTCCACATCCAGAACTAAAAGAAACAATCATAAGTGGAGAATAAGACATCATGAACAGCACTTCAGTAGGATAGAAACTGTATGTTTCTATCCATAAAGATACATCCCTAAAAAACAAACTACAAACTTTGCTACAATTTTCAAAGGGCAGAGAAGGGAATTGCAGCATGACAGTTGAGGTATGGGAGAAGACGAAGAAGACGAAAACAGCAACAGCTAGGTTAGCTTCAATAAATGGTCCTTCAATGTGAAATATTTCACAAGGACTATTGATATTGACCTCAGAATTATTTCTGGTAGGACACTGTAGCAATTTCTTCACCTTTAGCACAGAGTCCAATTAGTTGTCTGGGCAGGTAAAACAAAAATTTTAAGTTAGTCACCTTCAGTATAATAACGGAAAAAAGAAGTTTGTAGAAGTATATAGAAACAGTGTCCACAACACTGAAATAAATAGTTAAGGCTTATTCTCAGATTTCTGTCAGACTGTGTCACTTACTATCCACATCTGCAAGAGTAAAATGTGCTACAATATCACAATGGCAGCTTTTTGCTTTCATTTTGCTTTGAGGTAATCAATGAAAAAAACCACTGAAATAAACAAATTCTTGACTTGGTGGACCAACTCAGAAAACTGCAGTAACTTCCAGCAAAGCTGACATGTGGTCCAGGCTATCAATATCTCTCAGGATCATGATGCCTTTTAACTAGCACCAATTTAATCTCATAACTCTGAAGTTATTAGTTCACTGTAGTTATGTTGCTACCTTGGTCCCTTGATAAAATACATTTCCTGTGAAATTTCAGAGTCAAGTAGTACTGAAATAGCTTGCATCTGAGTTACAGGAAATATGTATATACACACCTTTGTTTCTTCACTCATTTTCCTATTACACTTAATATACTACTAAATATAGCTTCTGAACACCAGTCCCAGGAAAAAAATAGAAATACCCTGGCAGCAACAACGAAGGCTACCAACATTAAGGAGAAATGTTCTACTACTTTCTGCTTTGCTTTGTTCTTAATAATCCATTTCATACAAACGCTCAAGACCTGTAATTCCTCATAATAATACTTTAAATACTACAAAAGGAAAGAAATAAAAAGGAATCTGTGTCTAACATACCATGGTTCATGGTATCACTCCTGATTTTGTATTTGATAAGTATTATTTGGTATTTGTGCTTGTAACTTATTTCCATTTTTCTATCAATTTTTCCATCAGTAAGATTTAGCTAGTAGTGATTTTCCAGGCTTCCAATAACAATTTTATTTTCAAATTGCATCCTTTACTATACTAAAACAAATAACTGCTATTATCCTACAGTCTTCATTTGTCTTTTACTTATTCTGTGCAGCAAGGGAACAAAGTAGATTTTTTTTTTATTATTTATAATTTTGGTACATTCTTGTTTGTTTTAAGCAACTATAAAAATATGAACTTTGGCTTTCCTAATAAGAAAATATCTCTGTTTCAGAAGCAGCTGGCCTTTACATATTGCATAAGTGAATAATAAGTTCTTTAGAACAACTAATACTAAGTATGTAAATTTAAAATGTTTAAAATGCATTTACAAGTGTTATAGTAACTGGTACTAACTACTCTGGTCATAATTATTTCTAATAACTGCATAAATCAAAATGAATTTTTACAGATTTTGTGTAAACCCTTATTTAGATATTTCCAGTGCTTTCTGCACCATACATTAATGCTCAAAAACCAGTATTTTAAGAAATTGTGAAGTGAATATATCAAGCAATAAATACACCTAACGTTCCTATAAAAGTTCATATGTGAATAAATACATTTTTTTCCCCCCCTCATCTGTGTTGTCTTATACACACATTAAAAATGGCCCTTTTTTGGTCTAACTCTTCTGTAGTATAATTCAGCAGTCCAAGGTTCAGCAATTATTGCACAAATTTTAGAAGCTGCTCTTCCTCCAACATTTTTACACAGAAGCAGCTCTACATTATTGAAATCACTAGAAATATCAGTACATGATAAATACAGATTTATATCAAAATTATTTAAGCTGAAAAGCTAGGAAACTTTCTAACATGAAAGGTTTCTGGAACATCAGGAAAACAATTCCCAGACATATCCAGCTTTTTATGTGCGCATCAATGAAATCTTCATATGACACACTGAAGCATTTTAATTTTTTTTTAAACCAGCTTTTCACATAGCTCTAATTTTCAAATATAACTATGACTTAAAGGTATAATGAGAGTTAGTTCCACATAAACACCATGAGCACACAATCTAGTGTGTAGTCTATTGTAATTAACACCAGTGATTCAATACCTACTGCTACTGGCCAGGTATCATAGCAACCTTGTGTCACTGAATACTGCTGGAAAACTGTTCAGCACCAGCAAGACCATGCTTCAGGAAAATCTACAATGGCACTACAGATTGTCAACATCTGTGGGGGTTGTTATAGGGAGAACAACAAAGAAGTCTGCTTTAAAAAACCCTATGCTTAGAAAATTGACAGGGATACTACAGCAGCAATACAAAAAGGAAAAAATACAGAGAGGAAGGAAAGACCATTTTTTGTCATTAGTTACATAACTTATGTACCCACATCCTAATATCCATCCATATAAGCTGAGAGTTGAAATAATGCTACATTACCACATTGTTTATGTATATCCACAAAGTACTGTCTTTTTCTTTTTTTTTTTTTTTACTAAACACAAGCATCATTCATCACCAACATTAATCTGAAAATAAAACAGACCCACTTTTAAAATAATATTTAAACTTCCACAAATGAACTCTAGATAGTCTTGTATAAATCCGCAAAAAAAGAAAAAAACAGGTTACTACGAACAAGAACCCAATATTGATTTTTCTGCGGTGCAGTAAAGCATCTCCATTCTATTTGGCTGCTGTCAAAGCCACTCTTTAACAGCTGGAGTCAAATTGCACTATTTACAGCAAGAGCCCTTGTCAAGTGGACCATAAGTATTCTAACAATACACTATTCAAATGGCACTTTGCCACACAAATTGCTGACTTGATGAATACCCTATGTCAATGACTAAGGCCAATATAAAAGTTTCATTTTTATGAGAGGTTTTACATTCACATATTAAGTAAAGCTTTCTTGAAGAACTATTAAGCTATATATTTTGGGTCTTTTGACATTGAAAATAATTAAAATCTGTTTAAATATATCAAGGGGATTTGACAACATTAATATGGATCTTGTGTTAACTGCATTTGTCACACTCATCTGTTATTGGTACTCCCACTGGCACGTGTAGCACAATAAAAGAATTAAAATGGTCAAAACACCATGAAATCAAAGTATTCTGCTTCTGTACCTATGATTTACATGATGACAAATGCTTTGAAAGAAAGCCTTTGAAGCTGGACTGCCACGTGAGGATATTTTTCTTCTTTCTTCTTAGGATGGAGTAAAGAGAGACCATTACTTTGCAAATGTCACCTTGTCTTAAATATAATGTTAATGATAAAACAATGTAATAAAAAATAGTAAGAAAAAATACTGAATCTTACTTGCAATCTTCATGTGGATCATCTCATTATACAAAATAAGGATCACTCACAAGTGTAATACTAACAGGACAGAATAGCTACCCCTCATTTTTTCTCATTTTTTTCTAATTTTTCATTCTTCTGAAATTCAATTCTTAAAGAGGCTAAAATTGACTGTGCTTTTTAAAAAAATAGAAGTGTTATTAATAATTTAGTGTGTTGTTAAATTTCCAATACACAATTTGCCAAAGCAACAAATTGATAAGGAAATACTCCTTTTATACATGCATATTAAACCTTTTGATAATCTCAAAGTTTCATAATAGTTTCATCTCTGTGGTCATTATACACTTATTAATATGGTATGAAATATTGAAAACTCTGATATCCACAGAACTCTCACTAATTTCATAGGATCTGGCTTTCAGGAGACAATTTCAAGATGCTAAAATACAATGACCCAAAAGACTCAATACAGCACTTTTTCAAAAACCTAAAAAACGTTTCCTGCGTAAGAACTAAGAAAAACAGCAGACTTCATAACAAGCCGTCATTTCAGCAATAGCAAAACAGTGTTTGAAAAAGCCAGAGCTCCACACTCCTTTGTGTAGCCTGCACTGGGTTCTGCAATAGTATTAAGGGGACCTCCATTGTTATATTCTTCCCATGTTCAGCTACACCCTATACATTTAGCCTTTAGCATCTCCCACACTAATCTACAGAACCTGGTCTAGTGGGGATGGAGGAAGAAGCACTAGATGTAATGGATGACAGACTTTTGATGAATGAAAAGTGGTTTCCCAAGTACAGAACTTCATTTGTTAGGAAATTAGACTAAAATAACATTACTATAATGACCAAAAGAAGGTGAAATTAAAAAAAAAAAAAAAGATATTTTGACAGTCATAGGGAAGTCTAAGAGACATCAATAATATTCTCTCAATAAAAAGTTTTCCTTGGGACAAGATAATTAATGAACAAAGTTTAAACAAGAAAATGGAATATTTTATTGAGAAATCAGAGCAACCAAGATATATGTCTGATTAAGAAAAGTGCTATAAATTATTACAACTCCACTGCCACCTATTGTGATATTACATCCAATCATGATAATCCCCAAAGCATGTTAAACTCCACACTTCAAAATTTACCAAAAACTATTTTCCCATATTCCATGAGCAGCACATTTTCTTTCCAGCCACTTTGTTAAATCCATGCAATTTTCAGTTTAATAGGTATGACCAAAACTACACTCCAAACACAACTACTATAACTTTTTGTGTTGTTCCTCTTTAAAAAGGCAAGAAAAACTATTCCTTTTAATAAACTGTGAGATCAGATTCTGTGTCAATGGCCAACTAGTGTACCATCTGCCCCACAACATGCTCAGCAGGATTATGCTCTAATACGACTTTTCAGAAAATGGGATCAAAAAGAACTTGAGAAATCAGACTAAGGTTAGTAAAAGGTCAAAGATAAATATTAAGAGTTAAACAGGCATTATAAACTCAAAGTTCTATGTACATTTTTAGGTACAATAAAGAAAGAGACCAGAAAAGAAAATTCAACAATAAGGACTTGGATTAAGCTGTATTATCAGATAGAATTTTTAATATCTGGTGTTTCATTTAGCATAATTAATAAAGCCAGAAAAAGGCCAGAGACCATTCTGAAGGCTATTTCCACATGTGAGTTGAGGGAAAGCATTTTTCATCTTCCCACACTTGTGGGAAGATATTTTTTATCTACATTCAGGGTTGAGAAATAGCAGACATGACTTCCTCTGTTTATTGCAGAAAATGGAATTCCCAAACCCCGTTAATTAAAAAGTGGTAAACATGAACAAAAAACATTGAGGCCTTATTCTTAAGATACATCTGTATCAAGAGGTCATTGAATATACTTACTCCTGACGTGCAAACAGGGTTTTCAGAAAAATGAACGTACCATTGTCTTTCAACCTGAATAAGGTAATAGCTACCTCATTGAATTTGAGATTGTATTAAATTTGAGATAATTTTAATAATTGGTTTTACATTTATCAAATACAGGCTTTTTAAATATCTACAAATAACTAATAAGTATACAGGTATACCTAGGCCATAAGCAAATAGAATGACTATTGCCTTTTCAACCTTACTTTGCATTATATGGTGTCTCTGTACTCATTTTCTCAGCTTTAACAGCACATTAACACTAGTTTCAGTATGGTATTTCCATCTTTTTTTTTTTTGAAAATGAAAAGAAAGAGCACATATTTTCCATCAGTCACCATTATTTGGTTTAACAACTTCTGTAAAAAAATTGTTAGATAAAGCTAAGTACAGTGCCTGGCCAAATCTCTCCTGAAGACTGTCATACCTATTTGTAGCCCAGTATTTCACAAGAAACATCACCATCCTCTTTTTAACCAATAAGGTGCCAAATTTAATCACACTAATATAAATGTAAGGCACTTGCACTCTGTTCTGTGATGATGTTAACAGAAAACAAATACCCAATAAAAACTAGCATTGAACGACAACAGGAATCTGCGGTTTCATAGAAAAGCAATAATGTAAAGGCCAGTAGCATTATGCCATGATGTGCTTCTTCTCAAGACATATACATCTGAACTTGTGGGTTCAATTGTTCTGAGGGTACTGCTAATAGATGCAGTCATAAGCCAGAGGCATGAGGAAATAGGGTCTAACTATGGGTGCTAAGTCCCTAAGAAAATCCTTCTGAGATGATCTACTAGTGACTTTGCATAAGGCACTTCCCCATCTTCCCCATTTGTTCTATGAAATGGGGTTGAAGGCATAAAAACTGAGCGAGTCAGAACAAGGCTCTATGAACTTAAAACCAAGCCTCCATGCCACTTACACAGGGCTACACACCAGTGAAGGTGAAAGGGTAAAGAATTCAGATCGCAACTCAGTGCTCTTGAGAAATGCTCTGCTCTTTGTTCTTACCTTATCTGAAGATTTTTCTGTATGAGTAAGATTGTAAGACAACATGCCATGCTTGTAAGAGCTAGAGTGTTTGTATCCAGCATTTTTATTTCTTTTTGACTCTTGAGATACAGGAAGTAGAGCACCTGCCACTAAGTATTCTGAATCTTCAATGGAAGTAAGAATTGCTTTTGCTGTTTCACCTGTTTCATGTCGTTCCAGCGTGCCTAGAGAAACACAACAGAAGCTGTAATTTTTTCAAGAAACTATACTATCTCATATTTCAGCATAAGTGTCATAGTATTAACATAGTACATTTCACATGAGCAGATAAGTCATGAAACATTTACAGATAAGCCAACTAATTCCTCATTTCTGGAACTTAAAAATGTAATTTTACACAAGAGTCTATTCTACAGCATTGCTATGTTAAAAACCCAAAGCTTAATTTCTAAAGAAATCACTGCAGCAAATACCTTACATTCAGACTGCAGGAAACTTAAGACATTTTGTATAATGTGTGAAGTCAGATGCAGTTTCAAAAGGAGCAAAGGAAATTCAGAAGAGTACCACTTGCCCTAACTATTCAAAACAGTGTCATTTGTTTTCTTCTCACAAAGCCCTCACAGAGCACCTATATCATTAACAGTGTAAACAATAACACATTTATGTAATATTTTAGTGCTGTCCTCTAGTGTTCTAGATTACAAATAGCAAGGGAAAGCTCAAATTTTTCCTTCCATTCCTAAAACCCACTTTTACCTCTGACACCGTTTAAACACCTGAACATACTACATGTAGCTTAGGAGTCAGGAATACGAATACAGTGTTTCGGAGACAATTTCATCACTTGTGTGGCTCTAGGCAATCCGATTCCTTTAACTGTTATACCCAGCTATATTATTTTAGTAATTTTATTTAGTAATAATTTTAGTAATAGTACTTAATGTATAACTAACATTAACAAAATCTAAACTGAGCTTAAATGTGTTTGAAATGAACGCCTATTATATACTACGCATTTCCTATAGCGATTAAACTCATAAGAAACTGCTGAAATGGCATGTTTCCTATAAATATCAGAGATAAGGCATGTGAAGGATTTTAAAAGTATTAAACATCTGCGATAACCTGAAGTGGTTTTCCCTTAAGTTTGAATTCTTTGTGGCCTCAAGTAATACAACATGAATTTTCCCTTTCACTGCTACCAGAAAAAAATGTATAACATTCAAGTTCTATCGGTAACACCTGCTAAGAATATTGGACTGGGATTGAGGGATCTCATATAAGTGTTTGTATGTGTATAAAATCTCTTTATCTGAAATTATTTCTCTAAAACTTATCCATTTCTGTTCACTGTAGTATCACCTCTGTTCCTTATATGGCCAAGAGTTCTTTGAATTCAGAAGAGAAGAAAGTAACACAACTGACTTTGTCCCCTACAAAATCATTTGAATACCATAGATTATTATAATATTGCATTGAAAAAATAAGGATCAGCCCCAGTTGTTTTTCATTTTATTCATCCCTCCCCAGGATTTGCAGCCAGTGTCACGGATCATTACAGAACTGAATATTTACTGGAAGGAAAGCAAGTTGCCCAAAGATCCTTACAGTTGCACTGTCTACAAATACTTCAAAACAATACTGGCTACAAAGCTCCCAGCATTGCAACATTTCAATATTTCAGAAACACAAAAACTATATTAATAGATGCCTACAAGGAAGGATTATACAAGTCATACTAGACATGCGAGTCAATACACATTCTTAAAAGTATTGTAGCGTTTGCAAAGTTAAGAAGTTTGGAAATAATACAGTCACTCAGCTAATATAATTTTGGCCTCTCTATATATGCAATGTAGTCTTCCAAGCTATAAGCATGTCCTATTTCCCCACAGAACTCCCTGCATTGTTCAGAGCAAAAGAGGAACAAAAGTCACCAAGAAAATAGTCGTTCTCTGTCATTGTTAAGCGTGAAGGACTAAGCTTTCTCTGCTACCTTCTGTGGCAAGTCCACTACGCAGGGAATATTTATATGTATACACACACATATATGTGTACATCCTTATTTTCTGTATCACTTTTGTCTGTGTAATTCACTACTAGAGTACTCAAGTGCTTCAGAAAGCCTGTTATTGTAACATCCCTGGGAAATTACACAGTTATGTTATTTTTATGGGCAAGGAACTATAGCAGAGATTACAATAAATTTTTAATAAATCCAAGAGTTTTGGGGCATGGTATTAAATTTCAAAGACCTGATTATACATACTCTTTAGTATTAGACAGAACTTCAAATATTCAAAACAGGTTTTGTTAGCTTCAGATGCATCTATGAGTGCCTCATGACCAGTCATCCCTCAGAGCCAGACTATGTGGAATAATCTTGTGGATATATAATAGAATACAAGCATTTAATTAAGACTATCATACTACAGTGGCAAAAGAGGATAACACCATGTTTCAAAAAAAAAAAAAAATCAATTTTCAAATTTCAATTTACAAATTATTTTCAACTGCTGGCAGATGTGCTTCTACTTATTATAGACCTATGGATGCAAACTGAGAAACAACTGAGCAGGTTGTTCGGTCAACTGAACACTTCTGGTACCTACCAAACTATTTTCTAAGTGTCAGGATCATGCCACACCAAGTATACCAATTTTGTATGGGTAGTTTGGAGAAGAGAAAATTAATTTCTTATCAACCAAAAAAATCCTTTCTGGGCTCATACCAGGCAAGAAATATGACTCTGCCTCTCACATAGAGGAGTTAAGGAGTTACAATTTTTTTTTTTTTTTTTTAAAGCATGTTTATAGACAGGAACATTGAATAGAAAACAATGTCCTGGACAACCAGCTTAGTTTCTTACTGACAGAAGGCTATTTTATCATAAATTCAATTTTAAAAACTTAGAGTTCCATCTTTAAATCATTTACATATCATTCATAACAGCTATCTCAAACCCCTTATAAGTAGCACCTTCTAGAGGATTTCTTTTAAAAACATGCTTGCTTGCATGTATTTCTTAATCATGGATCTCTGTATGTATGTATATATATATGTACAGATTTGTGTGTACATCTGGAGCTGCAATAAAAGGGCACAAAGTGCATAGGAAAATGAGAGTGATGGGAGTGGGTGATCATGAAATTATTACAGTGTTTATTTTATCCAGTGTACTTTACACTTCTGAAAAGCCCAAAATACTCATTTGCAGAGTAGGTGGCAGAGACAAAGGAAGAGCTCAGTATTCTGCAACTCCTGAATACATCTTTAAAAGAAATAGATGGGGTGGGGAGGATGGAGAAACCTGTGTATGTGACAAAGACATTCTGACCACTGCAAACAGGCAAAAGAATACTGAGGCCAGGTGGTTACTGTTCCAGAAACAGTTATTTGTTAGGAGTATGTTGTTGCTGATTTTAAAAGAAAATAAAAATAAAGAGTAAGAAAAGACACACCCTGTACATGGGACTACAAGAAAGAGGACAGAAATAAAGACAGCTCTAAAACCTTAAGTATTTTAAACACAAATGAGCCCAAAACCTTTTGATTTGGGAGCATAAAATAACAATGGATTAAAGGGAAAAGATAGGGTTTTCTATGTAGCAGCAACACCACTGCTATGACCCCCTACTACACATACAAAATACAGGAAAAGAAAGTCTTTATCTCTCTAAAGCTGTGACCATGGCAACCAAGTCTCAGGAACAGACAAGAGTAGAGTATTTCACTCTCCTGGGCAGCTTTGGACCACCAGATGTGACTGGCTAGAGACTGTTACAACATCTTATTCTTCTTCTGGACCAAGTACTACAAATTGCGTCTCTTGGTGTTAGCACTGTCCTCACAGTTCTCTGGGTTCTGCTCTTACTGAATGATGTATTTTTACTGGGGAGGTCACGCATATTATCCTGCCTCAAGATGAGGTATTCACTGACATCACATGACCTGTCATATCATCAGGCTCCAGTGCTTTCTGTTTGCTGTCACAGCTAAAGTATTGAAAATCCCCAATATTGCAGTGCTGCTGTGACCTAGTAACTCAGCTGAATCTTACAGCATAACAGTGATCTGTGAAAAGTGGTTTCAGAATTGATTTTATTTAAAAGAGCACGTGGTCAAGAACAAATCCTTTTCTTTACTAGTAGCCAAAACAAAAAATTCACCTTTCAGAACAAGTATCATCTGTAATACCAGCTGGTTTATTTTCTGTCAAGATCTTCCTTTCTGTAAATACCTATTTCATCTGAAAAGAAACTCCTATCCACTTTCTTCTATGCTGGTAGAGTCAGGCAAACAGAAATTTTATGTTCCTCACTAGAAGATGCTTGAATTTTACAACACTACCAAGCTGCTCCAAGACAGTGGTCAAACACTTCACTTGAAAAATTTGTCCTAACGGCTAGTGCTACCACTCTAATATCAAATGGCCCAAAACAGATGGAACAAACATTGCGTTAAGTAAGCATATGTATTTCCAACCAATATCAAGACAAAAGTAAATGCAGTCTAACAAATAGACATAGGATAGATCAAACAAAACCCAGCCTATTAAAATCTAATTTTAAATATAGGAATAGATTAACAATGGAGGTGCCCTGTGACTACAGCACTGTATACAGGAGCACATAAAGTGTCTTGGCAGACACTCCATAATGATTTTTGCATTTGGAAGATTTCTGACATGTAGTCCAACTGCTATACATTACTGACTTCAGAACATACATTTTCAGAGTAGCATTATCAAACTTTTCTGAATATCCTTCAGCTAAAGAAAGCAATGAAGAACTATACAAAGAAAACTACTGGAATATCATATGTAATGCAGGTTTACATATGTAGGTGAAAAGAGCAGTTCTCCAATGCAGCCAGTTCTCATCTCAGGATTTCTGCTGCAGACAAAACACCCCAGAAGAACAGACATTAAAACTCCCCTGTTCTCTCCCTGACTCCATCTAAGCTATTCTAAACAGCAAAGGACAAAAATCCTGTAACATGAATGGTTGAGATACAGTAAATGTGCTAAATTGGGCTGAATGGAAGATGTGGCCAGCTCTGA
The DNA here is from genome assembly GCF_030463565.1 of Pelecanus crispus. Taxonomy (NCBI): domain Eukaryota; kingdom Metazoa; phylum Chordata; class Aves; order Pelecaniformes; family Pelecanidae; genus Pelecanus; species Pelecanus crispus. The sequence continues at coordinate 15,101,963 of NC_134649.1, forward strand.
ACTTAGAGATGTGAGCAGTGTCTATTTCTTTATTACCATCTGAAACACGGAATGAGGATAAGAATCCATCCCTTAATGTCTGGAATGAAAACCCTCCCTCATATGAACTCTTCTGTCTGACTGCAGTGACCACACCAATCAGTTCTCATTTCCACTTTTTTTTATATAATCTTACTTCATTATTAATCATAAAATAAAAACGATCAACTATCAACTGTAAGAAACGCATCCTTTTAAACACATACAGCTGAATTTGTACATGTTCCACTTAGTATGCATAAAGTACATAAAAGTATGCATGTGTATGTATACATATGAATATAAAGATACCCGACTATTCTCAGTATAAAAGTGTCCTTAGCTTCTGCAGATTGGGCAAAAGATGACATTGCTTTTTTTTTTCTTCCCGAGACAGACTTTTCCAAGCTCCACTACCTTTTATTATTCTACATCAATAAGTAGTTACTGAACAATGACTCAAATTCAGGTAACTACAAAATATTCAAGTGCAAGCTACAGACTGACCTGAAGCTTACATGTATAAAATACAAGATGTCATAAAAAAAGGCAAAGCATTAGTTAAGTTTTAACTTAAGACTGAAAATTAAAACAAAAAAACCCCAAACATTAAACTTCCACAAAGCATATATATATTCATGCTTATGACTTATTCTGAATCATTCACATTTTCAAAATATGCTAACCAATGTTTCTTCATCCTTTATGTCTTTTAGAAAGGGATAAGTGACAGCGTAAGACGCACAAACTACAGTAAAATGACAACCTTCCATCTTATTTCATGTTATCATTTGCATCATATATGTTACCTTTAACATACCTTGAATTTCTTCACAGAGCTGCTTTCTTAGAGACTGTCTAAACCAGAAATTGTTTAATGTTGCATTAAGTGTTAATTGTTTAATGTTACAGTACTCTTGGCCCAAGAAGTTATCTCGTCTCAGTTCAATAGTACACAGCTGGGTTAACTCCCTCCCTGCAGGTTCTCCCTTTCTCTGAGGATGCCTCTTAAGCATGAAGGTGGAGGGGGGGGGGGGGGGAGAAATCAAGAAGATCTCGACCTATGTGGTGTCTGCCCTGACTATTAATGTTGAAGGTCATACCATGACCTAAGAACAGAAGAGCTAAATCACTAGAGCCTTTTTCCAAATACAAAAAGCTCCCTACAAGGAAGATACAAGCCTTTCACAGTCTTCAATTAACTCCTCCTAGTAATGCAACAGGGCACTTAATATTTGAGCCATTTTTGTAAGGGCTATTCTTTACAGTTTCATGAGGGATGATGAAATTAGGTGCAATATAACTGTTTGAGAGATCACCGTTAGGAATACCAAATGAGACCTACTTGTCCTAATATCAGAATGAGTATGCACAAAGGTGTTGTTTGTATAACCAAGCAGATTTTAGGGCCCATATTCTGGGTACATTCACAGATGTACATGACTTAAGATAAATCTGTGACTTAAACAAATTGCTTACCAATACTATATTGTGTAATTCTAAAATGAAGGAAAGCAAAAGATACTGTGTGGGTGAGTTGAGCATGCGTAGAATTTGTGAGTGTGCATACAAGACTGATTGAATGACAGGATGTTTTTAAAGCATGGGGTTAGACTGAAATGAGAAATTTTACTCAGAGTGTCTTGGAAAAAAAACACAAAAGTTAATGAAGCAATGGTCATATACCATCTCTTCCTGAAAAACTTGCATCTCTCCAAAAGCCTTGAATGTTTTCATTCACACAAATTATGGCAATTTTATGAAAAGTTTTATTTTACTCTCCAAATGTTTAACAAGAGTTCACTAAACAACTTGATAGGCATTTCTATCAAGTAACACTTGACCATTTGGCATTTTTTGAAGATCTATCGTTTATCATCAGCTAAAGATGAAGTTCATTGCCCTACTCACATGAACTGCATAGAGATCAACCTAGCGCTCCTTCCTAACAAAACCATTTCACAGTTACTGCATCTTACTCCTGCAAATATATAAATGACTTGGATTTCTGACCATGAGCATAGGACCCTACAGGCAAACTTTGTCAGCCAGGCTTTTTTGCTCCCAAGCATGTAAAAAATACACATGTAGTATTTTTCACAAAAGATTTACCAGATGTAGTTACCAAAGACTGTAAAACTAAGTTTTACATCAGCCCAGATCTTCAGGCTATGAGGAGTTCATCTGGGGGGAGAGGGGGAACCAGCAGAGTCAGAGTCATAGCAGTCAGTAGCTACACTACAGCCTCCAGCATACGAAACACAACAGTAGGATTTATCAGCTAGGCGACACTCACCCACTCGAATAATTCTGAACAATGATGTCGTGGTTTAGCCCCAGCCAGCAACTAAGCATCACGCAGCCGCTCGCTCACTCCCCCTGCCCCAATGGGATGGGGGAGAGAATCGGAGGAGTAAAAGTGAGAAACACTCCTGGGTTGAGATAAGAACAGTTTAATAATTGAAATAAAGTAAAATAGTAATGCTAATAGTAACAGTATAATAATGATAATAATAATAATGATACACGAAGCAAGTGATGCACAATGCAATTGCTCACCACCCGCCGACCGATACCCAGACAGTTCCCGAGCAGCGATCGCTGCTCCCCGGCCAACCCCCCCCAGTTTATATACTGAGCATGACGTCATATGGTATGGAATAGCCCTTTGGTCAGTTTGGATCAACCATTCTGGCTGTGCCCCCCTCCCAGTTTCTTGTGCGCCTGGCAGAGCATGGGAAGCTGAAAAGTCCTTGACTAGCATAAGCAGTACTCAGCAACAACTAAAAACATCAGCGTGTTATCAACATTCTTCTCCTACTAAATCCAAAACACAGCACTATGCCTGCTGCTAGGAAGAAAATTAACTCTATCCCAGCCGAAACCAGGACAAATGACCTGAAAAGAGTGAGAGATAGAGAAGGGTGGGGGGAGAGAGAATGAAAAAATATATCAAAAGAGACTGTAAATCACTAAGTTTTGCAAGGACAAAAGGGTCACAGGAGTGTAATTGTTGTTGCTTCTACAATTATCTAGGCATAAATGTACAGTAAATTAATCATAGAATCATAGAGTGCTTTGGGTTGGAAGGGACCTCTAGAGGTCATCTAGCCCAACCCCCCTGCAGTCAGCAGGGACAGCTTTAACCAGATCAGGTTGCTCAGAGCCCCATCCAACCTGACCTGGAATGTTTCTAGGGATGGGGCCTCCACTGCCTCTCTGGGCAACCTGTGCCAGTGCTTCACCACCCTCATTGTGAAAAATTTCTTCCTTATGTCTAGTCTAAATCTATTCTTCTTTAGTTTAAAACCATTATTCCTTGTCCTGTCACAACAGGCCTTGCTAAAAGATTGTCCCCATCTTTCCTGTAGGCCCCCTTTAAGTACTGAAAGGCCGCAATAAGGTCTCCTCGCAGCCTTCTCTTCTCCAGGCTGAACAACCCCAACTCTCTCAGCCTGGCCTCGTAGGAGAGGTGCTCCAGCCCTCGGATCATTTTTGTGGCCTTCCTCTGGACCTGCTCCAACAGGTCCATGTCCTTCTTGTGCTGAGGGCCCCAGAGCTGGACGCAGTACTCCAGGTGGGGTCTCACCCGAGCAGAGTGGCAGAAAATTATATGATAAAGACCAAGTTTACTTTGATACAGTTCTGTTTCATTAAAACTGTGCAACATATTTCTTCATAGCCACATGATGAAACTTAAACCTTAGTTTTCTAAAGTTTAATCACTAATTTCTTTCCAAGATGAGACAGGCTGTCAGACATACTAAATGAGGGTCTATTTAAAAAAAAAAAAAACCAAAAAACAAAACCCACACACACAAAACAAAACTAACACCCACAACCACAAACCAACCAAACCCCCACACATTCTGCAACTCATGATACTTGTGCAGTTTACCAGAGGTTTAGAAGACTATTTATGGCTGGCACAAATTATAAAAATATTGGTGCATATGTAACTACATACAAATTATCTTTAAACAGTGTTTGAAAACATTCCAGCATGTTTGACCATCAATATGATCAAAGGTTTGATCTGTAACACCACTATGTGCAGAGTAATATAATTTTCTCCACAGCAAGGGTGCTTCTGAAATAGAAGAGGTTTTGTGTAACAGTTTAAATTACTCAATGTGACATTAACATCACAAGAAATATTCTCAGAGTATTTCTGAACTTTTGTCTATTTTTTATAATTTTTTTTTTTGCAATAGAAGTGATCATACAGATGGATTTGACTAATGTTAGACAATACATATTTTATGGGTGCTACCAATCTCATTAAAAGCCTGTTTTAATTTACTGATACCTGTGTAGTTTTTAAACATTTGAGCTAAAGTTTTCTACGCGTAACAGATACCTTAAGGTGGTGGGATTATTTTTGTTTCTCAGCAAGTGTTTCAAACCATTTATTATTCATGTTAAAGTCATGAAACACATGGGCGTTCCATAAAATCTTCATGCCTTAAAGTATGGACTCAAAGCTGAACATTACATTTCTGTGAAATACACTGTCATTGTTCCCACAACAATGACAAATTTAATCGAAGCACTGTTACCTTTTCCATTTGCTCAAGCAAGAGAGGTCTATACAGAATCCATCCCACATGAAAATGACAGTCAATCTTATTACAGTGAATGAAAGTGACAGTCTTTCACTTACCTCTATTCAAGTTATACACATGTAGAAAATGATGTATAAGTATCAACATAATGCTAAGTTTGCCAAGACAGGTAGCAACAGCAAAGAAAGTCTCTGAATTGAGGTAGCAGGCACTTTTATGCAAGTCTCTGGTGCACTGTGTACATTAAAACATGTTTTTTAAAATTACATAACACCTAGAGTATTCTAAGAATAGTTCTATAGAAAGCACTGTCATTTTTAGGATTTGTGCTTTGCTTAGTTGCAGAAGTTAGAAGCGGAGACAGCCATAAGGCTTCTGCACTTGACAGGAAAATGGCAGAAATATTGTTACTAAGCACTCAGATACTATGATAACCAACATGGCAAAAGACAAGAAAAGGTATTATATTCAGAAAAAGATTCAAACAGGGCACAAATAAGGAAAGCAATACACATTAAACAGTGTGGATAAAACAAAATATTATATAGATATGTATTTAGTAATTCTTCTCAAGAGTTCAGAGGTACGTGAACAGAAAACTAAAAGCAGACTTGCACAAATTAGATTTGTGCAATTAGATTTGCACAAATGGTCTTAACCTAACATCTCTGACCTTTTCAAAGCTTAACTTCATAAACTTCTTTTCCTTCAAACACATATCTCAAGTGTAGAGTTATATAATTGTACTTTAATCATCTCTAGGTTTTTATCTTTATTTTGTCATCTATAGCAATTCAATTTATGTAGAAAACTTTAGTTATGTCTTTTATTTTTAATTAATTATCCTGTATGTAATTAAGTGGTACAGAATATTAACAAGATAAGGATCCATAAACAATTCAGAGGTGAGGATAGTCATCAAAAAAGAAAATAAGTCAAGCAGGTACTTAATAAAAAGCTTATTATAACATTTATAATCAAATATCATCTTATGAATTGTATTTCCCAGCAGTGCACATTTCAAGCAGATACAGTAAAATTACCACTGCCATTAACAGAAATCAGATTATGTGCTAAAAATCACCATGATCACCACAGCTCTTGTACAGATAGCAAGCACAATGTGGAAAAAAAAAAAATGTACTGAATTTGAAATTGATATATGAATAATTTATGTAAAGCATTTTGTAAAAATGTGTTAGATATTTTCCATAAGAAGAATTAATGGAGTTTCTTGTTCCTAAAGGACTGGATCATCCTTCAGATTATTCAGTGCTTTTGCAAAATTAAGAAATTAGGTTTTGTGTATAAAAAAAATAATTGTTCCTTTGGATGTAAAAAGCAAGATCCCCCAGGCTAGGGACTTAGAATATGACACAAAGTTTTTTGAACTTTGATTTTAGAGCTCACAAACCATTTTTAAAAAACAGCTTCTAAACAAGTAGTGAAAAATTATAATGGCACTACTACAATAACATGTGAAAGCACCCTTACTGGTCCTCTGAAAAAGAGGAAAGAGGAAGGTTTTCTGCATTTTGGATAGATTTCCTTGTTACATGGGGTACTGTTCACACTGATACTATGAATGCAAGTGAGCTGTATCTGTACTTGAATTTATTCTAATATAGCATATTAGCAATAACAGTAGTGACAGTGTCATAGGCAACAATGCAATAAGACAACCCCCAGTGTATTCAGATAAGAAGCCTGCAAGATGACTAAGCCACCACATCTTCTCAAACTGAAGTGCAGTGATGCTCCAACACATCTCATAATTCCTTTGCCTTAACATCTTATATACATTCTGTTCAAACTATTTCATCTGTCATCTGAATGACTTAGCTGGACACAATCTTCCAAAAACATGGTTAACCACACAGATCCAACCTATTATTTATTGATGATTTTGACCTTTTCTAGTAAGGATTGTAAGCATACACTTAATTTTGACTATACAGGAGATCTGACCTCAGCAGAAATACTATTTAGGCATATGTTTCAAATTTTTTTTCTTCATTGGGGCTACCATCATGCAAGAAAGTTCTCAAAATTTGCATTCCTGGAGTGACCATGAAAAATACAATGTAGCCTGTGTAACATTAGCTGTGTATTATTATGATAATTGAACAAAAAGTTTTATTAAGTGATGTTATTCTATTTTTAAACTCACACTAAGCATGTCATAAAACAATAACACAAAACAAGACTTGCAAGACTGAAGAAAATAACAGTTAATTAGTAGATAATTCATTCTGCAAGCACGAACTTCAAGAAATAAATTCATATTAAACTACTACTAATTGAAAGACTAAATCTACATCTGATAAATGAAGATTGCTACCTCTGAGCAAGGAATATTGCTTTTTAAAGTCTACCCATTCTTTCCTCACTCTCAATACATATTAGATAGGAACGTGACTCAGTGGATGTGCTGCCATATGCTGTATACAGCAAGAAAAGAAACCACTGATCCTTTTATTACTACATCTTATCATACTGTTTACTATAAATATTATGATATTTACCTTTTTTAAAAAAGCAAAGATACCAACTGCTTGGGAAAATGTAAAAGCAATATAGATAACAGCTAATTTCCTTACTGAAGTGGATTTCAAGTGGTGGCTATTGGAAGAAATATTCTGCACTTTAATTAGAATAAAATTTGTTATTGATTTTCATATTTGTCTTCTAGCACACATAAGTTTGGAACATATCCTGTACACATGCTATATTAATCCAAATGTATTATTAGATCAATATTTATTGTCATGGAAAGATATTCCACTGTAATGGAAAGTTGCCATATCCATATATTAAAATTTAGGCAAAATACATTAAACTACACAGATATTAATTCATGGCTTCTATATTTTTTTCCTATACCGCTACCCACATGCACATGTAACAACAACATTTAAACTTAGAATAGAATAATTTTACTTTGTTCTCTAAACCAAAGGACTATAAGGATGGGATTCAATTTATCTTATTCTGTACCTCTAACAGCAGCAGGCAATTAGCTTTGCTTACCCTCTACCCCCACCTTTTTTAGACTCCTCTTGTAGTCAGTGAGGAAAAGATACTGGGGAAAAGATACAGACTTCTACTTATCCCTACATCCTCCCGCTCACTACAAAACCAACATGAACTACTAGCTCGTAGGTAGAAGTCTCAAGTTAGATAAGGTAAATTTCACTTGAAGTCAATTGTACGCTTGGCATTTAACACATTTCAGCATAAACTATGCTGAAATGCCTATTTATTTGGAATAAAGACAGACCATTGTACTCGGGCAACTTCCCATTGACCATGTAAAATAAAGTATCTTTGGCAATCTCATGAAGAGAGTGTGCAACAAGTTGTACACGAGGTAGTACTGGCTTAGATTTTAATCTATGTGACAAAGTTTCTCCCACCCCATAAAGTGTAAAAAAACTAATAATGAAAGCGTGCTAAAAGACAACTTAAGTATTTTAAAAACTTCAGAATGCTTTTGAAAAAGTGCGTCAGCCTCTGTCATAGGAAATTGGAAAATGAACTGTTATGCATAATGAAGTCTTTCATCTGCATAAGGGGTCATCCTCTTAATTACCTGGTGGAAGGACAGTTTTGGAGCTAAATTGGTATAACAAAGACAGTCATAGGTACTAGATGCCCCTAAACTTTTAAAGTTATCTGTCAAATTCAACAGAATTATTGCTGACTCTACAACAGTGTATATTGAAATATTCATGGAAATTCCTTAATCCACTGCCTGAAATTATAAACAAACTGGCTGTTTTCCCAGTTATCCATTAACTCTAGTACAGTTGCACTGTTCACATTTTTTCAAACTGCAAACAGTGATATACGAGTCTGACACAAAATCAGGTCCTCCACTGACTTTCACTTAACAAGGCAAAACCTCAGTCATAAAGCTAACTGCATAGCCAGAAGAAAGATAAAGAAAAATACTTTTTGACTATAGAAACAAGAAAAACTTTATCTTATGTCCATTTCCATAATGGAATACAAGCACAAGGCCACCACTTAAACTTTATCCTACTTAACTGAGTCAGGGAGCATGCTCACAGGCAACAGTATAGGCAAGTAGTACTATGCATGGCTGCCTGCTAATTTGCCAACAGATGAAAATCATAATGAAAGGCTGCTATGTTTCTGCAGAAGTTCATCTGACACTGTATACATCTTTCCCATACATCTGAACAATGCTTTGTCTGCCTGAGTGGCACTGAAGTATCTACATAGCTCTTGATCTAGGTCAGGCCAATTTCAAGGATAAACACCATGACCTCTTGTGTACTACTGCAATACAGATATAATTCACATTAAACCAACTACAGTATATCCTAGTAGGCTTTCCTAGGTATTCACCTCAGATGACATTTTTTAGTTACCAATGCGTAACAGGAACAAAAAGAAATTAATTTATTAATTGCTAATGTAGCAAATAGCTGCAATCCCTTCTGTGTTCCAGCTATTCCTTAAGAGGTGGTGATTGTAGCTCTCATTCTTGCTTGATACTAGTAACAAAAGATACAGAAACAGCAGTTAAAAACCACACTTTTAACTATCTGCAACCTTTCTGAATATGCAATATATGAGCAGTGGCATCAATTTTACTTCATCTTTGATTTTGGAACAGGCAGCATTTTTATGGCTAAAGGAGAGACAGTTAAAAGTATACTTCAACTTTTGTCTCTATGGTACCATTACAATCCTATGCTATTAAATCTCACTGATTTACAAAGAATTCACTATACTTTAGTGTGACTAAAAGTTGCATCCGAGACGTCATTCCGTCTCCAGACCCTTAACTTCTTTTGGCATTATATAGTGATAGAAACTATTCATTCTTATATTGTTGAGTGCAGCAATCTGCATTTTGGCCTAGCACTGCGGCTACTCCAACCCCCGCCAACAAGCACTGCGGCTACTCCAACCCCAGCCACAAGCACCGTGGCTAAACCAGAGAACCAACCTGCACCGGTATCAGTTGCCCCTACACAGAAGAAAAAATACACAAGAAAATCAGCTTGTTTAGTAAGGGATAAAGATGAACCAGGGCCATCACGAGAACCAGAGGAGGAAGAACCGATAAACGCGATGGTAACCACCCAATCCCTATCCCTAAGTGAGCTGCGACATATGCGAAAAGATTTCAGTCGTCATCCAGGCGAGCACATCATCACCTGGCTGCTCCGATGCCGGGATAACGGGGCCAGTAGCCTGGATTTAGAGGGTAAGGAAGCCAAGCAGCTGGGATCCCTTTCTAGGGAAGGGGGCATTGACAAAGCAATTGGAAAAGGGGCAAAAACGCTCAGCCTCCAGAGGCGACTTCTGTCAAGTGTGAAGGAAAGGTATCCCTTCAAGGAGGATGTTATATACCGCCCAGGCAAATGGACCATCACAGACAAAGGTATCCAGTACCTGAGGGAATTAGGCATGATGGAGGTGATTTATAGTGACCTAACAACGAGCAGTTACCCAAAGATCCAGATGAAGTCAGGTGCACGACCCATGTGGCAGAAGGTGGTACAGAATGCACCAGCATCGTATGCCAACTCATTGGCAATACTGGCCTAGAAAGATGAAGAGGCACCAAAGGTGGATGAAGTGGCTAGCCAACTGTGGAAATACAAAAAAAAATCTCTTCCTCCCTACGGGCCTGTGTCTTGACTGTGGAAAAACTGTCTGAAAAACTGTCCCAAGAGTTCCAGCAACTCAGAGGGGGTATGTCCTACTCCCCACCTGTACAGACCAGTATCTCAGCCATTAGGAGTCAACATCCTTATGCTCGAGAGAGGATATAGAGGATACACACCATGGGGCACCCTGTGGTTCTACCTGCGCGACCACAGAGAGGATGTGAGGAAGCGGGATGGGAAATCCACCTTGACCCTAGAGGCACGGGTGCGTGAGTTGCAAGGAAAAACTTTTACAAAAGGCGGTTCTCCCAGGAAAATTGCAGCTCCAGTTTCCAGTGAGCGGTTCCCCAGACAGAGTAAGAGGGCTAATTTTACTTCCGATCTTGATCAAGGGACTTTTGATTCACATTTACAAGGAGTGACCAACGAATACTATGACCAGTATTAGAGGGGCCTGCCTCCAGCCATGTGGACGAAAGCGACAGTCGGGTTTACTGGACTGTGGATTCAATGGCCTGGCACATCAGACCCACAGGAGTATAAGGCTCTAGTGGACACTAGCGCACAGTGTACCCTAATGCCACCAAGCTATACAGGGACAGTACCTATCTGCATTTCTGGAGTGTCAGGGGGATCCCAACAGCTAACCGTATTGGAGGCCGAAGTGAGCCTAACTGGGAATGAGTGGCAGAACCACCCCATTGTGACTGGCCCAGACGCTCTGTGCATCCTTGGCATAGATTACCTCAGGAGAGGGTATTTCAAGGACCCAAAAGGGTACTGGTGGGCTTTTGGTATAGCTGCCTTGGAGACGGAGGAAATTAAACAGTTGTCCACCTTGCCTGGTCTCTCAGAGAACCCTTCTACTGTGGAGTTGCTGAGGGTCGAAGAACAACAGGTGCCGATCAGGTGTCGAAGAACAACCATGCGCCGGTGGCAATATCGCACCAACCGAGACTCCCTGATTCCCATCCATAACCTGATATGTCGACTAGAGAGCCAGGGAGTGATCAGCAAGACTCGCTCACCCTTTAACAGTCCCATATGGCCAGTGCGAAAGTCTAATGGGGAGTTGAGACTAACAGTGGACTATCATGGCTTGAACAAAGTTACACCACCGCTGAGTGCTGCCGTACCAGACATGCTAGAACTTTAACACAAACTGGAGTCAAAGACAGCCAAGTGGTATGCCACAACTGACATTGCTAATACATTTTTCTCAGTCCCTTTGGTAGCAGAGTGCAGGCCACAGTTTGCTTTTACTTGGAGGTGTGTTCAGTACACCTGGAACCGACTGCCCCAGGGGTGGAAACACAGCACCACCATTTGCTATGGACTGATCCAGATGGCACTGGAACAGGGTGAAGCTCCAGAACATCTGCAGGATAGTGATGACATCATTGTGTGGGGCAATACAGCAGAAGAAGTTTTTGAGAAGGGAAAGAAAATGGTCTAAATCCTTCTAAAGGCCGGTTTTGCCATAAAACAAAGTAAGGTCAAGGGACCTGCACAGGAGATCAGGTTTTTAGGAATAAAATGGCAAGATGGACGTCGTCAGATCCCAATGGATGTGATCAACAAAATAACAGCTATATCCCCACCAACTAGCAAAAAGGAAACACAAGCTTTCTTAGGCATTGTGGGTTTTTGGAGAATGCATATTCCAAATTGCAATCAGATCATAAGCCCTCTCTATCAAGTGACCCAGAAGAAGAATGATTTCAAATGGGGCCCTGAGCCAACAACAAGCCTTTGAACAAATTAAATAGGAGATAGTTCACGCAGCAGCCCTTGGGCCAGTCCAGGCAGGGCAGAATATTACAAATGTGCTCTACACCGCAGCCAGGGAGAATGGCCCTACCTGGAGCCTCTGGCAGAAAGAGGCTCAAGGTCGACCCCTAGGGTTTTGGAGTTGGGGATACAGAGGATCCAAAGCCCGCTATACTCCAACTGAGAAAGAGATATTGGCAGCTTATGAAGGGGTTTGAGCTGCTTCGGAAGTGGTTGGTACTGAAGCACAGCTCCTGCTGGCACCCCGACTGCCAGTGCTGGGCTGGATGTTCAAAGGGAGGGTCCCCTCTACACATCATGCAACTGATGCTACGTGGAGTAAGTGGGTAGCACTAATCACACAACGGGCTCAAATAGGAAACTCCAGTCACCCAGGAATCTTGGAAGTGATCATGGACTGGCCAGAAGGAAAGACTTTTAGAAATCACCAGAGGAGGAGGTGACACGTGCTGAGGAGGCCCCACTGTATAATAAATTGCCAGAAAGTGAAAAGCAATATGCCCTGTTCAGTGATGGGTCCTGTTGTCTTGTGGGAAAGCACTGGAGGTGGAAAGCTGCTGTATGGAGTCCTGTACAACAAGTCGCAGAAACTGCTGAAGGAGAAGGGGAGTCAAGTCAGTTTGCAGAGGTGAAAGCCATCCAGCTGGCTTTAGATATTGCTGAATGAGAAAAGAAGCCAGTACTTTATCTCTATACTGACTCATGGATGGTGGCAAATGCCCTGTGGGGGTGGTTGCAGCTGCCTGGGTACAGAACCTGGTTGTAAAAGTTCGTCACATAGATGCTCATGTACCCAAGAGTCAGGCCACTGAAGAACATCAAAACAACCAGCAGGTGGATCAGGTTGCTAAGATTGAAGTGGCTCAGGTGGATTTGGACTGGCAACATAAGGGTGAATTATTTATAGCTTGGTGGGCCCATGACACCTCAGGCCACCAAGGAACAGATACAACATGTAGATGGGCTTGCGATCGAGGGGTGGACTTAACTATGGACAGTATTGCACAGGTTATTCATGAATGTGAAATATGTGCTGCAATCAAGCAAGCCAAGTGGTTCAAGCCCCTCTGGTATGGTGGATGATGGCTGAAATATAAATATGGGGAGGCCTGGCAGATTGATTATATCACACTCCCACAAACCCACCAAGGCAAGTGCTATGTGGTCACTGTGGTGGAAGCAAACACCAGATCACTGGAAACATATCCTGTGCCCCATGCCACTGCCCGGAACACCATCCTGGGCCTTGAAAGCAAGTCCTGTGGCACCATGGCACCCCAGAAAGAATCGAGTCAGACAATGGGACTAATTTCCAGAACAACCTCATAGACACCTGGGCCAAAGAGCACAGCATTGAGTGGGTATATCACACCCCTTATCCTGCACCTACCTCCAGGAAAATGGAACGATACAATGGACTGTTAAAGACTACACTGAGAGCAATGGCTGGTGGGACATTCAAACATTCAGATACACATTTAGCAAAAGCCACGTGGTTAGCCAACACTAGGGGATCTGCCAATCGAGCTGGCCCTGCCCAATCAAAAATCTTACGTACTGTAGAAGGAGATAAAGTCCCTGTAGTGCACATAAAAAATATGCTGGGGAAGACAGTCTGGGTTATTGCCCCCTCTGGCAAAGGCAGACCCATTCGTGGGATTGCTTTCGCTCAAGGACCTGGGTGCACTTGGTGGGTGATGCAAAAGGATGGGCAAGTCCAATGTGTACCTCAAGAGGATTTGATTTTGGGTGAAAATAGCCAGTGAACTGAATTGTATGATGTTAATTGCTATATGATACTGTAGGCTATCTCTTTTATGGTTGCTATATGCCACATCAATGGTATTACAGTAAGAATCGCCCAGCTTAATGAAAATGAACTTTGATGAAACCATGCTGGAACGAGACCTGGCTTCAGCATGCAACAATCCAACACTGCACATCACCTCTCCTGCTCTGAAAGACTGTGCTGACAGATGGAACCTAAAGTCATGGACTAAATGAACTCAATGGACATTTTAGAGGGATGGCCCATAGAAGAAGGGAATGATATCTGTGTGTATATATCAAGACAGGGAAAGTGGTGGTGATTAATTAGAACACATTGGAAAGGAGTAGGACCTGTGCATGACATAGATGGTATAGAATAAGGGGTGGATACTGTCCTGGTTTTGGCTGGGATAGAGTTAGTTTTCTTCCTAGTAGCTGGCACAGTGCTGTGTTTTGGATTTAGTAGGAGAATAATGCTGATAACACACTGATGTTTTAGTTGTTGCTAAGTACTGCTTATGCTGGTCAAGGACTTTTCAGCTTCCCATGCTCTGCCAGGTACACAAGAAACTGGGAGGGGGCACAGCCAGGACAGCTGACCCAAACTGACCGAAGGGCCGTTCCATACCATATGACGTCATGCTCAGTATAGAAACTGAGGGGGATTGGCCGGGGGGCAGCGATCGCTGCTCGGGAACTGTCTGGGTATCAGTTGGTGGGTGGTGAGCAATTGCATTGTGCATCACTTGCTTTGTATATTATTATTGTTATCATTATTATATTGTTATTATTATAATGACTATTTTACTTTATTTCATTTATTAAACTATTCTTATCTCAACCCAGGAGTGTTTCTCACTCTTACTCCTCCAATTCTGTCCCCCATCCCATCAGGGTAGGGGGAGTGAGCAAGCAGCTGCGTGGTGCTCTAGTTGCTGGCGGGGGCTAAACCATGACACTATGTTTTCATACAGTATTAATATGCTATGCGTTTCAGTGGTTCTAGATTCATTATGCACTTCCCCACCCCAGGACACGTAGCTCTGAATCACATGGAAACACTGTATTGTAACATCTAGTACCATTACAACTTCTAATGGTTCTGTCTGTCAGTTCAAATAACTACATTACCCTTGTGAATCAGCGTTACACTCTCAAATCACCTGAGAATCTACAGTTTAACCTGGAACACTCAGCTTTAGTTTTCCCAACTACACAGTTGTGAGCTTTGCAGTTATCTTGCACTATTAAGTGATTATCAATTAACTCAGAAGGTTTCTCAGATTATGATTTTGCTGAAGAAAGCAGAAATTCATGCTCTAACTTGGGATTATTAGGACTGAAAATTTCATTCTTTTTAATTACTAAAAAGACTAGCTTACATTTTATTTATAGCTTCCAGAAATATTCTACTCAATTCACTGCAGTGTCAGCTGATCATCTGATTGTCAGGATCTGACTGAAGCTATTGTATTTTATTAGCGACATATCTTGAACCATATGAAAATTTTCTTTCTTGCTTGTTTATATATTGTTTTAAACATTTAAACTCTAATATATTCAATGGGTTAGTATTTTTGCTTTGGTCTTCTATGAATTAGGTTTGTATAATACCGCATGACAGACAAACAAAACTTAAGGAAAGTGAACAAAAAAACCCCTCCATGTTATTACCTGTTTCAATTTCCCAAATATAAACTGAATCATCTTCACATCCAATAATTAGCAGATTTTCAACAGGGTCAAATTTTATCTTCTTCACAGGAAACAGATGTTTTCTGGCATGCAAGAGACATACTCTCTTCTGAAGGTGTAGAATTGCTACTGAGTGATCACTGCACACACAGCACACTATGCTGTGATCTTTTAACTGCAAAACAGAAAGAACTTCAGTTTCAACACTGTAACCACAGTCATAATCACACCATTTTAACAAGCCTAGTAAAAGTTGTCCAGTGATTTCTTTCCCAGAACATACTTATTTTAGAAAATGGTATTTTATTTCAGCCCACATCTCCAAGTTGTTTTTAACAGGCTAGCTGTACAATGGATCTCCTGACAGAAAAACATACAATCAATCTCCTCTGATTTTTCAAATTTTTTTAAAAAATAATAATTTAAATACCATTTATTCACAATACTTCGCCTATCAAAGCAGTAGCAGTTGTCCTAGAAGAGAAAGTAGTAAAAAATTACCTTAAACCAAACTGCCGTTCATGTGATATAAAATTATGTCAGGTCTTATGACACAAAAGCCAAGAGCAATGTATTTCTAACAAAAAATCGAGTATGTTACAATTTCATTTCACACTGTATGGATCTGATTCTGCAAAGCCTTCCCTTCCTGCAAGTAATTTTTGGTGACACATGAAGGAATTCACCCTATAGAAAAATTCAGCCCTATAAAGAGAACTGAAACACCACCCAAGCAGGCATTAAATCCTACCTAGTTTCCAGAAAAACAGTTAAAGAGAGCCTTACAAGCAATAAGAACTTATGCCATTGCAAAACATCTTTTGGACTACTTCATGTAAGTGAACTCCTGGTCAACCATAAATATCAAATATGTCTTCACAGGATTTTTAAAAGGAAAAAGATGAAATCCCAGCCCTATGGAATATAATGGGGACAGAATTCTTCAACAAAATTTCTTAGAGCATTCAGTACAGGAAATCTAAATTTTTACTTCAAAATTCACTTAAAGAAAA
This sequence comes from Pelecanus crispus, assembly GCF_030463565.1. Lineage (NCBI taxonomy): Eukaryota > Metazoa > Chordata > Aves > Pelecaniformes > Pelecanidae > Pelecanus > Pelecanus crispus. The sequence continues at coordinate 15,118,463 of NC_134649.1, forward strand.
ACACACAAAGTTATTTCTAAATCTCATAAAACACAAAAGCATATATGCAAAGGACCACAGGGATGTGTCAGGAACCAAAATCATGCATACACATTTAGATTAAAATACTACTGGTCCAAAACTTTTCTTACTATGTTCAAACCCCTAGCCTTACTGATTACACTTTTTAACTTCAGAATTTAGAAGATAATCAGATTAACATATAGATTGACAATCATGATATTAAAAATGGTGAATAGAATCTTAAAAGCTTGAATTTAATACGTCACTGGTCTAGGAAAATTTTTCTGAATCACTGAAATTACAAACTAACAAGAAATCAACCCTCTGAAATCAAAAGCAAGTTTCAAACAAGACAATGTAATTAATGTAAATTAAGGATCAAGTGCTGCAGGACAAAAGTATTGCCAGATACTTTTTTCTCTCATATATATATATACACACACACATATATACAAGTATATAGAGATACTCCCCGCCCCCCTCCCCTGACGTATCATTTATTATGCTTTTACTTACTTTGTAGTTTTCTGGAGATCGCAAGAGCTCTGTCACTGGACCAGACTGCAGACTAAATTGGTGTAAGATGCCTCCTGTAAATACATCCCAGCAGATCACAACAGAATCCTGGCCCCCTGATAACAGCCAGCTTGGATCAAATCTTACTGATTTACCATGTGGATAAAGTAAACAAGTGACTCTGCTACTATGACCGTTCAGAACCTTGTAAGGTAGATTATCTGAAACAAGATCATAGAATCATGAAGACGGTACATAAATTATTTCTGTTCTTTAAGAAGAGAAGTTCCATATTTTACAGTATATTTGCTAAAAGTCAGGAGATTCAAAAGACTAAGTACAACAATCCTTTACATGGGATCAAAGAATTTTAGACATGTTCCTGAAAGGGAGGACAAAGGTCTGCACTTTGAGCTTCATCTACTGAGATGTACCCTTTTTATTCCTTCAGCAGAATGATCTTTTAGAGGGAAAGTGACAAAGATGACTACTGCCCACATCGTGACATCCCACATATCTTCCAGGTGACTCCATCCCCACAGCTATTCCAGGACTCCTAACAGTGCAAAGCACCTTGGTATTACTAAGCTGTGATCCAACAGATCAGCTACAAAGGGAGAAAGAAGATCATAATCTTCCATTTTCCTCATTCAATCCCTGACAATCACCCTTATTTTTCAGAGAATTTTTACAGGGATCACTGGAGGGGGTGTCAGAAGTATGCAGTCTTCTGTGCTTGACTGAGATGGATTTGGACAAAATTGTTAAAACTCACCTTTCAGCAAAGATGCGTTTTCTAAAAGTCTTGCTCTTACAGTTTTTAAACCTAGTGTTACAAAAATTTTCCCATTTTCACATCCACATACAAGCCTATCAAGACTGGGTATGTATACAGATGAACTGACAACTGCACTTTCGATTCCATCTTTAGATGCACAAAGATGATCAATGATGCCCTCTGACATTGAGTGGTGTTTATCAAAATTATCCTGAAGAGTCCATGTTGCTGTAATTGGAATCTCTAGAGGGCAGGGGAAAAGAGTCAAGAATTATTTTTTTTTATTCAAAACAAAATAAAAATCTAAACAAAGCAAAATATACATTTTCACCTCTTCGTCGCTTCCCCTAAATTATCCTTTCTGCAGCCTAGTGATGTAAAGTCAACAGTTGCTATTCCAACACTAGATCATATCTTACTAAGTCCTTTCTTTTTTATCTCCCCATGAACAACCATAAGCAGGACCAACTAAGTAAATTTTCATAATATTTGGTAGAGAAGCATTTATGGGAAAATGGTAAGTAATAGGAACATGTATTTGTTCAGTCCCATGAAGAATTTCTAGACATTTGTCTTTGTTAGTGTCTTGCTCCTTCTAACTACAGGCAATCATCACACAATGAAAGGAAGAGCATCACTTTCTAGTGTGAAAATATTTTCATGATAATTTAAGTTTTCATGAAAATTGACTTAAAGACATAATTAAAAAGATGGCATTAAGAACAGAGAATTGCCAAACCTTTTGGCGAACCATCATATGTTGACACAGGGACATCAGGAACATGCCACAAAGTGATCCTTCCTGAAGCTTCACCAGAAAAAAGAACCTTATAGAAAGGCTCTTTTCTTTCATTCATGAAGCCCATGACAAAAGGAAAACTCTGCCAAAAATAACAGTAAATCAATATTCTGATATGAAAGAGCTGATAAAATAATGTAATAATTGTAAATTCAAAGGGTTTGGGTTTTGGGGTTTTTTTGTTTGTTTGTTTTTTACATCAAAAGCTGTAGAAATATAAAACAAATAATGGTTGAACCCTCCCCTGTCACTAAGTTCTGCTCAGACCAGGTCTATTCTGCCTGGTACAAGCCCCTCGAAGACCACCTCTGCTTTGCCAGTATCCTTGGCTAAACCTACATCCCAAATAGAAAAGTGGAATGGGAGGGCTCCCTAGGCTTGCTGTCTCTAAATGGAGACTCTATTAATAGTATCACCAGCATATAAAAAACGGCAGCATAAGCACCAAGATCAGGCTGAAAAAAATGCAGTGAAACATTGATAATCTTGATATCAAAACAAATTCAGTAAAGCTTCAATCATGATAGCTTAAATTACTACAAATAAAGAAAGATAAGAATTATGCTTTTACATAGGTAGGTAATAGTCTATTACACCATCATTCAGTCATCTGGAAAACGTTAGACACTACAGAGGTATAGTGTCATTGATAAACAGACTTACTGACATCTACCTAGTTTCATTTAGTCAACGCTAAAACTTATTGCTGTATATTTGTCTCAGACAAATACTGTGTTTTTACTCTCCTATGAAGACTGAAAGTCTGTAGGTTTTCTTTTCTTGTAGGTATAACACCACAGATAATTCTATTATCACCACACCGGTAACACCCAAACTATGTAACAATCTACTGGTGACTTGCCAAGAACACCCTGTTTAGTTGTTACATAAGCTTCATTCTCAAGTATCAAACTATTAAGAACAGGTGAGGTGTCTAAGGTGAAGCTTTTAGTTGCTCAAAACCCTTGCAAGAGTCAAGCAAATTAGGAGTCTCCAGATACATCTACATTAGTATGTTTGAGTTTACACCAGGCATGTACTTTGGAAGAAAATGCTTAGGTTTGTGTTGTGGAGTTGTCTTCGAGCACCAAATCAGGACTCTTTTTGCATGAAAGTAAACTGGGAGATGTGTGCAGGAGCACACAAAAAAACCCCCACACCAAAAAACCTCAAAAGCACACCCTGTACTGTAGATAGTGTGGATGAAAGGTCATGAGCAGAAATTGTTTTGTTCCACCCATCACCTTTACTTAGTGTAGACACAGCTTGACTCTGTCTGCTCTTTCAAGGCAGTTTAATAACATCTCCATATGTTGGATATATTTTATTTACAACATTGAAGTTTGGGAGTAAATTCCACAGTAAGCAACCATACTGTAAAGTCATTCAGTTTATAATCTAAGAATGGATATCAAAACAGATCATCACACAGGCAGTTTTGTTGTCTCAAATCTGCTATAAAAATTATTCAGGTAGTAAGGTAAATATTAAAGCAGAAATATTAGAAAAGTGTAGGGGACATTATTTAAAAAAATGTATATGTTTTGAGGGAAGCATATATGACCTTCCTACCACTGTAACCCTGTTATTTGCTAAGCCATGCGTTTTGGCTATTTCTTTTCCCTCACAATATCTGACCTTTTGGCATCCTTTAGTTATCCTATCTGATTTTAGATCACAGCATTTGGGGGAAAAGCTGAATGACTTGTGCTATTGCCCTTCAACTGAAAATTAAATCTGTCAGGCTCTGCAAAAGTATGCAACAAAAATGCTTTCTAAGAGCCTATAGCTGTCAACAGAAAGAAAAAAGAACACTAGAAAACCTCACATAGGTATATATTTGACAGTGTTTCTAGTCAGGTACAAACAAAAACGTCTCCCTTGCATATCTGCAGAAACTGTTTACAGACCTGCTTGAGTTCTCATGCAAATACACATCAAAAACTAATGCAACTGCAGGCAGGAATTAAATCCACATCTTCCAACAACTGCTATTTCATAAACAGTATTAGCAATAAGACTGAGCAACAAAACCAGAACCAAAGCTACACTGAAAAATCTGTTATATTTTGGTTCAATTTTTGCCAAATAAGAACCCCTGCCACAGATTCCACTGCCTCCCCCCCGCCTTCCTAATTCTAATCAATTTTCCACTTTTTAAATCAACTGTTTTTCCTTACCTATTTCTTTGTGGTCACACAAAGCACCACTCACTAAAAAGTGAGTCAAGATGCAGGTGTTCCAACATAGCTGAGTCCACTTGAACTACTTTGTCTAAGCAGTAACTTCTAAATTTGAAATTGGTGTGACATGCTCTGCTAATGGTGAATTCTCAATGAGAAGATCATCTACTTTTTTAGCTTCCTCTTTTCTTAGCCATAGAGGCTTCTTCAAGCACAGACCATGGTTCTGAAGCGTCACGTGTCTAATTTTATGCACTGTGGGTACTGTCAGTCTGCTCACAGTCTAAGAAAGTTAGGCATGCAATTATGCCTCTGAAAGCTCAAGATAACAGTATTCTGGATAAAGTGTCACAGATTCAAACCCCTGCAGTTTAGGATGGATACACATGGGAAACAACATATTTATGTTATGTTGAATCATGCACACATTTCTTAATAAAACAAGAACTAAGTAACTTACATTTTGCTTGTGGGGTTTTTGTTGTTTGGTTTGTTGGGGGGGTTGGGGTTTTTTTGTTTTGTTTTAACAGATTTGAAATTAAGAGCTTCTAAAGCTATTTAGACCACCTTTAACTTAGAAAAGCTCTCCCTTTTTTGCTAAAATTAGAAAAAAAATCACTTCAACAATTAGCCTATCTGTAGCTGAAAATACAGGAATTTTTTCCCCTGTGAAAAAAGTAAATATTGCCAGAATTTAAGACAAAAAATATGCTATAAGCATCTCCAAGTTCGTAACTAATTTTTTTTAAATGAAGGAATAAGTCTTACTCTTTGTTTTCATAGAACAATTAAATCTGCTGATGAATTCAACAATATTTTTAGGGATCATTGAGGTAATTGCAAACAAATAATAATTGAACTTTTGAAGCTCACTGTAAGCCTTTATGAATTTACCTTATTTTCCTTCACACCAGTAAAGCAGAGTAAATGAGGATAAACAGTTTCTTTCAGCACCTTCCCATCAGCAGGATATAAGCTTTTAGAAAGCCCACTGCGTAACGTGAAAACAAAAAATTAAAAGCTTTAGAAAGTCCTATTTTTTAGAAAGCAGAACAGTAACATCCAAGATTCACAAGGTCAATTAAAAGTTACCGAATAAGTAATTACAAGCGACTTTTTGAAATCACAGCACCAGCTGCCCAAGTTCTACATGGCTAATCTTATTCCCGTGTCCCCTGCTGTGTCAAACAAAGACTGAGGGCTGTCAAACTCAGCGTAAATCTTTGAGTGCCAAAGTGGTTTTGTTCTGGTTTTTGATCATTTGCAACATGCAGAGATTTTCCATAATAAACCTCCCAAAGTTCATCTTGTACCTGAACTTCATGTGTGAATTTCCCATCTGAGCCCACCTGTTTAGCAGCTGGTAGATGTAACTGTGGCCATCTTCTGTCCAGATGATAAGTCTGTAAGCTGCTAGTACTTCTCCACCAGCAAAGCACTGACCACTTCTACAGAACTCAGTACAAAGCAAGGAGAAATCACAGTAATCATAGACCTAGGCTCAGAAAAAACAGTAAAATATAAACAAACAGTATTGGCACATTCATTTTAATTCAAGCTGGCTTTGGGCAATAGATCAATAAGTGGAACATTAGCTTGATCCTTAGTAGTTTGACTACCTCTTTTAAAGCCAAAGAAGTTTTCATACTATCAAACTACTGCAAAGTCAGAATCAAACCATATATTTCAAAGATAAAGAAACTGACAGTAAAAAAAAAAAGCAGCATTAGAGCCTTCTGTTATATTAGGGGATTTTGGATGGGATTTACTTTGTTTTGCCTTGAATTCATTATTAATATTTACTAGGCTGTTAATTTTCTTACAAAGAGGTAGGTAATGAATTTAGCACATAAATATGACATTGAAGACTTTGATAGAAGCTATAAAAGCTTCTGTCTGTATTCTTCAAAAGATGATCTGCTCATGTAATCACAGCGCATATCTTAGAGCAGATTTTTTTCTTTTCTTCTTTGAGGAAAAATACAGACTTCTCTTTTTCACAAATTAATTGAAAACAAAGAATATATCATCCCCTTTGCTTGCTAGAATTCTTCTCTCTTCCATTTCTATAGCTGGTAAGAAATTATGACTTGTTTCCTTCCTCTGACCTTCCCATTTTAAGCTGAAACAGGATATGACTAAGGCAACCTAGCATACTGTCTGCTTGTTCACATTCCTAGTGGCCTCATGGAGAGAATATTCATAGCCACATTTCTATAATTTATTCCAGCAGCATAAGGAAACAGATTTCAGAATGAGAATTTCTACGAATTATTTGTAGCTAATTTCTATTCATTAGCTAATTTCTAGCTAATTTGCTCTATATTTTCATTACTATAGAAGGGGGTTAAGGAGCCACTCTAAACACACATATGAATCTCTCCCATGCAATATATCACATACTTTTCTAATTAAGGAGTAAGATCATCATCATCTTTTATTTTAAGGCTGTATATTCATTGAAACATAAGACTTGAAAATCCAACATGACTTATGTATCTATAACACTACTTTAAGCAGTAAAATATAAGTATTCAAATGCATAATGGAGATATTACAAGAAACATGCACCTCTTGTGGGAACATTATAGACATTAATAGAAAACAATGCATGTTACACAGCTTTTTCCATGAAAAGCCTATCCATTCTATACATGGAATTTCTTTATAAATGCTTTTGTACAGTCTTTTTTAAATAGCCCAAGAGAAATCTCAAGGGTACCCTACAACTGTATTATTCAAAGTTGACTCAGGTGTATGTGAAATTTCCATCCCTCCAACAGCAGTGGTGTTTGGATCAGGTACACATGTTGCACTAATAGCTCAGAATTATTTTAAGAATGTCATAACACTGGGAAGAAGACATGCAGAACTTTTACAATAAAGTTCAGTTTAACTAAATTAAAAATAAACTAATAACGGTTTCAGTAACTACACAATGCATTTATTTTCTTACAGCTACAAGAAAGAGTGATATAGTCTGGGGTCTTTAGTTTTGCTGGCTTCTATTAGTGGAACCCAGGCTACTGGCCCTAATGGAACAAAGGCCTCTGGTTACCAAGGACTTGCCAACTATGATTACTTCTGTCATACTTAAACAGTTTTTGTGCATCTTTGTCTCCTTTTGAAATGCACTGTGGAGGTGACTATAATGCACTCAGTGCTCTAAAACTGACTAATAAAGTAATCCCCTTTCTACCCAGCCAATTTCATGTTAAACTTTTAAAGCAGAAATACATTAATAAAAAGCAGAGACTTCACCTCAGTCAGGCAGCTAAGATAAGCAGAGAAGGGATACAGCACACTATTATACCTGACAATTTGTGAATACTTTTTCTGTAAGCTGGGGAAAAAAACAAGTATCTGCATGTAAAAATCACATTAGCTTTTCAAAATTAACAAAATTGAAAAGAAAGTATAATGCTCAATAATGTACCTGCCAGCATGTGGAGGACACAATTAGAAGGAGCCTTTCCGTGTAAGTACAAAACCGTACTGCTTGACAATTTATACTGTCCAGAGATTTTGATTCCTTTTCACACACACTTTGTCTCTCCTTTACAGCACAGAGGAAAAAAGCCGTAAGATTTATTCTAGATATTAGAGCTTTTACTTTTAGCATAGAAATGAACCACTGAAAATAATTTTGTTAACATACACTTTCAAAATGCAAAGCAACATACAATTCTTAATTAAAGGTGACATAGGAAGACAGCAGGATTCACAACTACCATGTAAGCAGAAGACATTCAAGCATGGCTCAGACCTTGATTGCACTAAAGAAGAAGTGATAATGAATATGAAGAAGGTCTAAAGGCAGGCCATAGATAGCATCTGCTCTAATTAATATCTGCTAAGTATTCTTCAGTCAGAAAAATAGCTACAACAACCTATAAACTGACAGTATCAGATTCAGAATGGCTGATGAATATTCTGCTTTCCCACTCATCCTTGTTGCAACCAGGACAGCAACACCTCTAAAAAGTAGTGGAAAGTAATTGATTTTCTTAGCTTTGTTTTGCTGAACGTACAGATGGTTTTAAAAAAATACATGTATTTTCATCCCTTTTATGTGAATATTGGCCTTATCAAGGCCATCATACTCAAAATTATTTTTATTAACTATTCATTAAATCACTGAAAACTTATGTTTTCTGTTTTGAGAGATACCACCAGTATCAAAACTTCTCAAAGGGGTATGCTGGTCATGGAATCATGGCTATCAAACTGCAAACCATTCTCTCACTACACCTTGCAGCTCCAATTAAATCCAACAATATTTATTAAAATACTGCTCTTTAACATATGAAGTAGCTGGACTATTACTAACTCTGCACTCCTGCCTTCACAAAAGGAGGCCCCAGGCAGTAAGAGGATGGCACCATACCATATATGCTTCTCTGATGTCTGTAATCAGTTGTTACAGTCCCCTGAATTTCTACAGCATGACAGTATTTCTTGCCTTAGGAACATTGGAAAGACCCCCTCCAAAACATTGCGGATAAACCAAAAACACATCACAAAACCACCGGTATGGTATCAAACTCGACAGGCTCTCTTGAGGGGCCTGATTCTACCCATTAACAAGTAGTGCTGCAGCATGCTCTGCAGTTTGTCAAGTAAAGCAGTTATGTATCATGGATGTTCAGGGAAGACTGTTGACATTTTGCCATTTCTGTTGATGATTCATAGTACTTAGCTGTAATACTTAACTCCCTTTGTGAATCTATCTCTCAGAGTTTAATTCAAACACAAAACATTGTATTCCAATTCTAATACTTGTGCATGCCAAGAGACAGCTGCTGAGAATATTAACACAGAAAAGTTGCATGGAACAAGCAAGTTTGAAGATGGAGAAATAAGGTACTTGACGCAGCACGAGTCTTTTCCAAGCGAAGACAGCATTGTGGGAGACAGAGGAAAACAGTCTAAAGGACCATTTTGAAGAAAGTAACAAGGTTGAAGAGGGAGTACAAAGGCTAATTTTGGAGACCTTTGAGTTTAAAGGAAGGAGTGAAGGGTTCAAAGAAAGGAGTGACATTATCAGGACAAAAGGAAAGCATTACTACTTAAGCATCATGGAACATGGGAAAACATGAAGCCTGTGCAAAAGACATTGCAGTTGTCAAAGCAAGAGCTGTCCAATGGCCCAACTAATTTTAAATAGAGATATGAAGGTGTGTTTTCAGGATTTTGTGACAAAACTAATCAATTCTGTCTAATACATATCCAGAAGATTCTAATTTTTCTATTCTGCTTCAATGTATCCTTTATTTGAGATTATTACTACATTCATGTTATTGTTCAAGTTGCTGTTTCACACCTCATACAAACTGACCTGTATGCTATTCAAAGATGAAGATAGGTCCCACACTTTAAGAACTCCAGTTACAGACACTGCAACCAATGAGTCTTCTGTGAAAAGTTAACAGTGAGACAGTCAACTTGAAATCAAGTTCAAACAGTGCCTAACACCATAAGAGAACCTTGGCATAGATACTGGTGTTCTATACAGCACTAAACAAGGATTTTGCAGGACACTGTTTAGCAAAATATTAATTTTTACACGAAAATAGCTAATTGGTATACAGAAATACAAAACATGTAAGCAAACAGTGAATAATTATTTTGTTCAATCAGATATGTTTCAATAGAAGGCATGGAATAGTGGTTTTTTGCCCTTAATTTCCCTGATATTACAAAATGAATTTGTACTTATATCCAAGAAATGAGCTGCTTACAACCAGTGTAGAGGCTGCTTGTTTTTCTCTTTAAGAAACATATTAAATGAAACATGACCAACATTAGGAATATTAAAAACACCTTCTTAGGTGCTGTCATGAAATGTTAACATCTTGTACATAACAGCTCTGTAAAACATGATTAGATATTAAATCTAGTAGGGTTGTACTATCTATACAGAAATATTTTATTATAATTTAATTAGCCAACATAAATATATCTACAATGTATACCTTGAATTCTTGCAGAGTGTACAATACACATACAATTTATCCAATCAGAAGACTGAGATGATGATAAAGTGTGAAGAACACCCAAAGTCTTAGCATCAATAATAAGAACATCTTGATATTCTCCACAACAGAGAAGCCAGCCTTCACCTGTCATTCGGAACGAGCAATGGTAATACTGTACAAGTGGAAAGAAGAGAGTTAGCATACAGAGCTACACAAACGTGCATGCATTTTTTCCACATTCAGCATGTCATACATAGAATTGTAATCAACACTTGTAGCATTACGAAAAATGTACTGCGTATGTGAAATGATACACAATTTTGCTAGTGACACAAGTGTTTCACATACATTTATAACAATTTAATATAGACATAGAGCTTAGTAAGAGGTGCTTTGTACTGAAAGCAGTACCTGCCCTGCCTAAATCTTAGGATTCTTGGAAGCAATCCAGGTGTTAATTTTCATTATAAATTACTAAACAGATAGACCCACAAAATTCTGCCTCATTTACTACTAGTTCTCTGCACATTCAGTTTTGCTTAGTTAGCAATTCTTGGTCTATCAGTTAACTAATTGAAGTCTAAAGACAAAAGAAGCTGAGTAACTGAGAATAGAATAAGTATTACCACAAATATTATGAATGACCAGAGGCAGAAGTGCTTAGCAGTAGGAACCATTTCTAATTACTGTTACTCTAAAATTAGGCTTGAACTGGAAAATTTGTATAGTTAGTCAGTTCTCCAAGAAAATCCCACACTGATTAAGATCCACAAATGGTTAAGAGTTGACCCTGGTGTTAAACTTAATTTCAAATGGCAAATACTCAGTTTGCACTGCTTGACATCTGCCATTTATAGGTGAATCACCTACGCCAAACAAAAGGAACCTGCTAGATAGGTTAGTAGTTTAAATAAAACCTACTAAAATATTAACTAAAAAATAAAGCAACAATTTTAAATGGTGATGCTATCAAAATCAGTATGCACTAAAGCTCCCCCAGACAGTAACATTCTGTAGGAAATTAGACTCTCACATACTATTATGCTACAAGCAATCATTCCCCAGGGAACAACAAAAACCTACAACAAAACAAAAACCCACCACAATAAAAGAACCTAAACCCCCCAAAAAACCCTCACAACCCCCCCCCATTTTTTATATATATATATATATATGATATGAAGGTTGTATTTTAAGAGTAGTTTCCCCTCCTAGCGACATCTATTCTTTTTCCTAAGAAAGTTTTCCTATTATATGTTCCTATTTTCCTTTAGCCATCTTGCCCAAGTTACAGAACAAAAATCATTATCTAGCCAAAATCAGACTTCGCTCACTTCTCCTGAGAAGTTACAATTTTCTGAAAGTATTTGCTTCTCCTGCTTGAAGGATAAGAATGAAGATTCTGCCTCCAATCTCCACAAAAATCTCCACAATGAAGATCTGTCTACTTCTCTGCAGAAGTGCTCCATAACTGTTAGAATCTAATTAACCATAAAACAGACCATACCACACCTCTACTACATCATAATTGAGGCATTGTATTGTGTGTATACGCATCTGTAAAAAGAATATATATGCTTTAAACATATACACAAAAATTATAGAATAATTTCTTAACAATCTATCCTTTTTTATATATACACGCATACATGTAAAAGCATATATTATTAAGAAGTTATTCTTCTATAATTTTTATTTAGTAATTTACCAAACTTTTCCTCTTCCCTTTATCATTAACAACTGTGTTTGAATTCATCATGTCCACCAAAACAGTGTCATGAAAACCAGCATTTCTTCTGGAAGCTTTAAAACATTTGGATTCTGAATTTGGCCATAGTTTGAGTCACTTAAGGTCTCAGACTTCCATTTGGAGACTTAGTTCCACCCTAGACTTCCTCACTGAAGAAAAACAGCATTTTAATTAACCTAGGAGTCCTGCGCTCTTCTTCTACTGCTATATCCAGAAATAAGCCATTTCTCAAATCCATATGTGCTGGGCTCCTCAATCATATAGACACATGTATTTCAAACACACCCTCACACTCCAACATCCAGATACTTAGTGTACCTGGATAGAGTTCAAAGCAGACACGTGAAATTATTTGAAGTAATATTTAAAGCAATTTGGCCTCTGAAAATAAGTGATCTGTCCCAACTTCTGTGACGAATGGAAGTGTGTTTTTGGAAGTGGGGCAGAGCACTCTTTCCAAGGTCAGCAGTTAGGCATCAAAACCTTTCAAACTTTTAAAAATAAGATCTTCATCAGACTGTCTCACAATGTTTGGCTAGAATGCTTGTATTTCTAAAATATGTCATTAAAAAGCCAACATTAAACTTGAAGCTTCCATGCAATTTTAACAAAGGACAAGAGCAAAGATGAAGACAGTTTCACTTTGCTCCCTGGTGCCCAAACTCTACAATAAGTTAATTGATACTGTATTCCAGATATTTGCAGCTTAAAAAGAATCCGTTTGATTTATTTAAGGAGTTCAGAGGAACATAAAAGTCTCAGTTCTTTTCTTAGAAGGAAGTCAAAAAGGAAAAATAATAGATATAAAACTACTTATATTGCAACAGGTTTTCTTCTCTTATTAAGTATGAGGTACACATTTAAAATTTTATGTTTCTGAAAAATATCATGTTAATAAAGCAAAACTCTTCTTGTAACGAGCAGAGATATTCCATGAAAAGTTGCTATACTTACATAGATTGCTGTATGCCTATAAGGAAGCTTTGCATTCTCAATGCACTGTCCACTAGTGACATTCCAAACACACATCTCCCTGCCAAAGATAACTTCATATTATTGTCTGTCATTTCCACTCAATAGGCTGGAATAATTTTGTGCCACAAAGTTTTTCTTTAGTGCTGTACTTAAGTGCAGTCTGGTCGTTTATGTGGCTTTTTGTTACAGATTACTGGGTAAGAAAATGTTGTGGTCATTAGCAGGGGATGACATACAGTATCTGTTTCTTTTTGTTTTGGTAATTACACCCTGCTGCCTTGCAGCAAACCTGACTTTAAGGCTAACTCTGGCCTACAACAAATTGTAGGTATACTGCCATTACAGCTCGTCAACGTGTCACTGTAACTATCTGTCGTTGGAACTGCATCCTCCTGAAAATGATTCATTTTACTGAACTTAAACCACACGTTTTGAAAAACACAGTGCATCCGCTGCTGCATCAGACCAGTTCTTGAGAGGAACCACTTCTATTAAGAAGAAACAGTGCCACCATGAGGCTATTCCCGAAATCTGTTATTGATACAGCACTCGCCTCTTGACAACCTAAATGTCTGTGCCACATTCTAGATACACTTAATTACAACTAATGTTAGAGAAAGACAGGTTAGCCAGTCTTCCTCATCTAGACCTTATTCAACATGCTATGGGACTAGAGTACAGCAGAAACACAATCAAATTAAATGTTGTAAATGAGGTTGTATGAGGTATGTAGTCATAGCTCAGCAACTGCATGTTAAACTTTGATGCTATTAAATTTTATTTAAACAGCAAGCATTATTTCCACAGTTGAAACAATTTTATGATTTCTGAAATTACATTCCAAGACATTTTCTGTATAAGGACTTAAAGAACACATTAGAAAAAAAAATTATTATATCAGAAATACTACTTAGTTATTTACATTTTAATCTACACACTTTCACATTTTATGATAACCTAAAAATATTACTTAATTTATATTTTTCAGCTGAGCAAGAGCAGAAAAGTCTATACAGCTGTAGTGTAGCATCAGAGTTGGTAGATCAAAAGTCATAACTTAAACAGAATGCTTTTGTTGTTAGTCAAACGTTCCAAGGCAGTGAATTTATCCTTGTTTATATCAGAATGACAATTACAGTAACATAGCTAAAGCAGTAAAGTTGACACATACATGCAAACATGTATAAACAAGACCAGAGTATGACTTCAGCTTCTGCATGTTGCACTTAATTTACTGTGTGTACTAATAAAGAGTGAATGATACCACGTGTTGATAAACCTGTCCTACAGCATATGCTATATGCATGCACAGGACATCAGTGACAACTTCTGAATCATTATGGATTAATTTATAGGTTTCCATATAAAAAGTATAAAAACACTGTTCAATACTCATCCTTCTGGGATAAGTCAGTTATACAAACACTTAAGAAATTCTGAAGTGGGATGGGGGGAGAGTATCATCGTCCATACAATTTCCTCCACCCTCAATACAAGCTTGAAGATGGCAGAAGTGAATGATTCACAAGCCAGAAAATGCAGTTCAGCAAACCCTGCATCTCCTGAAGATGAGGCTTCCTATTTGTAATTATCCCAACTTCATGTTGCAGCCTTCCAGGGATCAGTGATGGATGCTTTACCCTTATGTAACACAGATAAGAAGTCAGCGGCAATTTGGTAAAAGTGAACATTTAAAGGGGCCCGAAGACTATTCAGTCCTACCTATACACATTCCAAGCAAGCCTGATGATCCCTTCAGAGGCAGAACCTTTAGGATGTGAACATCTCTGTATGGTGTATCTATAGCAAAAACTTCATTTATTTCTTAATGCTTTTCACCCCAGCTTTTTAGAAATACAGTATCTTTTCTCCCAGTATGGTCTGGAAACAGTACTGCACTAACAGAACTTCAGAATGAAGATGAAAAACAGTTTCACCTCTGAACCCTTGAGTAGAATTGTAGGAGGCCAATACAAAACTAGTTCTGTAGACTTCTCACCCTCCTTTCTGCCCATAACAACCAAAACTGTTTATCACTATCTGTCCAGTGGGGCAGTCTAACCTTTGAAGATTAAGACGCCTGAACCAGTTTTTAAAGTTATCCCTTTCTTCTATACTCATGATTGAGTAAGAGAATCAGATAGAGATCCTAGCAGCTGGAAAGGATAAACAAGCTCCTCAGTGAGAAAGTAGTAGCCTTAAGGTGCTGGAAGGTGTAGCGTGACAAAGGGCAATTGATAGGAAATCTTCATAGGAAGAGGTTTGAACAGAGCTGTCCTGTTATCTGGAAAAGATGAACCCGAAATGAGAGGAGAACCATTAAGCAGCAAGACAAAATTGTTTAAGGAAAGGCCTTAAGGAAGTAAGAAGCTAGCCCTAACTACTTTCAACAGCTGAAATCCTGAACAGATCCCAGCTGAAAAGATTATCAAATATTCAGAGAGGAAAAAAAAAAATCTTGAATGCTAACCTAGCAGAACTTCAGAAATTAGTTTGACTCAAGTTATGGGTCAAGTCACAACACATACTAGAAAAGCTGCAAGATGAAGAGCCTCTAGAAGGATGTAGTCCAAAATAACAAGTGAGATTTAAACAAAGACAAGGAACATGTATGCCTTTTATTCAAGGGCATTCTTTTCTGTGCTTCCATACCTACTACTCACTAAGCAAGCGTAACCTGGATCAGAGTACATTAGCCTCTGATTCATTTCTCAAGACTGAGCTCAGGAAGGAACAGAAAAAAAGCACCATGATATTAAAATGCTTCTGAACCTCCTGATTTTCTCCAATAGCCCATTATTCTCCCTTTGAATGGGGCCTAGCTGACCCTCTGAACAAGTCATTCTCCTGACTACTGACTGGATATCTGAATCTGTCAAACCCTTCTGTTGTCCAAGAGATGAGGTCTTAGTTAGACTATTGTATATAAGCAATACAGTCATTATGCTAAGTAGCTGTTATCCTTTTCATATCATGAAGAAGTGGATTAAAAACCTTCTGCCAAATGCAGAATCTGACCTACACCTGCCATACATTTCATAATTTAAGAAATGAATAATTGAATATTCAGTTACCTACCCATTTTCAGTAGCACTTACTACGTATGGCTGTTTCTCAAACTCTCTTGCTTTTGCCAAACAAGTTACGGAAGCAGTATGGCCAAAGAGAATTTCTTTAGATGAAATCTAGGAGAATAATACAATGGTTTAACTTAAACATAATATTTTCTGTATAAACTAAGGAAATCTAAAAGCTAGAGAATACTACTTGTAGATGTTATTACTATTGAGTAACTGTCAGTCTGCTCTATATTCTTATGTTCTTCAGTCACATTTCTGGAATGTACAAAGATGCAGATGGATTATGCTATTTGCATAAAGTACAGTCTTTGTGTTCACTGTAGTCTAAAACTTGCACCTTCTGAAGAATTTATGGAGCATCAAATGTTATAAAACAGGCAATGTGCAGCACATCTCTGGCCTTCACCCTACAGCATGCAGCAAAAGCAGCAGAGTGAACTGATGTAGCAAAGCTCTTAAGCATGTGTCTCATACAACATGTTTAAGTAATCCCTTCGATTAGCTTCACTGCATGCAAAGATCTTAATGGGAAAAGGTAGCCCCATAAAAGTGCTGGAAAAATTTAGCCCCACAGAAGTGCAAACTGAAGTTTCAAGCTATATTTGAGCACAAATGGGGCAGCCAAATCCAAAAAGAACAGAACCATAGTTCTAAGAACACAGAATAAAGAAATTGGAACTGCTTTGACTATGTTCCATTCTCAGGACAATAAATATGAAATAGTCAAAGCAATAGCAATAATATGCCAGGAGGTTTGTAGCTTAATTATACCAAAAATATATATTTCATCTTACTACTTCCATCTTTCTACAAATTTTTCCATTGTTAACCTGGTAGAGAGCTCTGGTTTTATAGATATATTTTCCTCAAATGACAGGCCATGCTCAGCAATTGATTTAAAAAAAGAAAAAAAAAAAAAGACTTTACAAGATAGGAATAATGATAATTGTGTATGTTTACTGGCTGTCATTACTCACAGCACACAATCTCAAATTATAATCCACAGGTCATGATAATCTATGGAAAAAAAAATTTCCGAAGTCTGCAAATAACTGGATGCTCATATAGGTATTTCAACACTTCTTTTTTCCATGAGTTTCCTATAACAAATATCACACTATTTTTAAAACTTAATCTAAGTAATTGCAAGTCTGGATAATCCCACTGTTAATAACAAAAGACAAAACTCCCATTTGTCTATTTGGCAGACAGTAGCACAGTGGACACTAACCTTTAATTCTGATGAAAGATCCCAGAGACATATTTGTCCTTCTTGACTTCCCGTAACTATGGTCTGCTGGTCATCTGTAATCATAACAGCAGTGATGCTATGAGAGGGCGCTATTTTCCCCCACACTGCCACAGCCTGTAATGATACCTTCATAGTCAGCACCTGAAAACAGAAACAAGTCATGATGATTCCAAGTAACATGAAATGTAAGAAAAAACAACTTAAAGGCAATTTAATCAACATCTGAAAAGGTGAGCCACAAAATACTGCTGCAAAGAAGTTGAGGCATTGAAACATTTTCTAGGTGTTGCCAACATCACACTAATACTTTCATTAAGACAGCTACCCACTAATAGCTTACATATACAGCAGCACACTGATATGCCACTATTTTAAATCTAGGCAGTATCAAACAGGACTAGTTAGCAGGGACCAGTACGATCACAATACTGAAATATCAGCAACAGGAGTCGTGTGCTGCCCCACACAACCTGGCTTAGCTCTGATGGGCTCATATTACTGTCTTCTTCCTAATTTTGGTTGGTGGAGTATACCATGCCTCCTCTATTCCCTCTCACCAGCAGTGCTGCTCATTCTCAGCAGCTAAGTGCTAGAGCATGGAGATTGCATGGGAGTGGGGTGTCAATAAAGGGTCTGTGATTCCCAGGAGGATAAGGCAAGAGAAAGGGATAATATGTCTGGAAGGCCAGAACAGATGGTGGTTCAGGGATGAAGAGAACAATGAAGCCCATGACAGCAAAGCACCATACCCTCAACCATCCAGTGACATCTCCTAGAGCTAAGATCCAAAACAAAGGTGGAGGCAGAGCTGCAAGCTGGGAAACAAGGAGAATGAACAGACTCTTTCTGCTACTCAACTCATGAGTCCCTTGTCCAAAAAAATTATCATATAGCAGATTTAAATCAATTTTTTTCAGTAGTGACTAAACTGAATTGTCCAAAATGACTACTAATTCAGTGTCTGTTCAAACACCAGTACTTACGTAAAATCCTCCTTATTAAAAAAGTTCTACTTTGTTTGTTTTTAAATTTGATGCCTGTTACTTTTAAAGCCTCCTCTGCTTGCTAGCTGAATTCTGTACTTGCTTTGCTTCAGACAAAAGTTTTGAGAACACTGCTTTCTCAGTCACTTCACAAGCCTTCTGTCACATTGTTTGCTGTTCGAATTCCCATGTTCGTAAGCATGTCATGTATTTCTAGAGTGTTCCCAATGATACCTTCAAAATGAAAAAAAAACAGTAAGTATCTGACTATAAATAATTTGGCACTTAACTAGTCAATTCGCCTAAAAAAAAAATTCATATATGTCCTGTTGTTAAGACTCCAGGGGACCTACTAACACACCCAACAAGTATGTCTCCTTTGGGTCAACTTATGTGAAACAGTTAATTGCTAAAAAACAAACACAGATGAGCAACATCTTTAGCATCAGCGTCTTTACATGAAAGAGCCCTACACTAAGCTGCCAGTGTCTACTGCAGGTAGACTGTCTACCGATGGTCTTCTCCTTCATTTTTCCATAAAGCCTGTACAGATGCTTCTGAAGCATCTCTGTTTACCTCCCTTCCCTTTCAGCTTTCTGGAGAAAGTGCCAGAAGATTGTTGTCACCTACTTCTAACCGTTATCAGGGATGGGGAAGGTATATGAAGTTGACTTGTGCCTGTGAAGTGACTCCTCTGAAAACTGAAATTCTCTTCAACTTTACCGAGGGCAGTTTTGACAGCCACCAGCGTGCAGGTGATGGACAGACAGCTGACATATTGAGTAATGTCAAAAATGTTATACATCCACATGTTATTCCCAAGCATGAGTGGACAAGAAGAAACAGATTTTAAGCTCTTCAGATGTACCATTGTCTAGGGTCACTTATATAAACAAATATTTTAATTATTCTTTTCAAAATACTGTATATCACCTACTTTCTATCCAAACAGCAATAATACCACTGAAGAGATACTTCAGGGCAGCCACTTTGCAGCCACTAAGCAAAATTCACCATTCAGAGAAGGTGTACTCCTATTTGTCCGGGAGAAAGGGGACACAACAGAGCCCTTAGCAAAGATATTTAAAATTAAACAGATGCCAGTAACAAGGTGCTAGAACAGTGCAGTTGGGAGAGATCAGCCAGAAGACATGACATTAAAGCTGAAATCTTGGGAGAAGAGACAGGAACTGGGTAGAACAAAATGCATGGCAGCAGATGATAACAGCCAGCCAAAGGAAGAAATACAGGAAAGAAGCAAAGTGACATGAAGAGCAGTTCCTATGATAATTCAGAAAAGACCACAGAAGCAGCCTTTTAAGCTATGTTAAGAAACTGTAATACAAAGCATCACTAAATCCAGCACGGTAGCAGCTGAAAGCAGGGGCACAGACAAGAGGTATCTTTGTTACTACCAATAAAAGCCTTAAGTGACACAGAACTAGAGGAATGGTCTTGCTTCCTGACAAGAACATGAGATGAAGAGCTCAGCTACTGAGAAAGAGGGCTGAAAACATTGGTATGGCAGACTATAAGGTCCTGCCATGCAACCTCAGCCAGAACATCAAAGGCAGAGGAAGACGAATCAAAGTGAAAATTAATTGAGGTCAAGAGTTTGTTAGGCTAAATCACATTTAGTATCATTTCAAAGCTCTTTGTGGGCATATCACAAAATACTGAGAGATACTATTGATCACAGCTTCAGAATTTGAGATTTAAAAAATAAGTTTTAGAAAAGTCTAGTCATATGAAATCATATACTTACTGGTGAACACTGAAGTCCTTTTCCCTTCCAGTTTATGCCCTGAAATGAAGGTTGTTCTAACTAAACTCTAATGATATGTTTTTATATATCAGCTAAGCAAAGAAAATTCACCATTTTCCCAGGGCTTATAAAATGGTGGCTGCCAAGTTAACAGTTTGATAAGCCAAATCCTGAGTCTTTAAAATGCATTTTCTTGCATATTATGTCATCATTCACACTTGTGCCATGGGAGCGTTCAATTAGTATAAAACACCATAAGGCAGCAGAATTCAGGTTTGTACTGCATTGAATATGAAGTCATAAATTACATTTTCTTGTAAAAGAAGCATAGAATCAAGATCAATATTCTTAGCAGAAGACCTACTGCTGAGCAAGTGATGAGTAACAGAGAACTCAAAGAGGATCAACAGAAGTTAAAAACTAAACAAATTGCTAGAATTTGCTAATATATAGATGAGCTATTTGCACGCATTTGTTTTAGATCTTCATGAGTGTCATGAATTAATAAACAGCTACTACTATAGACAAAACAGTGGTTATATAAGAGAATTAATTTAGAATGAAGTGTTACAAGAACATTTTGTAGTTTTTCCTTTATATTACAACTAAAGCATAAGAGAAATATAAAACAGAAGGTATATGAATGTCCATGTTAATATAACAGTCCTTGAGTTTTTTTTCTCTTGCTGCTTCATTAATTTCTCGTTTGCATTAAGATACTTTGATGCACAAGACCAGTATTTTGTGTGAAAGCTTTGCTTCTAAGAATACCATGACTTCCCTAGAAATACTGCATACTCATGTGCACATATGCACATATCCACGTTTTGTCTGACAATATTTAGCTTTATTGAAGTTTAGTGATGCTGATGGCACCTAGAGCAAACTTTTTAAAATAAAATCAAGATATTTATCAGACTGTTCCTTTAAAAAAATGTAAAAACTGTTTCCACAAAGTCAAATATTGCCCAAGGCATCACTGAGCTGCATGTAGCTTATCAGCACGTGCCAAATTCCTCCAGCTCTGCCCACTCAAGCATATCTGATTTGCAGTACTAACCCATAACTCAACTGTAAATCAGGTTCCTCAGTCCTACTCCCCATTTCTCCCTGCTTATAACCTAATAAACTTCTTTGTCCTGCCTTTATGATCACATTGTCAAAGAGAACTCCCTCATGACGGTAAAAAAAAAAAAAAAAAAAAAAATCCTGTTCTTCGTTAAAACCATACCAGTTTATCCCACCACTAACTTGTCGCATCTCTACCATCCTGTGTCTGTTTCTATGAACACTTTTCACGCTGAAACTGCACCACAGACCTCTGTTAACTTGGAAAATTATCCCAGTTTGCACAGCTTCAAGGGCTTTGGCTGTACTACTTTAGCAACTTTGGACCATTTGTACGGTATTAAAGTTTCATTTGAAAAAGCTTAGTATGCCACCTTTTATTCTACAGAAGCCATGAGGTATTTAAAGGTCAAAAGCTTTAAGGGGCCAGGGAGCAGGAGGTCTGACCTTGAATGCCTTTCTAAGCACATACTAATGCAAGGGCTTTTCCTCATCACTCAGCTTTTTTGACTGAGACTGGTTATGAACTGAGTAGAATGAAAAAGGTCAGATTATACCATAAGGAAATAGCGTGATCCTAACTCAACATATGCTTTCCCCACAGAGCCCTAATTCCAATATAGTAAGCATATCTTGACTCTGCCTCCTCTACTGACCTTAAAAAAAAAAAAATTTGTTAACTTCTCTATTAGGCTCATCTC
The DNA here is from genome assembly GCF_030463565.1 of Pelecanus crispus. Taxonomy (NCBI): domain Eukaryota; kingdom Metazoa; phylum Chordata; class Aves; order Pelecaniformes; family Pelecanidae; genus Pelecanus; species Pelecanus crispus. The sequence goes on from NC_134649.1 coordinate 15,140,294, forward strand.
AGACCTTCCAATCACTGCCACATAATTACTGCTTAACCTCAGGCGCACATCCCTGTGCTGCATTTTCTCAAGATAAAAACTATAATCCTAAGGCAGGTAGTTTGGTAACATATACATTACAATGGAAGAGTTGCTTAGGGCTTGGAAGCGTGCATGCTCATGCACTCACAGCGATTTGAAGTGAAAAATCTGGGTTCTGTTTTGTGCCCACTGAAGTCTGCAGCTCACATTCCCTATTGGTTCTTGCGTTTACATGCAGAGCTTGCTCAAAAGCATAAAGGAAGCTTTCCAGCATGAAACATCCTGAACAATATTAAACTATTAACTACAGTTATAAGAATCACACTTCTTGATAAAGAAAATACATACCCTGATTTTTAAATTAATTCAGAATACATCAGTTCTCACATACATCAAGGTCCTTAAAACTAGGAACTGAACTTCCCAGAGACCTAATCTCAAACAGTTCACATAATAAAACAGCGGTTGTGACAGAAACGTCCTCCTCATAGCTACAGCCCATAACAAGAGCTACCAAATAGGATTTTATAGCTCATTTACAGAAGGAGAAAAGGCTTTGTGTGACAAAGGATCACTATACAGGTAATAGTCAATCTGCCAAAAAGCCTTTTCTGAATTTATATTCATACTTATTTCATGTTTCCTATACATCCTAAACTATCAATACAAGATCAGTTGCTTCAAAGTCCAGTTAAATGTGTGGCAATCAGTGCAGGCACAAAAAAAATGCAGAAATTGCCTTACAGTCCTGAAAATATTAAGAGATTGGTAGCGTTTAACTGTTTGTATTGGATTAAAAATACAAATATTTGGGGGGAAAAACCAAAACAGGATAGATGGGGCAAAATTATTAAAAACAATTATTGATAATTTGACAAAAATTGACAAAAAAAAAGCAGCATGTGTCTTCTCAGTCTAGCAGAATTCTATTTGCCCAGGCTTCAATATTCTTGATCATCAAGGGAAACAATATAAATTCCCCCAACACTCCTTTAGATTCATCATTGCAGTAAACTGTTAGGAAGTAAGTTTTAGGCAGAGCCTGGCAGGTTTTCATGATAAATTCCTAAGGTTTGTGTGCTCCTAGCCTATCTCATTCTCCTATTCCTGTCTATACTTTGCCTTTATCAGACATATTCTCTCTTACTGTCTATATAATATTTTTGTACTGTTAATAAAAAGCTAATTATTTTCCTTAAAAATAGGTTTGACTTGCAGTCTACTGATCCATTCTATATTGCTTTCACAACTTTCTCAATTTACTTTATGATGTAAATCTTGCACTCTCTTTAAGAATGTTGTATATTATCTCTAGTAATCAGCAAAGATAGAACCTTTCCCAGACTAAAAAATTGTATTCACCCGCTGTCCACAATATATAGCAAGTCCATCTAAGAGGCATTAAATAATAAAATATACTGCACTTACAAAATACTCAATAGACATATCTAAAGTACAAAATCTAAAGACACAGAAGTCACATAGTGCTGTCTTTGTGGCATGTCTGCAGGCTTACACTGATGCTCGTGACGCTGCTCACAGATTTGCTATTTATATAAGTTGCTATTCAGAAGCCTATTGTGTCCATGAATCTGAAAATACAGGTCAACAATACTTCGCAATTTGTGAAGCAAATTGTGAAGCAGTGGGGCGCACATGCATTTGTGTAAGTGTGAGCAATGGAATAAATTAGAAAAGAGAAATACAATGCTGAGAAAGATGCTTAACAGAGAAATGGAGATAGAATGGAAATACAGAGCCTACAGGGGAAGGCAGGGTGTGTAATGCAGGAAAAGGAAAAAAAGATATGTGAGGCTAGGTAAGTGAGAAGAGGATGACGACCAAAGAAATTACACTAAACACAGCAAGACAAGACAAAGGTAATAAAAAAGACATTTGGAGTAATTATTAGGAAAAAGTAAAACAATAAAAGATTTATCAAGACTTTTTAAAAAACGTAATTAAAAACTAGTCCATATTTAGCACATCATACAATGAAACTAATAACTGGCTCCTTTAAAGATGCAGAGTCTGCTCTCTGTGGGTACAGCAGCAAAAATATTTCTGTTTAGTTAATACATCTAAGCAGATAGCGGGCAACAAATACAATAAGCCAGTAAACAACATTTCTATCCTATGTTTCACTTCCTCGTGTTTTAATATATTCTGACAGAACCCTCAGTATTCCACACCTTTTCCTTTACTTTGCTTTTTGCGGCTCCATCCTGGAGACCCTGCCTGCCACCGCACTTCCAGTTTAAGATTTAATGGGACTTCCCTGGAGACCTGTCAGGCTATACCCTAATCGGCCGGAGGAGTCACTGTTGAGTGACAGCCAGATCTCCCCTGGGGCACGAACATACTGCTTTTGCAGTCCGAGGGAGCAAGAGTCTGGGACCAGGAATCAATACAACCCATTTTAACTAGCAAGAACCACCTAGTAATACCTTGTTTGTATTTCTTGAACGAGTGACACAAGAAACACTTATTTCATTCCACACAATAATTCACCACAATCAGAAGGAGCACAGTAAGGGCAAGACCATCTCCCAGCTGCTGATTACATCAAAGGTTTGCAGCACAAATTCAATTTTATGATGTTAATCTCAGCCTGCCACTCAGAAATTTTCTCTGAGGGATATGATTTTTCTCTGGATTTCATTTTAAGAATGATTTTCTTCTTCTACAATCAATAAAGGTATGTTTTCATCAAAAGACTCTATCTTGGCAGAATTCAATTGGCCATCTCAAAACCTTTTGGTGACACAATATTAATTAAAATAGTTTATGTTGCACCTAAGCTGGAAAATGGGGCAGTGAAAACATCAACAACACAGAACACTTGTGCTTTACACAGTGTCATAAGATACAGTAGAATAATCTTCACCTCCTCGAAGTTACTGTTTTACCCCATACACTGTTACATTATTTTAAGCTTGCTAGAAAAGTGTCATGAGATGCTCTTTTGCTAAGTCAAAAAATGAAAAATGCCTGCAAAAATATAAATTCCCACTTTCTTTCACTGTCATTACATGCTCCAACAACAATAATCAATGATATAATAGCTGTTTAAACATGTTAGACAACAATTAATGCATGTGAGCTAGCTAACTTGATTTTAAATCACATATGTCATGGATCCTGTATATATACAAAGTTTTTTTGAAAAAGAAATATATTATACAAGTGTGTTTGGAGCCATAAAAGATGTCTTTGAAGAAAAAACAACCACATTTTTTTTTACTGTCAAAATATAGCATCTGAATGTCCTATCAACTACAAGAATAGTTATCCTTAGGAAATGAAATGTTGCTTAAGCACTATACAGAACTACATATATGTGAATTATTTGCCACTTCCAAATTCTTAAGCATACAAATAGTATCACTTAAGTCATCTTCAGTGGAGTTACTCATGTTCAAATGGCTAAATGCTTTGCTGAAGCAGAGCTTTAATCGGGTCTTAGGACATTCACACATGAATTCTTACAGGAAACATGACAGCAACGGGTCATCAGTTTCTGCAGAATGTAGCTTTGATTTCTACAAAATTGCATCCTACTGACTTAAAGACTGGTTTAAACCTTAGTTTTATATATATAAAGTTATGCCTACCTTTATTGAAAGTAACAATTTTCCATGTGAGAAAGTGATGCTTTTCCTTATGCTATTAAAGAGAGAGGTCCTTACATTTTCTTAATTATAAATTGTCTTATGAGCAGAGAGACATTTATGCCCTTTAAAGAGTCAGTGATCCCAACACAATCCCCCATGAATCAAAGCGCCTACTAAGGTGGTGTCAACTCCAAGTTTATGGCCTACATAAAGTTTATTACTCTCTACACTTTCCAAGTTAAGTCTGTGTCAAGACTTCCCATAGATACAAGCAAAAGTCACATGTAACCTACAAGAGCTTTGATCGACTTCTGTTTTTATGAAATACACAGATTCTGTAATGAACTAGCCATAATTAAGCCTACAGAACTCATTCTTATTTACACTGCTTTAACACAAAAGAGACAAAATCTGATAAGATCAAAACACATGAAACCTAACAAAAACAACTTACAAAAATCTCCGAGAGGCAGTGAATATGCATCAGATCTTTAGGTCCTTCATTTTGTCTTCCTTAAGTGACCTTGAACTCATCTCAGATAAAAAAACCCACTGATCAGAGAGGTGATGTTTTTGGTTCAGCTACACTGTACTCTGGAATGTTTAAATAACAAACAAAATTGGAACCAGATACTGGAAATAAAGCAACTAAAACATATCATCAGACTTTAGTTTTTGGATAGTGATGTAATAATCATTAATCAGTGGTGTAATCAATTGCATCATAATGAGAATTTCCAAACTCTGACAACAAGAACTCCTTATTTTTCTGTTTTGTTCTTTGAATACTCTTCATTACCAAGCAGGCCTCTATGCAATGTTCTTCACTATGGGGCATGCAGCTGTTTAGTGTAAACAACTTAGAAGGATTTATTAAATACACACAGTCAAGTCTGCTTAAGTAAAAAGACACCGTTTATTATGAAGCAGAATCAAAGTCCAAAACTGATTCAACACATTGCAACGCATGGACTGCGGTTTTCGTTACAGTAAACTTCTAATTTTAACACTGAAAAATTTTGAGAAAAACCTGCTTTTGCCATGTAATCAATCCTACCAGCACAAACCTTTTGAGCAGAACTAGCTCACCACAACAGCCATTTTTGCAACGAGTATTCCCAAAAGATCATAGTTCTGTACCAGTGGCATTACTGATATGCTAAAATTTCATGATATTTTAAGAAAACACTACTGCTGTTCCTAGTAGTGCCTAGAAAAGTAATCATGACAGAAACACCACAAGGCTCTAGGGGAGCAATCCTGATTAATTTCATAACTGAGCAAGCTTAAAAAAAAAAAAATCTAACCAGAACTATTTTCAAGAAAAAACAGAACTGTTGTTACACAAACATAAATTTATTTCTGCTCTAAGATTTTGCACCTACTCAATAAAGGCATCACTAAAATAACACAAAAGCATTTTCCCATTTCAATGAGCTAATATTTTGAACTCTGATGTGTCCTCACACTACTACTTTTCTCCAATGAATAAGTAAACTCTAAGACAATTGATGGAATATATGTAATTCACTAGACTATCTTGGAATCAGAAGTTTCAGATACCTAACATCAAAGTTGAGCTATAACAAAGTTACACAGCTGATGCTAAACGTACATGGCACCAAACAAAACTCCCAGAAACTTGGATGAAATCTGCCCAAGTAAGAAAGAACAAATGCCGCAGCAGTCAAAAGGGCTTAGCAGCCATCGAAAGAGCTCTGTGGTACCCAACATCACCGCTCTTCTGGGCCACGGCAAAACCCAACCCCACCCTCAGTCGCTTTCCTGAGGCACCGGAGAAAGCAGAGCCTTGCTGCCGCAGACCCGCTGCCCGGCCGCACAAGGACGCTTCCCGCAAGCGGCCCCACATTTCCCACCGAGGGGAGAGCCGGGCCACGGCGCCGGCTCAGCGCCCGCCTCCGGGCCACCTGCGCGGTGCCAGCGCCGCCGGTGCCACCGCCGCCCCCAGCCCGGCCCTGCCGGCGGGACGGCGAGGCCAGCGCCAGGCTGGCAGCCTGCGGGGCGAAGGCGGCCGAGAGGAGCCGCGCCCGGAGCCGAGCCGAGCTGAGCAGGCGAGGCCGCAGCCCAGCCCCTTACCTCCAGCGGCTCCCAGGCACCGCGAGCGGGGAGGACCGGCCGGCAGCGGCGAGAGCGCTCAGGGGAGGGGAAGGGGAGGGAGCTGGGACGGGTTTTATCCCACTCGGGAGCGGCTACACCCAGCCCTGCTCCCGCCCCGGCCGCTGCCCGCCGGCCGCTCCTTGCCCCCCCTCGCCCGCGGCGGCCGGAGCAAGGGCTGCGCGGGCCGGCGCGAGCTCGCGCTCCCCAGCGCGCCCGCCCGCAGCTCGCGCCGCCGCCCGCAGCTCGCGCCGCCGCCCGCTGAGGGAAACGGCTTACGCCGTAGCTTCCTCTGCCCTGACAGCTCAGGGCAAAACGGTGAGGGGAAATAGGGGCCAGAGAAAAAGTACGGGGGGGTTAAACCCGTGCTGCCGCCACCCTACTCACCCGCCTGCCCCTCTGCGCTGCCCCTCGCGGCTCTGCAGACCTGGGCAGGGCCGTACATTCCCCCCTCCCCCCCCAGGGCGAGGCGGGCAGTTGAGGGCTCAGCCTGCCCCTCGAAGATTACCCCCTGCTTCGCCATGAGGCACAGGAAACTTTCCAAGCGCCCACCCTGCTTTGGGTACGGTAAACAGAGTATCTCCGCTTGCGGGCGTCGGGCGGAGGTGCAAGTGCAGGTGGCGCTGGTTCTCCGAAGAGGTGGAGCAGGTGCAGGCTGGCGGTCGCAAGCCTCCAGCCAGGTGCCGCGGGGGTGGAGCTTGGCTTCTCACAGGTGTGGGAATCGGCAGCACCTGTGGTGTCAGCACTTGAGGGCCGTAAACCGGGTGCTTCGTGGTGTGAGGGTTGTGTGGTTTTGGGGGTGTGAGTTTAACTTCAAGTATTTTGGTTTGAAAACAATAAATAAGCTCTAGTGAATGAATGCAGTAACAAAAAGAAGCGTGATGTACGTTTGTTCCACAGTCTGTCTTTGAGCAAAGATCAGTCACAGAGAAGCTATGGTCTGCGAAAGATTCCTGTGAGGAGCCAAGCTGAGCTGGTGGTACATTGTGCACGTGAGTTCATCGTAACTGCCGAAACACTTCGTCAGAGCCACATACAAGGCTACAAACAAAATCATGAGACTCGCTGTTATAAAACAAGAAAAAAGTTCTCTGAAATAATGACTTCCTAAACTTGTTTGCCTAATATTTTTTTGAAATGACATTGAAATGCACAGGGAGTTAAGAAATTTAACTGTGTTAAATTTATTTTATTATTAATTTATGTTTTTTATAATATTATATATAATAAATAAATATTACTTATTATTATTTTATTATTTATTTTTAAAATATTTTATTTAAATTAAAAGTGCCCATGGTTCTCCTATTTTAGTGTAAGTATGGTAGCTAAAGTATGCGGTGTTTTTATTTTAATATTGTTGAGTTCACATTTGCACTAGGACTATTTCTCTGAGGTATCTGCCTTGAGATAAATAGTAATATTCTCAAATGTGTTAATGTAATTATAACTACATCTATGGGCTACATTTTAGAGGTAATTGAATGCAATGGGAAGGAAAAAAAAAAGGTAGGTAAAGTTTGTAACATTTTGAAACGCATTTCACCCAAACTTTTGTGTTCATTTGTTTTCGTGGTTCTGTAGTTCAGATTTCAGAAGATTTTTAATGCAATAAAACAAAAAAAATGTTAAAGATTAGACTTCTTAAACAGCTTCACTTTAGGAATGATTTTATGTAGGCAAGTTATAAACACTGAAAATACAACTTTAATGGAAAGGGTGATGTTTGGTTAGATTGCATCAGGTGAAGTGAAGAACACTGAAATGTGGTATCATAGGTGAAAACTTAAAGGTGCCTCTTTTCTGGGCTTGCTTCTGGGGATTTTAGTAGTAATCATATTGAAAGCAAAATGAGATGATACAAGTCAACTTACTTTAAAAAACATAATATTATTTTTCTCAGAAGAGATGAACACTGGCCCTTTAAAGTCAATAGTGATAACTGGAACATCAGCTAAAGTTTTGGTAGTCAAAAGATGCTTATCAAGAAAGTGAAATAATTGTATGAGACCACATGACCTAATGGATAAACCAGATATTGCTTGTGCTTTTTTGGCACTTCGTGTGAATTGTGAATTCTGCCTGTGAACCTAAATAAATAATTTTGACAGCCTCTCCTTAATCATCGATAGATGGAGGTTTCCATAAAAAAAGCTGTCACATACATTTTAGCACAACTTGACACAAAGGGAAGGTCACTTCAAAGACCTTAATTGCATCTTACGCTCAGAGAGGGTCATGAAACTGTGCGATTTCTATTTTGTCTTTCAACACCATATTTGTAACCTTGGTATAATAAACCATTCCATAAAAATAGCACACATATTAATACTATCCCATTTAATGATATTTACAGATGCACATTAAAAATACTGCTATGAGAGCTATATGTATCATATATACTACTTATACTTCCAGATGTTAAGAACTACCCCCAAAAAACCAAGTGGTTTTGTTTCATTCCCAGTCTCTACAATATGAAACTTTGTGTTTAAAAATACATAGCTTTTCATCTGTTGTAAATGATAAAAGTTTTAATATAAGGTGGATGTGGTAGCGTCCCAAATTATACTTTTTTTTTCTTTTTTTACAGCACTGGTCCTACCTAAAAAAATCCCCAACCTTCCATACCTCGTATAATATTTGTGTAAAATTTTCATTTTAATAATTCATTTTGGAAAGAGTGTTTGAACTGCTACAGAGCTAAAATAGGTAGATCATTAAAACAGCATTTTTTACAGTAGTGGCTTAACACAAAGTACGTTTTTCTGCGCTAGTTTAATAAGGATGATGTTGAACAGATTTCCCAAGCCTACAACAGTTTTGTGTGTACGATTTAACTTCGCTTAAAAATAATTTAACTTCTACCAAAATGCTAGAAACCAGATGTATGCCGGTATAAAATGCCTACATACAAAAGTGTACCATTATAGCCAAATTGATTTAGCACTATATCTCAAGCTAAATTGATGTAACTTACACCAAAAGTACTCAGGTAAGACAGACTTCAAATCACAGTGTAGGCAATAAAAGCCTCTTGCTGAAAATTGTTCTATGCACCTACCACTATTCTTTTAAAAATAATGTCCTGGTTCTAAAAATAAATTGCATTATTTATAGCTATCACAAGATTTTAAGATTTGTTGAAGGTTTGGGAACTCTGTTGTAATTTCTTTTAAGAAATTAGAAAGTGAGATTTTGATGCGTGTTTTTAAAGAACAGAATCTAGGATTTTAAGAATAATGCCCAAAAATTGATTTGCCTTAAGTATGAGTGAACTGATTATTGGAATCATTACCATAACTTTTGCATGTTATTTCTTAAAGTGCTGATATGGTCAGGTTCACAGGACTCTGGTTTATCTCACTTCCTTTCCTGTGAAATGCTCCTTTGCTGTGTCCCTTTCTTGCTATCCCTGGTTTAGCCATCTCATTTTCTTGAGCAAAGAGAATCACTGCATGCTGCTGTTGCGCCACTGTCGAATCCTATATAGACGATAGCAGTAGTATGAAAGTAATTAAATGAGGTTAAAGATTTGATCCTTTAATTATTTTTATGATGTTCAGTGATTTTTTTTTTTAAATGTAAATAACATCAATATTTTTATATAAGTTAAAATACATATACACATTAAGTTGAAAATGTTGTGGCAAAGACAACACCCATACAGGAAGATAAAATTACAAAGACTAAGTATTTGTATATATTTCCCTGTTTTGTGGCACTGGTTCTTGGCAAGAACCTGCATTATGGGAAAAACAGAATGAAGACAGATTTATCAACCTACCTGCTGTGATATCAGTTGAGTTTGCATATGAATACAAATGATAAGGATTACCTTGGCTCAAAATATTTTTTTATTAATAACCTGTGATGTTTACAGAATATTCTTGAATTAGAATCATGGAGTGCTTTGGGTTGGAAGGGACCTTTAGAGGTCATCTAGCCCAACCCCACTGCAGTCAGCAGGGACAGCTTTAACCAGATCAGGTTGCTCAGAGACCCATCCAACCTGACCTGGAATGTTCCCAGGGATGGGGCCTCCACCACCTCTCTGGGCAACCTGTGCCAGTGCTTCACCACCCTCATTGTAAAAAATTTCTTCCTTATGTCTAGTCTAAATCTATTCTTCTTTAGTTTAAAACCATTATTCCTTGTCCTGTCACAACAGGCCTTGCTAAAAAGATTGTCCCCATCTTTCCTATAGGCCCCCTTTAAGTACTGGAAGGTTGCAATAAGGTCTCCTCGCAGCCTTCTCTTCTCTAGGCTGAACAACCCCAACTCTCTCAGCCTGGCCTCGTAGGAGAGGTGCTCCAGCCCTTGGACCATTTCTGTGGCCCTCCTCTGGACCCACTCCAACAGTTCCATGTCCTTCTTGTGCTGAGGGCTCCAGAGCTGGACGCAGTACTCCAGGTGAGGTCTCACCAGAGCAGCAGAATCACCTCCCTCGACCTGCTGGCCACGATTCTTTTGATGCAGCCCAGGATTCGGTTGGCCTTCTGGGCTGCAAGTGCACATTGCCGGCTCATGTCCAGCTTTTCATCTACCAGTACCCCCAAGTCCTTCTTGGCAGGGCTGCTCTCAATCCCTTCATCCCCCAGCCTGTACTGATATCGGGGGTTGCCCCGGCCCAGGTGCAGGACCTTGCATTTGGCCTTGTTGAACCTCATGAGGTTCACGGAGGCCCACCTCTCTAGCTTGTCCAGGTCCCTTTGTATGACATCTTGTCCTCCTGGCGTGTCAACTGCACCACTCAGCTTGGTGTCGTCTGCAAACTTGCTGAGGATGCTTTCAATCCCACTGTCTATATCCTTGATGAAGATGTTAAACAGTACTGGTCCCAGTATGGACCCCTGAGGGACTCCACTTGTCACTGATAATACATAATGAATCATAGTCCAAGTTAAAAATATCACAAGTTGAAACATCACACTTGACAACTTGTAAAGAAAGGAAGAATATGCACAAAGAGTAAGTAAAACTGGTCACACTCTTGGGCTCAACAGAGATCACTTCTTTCCATTGGAGAAAAAGGAGATTTTTCCTGGACTGTTGGATCTCCACAAGGAAGGCAAGGGCAGTTCACAGGTGAATATGTACACAAAGGAAAAGGGTGTCGACAGTGAATGATGTAGGCAAGGGAAGAATCTCTTCTAAAGGAAAGACGACTTTTTTTCAAAAGTGAACTTTCTGCATCAAAGCTACAGTCATCAATTGCTAGTTGTATTCTTTGGGCATTACTTTCAGATGCTGTTACGTGTTACAGGTTTGCATTCTAATTCTAGTTCTTTTCTTAATTTTTGGTCTGACATGCAGACCACTTAATCTCATTTTATCCAAACATAGTTGTTTTTAACAGAAGGGGTAAAATGAGGTTTTGTGAAGTGTTTTTTGGATTCTTTTTTTCAAGAGGATTTATTTTGGCTTGATGAGCCAGTGCTAGATTCAGAAATGCCATGTTGCGTTGCAGACGTGGGTACTGGTCTAATTGGAGACATTCCACAGCTAATTTCCCCTTTCAGTGTTTTATTTTCCTGATCTGTAATTTAATAAAAATGAGATTTACTTCCATTATGAAAAGCCTTGAAATCTATTAATGGAAAGCTCTTCAAAAAAACTTTGAAAAAGCTTTTATAAATGTAAAAAGCTGGGATTGTTTCTTATGATCTGGGCTTGTGTAGGTACCTGTACATTCCTATTTCTCACTAAAAATAATGTTGGCTCACTAATTTATTAACCATTCAGACCACATAATAATTTCAGTCTTTGTTGTGATTATTGTCATCCAATAATTAATCTCTCCAGCTTTCTTCAGCTCCTTTTAAGGATTTTCCTCTTTATCTGAATGGGCAGCAAAGTAGCATCAATGAACTAAAATATTTATCTGGCCTCAACTAGCAATCAAGGCATGTTTTTGAGATGAGTAAGAGCAATTAGTGGTTAACGACATTGTTGACAGACGTCATATACTGAAATATGGAACAGCATTAGCTTAGATTACATTAAGGGATAGTTGTCAAGTACTGAGAATTTATTGCATTATCTTATGTATAATGTGATGAAATATTGATGAAAGAATGTCACATTTCATGTTCAATGGAACTATTGTTTTGCAAAGATAAGCTATTGGTATGTTTACCATTGGATATACTTCTGGACACTCAAGAATGCTGTTGATTAAATCAGTGCTTTTATGAGAATAAATGCAATTTCACAAATTACTATTGGATTGTAAGACAAGTCTATACTTGTTACATTCTGGAATTAAAGCAGGACAGTGTTTGTTAATATAGAATCCAACCTCTTAATGTCTTTCTTACTGGATTTACAAGCTGTACTTGATTGGTTTTTTTTTTTTTTTTTTTTTTTTCCCAGAAAATAATAATGATGTAGCTGCTAGGTCCAACAATAGGGTAGTTTCACAATATTATTACTTTTAAAATATGGGTAACAAGTACGTTTTTGTTTATTTATTGTAATGATAAAGGAGTGTAATATACCCTTTGAGACGCTAGAGGGAGAAAAGTGAAAACTGAGGAAAGTTAAATCCTGTTAACTGCTTAATTTTACTCAGAACGTGAAATTGTGATTTGTTATTGTTGAATTGCAGTTCAACTACATTTTAAGCTTGTAGAAGTAACCTTCGTGTTTTGTCGTTCTCGTAAATATTTTTAAAGGCTTTTTCCTTGCTATAATTACTCACTTCACACTTTTGTCTTGCAAGATTATCTGCATAAAATGGGTTTAGTTTTTGTTCTTTATGTTTTTCTGAGGAAAAGTGTGGAATACTAAATTAAATTTTTAAGGGAAAAGGATAAGGGAATTTTTTAAACAATTTTTCCTGATTTTAAAGCTCCTCATAATAAGCATCATAACCACACCTTTTCCAGTATTCTTGCTCCTGTAAGATCATATAATGTAAGCAATCATGGCAGCTGTATTTGTTTCTAGGAGTTCCTCACTTCTTACTTTTGTGGGACATGAGAATCCTGGAGAAAGAAATTACCTATCCTGCCTTTCTACAGAAGTAGGAAAGGAAACATTTGGCTTTCTGGTAGATATGTATTTAATGTGGCTTTAGGGTATAAAATGATTTTTTTTTTTTTTTTTAAAGAGAAGGCTGAAAATGCTGAGCTATTTCAGATATTTTAGAAATACTCATTTAAGCGCTTCCTATATGTTCATTAAACAGAGGTACAGGAAATAAAGATATCTCATACTTCTTGATTTCCACTACGGTTCCATGACTTTTCTTGAATACAAGTGTTTTAAAGTGAGCTGAAGAGGGGATTACAATTTTTAAAATATATGTATAGAGCTCATACAGGTTAAATGCAAACATTGAGTGTCCCAGGAATGGAGAATTTTTGAAAGCGTTAAGAAAAGTACATTAAATTTGCAGCATATGTAACTAATTGTAGACTCATAAGATTACCAGGGCTGACTGGGTTAGAAAATATTCTGCTAAATCACAGAATAGTGAAACTAAGACTGTTAGTCTGTTTGCTTAGAAACTTTTTTTTCATTTAAGAGTGGAGATGAAAGAATTACCAAGCCTTACCTAATTTCTTCATAAGTGCTTTATTCTGGCACCTTTCTTTTTCATGTAGAGCAATTCCACTGACACTAAGAAAGCCAGCTCCACTGGAGCAAGCACTCCACTAAATCACAAATTCAGAGGTATGCATGCAAACATAAATGAAACAATGAAAAATTGCATCTGTTTGAGATTTATGTTTAGGAAGAGATACAGAAGCCAAAATAACAAATGTGGTGCATAAGATGAATAAAATTGAATGTTCTGAAGAGAAAAATCAAGGTACATTTTTATGGTAATTAAAAAAAAAAAAAAAAGTACTAGATATGTTTACTCTTCAGGTGTGTAATTAAATAAAGAAAAAAGGGATGAAATATTTTTTGTCATCTCAAACTTTCCAGGAGTACTATGAAATACAATTCTGTATTTTAGTAATTTTTTTTTTGTAAAGTCAAATGTTTACTGTGCTGTGTTTTAGGAGATAAATAAGATCTGAAAACTTCTGAAGTTCATTTGGAAATGAGAAATCATTGCGGTTTTCCAGAGCAAATCAGACTCGAGCCACTAGGTGTCTCTAAATGTAAAATAAAAGTAGTCAAGAAGGCAGTTAAGACTACATAAGAACATGTGGAACAGAGATGCAAGAGACTGGAAAACATGTCCTTTCATAAGGAACAAACCTGCGCTTTTAACAATCAGTTACTGAGTAGAAATGTTTGATTGGGCCTCTGATGAGCTAAGTTTCTTTTGAAAATTATTCCTCCTTAATTACAATGAGCACAGTTTAGTTTTTGTTTGGCAGCAAGCAATTCTACAGAAAATCATACCAATGAGCAGAGCTACTAAAAACTAAATAAAAACTTTAGAAAATTGTGGTTAACTTAAAATAGATTCTAAAAAGAAAATGTATTTTTCTTTGAGATTTATATTTCTTTGCATTGTTTAAGGTATTTTTTTCTGATCTGTCTTGCTATACAAAGGGGGCGTGCTTCCTGGGGCATGTGACTTCAGTGGTCCAAATGGCTCCATCACTGAAGAGACAGAGGTTACAGTGAGGGCAGAATAGTACCCAAACTTAAGGACTATAATAAGAAGTATGTGATCCTCTTCCCAGTTAGTGTAGTGCTACAATAGCTGGTTTGTACATACTCAGTTTCTATTTAAGTAAAATAGTAAAAATATTTATCTTTCTTTTCATAGCATTCTTAATGAGAAGATCCAAAAGCAATGTACAGATATTAATTCCAATACTTTTCATAAGACAGGTAAGTGATTTTTTTTTTTTTTTTTTCACTCTTTATGAAATTGGAGTCAAGGAAGGAGAGATGTGAATTGACATGCAAAATCTGTACACAAAAACCTTAAGGTTAATCTGGACTGAATAATCTATTTTTTCTAAAGCTTGGGAACAAATTAAAAATTATACAGTTTCTCATTAACTCCAGGTAGTCAATTATTCAAACCTTAGAAATTTGTGGCACTTATTTATAGTTGAAACACAACTTTTCTGTAATAGAATAAGAAAAAAATTGTGAGATAAGTCTATTTTTAGTGTAATAACTTACTAGCTCCTGTGACTATTACAAGTATGACAGGTGGAATATGAATCTATGACAGGTTATTGTATTTTTCTTCATGTTAAAACTTCAGGATTTTTTTTTTTATTGCTGTGGCTTGACTTTTTCTTATTAATCTCCAAAACTGTAGTGAATAGATATTTTGATAAAATTTGTATCTATGTACTTGGTGGTCAATAGCACCTACCATTTCGAAGGAGGGCCCTTCCTTTGTTTCCTGTTGGAAAAGGGTAAATAGAGTACATTGAAATAATTTATCAAGGTGATTCTTGTGAAGCCCAGAACACATCGCCTATTATCCCTAGCCATAGTTGTGCCTATCTTTTTGAGGCAAGGACAAAACTGATCTAATTTGTAGTTCCTATCTTCAATATTGCTCATAGTTTCTCAGGGTCAGAAATCAGCTGATTGATTTTCTGCTTATCCTGTCGCTTTGATGATGTATCTCTTGATAGCATATTTTGTTACAGAGTTCATTATTTCTATCTTTTATCACTTATGGAGTCTACTGAAAACTATAGTATACACCTGGGGATGCAGAATCTATATTTCTGAAAGGTAGAAATGAACTGGCTGGAAAACCTGGGTGGTTTTTTTTTTTTTTTTTTTTCTTTCCTGGTTGAATTCCTTCTCATCGGTTTCAGCTTTCTGTGTTGTTATGATCGCAATAATGATGATATAGTTGTTTATCTTTTAATTTGATCTGAAGATTGCATAATTTTTTCCCAATAATAGACAAAAAATTCTTCTCCCATTAGCTCTCATTTTAATCCAGTGATTGACTTCAAGGGGAAGGCAAAAAAACCAGTTTATCTCTTAGTCTTCTGAGGTGACTGGCATATTTCTTCATGTGCTAGTGTAAAGAGAACTGATGAATGTTGATCAGCTGAAAATTTCACTCACTATATTAATTGGTAAAGGAGCAAATTCCATTTCTTTTCAAGGGGAGAATTCCAGAAGAAAGATAGCTAAAATGTTGATATTCAAAGGTCAGAAGTTCTTTAAAAATACACACGGGTCAGCATAAAAGTAGCCAAGAAAAGATGGCTTCATAATGTTCACAGATAGAAATGTAGGGGATGCAAGGAAACTGCTCCTACACTTTAAATTTATAATATCATTTGAAATTTGGCTCATTTTTTTCCCACCAAGCCTATTTTTTAATACTCTTTTGTAACTAAGTTATCTTAAAACAGCAATAGGCTGTGTTTTCATTTTCCTGTGAAAGTTGAGAGGTTATCTTCCACATGTTTTTGCAATCAGTATTCAAATGTGCTCTGTTCCTTGATTTCCTTGTGCGACATGTTATATTAGAATCTATGAGTTCATGACCATAGTTGTTGCATTACAAGTATCCTGCAGAGGAGGAACTTCCTGAAAAGAACAATATGTAGTTTTAATGCCAAGTAGGTAAATCATCAGACTGAAATCTCCTTGCTTTTGATGGATTAACTGAAAGATGCTGGCAGGCTTCAATTTGCTAGTACATGCTATATAAATTCATATAAAGAAAGAGAAGTAAAAGAAAAAAAAACATATTCTCACTAAATAAAATAAATATATAAGCTCACAAATGAAAACAATCGTATCCTCCTTATATCAGTTGAGAATTTGCATTGAAAAAATAATTACATATATCTTTTGGAAGCAGATCATTCAACAGTGTCAGGTATCAGGTGACACAACCTTAGTAACAGCATTGTACCTATTACTCTCTTCTGTTAAATAGGAGTGGAGTGAAAGTATAGATAATTTTGATATAGCTTAGATAAAAATGCAATGTAAAAAATTCCTTTTGTTTCTTTTTTCCAGTGTCTTCTAAATTCTTGATTCTGCATATAGATCTGCAATGTTTGGACCTTTTAACTGAAGTCAACCTATAGGACTGAAATGTAATATCATGTATTAAATAAAAAATGGTAATATGGAAAAGGGAAAACATTGGGGAAAGCATGACTAAGTAATAGGGTAATTGAGGTACTGAAATTATCAGTTTGTGAAACATGAATGTTGTACTGCAGCTTCTACTCTTATGCCCTTTAGCCAAACACCATCTTAACGGCTTGTTCCAGCTCAGTGCTTTGCGTTATTCTTTTGTTAAATATAATAAATGCTTTTTCCAAATGAAAGAACATTTGCACATACCATGTTCTCAGCCCACAGTGACCTTCTGCCTATGTTCAAGTATTCTTTGTATATTTCCTACCGTAAAGTCATAACAGCTTTCTCAGTTGCATAGGTAAGAAACAGTCATGACATCACAGTAAAGTAAATGAACCACAACGACTGCTGTTGCTGCTGGAACCCAAGGATTCAAGGAGAAAGTCAGTATTCCACATGAAGGGCCCAATAGCTGAGAAGGTGAGTAGAAGAAAGGAAGAGGAAGCAAGTTTGCACAATTTCAGAAGGATACAGAGATGCAGCTGTGTAACTTGGACTCATGCTAAGGCTTACTGTGGTTTCTATTTACTGAACCTTAAGTCAGCAGTGATTAGATTTTTGTTCCAAGTAAATATTTTTTCATTTGACCCAAAAGCACACATGGCATCAGATTCTCAGCCAGTATGTACCTGACTAGCTCTGCTAACTTCAATGGAACTCCATTGCTTGCATAAGGTGGAAACCTGGCTCTAAGACTATCAGACTGCTGTGTGAGACTTTTTCAGAATAAGTAGAATTCAGAAGAGAGATATGCAAATATATTAATCTAAAACACAAGACCAAAAAGTAATCTGTTAACAACTTCACATTGTGACATAGTAGCATGATCCTAAACCAACATAAGTACTAGACACTTCGGGGGGGGGGGGGGGGGGGGAGGGAATCAAGACTACACATATTATGCAGAGTTACTGTAGACTTCCATGAAATCCTGCACTGAATTTTCTTCAATGTCACACTTTTGACCTTGTGGGCTATCACAGAATCACAAGGAAGGAACCTCTTGAGATCATCTAGCCCAACATCCCTGCTTAAAAACAGGGTCAGCAAAAGCAGGTTGCCCAGGATTGTGTCCAGTCAGGTTCTGAGCATCTCCAGGGACAAAGACTCCACATCCTTTCTGGAGAATCTATTTCAGTGTTCAGCTACCCTTGCAGTAAAAATGAGTTTTCTTACTGTCCTGGTTTTGGCTGGGATAGAGTTAATTTTCTTCCTAGTAGCAGGCATAGTGCTGTGTTTTGGATTTAGTAGAAGAATTTTGATAATATGCTGATGTTTTTAGTTGTTGCTAAGTACTGCTTATGCCAGTCAAGGACTTTTCAGCTTCCCATGCTCTGCCAGGTACACAAGAAACCGGGAGGGGGCACAGCCAGAATAGTTGATCCAAACTGACCAAAGGGCTATTCCATACCCTATGACGTCATGCTCAGTATAGAAACTGGGGGTGGGTGGCTGGGGAGCAGCGATCGCTGCTCGGGAGCTGTCTGGGTATCGGTCGGTGGGTGGTGAGCAATTGCATTGTGCATCACTTGCTTTGTATATTGTTATTATTATTATCATTATTATATTGTTATTATTATCATTACTATTTTACTTTATTTCAATTATTAAACTGTTCTTATCTCAACCCAGGAGTGTTTCTCACTCTTACTCCTCCGATTCTCTCCTCCATCCCTTCAGGGTAGAGCGAGCAGCTGCGTGGTGCTTAGTTGCTGGCTGGGGCTGAACCATGACACTTACGTTCAGGTGAAACTTTGAATTTCATGTTGTTCCCATTGCCTCCTCACTTGTTATTAGGCAACAATGAGATGAGTCAGTCTTGTTTACACCATCCCATGAGATATTTATAAGCATCGATAAACATACCTCACCTCCCAAAACTTTCTCTTATGCAGGCTAAATAGTCTCAGCTCTCACCTCTCTTCTGAGGTGTGGCCATCATCCAGACCCAGTTTCTTGGAACTGCAGACAGCCACTCCTGAACTCAGAAGACATATGAACTCCCCTACTTGAATTTAAGACTTAAGATGAAAGGCTCCATCATATTATAATATGATGGAGACTGAAAAATTTAGAAAGTAAAATATTACATGTCTGTGGAAATATATATACCACAATTAACCCCCCCCAATAAACTCTAGTATTAATCTGAACAAGTAGTCACCAACACCACAGTTTTTATAATGATTTCAGTGTTTTGAGTATTGTTTTAAAATATTTTAACATTGTATGAGAATATTTACTATCCAAAGAAGTGCTGCAATAGAATTAGAAATACATGAAGTATATTAAAATTCAGCTTGTCTTTTTGTGCAATACTTATTCACACCATATTTTAGAAAATTATGCATACTTATGTTTAGCTATAGCTAACACAGTAAAATAAGAGTTCTGACTGTGAATCTGTGTTAAAAAAAAAAAGAAAAAAATTTAAATCTTCTGTATTCTACTTCAGATGCTTTGCAAGTATTAAAATCAAAGTTTAAGAACTGCCGAAGTATGTTCTTAATAAAATGGTTGCACTCAGTTTGTTATTGCTGGCAAAGATGGCATTCGGCAATGTGTTTAGACTAGAGACAGCTGCATACAGCAGATAGAAGTTGAGGAAATGAGGGTGGGGAAACAGTTGTAATATTTCTCCTTTCCTCTTCCATCTCAGAGTGTGTATAGAGGGAGAAGGAATTTGTCATTGGTCTTTCGCTGCTCCATCAATTGGCTGGCTTTCCTCCATGTGAAACATGGGAGGAGTGTGCAGGAAAAGTGAAACACGCTTGCAGTGAGGAAACAGGAGGAAAAGAGTAATTTAGTCTTCAAACCAAACTAATGTCTTTCCCATTTGTAAAAAAAGCTTAATTTCAATTTATGTTCTTTAAAGTATTTTTCTACTGGGATGGAACTTCTCTCTGTAAAAGGTAGGTTTTTCTTATCATGCAAGCTCCTTCACCAATGTGACAAATATTTAGTAGGTTGCAATAAAAAGAAACTCCATACTTCCTTCAAGGGAATTGGCAAGTGAAAGGTAGGTGCAGTGTGTAAATTCTGCACTCTTGCAGTGCAGTTGAACTGCTGCGATGTTTGGTCTCTGCTTGTGGCTCAGCGACAGTTTGGCCTCTCCCCACTTGCGCTGAAAGTGAAAGCTTTCTCAGTGTAAGACATGATGGAATTATTTAGGCTGTCAGATAGACATTCTGCAAATATGATGCTATTCCATAGAATACTTAGGGATGTTTAGGGATAGGTGAAAGCAAGAATAAGGAAAAGGAAGGTAGGTGAAGTTAGGCAAGTGGGAAGGGAATCAGAAAATAATTGTAAGCTTTTGGGAACCTTTGCGGTGTAAAGTTTTGGACTCACCTTTTTGTTGTATTGGCAATTACTAGGTCCTAAGTATAGCAGTGAAATATATGATATACATAAGTATATTCTTAGAGCGGGTTTAATTTTTGTAGGACTGCAGTGATGTTTCATTCAAATTGAACTGAACTGTCCTACATGCATTGATATGGCAGGAATATTTCAAGATATTGTTTAAAAGTCTAAATTCAATGAACTTTAGTAGTCAAGACACTTGATACAAAATGATGACCATGTTAGATTTTCATAATTATGATGACTATCTGAATCACAATCCTATTAGAGGGCATTTTTTGTTAATGGAAGTGATACCATAGTGTGGAACTTAAGTATGTTGAACAAAGTCAGGATTTGAAATGTTCACTTTTTAATCGGTAAGGTGTTTACTGCAGTATGTCTTTTCTGATAGGCAGAGTAAATACAATGTAATAAAGGATTCTTTGTAAGATGATAGAAGCTACTTTAGATTATATGAAGTCTGTGAACCTTCTGTGACTATTATTGAGAAGAATTTTGAACTAGCATTATGAGGTGATGGATAGCATACTACCCTCCCTGGTCTCCATTCTGACCTTTGTGTAGTAACCATGTATTTACTAAGTTTCTGTAAACTGCAAAGACTTTCCACATGTTTTACTTCTCAAAGAATTCCAAGTAATCATATCTTACCACAATGGTGCTTACATTTTTTTAAGAGCACTTGTTTTCATTTTTGATTGAGGTTTTTTATACCACAGAAATCCCTTAGATTTTTTTTTTTCCTTAAGATTTATTGGCAAGCATTGTTAAGGTATTATCTGAATTTTTTTTTTTTTTTTTTTATAGTGAAAAAAGGAAGGTTGGATAAAGCAGCTGGTAAGTCTGGTTTCCCTTTTAATTTCTGTTTTACATTTTTATTTCTCAGGCATGCATGTGTGTATCACACTAAAGAATCATTTAAGCCTGGGACTACCTGCATGCATTTTATCAACAGTGCAGTACAAAACAAATGAGTAAAGAATTAAAAAATATACATATATTTTAAAGATCAAATTAACAAACAAGATTGTGGCCTTACACAATCTGTAATTTTCAGTTATTAATTGTTATTGTCTCTCACACTAGTGGTATTTAAAAGATATTTCTACTAAAAATAATTTTTACATAATTTGATGACCTAAATTGCTCATCAGTCAAGGCAAGCTATTTTTTATATAAAGACTGTGCAGGATTTTAGCTTCACCAGGGCAGGGAGGAGACTGTGTCTGAATTTTCCCAGTGAGGAAATAGAGATGGGATATACTTATGGACAGTTACAGAGATCAGGTATAGGGTCTAGGCAATAAACATGAGCAAAATCAAGCTTCCCAGAACTCTGTAAGTCTGCCTCCAGGACCGAGATTTAGCCAGAGTGGAAAAGAAAGTCCAAACTCAGCCAGAGATTTCTGACACATAGGTAGACTATAAATTTAAGGCCAGTAGGTGTCTGGCTAATACATTTTGGCAACCTCTGCAAATCATTTGAAGTTATCTGGATGAAAGCAAGGTAACCTGAACTAGCACAGGTTAAGCTGCTTTCTGGGGACATGATCCTTCTAACTCTCTGTGAAGCTGTCATTCTTACACAGAAGTATGTGTATGAAGTATAGACTGAAGAATCATCTTTCACTGAAATCCTAATGCAATCAGAAAAACGTTCTGCAGGGTTCAGCAAATCTTGTATGTTGTTGGTACTCAAAAGAGGTGATAATTTACAAAAGATGATTATCAAGCAGAATTATTTGATAAAAGATACATAATTTTAATTTTCCTTTGAATGTTGTTGAAGACTTGTTAATGCCGTTAGTAAGGGCAGTAAAGTTTGAATGGTGTATTCTCTGATAATTGGCCATGTTTTCTTGGGCAGAAAAATTATGTAGGTAGTGACTGAGAGCAGTATTGAGATATCTGCATGTTTGTCAAAACTCTGGGATTCTCCTGTGGTTAATTTACTGCTTTGTGTAAGCTGCCATGAAGCTGCTGTGCTCTGTTTTGGGTTGAAAGCTGAAGATATGAGCAAAGGGTTAGCCTGCCCTTTTTATTTTCACAAAAAGTTGAACTAGGTGCCTCCATTTTTGACAGCCAAAGGGTTGGGAGCTGCAATAATGGCTTTGTGGAAACAAAGCTTCTTATTAAGTAAAATTTACAGCTCCTTTCCATTGCCAGGGTATTGTAATAATATTCAGTATTGACACTGTTATTCTTCAAGGAGGTTCCATATTCGCAGTTAATTAGAAGATAGAGTAGAAACATTCTCTTACTTAGCACAATTCGTGAAATCTGAAGAAGGTGAATTAGTGGTAAAATGCTGAAGGGTAACATTTAGATGCAGAGAAGAGCCAAAGAGGTCAAGGAACTACTGGAGAAACAGCTATTTTAAAAGGCAGATGGTAAGGTTCCAGGCAAGACAATGATAATGCAGGCAGTCTGAAATGTCTTTAGTTTTTGTGCTAGGAAAGGAGCTGGGGAAAGATAGAAGGTGATTAGATTTGATCACCTGGCATGATACATAGGAACATGAAATTTTCAAATGGAAAAGAAATTACAGAGTTGAATACGAAGATAATAGAACAATGAAACAGACTGCCACTAATAATGTGCCTTAAAAAGTCTCTATCTTGTCAGCTATGGCTTCATTTAAAGGAGATAAATTCTAATTTTGGGGGAGGTTGGTGGTTGTATTTTTGATTTAAATGTAGATACAGGTGTCGGTGCTCAAAATGGCTGGAGTTAGACATTGTAGGTTGCTGTTTTTCAGCCAAGTGATTTAATGGAGAGTTCTTCTGAAAAGTTCTGAAACCTTGAGTTGCAAACCTCCAAACTACAAAAAAATTTTGCAATTACAAAACATTTCACAAATTTTGGGTTTTGTTTGCCTCAGTTACACAGAATGAGCAATAGGATGGTATGTGAGTCACACATTGTTGACACCATTTCTCACAAATAAGTCACCAGACTTCTAAACCTATATTGACTCTGCCAAGTCAGTGTAAGAACAAAGACCTGTTTGAGAAGACTGGCGCACTGAATTATAGAAAATAAATAGATAACATTGATCACTGTTGATTTTGTTTATTGAAAAAAAATAATTCCCATTACATAATGTCCTTTAGTCCTTTTGTCAAATCAGTCCTAATTGATAAGATCTACACACAGGATGTACAGAGCTAACTCTTCTGCTTCGCACTTTTTGTTAACTGCAGTGTAATTTGATACAACCTATTCAATAGCCTATTGTAGACAGTGGCAGCTTCCCTCCAACTCAGACTGGTTGAAGGACCTGTGGTAATACTGACAGCTCAAACATGACTTCTGTTCTTGGCTACATCTCATATGTATATTTTGGCAGTAGTTCTATTTAAAAAAAAAAAAAAAAAGTCTTTTTTTAGTCATGTCAATGTTGGTCCTTATGTAGGATGCTGGAGGCTAATGAAGGATGTGTTACATGCATGCAAGCTGAGAAGCTTTTCTGAACAGCCACATTCATCAAGATGATATAATATGCCCTTTGCTGCCTTAGATTTCTGTGTGAGGCCCTAAAGGATAGAGCTTTCCCTTAGTTCTTTTGCTTTTTTCTGTCAGTGATATTTTCAAGCACTTTGAAATTTTAAAAATTTTATTCTTTTTGCTGTTAGGTCCAATTTTATGAATACTCATACTGTGCATTTACAAAGACGTTTACAAAAATGTTTGAGTTCATTTGAGGCTGCATCTGAAACCCATTTTCCTGCTGCAGAACTAGATTCACACACAAAGACAAGACGGAATTACACATTACAAATGTGTTGCCTTGCCTTAATTGGACATAAAAACCCATTAGCCAGTCGTCAATATTATGATATCAGTTGAAAAGAAAAGAAAATCCTAATTTGCAGAAAGGGAGCGCATACTGGTTTCATGCAAGATCTGTAAAGGAGATTGATAAATAGTCTGAGAAGCCATGTCTGGAAACTGATCCTTAAAATACTTGCTCGCATTTAGGATTATGTCTTCTCCCACCTGTGATGGGCAGGGATTTTCCTGTCATAATCCCATTAGAATTAGTAAGAATTTCCTTGTTCAAATCCATGTATTTGAACCACGCCTCTGAATATTTTGTATGGAGTAAGAGCTAAATCCCTACTACCATGGGGTTGAATGTTTCCAGCTTCTAGAAAGAAATAAAGTGGGGTTTAATGTGCTGGTTATTTCTTTTTCAGATGCATTCAAAACTTATGTTGTTTTAAAAGTCCAAAATTTAAAAAGCACTACAATAGACAGAAGGGGAAGTGAACCTTGCTGGGAACAGGACTTCATGTTGTAAGTAACAGGGAATTGTTATCAATTGGTTTGGTTGTATCTTTGCTGTATCTGGATAGTTTAGAGCAATTAATAACATCTGAAGCCACATACAGACCACGAAAGCAAGGAAAAAGTATCCAGCTCAGACAAAAGGTGCCAGGCTAGGGAGCAGAACAAAAGTTATTTTTGCAAGCCACGTTGCAGACCAAGGCCAGCAGTCAAAAAGAGGAGGAAAATATTTGTCTCCAGTATCTTTATTTTCATGTAATGTTTTAGGAACACAGGAATGAGAAGAAAGAGAACTCAAATTGATCCTCATGCAACTTGATTTTTGTTTTACTCAATATCATTTCTGTATGACTCATATTTTATACATTCATTTATCTACTTAACTGCCAGTTTAGGTAGTTTCTTTATTATTGACCCATACTGTTTCTCAATTCTGTCTGCAGATCTTTGTCCGCTTCACTCAACTCTCCATCTTGTTATTCTGGCTTTGTTCTCCTCTTTTCTCTAGAGCCTTATATACACCTCAGTGCTCAGGAGGATCCAAACACTTATATTTTATTCCTGAGGTCTAGAATTGGTTGAAATATTTTTACAGAATTAAACATTTAATTGGCTTTAGTTATTTTTATGAAAAAATGTCCTTTTTACAGTTGTGTTTTTTTTTCTAAATCAAAGTATTTTAATATTTTGTCTTAAGAATGGGTTGTTCTGAATCATTTTTCCATAGTTTCTGTTTATCAAAACCTATAAATATCTTTTGACAGGCTCTACATATGCTGAAACTGACATTTTGACTGAAATAACTCGCCCCAAATTTAATTCTATTCTATATTAAAAGCAGCATTTCTAAAATCTTCTCCATTTTTTCTTCACAGATATTTCACATAAATTAATTTTATTTCACAGTGCTCTTAATCTCACTTAAGGGCTTCATCTTCATCACAATTTTTTCATAAAGTTATTAACTGAATTTGGAATTTTTTTTGGTGTCGTGCAATTGATTTCTTAGACAAATGTAGCAGACTGCTAGCTTGCTTAACTAAAGACTCTGACTGAAGGGCCTGTTATGTTAAGCCAATGTATATACCTTCTTTACATGCCATTTTATGGCTAGATGTAATGACATATCAAAGAAGTCATAAAAAGTTCTGACTTCTGACCATATAAAACTAATCTTAATCTGGGGCTAATTCCTCCCTCACTCCCCAGTCTTCAGGCTTCTCTATCAGACTGTTCAGAGCCACAGCCTAAATTATTCAAACAAAACAGGAGGATCGTATCTGTCTTTGAAAATAGTAAGGAAAATTGGATTGGATTGGATTGGATGTGGATTGGATGACAATATAATACTATATAAGGAACTAGATCAATTGAATTTCAGCATTTGCCCTGTCCGTTACCTTTAGTGCAGAAGGCAATTAAAAAAAAATTTAAAGTGGGCGAGTGTAACCTATCTTCTAAATTTTCCTGAGGAATATGTTAAAATACTGTTTAATACATTTGCTTTTCTGTTGTATGAATGCTTGGCTTTTAATCATATTGTATGTAAATAAGTGTTCATGATATCAATGAGAATGAGCAATTTATTAGGTTATTTTCTTGCTTTGCAATTTAAATGTTACCAAAGAATACTAAACCACTTTTCTAGCAAATATGTTATGAGGTTGCTATAGCTCCATCTACTGCCTACTCAACTATACAACACAGCAGCCTTTTAAAAGGCATTGTAAATAGACATTTACAAATACATATATATAGACTTTGTCAAGTCATTTTCTTAAGGGCTCTCTCTCCATCTCTGCTTGTAAAAAAATCTGTTTTGTTAACACACAAGTATTACTGGATTGCATTTTAAAAATTACATATTGTTTAAGCTTTCAATATGGAGTTTCACTGTTCAGTTGTCAGTGCAACAGTTTTAAAGTTGGGGTACAAAAATAACAGAATATAAGATTTTACAATCTGTCATAACATATTTGTAAAGGGAGAAGCCAAACAAAACAAAAATTCACTATATCTATTCAATTGCATGAGTACAGCAGAAAATTAGACATTGAAGCAGCCAACAAAATGCTTTTTGAAAGCAATGTGATGAGTTCAGTAGCTGTCTCAGGGGAGCACCCTTGCCCTTCTCAGATTTCACTTTTCCTTTTCCTGGTAACTTTAAGTACACAGTACACTGCGGTACACCACACAAATCAGTTGAAGATTAGTTTTAGTACTTAAAATTAATTCAGCCAAATAGAGATTACATACAATCAGTCACAGCAGAGACACAATACCTACTTTATTATATTGTTCATATTTACAGAACTGGTCTGTAACTGCTTGTAGTAGTATACAAAGGAATGCCAGACATTCCATGAGGAAATACCTTCTCTCTTAATTTTAGCTGAATGTCACGGGTGAGTCATAAGGCCTGGCAAAATTTTGTTTTAATTTCTTGCAAAATAAGGTTGTGGTATGGTATATTTTTGGTCAAAATCAGCTAGTAATAAAATGCATGTATCCTATAAGTAGAACTAAAACAGATCCTGGATCTGCAACTCAGCAAGTTGGGAGATTTTTTCCCATTGTATTTTTGTTGTGTAGTGCAACTTCTCAATTCTAATGAAGGGAACAAGCTCCAAATGTCTTTTATACCTTGTCTCCTTTACAATGAAAACAAGAAGCTGGTTCAGTTTCCTGTAGGAAATGGTCTGGCATTCTCGATTTTTGTGGGGGAAGATGGAATTTTTCCCATACCATTATAAATCATTCTTAGCTCATGGTCCGTGTTGATTGACAGTGTGTGCCATCATTGCCAACTCTTACTGTTTCATTGAAAATGTTCCTCTGAGTTTTATGTTTAAAAGACTGATCATTTTTGTGGATCCCAGTTTTACCTAAAAGAACTCACATGACAAAAGGGTAGCTATATTATACTACTCCTGCACCTAACAAGTTAGCTACAGTGGAACCTGAGAATGCAGGTTCTTCAGGGTTGTCCTGAGGAGACCAGTGTCCTGAGGAGGCAACTGAAGAATTCCATATGCAGAAACTGCCTAGAAGAAGCTAAAGCTGAACTAAAGGCATTTCCTGGTCCTGGTCTCTTCTTGGGTTATATCCAACAGGGCCAAGTCTTGTAGCAAAATAAAGCTACTAACAACTAGGACTTCCATGCCACATTTCCAGCAGAATTGTCCTCATCAGTTTGTAAGAGCAATCCTGAACGTAAGACTTGAGACTTGGCTTGTCCAGTCTAACCTTTGTATCATGCCTGCTATCTTGTATTTTATGAGTATACTGAAACCAAAACACCTCTGTATCTGCTCTAAGTCACTAACTCAAATTATTATGATAGATTACTGAGCAGTTGAGACTGTGTTTTCAGTTAAATGGTTTGTGTATTCATTGTTTTCAGTGAAATCTGTGCTGATGGAAGGGGCTTCATTATAGAGCTGTGGAAGAAAGGTTTGCTCTGGGATAGCGTTTTAGGAGTTGTATGGATTCCTCTTGCAACTGTGGAGCATGCAACAGATGTAAGTTCACTTTCTGTGGAAATATAAAACACTGAGCAAAATCCAATTATTTTCTCACTCTTAGCCTCACCAAATACTGTAATGACATTTATGATCAATGTATATTTCTATCTCATTTGTTTCAGTCTGTAATATTGAGGCATAATGCACATGTGACTGTCAACGTGACAACTGATATGCATTAGCCATATACCCTGGAGAAATAGCTCACATACTGAGTCAGGCATAATTCAGTAAGTGGGTTAGGGTTCATCTGCACTGACAAATTATTAGGGAGGCAGAGACAATTTGGTTTATGTGATTAGAGTGAGGGAATTTCAAATTGAGGTTCCTGGCCTGCATCTTCATTGTGTGACCTTGGGTAAATCTCTCTTAAAATGGGCAAAATACTGTTGTTCTGTCTCTCAAGGGAATTGGCCGTTGTCTCAAAGAGAAAAACAGAAATTTGTCCTGTGGTACTATGGAAGACATTAATAGTACAATGAGTGCATAGAGAAGGATGAGTGGAGAAAATGGGCCAATCCCAAGAGTTATCAGGTAGTCAACATAGTCAAAGTTAGTCACCAGAATGAGCATACTTGCTCTCAGTAGGCTAGAAAATAAAGAAAAAAGGTTGTGTGGAAAGGAGTGTGGAAATACTGAAGCCATCTGCGAGTGCTGCAACATTGTCTGAAATGGAAAAAAGTAAGACGTACCTTATTCTAATACTCCACGATTTTCCCATTCATAAATATGCTTTCCTACACATAATCCATGGAGTCTGTTTTTAAAAAAGTAACTCTGAATTAGAGAAGATGAATTTAATCTTTGCAAATAAAATTGTTTGCCTTCTTTAAATTTTCTAAAAGATAAAAAAGTCAGTTGATGATGAGGTAAAGGAGAGAGAATCAGAAAACTTCTGAGAGCATCTCCCATCAGTCTCTATAGCCATTTCTTTATAGGAAATAATAAATATTCATATATACATTGAACTGGCATTTCCATGATTCTACTCAGAGAATGGAAGAAGGGGAAGAAAGTAATTCCTGCTTAAATTGGAAGTTACTCTGTATCACAGCTGCCAAGTGCCATTTCGGGCCCCAAGGCAAGTTGCTTTGCTCTTCTACCCTAGCTGTTGTTGAGTTACAACTTGCTGACACAGAGGTTGTGGCTTAACAGTAAATACTGAAATTTTAAACAAGAAAAGATGCAAGAGTAGAGATTTTTTTCTTAACTTCTTCAGACCCTCTAAGCATTCATTTATAATAGGCCATTGTGGAACTTCCGTAGTTGTTTATCCTGCTACTCTTAACCCTGTAGCTCTGCTCTGGGCTTTATAACTCAGAAATAACCTGTAAGGCAGTGTTACGTTAGAAGCTCTTTTTTGGGCTTGCTTATTAGCATATATTGATTGCTTCAGTCTTGCTTGAATGTACTTGTTTGGCATCAGTTCAAAGGTGAACTGGACAATCCCAGTTCATAAGAGTAATTTTCAATATTTGTATTTCTTGCATCTTAATCATCTGACCATCTTAATGTGTATTTGTCTATATTGTAGAGTAAATGTTTTATTCTTTCAAATTCCATGCCTATGAGAAAACTTCATGAAGTCTTAACTACTACTTATATAAACAAATGTTGGAAGAGTCTGGTATGGTTTCTAAGCCTACTGGTGTCATAAAGAAACTCCTATTGTTTCTTAATGTAGAGGAGCCTTCATTCAGGAAAAAGTGGATAATGCTATAAATCCTACCCAGGTAACTTTCAGAACGTTTTTCCTAGGAAGGTCCAGGTTCCTGGTGGACATTGCATTCTGAAGTAATAAAAAATGGGAGTGAGATTCAAGGCACAAAAACACCAACTTCACATGAGATCTTACTGGATGTCTACTTTGCATTACCATTTGGTGAGTTACGGATTGAGGTCTCGCTCCAGCTTTCCAACTGTTCTATTCCACTTTAAGTTCCTGAAATACAGCGGCAAATAGTAATTTTTCTATAGAATCCTAAATCCTTTTTCAACACTGGAGCATTTGTATCATTGATACTGGTAAGTAATAGAATCACTGAGAGCCACTTCCTGTGAGGAGCTGGATGAACCATTTCACTCGTTAATGTTCATCCACATGTGGATTGTAGACCTAAAGAAAAAAGTACTTCCTTAAGGCTCAATCTACTAAGGCTCTGTATCACATCAACTTTGACCAGCTGTTTGTACAATGTAAATTTTACTAAAATCTAGGGCTTCACAGCATTTTTATCTTGTTAGCAAAGGTCTTTATGAATAGAGCATACGAAGATGGAAACTGCACATGTGTCGGAAAATAGTGTATATGAAGGTAGAAATGGAAACTGAATATCAAATAATACATCACCTCACATTATTTCCAGATATAATATAAACAGATTGACTTTATCAAGATTATCTGTCCGTCTGTGTGACATGGTCCAATATGCCAAATAAGTTCATAAACTAGTTTAGTATTTTACTCTTTAAACAGTCTAATGAACTATGGCTATAAAGACTAATCCTAACATTTAAACAAGAATAAAAGTAAATACATGAAGAAATGTGAATGAGAAACATTATTTATCTTTTGAAAGGGAGGAATAGAAGTCATACAAAAAATATGCTCTTCAGCTGTTTAATCTGTTTAACGTTCCTTTTGAAATGCATTGTCTGAAACTGAACTTGGCAATACAGCTAATGCTGACTAGAGCAGACTAGTTATTTCTGATGTTTCTGGGTGTAGTTTGCATGACTACACTCCTGCTAATACATGTGGTAGAATATATACCTTTTCACAGAATAACTGTGGACTGTTGTGGATTCTTATGAGTCACAACAGGGCCTACATCTTTTCTCCCCCCCCCCCCCCCCCCCCCCCAAAAAAAAACCCTACTCTTTATTTAGTACTTCTTAGCCAAGGAAACATTTTAAAAGATAACCTAAGCCCTAGTCACATTCTGGTTTTTGTTTGTGTTTTTGTTTGTTTGGTATTTTTTCCCCAGTCACAAGCAATTTTCAGTTGTCTGAATAAAAATTCATATGGAAGAACTATTTCTTGTTATTCACATGTACCTCCATCTAGATTATTCTCACTTACGAAATAATTTTATTTCCTTTAAGCATGATGGAAATTGTACATATGTTGAATGGACTGAGTCCTTAAGTATAAAAAGAGAATAGCAGTACAAAGAAGGAGCAGTTTATAAAGAAGATGACAGAAAAAGACAACAGTTTGTGCAGTAACAGTGGAATACCCATTATAAAAGGAGAAAATTTGGTACAAATTTTATTTATTCTGTGTGCCATAAATTCTTCTTGAAACCTCTTTTGAATCAGCAGAATGGTTTAAGTGTGTCCTTACATAGTTTTCATATCTAGAAACCTGGTGCAAGTCTGTTGCAAACACACAGAGTTTCTATAAGCTGTGAATTCAGGTTGTTACTGATTTCAGGCTGCTACCTGGAGGGAGTGTGAGTTTGTAGGTTGATGCCTGTATTCTGTGTCCAAATAAATATCTTTGAAAGAGTGTTTTAAAGACAGTCCCTGGGACTGTAGTCATGGAGCACTGTGGAAATCCTGTAGAGGTCACTCTTAAACTATAGTTTTCTGTGCAGAGGGAAGAATTCTTTTCTGTGCAGAGGGAAGAATTCAAAAGCATTGCTGTCGGGTATTGAGAAAGCCACATGTTTATCTTCACCGTCTACCTGGAGTTTGACTAAGGCATTACATTTTGATTGCTTATTCTGTTGAATGACTCTCAGCTCAGCTGTGACCAGCTGAGAGTCTGTCCTTGACTATTGGAATAGGTACAGCCTCTTTGTTATGATAAATTACATTGGAAAGGTAGAAGACTGCAGTTATTTTTCTCATTTCCTGAACAATGTCCATTTGAGAATGCCAGATACTTGGTAGAAATATAAGAGTCTTCCATGCTGCTTTAACAATATGGCTTCATTTGGACTTGAAGCTCTGCATGTAGTAACAGGGAAGTGTTTTAATATCATTAGTTCATTCATGAGTGCTTTTCTTCTAGAAGTGTCATCTAATGTTAGTTGTTGTAGCAACAAAATTGTCATTTCACCATTGCTATCTATAGACTGAGCTCCATTAAAAGGCTGCTAAGTAAAATGAGAATTTCACATTATTTAAAATACTGCAAGCAAATTCACAGTAATGAAATACAGACTCTAGGTAAATACTACAGCTGAATTGGAAACATTTTTACTGTTTCTAGAAGTCAAGTTTTTAAAAGGATAATCAGGTTTGTTATGAAATACAATAATTTTGTTTCAAATCTATTAGGTCATTCTTGTGAGAGAAGACAGATGAAAATTTAAAGGATATCACTTATTTTTTCATAAATCCAGCTTGAGAGACCTATATCATGCTCCTTAACATTCATTTATACCTTACATAGAGAACATAAGCAAAAGAAATTGAAGATAATTTTACTTAAGCAGAATGTATTTGGTAATAGCTATAATTTTAAAGTCATTTGTGTGACTTGGCAACTAAGATCTCATTTTGCCAAGTAGTCTACTGAAAGTCAACAGGACTTGAACCTGATGAGTAATTTTGGAAAATGCCATGCAGGAATTCACCTCTTAGGCTTGGTTGAAATTCAACTCATTATCATTTTCTGCCATATACATTAATTAGCAAATGAGGATATGAGGTAACAAGAACAAGGTAACAATGATGAGATTAATCCCTGTTTCTGCATTAGTCACCATACTAATTCACTGATACACCAAGGGATTAGCAAATGAGAAAATGAATTGTTCTGATACAATTTTGATCAGCCTAAAACAAGGTCCTGAAAAATTGTAGAAGAGTGATTGGGAAAACTCATGCATGACAGTGTAAAATTCTAAGTACAGAGTACCTTAGTTAGTGTAATAATTCACATGCACTTACAACCTAAAATTTGGCAATAACTTATGCAGTAGGAAAACCATAAGATCCTGTTGTTCTCTAAAGTATTATTTTTATCTTCCCTTTGTGTCACAACAGTGTTGCTTTTATTTTGAGCAAAAGGTATGACAAACTTTACTCTTTTGGCAGCTAACCAGGTGTGAGTAAAGAGTGTGAGAGGAAATAAATCAAAACATAGTTCCTAATATGTAACCAAAACATCAAAAATGGAAGAAAAGAGATGGGCACACACATTCCTCTAATCAGTATGGAAGAAAATCTCCTCACACTCAGGGCCAGATCATGAACCCTTCCCTCTCATTAAAGCTAATAGGACAATTTATAGAGTAAAATATACTGCAGGAAATCAGTTTGTACCTCCAATTGCAGATGAAACTTGCCAGGTTTCTCCAAAGAGATAAGAATTTGAAAAAAGGTCAGTTCTAGGTTACAGCACGTAGAATTATGTAAAACTTGATTTCTTACTTAAACCACAAAAACCCAACAGCAAAACCAAAAACCAAACAAACAAAAAAACCCAAAACAACAACAAAAAAACCCCACCCACATCTCGGTATGCTGTGCATGGACATATAAGAAATACATGGCCAGGCAAGAACTGAAGCTGGACTGGAAAATTGAGAGATCCATTTTCTTCCCAATCTAGCAATAGGTCATTTTTCAATTGTAAAATAAACTGTTTCCAAGTTCGTGCAACAAAAAGGTAACTGGTTGAGGCCTCTTGAAGTTTTCAGAGCAACAATCGGAAGGTGATGTTGGAACTCTGTTTCTGCTGTTCCTGTAAAAAGTGATTTAATTATAATAATGTTTTGTAATTGACTTGATTAATTCCCTATTGCTATGAATTTAATGAATTAATTTAATTAATTTAATGTGTACTTCCTCTTTTAGAAGTTCCTTCTGTAAAATGGGCTGAAAGATTTCTAGTAGCTTTTTCTTTCTCTGCAGATAGCCACAAAGATTTAGATTGCAGAGGCTGGTACAGAGGGACACCCCTCCAAGGTACAAGATGTTCACATCAAGATATGTATGATAGTCTGTCATCCATGGAAAGTTGTCTCAGCATACAAGAAAGCAAACTAAGGTATGTTGTCATATCACACATGTATCATAACATTTATTGATTTTTTTAATTTTTTTTTTTTTAATTTCTGAATGACATGGTATGTCCTGGTTTCCGCTGGGATAATTTTCTTCCTAGTAGCTGGCATAGTGGTGTGTTTGGATTTAGTAGGAGAAGAATGTTGATAACACACTGATGGTTTAGTTGTTGCTAAGTACTGCTTATGCTGGTCAAGGACTTTTCAGCTTCCCATGCTCTGCCAGGTGCACAAGAAACTGGGAGGGGGCACAGCCAGGACAGCTGACCCAAACTGACCAAAGGGCTATTCCATACCATATGGCGTCATGCTCAGTATATAAACTGGGGGGGGCTGGCCAGGGAGCAGCAGTCACTGCTTGGGAACTGTCTGGGTATCGGTTGGTAGGTGGTGAGCAATTGCATTGTGCATCACTTGCTTTGTATATTATTATTATTATTATCATTACTATTTTACTTTATTTCAATTATTAAGCTGTTCTTATCTCAACCCAGGAGTGTTTCTCACTCTTACTCCTCCGATTCTCTCCCCCATCCCATCGGGGTAGGGGGAGTGAGCTAGCAGCTGCGTGGTGCTTAGTTGCTGGCTGGGGTTAAACCATGACACATGGTGATACATATACAATTATTTTAAGCAAGAATGTGACTAGAAGTTTTATAAACATATCAAACCATAAGGCATATGTTTCTGCTATTATGGTGGGACAGAGCATGATAAATCTTCATATCCTATTGAAAGAAAAAACATGAAGAATACTGTATCCTGCCAAACCAGTTTGCAAATATGTATGCCTTCTCAATGAATCCTTGCTGGTCAGAAAAGAGGATTTTAGGGTACAAAAAAATATAGATATTAAAGGCACCCATAAATGTCTTTGGGGAATTCTTACAAACCAAGAATATAATCTATTAATGATGCAAAAGGGGTAAATAACATTCTAGAATCTTTTGCAGCAGATTGTTATGTATATATAGATGGCTTCAGAAGTGCAAACATGTTGGTTGATTGGACTGCATTTAAGGTGATGTTTTAAAGGATAATATTTTAAAGACAATGCAGGTATTTATTAGCTTTTCTGTGTTCTTTAGTGGCAGATACATGGTAAAGCAAGTTTCTTTCAAATAAAAGGAACATCTCACCAGAACTGAAAGTCACTCTTTCCGTCCATCCTTGTCTCTAACCCTTCCTACTCTTTTATCTCCAGCCACCCATAGTAGCTGTGAGGCTGCTCTTATCTCCTCTTTTCCATCTCTTCTGGAACTGCACTTAGTTAAAACAGGCTGTTTCACTAAAGAAAGTAGAGCTGAGACTGATAGGAAGAACAAATAACATTTCTTAGACTGCTCAGTGGGTCAGCAAAATTGACAGATGAGTGGTCTGTAAGATTCCTTGTTACTGTCTTTCTGAAAATACATTAAGTTCTATTTGGCTAAGCATTGAGAACACTTCAGTGGTATTAAAAATGCAGTGTTCGCTACCTGCAACTGTGACTGTGGGGGTCTAGGTTGTTTTACTTTTTAAGCAATCACCTCTGGAAAATCTACACGGCTGAGAGACATGAAAGAGTCAACTCAGCATCTCACTGGGAGCCCTGCTTTTCCGTGATAGTCAGCCTTCAACAATTTCTCACAAGGTGGAGCAGGAAGGCTCCCTCTCCCCTGCCTAGATCATGTGCCATGGGTGCAACAAAACCCAGTTCATCCAAAGTTAAAATCAAGGATATACAAAATGCGAAGAACTGCTTACAACCAAAAATAAGGTAAAGAATTCAAGGACCCTGCCACAAACTGAAAACTATATGCCAACCCATCAAAGGAAAATTCTTGATAGGAGCAGTGAGATGTGAAAATGTTTGTTGCACATCTATATGTTCTGTAAACACTGTACTGTATGTGACAACAGTTTATATTAGGAGTACTAATGACACTAAATACCCAGAGCAGCATAAATTTGAAAAGCACAAAGGGAACAGCGATGAGATTTATATTCCTACATATTTTCAGAAATTAAGAATCCTGCTTGATTTAAAAGTAACAAAAAAGAGCAGAAGCACATAAATTTGTTCTAATCTGTTTCTTTGGACTACGATTGATCTTGGAGATTTGCATAATGAAATGATGCTTGATGCAGACTTGTAGTTATGTTATTGTTTAGATAATACCTATTAATTTCCAGCTATTTTTTTACAAATCCCAAAATCTTAGATACCTTTGCAGTATGCATTGCTGTTTAAATATCGCAAAGATTTTTCTGTGTGCCTTGTTTGTGTTGAGACACGAAAATGCATTCCTGGTTCAGATATGTGAATGGGTGTGTAAGGAGGGAAGTGATGGGATAATGGAATTTAACTGTTACATTCAGTTCCTTGGACTCCTTGGTATGCTGCAACTTCCATAAGTGGTTTTGGCTTCTGAATGGATCGTATGCCAGTGGTAGTTGTTTCTGTGGAGACAGGTTTCACTGTGTCCGCTCTTTTCCTTGTATGTTCTTAGGCCATGATTTTACAATGCAGTGTGTTCAAAAGCACAATTGGCTTAATTTCTCTTGCTTGACCCTGATCTCAGCTCACTGTCCTCTTGAGTACGGTAGTACAAATCTTTTTCCTCATCCTATTTTAAAAAAAAAAAAAAAAAAGAAAAATTTTGTAAGGTTGGTTATTTTAAAGGCAAATCTTTTGCCTGAATCATTTTACAGATTTGGCAGTGGCTAGTGCAAGTAGTTGTTCTAGTATGCCATGGGATAGGTACAGATACAAGGGGCAGATGATGGGAAGAAAAGATTAGAACTGTTGCTAACAGCTTTGTATTGCGGAACAGCAGATTTAGAGGAGACAGAAGAGTGCTTGTAAGGTAAGTGCTTGCCTCTCATCTAAGTGGAATAACTGAGTTATCACCCATATTTAGAAGCTAACCACATGAATTCTTTGTTGTTTTTCTAAAACACTGAAGCAATGAAATGTTTAGCTATTGCTTTTTTGAGGTAGAGAGTAACCAGTGTGGAACTAGAGATACTGATGAGTGAAAGATGACAGCCAGCAGACTATCCTCTTCTCTTAGAGCATTCTCTGGTCATTCAATATTTCTCATCTCTGATAGCTTGCCATGAAAAACAATAGATCATAAATGTTCATGGAGATTAGTGTTTTGCCTAGTGGGGTTACAGTTACCTCTGCTTCCTCTGTACAGGAAGGGAGACAGAGAGAGACTCCAGAGAGCAGTTCAGTGTAGTTGCTACTCTTAATTAGCAGTCTTGATACCTAAACCTAAGGCTTTGGTGAGATGATCAGCTTAATCTGGTTCAAAACTGTGCCAAGAAAGCTGGACTGGACGAATATCAGCTATTGGTTAGGGTAAGAAGATCAAAAGAATGTCTGAACAAAAAGGTACTGTATAATGAAATAAATGTCCTTTTTTGGGGGGCGGGTGGGGTAAGAGGGGAGGGAGAAGCTTAAAAGCTCCTGTCCGACAGGTCTTAGGTGATATGGGGTTTTGTGACTAACTAACAGCAGATGGTTAAAGGTAGTGTGTTTCACAACTCAAGATATACTTTTTTTTTTTTAATTAAATTGGACCTATTGACAGCACTGACCCATCAAGCTTTATGTGTCTGTCTTGCTCTCACCCTTGGATGTGTCTGTGTAGGGTTCAGCTATTGGATAGTGACTTTCAGAAAGCTTAAGAAAGGAAGAGAAGCGAGTCCTGACATGATTTAGGTGTTGTAACTCATTGATTGTATCTGGAGAGCAGGAAAGGCTTTTGATTCCATTTTTGAAGCTAATGTATTTACCTCTGCAGGTTATGACACTTTCTGGAAGTTTTCCCAAAGGGAATTACTTTTTTTATCTATTTGCTTTGAACAAGCAACAATATTGTGGGAAAAAAGAGAAGGGAAAGTTAATTGCTGTCTTTCTGCTTCCCTGAGTGTGGAAGATGATGATGCATAATGGGTGTAAGGCACAAGGAATGAAGTGGCAACAATTGTATTACTTCCCTGCCATCACCTTCTGTTGAGTGGAGTTGAATGCTCAGGAGGGAGTCCAGTCAGCCCCCAAATACATCACTCAGCAGTGGTCTCTGCGCAGAGCGCGCTATGTGTTCTTAGAGCGCACTTCTCTTCCCTCCTGCTTGCAAAGGTAAACTGGGGGGAAAAAAAGCTCTCTCTCTTTACTGTTAATTTTGTCTTTCATATCAGCTGTCACAGACTGTTATTAGTTTTCATACATGGTGTCCTCTATCTGTAGTAACTCAGGAAAGACAGTTTGTGAACAGCTGGCACTCAAAAAGGTGTGTTGTCCTGATGAGGGATAGAACAGGCTCTTGGGAAATGCAGCAGGAATATACGGAATGTCAGGCTCTTGACTCATGTTTAAGCCATATCTAACAGCAGTGGTAGCAGAAAAATAGCTCAAACACAAGAGAAAAGATGATAAAAGCTATTACATTATTAAGTTATGTATTCTCTGAGGGGATAACATGTTGTGTATGCACTTAAATGACCTTTTCATGTACAGTAAAAAAGCAGAGTCGTAGTGCACGTAGCTTCAACACAAAATTACTAGGAAATAAATGAGCCTGAAAAAAGATCATCAAGCTCATGGATGCAATTAGCCAGCGGACTGTATATATACAAGGTTCTACAGCATCTTTTTGGCTGTTGTGATCCTGGGCTTGTTTACACTTACTAGCAAGTTCTTGAAGGATATTTACAGAGAAGTACAAGTGCTTCCTTAGGGTGAGAGCTGTCAGTAATGGCAGCATTCAAGACCTATTTCTCTCTGTTTTTTTTTTAAGCACATGTCCAGTCATTAGCATATCATCTGGGCTGATATTTCTTTTTCAACAGAGATCTGAGGCTCTGAGTGGGTTAAATGGAGCAGGTTAAACTAAACAAAAATAAATGAGCCTAACCTGACTATGGAATTCTTTCGTTTGCCTCTGTCCCAGATAATTTTATTGAATTTAAATGAACTTTTGTATTACTAAATTGAGGGTGACCACTAAATTACAAGGTAATATTATTAAATTGAAAGTTTTTTCATCTAATAATAGGTATTTTCAAAGATTATGAGCAGAAAGATGATGATCATTTTAAAGCTTAATTAAAGATAGTGATGTGTATTTATTCAGAATAACAGCAATTCTACTATAAAAATACACAAGAAAAATCTGAGAAGTCAGGGAAGTAGATTAGACTATTTGTTTTGAATGGCTGTATTAAACACCAAATTTAACTATTAATATGTACAAAATTTCTTCATTAATCTGTTCTTTACATTGATATTTGTTTGTCAATTCTTTGGTTACATACATAAATACTGCTTATGGCAGTTGACTCTAGATGTAGACTGATAGCAAATTGAGTGTAACTGATTAACTTTTTCCATAAATCATAAATTAACTAAATCAGAATTTGAAGGATGTGGTAAACGATTAAATGACTTCTTATTAGAGCAATATATTTTCTCCCAGAATCTTAAAAAAAAAAAAAAAAAAAAAGAGGGGAAAATACCATTTAAAAAAAAAAAATCTGAGTTTTGCTCCATTGAATGTAACGAACGAACGAATGAGTGTAATTTTTTAAAAAACAGCAATCAAATATTTCAGTATATACTTCATTCCAGCTGTGTATAGTAACCATACAATAAATCGTTTCATTCTGTATGCATTATTAGTATCCAGTGCTGAATGCTACTACTTGCAAGAATAAGGATTTCATGGTTAATCTCTTTGGTACCACTCAGGTACAAATATGTTGCTGTATTTCCAGAATAGCCAGAAGTTTACAGATTTTACACCACAATGATTGAAAACAAAATGCCTTATAATTTAAAAATGCATAAATAATGGAGAAGGACACAATGAATGAGTACTTTATATAATTATGTTCTGCTTCTTCAGGAAAAATATATGTATAAGTACTTGAATTATACTCTTCAGTAAAATCTCACCTTTCCTGAGTGTTTCTTGTGTGACATACTCAGGAAGTAACATATACATCTATCATATTAGAAGTATGGTATGACATGATTGCCTTAAGCTACAATATTTTTAATTAGAACCGCAGATAAGTGAATAAAGTATATACAATATTACATGAAATGTTAAGGTTGATAAAAAGCTTTAAATTAAAACTATATCTTCTATTTACAGTCAAGCTACATTAGCATAAAAATGAATTAATCTATGTGATTCATATACTTGCAACTTGAAACACATGAATACTTAAATAGGACAATCAATGCTTGTATTCTCAATAAGTTTATAATTTTTCTTCTGGAGACATTTCACTTAACTGGAAAATTAAAATGGAAAATACTCTTAATGATTGAAACCAATCCATTAATCTGGATCTCAAAATAACCAGAATAAAAAAGTGTGTTTTGTAAAATTACTGCTTTGAATGACTGTCTCAATCAAAAGAAGGATTATGCTGAAAAAGTACACTAAAGAAAAAAATTATGCATCAAAAAGTAAGCTCTTATGTTCCATTTTCGAAGGAACTTAGTCACACAGATTTTGAAAATGTTACCCTCAAAGTCTTGTATTAAAAACGTTTGCTGTATTTTAAAAACAACAAATACATTGACAATATTAATGACAATAATGAGAAAATATTAATGCTGTGGTCCACAGTTAATCACCTAAACAAAATAAGTATTATGCAAGGGTCTGTCAATCAGAGACTAAATTGAATGGCATAAAATTGATTAGGGGCATTTCCAAACCAAGCAAAATTAAATGAAAGATTTCTTTTAAAAAACAACAACCAACCCTCAAGCCCTAAGGAAGTACAGTAACACAGATAAAGATCTTTCTTTTAAAAAGAATATTGATATGGTCTGTGATACTTGTCTTCTCTGCAGAGCTATAAATCAATCACTGGACAAGAACAAAAAAAGACTTTGATTACATTAAAAAAAAAATCCATTCTTCAGGTTTATTCAGTTCTACCTGCATAGGCCGTATGAGTAGATGTCATCATACATCCTTGTAGTCACACAGGAAATGAAGGAGGGATATGCTGCCTACAAAACCATGCTAGACCTATATGGATTTTATGGACAAAGTTGGTTTTGAGTATTTGGTTCTAAAGTGTTTAGCTTTGACAGTGTTTTCTCCAGTGTTTTGGGTGATGGTAACTGCTGAGTGTTAAAAGGAGATATCTTACTAAAATTTGGCTTCATGACTGCAACCGCTAGCAATGTTGATTTTAATGCAATAGTAAGTAAACTGATATTAATTACGGTAAATTAATGTGGAATGACAGCAACATACAGATTTTTTCAAACAGATGAAAACTGAAAAGAAAGCTTAAAAATGATAGTCTTAGAAGTTTCTTAATGCTTGAAACATCCTGACAGTTAAATGGCCTCTTAAAAATGTAATTAATCTTCCCTGTTTTTAAATACAGAGAAGCAAACATTTGCTAAGGTCTAAATTCATTTGAAGTGGTCACTTTACAGCCATTTGTCCAGTAATCTGTTTAATTATTCATGCTCAGATAACAGAAAAAATGATAGGCAGGCATAAAATTATTTCTAAACCATGAAAATTTCCACCTCCACCTCTTGGTTACAGGTCAGGAACTCCTGAAACTAAAACCATATTTCCAATATGTAGCCATAGCTGTTTAAGCAGATAATGTTCGTCCATATATGTTTGTTTTCTGTTGTGATCATTCGAAGACAGATTGTTCCTCAAAGTTATGTTACAGAATAGCTAAGCATAACTGATCTTCCATGATTTGTTATAGTTTCCTCTCATGTTTGCTGCCAAGAAGAAATAAGGTCCAAATGAAAGAAAAGGAGAAGGCAGGCTAACAAAAAATGTAGGTCACACATAAGCCTTTTGGCTATGACTGTTCACCGGTTTCCAGCCTTTCAGAACTGGCATATTACTTTTAAAACACAAAAAGCAGTTGACACTGTAATTAGTGGGGTTTTTTGCATTTAATTATTTTATGAGGCTGTTCTCTAAAATGAAGCCACATGATACGTGATTGCAGTCCCTGTGTTGTTGTTTTAGAGAGCTCCAGTTCTATCACTGTGCTTTACTTTCTCATAACTAATACCGTGCTTTTCCACACATTTGAAGAAGGGAGCTACTACTTCCCAGGGCAGCAGCTTCATTTGTTTTGGAAAGCTGTGAGCAACATCTCATAGTATGATGTTTCATACAAGTGCACATTCTTTCTAAGTGGTTAAGCTGCTCCAGCCAACACAGTACTGCACTTTCAGGCATATTGTACTTACTGGGGTCTGTGGTGTTTTGCTTTTGTTTTTTTCTTTTTTTGGGGGGCGGGGTGGGTGTGTTTGTATGTGCCTCCAAGGAATCTTTTCAGGCAGGGTCTTGGGTAGAATTCAGTTTGGCTAAACGTAGGTGTCCAGTGCCGTTCAAAATGTCCCTGTAATTCCTTCAGGATAGAACTACCAGATTAAAAAAAAAAAAAAATTTATAATTAAATAATTAGTCTTCTATTCTTCCTCAAACCCTCTATTGAGGAGGAAAAATAGTCTAGGTCAAACAATTACAACTAATTGAGCTATAGCAAATCTATTTTCAAGATAATGACTGAGCCTGGATGCAGAAAATGTAGCTGATATATGTGAATCATCACAGTCATAAAAAGAGAAAATGAGTTTCTCATGTTATCTTCTAGTTTGCATAAGTAGCACAATATACAGGTCTTTAAGATGAAAACCAACATTATTTTCTCATTTCTTTAGTATCTAGTGTGATAGAATCTCTATCTGGGATCTGTGTACTGCTTAATATGAGTAATGCTTTTAACGTTTTTACGTCCTACAGCACAAATTACTGGTTTCTAGTCTTTGTTTTAAATGCAAATAAAAAATATTGAGTAAACATGATTGCTTTATTTATTTTAATGGGAAGGTAGGTAAAGCAACCTGACCTTTCGTTAGCTATAGAAAAAGTATCTAAAGGACAATTAGCAGATTTTTTTTAACTAAATGGCCATGTTAAGACCTAATATTAGCCAAAGCTGTTGTACATCTTGGCTGAAACTCATCTACTTTAAACTTGCATTCTTTCTCTAAGCTACTGTTGCAGTGTTAGACATTCATTTGTGTATTTTCTGGAAGCACTATCTATATGAAAGTACTCTCAGAGTAGGAAAACATAAGAAACATCTGATGTCTGGAATAGTTCAGAAGAAGAGCGGCTGCTGCAACTATTTCTTCTTCAATTTGTTATTCTAAAAGAGCTATTTTATTTTTTCTCTAGATAACAGTTTAAGTCATGTAATACTTCTGTGTTCCAAAGGCAAGGTAAAATGGCTGTTTACATCAAACACCCACCAACTGAATGACTTCCCTGAGTATGAACTATTTCACATATTAAAGAGAATGCTCTTTAATAAATGCTCTTCCTCTAAGCTCTTTGGCTGCTTGGGCAGCTGTTTTCTACTTGATTTATAGAAAGCAGCATGGGTAGGAAGGTATTCTGCTTTAGGTGATGTTTGGTTTAGTTTTATAGATCAGTCATTTAAAACTGCAAATAAATGATGTTATTAATTTATTTTATTACAGTAAGGCAGATCTTTCCAATAAGAGAAAATTGTTGTTGTAGTGGCTTACAGTGTTATGTAAAATTAAGCCCTTTTGAATAGCACTGTAGTGCTGAGAGTTCATTCCAGTGTTCCTCAGGCTTAATTCTTGTATGTCACTCAAGCTAACATGCTCATTGATGATCCTTCCTGCTCTGCTGCCCTTTCCGAGTTCAGTTCCACCCTCTTGCTTTTCTCAAATGTGTTTTTCCTTCAGATCTTCTGTGGCCTAGAACTATTGCTCTTGACTGGAGTAAAAGTAGTTCTTTCAAAATCTACTTTAAAGAAATGCTTCTGAAGAATTTTAAAGACTGTTGCAGTACCTCTCCACAGCAAGGAAAAGTATAGACAAAGTTTACAATTAGAGCTGTAGAATACTAAGTCTTATAAATATAGTGAATTTGAAGTTCAAGAGATTTTTATGGGTTTTGTTATATGCTTCTACTCTATAACTACATCAACTTTACAACTGTTACCAGTTTTATTTTTATGTTAAAAAATATTGAGTGAAAAACATGGAAGAGAAGATAAATTAGCAGTTAGCAGTATGCAGAGAAAACATTGTACTTGAAAGAGATTGAGAAAAAGGACATTGAGAGAATTGAGAAAATGAAAATTTAGGGAATTGACAATTCTGCCAGAAAAAACAATGGATTATGTATAAAACTGTTAAGAAGAGTAGTAGGGAACAAAAAAGATTTACTTTGGCAAGGCAAACTGCAGTTTAGAACAAATGATGGTGAGCTGATATGACATGTTGATGTACATTTTCTTTCCTAGAAT
Source organism: Pelecanus crispus (assembly GCF_030463565.1). Taxonomy (NCBI): domain Eukaryota; kingdom Metazoa; phylum Chordata; class Aves; order Pelecaniformes; family Pelecanidae; genus Pelecanus; species Pelecanus crispus. The sequence goes on from NC_134649.1 coordinate 15,184,652, forward strand.
TATCCCAAATAGATTTGGGTTCTCAGTAGGATCTATTTAAAAGTTTGCTGTAAAATTACGTAGTGTGCAGCTATGAATCTCATCTTTGTGGCACTTCTGAAAGCAAAAATCTTCATACTCAGCCGAGTTTTTACAAATACAGAATGCAGAATTAAGGCCTCAGGTAACTGAAGATGAGCCAGTGCAGCCAGCTGCTGCCCAAGGGATGGGCAGTCAGGCATGATAAGACAGCAAGCAGGGCAGGGGCCTCACCAGCCAGTGCCCCAACCCACTACCCCTAGGCAAGCCTGGGAATAGCAGCAAGGGTCAAACAATAGTGCAGTTGACCAGACAAGCTTGTGGTGATGTAACAGGTCCAAGGTCAAACTGGAAAGGTAACTCTTACAGGCCAGGATCAGGTCTAGCGATGGCAACTAGGGTAAGACACAGCACAATGATCACCAGGCAGGTCGGTAACAATGAAGCAGGGTCAAGCTCAAGCCAGGAAATCAATCCAAGAGTGAGGGTCTGGATCAATGGGTACATAGGCAGAGCTGTACTGGAGCTAGAGACTGTCACTCCTATAGCATAACCTCAGGCAGGGACTGGAGGCCCAGGGTTGAACTTAAATGGAGCTGTGGGGCTCATGGGTCCTCTGGGGAGGCCCCAGGTGAGGCTGGTCTGATGAAGTCTGTTGGTACACTCAGGGCCCTGACAGAGAAAGACATGAAATAATTGATTGAAAATTACTGCTGTGGATTTTTTTTTTTAAATGATTGAGTTATTGATGATAAATGGAATTGATAAAACTGAATTTTTATTTTAATAATCTTGTCCAAATGATTTCTCATTAGAAAAAATAATATAGAGCTTTATAGATCCATGTTATGTCTCTGTAAAGACAAGCATTCTGTTGCAGAATTAAAAGGAATTAATCTGATAAACTGTTCAGCAGCTCTGCTTGGAGTGCTCCGAATAACTTGTTGAAAAGAGGTTTTGTATTTTGGAGAATTGATTTAATACAGCACAATTTTTAAATATACACATTTTTCAGGTCATTCCTTGTTTTTGAATATGACCCTGTATTATCTTATCCCAGTCTTGGAATGAGATAATCATGGAGAAACTTCCAGTAGGAGAAGAGGTATAGTTCTGGTCTAGTTCTGGCACAAAAAATACAGCAAAGTTTGATATCGTGCAGTATATATAAAATAGCCTACAAAATCTAATTCTAAAATAGGTTATGTATTAAAATAAAATACAAATATCTTTGTCACATGGCAGAGATTACTATTCATTTCTTCCATCTATCCCTATCAGTCCACACTGTTTCACTCCTCCCATTAATCAGATGTTATAACTTTCTCTTCTTAAAATCTTTTCACAAGTGTCTGTTTTGCTTGTGGTTGTTGGTAGTGTTCTGGTGATTGTTTTGCATCCTATTATGACCTGATATTGAGCTTTAATTGACTTCATTATTAATATTCATGGGTTTGCATTGTTTGTTATGGTGACAACCTTTCATAATAAATGACAAACCATTCTGACTTCCCCTGAAATTCTGTGTAATAACATTATTCATGATTAATTTTTTAGGTGTGAATGGAATAGGAAAGGTTTTTGGAATTTTTTTTGTCCTAGATTAATTAAGGTCTATGGCTTCTTAGGTGTTTCTGTTCTCATGTAACTGTATCAACAGTTTACTGTTATGCAGTTATTCATCTTTCATTCCCAAAAGGTTTACATGCTATATAGGTTAACACATGTTACTGTCCTGGTTTCGGCTGGGATAGAGTTAATTTTCTTCCTAGTAGCAGGCATAGTGCTGTGTTTTGGATTTAGTAGGAGAAGAATGTTGATAACATGCTGATGTTTTTAGTTGTTGCTAAGTACTGCTTATGCCAGTCAAGGACTTTTCAGCTTCCCATGCTCTGCCAGGTGCACAAGAAACCGGGAGGGGGCACAGCCAGAATAGTTGATCCAAACTGACCAAAGGGCTATTCCATACCATATGACGTCATGCTCAGTATAGAAACTGAGGGGGGTTAGCCGGGGGGCAGCGATCGCTGCTCGGGAGCTGTCTGGGTATCGGTCGGTGGGTGGTGAGCAATTGCATTGTGCATCACTTGCTTTGTATATTGTTATTATTATTATCATTAATATATTGTTATTATTATCATTACTATTTTACTTTATTTCAATTATTAAACTGTTCTTATCTCAACCCAGGAGTGTTTCTCACTCTTACTCCTCCAATTCTCTCCCCCATCCCATTGGGGCAGGGGGAGTGAGCGAGCGGTTGCGTGGTGCTTAGTTGCTGGCTGGGGCTAAACCACGACAGTTACTTAGACCTTACTTACATAAGTAGTAAATTATTTAAGTGAATAGCCTTGTCAGCTTCTGGGAACTAGTTTATGTAATTGATACTTACAGCTGTGTGTGAAAGATGTATATTCATTCTCTGTGCAAGTATTCCCTTGAAACTACTAGAAAAGCTGTTTATTTTTAGAAAAGCTAAAATAGTCAAGTTGGGTATCAGTTCTTGTGCAGGGAAATACCCTTTTTCTGTATGACTTGATCTCTAAAAACCAAAATGCAGCCATTTCAGGCAGAGGCACAAGAACTCTGTAAAGAACTACAGAACAGAGGAGAAGAGAGCTCCTGTGGGAAGAGGAGCAAATGTTTATGAAAAGTTTCATTAGGCTCCTAGTGCTGTGCCATATTTCTTCTGTAAGCTGCTTGCCTGAAAGATACAACCAACACATTCACATGCAGGGTAAACTTCACTGTAATTAATTTACTACATTTGCATAACAATTGCTTGGTTACGAACTCATAGCTTGAATTTTGATTGGTTTGCAATGAAAACAGTAAGCTACTTATTATAAATTCATATTACTCTTTTTTCCTCATTTCATTAATTGATTACCTATTTGTATGGGTTTTTCAAACGGAATTTCAAATATTGATGTGGATTATCAGTGCAGACTCTTGTAGCATATTGTCCATGGACTAGCAATCATCGGTACATCACTAAACAAATTCACTGAAGAAATTTTCCTCCTGAACTTATACTTACTATGAGTTACTATGCAGTAGACTCAAATGTAGTCCCAAACAGTAAAATCATCTCCCTTGAAAACACTTTGCTTTCTGATTTGGATATTGAGATTCAAAGTTAGAAAAGCCATATAAGCCTATGATATGGAGAGATGGCAGGCAGCTTTTTTGCTTCATGGTACAGCAATTGCTGAAGGTCATGGAAATCACTGATCACATAAGTGTCGACGCTACAGGTACAGATTAAGTTTGGACTAAAACCCAACCATTTTTTGCAGTGCAAGAGTCTGTTTAAAGATGACTTAAATATGGGCAGATTACATCTAATTTATGCAGATAAGTATACATGCTTTGATTTAAAATTTTCCAGTGCTTTAAGCTAAAGAAGTGTACTTAGAACACCAGAGTTTCCTTTGTTATTCCTATTCCTTACTTGTTGCAAATCAAGCTGGATAGAAGGAGAAAATAGGAACGGCATTAGATCCCTAAAGCAAATCCTGTTCTGTTCTTTGCTACAGCAGGTAGGGATTATGGTAAGACACTAGATAAGCATTCAACATTCTGGTGCAGGAGGAGGGCAAGGACATTTCATGTTCTTAAACTATTTGAGAGTTTCTGAAGAAGCACAGATTTCTCAAAAAATATTCTTCTTTTTCTAAACTATTACATAGTTGTTGTTATATCCTACTATTGTTATATCCTTTCATTAGCTAAAACCATAAGCCAAAATCTTACAACTATTCAACATGATGCAATTATCAGTAGCTATGTATATCTATGCTTCACTTAGTTTAGAAGTAGAGACAGATTGAATCCATGTAAGGATCTATTTGTGGTATGAAATAAGTTTATAACACTCAGATACAGTTTCATGCATGAAGCCGAGTTCAGGCAATAGTCACAGTACAGCTTCTTCTGTGAAACTTCTCTTAAAAATAGTGAGAGCTTCACAGAGTCTTTGACATGAAAGTACATGAAGGTAAGCTTGTTGGATATTTGTTCTTCCCTATTCCTCTATTGGCTCCAATTTAATCCTTCTGAATTGCCATTTCCCAATAAACAACATGTATGATTTTACATCTTTGCTTCCTCTGTCAGTGCAGTTTAATTTTTCGTATTATGATCATAAAGAGAATTTATCTGTTTTCACTTTTGTTCGACCCTTTATTCTGGCTCCTGTCCTGTTCATATATGGAAATTATCTTCACTCTTGAGCTCATGTGATTTGTCCAGCTCCATTAATTCAATGACAAAACTTGTATTTCACCTAGAGATCAGTCAGTCTGTTGAAATGCTTACAGCACTGTCACAAATGCAGGTTTGTGAATCCTGCTGATTATGTCAATTTATTGTGAATGAGTGACTTTACACAGTTTAATTTAGTAGCAGTTTAGAATTTACTTGTAGCAAATCGCAGGATTTGATTGTAATATTTTAATAGCACTCAGTCATCAGTGATTAACAAAGTGATTAGACAAAATTGATCAAAACAGTGACCTAGTTACAGATTCAAAGATGGCAAGGTTCACTCTATTACTACATGGAAGTGCATAAAGGAAAATTAAATTACACTGAGTTGGAATGATTCACAAAGGGATTGCATATGTAGGGGATAAGGAGGACCCTCCCGTTGAGTCACGAGGTTCAGAATAGACCCCCTTGCTTTCTAAACTCCTTCTCAGAGGGGAGCCTAGTTGTGGCTAGGCCCACTCTTAGTCTCAGACTTGGTCAACGGGTTATGTGAATAAGGATTATATATATATGTATGTATGTCTAGTACATAGAAGTGCATAAAAGAAAATTAGGTTACACTCAGGTGAGAGAGATTGTGGATGCTGGGGATAGGAGGACCCTCCTGTTGAGTCATGAGGTTCAGAATAGACCCCCTTGCTTTCTAAACTCCTTCTCAGAGAGGAGTCTAGGTGCGGCTAGGTCCAATCTTAGTCTCAGACTTGGTCAGCGGTTTAATAGGAATAACCATAATGCAGCAGTATAAGACTCTCTTTGAAATGAAATCGTACATCTACAGACCACTTAAACTGATTCACACATGCATACACACAAACATGAATGCGTATATAAAAATGGTATGCCTGTTAAAAATTCCCCTCGAGTTCAGTGAAATACATCTAATGTCTTGGCATTTCTCAATGGGCGAGGGTTGAGCCTCGAGGTGTGAAGGGTTTCGGCCCAGGCTCCACTGTCAGTCTTCAGCAATGGATTTCTGGTTGCAGCAAACTTTCAGAGTTTGCTAGCTCTGAGAGGCGTCTCGCTCAGAGGGAGATGCTGGTGCAGCCCGCGGCAGTCCAGGAGAGCTCAAAGGGCCTCACTTAGGACTGCTGTTTATAGGATTGTGAGATGATTGACTTTAATCACCAGTAAATTTCCATCCAAGCCACAATTTGGGTCGGTAATTGCTGGAACTCCAGTAACGATGATACCACTCTGTTTCAAGGCTGTCAGGGGTAACTGTTTGTTCTTGTTCCCCTCATTAGCCATAATATGAAGATTTTGATAAGGACAGGGCCGCTCTCTGCTTCAGCCATGTAGGAGTTTCTGGTACAATTAAGGGGCGCTTAACTGACCAACTCTCTACGCAAAAGTGGTGGCCTGGAATTCCTGAGATCGTAAAGCTGTTGAAGAGAGAGAGGAAGGCGGGGGGGGGGGGGGGGGGGGAATGCACCACCACAAGCACTAAATTCAGGTCTAGTGTCTATAGGTACGCCACAGGATGCCTCAAAGCCTGTGCAAGAGGTCTGAATGCTGCTATGATGGGTCTTACTCAAAAAAAGGCAGTGAAACATAGGTATAATTAATTATAAGTAAATAAATTATAATTGTTATTAATAACAATTATAATTTATGTTAGTAAAATTCAGGACAAGCACAACTTATGCTCTAAATTCATGGAGTATCAAATTAGTGACTTTGTCAAACACAGAAGTTTAAGTAGTTATTATCTCCCCTTCCCAGTACCCACCATTCTCAGCTACACAGAATAGTTTACTGTCTCTCTATCTGTGATGATACAAAAGTTTGGGTCATACTGTAAGTCAGAACACAAAAATAACCTAACTGGAAAATAATTGTTAAAGTAAGCTAAGACTTCCTGAATCAGCTTTAACAGAGACAGCAACAACCCATAAATGTATAGATCATCATCATAGGCTAGATAGTCTGAATGGTGAAAACACACTAGGGAGAGGAAGGCACTTCCCTTGCAACAAATAGTTAATTGTGCCCAGGAAGAGGAGGGGTAATCAGGCTGCAGTTCTTGATGGGTTATCTTTAGCAGCTCTGCAAATAATGGACTTGGCTCAAGGGTATTTCTAAAAGCGAGCAGGAATCTGCATCTTCCTCCAGGAAAATATGAAGATCAACATCAATGTGAATTATGCCTATGAAAATCTTGGGGGAAAAGTGGACGAAATAAATGCATAGCTTGAAACTTTGTTCATTTTCTCTAGAGGTGAGTCAAAAGATGTAGGTCTTATACAAGACTTAAGTTCTTAGTGATTAGGTAAGTAACCTGAAAAAGAGTACGGGAAGAAAAACTCTAAGAACTTAACTAAAGCATATATGTAAGCATATTTTAGTTTCTGTTCATGTGTTACTAAACATTTGGATCTGAGTGGTTAGCAGATGAATGTTATTGCTGTACTATGTGTATTAGGCAGGTACACAACGTGATCTCAAATCAGAAAAATATTATTTCACTATTGTTGGTAATGTTGCTCTCAAAATACAAACTGATAAGGTAAAATTTAGTACTTTGTCCTGAAGAAACTAAGGCCTCACAATTTTAGTTCTAAAACAAACAGACAAAACCCACCAAGAACTCAGAACTGTAAACTATTTGAAGTGAAAGCCAGCAGTAATATAACTGATGTAAACATATGAAGATAATACAGCTACTGAAATGTATGATTGTAGACAGTAAGAAAGCAAATGCAAAGGGAAAAAGAGTGTAGTCAAATTTAAAATTTTACCGTAAAGATGAGTAACTTGTTGCTGACCTATAAGCAAATTTTATTCTCTGCTCTAGTGTTTGGAAACTAAATTTTTAAGTGCAACTTGAGCACCTATAATTGGGAACCTGTGTAGGGGTATAGATTTAATGCTACAAAAAAAGTGTCTTGGAGCAAAGTCTGCCTTCTGTTGTCACTGAGACACAAAAAAATATATTAGGTAGTTGGGTAATGCTAAATTATATGAATCTATGTGAGGCTTAAAAAAGTAAGTCTTACTGTGTTATAGCTAACTGTGGAAAGCCTATCAAGTAATTCACTTTCTCTTAATGTGATTATAGGTAAGATGGACATGTACTGCCTATAGTTCTTCGTAGTGTTTTACTAAACTGCTACTTATTGCACAGCTTTTTAATGTTATACCGATATCTGTACTGTATAATTGAGGCCTATGGAATGAGTTAAAATTGAATTATAGCTTTATAGTGCAATAATCCTTAATGGGATACCATTTTTGGAGTTCCACATTCCAGATACTTTCCAATTGGAATAGTGTTCCCATTCAACTAAGCGCATGAGTTGACTTGAAAGCTAGTGATGCAAAGCACCTTGTTTTCAGCTGGAAGCTATTTCAGTGCAGTCAGCTTCAGATAATCTCCTGGCAGGTGCTATAACAAGGATAAGTTTGTTGTAGCCCAGGTGTATGTAATATTACTAATGTCACTTTGGCCTGATGTACAAGGCTGTGGTAGCAACTTCTGCATCTAGTGTTTCACTGCACCAACAGTGAGATTCCCAAAGAACTCATGCTGCTGCAGTCTAAATGAGTAACAGATGTGTAAACCCTCGCCCAAAACTTTCAAGTATCTTACGAACTTATCATATACTTCTAATGCACATTAAATTGTTCATGTTTCAGAAGTTACAGCATTAGAAGTGTAGTACTTGAAAGTACTATTTTTGGTATTTTGAAGAGCACAGAAGCTGTTCTTCATCTTTACTTATTCTTTCCTATCTTCCTTCTGAACTATAAAAGAATGCAGACTAAAACTAGAAATTACTGTCAGCATCCTTATCCCATGTTCTTACAAGAATGACCATCATCAGATGCTTTTCAGGAAGTTATTTAAAGGAAGCAAAATAAAACCAAACAAAAAAAAAATCACAGTTTTGTGGTAGTATACTACTGAAGTACAACTCTGCTTGATCTGTCTATTAGAGATCGATTTAAGCACAAGATGTTAGTTCCAGCATGACTGTTGCTAATGGGGAGTGGAAATTGCCGATTAAAAAAGTCATAATACGTCATAATAGAGTGTAATTATTTCAATTTTTCTTCCATAGTTTATTTCCAGTTATATTCAAAACTGACAAAATCGACATTAATGATGAATAGTTAGAAATCAATGCAGATGTTCAGGACTGCCTATTGCAAACAAATAACCATTTGGAGGATGTCATTATTTATCTGTATGTGGCCACACTGCAACTGCTATATAATTAACTGCTTTACAATGAAGTCTGTAGTGAAATTTAATTTTACAAGAAGTGCCATGAAAATGCAAATCATCATTGAAATACTAGACCAGTTGTAATGTATTTGGGCAACATAATTGAGAGAGAAAACATCTATTAAATAAAAGTGTAAGTTGTGTTTTCTACTAAAAATCCTTAGCTTTTGATAAATCAGACTGAACAGCTGTTCCTTCTGAATCAACTTTGACAACCAACTCTCCATCTGACCTTGATGTTAATTACTCTAATAATTCCTAAGGTTAATTATTACCTAGTATTTCCAGTCCAGTTAAGAGCTGCAGGATGGGGTGGACTAATTTCTAGTATCACTTGGTTGATTTACCTTACAATTAAAAAAAAGAAAGTGAAGAGACAGGAACAGGAAAAAGGCTGAACCTGCAAACATGCAGCCTCAGAGATGAGGGCAGTGGAAGACAAGCCTCTTCATACTTTGTTTGCATCATGTGCACTCAGCTATGCATATCAGAGAGAACATTTTTCTCCTCAAATACAAGAGCACTATTCCAAAAATCCAAGATAATTAAGTAGTAGTGTGCGGACCTAGGGATATCACTGAAGTATAATATAAATACACTGCAACTTTACTTAGTAGGCAGGTGCTATTGTCCTCTCTAGATTGTACCTATAGAATTTTACTGTGTACTTTTATTTTGCTACTTTACTGTCTTGTACAATAACAGTTTCTTTTGAATTACTTAGATTCTTGCAAGAGTGGTAGTGTCTATACTAATTATTTTAACCTATGCTTAACAGCCATGAACTGAATTAACATTTTTCAGCTTGAACCTACATTCTTCACAGGTGGTGAAATAGCTGAATAATGAAACCTCATTATAATTGGCCTGTGTAGCTGTACAACTTCTGTGTTGGGTCAACAAATTGCATAACAGATTCTTATTTCAGAGATTTGTTAGAGTTCTGTTAATGATGCTTATCTGATCAAATGTAAGTTTTTGTTGTGGTGGCTTTTTCATGGGGGGTGTTGTTTCGGGGTTGGTGTTTGGTTGGGTTTTTTTTTTCCCCCTTTCCTTGTAGAACCCCCTGTAATCCAAAGAGAATACTGTGAGCCAGTCTTCTCTGCTTGAACATATCTTAATTGCTTCAGAATGTCTGGATAGAGAGGAATTGTTTTAGAATTGCAGTCTAATATTTCATTACAGCAGAGAAAATCAGCATACGGAGATACTGCCATGTGTTTTGCTGTAGTTACTGTCTAGTGTCTCCTTATTTTTCCCTGTATTGGTATAATCAACTATATGCTGTGTTCTAACTTTAGTCAAATCACCATCAGGTCTGGGGAGTCTTCACTGTAAACATTCTGTTTTATTTTACCAACTAACAGCCCAAGTAGAGAGTGGCAGGGTAGTTGGAAATTAATAGATAAAGATGGGAGAGATATGTGTTTCTTCACCCTTATCTTCAATTGTAATGAAAATAAGACAAAATATTAATTATCAAAACTTCAGAAAAAAATTTCAGCTTGTTCTATTTGATTTTAATATTCAAATCCTGGGAGAGAGCCAAAGCAGTTTAAAATAGGAATATCAGGCTTCCTTAGATTGTTACTTTCATTTGCCTTTTGCAAAAAGTGGGCTGGAGTTGAAAATAGATGTAAATAATGGAAAAATATATTAGATGATTGTCTTTAACCTGGTCATCCCCTGCAACAAATATTGATCTAGCTCATGGTGTCATGTCATTCATCGGTTATGTATAAAATAAATCTGCCATGTTGAGGGCTAAATAGATCATAATGCAGTGTTTTCCTCCATTATTTTCCATAGCTGGTTTGGCCTTAATATTGACAAAGCAAAGCCACTTGTGAATCCACTCACTGAAACAGTACTTACTGAACAGCTTATCATATTGAGTAGGAGGATGAGAGTGTGTGACTTTGGATCAGCTCTTTTTGTGCTAAATGTAAAGTTACCCTTATACTAATTACCAGGGTAAGTTTTCATAACTTTGTATTAAGAATAACTTCCACAGCGCTAGTATTTTCTATTCCATAGAGGATACTATATACAGAGGAAATGGATGGTGGTTCTAGCTGACTTTGTTCTGCTTGTCCATAGACTTATCGGAGCCCTTTTAATTTTTTTTTTGTCATGCCTTGCTGTTCTGAGTACTTTTTTTTTTCTCCACCCCCCCACCCCGCTTTCTCCAGGAGAAATAAAGATCAAGCTGATGGAAGTAATTTTGCAAAAGCAAGATGGGCCAGGGCTATTCAGAAGGTAAGATCTGCTCTTAAAAATACTGATGTGTTACTGTAATTTAAAGAATTTTCTGAGATGGAGAATTTATTGTAAGGTTTCTAGTTCATGTAAACTGCTATTCAGTTACAGCAGGATCTGAGGATACGACTGCTGAGTTTCTGATAGTAGAGACAATTCCTTCCATTGGTTCTTAAACCTGTGTGGTTCCCTCACCTCAGGATCTTTTTCTTCTGAAGCAGAAATAGGATTTCAGAAAGATTCTGAAACTTTCTTTAGATGCTTGAGAAATGATTGTAGTTTGGCTATCTTATCTTCAGACATCTAATTCTGAATAATTTTAGATATTGAGAAACCTCAGTATTTCAATAATATTTAATAAAAATGGTTTTAAGAACGTTGTTTCAGTACTTTTTCCTAGAAAGACCTTGTAAGTTCTACTGATAATACCACTGCCTGAACAGGGCATTTTTTTATTAGATGTGATAATTAAGGGAAATTATTATGATCACTTGCTCTGTTTATGTGGTCAATAATACTACCAAGTATTTTCTTTCTCACTGTTGCTCCTAAACTGTACAAACCATTGCCTCGCATGAATGGTTGTGAATTCAGACATCATCAGGTTTTGCCAAGGTTGCTCAGTAGTACTCTCTGTCATGTCAGTTGTGTGCCACTTCTGGATAGAGGAAAGGAACTAATAATCCAACTCTTAAAATCCCATTTTTTGCATTAAACTGTTCAACTTTGGCTGCTGGTAATGTTTGGTGTGTGTGCAGGTGAGCACAGCTGTGCAGTCCCTCCACGTGGCTCTTTCTTGCCGCGCAAGTATAACTCTCCATAGAACAAAGTTGTTCTCCCCTCCCTCATAGCCTCAGTCAGTATCCTCAATCTCTCTGAAAGGGCTGTACGTTGCAGGGAGGTTGTACACCTAGTAGGAACTGAATCCAATTGCTGTAAGTTTGGTATCACTGCCTTAAGTAAAGGTTCTTTCTTTCCCATGAAAAGGAAAAGAAACCAGTGAATATCACTAGTCAGAGCAGGAAAAAGTCATGTGCCTAAGCTGAGGTAACCAAGAGAATATACACACTAGAGAAGCACCCCAGAGCTCTTCATAAGGTAATGCCTGTATTAAGAAAAAAAAGAAAGAAAAAAAATTCTATGTTTCTGGGAGAAACAGTGTTAAAAGGAACAATGTATCATTATCTGTTGTCATTGACTGAATGGACTTTTTTAGGTGTGGTGTTGGGTGGGGGTTTTTTGTGTTTTCTTGTGTTTTTTTTTTTTCTTTTCTGTAATTCCATTTAAATACCTCAATTCTTTTAAAGCAACTAAGCCCTTTTGAAGCAATACTTATAAAGCAGCTGTCTCCGCTACACAGTGTTTGAGTGGAAATTATTTCACATAGCTCTTTCAGATTAGTGTTTTGAAAGAAGCTTGAGATAAGTTGTGTGAGACTTTGGATCTTAACTCACCAAGGTCTAGTAAATATTTTGTGCATTAAAAACTGCTCCTGCTCACTACTCACACAGTGTGTTATACAGGGGAAAACTAGCTTATAGAAGGGAGTTCTGTCTTGAATTAGAGAGTAGAAGTACAGAAAAAGAGTGCCATCAGTTGCCTTCCAGCCTTGACTGTACTGCAAAACTACTGCTGATAACTTCTGAGAAACAAGAAACTTATGTCTTTAGTGTGTACAGTAACCTACCAAAAACCTGAAAAGTCATGGATTTATCTTCCTGTTTCATATGTGTGTAGGCTTTTTGGAAATACTGCTTATTCTCGGGTAGTGTGCTGTACCATGCCACTTCTATGCTTTTATGGCAAAGCCAGACCTGTTTAGTGGTAAATGCTAGTTGAACCCCGTCCAAGATGCACCTTCATCAGTTTCTTTTGACCTATTTTTTTCCCTGTTCTTTTGGGGAGCAATTCCTATTTCTTTTTTACTGAATTGTGTTGGCTTTGTCATAATTCATAGACTGAGCCTGTGTGAAATTGTGGAAAAAAGTATCTGTTTATACTGCGGTCTTGTGGGAAGAGTACTTTTCTGATTTACATGATCTCAGTTTCTGCATCCTACTCTGTCACTGGTTTGATCTTTTCTTTTTAATTTTATGCCAAATGTTAGTTCACTAGAAGAGGTGGGCAGGACAAATTCTGGTCTGACTGATATCAAACACAATGCTTGGATATGCCAAAAATCCAGTTTTGTCTTGTAGACAGAGATTACAATAGTATTAAGATGCTTTTTTAGAATTTCTTCTGTGAACAGTCACCTTTCAGTGCTTGTCTGATTGCCTAGTAGTTTGATAAATTTATTTCCCAGTTTAAAACCAAATAACTAATGTCATGTGGTCAGTAACATTACTTTATGGTTTGATGAATCAGCTGCGTTTCATTCAGATGTTAAAATAAATGTTTTAATAAAGGAATGTTAATATCGTGCTTCTTCCCGCTACCATTCTTCAAAGTAATTTTGAGGTCAGCGGTCGGAAGATGGTTAAGTAAAGAAGTTAATATGCATGAGCTGGAATCTTTGGTTATCACTGTGCCATTGAATTGTTTTCTGTAGCAAAGTAGTCAAAATATCTCACTGCACTGAAATAAGGACAGATTGCTCAGCAGTTAATCTAGGATCAGGCTGGGGCTGAAAGATGGTGACAAAGTTATTGCAAGTCTTCTAAGAATTTGAAGATCAGATGGATGGGAGATGTAAGCAAATACCTTGTGTGGAACTCTTTCTGAAAAGAAGTGGAAAATTTCTATAAATATTTAAAGGGTAATTTAAATCTTGAGTAAATGTTTCATTGTAAGCTGTGTGTTAAACTTTGGTCTTCACATACTTCTAATTCTGCATTTGCTAGAAATCTGGGACATTAGAGACTATGAAAACACAGGTCTTGAAGGGCTGAATTGTCTTGCAGAGAGAGATGTGGATATCAAAAGGGACGAAACCTTAATCTAAAACATATTTAAATAATTCTAATGCTATATAACTGAACATTATATTAGGATTTTTCCATGGAAATGGTAATAAGGGAAAATGGACACCTTTTGTATTCCCAGTTGGGTAGCTTGTGTTCTTATCATGACGCCTGCACCAAGCATGTGCCTAATGCTGAAGATTAGTCAGAACTCAGTTCTAAACCAATTCTTAATGAACGGCCTTTTTTAGTGAAAAGTAGGTGTGTATATAATACGAAGTTACATGCTAGCATTTTATTCAGCTAAGCTTTTGATTCTCCTGGGCCTATGCACACATTAAGAGATCTTGCACAAAGCAAAATGAAATGTATGATCTGATCACTTGTTACATCAGGTTTGTAGTTTGCTTAAATGTAAAGAATTTATTTTCCTTCTTTTTTAGCTACAAATTAATTAGAGTAAGATTTTTCTCCTGATAAAGTTATTTTGCCTGAAATATGCTTATGTCTTTAGTCCTTTATGCTTCAGTGGCTTAGGTTGTGGGTTGTCTTGGTCTTTTGGCTTTGTCTTTTCTTCCTGAAGATAATCTGGTTTTCAGAAACAGTAGAGTGGTATCATCATTGGTTTAGTACAATTGATGTGACATTAAGTGCCATTCTTTGCTCAGAAAATCTGAGAGGCATGAAGCGTGAATGTCTGCCAATGCCTAATCAAAATAAGCTTTACACTTGCAAGTATTCTTGTGGCTAAAAAAGGGCCATCGACAAAAAGAACATGCAGCACAAGATCAGAAAACTACAAAATCCTGATGTATTTTACAGAGATATAATATTCACAGAGCCTCATAATGGAGGCAAGCAAACAGATAAAGCAAAATAAGTAATTTTCCACAGAAAGTAATCTCCATATGTAGGTATTTATACTGTAAGATCCTGCTTCCACAAGAAGGGAACTGTCCCTATCTGTAAGGAACTGCAAAAAGAAATAACAACCTTTAGTAACCACGAGCAAGGTTTTTAGGCATTGGAGCAGGCTGTAGGTAAGGTATCCATCACTGGAGGCTATTAAGAACAGAGGAGAAACAATAATTTTTTCCCTTTTTTTAACTATTCTTGGAGGTTTAGGGAAGTGGGTTTAGCTTGGAACAGAGATGAGTGTGTGTGGGGAGATTTCTCAGGTGGATGGTCTTTAAAATAGACAACTACAAAACACCTGCCCATAAAGGAGAAGTGCAGTGCTATTGCTTTAGGTATTTCCTCACAGGTGAAACAAACGTGAATTCTTACTGCACTAGAAAATATATAGGTGGCTTAAGTTCCAGTAAGAATATTTGGAATGTATGCTTTTAATGCTATCCTATGGAAATAAGAAATTGAATTAGGCAGTTCTGATCAAATACAAGATGACATCCAGTGGTTCACCAGAGGCATTGTAGCTAATGAATATTGGTCAAACATTGACCAGATAGGAAAAGTGCCAAACTGTTGTTTTGGAGAATGTATCTTTTCTTATAACTAAATTGCCTTGGTGTCTATTTGAAATAGCAATAGTTAGGCCTTGCAATCATATCTGATATAGCAATGCTAAGATAAAATATTAGGGAAATCCTTCCCATATTTGGGAGTGGAGTTAAGCATTTGAGGGAAAACTGCATCTCAGGAATTAATAGTTTTAAAAAGACAGTGCAGGACTATATAGGGTCCTTTAATTGCTGCTCTGCTTATTGATTACAAACAAAAATCCAAACCGGAATTCTTTTACAGTAATCCAATACTGGTATCTGGTTTTCAGTTTCATGTTCACTGTACTGATAGGAACAGTGAACAGGTGGGGTTTCGTTTGTTTGCCTTAGTTCGCTAACACATTTGAAATGAGCGCTGTGAAGTACTGCCAATAATTATGAAAAGATGCATTTAGAGGGTTTTTTTTCTTTTAACTCAGTGTCAGCCTTGAGTACAATCAAATGGATTTTCCCCTTTCTTCCCTCCCATCCCAGCTGTGTATGTCACTTTGATTATATCTTTAGCTACTAATTCTATGTGTAGTAGCGACTGTTTTGCTGCTGAAATGTAATCACTTGAATAAAAAATTGTCACCTCTCTGAGATGGATATGCTTTTTATAAAATGCAGAACATAGTAATTGATTCCTAAGGCTAACATTAAGCAGGAGACTACTCATGCGAATTACCCCTCGTATCATTCCACAACCATGTTTAGAGATAATAGTGAGTTTATAGTCACAGTTTATGCCATTAAATCAAAAAATATTGGTGTGTGTTCCAATATTTAGAAAAAATGATATAGAATTAAATATTCACTGTGGATTGTTCTTATGCTGTTTTTTGTGATTCATGGTTAACTATATGATGGATGCAGTGGTGATGCTCAGTATGAAAATGCTCACTAATAGAGAAGTTATCAGTAGCTTAGTTCTGTCAGCACTATTGATTTACTGTCTTATTCAGAAACCAAACTTGATAAACTAATAGTAAAGCAGATATTACACAGTGACAGCAATGGGAATTTAGGACTGGGTAAGCAGAAATCATTCTTTGTTTAGGAGCCATGGGGTTATGAGATTAATGCAAAGTTTCCCTTGAAAAGATTTCAGTAGGCCCAAAGAAATTACTAAATTTTTAAAAACAAGCTTTCAGTTGAACAATTTTTTAACCCTACATTCCAAGTAATATTTTGTATGCAAGTGTGTCTTGAAGTGGGAATAAACAGGTATTTCCTTTTCATGAAGTGTTAATAATAGATATTTTGTATCCTGATCCAATTCAAAAGTAATCATAGTGTTCAAGTGACAATCAGCATATTGATTGGGCTAAATGACTGTCAGCAAGCAAGCTGCAAGATTTGTGAATTTATTTCAAAGATTAAATATTTAAACAAAAAGTGACAAACTGACAATTTGAAAACAAAGAAATATTCAAGTGCACTTTCTTTTCAATTAAGTGAATTTCGTGTCAGTGCGAGTTTGTCAAATATATGACATTTTGACAATGGTTTAGAATGTTAATTGATGTTATGAGGAAACTTAAAATGTCTGAGGAGTTAAAGGACTTTCCAGGATGTCTCTTCTTTATGAATCACCCTTTTATTATCAATTATGTGAAGAAAATTATTGATTGCTTATATCAAGCAGTTCTACTTGTATGGTACAAATGATCTTGACTGTCTTGTGTCTGAACTGTGTGAGTTTACATGAAGGAGGTAAAAAGGTCCAAGTGGGGAGACTGGACTAACAGTTCTAAGGTCACTTGATAGCTGCCCTTGAGGCTTTCAAAAAGTAGTGTTTGGAAAGTTTGCTTTGACCAAAAGGTGATTCACTGATAAAGGCAAAACTTCAAGAATGCATCTCACTTGTGTTGTGGACACTGAACACACAACAAGCAGTACAATGCTTGCAAATAGCATCAATTATTTCCTCAAAGAGATCATGATTCATCTTTGTTCATGGCTTCAAAAATCATGTATGACTTCATCCTGATTGCAGCTTGGAATACGTGGTTCTAAGTAGAGATAATGGATTAAAAATTCAGCTAATAGGTCAGAGACATGAAGGAATGTCATAAAAAGCAATAAATATAGCTGCTAGTTGTATGGAAGCAATAGCAAGTTTTATGCTGCCCTGTTCGTAAGTTATCTAGCACAGATTAATTATAATTGGATTATGTTTTAAGTTAAAATTTATTCCACCACCTTGTCTTCCATGTCTCATGGCTTTTGTGCAGGATATATACTATGTAAAAAGATAAAATCACACCTCAACTTTGACCAAAGAACTGCTTTTGTTTCCTATATTTCCTATCTTTTTAAGTAAACTCACTAGCTTATTTTGTTTTTTTCTTGAATGACTTCCTCTGAAAGTTTCTTGGGGGGAATATGTATCAAAAAGTCAATAGAATTTTGAAGAAAAGAAAATGGAGATGTCTTTTATCTGAATAAAGCTACAGTTAACTTATTTGAGGGCTTATTTTAATATATCTTCCTATGGTATTGTGAGTTTAGATATTTCATGATTTATTTCTCCCCCCCCCCCAAATTGATGTGAAAGTTTAAAATTGCTTTCTTCAGTTAATTGAAAGTATTAAGAATGATAGACCCTGGGAGAAACCTTTATGAGCTGCTGCACCATTATTTGAGGATTCTGTTAGGTAAGGTCAGAAAAAGAATTATTACTTTGCTTTCCTCTTCAAAAAGTGAGATACCATGATTCACAATAGAGGGTAAGAAACCTAAGCTTTCTCTCTTGACTGTCATAAAAGAAAATCAACAAACAGGAATGTAACATACTCTCTTCCACAATTAAACTTCGATACTCTCCTTTGCTTCAGAGTTCAAAAAAGGAGCATTGTAACATTGTTTCCTTTCCTCCTGTTTCAATACTTATTTCGAGTAACCATGTTACAGCATTTTGCAGGTTGTCTTTGGACTCATGTTAAATGATTTATTACTGCTTCTATTGGTAGCCTGTGGCTAAGTCGATGTGCTGTAGAATTATACAGCTCCTGGAGCATATTTGTAATTGAATTATGGAGTGTTTTGTGAACATTGGAAGCAATGCTTGGAAGACTGTGAAACTCAACAGGGTTCTCATCAGAGAAAGTTTACAAGTGAGATGTGTGCCTCACATAAAACAGGAAAAACAAGCCAGTTAGTATGAATCAGCTGGGCCTTCCTTTAAGGGCACCATTCAGTGAAGGCAAAAGCTGGCTTTTGGAATGCAGTGAAGGCAAGAATCCATTGTTAGAGAGAGTTGGGGTTGTTAATTATAAGGATTGGCAGAGTACCTCTTATGATGGCAAGAAAGGGAAAGAAGTCCCAGGCTGAGGAGAGAGAAATACTGGGATGACCAGCAATCATATCAGTGGGAAATCTAGGGCAGGGAAGAGAGCTGAGAGCAGCCAAGAATGGAGCACTGATGAACTCAGAATCCTGGCAAAGAGAATGACAGGTCATACGCTGAAAAGCTAATGAATGATATTGATGGATTCTAAGGTACAGAGAGAGGCCTCAGGGGAAAAAAAGAGATCCAGGAGAGCAAATTGCCTTGCTTCCAGATTTATGATAAATGATGCAACACTTTCCTCTGGCAGTCCTAGCACTGTGAGCAGGATTGTTGCAAGCATTCAGCTTCTAGAATCCTTGCTTTAGAATTCCTACTTCATCATTATCAATCTTTCTTGTGATCTGCTCTCCTTACCCATTTTCAGATTAGTGGGGTTGGTTGTTTTAATTCACTACTGATGAAATATTTCTTTTCCAGTTTGGTGGTGTGCCCTTTATTGCTGAATCTTTCCATGCTGCCACTCATG
This sequence comes from Pelecanus crispus, assembly GCF_030463565.1. Taxonomy (NCBI): domain Eukaryota; kingdom Metazoa; phylum Chordata; class Aves; order Pelecaniformes; family Pelecanidae; genus Pelecanus; species Pelecanus crispus. Next base: position 15,203,655 of record NC_134649.1, read on the forward strand.
GCAAGTCTCAAGATGACTCTTAATTAGTGCTGTTAAGTATATACTAGAATTTAAGTATATGACTGAGGGTTGTGTGGAATGGAGATGCTAACTCTCCAGACTCTAGGTCGCTTCTGTTCCAATGAGCTTTATCGTATGCAAAGAGACTCTGCAAGCAGGAAAAATGTGACTTAAGAGTCCAGAGCAACTATTTATTTCTTAATATGAACAACAGAAAGCTAGGATTAGGAAGTTACTAGGCTAATCATTGATATGTGCATCACCCTGATATGACCAAGTGTTTCTGCTCTGTTTTCATGTTCTGCTGGGCTGCAAAAGCAGGGAAGGGGTCCCTCTGCCACTCCTTGAAATGGGCTGATCCTTGCTGATATTGAATTGCCATCCTCAGATTCTCTTTCCTGCCCTCTTTCCTCTTTTATAGCTTTTAACATTAGTATGTTACCTCTGAAATCCCTGAGCTGCTAACTTTTTTCCTCCCAGTTGTTTGTTTGGTTTTTTTTCTTTCCTCCCTGTTGGGTCTCCCTGGCCCCCTTGCTCTTCTTGTCTTGCTCACATCATAATTACAGCTTTCTCAGTAAAGTTTAGCCAAGGTCATACACCTGTACTGTATTTGAGGAGACCTTGGATCAAAGAAACTTGAACCCCCAGGCTGAAGGTAACAATCAGTTCCTCAGCTGGGACTGGAATGCATACACTGATAGACCTGAGACAGGAAAGGTCCAGGAAAGTCTAATGCATATAATTAGATCTGAGGCAGCACTTGCATGTTGTACAGGTTATTTTATCTGGAACCAGGGTGTAAAGAATCAATAGAAATAAATTACTTTTCAGAGGGAATAATAAAAATTGACTTGTATAATGGAGCAAATGTGAAAAAGCAGGCAAATTATGTTACTCTGAGTTCATTATATTGTCCTATCAATAGCACCAGTAATAATTTTATATATAATTTTAAGAGAGGAAAAGAAAGTATTTCAATATTGCAATTGATATTTGATAATTTAAGGATAAAATTTTAAAAAGTAAGAATATTCCTGAAATATAATGCTTATGTGAGTCCTTGGCCATTTTACATTAATTTCTGTAAAGATCAGCATGTTATTCTGCATGAAGTACAAAGCTGCACAACTGGTTAGATACACTGTGGTTGTGGAAGAATGATGAAGATTCATATTCTGCTGAAACTTTTGGTGTTTTCTTCCAGATTCAGAGACAGTTTAGAAGAAGAATAACCTGATTTAATACTTAGGAACAGAAATACTGGCGCTTTTTTTTGTGATTAATGAAGAATTTAATGCTTTAACAGTAGTATCTGTAAGAGATCAGTTACTGCAGAAAACATTGTAATTATGGCAAAACATAAAGGGACACAATAATAGAAAGCAACGCATCAGACTAAAACCAGTTCCTTACATGAAAAAGTGGCAACTGAGTCATATTCTTGATTTTTAAAAAATTCTTTAGCAAACATTCTACTTTCCTAGACAAGAAAATCAAACAGTCTGTAGGATGAACACATTCCTAGGGGGCAACAATGAACAAAATAGTCATAAGGAAAGAACACAATGGGAAGATTAAATTTCAGGAGTAACATATGTTGTTCTTAGGTTGCCATTTCTAATGCTTAACATTATGACTTGGCGCTTGATATATCCGCATGGGGAGAAAGCTCCCTTTTTCTTCCTGAAATATGCTTAGTTATTGGCCTTTCTTGATTTTTCTTTTTTTTAGTTGTTGTTGGGCTTCCCCACCCCCGTCCCATTTGCTTTTCACTGTGATCCTATCCTGTGATTCCTTCTGAAATCAGGGCCAACTTTTGTTTAAATTGCAGCTGGTGAGAAACTGTTACTGTGTTTTTAAATTGTTTGCCTGTTCCCTGTTAGTTGCTATTTAAAAAAATCGCAGAAGTGGTTTTATTTAACAGAATTCAAACTGCATAATTTTATAAGCCTAGCAATTGGTTTAAGAAACAGTGGAAAAGGTTTAGTGCAGAATGAGAAATGGCCTTAGCCTTCGTAAGTTCAGAAACTCCAAAACACTTATCATAGTTGTCTGAAGTAAAATCTAAAACAGCTCACAGGTGGATTCCATGTACTTACAAAATAGCAAGATTTGTGTCTCATGAATAGTTATTTCCTCCTTTCCCCTCTTATTATAAAGTCTTTTTAGAAGAAAAAACTGAGCTTCACAGTAAAGAAAACAATCATTGCACAGAAAAATAGATCCTGTATAGAGAAGAGTATCTTTAAAACTCTGCGTGTGCTTCCAAAAAAAAAGGGGGTGGGGATGCCGTATTCTGTACGTTTCTTTGTATATTTAAGAGACTGGAAATTCCGTTAGGAGCTGGAGTCGTGAGAACTTCCCATAGGTGAAAACGAAGCTCAGTAAAAGCAACGTGATCAGCTGCCCCGGTTCAGTGTCGCGCCCTCCGATGGCGTGGCGGCCGGATGGGAAACCGGCAGCACCTGCAATTCGGGCGGCCGGGGGGCGGCCGGGGGGCGGCCGGGGGGCGGCCGGGGGGCGGCCGGGGGGCGGCCGGGGGGCGGCCGGGGGGCGGCCGGGGGGCGGCCGGGGGGCGGCCGGGGGGCGGCCGGGGGGCGGCCGGGCTCGGCCGGGGCCGCGGCGCAGAGGCGCCAGCAGGGGGCGCGCTGGGAGCGGCAGGGGCGCTCTGCGCTGCGCCGCCCTCCCCCGGGCACCGCCCGCCTGGCGCTGGGCTCGGCGCCGCCATTCCGAGAGGGGCTGGCTGGGCGCCTCTTTCTGCGCTGCCCAGTTGCACGCCCCCACAACCCGCACATCTCCGAGTCGGCCAGAATATTATGATTTAAGAACTGATCGGTTAGATTTAAGAATTGACACGGTTACTGCCTTTCTTTAATGAAAGGGTATAAATAGCCATCCCTTAAGCGGACCGGGGCGGGGGAAAGAGAGCTTAACTCTGTGACAGCTTTTCCAACTTTCAGGCTGAAATCCATCATAGAATCATAGAATGCTTTGGGTTGGAAGGGACCTTGAGAGATCATCGAGCCCAACCCCCCTGCAGTAAGCAGGGATCATCATGAAATATAAATCACTTCTAAGTTGTTCCATCAGTTTATAATTGTCACCATTCCAATATAAGTATTAAACAATTGAAATAGTCAAATAATATCTGTAATAGTTATATGTTATTTAACACTGGTTTTATTACTTAAAAATAGCAATGGGAATTCTTGAAATATTTTCACTGGACTGACTTTTATTCCTAAGAATTCCAAGAATTGTCTCTGAAAGTCATGGTCGCATAATCCTGGAAACAGGCACACAGAATAGCTGTTCTCTCCGTGAAGGCTTATAGCTGCCCCTTAGGGTTTGTGGGTTTTTTTGTTTGGGGTGTAGTTTGGGGTGGGGCGGGGGATCGGGGCGTGGTGGGGGGGTGGTGGCGGTGGTTGGTTTTGGTGGGTTTTTGTTGTTTTTCGCCATTAAGATACAGGGATTGGCTAGAACTCTGTAACAAATTGCAACATCTCTGTACATAGTCTGTATTTCTCCTGTTCCTTCTACATGTGGGAGTTACATCTTTAACACCGTGTTTATGAAGTACAATCAGTGTGAACCCTTAAAGGTGTGGTTCTTTAAGGCCAGCTTCATCAGCGTGCGAGGTTACTGGCAAGTACCCACAAAAACACCAATGGCCCACGCACACAAACTGCTCCTTTGTTTTAGTTTATTGAAGGCTGAAGTTTAAATACAGTCGTTTCATGATGGCCATTGGCTTACAAGTATGTGGGCTACCAGAACTGTGAGAATTTTAGCTACTGTACAGAATGAAAATCTCTGCTCATGTATTTACTATAGAAAGTTCTTAACATCATATCTATGTGAGGATCATGTGAACAGAGGTACAACATAACTTTGTTGTGAAGGTGAATTTGGGTAACTCCAGTTGCGAGTAATTAGTATGTATGTATACATGAGACTAGATTCTTGATTGCTCCATATCATTACAAGCAAAGTCAGGATTTTACTGGTTTGAGCAAGTTCTATGTGGAATTTTAATTCCAGGGTAGGTAAGTCATAATTAGCTCTGAAGGTCTTTGCATTGGTTTTTGTTTTCCTTTGGGTTTGGTTTTCCTTCTTAAGTAGCAATTGAATGATACATTTGGCAGAGCAAAACTCCCTGCTTATGCTGTGCTATCAAGTAAGTGGCTTCAAACTGAAACATTCACCATCTGGTAACATAACAGCTTAGTGTAAACAAGGTCAATACTTAGGAACTTGCTTGAAGATGACAACATTAATCTAAGTGTTATGAGTTAACAGTATTTGCAAACAGTTTTTTATTAAATCACAAAACCTTATATTTTTGCAAAACATTCCCAGTATTTACTGGTTTCACTGTCTGTAGTCTCAGGACCATTTGATTAATCTTGATTAAAAACCCAATTTATTTCCGTTTTAAGTGTGTATCTACCATGGGTGGCTATGCTTGATTAGGCTGCCTGATTTTTCTTTCTTTCTTTTTTTTTTTTATCCTTACATGAGCAGTCCTGTGGATTTTGAGGGGCATTATTGTTACATCTCATGTAATTAGCACTGTATCACTGAGTATTAATATCAGTGGAATATTTCCTATTGTGCACTTATATAGAAGTTTTATTGTATTCTTTGTTGGCATGCAACGTGGTGGATTTGAAGCACCAGTTTGTTTAAGTTTAGACAGAATATTAAGTAATTGCTAGAGGCTAATAACTACAATAAGATTTGAATAATGAAGCATTCATTCATCTGGTTCTTAAATATAAATCTAATTAATGGAGTATTTATAGGTTGCATTCATTTCAGCAGGACATAATAAATATGATGGTCCATAATTATTTTTACAATGATATACAAAACCCCCAAAATATTAATTTTACCACTGTATGTAAGAGATTTTATTCTAGAACTGTTCCATTTATAAATCGTACTTAAAAAGCATTGTGTCTCAAGATCTCATTACTAACAATAATACAAGAATTGCAGAAAGTGAAAGCTACAACCAGTAAGCTTTAAATAAGCATTAGTAGAAATTCTTAAATACTTCTAAGTAGTAGAAATTGTTAAATAATTTTAAGTGCTGCCTTTTATTCAAAGTATACTTAATGTATTTTTGAAGTAAATAACTGAAGTACAAGCTTCTCTGTTACAAATGTGTCAGCTATTACCAGAAAGTCCAAAGTTTTGTTTATTTTTATACAGGAAACACACATAATTTACTAGCTGAAAACTTAGTATTTTATATGGCATTTCAGTGCTGCTATCTCCCAAGATTAAAGGCGATAATAGTATAGCTGTGGTTTTATGCATGTACCCATGTTTTGTGAAACTTTTACACTTAAGATTATGTGTATACTTTGTATGTAGAATGGTTTTATATATCTATTTCTGTATTTCTGTAGTTCTTCATGTGTCAGAGTTTTAAGTATATCTTCTATATATAGATATATAAGGCTGAATGGGCCTTACACACACTGTTAAATCAGTTAACATTTGAAAAAACACCCATTGTATTCTGTACAGGATACTTTACTCACTGAATGCACAATAATAATCCATTCTGCTCTTTGAATCCCAGTAAACAAATGACTGAATCCCACTGTTTAGGTATTAATTGGGAACATACAAAATACTTTTAATGGAAAACAGAGTGATACGCTTCTTATTATCTGGAGCATCCTTAAATAATCATGGTATGATAATAGTTATGAATCTGTTTAGCAGGTTCATTACAGAAAATGATCAGCTGTTAATGAAAGCACTGGTGAAAGAAATAACTATACAATTGTTTCTCTGGGTCATGTCAGACGGATAAATAAAAGCTTAGGTGAAACATGGCCCTACCAAATAAGAGATACGACCTCACACTGCTATCTTTGTGGCCACTGATGCACCTGCTAGCTCTCACGATGCACTGCATGTGTTGTTTCTGTGAGCAAGGGTTCTCAATAAGCCTGTTTTACTCTGTGAAGCAGAGGGGCTGCCTTCCACGCAAGGAGGGCTGTGGCTATTGCAGCGAATACCGCATTCAGAAGCAGTGGCAGGAGAAAACAGCAACGGGTGAAGTTACCAGCACATAAAACACCGGGATGATTACTCTTCTCTCATGTTGGTGTTGTATTTGAGCAGCAGTAGGGCACTGACTTCTGGTTTGCTATTATAGAGGAGAAATAAAGCTGAGCTGCAGAATGAATTAGTAGCCAACACCATGATTACTCTTAGCTTTTAGCACAAGTTGTAGCGGGGGGGGGGGGTGGAAAAGGGAGAGGGAGTGAAAAAAAAAACCAAACCATTTAATGCTGCCTAGGGAATACGGTGGAATTTAGAACAGATACCGTTGCGGACTAACAGCATGCCTGACTGCACTTCAGTTGAATCACTGAGAAGCAGCCTCATGTTGTATTGTACCGTTTTTAAGGCTGAAGGAAGAACGGCAGAATAGTAATGGAGTTGTGTACAGAATTTCTGCGTAAATGGAAAATAATATAAAGATGGTGGTATGTAATTTGTATTTTATTTTTAAGAAGAATTTAATCCAGGTATGTATCCTCTTTGTATTTTTGTATCTAGTCTACATACATTTTTCTGTTTCCTTTGTTTCCTTTCCTTATTTTCATTCTGAATCTACCTCCCACTGTTCTAGCTAACGCAATGCATTGATTTGTAACTGATTTGCTTTCTAATGCTACAATGTTGATGAAACTGTCTGTGCTTGTGGACTTAAGAATCAACACTTCATTAAAAAGTGGGGGGTTTATTTTGTAATGTTGGTAAGTTCACAATATAAGTTCAGACAGTATAGTATTTGATTTCACAATGAGATGGAACATTTTAATTGGTATAAAAAGATAAATTAAATAATTTAGATATATGAATACATGGTGAAAATACAGTATGTTTTGCTTATATCTGCCAGTATTCTTTTCCTAGTTCATGATAGGATTAGTAATCAATTGAGCTTTACAGATGCTTATGTATTTCTGGGTCTTGATTGATCTTCAAGATGAATACCCTGCAGCTTTCTTTTGAAGAGGCAGCTTGCTTAGAATACATGCTTGATTCTGTTCCACAGCTAAACCTATGTGTTAGAATACCCTCTCACATGTACCTCCCGCAATCCACAACCTAAAAAAACCCCATAGCTATTTAATACTTTTTTGTCCATCCTTTTATGTTCAAGAAGATAACATTAGTATTTTGCCCTCTGCAACTCCAGAGGCCAAGTAATAGTAACTGAAACTAATCTCTTACTATGAGATTGATGGTTCATTTTGCTTTAAGAGGAAGAATTATGCAGATATAAAAATCTGACTGTATTCATTAACCCCCAACTTTCTTTAGTCACCTGGGTCCTATTGCATTTTTTATCTTGTTAGTAATATTTTTCTTTCAACAGACTACTGATTGTATGTAATAAGTGAAATAGAACATAAAGCTATGTGCCCTTAAACTAAGGACACTAATAGTTGTCTTATAATGGGCATGTCTAGTAAAAATGCATTAATAACATTCAAGACATTAAAAATAATGCTCATCTGATTGTTCAGTAGTCCTGAAATCTCTTAAAATATTCTGTTGTATTTCTAATTTGAATACAGCCCAGTTTCAAGTAAGATTTTTGGGTTTTTATAACACGTTTATACAAAAAGGGTTAATATCAGTTCCAGCATCTTAATACTGATGTTAACCCCTGGTTGACAGGAATTCTTGTGCCTTAAAAGCATTCATTGATGTAACATTATTTAATTGCTTTCTGATGTGAAAATAAACTCTGGTCATAAAGTTGTAGTTATTTTTCACAGAGGAGGCAATACAATGCTTGTTTCCTGAATGAAGCATCAGTGATTACATAAAATAGATGCCTTTATTTAGTGTAATACACAACTATGATTTGGCAATTGAAAAATGTAAGGTTACTTGACACATTTGAGTGTTTTAAAAATCAGTGCTAATTTTTACCATATAAATCAACATACTGAGAAAAGTGTTCAGAGAATGCTGTTGAGTCTAAAAGCATTAAGAAGACTGAAAAGTAGTATTTAAGGTAAAAACATCTTTTGTTAATCATAAATTACTTTTGTAAAGGATATTATGGTAGAAATTATGGTTAATGTCATCTCAAAGACCTTTCATAAAGAAAGAAGTCATGATACAAGATAAATGGTGGGTTTTTAGTAGAATTTACACAACCAGAAGAGAGTTGTATAAAGGTTTTCTGTCACTATACCATTTGCTTGATCCTGCAGTGACGTCAGCACAACATTATCATAATGACTGTATATTGCTGTGGAAACATTAAGGAAATCACAGGTGAAGTACTGGGATTCCAGAGTATTATCAAGGAGGAGAAGACAGACAGCTCAGAGTATCTGCCAATTTGTTAAAGTATGAAGGATGACTGAAAATTCCAAACTTTCTTTTAACTGTAGTGTTGTGAAAATCTAAGAAGAATGAAATAGTGTATTAGAGTCTGCTTTGCGAGACCATTACAGTAAAACAGAAGCTCTGAAGCATAAAAATTCTTTGGCACCTAAGAAGGTTCTTGTACAGGTTTTGGTTTTCTTACCTTATCTGTGTCATTCAAATAGCTCTAAAGCAAAGGTTCTTACTTTCAGGTGGAAATCTAAGTATCACTCCATAGTTGTCAGTATATTGAAGCAAAGAAAACAGAGAATTTTTTGGTATAGCATTTTTACAGCAAATTTAAAATTATGTTTAATATCTACTATTCTTATCAATGAATGTCATTTCAGGTGTTTAGCAAGCATGGCTCCTATCTGTGTGTGCCTACTCATCCTAGTGTATGTTGCTGTCACCAGTAGCTGTAGTGGTTTGTGCTTGTGGAATATTTCAAATGTAAATGTCACAGATGATCGCTACCATTTATTGAGTGAAAGACCTCTTTATCAAAAACTGTCCATTACATAGTTTTGTGTTCTAAAAATTTAATGGAATTATTAGTTAACTACATTTTAGAAAATATTTACAACCTTTTTGTGGGGGAAGGATGGAATCCAGAGGGCTTACAAGTAACATTTTGCCCATTTAAAGTTGTTCCCTTGATCTAAACATTTCACAGAGAATTTTTGTAAGTAGCTTAAAAAAACCCACGCCCCCAAAAAAACCCAAACAAACAAACAAAAAAAAAATCACAGCGCTCTCAAATAATCTGTGTTATATAGAGTGATGTAGTGCATGCATGGTCACAGACTTGGTGGCGGTCTCTGTCCAAAAGAGATCTAATTCAGGGCAGAGAATTGCCCATCCCAAGGCTCAGACCAGTATAATTAGAGGATTAAAATTCTATACCTGGAAGAAAATTGAGGAATTTAAAAAATATTTTCTGATGGAATGATTATAGAGATTGTTTAAAGTTGCTGAAAAGTTTGAGATGTTAGTATTATATGAGACATTGAATGTACACTCAGTATACTGTAAATATATCCTCTGCATATGTGTTATGCTTCAGTTTAAATGGAAACACTTGGACTCTCAGGGTATAATGCTCTAAAGAAGGATCTGAATTAAAACCACAGACAAAATTAAGGACAGAGTTGAGATTTGGTCAAATGCATGTTGATGCTTTCTTTTTTTTTTTTTTTTAAAGATATTAAATAGGTTCTGATTATTCTGTACTGTATACAGTAAATCTTTTGTATATTTGTGGTAATCTGACATAATAGTATGCATGTAATAGTCTAACTCATACTGAGAAGCTAATATGCCTGGTACTGACTTAGTAATACAATTATCCCAATATTGTCAGCAAATAGCTTTTCCCTCTCCAGGTTTTCCATTCCTTTTGTAGCTTGCATTTAAATAGGAATGGGCTATTAAATGGAATTATCTCTAAATCTTAGCAGCTTTTGAAGTGAGAGTATTGACTAAAAACAAGTTTATGTAGGGCAGCATACATCATATATACAGCTGTAAAAGGGGAGAAAAGGACTCTCCCCTCCCCCCACCCCCTCTTCTTTTAATTTAAAAAGTTGAGGAAACAACTAGAAACATTAAAGAAAAAAGATTAGTACATTTAGCCAGGGCCATTGTCCCTTAAGGACAATTGCTTCAAATAAAATTTTCATATTTGTAATATAAATACCATACTACACAATCATTTCTAGAGAAAATAAATAGTGTTCTAAATGTCTTCAACAATTTTGTCAGTAGTTCATAAATAATTGACTGGCAACTTTAGCCTCAGTTGCTGTAACAAGACTTCTCAGAGAGAAATGCAAATATTATGAATACACACAAAGGTGAGGAGAACAGTATAAGCAAAAAAGAAAGAAAAATTATTGCAAAATAAGAGTGTTTATTTTTTTCAACTCATGTCTGTCCTGAACAGTAATTGAGGAAAAACCATCTTTGACTCTGCAAAAAAAATCCCCTCTTTTCGCATAGTGGTCATAGTAGTAGGGGAGCAGTGAAGACGACTTTTCTTTCCAGAATAATTACTCATCCTAGCTAGCTAGGAATTTACATTTTCTTCTGAGCTGTCCTGAAGACAATATGCTTCTATATATTATAAAGTACTTTAATTGCAAATAACCGTTAAACCACCAATTTAATTCACTAATATACGAAGTTCTGTGTACAGTTTCTGTTTCAGATGCTGTCTTAAATCACAGTGAGCCAAAGTCAGTTTTAAGTATGTGCTACTTGCATCTGTTTTTGTCCTTAAAATTAAGTTGTGTTGAAAGAACATGTAAGTCAAACAAAAGCAATGAATGACCGGTCTTGCAGTATCTAAATATTTAGATTGGATTCCATAGTGTACTTGATGAGCATATGTGCAAGCTCTTCAGGACAGCAGTAGGCCTTGTGGGTTAAAAAATAAACAGACTGTAGTCTTCTCTTTAGACTGGGGTTTGAAACAGCAGTTTGGTCGTTAGTTGTATTGGTAACATTCCCCATAAATAGAAAGGCAACATGTTTAATGGTGGTTACATACATTAATTGCAGGATCCATAAAGAAATATCATGAGATAAATAAGCAGATATAGTGAACTTTCCAAATGATATTAACGGACAAAAAGAGAGAGTGCTGATAGCACCCCATGCTCTGATGTGAATGTTGGGGGGGGGTAATAGGATAGGGAAAAACTCTGCTGGTGAAAACCTGAGGAATTCCTGGAACAAAGAGTAATTATCCAAAAGAGAAAGCAGAACTACTTTCTTGCTGTTGTCCTTGTCTTTGCCAGGGTCTGCAGGTAGGTCATCTATGTAGCATGTGCAGTATTAAGATGACTATCACTTTGCCTTGAGACTCACCAATAACACAGATCAAAAATGCCAATATATAAGAATATAAGGAGAATTTAGGAAGAATATAAAGGAGCAAATAATTGTTCCAAATTAAGTTCTTCTGAATCAGGTCATCTGAAATGATTGTCAGTATAATGCTACTGTTATAGTAAACTAATGAAGCAATCTGGAGTATGCAGAGTTATGCTTGTCTAAAGAAAGGTAGTGTAGGCTTTGCCCAACAGACATGCACTGATGCTAAGTACAATTCTGTCAGGATAACCTTATTCCCAGGCAACCATAAGACTAGACAAAGACCATACTTGAGAAATCTGTAGGTCTGAATTCTAGTTATTCTGTTATTGATTCCTTATGTTCCTGATAGCAAGAGAACCTCTCTTATCCTCAGTTTCTGCGGCTGCAAAGTGGATTGTATATGTTTTGTTTGTCATGTGTGATTAATTAATTTCTGTGAAGCATTTTCCATATCACAAATGGATGTTGCTGCCTACAGGCAGTAGTGACTACTTTGGCAGTACTGCAGAGTGGTATTGCTGCAGAAAAAGGCTTTTTGGTTTTGTTTTGTTTTCCCCTACTGTCTTGGTGTTGTGAACACAAACTGCCGTATGCCTTTTTACAGAGGGAGACTGCACTTTAGTCTCATCTTCTTCCCTGTCCCCTTCCAATACACACAGACCCTTTGTAGTTGATAAATAGTGTAAAGCTTAAGCATGGCTATGGTTCTGCCTGTTTCTTGCTTTTTTCATGGGGGGGGCGGACGACAGAGTCTGCATCCACAAAGCTACCTCTGAATGGAGAGGGCTGCTGCTCTACAGCTTCATTTATTGGGATCCAAACAGAAGGTCATCAGTGATCTAGCTATTCTTTTTAAATACTGAAATTATTTTTTAAGATGATTCAATTTTCTTTCTTTATGAAAATAGAGGGCTGGATTTGATAAAATGAAAAAAATTTGGGAACTATGAGGACCTGGTGTTCAGGCATGCAACTAAAATACACCGCTTGCATTATTTAAAAAGCTGTCATTCTTAACCCAGCCCACTCCACTCCCCTTCTACCTGACACATTAGTTTTAGACTTGGGAATAAGATCCTTTATACCTGATGCTTCCAACTGACAAGTTTTATTTTGACAATGCTTTGTTATCAACAGCATCCTTGAAATCAGTCCAAATTACCTGTTCACCATCAAGTTGATTGACAAAAGTCTATATTCAGACTTGTTATGGGTAGAAAGTTGAAGGAAGTGTCATTGTGTCCTTCCTTTACAGAAAGAACCCATTAACAGTTTCTTTCCTTTCCAGTCTCACAATCCATAACACTTTCCAGTTTCCTGCTCTATAACCATCTAGCATAAAGTCTATACTGCTGCAAGATTTCAGCTTGATTCTTTATGTTTAGAATGGGTTAACCCATCTGTGTTCAACTTTATAATATAAATTGATTTAAGTCAATAAACAAGCAAAGTGAAAATAAAAAAATGGGGTCATGATGGTTTATTGGGAGACCTGGATAAATCCAGAAAAATCACTGAATGACAACTTCCAGCTCTTTCAAATAATTGACTTTTGTCCTATGTGCTTCTCAGAAGACTGTTCCTTATTTCCTAGAGTTTTAATCTACACTGATTTAAAATGGTAAGAACAAACCTTTACAGAAAGAAATGTATGAGACCTATAATAACTCAAACTTGATTCCATGTGTAGATATACAATTTCAGAAAATGAGTACTTGACAGAACAATGGCAGGCTGTAAACTAATGAACAGATCATATGACTAATATAGATGAGGTAGAATGGTACTCGCATGAGAGGACATAAATCTGCTCCATTTAGCAGATCTGTGTGTGTTTGTAACAGTAGAACTTTTAATTTACTATGGCATTGTCAAAAACTGGGTTTAAATAAATTGAGTACTGAATTTGCAGCTATTTATAATACTTTCAGTTATCTCTGATAAAAAGCATAGGTTAGGCATTGGGTAAAACATATGGCTGGCAATGAAATAAAGATTTTTCTACAGAGAATTAAACTGTATTTAAAATTAATTGAAATGTTCCTTACTCCAATGATAACTTCATTATTTCTTGATGTTTTGTAGGCTGAGCCAGTAAACAAACCTTCTAGCTTGTTTATACATTGTTGGTTTGAAGTCTTTTCAATGAGAAGAATGTCCAAGTCATCTGAGTGAAGTTTGTATAAGAGGGTACTAAAAAAAGCTATGGATGTGTAGGCAGAGGAGGCAGGCAGTCACACTTCAAATCTTGTTCAACAAATGGTTACAAACCTTCAATGTAAGAGCTGAATGGTTAACAAGTGTTCCTACATCTAGAATCATGCCTTTGATATTGAAAAGTGTCCCAGGATGGTTCCTTCCTCTACTAATAATATGTGAAAACAAGGCAGCCTTGGCTCTACTGAGAGCTTTGTAATATTCTGAGAGATGCCATTTGCATGCCTTGAAAATTGCATGCAGTCTCATTGAGCGTTCTTTTGCTTCCAAACATTGCTTGCTCTTAATTCACTCTTAATACTCTGACTTCAGGCATAAGCCTGGAAGAAAAAGAAGTCACAAGAGCTATGCTGATGCATATATGTTAAAAATGTGTTTCATGTTCCACAAATATTTTACCTTTTATAAAATAACAGGCAGCAACTTTGGGAAAGATGAGGAATGTTGTCTATTCTTGTTCTGTGTGCTCTTGTGCTGTATCCCAATTTTGTTATAACTGGAAAAGAAATAAGTCTGTTTACATCCTCTGTTCCAGGATTTCAGAAGCCAGCCGGGCTTTTACGAGCTTTGCTTGGGCTCTATTCAACATGATACATTTTGCTGCTGCAGTATGAATCAGTAGTTGGTTTTTATTATTGACCATAACATGAGTGTAATAGTAAGATCAGTGAAGACAAACTGTGTAATGAAAAGACCAGATCTTGAGGTATGTGAGGAGACCATAAGTTTTCATACAGTGCCACGATGTTTGCAGACAAGGAGGACAATTCATATCCTTTACTCCTCTTAAGACACCACAGAGCAAGTTTTAACCCTTCATATACTCTGTATCTAAATAAACTTCTTATTCTGCCAAAGAATTTTTAGCTGGATAGAAACTGAAATGGCCAATTTAAGAACTACTACTTTTTTGGTTTTTTTCTGAGCTATTTGTCTTGTTTTTATTCTGCAACTATGAGACTAGGACGTGAATGATGTACTGTACCAAAAAATACATTTATGTTTAAAATCCATTGACTACATTTCTATGGAATACAAGCTTTTGTTTTATGGAATAGAAGCTTCCAGATACCTCATGAAATCTTTTCTTACTCTTCCATATTTTAGATTAAATTGCTTTCCTGTTTTAGTGGCACCTGTTTTTTTTCCTGAGACTTTTAAATTGTATTTGTTTCTCCCTCTTTGTCTTGTTTTGTGTAGGGTTTTTTGGTTTGGGTTGGTTTTGGTGGTTTGTTTTTGTTCCCCTTTCTCTCCCCCCGGCCATGACCAGAACAATGTAAAACTTAGTAACATGGATGAGAATGTTCCATCAGTTGTCATTATGATTTTCTATTATTTTTCTATAGTTTTTTTTTTTTTTTCTTGTAAAAGAAGAGAAACCAAGGAAGTATGCCCGCTTTAAGTCCTGGCTTACTGTAACGTGTTAAAGTCTGGTATAAGAAGAAAGCACCTATTTCTCAAACCATAGCCATGTGCATAATTCAATCTCAAGATAGAACAGTACTTTGTGGATACAATACTGATTTGTTGCAGGAAATCCTGCCTTGCTCCGAAGATGAACCAAGAGAGACCTTTATACTGCATTTCACTAGCTAGTAACAGTTAGGAACAGCTTGTTCCCTTGTGGGTTTTTTGACCACTGCTGTATATTATATGGATCTAAATTGAAATGTCATTACTCTGAAAGAAAGCAGACAACGTTTATACCAAATTTCTCAGTTGAAGTCAAAGAATTAAACTGGACAAAGAAGCCTGTAAATAAGTATAACTTATTAATTTATGTTAAAAATATTTGCCTAAAGCTGCTTTCAGCTTCAACTGTTCATGAAAAATTCAGACAATTATGGGGAAAGTATAAATAAATATTTAACTGCTCTGTGTTTCCATTGTAACCCAGCTAAAAACCATCAGTATTATTGAATGATAAGTTTGTTTGGCAGCCATTGTAACACCATTCCCTCCTTTTTAGACACTTCAAGAAGCCATGTGCAACCGAGTGAGATTTTGCAAGACATACAAAACCCCTTCAGGATTTTGTTTCGAACAAGCAGATGTGTGATTATACATAATTTTTTTTTTTCCCTGAAATGATACCAGAGCATCAGTAGTTTATATGTCTATAGTCTCTGTTGATGAAATATTTGCTGATGATCCTGTTGGAGATACAAATACTTGTCTGGATCAAAAATTGTGTTTTGTGGAAACAGTTTAATATAAATTTCACTCCATGGTTTCTGCCCTCTTAAAGAGCCTGATCTCATCTTACATATATAAGATTTGCAAAGGAATGTTTACAAAGAAATTGGGAAATAGTACAAAAAGGAAAGAGAGTTGTCAGAGCAAAAAGGAACAAGACTTAACTCAGATTGGACAAACAAAGAATCCAAAGTTTTCCAATACTTTAAAAAGCACTGTTAAAAAGATTGCCAAGTGTCCATCTGCTCGCAACTTATCAACTGAAGAAGAGGAAAGTAATAGAGAATTTTCACTTTCTCCAACATTCAGTTACAGAGTTGCTATTGCCAATGGACTGCAAAAGCATATTTTTGTAACAGACAATAATAATGAAGATATAGTTCAAGATCTGTCTTCAAATGATAGTTCATATTCTGAGTCATTAAATGAAGTAAAAAGTAATAGCAAGAAAAACGAATACTTATCACACACAATGCCTGTGAGACGCAACAGAAAAAGCTTAAGCAGCCTTGCACCATCTGATGGAAGTTCTGATGGAGAACGTACTTTACACACACTGAAGCTGGGAGCTTTACGAAAACTAAGGAAATGGAAGAAGAGCCAAGAATGTGTCTCATCAGACTCAGAACTAAGTACATGGAAGAAAACATGGGGCTTAAGAAGTAAATCTCTAGACAGAACTGGCCGTCACCAGAAATCAAATACTTTTGAACCTGGCTTTAGTTCGACAGGTTGTATTAGTCAAACCCATGATGTTATGGAAATGATCTTTAAAGAGCTTCAGGGAATAAGTCAAATTGAAACAGAACTCTCTGAATTAAGAGGGCATGTTAATGCTCTGAAACAATCAATTGATGAAATTTCTAGTAGTGTAGAAGTTGTACAAAATGAAATTGAACAATTGCGAACTGGATTTGTACAGTCCAGAAGGGAAACTCGGGACATACACGACTACATTAAGCAGATAGGCCATCCAGGAAACAAAGCAAGTCTTAGGTTTCTAAATGTGCCTGAAGAGAGGCTTGAAAAAACTGAAAGCGTAGTTTACAAAATATTAATAGATAAACTGGGGTTCTCAGAGGCACAAAGCAGTATTAAAATTGAGTTTGCCCAAAGACTGGGGCAGCAAAGAGACTGTCCAAATGCAAAGCCAAGACCCATTCTTGTTTACTTTGAGTCATCACAACAGAGAGATTTGATTTTAAAAAAGTCTTATAAACTTAAGGGAACTGGTATTGGAATTTCTACAGATATATTTTCCCATGACATAAAAGACAAAAAAGAAAGAGGACTACCTTCCTCTCAGACGTATGAGAGTATGGATATGAAGCTTTTAACTGTGGAGACAAAAGCTAAAATGCATGACTGGGAGTCACCTGACAGTGATAAAGACTTGGAATCAGATATAAATAAGAACAGTTATGCAAAGATATCTAAATCAACACTTCAAATAAAAAGAAGCACTGCAAAGGGGAGTATTGAGTCCCCAAATACTAAAGACCTTAATAGAATGGCTGACAATAGCACTTTTTCAAACAGAAAAAATTATGGCAATCAGTCACTCGAATTTGACAATGTGGAAAAACAATCGAAGACCTATTATTCAGACATGACTCCTCTATGGCATTTACAGAATGACTTTGCAACACCAAAACTCAGCCGTTCAGAGTCAGATTTCTCAAAATTGTGCCAGTCTTACTCTGAGGATTTTTCAGAAAATCAGTATTTTAGCAGAACAAATGGCAGTTCTCTATTGTCTTCCTCCGATCGAGAACTTTGGCAGCGAAGGCAAAATGATTCTACAAACTGGTATGGCAGTTCCCAGGAACAGGCTTTTGTCCAAGATATGCAACAGTATCCAGAGCAAAATGCAGTAGAGAACACAGAAACTGTTGACAGTGGATTAAGCAATGGAATGATATGTGCATCTGGAGACAGAAGCCACTATAGTGATTCTCAGCTTTCTTTACATGATGATCTTTCACCATGGAAAGACTGGAATCAGTTGGAACAAGGGGCAGATTTAGGCCTAGACTCATCCACACAGGAAGTTTTTGTGTATGATATGAGCAGTCCTTCAGATCAACAGACAGATTTTGGAAAGTGCCTAAGTTCTGACCTCCAGTATGATACTGAAAGCTATGATTTTACCCTTGATGGTACTTCTCCATCATGTCCAGGCCTTGATAGCGAATCACAAAGTCAGTGGACTGGTCAATATGATGATTACCAGGAAACAAATTCTATCTCCCCATATCAGAATCAAAACAGATTGCCTATGATGTACCGAAGTCAGAGTGAACTACCAAGCGATGACTCAGAAGGAACAGCCCCTAAATCATGGCATAGCCGATTAAGCATAGATCTTTCTGATAAGACTTTCAGCTTTCCTAAATTTGGATCTACGCTTCAACGTGCTAAGTCAGCTTTAGAAGTAGTCTGGAATAGAAGTACACAAAGCTTAAGTGGATATGAAGACAGTGGATCATCTTTCATGGGAAGGTTTAGAACTTTATCTCAGTCTACCGCAAACGAATCAAGTACAACGCTCGATTCTGATGTTTATGCTGAGCCTTATTGCTATAAAGCAGAGTATGAGGAAGACTTAATTGAACCACCTGGTGGGAATGAAACAGACTATGTAGAAGTAATGGAACAAGTGCTTGCTAAACTAGAAAATAGAACTAATAGTAGTGAAACTAGTGAGCAAGTCCAAGAATATGAACTGGGGCAGCCTTCATATGAAACTCCATATGCAGTACTACCAGAGGAACAATATGACACACAGTTTGACACTGTGGTCAGTGAAGAGATATTGGAAGTTGAAGGTGGCACGGCTGCTGACATGGAAGTAAGGGAAGATGAAAATCAGAATGTCCCAGAGATGTTTACTGAAACTCCAAAGAAAAGAAGAATACGGCCATCATTTAAAGAAGCTGCTTTAAAAGCATACAAGAAACAAATGAATGATTTGGAAGAGAAGATATTTGCTGGAGGTAATAATATTTTAATATTGTCTTTCGAGTAAAACATTGTTCTTGCTACATTTGGACATTAATTTCTGTATGGTACCTGATCCTGCTTACATTTAATTTGGTGACAAAAATTCTGCTTATGTCTGGTTTTGTTCATAGGGTGAAATAGTCCCACAAAAGTCAAAAGACTAAAATTTTACAAGTTTGTGTTGAAGTAATTTTCTGAATATGTTTAGTCAAACATGTTTATAAGCAATTGTATTGCTTTGAATTTCAGTAACTTGAAAATTAAATTTCACAAGATTTAAATCCTATAAAAAGAACTAAACAGTACATTGTTCTTGGTTTTCTTATAGCTTTATAAATGTATTCAGAGGAGTAGTATGGAGTGTTCAGATATTACAGTGCTTCCTTTAACAGTTTTCAAGGCATGGTTGGTTCTATATTCATCCTGATGAGCAGTGTTCTGCATCCTGTATAAAACCTATAACTTGTTATGTAGTTGTGAGAGTGTGAGTCGAAACTGATTTTAATTCTGTCCTTAGTTGTACTCCCAGTAAGCCCTCAAACAAGTAGTCAGTCCCCCAAAAAAGGGAAGAGAAGGGTGTGGAGGAAAGAGAAGTGTAAATGGTAGCATCCACGTATGAAGAGGCGGTAGAAAGGAACTTAACTCATAGAGGGTGTTGACACAGATTTATTCATGATCTTTATCTTCTCTGTTAACAGACTTCAAAACAGACAGTCATATACATAACTTTAATATCTCCAGTAACAAACAAATATGGTGATTTTCAATATTAACCTACAGTGTAATGCTAACATTATAACATTGCATGTCCATTTAATTGGGAGCACATAATTACTGTAGCTAGCCAGATGGTAATTGTCACCTTGACTGAATCTTTGCTTTCTTTATCTGCATTGAAAATGTAATAATCTGATACATTCATTTTAAAGGTGAAGAATTGTGCCTTTAGCCAAAGATTGTATTTAGTAGTAATAGGCATCCAAAGCTTTGAGCTACTATAAAGTTGCTTTTGTACATGGACAACTACTTTTACAATCAACATATAGTCAAGTTGAAAGTGTGTTAGACAAGCAATTAAATATTAGTAATATGAAAGTTTATTTTAAAGTTTATTTTTATATTCAAGTAATGACACTAGATTGTAGATTTGCATTTTGCAGATATTTTTCTACAGTACTGTGTTAGACACTAGATGTTGTATGTGTGAAGAAACAGCTAGCAATAGCTAGTATTTTCATGACTTTTTCATAGTTTTATGAGCCTTGGGAGGGAGGGACCACAGTCATTTTACCTAGCTGTTGTTGTACAATAGGAATACAAAGGTCTGAGGACCTAATTAAAGACAGACACAGGGAAGATCCACAATAGTGAAACCCAAATTGGTTCCACTATTTAAAGTCTGTATATTTGTGTACATTATTAAATAACATAGGAAATAAATTTTTTGAAGACTTTGTATGCAGCCTTTGAAGAAGGATGTCATCTTAATGTCAGTTTGTCCTCTAAGACAAAACATATTTGACTTCTGTTTATTATTTGAATTGCACAGCAATTTTGATTTGGTATAGGAAACAACATTTTGTAAATCACTTCTTAAAGGAGTTCTACAAAACACACAAAATGTACAGTTTGTAGCCTCTCAGTTTTCACAACCTGCCCCCTCTTCTTTATGTGTGGATGTATGCATGTCCAGAGAATACTTAATTTATCATTTAAGCAAATAGTAGTTTGAGGTATTATATCTTCCTTTTAATATTTGCAAGAGCAGTAATAACTTCAAAGAAAAGTGACTAATAGCTGATCTAGTGTTTACATTACTTTTATGATTCTTTTTTTTTGCTCTTTTACCCCTGTAACTGATTCTCAGTCGACTTCTGACTTCTTATTTGCAGATGGAAAAATGCTAGTTGCAGATCAAGTTTCTTGAATTTTAATTATATAACCAAAGCATAACCTATTGTTTAATGAATTCTTTCATCTCTCCATGTAGGCAGGAGCAGGTAGACAGCAATCTGGCCAACCAGAGATATAGCCAGATAATACAGTAGTGTTACTTCTCCAATTTAGTACAAAAGAAAGGTTTAGAATACTATTATTTTCATTCTGGTAACACATGAGGTAAGGTAATTGAAACTTTGGTACATAAACAATTTATTAGTGCACAAGAGCCCCATCAGATAGTCCTATTCTCCGTCTCTAGCTGGAGAGAAAAAATACACTATGGGCTGATTGCTCATGTATTATTTATTACAAAGTGTTTTTGGAGACATACTGGAGTGAAAGTAATAGGGTATATGGATGAGAGGAGATGCGAGCGGTACATGAGTAATCCTCGGATTTAAGGTTCTGTAAGGACATATACATACATCATCACAATGCCTCTATTAATGGAAGGATTGATGGCTTGTTAGAAAAACATCAGAGAAATGCTAGCCAGTGGTTTATTTCTTCTGTACGCTGTAATTGAGAATAACTCTTACCTTTTTATATATCGTTCCAGTCCTCACTTGTTATTTTCTAGATTTCTTTTTCCCTAGTGGCTTCTTTCACTCCATCCTTATCTTGTTATCTTTTACAGATGCCTTAGAATAAGCATTATTCTCTCTCCTGATGAAACTATCACTCTGGAGTTGCATGCACTCTTCTGAGTTGCTTTTATGGTAACATAGACTCTGTGAATGGTAGTTCAGGAGCAATAGTTTCTTGATCTAGTTGTTGAAGATCTTTCTGGTCATTTGGTGACTGGTCAGATTTTAAAAAACCTTTGGTCTGAATTTTCTGCCACAGAATAACCTGTAGATTGTTTATGGTATCAAGATGGGTGAACTCATCTTACTCTATACATACATACAGTGGCAAGTCAGATCAGGCACCAGGGATGGGAGCTGCCTCTCTAACACGTGACTGAAAGTGGGTTTTCTATTGTTTTGTAGGAAGGATTTGTATTACGTTTAGTGGTGTCTGACTGAAGAACAGAACTTAGAGATCAGTACCAATACAGCCTTATTTTGTATATGCCTGACGGAGGAAGCGTGATGCTAACATTGAAACCAAAGAAACCAGTAATGTATTACTGCGCTCCCCTTGCAGTGTGGTCGTTTGGTTCCGCATTAAGAAAAGCTGTCATCAAAATAAGTATATTACTAATGTATATTTCAAACACTGTCTGTTCAAACTATGCTCTTTTGAAACAGGTATATAATTTCTTATTTTGACAGCTTTTCTGGCCTTTTTATAATAACTATTTGCTGGAACTGCCCGAGTCAGCTGTATTTTCCCAAAGAGTATAAGCTTTAGAAGTTAATTTAACTTTGTCCTGTGGTACTTGGGCTTTTGTTTCCTTTATGTCTTACCTCCATTGTGTTTGTTTTTAATACACTTGTGTAGGTGCAGTTACTAGTAAATATAGTTAATAGTAACTATAGTTAATAGTATTCTACCAGTTTTGTTTATAGTCAATATAAATCTTGGATTTGGACTTGAAAAGATCAGTGCTGTGGCCCAGATGAAAATCAATTGATATGGTATTGTTTAGTAAATGAATCAGTCATTTTATAGCCATTCAGGTGGAAACAGGATAAATAAAACCATTACCTTGGTCATGGCAACTGCATATTGGTTGGTGGTGACTGTAATGGGGAAATAAGAAGCATGTTAGAAGGTAAATTGCTTTTTAATATTAAAGAGTTCTCCTACACTCAATCTACATAAGCTGCGTTGGGAAGTGGCTTTAAGAAAGGACCACTGTTTGTAGAAAGAGAAATGAAAGGTAGATGTATATCCCATCTTATTTCTTAATTGCTTGAGGTAATTATGTTGACTGACTAAAATATTGTGAATTGTGTTTGGGTTTGTGGGTTTTTTTCTTTAAAATAAAGTTCCTTCTCATGCTGCTGGTGCAGATTGGGTAAAGGAAAGATGTCTAGTCACATGCTAGAATTCTAGTTCAGTGTATAAAATACTACAGGAATTAATAAAAATAGAACATGTATATTTAGAATCATATAATTGTTTAGGTTGGAAAAGACCTTTAAGACCTTTCTTAAGATCAGTCTGTCATTGTCATAACAAAAGTAACAGTTTGTTGTCTTGTGGGAATTCTTTGAAATCTGTAAGACCTCTCTGTTGTCATTACCACCTCATTTCTTCGAGTATTTTGTTGTTAAGAAATTAAACACAAACTTAAGTTTATACTTATCCTTTAATGAATAATGGTGTCGTGGCACTATTGAAGGCTTGAGCATAATTAAATCTAAATAAGCTGTCTTGAACTAATGCAGCTTTAAGTTGATATAGTTTTGACATACTTTATACTGCTTTATGTGTACTTCACATACACAAGACTCAGCACAAGCCCCCACTGGAAGGCTTGAAGCAGACTTGTGGCTACACTTTAAGCTTCCTTTGAGTTTAGCATCACCTTGTACAAAATAATGAAACTTTTTTTCTTTTTACATGATCCCTTCGAGATGCTTTTCCTTCACTGAGCCTGGTGGCATTTCTCATCTTTCTAATCTCAGGCATAGCCTAATGGGGAAAAAGAAGTTAATGAATGAGTATACTGCAGTTAGTCTTTGCATCATTGTGAAAGAAGAGCCCAGACAGGACCACTTTTAGTTAATACAAAGGCTGATTGTGTATGCTGTGTGGCTGATATAGTTGATCTGCAATGTTTAAAAAAAAAAAAAATAGATATTCACCTAATGTACGAGGTATAAAGAGCTGGATTTGCGAACATAATACTTTTCAACAGATGTTGATTCATCTGTTGCTCTTCTCTTTATATGTAAATAATGTAAACAGGTAGATTACAGAGACTTTTCATCAGTGTAAGTTCCCTTCCATATTCACATCAGAAGACTGTGACAATGGAATAGATGTATTGTGTAAACAGGCTGGGGAAGAAATGGATACCCTTGCTATACACTTGAATAGATGTGTGGTACTGAGGAAAGAAGATTTATTGCAAGCTAAGGAATCTGTTTTGGTGCTGTGTTGGGGATGACAATGAACTACAGAATTTAATAATCCAGTTTTTCCAACTGTCTTTTTTTTCTTTCTTTCTTTCCTACCTTCATGTTTGTGCCTGCCTTTTGGTCAGGTAAACAAAATGATGGATACCTTTAACTACATTTTTTTTTTTTTCTTGGGGGTGGGTAAGAAGCTGAAGTGGGGGGGAACTAAATACATTTGCAGATGATGTGGGTAGGAATTGATAAATACAATATATTCTTGCCCTCAACCTGCTTTAGCTAAAATTCTAGAAAATCCTTTTTCCTACGTATATACGTGCACTGTGGCAATCTTCCAGTAATATTACAGGAAGTAAGATAGCATTCTAAAGACTGCTTAATAACTTCATGAATTTAGTCAAGATGTTGCAGATGAACCAATATATAATGATTTGACTGAGTCTCTCTTGCATATGCTTGTGTTTCATGCACACAAGAGTCTATGCATTTTTTTTCTTGCCACTGGTTTCACTTTAAAGTCAGGCAGAAGTCTTTATACCCTTCCCTTCTCGCTTGTTCTCTGTCCTTTGATGGGGAAAATCAAAGAAAATAAGAGATTTAAGACAGTGAATGGCAGACTGTTCACCTTGAGATTAATAGAATTGTAGAAAGATTATTTTAGAAAAATTATGTGAGGAAATTAATCAGTTAAAGATGAAGATGATACATTCATCTTTTGTCTGTGAAGAGCAAGTAGTTACATTCACTACCTACTCTAAATTTAGGACTTCATGGAAGGATGATCTGCATCAGTTGCTTGCTGCTACTACATGTTCAGACCATCAAAAGAGGGATTAGAGTAAGCAAAATTATACGGAGAATAGTGATCATCATCTTAGAGATGTTACCATTCAAATAAAAGGAAACATCTATTAACAAGAAGTTATGTTTTTTCCCAAGGTCTGTTAAAAAAAAAAAAATCCAAGTTTTAGAAATCTTATGTGAAAGAATTCTTTAAAAAATGGTTTAATATGTCTTTCAGAAAACATAAGAGTGTTCTTATGGCTGATTGTATTTTAATTTTGTAGTTACAGGCTTCATGTTTACAGGAAAATCTTAGATTATAGTATTGCATCTCTGAAAAAAGAATGGTAACCAAATAAATTGAAGATCAACAGTTTAATTTAGCATAGTAACTCTTACTGAATCAGTGTGCATTACATCAGGAAAATGTGTGTCACAAATACACTTGTGTAACAATCTGGGAATCCAAAAAAAATTCTTTTGTTATCAGATGCCCGTTTGCTGGAAAAGCTATACCTATTCTTTAATCATCATAAAAAAAAACCTCCACCACCCTACCAAAAAAACCCAAAACAAACAAAAACAATAACAACAATAAAAAACCCAAAACACAATGCCACACCCCACCATCTTTGATCAGTAAGGTTTAGCAGACATCATCCATATTTTGGCTGTTTATTAAGAACAAACAAACAAAAGAGAAAAGAAAACAAACCACTTCTGTTTAGAGAATGACTTCCTTTTCTAGGAAAAGTAATTAATTAAAACTGCTAGTTTCCTTCATAAAAGAAGAAAGTCTCTACTACTCTACTCCTTATAAGAACAGGAGACTATTTAGCACTGTTTTCACTGACTTTAGAATTAGATTGATTAATATTTGTGCAATTTACCTGCCCTTTTTGTGCTTAAGCAGATTTAATATAAATTTGCTAGAGCTAAGAGAAAACCTGAGCATGAATGTCAGTTCCAAGGACTTACTTATACTGGTTCTGCTATGGAAATGAACCCAAATCAATATTTATATTATATTATAATATTTACCAAGATTAAGAAATATTTTCTATTGTTATTTCTAAAACATTTAAGCCTTTTCTTTAGATCATTGTATTTTAGAAGCAGAAAAAATACTGCATCATTTTACAATGCAGCTTCAGGATAAAAGGAATCTTGTTAAAGCAACTGGCTGAAAAAAATAGCTAGACATGCATTTAAAAAATGTAATGACTTGGAAAACATGAGTTCATAAATATGCTCAAATCTTCCTCTGATCTACTGGGAAAGTAGAATACTACAATAAAGTGTGAAACTAAAGAGATTCTCTGTTATGCTGCCAAAGCGAAATTCTGACTACTTTCATGGGACAGGTGCCAGACCTTTTCTTTATGCACATTTTCCAGGCAATCAGTGGAGCACTTGCACAGTTGTGTCTCCCTGGGACTCAAATAAGAGAAAATATCTGAAACCTCTCCCGTTTCTGCTGATGCAAAATTATCATCAAAACTGATACAACTTGTCAACCATGAGATTTGTCTCCTTGATCACTAGAGAGTATTCTTAAGATATCTTGTATGATCAGAAGTTTTGGTAAACCTGAAAATAAAGACAGGATTGATTGATACATAAATGATTCTAACAAAAATCCTAGATGCATACATACAGACACCTACATTTTTATATTGTTTAATACATACCGGTTTTGTAAGAGAGTTTTCTTCTGCACTTGCCTCATGTAAAACTCTTATTCACTCCACTGAAAATTTTACTAATTTTCAGATTAAAACCTATGTAAAGAGAGGGTTTTCCAGGTAGCCCATGTCTTCTAGTTGTGTTACTGATAGAGCTGTTTAAAAATGTCCTTGGTGCTATGATAAAGAATATGGTGTATAAAAAGATACAAGTTAACTAGGAAAAAATGAAAACCCTGTTGAACACAGAAAAGACTGTGATCTGTTTCCATGAAATGAGTAGTGGTAAAGAGCAAGCTGCTCACTGATATGCTAGCAGCTTCTCTGGAGCTGACTACTGAAACTAGCTGGTTGGTCTTGTTTATATTCCACTGGAATCTCAGAGATGTGATGTGGCAACACATCTTTTTTTACTCTGATTCTTCTCTTTGAGAAATGATGTTTCTTGATCAGAGGCCAAACAGCAGCAAGTGATTTGTCAATGCTATCACAGATTCATAAACTATGTATAGCTCTAGGTGTCACCAGTGTAACTGCAGCCTCACCAAACGAATTCTTGTCCATCAGCTGCATATATTATACCAAGATGGAATAAGGAGAGAGAGACATGATGAACTTATTATCAAATGTAAAATAAACCAGGAAAGAAGAATATGTATAAAACGGATGAGTAAGAACTAACACAGTTTTTAATCTTAACCTGTAGGTCTTCCTGTTCCATTTAGCACAAACAGGATAGAACTGATGCTTCTCTGCATCCATAAGGCAGGGATGATACTGCAAACATTAAGTAGTGGAATTTTGTTTGGGAACTTTAAAAGGCATGTTGGTTGAAGTTTTCTTTTATAAAAAAATAAAAGCAGAGGACAGGGAAACATGCCTTTTCCTATTAACTGTAAAAAGGAGATTGTGGAATTAAGAAGGACTTATGCATGTCCTATCAGGTAGAAAAAGTCCAATAGAAGAACAAGTCATGCTTTGAATTCCAGTGTACCAGTCTGTAGCTCTTAACAGCTGTGTGTCTCTGGTGTTTATGCATAATTATTCCAACTTATTATTACTTTCAAGCACAGCTGAAACAGTGTGTAATTTGATTTGGTTTCTACCTATAGCATAAAAGTTAACAATGGGGAAAATAACAATTTTTTTAATGTTTTGTTAAGAAGGTCAGTTTCTTTACATTTATAAGAATTGTCTTGATACTTTTTTGAGTTGCTTCAGTTTAAAAAAAAAGGAAATTATATTACAGAACAAAATATGCTGAGCTTTATAGTATCTGCTACATGAATGTTACTTGTATATTTCGTAATTGTAAGCATATGTTCTTGCCTTTTTTTGACATCTAATATGTAACTAACGTCATTAGTCATAGAGGAAAAAAAAGTATTACTCTGTTATACTCTTTAATGCATTTGAAGTACTGTCACCACCTCACTCCTTAGTTTTATCTCTCAATAAGAAAAGAACAAACAAAATCCTCTCAGTCTATCCTCACAGATTGTTTTATGAAGCTTGTTCTGACTTTTGTCATCCTCTTTCTATTAAATATGTTTACTTTTAGTGTGATTCCAAAAACTGGAGAGACAACTTCAGCTGAAGTTAACAGGTGCTTTTAGAGCTGAGTCATCTCTCTCACATATGATACATACCAATACCTTCCAGAAATACAGTAGCATTTTTTGCACTAATATTACATCAACAATGCTTTCAATTTCAAATATGCTATATGCTTTGTACTGCTATCTAATCACTTTTTTGCCATTTTTCATTTTTTCATCCAAACATAGAACTATTTTTTACAGGAGTAGTGTCAAGGCAGTGAAGTGAGTTCAGTAATATGTGAAGAACATTTTGAATTCTAATTCCACCCTTTCAAACACTTGCAACCCATTCTAGATGGGTGTCTTCTACAGACTCTGAAATTCTGTTCATCCAGCTTGCTGAGAACATTGGCTGAAATCAACCTGTATGATATTGGTTGATACCCCACAAGATACTTCTGCCAAAAGTATTACTCCCAAATATCACAATACAACTGTATACTGTTTTCTACCATTTTCACTTTATTGTATTTCTCTTGTTTACATAGGGAATGTCATGAAAAACAATTTTCAAATATCATATTAGCGTTGTGGTATTTCAAGTCTTTTCCTTCTCTCATATTAGTTAAGCCAGTTTGCTTATCAACAGAATAAAATCGAATTTCTTTGTCTTATCTCAGTAAGCAATGTTGGCTGATGTGATCTTTTTATTCTGTATGTGATTATACATTGACTCATTTTTTTTCTTCCACTACTGTAAGTCTTTAAATTAGTCTGACTTACATAAATTCTTTTAGCCTCTTATCTGGGTTTGTTGAAGATAATTTTTAAAGTGTTTGAGAATATTTTAGATAGTTTCTTAAATCTTAGCTAGGAAGTGGATAAAACTCCACAGGAGAAGAAACAACTTCATACCAGCAGCAGCTATGAACATCATAGTCTGTGAAATATGGGACTGTTTCACAGTCAGTATGTTCTGCTCCTTTGTTCTTGATCCTAGGTGTATATATTGTTCTTGGTCTTTAACAGTAGGACATTTATATGAGTTATGGGTTTGCCACCATTACCATTTTGTTTTACAACAGGGGTACGCTTTTGAAGCAAATATCTCAGTCTTCCCAATTCACTACATTTGGTTTGACTACTGGAGTGTCTGAACATGATCTAGATATTTTACTGATGCAACCAAGGCAGATGTTGCTCTCCAAGATCACACTTGATGTGCTCAGCAACTAATGGGCTTTCAGTCCACAGGGCCAAAAAGAGAACTGGTATGAAGTAAATGCCCCCAAAACATTTGTGGTGCGGACACTTGGGTCTTCAGCACTGAATGCTTTGACCTTCTGATCTGTTCTTATGACACTAAACTATTTGCTATTGTACGCATACTCTTTGTTGCCCAAGATGGTCAGCACCTTGCTCCTATGTCCCAGGCAGCTATTTAACATTCCTGCCTTATAGTCACTTCCGTCTATGCCGTTAGTACAAACCAGCTTGCACATCTTGGTGGAATTGTCATGTTCAGTGTAAAAAGCACCAAGGAACATGCATATGTTTGCATCCTGAGGGACTACTTTCACAGTTGGTGTCAAACCAAGTGGCTGTTTGCTTGGATTTCTTTGGAATAAACACAACCGGACTTCAGCTTGCAAGTAAGACCATGATATAGCAGTCCAAGTCAAATATTTTGTGGTGATGTTGGCTGTGTGATATGGAAAGACTTGCAATAATCAATTATATGTTTGCTTTTATAGGCTATTATTAATTACTTGGTTCCATTTACTGTTATCGTTTGTATCAAAAGAGCTAAAATATACCTCTTTATCCTTTATGGATAATGTATGCTTTACCATTCTGATGTGTTCTGGGGTCAGATAGAGTGCTTAAAATGCACCCTGCATTTTACTCCCTACCATCATTTTGACTAGCCAGAGACTGTCAAGAAAGCTCAGTCTTCAAGAGAACTCTAGTTTTTTGAGACCACCAAAAGTTAAAAAGCACTAGTGTCCTACCACATTCAGTAATCAACAGGTTCTCTTGCTGGTCAATAATTTATTCTTTTAGAGGTAAGTTTCAGAAGTTGGTTAGAAGTATCTAGTAGCTGTTGAAAGACAATAGGAAACAAGAGCCATTAGAAGTCTAATGGGACTCAGTTTCTAAACACCAGAGACGTTTTTAAAGCATGTCCTCTTATTTCAGATTTGCAGACCAGTTTATTAATAAAGACACAAATGCAGTTTTTATCTTCACCAAGCTGACCTCCTGTTTCGGCTCTCAATGTATCCACTAGTAATTTTTCTACATCACTGCTCGTAAAGTGCTAGCAGCAATTCTTCTGTTTCTCCTGTCAGCTAAGCTTTATTCAAGTTTGACCTTCACTTTGTCAGACAAGCATCACTCATCTCTTATGATGTGCTAGCTTTAATATTATCTTTCAAGCATTTTACAGTATATCTTCCTAGAATATACTTCAGCAACACAACATCCTCTAGGCTTACATACTGTAATATTCTGTTCTGTAGTGATAATATTAGCTTCTGGGTACAGCATTTATTATTTTAGCATGGCTTAATTTGTGTTATTGTTTTGGACAGACAAACTACTACTTTAATGCGCTGTTTTTATTTGACCCTGGTTGTCATGCTTTATTTCCCTTTCTTAGCAATATATACTAATTAGAATTGTCCAGCTCAGACTATGACTATGGATACTTTACACATGTTATTTCCATGGAACAGCTGTATTGTTATCTAATTCCAGGAAGTATTATGTCTAAAGGGTTTGCTTCCAGGAATGATGTAATTATCAGCCAGTTTGACGTTCTTGCAACCATTTTGCAGAATTAAAGATTAAAATGGTACTTTGAGAGAATAATGAACTTTAAATCTTTTTTCAATTTGGTGTTATACAGTTATGTACATTTATAAGAGTGGAAAATCAAGGTAGTATACGTAATACCATTTTAATCCTAAGGTTTCCTAATAGTTAAGGTTTTTACAACCTTATCGTAGTTCTTGTGTTATGACGGGGGGGTGAACTAAATTTTGCAATCATTAAAGAAAGAGAAGTGTATTAAGATGATGTTCTGCTGCTCAGAAAAATGCTAAAGTGAAATAATGACACAAGGCTTGAAGGATGCTTATGATGGGGTGGGGGGGGGAATCTTCTGAACATATTTGATATAAATATCTCCGTTGACTGATGAGACTATTGTCCAGTTGTATTTCTGATGGTATCACAAGCTGCAAAAGCAAAGGTCTGTCTTCACTTCTATATCTTCCTTGCTAGTTTATCTTTCATGCTGGAAGAATCTGCCTTTTCAGCATCCTTTAGAGACTTTTTTCTAGGAAGTTTGGGTATAGAAACTATTTATCTTGTATGATGAATTCCCATGTTGTGTGATAAGTTACAGGTGGCAACATTGCTATTAAAAATTGATAAATCAGATCACATGTTAATTTGAAAAGAGTTGATAACAGTGTAAAGTTCAAATTTTATAAGATCTGTTAGTTTTCAGACTGAGTTTGAATAGTAATCATGCAGCATTAATAAACACTTGTTGGAAATTATACTTAGCCTTCTCAAAAACTTTAAACTGATATGTGGACAGAAAATAATTTGGGGGCTTATTTGGGGGGGCTGAAAGAATGCCAAACAAGTCTCCCTCACTCCACTCCCCCCACCATCTGGGGACTAACTTACCTCAGTGGATACTTGTAAACCATTTTCAACAGAAGCCAGGATTTAGTGGGTATGATGAATGTTGTACAGCCTTTTCATAGCTGGAACTTCTTATTAACAGAACACTAAAGACTAATTTTAACTAGCGAATATTTTTAATTTTTTGTTTACCTAAAGGTTTATGTCTGTTCATGGGAGGCTTAGGGAGTGGTAGTAAAGAAGGACTAGAGATAAGTGGTAAAGAATGGTATGGAGCTGAAGAGAACTTTCTAGCTAGAAGGAGCATTTTAAAATATTGTTTGCTAAATATTCCTTAAGGTTGTACTCTCCTTCCTGAAGTTTTTGTGTTCTATCATTGACTCTCAAGAATTTTGCATAGAAAATGAGCTTATCTGGAGACATGTGATATGACAGCTGATAATCATGCTTTCCTTGCTGTAATTTATAATATTCTACCTATTATTCTTCTTTGTATGAATTGTTAGAATTATATAAAATTAAATGATCAACAGAAACCTTGTACCATTACAGTATCCTTAACTAGGTTAAAGCAGTTTTTTCCTCTTTTTACCAGTTACATAATTAAATATAATTGAGTGTAAAACTATCAGACTGCCTAAAAAAAGGGAGGGGCAGGGGTGAAATTCCTTTTGACTTCAATATTTGACATTCGTAAACATAATTTTTAGTAGTAAGTAGCTAGATGACCATCCTACTCTTCGTCATTCCACTACACAGGTATATATATGGAATGCACTGAGATGAAATAGCAACAATTAGGGACCAATGTCACTCCATGGATTCTTCCTATAATCCTAGTAAAACACCCTCCAGTTGTCTAAAACAGCATATGATATGATATAGAGGCATAACATGAAGGCTATACAGATATTTCATAATGCAGTGAATTTTCACATAAAATAAAAATCTAAGGAGAAACAAAGTAATTGAAATAAAATAAGAAGTATCTCATAGGCTTAACTAAATGAACCAACGTTTATACTGTTCTTAGTACATTCATAACTTTTTTAGGTTAGTTGTTTGCCATAGAATGTGTGGATGACAGAAATGAGTTATATGAATATAAGCTCTTTTAAGTAAATCATTGTCATTCAGCAGTATAATCTGAGATGTCTAGCCTTGTATCCCTGATTTGAAAATACATTCAGTGGTCTCTTACATAAGCACAGTTCATTTCTTATCTACATCAAGGAAAGTTGCTGTCTGTTCTGGTAGCCTGATGACTACCAAGTGAATTGCTTGGTGACTGTACACTTCCTGATTTGGTGCTTTCATACACACAGAGAACACTTCCACAGTTCAGATTATTTCACTCATGGTGAGTTCAGAAGAAGCAATAAACAATGAAGTTTTCAAACTAATATTGTCTCTGAAGATGCAGTCATTTCTTACAAAAAAGAGATGCTCTCAAAAATCTCTTTTCAAATGGGAAATTTGCGTCAGTTGTCTGCCTTATGCAATGTCTATTGACAAAAGAGGCCATTAGACCGGTGGATTTTTTTTTAAAGTAGCAACTGCAAAGAAAAACAAGTTAAGCCCAAACATGTAATACCTTTTCTCCCTTCCTAATTTTTGATTGTTGCTCTCCTTCCTGAATTTAGGCAAAATTAGGTTCCAGTAAAGGAAGTGTAGTGAAATTAGATGGAGCTGGCTGAAACCCAAGAGAGGTAAAGAAAATTTCATATGTCCATCTCTTATGCTCTGAAATACAAAATTCCATTTAATGTGGAAGACAAGTCTCAACAATTTTGTATTTTTTAATATAACTTTCTAAACAACTGAATTAAACATATAATTAATGTGATTCTTTAGGCAGCTGGTAGCAAAGTACCTGTAAACTATTTAAAAATTGCATTTCACATAAATAATACTGAGATGTATTATGCATCTTTAAATGGCAGTATTATAAATATTGTTTTGATATGATATTCTAGAAAGAATGTGTAGGTTGCGTGAACAGATTATGGTGAGGCTTCTTACCTTACAAGTGATGTCCTGCCTATAATTTCCCTCAGTCCCCAAATTTCTCTTCACCTTTTGGACTCTGCCTTTTTTACAACTTTGAGAATTAATTCAGTCTCAGTCTCTCCTACTTAGAGTCCTGTTAGTATATCCTCTCTTGCCTTCCCTCTCATTCACCTGTCCAGATGCTGCTCCAGCACTTTGGTTTTAACAATTCCTCATATTTCCTTTAGCCCTCATAAAGGCATATCCCACTTTGTTTCCATGGGCAGCCCAGCTCACAGTCATCTAGTTACTCCTGGCTCTGCTCTTACCCTGCTTATGAAAATGTTGTAATGATTTTGGAGTGGGAAAGTAGGATGATATGGTCATCCAAATCATCTTTATATGCTTGTGGAGAATGAGTAGCCAATCACATCTGATGTAGTCAGACAAATACATTTCACAAATAAACAAATAATTCAAAAGAAAATGTAAAGACTAATCACATTTCTATAAATCTACTCAGTCAAATAAGGGTAATTTGACAAATAAAACACTATAGCTTAATTTAGTCAAGAATTAATTTCTGAAGCAAAATAAAAATTCTAGGATTTCTGAAGGGGGAGGGGAAGCCTTGAGAAGTGGGGGGAGAAATGAGAAAACATCAGAATAGTTCATGTCCCAGCAGAAAAAAGACCTTAATGGATTTTTCTAAAATATAAAAAGAAAAAATTGATACCATGTCCATTTATATTCAGGAGAAGAACTGCAAAAATAATCAATTCACGTTAAGCAGATATTTTTGATGCACAGAGATATGCTTACTCTATTTTTACAAAATTGTGAATTTACTGTTAGTAATAGTTTTAACGTAATATTCTGTATAAATCAAAACATAAGTTTTCCTTGGGACAATAGACTATAGTTCATTCTTTTAGGCATACTCTTTCTGAAAGGATAGCTCACAATAGCTGTGAAAGAAAAGCTAAGATCTGTAGTCAAGCTTAAGAAAATGGCAAATTTTGTGGTCTCACAAAATTGCATAGTTGGACTTTTGTGGGTTCAAATTTGGTGGTGTGACATTGCTAATACCAGGTAGCTCAATCCTCTCTAACCTTTTAGAATAATACAAAATCACATATAATCTGACTGGTAAAACATGTTTGGAACATCTTATCTCCAGTTTCTATTCTGCCTGTTCTTGTGCATGTGCTTTGCTTTGATCACATAAGTAGGCTCTAAAATTAGTGGCACAATAGATCCTTTTAGTTCCCTGGATTGTTGGTACTATACTGCATGCACCTTTACATTTACCAATATATTTTTCACATATGTGTTTTAATGTGATATTTTCTTGTAGATAAACTGGTTTAAAATGAAACATGGAAAGTGTCTAAGGTGTAAATGATTATTTTGTGAAGCATGTAATGTGGGATATCTCCAAACATCTTAAAAAATACCTGAACTATTTAAAGGGCTTGTAGAATGTGTACTCCATTTGGGGAGGAAAAATGGAAAGATCAGTAAGGTGACAATTAAAACAATGCAGTTTCATCTATGCACTGTACTATAAAGTGTCAAAAAAAAAAAAAAGGACAATTATTGGTGGAATAGTATATAAAAACAATTTTAAATGTACTTGTATTTTAAAATCAACAAGACAATAAAATAAGGGTAGCTTTCCCTGTCAGCAAATATTTTCTGTCTGATAGTAAATGTGAATACATCATATTTTTGCATTAAGCAATTTATAATTGTATATATCCCTCATATCTTACACGTTCACAATTGTAGTTCTGCTGTTGGCGTTTGGAGGGTAATTTCTGTCATTATATGAATAGCTGTAATAGAACAGAATAGTAACAGTTCAGGAGATTTTTTTTTTTTTTTTTGTAATATCTTTACTAGAAACACTCATTTTCCTTGAAAATAGAGCATTGTTTTTTGAACACTGCAACTATATTAAATATATATTCATTAATATTAAAAAAACATATTAAAAACAAACAGAAGGGTTTTTTTAAAAACCATGTGAAGATGGGCTACAGTATATAAATTATATGGTATCCACACAGGCCTGTATAAGTGGCAGGGGTTCTTATTTACAGAAAACATCTTTTTGCATGTTTAAAATGTAGTGACAGTGGCCTTGCCACAATGATACAGCTAAGCAAAGGTGTTACTTGGATTCTGCTCTGCATTAGCAGATTAAAACAGTGGCAGTTTTTTATAGCATAAGATATTTTCTCAGAGACTGTTTTGTCTAACGTATATTCCCCTTCTTCCCAATTCTCTTTCAGATAGCGGTTCTGTGGATGAAAAGGTTTAAAATCATGTATTTATTATAGGGATCATGTATTTTGTTTATTAATGTTTGTTTGTGACTTATTTGACCTGTTTGGTTCCTTCATTTTAGCTGTGAAATTTGCATGTTTTTCCCAGCTTTCCACTCTTTTGTTCTCCTTTGAGTGTATTGCAAATGTGTTGCATTTATAAACAGGATAACCCTCACTGTTGTGTTTATCATAATTGCCAACACAGGGGTCTGCTACTGTCAAACATATCTGGGATTTTTGCTTCTAATTGTCATCTACACTGCATACCCTATAGGACTTAAAGGACAACAGTATTTGGGAAGCAATATCTTATCTTCCCACGGGTTCTTCCAGTGTGTTTCACTAAGTGCTGAATGCTACCAAAATGTATTCCAAAGCAATAGTTACTCTAGCTTTGGCCTGGAGCTGACCCTGCTAAACATTTTCATATTAGGTGTTATATGTTTGATGCAGTTAAATTCTGTCCCAGACTTACTAAAAGCAACTGAATAACTGCACTTTTTTTGGTCTTTATTAAAGGCTCGGATAGTAAGTGGAAGTTCCTTGGATACTTCCAAGCTTTATGCAGTCCAGGCATTTAGTGGGTAAGTACCAATATGACTGTGGATTTTGTTATTTATACCTGCAAATTAGTTTCATAATGTTATAGGTTTTTTCCTAAGTTTTGTTCTTATAAGAAATTGAACTGTTTTAAAAGGAAGATAGTCAATTTCACTGTGTATGTATTCTCTTTTAATTTTTTTTAAGTCCTTAATTTTTAAGAAATTAATACAGCAATTCAGTTGCACAGGTCAAAAGGATGACAAAAGTTTTTACCTCTTTGCATATAAAATAAATGTCCTTTGAAACAGTAGTTTGATTTTATGTGTTCATTTTAGTAAAATTGTAGTAATATAATAATGTCAGTATAATATTTGAAATCTAAAAGGTCAAGGGAAAAAGGTCTTCCAGTTGCTGAGAGTGAATGTGGCAGAAACTTGTATATTTTGTTTCATTGTCTCCACGTGGAGTTATCTTACATCCAGTTCTAGGGATTCCTTCTTTTGAGGAAACTTTCTCCTTCCTAGTTGGAATACCTTTTTATTATTCAGTTTGGAAAGGAGAAAAAGTAAAAGCCAGTGGTAAAATTTATCAGTTATATTAGTTAACTATGCAAAAGGGATATTATCCTCTTGGTGGTGCACTATATAAGCACTGTTTGCTATAGTTATGCTTTGTCACAAAGGCAAGGTGATGAGATCAAATTATCTAATTTATCTTCCATCTTCTCATTTGTACATCTTCAAGGCTATACAACAGAATCTAGACACTATGAAGTTTTTCCATTTAGATTCCTGTTTTGGGTTGGTCCCGCCTCCCCTCCCCCTCCCCCCCCCCCCCAAAAAAAAAAAAAAAGCTACTAATGATATTAATTTGCTTAATACAATTCACATGCTGCTGTGGAAGGTACAGTTAGGGTAACATTTGTACTTATTGCTGAACCTTAAACAAATTTAAGAGCACTCTGCAGCTTTACAGTGGCTTAGGTAGTCTCCATGTAGGTTGTCATACCTCAGTGTTGTATTTCTTCCTTTTCCAGCTCCTAGAAACTTCAGAGTTGCTGTAAAAGTGTGAGGCCATATGTGACATTGTGCAGGATTAGTTGCTGAATGCAACGTGAAACATTTTAAATATTGTAAGAGATAATTGATGTGGGTTTTTTATTAACTTGCTCTTTGGCATTAGAATAAAATTATAGTATACTTCTGGCTCGCAAAGGACACATTGCTTTCACTTTGATCAGTTGCAGTTTTCTCATAAGATTGAAAGGTTGAAAGTATCTCATAACTAAAATTATAAAAATTTTTGCCTTGTCTATTGATCAGCACTATTTCTTACTGTGTCAAAACAACTACTCCTCCTTTGAATGGGATTTTTTAAGTATGGTATCTCTCTACATTTTAAAAATAGAACAATATAATTGCTGTGAATTTTCTGTCCTGACTTCAAAATGCAAAACGTTAGTATTTCTGTTTGAACTATATTTTTTGTCAACATGAAACTAGGACATCTGAAGCAACTTTGTATTAGCAATGTATTAGCCACAAAAAACATTTACTGTATTGCAAGAATTTGAACTCATTTTGATGTTAAATATTTTTCTCTTACTAGTTCTGAAAACTACGCAGTAACCTATATACCAAACTTCTCTATGCTGGTGTTCACATTATTCTTCTAATGGCATCATGGAAGGCTTTCATCAGAACATTGCAACTGTGCCAGCAAATTACGACAATAACCTTTTGATTTGATGTATGACAATTTATATTTGGTGGCTTCTTCACTGAAAAAATTAATGCATATCAGAACCAGTATGCATCATAGAGGCAGCTTCTGATATTTGCCTCAAATTCTCTTTGTCATATCTGCAAAGAAGGTATATCCTTCTTTTCTCTTTTGTGCTATGCAATGTCAATTCATTTTTACTCATAGGCTTTGATGGCCTCGGATTTGAGTAATTTATTATTTGAGGCACTGCAAATATGTAGTGTACCTCACCACTGAGAAGCAGGAATCTGACATCTTAAAAACTACACAGTAAGCTGTTATCTACTGAAACTAAGAATGATCATACTCAGAAGCATTAGTGTGTAAGCCTGCCATAAAGCCTTGGGGTTTGTGTATTTAAAAAAAAAAGCTGCTCACCCCTTTCAACAACTATTTTTGAGAAGTTTGGTGTATAGGTCACTGCATAGTTTTCAGAGCTAATAAGAGAAAAATATTTAACATCAAAATGAGTTCAAATTCTTGCAATACAGTGTAGAAATTGCCATTTTCAGATACTTTTATAGGTTCCATTCAGTTCAGAATTGTACATTACATTCAATGCTGTATTCTTAGAATAAGAAGAAATGGCTTTTTTTCTCTAGAAAAATCAGAAATCTGAGACTGAAAATAAAGCTAGTCCGAAACTGTCTTGGATTTGTCACCTGTGATTTTTAATGACCCAATTTTGATCACTGCATGTGGTTGGGCTTTCATTGCTTAAGCTAGAGAATTGTTTCTTAACATTCAGTAGAATTGTTGATGTGATATGAATTTTCTTTTTTTCCTTATTTCCCCTTCTTTAAGTAACCTACTTGTTGCTCTGTTAGCTTTTATTGTTTGCCCCCCCCGCCCCCCCCCCCCCCCCAATATGAGAAAGCTTAATAAGAGAGAGCTCGTTCTGTCATGTTGCTTGCAATCTGCAAAACCAGAAGAGAAACAGTTTAACATCTAGTTAATGTGTAGTTTAGGAATAGCATTTTGTAAGCAGACTCTGTGAATATAGGCACTGACAATACGTATAGATATCTGTGCATGTGGGAAGCTGCATGTGACCATACAGTTTTGCTGTATGCACTACTTTCCATAGCCAATTACTTAATTACAGTTTCCTAATAGGTACAGGACTTAGAAAAGTAGTGTACAAGAGTGTATAGAATTCTTATTTTTTGTGGGTTGTGCACAAAAACTATCTCATAGAAGTAAGGAAACCTTTTGCCTGTGACAAGGACTGTACAGACAGAAGTTGCTCTTTTTATGCCATCTCTTCCATTCACAGGTGAATAAATTCTAATATTTAATCCTCTGAGAATAAGGTTGTCAATCCCTTGTACAGACATTCCGTAACTATTGCATAGGACTACTTCAAATGACTGACAGTAGTTCAATACTAGCTCATGGTTTTAGATTAAACCTTACTTCTTTTGCTGACAAAGTTTAGACTGGGCCTCTACTCCCCACACTGTCTGCAGTATCTTTGTGCAAGCTTCTGTTTCACTAGGCCTCCCTGAAAACAGTGATGCAATTTTAATTTAACTTCTCATTTGGCTGAAGAACCCTGACATCTCAAAGACTGTTGTGGCTCTGTTTTAATCACGCTTTCCACTCTACTCCTGCATGCAAAAACTAATCCTAAATTCCAGCCTCTTCACTGCCGGCATAACTGGCTGCAGCTTTAGCTATGACTCCTTTTCCATGTTACTCTTCCCAAAAGGTGTTCCTGTTTGAAGTGAGGGGAGATTCTTTCCTTTGCAACCCTTGATACCTTGCTTTATCTATAAAGAAATATCTCAGTTACCTCTTTTCTGGCTTACTCTTCCCTCTCACATGCA
This sequence comes from Pelecanus crispus, assembly GCF_030463565.1. Lineage (NCBI taxonomy): Eukaryota > Metazoa > Chordata > Aves > Pelecaniformes > Pelecanidae > Pelecanus > Pelecanus crispus. The sequence continues at coordinate 15,243,469 of NC_134649.1, forward strand.
CCAGCACATCCCAAGTCCATGGCAGAGACTGCAACTCTTCATTTTCTGCCATGATCTCCACTTGGCTACATGAAAAGAGAGAAAAGCCAGGATGCGAAAGAAAAGCAAAGACCAAATACAGTTTTCCTGGAGCTTCTCATGCTACTTCTCTGTTAAAAGGCAAAAGCTCCATCTTTCCTTTTCTTTCCATGCCAGTATCAAATAATATCTTCTTTGTTTAATTTTTCTTCTTCATTTTATTGAAGATGAGACACTTTAGAATTCATCCTTTCAGTATTTTTGAAAGTACCTGGAGGTCAGGTGGGTTTTTCATCATGTATATGAACCTAGGGTAGTACTGTTTTACTTTTTCCAGAGACTTGCTCTGTGTTAATTCACTGCTTGCCTGATGGCAGTGATGTCAGAGACTAATAAGTTTACTACGTAGCCTAATCCATTCTGAAATTTGCTAATGGTACACAGATGGTGCTGCATGCAGATGATTACTCCTTTCCTTCAGTGGCGTGTTCTTAATGGTAAAACAAATTTACTTTTCTTGAATTCTCTGGCAAATTCAAATAGATGATTGTTATGCAGAATACCTTCAGAAGAACACAAAAAATAGTCAACATTACAGGTTTTCTTCTTGCCTTGAATGATAACTTGTGTGCCTTCAACTTCATCATCTTCTTTGTCAGGATGTTGTTGCATTGCCATTATTGGAGGTGGGGAGGGGAGTAGAAAATTTAAGGTATAAGCTACATAACATGAACAGTTTGTCTATGGCTGTAGTGTTTAATGTTCCAAAGACTATACACAAAGACTAATACTTCACTGTCAATACAGCATTGCCCGGTTTATTAGTTCTGGTAATGTCGCTGTTCTCCTGTTTTTCAACAAAATTTGATCTTACAGTCCAGATCAGTATATTAATCTTTACTTCCAGCTGATAGCCAACAATCTTTGCATACTTATAGTTCTCTTAAATGTTATTAGAAGGATTGAATTTGTTCTTGCATGGAGAATTTGTGCATAGGAGAATTTCTAGTTCATATCCCCAAAGTCAGGGCCATTTTAGTAAAGATGCAAGAAAAAGTACTAACTGTGCAGTTGTCCAAGAATAAGATTGAAATGTGTGCTTTCAGTGCACATATATATTAGTGGAACTGTATTCCCCCACTGGAACTCCCAGTGGATTCTCCTACTCTCCACTTAAAACAGAAATGGATATTCCCAGGTGGGTGTACATTTATTGTTTATCTATCTGTGAGATATGAGAGGTTGGTGGGTCAGCCTTTCCATGTCTCTACTGGATATTGTTCACCTTATTGTGCACCAACCCCCTTTTGTGCTGTTACATTTTAGTTTTGTCTGTGTCCTTGAAATGACTTTTTGTTTTAATTAGTTCTGTAATTTCTTTCCTTTATATAGTGCTTGTAACTAAATATTTATATTGGGGAAAAAAACTAATTAACAGCATTTAAAACTGTTTAAAAAAGAATATAAAATGCTATACCTGCTCTGCTACCAGAAGTAACATGGAAATAACTTGCCTACAGACCACTCAATTGCTTCCCCCCACCCCTCAATATATGCAGGAGTCCCGTGGCTATTACCTTTATCCTTCTATATGTGCCTGTGTCCACAGACTACCAGTGTTCAGCCTAAATGGCAGTGATCAGAATTTCTGATGTAGCCCTTCTTAAGCATATTACCTTGCTTATGCACTTTCCCTCTGTCTTCCCACCAAACCCAAAACATAGATACACAGGCCTACATCTGCTCCAAGCTCCTTTGTTCCAGCCTTTCATATAATTTGTTCCTCCCAAGTTTAAAAATATGGTCTTTGTTGTTGTTGTTCTCTTCCTTTGAATCCCACACCTCAAACAATCCTGACGTCTCAAACCACTGCAAGGCCACCACTACCTGCTCCAGCCAAACCTTTGCCAAAGCTGCTCTTCTCCCTGTTTCCTTTTAACCTTTAAAAAGAAAGGAAAAGTCACTGTTTATCCCAAATTAAGCAGAAGCAGCTGTTGGATCCAGATGAATCCAAAGTTTTATAAAAGGTTCACAACTCCCTCATAAAGTGAGAATTCGTATAGCCTAAGTGGAGTATAACTGGAGAACAATTCTGAAAAACGAAAGCAGTGCTGCAGTTGTGGAAAGAAATGTTCTTTCCCTCAAAAAAACTAAAACGTGGATTTGAGGTTTTAGTTGGGGGGTTGGATGCTTGGGCTTGTTGGTTGTTTTGCTGGTTGATTTTTTTTTTTCTTCTTCTTCTTTCTTGTTGAGAACTGTTTTGCCTGTAACTAAGCTTAATCACATCAGGAATACAAGCAGAGCAATTAATGATGTTCCAGGGTGCACATGAGGTAGTAGGAAAAGTAGGAGACAAGCGTACAGTTTTTTCTTCTAGAAAGATAATTCGAGAACATGTTCATTCATGTCAAAATACAGAACACTGACTACTAAACAATACAAGCTTCAGTGTCCTGCAGGTAAAGCAATGGCTTCAGATAATTCCTTGGATTCTACTTTACTATTGCCATAAGGAACACGCTAGTTTCTCATGCAGAAAACAGGATTTTTTATCATTTCACTAGATTCTTACAGAGAAGGGTACTCCTTTATGATGAAAGCAACTGGAAACATCTTGCCTTGTCGTTTCTTCCTTTATCATTTATAAGCTGATCTGTTAAAATATCTACTGGTAATCAAAAGACAATTGGAAGTGGGTTTTGAAGCATACTAACCTAGAATGACTGTTAAACTTGTGGATGCCAAGTGCAAACAATATAAAGAGGTTTTTAGAACATAGCTAACTAGAAATGCTCTAGACACCAGACCATATCTAGCAGTTTTCCCATGGTTGTCTTATTTCTCTGCAGAGTATGTGTTCTATCAGTGTTACTGAAGTGAGAGAGTACATTCAGATACTAATTTATTCCTAGTTTTTGCAATTGAAATATCAGTCAATAACTAGTCTCAGCCTGGCTTCAAACTTCCCCCAGTCAACCTATCTCTGATACTTGGAACGTTTCTTGTTTCAGCAAAGATTTTAATGTGTTATTTGTATTTCAAGATGGTTAAAGACTAGGAGTTACAAGTTTTGGGTTTGTTTCTTTTTAGTAATGCTTCTACAGATAATCACCAATATACCTCTATATGGTATTCATGTTTGCCTTTCCTCCTGTTTTTTTCAGTCCAGGTAAGAGTTCTTGTGTAGTTCAGCTGGAATTTAATTTTTTTAAACAGCAAAATGAATGATTTCAGCACAGGGTGCTGGTAGATTGCATAGCTGCTTTTCCATTTCCTGATCAAACATTTTTTGTACTTCATCTGACAAGGTATGAGTAAGGAAATCACATCTCACTTTCCAGCAGTTTGTATACTGAGATTTCTAGACATTCTTCATTAAAATGACTCATGATAATAATAATAATAAATGCTTACCTTTGATGATAATAATAAAGAAAAACATTCTAGAATGATTCAGTGAAGGACTTAGCCCTGATTAACTGTGTGGTTGAGGTAAAAGTCACCTACTTTTCTTCAGTATGTGATAAAGCTGCCTTAAATACATAAAGTAGGTAAAATTTAGACTTCATTTACATTGGCATTTTGTCCTAGTTATGGCAACTAAAGACCAATAAGATACTTCAGTGGAATTAGTATAAACTGCCAGTATAATCATTTTAAAATACACTGTAACAAGTAACGGCTACGAAGCAATCATCTTTTCTATGGTAGGAACTGAAACCAGTAAAGGCATAAGTCCTTAGTCTCAAATCTTTTCTATGATCTTTACTATGCACTGATTGAATGCTGGGCAAAGAAGAGGCAGGAAGTATTATTGTTGTATATGAGTTCATCTGGTCATCGATTCGTTGCACAAAAGAAAGGAGATAGTTTCCTTTATAAGCTGCAGTTTCAAAATTGCAGTTATTCCTTGAAGTCTGGTTAGTTTCTTTAATCTCTTAGTATGTGTAAGAACTCTCTGACATTGCCATACTTCAGTAATTGAAAAAGTTGCAGACAAGTAGCAGGACAAACTGATAGAATACATAAACTTCTTGATAGTAGCTACAGTACTGCCCTAGTATTGTCAGAAGAGATGGTGAAGCTCATTTAAAACCAAAATATTTCATGTCCTTAATATTTTAACTGGAATGACTTTTAGTAATACTTTTTTTAAAATAACAAAATGGGCACATCTTGATCATATATAACTTTTAAGCAAATATTTGTGATTTGTACAGATACACAGAGAAAAGATCAGCTCTAGATGCTTTGCTAAGCTGAACTTGAGCTTGAAATCATAATGAAAAGATTGCAGGGGGCAGTACAGATTGAGTAGAAAACCAAGCTATTTAAAGAGACAGAGGTGTGAGTTGTGGCAAATTACTGACTGAGCATAAATTACACCACTAATGTCATAATAAAATATCTTTATATTATGTAGTCATCTGTCTTGATTCTGTCGTTCTTGCTGTTCCCTCAAAAGCCATGTTGTCCTTTCTTTGGTAACATCATCATCATTCTTCATTCAGATGTAATTTTTTCTCCCAGGAAAAGACTATTAGTCATTCTTGAATTTGGATTTTTTTCCTTGCTATATGCTACTCCTTAGTGATCAGTAAAAGGAGTCCAGCAAGAACCTCAGTTTTAATCGTATTTTGTGTTATAGAGCAGAATTGTAGATGGAAGTGATTTTACAGACATTGCTTGTCAGAAGTAGCTCTTTGTGGCATAAGAATGCCTTATACACGTCATGAGTTTTATTCACTGCTGATGGAACCGCTCCTGAGTAACAAAGAGCCCTGAGAATCAGAGTTTCTGTGATTATCTCTTAGTCTCTGTACATTTGCTTTTCACAACCTCAGAAATGTTATTTTATTTCTGTCATGCTTTCCTGAGATTTGTAGATGTGTCTGGAAGTTGCAATTTTGTCTGCCTTGATCTTTATGTTCTTGAAAAGAAAATTCTAATATCAAAACCTTGCACCAAAGACCATTTATGGGAAAATGTAAAGGAAATGCATAAACAGCCTATGAATCCCTTTCTCTTTCTTACAGAATGGTGCAGGTGCATCAGAAGGAGGTATAAACAGATATATAAGGAGCTATAAACAGATTATCTCCTATGCTTATAGGATAAGAGTTAGGATAGTGCTTGGAAAGTGGTAATGCTCTTAAGGGTTAAAATAAACTCACCTATACTCCAGGTAAGTGCTTTATGCACTCAACTAAGATATGAAAGGAATTAGCATTTTTTTCTCTTGTAACTAGAAAGAACTCTACAAACAGAAACAGAGGGATGCCTTTGAGGATTTTAATATGGCCAACAGGTAATTTGGGAATTTTCTGTACAAAAAGTTGTGTCAATATGGAATTGATGCTTTAGAAGAATTAGATGAAAATCCTGAAGATTGTACTTTTTAAAAAAGCATCCTAATTACACAAACAGTTTTGAACTACTCATCTCTCCTTGTGTATCTGTCAAACTTTAGCAATAACTTGTAGTTAGTAGAACTGCTTACTCCTTGCCTAGCTTTTCAAGAATCCCTGTTTGAAATTTTACAAGTCACAAATTATGTGTCTAGATTTGCTCTGAGAGGTTCAGGACTCTTTTCACCTGCTTACTAGCTACTACCAAGTCTAATTGAAGTGGTCATCTTCATTTTCAAGTTTTTGTTCTTGTCCCTCATGTTTCAGATCTGCTGTCTCTTTTGCTGATTTCTCTACTTTTTCCATTTCATCCTTCCTCTTAACTCTCAGATGAAGTGTGCTTTAGTTGTCATCCACACCCATAAGGAGCTCACAGCCTCCCAGATTTCAAGGCTTTTCTGCACTTCTCATATTGATTTAACTCCCCTTATTTTATGTTTAACTGTCTTATGAAAGACTTTCTGATCCAGTATGTGGTGCAGAAATAAATTGTCTTCACTGTCATTGAATAAGTTTTAATTTGGATGCTACCCAGACTCAAACATGTATAGAATCATAGAATGCTTTGGGTTGGAAGGGACCTTTAGAGGTCATCTAGACCAACCCCCCTGCAGTGAGCAGGGACAGCTTTAACTAGATTAGGTTGCTCAGAGCCCCATCCAACCTGACCTGGAATGTTGCCAGGGATGGGGCCTCCACTACCTCTCGGGGCAACCTGTGCCAGGGCTTCACCACCCTCACTGTAAAAAATTTCTTCCTTATGTCTAGTCTAAATCTATCCTCCTTTAGTTTAAAACCATTACTCCTTGTCCTGTCACAACAGGCCTTGCTAAAAAGATTCTCCCCATCTTTCCTATAGGCCCCCTTTAAGTACTGGAAGGTTGCAATAAGGTCTCCTCGCAGCCTTCTCTTCTCTAGGCTGAACAACCCCAACTCCCTCAGCCTGGCCTCGTAGGAGAGGTGCTCCAGCCCTCGGACCATTTCTGTGGCCCTCCTCTGGACCCACTCCAACAGTTCCATGTCATTCTTGTGCTGAGGGCTCCAGAGCTGGACGCAGTACTCCAGGTGAGGTCTCACCAGAGCAGAGCAGCAGAATCACCTCCCTCGACCTGCTGGCCATGCTTCTTTTGATGCAGCTGAGGATTCAGTTGGCTTTCTGGGCCGCAAGTGCACATTGTCAGCTCATGTCCAGCTTTTCATCCATCAATACCCCCAAGTCCTTCTTGGCAGGGCTGCTCTCAATCTCTTCATCCCCCAGCCTGTACTGATATCAGGGGTTGCCCCGGCCCAGGTGCAGGACCTTGCATTTGGCCTTGTTGAACCTCATGATGTTCACAGAGGCCCACCTCTCTAGCTTGTCCAGGTCCCTTTGGATGACATCTCGTCCTTCTGGTGTGTCAGCTTCACCACTCAGCTTGGTGTCATCTGCAAACTTGCTGAGGGTGCACTCAATCCCACCGTCTATATCATTGATGAAGGTACTAAACAGCACTGGTCCCAGTACAGACCCCTGAGGGACACCACTTGTCACCGGTCTCTGTTTGGACATCGAGCTGTTGACCACTACCCTCTGGACCTCTGACCATCCAACCAATTCCTTATCCACCTAACAGTCCACCCATCAAATCCCTGTCTCCCCAATTTAGGGAGAAGGGTGTTGTGGGGGATTGTGTCGAAGGCTTTACGTAAGTCCAAATAGATGACATCCGTTGCTTTTCCCTTGTCTGCTCATGCAGTCACTCCTTCATAGAAAGCCACTAGGGTTGGTCAGGCAGGACTTGCCCTTGGTGAAGCCATGCTGGCTGTCTCGAATCACCTCCCTGTCCTCCATGTGCTTGAGCATATCTTCTAGGAGGATCTGTTCCATGTTCTTCCCAGTCACAGGGGTGAGGCTGACAGGTCGGCAGTTCCTGGGATCTTCCTTTCTTCCCTTTTTAAAAATGGGCACAACGTTTTCTTTTCCATTCAGCAGGGGCTTCACCTGACTGCCATGACTTTTCAAATATTATGGAGAGTGGCTTGGCAACTACATCAGCCAATTCCCTCAGGACTCTGGGATGCATCTCATCAGGTCCCATAGACTTATGTATGTTCAGGTTCTTCAGGTGGTCTCAAGCCTGATCTTCCCTTACAGTGGGAGGGGCTTTACCCCTTGCAGTCCATTGATTTGGGAGGGGTGAGGAGAGAGGTTGCTGCTGAAGACAGGCAAAAAAGGGTTGAGTACCTCAGCCTTCTCCTTGTCTGTTGATACTATGTTGGCATTCTTGTTCATCGGGGTGGGTATGCTTTCTTTAACCTTCCTTTTCTGGTTGACATACCTGTAGAAGCCCTCCTTGTTATTCTTTACATCCCTTGCCAAATTCAGCTCCAGCTGTGCCTTGGCCTTACTGACCCCATCCCTACACAACCGGGTAGCTTTCCTGTACTCTTCCCAGGATACCTGTCCCTGCTTCCACTGCCTGTGCAGTTCCCTCTTGCTCTTTAGTTTGACCAGCATGTCTCAACTCAGCCATGCTGGTCTCTTCCCTTCCTTGCCTCATTTCTTACACCTGGGGACTGATAGCTCTTGTGCCTTATGGAAGGTGTCCTTAAAGATCTGCCAGCTCTGTTCCATTCCCCTGTCCCTGAGGACCGTTTCCCAGGGTGTCTGTCTGACTAACTCCTTGAAGAGCTGGAAGTTTGCTTTCCTAAAGTCTAGGGTCCTGACTACACTCCTCACTTTTCCCATGTCCCTCAGGAGTGTGAACTCCACCAATGCATGATCACTGCAGGCCAGGCTGCCTCCAGTCTTGACATCACCAATGAGCTCGCTTGCATTGGTGACCATCAGGTCCAGTATTGCATCCCCTCAGGTAGGAGTGTCTATTACCTGGCTTAGGAAGTGATCCTCAATGCATTCTAGGAATCTCCTGGATTGCCTACAGCTTGCCATGTTACTTTTCCGGCAAATGTCGGGTAGTTGAAGTCCCCCAGCAGGACAAGAGTCTGCAAGCATGAATCCTCCTAGGGCTGGAGGAAGAAGGCTGCATCAGCAGGCTCCCCTTGATCAGGTGGCCTGTAGTAGACACCAACCACAAGGTTCCCTTTGTTGCCTCTGTCTCTGATTCTTACCCATAAACTTTCGACCTGCTCGTGGCTATTCTTCAGGGACAGCTCTTCACACTGTATCGATTTCTTTATGTAGAGGGCAAGGCCTCCGCCCCTCCTTCCTTGCCTGTCCCCTCTGAACAGCCTGTAGCCATCGATAGCCACATTCCAGTCGTGGGATTTGTCCCACCAAGTTTCAGTAATGGCAATCAGGTCTAGCAGCACAGTCGTTTCCAACTCCTCCTGTTTGTTCCCCATGCTGTGTGTGTTTCTGTAGTGGAACACCTCTTGTTTCCCTTGAGGTCTTTCACGGAGGTTTCCTACTACCTCAGGAGCCCCCAGCTCACCTCTGTAAGACTTCGACTGTGCTGCAGTGTCTGCAGCACGCCTCTGGGCAACAGGCTGAGGGCTCATAGTAACACTCTGTCCCTCTAACCATTGTGTACCATCCCACAGCTTGTCACAGGCAAGCCTGGTATGTCCTCCTTCCCCCTTCACATCTAATTTAAAGCCCTGTCAATGAGCCCCACAAGCTCCTGAACAAAGATCCTCTTTCCCCTTTGAGAAAGGTGGCGCTCATTTGAGGCTAGCAAGCCTGGTGCCATGTAGGCCATCCCATTGTCAAAAAATCCGAAGTTGTGACGGAGGCACCAGCCACAGTGCCATGTATTAATAGATTGGGTCCACCTGTTCCTTCCAACGTCACTGCCCACAACTGCAAGGAGGGAGGAAAAAATAACCTGTGCCCCAGATTCCCTCACTAACTGTCCCAAGGCCCTGAAGTCTCTTTTAATGTCCCTTGGGCTATGTACTGCAACTTCATCACCACCCACGTGGAAGAGCAGTAAGGGGTAGTAGTCTGAGGGCTGTACCAGGCTGGGAAGTGTCCTAGTGATATCTCTGACCCAGGCTCCTGGGAGGCAGCAGACTTCCCTATAAGGAGGGTCCGCCTGGCATATTGGACCCTCTGTTCCCCTCAGAAGGGAGTCTTCTACAACTATGACCCATCTTTTTTCTTCCTCGTGGAGGCAGTAGTAATATGGGAGGTAGGTCTTTCTGGTCTTGGTGACTCCTCTGGTGTAGTTGGATTGACATCCACATCATCCACTGACTGGTCTTCCACATCTAAAGCCTCATACCTATTGTGCAGAGGCACCTGGGGGGTCGTCGTGGGCAAGGAAAGGGTTCACTTGCTGCCCTGATTGTGGACTTGTTTCCACTCACTGCTTCCCTTTAAGACCCTGCCTACATCCTGGTGGGGGGAGGATACTGGAACCCTTTTATCACTGGCTTTTTCTAGTGGCTGTCCCTGTTCAGGTTTCTGGGAGGTGAGAGCATGGTTCCACCAGTCTATCTCTTGCTCAGACTCTCTGATGCTCCGTAGCCTACCTACTTACTCTCTTAGCTCTGCCACCAGGCCGAGTAGGTAGTCCACCTGATCACACCTTACACAGCCATTCCGTCTACTGCCATCTGTTTCCAGTGCAAGCTGGTGGCACTCCCTGCAGCCGGAGACCTGGACGGCTGTGTGTTTTCCTGGGACCTCAGTCTGGGTTGATAGATCCTTTCTGGCTAGTGCAGAGGTACAGCCTTCCACTGGGTGGATACCATGGCCATGGTTATGCTCCCTCTCACCAGCTGAACTTTCTGAACTTAGCTCTTGAGTTAGGAGAGAGATTCGCCTTCCCCACATGCCCTGCCCATGTGAACTGCCATGCCACGCCCTTCTGACGCACCATGCCCTGTTTGCCTTTCCTGTTTGCCATGCTCCTGGTCGCTAGAATATAGCTGTATAGGCTGGGAATAGTCAGTGATGTATTCCTATGGATATATTTCTAAATCCAGGTGACATCATATCTGCAGAAATTCTTAATTAATCAGAGGTGGAAATGCAGTAAAGCTGTTTTGGCCATGATTCCATGATGATAGAGCATACTGAAAGTTCACAGCTACATAAATATCTGGGTTTAAAAGAGAAATTAAGGTTTGGGGTTTTTTTTGTAAAATACAGGCTCACCACCTTCATTAGGGTGTCACTGACATTTCAGTGTTGCTTTTAATCTGTTTTATCTCTTTCTGCTCCAGGAGGTTTATATTCTTATTTTGATTAGATGCTATGATCCTAAGATAATGACAAACACAGAGATGCATATTATCAAAGGTAAATTAAGTGTAGCATGCCATTACCTCATCTGGTTCTACGAAGGTCTCCATCCCCTTTCTGCAAGTGAATTTGTCTTGTAGAACTTCCTATCTCTGCCTTATAAATTCTCATTTATGCAAATTGGTTTTTTTTTCTTTCCCTTGTTGGTGTCTTTTCATTATGGTCATGTTGATACTAAGGAAGCCATTTACACAGACTTCAAGGATAGTAGAGGGAATTCAAAATGAGTCCTTGGTTTTATGGTATTACAATAGTTCTGCTAAGGGAGCATTAATTTTGAGAAGGATGTTCAGATTTTTCTCTTCCCTGTAAATGTTGAGACCAGATTTTCCTTCTAGACAATTTTTTGCAGCACTGTGAATACTCTGTCATTAGTGTTACTATGGATTTACTCTGGTATAAGAGTCAAGAATATCAGCAAATGTAGTTTTAATGTTGTTTTGCTGATGCTTGTTTTTTAATAATTTTTTTTAGTTTGGGCCTTAGGAAATAATTTAAATATTTTGAGGGGTTTTCTGTGGGTTTTTTGTTTTGTTTTGTTTTTTTCAAAATATTTTAAAAAAAAAGGAAAAATGTTTGCAAGTTGAAATAGTGGTGCTTTGAGGACACATAGCCCAAGGCTAGCACAAAGTCATATTAATTGTCTAGCATCATCTCCCTGTAATGCGACAAGAAGCATGACAGGAAAGAGAAATGAGGTCAGAACTTCTTTGCAAGCAACTTCATTTTTTCCAAAAGCTGGGATAGCCCCAGAGGCCTGTTAGCACGATTTAGAGTATCTGTTGTTCTGCTTTGACTTACACCTGGGGATGAAGCATTCAACAGATTTTGTGATCAGAAGGCAGAGGGAGGCTCAAAGCTGTAGTCACAAATTCACAAAGGTGTGTTGCCTCAGCCAGAATCTGAGCTTCTGTCAATATATCCTAATGTGTGATTAATTCATATCTTTACTATAGAAATATGATTAACAAGCATGATTTCAAAATTTTCATGACATTAATATGCATACTCATTTGAGCACACAGTCTGTCAAAATTTGAGTGCATATAGTCCTTTAGTATAACCTAGTCTACCCCAAAATTTTCTGACAGCTTCTTGAATTGGCCAGGATAACAGGTGTTCTTCTGTGGAGGGATTTAGCTCATTTTTTAGTTTCTTCATACAGTACTTTTAGCTCATATTAAGACTATTTTAACCCAACTTTCATTTTCAGAGGAAGTGCTACGTATTTCTTTGGTGGCATTTTAATATGGACCAGGAAAAGCTGTAAATCCAGTCCTATAATTACTGTTATAATGCTGGTATTTTTTCCCAATATTCATATACAATTTTAGATCTCCAATTTCAGTTTTGTGCTCCAGCAAAAATTATGTATTGCTACCCAAGTGTGGATTTATAGGTCTTCAGACAGTGTGGCTGTCTCATAATTATTTTCATTAACTTGCATCATTCCATTTTTATGTTTTTACAAAAGCCACTGGCTACATTTTGTGATTATAATATACAGCAATTATACATTTCTTCTTCCCTTCCTCACCCCCTAGTTCAATCTTAAAAAAATTCATCTCAACTTTCTTGAGATCAGACCAGCATTATAAGTTATTAAAGCTGCCTAGGTGTTTTATCACATTTAACTACATAAGTTTAATTATGCTATAAAACAGACTCATCTAAACTGAAATATTATATAATCCTTAGACCTTCAAGAAAATGAGGTATCCAAGTAACCTAAAACATATACTCGGTACTGAGTGATTTATAAAACAAAACAGTGAAACCTCACCTCTGCATTCTTGTCATTATTTTCATCTGGAAATGAACTCAGTCACACAGACCTTAAAGAGTGGCTGTGATTCTTTCCAAGTTTTTTATTCCTAGGAATGAAAAAAAGAAGAAAAAGTAAAAACGTCTTTATATTAAGTAGTGAGATGTTTCATTTTTTAATGACAAAAATACCAACATTTATGCAATGATTTATTTTGATCAAATACAGGTATCATGACATAAGACTGATGCCTTTCATAATATTACAACTGTTAAATATTTGTAATGTTACTATATATTAAACTGTAACTTTCTGAGAACCACTAGTGAATATGCACAGTTCCACAACTCTCAATTTATAATTCGGTCCTCTAAAACTGAAGACTGAATTGGGGGGAAAAAGGGGTTGGAGAGGGGAAGAAGTTTGGAAGTTTTTGGACAGTGAAATATCTGAAGTATACAGCAAGAAGTAGCACACTAAGAATCACAATTTCCAAATAGAGTTTTGAATAGTTTAGTAGAGGAACTGTCTGCTTATATAGGCTGAAAGGAAAACATAGTCCTCACCTGCAAAAAAAATGGTACATGTGTATATACCTATATGCATACATATAGATAATCTGTCATGTTCTTCACAATACAGGCTACCTACCAGTTACAGAACAGAAATTATTACATGTTTTACTATTGGGAGTTGCATCTGAATTGCTATGCTAAACTGTCAGTCTAGAAAAAAAATCAGATTTTACTGGAAGATATTACTGTTTTCATCAGAGTTCATTTTGAGTGTTTTGATTATAGCTTTCAAGTCCTATGTTTGTCTGTAATAAAGAAGAAAGAACAATTTAACTTGAATGAACAGTGTGGGCCTGATGAATGCTAGCAGGATCAGACTAAGTAGGCTATTATTGTTGCTGCTGTGACTAAGTGGAAATGATTTACTGTAATGTTTTAAAGCTATTAATGTGATGACTTTCTTCAGAATTTATTGACAGCTGAAATATTTAGGAATCTCTACAAAGATTTTTTTCTTTATAAGTAAAGTACAGACAGGTGCAATCCAAACTATCTTAAAATGTCATGTGACACCAAAAGTCAGCATATGGCAGATCCAAGTCTCTCTGGACAATTGCACCAGAACTGCATTCTCCTTGCACTGAAAATGTATTTACTCTTTTCTCCCCTCCATATCCTACTGGTTTTTGGCTGACATTTTGAACTAATGAATTTACCATCTCCCAGTTTAGTTACAAATAAATTTTAAAAAATCAGTTCCCTAGCATGTGAGTCCTGACTTGGTAAAACTCTAGAATAATTACTTTTCTGTTGTCTAGTCACTGGCAGAGATGGAGTGAAGCCAATTGATTGTGTAGGTTGACAGCATATCTGATTAAATATTTGTATGTGAACATAACACATCACTGTATTCTGCACTGTATCTAAAAAGAGTCAAGGAAAATGGATCCATACAAGCCCTATTCAAGAATGTGAAGCAGAAGCAATCAACTATAGGGAAAAACTTCTTGCTGCTGTCTTAACCAGCTCATTCACGCTACAGGCAGTTACAATATTTCGGGCATAGTGTATCATACATGCACTGAGCTCTCATGTGAGTTTAGAGAAAAATGTTCTAATAGGCAAAAGGTAAGAAATGTCATTTCACCAAAACTGGATGGTTCCAGAAAGTGTAGGAATATTTGTACCATTCCATTTAAATTATTTGCAGTAATTAGAAAATTAATGATTCTCATGTGACAGCTTTATATCTTTTATACATTATTTTGTCCTTTTGCCTACAAATATCCTTTGGACCAACAGGCCTCTATGCTGTACAGGAAATCTTTACGGGGTCAGTCATGGCTGTTAATGTATCTTTTATCTGATGCAGTGAATAGCTCAGAAATTATTAATCCACGGTAAGGCCATTAATATGAAGGCAGCGTGTAGTCCTCCATTCCTTACTGCACTGGTAAACAATACCATGACCTTCTATCACTGAAAGATGATATTAAAACATTAATTTCAAGCTTAGTTCCTTTGTTAGTCAACTACTTACATTTTTTTTTAATGACTGTGACTACTTTAATGTCAACACTACATTCCTGTACAGAAGTATTAGCAATAATATCCACAATTTAGAGCAGGACCATTTTGAAAGAACATTCTGAATTCTTTTCTAGTTAAAGGATTTTCATCAAGAAGAATACTTAATACTGTTGTCACGTGTTTGTTAGTATTGAGGAATTTATTGATCTCTCTCTTTTAGAGACTGAAGGTTAAGCTTTAGTTTTTTCAAAATCTTGGAAATAATCCCCTTTGTACATTGGGGTTTTTTTTCAGAACCTGGAACAAGGAATGCATTCTTCCCCTATACTGTTTTTATATCTTTAATTAGGTTTGGTCAATAGAGATCAAAATGAAACTGCGAACTCTTTTCTTAAATCTCAACAATTACTTTCAACTTTTGCAGAATAAAAACTTGTCTGTGAACCAATGGGTGACCATACAATAAAGTAGAACTTGGGCCTTGTCCTTTAGCTAAATGTGATATACATTCTGGGGAGTATATAAAGGTCATATTTATTTCAAGCTTTGGAAACTAGTACCTTAATAGCAACACACATCCCTTAACACAACTTCAATTAAGCCCCTATAATATGAAATTATTACCTGTATTCAGAGTATTACCCACAATACACCCCATAAGTATGATGCCAATTAATGACATACAACTTAAGATACTTCCAGCAAGAGCTTATCTATTAACAATAAAGTGCCTCATAACTTGAAGACATCACAGTGAAAGAACACCAAAAAGTGTTTTCACCTTACTCAGCTTCTAAAGATCTTGATTTTTTTTTTTTTTTGCTGTAGTCTCTTAAGAAAGCAATATTTTGAATCAGTTTATACCCTTATTCTTCACTTTATTCTGAGTGTGACCTGTGACTCAATCCTGCACAGTGCCAAGACACTTTATGCAGAATACTGTGTGCCATTTTGAAGAAAAGCGTTTGAGGAGGTTTGGCATCTCTCAGGATCAAGCAATTTAATCCAACACCAAATGTCTGCTTTTTTTAATAACAATATACAACTTAAGGATGAAAGCATCACTTCATTTCTAAACCATGTTATGAGTGTAAAATATATCTATTATTTTCTTTGCAAGAGAAAGGGTGAAAATTCATTGTCAAATAGGATTTCCCTGAAGAACATCAATGCTTGAGGAGCTCAGAAGTTCTCCTACTAGGAAATAAAATTTACTCCTCTGCCAGCTTTACTCCTAGTGGCTATGTGAAACTAGTTTTTGCTTTGTGAAATGATAGTGAAATGTGGTTTTGGGGGTTTTTTTAGCTTTATGGAAAAACTTTAATAGTGATAATTTATTTGGAAAAAAAAAAGCATTGCATTTTCATCATCTAACTTTGTCACCATATGAAAAATAATACTAACTTATTAAAACAGAGGAAAGATCTTTGAAGTCTAAATGGTTGATGATGTTAGGAGAGCTGGGCATGGGGCTTTTAGAATTTAATCTCAGTCCTGTTTGAATTTGTGGAGAAATATTCTTGACTCCATCAGTTTTTTTCAAGTTAAACTCATCAGTTTTGGGGATTGAATCATGTGTATATCAGTGTAAATATTAAATCTTTATCAAGGTCTTTGCAGGTATGTTGAACTACAAGATTAAATGAATGTGTAGATGATCCTGAACATTGTGTTTAATCTTTTAAAATCCATAAGAGAAACAACATTCAGAGTGTCTTTATTTATTGCAAGGTATGAGAAACAGGCTTTGTTCCCTCTATAGGATTTATCTGTGTATCAACATCTTCCAATTTATAACATCTAACTTACTTTTGAGTTTTAATATTTGGCAGTTGTGATGAGTGCTTCATCACAGTAAGAGTCTGCAGGACTGGAGTGTGCAGCAGTATTTTCTGACTCATTATTTCTAGTATTAGCTTTACAGTTAACGGTTCCTTGATGCTAATTGATCTCTTGCATCCAAAGCACAGATTTCAGTGTTATCCATGCCACAATATCTATTAGTTTTGCCCCAAATGTTTGTTTCCAGTTTGTGGTTTTGTAAGTTTATTTTTTATTCCATCTTAGGGAATTGTCCCCTGCTATGTAAAAGTACTCTTTCACCTTAAGGATAGCTTCTCAAATTCCTTTTGCAATTTATTCTACTTGAAAAGCTGCCCACTAAGTAGTCTATTAGCCCACATTTGCTCCATTCATGTCATCACTCTTTTATGGTGTAACTGCGCTTGTGTCTCACATATCTTAGAGACAGGACTCTGGCATATTAGCATAATCCAGCATAGATTTCAGTTTATATCAATATGCCAGGCTGTAAATTGTGACAGTTGAAGTCTCTGATTCGTAATTCCTTTTGGATTTGGAAGCAGCTGTGGAACTGTGACATCTATATCCAACAGAAATCATCAGCCAGAGTCTTGGCTTAAATAAATACGGAATTTGTCAACTCTGCTAGTGGTGAGGGGTCGTAATCATCAAATCAGCAGAGGAGTATTTGGGACAAAGTATTGACCTTTCGGAAGGAGGTGAAAATTCTGTCACTAATTTCAGTTAAATCTCTTTTCACCCAATAATTGTGGGGTGTATAAATAAAATGAGAGCTTTCAGATGAGAAACTGTTTGCTGTGACATGTACTTTTTTTATACATGGAGAGAAATACAAGAACAACTGAAAAGGGCGTTTGAGACAGTACCAAACAGAAGGAGCATGGAGGCGAAAATGTTTGGTCTTGAAAAATATGGTATCCCAGCTTCTCTGAGAATCTCAAAGTATCTCTGAATTAGACCTGACAAGGTATATAACAATCTTCCAATATCCACTGTGGAAAAAACGCAGGAGGATAATACCTGTATTACCTATTCTGAAGAGTCAGGGAGAATGAGGCATATTGTTACCAGATCAGTATGCATTCTTTTAAATCCTATTGGTGTGTTAGCCTTTTATTCTTTGAAGTGGCTCCAAGTTGCTCTTTGCTCTTGTTTCCAAGTTGTATGTGAGATCTAATATCATGGGTTTTAAATCTGTGCTTAATGAAAAAGCTTAAACCAGGCAAGAGAAAATAATGATGGTCACCATGGAATTATCTTAAAATGTGATAAGTTCTGTTTTCCACATTCACATGGACTCATATGAGAAGATGTGATTATATATTTAGTTAGATATTTTACCCTTTGTATCAAATTTATGACAATAGTGATATCCTGTACAATGTTGGGCTCCATCTCAACTATCAGATATACAAGTTTTTTGATGGAAAGCTAGTGTTATAACTTCTAAATCCATGGTAAAAAGTTTTAGGAGGTAACAAGCAACCTTTCAGCTACTCTTTGCTTTGGGTGAATGCCAGGAGAAAAAGTCAGCCACACCAAGAACACTCTCGTTAACTTTCATAAGAATTAGAACACTTACCTTCTTTAGCCAATAACTGCTAATTTTGATTTTAACTTTTAAATGCAGATATTATGAGCAGTTCTTAAGGGTGCAAACTTGTAAGCCCCAGGTTTTTATTTTTTTCCTTGCCTTTTCATCTCCTACAGTGCTGGTCGTGGGCTGTATGGAATTGATAGTATGCCAGACCTGCGTAGAAAGAAATCTTTTCCCATTGTTCGAGATGTGGTAAGTAACTTCTGATGCCATGAAACTGTTGATTCATTTGTCAGTTTTCTAGATCTTTCTTGTAATTACTAGTGTGCATGTGAATGATAGTTTGTCAACAATTGTTTTATGGAAAAAAAATGTATCTTGAGAGAATGTATTCAGGCCAGTAAAAGTCAATGATGCAGTTGTTATAATGTACTAGATAAGTCTGAATATCTCATCGAATATTTAGATATTACTTGTGGAATCAAGTAATGTGCATTTCATGCAATGATAAACTACTCATTTTCATCTTGAATTAGCTTACAAAGACAGCTGTTATTGAGTGCTTGGGATACCGGTGGACGTGATTTATTATGATACTGAGAGAGGAATAAAGTTCCTTCTAAAAAGCAACCCCGTTTCAGTATGAATGTTTTAAAGATTTATGCATACATTTGGTACAAGATGAGGTATGGGGGGTTTTAGCAGTCATTGTAGACAATAATAATCTAGGCAAATAAATTTCAGAAAGGTGAAAAGAATGGCAGTTCCTTTGAGATTTATTCTGACTTCTAGTCTAAACAAGATTAAGTAGAATCTGTCTGCTCTGAAGAATTTTAAGTGCCATTCACATTTCTCTTTTTCTTTTCCTGAAGTATAGAATTCATAATTCAATAAAATGCATATTTAGTCTCTGGTGGTGGTGAGCCCCCAAACCAATTTCACATTGTAAATAAAGGGAGTCAGCCAGAGTAAATGATTACTATAGTTGTCTTTAAAAGATCAATCTTTGCCAAATTATTGCTCAATATATTCTCAGCTACTCTGTTCTGTTACTCTACAGTGATATACCATACTATCTGAAGGGTCACAAAGAGAAAGTGCAGCAACCATTTTAGAGTAGAATTCCTTCTTGAAATCAATGAAAAGTTGCAATTTATGACATAGTAGAGCCTTCATTCATTGAAACCATCTTTTTGACAGTAGCCACTCCACTGTAAGTTGTATTACACGAGTATAATTTACAGCCAAGTTATAATAATTTTATGCATATGAAATAGCACTTTGCTTTATTCTTAATTGTTGGAACTGTTTACAGACAGGTATTGCTCAGAACAAGTTAAGACATCAGAATCTTAATATTGACTATTCACTTTGAAAAACATAATTATCAAAGAGAAACAAAAAAGAAAATTCACATTTTGAATGATGGAATAAAACTTTCATTTTATTATTCTAATATGTCAATGAGTACTGTGTAATGATTACTATTTTGCTGTCCAGTCATTGAAGGATAACTCCTCTTGAAGGAATTATACCTTTAATAAGTGGAAGTTGCAGAGTTTTAAAACTGAAATGTGTTCTGGAATTTAATCATTATGGACTTACAGTATAGCTCTTAATTATATGTTCTTTAACTATATACTTCTTTAAAATAGTAAATTATATTACAATTCAGGTCTGCAGCTGTAAACCTAAAACAATTTTACCAACTTAACAGGAACTTATTTCAGACTTAGTGTAGGTCATCTTCGTCTTTGAAAGATTATTTTTATTTGAAGGTATGTGCATTTTAAGCAATCTCCTGTGAGCTCTGAGCTTGTAATAGGTTGATTCCAAGATACCTCATTTTAATCAATAACTTAATTCTCAAGTCCTTGTAAGATCTGATACATTGTAAATGATCTTTTTTATGTTTACTTATATGACGGTTTCAGAAATATAGAAATACTATTGCTAGAAATGAGTGCTAGACTCTTTTGACACTGACTGAAGTAGATATGATATATTTTTTTTGTCTCAATAAATCTGACAAATTATTAATATTCTTTATAATTTCTTTCCTATCTTGGCTGGATTTTTCAGGCTATGGTAAGTGCTTTTATACTGATAAATGTTCTAAAATTTATAATTTAAAATAATAACTTGTAGGGATTTCATGAATGCCATATTTTATGCTGACCTTTTATTGGAAAATAGAAAAACTATTTTGACCAAGAATTTAATCCTAAGTGAAGTTGTGTCTTATGTGAATGTCTTGTCCTCTGCATCATATATGTCAAAATTATTAGGAGAAGTTTATGTTAAAAAGTTATCTTTGTATTCCAAATGTCCTTTCTATGACCCAGTCGTGATGCTTCCCCTGTGGAACTGAACAGCCTTAGATAGCTAGATAAAGAGAAGTTGAAAGTGTTCCCTACTTTTAAATCCTCTTGTATCAATCAACTAAATTCTTTGACCTCTCTTGTAAAAGGTGAATTTCCTAAATCAAATAAAGACTTTTAGGTACTATGGTGTAATTTTGTCTAATAACTAAATTAATGACTCATGGAAATATTTTCTTTTTCCACCAACTTTGGCACTTGTAAAGTTTCCTCCTTATTTTCCTAGCCCCTTCGCACTTCCAGTTTCTCTGCATTAGTTTCCATGCTTTCAGCATGGTATCTCAATATAAGGTTTATCAAAATTATGTGTATCTTCTTAAGATGATATCTTTGACTCCCATTTGTTTCCATAAATTCACATTTTGAAAAATCCAGTTTTCAACAGCAGCCTTACTAGTACTCTTTCTCCTAAATCTCTGAGATAAGTTTCTTCACTAATGCATTCAGAGTCTCTGCTTTCCCTTCTTGTTTTGGATTGAGTCATTAGAGAGGGTAAGGCAGTCAAAATCCATCTACAGGAACAGTTCTCTTTGATGCAGTCATGAGTTTCGCTGTGCGTCATTATTAGAGTTCTAGTAGAATATATCTGTATGGGAAGGAAAGACAATGAAAGCAGAAGTGATCATTCAAGTGGAGTAACAATAGACAGAGCTGTTTGAATAACAATACAGAGAGCTTGAACAGACCTCTGTTCAATACGGAGCCAGAAAAAAGTGTCAAGTGCACTTGCTGATGTAATCACTGTAACTTCTACTTTTAAAAAAATATGTTACTCTTTTGTGCTAGTGAGAGCTTTTGTTTGAGGTGGGACTACAACCAGGAAGATGAATAGCAATAATTACAGAGGTTAGAAGTACTTAACCCATGATGGCCAAATAGGTGTGATGATCTGCCCAGTCGTAGGCAAAGTTAGCTAGCTCTATTCTTCTATCTCACTATGCTTTAGTCTTTGCTTCTGTTAATGCAAGTCATCATTTCAAATGTTATGAAAGCTATAGAACCTGGTTTCATTTGATTTAAAGGTTACTTTATACTGTACAATCACTGTAATCCGGCAGATTTCTTCTTTTGATCATTCAAGAATATATTACTACTTAGCTTTATCATTTGATTATAAGAACACAAGAATAATTGTTGAATCCTTGCTGCTGTTGTAAAAGACTACTTGGTTCATACTGTTGAAGTGAACACACCAGATGAAACAACTGCCCATTTCAGCTAAAACAACAATCTACTGACACTTCTTTTTATGTAAGTGTCTCCACAACAAAAGCATTTAGAGAGACTAGAACTTGATTATGGTAGTTTAAACTCTTAAGATTGAAGACATTCGTATAAATTGCAGCTGCCACATTCTCAGTTTTTGTACATTGTCAGAGTAATCATTAGATAAAAGCTAAATATCTGGACTGTTTTACATTAAATCTGCTATTTGCAGTCCATTTTCTTAACTCCTTTAATCATTAATAGACAAATTGGATTAAATATTTTAATATTCATACATTAAATAGGTACACCATAAAAATAATTAAACAGTATTTTTATATTTGTGGGTTTTTTTTAATTCTGCTAAATGGAAATCATAATAATATGATTACATTCCTTTGTTTCACACCTATATGTTCCAGGAATTAGGACTAGTTGTGGGGAAATTAAGAAATTATTGATGAACTTGTCTGCTGTTTTCCATGCCATTTCTGACTGACTTTAATATTCAGAATGATCTTAGAGGCTAGACGGGACATGCTCTTGTGTCTGTGCTATGAAAACGAATATGAAGAAAAAGTAAATGGTATTACAGTGGTGTCCAGTAACGATTGTGTAGTTAAGCTGAGTTGCGATTTCCTTTCTAAATCTGCAGTTCTGTTGAACATTTCAGGATCAGACATCAACTTTTTTAATAGAAAAATTATGGGAAGAGGGTGAGTAATTTTGGACAATAGCTTGTTTCCTTTTGAGTGATTTCTTACTCCTTCCTGTCCCACTCTCAGCCCCAAGCAACAGACTACAAATCTTTCTTTCAGACTAATAAAGTTGAGATCCCTAGAGTGATAAATTACCTGTAGTTGCTCAAAAAAGAAACAGTTCTGAAAGTGTGAAGATTTTTAAATGCTGAAAATGCAGATTCACTTCTAGTGGGTAACTTTTACATTGCATTAAAAATGTAACAGTATTTGTAAAGTGGTAACAAATATTTTGTCTTCAACTTTTTTTCCCTGGTGATAACAGTCTGTAGATTCTTTTAAAGAAAAAAATTTTGAAGGAAAAGATGATCAGGAAAACAGAAAACCTCTGTAAATACAGAGGAATGAGTATTGCATGACACAGCCAGCATTCGTGAACAGCTGAAAAATGTTACCTTGACTGCTCCCTGCTACTTTAGCTGATCAGAAACACAGCTTTCTTTTATTCCATCATGGCAGGTAGCTCTTTTTTCACCCACACAATTTTTCATTTAACATTTGATTGTAGCTTGAGTCTAATTCTTTTACTTATAGTTACCATTTTTCAATGTTTTTGCTAGAATGACTTCTAATGGTATTAATTTATTTATTTAAGTTACTAAGGCAAATTTGGAGGTAATACATAAGATAGTGTAGATACAAGTTATTAGGGGGTCTAAAAGGACTTGAGTACAAAGGAGACCAAGTTATTTTAAATCCTGTATCAGGAATTTGGAAAAACACTTAAAAATAAATAGACAACGTTCTGCTTTATCTTTTTTTTTTTTTTATAATAAATTTGTCCAGATGTTCATCATGCAATAATACCTACATACAGATCTTTACGATCTGCAGGTCAAATTCTTGTATAAGGAAAGACATGAGGTGGTATCTGAACTTCAGTTTGAGGCAGTAAGCAAGTGTAAACTGCTGAACAACTCTTGTGTCCTGTTAAAGGAGAGTAGAGAAAGGCTTCAGGTTCATGTTGCTCTCCCTGTTCTTTTGATGCTCTGGCAATTTGGACTTCCTTCCTGGAGGCTCCAGATGATTAGCTGCACTTACCTTTCTTCCTTGCTACTATTTAAAAACAGAGGACAATAGGGGGAAAAGTTTTCTTGCTACATTCATAACCTGTCACCTTGTTTCCCATAAATGGGTCTGGCAACATTTTCCCCTTACTCTTTCCAAAATGCTCACTCCTCCTTGCTTCATTCCATCCTTAAGAACAGGCATGGTTCTGTGTTTGTTCAGTGCTTCAAGCTGTTGAATTATCACCAACTACAGTATTTCAGAACAGAAACATTTTATTTATTGCCTTTCTCTTGTAGATGCAGTATATTCTGACAGTGATACATAAATGGAAATAATACTTGTGAGTTTTTCGACTAAAATCCCTGTAAATTTAATCCATAACGACTGTTAACTTTACTGGTTTATCACAAATACCTCTAGATATCACGTTGTTCTATTATCCTTCCAACGTGACAAACATTTGATTAAGAACAGCCTAATTATCTGTTTCCTATTCGGCTGCTTTATTTCATATAGGACACTGTACTATGATTTTAGACACATTTCTGATTAAGGAGCAAAATGGTTAAGCTACATGACTCCAGGAGTAGCCCTTGGGAGTATTGGGCCTCAAGGACACAAGACAGGGTCAAAATTGCTTCCCTACTTTCCTTTTTCTCAAAGGAAATAGTATCTGTTTATTGACTTATACTGATAGCATGAAACTGCAGTTCTGCTGGCTGATGTACTTTGACTGATATATTGCTGGAGGACAGAACACAGTATCATTCACTGCCCTATAGTCAAGGTTAATGTCGTTATGCCCTTTATTTTCCTGCCCTGACAAGTAGTCCACATTGCTCTGTAGCCTAGAATGTGTATTTTAGACCTAAAAGTATCAACTCACTTTCTAAGTATAAGGGACATGAAGATTAGAGGTCAAAACTATAAATTACTGCAGGCAAGTAAATGTAAATAGCTACTTTCCAAGACTTTGAGAAGAAACCTATGCTTCAAGAAGGATCAGAAGATGGGTGCTTTTAAAATTAATCTTTTTAAACCTAAAACTACCGATTATGGAAACTGTTTCTTTTTTTCTTAATGTTCCAAACACATTTTTGCTTGCCATTTCTGACTTTGATGTGTTGGTCCTGTAGCATTAGGTTTTGTCACAAAATGTTTGAAAAAACAAAGCCTGGGCTCTGTTTAAACTTTCCTGTCACTGTCAATCTCACTGGCACACACCAATGGAATTTCCCATATTGACAGAAATAGAAAGAAAAGATGGTCACAGAGAAGCAAACAGAATTTATTTACTTATTAAAAACAGAGTGGGAAAACTGGTAATGAATTAACGGTATAGGCAAAAGCGGGGGGGGGGGGGGGGGGCAGAGTTCTTTGCATCCCATATTAATTGTAATAGGACAGTGATGAATCAAATCAAATATTTCTGTGCCAAGGATGACTTCTTACCCTATAATTGGTTTCACAAGATTAATAATTTTGTGTCTATCTGCAAGTTTAATTATTATCAAGGGAAACTTATTGAAAATTGAATGGGTATGTTCTCAGGGGAAAGTAAACATTTAAAATTAAAATTAAGTCTTAATAGCTCTACATAAAAAAGAAATCCATTTAAATTATGTTGGTGTTTAAAATTATAAAATGGGAAGAAATTGGAATTATCTCTCCATCCAAAGATTAACGATGCAGTTCCTTTGCTGATGTAAGCCTAAATTGCTTCTGACCTAATATGTATTTCACAAAAATAAGAGTCATATGCAAAAATATCATTGAAACTTTTGCTATAACAGCTCTATAATGGTGGACTACAGAAGACCCAGTTCACAGTAAGGCAAAAATCTATATCCTCACAACAAAGGCAACAACAGACTTATGGTTAGTGGGTGGTATAGTTGATCATTCTCACACTGCTAGACTATGGGGGCAGCAAGGTATGACAAAGCAGATGCTGAATTACGGAAGAACAGAGATAAAGCACAAGTATACAGACACGCTTGGAATGATTTAGAATAGGGGGAAGGATGCATGAGCCAAATTTTGCAGGTAAAATAAAGTAATATAGAGGTGTTATGGTTAATATTTTGTACAGTGGAATAAATTTTATCTGTTTCTGTCAGGCCAAAAGGACTACTGATAGCAGAAGTGATATTCAGAGTTGAAATATTATTTGGAAAACACACAGAACTCATTTCCCCAGGGTCTTTTTCCTTCTGATCATTATATCCTCTAATTAATTCTCAAGGACCCATTTAAATTACAGGGATATTGCAGTAAGGAAGATAAAATTTTATTGTTTATTGTATATGAAAAATATTTTAAGTGCCTTTGTATGTACTATAGTAGAGCAAATGAGATTGTCTCTACAACCAAGGACGTAGCCTTTGGAACTGGGAGGTGTTCATATACCCTTAATGTCATATGGGCAAAAGAGGACAGATTGAGACAGAGTTCCAGTCTTTTTTCTCCCTCCAAGAACCAGAGTATTTCTCCACTTAGCTATTCGTAGTATTGAATGAATATTGTCTTTAAGGAAAAAATTACTTTTAGGTTTCCCAAAGACTTTTTATTTAAGACAAGTAGCATTTTATATACATACACACAGTTTGAAAATGCTCAGTGAGTTACAAAAACTTATCCAGACTGACTACTTGAACCATAAGACTATTGCAGATCATCTCCCATGTTGCTGCAGGCACAGACAGCTTCCAAATTAGGGCAGGATGCCTATCCTTGTAGCACATTAATTTAGTTGGCAAAGCAGAAAAACAGTGACAGCCTGTGGTTTAAAAAAACTGACTCATAAACCTCTGAATAACAGGTTTTCTATTAGAAATGGCAGCTCAGCTAGACACTGCTGAAAGAAACAGTAATGACGATGGAAAATGTGCTCTTGCATTATGTACTGAAACCTTAAAAGTTGTGTGCTGCAAACATTAACTAAAAGTTTTTGTAACACCTACAGTTTTTCTTAAATCCAATAGCATAATCAAGTACTACTTCCTTCCATTAGATTCAACAATTGGAGTTACCTGTATAATTTTTAACAGTTTTGCATTTGCTTTAAACAGACACTTGCAGCTCGAAAATCTGGTATTTCCATGGCCATGCTCATCCGGACCTCCATAAACAATGATGAAATGGTAAGTGTTTTCAATGGCAGTTTTAAGTCATTTAAATAATAGAGAAATATTTGTACAAAGCTCTTTAGAAATTATTTCAGCCTTAGACACTCCAAACTGGATAAAACATGAGTGTATAAGCATTCCATTCATTCATCTTGAGCAGAATTTGCTACCTGATCCACAGTGATGAGACCAGGTTTGTTTCTGCTGACTCACATCCATGACAGTCAGAAGAGACTAAGCAAGAAACCTTTGTCTTACAAAATAGTTACTTGGAGAAACCTTGTATTTTAATTGTCCAGTTGCACCATGCTTTACCTGCATCTGTCTCTCTTTATCAGCATCTGTCTGTCTTCATCACACCATGAGTACAATTAGAATGACAAGACTCTGCAAGAAGGTTTCTGTGTGATTATTATTTTTTTTCCCCAGTCCTTATAGGTGGCTGGGACATTATTTGAGTTTGTAAATGTAACTCCTGCTAATTATGTGATTCTAGATGATGAAATATTTAATTTGTACAAGTGACCAGGAACATCTTTTGAAGAATCATATTCGTTTAGCTAGTAAAACCTGTGTTGTGGGTTTTTTTATTTTTTACTTCACTTACATCTTGCAAAAGTAATTTATTTTAAACAAAAACACAACGAGTGCCATTTTCTTCAGGAATACTTAAAGTGTGATGCAAACAGATTTACATAGCTGAACTAAGCTAAAGTACTAATCTGAAAAAATAAAGGCCCCTTTTGTGTTCCTTAAATTGCTAGTGCAAACATAGCCTTCTAGAATATATCCTACACTGAAAAAAAAATGAAGTGTTGAATTTTTCTTACACTGTTGTTAAGCTCCATAGTAGAAGAATGGAAGAGTAGAATATGTTGACAGATATTCTGGGAACTGAGACCCATAGCACAAGTATACACACATCCATCACTCTTCTCTGATTCATTGTGAACTTTCTATGCTTATATGGTAATCACAAAGGAACAATTTGGTAGTGCTCAGGGATGGATTGATGAGGTAGGAAACAGCTGGTGTTCAAAATATTCTTTCAGTAGGAGCAGTAGTTATTTTGTTCTGCTATCTCAAAATAGCAACAAAGGTTGACAGAACAAAGGAGAGCTATGGAATCTTAAAAAGAAGTTAAAGGCTGAGGGAAAATTATAGAGAACAAACTTATGCCATGCAATTGGTGCAAAAAGAGTTTTTCCATCTATGTTATAGCTGCTACAAAAATATCTAACTTCAGTAAAAGACCCTAAGAAACTCCATATGCTTTACTAAAAGATGTCTACTAAACAAACAAATAAAACTATTTATAAGTATTGCTACCTTTTATGACAATAAATATGGGTTCAACTGTTTGTTTACATGCTTCCCCTGATGCAAAAACTACCAGGCTGTGACTTTGGAGGGCTAAAGGTAGAAGTTTTGGGGATAATATTAACTGCCAGCAAATGCAGGACAAGAAAGAATAATTTAGACTAACTATTTTAAGTTAGAATCTATCTAACTTAAGTGGTACTGTTCAGGAGGGAAAAAGAAGGCAGCAAATCCCAGTGGACAGCTCAATACAAACATTTCTCCAATGCTTGCTGTCAATCAGGAGAAACTGGTCAACCAGGGTTCGGGAGAAATGGAAAGGGAAAAATAAGTTGAACGTATTTTTATGCTGTTATACTCTTTGGCCTCCATTTGAACCAGACTATGTGAAAAATTGCGTACCAGAAATAGGTATTTCTTAACAAATCTTTAAATGAAAACATAAGTCCAAAAAGCAGACAACAAATATAATTTAGATACATAAAAGTTCATTTGGTGAGAAAATGTAAAAAGCTAATTCGGAGAAGAGGTGAATAAGAGAACCCTGTCTTAATCTATCCTTCACTAAACATACTAAAGGGAAGTGGGTACTCTATCAAGGATAAATGTAATGGTACAGCCAGTAAAAACACTTGCAAGATATTTAAAACAAGTGAAAGGTAATACTTTTCTACTTGTAGCCAACAGAACTTAATGCCCTAAGGCATCATAAAAACTGAGTAGAACAATATTTGAAAACAAAAAGAACTGAGAGTTGGGGTTGTTCAGCCTGGAGAAGAGAAGGCTGCGGGGAGACCTTATTGCGGCCTTTCAGTACTTAAAGGGGGCCTACAGGAAGGATGGGGACAATCTTTTTATCAAGGCCTGTTG
Source organism: Pelecanus crispus (assembly GCF_030463565.1). Lineage (NCBI taxonomy): Eukaryota > Metazoa > Chordata > Aves > Pelecaniformes > Pelecanidae > Pelecanus > Pelecanus crispus. Next base: position 15,271,991 of record NC_134649.1, read on the forward strand.
TGACAGGACAAGGAGTAATGGTTTTAAACTAAAGAAGAATAGATTTAGACTAGACATAAGGAAGAAATTTTTTACAATGAGGGTGGTGAAGCACTGGAACAGGTTGCCCAGAGAGGCAGTGGAGGCCCCATCCCTGGCAACATTCCAGGTCAGGTTGGGTGGGGCTCTGAGCAACCTGATCTGGTTAAAGCTGTCCCTGCTGACTGCAGGGGGGTTGGGCTAGATGACCTCTAAAGGTCCCTTCCAACCCAAAGCATTCTATGATTCTGTGATTCTATGACATTTTCAGGCATAAAAGAACTCTCCAGATACTCTCCACAAAACCAGATGAAGAAGTGCAGTCACTGATGAGAGTTAAGGAAGAAAATCCCCTTTGGGCAAGTTATTCCTCTGATTAAGGCTTTCCTGGTTTTTAGTCTCCCTCAGCTTTTTCTAGAGGGAGTATTAATGACTCTGATGGAAACAGGTTATTTGGCTGGTTAGATTCAGAATGGAAATTCTTTGAAATAATGTTTTCTATTAAAAAGCAAATGCCAAAAATTACTTACTCCAAAAATTAAAACCTGAGGTTAAATGCTTTGAGCTTTGCCACCTGACATTGTTATCCTTCTGGTATAACACTTTCATGACACAGTAAGTTTGTATGTTCCCAGGCACTGATCCAAAGACATTTTAAGCAATGTCAAAGTATTAACTTCAGTGACACTTAAATGTGTGCTTTCAGTTGAGCATTCATTTAATTGCTTTGCTGAATAAAGAGGCAGAGCTGCAAGTTTGTGAAAATAATACATCGATGACATTGAAAAAGTATCTCAAGTAGTATATGACAGAAAAAAACTTCAATTCAGAGGATAAGCAGATAACTAAATAATCCTCCTTTATATTAACAGTGCTAAATGTTGCCATGCCCAGAGCTCAGTGAATGCATATAATAGATACATTTAAACAGAGAAGAGTATTAGGAATGAAAGCCTCTAGACAGTAAGATAAATAAAATTTTCCTTTATGATTGTAGTTTGCTTTATTAACAACAGGGGAAAGATCATGTTCAGCAGCAAAACCAATCTACAAATTGTGTCTTTCGGCTGAAAAAGTCATTTATGTTCAGATGTTTATTTCAAGGCCTGTTGAGCTCTGCCATTTCATTACTTACTGCCGTTTCAGAAATAGATAAAAGTTACTGGTAAAATTCTAAAATGATTTATACTGTGAAAAATCAGTGAATCTGAATGGGGTGAAAGGGCAGGATTTGTACTGATCCTACTAGAGTTCAGGAGTGCATGAGTGTAATCTGCAAAGGAATCTTCAAAGACCTGGTGGTTTCTGAGAAACATGATTCCTCCACAAGCTGCACAAATTCACTTTAGGTTGTTTTTGAAATTTTCTTTCTGATCCCTGTAGCTGGTAAGCTGTGACATGATAGGCAGAGGGTGGAGAAATGCACAAAGATGAAGTTTGCAGAGTTAGGTGGCCATGACTAGCCCAGTCCCTCTTAGCGTCTGCCAAATTAAACCAGTGCAGACCTTTGCTTGCTTTCAGGGGAGTTACTAGGTGGTTAATTGTCTAGGATAGGCTAAGAAAGCACCCTGGAGAGCAATTCAGTACTTGTTTTAGTCATTCCTGCTGTATCGGCTTCTTTTCTTAGTTCAGTTCTACAGTGTTCTCAGAAGTGCTAGGATCAAATGTCCATGAAATGTCTGACCACATTTGTTTGGCCAGGCTTCACAGGATAGATGTTGTTTTTAGCATGTACCTATGAACTTCAATATGAGCTGTTGCAGCCTAAGCTACTTAACATTTGGTTTTGTTATTTGTAGTGCTTGAATCTATGAGTCAGTAGATTTATGGCTACATGGTAATGGTTTTCCTGTGGTAGCAATAATCCTTTAATTGATGTCTCTGTGCAACATTATGCAGATATGCACACAGACAAAAAATTATTAGACAATTTATTATTAGCAGAGTATCTCACATATTTGAGCAGAGATGCAGATACATAAAACCAAGAGCATGCCAGCATGCTGTTAGAGAGGCTAATATCTTGCATTTGGCATATACTTACCATAGCTGAATATTAAAATTATGGGAACATTAACAAATGCTTAACTGAATAAGTTAGCCTTGCTTTCTATACTATCAGAACTGTGGCAGTGATGTTAAAGCTCATATGGACAAACCACGCAAATTCCAAAATGTTGTTCCCCAGTTTGCTACAGCTACACAGCCAGCATTACAGCTAACTTGCATTATATGCACACAAGACAAAGAGATGGCAAGACAGACAGACTTTCAGAAATATCCTACTTCCCACTGTGCTACATCTTTTAATATGGTTCCTTCTTTCTAAAAGAAACAATCTATTCATTTATAAGGGAACAGGTCTAGAACTTCTCATACATTCATGGCAGCCAGGTGTGCATTTAGTGGGGAAAAAAAAAACCCTAAACCAAGGTCATATTTTTGTCTGGTGTCAAGTGCTGCCTACAAGCTGCTGAGTTTTTCTTATTCCCAACAAATGGACTGGACTTAGAAGATCTGAATGCCTGAAAACAAAGCTGAGATTCAGGTTGTTTGCAGTACTAATCAGTGAGCAGCTGATAACTGTTCTCCTGCTAGAACTGGTGTGACTTCTAAGCCAAAACAGTCCAAGAAATAGGTGTGGAATTTTGAGAATATGGATCATTCTTGTTTATAGGTAAAAAGCATCTTGGTGCCTAAAAAGGAAGTAGTGAGTGTGCTATTATAGGAATACAGACAAAATGGAACCATAAAGTTGGCCTGCTTTTATTTGATGAGGAGATTATACAGACACTAAGTATTGAAGGATAGCACTGTATATAATCAAAGCACTTTTTGTGCAGTGTGTCTAAGTTCCTGTAGGAAGTATTTAAATATTCAGAAGTAATGTGTTAGGTAGTTGCTTTCAATGCATCAGTGACTGTAACGCTAATGAATTTTTAAATTTCTGTCCCAAAATATAAAAATTATATATAAGTCTCTGTGTTAATTGACTGATCTGATTCCAACTTAACTCTTCTGTTTCTGTAATCAGTCAAAATGGTCATCCAAGGTTCTTTTGTCTTTAAAGTGCAAGGCAAAATGATGAAATCAGTATTTTGTAGATTAGTTCATACTTCTATGTATATTCTGATATTTTGTAACATTGTAAGTGTAATGACATATGCTTTAGCTCCAGTTCACTTGTATTAAACAATACTTCAACCAAAGTCTTGGTTATTGTTTTTTTCTTACCTAACAGAAAATACATGTCTTCAAGAAGACATTGCAGGCTTTGATCTACCCAATATCATCAACTACACCTCATAACTTTGAAGTTTGGACAGCTACAACTCCTACATACTGTTATGAATGTGAAGGTCTACTTTGGGGCATAGCCAGACAAGGCATGAGATGCACCGAATGTGGTGTCAAATGCCATGAGAAGTGCCAAGACCTCCTAAATGCTGACTGTTTGCAGAGTGAGTATTTCCTGACTGCTAAAGCTTTGCAGTACTTCGCACCTTTGCATTTTGTGTGTACACTAGGATATTTCCTGAAATGAAGGGCCAGATCATCAGGAATCAGTGAAGACATGTTGATGTTCATTGACTGAGGAGCTAGCCAGAAACCTTTTGAAATACCTATTGTTAATTTTGCTTTTGTCCCTGGAACTTGCCAAATGTTGCTGGTCAGTTACAAAATAAAGTTTGGTAGCATTAGTATATTATTTACTTTCCACTGCCTATGGCAACACCCAGAGCAATTTGTTATATGATGTAAACCCTCTTTGTTTTATTTAACTCAGATTACAAGAAATATCAAAGCAAAGATTAAAAAAATATTCATAATACTTATTGTAGTCATATTAAAATGCTATAGAATAGATGAGAATATGAAACAGTAAGTAGGATCTTGCCCCTTCAAACTACCAAACCATGTATGTGTAAGGGAAAAAAAATATTAGTCACGAAGTCCTTTGGAACTAGAATTAAGGTGAAACAACCTTTTTCTTTGCTTTTTCATTGGCCAGATTGATTCCAGCCATGATGTATTCTCCTCCGTAAAGACCTGAGGTGCATTTAAACCATACTTAAATTACACAATTACTACACAAGATTCTAAACAATAGAAAACCAAGACCTGCAAACTTTCTGATATCCTGATTTTGGAATGGAAGGAGCTCTTACAACTCTGGAATTATTCCACACTGTTCACTGTTGATATGTTCCTGAGGGTTTACCTAACTTCTACATGTAGGAAAACCACATAGATATTCTAGTCAGGTCTTCTTCCTTCCCACTGTGTTCTCTGTGTGAGGAGCTGTCACAAGGGATGGATTCTTAAGATTCATATTGTTCAGGAACTAATCACAATTTCCCAGAGCAACTGACCCCATGGAGCATAAATCAATGACAAATTTCTAAATCAAACTGCTTAACTGAGCTTAATTGTGTTTCTACACTATGGTTGAAACTGGGCTGTGTTTGACAGCTAAACTTTTGACATAGTTTCACAAGTGAGAAAATAATATTCACTTTGAAAATCAAATATTATAAAAGTACATTGTGCAGCATTAATATGATTGTTGGTGGTGAGTTTTCAAAAGTGTATAAACTAATGAAGATACTTGTGAGTAGCTTCTTCACTAAGTGCAAATAACCTCTGTTACCTGTGTAGTAACAAAAGAAGGTACGCTTTCATAATGTCAGTTTCTGTTCACTCTTATTGACTAATTGTCCCATTTCATTCTAGGTACATTTTAAGACTAGCTAAAAATAATTAATTACACATCAGCCCATTGATCTCTCTGTTTTAGGTAGTCATTTGACACCCTAGTTCTGCTGGGAATCGCTTGGCTTATATTACCTGGACTTAGAGGCATGAAAACGAGTTAAAAGAATGATGGGCTTGTGCTTGCACAGGATATGTGCAAGTCATTTGCCAACTAACTGCTTGTTAAGTTGATGGAGGGAGTAGGAAGTAGAAATAGCTTTCCTAAATTTAATCTCTCCCCTTATGCACATCTTCTTTAGCCCTATTTATGTACAGGAGGAAGAAAACATGGAGGGAGGGGCATTGAATTGATTCTGATATTCTTAAAATGGAATGTGGGGTTCATCTTGTAGGAGGACCTCAAAACAAATCTGTATGGATCACAGTGGGTCTCATTGAAGCTTACTCTCTGCATATTCTTCAAGGAATCCAGCTATTGCTGGATTTAGAGATATTTCTCTAGGACTCTTATCTGCTGCTCCCTGAAAATATTGATTGTATTTGTGGCAAAGAGATAACTATCAAGTGTTCTATACAGCGTTGTGGGAATTCCCCTATGACAATTACATACATAATGGTCTAGTAATAAAGCATAGCTGAAACTTTCTCCATCAGATGCGGACGTTTTCTTTCTGATGATTCAACAGAATAGCATATCACATTCTAAGGCATTGTTTCAGAAACATTTTTAATTTAAGGAAATCAAGATTGATTCACTCCATGGGTGAGACATATACAAGACATCTTGATTTAATAGTCGTATAATGAAGTATTGCAAAGATCAAATGGTTATGAGCATCGTAACCATGCCTTTCTGTTTGGAGGAACCTTTCTGTTGCTGTTAGTTGTTCTTGTCTCACCAAACATCTGTGAAAAACCTCCTCTATTCCACCAGGCTTCCCCACCTAGTTACTGCATACCATTCAGTCCCTTTTTGAATTATGTTAGAGGGAGTTGGGAGTGGTTTTTGTACTGGAAGTTTGATATGGCAAGGGCATTTATTTCTGTCTCGAGGATTATCTGTCTTGTAGTGCACTCTACTAAGTACAGCACAACACAGATCAATGGTGTATTCTAAAGAGATGCCTCACATCCAATCACCCCTGATTTTAAGAGTATTTAGATCTTACCTTTAGGATTTGGATTAATTTTTATCAGAGAAAACAGCGGTTTAGTCTTTGTGTTCTCATTCCTGCAGAAGTTTGCAGAGTGAAAAATAAAATTCCTGAGATGCCTGTGGAAACTAGCATATATAAAGTATACTATTTTAATATATTCCTGCTATTTGAAAGAGTCACATTTCAAACAGGAATTGTTACTAAAGCTTTCTCCGCTCAGTTATAAAAGCATTGTGAGAAAAGTAAGATCCAAGATCATGTCCCTGACAATGTCAGGGTTACAAGTTTTTTGCCATCCTCATCTAGTCCATGATTTCTCATAATAGAGAATCGTTAGAGAGATTGTTCTTTCTGAGGCTTCTTAAAAGTAATGAAATCTCTTGCCACTGTACACACTGGAAAACAACATTCAAGCCAGCTAGGCCCAAGTGTAATACCTTTGTATTTCTGTTTGCATGACCTCCAATTTGGTTGCAGTTCACTTCCTTCTGAGCAAGAGTACAGGAACTGATTCCAAATGTTTATATTGTCATGCCTCTATGGAGGGGCTGAGCTGTTATTGCCACTCAAAATTAGTAATCCTTTCCCAGTGTGGTAAAACACTTTCACATGATATTTACATGCTGACCACACTTCTTCCTGTTCCACCCTTCCCACTGTTAAGGAAATAAACTGCTGCTAACTTGCTAAGAGCTGAGCTGCTTTTCAGGGTGCCACAACCATGCAGGTGGCATGAGAGATATATCCATCCCTGTAATGGTTGAATCTTGGCAAAACTGAAAAGCTACAAAAGACATACAGAGTAGAAGTATCCTGTTTATCTTCCTCTTCACTTCTGTGAAGAAAAACTCAGTGCAGAGGTTCCCTGGTCCATATCACCAGTCCAAAAAACCAAGAAATGGTTCAGAGCACCATATTGCCTTTGAAGAACTTTTACAAATATATAAATTATAAGTTTGAGAGAGAGCCTGCAAAAAATAAATAAGATTGGCAGTCATCTGTAGTGTAAACAGTTTGGAAACATTGAACAACTAGGTCTTGAAAGAATAAACCTCTAGAAGGCAAGCTGCAGATAAAAAAAAATACTCAACACATCTACAGGATCCCAATCTTCCCATTAGTATGCAAATGTTTTTGAGCATCCTGTCATATTTTTTTGCAACAGATTAATTGTTCAGTGAGTTTGAATATTATACTACTTTGAAAATGGGGTTCACATACTTTGTTTCATTTATGTTAAAAATATTTAACATTTCATTGAAAAAATTAATTGACCAGTGTGGCTGGTCAAATCTCTATTTCTAAGAAAGCTGATGCTACGGCATCATAAAATGAAATGAATGTTATTGACTGTGGTTATTTTTATCACAGTCATCCTTTTGGCCATTTCATAATCACTAGGACATATGGCCTCCAAACTTGTGTGATTTTTTTTCTTTTTTTATATGTAATGATTGCTAATGTAGACTGTAGAAATGAATTAACATCTCAAGCTCTTCAAGGTCAATATCTAAGCTTGTTCTAAATTAAGTTTAAAACAAATCAGTAGTCCATTCATTAGACCTCTCATCTTCAAAAAGATATCACTTTCTAGTAGTAGGTGCAATATTAAACCAGAATTGATTTCAATCATGCTGAGTTTCTATCAGTCCCTAGGGTAAAAGGGGCTTGTTAAATTCTTGTGCAATATAAGTTACAATATTGTCTTAATTAGTCTGATCAATACTGCATGGAAAGAGCTGTTGATAGACTGTCAGCAATAGAGGATGTAAAAATAGCTGCAATAAATAATTTAGTATAAATAGAAGGCTATGCTGATATTTCAGTAAAACTTAGAGCAAGTGGCATTTTAACACATATTCTAGTTTTATCTGTACTGTCTCAAAAATCAGCAAGGTTTTCAACAGGAATACATTATTGTCATTCAGATTGTGTCCATGGTTTATCATTTGGTTATTATGTTGTATATATACTTTTTAAGGAAGGGCAGAAAATGAGAGAAAATAAAAAATGTTGCTTTCCTGCATCTTGCAAGAACCACCTGTCATGCTTTCCAGGCAGCATATCAATCATCTCTTTTGTGATAAAATCACTAGAGAATTCTTTAACTTGTATTTGGTTTCATGGTAGCATTTAATTAATTTTCTACTAATTCCTAATTTTTCCGTGTGGAAAAATCCTTAATCACTAGAACTTTGTTCTTCCACATTCAAAAAGATTATGTACTCAGACCAAGAGATTTTCAGGATTTCTCAAGATTTAGTAGCCATGGAAAACACCTTGAAGAAGCCATATAATTCAGCCTTTTGAGAATCTGGAATCGCTGGTATCTGGTATCTCATCCCACACTTTTCCAGTCTTACAACTTTATGTCTTTCTACTTTACTATATGTATCTCTCTTTCATCCTCCAGTGTGCTAAGAAACCTTCAGACACAATCAAAACAGTAAAGAAAAAAAAGCATAAAATATTTGTTCTGTAAGACTTCACTGAGATCTTATGCTGAAAGATGATCCTTTCTAGCTCTATAGATGTGTTGATAATTTCATCATTAGCCATTGCAAGCTGCGAGTACCTCAACAAAAAAATGCCATCAAAAGAACTTAATGGTGTTTGATGGTATTGTAGAGAAGGAACTATGTTCCTGTTCAGTATTGAAATATCTGAATTCTAATTGTATACCAAGTTGTTCAGCATAATTTTGTCTTAATTTTAGTATCTCTTTAAAGGGAACCATAATACTTTGATCCTCTCAGGAGTTGAGGATGGCTGGTTGGATGATGTTTTCACAACCTTTTGGAAGGGTAAAGTACTTACTGCTGCTAGTGATAATGATGATGACGATGATTGTCACACTCAGTGCCACGAGCCCTCAAGTAGTGTTTAACAATATGAGCTAAAATTCAGCAATATGTATAACAAGTGGTAATGTGTCATTGATTATAAAATTTGTAGTATTCCTGCATCTTGCTCTATATGTCAGTCTCATCAAGAGTTGAAATAGCCTATTTAACACTGCAGGAATTTCAATTTTTCTTCCAACATTTGTAATACCATTTTGCCCACACAAGTCTGATGTTTCTTTCCTCACACCCAACTGCAAGATGGACATTTGTTTTTTTCAAGAGTACACTTAGGTTATTCCAATACAATATGTATTGTAAAGACATTGATCAGAAACACTTTCTTCTGGCAGACAAAGGACATTTTATAAGAACTTCACTGTGGCTTTTGAAGGGCCTCTGAGATCAGTTATGATTTTTAGACAGCGAAATCTCTCCAGAGCTCTCCTGGGAAGAACTGTGACTAAAACCTGTAACAACGTGGTCTCCTTATACTCTCTTTTTCTTTTTTTTTTTTTTTTTTTTTTAAACTCAGTAAAAGCTGAGTATTTTTGTATTTTCTTTGTTTTCCAGACTTGTTTTATAGGATAGACCTGACATACCACCACAGGTTAATAGAGTCAAGATGTTATTCTCACACAGATAATATCCTTTGACCTCTTCTACAATTCTCATATATTTACTGAAATTATCAATAATGACAATTTTACTGGAGAGAGCAACCTGTCTGTTCCATACCTGTGATATATTATTTTCTTGGGTGGTCATTCAAGAAGAGTTTTCCAAAAGGCCCTAAAGTTTAATACCACACAAGAACAAGTGTGGTGTGTAAAGATTAAGTTTTAATGTCACAATTTAGTGCCTACTGCTCAGCTTTTTTTTTTTCTCTTGTTTTCCTTCTTTTTTTCCTCTTTTTTTTCCTCCTGTTTTCTTTCTTCTTTTTTCTGTTTTCTTTCTCCTTTTTTCTTTTCTTTTTTTTTTCCTTTTATTTAAACACTGGCATTTGGTAGTACTGTGAAAACAAAGCAAGCTGTCATGTGACACTCCATGTGAGTTACAGATCATTGCCAATGTAATGGCAAAAGAGAGCAAGCGTTGCTGCATCTCAGGACTGACCCTGCAATAGCTGTGTTCTGTCATTAGGTTTCCATCTGCATGACACAAGCCTTTGTAGCAAAGCAATAAATTTATTTCTTGAAAGGATATTGGTTTTAGTTAGGAGGTTCTCTACTTTTTATTGCCATGATGTTTACATCTATTAATACACCTGCATCTTTCTATTTCATAAAAGGAAGGAGACTACAATTCTCTCCCTTGAATCCTATCCCTGGTCTGCAGGTCTTAAGAGCAGGATAATGCAGGACCACATCACTCAGTACAATAAATTTGCAAAATTAGATTTCATAAGATTCTCTATCCCCATCTCACTCTTTCCAGAACCTTCTTTGTGTCTACTAGACACAGTATTCCTTGCAGGAATTCCCTGGGTAGTTCCAGTGTTAGAATTCTTGGAAAAGCATTCCCTTTAATCTGTTCAGCTGCAGCCCTAGTACAATGTCATATCTACTCTTTGGGAGATAGGGCATGGAAGAGTGCCTTAATAGCCATCAGAAGATTCCATGTTAACATCGAGGTTTGTGAAGCACTCCTTTATTCATGTATAATGTCTAAAGAAGGGATAGAGTGCACTACTGATCCAGAGTGAAGATGTTGAGTCAGTGTTACAGAACTGTTCAACAGTTAACGTAGTTTCAAATGAATCTAAATGCTTAAATCCAGTCGATGTTTAAGTTCAGTAGATTTTGAATGCTTTGTTAAATGGATTTATGTGATAATTAAAATTTTTTTATGAACACTGTTCCAGGAAGGAATGAAAAACTTTCCATGAGTGCAGGCAGCATCAGTAAATATTGAGATATATCTGGAAGCAGTCAAGAAAGCTTCTGAAGCTGCTATGCTTATTTCTTTCTACTGTTCATTAAATTTCCACTGTGGGACAGCATAGCAGGAGTCTAGATTAATCTCCTTACTGTCAAACTAAAAATTCTCTGAAAAATGAGGTGGAAACATTAGCTGTTTTAAATACTGTTTCTGTTAATTTGGGGGAGTTGGGGGGGTTGTCCTAATGAACCAAGTATAGTTTCTTGTACCATCCTGCTCCAAAAGCAGAGAGAGAAAGGAATGAAAATATTGTTATATCATGCTGACTTAGAAAAACTCCTAAGAAATTATTTGAAGAATTATTCACATATGCATTATTGAAGTTTAGCTAGTAACAGAAACAAAGGGCAGAGCAGACAGACCCGGATACTGAACACTTCTACACACCTTTCTGGAAGAATCAGTATGCCTAATTATGTGAGAAATTTTACTCACATGTTTGGATGTTTTCACAGTACTGATCAGTACTGAATAGTACTGATTCAATATATATTTCTAGGTATAACACATACCTGACTGAAGTTGAATATTAACCTGTCCTGTTAAACTAAATAAACTGATAATTTTTGTTATCACAAAGAATAAATATAAGAGGCTTGATATTATCCAGATGAAACACATATCTCCTTTGAGTACTGCAGTACCAAGAATTGGCTGGAGACCCTAGAGGAGAAAAAGAATTAAGATAGCAACTTTTTAATAAAAGTATTAACCTTTTTTCTCATTTCAGGAGCTGCTGAGAAAAGTTCCAAACATGGTGCGGAAGATAAAACACAGAATATTATTAGTGCTATGAAGGAAAGAATGAAGATTAGGGAGAAAAATAGACCAGAGGTGTTTGAAGTGATCCAGGAAATGTTTAATATTTCCAAAGAAGATTTTGTACAATACACAAAAGCAGCAAAACAAAGTGTTTTGGATGGAACATCCAAATGGTCGGCAAAAATAACCATCACAGGTAAATTTTCTTCTGAACTGTTTGCTCTAAGGGCTGTTTCTTTCCTAGTCCCTGGTTCGGGAATAAGATTTATTAAAATTAGAGCTGGAACTGTGTGTTCAATTGTGTACTTGGTGCATCTATAAATGGTTGGATTTATAGTATACTAACTGGAAGTTTTAAGCTACAACTGTTGGTAAAACTACTTTATATTCCACTGATAAGTAGTGTGGAAGATAAGTAAATGGTCCTGTTGGGTCTCCTTTACCTCCTACCAATATCTCCTGTGCTAGTGTTGAACTTTTTGCTACCAGTTGCAAGAGTTAAAGTTCACAGTGGTGTTTATGGGTTTGAATGACTGTAAGAACACTGCAGCTTGCAATTCCAGACCCCATTGGTTTGAAGCTCATCATCCATTCTTGTTGCTTGACCAAGGGTGTGTTCCAGTTAAAGTGCTGCTGAGCCAGGGAAACCTGTGCACCCAGAACATTCTCAAGATTGGTTCCAACTGCATTAGGCTGGTTGCTCATAAAGATTTCCAAGTCCTCTGTCTTTGACATTTTAGTTTTTGAACTAAAATCTCAGTGCCGAAAATCTAAATAAAAGCTCAGCTGACTGCACAGACAAATAGAGATTAAACTAAAAGACCAAAGAATTGAAAGGCAGTGATGTGAAACATCAGAGGACTCTGGTTAGATTTCACATCTAAATTAGCCTCAATTTTGTTTTAATGTAATGAAAAATAATAAGCTCTCTTCTGATACTAAAAGTAAATTAAATATTTTCTCTTTCTCCAGGATTTGCAGTATTCCTGTTAGGGTGGATAAGGAGATAAAGTTTAGGAACTTAGTTTAGGAACTTATTTTTAGCTTTTACTAGTCAGTTTTGATAAAAATGAGTGAAACAAAAGCCATATTTTTAAAATAAACAATAGTCTATACGTAAGTAACACACACAGTTTTCTCACTACTTAGCAGCAACTTGCATAAAAGGTATGTTTGAGTCAGTTCTTGGTGCCTGATATTTCACACCTGTATATACGGTAATTTTGCTAATGTATTTTATAAGAAATTTTCCATATATCCTCTCTAAGATCAAGCACATGCACACTGTTAAAAAAATACAGGAGTGTCCTTTACTACTCTTTTCTTTATGAAACAAGTGACTAGGATACCCTGAGCAGATAGATGGCATTATTTTAACAAGTTACTCAGTAAATGTGCAAATGTCTTCAGACTATCTGCTGGGTAAACATCAGTTTACTAGTGTTAGTGCAAAACTCACTTGTATTGCTGAATGGCTTGTTTCTTGTCTTTTAGAAGTAAAACTCATACTAACTTGAGTTCTGCATAATCATGACCTAATAAATGAATCATAGAATAATTTAGGAAGCGATGTTGGAAGGGATTTCTACAGTATATTCAAACCTTCTGCTAAAAGCAGGGTTAACTTCAAAGTTAGATTAGCTTGCTCAGGGCTTTGTGCAGACTAGATTTGAAACTCTCAAAGGATGGAGATTCCACATTCTCTCTGTGAAACCTGTCTTCCTTACTGGACAAGCAGTTTCAGTTATTAACCACTCGCACTGTAAAACTGTTTTCCTTATATCCAGCTGGGATTTCTCTTGCTGCAGCTTGCAGCTCTTATATCGTGTTATTTCACTCTGTGCCTTCGAGAAGTGTCCGGCTTCACAGAATCATAGAATAGTTTGGGTTGGAAGGGACCTTTAAGGGTCATCTAGTCCAACCCCTCTGCAATAAGCAGGGACATCCTCAACTAGATCTGCTTATCCAGGAGCTCATCGTCTCTGTGTCGTGCTCTTTAGGTAGTTGAGGACTTCAGCTTGATCTCCTATTAGCCTTCCTCTTCTCCAGGATAAGCAAACCGAACACCCTTAGCCCTTTCTCCTGCGTCATGTGTCCCAATTCCCCAGACAAATTCGCAACACTCCATTGGACTTTCTCCAGTTTGTCATTCCCTTTTACTGGGGAGCTTCAAAGTGCAGAAACAATATTTAATCTGGGTGCGGCTTCACAGGTGTCAAATAGATGCAAGTGAACACTTCCTTCAGTTTGCTGACTATACCCTGAAGAGAGAATGCAAGATTCTCTCTTCGTGAGAGAATTTCCCACACCAAGTGAAGAAACTTAGAGGCAAACCTAAGCTAATTGTTGGATCTTAGAGAAAGATGGAAAGAGAATCCAGACTTCCTAAGGACCAAAATATTAATAGGGAATAGGTCTTTCCCTGCTGGTGTTTCAGAGGTGTGTACTTCCACCTAAATAGCTTAGTATATGTTGGGTCCCAAGTTATAGAAGACTGCTAATTCCTTCCCTGACTGGCATCATGTTCTACCTATCATTTAAAAAAAACAAAAACCCAAACAACAACAACAACAAAATCAGAGTCGCTCTGCATTTACCCTTTACCCCAAACTTCCTAAGCCAGGTTGCAAGGCATTTGCTGCAGTCAAACTTGATGGGTACTGTGAAGTTTTTCTTCTTTACAGTCCTTACAATACCTAGTAGTGAGATGGGGAGTGACCATGAAAATACTCTGTACTACACAGAGGTTTGCTGGTTATCTTGTGGCAAAGTGTTAAAAGAGTTGTTGAACTTAAAGATAACACATTTTTGTCTTACAAAAAGACATGTGTTTCAAATTTGCTGACTTTTTCTGTAATGACAAGTGGCTGTCAGTAGTATGCTACCTAGCAGATATTTTTGAAAAAATAAACACATTTAAACAGTCCTTTCAAGGTAAAGCTGTCATTTTAACAATGAGTGAGAAAGTAACTGCTTTTTGAAAGAAACTCGTGCTATGGTGAGAGCATTATGGAAATGGATGTTTGGAAATGTTTCCATCACTATGTGATTTTTCTGCAAAAAACAATGTCACCTACAAAAACTCTAATCTGTACAGTTAAAAAACTTGGAAATGGAATTTTCTACCTTGTTTAAAAATCTTCCAGTGGGTTTTGAACCCATTTGTTAAAACTATGAAAATGCAACACTTTCTAATTAGTTTGCAAGAACAACTGGTTGACATCAGGCAAGACAGAAATTTACCAGCTGAATTTCAACAAAAACCTTTGCCTAATTGGTAGATGGGATTGAAAAATTAGTGTAGTGATTTAGTAAGTGCAGCCAATAATGCACTTCTTCCATTTGGATCTATGTATCTTTGTGAGGCAACTTTTTCAGCTATGGTGAGAGATGGAATTGCCATTTCCATTGCTGAAAGGTAAAGCTGGCATTCAGGAGGGGAAGGAGAAAGGCATTTGTCAAGTGGACCATGAATGAATTGCTCTCTGAGAGTTCGTATGTGTGTTTTTAGCTACACGTGGCTCTGTAGTCCAAACTAAAGCCCAATCATATTTGGGGCAGTATGTAAACTGTACATGGAGCTGAAGGATAGCAAATATGTGCCAGAAGAAATCTAGGGAAAATCTGAGATTGTGAGTCAGATGGATTAGGAAAAAGGGAGGCCATTCTGAAGGTTATGGGAAAGTGCATGACTCAAAAGAATAGTTGCTGAATTTTGGGACTGTCTAGTTCATTCCGAAGAGTTAGTCTTTTCAGGAATGAGGTGTGTAAAAAAGTAACAGCAACTTACTTTTTTCACTGAAGTCAGCAGATAGGACTGAACCCACACCGGGAGCTGATCTGCTGAGTAAGAAGGTGCCGTTTTTATGTAATCATTTTTCTGAGCACAATGAGGGAGCTTCATTACCCAAAATGATTGACATTAGAGAATGTTAACTAAATGTTACCACTGAGATGGTTTAAATAATATGTGCAAAATAACAAAACCAAGCTCTGCTGATGCTAGGAGCTGTGGCAAGTGTTTTAGCTGCAGCTCTCTGGGTTTGGTAAGCTGCTATTTGACAGTTCTGCTTTCTCCTGAGATTTCCAGTTTTATGAATTCGAATGGAAAATCAAATTGTGTGTATTTATATTTGCCACAAAATGCATACACATTAACTATACACCCACATTAACTGTCAGAAAGGCTGACAGATACATAAACAGTTAATGATAATTGATCTGAAATGTCACCCTGTCTGTGACAGAATAGGAAGTATTCTGAAAATCCTCATGGTTCATCTCTCACATGAGGAAAACAAATGACAAAGTCATAACCATGTCCCTTGTGTTTAGTTTCATAATCCACAGTGCAGATTTCTGAAAACTGGAGGGTTTATTTTGGAAATTTTAGTTTGGATCTTTGGAAAAACTTTGGAAAATATTTATTTACTTATTGGGGGGGGGGGGGGGGATTTTAGGGACCTATTAGACTCAAGCCAAGTTATACAGCAACATTATATTACTTGCCATGCTGATTAAACCAAAGTTTGAGAAGAGTATCTGAATTATGCATGGCAAGAAAAGTATTTGTTTTGTGCTCTGTAATGAATCTTTAAATGTATTACTCTATTAAACCATATTTATAAATTTTATACAGTCCAGAAGGGTAGTTAAACAAGCCTTGTCTATCCCTAGAGTAACAGACGCTGGGAAAATTCATCCGGAAAGCTTTCTTTCAGGAATCCTCAGTCTGAGGGCTTTGTTTCCTGTTGCTGTTGTCACTGTCTCATTTATTTCTTGGCAATGAAGGCTATGAGGGCTAAAGCATATTTCTCTCCTTTTGTTGCAGTTCTTTGTGCTCAGGGCTTACAGGCTAAGGACAAAACTGGCTCAAGTGACCCATATGTTACTGTGCAAGTTGGCAAAACCAAGCGGAGAACAAAGACTATTTTTGGAAACTTGAATCCAGTATGGGATGAAAAATTCTATTTGTAAGTATAGAAGAGACTGTTGTTTTTTGCTTTTTAAATTTACATTTTGGTGATATAATGCTACCAAGTGAAACAATTACTTAATCTGAAAATATTTTTTGTCTATACTATGCATATTCATATCATTAATAAATTAGCAAGTTCCGAAAGGAGACAGCATAGAAGTTATTGTAACTTTATCATATAGTAGTCATACAGCTCATAATTATGTCTTTTGGGGGATCTCTTGGTGGTGTCTATTTATTCTAATTTTTTAGGGAACTTAAGTGACAGTTTTCAGACTTTGACCTTACGTACCAAATGTTGGCATTATAAATGCCTTCCTATGTCTCAGATACTGACCATGCAAGTTAAATGCATTTTTATTCAACATTACGATTCTCCTGGGTAAAACTAGGGAATTTGATGATCCAGCCACCAAGCCAGGAAACATGAAATTAATTATTACTCTACCCTTAATCGGTTTAGTGGTGGAGTTGGTAGTGTGAGGTTAATGGTCGGACTTGATGATCTTAAAGGTCTTTTCCAACCTAAACGATTCTATGATTCTGTGATAGCAGCTGGTATGTTTCAGGCTCTGGGATGGGCTGTTTGTAATGTCTGTCCTTTCCAAGACTGAGTATTTTCCAGAAGTCTGATGTGGACAGCGTGGTACGTTCCTCCTGACTCCTTTCTTTGGCCACAGCCTCTGAACTAAATATGGTATAGTTTGTTGTCAGCATATCACGGAAGTTCAACCCTGACTGCAAAGTAGATGTTTCAGTCTGTAATACTTTGACTAAGGTTTGAATGTGATTTCATGGCAGTTCTAGTTCTGGCAATGTTCCTAGAACTTCTTTCAGAAATACATGTTACAGTACAGGAAATGCCAATTCATGGGTACTATACTGTTCTTTTCCTGAAAATATTGCCTTAGGATGCAAACGTTCCTGACTGAGAAGGTGACCAATCTGATAATAGGATCAATTTGCTCAGTGTTATTCCTTTACATGTAGCAAAAGTATTTCAGCATTTATTCTTTTCTCAGCTTGATTACTATGGGCTGCAGAATATAATGTGCACTTAACTACTATAGTTAAAGTCAATTAAGGATTCTGAAAGGCTATATAAACCCTAGATTTTCTTTGGAAAATTTTAAGTGAAAAAGAAATGTTTATTTAGTCAGATTTTTTAAATTGTTCAGGAAAGTTTCAGTCTACCCTGAAAACACCTACCACAGTATTATCATATGAAGTTAGTAGGTATTTTATGGAAGCTGTGTGAAAACACTAGTATAGTAAATTACGAAAAGAAGAAATTTTAATAATATAATAGGATATACAATTTCAGTGTTTGTTAAATACAACAGTTTTATTTGCATTTTTACTGAGAATATATGCAAACTGTTGACATGTTATAATATTCTAACCTTTTGGTACTATGTTATAAAAGTCTAATATGTTTACGCCTAATAGTGTTATTCAAAACTGGATGTTAGTTTGATACAACTTGATGAAAGCCTGTATCAGTGATGATAAAAATGATGTGTCATTTTTATAAGCAACGCTGAATTTATGAAGCAGCAGCAGAACAGCTCAGGATCCTGCAGACTGCCCAGTCAAGGTTCAGAATCTCTAGTTAGTCACTGTGTGCAACAGACGATTTCAAAATAACCACTCATCACGATGTAAAATAATTGTCTTCAGACTATAACATTGTTTAGTTTCTTCTTAAATTCTTTTCCTCCTATAACGAAGACATCAGTTGTCATTATTCCTATCTACATTAACCATGGAAACAATTTCTGTTATGGCTCAGGCATTTGAAATAGAGCTCCGTTTTCTTCAAGAACATGTAGTGTCAACACCAGAGGTTACTTTCATATCATGTAGCACAACAGCTATTTTCTCTTCCCTGTTTTTTTGACTAAAATCTGCTACCTTATTGTTGAGGAGGTTATCATTTCGCTAGTGAGTTTGAAAGAGGTATGACCCAAGATGTTGCTACTATTTGTCTGGAAAAAGTACTAGGTAATCCAACTATATTAAACAATGTGTGCCCATTCCTTTCACAGATTCAAAGGCCAGTACTAGAAATGAATAGTTAATTCAGAGAAAACACACACTCAGGTACTTTTTACAGGCTTCCCATACACAGATCATGTTGTCTTTTCTAGTTATTTGTGTTACTCCAGTGACAGTTGAAGTGTCATACCTCATTGAATGACTGTGAGTAACTAAAGGTAGGAGACAGTTACTTTTTGCATTTAATTCTATGACTTGCATAGTGTCAAAAGTTGGATGAGCAACTCAGCAAATTTGGTGTGAAGGTTTAAATGTATTTTCTCAAAGATGTGAGCAGGGCTACCATAAAATCCCTGGAAACTTGAAAATATGGGTTTTTTTCACCCAGCACTGAGTATTACTATCATCTGCTGCTCTAGCAATAACATTAATAAAAAAAAATCACAAACTCTACTATAGCATAAATCTCCTGAGTAACTGCTTTGAACTGAATACATTTTCAATCATTTTTATAACACTTGTACTTCCTAAAATAAAGTTATCTCCCTGAGCTATTTAATGCATTGGATTTCAATTGAAAGTATATGAGAATTTCTAAAGTGTATTAAATAAATGATAATGTTTAACTACAAGATTAAATCTAAAGTAGATCAATATAACTATTTCATTGACTCAGGAAGTTTCATTTAAATTAGGCTCTACTAGTGATATTTGAAAGTCCTGTTTAAGATCAAATATATTATAATATATTATAATCATCATTATAACTGCTAAATGATAAATTGCAGAAATAAAATATATCTCATAATCTTACAATCATATATTTACTCATCATACCAAAACAGTCGTTTAAATCTCCCTATCTGTTCCAAAACAAGGATTTGGAAAAAACATTGGCTCCCCACTGTGCATTTGCTCTGTCATAGCAGACAGAGCGAGGGCAGGGTTCTAGTCTGCAGAATCACGCATAACCCTAATATGGTTGTACAGTAAGCAGAGAGTGAATGTTTCTAATAAAACATAATGTAACCCTCTGCTAAATGACCATGGGATACTGGCATAGATTTTAACATGGGAACTCATAAACCGTAACTAAAGTAGAGCTTACGTACAGCTGCATGCATCTCAGTTAAAAAACAAGATTATCAGAGGAAGAATATATCTTTCCTTGTAATGTATATTTTTTTGTACTCAAGAAAGAGAAGTAAATAGGCCAGCAGATATTCCTTTAATGAATGTAATATAGGTGGTAAGGGCTTTGATCCTTTCTGTTGGCATTATTAGAAAGGAGATAACAGAGCAGTTTTTATTTTTTTCAATAGAACACCAGTGATAGGAGTTTTTTCAATGCCAGAGCAAAGGAAGAGTCTTTCAGCTATCTGTCACCTTCCTTCTTCTGGTTGAGTGTGGCATCTGATATGAGAAAAGGGACTGCATTTTTATTTTTTAGTTACAAGGAAGAGATATTTTGGCTGTATAGTTTTCAGCTTTGTACAATCTTTTAGAACTATACAGTATAATAAAACTCTTCTCCACTTTCATTCTTTTCTTGGCTATTTTCAACAGTTGATTGTTGAAATACTGAATTCTGCTTTTTTCTGGCAGTGTTGTCTAGCAAGCACACATCTCCAAATTGCCTTGCAGACTTTGCAGGTACCATGTTTCCTCTGACCACTCTTTAACATCTCAGATACTGTTGTATAATACAGATGTCTTTCATGCAACTGGATGATTATTTTACATCACTTATTCTTTCTATTTTGGTTGTCACTAGGCCACCATATGGCTCTGATAAATAGCTTCATTGCATGTTGATTACTCCTTTCAGTGCATGAAAACATTTGATCTAATTGATTTAAATTAGACCAATGAGAAGGGTTTTTTTGAAAAGTATGATCACCACATGACCAATATTACGGTCATCACTAAACTGTTAGAATTTGTCCAGTTTCTGACATTCTTGATGTTCCTGGTGATATAGTGAAAATATGCAATGCAGACATAAAATATAATAGAAGATTTACAATTGCTCACATAAAAAAAACCCCATACTTATTTGTTCAAACAAACTAGAATATTGCTGAGAATTCTTACTGCTATATATTTTAGCAGATAATACTGGGAAAACGTATCCTCTAGCACCAAACAGCATTGACGTAGATTAGAGACTGTGATAGTTAAAGTCTCTGTGTTGGTCAGAGAAGCTGTTCAACTGCTTCATATTTCAGATATTTCAGTCTAGAATTTCTGATGAAGTGAGAATTTCTGGCAGCTATTTCAGGCATCCAGCTGTGGATGTTCTTTCCTTAGAATTATCTAAGAGATAGAGCAGCTATCTGCTCTAATAAGCAGATAAGAGATATCTAAGAGAAGAGCAGCACTCGCACAGTTTGTTTATACTGCAAAAAAGTGATTTGTGGATTCATTTAAAGCAATACTTACTATAAGCAGCCATGTAAAGGAAATAAATACAACAAGAGGACTTTAACAAAGTCCTTTCCTACTGTCATTATATACATTCTTGATCAACTGAACTGACTTGTAAAAAGCGTAATCTTCATTGTACCTGAAGACAACAGGATTGGTTCACTGTTTAAATAGTGTTCCAGTTTCCAGTGATATCTAAACACAGTCTTGGGAGAATTGTTGAAGCAGCTTAAGGATTGTTTCATAAGCAAGAGTTTATAACAGAGAATTATATTACACAAACCCAATTAGGTAATAGAAACCTGCAAATTAGTTTACTGGATTTATCCATTCTAAAAATTCTTCAATAAGCAGCCAACTCTCTGAGAGACATCCTACTAATTAAATTAACTGTATCTCACAACCTCAGCCCAAAACAAGAGAGCAGAACATCTCTAAGAACCTATTCAAGTGGTAAATTTTTTGTCCAGCAAAAATGTTTTTCGGTTTCACAGTACAGCATGTTTGGTCTGAGTGTCTTTTTCAAAATGCTGTCAATCCAGGTTAATTTTATAAAACTCTCTTTGTTATGACAGAGTAAACTAATGCAAGAAAAGGCATAATTAGTTTCTTTTTACTTTATCAGAAAGCATAGCTGTCACAAATGCAGGTTTGTGAATCCTGCTGATTATGTCAATTTACTATGAATGAGTGACTTTACACAGTTTGATTTAGTAACAGTTAGAATTTACTTGTATCAATATTTTTAATAGCACTCAATCATCAATGATTAATAAAGTGATTAGACAAAATTGATCAAAACAGTGACCTAGTTACAGATTCAAAGATGGCAAGGTTCACTCTATTACTACATCGAAGTGCATAAAGGAAAATTAAATTACACTGAGTTGGAATGATTCACAAAGGGATTGCATATGTAGGGGATAAGGATGACCCTCCCATTGAGTCACGAGGTTCAGAATAGACCCCCTTGCTTTCTAAACTCCTTCTCAGAGGGGAGTCTAGTTGTGGCTAGGCCCACTCTTAGTCTCAGACTTGGTCAGCGGGTTATAAGAATAATGCTATAAGAATAATACAGCAGTATAAGACTCTCTTTGAAATTAAATCATACATCTACAGACCACTTAAACTGATTCACACATGCATACACACAAACATGAACGCATATATAAAAATGGTATGCCTGTTAAAAATTGCCCTCGAGTTCAGTGAAATACTCACGTCTAATGTCCTGGCATTTCTCAACAGGCGAGGGTTGGGCCTCGAGGAGTGGAGAATTTCAGCCCAGGCTCCGTTGTCGATCTTCGGCAATGGAGTTCTGGTTGCAGCAGACTTTCAGAGTCTGCTAGTTTCACTGGCTCCGAGAGGCGTCTCGCTCAGAGGGAGATGCTGGTGCAGCCCGCGGCAGTCCAGGAGAGCTCAAAGGGCCTCACTTAGGACTGCTGTTTATAGGATTGTGAGATGATTGACTTTAATCACCAGTAAATTTCCATCCGAGCCACAGTTCGCATCCGTAGTTGCTGGAATTCCAGTAATGATGATACCACTCTGTTTCAAGGCTGTCAGGCGTAGCTGTTTGTTCTTGTTCCCCTCATTAGCCATAATATGAAGATTTTGATAAGGACAGGGCCGCTCTCTGCTTCAGCCATGTAGGAGTTTCTGGTACAATTAAGGGGCGCTTAACTGACCAACTCGGTACGCAAAAGCGGAGGCCTGGAATTCCTGAGATCGTAAAGCCGTTGAAGAGAGAGAGGAATGGGGTGGGGGGGGGAGATGCACCACCACAATGGCCCATGACCACACTGGTAAAGAATTGGGACTGTCCAGACTAGGAGACAGGTAGTGGAGGTAAGGATGTCTTTAAACACATCCTTTCTCCTGCAAAGAGGAAAGGAGTATTTTTATATCTATTTTCCATGCTTATTTTTTTGGTATAACAAGAAGTAATAGGGACAAATTCCATTTAGAGAGGCTTAAATCAGACTGCAGAAAAAGTTTGCCAACAGTGGGGCTAATGAAGTACTGGAATAGATAGATCTCCTGAGAGACTATGGAGCTGTCTCTGAACACTTACGAACAGAGTGGACAGAATTCTCATAGCAATGCCATGGGTGTATCTGGTACTGGCTTGCAGTAATGGCAATAATAATAAACATGAGGGTAATAATAGCAATAAATGGCTTCCTGAAATTTATTCTACTACTCTCTTCCATGACCATGTGGTTTCTTTATACTTTTAGGACAAAATCTCTGTTATCACTTTCCATTTCCATCTAGACCATATGGCATCCAAGATATTTTAGTATAAGGGAATAAAAATAAAATTGATTAAGAATTTAGCAAGGTTCAAATCTTGGCTCATTTTATTTGCTTTACCTGCTATACAAAATTTATTCCTTATGCTTGTTTGTAAGGGGGTTTACAAAAAACAATGGTCTGTCATTTGCTCTGTGGTTTTTTAGTCCGTGATACATTTTGAACTATATTTTTACACACATAGTTCATGCAGCCAAACAGCACTTTGATTTTTTATATGTTTTCCAATTAAGTCAATGTTGACTCACTGAATATAACACTTAAAAGAACAATATATTGTCTTCCAAAATCTATTCCTTTAGTTTGTGGAAGACATGTAAGGTATATGTAATGGTCTACAACTAAAGCGATATCCATCTGAAATAATGATATCAATAATAAGTGTATCTATGGTTAGTATCACAAAGTGGTATATATCATGTTTTCTTTACGTGTCTTAATGAGTGTATGTCCAAAAAGAATTCAGGTGCTTTTGTAACAGGCTAAACAGAAATAGAATCTACCAGAGAAAGAAACATAAAAAAAACCCAAACAAACAAACAAACAAAAAAACCAAAAAACCAAAACAACCCAACAGCAAAAAACAAAGGTTATGTACTTCAATTACAGTAGACCACAGTAATTCTTCAGCAAGTGCCCTTACATAGGCAGGCTGGCAGTCTTCAGCTGGAGTAGCCTGCTGAAAACAAATTAAAAGATCTTCAGGTTTGTCCGTCAACAACAAGAGTGACTTCTCTGGAACTTTGGCAAGTCATGTTGGCTCTAGATTTGGCATTTCTGGAAAGTTATGTAGGGGAATATTATTTGCAACTTGGAAATCCTCATTGAAGAGCAGAGAGAATGTTTATAGAAGAAACTTAATCTCACACTGCTATTTTTTTTATAACCACTGTTGGGAATAAAAATGCATGCTAGTGCTTCAGGAAGGAAAAAAAGGCTAAATACATTTTGAAAAGGAGAAATGACCACTATGAGAGAGAATTAAGGAAGATATTTGTACAGCTATTTAACCTGTCTGTGAATCATTATCCCAGCTGTAAAATTGGCGTAAGAATAGTATAATGCTTCCCTTTTTTACATTTCTTTGTTCTGTCACTTGTGAGGATTTTTTTTTTAAAAGAGCACGGTCATTATCTGTAGCATTGAAAAGTTTCTTATTAGAGTACAAGTTCTTCAAAGCTTTTCTACCACTACCTACTCTTCAAGTAGTTTGCTGCGTGCTCAGGGAATACAAGACAGTTCTAAACAGATTTGTCTTTCTTATTATGACAGGAAAGATTTTTCTCCACCTCTTTGGAGCTCTGATTAAAAGTAGTGTATGTTTGATTTTTAGACTACTCATTTGTGAAAAGATTGGTTAAAAGTTGATTTAGGAAAAAAAGGTAAGCTACAAGATGTGCAAAACTGGAAGTGAACAGGCAAAAGTGTTGCAAAGGCTTGTCAGTCAAGTTCATCTTCTACATCTCAGACATAGTCTAATTTGCCTGCTGATTGCTTACAGAATTTCACCAAGATAGTGTATTTTATTGGAAAAATTATTTTCTTTAAGTTATAGAAACAACACTTCTTCTTTAGGGGGGAAAAAAATCCTCTCCACCTAGACTAACTATTCAGAGTATGCAAATTTGTTAGTGGATGTAAGAGTTTTTAGTGAAGGCTATAAGGAAAGAATGCTGTTATGATGAATGTATTTCATTTTGACAGAGTGGGGTATTAGTCTTCATACATTCTTTACCAGATTATTCATTCATTTGCATTTATTTCTTTACTGAAAGCAGAATAGTATCAATTAGTTGTTATTTTAACACTGGGTGCAGATCTCTTAGATGAGGTGTACAATCAGGTCATGCCAGTGCACCTAATATTAAATTTACATGAGGCTACTATAGTAAAGATAGTTTATTATTACATTTTTTTATTACTCTAGCCATTAGATTAAGCAGGAATGCTGTGAGGATTATTTCATGTCTGTGTGGCATTCTGTAAATGCAGAAGTAAGGTAGCATCACCAGATTGTTGATATTAAAACTGTCTCTCTTATCTAGCATCTCTGAATATACTGCAGCTTTTCCAGCTTTCAAAAGCATCAATATCTTCATTCTCTGTGTGCTAAAGAGCAATTTACTTCTCACCTTCCTGTATCACACCTTCATGAATACTTTTACTGAGCATATAAAACAGAGTGGCTAGAAGAGGAACACTGTAAATAGCATATGTTGTCTTTGCCTTGAATTCCCTGGGCTGATTTTCCTGGGCAGAGTAAGCAGAAGTAGGAATCCCACCCAGTGTTTTTTGCAAAGCCACAGAGCTTCTGCACAGATGTTACCAGTGACTAAAGCAGAATGTGCATCTCATTATATAGTGCTGCTTCCCAGAGGCTGGGCAGGTAAGTAGAATCATGCAGAGACAGCTCTGTAACTTTAATAGTAAATCTCCCTGCAATCTCACTGCCACAGAACAGGCCAGTAGAAATACATGTTCGTCCACCCTTCCGTTCTTGCATCACAAATCTATGCTAGTTTGGGGGTCTTGGACAGGAACGTTACAAACATGTAGCAGAGCTAAAGGTTTAGACACAAAGATGAACATGTGAGTAAACCCATTGCTTGTGATAAGTCTCACCATGTTTCACTGACCTAAGATTAAAGGAGAAAAAGATGTGGGAGAGACAAATGAGGATATCAGGGAAAAGTGCAGTCATCCTGACCATCTGGATAAATATTCCTGAATCAGCTAAGTGTACATCAGAGGGAAATTGGTGTTGTCTCAGGAGAATAAAAATATGGTATTTGTACTGAAGCACCATTTAATGACTTTATATATGCAGCATCTCCCTGAGAAGCAAAGCAGGAACAAGATTTCTACTGATAGCACAGATACAGTGATGAGGGTCACATAAATGCCTCACCAGTGATGGATCTCCCTATGCCATTGTGGAAATCCCATTTAATATTTCTGTTGTGTGCACAGCTAAATGCAATTCAGGACTCTGGCAATGTTAAGCAATAAATCAGGGTTACAGTTTAGGAAAATTAAATGCTTTCTAGTTTTAGCCTGGTTTCTTAAGGCAAAGATGTTTATTTGATCCATCTGTGTCTTCCCAGATTTTATATGTCCTTGCCAATAGCTTTTGAATTTTGTGATCAGTCAGAGAAATTTCACAGATTGCCTAATACTACGTCCATCATGTTCTATGAAAATAGGTGGTCAGACAGACATGAGATCCTAAAAGTGTCCTCAGTGTGAGCTCACCCCATAATAGACACCAGGGAGTCCATATGAAGGGGTAATTTATTAAAATCCCAATTATGGGAGAAGATTCAATATGTGATTGCAGTTTGTTAGATATCAGGAAAGCCAATCATAAGACAAAAGGAAACTAGGCTTCATTAGTTTTGCTAATCACAGAACAATGTGGGGTTTAATTACCAGAAATATCTGCAGTGTTAACATTTGGAATACAGACAGACACAAGCATTTCTGTGCCACTGAATGATGTCAGAGTGAGGCAGAGTAAAAGCTGTGCATGCCATTTTTAGTGACTGATTGGCCTTGACAGTAATAATACCATTTAAAGCACTTCATACTTCCAAAGCCCATTACCACCATTAATTAATTCTTAGAACACCCCTGAGGGGCACCAGTTGGGAGATAAGTTATAGTATTACTGTTTTAATGCTGGACACACTGAGACAGATCACTGAGCAGTGATAGTGCTTGGAATAGAATGCAAGTAAGAACTCTTAATCTAGTGTCAAACTAAGACCTTGCCGAAAATGAAAATTTGCTGCTACACTTTAAAGCTATATTTAAAGATAACCAAAGATTCATAATACTTTAAATATTGCTGTAGTATTACTGAATGGATATTAAAAAACCCCTTCTTAGTACAGATGCATGAGTATGACATGGCTTATAATGAATGCCAGGTCTGTACTAGCCATTAAACGTTATCAGAAAGTTTTTCACTACCACAGACTTTAGTCAATGTTAGGATATTCCAATGAAATCATCAAAAGCCAACGCTGATGAATAGTAAATAGTCCTCATTGTGGCTTGCAGGAATAAGTAGCAATAGAGTTTCTTTTCCATTTCTGTGAAAATATATGCAGGATGGAGTTGGGAGTAAAAAGTGTTATCCACTGGGAAATCTGCAGATTGCAAGTGAAGCCACCTCACTCTCTCCAGTAGTTTCTCATATCCGCTCAACTCATGAGGACTTAGTAAGCCACTTAAATTTGCAAGGAATTTTTTAGTGTTTAGGATTTAGGAAATCGAAGACAATGAATTAGACAGCAGTACAAATGAATGTAGCTTATGTATCACTCACATTTTTATTATTATTTTTACAGTGAATGCCATAACTCTACAGATAGAATAAAAGTGAGAGTATGGGATGAAGATGATGACATCAAATCTAGAGTAAAACAACATTTCAAAAAGGAATCAGATGACTTTCTTGGGCAAACAATCATTGAAGTAAGAACACTGAGTGGAGAAATGGATGTATGGTATAATTTAGGTATGATTCTTACTGATTTTTTAAAACAAATTTAGGTAGAATCTCAGCATCTGTAGATTTGGTACTTCAAAATATATAGCTTTGGTACCAATATACAACTTTAAAAATCTTAAATATTACAGGTTGATTTGAAAATGAAAGATACTCTCTTGGTTTTGATCCAGAGTTATGACAGTTACAGAGAGGAGACTAATCATAACAATACCAAAGAAAAATATTTCATTTTAATGCAAAACTGAAAATATGTAAGAAAACCCAACATTTCGGACTAGTCCATTCATAGTAGCATTCTGTGGGAAATACATCGAGAGATACATAGAAAAATCTAGCAAATATTTTGCTTGTTGTCCACATTCATTTTATCACATATTTTAAAAAGTTATTTATATACCATTCTGGGCCTAATCATCTTTGGTTTTCACTGTTTACACCTCTGGTTCTTCATGAAACTTGCTTGAGTTTTCTGTTCTGTACATGTCAAATGTGTTTACATGAAGAGACATAAACTGAAGACAGCCTGCTGAAGCTCAAAATGCTCTCTGTTGTCCTTAATGACTACACTTTCTTGTCTGGACAGGTCTTAAGTATCATTCTTTAAGCCAGAAATAAATGAATGAAAGTGTGTCTCGGCATATATTTTCTTTATCTAAATCTAAGCATACAACTGTTCTTTAATTCTAAAAATATCTTTGGGTGCACTAAATATTCTGGAGTAGCCCTTTAAAAGTTAATCTCCTATATTTGATGATAAAAATGTGATAGTAACATTTTTATCTAGGTTGCCTGCTCTGTGAAAACTTTGGGTGAATTATGTGACATAATTTTCTGAAATTGTAGAGCATTTGTTTCCTAATCAACGGTCCTTGTTTCCCTGTCTAGTGTTGCATTTCCCAGGGACTTATATAGATGTGTCAGGGAACTATTTGATTTCTTATTGACAAAGAAAAGAAAACCTTGCTTTATTTCCTATTTATAATGAGATTTTTTTTAAAAGGTAAGAAAATTGGGTCATTATGTATTCTGGATTTTATTTCTTCAAAAATTTCAGTGACTTAAACTGATATAAATACTGATATAAATTATTATTAAATGCACTTTTAAAACAAATTTTGCTGAACTGATTTGACAGGAAGCAGTTTAATAATAACATTGAAAATCTATGTGCTCTGCAAAAGGAAGAATCTAGAATGAAAACCTTTCAATCAGCATCTAAAAAGAAATATTGGTAAATGGCTTGTGATAATTCTAATATTCTAAAAAGAATGGTATATTTTATTCTGATACATACACACATTGACAAAACTGCAGTATGTCACATCATACAGGGAAAGAGGAGTGAAATACTCAAACAAAAGAATTGAATTTGTGGAATACCAATTCTTATTAATTGTGCTGTTCTTCACCACTCATATCACAGCACTTTGTGAAAGATTCATAACAATTGTTATACCAAGTGACTCAGTTATACTGCTAGAGTGGGTTGGAAAAGTGAAAATTGGAGTCAGAGATCAGTAACCAATGAGTGACAGCAACTAAGTGGACTAGCACAGATAGCATAAACAAAGTTCTTCATATCGTTTCTTCTGTAAGATTCAGCTTAGGTCTGTAATTGAGTTCTGCTAAGAACATTTTGAGTTTCTCTCAGACATAGTAGTTCAGGTTTTTGCTAAAGTCTTCATAACTAAAGGAAAATATCAATAATGAAAATAATAATAATTAGTACAGATAGCAGATAGAAAATGGAAGTAGTTTCTATTGAAAAGGGAAAAGTGTTAAATAAAGCACTGTGCAGCCTGGTTTGAATTTGGCAGATAAAATTAGAAGGATTCTTTACTTCATAGTTTGGTATTCTGCTTCATGGCCTGAGCCATATGTGAGGTATTAAAAAAACCCCAAACCTCTTGTTCTCAACAGCAGGACTTTCTGGCTTCAAAAAACATTCTTATTAAGCTATAGTGACTTATGAAAGCTTTTCACGTGGCATATATGTATTCTTGGTAGTTACTAATATATTATTTTTCTGCTCTTCAGAAAAACGAACAGATAAATCAGCTGTTTCTGGTGCCATTAGATTGAAAATCAATGTTGAAATAAAAGGAGAGGAGAAAGTTGCTCCCTACCACATGCAGTACACCTGTCTACATGAGGTATGTTGGAGAAGTTAAAGAGATCATACTACACAGAAATTACTATTCAGTTGTTCCATGGATAAGGAAGAAAAGGCTACAGAACATTAGGACACTGAAGCAAATAACTGCTGCTACACCTCAGGACAAGTTTTTTTTTTTTTTAGATTTCCCACTTTGTATTGCTGATGGCGTATCAGATTCAGAGTCAAAAGCAGAACACTGTAACACCAACAGATCATTCCTGCCAGTAGGAGTTAGAAAAAAGAGGTGGAGTCAGCTAAGTTCTCCCCGTACCTTATGTTGTTTTAACATTTTGGTGTTCCATACATGCTTGCTAACATCAAGATACAACCATTTCTGTATATTACAGAAATACAGCTATTAATTGTAAAAGACTTCTTTCCTGATAAATTAATTCATATTTTGGAGAGAGCAAGAAAAAGCAGGAGAAGCACAAACAGTATAAAATTTGGTTCTCCTATCATCTAGATTGCTTTTGTCAACGTTGAAAAAAAATAATCACTGATAAACCAGTGTGTCTCTCAAAAGATTTTCTTTGTATTTGATTCCTCTTTCCTCAAACAGTGATCCACATTGAAGTTCTATTCCAAAAAGACAAGTTCATTCTGAAAGCTGATAGATAATATACGGCTGCAAGTTCAGCACTAGTATGTACCCACAAAATCCCATTGTTCACCATGAGTAAAATTGAATGTTCAGGGCATTTTTGCTCACAGATTTTGACCTGATACTGCAAATGTTTTGACCTGTGAAGTAAATGGCAAAACTCTATTGCTTTAAGATAATCCATGAGAGACTTATGGGCTAATTAGCAAAACTGAAATTAGTTCAAAGTTTGGGGGTTTTTTTGGTCACTAAAAATAGGAAATCAAATCTGTTGCTGAGTTTGTGGATACATATGGAGGTGGGTAATCTGAGAAGCATTCTATGATATTAACATTGAATTAAATACTGCATCCAGCTCTGGAGCCCTCAGCACAAGAAGGACATGGACCTGCTGGAGCGGGTCCAGAGGAGGGCCACAAAAATGGTCCGAGGGCTGGAGCACCTCTCCTACGAGGCCAGGCTGAGAGAGTTGGGGTTGTTCAGCCTGGAGAAGAGAAGGCTACAGGGAGACCTTATTGCGGCCTTTCAGTACTTAAAGGGGGCCTACAGGAAGGATGAGGAGAATCTTTTTAGCAAGGCCTGTTGTGACAGGACAAGGAGTAACGGTTTTAAACTAAAGAAGAATAGATTTAGACTAGACATAAGGAAGAAATTTTTTACAATGAGGGTGGTGAAGCACTGGCACAGGTTGCCCAGAGAGGCAGTGGAGGCCCCATCCCTAGAAACATTCCAGGTCAGGTTGGATGGGGCTCTGAGCAACCTGATCTGGTTAAAGCTGTCCCTGCTCACTGCGGGGAGGTTGGTCTAGATGACCTCTAAAGGTCCCTTCCAACCCAAAGCATTCCATGATTCTGTGATTCTATGATAATACTAGCTTTGGTCCTAAGGTTGCTAAACCTAAACTTTATTGCATGCCCTTCACTACTTGAGAGGCTTCTGCAATATTTCTGATAGGTTTCCTGTAACTTACAGTTTTTAAATAATGAATTTGAAATTTGTTGGTCACAGATCCAATTAAAGTTGAAGCACTATGTAGTGAGCATTATAACATCACAATTTCATTCACTAGCAAGGGCATATGATAGAGAAGAGAAAGTTTCTGCACAATTTTATGTCGCAGTCTCTCTGTGCCAGTTAACTGATATAACCTGATATCAAGGAGATAGATCATTGCACTGAATCACAAGCCTGCACTACCAGAGTTCCATTACAAAAATATGTTTAGAGCCTTGCGGTTTTTTTGTTTACCAAATGATGACTAGTTAGTGCCAGTCTTCAGAAAAATTTGGAAAAAAAGAACCCCAAACCTAGCAATGAACATATTGATGACTGTTATATAGGATATACTTCGAGAATGCCACTTAAAAGCCAAAAGTTCCTATTTGAAACATTTCTTACATTTAGAATCTATTCCATTACTTGACGGAAGTTAAATCTAATGGTGTTGTAAAAATCCCTGAAGTGAGAGGTGATGAAGCCTGGAAGGTGTACTTTGATGACGCTGCACAAGAAATTGTAGATGAATTTGCAATGCGCTATGGAATTGAATATATTTATCAAGCTATGACGTAAGTATTATTATGTCTGGTTTTTTGCTCTACTGTCAAGAATGTGTTTGAGGGAAGTGATGTGTTCCAAGCCTTCATGCTTTCATTCTCCATTTCACTCCCATTCCCTATTTAAAATTCTTGTTATCATTTTTGTCCATCTGATTCTCATTGAAGTGCTTCTCATCTGCAATGGGATTAAGATATATTATAAGCATTTTATAAACTGTTACTGGTATTACTGCTAATGCAGTTCTTAATACTTATGATCCTGATATGTGACAAGGATCAGAAAGACTTCCACTATTCCAGATAGGATTGGATGGTAGAACAAGGTTTCACAAGTTCTGTACTACTTTCCAGGAGTACAGAAATCATCATAGAACACCAGCAATGGCTATAGTAAACTTCCATAGTATATGTAAATAATTCATGCAAACCATTTTTAATGATATTAGAACCTGTGACTACATTATCTGTACTAAAGTAGCTGTCTGATCACTTTACAACACACCACCATTGAGCTTAGAGGCCTGGGGATACAAGATCTCCATCATGTATTCTTAATTTGTCCAGTGAAAAGTTTGTCAGTGAAAAGGACTATATTCTGCCCCTACTGCAGCCACAGAAAAGCAGAGGACTCTCATTTGGAGTCCTCTAAAGAAGAAATACAGAAATTTTTTCCTATTTCTAGAAAGCTGATATTATGGAATTTTTAATCAGAACTTGTATCTCATTTCCTCCATCACTTTACTGTACATCCTAAAAAACTTATAACAAGTATGAAGGCACATAAACATGTGAAGTTTTCTTTTTATTGCAGGACATAACACTACCATCTGCTATTGCAATGAACACGGCTTTCACTTTATGTAGCTCATTGTGAATTACTGTACCATACATCTAACAGAAAGGTAGAGGAAGTATCTGTAATATATACATTTTTA
Source organism: Pelecanus crispus (assembly GCF_030463565.1). Classification (NCBI taxonomy): domain Eukaryota; kingdom Metazoa; phylum Chordata; class Aves; order Pelecaniformes; family Pelecanidae; genus Pelecanus; species Pelecanus crispus. Next base: position 15,304,919 of record NC_134649.1, read on the forward strand.
ATTCTCTTCCTCCAAGGACCTTAAACAACATTGCGCAGAAGAATTAATTAAGCTTGACAGTTCCCCCATGGTATTGTTTATCTATACTACATACAGAGGAACTCATGCATTGAGTTTCAGGAATATTGGGGTTTTCATGTTTAGCTTCTCTTTAGCCATGTATGTCTTTACATCTTGATTAAGTTATGTTACTTATTAAGGAGCATAGTATTATGGTTTTATAACTTGGTTTGAATTGGTATGCCATTTTGTTAATCTCCAAAACGATAGAGTTGTTCCTGTTGTATGTATCAAAATGAATTAAAGTCTTTATACGAGATGAATTCTCAAGAGCTATTAATGGCAAGGGAGGGCTGTTATTACTGTTTTCCTTAGGAAACAAAGCAGGACTGATTTAGCATTAGTGCTTCCTCTTAACTATAGCCCCAGTAGCTGGTTACCTCAGTACAATATGGCTGTATTTTTGATGGACAACCTCAACCGAAAAACTTTTTGATGTTTCTTTTCCTTCATCTCCTGATGAATGCCAGTACTCTGAAATTTTCCAGAGAAAGTTTGAAACTGATTTTAGAAATTCAAATGTAGCAAAAGTCAGCATTGCAAAAATAGCAATATAATTGACATGTGAGTATTTAGAAAGCTTTTTCATTTAACAGTGTTAGAAATGGACACTTTATATTTTCACATGAAGAAGATGGTTTGGTTTTATATCAGCAAATAACATAACATACAGATATTCATGACAAGGAAGTAGATTTAGTCTGAACATCTAAAATGGAGCTGGGCAAGTACTGCAACACATTTTTCAGGAATCCTTACTCAAAAATTCTAACCAAGCCATTTTAAGTTAAATGACCTACTTTGGATTGTCCTCTTTTTCTTCTTGCTTTCTTCTGTACCTTTTCCACCAAATTTCCTTGCTGTTGATGACTGCAAACCAAGCACTTGAAGGCAGGGGTAATGTCGTGGTTTAGCGCCAGCCAGTAACTAGAGCACCACGCAGCCGCTCGCTCACTCCCCCTACCCCAATGGGATGGGGGAGAGAATCGGAGAAGTAAGAGTGAGAAACACTCCTGGGTTGAGATAAGAACAGTTTAATAATTGAAATAAAGTAAAATAGTAATGATAATAATAAAAATATAATAATGATAATAATAATAACAATATACAAAGCAGGTGATGCACAATGCAATTGCTCACCACCCACCTACCGATACCCAGACAACTCCCTAGCAGCGATTGCTGCTCCCCGGCCAACCCCCCCCAGTTTATATACTGAGCATGATGTCATATGGTATGGAACAGCCCTTTGGTCAATTTGGATCAACTATTCTGGCTGTGTCCCCTCCCAGTTTCTTGTGCACCTGGCAGAGCATGGGAAGCTGAAAAGTCCTTGACTAGCATAAGCAGTACTTAGCAACAACTAAAAACATCAGTGTGTTATCAACATTATTCTCATCCTAAATCCAAACCACACAGCACGATGCCAGCTACTAGGAAGAAAATTAACTCTATCCCAGCCAAAACCAGGACAGGTAATAAGAAAGTGAATTTGATATTGGTAGTCATGGGTAATTTACACAGGAAATAAAGTCTAAGATTTCGTTGTCCCCATACCCATGTCCATTTACATTTTAAAATGTTGCATGTTAATAATGAGCAATCCCTATTTGAGGGGTAGGCCACATCCTGTTTAAGTTAGGAATAAAATCAATAGTGAATGTAATCTCAAATACTTGGAGAAGAATAGATATGCATATACATTTTTTTGCTGATTCATCTGCAGACGTCTCTCAGAGCATTCAGACTTTAGGGAGAATAGTAGTGAAGACACTAGATCTGTCATGGGGAATTTCCTTTTGGACTGTTATCTGTTGTTTTTATTTGTGTTTATGAGATCACCTGTTTCTCCTGGAACAACTTTAATGGCTGGAGAAAATGGGGAAAATAGAATGATCAGATTCCATTCAGTAACAATGTGCTCCTACTAAAAGAAAAGCAATTTTCTACCGTACAACAGAGAGGGAATTTGAATGTAATCACTTAGCCCAAAGGAATATTGTATAAGCATTTTATGCTCAAGAATCCAGTTGCAGAATATTTCTATTGCATGTCTCATGATAACATTGTAAATTAAAATGTTTGCATTTGTAAATGCAAAACTGATTATGCTTTCATAGCCCATGATCCAGACCCCAGAGAGCATATACATGCTGCTTATGCACTGCATCAGACTCAACTGAGTTCTAGTGTGTTGCTAATGAGGTATTCTTTTTGTCTAAATGTAATTTTTTAAATTCATATTTGTTTGCAGTTTTAAAATTACCTATCATATAAAGTTTCAGTGCCACTTAATGATAGGCAGTCTTGACCATTTTAGGTATGGGTAGATAGCATATGCTAGAGTAGGAACATATGCCACTCTGCATTTCTGAACACAACATAAATCTAATTAAGTCTCCCTAAAGTACCACTTCCTAGAACAATTTGGCATCCTGTTCTGCTACTGTAATAAGCAACCCCACTTGTCTATCATTTCAGGTTCATGCTGGTGGCTTTGTCATCTGATGCTCTTAGTAGACCCTGATAATTTGTTTCTGGCTCTCAATATTTATTTATATTTATTCCTTTAAAGCACAGAAATAATATTTCAGAAGGATAGCCTTGATTTTTCCAAATACTCATCAACCACAATTGTGGCAGCTCAGCAAAGATAAGCAAGAAATTATATGTTTATTGTTTCAGTGCCTGACTGCTTCATGGAAAATCAGTCCAATAGGTGACCAACTAAAAGTCCTGAAAACATAAAGCTCAAGCTCTTTTCCTCTCCCAACCAGCACCAGCAAAGAAATTCTGCATTTTCTGCAATTCAAAACATGTCATGTATGAGTCAGTGTTTGATTCTAGATCAGAAGGAGATTACCTGTGCACCACCGAAGACTTACTGGAATGGGGATATCAGTTATCCCATAGATGGTTATTTATCTGCCTTAGTCATTGTTCCCAATGGGACCTTTTTCATTAAACTTATAAAGAATGAATTCAAGTGTGATTGTACCTGTTGCTGGAGACAGAAACATCCACATTTTTATGAGATTAAATATATACAGTTCTTCCCTAAATGATGCCCACTTAAAAGGGGTGTCTTACTTTAAAGATACAGATTCTAACTGCCCAGTTCCTAAGCAAGGAAATCTGCTTTTAAGTTACCAGATGTGGAATTCATGTGAATAGAAAATCAACCATAGACCCAAAATCAAAATACAAGAACAAACTTGTTTGTGTTGCAGTAACTGCAGCTCTTTGGAAAGTCTTAACTGTACAGATTCCATAATCCACTCATCTTTCTTATAATTATTATATTCCTCCACTCCTCATGGAGTCTATATTGGGAAAAGAAATAAAAGACAATTACAGCCACTCTTATATGGGTCAGAAGAAAATTTTTCTTTTCGTGATGGTTAGCAGCCAAATAGACACTGTTAGCTACATGAATGGTATGCATATACTCCCAGAAGTCAAAGCACGTATGTGTGAGAATAGGAAAGAAAATAGATATGGCAGAAAACAGATTAACAAAAGCAGAAGAACAGCTCAGTGATCCAGCTGGCCTTTATTTTGATGGCTGCAGTGATGGATGGTGATTTATGTTGTAAATTCAATGTCTTGAAGAAATTGTACTGGAAGCTTATTTACCTACATATATTAAGCCACCCCTCCACCACCGACAAAAAATAATTTTCTGTCTCTCATCCATCTTTCAACATAATTTATTTCTCTTTAGAAGGCAAAAAGCAGAGCACGTATTGAAACAGTGTTTGACTAGACACTGAAATTATACATAACATCAGCATCCTGGATTTACTGTGTAGTGGAGTCAAGTGCAATAAAAGCTCTATTGAGATCTTCACTTCTTGCTGGCAAGAGTCACCACAGGTAGAACCTAATGCTTCTAAATTAGCAACATAGTTCTCGTTCCAGCAGGTTAATGGGCATTAACTATGCCATCTTCTTCTCCTGCTAGTCTTCAATTAATGTGGCTGCATTGCAAAAGCACACAAATCACCCATTAAAGTAATTTTCATTGATAGCATTTGCTTACTGAGTGCAGCACATTAATTAGCCTTCTTTCTTTGCCAATTCATGCTCACAGAAAGATTGGAAGAGTCACAGGCACTGCATGTTGGTCAGGAAATTGCATAGTAAGAAAGTTGAAGCAAGCAGGCCTGGTTTTAGACACGTGACTCTAGCTTAAACAATGCAATATTACTCTAAAATATGTGAGACTTAGCAATGGTTGCTGTGATACCATTAGAAGTAGCTAATAACTCATGCAATTGACCTACAAAAACATGGAAGGAAGTTTCCTCTTCAGTTTATTTTAGCAAGCAGAAGGAAGCCAGATGGCTTGCAATTTTCTTAGCTGGGTTATCAGCACTCTGAGCCATGACCCTTATATGGGTTATCAGCACTCTCAGAGTCATGACCCGTATTGCATGTGATAAACTTAATAGGTTCTTTGAACTTTACAGATTTTAATTAAATGAAGGAGAGAAGCAAAAGTTCACATAACCTGTCACTTGGCACAGATGCTTTATCATGGATTTCACTAACCAAAGTACAGGTGGAATGGTGTAGTAATATAATAAGGACATAAATAAATTACATCAATAGGTTTACGTTTTCCTTGCAACAGATTAGTATAATTTGGGTCTATTTTCAAGATAAGAGCTCAGTCCAGGCCTTGGGTAGCCCAATGTGAAATTATTAGAAGGGCCTACAGAAGACACCTTGCTGAACTTAAAAGGTTGACCCAGACTATTTTTCCATGGTCTGCCATGTTCCCTGCAGACAATTGATACAATCTGGATAGCCTTTTACATAGTGACTGCTGCTGACTGACCCTTTTATCTGCCTCCTCCCCTCACGAGAGCATATGTTATAGGTATGACTCTAAGGCCAGTGGGGTTGTTAGTGCCTTCTTATCTCCAGCTTGGGGTTCCTCATGCACTAAGGATCTTTAGGTCCACTAGAAGATTTTTTTTGAAATTAAAGGTCAGCAGTAAAAGTATATGTTAGTTATTTTGGTGTCAATTTTTTAAAAAATAGTTCTGATCATCTCTACATATTTCTCAAAATGCATGTGATGAATAATCAGGTGAGATTACTATTAACTTTAAAGGTTACCTGAAACTGGTGAGAATCACCCAACATCAGTACTGTATTTTATACAAAGGAAATTATTGTTCTTCTAGTTGATAGGAAACATGTGACATACAATGAAAGATTTTCCTAAGAAAGTAGCTGTGTTGTGCTTTTGTCAGATTCACATCATGGTATTTAAAAGCCCTTCTGAAAAGTACTAGCAATGAATGAAAGGTTTGGTAGTATTATCCCTATAAGCCACGTAGCTGGGAATGCCAAGTTCTAGTCCTGGCCCACGTGATTGATTTGCTCTGTAGATTTGAGCAGTTTTTCTCAGTTTTGTAAAATGGAGATAATAGCACTTAATGAACCTTACAGGAATGCTGAGAAATATTTGCAAAGCACTTTGAACATGACTACCATGGTACAGGTTTTAAGTATCAATATGTATCACCACATTGGTGCAAGACTGTGATATATAAAGCCAGTATGAAAATACTTTAAAGAGCGTCTAATGCTAGAGGAAGCACACAAAGTGGGTCTCCTGGCTTGGCCTGGAAGGGCTGCAAATACAGAGGGACCCCACGTATACAGACTGTACCCCTTGATTCTCTTTAAAACAAGCCTGCCTCTCTTGTCTCCCATCCCCAGTTGGATCCCTTCTTTTCCAGTCTCTTTGCCCGGACAGGTAAACTGGAAAATCCAGCAATTATTCAGCTTCTCAGCCTAGCTTTTGAGTGGGATTAAGGGCTTTATTCATCCCAATATTCACTCCTGTTGAAATCTTATGTCCTTAACACTTTGGAGACCTTGGATGGTACTTAAAATTAGAAAACTGAATATGTGCTGGGATTTTCTTTAGGTATTTGTACGTGCATAATTAATGACTTGTTTTTTTTCTTGGGAATTAGGACTTAAATTATAAGAGAATTTGTCTAGAGTGAGATGCAAAAGAGTTAGAAAATTACAATTTTAGAAGTTTTCCAGCCAATTGCTTTTCAATGACAGGGTCAGTTGGTATATATCTTTTATGCTTTATTTTCTTTTAGAAAAAAAAAAAATAGAAAAATACTTTAATTTATGGATCACATGTTTTGAGCACTCACTGGTGATTAAAACACACTTTACATCTAGGATGAGTCCAAAACTTTTGTCCTGTGTTGACCATAGTGATCATGTACCTGTAATGATAGGTGGATGTGTTTAGCATCATGTTTACCTTACTGCAAGTAGCTGATTGTATTTCAAATATCTTACGAAGTTCTGTAGCCTGTTTTGTTGACTAAGGCTGTTCAGGATAGCAGTTTGGCCAATAATTTTATGGTGTCCATTTCTGATATCTAGGTACTGAATGGATATCAGGTACATTAATGAAGACTGATTCCTGAGCCTGGACACTTGGGGAGTTTGGGAATTTTCTTCTTTTTTTAACATGTCTATGACCTGACACAGATTTTTGAAGTAAGCATTGCAATTTAGATGTCTCATCTGCAAAATAAATAAAAGTGTTGGAGAGAGCTTAGTTTGGAGTGATGTGAGGTACTGACAGTCCAGAGCATTTTTTTAGGCCCATTTCTGAATCTGTAGATGAGCATCTGTAGTAAGAGTCTGTACACTGAGAGGGGAGTACTGGAAAAGCAGAAGCAAGAGTGACTTTATGTGATGGGGTTTACCTTTTTTTAATTACCTAACATTATGTTCTCACTTGATTCAGCAGTGTTAAAATTTCACCTAATAAATTCTGGTTGCTCATGAAGCAGACTGCTTAAAAATCAGAGCTGATTTAATACACTCAGATCTGGATGGAAGTCAGTGTTGGGTTTTTATTACATTTGCTTGCCGGAGGTGCTGTGAGCAGTAATGGTTTTTGGTTTCTTTAAGAAAAGTGAAACAGAAAGGTTACTAGCAAGTCAGGGAGCCAAAAGTATTCAAAACCAACTAGAACACCACTTCACACTGTTACTATGTGATCAGCACTCAGCCCAAATTCTTACTTTCAAGATTTTGTTGAATACAAGCTGGAACTCCATTGAAAAAAAATGCTTCCAGTTAGAAGCTCTAAAGGTCGGAATGGCTAAATGCTGGCATCCTGAGGGACATGATGTTCAGCCTGGGGACTAGTTGCACTGACATTCTGCAATGCAACCTTGTGTGGCAGTTTCTTTGTTTTCCCTCTTCCTTTCCTTACTGTAGAATTCAACATTTTGTGAGCATAAACCCTCTTATTTGTACTCTGACCTATTCAGCTCTACATACAGCAGAAGGAAACTGCTCAGTGACAGATCTTTTCATAAGTGCCTTAAAATAGATCTAGCTGAACTGTTCCTAATGGGAGTATGAGGCTCATCCAATCTTTTCTCCGTCTCCTACTGCTGCTGCCAGCTTCAGCCTTCAACAGCCAACTGAGTTCATCACTCTGAGCTTCCCCCCCATGCCAGTAGTGTACCTCACTGTATAAATGCCTATATTTCTGTGCTGTGTGCATGCAGCACAAAGATATGCTGTGGCTTTAATCTCCCTTGTTAGTCCAAGCACCATGCCACAGGACTGGCAGTGCTGTAGCTTCTCTCTGGGATCAAAAGAAATTGTGGTGAGAGAAAGAGCAGAATCTTTGCCATCTTTAATAACTGTCAGTTTGTCTGAATTGTAGGCACTTTTCCTGTCTGTCTTCTAAATATACGTGCCCTGGTGTTCCAGCAGTTATGAGTACGTTGTTGGCCAATATAAATGCTTTCTATGCTCATACTACAGCAGCAACTAATGTATCGGCCTCAGATCGGTTTGCAGCTACTAACTTTGGGGTAAGTAGACTTTCTTTTTTAATAGAATGCTAGTCCGCATCTTTTTTTTTTTTCTTCTCCTAATATTAACTTCTAAATTCAAACATTTTTCAAAAGTTGGTCATTTTAAAGAGTAACAGTTGCTATTAGCTTTTGAAAATTTTACCCTGAGTCTTTACAGTCAACCACTATAAAAGCTGGAGAAGATACTGTTCCTTATATAGTGATATGTAAGGCATATAGGATAGAAAGCACTGGCACATATGCATAGTACTAAAGTGTTCAACAATCAGTTTTTGCTTTTATTGCAGCGGGGCTTGCAAACTACTAACTGCACTAGACTGACTATGGGTTGCAATTGTTTTCTTGGGCTATGTGTTATCAGTGAACTCATACTAACCTAATGGATCTAGCCATAAATACTGTTCTTCTCACAAGAGTCTATAATGGTGGACTTTTTTTCTGCTGAAATAATGGTGCATAGTACAAGTCCTGGATTTAGGTATCAGAAATTTTAGGAGGAATAGCAGCATCTCAGGATGTGGTAGTACTTCTTTTGTTGTTGCTAACTTCCCCTCTGTGGATATCTCACAGTGCGGACTTCCTATTTTTTAAACATGATAGAAAATAAAGATACATTCACTTTGTATTCTAATTTGTTCACCTACCCTCACTGGGGAGATGAGAGCAGGAAGGGAGAGCAATAATTAAAAGAGGTTGCTTTCATATCTGTACTATTACACATGATATAGGCAGAAATAAACACAATTTGATGCTGAAAAATGCATTCCTTCCTCTTTCTTTTGTATGGCTGTTATTTCTATGGCTGATATCAAAGCTGTTTTTCATCTAACAGTAGCTATAAAAATAGGGTAATGTTTTCTATTTTAGAAATAGAAAACATAATTTATTGACATGAAATGAAATATTAAACATAATTAAAATTTATTAAATACAAACTATAGTTGTTTGAAGTAGCGTTAGCGGTACTAATGCTCTTCTCCAGTATTAAAAATAATAGAAGCATCATTAATTTCAGGATTTTCAAGGCAATATTATGAAATCACACATTTGGACTAGTAACCAAGAAAGACTTAATTCTGGTTTTGCTTTTATCTTCCTATCAGAAGTCAGAAACACAATTATCAGACTATGCTTAGTAAAGTAATTCAATTCATGCCTGGAAAAGTGTAAATGTTCAGTTTTGTAAAGGAAATTTGCTCTGGATGCTAAAACAAATTTTGATTTTTAACAAACAAGTATTAAATATGGCATTCCTTCATAATTTTTTCATACAGGGCCTCAAATAGTTGAAACTGAATATTAGGTTGCATTTCATGCACCAGTACCTTTAAGATAGAACTTACATCTATAAAACTCACTTTGTGTAGTAATAATACCAAAAAATTATTTTTGTTATTATTGCTGAATTCTGAATGTTCTTAGGATCTGATGCTACTGCTTACAGCTGTAAATAGTCAACAGTTAGTTCTAAACACTCCTAAAATAGTACTAACATTAATATATCTTCAAGTTTAAGGGATGTCATGTCTGTTTAAAAAAAAAAAAAAAAAAAAATCAATTAAGTCATTATTTTCAGGTCCATTCAGTAGTTTTTTAGAGAAATATTTACTCTAAATATTAATTTATTTTTCTTTTAACTGTTAAGTCTGGTGGAAGTACTTGCATATAAATGTACCCAGGGCTGGGTCTTTAGTTTGGAGACAACGTGTTCCTGAACTGGAACTTTATCTCCTGCTGCTAGAGGTTTGCTTTGAAAGAGGAATATTAACATTCCTCCATTACAAAAAGGTAAAAAAGTTTTACAGATGAAAAGCATTATCAGAATATTTATGATATAATTATTGTATTACCATGATAACACAATATTGCTCTGTTCTTATTCAGGTTTTCTCTTATAAGCTAATTGATGGTTTATTATGGAATGACTCTACATCTTTTTTTGAAACAAGGCTACTCTTTCAATGTTCAAGCTCTATTAGACTTTTGAGTTTGATCCAGCTTTTGAAATTTAGAATGTTTTTGCTGGATTTTCTATTTTTTTTCCATTTTTCTAATGATCAGAACTACTTTTATCCTCAGATTGGACAGAGATTAAGTGCCAGTTTACATTTGACACAAATTCCAATCCAATTCATAGTTCAACAGATGGATGGAAAGACAGTAGTGAGCATCACTAATAGAGATTTGGAGCTCTTTTTTCAAACAATTGACTTATAGGCAAAATATTAGGGTTTTTTTCTCTCGTGGGTCAAAAGGCATTTGTTAGTGCTGCACATCATTCATCAAAAAGAACATCTCAAATTCAAGTCCTCAGGCTACAGCTGGGAAGGATTTGGCTGACTGAATATTTCAGTACAGATTTATAACATGACAAAAAAGTTCCCTTTTGATTGATCCCTTAAGGGAACTGTGCCAAATTAGTGGCTTTGGGTATAGGTTAATGCTCCTCTGATGAGAGATGGTGCACAAGGAACTTTATTTTCGTATTAGTGCCGATCATATTTCATGGGTAGTGCGGATACAGTCATGCATTCTGAGAGCTATCAGATCTTGCTACTTCCACAAGCCTTCTGCTTTCACACAGACTGGCAAGGATTTCTGCACAATTTTGTGCAGTGGACTATTGAATATGTTCTAACATGAAGACTGGTAATTATAAGCTCTCGTTAGTATTACTTAAGAATGGCGCAACTCAGCTGGGTATCTCAGAGAAAAATGTTTTCACTGCACCTTCATCTGTCAAGATAAGTTAATTTCTGCATTTGAAAGGGAAAACTAACTGCATAGTATTACTTAGCTTACTCTTACAAAAGCCACTCTTTCTAAAGTATAATTTTCAATCATACTTTTACACCAAATTCTGCTGTAAATGAGCATAATTTCTTACACATTAAAAGGAGGAGGGAAGACTTATTTTCAAGAGTGTAAGCAATTACAAGGCAAATATAAAAATCTAACAAGCTTAGCTGTTTTAATAAGCCTTGCTAATATAACTTAAAACTTTGGACTTTATACTGAATTGATGCTGTTAATTGCACTTTTGGTCAGCGACATCAGGCAATGCTTTTCAATTTTTAGATATTTTGAATTATCTAACAATGCATCAGTCATTCAGAAAAGAAAACACTGCATAGGAGAGTATGTCACCTCACTAATGTATTGCACAGCTGCACAATATTGAATGCAGACCAGGTAAATCACAATACAGGATAGAAAGGAAAACAAAATGATAAAAGATGCGTTGCCTGGCCTTGAAACACAGCTATCTCAGACCAGCACTTTTATGTGAAACAGTGGAAAAAAATCTGTTTTTCAAATAAGTTAAGAATGGAAAAAAGCTTTCTAAAAACCCACCAATTACAGGAACCTGCAAAATCTTATGCAACATATTCTTGTTTTCTTTTTACAGAGGGAAAAGTTCATAAAACTGCTGGATCAGTTGCACAATTCTCTGAGGATTGATTTATCTAAATACAGGGTATGTGCAATGTATTCTATCTAGAGGAAAACTCAAATGGTTTTTTGTGTAGATATCCCTGTGCACTTTATCTGCTTGAAGAAGTTTTAGAGATTAATCCCTCTTGTGGCACAGAAGGTAAAAATATTGGGTGCTGACATGACACCCCAAATCCTTTGGAACAAAAACTTACAGAATTTAAGCAATTTAACAACAATATTTTTCCAATTTGAAAAAAGTTATTCTTTCTTTCTAAAAGCTAAGAATGGGTCAATTCAAGAAAGAGTAGGATTCAACCACTTTGGTTAAATTAATCCATAACTTGATTTAGTTAATTCATCTGGGAATTACCTTCACTGATTCATGTAGTGTAAATTGCAGTTACGCTGTAGTTGTTCTGAGAGGCTGACATCTTTGCTACAGCTTCCATGCTAAGATCCTCATTTTTCTACATGATAGGAATTCCAGTTTCATTTCTGATTCATGGAAGCTCTTTCCACTGAGGTATGTTCTCAACCCAGCCTTTCAGGAAAAAAGCATGCACTGAATACCTGTCAGTCATCATACTGTTCTGAACTCCCTCTCCTTTTCCATTCCCCTGGATCATGAAAATTTTGAACGATACATGAGCAATTAGGACTCCATCAGCTATGGCTCTCCTTTCAGCTTTTAGGAATGGCAGCCTCCAACTCAGGGATTTCTCTGTTCATCTGGCCTGCTTTCTAAAACTGAAGAAGAAAGGGAATATTTAAAAGAACCCCAAAGCATTAGAGGTAGTAGAAGTTGCACATACTCAGTTTTTAAGACCATATCCCTCATGCAGCAGATATGTTCATCCTAGGATCTTCTAATTTTGAAGAATGTTATCCAGATAATATTGGAGCATGAGGATATTTGGCTGATGTTTCATTAGTATGAAACCATTTAAAATAACACTACTTCCCATTAGTCTTCTTGTTAACCTAGAGATCATAGCAAAAATTTCATATATGATTTCTTCATTAAGCTTACAACTGCATTTATGCCTACAAGTGATTTATGTACCGTAGAGAACCCAGAAATTATTTTCATTAGAAACATTTTCCAGTCGTTTTGTAGTATTTTTTTATTCCATTACTGTTTTGAAAATATCACAATATTTTAAATCATTCATAATATGAGTACAGGAGCATTATAAGAAGTGTTCCTATTCATGTCAAAGGGATACTCATCACTGACTTCCTCACAGGCAGAATTCAGGTAACGTGTGAACATTTCTAATCCTTCCAAGAAGCATCTTTGTTTTCCTAGAGGGTTTTTTCCCTACCTTTTCAAGGATCTTGCCTGTAACTTCAATTTCACATGATTCCTCTCTTCCTGATTCACCAGGATAATTTTCCTGCCAGCAATTCTGAAAGACTCCAAGATCTGAAATCAACTGTGGACCTGCTTACCAGCATTACTTTTTTCCGAATGAAGGTATTGTCCTTTATTTGCACAATGACTCTAAAAGAACAAATGCTGTTGCCTTTTATTTTCCAGGAAAATCATACTCTATTTAATACTTGTAATCAATTCATCTTCAGTTTTAGGTTAAATCTCTCAACTTACTGAAGATCATTGAAGTAATCTTATTCATACTTTGTATTAACAATGTGGTAAAAGCTATTTGAAAAATAAACAACTAAGTTTTCCTTTTTTAACAATTATTTTTACAACTCCTTAAGGAAACAACAAATTTACCTTTTTAATTAAAGTCAAGTCACATAAAGCAAACTCAGTTGCACTCCTTAGGAACATGTGTCACATAGAATAATGTTTTCCTAGTAGTATCATAATATCACATGTCAAACAGCAAAATAGGTCTGATAACTCTACTTGCTTTAGTTGCTCCAGATCCTGATATCTAGGTGGTCAAGTTCTGAAATATTTTTAGAATGGAATGGTACACATAGATATTACTGTATGAAACCACAGAAACACAAAACATTTGTCACAATAGCATGTGATTTCACTGTGTTAGGCACTACATAAAGAGAACTGAAATAATCCATTAAGTTGGAGTTCAGATTAATGTAACCTAAAGTGGAGCAAAAAGCTGAACCCTTTGCTTTCAAAGAGCTATTTGGCTGATATTCTTATTCAGAGGAAAGCACATAATTATATGGTTTGATTATTTCCTAAATAATGTAAAAACCTTTACGTTTTCCACTATAAGTGGAAAGATGTAAATCCTTGGGCATGTATGCCTCTTTCATCATATGAACAATTTCATTCAAATAAAACTTAGTGATAGAATCTACTTGCTTAACTGAAGTATGTATTTTAATGCATCTTTAAACTAAGGTCACCTTAAGTCAACACAATTTTAAATATTTTTATCATTATTATATTTCAACACTTTTCATCCTGTATTACAGAACTACATTCATTGCAACACTTGGATTTTTTGTGTTCAATCTAATTCTGACATTCTACCATTTATGAAATATTTTATTAGGTCCTTGAATTGCAAAGCCCACCCCGAGCCAGTACTGTCGTGAAAGACTGTGTAAGAGCCTGCCTGGACTCAACTTATAAATACATTTTTGACAATTGCTATGATCTCTACTCCCAGTTAGTGGATCAGGTAAGGCAAATATGAGCTTGTTTCATGCTATTACTCATTCATTATTGTTAGTTTACCATAAGTAAATAAAAGGCATTCCAGTGTTCCTTCATATCAAAGCACTCAGGTTATTTTAATTTTATTTATGTGAGAAGAAGCAATATATTATAAATAACCCCACAGATGGCTATGAACTCTAAAATGATTAGCAAGATGAGTTTTAAAATCAACATGTTAACTCATAACTTAGTCATCACATTGGACATGACTGTAAAATTTTCCAGTAGCTTTAGGGAAGGTGACATTAGATTGATTACTGTTCATTTAAGATCTGTAATCAGAAAATAATTTTGAAAAATCTAATATTTCACTTCAGTAGCTTTAGAAGAGAAGCATTATAATTTGCTGAAAATTATATACCATCTTTCCAGCCTTATATTTTAACACCTATGATACATACTTGGATCCAAGCTTTAGTAACTGCTTCAAGAAAGCAGAGGATAATTCTATAACATTTCTTAATATTAGTTCCGTCAGGCTGAACTGTCAATGCAAAATAGTTATAGCATTTGTTGTATTCCAAATGCTATGCAAAAGCCTTGAGAATGCTTTTTTTCTTCTAGAATATGGCCAGAGTTTATTCTATAAGTAACATTAAAATTACGAAATTCGTATCTGCAAAATGATACAACTGCCTTAAAAAAGCATCACCATTTTATCACATAACCTCTTGTTCCTTACTTTTGCCTTCTGGGTGATACACTGGAAAAATGGTATTTTGGTGACTATTCCTGCCTTGAAAAGGATGAATTAAGTTGTTTGGCAAATGCACATTTGCTGTGTAATATATAGTAGATAAGAACACTCATACTACATGATATAAGACATCAAATTTTATCTGAAAGCACATTTCACTTGAATCCAAAATATTAATTCCTGTATTTCAGGAGAGGCAGTACATGCTACATATTTGACTTTTCTGAAATGAGAGTTTGTTTTCTAATGTTGGATTCCTGTTACGTGAGAAAACTTGTCTCTAGCTCCCAAGCTTTGAAAGTAAGAATTTCTCACCAGCACCCATAGGCACCCCACAATCTGTTTTTATTCTCCACCAGATTATATTGCAAGTGGAGTAACAGTATAAATTAGTAGAAGGAGCAGCTTCAGACATCACATCTATTTGCCTCATAAACTCTTCTGTTTTCTTGCTAACATTTATTCTGCAGCAATTTGATCTTGTCTGTTAAATATAAAATAGCTGTGGCTAGACTGGGTATCACATAAGTCTGCAGAGTTTATCAGCAGATGCTAGCCATTTTAGTAAACACTTAAAAGTGAAGAAATCTTACTCCTGCAAAGCATTGTAGTACCTGCAAAAGCTTATCTGTATGTAAAAAATTTCACCACTTTTTTCTGTGAATTCATAAAATATTTTAGCCTGTCTATTTTAGTAGATGGTTTAAAAATGCAGGGATATTATAGCCTTTCTGTTTGGTAGAGAACGTAAAACAAGTTTAAAGTGACACTTCTCTCAAAAAAAAATTTTTTTGAGCAGAAGGATGGGCAGTGTCATTACATTATTTTTCTCTTGCACAACTCTACTTAATGATAGAGCAATATGAATCCTGAAATTAAAAAAAAAAAAAATCCACATATATTCACTCAGTTGGAAAACTGAGTTAACTGCATTTCACTGTATGTATATGCTGCTTCTATTCTTCCAGCAAGATTTCCAGCAGGTGAGTTTGTATGTAGAAACTTTAAGCAAACAATGTCTATAGAGTTGTGATCACTAGCAAGTGCAAGAAATTTTAGTGAAAATGTGCAAAAAGCAGAAGTTAAAATTAAGATCAATAGACCACATTCAAAATAACTCATTGCTATACAGTAATCAAACAACAAACGCATATAACCTTAATAACAGATAGTAAAATTTTCTGTTTCACAGCAGGTGGGAGGCAATTCTGAGAAATATAATCTAACTAATCTTGCTTTAATAGAGAGATGAGTAAAATAATTCAAATTACTACCTAAATTTTGTATCAACTCTAGAGTTGTACAAGTAAACTACCTTCTGCATTATCCTCTTATAGTTTGCTACCAATATAGCTGCATGTGTATTTGAATTTAGGAAGAGCTCAGTATACAGCTTGTTGGAACCTATAGCTCTGGAGGCTTTCCAGTGAATCCAGGTGCACTGCAGACTGGCTTGTGGTATCACTGTTACAATAACAAAGCAGTAACCAATATTGTAATTAACATTGCACTTGCTTTGTGTTCAAACCCCTTAGTCCGATTATACCAGGTTCCACCCTTAGGCCTTCTTCATTAATAATTCCTCTTATCTCAACTTGCCTCCCCATCAGATGAAGCCGCCTCCTCTCAGAGGGAGGAGAGGAATTCATCCTAGCATGGTGGTGCAGTACAGGAGGTTCATGTTTTACCTGCACAGCTGAGATTGGAGCTGTGGGTAGTGAGAACTGAAATCGATGAACCCCAAAGCATCAGGAAACCGTTCATATGTAGGTCACCACCTGCTCCTACTCAGGGGAAAGACTGGCAGCTGTTGTCCTGCTGAGGCGCACTGCAGGCTCAGGGTTTTACCATGGTACATTTCTTGCCTGAATCATATTGTGGATAATGTTATTAAAAAGTGGATCCTAGACAGTCTACTTGCAGTAGTATTTCCATCTGGCCAGAAGTGGTAGGTTCCTGCATGTTATATCTGCTATCTCTGTGTGTAACTCATGTTAACCACCTTCTGCATTTGCTTTTGTCTACAACCTAAAATTCTCAAAGATGCCTGCCGCAGGATTTCTAGAAAATATGGTTAACGTCTGGATGCGTGTAATTGTCTATTTTGGGGTGAAAATAGAACAATGAACGATGAAATTGAGGGTGCTCAAGCTGGAGTTTGGGGAAATGTATTACTGTAAGAAGAGTACAAGTAAATCACAAAATATGCTCAGTAATCCCTGCTTTCTCTTTTTATTACTCTCTACCTTTGTGTCAGAGAGACAATCACTGTTATAAAGCAAATATCTTGCAGCAAAATATCACCCCTGGGGAACAGCAACATTTCCTGGGGTGAAGCATGGTAAATGCTAATAGGATGCAAAAATGTCATACTACAGTTTCATACCAGAATACAAAGAACAGCCGATGACAAAAAACAAACGAATACTACAGATAGTAAAACATGACATCTTGATGGTCGTACTGACATGTATATTACTGTCCTCATTAGTTGAGAAAAAGCATTCTGATGAGGAACTACCTAATTCCTTATGCAGCTGATGTAGTATTTTCTCTTTTTAATTAACACTGATCTGAGTGAAGAGCTAGCTGCCTTATGTTGAAAAAAATAATTACTTGAAAAAGTAGTTTAGGAAGCATTTTGATAACTTTCTGATTTGATTTACAAATATGTCACTGTTTCTGTTTTCTTAAGAAAACAAAAAAATTTTGAAATCTTGGCTGACTCTCACAATGACTGAAGTCCCTTCAATAATTCTTTTTGCAGTCTTCTCCGCTGAGTGAAATCAATAAGGTGCAAATCAAACTCTTCCTGTTCTCTGAAGAGTTCTTGATCAGTACAAATCATTTCATGACTGATAGCACCAGTATACTGGAAAAAAACACTGGGATGCTCTATATTTGACACCTGCTCAGCAGAATAGTATTGAAATTCTACCTGATTTTGGAGACATTTTCTTAGTCTGTTTCTCAGCTCTGTGTATTGTCACAGTGAAGCATGGTGCAGAAGACCAGGAACTAGCAACAAATTAACTAGTTCTGGAGCCAGGTGTTACACAGCTGTAGCAGCACAGTGCTCTTCCCTTGTGATTTATCTCTGCTTAGAGGTATAGCACCTGAGGCCAGGTCGGTAATGTACTAATAATATGCTAGCTTTCGGGAACCTGTATTAACAAGATGCTGTAGGCTAGCATGTGGATGGATCTACGCTTTGACAGCTGGCTCAGTTTTGCTGTACTTGTCTGTGAGTCTCTGGTCACTTTTCCAGTTGGGATTTGGCAACCCAAGCCACTTAGTTGCTTTTGAATGTGTACCTCTTTTTTTTTTTTTAGTAGAAATGACAAAAAATTGGTAGATCATTAATTTCTTATAGAAATACTATAAGAATTGAAACACGAAGCATGTGATCTGTGATCTCCAAACACATTCAAAAGTATTAAGCAGGAAATAAAGTTGTGCAGTAGTGAAAGCAGTTTACCCAGGGAGTCCAATTTTTCAGGCATAAAAATTTCAGTGTCAAGTGATACTTGTTGTGAGGCACTTTGTTGTATTTACATACTGCTTTAGATGCACTGCAAAGGTTCTAACTTCTTCAAATCTTGCATGCAGAGGGTACTTAGAGACGTCTCCTTATGTTGTAGCATTGTGTTTGAAGGGCAGCTCGTTAGCCACAGTAACAGAAAAACCTATGATAAAGTCCTTTAGAACAGCAGAAGGATGAATTTTTGCCGTGGTATTTCAAACCCCATTCTGAGACTTCTCTATCAGAGAAAGACCAATTCTTACAGATAAAATTGCTTGTTAGCAGTGTGTCTGAGAACACTGATTAGAAAGTCAAGAGAACAGCTCATCCTCCAGTGGCGGCAGAGATCTGGTAAAAGAGAAAATAGGACAAGCCATAGACCTTCAGCCTAGAAGTAAGGAAGGGTAGTAGTACTGTCATCAGAAGAGATGAGCAAACTGGTTTGTTATCGAAAGCCTTATACTCTTCAGCTGTTTATGTTAACTCTAGGTGCATAGCAGTGATCTGTTATCAGTTAATGTTAGATCTCCAAAAATCCAAATATTTGTCAGTGCTTAAATCTGACTGCTGGTAAAGGCTGATTATTAATTAAGAGCAAAATTGTTCTGAACTTTACCGAGGCCTTAAATACAGATTATCTCATAAACAACAAATGTCTAATCAATATTGATTTTCATGAGATTGCAGTTAATTCACAATACGGCCCTTTAGTTGTGAACGTACTCTGTGTTCTTAAAAGTAGTTCAGATGATAGCTCTTTACAAACAGTTTGCTTTGATTATTTATTGATCATTATTATTTAATTATTTATACTATGTGATTGGGCTATCCTAATATTCCCAGGGAACAATATAAGCTTGAGTAGAATGCCCAGGATTCAGATTCCTGTGTTATTGAGCCCTGTAGCTACAAGGGTATGAAACTTGAACATTTGTATGCAGTTGCTTCAAGTCCAATTTGTGTCTGAATAATGGCAAAAGCAATTGCACATTGAAATATGACCTTCCATAATACAACTCCAAACTGATTATGAGTAAAAATTGACTTGGAATTGAGTGAAACAGTGACAATTCTGAGAAATGTGCACACATGGATTTCTGCATCTAAGTTTGTGACATTATTCCTGTAGGTAGATGGCTATGGTGTAATTAGTACAGCAATCACTGGACAGGCATCAACTCAGGTATGCAAAACTATCTGGCGTCCTGATTACATACTTGAGCTGAGGCCAAAGTACTTCAGCCTCTTCTATCTAGATTAACATGACCATGCATATATTTATCCATGCTGTAAACAGACTTTTATTTCTAAATAAAATATGCTAATAGTGAACGTCCTCACTACTGCATTTCAGTTCTTCCCTCCCGCTGTTTTACCTCATGTTTCTGATCACATTGTGGCCAAAAGATTAAGAGCATGAGACTGGCCATGCCGCATCACACTAAAGATTTATCTGGCTTAACATCCTGTCTCTGACTGTGAGCAAAGCAGATATTTTGAGAAACTTCCAGCTAAGGAAAAGCTTTATAAACTATATAAATATATATATATAAAAATATATATAAATATATATATTTAGCTCATATATTCATTCCTTTAATGGAACTCATTCTGTATCTTCCATAAACCTTGCTGTCCTTTTCTGAGCATCTTCCAGTTCTGTTATATTATTTTCAGGATGAGGAGAAGGGGAGAGGTCAGATTTGTACACAACATTCAAAATATGATCACCCCACGGAGAAAGGAAGTAGAGTAAGGATATTCTTTTTTGTGTGCTCTGTTCTGATAATTCTTCACAGTTGATTTGCTCTCTGTGTGGCTTTATCAGTGCACTGATGTTTTCATGGAAATATCTGTCATAATCTTAAGATGTCTCTCCTGTGGCAATGGTGAGTCCCAGTGTAATATGCAGGAGACAAAGTGCGTGGAATATACAGTGGTCTTGACTGCTGTGTCCTCAGAGTAGGAAACAGAGCTTGTGAGACACTGTTAGAGAGAACTGCCTTTCTGCCCATGGGGTCAGAAAACTCCTGATTTACCTCGCTGGAGCTGTACATGACTGGCCTAAAACATCATTGTTTCTTCTTTCTTTAGCAAGTAGATTTGAATTTAAAACCTTGTAAGCAATAATGTTTGAGCTGTAGTCCTTTGTAGACTGTTCTGTATGTTATAACCTTCAGAGTGTTAAGTATGCACGTTACACAGTTAAAAAGCAAGAGGCCTACAGTGGTTGAAAAATTTTGTTAAAACTTGAAATGCTGTGGTTTACAGTTTTCCAAAGTAAGAGCAACATTTCTATCCTTTCAATTTGTAATATATATCATATAGCATATCATACATCAAATATATGCTATATAGTGTATAGTATCTAATAAAGAAATTCTAAAAGATGCATGATGTTATTGTGAATCCTTCTTTCTTTACCACAGTTGTCCTTTAATGTAGATATGTTGCAGAGAGCAGGGTATTATTACAATTAGACTTCCACATTTTTAAAAACATTGCAGTGTAGATATTTCAGGGCAGTATAAAGGTTATGCAGATTGCTGCAAAAAGCTTTCAGGAAGTGAGGGGCTCACCTGCGTCTTTCTCCACCTATTCCCTGCATAAGCATAGTGCCCTTGGGAAGGTGGGGCAAATCAAACCACAGTAGCACTTGGCTTGCCACTCCAGAGGAGCTATGCATTTTACACTGCCCTGAATGGGTAGAACAATTAGATTGGCTCCTTTCATGTGCAAGTCCTCAAAGAAAAAAGAGTGAAGAATCTTAATTAGAATTTATCCAAAAGGATTCCATTCCATTTCTGTTGGTACTGGAGAAGCATACATGGAATATGGTTTCTGTTTCAAATATGAAAACAATTTAGGAGTTACTATGTAATAGCACTGCTCAGGGGGTACTGGTCCAGTGAATCCCTCACATGTTTTGAATGCATTTTGAGCATCTGCAAACTGTTTCTGGGTTTAGCCTCCCGAAGTAAAAGCTGTAAAGCTAAATTTTAATTCTTTACATACATAAAAAAGTATTAAAAATCATATACAATTATAAAAATAGGTGTGTGTAATACATATAAATGTCTATATGTGCATATGCTATATATACTGCATATTGTGTATTCCCTAATGATTCTTAACCTCTTCCAAATTAAATAATATTAACTGAGCAGTTTAAAAACACAGAAGTACTGTTAAAAGTAATATTTCATCATCTAAGACTGGTCTATAAAATTGCACTCTGTAGCCTCACACTAATCAGGGCTACTGTCTTAGTTTCCATTCAGCTGCCTTTGTACCATTATTTATATAGAAAATACGATATTCTGAAACCTAGCTTGGGGCTTGCATCAGATATAGTCTTCATGCAGATTAGTTTCTGAAATCATAGGACTGGATTTATCAAAGTCGCACGCCTACAGATGTTGTGTATTGATTGCACAGAACATAACAAAGTAAAAACAAAGCAAAATAAAACCAGATATTTGTCCTACAAACAGGTAAAATCAATGATGAGAGAAGTTGAAAGCCCTCTGCTCCTCAGACCAGCCTTTATAGATTTGTCTCAGGGTAATACAGATGTAGCTTTGTAATCCTGCTTCACGCTGTCCCCAAGATTGCTTTCTCCATCCTCAGCCAGTTTTCCAGAGTGCAAAATATGTTTGCTTGTCAACAGTTTAGCCTCTTTTTCTTTCTTAAACTCAGAAAAATCCCTCTATGTGTTATCTTTTTCTTTAAGAGAATATCAAAATTCCAGCAACTGTTTTTGGTGTCTCTGTGCTACATGATCCATTGTTTGCATATGAACTCAGATGACGAGGAAATTGACAGCAAAAGGAAATTGAGAAAAACATGATTTAGTGCAAGTAAAGAATTTATTTTGATATGTATCATATGAAAAATTCCTCTTACTCATTTCCTCTTTCTGATTTTGATGTATTCTGTGGCAAAAGCCAAACAGTTATAAATCACCTAGTTTGGATCTTGCATTTTAAAAAAGCCATAGAATCCACAATATTTCCTGTGTTTCTTAATCTTAAGTGAATAATCTGACTTCTGTTTAAAGATACTTTACTTATAAGGTGTTTGCAATTATCTAGTTTTCCAAATGAATTATGATGCTCTCAGTAAAATGAAATATCCCGTAACAAAATATATTACAAAATACATGAAGAAACATCCATTAGGTTACCTCTCAGTTGGATTCCTAAAATGACCAAAACTGAATTAAGACAGCTTTGCCCAGGCAAGGACTTCTAACTTACTGTAGCTCTACAAAATGATTGGGACTTCTTTTCTCTGAAACTGACTGAAATTTTATCCAAAACATCTTAGTACACTTGATATAAAGTGAGGAACTAATTGCATTTTACCTTAGTCCTATGATGCTTTTTGGGATTTTCTTTTCCAACAGATATGGGATCACCACTGAAGCCAGTGTCATTCCTGGCATTGGCTGCTGTTTGGATTTATTTCATGTGTTCCAAATACATTTTAACATGTCTTTAACTAGTGTTAATATATTGTTGTAGAAATTTACTCAACACTGTCTATTAGCAGTAAAGACAGCATTCTCTGTGACAAAAAATTAATAAAAAGACTAAATAAAATTTAAGAATGCATCATAAAACCTGTGCCTGATGATCAGATATATGATCCACTGAGTAAATTCACTGGACATAACTTCTGTATAAGACAGGGGCATTGGCTGAGATCAAAACCAAGAGATTTTATATAACCAGAGAGATTTTAATTAAAGGAACATTTGGAATCTAGGATCCTTAGCAATACATTCCTAATCTAAATCTAATTACATGTCTATAATTGTAACAGATTGCTTTGTAAACTTTTCTAAGTGATAGGAAATGTGAAAATAGTGTACTTTGTATATTGGTCAAAAATTTCCAATTCTGTGAGTCCTGAGCTGTGTCATCTTGGAGAAACATGATGAGAATGTATCATTTTTAAAAGCAAAATCAGGCAAACAGCTATATTCATTAGTACACAAGCAATCACATTTACTCCTCATGCCTGTTTCATGTAGTCCATTTTTCTGAAATATTTCATTATTTAAGTTTGCCACTTCCATGTTGCTGCTTGACATATTTGTATGGTAAAGGATCTATGGTATTCTACAACTTTAGAGTCACCCTAAAGACAAGAAGAAGCCAAGTCCATTAACGTGAGCACATAAAAACCTGTATTGTCATGTCTTGATGGTGAGACATCATCTGGTATTATTGTTTGTTTGATCTGCCAGCAGATGCCTTTTAGCAATATCACTATTCTGCCTTTGTCCAGTTAGTTATTAAACTTTTAAGTATAGTATGTACTACAGTATCTTCTTATGGCATTTCATGATTCTGTGGATGTGGACAGCATTACTATCCCAAGTGACATTACAGGTGGTCAAGATATTTTAGGTAGTCTTCCCCAAGTCAAAAGGCTAGTGAAAAAGAAAGTGATTCTGCTAACTGGCAAACTTTCATTCATATCAATACTTCCTGAAAGCACTCTCGGTCACTATAAGAGCAATCTGTGATTTTAGCTTGTTCAGTGAATTACATATCCATGAAAAATGAAAGACGAGCAACTTCAGGAAACCATTCTTTTAAAAAGTCATGAACGATGAACAGTATCTGTTAACTAGTGATTTTATCATCTTGATATATTGAGAATTTATGTTCCTCTTGACCTTTTCAGATGTGTTGTTTTGAAATCTCATTATCGGTATTATCCTCTATAATGATAAGCAGTATTCAGTGGCTCATATATCTTGTCACTGTATTTGTGCCTATGTGGCACTAATTGGGTATATCAGGTATTTAGTTCATGTTTTTAGACTGGCAGTTTCTTTCTAATGGCTATAACTTGAGTGAAAAAAAGAAAGTTACTATTATCAAGATAAGCTTTTTCCGCTTAATAGACCATATAGTTAACCATGTTTATACTCCAGAAATTTTGTGTGTGCAAATTGTTGTAAGCACATACTTTGCTTATGTACAAACTAATCTAACCTTGGCATTTTAAAAGGCCTTTCCACAACTTCTGCATAGACTGTAAATACACTGTACCATGTAAGTGCATATGGTATTATTTCCTAAAGTGAAAGGATGCATACTGTTGACAACTGGTTGGATATGGGACCAAATCACAAGACTGAGACATGAGCTATTTTCATCACAGTTACAACATTAGAGCAGATAAATTTCTTTTGAGACCACAGAGAATGAAAAACTTAACTTGTTTTTTCATATAATAAGAGGTGATTCTTACTGACTGTTCACAACATGAACCCATGCCATGAAAGCAGACTTCAGCGAAGTGGTATAGAAATCAAACCTCAGTGCCTCTAAAAGGGTCTTTCATTTCATTAAGAAAATGTTAAAATATAATTGTACAGTGCTGTCCTCCCACTCACTTTTTCTACATTGTTATGCATTTTACTGTGCCTCTCAGTTATGCTAATAGAAACATTTTCAAGACAGATTGTATCACTGAAATTTTTTTGATACACAAATAGGTCTGTTTCAAGTTAATTTTTATTCCAAGACAGAACTTTCTTCCATCAGTTTTGCAAGTTTGCAACTAATCAATGTAATCAAACTTCCAACATTGTTTTACCTCATTATAATGCTTCTGTGAAGGCATCTGTTGCCAGAAACCACATAAAACAAATAATAATGCCAGCAATAATAACAATTAATGTAAAAACAACTTGAATGATTCTGAGCATTTCTAACCCATTAGTTAGATTTTAGGATAAAGAATGGAAATTACATCTGGACACGGGCAGAGTATGCACTTTCATTTCAGAGCATAAAACTACATGTGTTAATGTGGGACTGTTTAAAAAATATATTCTCTGGGGATTTTGAAAGGTCACCTTGATTTTTAAATCTTTCTGTGCCAGAGAATTTTTGTAGAAAGCACCTCGTTGTGCAACTACTACTTTGTAAATTAATTGCTTTTTGGTGTCTATATTAAAGAACAGAATTTCACATTCTGTGATTCACATCCACAATCATGAAAAGCTGCCTCAGCTACATGCTATTGCAGTTTTTTTCTGTGAAATATAGTTCTTGGATAAGATGTTGGACTAAATGTGAACTGTCTTTGTCTTCTACAACTGCCTTCCAGCTGGTTTGGCTTAAACATGCACTAGTTTCTTAGGGAAAAAAAAGAAAAAAGGTATATTAGAAATAAATCTTTGATATAGAAACAAGGTCTTTTAATAAAAGTATAATGTACACCAGGGAAAGCCCTTGTGAGTGACATTAATGCTCCAATATTCATTTCTGTTTTGAAAAGCACTCTTGTTTGCATGTGTGGTTGTAAATTGCTGGTGATACTAGACACACCATCCATTGTAACTGCTTCTGAGCCTCCCCTTTACTTCAGTTGCTTTAGACACCAAAACTGTAGCATTTGTAGATCAGCTGAGTATTTAGCAGTGTGATTAATGATACTTTTCTAAAATATTCCACAGTGACCACAAAAACAATTTCAATTAAGTGTTGTTGAAATTCCCTTTCTGCCATTTTAAAAGCTGTTAATAGATAAAAGTTAATTGAGGTTAAGATAACATTTAATTAATTCACTATGACACTAATAGAGTGTCATATCTATTCAAAGAGATACGGGTCCCTTGAAGTGGTCATATTTGGACTACAAATGAGAAGTACAGGGAATATATGTTTAAACTTGCAAGATAATAAGCATGTTTATTTTCTGTGACTTACTAGTTGAGTGAAAAGACTCCTTTCTATGTCTGACAGCTGTATAGAAGACATCTAGCGTGTGCAGACATACCTCTGTGTGGCAGAAATTATGTGTCTATGTATGTGTGTGTCCATACAGATATAAGAATATTTCTTTTCATATTTGGTTCTCTGCAATTAAGTTATTTATTGGACATTGATAAGGAATCTGACCCTTCTGTCAAGCGAAGAACTGAAAAATACTATTGTCTAGGAAACTGTAGACTAAGAATTCATAAAACTAAACTGTAGAGACAAAATCTGTCTGTAAATGTACATTTTAATGAGATTAAAAAGTGTAAAAGTCTCAGTAAAAGTTTGTAAGTAGTGAATATTAATACATACAACTATGCAAAAGGTGCAAAAGGCAGGATTTTAGTCAAGAGGAATAAAAACCACTGCTTTGCTTACCAACTTTTAATTAATGACTGGAAAGTCATGTTGGTAATCCATCTGATACATCAGTGTGTCATGTCCTTCCTCATGATTATTACAAAAATGTAATAGGGCACCTTAGGTTCTCTGCTTTGGATGTGAAACTGGTTGCAGTCCTCTTCATTTACAAGGAGTATACAAAAATCTCATTTCCCTGGATAAAAAAGGAATCAAATAATAGATTGGTTTTGCTCACAGCTTTAAAATCCTTGGCAAGGCAATACCTTCAAAAGCCTTTCTTTTGGATATTCCTATGTACCTTTTCCTACTATTTTTATGTGTCCAGGCATTTTTTTTCCCCCCCTCATACTTTGTCGTGTTCTCCCTTGCCTCTCTTGAATGCACACTCTGTGGTTCTGCCAGGCAATCTATGAGTGCCTCAAAAATCTCTGTGCAGAATACTTTGGGCAATAGCCTTTTTTATTTTGGCTATTAAAAAATAAAGGGAAATTTAACTGCTTCTTCGTTTAGAGAGAACAGCATAGCAGCTGTTAGGCCCAATAACTTCAGCATATAATCCAAAACAAAACAAGAAATGTTCCTTATCATTGATTTGTTCAGTATTTAATGTGTAGGGTATAAAAGTTCTGCCTCAGCAGACAATTTTACCTGCATTCGGTTTCAGAACAACAAAGAATTTAAGAATGTATGGACGTGCACTAAAAATTGAGTCTCTATTTATCATCTTTGCTGACCTGGCTGTCTTTGCACTGTGTATGTTTTTTTATATATGTCCACAGCCAGGTAGTCTGTCATACAATCTACTCTAAATTGGATAGATAGTCTTTGTCCAAAATTTCTGAAGATTCTTAATATGTCACTCTTTCCAACCAAGTAATAATCTATAGGTAGAAATCCCATAATATTTTCTCTAATTTCTCTAACATAAAATACATTTAATCTTGTTTTAACAGGGTAAGAAACAAGAAGTTCCTAAAGAAGAACAGGGACCAACAACAAAGAATTTGGATTTCTGGGCACAGCTTATTACTCTGATGGTCACCATCATAGATGAAGATAAAACAGCGTATACACCTGTCTTGAACCAGTAAGTAATTACTTTCCCCATAAAAATTAAGAATCATGGATTTATTAAAATAAGGACAGGAAATAAACCTGAATCAGTAGTTGTTTTAAAATATAATCTAGCTAGAAATTTTTAAAAATACAGAATATAACATTGACATATTTTGATAAAGACTTAGTGCTCAGATCATAGAAAGAGAACCTTTTGTTTTAGGAACACTAAAGACGTGGTATATGAACAATCCTAAAAAGTTCAGTAGTAAAATATTGTGCAAGAGAACTAAATGGATAGGCAGAAGGGAAATTTCAGTGTAATAGTGTGATGGTATTGATGTTATGATAGTATCTTGGCACACAAGGCGTTCAAATCATGCTGAGACTTTTTTAGGCATTATGATAGAGTTTTAGGGATGTGTTTGTAAAAGAATAATGAGCTTCACAAAAAAACCCTCTCCAAATTTATGATTGTCTAGAGAGAAAGCCTAGCCAGGCTGACTTGAAAATTTATAAAATGGAGAGAAATATCCTGGGTTTACCAGAGTTGGAAGTTGACTTCTCAGAATTGAAGAAGTAACAGATGAGGGAGGTACAATCAACAACCAAGACAAGCTGAATAACTTACAGTTGATACACTGGTAGAGAAGAGAGAGCCAATCAATAAGCAGAGAAGGAGGAGATAGAGTGCTGAGTTTTGAAAATTAAATATACAGAAGGAGTGCAAGGAAACATATTTCACATGTTAAGGCTGGAGAAACGGATGCCTCACTAATTGAAATGTGACATGGTGAGGGCCTAGGGAAGTTTTAGCTCTTTTAGTTCTTTGGGCCTATTTTACAGAGAGATTCTAGAAAATCTAGGCATAGTCTAGCTTTGATGACTTATACAAAGGTTAAAATTGAAACTTGTATCCGTCTTATGGCTAAAGAATTAATAGAGTTATCTGCAGTGGCAGTTAATGGAATGGTCTGAAGGGGAGCAAGAACAGGTCTGTTTCTTTTGGCCAAAATAGGGTAGATACTGAAAGATGCTCTGTACATGGAAATGTGTATGTCTGTTGATAAAAGGTACCAAACTTTTTATGGACCCACGGTATAATTACCAAAGAAACCTCCTGGTAATAACCAAAAGTTGGAAGATATTTCTTTGCCTTCTGCTTCCTTGCTTTCCTTTAAATAAATGAAGGGTTGTTTCAGCCCTGGATAATAAACATGTCTTTGTTCAATGGTTTCCTGCACTGACCTTATTAAGGAAGAAGGTCTTACCATACAGAGGAAAGAAAACTCTTTTCCTATTTACTTAATTTATACAACTTAGCGTGAAGTTCCTCTATTAACAAAAGCTCAATTGTTTGACTGTCTGTATAACAAATATACTTATCATAAAACATCTAACTGGAACAAATACATACGTGTGTTTCATTTCAGTCTTTTCAATGAAATTAAAGAAGAGTAATTCAGGGTTAATTATCTTAAAAATTGTTCTAGCTATATTCTTATGCAAACGTGAGAGAGAAAGGAAAGGGATAAAGAACAGAGTTCCTCTGGGGGGATTAGGAGGTTCCCTAAAGTACAGCTGAGTGATTGTATAAGATGTGAAAAGAGAATCAGGAGTGGACAGAGTTGGGACAGATTAAGGGAGAGAGTTTGCGTGTGTGACTTCTCTCTCATTTTCACTGTTGTTTTGGAAGTGGAAGGGTGAACACAAGGAATAAAGTGTCTTTGAGAGATAGGAGGCATCACGAGCAAGAGACGAAGAGGCTGTGGGTGGAAAAACTTGAAAAACTGTTCAGAGTTGCTTTAGATACTTTTTTGTTTAAAGAAAAGCTTCTCCTAACACAAAAGCAGCATGTAAAAACTGTTGAGAAAAATGACAGACAACCTCTTCCCCCTTGCTTACCCCAGAAAAGAAAATGGGTGACAGGAAAACATAAGTTGGATGCATAAGAATATTGCAAAACTATGATTCCTTATCAGAAATATATGGCCATGCAGTGTCTCAATGGAATATTCAGGCCTACGTCCATTTGAATCCTGTTGTACAAATGAGGTTACTGAAGATCCCCAGGAGAGCTCCAAGCATTCTGATAGGAGTTTTCACAATGGTCTAATATTGCTCAGAATTTTTTTCCTCAACCAGTTTGGAAACCCTATTTTTATATCTACCTTGGAGGCAAAAAAGATGCTGTGATAGAGCAGTTTGAACTGTATCAGATGGTGAATCCAGATGAAACATGACATGATTGCCTCAGCAAGGATTGCCGCAACTGAAAGACGGTACCAGACCATTCAGTGGGATTTGTGTGGGCAACTTGCAGATCTTATATGACACGAGAAACTTGACAAGTTTGAGGGAAAAACATAAAGTCTGGTATTTAAGTTGTAAAATTCTCATTCTAGTAGTTAAAACAATGTAAAAGATAATTGGAACCTGATTCACAAGCAAATCTAGGACTTCCTGGCACTTGTCAAATATGCATTGTACACACTGCAAGACAGCAAAAAATATTATCAAAATAAAATACCTGTTCAATTAAAATGAACAACAAATCAAGAACAAAATCTTCAACTGAAATATGCTTGTGCATTTGGAAATCAGGATCTAAACTTTATACCTCTGCACATCTTTAGTAAAAAGCTTTTCATTTAATTATGTAGCACATATACTCAGAACAGTCATGTGTGGTGTTGTAATACAAATTTAAGAAACAAGACAGCTCTAGTGGGACTTTTAAATTTGTTATTTACTGATTCTTACATCTTTGCAATGTAAGGATCTGTTTTCTCTCCTCTGTGAACACTGTGTGTTTCATACTCTTATTTAGTACTTCAGTACTTCTTTAGTACTTTTTAGTGCTGTGTCTTAGTGACTCCTGCAGACAATATTGAAATACTGGGTTAGGTAGCCCTTGAAATTTTTAGTCTCTATGTGATTCCTAAAAATCACATCTTGAAAGGAAAATAAAAATCATAGTTACCATTCAAGAACAAATGCTTATTAATGTTGTCTGAGATTATCAGGGTTGGATACCCACAAAATTATCTGAGTCACTGAAGAACCATGAAGTGACACAATTTATTATTTGGGCAAAGAAAGCATAAATGGTGTTTAGAAGAGCTGATCAAAGATACTTAGAGAAAGTATTCAAATGTGAAATAGTATTGCAAAATCTGTTAGGAACTTGTATTTGCAGTTAGAGATAAGAACTTGGATCAATGTCAGCACTATGTTCTTCAAGAAGACATAGGGAATAACCAACTCAACAAGAATGTTAGGGTGAAAACCAGAGCCTACAAGAGATGGAAAAAAAAGTTATATGATTAGCAAACTTAAATTTTGGAAGTCAGAAAGCATTAGCTTAAAATTTAAAAAGTCAACATAGATTAAATATTGCAAAAGAAAATAAAAGAGAGCAAAGAAAAATTGAATACAATGGGCCTGAGTTCTCTTTGCAGTGAACATGGTATTTAGTTGAAATATGATCTGGGCATTCAGAAATTAAAGGAGGATAACATAGGACAAGGAACCTAACTGAACGATGTTGATGCCAACACAGAATGGCAAATGATACTGAGTGTTTGGAAATGGAAATGATCAGAGCTGCTGTAAAAGCAAGCCTCCAAGAGGTTTCACACACTCCCTCCCATTTTCACAGTGTGGAAAGAACTGGCACATAAAATCTGCAGGAGCAGATTTCCTCCTGCTTCAGGAGCTAGAATGTTTAATAAATCCATGAAGTCAAGGATAGTAACTTATACTGAACAAAGAGCATAACTGTAACCTATGAGTCAGTGAGTTATGAAATATACATCTGTGGAAAAAAAACCCAAAAGCATGGAAGGAAGCAAAAAAAATCAGGTAAACTATATCATGAATTGGACTACATCAGGCTAACTCTAGAATGTTTCTTTGATAATGGAAAGTGTATCCAATGTGTTTCGTGTCTTGATTCAGTGATACTCCCTGTTATCAATTACACTTCATTCTGTGGAAACATATGAACATCACTTATTTCATTGAACTTGTGAACATTATCCAGTTTAACAAAGCGATATTCTGTTCTTTCACAAGATCTGCTGTCATTTTCTCATGGAGCAATGTATCAGACACTTTAAAACCAGATTAGTTATATAGACTGTATAAGGTATCTGTCTTGTCCATTATATTTTCTTCAGGAAAAAGAACATTGCTCTGATCAAAAATAAAAACTTTGGATAGGTGGTGGATAGAGCACAAAAAGTGAGAATAAATTAACTCTTTTCTCACAATTTAAATAGAATATCTATTTTCCAAAATCTGATAGAAATTTTGTCTTAAGAACTAGTGAAGCAGTGACCAGGCCCAGCACTCCACAAATAGTGCAATCTTACCTGTTGCTGCATGCACAGCGCAAAAATTAGTGTATTCACATACCAGGACCAGACTCTTTAGCACCTGAATGAGGGTGAACCCACCAAGTATGGAATATGAGCTATGCTGAGAATGTGCATCTGAGGTTCAGGGGCTTCAGTATTCTTAAAATGTAGCAGACTGCAGATGTGACAGCACAAATTAAGAAAAAGCATTTTTAATTTTCCTGATAGGAATTTCTTAGTTTAGGATTGAACTAGAGACATGCAGTGCTATCTAGGATAAATGCTTTTGGGGGTTATTTATGTTTTGTTTCATACATTGATTCTTCTTGTTTTCTTTCAAGCTGAGTTCAATTTCATTCCACTGATCTGTGGTTTTATATATAGCACTTCATTAGAACTAGCCAGTGTAATCAGTTTAGAAAGAAGACATTTGTAAGTGGCTACCTTTTATATGCAGGTTAGTATCTTTGGAAATACATAGAAATGATCATGTACGGGCAACCTAATGGTTAATTTATTCCCATGAAAACCTACCATATTCTGTTTATTAAGAAGTTCCACCAAATAGTGTTGTATGGTTGACAGATGAGTTGAGGATTAGAGACTGTCATGCAAGTGAGGAAGGTGATTTTAAGAGCAATGTTTTGGATAAACTGAGATGTTACAGTATTGTTCTAAGAATGACAGAGAAATTGGGAAAATTATGGCCTGTGAGACAGAAATAATTGTAACAAGAGGAAACAAAATGACTAATAGAGCACTCCCCTGCTCATCCTCTTGCTTCACTGTGAAATGTGAAAATGGATGGCTTTTACAAAGGTTAGAAAACGTAATATGAAGAGGTTTCCATGGGAAATTTCTCTGATATTTTGCAGCTTAGTGACCAAATTCTGAAATAGTTTGCAAAGAAAAGTTTTTTTACCTAAAAATAAGGTGATAAAATACAAATAATACAAAATTCCTTATTTAGATAGATGCTTTAGAATTTGACCATTGATTATTACTTCCCTTTAATAAGTCAGCTGCTGCTGTTACCATTTATCTTTAGAGTGCAGAAAATTCTCCATGCTTCTGTTGTGTGTTAAACTTTATTAACTTCTCACATATAGTAACACTGCAACAATCATAGAATCATAGAATCGTTTAGGTTGGAAAAGACCTTTAAGATTATCCAGTCCAACCATTAACCTAACATTACCAAGTCCACTGCTAAACCAATTAAGGGTAGAGTAGCAATTTCATGTTTCCTGGCTTGGCGGCTGGATTATTTCTAATGAAAATAAAAACTAGGAATAATTAAGATTGGAAAGGGCCTCTAAGATCATCAGTCCAGTCATCAACCCAACACCACCATGCCCACTAAACCATGTCCCAAAGTGCCATGTCTACCCATTTTTTGAACACTTCCAGGGATGGTGACACCACCACCTCTCTGGGCAGCCTGTTCCAATGCTTGACCACCCTTTCCGTGAAGAATTCTTCCTAATATCCAATCTAAACCTCCCCTGGTGCACTGTGAGCCCATTTCCTCTTGTCCTATCACTAACTACTTGGGAGAAGAGACCAACACCCACCTCACTACACCCTCCTTTCAGGTAGTTGTAGAGAGCGATAAGGTCTCCCCTCAGCCTCCTCTTCTCCAGACTAAACAATCCCAGTTCCCTCAGCCGCTCCTCATTAGGCCTGTGCTCCAGACCCTTCACCAGCTTTGTTGCCCTTCTCTGAATACACTCCAGCACCTCAATGTCTCTCTTGTAGTGAGGGGCCCAAAACTGGACACAGTATTCCAGGTGTGGCCTCACCAGCGCTGAGTACAGGGGGACAATCACCTCCCTGCTCCTGCTGGCCACACTATTCCTGATACAAGCCAGGATGCTGTTGGCCTTCTTGGCCACCTGGGCACACTGCTGGCTCATGTTCAGCTGGCTGTCGACCAACACCCCCAGGTCCTTTTCAGCCAGGCAGCTTTCCAGCCACTCTTCCCCAAGCCTGTAGCGCTGCATGGGGTTGTTGTGACCAAAGTGCAGGACCCAGCACTTGGCCTTGTTAAACCTCATACAGTTGGCCTTGGCCCATCGGTCCAGCCTGTCCAGATCCCTCTGCAGGGCCATCCTACCCTCCAGCAGATCGGCACTCCCACCCAACTTGGTGTCATCTGCAAACTTACTGAGGGTGCACTCAATCCCCTCATCTAGATCATTGATAAAGATATTAAACAAGGCTGGCCCCAAAACAGAGCCCTGGGGAACACTGCTCATGACCAGCCACCAACTGGACTGAACTCCATTTACCACTACTCTCTGGGCTTGGCCACCCAACCAGTTTTTTACCCAGCAAAGACTACACCCGTCCAAGCCATGAGCTGCCAGCTTCCCAAGGAGAATATTATGGGAGACTGTGTCAAAGGCCTTGCTAAAGTCCAGGTAAATGACATCCACAGCCTTTCCATCATCTACCAGGTGGGTCACCAGGTCATAAAAGAAGATCAGGTTGGTCAAGCAGGACCTGCCTTTCATGAACCCATGCTGGCTGGGCCTGATCCCCTGGTTGACCTGCACTTGCCTGTTGAGTTCACTCAATATGAAGCGCTCCATAATCTTTCCCGGCACCGAGGTCAGGCTGACAGGCCTCTAGTTCCCCGGGTCCTCCTTCTGGCCCTTCTTGTAGATGGGCTTCACATTGGCAAGCCTCCAGTCATCAGGGACCTCCCCTGTTAACCAGGACTGCTGATAGAGGATGGAAAGTGGCTTGGTGAGCTCCTCTGCCAGCTCCCTCAGTACTCTCAGGTGGATCCCATCTGGCCCCATAGACTTGTGAGCATCCAGGTGGCATAGCAGGTCGTTAACTGCTTCCTCCTGGACTATGAGGGCTCCATTCTGGTCCCCGTCCCTATCTTCTAGCTCAGGGGACTGAGTACCCTGGGGATGACTGGTCTGGCTGTTAAACACAGAGGCAAAGAAGGCATTAAGTACCTCAGCCTTTTCCTTGTCCTCGGTGACAATGTTCCCCCCCACATCCAGCAAAGGATGGAGATCCTCCTTGGCTCTCCTTTTATTGCTGATGTACTTATAAAAACATTTTTTATTATCTTTTACAGCATTGGCCGGATTAACTTCTTGCTGGGCTTTTGCTTTTCTAATTTCCTCCCTGCATGACCTAACAAGATCCCTGTACTCTTCCTGGTTGCCCGCCCCTTCTTCCAAAGGCGGTAGACTCTCCTTTTTTCCCTGAGTCCCAGCCAAAGCTCCCTGTTCAGCGAGGTCGGTCATCTTCCCCGCCGGCTGGTCTTACGGCACATGGGGACAGCCCATTCCTGTGCCCTTAAGACTTCCTTCTTGAAGAAGGCCCAGCCTTCCTGGACCCCTTTGCCTTTCAGGACTACCTCCCAAGGGACTTTCCCAACCAGCATCCTGAACAGGTCAAAGTCTGCCCTCTGGAAGTCCATGGTAACAGTTTTGCTGCCCCTCCTCTTTACTTTGCCAAGAATCAAAAACTCTGTCATATCATGGTTGGTAAGCCCAAGACAGCCTCTGACCACATCTCCCACGAGTCCTCTGTTTGTAAACAGCAGGTCAAGTGAGGCACCTCCCCTGGTAGGCTCACTTACCAGCTGCATCAGGAAGTTATCCTCCACATGCTCTAGGAACTTCCTAGACAGTTTCCTCTCTGCTGTCGTAACTATGATAGTTGCATAATATCCGTAACTAGCTGCATAATACCCATCAGTCTCTGATTGTTATAAGTATGGAAACTAGCATGAGTTTTGATAGGAAGTTCAGACACAACTTGGAATTAAGTATACCCGTAGCCCATAAACACTAAATTAAAGTATACAAATAATGAAAACACATATTTTACTAAATGCTTAGACATAGGGAACAGAGAGAAGATTGACTCTACGACAACAGAAAATGCAAATCCTTATGTGGATTCACACACAGGAAAGAAACCCAAATTTTCCTTTATGTATAATTCTTAGATCACAGGCTTAACAATGCATAAAAGGACAGGATGTGCAGGCCAATACAATTGTGCTTCATTACCATGATGATGAGTGATTAACCAAATTGTAGAATAATGAGCTTAATAATGACTGTTAGGCAGATACTCATAATGCAGGGGACTGGAAGGAGGCTATCTCCTTTCTATGATCCTTTACAGCTTCCAGAGTTACAACACCTCTACTTTTGAGAGCAGATCATGGCTACCATTATCCTTTTAGAACAAATTATCTCAAAAGGAAAAGGCCTTTGTGCAAACTAGTCTTTATAGGAATGCTGTTAACTGTCCTTTCTCCAACTTTATGGTGGTTTGACCCTGGCTGGATGCCAAGTGCCCACAAAGCTGCTCTATCACTCCCCTTCTCAACTGGACAGGGGAGAGAAAATATAACGAAAAAGCTTGTGGGTCGAGATAAGGACAGGGAGATCACTCGGCAATTACCATCACAGGCAAAACAGACTCAACTTGGGGAAAGTCAGTTTAATTTATTACCAGTCAAAACTGAGTAGGAGAGAGGAGTGAGAACATGTGTACGGTGATGAAAAATAAAAACCAAATCTTAAACCACCTTTTCCCCACCCCTCCTTTCTTCCCGGGCTCAACTTCACTCTCAATTTTCCCTACCTCCTCCCCCTGAGCAGTGCAGGGGGACGGGGAATGAGGGTTGCGGTCAGTTCATCACATGTTGTCTCTGCTGCTCCTTCTGCCTCAGGGGAGGACTCCTCACACTCTTCCCCTGCTCCAGCCTGGGGTCCCTCCCATGGGAGACAGTCCTCCACAAACTTCTCCAACGTGGGTCCTTCCCACGGGCTACAGTTCTTCACGAACTGCTCCAGTGTGGGTCCCTTCCATGGGGTGCAGTCCTTCAGGAGCAGACTGCCCCAGCGTGTGTCCCCTGTGGGGTCACAAGCCCTGCCAGCAAACCTGCTCCAGTGTGGGCTCCTCTCTGTCCACCGGTCCACAGGTCCTGCCAGGAGCCTGCTCCAGCATGGGCTTCCCATGGGGTCACAGCCTCCTTCGGGCACATCCCCCTGCTCCAGCGTGGGGTCCTCCATGGGCTGCAGGTGGATATCTGCTCCCCCGTGGGCCTCCATGGGTGCAGGGGCACAGCTGCCTCACCAGGGTCTTCACTATGGGCTGCAGGGGAATCTCTGCTCCGGTGCCTGGAGCACCTCCTCCCCCTCCTTCTTCACTGACCTTGGTGTCTGCAGAGTTGTTCCTTTCACATATTCTCACTCCTCATTCCAGCTGCAGTTTGTGTCCCAGTGTTTTGGGTTGGGTTTTTTTTTTTTCCTTCTTAAATATGTTATCCCAGAGGCACTACCACTGTTGCTGATTGCCTCAACCTTGACCAGCAGTGGGTCCATCTCAGAGCCTGCTGGCATTGCTCTATTGGACATAGGGGAAGCTTCTAGCAGCTTCTCACAGAAGCCACACCTGTAGCACCCGGCTACCACAACCTTGCCATGCAAACCCAATACAAACTCGATGAAGAAGCTCTAGGACGCATACTACTTTTCTGACAAATGTGTGTCTCATATATTCCTTCAAATAGATCTCCTTCCTCTGAATAGGGTAAAAGATTTTGCAAAATACAGTGAAGTCTCTAATTCCTTTCTTGGGTTTCTTTCAATGAGTTTGATCTGAGAGGACTTGGGATTTACTCCAGTAACTGAATTTCTGGAGTACAGTTAAGATAGAGCTTAGGAAAAAGAGAAATAACTTTGCTTTTTTTCACCCAGACCTTTATCTGAAAACCAGGAGCATGAAATGCTGTTTTCATTAGAGTAAAAAATATGTGATAGGAGTCAGTGCTTATTTACATAAAGATGGACCTAGATTCTTGGTTCCATCTCCTTACTCAGAATGACCAGATGAGCAATTGCACTGAAGTATGGCACCCAGTAAGCTCCTTGTCTTCCATTTCTGTCACTGTCCATTTAAAAAATTCTTTAGGCTTTTTCTGCCTGCAGCTCGTGCAACTTAGAGATGTTATCTCAGTCTTTGATTTGCAAAAATAAACCCTAGACCATCCCACTGAGTTCTGACTAACCATTTGACTAGTTTCTTATGCAGTCCCACTCTTTTTACAGTATGAGGACACTTGACCTCTTTCTCTTGAGCTTGTCGGAGTGCTTGGCATGCCCTTTGGCTTTATTTGGATTAGTTTTTGAATCCAAGCCCCAGCTTTAACATCCATTAACATCTTGTGCACAGCATAAATCATGCTAAGAAATCATGCATGTCTGTAACTTGTTTAGAATCGAATAATAATTTCAGTCCTTTAGTGAAGGATGGTTTCTCACTGAGCTCGTTCATCTACAGATGAAGTTTCTCTTACATCAAACCTTAGTAAGAAAAGAAGAATCAGCCCTGCATGTGACTAATTGTTGTGTATTTTGTCAGAGAACCAGAGAACTTCCACACTAATCTAACTACCTGAGTCTGTGAAGAAATTGACTATGAATTATTTAAATATTTAAAGAATTTAAAAGACACTTCTTGGGGACTTGTTTTTTATTTATATTTTAATGCTTTGAGTAATTTTTGCTTTCAATTGTGT
Organism: Pelecanus crispus; assembly: GCF_030463565.1. Classification (NCBI taxonomy): domain Eukaryota; kingdom Metazoa; phylum Chordata; class Aves; order Pelecaniformes; family Pelecanidae; genus Pelecanus; species Pelecanus crispus. The sequence goes on from NC_134649.1 coordinate 15,343,323, forward strand.
GTGTATTTTTATATATGTCGGAATTTGCCTTCAGTTGTGGCCCCAAATGCAGATAAGTCAGTGGTGAGTGCTGCAAACTGTGACATACGACTTTCTTGAGCAGTGTCTGAGTATTCTATGGGAAGGTAACTTTCAGAGAAAATAAATAGAATTATATAGCTTCTTTTGTCATTATTCTTAGCCAGAAAGATATATTACAGTTGAAAAAAACATTACTGCTGCTTCTGACATTTGGAAACAAACACAAGATGTGGCATAACTATTTATAGCACAAATTAAAAGTTGTACGTATAGTTGTCAAGTACTGATTTTAGCATTACAACATGATGTCAGGAAGGAATGTAATATAACATGGAAGTTATAAGAAGCTGTCTTTCTTTTTAGAATAGTATTTTTAGGGTCCTCCAAGCAGTTTTAATGGTAGCCACAAATGTCAAGCCTAGGCTCTTTTCCAAATAGGCTTCTTTACCTATAGGTGTATAGATGTTAGAATTAGAAGATTAAGAGGGTATTGAAAATACTAAATATACATAATATACTTAGAAGCAAACCCATATGAACAGATTAATACTGAAGAATAATAGGCATAATAAAATCTCAGTCATGTTCTGCTCTGCAGGTTACTCTTTATTGTATATGTTCCTAACATGAGCATTTTTCATATTGCTGATTATTCAGCCTGTCAGTTTAGTCAGACAATGACATATGGCTGATAGAATACTAAGTGCATCTCTCTGACAAAGTGCAAGCTGAGAACAAGGGAAAAGTAAGCTTTTTGGGAGCTTGGAGATAAATATCAAATGTTAATCAATCACCTGGAATTTTCTATTCTTATTTATTTCATATTTTCTCTGAATATTCATGTAGTAGTATGTGTATATATATTTATATATATGTATGTACACTAAAGCAAACTAGAATCCTGTCCTGGTTGGGAAGAGGGCTCAGAGGATGATTCAAAAGCTTAAGTTGTCTTGCTGACTGACATTCATCTGTTGTAGGACCTTGAGCAAGTAACTTCTGCTTTGTCTCCTTCCCCATTCTCTGTCTTGTCTTTTCAAACTGTGAGTTTTGAAGGTCAGTGATTTTCTCTTACTACATATTTTCAAGTTCCCACATAGGGATTTCTTAAACCTACCAGAAGCCTCTAAGTGCTACTGTAATGCAAATAATAAATTATATATTATTATTATTACATGAGTAATCTTAGAAACGTGAGTACCCAAATTAAAGTAAATGTGACTACTCATGCATAAAGATATCTCTGAGGAAAATTGTGGCAGGAGTGGTGCATACCGTAGCCATAACAATTACACTTCGCCACAGGAAAAAAAAAAGGCTCGCACTTGTATATTATACATATATACATAAAGTCTTCATCAGTATTCTGCAGTCTGAGGTTGTTCATGTGCCCTTATATTCTTAATGAAATGCACAAATGGTATAACAATGGGGTAGATTGTTTAAAATACATAGTAAAAGTTAGGGAGATTAAAAACAGGTATGTTAGTATAAATTGTGAAGTAGACATGACACGATTTTTAGCCCTTCCCTTAGATAAGGTACAAACCATGCAGCAAGTAATGGAGACGAGAAGCATACTGTGAAAATTGCCAATATTGTCCAGTAACTCCTGGCAGATGGTAAGCCACTAGAAACATTCTTGATTCTTTCGTAGCAGAATAAAGACTGGAAAAAAGGCCTGCAGGCATTAACCAGCTTGTCACTGTATGACAGATTGCTTCACAACAATCAAATCAACAAAAATGAACAGAATATTCATTGAAATAATACAGACATTTCCCACATAGTTCACACAAACAGTCCTGCTGGTGGAGTTAAATGGAACATTCCTTTCAAGCTTGTCATTTTACAGTTGGTTTCTCTACTTACTCTGGTAGGACCGATTTGTATTGGCATTTGTACTTACCATAGAGATGCTGACATACGTTTGACATTAGATTTCAAGCACCAAGTCAGCCTGCCCTCATCACACCTGTGTTGGAATGAGTAATGCTGCTCCTCTAAATAAGATCTGCAAAGTCATTATCTGTTTGACACCGTGCAGACAAGGTAGATCATGGTGTCTAATGAGATTTACTATCACTGGCTTGCACCTTAAGTCCTAACAGTAATGTAGCTGAAAGAGGAAGATATCTTGCATTATCAGCAGCAGGGAGGTCAGTGGACTTTTGTTCCATGCCCATCAGCACAAGGTCTGGGATGTGGTATAAGAAATATCTAAAACATTGACTGCTTGAAAGGTGCCACCTCTGCTACAATTAGTGAAGCTGAACCAGCTTCACTGATAGATCCTGTGGGATTTAACTGAATGAAGAACCTCACTTCTGACACATTTGGGAGAAGTGTGGAAGGAAGCTTCTGTTTCTGATGCGCTACATTTAACAAAGTACATAAAAAAATTTGCCTATTTGAAGTTCTACGAGGCTTTAACTTATTTTCTTGAGATCTATTTTAGTATGCCCACACTTGCATAAGAACTCTGTCAAATGGAAATGAAGTGGATAATTGAGACTTTTGCGGATAATTTGACATGTTTTAAAACACCTATTTCAATGGATTTCTCTTGGGTTTATATTTAAAATACATAAGTGATTGTTTGATTTGAATAAGAAATTAGGCAATCATTTGGATTTCAATTTTTTTTTTTAATCTGTGGAGATTTCAAAGATTTTTTTATTTATTCGGGGGTGTTTTTAATTGCTTCTTTTCAGGCTTTGATAAAGGAGCTCTTATAAACCATGACATTTGTTACTAAAATTTCATGCAACGGAGGAATGTTAATCAAAACACAGTACTATGAAAAGCTCAGCTACCATTTTAGCAATTTAAGCACATTAAGAAGAGACCGAATCCTGCTGCCCTCATGAATAAAGCTGCTAGTGCAGTGAGTTGTATTTTGCATAATAAAATACTGGGCTGCATTCGGAAGACCACAACCCACAGGTTGAACAAAGTGATTGCTTCCTTCTGGTTGGAACCTATGACACTGCATTTGGATGGTTATTTCCAGTTTTGATTCCCCATTACAATACAGACATTGTCAAACTGGAGAACTACAGTAGAGGACAACCAAGATTAGGGGGATGGAATATGTGATGTGTGAGGAGAAGCCGAGGGAGCAGTTTGTACATCCTGAGGAAAACACAACTAAGGGCAGTGCTGATTGCATTCTTCAACTTCCTAATGAGTTGTTATAAGGAAAAGACAGAGCCAAACCACTTCCAGAAATGCACAGTAAAAGGCACAAGCACAATTTTCAGGTAGGGAAACTCGTATTAGCTATACAGGAGCAAATCCACATTCCACAATGAGAGAATTCAAACACCGAAATATGTTGCCCAGAAAGGTTGTGTTATTTTAATGTTTGGAGGTAGTCAGAATTCAGCTGTACAGGCCCCAAGCAACCTGATACTGCTTTGAGGTTCTCTCTGCTTTGCGCTAGACGACCTTCAGATGTCCATTCGAGCTTAAATAGTTCAAAATTTTTATAAAAATAACTGCATTAGCTCAGAACAGAGTCCAATCTATTGTCCATGTGGTCAATACTGGATGCATAGACAAAGAGTGTATTGCAGTCATCGTTGCTATCCTGGCCTATAATGGTTGAAATTATTATATTTTAATATAATATTACAGCCTTTCATGTTAAGGACAAAATTCTACTCCATCACAATTCTGTGACACTTGTTGACACAGGTCTTAGCTTTATTTCCCTTTCATTGATGTTCAGAGAAAATCTTTTGAATGCATGATGTATTCTGTCAATCCTGTATGCTTTGTGCAATTTTCATTAAAAGAATAGCTAACTGAAATTACTCATAAATCTTACTTAGATAAACGTAAATATATACTAAGGGGGAAAATCTAATCCCAGGGTTTTGATACTAGCAAATGCAGAAATTGGTTGAAAAAATAAAATTATTTAGAACTTACATTCCATTTAAGAAAAAGTAATTAATGCAGAAATGCTATATCAATTACATTCTGATAAACTCTGTCCAATCCTCTTTAAAGTAATAATACTTGAAAAATTTAAAATCAAATTGTCTATACCATACAGCATTAATGTCTCCATGCAATTCATTTTTCAACCATTATAGTTAGTATGTATATGAAAGGAATTTTAACAATGGTAGATAACAGCTGTTTATTTCTGAAATATGTTTATAAGTGCTAAATTTTTTTAATAAGCAGCTTGTGGCTAATTAGTTTTGTGATACAAGATGTTGCACTGTCTCAACAGTACATCAGTGAACAGGATAAAGAATGCAGAGCAGAGTAGTGGAATAAAGCTTATTTTCTTGTGTCAACAAAATTCATATGAATGACAGGATAAAAGAAAGCCATGAATCAGATGTGAAATGGTTAATTCTAATGTGTGAAAACAATGTTTGTTACAGTTTCCATTGTGCATAGGTGTCTGAGCTGGGTGGAGCCGCAATAGCAAACATCCAAGCTTGTGAAGGCAGTGTTGAAAACTAGAAGTTTACTTTGCTTATGGGATTCCACTTAACCGCCAGCTCTGATATGATTATTGTTCATAAATGCAAAAAGTGGAAAAGCAATGGTATCGTTGTGTGGAGAAGGGGCTGGAATAGTGCTAAAGCCAGAGCTCTGTAATTATAATGTGACAAGCAAGTGGTTTTGCTTTCTGAATCAGGATTAAATTATCTGGAAGTCAAACTATTAAACTGTAGGAAACTTTCATGAAATAAAGTCTATTTGAACCCTGGCAAGCTATGTGATGTCATTTCCAAGCATGTTAATGCTTGGAGAAGTGTATTTTATGGCTAATATTGCAACACAATGAGATCTGCAGGCATATTAGGTACCTAGTTCATTAACAGGTTAAGTCAATTTCACTGGCTGAAAATGTTGATTAGGTTAACTGTCCATATTACATTACTAACCTACTTTGGGCAGCTTTAAAATCTGTTATTTGAATCTCTGATGAATACACCTACAGATATCATAGCTGTCATGAAGCAAATTAATTACATGTGAAAAGTAAAAGTTTTATAATAAAACACAGTGGGCTTTCTGTTGTATGATCATTTTTGCCACAGTAATCTGCTAAGAGGTTACTGTGGTGGATAAAATGTATACAGGATGTATGGGAACAGCAGTCAATCGTATCCATCTAATGATAAAATTGCAAATATCCATACCCTAGGCACTGGGTGGAGGGATTTCATTGTTATGTCCAGTTGACTGTTATTCATTAAGTTTACATTTCTCAGGGACACAGAAGCTGGTATCTGTGGGCATCAACTTTAGGTACCTAACTGCAGTCAGGTGGGATGAATCGAGGACACTGTGTAGAACTACAGTAATTTAAACAAATTCATGAAAACATAATAGTAGTTTGTGTGTTCATGTGTTTTCACAAGTTAAAATGTATACACAAATATATACCACTAATCAAACAAATGCATTTTTATCAGACTTGGCCTTGCATTATGGCCAGCTTTGCATTATGGACAAAAGACAGTGCCAATATTAAATCAACTTTTAAATGTTTCCCCAGAGCAACATTGTCAAAGTTCAAGTATGGTGCTAAGAGAGCACTCAGACTGGACTGGAGGTAAAGAAATTAAGGCAGTTATAGTTAAAATACATTTGAGCTTTTGAACAACAATTAATTTTGTGTTAACAGTATTAATAGAAAGTTCCGTAATTGAGCAGCCGTTAGCATAATGAAGGCATATCAGTGATCTGAGCTAGCAATTGCTTCATGTTAAAGTGACAGAGCTAATGAGCTGTTTAAGTACTTTTTCTTTGCAGATATGATCAGGGTCAAATGTGTCCCTGGAAAGAATTCTGGAAAGAATACATTACTTAGATTATATTGCTATCCTCTTAAAGTTGCACATCATTCTCATTCTTTCTTTGGCAATAAAAATTTTAAAAATTCTTACATTTTTACAAAAATTATTGCAGAATATTTTCTGAATTTGATTAGTGCTTCAATAAAAGGTCAAAATGCTTCAGATCAAATTATCTGCTAGAGTAAAGTGGCGTAATAAACTCAAGACAAAAGCCATACATCTCTGTGTGTTTCCTCATGAATATGGTCTTTGGTGATTTTATGTATTCGTGGTGAACTGATAGTGTATTGATATGGCTCTCACTTCACAGCTGTAGTATAAACAGTTGTTATACCACTCAGAGGTTCTGTGCAGCACTTCCTGCTCTTTAGCTGCATGACCTGCTTTGGTCTGCTTCTGTGCCCTGAAAACTGCTCATATTAATGTCAGTCCCACACCTGCGGTAAGGACAGACTGGTGTTTTGTTGGGTTTTTTTTAAAAAAGGACAGACAAATAGCTCTCCTTTTAAATATGATGTGAAACATGCAGTGTCTGTCACTAAAATGTCAGCTTTTGCTAGTAGCTAACAGTGAAGGTGGTAACTGAGAGATTAAAGCTTTTCTTTTACATAGAATAAGAAGCAGCTGGGATCTATGAAAAAGTTGTGGAAAAATAGTTACTTAGTAACAGCAAAAAATATCTAAAAAGGACTGTTTTTCAAAGATGACATGAAGCATAAGACCAAAACTAAAAGTTTTAATCAAAACTATGCATTTTTCTACCTTTTATATTCTTTATGGTTTTACCCGTACTTCAAGGTATATTCAACTAGTATAAAGCAATATAGCTTCACAGACAAATTCAATATTTTCTAGTGCAATAAGGCAATTAAGGAAAACCTGTAGCGGCTAAACATCTGAGCCAACTGTTTCAGATTTTTCATAAGCCTTCTGATTTACCTAAAGTTGAGGAGTTATCTGCAAGATAGATGGATGTTTCTTGATTTAAAATGTCATGTGAGGGAATTGGTGCAACATTTAACTAATTACTTAGGCCTCTGATATTAGACTAAGGGAAGTTTTTATTTGAAGATAGGATGGTTCATATAATTGTACAAAACACAAAATACAGCAAGTGCATACTAGGGGAATTATTTCATGGAAATATTTGCCTTTCTGCCGTGCAGCTGTAAGCATAATTTCTAGCAGCAGGTGAACTGATGTAATGTGATTGATTGCAGGTTCCCTCAAGAGCTGAACATGGGAAAAATCAGTGCTGAAATCATGTGGACTCTGTTTGCCCAGGACATGAAATATGCTCTGGAAGGTAATTAGAACAAACTATTAATTACACTAGAGAGTTCACCAAGACTGATTGCCACTGCAAATCACACCTGGCGTCAGATTTCTGTGGGTGGTAAGAGTTTTCTGACATATTTGTTTAAGATATTTCATAGGTTAGTGAAAAAGAAGCATTGTAAAGGAAGAAAATCATTGCACTGGGACTATGTGAAGTTATATGTGGAAGAAGGAGACAAACTGTAACTTGAAATGCTACTTCTTATTACCTAAATCTGACAAAATCATCAGTGTCCAAAGAACCACAAATATGCTTCTTACAGAGCATTGTAGGCATTCCATTTTTTCTTACTAGCTGAAAATTGCTAACTTGCCCACAAGAAACATTTGCAGAATGAAGTTACGGAGAAAACACACACAGATAATTAAACCATTTTTGTGTTCAAAAGGCAGGTTGTATTCATTCTAGTTCCAACAGAATCAAATGCAGTTTCCTTTTGTTCTTTAAGATAGTACTGTGGTTAACCATAGGTAAAATATACTTTTTTTTTCTGTAGAGCAGATAATCTCCAATAATGATTTCAAACCCACTCATTAAAATATGGTTATTGCAGAAAACCAAGTAAAAATACCTGTGTGAAACTTTTTGAAAAATACTCAAGAGAATAAATTAAGGAAACAGTCTTAATTAATGATAGAAATATTGCCAGCCCATATACATGTATTCACATGAACTTTTAGATCATTATTAAAATCATGACTTTTGAAAGTACGTTCATCAAACTCTCCCTAACTAGTATTTATTTTTGCAGAGCAAAAAATGATGGCATTAACTGAACTTCACTGATTTTCTTTACCTATTAAACAGATTTCAGGTTTAAATGTGAGGGAAATGCAAGAGGATCTTAGTTCCCATCTGACATCAAGAATATAGCTAAGATGAATTGGAAGCTAAATGGGTCAAATCTGAATTTGATCAGTAAACTTTTTTTTTCATTGTAAGATAAGTAATAAAATGCATTATGTTGGTCTTGTATGTATACAATCTTTATGGAGTTTCTCTCCAGAAAAAAAAAAAAGAAGTAAGGAAAAAAAAAAAGTAAAGAAAAAGTATATCAGAAACCAATTGTAAAGCTGTCAGTGCAGTTTATAATCTCATGGTCAACCCCAACATGATGTGAAAGGAATTATAATATAGAGCACTGTTTTTTAAAAACAAAAGAATCTTTTTCTCAACCTTTTATAAAAAAATGTTATTCAGAGAAAGAAAGGATTTATATGCTAGACATTTTTTTTTACTTCCACAGTAGCAGAAATAGCTAATAGTGATTTTTAGGTAAGCAAAACTCACATTGTCTTCTGTCATGCCTGCTACTAACTATAGACCAAGTCTGCCAGTGGTGAAAATAAGTATGAGGCTGGATTTAAACAACAATGCAACTCAACAGGCATAAAGGATTAAAAAAACCAAAAACAAAACCAAAAAACAAACAGGAATATTTGAAGATTATTTTCTGTATTATTTGCTCCAGAATGTCTAATGCTATAATATCAGTGTGGTGGTACTTTGATGATACTGTAGATTTTTATGATGATAAAGAAAAAGGGAGAAAAGATGAGTGACTAGAAGTGCTATTAATGGAAGAATTATTTTGTTCATCTGCTGTTGTGTTACTTTATTAATTATATTATTTGAATGTGGAATTTGCACACTAAGCACAGCAGAAGAAAAAGGAAGGAATTAATTACTGAAGCAGTGATTATAATATGTAGAATAACAACAGACAACATGAGAAATCAAATCTAAGATGTGGGTAGGAGAAGAGATGTTCAAACTCATTTGAAGGTAGTGTTCTATAGTCACGTCAGAGTGAATCAAAAGTACAAGTTTGAGAAAGCTAATGTCAGGCAGATCATACTTTGAGAGTGATCAGTGAAGTCAAAAGCTACTAAGACCTGAGAAGCATGAAGACCAAATGAAAGCCACTATTTTGGGTTAGAACATATTCCTGGTTACATCAGTGAGAACAATCATATACCTGGAAAGGCTGTAAATCAGGAACAGGTATCAGAAGATGTCTGTTCAGCAACTCAATGTTGTGATTGCATTTATAGGTAGCTAGCACAGATTAATAAGAATTTCTAATAGCCATTATATTGTCATGCTTTCATAACTTTGAATGTATAGTTATACTCTGCACACACACATTCCTGAGCACCCCAGTGCTTGTAGTGTTTTAGCCATTGAACTATAAACATTCTGTACTGGAAGAAGATAATTCACAAAAGATAATTCACTCTATTCGCTAAGTAGAGTGTACTGATCTCTCAAAAGGCAGCTTCAGATCAAGCTGTGGTTTCTTGGTTGTAAAGAATACAACAGGAAACTCTTGAGGAAGAGTTAGTTATGCAGTATATGAAGTGTGGACGGTTGAGCTGGATCAGGACTTTGAAACATATTAACATTAATATCCTAATTCTGCAGAGAGAGATAGAGAGGACTCATTAGGAAGCAGTTGACTTTCTATGTCTATCCCAAACCAGCCCCTGTGTATGGTGTCATCTCTGTGTTGCTGTGGATACTGTCTTCCTGGCAGTATTTACTGAAAGTAAATGCCATTTCTGTCATTAGAAATTCTAAGTCACTCCCACAATCAGTAGTGAAACAGTTCCTGTGTATAAATAATAATTAAAGGAAATTGAAATAAATTATAAATTATTATAAATATACCTAATTTCATCTTCTATGGTTTCATTCCTAAACAGGAACCTCAATAAATCTAGTCACAAAATATAGATCAGCATGCTGTTTCTCTCTCCAGCTTTGCTGGTTTTTAAATCATTAATTCTTTCCATGGATATTCTACAAACTGAGTTTGATTCTCCGGTTGTTAACGGCAATACAGTTTTTTGCTTCAAATTCTACAAGATTAGAAGCAAGCTCTTAAATATGGTCACACTCCATCCTCATGGTTTTAATGGAGTTCATTAAAATGCATTGCATTCTGCTATGCCAGTCTTGCCTTCCAAGTTATTAACATGGGCTACCATCTGTTTATATGTAGTGTCCAGGGCTGTGATTGCAATCTTTGCCTGATTCAATTTAGTATTAATCTCCTGAAGCAGGATCTTTTGTGTTATAAAGTTGATTCCTTTCTGCATCCAATCAAGAAGCAATGAAATAGTCCAACATCATTTGCCAAAGGATTGCTGATGTGATAAAAAAGGTTAAATTAGCTCATCCAAGACCCTGTTTCTGTTTTTTCCCCACTTTATATATTCCCAAATATATCCAGCCACTCCCATCAGCTTCAATTCAGGAAATGAGTATAACGTCATTGTCTAACAGAAGACCAATACTGGAACATCCAGTTTACATTCCTTTTTCCTGACAGCAGTTCAGAATGGCTGTTCAGGCTATGTCCTCTCACTGTACAGCTGAATGCCTCCTGTATCTGCTCATGGGACGTATGGAGCTACAGGTGCTGCTCTTCAGCAGTGCTGCCTACCTCCTTTGCAATAAGAGCCAATAGGCACCAGCAGTCATTACACCCCTCTGCCTTGTCTGCTCCCTTGATTCTTGCCCAGGACAGTCTAGATAGGAGGCTGCTGTTGTGATATGGAGAAGACAGAAGGAACAGCAGCTTCCATAGCAGTGGCCTTTTGCTGGAGAAGAGTATAGTGGCTGCACGTCTCTATGAATACCAAGGCAGTGTATTTGTATGTGACAGGGTAGATAGCTGCTGTCAGGGGAAACAGCTCGCTTTTGGGGTGAGGGAGGAAAGGACATCCCAAAGCACAATTCAAGCCTCCACAGCTGCCAAGATCAGGGCTACACTGTGCCAAGCTGACATCCCTTGCAAACAAAACTGTACTGAAATCTGGTATTGAGTTCATAATTTCATTCTATATTTTCTTCCATTTTAAATCAATAACAATGTTCAGCCTTTGCATAGTATTAAAAGTTTTATGCAAACTTTAACAAATTAAGTCTACACCAGTTCTAATTTTTTTCTGATCTAAGGAGCTTGGGATTATTTTCATGTATAGATTTTGCATGGAGAAGGCATCACATGTTTCTCTTTGAGAACTGACTTCATTAGATTTGGCCTTTTGTTTTTTTCTTCTTTGCAGGTTATTCATGAAGCAACAGTGATTTGCATGATAGTTTATACATTGTTGTTTGGCTTTTAGTTTACATAAGCATATCTGAGCTTATAGGATGTTAATATTTTTGTACTGTCTGGACCTCAAATTATTCTGTATTTATGGTACAAACAAATGAGAACAGAGAGAGAGTTTCACCAGCAGTGCAAGTGATTTGTTACTGACATCATATGGTAAGAAATCTTTTCCTTTCAAGTATGAAGATGTGAAAGTTAAAAGATGATGAGAGAGTAATAAGCTGAAATTAGAGATACAATTACAAAAGTATCTTTTATTCTATGTCCTCAGAGATATCTTTTTCAGATCTTTTGCATCTCTAACTTTTGAATAGGTCAGATCAAATGTCCAAAGCTAACCAGTGTGTTAGAAAGAGAACATTCTAATTGCTGTTATTATGATAATCTAATTCTGGTCGCAGCCAGAAGTCGAGACCAGGATCCGGCCAGAACTGAATTAGCTGCTGTGTAAATACAGCAATAGACAGTCTCAATCCTGCAGAGCTAAGATTCTGAAGTGTCAGGCCTTATAAAAATAGGAGAAGAACAAGAGAGTCATTACACCATTTTATGCATTTAATGTAGGTTTGCTTTTTAAGTTTGCTGTTGTCCTCAATGTATAAGCAGATATCATCTTCCTGTTTCTCTGACAGATTCCTCTTTCATGACAGAAACCAATGAAGTGATTTGAAAAAGAGGCAGGTCTCTGAGTTGATGCTGAGCACAGAGACAGCATAGAAAAAAAACAAAAAGGCTAACGCCTCCCAGAGAAAGGTCACGCCATTTGGTGGCAGATTTCAAGTCTATTTTCACTCCAACTTTACAACTTACAAAGTTCCCCTTAAGACAGAATATAGCCTTGGCTCAGAGGGAAACTACAGAGCAGATCTGGGGAGATGGCGCTGAGGTTATGGAAGGGAGAACAGGGCAGCATCCACCAGAATGCAAGGTTTCATCAGGGTATCAAAATATGAAACCTTTTTATTTTAGTGAATCTCATTCTGCATTCACACATTTCAACAAATGTATTCTGTCTCATTTTTCCAGAGACCTGAGGAATAAAGAGTCATAGGTAGTCTCATGGGGGATTCAGAGAGACGGTAAAGGCAAAGACAGGGAGATTACTGTTGGGGTTAATAATAAACTTTCCTTTGGCAGATAATCAATAAGATTGAATGTGACATGACTGGAGGAAGAGGGGAGTTAGAAATGTTCTTTGGTCAGCATCACAGACAATGATGTTAATAACAGCAGCTACATACTGTATGTATGGGAGGGCTGAGCTTTACGAGTATGAGAATCCAGTTGAGTACCTATCACGTGCAATACAGAGATCCCCAGGCTTGCCTAAAAAGCACTGTAGCCATACCAAATGGCACTATTTTGTTGAAGTTAATTAGACCCACTAATTAAGACAGATAAAGTGGACAGAACTGTTCCCAGGAGCTAAGTTAATATTTCTTCATGGTGTTGTATTGTGCTGTATCAATGTGTCATCTTACTTGGAACTACCTCAGAGATCTCTAGTATGGCACAACCTTGCACTTGGGGGCATGCCCACTGTATCATTTGGTCATTCCCTAACCCATTTCCTTTGATTTTACATACTGAACCATAATCAAAACAATAAGTAGTACTAAATGTTTATACTGCAGTACAAGTCTACAGTAATCTTGATAAGTTAACGCTTCTTTATGTCTGATTGTAAGTGTATTCATGGTGCCAGATGTTACGAGAAAAAATGTAGTGTGTCAGTGAATGCCTGACTTCATTATTTAGTCTTAAAGTTGTCACTCAGTAATAGCAGTGTATATTGCCTTATGTATTTAATAATGAAAGCTCTGGCCTTATTTAATCTTCTTTTAACCACTAAATATTAATCTTGTTCTGAAACATTGTTACTAGCTCTTACCCATGCAGTCACTGATTGTAAAACATTTATGTATAAGCTTTTCCAGCGTTGCCTAATTGTGAGCAAGACAATTTTGCTGGTCAACATACACTAGTACTACCATGCTAGATAGGTTATTAGACTGTAAATGATGCTGTGAATGAATCCTACATTGATTAATAATTAGGGGTTGTTTATAGCTGACATGGCCCTGTCCTTACCACAAACCAATGAGTTGAGTATGCAAGTAAGGGAGAAGTGTTCTGTTCAGCTGAAGGGGTTGTATGTCACCTATAGGAGCAGGAAGAGAGCTCTGTCTTGTACCAAGGGGCAGCCAAGATGACTTCTGTAGCTTACTAGGTATCTCAGCCTAGAAAAATAATTTGCCTATTCTTTCTTCTTGTCCTTGATTACTGTTCTTCACCAGTAAAAACAGCTTCATTGCAACTCACATTTTTACAAAAACTAGAGTTATGTCTTTTGTCTGAAATAATTTTATGGCTGGGAAAAAAAAAAAAAGAAATCAAGCCAAATTGTGACTTTGTCCCCACAGAAAGTCACTTAAAGGACCTGCATTATTTAGCATGGTTCTGCATCTGCTGGTTGAAGAAAAGGTTCATCCTTTTTCTCCTATAGGACATTCCCCTAACGCAGTCGTGTAGTCCAGCAGCTAGGGCTTGAATTTCCCTGTCCTATTTCTTGAGGGTTTTATTCCCCTTATCTCTATCAGAGTGGAGCTGCATAATGCTCACACAGTAGGAGTGGAACCTAGCTGCTGCATCTCTTCATGAATTCTGTGAGCTAATCATGCTGTGAATCCACTTGTGTTTCAGATTTCTTTCCTTTTAGAAACAGTAACCAATGACAACTTCCTTAAAATATTTTTCTTTATCAACTGGAATCAAACATTTGAGTAAAAGAAAATTTAAAATAACAAGCAACCTGCATGCTATTTTTAATCCTGCCTATTCTTAAACTTCACACTAAGGCACTTTGTAAAAGCTTTCCTCATACAGCAAACAACTGTTCTTCTCCCAGCCTCTGTTTCATTAAGTTGAAGACTCAGTCTTTTACTTTCAGGACTTTTCCACATACAGAGATACACTAGTGTCTTTTTTCTCCTATAGAGACACAGGTAAATTTCCCCTTACAGGCAAGTGCATTATTTCTAAACTAAACATTTGTTACTGGTCCCAGCGCCCCCAGGAGAATAGGATAAATCCATTAAAAATGCTTGTTTGCACATTATCTTTTAATAAGCCTTAAGTGCAATTTACTGGGTAACAATTAGAGAACACCTCTGTGGTTTTGCCTTTGCTTCTGCTTTACAGGCAGATCCAGATACAACACAAGTAATTATTAAAGCCACACATTTATCTTGCTGCCTGATTATTCATGTTTGTACCTCATTCTACTAATTGCTTATAAAATGCTACCATGCCTATTTGGTAATGTTTTATGCTCACTTTGTGCTCTTGTGACAAGCCAAAGAGCAGAGAATGAGGTCTAAATGTTTCCTTCATGGAAAGATACATTTTAAAAAAATGAAACAATAAGTAAATGAAAGTAACCTCTCTTAAAAATAACACTGAAGATGCAAAGTTGAGTATTCAGCAGTTAAGACCCAATACAATGAAGGCTGCCTTTATTACCTTTATTAGCTTTTTCCTCCCATATTCAAGCATTAAAATATAGCATTTAATTCTGTGATAACATTTTCTGAGAAGCAGTGCTTTCCACAAAGCATGTACATTCATTCTTTATTTTGCTATTTTTATATATATTAGAGATTTATCAAAGCCAAAATCAATGTAAACTGGATTCATATACCAGCATTTCTTTTCCTGTTTTATTACTTTGATTATGTGATTACTTTGAATAGATGTTGAAGCTTCAGTACAAAGTATTTGAGACTTCCATCATATTCTTCAGAACCAGGGCTTTAATCGTCATCAAGGATCTTTAATCATCATCAAGGATCTGCGTTGTGACCAAGTGGACTATCTACTCGGCTAAGGGAGGAAGTAGACAGGCTACAGAGCATCAGGGAGTCTGAGCAAGAGATAGGCAGGCGGAACCACGCTCTGAGCCCCTGGAAACCTGACCAGGGACAGCCTCCAGAAAAAGCCTGTGACTGAAGGAAGCCAGTATCCTCCCCCCACCAGGACGTAGGCAGAGTCTTAGGAGGAAGCGGTGAGTGGAAACAAGTCCACAATCAGGGCAGCAAGTGAACCCTTTCCTTGCCCACGACGACCCCCCAGGTGCCTCTGCACAATAGGTATGAGGCTCTAGATGTGGAGGACCAGTCAGTGGATGATGTGGGCGTCGATCCATCTACACCAGAGGAGTCGCCAAGACCAGAAAGACCTACCTCCCATATTACTACCGCCTCCACAAGGAAGAAAAAAGATGGGTCATAGTTGTAGAAGACTCCCTTCTGAGGGGAACAGAGGGTCCAATATGCCAGGTGGACCCTCCTCATAGGGAAGTCTGCTCCCTGCCAGGAGCCCAGGTCAGAGATATCACCAGGAGACTTCCCAGCCTGGTATGGCCCTCGGACTACTACCCCTTACTGCTCTTCCACGTGGGTGGTGGCGAAGTTGCAGTGCACAGCCCAAGGGTGATTAAAAGAGACTTCAGGGCCTTGGGACAGTTAGTGAGGGAATCTGGGGCACAGGTTATCTTTTCCTCCCTCCTTCCAGTTGTGGGAGGTGACATTGGTAGGAACAGGAAGATCCAATCTCTTAACACATGGCTCCATGGCTGGTGCCACCGTCACAACTTTGGGTTCTTCGACAATGGGACAGCCTACATGGTATCAGGGTTGCTGGCAACAAATGGGAGCCACCTTTCTCAAAGGGGGAAGAGGATCTTTGCTCAGGAGCTTGTGGGGCTCATTGACAGGGCTTTAAACTAGATGTGAAGGGAGAGGGGGAATATATCAGGCTTGCCTGTGACAAGCTGTGAGATGGTACACAATGGTTAGAGGGACGGGGTGCTGCTGTGAGCCCTCAGCCTGTTGCCCAGAGGCGTGCTGGGGACACTGCAACACAGTGGAAGTCTTGCAGAGATGAGCCGGGGGCTCCTGAGATAGTTAGAGCTCACAAGGAAACCTTTGTGAAACACCCCAAGGGAAACAAGGGATGTTCCACTAAGAAGGTGACACGGCCAACAGCCCAGATGAAATGCCTCTACATGAACACACACAGCATGGGGAACAAACAGGAGTTGGAAGCTGCTGTGCTACTAGAAAGCTACGACCTGATTGCCATAACCAAAACATGGTGGGACGAATCTCACGACTGGAATGTGGCTATCGATGGCTACAGGCTGTTCAGAGGGGACAGGCAAGGAAGGAGGGGCGGAGGCCTTGCCCTCTACATAAAGAAATCGATACAGTGTGAAGAGCTGACCCTGAAGAATAGCCACGAGCAGGTTGAAAGCTTATGGGTAAGAATCAGAGACAGAGGCAACAAAGGGAACCTTGTGGTTGGTGTCTACTACAGGCCACCTGATCAAGGGGAGCCTGCTGATGCAGCCTTCTTCCTCCAGCTCTAGGAGGCTTCGTGCTTGCAGACTCTTGTCCTGCTGGGGGACTTCAACTACCCGACATTTGCCGGAAAAGCAACACGGCGAGCTGTAGGCAATCCAGGAGATTCCTAGAATGCATTGAGGATCACTTCCTAAGCCAGGTAATAGACGCTCCTACCTGAGGGGATGCAATACTGGATCTGATGGTCACCAATGCAAGCGAGCTCATTGGTGATGTCAAGACTGGAGGCAGCCTGGCCTGCAGTGATCATGCATTGGTGGAGTTCACACTCCTGAGGGACATGGGAGAAGTGAGGAGTGTAGTCAGGACCCTAGACTTTAGGAAAGCAAACTTCCAGCTCTTCAAGGAGTTAGTCAGACAGACACCCTGGGAAACGGTCCTCAGGGACAGGGGAATGGAACAGAGCTGGCAGATCTTTAAGGACACCTTCCATAAGGCACAAGAGCTATCAGTCCCCAGGTGTAAGAAATGAGGCAAGGAAGGGAAGAGACCAGCATGGCTGAGTTGAGACATGCTGGTCAAACTAAAGAGCAAGAGGGAACTGCACAGGCAGTGGAAGCAGGGACAGGTGTCCTGGAGGGAATACAGGGAAACAGCCCGGTTGTGTAGGGAGGAGGTCAGGAAGGCCAAGGTGAGGACGGAGCTGAATTTGGCAAGGGACGTAAAGAATAACAAGGAGGGCTTCTACAGGTATGTCAACCAGAAAAGGAAGGTTAAAGAAAGCATACCCCCCCGATGAACAAGAAAGGTGAACTTATATCAACAGACGAGGAGAACGCTGAGGTACTCAACAACTTCCTTGCCTCAGTCTACAGCAGCAACCTCTCTCCTCACCCCTCCCAAATCGATGCACCAAAAAATGGGGAACAGGGGGGTAAAGCCCCTCCCACTGTAAGGGAAGATCAGGTTCGAGACCACCTGAAGAACCTCAATGTACACAAGTCTATGGGACCTGATGAGATGCATCCCAGAGTCCTGAGGGAATTGGCTGATGTAGTTGCCAAGCCACTCTCCATGATATTTGAAAAGTCATGGCAGTCAGGTGAAGTCCCTGCTGACTGGAAGAAGGAAAATGTTGTGCCCATTTTTAAAAAGGGAAGAAAGGAAGACCCTAGGAACTACCGACTTGTCAGCCTCACCTCTGTGCCTGGGAAGATCATGGAGCAGATCCTCCTAGAAAATATGCTCAAGCACATGGAGGACAGGGAGGTGATTTGAGACAGCCAGCACAGCTTCACCAAGGGCAAGTCCTGCCTGACCAACCTAGTGGCTTTTTGTGAAGGAATGACTGCATCAGCAGGCAAGGGAAAAGCAATGGGTGTCATCTACTTGGATTTCTGTAAAGCGTTCAACACGGTCCCCCACAACATCGTTCTTTCTAAATTGGAGAGATATGGGTTTGATGGGTGGACTGTTTGATGGATAAGGAATTGGCTGGATGGTCACTTCCAGAGGGTCGCGGTCAATGGCTTGATGTCCACATGGAGACCAGTGACAAGTGGAGTCCCTCAGGGGTCTGTACTAGGACCGGTGCTGTTTAACATCTTCGTCAATGACATAGACAGTGGGATCGAGTGCACCCTCAGCAAGTTTGCAGACGACACCAAGCTGAGTGGTGCAGTTGACACGCCAGGAGGACAAGATGTTATCCAAAGGGACCTGGACAAGCTAGAGAGGTGGGCCTCTGTGAACCTCATGAGGTTCAACAAGGCCAAATGCAAGGTCCTGCACCTGGGCCGGGGCAACCCCCGATATCAATACAGGCTGGGGGATGAAGGGATTGAGAGCAGCCCTGTGGAGAAGGACTTGGGGGTACTGGTGGATGAAAAGCTGGACATGAGCCGGCAATGTGCATTTGCAGCCCAGAAGGCCAACCGAATCCTGGGCTGCATCAAAAGAAGCATGGCCAGCAGGTCGAGGGGGGGATTCTGCCCCTCTGCTCTACTCTGGTGAGACCTCACTTGGAGTACTGCATCCAGCTCTGGAGCTCTCAGCACAAGAAGGACATGGAACTGTTGGAGCGGGTCCAGAGGAGGGCCACAGAAATGGTCCGAGGGCTGGAGCACCTCTCCTATGAGGCCAGGCTGAGAGAGTTGGGGTTGTTCAGCCTGGAGAAGAGAAGGCTGCAGGGAGACCTTATTGCGACCTTTCAGTACTTAAAGGGGGCCTACAGGAAGGATGAGGAGAATCTTTTTAGCAAGGCCTGTTGTGACAGGACAAGGAGTAAGGGGTTTAAACTAAAGAAGAATAGATTTAGACTAGACATAAGGAAGAAATTTTTTACAATGAGGGTGGTGAAGCACTGGAACAGGTTGCCCAGAGAGGTAGTGGAGGCCCCACCCCTGGAAACATTCCAGGTCAGGTTGGATGGGGCTCTGAGCAACCTGATCTGGTTAAAGCTGTCCCTGCTGACTGCAGGGGGGTTGGGCTAGATGACCTCTAGAGGTCCCTTCCAACCCAAAGCATTCTGATTCTATGATTCTATGATACTATGATCTCATATCATATAGGATGGACCATTTCTTCTGCTCCATTTATAGCCTGCATTTCCTTAGGCTTTCCATTGTCAATTCATGTGTGAAGCAAGAATTCCACTAACAGTAAAAAAGCACAGTTCAGATTTTTTCAGTCCTTGGAAGGAAATGCTTATTTCCTTCTGTAATCAATAGTAGCCATGTATATCCAAAGACAGTGTTTGTTCTTTGAATAGTATTGATCTGTTAGCTTTCATGGTACATAAATTTCTCTCTGATGTGATATTGAAGGGTAAAAGCTATACTGAGGTTGATCCTATTAAATTATCTGTTGTACTGGCATTTTTCTTTGTCTTAGTTGCAAGCAGGACAGAGAAAGTTTATGCTTAATCAAGCTGCATATCTTGCATCTTCAGTTGTCCTGTTGGTGATATACCCATCCACTTTTCTGGAACTTTTCTGGAAGTATTTGGCTGTGAAGTAGTAATTAATTGATGAGACTAATATGCTAATTTTCCAAAAGAAGTAAAAAAACCAACTCAGTAATGTTAAGAAGATATCAAAGTTAATTTACCTAAAGTAATTTGAAATGTTTAGGCAATATAACACAGTAGGTAAAAAATGGCAAATGCAATGTTCTGTAGTAGAAAACAGGGTTGTTTGCAGCAGATTCACAGATCCCTTATGACAGTACATGTTGCATCTCTTAGATAGTATGTAACATTGATATTTGACGCCCTTGAAGTTCCCACAAGCAGTATACCTCTCCTAGAAAGTAATGTACAGCTCTGCCTTTTCAGATGCTGAGCAGGTGGCCTTGAACTGACTTGTACCTGCTGTGAAACGTGAAGCAAAGCAGAGCATTCTGAGCAAATGGCCTCTCGCTTTGAGAGCTCCTCCTTGAATATAAAGGGCAATGTCATATCAGCTTTTAAAGTGCACTGCATTAAGTCAAGGACTGATTAGCCCACTTCCACTGCAGGCAAGAAGACAAAAAAGAACAGTAAATCCATTTTTTCTCACAATTCAGAATGAGACAGTCTGCCTTCCTTCCCTGGTCTCTGTTCTGAGAAGAAATATGACTCTCTGGTTAAGAAATCTTTGAACAAGATCTACACTGCCTTTCATAATTTATGTATGTTGCCTTAGTAAATTCACTTGATCTCCCTATACCTCAGTTTCCCATTTGTAAAATGTGAATATAATCACCCCACAGAGATGTTCAAGGTGTAATCCTTTATGTTTGTGAAGTGTTCAAAGGTATTTTGATGAAAATTTCCAAGAAAATGCAGAGAAAAGATTGAATACGTAGAAGTCTTTTATGAGAGACACAATTTATTTTTAAAAGGAGAATTAGAGGTGGTTTTAGTTGTAAATCAGTTGTAAGTGCAATCCAAAAAAGGAGGTAATAGCAGAAGTTTTTCAGTTTATTATATTTGTCTTGACACAAAGAGCCCTTTCAGAAAGACCAGTAGTATTTCACATTATCAAAATCAATGTAAATTATACGTAATCATCAATTAACTGTGTCCTGCTCTGTATTTCAGTTAATAACCAGTGACTTCCATTGCCTTTAGCGAAGTAGAAGAATCCTGGGATGAAATGTCTAGTAGAATGTAATGTTTCCTTCTAAATCGGTTATGAACTTTCTTTGAGTTCACATTTTTCTTCATTTGTAGCCTGATTCAATGTGTTACATTCAATTAGAGTCTTCCATTTCATTTCCGTGGCACAGGGATTGAGTCTAGAGCACTATAAGCATAATACCCACATTAAAAGAGGCAATGGCATAGCAACCAACTCCTGTACTGTAGGGAAATTGCATTGGGATTAAGTACCCAAAACACAGGTGCATCATACTGGTGTAATGTTTCCACAGTGGTTCAGAGGGAGGAATACCAATTCATAATCAATATCATTCCTCATAGGTCTTCCTTAAGAGCTCTTCTTCCACTAGCCATACTCCGTTTGTACCATGCATATACTTCCCAATTATACAACTGAAAGTTTGGAAATAGCAGGTTTTCTGAAACAGCAGTTCTGAAAGGAATAGACAAAATATGCAGCTGGTAGTCTGTAGAATGATTGGTAGGTAATTACCAATTTGCAGTAGCAAATAATATGGAATTGTGTCACAATGGTTGAAAATAGCATCTGAGTTTTGATGGAAAATTTTGCAGTTAATCCAAACACAATTCCCTTATGCTTAGTCTCAATCATTTCCATTTTAATGAACTGTAGTGCAATAGCAGGTATGTAACAGTCAAACCAACTGATATAATTAATTTGCTACACATAAATATTCTTTGTAGTAACTATTCATCTCTGAAACGTTATCTTTAAAGCCTGGAAACTGGACGAGCTTTTTTTTTTTGTTAGCTATTCATATATATTTATGTCAATTTGTTTACATTTACAGACAAATTTCCTTCTTGCAGTTCTTGTTCATAAGGATTTGAAATATTCTTCAAAGCCACCTCATTAGAATCCTTCAAGCAGTTTAACTGTATGTTGTTACAAAAAACATTGGCTGGGAAACTGCTGTAGAAAAAAAAAAAAAAGAATTGCTCTCAGCTTTTGTACCCAAATAAGGGAAAATTAGATTTGAACAAAATATCAAATTGTTTACCTGAATATTTAAAACATTCATCTTTTATGAAGGTTGTTAGATTACCCTTTTTTCCTTTTTTAGTAACTAATACTTATCAAAAATTACATGGATACTCAGAGTGATGTTATTGCCCCAAGGTTAAAAAGGAAAAAGGATTCTGTAGTGAATGGGATTCTATTCCAGTTTGTTAAATGGCTTTATGTCTTTAGTGTCATGTAGATGTTTCTGCTTAGTAAGTCATCATTATGACTTTATTGACAAAATACCATGATGCTACCAACATCAGACCACAACATAACAGTTGTATCGCAGTTTCTTTTTGTTTGCTGCTTTAAGAAAACCTTCTCAGCTTTCTTTAGCAATTGCTGGGAAAATGAGCAAGAAATCAAACATGATTCCAAAGTATTGCTGTTTGGTCACAGGCTGGTGAGGAAAGTAGCTTGGATTATAGTCCTTCCTACAATGTGTCTCTACATTTTTCCATAAAAGAACAATGGTCTGCAATTAGATTATTTGCTAGATACAGTGTCACCAGGTCAGTGGCTGATTTCACACACCAAACACATCTGCATATATTAATGCATTCCACATAATAGTCTTTTAAAAAAAATCTCTCTTCTTTCTTGGTTACACAAACAGCACCTGAGCTGAAAATTTTTTTTTTCTTCCTCAGTGCTTTTGCTTACTGGAAGTCTTCATAAAGGTGTTACTGGAATTGTAATTTGTACAACTGAGATGGAACAACTCTATACAGTTTTCGTTGTAGTTGCAGCTACAATGTCTATTACTGCAAAGCTGTGGAAAGCGTATGTACATTAGAGCATTATCCCTGAGGAGATATTAAAAAAACCCACAGTGCAATCAAAAATATAAAAAAGATGCTCTTACTGGAACTGCGATAGATAAAAGCAGCTAAAGTGACCCATACACACAGATTACAGTTTCCAGATTTTACAGTTTACGGAAATCTTATCAGTATTTCTTTCACGGATTCATGATACACTAATATAGAATAATGTGCCACTATCACTAATGGCAACAGCAAATGTCCTTGTTATGAAACTCAGTAGATTAATAGATGCTTATAAAAATATGCTGCACTACAAGGAACATTTCATAAAAGTAGCAGCACAAAAAAAAGATTAATAATACTATGTTTACCATACTGGAGATTCCGTTTATCTAGAATCAGTTATGAGAAAGGTCTATTATAATCTCTGATGAGTGCATTTGCACAGCATACAATTGGCAGGTTTACTTCAAGGCTGACTCAGCATTATAATAATTTTGCAAAGCAAGAGTGGACTTTTTTAGAAAGAGTTGTATTGTGCAGCTACTACATCTGTCTTCCAGGAAGTCCAAAATTGATATATGTGTATATCTGTAGGAAAACATGGTGCCAGCTGTCCTTCAAGGAAAAAGGACACAGATCTCCAAAGTGCATACATATATCCTGTGTTGTCTCACATTTTCATTAACTTGCGCAAGTTTTTCAGAAATTAGGAGAGTAACCCATGGGTCTTAATTTAAATTTAAAATGCCTGCAGTGACGTTCCTATGTTTCCTAACCGAAATCCATGGTTACTATGGATAAACCCATCTGATATCATCCAGTTAAAATGGTCATGGCCTAACTCATATGGGCACCTGTTTTCTCTGTTATTTGGTTTATACAGACTGAAGAGGTAATATGCAGGGTGACAAAATGACTTTGCAGATCATGTCAAGTATTTTCTAATGTTCTCCTAGGTTAATATTAGGAATTAAGGATGCATTTTTCACTTACATGTAGCTATAAGTAATATCCTACGAGATTCTTTTGAAATATTCTTTCCAAGGTATAATAGCCTGGAGAAAAAACTCAATTATTCATGAATGACTTTTGTGCCCGTTTCTAATGTGTTATAATTTAGATCTTAACTTAAAAGAGAAAATATAAATGAATGGTACTGTATAAGTTGTACCCTCCTGGACAAGTTTGCCCATCGTTGGCAGCAGCTCATTTCTAAAACTGAAATAAACATTTGCTTGGTTTGTGCTACTATAGGAGACATTCTTAAGTTGCATTGTATAATCTAATAACCCATTCATGCAACACTTGAATGAAAAAATGCTATTCATTTCAGAAATTCCATTCTACTGAGATGTAATAGAAGACAGATTTTTCTTAATAATGACTTAAGCAGTAGATGTGCAGTAAATTTGATAGTAATAAGAGAATTGTTCTTAGTCAAAGACTGTTATCACTTGTAAGAATGACCTTTTACTGAGCAAATGTTTGGTCATCTAGCTGTCTACAATAATAGATTGTGGAAAAACTGCTACCAGAATAAAAAAATAAGATTCCACAGGTCTGTAGAAAGTAAGAACCATGACAGCATGCATAAATTTTACTCTTTGTGGTTCTGTTTAAGGCTAGTAACCAATCATAATTATGCTAGGGAGAATTTGTAGTACTCTCAAGTAGCAATTGGGCATGAACAAATGCAACATTTAGACAGAAACTGATTTACTGATTTTTCTGGAGCGTGATGAAAAGGCACTGAAGGTGAAAATGCTAACACAATGCTAAAAAGGCAATAAGAGCCTACAGGGGCACTTCATAAGCTGATTCCCACAAAACTTAGTAATTCACTGCATAATAATATGCTTCTGAAACATTTATTTCTTGTATGGCACAGTGATATTACTAGACTGTTGATTTGGCATCATAATAAAACTAAAAATTTCCTGTTAATGTACCTGGTCAGATCTAAAAAACACAGAATGTGTATTTCACAGTGAATTTGCACTGGCAGAGAACTGACTGGTATATTCATGCATGTGTATGACAGTGGATGGGATGCTCCCACTGTTATATAAAATCAGGTTCACATCCAAGTATATATGAAAAATTTGTGTAATATTATGTTATGATGCAAGCAGAAGTAAGGGGCAAAAAGGAGGTTTTATGTCAATACTTACGATTTACACAAGAACATAATTCCTGCTGAGCATCTGTATTAGGTCACTTTTTAAGGGAGCTGGGAAAAGAGATTAGTCTTTTGCTTAAGGAAGAATGTGCAAGTGACATGACATGTCAAACAGATGAGATCTGTGGAGATTTTAGGAAGCTGTGAGCCGTAAGTGAAGGAAGGATTACTCTGCCTGAGATTTGTGGGGACCCATGGTTTCCTGCTGTGGGAGAAGGAAATGAAAGATTTGAGCAAGGATAAAGTGCCTGTTAGCTAATGGAGTGAGAGAATGGAGCTGTGACTGGATGAGAAAGACTGCAGAGCATTGCAGATAAGTTAAAATAAGGATCATAATCCTGGAACAAAGATGGACATTTGTTCTAAACCAATTAAATCAGACTTTAAGAATGCAGAAAGTGGTTACAGGTGGCTCCATGACTTCTGCCATCCATGATCATCCATATATCCATTATGTTGAAAACAGGAGGATACTGAGAAGGTGGAGAAGCCCATTTGAAAAACTTCAAAAACACTTTATTAAAACAGCTTTTCTACTTGTTCCATGTACAAATCAGATGGTTGTAGAGCTGTGGAGTTGTGTCCTCTTTCTTAACTATATGTGATAAATGCAGCCCATTTGCTAACGCAGGTTTCACAGATTCATATAGGACTGGCATTTATAGTCATTACTTCATTTGGCTACTCCACAGATATAGTTGTCTTTTATAACTTGACATCTGACACAGCTTCTTAACTATTTTGTAACAACCAAAGAAGCATCTAAAGAACAGGGAGTCAGCAAGTTTGTGGGTTTTCTTCACTGCAGTGAAGAGAGTTGAAAAGCCTAACTTGTGGTCTAGTCTTTGTTTTGGTTTGGTTTTCCTAAGGGTACTCAGAATGTGAAGATTGAAACTGTGGATACTACTACCTCTAAAAAAATCAGACCAATTGTGCTTTAAAATGCAAGTACTGTATTATTATGTCACTAGTGCATTGAGGCACAAGAATGTTATTTATGTTAGAATGCTATTAAATGCTTTTATTTCAACTCATTCTATTACAGAACATGAAAAGCAGCGGTTATGCAAAAGCACAGATTATATGAATTTGCACTTCAAAGTGAAATGGTTTTATAATGAATATGTGCGAGAACTCTCTGCTTTCAAGGATGCAGTGCCTGAGTACTCTCTGTAAGTAGTGTATAGGGAAGTCTCCCATCAGTTTGGGCTTGGTGCAAGGATTATTTTCGTCAAATATCCGTGCTCAAGTTTGTGCAAGATCTCAAGGCGTGTAGCACTGTCAACTCCTTACTTTTCGCACTTCCTCCTCTCTAATTCTTCATTGTCTCAAATGAAATAGTCCGGGTATTAAAAGTGCTATTAGCTGTTTCACAGGACTCTTCATCCAGCTGTTGTAACTGCAGCTGTCCATAGATGACAAAATACTTTGGTCAGAAAATGCCTGAGAAAGGTATGAAATGTGGGAAAAGCAGCAGTATTAGTTATAGGCCCCTGCATTTGTTTCATACCCAAATATGGATAAAGATACAATGCTAATGGGATATACTACTGAAATTATTCTATTGCATTGGTTAATATTCAGCTGCTGTTTTAATTTTTGCCTTTCCTCCTGCAATTGATACATTCAATCCTGTCCTTTTATATGAGCTAGGCTTAATCTCATTCCTTAATCTTCTGCAAGTCTGCTGATTTGCCAAGATGGTTTGGGGCCTGTTATTGTTTAAAACTTTTTAAAATAAACTAAAGAAAAATAAAGCACAGCTGATGTTTTATTAAAGCAAAGTCTTCTCCAAGTTATTTCACATATAAATAAAAAATAAATGTTAACAAAGAACCAATATTGATAAAAGACACGTACTAAAATAAAAAAAAATGTGCAGAATATGATCCCCTGCAAAACATGGACACATTTGTCTGATGGCTACTGCTAATTTTACATCATAGTACTGTGAAACTGAAGCCTGAAAGACCTCTTGGTAGCCACAATGTCTTTGGTGACAAAAAGTCTTCTAGGATGACAGACTTTTTAGCAACTAGAACAGATGTGAAGACACAAGATGCCAAACTGCTGGGTGGTATGGCATCTCTCAGAATCTTCATGAAATGTACTTACTTTACTTTACAAAATTGTTTTTAAATTTCAGGTGGTTTGAACCATTTGTCATTCAGTGGCTGGATGAAAATGAGGATGTCTCAATGGAATTTCTTCATGGAGCACTAGAAAGAGACAAAAAAGATGGGGTGAGCCTTTACTTTTTAAAGAAAAGAATAGAGAAAGTATTAAGACAGCTATTTAGTATTGCAAAACCAGAAGTATATTTGGTCCTACAATATTCTTGTTAGACCTCACAAGATACGTAGTCAGTAACAGTTCTTGGAAGATAACCCTATGGACAAATTCCTGCTCTAATTTCATCTGCCTAAATTCCCCATAGACTTCAGACTTTTCACTAAACTCTGACGTGATACTGATGTCATGAAAGAAAATATCGTTTTTATTTTTAAGAGGTTTGAAAGTAAAAGAAATGTGAAAAACCACATTTCTCCATATTATCAGTGAGACTTTTTGTTTAAATTCAGTTTTTATTTATTACTTTTTATGACTCTAGGAAGAATTTCAAGTGTAAGAAAATCAGTTAACACAGTTTTGATCTCTGAACAAGTATTAACTCATTTGAATGGTTCTCTCTAGTTTCAGCAAACATCAGACCATGCCCTCTTCTCTTGTTCTGTGGTTGATGTCTTCACACAGCTCAATCAAAGCTTTGAGATTATTAGGAAACTGGAGTGTCCTAATCCAGAAGCACTATCTCATTTAATGAGAAGATTTGCAAAGGTAAATTAAAATCAATGCATCTCAACTAAGCTTTAGAGAGAGTGACATTGTGTTGCCATGTACTTAAAAGGTAATTCCAATGTTGTTTAGAATCAATCTCTTCTATCTCTGACTGGGATCCTTAGAAAGACACGCTGTCCGTGGCTTAAGACTGTTTTTCATCTACTTTGTCAAAATCGCTTACCAGTTTGAGAAGTTCTATCCTCTCTCAGTTTTCATATTTATATATGTTATACAACCAATTATTACTCTTGCTAAGCACTGATTACAATTCTGTTAATGGAGCAATTCAGTGAAATGCAATTATCTAATTAGTCAGTGCAAGGGAAGTAAAAATTCAAGGTATGGCAATAAACTATTGTTGGTTGAAGCCCTGAGGTGGCAGTTCTTATTCATCTGCTGTTTGATAAACTCAGCCTTGTTAGACCAGCTTTCTATTTGGATTGTAACATTTCCTCACAAAATTTAGATTTCCATTATAGTCCTGATGGCTTTAAAAAAGTTCATATGTACATTTATTCCTGTTCTTGAGTTGCAACAGTTTTCCATTTGCATACAAGGTTCCCATTTACATGATTATTGTAAGGTAAGCTCATATTGCCAGGCTTTGAACAGTGGTCCCTTGGTCTTATTTTTCCATTATATTTTTAATCTATACATTGTCACCCTAGAGGATCTTTTGAGCTTGCTACTGTTCCATTAAGTATGTAGACATTGTGAGGAGTAGAGCTCTCAATGCTTCTCAAAACCGGTATCACTAAAATTAAAGTCTCTCTGCTATTGAAGATTACATTCCATTAAGAACAACCGACCATCTGTTGTGCAGGGATTTGAAAATGTGCTCACAGGGTTGTTTACATTATATCTAAAAGAATACTAGGTACTGAAGGTGTAAGCACCTGTAAAATCTATAATTTATATAAACCTGCTTTTTGTCTTTTTTTTAATTATTTTTTTTACATGACAAAATTTACCATTTAAAAGATTATTCTCCTCTCCTAGACTATCAACAAAGTGCTTCTTCAGTATGCTGTTATTATTTCAAATTACTTCAGCGCATATTGTGATAAAGAAAATGTGGTGAGTAAAAAGCTGTGGTTTGTTTCTGCCTCAGAAATTACCTTTAAATGACTTACTGTACTTTTTGAGAATGTAATCACTTTTGTCTTTGAGAAAAAGCATGAATGGAGGAAGGGATTTTTGTTTTGCTTTTTTTTTTTTTATAAGGTCAGCATGTTTTCATGGCTGCTTACATTGCTGTGTAAAAGTTGGAATAGGCAGAATTAGTTAAGAATCCTAGTTAACAATTTCAGTATTAAAGTAGAAAAAAATTTACAAGACAGCCAGAAACACACTCCTGGATAACCACCTTATACAACGGTGAATATGGTGAATATATCTTCATCTTTTTTTCCAAACAGCAGAAAATATTTTTGTTTGAGTTTTCATTTTGCATTGGCTTGCTCCTCTTTATCAATTTATTCATTAGGGAGTTTATGCGGTCATTGCTCCCTGTGCAGGGAGTGTGTGCTGACTTTTCTACTACTACCACTCACTCTCTGGGCTTTATCCGTGTGGCAGTGAGTAGAAAATCATGTTATTTTGTTGCCTCGCTGCTTACAAGGGCCTCCCTAATGAAGGATCAGATTGCAATGGATTCAGAAATAAAGGAGATATGGACACTAAAGATGTGGTTAAGCAAATCAAGATATTATCAATAGCTTAACATGACCTAGGAAAATTGTTCTTGTAAACTGACTTTTCAGTATAATTGATATTCAGTCAAAGTTAGTACTCCCGAGGCAGGCAACATTTAGGACTATGTCTGCTATATTTAGTAGTATGTTGTACAGATGTATCCATCTACAATTAGATAAATAACTGCAGCACCATCCTCATACTATCCACCTTTAAAAGTACAGCCCTTATATAGCTCATACACAAATGTCAGCTATATTTGTCACATCCCTGTGCATGGCTTGAGGACATGCTCATTCTTGCCAGTGCCCTCTGTAGTGTGAGACAGTGTCATAATCTAGAGGTCACCAACATATACACAATAACAGAATTCAGAAAGACATCTATTGCAGCTAAATATCAATTATTGGTTGTTCTTCTTATGAGCAACATTACAAGAGTCTAAACATTAATTTTTCAGGCCACAGATGTATTTGCTGGGAGAAACTTACACTACTCTGTTCCTTTTACACAATTTTGTCTAAAATAGAATTAATAAATAAAGATACCAGACTGAAAACTTTATTCTTAAGTAGAAGTTTTATATACAAGTGTGACTTTTATTTATCCAGATATGTCGTGTCTCAGATTTAACTTCCCACTTCCCAGATATTTTCAACCTTGAGGCCCTTTGCAGTAAACACATTGAAAAGACTCACTTTAGTAGATATCCACACATCTTCTGGCAGTACTAAATCTTCTCAGCATCTGAAAAGAATAAAAGCACCAGGCCAAGTTTGGCAATCATTGTGTAAGGACAATCAGTCTTATAGCTGTAGAAACACTAGGAAACGTGCCAGTTACAGACTGGACTAGACTATTTCAGTTGGAAGGGACCTACAATGATCATCTAGTCCTACTGCCTGACCAATTCAGGGCTGACCAAAAGTTAAACCATGTTGTTAAGGGCATTGTCCAAATGCCTCTTAAACACTGACAGGCTTGGGGCATCAACCACCTCTCTAGGAAACCTGTTCCAGTGTTTGACCACCCTCTTGGTAAAGAAATGCTTCCTAATGTCAAGCCTGAACCTCCCCTGATGCAGCTTTGAACCATTCCCACACGTCCTGTCACTGGATACCAGCTGATATATGACAGACCAGCACACCATATTGCCAGGGTTTTTTCCCCATAATCTAGCAGGATGTAAATTTTCATGCATTTTTAACTTCACAGACATACCTTCTACACATTCCTTACCCCTCTCACCTCCAGGGCAAATACGGAGCTGAAAAGAACACAACGCTGTCTCCCCAGTATGGAGGGGTGAATGCCTTGCACATCTTCTACTTTAATGTTGATCAGTCCAAACCAAGCTCCATCTAAAATAATCTGTCTCTGTATTTGACCCAATATGAGCCATAACTCTTCTCAAAATAGAATGTAAAAAAGAAATAAATTTTGTAATGATGTTTTTCCATTTCTTTCAATTTAATGCTAATAGTAAATAAAGCTTACTGTTTTCTAGAAGAAATTAATTTTAATACATAGTGTTAAGTCATCACGTCAAACTCTTTGTGTAGTCTTTTGGCCTGTCCAATGGGATTTTTTTAATTGTTGGAGTGATTGATTTCTGAAGGTCACTCTGGTATGCCAACCTTTACTAAAGCTTTAGATGGAATTAATCTCATTATAATATAAAGTATTATAACAAATGCCTTTGGGGGACATCATTTATTTTTAACAGAAGCTACCTTTTTGAAATATATACTTTTACCTTAAAAGATCACTTGATCTGATGATCTCAATTATATTAAAAGTCCATCTCCTGCATTAGAGTTGATAGAAGAGATTAAGACAAATACTTTTATGATTAAAGTTAGATTTTGGCATTCTTTTTCAAGTCAATACTTCTACTATTTTTATTAAACACTATAAAATATGCACATAAACTGTTCAAATAAAAGCATACCAAAGGTACATTTCATAAAGACATGTATCTAATGTAAAAACATCCTCTTATCTTCCACCTCGTGTCAGAGTTCACAGACAAATCTGGGTTTATGCATTGTACTTGCCACTCACTTTTACTTGTTGCCTCTGGCTGGCTGATTCCTGTAAATTGCTGCGAAGAGTATTCTGAAGGAAAAGGTGATAATGAAATAATAAGATGAGAATATTTTTAGGCTCTGGTTCTGTTGTTTACTGACAGCAATAGAAAGTTTTCCATTGAGCCAAGGTAGGCTTAGGCTTGAAAGAGCAACCTTAGCTAGCCTCAAAGGAAACTTTGAAAACTGCCTCAGTATGAAGTATTTATCTCGTAGTTTCAGTATATTGCCAAAGGCATTTGCACTTGTTTTGAACAAAAGAACACAGATATTATATTCAGCTACTTATTCCCCCATCTGAAATCATAATCATTGATTTGTGATACCACGGATAATTTCCAGAATAATGAATATGTCCAGAATAATGAATGAGAGAGCACAGGAGAGATCGTAAATTAATAGAAGATAGATAAACAGATAGAAGTGGGGTTTGTGGATTTTTCAAGAGACAGGAAGAGAGATGGTATTCCAAGTATTCCAACCATTATACAAAGCCAGCTGTCTTTTGCAGGAGGCCAGATAGCATGCTTTACTGGGAAGCAGTAATGTAAGAATTAAGAAGTTAGATCAAATTTCTTTTTTTTCCTTCAGTTGAGAAGGACCCTGACACCAAATTCCTGTGAGAATAATGTAGAACTAATTAAAGCTAAATTATGTTATTGATCTTTTGAATACCAGAATCTAATCGCACCATGTTTCAGCACTACATTGGAACACGCATTTAACTAGTAAGGTACAAATGAGTATCAATCACTGTAATCATTCCATCACCTTCTTGTTGTCTGAAAAAAGTATATGTGTTTTATTGAA
The DNA here is from genome assembly GCF_030463565.1 of Pelecanus crispus. NCBI lineage: Eukaryota > Metazoa > Chordata > Aves > Pelecaniformes > Pelecanidae > Pelecanus > Pelecanus crispus. The sequence continues at coordinate 15,375,550 of NC_134649.1, forward strand.
GCGCATTACTTCAGTGTCTAAATTAATCCAATCATGCACTAGAACACACTGACCTTGCCCAACCAGAACTCTTTTAGCAAGTATTGTCTTATTGCTTCCCCCGCACCATACCAAACTAGCATATAATGTCCTCTGAGTACACAAAATTCTAAATAGATCTTTTCTTCCATAATTTTGTAATAAGCTGCTTAATTTTATCCATGTTTTACTTTTTACCTTACATTTATCCAGCAGTTGCTGTCTTTTACACTGTGGCTCTGTGTTCTTCCTTAAAGATATGAGCTTAAATAGCAAGATTTTTAGACTAAAATAATATGTTTACAAAATTCTATTGCCTAGTTAATTCACCAACTTTTCGAGCAATGTACATTGTACATTTCTGAAATTATAATTCTGTTATTAACAGAAATACCCGTTGATTTATTCGAATAGTTAAGCATCAGCCATTATCCGGGTTACAGTGCTGTCACAGTTTTTTGCAAAGACTGGGTCTAGAAAGCAATCTAGCATTCCCTTTCCCCCAGTCTGTTTTCACTCCCAAAGTAATTTGATCATCATTGTGTCTACTCTCATAGAGATGATAATGTACTACTTGCATTAATCCACCAGATGTAATTGTATTAAATATGCCTAGCAACTACATGGGATATAAGGTTCAGGACATGAAATACTGGGATCTGAAAACTGCCCGGCTAGTTGGGAGAAGGTATTCAGTTTCCTGTGGGCCAACACTGTCTTTAGGGCATAATGGGCGGCCACTGGCTGGGTGGGTTTGCTGCCTGGGCAAAGAGGAGTATGAATTAAAGAAGGAAGGGGAGGCAGCAGTGGCCTGGAACCTGAGATCCCTCCAAGAAACACAACTGCAGGAATGTAGGGCTGCTGAAGAACTGGTCTTCAGGCCGGAAGCTGTGAATACACATACTCATACATAAAATGAACATAACATGCACATTCTCACGTTTGGTTCTCTCTTTGTAGCCCTGTATATTGATGAACAACATTCAACAATTAAGAGTCCAGCTTGAGAAAATGTTTGAGTCCATGGGAGGAAAGGAGGTGAGTCAGATTTGTTCCATGGTTAATTCAAAGTTCCTTAGAGATCATTAGCATCATGTTTTCAACCTAGTTACAGCCTTCACTTCTGCTTGCAAAGAAAATCAATTTTTTTTAAAAAAAAAAAAAGTCTACAAGAACTATTTAATGTCCTGACAATACTAGAAAGACCTAACACTACTTCACAGAAACATGCTAATGATCTGTAAAGTTCAACCAGCACTGGGTGTTTTTTGTTGCAATCTGTAGTTGCCAGCTTTATTTTAATGTTTGTATTGGACTGTACTTTGCTTTTTTATGTATTGGTAAGTTTTGCCTGTATCTGAAAATTTTGTAGAATATGTGCTTTGTGCTTTGTCTGTAATGTGTCATGTCTTTGTCTAATGCCTTTGATTTGCAATCCACTGAGCAGAAGAAAGAAGGAGAGAGATTCTCTTATGAGGTTTGTGATAGTAAGCACCTTTTATTATTCCTGACCATACTTTCTAAGTCTAAGAACAGTCACTTTTCCTACTAATTTCCATTGATGCATTTGTGTAATTCCCTATGGTCTAAAATCAAAAAGAGCTATGCTTGGGCATTCAGTTGACACGCTAAATTGAAAAGTTTTACTAGGTAGATAGTGTAAAGTCTTTCAGAATTTCTAAAAAATCTCGAAAACATTTTTTAAGTGCACTTTTCAGTATCTGACGGCCTGCTTGTATTCAAGATTTAGCACCATTTCACCAAGATCTGCTACTCAACAGTCCAGGACATGCTTAGCTTTATCTTCTTTTATATTTCAGAAGACTTATAAGTGCCTGAAGTCCTGTCAACAGTAAAAGGACACAAACACGTGCTTCAATACTTTGCTGATTGTAGTCTTTGACTGTTTTGAGAGTGAATGAAGAAATTAACATCTTTTCAAGCTACAGAATCCTGTCTTCTTGTTAAAAAGCCATGTTTAGATCATGAACATACTATCCTTATTATCAGTAGCTGGCTTTAAAAAAGAAGTTACACATACATCAGCTTTTTCTTGTTGAGACTAGTTTGATAGTTTCACAAAACTTTGATCTAATGTGAGCACTCTATAGAGAGAATTGGAAAATACATTATTTCATATTTCCACATCCACAGTGGAACACAGAGGTAAGATAGTCATTGCATGACTACCTGTGTCATGCAATGAATAACACCTTCCAAATGAACTACAGATTAACTCCGTGATGAGGAGGTTTTGTTGAGCTAGTAACAGCTTCTTGAAGCTGCCATGGCAAAAATACTTCCTGCTCCAGAGAACATGAAATAAACTTTCTGCAGCCTTGTCATCAATTAAAATTTCATATAAAACTTTAAAAATAGATATATATCATCCAAACATGGCTATGTTTTTTGTGGTTACTATTAATCCCCTTTCAATCTCCAAATATTACAAATAATATTGTCTTCCATGCTCTTATGTTGTATGCAAAGTACTTTTGTATTAAGGTCTTGGATCCAGTCCTGCATGTTGAATGCCATGAATCATAAAAAAGCTAAGTGTTCATAACTCCTGATGAAGACAAGGACAGAAGAAAGCTGAGTAGCACTTTATGTCTATATCTATGTACTTATTTTCAAATCAGAATATTTTCTTGAATCTCCAAAATGTTCCATTTTCCTCAAGAAAATACTAGTTTTTCTTTTGCTCCCAATAGCTTATATAATAAAAAAAAACAGGGGAAAAAGGTGGTGGTGGTGGGGGGGGGGGTTCATAGCAGTTTTCTTTCAAAATCTCTCATCACTTCTAATCCTTTTTGCTTTCCCTTTTGATGTTAATGAGGATGAATTATTAAGGGTGTTACAGTATCAAAGCAACATTTCCTACTAATGTGGTGCAACATGACACCCCTGGAGAGAGCTCAGAGATATTTTTCTAAAATCCCTTTGTTAGGTACCTTAAGTGCATCTCCGATTCATGGTCCAAGAAAAAAAGATCTAAAAAATACATTCAAAGTTTGGTTTGGTTTGTTTCTTATTAGAGGAATTTCTTGAAGAAAAGTACATTCATGTTCAATTTTTTGTCACCCAAACTGAAGTGCCCTTAAAATGTTTGTCCTCAAACTGGAATACTTATCCCCCTAGCTATTCCAAGAGCATAAACGCTAATGGCCAATTTGCCTTATTGAACTGGTACTTATAAGAAACAAAGCCAGCAATAAAATCTGTAAGCAGTTTCCTTGCAGGGAGAAAATATTTTAATATTTTGCTTGTGGAGGGCATAAAAAGTCAGATGATTTTCAGTGGAATAATGAGACCTATTTCAGTTGAAGCAAAACTAATTCCAAGTTTTAGAATTAAAATTAAATGCTGTTAATCTTCTCCGTGTCACATTGTGAGCAGCATGTCTTTCAAAGTATGCAGTCAAAATACTACAATCAAGCAGCAGTCCCTATGTTCAGAGTAGGCCTGTTGCATATTGCAGGGCAGGGAGCTCTATAAATAGAGAAAAAACTGGGCTCTCAGCTCTCCTGCCATTAAAATAAAATAGGCTGAACAATATGAGTTTCTTTATTAGCTCTCATCTTCTGCTGTAGCCGAGCAGGAAGGGTACTTGAAAAAATTATATAAAGGAGATCAGTCTGCCATAATAAAGTAATAGTAGTAAAGTGGGATCCAACCCACTGTCTTTTTTTAAAAATCAAGCTCAAAATCATTGGAACAGGTTATCATAATGTAGAATTTTGTTTTAGCTCCTGTTTGTTTCATCCAAAAGGACTGCATACATTTGCACTAAATCATTTTTTCATGTCTGACAAGTTGGAAGCTGATAAAAGGGAAAGAAAAAAAGTTAATGCTTGTGTTGCATTTCACCAGATGGCAGAACATGGCAGAAATGAGTCACAGCAATTAGGATCAAAAAAAAAAGTGGAAAGCAAAAGCAGGTTGTTTATGTACAACAGTACTATATTGACTGTAGGTAAATCATATTTCCACTCCAATAAGTTCAGTTGCAACTTTACATGTAGTGCTTAGGAATACCTATAGGAATCTATATGTGGTCCTAAAGACTTTGATGGGATGACAGAGGCCCAGACTTAAGCTGAATAGTTCTGAAGTGTCCATCTTTAAATCTATTAACTCAGAGGCCTAAGGGGTGGGGGGGGTGGGGGATGATGTCTGTCAGAGACAAAAAGAACCGCTAAAGGAATGGATCTGATAAATACCTGTATCTTCCCTAGATGTACATACAATTTGTAAAATTTTTCTGAACAGAATTAACCAGGTGGTCCCGTTAGGAAACTATAAGCAATTAGACCCGTGAAATTGCAGATAAATGGAATTCCGATTAAAGAGCTTCCCTTTAACTCGTGCAAAAGTAATTTGCATCCTTGTCGTTTCCTATAGAAACACTACCAAATTTGCAGTTAACAAGATTATGTCCGTACTAGCACACATTAAATTACAGCATGGAATAGCTCAGTCTAACACATTATGTAGAAAGCAGCCAAATTATCAGATCTTTAACTCTTTTCCAAGGCTCGTATGTATAAAAAATTTCACAGTTTTAGACAGGCAGCATTTGGAAACAATGATGTTCAAATATTTCTTATTTCTTTTTTTTCAGCTGTTCAGCAAAAGTGTTTTCTGCTTTTGCTTAGCATTCAGAAAAAGTCAAACTTCTAATTATCTATTTAATAATCCATAATTACAGATCTTATGAAGTGTGCCGACAAATTTATCGGTGTGTTGTGGGTAAAAATTAACTGTATTATTTAAGAAGATGGTAAAATAATAGAAATATTTATGAACCTAAGAAAGCCAAGCAAATTAAGAAATGGTAGAAAAGTATGATTTGCACATTAACAGGTTAATAGCATTTCCACTACTGAAATAAGTTTGCTCTTTAAAACAATTCAGATTTTGACAACTGAGGAACTTACCAATATATTTTAGGACTAATCCACACATGCTGTGAACTGTAATTGGAACCCAAGAAGCTAAGGGATAAATGGGTTTTTCTGTCTTTATGGCACATAAATGTATATATGGCACATAAATGACACTCAATCTTTTTTTTCCCCCCAAAAAATAATCTGATCAGTCAGAACATTTTTTCTTTTATTTTCCTGAAAAAAGTTTCAGGCATGGTTTTTGGTTGGTTTTGTTTTTTTTTTTTCCTTCTTCATCAAACTCTATGGAGCAGATGAGACTCAAGATGAAAAAGAAAAGTCCCCAATATTGTAGATCCTTCATTTTCATATCTGTATATCTTCTCAGATGCTGATCAGCATTGACTTTTGCCTCATTTTCATCCTTTCCTTCTGGTTGTTTGCAAAGTAGGGTAATATTAGCACTAGGTTAACCCTATAATTCGTCATTTAACCACATCTGGGTGGCTGAGATTTCTGCAGCTGAGCATGTTTGTATCTATTTACTTAAACTGCTACTAGGAGCAACTAGTACAAAGAATTACAGATTGCATTTATCTGAGTTCTTATACATTTCCTTTCCCATAATAACTCTGCACTATCCAGAAACAGATTGGCTCATGAAACAGAGATAGTTGGTTTTATCATTACTCCCTTGCTAGTAAGTAATCTCAGTCAAGTCAAGCATGCTGAGGACTTCTCTTGGTCACTGGAAAGCCTTAGATAAATGAATTAATCTCTTCATCATTGATTTGCCTCACTGGGAAACTTACCTCCTTTGCATAGTGGTTTTGAGAGCTATGCGTTACTGTCTCAAGTAGTGAGTGTTGTGATGTCAACCTGTATAAGTCTTGCAGCTTGTCAAGTTCATTAAGCCAAACCATTTGCACAGTGCTATAGTGCATTTCCCACACAATACTTTCCTGAGAATAAGCAAACGTGGTATAAAATGTGTTAGCAGGAGTTGTTCAAACCATTGCTGAAATAATATATCGTTCTAAAGCGCAAATAAAATTCCTTTCTGAGCTTGTTGTTGCAAACCTGTGATGTTTTTGCACAGTGTAGTCATGTTGTGAACTACAGCCTTTTAGAATATTTAAGAGGGAGACAGTAACTCTTCCTACTTCCACTGAAATCCTTTTTTTTCCCAAATATTTTGTTTTTTAAGTAAGGCATCATAGCTGAACATATTTTTCATATTAAAAAATCAGTGGATTAATTTATGCATAAAAGACAAGGTATACAGAAGAAAATCCACAATAGTGTGTGTGATGTGCAGAGGTACCAAAAGTTGACTTACCTTATTTCCACTGCACAAGGCCATCCTAAAAACATCTTTACCAGTCCCCCCAGAATTTCATAGTATAGAACCATCATAATAGTTCCCATCTTAGCTGTACCATATCAGGAAAAAAAAAGCAGCTGATAGCTGTGGTATATTTGGATGATGCCAGTCAAGGACTGATGCCTGAGGACCCTCTGACTTGCCCTGGGAACTCACTAGCATGTAGAGGGCACATGGCAAAATAAATGAAAAGTGCACATTTTATTCCTGGTGAGACTCAAATTGGCATGTTTTCCAGTACTTAAAAAAAATAACAATACTATTTAAAAATCTTGCTAACATATCACATCAGCAGGTGTCTAGCACCTGGATTGTCAGCCTGCATACCTCTTTATATTCCACTCCTCCCTATGACACTGCATTAATAAGCATGAGCATGTGTATACACAAGGCTGGATGTCCTGCCAGATGCCTCCAGCTGTGCACACACAAACTTGTTCATGCAACTTGTGAGCATAAAGCCCTCTAAAACATCTAGCACTTGCATGCACCTTTCTATAATGTGTGTTATGTCCACAATCTGATATTAGTGTTTAATCCAATGGCCGAACTAAGTCCAATTCCAGGTGAATTTAGCAAAGATGTAGTGTTTTCTGGTTATCACAACAACCTCTGTTAGAAAGTAACTACATTGGCCTTTGTAGTCCCAGTAACAAGATGATTCTCTAGCTTGTGCATGATCTGGTAAAAAATTTTGAGTCTTCTGCCTGCCTGGTATTCTTGCACTTTCTCTGATGTGTACCATGTTCAGTGTGAATGCTTGTGTGTTCAGCATTTGTTAAACGTTAATATTCTAGTGGTCTTAAATTTGTGTTCTCTATGTATCCCACCAAAGGAGGCAGTATAAGTCCCTAGTGAAACGCATTTCGTGGAAAAATCTTTGCCTTTGTTAGTAAACTCTATCTTTGTTAACTAATATAGACATTTCAGTAAAATTAGCTTTTTTAACCCTGCTTTCCACATGAAGGAAAACAATCACTTTAAGTGTATGAACTGTCAGTGTATCTGGCAGGGAAACTACTAAGACATGAATTGGAGAAGCAACAGAACTTCTTTCAATGCAAAGTAATTAAAAACTAAATCAGTAAGTAGTCACAGTGCTAAAATATGAGCTTCTCAGGTTAGAAAAGTGCTATACATCACTGAATATCTTCTAAGAGATGTATGGCAATTCCCCTCGTCACCTATTTCAGATTTTTGTCGAAAACTGTAATGAAAATCTTGGATTTTCTATGTTTTTAAACCACATATAGCTTCTAAGGAGAGAAAGGATGGTCTAAGATTAGAACATAGTAGGTCTTTGAAGGTGTTTCAGAGTTTGTTTTTTCTTTACTTTGCCTTAGAGTTCCTGTGTAAGTTATCAGTCTCATGTAAGTTATCCAGTGTGCGGTGACACAGCTTCCCCTTGTCTCTAAAGTTTGATTAAAAGAGCTGACCTACTGCACCATAGTACTCTGAAGCATCAAGTGAAGAATAAGCACTAAACACTACTCATGCAGTTGAAAGATATGAAAATGCAAATAGAGACATTCTAAACGCGCAATTTCCTTTGAAATTGTTGGAAGATCTGTATCTGACCTTACTGCAGAACAGAGCCAAGAATTTGAGGAGTATCGTTGAAAATCATTGCCTAACATTTTGATGTAGATAGCTGAAAGACCTGGAACATCAGCTATTAATTCACATTCAGCTGTTGATCCTGATGATCATCTGTAACTATTTTTCTTAAATGCTAAAATCTCAAGGAGACAAAAAGTCAATTTTTTTTAATTTGAAAAAGAATGCATAGCAAATAAACAAGCTGCTGATCAATGTCAACACAGTACCTTTTTGATTATATAGTTATGCATGGATCCCCATTCCTGTAAATGTAAAACTATACTTCTCCCCTGCATTCTCTTTTTTCCTATGTTTAGAAAATCTGTATCAGAGGTACAGGAGCTGTTCTCCCTGTGCATCAGAATATGTTGCACTGTGCTTGAATTATGTATGTCTTAATGGCTTTTAGAAACAGAAGTACTGAAATTCAATAGACTCCCTTCTCTCATACTATATCAGTAGAAGCAGCATGGATAGTCTTCAAGCCATCTTCTCCAGTGCTGGCTGTTCTACTTTTATGCTGCATTAATGGGAATATGGAAACACCTTCCACGTAAATCACAAAAAAATCTTACTGATGGTGGTGAAATGTACAAAAAAATTAAAAGATTAAAATATCTGCAGTATTATTAACACAAACACTACATTCTCATGCATTCTTCTCTTGGTATGCCTTGTGAATACCATTTGCCTGATAATGGTTATTCTATTCTTGTGACTGCCAACACAGTTTGCACCATCCCACAGAAAGGCATTGTTTAATGGCACAGTTTTGATTTCTAACAATGTAACTCTTCACTGTTATGATCAATTATTTTCCTTTAAATGGTAATTGGATTTTTAGGCCTAATAAAGGAATCCTGTGTTGTAACAGGTGTTTCCACATTTGGTTTTCCATAGTGCAATGCATCATTGCATAGAATTCCTAATTCATTAATTGTAATGGAAAACCCCAAACCATAGTGTCTAAGTAAAACATAACATTACTTATCTCTTTGCAGCTGGATCCTGAAGCTAGTGTTGTTCTAAAAGAACTTCAGGTGAAACTTAGCAATGTATTGGATGAACTCAGCATAACATATGCTACAAGGTAACAAACCTATTTTACTGCAAACCTTAAAGAAGTATTCCTGTTCAAAAATTGACCTTGTTGATTAAGTCTGGGTGGTTGTTTGGATGTCCTGAGGTACAGCTTACTTCTGCCCTGATGAAGTGTTCATTTGTGTGTGTGTATGTGTTTAGTCCCTGAAACACATAGCAGTAACCTCACTGTAAAGAAAACAAAATGGTCTGTGGGCATGAACATGTTACAGAGGTGAGGCTGATGACTTTTGTTCTGCTTTTTGGAAGACAAAGATTGCTGGTTTGTTCTTGCCTGTTGCTGTGTTAAACTTTTCTCTCTGACCATGTTTATGTTACTTCCTGAGACTGACAGTTTTTCCAAGTGGCCTGCTTCAACAAAGGGTGTCTGCCTATGTGTAGCCTGGTTCAAATGGTCACTGTGAATGGCCTTCTTGGGTTATTTGTTTGCCTGTGGCTCTGCAAAAATGGTCTACTGAGCCATGCTCTCGAAATCTTTCATTAATCAGAGTGCACACTGCAGTGTTGAATGAGCATGGTGCTGTGCCAGCAGTGTCTGTGCTATAAGAAGCTGCAAGTTATTTTTGCTTCAAATTAGAAAGCAATCGAAGAAAGAGGGATTAGTGCTGTAGTGGTATTCATTAAGCAAAGTCTGTATTTGCTTATTTAATCCATCGATGAACCCTCTGGGTGGACAGTGTTCACTTTTTCTGAGCGTGCTTAGTTTTTCATATTGTCTTGCTTTATTTTTGCTCCCCGGCCCCGGTTCTCTGACCATTGACAGTGCATGAACATTATTTCTTTCCAGAGCTTCTTTCTGAATGAGTCAACTAGGTTTCTGCAAAAGAAAACCCACAAATAGCTCAATCTAGGGTATGCTGCAGCTTGCTAGAACGTTCCTCATGGGTCAGTTTATTGCTGGGGTTTGTGAAGTTAACGTTAGAAAGATGGCTAATGTCAAGAAAAGCCAATGCATTATTTTGGCTTTTATTGGAGGGACTGGTCCCAAGGATCTACATAAGCAGCTTCAATAGCAGCTTCATGTTGATTTTATGTAGGGCGTGTGTAGGTAAGTACACATCCAAGTGTACTTGGAAAAGTTTCCAATTTTTCCAATTTTCACATGATTTGTGTTCTCTTTTTATGATTAACCATACAGCTGGGACAGCTTACTGCATAATTATAAAGTTTCTTTTCTCTCATAGTAAATTCTCTTTCACTTTCCTCAAGTTAATCTTTGCCATTTATCTTTTCACATTAATAGGCCTGGTACATTTATGGCCTCTGTTTTGCATTTCTGTTCATAAACTAATCCTAAACCAATTCAATTAATCATAAATCAATTCATAAACCAAATTACTGTGTGTACAGAGCCTTATTCTGCCTCCGAACTGTTGACTCTAATTAACTGCTGTTCTGCATTGTTTAAATATATTGACCGAAGACTGTATCACATTAATGACACTACAAGACTTTTAGACACGTTGCTCAACCAGATCAGTTAGGAAACAGAATAGTTTTCATAAAAGCTGAACAGATGCAACTTGAGAAGCAAGAATTTGTTCACACTCACCTTAAAGTGGAAAAGATTCCTTCCAAGAGGAATTGTCTAACTACTTCCTAGTGGGTTGGTTTGTTTTTTTTTTTTTGCAAAAGAATATTTTAAACAATGCAAATGCTTTAGTTCTGTCTAGTTGCAAAGAAGTAAGCAAAGCTTCTGATAGCACTGACTCTGTGTGAAATCCAGGAAGAAGTCAAATTGAGCCAAACACGGCAAAATCAGTAGAAGTTTTCTATTTGTCCTCAAGAAGAATATCAAAGCTTGGTTCATATTAACCATCAAAAGAAAAATAATTCATAGTCACCGGTTCCTGTTGTCCTTTCACACCAAAACTAAAATCTTGAGAAGTTGTTGCTAGCTGGTAGTCAATCATACCCTAAACTACACATTCTGATACACCTGTTGCTTTCAGAAAATAATTACTTTGCACACCTACAAGGGAATGAAAAGCATAATGACAGAACAGAAACAAGGAGGAGAAAGAAATCAAAACAGCACATTGATTAGTTATATGAACTATAATCTTTAGCAAGAACTATTGTCAGTCTGTAACACCTGCAGTATCTTGCATTTGTGAACTTTCCATCATTGCAGAAAAGATTTAATCTTGTTGAAGAACCTGATGCAAAATGATAAATGTTTTCTATCCCAGAATGCTTTCTCTTTTTTTTTTTCCATCCTGTAGTTTCCAATTTATTATTGAAGATTGTGTAAGACAAATGAGCAATGAACTCAATCAAATGAGAGGAAATGGGAATGCAGCAGCCAATAAGAACAGTGCGGCCATTGATGCCGAGATTGTGCTTCGGCCTCTCATGGATTTTCTGGACAAAATGTAAGTGTGACAGACTGGTTTGTGTGGCAGATTAGGAACTGGATGCTACAGTCAGGCATAGTTGGCTTCACCCTGAAGCATCATTAATACCTAGAAACAGTCTGCAGTATTTTTTATATTTGTAGCATTCACATGTGTGCAGAATACTATGCTTAACCTGTTTACTTATACTAAGCAATTTCTACCTAAGCTAAATATTTGCCTTTCTATTTCTTGTCTTGTTTTGAGTCATTGCAAAGGAGCTAGTGTATGGTGTCTCCTCCATGAGCTGTGGTATACAGAAGATTGTACTGAGAAAAAGAACAAGAGTAAATCCCCTATACTGAAATTGTCTGGCATTTGTTCTAGGCTGGCACCCAAAGTCCCCCTGCTTATTAATATGCACTTCTGTATCCCCAAAAACCTGGTCACCAGTTGAAGATTTACGGAGCAGCGTGATTTTTTTTTTTTTTTTCTCACTCAGTAAAAAGCTAAATTTTTAAATAGTCCTGCAAACTCACTCTGGGCCCTGAAAGTAGGGGTATCTTGTCTTCTCATCACCCAGCAGTGACAGACAGGATCAGCTGTTCTGAAAGGCCATGTGCAGCACAGATACATCTATAAGCACCTCACTGTCCCTGATCATGTTATTACTGGTACGTGTGAAACACCATTGGCCTTTTACTGGCAGTGACCGTGAGAACAAGCAGCATGGCACTGATCCCGTGCTTCGGGTCTCCAGTCACACATACATGAGTTACATACCCTTTAACTTTTTGTTTCTTTATGCATATTTCTCCTAGCCGGACATTTTCAAAGTGAAGGTGGAAAAGGTGTGCTGAGGGAGAATCTTGCTTGAAGCAGAACAAGGAGCATAACCAGGAGGAAGTGGCTGGCCAGGACTAGGGTTAAGGCTGGAGCTGTGCTGAGAAGATAGGAGGAAGGGACTGAGCCGGGCAGAGAGCAGGCTCAGGGAAGCCTGTGGCTTCCAGAAGCCATTCTGTTAGATGCAGAGGCCTTGTTTGCAGGATGCTTGCTATGCCTGTCTTGCAAAGTCCCTGTCTGGAGAGTTTAAGAGGCAGCAGAATAGGTTCAGTTTTCCCGGAATCCTCTGGGATCTGTTTCCTCCCAGCTCTGCCCTTTTCCTCATCCCTGGACAAACATTTTCAGCCCTGACCAACCCCCACGGATTCTTTCCCCATTAAACAGAACATACTCGGGGGAGTGCCAAGAAGCCTTTCTTTGTCTTCTGCATTGTAAAGTTGTACAAATCACGTTACTCCACACTTCAGTGTATGATTTTGTGGTGTTACTGGTGGTAGCCTCCAGTTCCAAATGAAACTTCTTCAGAGTCACGGATCCTCATGAAGGTTTGTTTTTATGCTTTTGACAAACTGCTGAGCATCTATCATCAGGAAGACTCCATTTTGAAGTTAGTGACTGGAGGCACAGAACACTTCTCTGGGCTTCTGATATTGGGACTAGTAAGACCCAAGCCAAAGGCTGATTTAAAGAATTGATTTATAACTGCCTTTTGTTTCTCCAGGGCATTACTTCACATTCTTATTGTTTCTAAAAATGGGACTGATGGGCTCGCTATCTTAGAAACATGACTAGAATCACAGCTCCCAACTGTACATATACACGGCCAAAGTCTAAAAGTCATTGGCCTAAGGGGTGGGGGAGGGAACTGAAGGGGACTTTGGGTTTTCTTTGGGGGTTTAATTTTTCTAGGTTTCGTTTTTTGAGGGCTTTGGCAATTACACGAATTTCAATGAGAGCTGGCAATAGGCAAATGCTTATTTAATGTACTTGAAAAGATTTGGCTATTTTTGCAACACTGTCAAGTGCAGTGCCTAGATTCCGAGCCTAGAAAAATTTTTAGCTGCTTTATCTATATGTCAGCCTTTTACTTTTAGCAATCTACCTATTCCTACGTGTTAAGTTACAAGAAGGGTATGTGTTGCTTTCAAGCAATATGTTTTTAAATTTTAATTATCTTTGAGTTAAGATTTTTACTCTAGCACAAGACTTGAAGAAAAGCCAAAAGTGTTTATACACTTACAAGTGTTATCCTAAGCTCATCATTTAAAAAAGTGGGTAAGCTGACTTTTGCCTGTCAGGGTTGATTCCAAATTGCCATTTATCAAAGCCGTCTTCATAGCTTCTTTGAGATTTAATTGAATAATGACATAATGGAAACAAAAATGGGGTTTAAATTACTGTCTGAATAGGAAATACTCCTCACCACAGGAATGTTAAATGGAATTTTAGCAGATGCTAAACCCATGCACAGAAAATAAAGATGTGAAATCTAAAAAAAAAAAAAAAAAAACCACCAAAAACCACTGCTAGGGAATATCACCTTTCTTACAAATATATATATTTATAATAGGATTATAAATATGCCATATTAATATGGTTTGGGGTTTAGTTATTTCTTAACTATGCTTTTATTTATGTGCTTACTAAGAGTAGTAAGAGATGCTAGAAATATGTATTGGCAAATTTATGATGTGATATGTATAATGACTTTACAATAATCTTTTTTTACATTAATAGATTAGACATAATTCTGTAAAGTTCCCCACATATGCATTTGTGTGATATTATTTTGCAATTTTTTTTCCTGTGCCTGAAAACTGCAGCACTTTATTCATGATGTTACATATTCATGACGATACATACAAGATGGTTTACTAATATACTCTTAAATGCAGAAAAAATATCTAAGTACATAGATCCTCCAAAAATTTAATTTTACTGTTAGTAATAGATAGTATGATTGTACAGATATGCCAGTATATAGAAATAAATGCTTCCAAATGGTAGCCCTGAATTAACTATCAACACCTAGTTCTACATCACAGTAGGGAGACATTTGGTTTTTGTTTTTAAAACATAAACAAATTATATACTAAAACTTTAATTTAGGGGCTTGGGAGTGCTAAATTGTATCATCCATCAAACTTCATAACTCATCATCATTTTGCTTTTTCAATAAACATATATCAGTAATATATTAAGCAATAAATTGGATAGTGGACATTTACATGATTTTATAATCTGCCAGTCTTTTTTTTTTTGCCAAAACTACTTACTGATAATATTGCAAAAGAACTAAGCCATTGAGAAATCCTTACTGGTAGAGAAAAGCTAAACCATAAGGGCCATTAATCTGAGCCTATAGTAATACAGCAGCTCAGAAGTCTTAATGCTAGTTTTGGAGACTGGTTTGTGTTTTGTTTTATTCCAGTTTAAGTGTCTCTGCGAAAATCTGTGAGAAGACAGTTCTGAAACGGGTTTTAAAAGAGCTGTGGAAGTTAGTCTTGAACAAAATAGAAAAACAAATTGTGCTTCCACCACTGACGGACCAAACCGTAAGTGTCCCAGCAGTAGTTCACAGATGTTATAAAGGATTGTAATAATGTGCTTAATCAGGTGTTTGCCAAGGGGTCTGATACTATCCTTTTCTGTACCTTGACCAGAAGGAATAATATATTGACTGTATGCAGTGTGTTGCTCTCTAGTGTTTCAAAGTAGTATAGTTAGGTGGTTGTTCTGTAGCTGGTGAGGAAGACCTTGCTCTTTCATATAGTGCCTGCCCCAACTCAGAGCCGTTTTTGTGTATGCAGTGTAAAAGAAGCTGAATTACTGACTTCATAGTGTTCTTTCATATAAGGGCTTTTAAGTTTGATTTCTCTTGATTTCATCATGCACAGTAACACCACAAGTGTTCCTTGTCCTTCCCCGTTGCACGGGGAATTCAATCGCTTCCATTTTTGCAGCTCCCAGAAAGCCAGGAATGCTCTATCCTTTTCTCCAGTTCTGCCTGCTGTGTCATTCCTCATCTTGAGGCGGCACTTAACATCGGGAAGCTTAAGCCAATTTTAGCTCTGAAGTTTTGGGGTATTTTAATAGCAGACTTGATAGGAGGTCCTCATTGGGCAGGACTGCATTTACAGCCTGACAAGAAGAGGGAAAGAAACTGTAAGTTAATACGGAAAGGAGTGCTGCTACACGCCAGACTGGTGTGGGTGATGGCCTGACATAAAACCTAAGTGGTGACAGAGCTGAGGGCACCGGTAAAATATGATTCTGTCTAAGGATGAAAGAAAAAGAGCCTGGCTTGGAGTGCCTTTTTTAATTGCTTTTTGGTTTTTTGAGGGACTGGGATAACATAAATGTTAACTCTTCTCGTTTTCAATCTTGTCTAGAATAAATTCACCATCTTTATGACAAGCTAATCATGACATTGCCATAGTGTGCCTTTGGGCAACTTTACTGTATACATCCTATGATATCAGTTAAGTTGCTAAAAATCTATTGGTCAGTATCCATATCTTAAGGACATATCATTAAATCATGTTATATTAAGGATACATGAAAGAATATTGCTGGAGAGGCAAGAGGAAATTTAATAGAACATGTATAAATGGTGTTAAGGTAGTAATGAAATAACCTGAGCTAGTAAAAATTCTAGACTAGAGCTAATCACAAGATCATAGCCAGGACTCCATTCACTGGATTTGTTCATATTTACTATAATGCCCTTGTTTACTATGCATAATTAGAAACAGCCCCTCTTTCAATGAGTGACTGTGTCAAGTTTATATTTCTGAGATTTTTTTTAATTTGCTTTTTAAACATTTTGGTGCGAATTTTATCTGCAAACACATAAGTAGCATTTAAATTGGGTAACTGCATTTCCCATCAGGCATTAGAAGCAATTTTTAGCTTTATGCAGCACCAGTTGTTACACTCTGAACCAGCATGGTTCAGAGTTAAAGGGGTTTTCTGCTGTTTTTTTTTTAATTGGTTGCCAAGAATACAGAATTACCTATCAAAGATTTAGTAAGCCCACTTGGATAATAGCACAATATGCTTCAGTTAGTTAGGATAGTAAAACATTTGTTGAAAGATCCCCCCCTCCCCCCAACAGTTTGAATGTAGATCTTTATTTAAAAAATAATAAAAAGATTTCAGTCTTTCAACCATAGTGAAAAATAACTTTTGACTGCCAACTGAACACAGATTTCAGTTCACCTGCCTGAATCTGCAAGCACCTCTGTTGTCCTTACTGATACTCAGAAATCACACCAAGCAATAAGCTGTGACACTGATGTTAGAGTTTTTATATATATTTCAAAAAAGCTTATTCTGATCATTAGTTTAGCAAGTTGATACTTCATTAAGCTATAGGTGTACGTCTGGAATGCAAAGTTTCTGCATTTCAGGCAGAACACAGAAAGAGTGGTGAAGAAGCAGAGACAAGGAGCCCTCCTCTCCCCTCCCCCAGAATGAAGAGTCTTCTGGATGGATGTTCGATTAGTTAGAGGCCAAGAATAAGAAGTCTTCTGTTTATCAGCCAGTTACTGATTAAAGGCAGAGACTGCACGTATCATTCAAGACTCTTTAAGATCATTTTAAATGGTGACAGCTGGGATTTCCACAAGTGCATTGCCCTCATTCTTCATAAAACTGAAACAACCCTTGCTTCTCCGCACACACTTAAGAAACATGAGCCTCCAACTAGAAATTTTCTGCAGCATATTTTTTTCCAATTTTGCTCAACATTTGTGTAGTGAAAGATAGAATATGTTAAATATATAGTCTGTAATGATTAAGGAACGTGAAAAATAGGTACAAAGATTACTGGATTAGGCTTTCAGAGTTCTTGCAGTATCACATGTGTATGCTACACTTTGCCAGCTGTTGGGTTTTACTAGCGGTAGCCTCTACATAAAGTGTCCCAGTGGGCAGGCATGGTGAAAGGTGTATAGCTAGTTGTATTTATCTTGCTACTTTATTTACTTTTGAACACACAATTATTAAAATCAATGAAAAGTAGGACACTGTAAGAGAGAAGCTTCCCTTTTGTAGCCTTGAATATTACTTTTTCTCTGACGGTGAGAGGCACAGACATTCAGAAGCAGGGTTTATTTTTTAATTTTTGTATTTATCTTACCATTCTTACTACTAGTAAATAATGAAAATATAAGCTGCAGTTCTATATTCCATCTATCTTTTGCAATTGAACCATACATAAGAAAAATTTTTCCTGGAAACTGAAACCTTTTGGAACAGAAAGACTAATGAAAAATTGTTCTGTATTGTGCTATGTAAGTTGGACTGACATTTTTTTTTCCCCCCCTGAAATCCAGAGATTCAGAACTCTGCCTTGCTGAACTAGTAATTATACTTCTTGGAGTAATTGTGATTAAAAAATATGAGCGTGGAATTATAGTAGGATTCTGTTTGTTTAAGACAAACATGTAGGCATTGGCCTTTGGTATTGTGCCGGGATCTGGCTATCGTAAAATATTGGTTTAACTTGATAACACTTTGGTATCTTTTCTTTAAAAAAATGTCTCTGGCTTAACAGTACACCATTGTGCTGTGTATTACTCAACTGAGGATTTCACTGTAGACAGTTAAGCTTCTGCAAGTTCCTCAGGGCTGCTCACTTCCCATTATGATTTTTTTATATTAGCGTAGCACCTGAGAGCTATGATTATGGACAAATATCTCATTGACACACTGTATAAGAACAATCCCAGCAATACCTTAAAAATATTAAATACAAAATGAGATAGTAGACAGGAGCACACGAAACCACTATCAACAGAATACGCAATATTTGTATCAAGTATATGATACTGGAGGGAACCATGCTGCAGGCATTCAACTACTTGGCCTTATCAATTGAAGGAAAATATGTCTCGTGTAATTGAAATTTTCATTTAGCTTTGCAAAACAGTGACTTTGGCTAATGTCCTAGCAGAAAATAAGATCATGTTGACATGAAAAGCAAACGCGCCATAATGAGTCTGTTTCCTGAATTTTCAATGTGATTACAGGGGCCCCAGATGATATTCAGTGCAGCCAAAGATCTTGGACAACTGTCAAAACTCAAGGTAATGGAGCCAAATGGAGATGTGAATGGCTTGCTCTGATGAAAAAAATAGATGAAGTATTAGTGACTGTGAGGCCAAGCCTCATGCCTAATTTTTGTGCTTATTTACAATAATAAGGTTAAATATAGCTGTAACTATTCATAGGTGAATAATGATTTTACAGTCTCATCAAAACCAAATTAAGAATAAAGGACTGTATGCTTATATGGTAAAGTGATCACTAGATGGGTCAAGAAGATGTCATTTCCATATTGCACAACTAGGCTTCATAAGCATTAAACATCACCAAAAAAAAAAATTTTGAGATCTTTGTGTTCCCTTCTGGAACCAGTTCTGAAAAAAACTCTAAGGTGGGAATACCAGTCTTTTTTTTTCTGCGTATTATTTATGATATGTATTGATACATAGCATCTACCTCTACAATAGACTCATCAGCACTGCATTACTGAAGTCCATAATACACTTGATGGAGAACTCAGATGTTTGATACTGATGTCAGTTGTTTGCCAATCAATTTTGCCTTTAGGATTTCAGATTTGGGCAGAAATGTGGTAATTCGTGCATCTATAAATAATTGCTCAGTTTGCTAGAGGAGTTAAAATGTTGCCTAAGTAAATCACAGGATACTTATTTTAGACAAAGATTTCACAGAGGTATAGTCACTTTATGACTATTGAACTTACATTCTGATAGGAAACGCTTTTTTTTTAAACATGGGACATTAACAAATATTAGTTAAACTGTCAGGCTCATTCATAAAATTAATTCTTTCAGTATCATCTAATATAATCATTTAAACTCAAAATTTAACCTTTTCCCCACCCCCCAGAACAGAGAAATAATACATTCTAGGAAAAGAAAAAGGTACTCAGATGCTCAGTATTAAACATTGGTTCTTTTTCCCTACAATCTATGTTTTCAAGAAACAGCATGATTGCTCTAGGTTATAATTTGTTGTATAAGAAGTCTGAAGCTGAATTAATCCTTGTTAATCATAGAGGCTTGGGGTTTATTCAGCGGTTTTGTTTGTTTATTTACTTTTCCAAGAAAAGACAGGCCACAATACTGTTTCTCTTTCAAAATCAGCTGCAGTCTTAACTTGCTTTGCAGGACCATGTGATTCGAGAGGAAGCCAGAAGCCTGACCCTGAGGCAGTGTGCAATAATGGAAGTAGCACTAGCTACTATAAAGGTACAGCTTTACATGTTTTTCTGTTCTGTGCTTGAATGACCAAGAACATGATTGACATAAACAATAGATTCTAATATTGAATGGTCCCTTAGAATTATAAAGGTCCCTTTAATATGTCAAGAACCATTTGATTCTAAGCTCCTTGTATTGACTTGAAAGCAAATGTCTAATAGTGTGCTTGCAGAAAAGTTAGAAAAGTTATTCTACCAGTTGCATACAGAACATGTTCCATTAAAGGAATTGGTGGACAAAGCTTCTCCGATTCTTCTGTTCCTTTAGGGCTTAGAGTTAGTGCAGCTGAAGCAGCTGGGCTAAATCCTTATTATGTTGCAGCATAGACTCTTTTTCTCCTGCAAAGGAGACACTAAGCCTGAAAAGTGTGGTTATTCCTAGCTGCATTCTCCAGCAAACATGTATGACACACATTTTTTTATAGCACACCAGAAAACAAAGCTTTTAATACCGTGCATTACTGTGCACTGTTTTAAATTCAATGTCCAGTTGAATTTATCAACTTTTTACAGTTCGGAATTCACCACCTAATTTACTGTGACTACTAAATAATTTGATTTAATTTAAAGATGCCGTTTAATTATTCTACATGTTGATGCCTTTTCAGTGAAAACAAAAAATCATATTCATTACATACATACACTTCTGAATACATTAATAATTTTTATGCACTACCAATATCTTGTTGATGCAGATGTTGGTAATGCATAAAACTACTTCAGAAAAATCTTATCATTGCAGTAATGTTTTACATTAGATCTTTAAAGCAGCCATATTAGAGACAATCCATCCAACCTTACCTGGTGCTAATCTCATTACCAGAAATACAAATTAATTTATTGGTAATTGATAATGTAACTTCAGTAATTGACCTTTCTGGAAGGATGAAAGGATCAGGCCATAGGCCAGATGAAATGTTCTGAAAACTTTGTTTTCACTTCCACTCATTTCATGGTTATCACATTATGCTCCTAAATGTAAAAATAAAGAGATTAACAAAGTCCTTTTTTTAGGGTTGGGGTTGGGGGGGGGGGTGGGGGGGGGGTGGGGGGGGTGTAAAAAACTGGAGACTTTCATACAGTCTTCACAGTCTTGGTTTCTGAAGTCAAAATGAACCATTAAGGAATATTATTTAATGTACTTATCCATCTTTTTCATTGGCCTGGATCTTCCACTGGGGTAAATAACTTGAAAGCAATAAAATTCTAGAATAACAGCATATTTTTGTGTCTGATGCTGAAGAGACAGCACATCAGGAAGGTAAAGGGGAAGCTACTTAAGTATAAAATTGAAGATATAAATAAGAGGACATATTCATGATGAAGTCTTGTGCAACGAAGTAGTGTCTCAAAAGACAAGAAAGAAGTATTAGAGAGGGCTCCCAATTGCCATCTTTTTTGTTTGCAGTGGAATTCACATTTCTTTCAGAAATAAAAATAGTATTTGGGGATTACTAATATTGTGGAAACAGAAATGGAACAAAATGCTCAAGTACTGTGTTCTAAATAAATAAAAGTTGGGAAAAATATCAATTCTAACCTTGCCTCAATTTCCAGTGCTTAAACTGTCAAGACTTATAGATAGATACTAAACATTTTACTAAACAAAAGTCTAGGATTGGAGGGAAAAGGTTAGAAACAGGGAAAATCCTCTGTTAATTCAGTATTCTCATCTATTTGTACTACATTCATAAACTGAGCAAAATAATGCTCTGAAAAACCTATTTTCAAATTGTAAGGCAATGACATGGCATTATAACCTGCTTACTGTAATTGGTACATGATAGAGCAAAATCTGTTTTTTTCCAAAATACTAAGCAAATACTCTTGGTCATGCAGAAATTGGTCTTACACTATTAGAAAGTGAACAAAGACAGACTTGTGAGTTAACTCAAGAAAAAAGACTGCTATGTTGATTTAGGAATGCAGTTCATAAGTTTAATGGTCAAAATACACAATTTTTGGGTAATGCTAGGTAAATATGGTTTGTTTAAAAGCAAAAAAAAAAAAAAAAAAAGAAAGGCTTCCCAAATAAGAACAGATGAATGGTAAAAATGGCATGTGGTATCTCTTCAAAAACTAAGTAACTGGTTATTGTAAGGAAGGGATGTGCAGGGAGGAGTATCTCTTGCTCCTTTATTTTTCCTTTCGTTAGTGTAATTTTTATTACCAAAAATTAATTCACTGAGCAACTTACAATCACAATTTAATAGATTATGGTGTTATTGATAGTGTTATTAATGCTTTGAAGAGCATGAAATAAAGGAATAATCTTTCATCTTTTTTATTTTTATATATATAAATATATATATATATATATATATAGCATATAATCAGTCTTTGTATGTTGTAAAAAGAACCTTAGCAATTTTTTTTTTTAGCTTAATTTGCAGTTTACTGTTAGGAGAAGTGGCTTTCCGGCCTCAGTTATCTCCAACTGAGTTATCTCAGTTATCTTCTTAAGTCAGCCCAGAGATAATGTTCATTGATAATATTGTTCTAGTTTCCATTTTTGTGTTTGCAAGCACTGTAAACCCACAGGCACGCTACAAAATGGAACTACCACCCAATATGACTTGTGTGGCATTTGTCAAGTTTTGGCTGAGACTGCAGTGGCTACAGCATTGATTTCCACTTACTTGACATTATGCATTTGTGTCTGCACCTTTCGTTTGTCAATATGACTTTTAGGCCTCTTTTGCTGTGTGTGAACCTTGAAACACTTC
This sequence comes from Pelecanus crispus, assembly GCF_030463565.1. Lineage (NCBI taxonomy): Eukaryota > Metazoa > Chordata > Aves > Pelecaniformes > Pelecanidae > Pelecanus > Pelecanus crispus. The sequence goes on from NC_134649.1 coordinate 15,397,740, forward strand.
AGACTGGAGCATGAGTAGCAGGTGGACTATTTTAAGGTTTACATCTCTAAAGAACAGGTTATTAGGTGTCCAACTGAATCTGTAAAACCCTGTTTACTCATTATTTTTCTATACTTGATGCCATACAATCATGATATGTTCATATTAGTGGTTTTGCATGCAAAATTTACCATTTATGGGCAAAAGCAAAAAAATTTTAAAACTGAGGAAGATTAGGGTCAGGCGTCCTTGTCTCTTTAAATATATGTTAGCTTTCATGGAGGTTTTAGTCTTTTGTAGCTGCTGCTGCAGATAACATTTTATTGGGAGACACAACTAGAAAAAAAAACACCCCAAAATCACAGTAATTGTCAAAAATAGCAGGAAATATTAAAAGATTTCAGCACTTGCTTATAAATTAAGATCCTTGGTGAAATCATTAATACACTTTTAAACAATTAAGACAATAGAGATTTCTTTGGAACATATATTATGAAATAATTTGCTTGGAAAGATACAAATTTCATGTAAGTATATAATGATGAGAGGATAAAGGTGATTTAATCAGAACCTCTTAAGTTGACACTAAGTGCCCACATACATAGGATTAAAACACTATAAACCTTTTCAGCCTAATGACTTCAAATACTTTGTTTTGTTCCTACAGATATTTTTCCCTGTAACAATCAGTAGCCTTCAACACAGAAATGTAAATAATGACTTTGTATGAAAAGTTCATTTATGTTTCATCTCATGCAAAAAATCTTGAGAATCAGAAGGTGAAATGCAACAGGCATGTATGGCCTGTAGGTCTGTTTTGTCACAGATATGCTTAGGATAAAGCATTTAGTATATATGTATGCATGTGAACTAAAATGTACATATTGCATACATTCCTTTGGCAACACTCCAAAAATGCAGGGAGAATAGATTCTACTTACGGTTCCCAACACTCCCTGTACTGAGTGGACCAATATTGCATGTCATTAAGTAGTCACAGTGTTTTCCTGAATAATATTGTATGTTTTTACTAATTAGCCATTAAACGCGAGCTTTATACATCAATCTTGAGACCTAGAACTGTAATGTAGATTGCAAAATGCTTTGAAATGTGTTTGAACAAAACGATGGTTTTAAACTTGTGTGGCCAATATATCTTTGTAGCTTAAGTGCATTAGGTCATCAACCACTGTCTTGTGTAAAATTTTAGGGAAAATTCTTCACTTTGGGAAGAATCTGTCCTAATTTTTCTTAACTCAGCTTTAGGATTGGAAACATAATATAATACTTGCAGTAGTTTACATAGTCAGCATGGCATCAAAGTGGTAAACATATGTCCTGGTTTCGGCTGGGATAGAGTTAATTTTCTTCCTAGTAGCAGGCATAGTGCTGTGTGGTTTGGATTTAGGATGAGAATAACGTTGATAACACACTGATGGTTTAGTTGTTGCTAAGTGCTGCTTATGCTGGTCAAGGACTTTCAGCTTCCCATGCTCTGCCAGGTGGACAAGAAGCTGGGAGGGGGCACAGCCAGAATAGTTGATCCAAACTGACCAAAGAGCTATTCCATACCATATGACGTCATGCTCAGTATAGAAACTGGGAGGGGTTGGCCGGGGGGCAGCGATCGCTGCTCGGGAGCTGTCTGGGTATCGGTCAGCAGATGGTGAGCAACTGCATTGTGCATCACTTGCTTTGTATATTATTATTACCATTTTTATTATAGTGTTATTATCACTACTACTATTTTACTTTATTTTGTTTCAATTATTAAACTGTTCTTATCTCAACCCAGGAGTTTTTCTCACTCTTACTCTTCCGATTCTCTCCCCCATCCCACCAGGGCAGGGGGAGTGAGCGAGCGGCTACATGGTGCTTAATGGCTGGCTGGGGTTAAACCACGACAACATATATTTTGTTCCAAATCTAGCTGCGCCAGTAAATCAAGAGTCAGCTTTTATTTAAAGTATTTATGCTAATTCAGCTTTTTTTTTTTTCCCTGCTTTTTTTTTTAATGTAAGAAGGAAGGGAGTACTCAAATTATCAGTGTACGTGGGACAGTGAAAGGAGGGGTGCCATCTTGTAAGCAGGCCTTGATGAACAGCTGGCAGTAATCTCTACACTGGTGCAACTGCTTGCAGAGTGAAGATCTGCCCCCATCTTAGGTTTGCACTACTGGTGTAGTGGTTTACTGCTGCATCATTCATAGAAGCGCATAAAGAGAACTGTGGGTACAGCTGTTCTGCCCCAAAGAAAATCCTCTTCTGGAGGATGAAATTTACTCCCTGTCTTCAAGGACAGTACCAACCGATGAGCTCCTTTTCTCTTCCATCCTCTGCCTTTCACAGTCCAGGAAACCCTAATGTGGTCGCTCAAGGATGACACACACATTTTCTGCATATCCACAGTAAAACAGGTCAAAACTGGAATCAAAAAAGATGATCACCATGGAAACTTCCATGGAATTTCTAATAATTTCCCAAAGCATATTCATAATTTCAGGCACAATTACACTGCAATGCTAATCCAAAGCTTTATATTCTAGGATCTTCTCTCTTAAAATTTTAACAAAATTCCCCCTTCCCTCAGAAAGAATATATTCTTTACTTGTGCTGTAAACCATGCCTTGATTTTAGAGATTTTTTTTAAAGAATTAAAACCGATTCCACTCTCCACAACCTAAAAGAACCCTGCAAACATATATGTCCAGTTTTGATGTATAAATATTTGAGATCATGAAGACCAAAATTAAAATTTTGTATACTTTTTTCTCCCACGAGGCTTAAGTTTTTACCTTTGGAAAGAAGCTCTGTAGTAGAGATGATGCCAGTTATCTCAACTGCTATAATCATAAATCTAGCTACACATGCTGGGTGTTATTTTTTAAAAGTTTGTGTAAGAATTTTACTTAAAATTGTATTGTAAAATTAAAATTGTCTGTAACTGAGGCCTCTCTCAGATAATTTGCCTCTCTTAACGACCGTATTTGTTTTTCATTTTAGCAATACTTCCATGCTGGAGGAAGTGGGCTGAAAAAGAATTTCCTGGAAAAGAGCCCAGACCTACAGTCCCTGAGATATGCTCTTAGCCTTTACACACAAACTACTGATGCCTTGATAAAGAAGTTTATAGGCACTCAGACATCTCAAAGTAAGTGATCTGCAAGAGAGATATAAGTATGTCAAATTACGTTTTAAATTATTGGTTGCCAACCACAGTCTCCAAACACTGTCATATTTTCGAGTTTATTGTCACAAATTTGCCCATGTGATGTTATCCCATATCAACTGCTGTTGTCAATCACTGGAGCTTATCGGAGGACAGTGCATTTATCAGCTTGTCACTTTACACAATGAATAGGTCCCATAGCTCTATATGAGCACTGAATATCAGGGTTATTTGTAGGAGCACTCCACACACAAACAGGGTTGTAGAGACCATACAAGAGTGCATATTATAATTGCAGAAACAGACTAAATTCATAGAGTACCTTGGCAGTTCTAGACACTTTCAGAGCTGGAAGACATTAATTACTAATCACAAATAACTGCCAAAAGCATGACATATTCCTTAAGGTTTCCTTCTGGCATTAAGAACGATAGACTGTGAGCAACGTGTCCTTAACGTAGCACACTGATTCCACATTACAGAACCCACACTTCTCCTTCTAGCAGGTCATCTGTGGATTCAAAAGGAATAGAAGGTTTCTATAGGCTAAAATACAGCATTATTTCCTGTCTAGACTTTTTCCTTTATGCATTTCAGGATCCTGCTGAAAATTTCACATCATTTTTTATGCCCGCTTATCAAAATTCAAAATGTTGATACTTTTGGAAAAACAAACCAAGGCAGAGGACATGCAAGAATATGGTATTAGGTGTACTTTGAGTCTGGACATCAGCAACACTGAAGCCATTTTTTCCTGCTCCAGAATTTTGGTGTAGTGCACCAAAAAGATTGAAACACAAAGTCCTCCTCGTTTAAAATATATACATACATCATTCATTAATGATGTATTTCAGAAGAGGACTTTCCGTGGTTTCAATAACAGGGCAAGAGTTCATGGTTATACTTCTAGGCAAAGATTCCTTCTATTTTCAAAAAGAAGCTATTTCTTACTATTTTTTTTACTGATCTAGGACAGTGTTTTCATACTTCTACAGTACATACAGGAACTGCTTTTATATAGATAATGCCCATTATATTCCAAGCTCAATGGTTTCTGCATTCTAGAAACTGCAAATTTTTACATAATAGTAATCTTTACCAGATTTCTTTTGAATGTAATGGGCATTTGTAAAAATGACCTGTCTACCACTTAATATCTTTGGGAAGGAATAGAATTTTCTGATCTATAAAGAATTACCCTGCTCCCACTCATGAGAATCAGAAAAGTTTTAATAGGACAGGTAAGCTGGAAATCAATTGCATTTACCTCTGAAGTACCATATGTTACTCACAGTATAAAAAGCATGAAACATTAGTTGTGCAGTTTGCCCCGAGATTAATTCCAAGGAATGATTTCCTAGGCAGCTTCCATATTAGACTGAGCACCTCTGTTAATAATCCATACATTACAAGTGAGAAAACTGCTATAAAACTCTAATATATAAGGAACAGATTCTTTTTTACTGCCTCTCAAAAAAGATTAACAATATGGATTTAGGCAGCAAAATATTAATTACTAGTATATTTTGCTTTTCCTCATGCATACTTTCATTGTAACTTCAGGAGAAAAAAAAATTTATCCAGGTTATAGCCATAAGCAGAGATCTTGTATAAATCCTGAACCACAAACGTGAATTTTCTGATTTTCATCGTGATTTTAGCCTGAAGTCTGTGTTGATTTTTGTGCACACATTAGCATGCCTATATTTGCACACCAGTATTCTCAGAAGTGTAGCCACTGGGAATGAAAGTTAAGGAAAAATGGCTCATAGCTTTTCATCATCCTTTAATGTCTCATTTAAAAGAACTAAAAAACTCATCTATTATGACCTCCAGCCTCACAACTGTAGCTGTATCATTAGTATTTAGTTTAAATGACCCTGTTAGCAAATCAGAAACTTTCTCTGAAGCATAATTAGATTTGTAACTGCCCTCATATTTGTGCAGGTAACCAATCCATAATCAATAGACAGTTGGATGTAATTAAACTCAAAGCAGTGGAAAAAAGAATACTTCAAATCTAAAGAAAACAGCATTTTGAATAATAACTATGACTGTAGATAAAAATGGATGATCAGTTTTCCTGTAATGACTACTTGAATCAGACAATCATCAGGCTTACTTTTAACCACAGGTGAAGATACTTTTTCATTTGCCATGATTAAACTGCAGTGTTTCTAAGAAACTGAAGGGCAAAAATTTGTTTGGTTGGTGTGAGGAGGGGGACTTACTTCCCCACCCCAGACAGCACAACAGCTTTGTAAAAGTGTATGTTATCATCCTTGATACTTCCTGTATTCATGTACATGCAGGGTCAAGTTCAGTAAGAATAACCAAATTATCCAAGCATATGCTTTTACACCATTTCTAAACAAGGCTGATTGCTTGAACCAGAGCTTTGATTCCCAGCCTGGAAACAAAGTAATTTGCATAGGCAATATTAATAAAAACATGCCTAACTTTTACAATGATGACTTAATCTCAGGATTCATAGTTGTTCATGTGGTGGTTTCAATACAGTAAATATTTGAAAGCTAAACTCTTCTTGCCATTTTCAAATACCTCATGAGACTATATGGTTATGGACATATGCTTTAAAAGCAAATTATCACACAGTCAGGACTAACAAAGTTAACTGCCATAATCTTACTCTGTTGATTTTTCCTTTTCAAAGCACCTCTACAGACTCTCAAGACTGTTTTGAAACAGACAAGTGTTTGAGAAAGTAAATGACAATGCTGAGCATAAACTGGCAGTAATTTTTTGGATAACTGATGACATTGCTTTTTTTGTTTGTTTTCTTTTTCTCCGTATAATGATTTGCCATTTAAAAGGAATATGATGATGAAAGTTGTAAATTCAACCTCAGTCAGTGTTGTGAAAACAAATCTGTAACCACACTATGAAAATGAAAGATAGAAGACAAATGTTGTCCATATCAACTTTACTTATTAGACAATATAGATATCAGATTAGCATACTTTGTGACATAGCTTAAGTTCTGTCATATGCTGTCATATTAAACACCTGTCTTTCTGCCTGGCACAGGAGGAGACATAGGTTTATCTTCTCCGATTACATCCCTACCGCTATTCCAGATCTGCCACCCACATTCAGCTTGTTTGGAAATTAAATACTGCTGAGACTCTGATCATTACAGATTTTAACATTGGTATCAATATGATAGTAAGGGGGAAGATTATCTATGTTTGGCCCTTAGTATAAAAAAAAGGAATTTTTATTTCCAGAAAAATAAGCAAAACCTGCCAGCACTTGATCTATTTTAATCCCAATCCACAAACGTAAAATTTATAGAGCAGCATTCTCTTTTGCAAATAAATTATCAGTATTGTTTGGTAGGAAAACTTTTACAATTTTCCATACAATGAATTATACACTACTAACAAAATTTAGTTCCACTTATCTGAAGTTCACATTTAATATTAACAAGAAGGTTGTCCAGGTGATTTTGCAGTGCCTGTTATAAGCACATTCTTCTGGATCAGTGTGTTCTTCTTACTCAACCATACACTAGTGTTAGTGCTGCCAAGAACCATTTTGTGGAGCCGGTTGCTTTTAGAGTCTCTAAAATGGACACTGATATAGACCTAAAGGATTTTGAGAAACCTGAAGGCAGTTTAGTGAAGAGAACTGCATTTCAAAGCCTGAGTGACTACTATCTTAATGGTCATTGATACCTCTGCAAAGAGCAGATAAAACACAGCCAAGCGAGAATGTTGTAGCATCAGTATGCTATTACCAAACAGAACCCCTGAGGTTCAGATCTCTGATTAATTCTGTTTCCTTTTGATTTTTGTCAGCTGTAAATTGTCACTTTAGTTTGGGCACTACTAATAATATACATGAACTTGTACTGCAAAAGTTATTTTTTTTTCTCCTCTAAATTCAGCTGCAGGATAACATTTTTGCATAGGTTCAGACTATAATATGGTTTGTTTTCAACATCTTTTGTGACCAAACAAGTGTTTGTGCACACTACGCTTGTGCCAAGCATGAGTGAGTTGTAAAATAGTAGCGCACCGCCAAGCCCGACCTATAAAACCCTGCTCAGTCGCAATGACTTGGGCATTCCGTGCTGTATGGCTAAAACACACCATGTCTGGCTAACAGCTGGATGGCAGCCAGCAAGCCAGCACAGAATATCATCAAGGAAAGCTCAAAGGTTTCTGCAAAAGATCATGTAGTTGTACATTGATGTATTTATACAAGTTGTCAACCTACCTCAACTCTAGACAGAAAGGTAAAATTTCAGTTCAGGCAGGACAAGCTAATTTTAACTAAACTTGAGCTAAATTCAACCACATTTTCACAATCAAGACAAAACTATGCAAGCCAAAGGACAAACTCTTACTGTATTTCTGTATTTCAGAAGAGAAGGAACAGACTCAGAAACTGAAGTAAAACTACATCCATAACTATTGGCCTATTATACAAATGTTCCTACTTTATGGTATATTTGACTTACTGTTACTCAAAGCTCAGACCAGTCTTGGTGATGCTTCTCAAAATTCATTCGTAAAAAAGAGAGAATTTTCAACCTGGCAGTTACCTTTTTATTGAATTAAGTTATACCTTCACCTTTTAGACTATTTAATTTAAAGGCTATCAAAATTAAAAGGAGATTTATGGCTGTGGTTCAGTTTAGCAACTGTCTTAAATCTTCAGTAATTTCATAAACTATAGCCTGTGTTGTCAATGTTTACATTTGGTTAGCATCAACTCTAATAACATTTGGACAAATATGATTTTCATTTTAGCAAACTACATAAAAAGACAGCATCTCAAACATTACAGTGTCCTGAATTTTCTCTCATTTATTATTTCTCCAAAGTAAATGCCACTGTTGCATCCAAAATGGTTACTTATTGGAAATAGTCAGAGAAATATTTTTTCTTATAAATTTACAGCAGCTTAGCTTTATAAACCTCATTAGCAAATGCTACTGTTATTGTAAGGTATATGACATAGCAATCCATAGTGGCAGGACTGCAATACATATTTTTTAGCTTGACTTTAAAGAGTTTGTAATACTTAAGCAGAAAAATCAATACTCATCTAGCAACATGGAGCTCATACTACAATCCCTAGTTGTGCGTTTAAATGGCTGTAGAAAACGCTATTCTTTCACATCAGCTGATTTGTGTCAGATTTCTTCATTCTTATGCTGGACAATTGAAAGCTAAAAGGGGGAAGAAGCATCTGAAAACAAGAAAAGATAATAAGCAGAATTAAAAATATTTACCTAATGAGAATGAGTAACTGCAACAGTAACTCCATACTTGTCTTGTGAAGCCACCAACATAGGGAAGGAAATTACCTCATCAAAAATGAAGAGAAATTCTTTTCAACTGCCAAGCCAAAATTCAACCTTGTGTTCCTTTGCAACCTGTAATGGTACAAGGCAAAGCAGAACCTCACAATCTATCTTCTTAAATATATGGAAACAGACTCAAATACTAAACTAATAGTTAACTTAGAAAACAGCAAACATACTATAGTTTAGGCAAGCAGACAGATGACATCAGACTATAGAAAATAAAAATTGTTTAGCAGCTCTTATAAGTGAAAAAGGAAAGATTTTTTTTCTGCTCTTTTGCATGTCAAAACCGTTGTATTATTAACTGTCATATTTTGAAAGCTATACCTGTATTCTGTCATGAATTTTAAGTGCTACAGTGCATTTCCAGTTCTCTTATAACCTATACTTCAGACAGAATTTAACTAAAGAAATAATCCCTGCTTCATCCACTGTAGTTTCAAATTGAGGTCACAATCATGTGTTACACAACCTCATTTCATGAAAGAAAAAAACCAGACCTGTATTATAATCTGCAGAAATCAGCATACAATTGCAAGGAATGCATAGAGTAACGAACAACAGAAAACATAAGAATAATGAAGAAACTTGCAGAATTACAACTAATAGAAGTATTCTAGCATACGCTAATATCAAAATAAATGCATTCAGAATAGTGGCAGAAAATAAATATTTTAAAAGTTCACATATTAAAAAAACCAGACTGCTGGTGAAGCGTAAGTTTACAGAATGTTCACTTAAGATGCAGTCACAACAGAAAATGTCTTTGGTTACTCCTTCAATGAAATAGTAAAGCACCTAAATTAGAAATAAATTGTATATTACGGTTTCCCTTAAATCTTCAAGAAAATGAACACAAGCTACTGGTATCCATCCGTTATACAACAGCAGTTTTAAAAAATAACTTCTTAATGGTTATCAGTGGAGCTTTCACTATATATATATAAACCTCTTAACTTGAGAGGCTATACTTGCCTGTATGTTGCCTGATTAAAAAGCTGGACGGTATATCTATATATATACACACACACACATATGGATGGATGGATGATGCAATTGGATACTCACTTCCCTCATTAAAGCTGGCTCATCCCTGGTTTCTTTCCATATGGACATACAAATGGCTACAGAGAATGGAGGGTCACAGTGGGGTTGTGCAATTGCCAGCCCTCATCATGTGAAGCATGGCTTACACTAGGCAGACAAGAAGGGGAAAGCCTTAACTGGGGACTCCATCTTGACACTCAAACCAGTACTTTGTACTCATACCGTGATATTCTGGTTTTATATTATGCCCTCCATATCACTTTGTCTGACAGTACAGAAATTCAAACAGGAGAGAATGTATTTTGATAGTGTGGCTTTGTACAATTGAGAGGCTTACAAATGCTGCAGGATCTTCTGTTAACCTTAATACCAAGTGATCCTTAAGACAGATGATTTACGTTTTCTAATCAAATACAAACCTTCTAAATCTTTTCAATCTTTTTCATGGCAGCCTGGTGAAAGAATGGTTGCTGAAAGTCTGCCATCAAGTAACTGAACTTGGTTCTCAGAATCCCACAAAATAAACAATTATCAACAGTTTATATAGCAACTTCTTAAAGCAAAGCATGTGTTGCAGTTAGCATGGTTATCATTACTAAAAGCAGGTTTCCCTGCTTGCCTTCCTTTTCTCTAACACACATACAGAAGAGATCATTTAGCTTGCAACATCCAGCTCTTAATAATTCAGCTTTAACTTACTCTTTGTATTAAATGAAAATGTTAAAACATGCACTCAAGATTTTCCTCTAAATTATAGAGCCTCAGGATCCTGTGAAAAATAACTCGATTAGTCAACCTGATCTTTTGTCTTCTAATAAATTAGCAGATGAGTCCCAGACAGATATATGTATTTTATTGGCATCATTAATCAGATGACAAATGTTTGTCTGAATTAAAATGTTGATTTAATAACTTGTGTAATTCATGAAGCATTGGGCACTGTGAAAGCTTGAATATTTGTTCAATTTTTTTCATTCTTATGTCCTTGTCGTGGTTTAGCCCCAGCCAGCAACTAAGCACCATGCAGCCGCTTGCTCACTCCCCCTGCCCTGGTGGGATGGGGGAGAGAATCAGAGGAGTAAGAGTGAGAAACACTCCTGGGTTGAGATAAGAACAGTTTAATAATTGAAATAAAGTAAAATAGTAATGATAATAATAACAATATAATAATGATAATAATACACAAAGCAAGTGATGCACAATGCAATTGCTCACCACCCGCTGACCGATACCCAGACAGCTCCCGAGCAGCGATCGCTGCTCCCTAGCCAACCCCCCCCAGTTTCTATACTGAGCATGACATCATATGGTATGGAATAGCTCTTTGGTCAGTTTGGATCAACTATTCTGGCTGTGCCCCCTCCCAGTTTCTTGTGCACCTGGCAGAGCATGGGAAGCTGAAAAGTCCTTGACTGGCATAAGCAGTACTTAGCAACAACTAAAAACATCAGCGTGTTATCAACATTCTTCTCCTACTAAATCCAAAACACAGCACTGTGCCTGCTGCTAGGAAGAAAATTAACTCTATCCCAGCTGAAACCAGGACACCTATATAGAAAACAAGGTCAAAGCATAGGTCCGCTATTTAAATAAATGGTCAGATTTATGCTGAAGAAGCTAGCTAGCAATTGGGATAGGAAAGGGTTACCACAGGGCAACGCTGCCAGTTCAGCTGGTTTTATTGCCTGGCTCACAGTGCTTAGTGAGCTTTTGTAGGTCTCAGGTACTAAAATCATGTCATGCATGATGATTAGTTTGCAGGTAGTTGTTTTTCTTTTAAACTAGATTTCTAATCCTCAGAGAGGTAAAGAACATCTGGAAAACCTGAATCCTAAAAGCCAGAGGAAAAAAAAGGTGGGGAAAAAAAAAAAGTAAACCTCCATAGATTTAGGAACTTTTAATACAGCTATAAAGATTGTTTCAGAGTCTAGCTTATTATCTTAGACTACTGTAGGGCAAAAATACTGTAAAAGTCACTGCTTGCAACAACTTTATGAGTGCCTGGATGAGAGGAGGAGAACATCAGGAAGCTGCAGAAGTCTGGGAAGAAGACAGTCTTTAAAAGAGCATCTAGCCCCAGAACTATAAAAATATAAGAACCTAGACATTAGAAGGAGGCAGTGTAGACATACAAAGAGAGACTTGATCAAATTAGTATAAAGTGAAGGGAAAGGCTGAAAAAACTCAGTAAGAAAGAATCACTTCCATTTGGTATGGAAGTTGGGGAAATCAGAGAGCTCAAGTAGGGCAGAAAGGGCAATGTGAATAATCTAAAGTTGATTATGGATCCATGCCAACTTCCCGACTGGAAGAAGAGAAATACCAACATGGTAATACAAATCTGAGGAATGAGCAAATTATGAAATTCCAAGATGAACAAACAAACAAACAAAAAAAACACGACCAAATTTTTGTGAAATCCATCTTACCTTTTTATTATTGCTATGATATAAGCACTGATTGGTTCAGTACAAAACATATTAGTATTTAAAGTCAGATAGGTGTTTGGTAAATGTCAGCTTCCTTTTCTGTTTAATGAAGCACTCCCTTTGCATAAAGTAAAATACTTAATTCATGTTTACCTTCTCAACCTAGGGGTTGTTTCAGCCCTTCAATAAATGTAAGGAACCATGAATGTATGAAAAACTGGAATATAATCGTGTTAAGAAAAAAAAAATAGTAATTTCAAGTAAAGGACTTCTGATGATGTATTTTTGTATATTCAATAAATTGTGCCATTCAGTGCTTTCTTTTCAAAGCAAGTAATAGATTATTACATTGTAATAACTGCAGATAGTATAAAAGCCTTTCAAATATAAATAAGAGCTCTGTTTTCAAACACCTGAGAACAGACACTGATCTCTTTTGGACACTGTGTAGACTGCTTAATAGATTCCAGCTTTCAGAAATTAAATCAATTCTCTCCTCAGAGATACATAACTTCTTTCATTAGGAGGGGGCTGTAGTATATTTCGGAGTTCTCTGGAACCTGAGCTGAAAAAGACCATGAATGTAGGTCTACATCAGGTTTTGGACACCCAGCTGCTGGTTTTGGTGACAAAGGCAAACCCTTATTTTTCTACTGAATTTTGCCTGCATTTCTAAAAAGCTCCATTTTTTACTATGTCTCCTTGTCTCATATCTCAGCTCTCTCTCTTGGGCATACACTCTGACAACTGAACTGTATACTTAAGGCTCAACGGATCTGTCGCGGTTTAGCCCCAGCCAGCAACTAAGCACCACGCAGCCACTTGCTCACTCCCCCTACCCCGATGGGATGGGGGAGAGAATCGGAGGAGTAAGAGGGAGAAACACTCCTGGGTTGAAATAAGAACAGTTTAATAATTGAAATAAAGTAAAATAGTAAGGATAATAATAACAATATAATAATAATAACAATATACAAAGCAAGTTATGCACAATGCAATTGCTCACCACCCGCCGACCGATACCCAGACAGTTCCCGAGCAGCGATCGCTGCTCCCCAGCCAGCCCCGCCCCATTTTATATACTGAGCATGACAGGATCTATGAACAGGACAGCAGGTAGAGGAAAAAAACAATCCACCTTGTTCACTGCCAAGATTTCTTTTTTCTTTAATAAAATAGAATTTTTTGAATAATCTTGAATAAAACACAATTTTCCAAACAAGCCCTATGAACTTTGCAAATGCAATGCAAGTTCAGGGAAAGGTTCACAGAGACAATGGAAGGCATAAGACCATCTGCATACTGTTCTTATAAATATTTTGGAAAAAAGTGAGTCTTACTTTTACAATAGGGCCATATAGTTAGAATTGTCCCTGCAAGCACCACTAAACAAGAACGGGCACTGCACAGACCACAAACACCTTAACAATTAATGCTTCTGGAGTTCAACAGAAAAAAAAAAAAAACGAACAAACAAACAAACAAAAAAAAAGACAAGAAAAAAGAATGAAATCTCTTGTTATGGAAACTGTAATTGTTATTGGAAGAAACAAGAATAATATGTCCCTAGCTGAAGAACATTAAAAACATTCCATCATTCTGCTCTTCTGGTACTAGATGACTTTGCAGCATAAAAAGAACCCTTGTTTTGCAAGCGTGCCCTTAATATCTAGCTCTCTCTCTCTCTGACACGCAATTTGCTACTGTCTTTTATTTTTTGTGTTGTGAGAAACAGGGTCTCAAATAAAGCATCCTCCAGATTTAAGTATTTTACATGAAACTACCAGCAGGAAGATGTGATGAATACCAAAAGATCTTAAAGCAGTTTCAAAAGAATTGCCATCATAAGATAGAACATAAGATAGTTGATGTTCCATATCATGAAATGATACGTTAACTTAGGATTATACCGCTGTTTTCAAACTCTGTAGTACAGGCAAAAAGCTGATGAAAGAGAAGGCTTGCATGTCTGAGTGCAGGGACAGATTTTTTTTTTTTTTTCCTCAGGGTTCAGCACTATGTATTTCTGTCTGACTTTTTTACACCATCAAATTATTGGTTTTTCACTGCTCAGTTTTCAAGGCTGCTGTGTTTCACTTTCTTACAGCTACCAAATTTTGCCATACTGAACTGTAAATAGAAGAGAATGCAAGACTGATGATAACATTTCTCTAAATACAATACCAGCTAAAAACTAACTTTGTTAACAGACAGGTCAGGCAATACCTTTTCAGACACAGCAATTTTATCTTCCATAAATACTTCTGTATGAGAATTTGCACTATTATGTAAACTTTCCTATGTTTATATTACAATACATACATAGTGCAAATTTGGGGCATAGCTACAGTGCTGCTTTTAGTAATTACGTACACAAAGTCTGCTATCTTAAATACTCATAGCTGTGGTAGTTGGAGAGTCAGAGCTGAGACCTATGAACAGTCCAATGATTAGCTCAGCTTCTCAGATGTGTTTTGCCACTCTTGTTAGGTCCATGTTGCATACCATGGAGCATTGGCTCCTCGAAGCCCCCAAAACAAACTACTCTTAATATTTTCCTTCCCCCCCCCCCCCCCCCCCCCAAGAAATTATGAAAGCATCCCAGTTTCCATGCCCTAACTTCTGGAGCAGCTGGAAAGTACACTCCACCAGAGGTACTGCTCCTGCTATTCCAAGGTCTTAAATTCTACTCTTAAATTCTATGCTAGCTCATTGTCTGTGAATGCCATTTATTTCTGCTGGGCTCTTTTTTCATGCAAACCTAGAATTTAGTTTCCAAAGTCCTCCTGATAGGAAAGCTTTTTTTAAACTTTTTGCTGCTAAAGGATTCAAGCAGGACAAAGGATGCCTTCCACAGAAATGTGCTTTTGTGCACAATCACAGACTGATTCAGAAGGAGTCTCTTGCATATAGCAGGAATTATTATTCTAGAGAATATAGGGAGTTTCTGTTTTATTTTTACAGAATACACAACTCATTTTTCCACTTGGGGCATTTTCCCCAATATGATTACACAAGACACCCCTCTTCTCTGTTCCCCTTCCTTAATTCTGCATGAGCTGTTGGAAAACTTCTAAAGGAATGTTTGCTTCTCCTCACATATAGATGGATGGGGAACGAGTGGGTAAGGAATTTCTGTATAAATAGAAAGAAGACAGAATGTTTCCTCTGCTAACCCACAGAAATAGCAGCCAACTGGCTGCTATAAAGGGGTAGTAATTTGCTTTAGTATATGGTTCACAGAGATTGGACTGGGGAGCAAGTGCACAGTTCACAGAGTTCAACATTCACAGTCATCCAATTAAACAACAAGTAAGCACAGCCAATTTTGTTTATATTGTACTGTTATAATCTGATATATTAAAGGACCTTTCAACACATACTGAGAGTCCTTTTAAGGAATCATTATGTGCAAATTGACTTAGAACCTGTGCTGGTGCTCAAAAGTATAGACTTTCAAAATTAAGTTCCTGGCTCCTTTGCCATCCCCACAACCTTCCCTTTTTTCTTTAAGCCCCTGTGTCTGTTCTAGTGCAGAATTTTGGTAGTTTGCGTAGACATAACCCCCAGCAAAGGATTCATCAATAACAATACAGAAATAACTTGCCAAATGCATACTTGCAAGAAGATTTTTGGGGTGCACATACAAACAAAGTTTGACAAAACCACCAACTTCTGCATTTCAAGATGAAAACACACCTAAGAACAACCAGAATGGAAAGTTCCAGATAAAAGGGTTTTTTTTAATCTTACTGAGGCACTTTACATAGACATTTGCAATTAGTAGGTGCTTTTGTGGCAAACTCACTTACAAATCTGTAACTGATTCCCACTCAAATGTGAAATATATGTCAGAAATTTCTAAGTGTTTCTGACAGAAAATATCACTCACCTTCTTTCAGGGTCTATTTCTCTTGAAATATTGAGAAGCCAAGTGTGCTAACCTACTAATTATTATTTCAGGTCAAACCACTAATAATTCAGTGGGTGAGATATCTATACAGGTGGATGTCTCTACACATCCTGGAACTGGTGAGCATAAAGTCACTGTAAAAGGTAAGTTTCAAATAGCTAATTTTAAAAAGAAAGTAACAACAAAGTCCAAAACCCCCAAGCCCTACATCCTAAGTAAAACATACCAATAATGAAATAACAAATGTTAAATATTACAGTACTTGTAAAGTTATGAGCATGCTTCAGGTGATTAGGGTCATACTTTTTCCTTGCTAAACATCAGCAGAAGTTAAGATTATGCAGGTAAGTACTGTCCATGCTTTTGTGTGTATACAGTCAAAATTTATTATTTGAACTTATGGAGTTATAAATTCGAATGTGCTGAATTAGACTGCTGAATTGCTTGCATATAATTTATTTTTTCAAAAGCTGTAGCAAAGCTGGGTGGTGAATGACTGCACCAAGACTTAAAAAGTTCCATTTTTTTAACAAAATGCCTTTGTTCTGCACAACCTGAATTCCAGAGGAAAGCCAGTATCATTTACATTAGTATAAGCTGGTTTTTTAATTACAGTGATGGCAGCAGACAAAAGAGATGTTAATGTAAAGTATTTGTGAAATATATGTTTATATTTGCTACTGTTGTAACTGAAAGTAGTCAGACATCTTACTTGGCAGAGAACAGGCAAAGCTCTTCCTAGGCTTGCCAGGTGTTGGTATCCTATAGGAAAGCTCTCAGGTCACCTTTCATGGGCTATAAAAAGTCATACTGGATAATTAATTGGAGCTCTTCCGATGGAATTTTATTTAACTACTTTTATTTATTTACTTATTTATTTGTAGTTGTAGCAATTAATAATCTAAACTGGCAAACAACAGCTATGTTCCGGCCATTTGTGGAAGTCTGCATATTAGGTCCTAACCTAAGTGACAAGAAAAGAAAACATGGAACCAAGACAAAGAGCAACACCTGGTCACCAAAATACAATGAAACTTTCCAATTGTAAGTCTTTTTTGTCTGTTAATTGCATATTTTATGCAAATTTTATTAGAATTTCTTTCAGTTAAACCTGTAAGAACATAAAAAAAACTTCCTAAGGCCACTATATACATCGGAGTCCATAGATACAGACATCACTCCAAAGTTATTTAGTAACTTCTGTCTTTGTTTTATATGAAGATGAATGACAACCACTAAGTTTTCAGTCTTAGAAAAGCTGGTTAAAATGTACAATTCATTTCCATATACAGGAATAATTATTTATATACCTAGGAATCTATTTGCCTAAGTAGTTATCTGGACCAAAGCATTAATTGTTACTACCAGGTATCTGGGCCTTTATGACTGCCGAGATACCTAGATATGTAAAGTGTTGTGCATGTGTTAATGGTATTATTTATCTCTATTATTTAATCCTTAAAGCAATAAGAAGCTTTCACCTAACCTGGAGTTTTAAATTTAGTACTTTTTACAGTACCTCTCACCTGTTTACTCCTCCTCCCCTTTCTTAACTGAGACCAATTCTTTTTCCTCCCCTTACCCGCCAACCCTGACTAGGAGAGAGTTCACTTCCTCAGTGTCTGACCACAAAGCTCCTTTTAAGTCTTGCTGCTAGTGATTTTCTGGTTTTTTTCCAGTTGATTTAACAATGTGGTTATGATAGTTGTGGAACTAGTTGAACATTTTAGGTACTTTCTAGGGAAAGGTAACAGTGTTTATTTCAGATATTGAGGGAATGACGAATTCTCCGTTTCTATTCAGGTCAGCGGGAACAGAAGCTACATCACCAGTAGCATCTGAAAGGTTAACTGTGTAGAATGTTTTAAACTAAATGATATTGTTACAACAAAATGGAACTACAAAAATTAAACTACCACTCTCACTTTAATTTTTACAAGATTTCTAGAGTACGTTCGTTCCTTAGGGGAATTAAACCAAACTCCTTGTTCTAAATTCATATTTTTAATCCATGCAGCATTTTGAGTAATGAAGATAAGCCAGGAGCCTACGAACTTCACCTCTCAGTGAAAGATTACTGCTTTGCTAGGGAAGATCGCATTATAGGAATGACAGTTATTCAGCTGCAAAACATAGCAGAGAAAGGTAGCTGTGCATCTTGGTACCCCTTGTTGAGAAACATCTCTGTAGATGAAACTGGGTTAACAATTCTTAGAATACTTTCTCAGAGGACCAATGACGAAGTTGCTAAAGAATTTGTAAGACTTAAATCAGAAGCAAGATCTGCTGAAGAAATGGCCTAAAATACCCAAGTAATGCAAGATTGTCACCGCCAAGAACATAGATATAATGCCGTTGTCCAAATAGTGCATGCATGTGCAAATCTGTGGGAATGTTTAACTATGTTTTCAGTGTTTGCCAGTACTTATGTACTATATTTGCAAGGTATGTCAAGGAGCTGTATATCTTTTATACATATTTTGGTCTTTGGTAAAGTAATTGTTCCAATGAAGTGCCAAAACTAAGATTAAGAGTAAATGTTTCATCACATCTTTTTAAATGTTGATTTCACCTCATCACAATTCCTTTATTTTTTTAACATTTATTAATAAATAATTAGCTTTTTAAATTGATTAATAGGTTGTCTCTGTTAAACTACTGTGTTGCTTATTCTAAATTAGTTACCTCTCTTACTGTTATTTTAAAAAGATGTACCTAGTTTTCTTCAAACCATCATTTTATGCAAGCCTCATTTTAGGTGTCTTACTGATAACTTTTTCTATCATTACTACAGATGCAGTTACTTATAGAAAGTGTTTGTAATTTTATAATTACCAATATAAAGTAACGATTTTTGCATAAAAACTGAAAAAGGATGGAAATATTTTATGCTAATCTTTTTCCAACCTTTCATAAATATCACTGTGAAGAAATGCTGTTAAAGCAAGTTCTCAAGAAGCTGTGCTTATCAGAGTTTGTTATTGATGTTTGATATCTTGAGATAACTTTGTTCTTCAAAACTGCCAAGGTAATACCATATTTGTATTAAAAGAGTAGGTCAGTATCTGTAGAAAAAGACTGCCAAACAGTACAGTATATGTGCTTTTAAAAAATCATTTTTTGTAAATGATATGGTACTGTACAAGGGTTAGTAGTTTGGAATATGTAATGCCAGTTTGTGGTTTGTTTCTAGAAATTGTTTATGAAAAGAAAAGATGCTGTTAGCATTTTCACTCAAAGTTATTAACGTTGCTTTACATACTTAGCTGTAATATCAGTTAAGTGCTTTATTTCTTTATTTTTTTTAGAAAAGTTCAACAGTTTGTACTTATGCAACATTACTATGTATTGCACTAAAGCAAACTCCGTGTCCTGTAAATACTTAGTGAGAAATTGTAAAATAAAGTATGAAGAAACTGCTCTCTAGTTTTGTCATTTGATATTGGTTATGTACCTATAGGTCTTACGTGCATGTGAAGCCCATGCAGTGGGCTTGCAATATAGCTTTATAATATATCGAAGTACAATTTCCAGTGTCTAGCATCTGGCTTTTGTATAACTGTAAGATTTGATATGTCAGTGTCCTAAAAAACTATAATAAGTGAGGTAGGTGCATATATATATAAAAACCATACTGTTCTGTAATAATACACATATTTGTCATTGGTTTTGGTTACAAGTGTTTCTAATAACAGAGGTTGGAGTTTTCATCTTTGCTTAGGGAAAAAATAATTAAGAAGGGAGGACATGTAGCTAGTATGTTGATGCCAGCCTTTTAAAAATGTAGTATGTGACTCCACATAGGTAAACCAGATTCTTTCCAGGATATCCTTTTGTGAGATATTTAGACAATATTTTAAGGATCTCTTTCAACACCCTCAACCTTCTTGCTTGACTAGTAAAAAGCAGATTTGCCATAAGTATACTTAGATATTTAGAGAAGATCTGCACAGCATTTAGAGAGTTAATACTTCACTAAGATCATAGCCGGGGGGATGGGACCCAAGTTACCTCATTAGTGTATATCCTGCTGATAATTATGCATTGCAGAATACATTATGGCAGAGGGAGATTTTGATGAGTACAGTTTTTAACTCATCACTTCAAAAGCCATTTCCCCATGTGAAAAAGTTATGCTGATAATTTCACTTTTCAAAAAGTAGTTCATTAATTTAGATGTTAAGTGACCCCTTAAACAATTCTGAGAATGTAACTTTAATAATACCTCCTAAATATAAGGTGCGTGTAATCGCAAATACTTGCAAAACTCTCCCAAGGATTTAGAGACCCAAAATCAATCTTGAAACTAATCCAAACCTTTAATATTTCAGATGTATTTTGTGTGTTGTGGTATACTTAAAAGTGAAATCCAGGTGTAGCTCCAGTAACTTTAACAAAATTAAAGAGGATTTTATCTGAGTCTGTATAATACTGCCTCCTGAGATATTTCTGTTTGTATAGAGTCATACTGCTTCCTAACTATATTTCTGCCAGGTATAGCCCAAAGTGTCTACAGTGGATGACACTTAAAACACAGAATCTATTAACAGTTAACAATTTAATGTAAGAAAACATCAGCAGACTCAGTCTCAAATAAAAAAGGGGAATAATCAAGAGATTAAGTTCCTGCAACATAGAAAATTATTGTGGATAAAATGCAAAGAGAATTCCACAATAAATAATTTGTGGCTCTGTGAATTAAAACAGAAAGGCTGGGGTGACAGCTTCTGTTTATTTACCTGGAGCACTTTTATCGTATTTTTCTGTAGCTGTTTATCCTACTGTGAAATGGCACGTATTTTGGTGCATAATGTATTCACCACCCACTTAACTATTTATCCCTGAGATTCACCTATAAAGGAATAATAGCTGAACTTATCAAGGAAGTCAATTACTGCTCTTAGTGGTCTCCCTCAGTTGCACACACTAGAAGTAATCAGGCAATCTGGTAAAGCAAACCCTTATAATCTACAGCTTTAAACAGTATGCATTAATGTTTCACTATTTTTAACAGAGAAATGTTTACTTTCTGCATCAAAATTTGTCATGTGGAAGATGAGAGGAAAATATGTTAACTCTGCAACACAGGGCTGCTTTAAACATTGTTATGAATCAAAATGCAAGTATATGCAATGGTGCACTACAGTGCAAGCAGGTTGAACTCAAATATTTCACACAGTAAACATTACTGGTACGGGAAAAGTTTCAGTACTGTTTTAAAAGCTATTATATTCTCTTTTAGGGAAGTAAATATTCCATTAAAAAAAATTGAATTTCAATTTATGCAAAAATTTTCTTAATTTAACTGAGCTAACCTTAGCGAACTGACAGCTATTTCTGCAGTTTCACTTCTCAGTGACAACTGAAATAATCAAAATTCTAGGCAGAATTCCATTTGTATTGGTTTGTTAAGATAGCGAATATAAATACATACACCTAGGGAAATAAAGGAGAAAAAAGATAGGAGAGAAGAGCAAAATTAATTTGAGTACAAATTTTCCATGCTCCAAGGAACAGTTTTACTACATGGAAACCATCTGATATGGACCTGGAAAGAATAAACACATTTAGAGAAGCCTGTGATATGACAGCACTTCAAATTAACCAGTATACTTGGAACTGTATATAACTTTTATATAACTCTGTTCAATAAGAGTTAAGAGAGAGAATTTTTTTTTGTCCTTTTTATGTTGTTTTCTAGGATGGAAATGTAATAGCCAAATATAGGAAATTGAATTAAATTTTCCTTGATGTGCTTCATAGCTAATATCTGACAAAAAAGAGGAAGTTAGTAATGTGTGAATTAAGTACATAAGCTGAAGCTACTACTAGGAGACATTCTGAAATCTACAAGAACTTATCTAAAATAATTTTGTCTAATGCCATATTTAAATGATGCCTGCATTAAGAACAGAGCACCTGAACTGACCTTTAGCTTTTTCATACAGGACTCTGAACCCAGGAACCTGCTAAAATGCCAATAGAAACATCTATCAGATGGAACTAGATCTGCATGGTTCTTTATACACTTTATCTCTTTGGGGAAGTTAAATTTGCATAAAATAATACACACACAGGTTTTGGGCCATCAGCAAGAGACCCAACAAGTCCCAGCAACAAACTATAAAAATATTTTTCAAATTATTTCCTCGCTATTGGTTGTTATCTATAATCTTTTCTACGCAAGTAAATCTAGACTTCAGTAAGATTTCAATCTCTTATGCCACATATGTTCCATCACTGAAAATCCCCCTAAGACGTATTTTACTGGATTGTAAATAATTGTAAGAAGTTTTTCTGTACCCTGGCAGAATCAAGAGATCCTTTATGAAGAATTTGAGAAATGCCTTTGCAAATGGCAACATTTGGCTTAGTTATCACTCTAGCTATATTCCCCATACACATTTTAGCATATTCATAACTATTTTCTTTGTGCAGCTTCTTCAGAGGCATTTTGATTTAAAAAGAGATCATTTACACAAGCTTACTTCATACAATTATTCCACACTTAAAAGGAGAGTTAATTCCAAGAAGCTTTATAAGTGATTAAATTTGTTTCCCCTACAAATTAAAGAAGTGATTTACGCAACTTATTCACATTAGTTGTTAATAGGAATTGTTGGCAACTATAAATCTCACGTTTAAAGGAGAAGGTGAATCGCTTTATTTTACTATCGTTGTTGTTTCCAGAAGAGGACACACCAACAGACAGGAATCTGTGCTCAGTGAAGTCAATGGGAGCTTAGATCAATGGCTGCTTTTCAGTCATTTCATTCAAGCTTGAGTTACTGTAACCATTAAGGATATGGTTTTCCAGGTCACAGGTTGAATGGAACTTTGAAACTCATTGGAAGTTAAGAAATATAAGAAATACAATCAGAATGATGCGTCAGAAGAAAATTAAACTCCTCCTCTGAGTGCTGGATGTGTTTTGATAAACACATGTTATCTTGTCAAGACTATTTGCATCACTAGTACAGGTTTACACAAGAGAAGGTGCCAAATCACAGAATAACTTTGGTTGGAAGGGATGTTTGGAGAGCATCTAGTCCACCTCACTCTCAAAGCTGGACAGACAAAAACAGGCTGTTACGTGGAGAAAAGCAAAACTAGATGTACCTTCAGGTTTCGCACCTTAAGATAGATGTGATTAGGACGGTAGACTAAGACAAGTCTAACAAATAGCTCAATCATAGCTGTGACATATGGCAAACAGTACATATAAACAGCAGCTTCCATGCCTCTACAGCTAACTTGGAGTGGGCCTCTAACAAAATTAGCATCATTGACTTTTAATAGTGGTAATTACAAAATCTGTACAGGGTCTCTGTATAAAGATCTTTCATTATGAAAACAAGATGTAACAAAATCAGAACATGGCTGAGTTTATGGATTTAATCATTGCAGTTAATGTTAATCAAAAATATAATTATTATTTTGGTTTTAAGCTCTCCATTAATTCACAGCTGTCCAAAGGCAGCTGTAAATGGTACATCTGATTTCTAACACTTACTATTTTACTGTAAGAAAGAGACTGCACAGAATTTGCTTGTAGAAACCTTTCATCCTTTCTGCATGCCCTTTGCCCTCTGTGATTAAATGCATGCTGATTTACAAGGTGTAATCAGCTGGAAAGTTATTGCATTCATGTATTTAAAAGAAAGACTTATGTCTAAGTTTTTCTCTCTTACCCAAACTGAGGGAAAAAAAAAAAAGTTACATATCAAATGTGCACAACAAGAGAATAAAATACAAATATTTGAAACCACAGATTTTGGTAGATGATAAATACAGCATATTTAGACCAAGAAAAGTAGTGTTTTCCCTGAGCAAGAGAAATCTGACTTGAACTTTTGGAGTCAACATCAACAGGAGTCTCTGGACCACAAATACACTGTACATCCAGGACAGCTCCATATGAAACACTATCCTGTGAATTAGTGTGGAAAACATGCCAACCAGTGTCAAATAGGAAAGTGTCTTTAACTCCAACAGATTATCAACAGAATTACTTGAGAAGGTTAGAGAACAGAAATGATAAAACAATAATTTTCATTGTTTTTCTCTCATCTATTTTACTAGTTTTCACTGATAATCTCATGCTAGTGGCTGTAGAAATCTTGTAGGCAAACACCAAAAACAAGAATAATTTACCATTACCACATTAGTCTGAATTAAATATCCAATTTCTTACAAATCTCTTGAAAACTAAGGAGCTGAACAAATATGTGGAACACATTATATTATTGTATTAAAATAAATTCATCTAGGAGACATAAAATTAACATAAATGGATTCAGTGTTATTTGTAAAGTACAGCTGGGCAAGTGTTCGAAAGTATTCAGTTGTTTACACATGCTTATTTTGATGGTATTTTTGTATCATTTGTGTTTGTCTTTTGGCATCACATTTACGTGATTGACTTGTACTACCAAAAATTCATAGAAATTAATTTTCAGGAAACAAAGTTAAATTATTTTAGAAATTATAATAAAGAGATGGGAGGCATACATTGAACTGTGACTAACGAGCAGAACTGGGATATTACAAAAAGATGTCACTATAAGTATTTGTTGAAATAAAGAAAGACTAAGGCACATACCTGGAGAAATAAAGAAAAATTAAAGCACATATGTGGAGAATACCTGTTTCTCTTTTGTGTGCTACTCCAAGTGAACACATACACACACTATAGAGTATAAATCAATTCATAAATGATGAATCTACAAAACCTAATTTGAAGACAAACCCATTTGAGAAGAAAATGAACAAAAAGCCCTTCCAAACAGATTCTACAGCTGAAAATCAGCTTACCTAAGCAAACTATTCCTAAATGAAGAGATTGAGTACTTGGGGGTACTGGTGGAGGAAAAGCTGGACATGAGCCAACAATGTGCGCTTGCAGCCCAGAAAGCCAACCATACCCTGGGCTGCATCAAAAGAAGCGTGGCCAGCAGGTCGAGGGGGGGGATTCTGCCCCTCTGCTCTGCTCTGGTGAGACCTCACCTGGAGTACTGCATCCAGCTCTGGAGCCCTCAGCACTAGAAGGACATGGACCTGTTGGAGCAGGTCCAGAGGAGGGCCACAGAAATGGTCCGAGGGCTGGAGCACCTCTCCTACGAGGCCAGGCTGAGAGAGTTGAGG
Organism: Pelecanus crispus; assembly: GCF_030463565.1. Taxonomy (NCBI): domain Eukaryota; kingdom Metazoa; phylum Chordata; class Aves; order Pelecaniformes; family Pelecanidae; genus Pelecanus; species Pelecanus crispus. The sequence continues at coordinate 15,422,758 of NC_134649.1, forward strand.
TTGTTCAGCCTGGAGAAGAGAAGGCTGTGGGGAGACCTTATTGCGACCTTCCAGTACTTAAAGGGGGCCTATAGGAAGGATGGGGACAATCTTTTTAGCAAGGCCTGTTGTGACAGGACAAGGAGCAATGGTTTTAAACTAAAGAAGAATAGATTTAGACTAGACATAAGGAAGAAATTCTTTACAATGAGGGTGGTGAAGCACTGGAAAGGGTTGCCCAGAGAGGCAGTGGAGGCCCCACCCCTGGAAACATTCCAGATCAGGTTGGATGGGGCTCTGAGCAACCTGATCTGGTTAAAGCTGTCCCTGCTGACTGCAGTGGGGTTGGGCTAGATGACCTCTAAAGGTCCCTTCCAACCCAAAGCATTCTATGATGACTCATAGCCTGTGACCATTTTGCTATGAGAATTCATGTTCAGATTTCAAAGATTGCAGCAATTAAAGCTGAAAGCCTTCCCTGTGAATTTAGCTAAATTAATCACTGCAGAATATGAAATAACAAGTGGGCATACAGTATACTTTCTAGTGAAAGCCATTAAAATGTCATAGATTAATTATCAACTAAACAAATACAAGAAAATCAGAAAAGTTAATCCAAGGAAGAAAGAGAAGTCTGCTCTTTAATATTTCTCTGTTATTTATTTCTACTACAATACTTACAGTACAGTAGCAGACCACAGTACAGTCCCAGGATCCAATCTGTATTGACTTGGAGTCTCACATAGGTTAACATCTCTCTCTCTAGTTTTTCAGAACAGTATTAGGAGTTCCAGGCAAAGAGAACAACCCAGAGAGCCCCACGGGAACATAGAACCAGCTTACTGAGCTGTTCACAGCTCTGGTCTGTAAACTGGACATAGACCGTTGTTTGACTACGTACATAATGGATAAAACATACTTACTTTGGTAAGCACAACTGATTTTACTGGAGTTGTAACAGAGCACGCTCAGGGAAAAAGCGGAGATCTCTACCTTCACTTGCCCTAGATATACAAGAGCTTGCTGACAATTACGGCTCTTGGTTCACTGCAGTTCCTCTGACTGTTACTGAGGCAGCTCTAACTTTCATTCCTTTGAAGTCTAAGAGGGCCCACACATTTTGTTCAATAATGTGTACCCATTTAAGCAGGAAGTTTTTTGTTGCCGAGTGATGGCAGTTGACTACAATGTGAGTTAAGCCTCCAGGCCTGAGGTCATGACACTAAGAAAACAAATGTCAATTACTGACTAGCAGAATCAAAAAATGAAAAGGAATTGCCAAAATATGCACTGAACAGTAGAATGCTAATGGAAAACTACAGTGTAGTGAATATGCTCCCCTCCTCTACATAACAGTCTCCTAGATTTCTTTGAGTAGAGAAGGCACTGTACATACTCAATGCCTGCTAGCTTGATTTTAGTTTACAACACATGGCAGGGTTTTGTTCATAAAAACCACACAGAGCTTATATACATTACACAGCAGTCGTACATAAAAAGCACTACATACAAGTAAACTGGATACGCAGAATAGCTGCACCGTTATGTTTTAAAATTCTTAGTGACCTAAATTTTAACATTTGAAAGATATATTAAAAAAGAAACAGAAATGCAAACCATTGCCTTGCTTTTACAGTTGAAGTGACACAGTATGGGTGCTTTGAATGAATAGCTGCGGTCATTGTTCTTGGGGTAGAAGAAAAGACCCTGGAAGACAAGGAGGTGGTTGCTAAGAAAGAGAGGATTCTCAGCAGGGGTAGCAGGTAGAGAAGACTGCATTACAGGTGAAGGGTAAAACGGCATGAGAATGGGGATATTTTACAGTGATAAGGAAGGGAAACATAATCCCAGTGAAGTATTTGTTACATAGTCACCTTCACTGTATTTTTCCAATGATATGGAGAGACACTCAGAGGAAAAGATGGAGAGCACTAAAAGAGAGGTATGGACATGGAAGAGGGCTGACAGGCAGTTTGGCCTCAGATTGCATTCCTTAACTCATAGAAGAACAAGATGACACTAGGTGTGACTTTGATATAACAGACACAGAAAAGTAGATCTATCTCTGTATTTTTGTCATGTTCTAGTCTAGTCCAAGAGTTACTTCTGTTGATTGTGATTTCTGTGGAGGTATAAGACAGAATTCGATCCCTGAGAGGGTCTCCCCACTCCTTTTGTACTAAGTGGAGTCTGAATACGAGTTCTGCATTTCACTACCCTCTGTTACAAAAAGATAAACATATTCCCAACCTGGAGGCTGTCACAAACAAGTTCAAGCTAAAGAGTCTGCAGGGATTATTTCCCTGAATAATATATATCCACGACACAACAGCATTAACTACGTGGAATATTCTCGTGAGGAACTTGAGAAACAATAGCAATTTGCATCTAATGATGCATCAAATATCAACATGCTAATTTGCACCTACGTGACAATGTTAAATCAATATGCCCTTAAAATGCTATCCTCTTTTCCTACAGAATTTGTGAGAAACTCATGTGCCAGACTGAGCTTCCTCAGCACAACGACCACTATGAAATTAGGTCAAGTCCCTCATTCTCCCCTACTCAGCTTGACATGAGAGACGAAACATTGCAGGAGCCAGTGAAGTGAGCTGGAGTCAGTAGCAGCAGTGAACTTAATGCCTATCAAATATGCTCAATAATGTTCAACAGCCCATATAATTGCAGCACATCTTCTCTCTACTGCAGAGAATTTCATTTCTGGTCCGAGAGAAATTCCACAGCAGAAAAAAAATAGAACAGGAATACTGTTTACATTTAACATTTGCTTACTGCATTTTTATTAGATGGAAACAACGAAGAGTATAACTCTGAATACATATCCTTCAGTCATAGAGACAATAAGCAAAGCTTATATACAAAATTTATTGCATGAATTGAATCTCTTTTCTATTTACAAAGTGCTTATAAACAGCTTGTAATTTTGGCAAATGCTATTGTTTAGATTGGCTGGCTAAATAATCTGTGAGAAGGGGTTAAATCATTGTTGAATGCTCCCAAGTCAGCTATTGAGGCTAGCAGCCAGCTAAAAGAGTCCTGTTTGGCTGAATGCAATGGCTAGAATCAGGTTATTGAAACACAGTACTGGTTAAGAATCCAGTGCTTCATACATTGTTTCTATTAGCAACTGCAATTAACTAGAATACTTGGAGAATAACATGTCTTTATGCAGAGAGCAAAGTGAGCACATTAGAAAATGTAACTTGCCAAACAGAGGAGGAAAGCTTGGAAGAACATCTTTATTTACAGTGGCAGTTTGCACCTGGATTACAGTATCAAATAAAATGTCACTGGAAAAAAAGATACCCCCAAACTAAAACAAGATACATTGCAATAAAACAGAGAAGGAAGGGCAGAATTTAAAAAAAAATGGCCTTTCTGCATAACAAAGACTGCACAATTCTAAATCAGACCTGTCAGCTAGAAAGTCCTTTGAGACTTTTACACTGTAAGTTATTTAGACAACTGACTGACAAAGGACAGTTAGCAGATACCTATATTTCAAGGTGACTGTGACTAACCATGAGAAAGAAAGAAACAAAAAATTCTTCAGACCACATTGTGAAGGGGGTCTAGCAGCAGGAATAAAGTTCTAGATACATTTTGAGATTCCATGATAAGAACAAAATCTATTAAATTTATATCAAGTACCAAATATACTTTCGGTATTCCTTTGGTTAATATATGATAGGGAAGTAGTACAAGAGACTTTTCCCTTTCTTCCTGCCCACAGCCCATGCTCATTAAAGGTTTGTTGTCAGAGCACTATTCGAATAGAAACTTTAAAAGGCTATTGAAGTCAGTGGTAAGAAACACAGCATGGCACAGCATCTTTTACTATGTGAAATTATAGTCAGACAATGCCATAATATCAGAAAATAAGCTACATTGGGGGGAGGGGGGGGCAGGTGGCAGGGAACACACACAAAACCATCAATACAAGCTGGACTGTGTCCAGTCAGAGCTAAACATGTACAGTGTGAGTGAGGAGATCTGTTCAAGACCGCAGGAGCGTTGGGGCACTACTTACATAAAGTTCTGCGTTTATGTGACTCTTCAAGCTGAGAATCCAAACGGTTGTGCCCTTGCTTCTGGGCCTGCTTGAGGCAGGGTTCTTAATTTATGTTATCACTCCCTCAATATTAATGTACAGAAAATGCAATAGCTATTGAGGCTGACAACAATTCACTGCACAGCAGTGCTTTGTAACAGCCCAAAGATCTGAGCAGTAACCAGCGTAGTATGGCAGTCCAGGAGCTTATCTCAATTCTTTATCTCAAACCCAAAATTAACTCTTTGTATTTAGCCCACCCATGTAGGTTAGAGAAAGGCAAGTTGGGAGAGGGCAATTTTTCTCCAGTGTTAAAAACTTCAACAGTTTATGATAATATCCATGGTATTTCAGTAATACCCATGGAGCAATCATGATCAGGTAACCAGTTCCATAAGCACTGTCAACAACAACTACCTGAACCAGAATTTGTATTACAAAGGAACATATAAATGGATCCATAAACTCACACTCAGAAAGCTAATCTCAATACTACAACATCTAAAAGAAGTCTAGGGAAGTTGTTCATAATCACATCTCTAGTAAGGATATTAGTCCTTTTTCTGTTATTACAGCTGAAACTAACCCTGCACATAATCCTGCATTATTTAAAGTACCATCAAAAAAGGCATATGTCAATAGTAGCAATATTGACCTTGTACCAAAGCCTGCCTATAAACACCTATTTTTCAAAACAGTCTAGTAAAAGCAGATTTACATTCTGCAAAATCATGACCATTAAAACAAAAGGAAAAAAAACCCCGAACTTGATGAAATTAACTATGAATACGGTGTTTGTCACCAGCACAATTTCATTCACAAATGTGATTTACAGGAAGAAAGCATTCTCAATGAGATTTGTAACATGTACAATAGAGGAATGAGCTCTGTGAAACTGTTCTTGAGATAAGGGCATGACTGGATGCTAAAAGATTCAAAAAGAAGAATCAGAATCCATAAAACTTGAAGAGTCAAAGTCACCTTTGCCCCCTAGCTTATCAGACTGTTTAAAATATTCTTTTATGTCACATTCTGGTGTCAACTTCTTTAATAAAAGTAAGTTCTACTTTGTTTTGCCAAAGAAAGAGCATTATAATAATGAAAATGAGAGCTATTCTTATTTTTAAATTAAATATTGTTAGAAATTTTTTTATGTTGCATGAGATTACATTGATACCAAACAGACTTGGTACATAGAAGGTAATTCAACTTCAGTGAATTAATTTTCTCCTTTGAAAGCCACCAGATTTCGGAATTTACCTCCCCCCCGCCCGAGGCTTGATTCATATCCCACTGAAAACAACTGGAATTTTTCCTGTTGAATTCAATGTACTTTACACTTCTGCCTAAGATGTGCCAAACATGATGTGCAAGCGTGTTTGTATAAGAGCAGATGTGTCCAAACAACAGGATAATATGCAGTCCCATGTGGAGATTAATTGACTTATAGTCTCCACTACAGATGTGTACATTGCTCTAACATGCAGCCTCATTTTTATCTCATATTTCTTGGTGGTATTAAAAGAACAGAGTTCTGATTAGGCCATCAGTGAGCCAAAGGTCACAAGTCAGAGTTTCAAGAACAGTGAGTACCTCTCAGCATTTGTGCTGTGCTGCTAACCTATCCACAATCATATTCTTCCAAGGGAAGCAATGTCCCACCATAATTATTCACACACAGAGAAGCTGAGGGAGTAGAATTAGGTTATTTGTTTAAACTATACAGGGCCAGTGACAGAATCAGAATTGAAATGCAGGCAGCCTTAGCTTCCAAATTTACTCTCTAACCACTGCACCTTGTTTTTTTCTTGACGCACAATATGGGGTATGTCACTATCTCCGCCTAGAATTGTAGGTGTTTACTGTTTGGTATGCTTCAATGATTTTACTAGACCAAGTAGGAAGACTTCAACTGACTTTTCAAGCAAACCTGGGCTCTGGTAAGCAAGCAAGAAAAAAAAAAAAAAAGCCCATGAATAATCCAAATAATCCAACTCCTTGACATTTTTAGAGGGAGATATCAATATGAAAAGTAAATCCATTTTCACTGTAGTGAGGGTATCAATATTCAGAGGCAAACAAATCATTAATTCACAATTTAAAAGTCATCACTGGAGAATATTTCATAATGCTTCTTTACCTATATATCCAATATTTGCCTTAAAAAAAAAATCCACAAAAACACCCAAAAAACAACTTTTGAAGATCTAAAGAGATCACAATCAGCTACAGCTATACTGTGCAACTAACAAACACCTTATGTCAAATTCCTATTAACACTTTTTGTGTGATACGAGGTTAATGTCATAAATACAACTTCTGGGATCCTGATTACAAGAGCAAAAGCATGAGGCACTGGAGAATACTGTTTACACAGTTTGTTTAAAGTCTGTTTACAGACTGTTGCAGTGAAACACAAATATGCAGCTCAACCTAGGGGCTCACAGGTAGCTCTTAATGGAAAAAAAAATCTGGGGATACCACACAACTGAACAGGCAGATGAATTAGAAAAGTAAAATCTGAACCTCTGTCTCAGTTCAGAACCTTCTACAACTACCACTTATACCCAGTATCATCTTTGCTAAGGAAAAGCTAGTAGGTTTCACTTAAAAACTAAAGCTAGGATGACATATATGCACAGACAATTATCATTAGTAAAGTTTTCTTTGTTATCAGCTGGTAAAGCTGCCTCAGATTTAACCATAATACAAGGATTGATAATAAGAAATGACAACAAGAATCAAGCATTAGTGCTGTTTAAACCTATGTGAATTAATTCTCCTTTTTACCAATTTTTCTGTTGACTCAATTCATATATGACCAGTTCATCTGTTTCTTTTCACTATTCATCAGTAAGGTATTAACAGGAGTTCCATGTGAGTTTGCACCAGTAAAAGCAGACATCCTTTATGTTTTATGAAATACTAGATTTTTATTCCTTGTGAAAAATACATCACATCATCTGCAATTATATGAATTTCTCTCAGCCACCTCAGAGAAAGAAAAATTCTTTTTTTGAAAGATGTTATTCAATAATTTTATGCCCTTTCCAGCTAAAAATGCAAGAGCTAATGCTAGGAAATAAAAGATGCTGCATGCACCAAAGCCATCAATAATTCCTGCAAGACAATTAGCAATTTTCCTGCTCAACTGCAAATAACAACATTACACAAATACTTAATTATTTCACAGCCTCACTAATACATTAAAAAATTCCCCTATTAAAAAAAGAAGTGAATCTATACACATGTCACAGTATTTTTTAAGCTTTTGATGTACACTTCACCTAGAAACTGTAGAGTCACATAGTTCTATAATGAATCCCCTGGCTATTTTAAAGGTGCCTAGCTGAAACAGTACTATGCACAAACTAAATCTCATGACACCATAGGAACTGGGAGTTCCTAGAAGCAAAATAGTTCACAAATAAAATCTGGAATTATTAAAAAAAAAAAAAGACCTATGAGGTTTTAGGTCATTTTGAGATATTACTTCATTAGGCAAAATTCTAATACTTCCATATTTGCTATCACTAGATATCAAAAAGGGAAGTCCAAAGCAAAAAATTCAAAAATCCCAAAAGGCTGAGTATTGTTCAAATTTAAGGAACTACTTCAATTCATTAAGCTACAAGGGCAGATTGAGATCCAAATTTAAAATTCAAAGCTGTCAAGGTTTTGATTCAGACTTAGCATGCTGTCTGATCTATGATTATACCGAATTTTAAATTAAGTTGCAGACAACTATGTAAAATCATTTCCTCTAGGAAAAAGTAGGCAAGAAAAGAGTTATCTAGTTATGTTTGTGTTTTAGTAGAACATGTTTTATAGCATATCTGGTACAGACACACTTTGTATATGCCACCTATTATCTGTAAAAATGCAACCAGAAGCAGACACTTTTGCTGCAAAGGGATTCTCAAATTAGATAAGGCACACTAGAATAAGAAAGGGAAACAGAAGCAGAGACAGATACCTAAGGTCATACAATAAATCCATGCCAGAACAAGGAACAGAACCAGGCTTTGGAATGCCAATTCTGTCAATTATCTGCAGGTTATGAGCTTCACAATTAGTTATTGTGCAGCATTATTCTGACTGAGGAAGTCAAGAAATTGAGTTTTTTGCTTCATTGGCATGTGACCATACTATTTGTGAACTATAACTATGATGTTGCTAAAAATTATTCAGAAAAATACAAAGGCAGAGAACTGAGGGTCATTTGGAAATATCACTATGAGACCCGACACACAATCATATAATTTGATAAATTTCTGCTTGTGTTCAAACTGGAAAAATAAGGACTTTAAGTCTTATTAGCCAGAGTTCTTCCCAAACTGATTTCATAGCTCTTAATGTGACGGAAATGAACTGTAAACCAGTCACCCTTACATCTCTAAAAGCCCCTTAGTTCAGTCAAGATAATTTTTATTATTAATCTTGAATTTGCCCAGTGATTACAAAATAAGGAACTATTAAACATTATATGGCAAAGATCATCTGCTGTGATTATTGGAGAGAGAGAGGCATGTCTCCTGCACACTGAGGATTCAAGACACTTCTTTTTCATTAAAAATATATCATTTTTAGTTATTAGCCAGAAGCTGCTTTTATGTTATGAATTAAACTTCAGAGAAAATGGCTAAGGTTAAAAATAAGATTTCTTCAATCATTGCTGAAGTAATTAATTCCCATTGGATGGTCCTAGGATAGCAGAATAAATATGTATGAAAAAGAAGCAAAGGTTAACACCTACACCCTGTCAAGGTTATTCTATCGGCTGGCAAGAGTTACACAGCACAAAAACCACCTTTTTAGAAAGAGTTGTATTTGAACTTTCACTTTCCTTTAACTTAAACTATCAAAGAAGTAAACTTCTACACTTGAAAAACTGACACAACTACTATTTAAGTAATTCGGCTTTCCTCACAAAACATATTTGAAATACAGCTTCTAAGTCTTTACACAGACAAAGTGGATCAAATCCATTTTAAGAAGGATGCATGTAAAATGTAGTGTCCATGTACAGTTCTTTTAGATGAAAAATTTATTTCTTTTCCAAGTTTTAAGTGAAGGTCAATCCAAGGACTTGAGAAGAAAAAAAAGACCAAAAAATTAAGAAAGGTCAATTTGCAGCTTGTCAGCAAGGTTACTATACAGAACACATTGATTAAAGATATCCTGTTTCCAAAGATAGTTAATTATTTAGTATAGTGTATATATATATTTAGTATACTATTATATATATTAGTATATACTAATTGTAACTATTAGTAAATCGTTAGCTTTTAAGTCTTCACTACACCTCAATTTTTTCTAAATAAAAATTTAGAGTAATTACTTAAGGATACTGTTTCAAAACATGCTCAAGAATACCCCTTGAGGAACTCTCCATGCCCCTGAAGAATTCTTCCTCTGGAAGTCAGTAATCTTGTCTTGGGTTTGCATGGCAAGGTTTCAGTAGTGGGTGGCTACAGGGGTGGCTTCTGTGAGAAGCTGCCAGAAGCTTCCCCTAAGTTCAATAGAGCCAATGCCAGCCGGCTCCAAGACGGACCCACCGCTGGCCAAGGCTGAGCCAGTCAGCAACAGTGGTAGCACCTCTGGGATAAAAAAAAAACAAACCACCAGAGACACAAACTGCAGCTGGAGTGAGGAGTGAGAATATGTGAGAGGAAGGACTCTGCAGACACCAAGGTCAGTGAAGAAGGAGGGGAGGAGGTGCTCCAGGCACCGGAGCAGGGATTCCCCTGCAGCCCCTGGTGCAGCCCCTGGGGAGGCAGCTGTGCCCCTGCACCCATGGAGGCCCACGGGGGAGCAAAGATCCCCCTGCACCCGGGGAGGACCCCACGCTGGAGCAGGTGGATGTGCCCGAAGGAGGCTGTGACCCCGTGGGAAGTCTGCACTGGAGCAGGCTCCTGGCAGGACCTGTGGACCGGTGGACAGAGAGGAGCCCACGCTGGAGCAGGTTTGCTGGCAGGGCTTGTGACCCCACGAGGGACCCATGCTGGAGTAGTCTGCTCCTGAAGGACTGCACGCCATGGAAGGGACCCACGCTGGAGCAGTTTGTGAAGAACTGTAGCCTGTGGGAAGGACCCACGTTGGAGAAGTTCATGGAGGACTGTCTCCCGTGGGAGGGACCCCACGCTGGAGCAGGGGAAGAGTGTGAGGAGTCCTCCCCTGAGGAGGAAGGAGCAGCAGAGACAACATGTGATGAACTGACCCCAACCCCCATTCCCCATCCCCCTGCACTGCTCGGGGGGAGGAAGTAGAGAAAATCAGAAGTGAAGTTGAGCCTGGGAAGAAGGGAGGGGTGGGAGGAAGGCATTTTAAGATTTGGTTTTATTTCTCATTACCCTACACATGTTCTCACTCCTCTCTCCTACTCAGTTTTGATTGGTAACAAATTAAACTGATTTTCCCCAAGTTGAGTCTGTTTTGCCCATGACTGTAACTGGTGAGAGATCTCCCTGTCTCTCCCTATCTCGACCCACGAGCTTTTTTGTTATATTTTCTCTCCCCTGTCCAGTTGAGAAGGGGAGTAATAGAGGAGCTTTGTGGGCACTTGGCATCCAGCCAGGGTCAAACCACCACAAATCCGAAATAAAAAAGATCTCTGTTTTGAATGTGTACACATTATACCTCTCCTTCACAAACTTATTAATTATCAAGAGTCAGAAACACATGGAAAAGTGCTCCTACCAGATCATGCGAAATTATCACACAAATCGTAAATCTAACAGACCTCATCTGATTGGAATGAAGGTCTAAGTGCTAGGTTCCATTGTTTGATAAAGCCTCTCTCTCATGTGCATTTGCAGTTGTTCATGCAATTTGGCAGATAACACCAGTGAGCATTCCTAACAGTTGAGCCTACACTACTGTTACATAGCAAACCACATTCCTGAATGCCTATCAGACTTGGAAAATCAAGACCACCATCACATGCACACAGAAAAATACATTCTGAAAAGCAATCTCAGATAAAAAGGAATTCATGGAGACTTTTTTTGGCGGGGGGGGGGGGGGGGGGGGGGAAGTAACAGAATTGTCAGAAACACATGAAAAAGGTCCAAAAATACCCAAATAACAGCCTCACTGCCTTGATGGACATTTAATAATTCTGCTTATTTTTGTAATTTTTGATATATATTACATATCCGTATAGAGATAAATATTTGCTAAGTATGCTACCTGATTCTAATAATACTAATTCAAAGGGGGGGAAAAAACCAACCAGCACCATCTCTATCAGCCTATCATGTTCAAATGAGCAACTTGTGGTGCATTTAGTCAGACTGGAACAATAATGATTCATACGAGTGCCTTTCAGAATTAGGAGAAAATCTCTTCTTCAAATTTGATATAAAAATGACAGATGTTCTAAATACAGGGTGATCTATTTTTCTTCAGTAAATATTATGTTTAATTAATATTACTATAGAAAGCCATGTTTTAATTTCCCTGACCCTTTCAAAATATTCAGCAATACACACACTTACTTCCTGATTGTTTAGACAATACCTAAACCACACATCAACAACTATAGCCTCTAGCCATGAAGTTCTCCTTTTGTTGTTTTTTAGCTTAGTGAAAGAAGTGGTTCATTGTTTCTTCTTATTAGCTAAAAGCTACCATTAGGTCATGCATCAGTTTCCTTTAATCACAACAACACAGCATTCCCATGTTTTCACAAGGGTTTTAGATTCTGGCTCAGCTGCACAAAAGCACTTTATATACACTTAAAAACTGTAAATGAGTCAATACAGACTGTCAGTCTCATAAGTAATTATGCGTGCCATCCTTCTGTTGCAAAGCTTAGCAGTGCTAACCAAGATCCCGTCTACACCAGGAAACACGTTCATACTTACCTCGCTACTGCTGACACAATTTCACCTCTGCTGACTTTGATATCAATGGGTAGATTTTGCATTTCCAAGTATAGAGCAGGCATATATGAAGTGCTATTATGCAGTTATGTTCTGAATTCACACTTTCCAGATCAGATTTCACTGAAAAATGTACATACAAAATGCATTCAGAATCAAGACACTAATTTTAGAACTTTTATGACGGTAGCAAGTAAACATGAAAAGGAAACAACATCTATGTATGAAGTTTACAGGTCACAATCAAGTTCAGCTGAAAAAAACCCATCACCTGAGGAATTTACAAACATTTGTACACCATTGAGAGGTTGTTTTGAAACTGCATGCCAAATCTCTGAGGAGTACAGAGAAGCTCTTGTGCTCGGATAGTAAATGTTCATGGCAATTGCTTAGTGAAGGTTGACTGAATGTTACCATCTCCATCTGGTTAGGGAAAAGACCATACAGATAGAATTTTTTAAATATACAGGGTCTTACCTGTTGCTAGTAATACGTAAATGAATCTTTTTCAAGAAGCTTTTTTCATTTGTATTTAATTTGTTTACCTTTAAATTCTCCACTCCAAGAAAAACATTTACCCGGATAAACACTTCCCAGGAAAAGCAACTAAGCATTTATGGAATTAAGGCAAATTTTGTCAATCATAAAGACCGATGATTTGCTCATTGAGTGGAAGAGGAAAAGATGGTACAGATAAGATATAAAATACAAAGACTGTCACCTTTCTTTTTCTCCTGTTTCCTGACTGAGGATGCAGTGAATGGTGTTCAATTAAAACCACACAATGGAGAATGACTTTGCAGTACCTCTCTGCAACGCTTTTAGCACTTCCATAAAGACAATCTCTCCATAGTGGAGCCCTTAGAGAGAACAACAGCTATTTATAGAGAAAAATGGATCCAAAAAGGTGGATCAGCATCTTGCACTGAGTTTTGGGGCACGTAAGAAACCAACTCTTTCATTTTGACTCTCTAAAACAAAATTATGATCCCTGTCAGCACAAACTGCTCTCTCCTGTCAGACTGTTCCTAGACATCCAACACTTATCCAGGCCTGATTCTTTCCCATTCTGAACTCTAACACCAGTATGAAGAACATAAGAGAATATTACTTTACCAAATTTTTACACCTCTTTTGCAGTCTTCTGCACTGCTATGAGTACCTGTACAAGGTGCAAAGCAACAGAGAATTATATCCACATCACACTGTTGTCATAAGGCAAAGGTGACTTTCCAACTTTGACTTTAGCAGCCAGCTGTCAGCAAATCTGTCAAAGACATGACCTGTTTATTGCATTTTGAATAAGTGCTTTCTTACTCTACACTATGCAAATGGAACTTAGATACTTTGTCTTTCCACAGACTCAAGATATGTTGCTTCCTTATTGAATCTTCCACTGATACTGTTTAACTCCCCACGACCCTGGAAGGCAAGTGCATTTTTCGGGGAACAACTACATAGGGTAAGCCAAAAACAGCCTGTTCACAGCACTGTTGATCATCCTGCAAACTGGGTGTGTCCTTCAGATGAAAACATGGCATAGTCCAATTACTGCCAGAAGCCTACATCAGCAATGTAGTCAGAAAGATAATAGAAGCCTGAGTTCAAGTAATTAAACTACATGAAGATGAAAGGGTCTTGTATAGGTTTGAAATCAGTGATCTTTGTTTTATTAAATTAATTCTAAGACATTTTTCAGCTAGCTCTCCTTGAATCTCTCCCTGTGTGCTGCTGAAGTTTCCCATCAGGAAACACTGAATTTCAGCCCTGAGATTAAAACGCTTTCTGAAACCACAGTTTCACATTACAAATTCTTCACTGTTAATGCTGTTGTGGAGTTCCTAGATTGGAAAGGAAGGTACCCTTCCAATAAGCCACTCATACAGAATTGTGAGCCCATTCAGTCCCATCTTGTCTTTTCATGATCAATCCCTGCCATACCACTACAGAGCAGACGTGAAGTGTTGCACAATGCTTCTAGGTTCAATCAGCTGCCTTAAAGTGAACGTGCAGTCATTACCTTAGCTTCCTATCCTCAACCAGGCACTGTTTCAGGAAAATTAGGTCACATTTCTCCTGCAGCACAGTAGAAATACCGTGTAGTTTTACACAAGGTAAAAATGCAGAGATGGTGGAGTTGGACATCATTGATGAGATTAGCTTCAGTGCTAGTGACAAAAGTAATATCCAGAAAATACTGCTTTGCGTTGCATCATAAAATCCCTGCAAAAAGCAAGCTATCTTCCATCATATAAGTGAAAAAAATTCACATCAAGTGCTTCGGTTTGGGTTTTTATGATGCTGCATGATAATGCATTCTGCTTTCATTACCATTCATTGGTGTATAATTGACCTGATGTTCACAGAAAGTCTGAGGATGAATGGAAGACATATTCATATCATCTGACTCAGTTTCCCCTTGCTTTCTGATACAGTACTCTATTTTATGCTCTAAAAACCAGCTCCAGCCATTTACTGTACAGACAGTACAATTTGTCACTTACTGCTGTGACAATAAATGATCCTTATCCTCTACAGACCCAATGTGCTGTGATAAGAGAACATTCATTTTCAGAAGAAGGAGTTCTGAACTACATCAATCTGAAAATCTCAGGAGAAAAGACACCTTCAAGTCTTCTGAGATGTGTGATTAAACAGTGGGTCAGGAACACAGCAAGATCAGCCATCGTGTGCCTTTTGAAGTTTCTCATTACAATGTTTGTAGATGTCAAGGACTATGGAAACTTATGCAAGAAGGTTTATTGTGCATTTTCCAGCTCAAAAAAAACCCCAAAACACAAACCCAAAATAACCCAACCGCACACACCACCACCCCCAAAAAAATAAAAAATAAAAATAAAATAAAAAAACCCCAAAACAAACCAAAAAAACCCCACAAAACCCCAAACCCCACAACTGGCTTCTGGTAGAAACAGTCCCAAGCCATACACCTCTCAGCCAAGACAAATAAAAGCGGGAGTCATTTGGGTGCAGGAACCTATTATCTAAGACATTATCAACAAATTTGCTTTATAATTAGATCCCACAGGGAAGCCAAGGGATCAGGAATTTAGGACTGTCCTTCTGCTTGCCCTTTTCATCATTTGACTTACGATCTAACCAATCCTGGCAAATACTTGCCATTAGAGATTATATTATTTGTTCTTAAAGTCATAATAATAGAACCAATTCTTAGTTAGGCTCACTACAATTTGAGAATTTCACTATCATTTGATATTCTTTCAGCCTTGAAGTCTGTCCACAAAGAATAAGATTTTCAGCACCAGGTTAAGCCACCTGCTTTTGTTTCCCCCTCTCTTCTTTCTTTCAATCTTATTTTGCCTGATCAATAAATGCATGGTGCATGGCTTTCTACAGACTGCAAAGCAAAGGCATTGCTGTCATAAAAAGCTATTTTTGCATAATCAGATAACAAGATTTAACATGCCATTTGTCTTCATTATACAGCTGATGAGCAACTCCCAAGTTGCATGGTTTAGTTCTCCTGCATGCTGATTGGCTATTATAAAAATAAACAAGTTTTGGAGCATCCAAATACGTTGATATAAATAAACAGGAGTTGAAATATAAAGAGGATGATATATAACTCTATTTCAGTACAGTATATACCCTGAAAGTATATATATATCAGAAGCAGCAGCAGTTGTTTTTTTTTTAAAAAAAAAAATTTTTTTTTTTTTTTAAATATACCTTAATTTGAACTTCCCTTTACCTCTACATATAGCAGTTCATCTGATCACTGTACATTTCAAAAGATGAAATGTGTGCAGACAGACTTCAAATACTTCCTGGAACTGTGTGAAAAATAAAATTGCAAAATTCACCATAAATATCTACAGAAATCGAAGAGGCAGCCTTAATATTCTGGAACTTATTGACCCCAAGTCCTCTTTGAAACCTGTTCCAAGGGTGGAGAGGGAAGAATGAAAGTAAATATTTCTGATAAACAGAACCTTACTTATTGATGATGCGGCAATCTATTCAGTTTAATGCTACTAACACCTGCTGAAGGTACAGCCAACATAAAGCTGAGTATTGAATATTCTTAAGAGGCTTGTTTCTCTACAGACACACAAATGTGTGGAGGTTTCATCTGTGTGAACCAAACCCATCAGATATATAAATCCAAAGTTAAAGAATTCCTCGCTCAATTGTTTTATTTCATCTTTTGCCATCTAAGATTTGCATCACTACATATAAGGCACGAGTGGTTCCTGGAATATCTGGTGGCATCTGTGTCATTCAGGCATATTTGTACACACTTTCTGCACAAAAGAAGGTGTTTGAAAACCTTTTCCTTTCTACTTCCATTTCCATACATACCTGTTCATCTCTTTTTATCCTCTCTGATTTGTTTTGCGATTTGCCAATATCCTCTCAAGAAAACCCTTGCAATGTTGTGTAGCAACTCAGCAGAAGAAAATTTAATCATTGCTGTATATGTAACTTTGTGCAAACTAGCACATCCAAAATTATTTCATTTGTTCATACACCTAAACTATACAACAGGATAATTTACACTTAAACCAACATTCTGAATAGAGCTTCCAAGACTATAATTTAAAAAAAAAAAAAAAAAACCACAAAACCAAACAAATACATCCAAAGTATCACTAAGAAGCAATTACATCTACCAGCTTTAAGTAAAAATTCCTTCTTCGGAATGTGAAGTATTTACTACTGATGGCTGCCCCTTCTGGGGCTCCCTAGAATCCATCACCAAAAAAGAAAATTGAAGAGCTGAAAGGAACATTGCTTTTTTCAAAAAAGCTTTTCTCTTGTTTTCAGCATAATAGATGAATGAATATTTTTCTTTCACTTCACACAGTTCTGAATTATAAGATGCTCCTGGTCAAACTTTTCCCTCACAACACCTGTGAACGTTCATTTTATCTCCCCAAAGACCTGTTACCACCCTTCCAAGCTTTCCTTCCTGAGCTTTATTCTTCTGCAAACTTTGGAATTTAGCCTGAGGAGCTAGGCCAGCTTAGGTAGACTCTCACTCCTCTCTCAGTGGCTTTCAGCCTGTAAGTATGTGCTGCAAAGGTTATTTTTAACCTCAATTAGTTTGCTGTATTAGCATAAACAAGGACATGGCAAGATAGCATAAGGTTGAACAAGCAGCCAAGTGCAGGGCCAATTCATAAACCAGCATTGCTAAAAAAACCAAAAAAAAAAAGTATATATATGTTTCATCCATTTGTCTCAGCGTTCTCCTGCATTACCTTTCTTTCTTCCCAGGCTGATTTTCTGATCCAGTCCCTGGATCAGGCTTTATGTTCTCAGAATGTCTTATGTTTGTGAGTATGGTTTTAGCCAGCAAGTCCCCCAAAGTGAGAGATCATGTGGCACCCACAGGCAGAACTCTGTTTTTCACAAGGAGGGCTGGGGGTGACTCATGCATACTGAGTAGTGGCCAGTGTAAGACATGAGGACATCAGCATACCTTTCAGAGCCACTCCAGCCGGCCAGCTGGTGACCATTCTTAATATCTTTTTTTATTAAGGAAAAGACTATCAAAGACCAAGTTTTTCTCTCTCCAACAGTTGAGGTATGTTGCAAAGAGAAAGACAGTAAAAACATAGTTCATATGTTGAACTGGAATTCATTGATTAACATATATATACACTTATCAGACTTTCCCCAAATAAAACCTGTGGAATAACAGTATTTCTTACTAAAAAATTTTTGTCTTTACTTTCTAACACTACCACAACAATAGGCATGACAGAACAATGTATATGACTAACAAAAGGACCATTGTTAGGCTGCACAAGTACAGGCAAACACAAAGCATGATTTCCATGCACTTTAAACATCAAAACATGTTTTCTTCCTTCACAAATATCTATACCTTTTAACCAAAGAATATATTTATCTGTGTTGCCAAGCTATTCTATATCTATGGCCAATGATGAAATTAAATTTGCTTGCCAGAACACACATATATTCAATTGCTTATTTTTTCTTTGCTTTCTCCCTTAATAGAAGTAGGGTCCATGAAATTTGCCAAACAGATCATTTGAATGAAATACCATATACAATGTGTATGATATTATGAAATATTTTTGCCTTGTTTCCCTTTCTTCCCACAACAGCATTCATTCTGACACTGCTTTTCCAAATGAAGGCAGATGTCTGGGGCCTTGCAGGTCAGCTTCCTAATGGAA
The DNA here is from genome assembly GCF_030463565.1 of Pelecanus crispus. Lineage (NCBI taxonomy): Eukaryota > Metazoa > Chordata > Aves > Pelecaniformes > Pelecanidae > Pelecanus > Pelecanus crispus. The sequence continues at coordinate 15,440,889 of NC_134649.1, forward strand.
GAGAAACCAGTGATGTCAAGGCTGGGTATAATTTAAGTGTTACTTGTTCTATCTATGCAGGACCTCTGTTCAAGGCTTGCAACAGAAATTATCACATTGCCTCTAGGCGATCTCTTCCTTCTGTAATAAGCCCAACAGCAGTGGGCAGTTCCCAAAGAGCAGCTCTGCCTCAAGAATTGAATTGAATCAGAAACTTGGGTAGAGAGCAAATTCTCCTGCTGTTCTCATATGCCCTCCCCAAAAGACTTGTCACTATACCGAGACTTGCATAACCAAAGCTAACAGCAACACAGCATGTCTTCCCAAGACTGAACATATGCTTATAGGCTAAGAAAAAAACCTACTTGAAAGGCTGCATGTGACAGTACCATCTGTTGACACCTACCATAGCCCTGTTACTTACCACTTACAGAGACAGCACCTACAGGTCAACAAGTTTGAGGCTTTGCTGTGCTAGACTTCCTGTAAATATAACAAACATGACAGTCAGCCTCTCTAAACATTTATAAATAACACAGAAGCACTAGCAGTTACTTACCAATGACTAGCAAAATAAGGGCACTTTGACAAGTTTTGCATGGAGCCACTCTTCAGATGTATTTTTCAAAGTGGGATTTTGTGTTTCTAAACACCTAATGCACAACAGCCAGGTTAAAATTCCAGATTGGTGTGAAATAATAATTTCTCTCATTTATTATGAGCTTGTCAGAAGAGGGGAGTTATATTTATAGCCAAGATTACCAGCCAGTAGCTGAGCTGAAACCTTGGCAGGCATTGAAGATTATGCACATTATGCAAAAAGATTTACTTAAAACTAGTTTATACCAGGGCCTGTCACAAAGTACCTCCCATGTTAAGTCAACACTACATTGTGAACAATTGCTTTTTCTCTGCAAAATGCAAGCATCAGGCAGGACCTTTATGCTAACAAGAGCAGTTCCTATGATGAAACAATTAGGCAAAGACTGATTTGAGCCTATGTGAAAAAAAAAAAGTTGAAATAAACAAAGCTACTGGACTTTACTAGTCTGATTATATCAAACAGCATGTTATAATATGGTCTTTTCAAAACTGTAAAAAGCATAAAAATAATTCTTCATGAATCTATGGCAGTGCAAAAATTATGCCAATTGTAGTCAAAATACTTGTAGATCAAGTCCAGAAGGGAAAATCCAAGACATTTCCATCTTTTGATATCTTCATTAATTGGATTTCAAATTTTAAATACAATTATTATGTTTAGTACCCCAAAATAATCTGTAGACTAAATGTGGCCCATGAAAAGTGATCAGTGAATATGTTTAACTGCTACATTTTCTAACATAATACGACCCTATTTCCTCAGGTGTTAAACAATGTTTAACATCTTGTATTATTATCGAACTAGTAGAGAAATAGGATTGCACTAAAAGGAATAACAGGATGCTAACCTATACATTTTTAAAGACCTTCCTTTGAAAGTACCATTGCTTAAAAAAAAAAAAAGTTACATGTGAAAACATTACAAAGAAGAGGGATGTGTGAAAAATTATCTTCCCAGCCATTCCACTGATAACTAGAACTGTCTGCACCAAAACCAGTAATGTCAGATACATAGCCAAAAAAACTAGAATCCAATTTTCTAATTTCATTCATAGGACTTACATAAACATTTGGCATTAAATTGAATGTTACATGAGCCTCCAGAGTTATCAGCCATCCCATATTTCAATGGAAATACACACACAAATAACAAGGACAAATAAAGAGATAAGTCAGAATCACACACAGGATTCCTTATGAATAAGTGACCCCAAGGTTTGCAGTTTTTTCTACACACATCTGTATTAGAGTAAGTTTCCTTCATGGGCAAAAATCAGTTGTCTACAGACAAACCACGTTAAATTAAAAAACAATGATTAAATCTTAAACTGAGCTGTTTTCTCTTTTCTTTCTTTGCTATTGAACACATCATCCCCACTATTGCTAAAATGATTAACTGGACATCCCCAGTAACCTGTGCAGCTGCTTTAGATTCAAAGCACTCAGGCATATAAATAAAGCATGATCCAATGTCTTTTTATAGGATAGTAAATAAAAAACAATACACCTCAATTTATACTCAGGATTTGACTCAGAACTATTAAAATCTAAATCACTAGTGCTAAAATTAGGAGTACAATTTATTAAAATCATAGCAATATGCTTAAACATTTCACTTAGTTGTGTTCACTGAGTTTCTGTTTGAGACTCTTCCAAAGAAAACAACCGTAGGTTTTACTGAATCAACTGTGTGATAGAAACAAGGGACAGATGGAGAGCAAGACTGTTTCAGTGCACTCACAGATGGAGAAGATTGTAATGATATATTCAAGGCATTTTACACCATTCTGTATTTTGAGTAAACAATGAAATAAGATACCAAAAGGCTATCACTGTTGTTGGTAGAAGTGACAATTCCTATTTGCAAAACTATGCTAGCGTGCTATACTTGAAACACTTCACCTTAAAACAGTTTTAATTTCTGAAATACCTTCACTCCTCACTTCCAAATCGGTTTCAGTAACTACTGGGTACAATAGCTTAATCTAAACCAATTCTGGGTGAATTAGCAATAGATTCCTAGCAATTCTCTAATCTGATTGCTCTCAATGGAAGAATGTCAACAGTACCGGCCCAAACAATCAGACAGACATTCTCAAGAAGTTACATAAACAAGGATTTACTACTTTAAATGAGGAGATCATGTGATCCCATGAGATGAATCAAAGTAGCAAATGAGTTTAGCTCAGCTACAAAGCAAGACTGAACTGTTGAGTTGCACCAGTCATAGATTTTAATGTAATACTTTTCTATGCCATATTACTAACCATGCTTGAGGTAATTACTGGGAAAGGGGGTGCAGAAGTTTTCTCTCACAAATCATCATGGAGAAAAAAAAATAACAAAAGTGAACACAGCTCAAATGAGGTTAATAATAATGGATCTTTCCAGACAAAATTTGTAATATTAACTTATTTTTTCATAAAAGACAGCATAGTAGTTATATAAATATGAACATTCTATGATTTAATACTCTGTCAACAAAGAAGCATGAATTTCAAGGGATTGTCATTAACATTCATTCAAAGCACATAAGAAGTCTTCAGATTATACAGTATCTTTGTTTTTCCTTTACTAACTGAAAATGCAAAATGTTAGAGCCTTGAACTAAGATTAATTAAGTTTAATTAAGCAAACAGCTGTAATCGATACAGATTTAATATAATTAATTTAAAATTAAAGCAATGCTACTCAGGTTCATGATGAAGTGTGCTATAAATACATGGTACACATCAATATCAAGAATTCTGTGGTCCTCAATTTTTTTTTCCTCTAAGAGAATAGAGCGCTATCACCTGCTTATACCTTTGCTACAGAAATCAGTTCTTGTAACTAACTGTTCAGCTATGTGCCACAGAACTGAGGAGGTAACTGGTCCGATTTAGTGTGGAATTTTTTTGGCCAGTGTTATAAAATTAACTTTTGGCCTTTTTCAGCATTTAGGAAAGTTTTTTCCTGAGAACTAGACCTAGAAGAACAACCGGCAAAGGAAAGACCTTCGCCTGCATATGTTTTACATAGGCTCTTATCAGTTTTTCCCAGTTTCCTCCAATCTCCAGTAGCCTCATTTACAGTATTTAATTGTAAATGAATGTTTAAAATATAACATCCTTGTCTAAATTTGGTTTTTCTGACAGAGCTATCTAGTTTTCCCATAGCATAGGTACCAGTTTGAGAATTTACTAGGCAGAGGGCAAGCACCTGTTTTTACTCCAGTAGCAATATTACCCATCTTCTATTGCACTCCCTGGAATTCTGCCCAAGAGGTCTCTACACTCATATAGTGCCAGCTGCCTCTACACTATGCACCTATAGCACCAGCTTTTATGCTTCCCCTAGAAGGGCATCGTTATTTGCTGCAACGTCTATTGGCCAGCTTTTATCCTTACCAAGCTACATTATTTATAGAATCATAGAATCATTTAGGTTGGAAAAGACCTTTAAGATCATCCAGTCCAACCATTAACCTACACTACCAAGTCCACACTAAACCAATCAAGGGTAGACTAGACTAAACCATGTCCCAGAGTGCCACATCTACCCGTTTTTTGAACGCTTCCAGGGATGGTGACTCCACCACCTCTCTGGGCAGCCTGTTCCAATGTTTGACTACCCTTTCCGTGAAGAAATTTTTAAAATGATGAAAGTTGCATGCTCTACTGCATGATGTGGAGCAAGGAATGGTAGATGGGAATGATCAGGATATTCATTTCAAAAGCGTAACCAGTCCAGATGAAAACACTATTGTAGGCACACCCTTTGACTTCTTATTCAGCAAAACCTAGGCTTAGCATTCTCTGCACTCTTAACATTTGCCTCCTGAAGAACTTGCATAACTAATAAAATTTCAGATTGCGTTTCCTCTTCTTAACACTACTTGTTTGGTTAGCCATGGATCCTCAAGATCTGCTATGATAAATGAAGTGTACTATTTATTTCAATGATTTCACACATTTTTTTTTAAATCACATTTGCTTTGGTTTAGGGAATGAAATATAAATATTGTGTCAAAAGACACTCTGCATTTTTTAGTGTAACTGTCCAGTGGTAGTTAATTTTTGGTTCATATGTTGAGGTGCAGAGTAAAGTTCTCCAAAATTGATATAGTATTCAATGAGATGAAGTAACAATCTCATATCATGTAATTTTAATTGATTTATGCTGCAGCGTTATACAGAATCACCTTCACTCAAGATTAGAAATAAAATAAACATTAAACAAATAACTGCAGTGACAGTACCTCTCTGACAACTGTTACGGAACCAGTTAATTTTTTTTGTGTTAAATAAAGTTAAGAACTCTTATCACTGATATTAGTACAGTAGGTACATTATTTGAGAAAGATCAATCTTACAAACTGAAAAAAGTACCAATGTGAGGGGAAGGCACAGGAAAGGGCACACAGAACAGGGAAAGGCTTGTTACTTCTCATTACTTACCAAGTAACCCATAAAACAGAAAAAGTAACATAAGCAGCTGGTTAAATATACCATTGTTTTGTCCTTAAATTTAAGCCTCATATAAATTTGACTCATTCCTAAGCCTCTTTTCAGAGTTATTTTTTTCCATAGCTGTCTCCTCTGATAGCCATTCTCTACAATAATCTATTTTGATCTTCTAATGCAACAGGGTTTTCCTACCATTGCAAACAATGTCAGTATAATGCAATTCATTTTTATTATTTCTTACTCAAAAGATATAATCCCAGGAGACAGTCAGATACTTGCTGCTTTAATTACCAATATAAATGGTAAGAATTAACCTTTCAATTCATCCTTTATACAAATATAAAAATATTTGTATAAAAAGTCTTTAAAGAGCAACTTTTTTTTAAAAATGAAATGCCATGTTATTTCTTGATTTATATTATGAAAGCAGTAACTAATTTTCTGTGACATGAAATGGAGTTATGCCACATACAATTTCAGCCCAATGGATCAGTAAAAATAGCCAATGAAAATTCACAAATATTCATGGACTAAGTGAAAAACTGAAATCTTGATCAACTATTCTGCTGAAACCTCCACACAGTTGCTCTCACAGCTAAATAGACCATTTTTCCAATAAGCAATGTTGATGTTTATATGCATTTTATGACTTTAAAATATTCTGTAATCACATTTTCTGCAACAGAATTTTACTGTTTAATCCTAGTCATCATGAACTATAATTAGTCAGCAGCTAATATGTTGGCTAGTGGGGAACAATATGTCATTCAGTTAAACCTCACATCAGAGAAGGAACCAGTTCTAAAAATAAAACAGATAAAATTAATAAACATCATATTAAAATTTATTAGCAATTAGCAAATAAGAGCTATAGACCATTCAGGCTTAGAGGTACTCTAGATCCTCCAGCTAAAGTCCTGGGGCTTAAATATAGGTAATAAAGACTAGAAACAAAAACATAACAATTGACATTTTACCGTATACACTTGTTAACATTACTGTGCAATAATCAAATGACTAATCTCTGAGTAGTCATGTGCCACGTAAAGAGCTTACTCCCTTCTTCAGTTTATTCATCCCATATAAAACAACAGCTGTTGCTCAAGACTGAACTCAATGCAGGAGCATTTGCAAGCATTTGGAAGTTAAAATGGAAGAGTGAGAGTGGTTAAACATCCTCAGAACTTATCTTAATGGTTTCATAAACTTGAAAATATAAAAAAAAAAAAAAAAGTCTGTTGGCAAGTTTCAGTAAGTTGCATTCAAGCCATGTCTATCTACTTGGCCTGCAGTCAGAAATGGACAAAACATTCATTCAAGAGGAGAAAGCAAAAGGGGAGGGTGGAGGGCAGAGGTTTTTTAAAAAATAAAAGCAAACAACTATTAAAACAAACAAACCACAAAAAGAGAGCACTATTACTGGCTATTTCCCTATAAACTCTTCCTAATTACTACGTTAACAAATGACTTTGTGGGCAACTGCCTGATAGCTTATTTCTGTAACTCTCAGTCAGGCAAAAATCACAAGAGAGTATGTGAAAAGATTCTAAAAGATATTTTTTAAAAATATATTGGAACACCAGCAGTTACAGACATTCAAGAGGAAGAGAGAATATTTAGGTAAATATAACCAAAACTCAGTTGGATAAAATCCTGTCAGTTTCGTATAAAGACAGATGATTTCCCCTTTCCCATTGAGTAGTCTGTGTAACTCACATTTACAGTGGTGAAAAGTTCAGTAAAGACTTCCCTGCTTGATTAACAGACTTTGGTTAAGCAATAAAAATATGTTCATGTAACACAGCTATTCCTACTGAATTTATTTCAGTTTCACACTTCTGTCATTTTTTGAACATGTTCTTATTACAATGCTAAGAACTTACTGTTTGGAGTCCAAACCATGCAAACATTAACAACATTGGTTCCCTTAACATGACATACACTCTTTGTATATACCTATTTTTTTGCTACATATCAAATGGATCAACTACCTCACCTAATGTACCTTGACAAACTAAAAACTAATCTTGTATCTTTCCAGGTCATATATCCATTTATTTGAGGTGTATAATGCTTACTGCTTTGAATGATTTATCAGTAACATGAGGGAAGATGCACTATGTTTTGCAAGAGTAAATATGAGTTCAGAAAGCCGTAGCTCCTAAGCATTTTCCTATCTCTTTTGTTGACTCACTGTAAGTGAGCTTCATCAAGACTTTAATGTAAAGCTTCCAAATGAAACCAATTATTTTGAGTTCTTCACACTCTGAGTTCCCAAATGGAAAAGTCAAAAACAAATGGCCATCTTCTAAACATTAGCTTGTAGGTCACGTATAGTTTGTACGAAAACTATTTAATATAGTACCATTCCCTACTAGTGAGTAGTGATTAACTGCAGATTAAATATATTAACTATGCATCAGAAGTTAGCTACAACCTTGATCTTACAACGCCACTCCCTTGACAGAGCAACTTTTCCTGTTACACTAAGAATTCCAATACTGCAAATAATGAACCTAGGTATAATGTTTAAAAGAAATATATAAATAAGCCTCTGTAATATAATAGAAGGGGAAGCATTTGTGTGCTGATGAGGTACAACAGAGCAATCTGCTCATATGCTTTTGTGTAATTCCTCCATGCAATTGCTTCTGCCTCAGAAGTACAATGTAAAACCCCCAAATTAAATACAATTAATTCAGTGGATTAACTTCACACCAGTGACACATCGATACTCCCAGAGGACTGCAATACCCTCTCTTACTAGAGTTCAGATGGTTTTATAAATCCTTTGAACTAGGTCACTCTGTCCTCTCCTGTGCTATGCCCACTTATTCTTGGTACTAGAATATCTATCTCAGTCTTCTGTTTGAATTCTGGGACTCATCTGTGAGTTGCATTGTGGCTATAAACTGGTGACTGTCAGTTGCATGTAGGGAAGGACAATGAGTAAGTCAATCCACAGCCAGACCACTGTATAGGTTTAAGCGGCACAGCTGCTACTAGGATAACTCTATCCCACAAGAAGATGAGAACGCCAAGGGATAACCTTAAGTTTTCAAGTCTCCTACCTCATAAAGTGCATAGTCTCCTCACCAGTATGGGTGATACAAATAAAGTGATATTATGAAACCACTACCATATGCTTCTGTAAAACACTCTAGGGTATGCCTGAAAGCAGATGGACGTCTGTGCAGATCATCTAAACCCATGGCACCCTGGGGACACTCCAAGGATAGCACTATACCAGAAGACACTGTATCTCCCTGAAAATGTATGGGGCAAAAGAACTACAGGTCTGCCAAAGTACCCTCCATGGCAGATCAGGCTAAATTTAAATAACATTCCATGACACAAATAGTGAAGTGGTCACTTTGCATATACGATAAGGTCTCAGCTGAGAGTTCCTTCACTTGGATTTCAGATCTGGGGTTGTAATAGTTAGGCAGTATTAAGAAAGAAACAAAGACCAAAACACCATTATGCAGTTCATGGTGGACTCTTATCTTAAAAGCCACCAACTTTTGGTCTCCCTGTCCTCAAAAAGAATAAAATAGAACAATAGAAAGTACAAGTAGGGCTGACAAAGATGAGCAAAGCTATTAAACAGTTTTGTATTAGAATCAGCCAGGACTCCTCACAATCCTTTAAGATTGAGGGAGAATTTTGATAGAAGTCTATATAGTCAAAGGTGGCATGGAAAAATAAAGCATACCAAATGACAGAGGCAGATGGCAAGTTCCAAACAAACAAAAGATGTGGTCCTTCACAATATCCAGGAATTACACTAAGGAAATAAAAAAAAGAAAAATAGATGCTTTCTTCATTTATAAGAACTCCTTTTTGATCAACATCCCGAGTAAACCTCAGAGAAAACCGAATCAAGTAAGGCGTGAGTGAGTTCAACAGGGAATCATAAATCAGTAAAATGAGAAGGATTCCTTTAAAAATAGGTCAGGTTACATTGCAATATTAATCCTCCTCTAAGTACTGGTCACTTTATCTACATTCTGTTTTCTTACATTGCAAATGCCTTCAAGTATCGTGAATTATTTTATGCAGAATAAGTATCATATTAGTGTCTAAGCAGTTCAAACAGCACAGAGCTCTTGTTCAGCATTGGAAGGTTTTCTCATATTTTCTCAGACAATGAAAAAGGAGATATAGATACACACTACATACGGAGTTACTGATGAAGCAGAATAAATGGGTCACACAGTGTTTTTAAAAGTCTATTACTGTGAAAATACATGCCCACTAATGGGATATAAAACCAGGTTCTCAGTAAGTAGGTCATGCAGCATTTTTATAGTCTATTAGAACATACACATGCATACTAATGGAATACAAACCTGGATTGTGTAAAAGTAAGAAGATTAGAGAGACAAAAAAAAATCCTATGACATGGACAGGGTCTGAGGAGGTTGCTCTGTTAGACAGCTGTATATATTTGTCAGGGATAATCTGTTTCCTGAAATATTTCTCTCTTCTTACAAAGTTGTTTGGAACAGCCTCTAGGGGAATTATGCTTTTCTGTTAGCTCAGAGCAATAAAAATATAGCTCAGTTCTAAAACTGTATGTTAGAAAGTAATTCTGCCTCTAGAGACCATTACTTCAGGCAGTCCAAGGTTTGAGACAAGGAAGCTAGACGATGACAGAAACAAAACTAAGCATAAAGTCATATTAAAAGCTATCATTCATTCTCCTATAATTTCTTTGACAGACTAATTAAGCTTACTTATAAAGTAAAACCCACACTGAGTTGGCATAACTTATAATAAATAAAACTACAACAATATAATATACAGGATGTAAAAACATGTGACTAAAATATTAACATCTACTTTCTGTATTTTTTATTTAAGAATACAAAATATTTATACTTAATGCTCATATTAATTTATTTTATATTCAAATATATTTGAAACCTGCCAGACAAGTTCATCATTTCTACTCCTACATTCCTACTCCTTTGCCGCAACAAAAATCAAGAGATATTGAAGCAAGAGATTTCTGAGGAGTGAAAGTACAACCTCACTTTAAGCAGCTCATTATACATCTCAAAAGTGAAAATGTACTGATCTGACTAGTTGCAGCTTCACATACCAGATGACGGTATGGGATCTAACTACCCAAGAACCTAAATACAGAGCTTAAGTGCGGATGGAGTATTTGAGTGCAAGTTTTGCGTCTTGGCCTTGCAGAAGTAATTTTTTTTTTTAAAGTAGGCAGCCCTGAATGAAAGAAAGAATTAGTACATCACATTCTTCATCCTTCAACACAGGAGGCTTGCTGGTGCCCCCCACCTTTCCTTAATTTGAGAAGCACAAATTCCTTTAAGAATGACAGTACATTACAACCTGTCATTCATATGATGTTAATGCCTGCAAGATAACACATCTTTATCTTGCCAGACGCTCAACAATGTAACTACTGATTTGAATTGTATGAATTTGTAAATACACTCTGCTTATGTTCCATGATGTCTGCCTGACTGCACTGACAGACAACAAATAATAAAGAACTTTTAAAACTGTCAGTTAGAGGTGGATGTAAATGGATTTTTTGGAGTTGCCTCTTACAGAATCAAAAAAGCAACCAAATCAGAGAACAAATTTTGGGGGAAAAGCAGCTAAATTTTTCTATCATTATTGTTTTGGGGGTTGTTTTTTTTGGTTAAATACTGTTTCAGATTATTCTCTCATCCTGACAGTCTTGCGTTACCATTAACCATACAGCACAGCCATGCAGCTGGAACATAACATAGGAAATTACATAATATTTCAGTTAATCATCAGAGTGACATCAGTGAGAGAGAGCATCTTAGGAGCAGAAGGAGTAGAAGATAATAATAGTTTTCAACCCCAGAAGCCACTTCATATTTCCAAGAAAAAAAAGAAAATTAACTTTTTTGAAATAAAAGTTAAGATCAGCTAAAAGCTAAGGGGTGATGATTCTAATCACAATCATCTGAGGTCGATAACTCTCCCAATAGACCTTAACAGCCTTCATTCATTCAGTATCTTTTCATTTCTTTCCTTGGATAATGGAAAATATAGCTAGGATGCAGCACAAAGCAGGCATGAACCCAGCACAAATTATAATAAAGAAATCCAATTAAGACCCTCACTGAAAGAATTCACATGAGAAAGGTTGAGAGCGTAGAAGCTAAGTTATACTTCTTTTAGGGAGAGAGAGAAAGTGGTGATATTTCCAAATTATATTATTAATACTGTATGTTTGCAGATGAACAGAGCCATTAGAGTGAGAAGTCATAGCTTTAGTTTTCCATTGAGATGAATAAATTAGCACACTGAAAAATTAATTTAAATTTAAATTTATGAAAAATTTATCTGAAAAATTAAGCTGGCCGTTACATTTTTTTACCATTTCTGCTTACAAAATTATTTCTCATCTTGTTTAGGTTAAATAATTCCACATTTTCAAACGTTTCCGAGAAATTTCAAGAAAATAGTTGATTCAATCAACAGGTGCCAAAACAAACATCTACTTTTGATAACAGAAAAATATTTCATAAATTCTTGTCCCAGACTAATTGCAATGGTTAGACATTATAATGAACTTAAAGATTTACCACTATCTTTGCCAAATTTATTTCTAGATCAGAATGTAGAACTAAAAAAGTTACTCTGATGAGTCTGGTGAGACTTCTCTTGTTCCTTACTATCCCTTAGTTCGCAAGCGCTCATGGTATTTTGTGTCACAGGCTGGGACTCAGGCTAGAAAACACAGCTCGCTAATAATTCCATCAGTAAACTACTGAATCTCAAACAATTCCCTCAAGAAGTTTAATTTGTACAGTAACACAAACCTTTTGATGGGTGTGGGATTCATTTTGTTTCATGCCATCTGCTCTTCCTGAGGACAAGGGGGCTCACTCCCACCAGGTTAACCCAGCAGAGGACAACTCACACCACAAAAACAGGTCCCATTTCCTTTATCTCCTAGAACTCTCCTCTCCTCTTCTGCATGGAAAATAGAAATAAGGAAATGTTCTTTGGTTTACCAGAGTCCAAAACATACAGAGTGGACAGCCGCCCCTTCCCCTCTGCCACCATCTTCCTGCTGGCAGTTCCTCCCCGACACCATTTTCCCCCCTCTCTCAGGGCACATCCCAGTTCTATTGGACACGTCCCTGTTCTATGGGATGCCCCAAGCCAGACTGAGTTTGGTGGTGGGCCTGCTGACACCTTCTCCTGTGTCAAGTCCTTAATAAAACAGAAAAGATTTCACATTTTAAGCGGAGAGGACTCAGAGGGACTAGGGACAGGACTCAGAAGTGTTACTGACATTCAGCCCAGGAACTGACCTGCAGCCCTGAAGATCCAGCTGCTACCACCACGGCTCCCCAGTTGCACCCTGCCAGCTCCAGAAACATTTTCTCCGGCAGGTGCTGCCTTGCCTAGGGAGAGGGAGCACCTGCTCTCACCTACCACCCCTCAGCAGGGCACCTCTCCCCCACTGCCCCTCAGCAGGGCTCCCCTCAGCCCAGCACCCCTCAGCAGGGCTCCCCACAGCAGCCGCAGCCTCTGACTGGTAGCACAGGGCTCACCCCGGTGCCCCTTCCCAGCCCCGCAGGCACAGATGGTTCCCATTTTTTCCTCAATTTAGCCCAGCTGTGGACAATAATTAGACCATCCACCCTCCCTGTCTGAGCTGCACATACTTATCACAACTTCATATCCAGAGCTGAAAGAAGAGAACCCAGATATATTTGGTTTGGTGCAGGGAATTAAGGCTTTTGGTTTTTTATACCTGCAATTTTAGCAAGCTTGATAATACTCTTTACTGCTTTGCTGTAATGTAATTATGGTGCATGAACTTCACAAATACAATTAATCACTTGTATTTCTTTAACCTAAAAAATAGATCTTGTTTCCAATGTAAACTATGTGTCCTTGCTCTGATTCATACTTTTTCCCCCGTTACATGAAAACCATCATTTCTAGTTAGCAACATCAGTTGGGGGGCGGGGGGAGCTTAATATCTGGCAATGAGAGCAAAGAAAGATAATACAATGCAATTGTAAAAGCTCAATATATGAAGACAAGCAGAAAACACTGAAAACAAAAAACACTCAGATAATGCAGAAAGATTTATATGAAGAATATATAGGCATATTATCAAATAATACTGATCATGTGATGTAACTTGGAAGATTATATTGTTTATATTCTAGAATTAGAAAGCAAAGCTTTTAAAAACAAAACTTTTTTGGCACGTAGGAACTTTAAAATAAGTTTTAAAAACCCTATGGACCATTCAGGCACCTAGATGATAGTCACCATAAGTAAGTAATTGCCTGTCACTTCATTTTTTTCCCCACCAGCAAATAAGCCTTTAATAATCAAAGGCCAGCAATGTTGAGGAAGCAATAGGCTCTAGAGTGAGGAAATTTATAGGCTACATGTAAAATGCAAATTATATTGCCAGAATTTACTGATGGGCACCCAGGTTTAGGTTCATTTTGAGCTGTTCTCACCACCCATGGGAAAGACTTGCAACATGCCACTTGTAAGGCAAATGCATTCTGTTCTGCACCTGGATGTGCAGGAGATGGTTTCACTTACTTCTCGTCAGCTTACAACCCTTACAATTTCCCCTGTAGGTTTGATTTCAATAGAATTCCCAAAGTAACCCGCTTCACAAGGGTTCTGGACTTTCAGCAGCTATAAAAAATAACCTTTAGTGTAGGCAGAAACAGAACAGACTGTTTTCATCCAAAATGACCTTTCATTTCTGATGTCTTCACTCTGAGCAACTTGCCTTAGGAATCAAAGGATATGAATGTCCATTCAAATATCTCTTTTTAATTTATACTTTGGGTTTGGTCTGACACAAAGGTTTTGACATGCCAAGAAACACCAATTCTCATGTTACTTCCAGCTCTAAGGAATCCTTAAATAAGCAAGGAAAGAATAATACTCAATCAACATCAAAAAAAATAGAATTCAAAATTCACAGTAAGCTGTCTGCATGGGCTGCTGCTAAACAGCAACTAAGGTAATATATGCATAGCATGTCAAATAATGTTAAAATTGCAGCTGTTGATCAGAAATAAAATTCAGGTTGTCTGATACCAATGCCAAGCTTTTTGCATGGTATTCTGTAGTAACGTGGTTTTGCACTCACTCTGCAGAACTATCTCTCAGTGCCAATTGGGCTATGAAAGAACAGAAACTGCTCTAGAGCCTGGATGTACAAATTCTTTTTCACACTGGAGGATTGGAGCAAATTCCTCTAAGAAATAATCTGTATTGAAATCCCACTAGGTGACCTTTATGGAGTCATCCATATGACACCCTATGAGTTTTCCTGCAAAGTCTAGACAATTCGAAGTAGATAATTATAAAGGGCTTTGTTTTTCTTTCTGAATTGTAGGGTTTCTTTCCAGTCTTATGCATGCACTGCCTGAAGGTGACCCTGAGGCTCAGTGGCAACAGATGAACAGCACTTAATTCTCACGGGTGCATTTTAGAAACATAGCAGAAATGTAGCTTGTGTGGAAAACCTCTATCAGGCTCATTAAGCAGTTACAGTGATTTCTCAGAGGAATATAATAACTCTTCTTGTAATAGCACCCTTAAAAACAAGAACTATTCTTATAGATGCACTGCATTACTCCATAATTCCCCATTGCATAGACTACCTTAATGGAAAATAGTTAAAAAGCAATTACATATTAACTTCTGATCAGGTTCTCTTAACATCAAGTAGCATTTCCAAGAACTCACCATAACTTATCCTCGACCTCAAAGGCTGTTTCATTAAAGACATTTTCAGTTTAGTTGTGTTTTGCTTTTTTGGTCTGTCTGGAAAACAATCATCTTTTTGGGGTAAATGCCATTATTTAAGTACATATAATGATAAAACTCTTGCCAAGAGTAGGATACAAGGTGAACACATAAAATAAAAGTTAGGTCTGAGAGGAGAAAAAACCAATATACTATGCAAAGTGCCAAGAGAAAAAAAGGAACCATTTTCATCCCGTGCATTTTTTCCAAATTCCCATTCATGGGATAAGTACCAACCAAACTTATAAGTAGTAGCATACTATCTTTTTTGGGATGTCAGAATGGGGGGAGAGAGGAATTGGGGTTTGGTGTGAGGAAAGGAGTTGGTGTACTTGTTTCTTTTGTATTAAATAACACCTGAGAAACACAAGTTAAATTCCAGGAAATAATCAGTTGGCCTGTGAATCTAATTCCAGAAAGACTTGCTGCATCAACTTGCTGTTGTGACAGGACAAGGAATAATGGTTTTAAACTAAAGAAGAATAGATTTAGACTAGACATAAGAAAGAAATTTTTTACATTGAGGGTGGTCAAGCACTGGAACAGGTTGCCCAGAGAGGTAGTGGAGGCCCCATCCCTGGAAACATTCCAGGTCAGGTTGGATGGGGCTCTGAGCAACCTGATCTGGTTAAAGCTGTCCCTGCTCACTGCAGGGGGTTGGGCTAGATGACCTCTAAAGGTCCCTTCCAACCCGAAGCATTCTATGATTCTATCATCACAAATACTCATTTCAATGTTTAAATCTCTGAATTTCTTAGCCAGGAATGATTACATTGCTCTTAAATTCAGAATAAGTGGTTTTACCACTTAATTTACTTTTAATGGCAAGATCTCACTGACTTCACTAATTCAATTAACAAGAAATGGTCTCCAGCTCATATAATTTTAAACAAGGAGGTATTCTACTCAGGTGCCTGTCCATCTGGTTCCTCAGCATGAAAATACTTGCCAAAGAGCCAGTTCACAACAGTCACTCTGTCATGGGAAAATTCCACACATGTTATGTGAAATAGAAAGACAAGAATTTCAGAATGTGACAACTCAGATTCACTGTAATATGTGCAAATGCAGGGCACAAAAACGTGACACGTTGTACAAACAAAGCAGATTTCACGCTATGTGCAACATTGAAGGAACCTTCATATTTTATATAGCACGGTAAGTAATCAATGAAAAAGAAAACATTTAGACTGACTGCAAGGGAAATAGGTCATGATGGGAGTCCCAACACAGAAGTGCATCACTTTTTGCTCAAATGAAGAATGAAAGTCTTTTCATGCTGACTTGCCTATAATGTCAAAGAATATATGGAGAAAGTTAGTAGGAATAATTGCTCTAATCTTCTGGTTACTTCTAGTAGAAATCTTTACAAGTGTATGTGATTAGTGGTAATCTGTCACCATCATCACCTCTCAAAAGAAAAAAAGGCTAGTATACAGCACTTCTACCACAATATATTACGTTGTCAGAAGAAAACAAAATATAACCTAGCCATTACACCTTACAGAGCCAGAAGCCGCCAAACACTAGAGCAAGTGTCAGAGAGGTCCCAGAAGGAAAGCCGGCTGGCTGGCCAAGTGGAAAAGATTAGCCCAAAGCAAAAACCTTTCAGCAAAACACGTACAAACAAAAGACTTCATCTCATATTAATTTTCTTATCAACGATGGCGAGGAGGGCAGAGCAGGAAGAAGGCAGAAGGAAAGCTTTTCTCGAAATAGACAGGAAGGACATACACGTCTCAGTGTTGACTGGATTGTACCTATAGATGTTTCAGTGGATATGTCAAAATAGTTTATTTTAATAGGAAACCAGAAAAATGTAAAAGATCTCACAAATTTGCAAAAAATTTCCAGCAGCTTTTCTTACCATGTTTATCTCTCCAGTGTGCACATGGGCAATCTCAGGACACAGTCCTTTTTTTCTGCTCTATTCACAAATATGTAAGACTGTCTGTTGTCCAATACAGTGGAAATTTAAACTGCACTCTGAAAGCACAAGCTGCATTTTAATATGACTACTGTGAACAATACAATAAGGTCACATCATGCAACACGGAGGGCTTTTTAAGCAATGGATATAATACAGTGAGATATTCAGATAGGTGACATAGTGCTCTCCACATTCAATCACCTATACATTAATCTGCAGGAAAGAGTATGGCCTTATAAGATGCAATGTAACAGCACAACTCTTATTATTGTCAGAGAACATCCCAGTGAGCTGAATTCAGACACATGCAGCACATTTCTGGAGACCCAGCATTATGCGACATTGCCCTTAATCACTATTTCTAAACATAAATACAATTAATTGTAATGGTATATAAAGTTTCTGACTCTTAGGCAGCTTCAGTTCTAGGCAAAAGCAGAATATGAACACAATAAGGAACCTAGTAGAAATCCTTTGTTGGGGTCCTTAAATCTAAATAAAGAACACAGATTTCAGAAACACTGCAGAAGAAAATGAAAAAGAATAATATTTTTCAGTATTTCCTCATCTGTTGTTTTTTCATTAGTGGTATTTAAGACCGGAATCATTTAAATATGAATTGCAAGGAAGTAGGATGTGCCAAGATGTGGAGCTTTTACTTTCATGCCTTAAGATCTGTTTAAAAATGAATTTGTTGTTCCGGAGTAGATTTAAGAGATAGGACTCTCCAAAGATTTTCTTGTGGCAGTACAAGGAAGGAGCTGAAAACAGTCTGTAGTGCTTCATATGCTCTCCAACTACGTGTGCACAGCTTGTTTCTGCTTTTCCACAGAGATTCAATGAAAGTCTTTAAAAGATGCATTCAGAACTTGTTTCCTAGCTTCTTTTTGTTTTCACCAGTTATCACTAGAAACAGCTATGCCTTTTGTAAGATTTATATGTTACCCTGTGGAAATGCCCTTCCATAGATGTGAATTTTTTTCTCAATCTAGCCTGCTACTATGCTACAGAGGTCAATAACAGCATACTTAGATACTTATGGTGTGTTAGTAATAGTATAGTGGCATGCAGAACTATCCAGTCTAGTTCTAATAACCTCATTCAGGCAACAGAATTATATCAGTATTTTCATGGCTATTTACATCCTTCTCCACTTGTAGGCCTTATATGATTTTCCATCCTGAGAAACATGTAAACTCTTAGCAACAAAATGAAAGAAAAATCACTACATGTTTACGTTTGAGTCCAGGGAGAAAGTTTATATGTTAGCTATATAGTAAGATTGTATTGGAAAAAGTGGACAGTGGTATGTTCCTCCTTTACCCTTAGCCTTGCCTTAAAAATCAATCAATCAGAAGGACAACTTCAAGTGCATTATTCAATTGCTTTGAAGTAATTTAAAGAGAGTTAACACTCATTACAAAAAAAAAAAAAAAAACAATGCTTTGGTCCAACCATTTCCACAGCTCAGTACACTAGCTATATGTCAGTTACCGTTTACGTGAAAGAGAAATAATAGGCATACACACATGTGGCATAAATGTACATAAAATGTTGGCAATTAGTGCTAAAGAAACACGGAGAAATACTAGCTCCCTGTAGATCAGGTTGTCCATAAGCTGCAAGGCACAGGCTTGATTTGACCCTTTTTAGCTCAATTCTCTTAAGTTCTCTCTCAAACTCTCTTAAGTTTTACTTAACATACCAACCAGTCCAGTCCTTCCATTGTGCTAAGATAAAGATGAGGTTCTGCTGTGATGCAGTTAGAAACTTGTGGTGCGTTCAACTTACGGTAACAGGCATCAGCAGGAACTACGTACACGCTTAGTTGTACCACCACACCAACTCCTGCTGCTTTCTCTCTCAGTCCCTATCCTAGGTCATTGGACCCTCCTCCTTTGTTTCTAATCTCAGATATATACCTTAAAAACATGTGCTGAGCTATGTTCTGCTTTCCATCTCACTCTTGAGCTTTAGATTTAATCTCAATTTGTCTTCACCTTTCGTGTGTAAAAGGACACTTTTACATGAAAACAAGATTCTGCTCTAGCTGGTACTTTTATTTATTGTTTTAGGAGCCAGTGAATTTACTGATCTTCAGCAGTGCCCAAAGATTCCTACATCTGTTGTTATTATAAACTCAGAGACTTCATTTTACTTCTCCACCCATTCATCTCAATGAAAAAAATCTTAACACTCTTGCAATATTGCTCATTGCCAGAAGAAATATTTCCACATCAGAGAGAGAGTTAGCTAATAGCCATACTATCAAAAAATCAAAGTGCATTTCCAGAAAGTAGCAAGGTAGCATAGCAAACATCATTAGCTAGAAAATACAAGGGAGACAAGTACAGTCTATTATTTGTTGCAAATCAAACAGCTATCCCTCATAAGCAGATTTAGGACTTGATCAAAACTCCCTGAACCACCTTTAATCTAGGGGGAAGTCCAAAGAAAGACTGGAACTGTGTATTTGACTTCTATCTCTGTAGATGAATCAAAACCTCTGATATGAAAGATTGCTAAACTAGGACTTCCCTTGGAGCTAGGGAAGGTGATTGTTCCCTAGTATGAATAGGCCAGATCAACGAGCACAGTTGTACTGACAGTCCTGCAGAGCAGCTGGCTGCATTCATTCAAAAACATAAAGAGTTCAAAATTGACTTCAGCCCCTTTTGCAAAGTATTGGAAGGAGAATTTAGTCAGATCCTGCCAACTTGAACATTTATCCCTGAAGTATCCCCAAACATTTGTTTTAGGTAAATTGACCTAAACTTCCTTGTTAACATGAATCTTTGTAAATACTGAGACACTAAGCATTTTTTCAGAAAAGTTCTTGGATACTTTAGCCTTCTCTGAATCAGAAGATGTATGCTTTTTCTGTTCAGTGGTAGAAATATACCTCCTTTGTTTCCTCTTAATTCTAGCGCTGTTGCCCTGCTTTCTTGTGTGTCTCTTCTTAACTGAAATTCCTATTCAATTTTATCCTTAAAGATTGTTCTGTTCCTTTGCATTCACCCTTAGTTACATGCTCTTTTTCCCCATTTTATATGATTTCTATTTGATCTTCAAGCTAGTGAAGAGCTCCCGATTACAGCCATTACAGTCTGTTTCTATCATTCCTATTTCACCTCCACATTGTATAACATGTACAAAAGCAAACTCTCAATCTCCCTCAGCAGCTGCACTATTTTATCCCTTACCTTATCTTCCCAAGAAATCTCATATATCAGTTCCCTGAATTGGTGGAAGTCTGTTTCTCTGAAAGGTATTGTTCCGCTGCTCCAATATCTTCTTATCCTTAAAAAGTGAGTTCTATCTTTTATGATTTTTTTTACCTTGTGCTTTCAACTTAGGTTCTTAGTTCCCCCGTCTTAATCAGAAGCTAATCTAAAATGGCTGCTTTAATAGTCTTTCACAGGATCAGAAACAAATTGCCCAGCACATTTGAGGACCTCTTTTTACTGTTAGTACTCGTATGATCTTACTAAAAACTGGGAAGGCTATTAATACCACAGTTGTAATAACAGTATCATCAGCATTTCTGCAGATGTTATATTAACAATAATTAGTATGTTTTAATAAACAATAAATGTCAAAAATAATATATAGTTATGTGTAATATAATACATAATAATATAATTATGCATGTTGTGTTATCATGTAATTGGTAATATATATAGTAATATACTTAATATAATGTATTACTATTACCATATTTTTCTATAGTGAATTCATACAAGTGGTTATTAAAACCACTCAGAAAACATTATTTACAATATCTTGTGCAATTAACCCCAAACACAGTGATATCTCTTCTCACAGTCCAGAGACATTATTTTCAGTGTTTATTTTTTTCCTACTAATGTGTTACCTCTACTGTGGCTCATCAAAGAGCTCAGAAAAAGTATATCCAGAATATCAGAATATAATATACACGCCCAAATTTCCATAAGCTAAATCATTCCTCAGAGAAAGAATATGAGTATATGCTTTAATTAGAATATTTTATCAAGGTTCTAGGATAAAATCATTCTTCTCTAAAAATGGATGAATAGCTAAAATAAAGTAAGAATCCATGCTTCACAACAAAATAATCTTTGCAATTTTGGAAAGGTTTCAAGTACTGTTCTATATGATCACTTTACTAATTATTGTTACATATAACTTCTGTATTCCCCTGTAATCTTTTTTTATATCTCTCACTTGCAGACTATTATCACAACATGCTGAAATAAATAATCAACTTTATATTTTACTTCCTTGATGCTAAGGAACACTAGGAGATTAATTATTAACACATTACATTAGATTCATAACAACTCTACAGTTTCTGTTTATGCAGCTTCAAATACATCAGCTAGAGATTAACAGAAATGAGAAGGATCTAGTCTATTCAGTATAAGCTCTAATTCTGCTAATCATTATTTGAAAAATAAGATGTTCTTTTTATTTGCAATGGACAGCAATTACCCTAAAAACAAGCACACATACACTGCCTTGATTTCCTTAAAAAAAAAAAAAAAGCAACTTAAGCCATTAAACTCTATTAACCTGTGAACTGTGAATATACCCCAGCTTTTTTTTTTTTTTGCTTTTTTTTTTTTTTTAAACTTTTGGGCAATTCCAAGGAAATCTGATAGCTCATTGAATATTTCAAAGACAGCTTTTAGAGGTTTTATGAGAAGCAGTGACCAATAAAGAGCCAGTTGCCCACTGCAGGAAAGGAAAGAAGTAGAGGTCAGTATTGTGCGAAGCAAGGGCAGCTGGTTGGCCAAAGAGCATGTGCACAGCTCTATATCTGCCACAGCAAATATTCTGTCTCTTGGCCAGTCAGATGTGTAAGTGACATGGGAGGGAGCTAAAGGATACCAGGGACATATTAAGAAGATGCATAAAGCTCTGAGGTAATGAGAAGGTCCTCCAATTATTGTACTGGGGAGTCATCTGCTGATAATGTACTAGAAGCTTTGTGTTCTGTTTGTGGAAAAGAACTCAACATAAATAAAAAGTAATTTTAAAAGACTGCATTAGTTCTCCTGCTCAGGGAACCCCTTGAAATTTTGCTGATCTTGTGTAAATATGCATCTATTGCTCTTGTCACTCCTAGAAGTAACGAGAACAGCATTCCAAATAATCCAGCTATTTCTGCCAGAAATTACTATTTTCTTAGTGGAAAAAAAAATCTTTCTGTTTAATATGGGTAACATGTAGGTTAACAAAAGAATAGTCTTTGACAATGTCAGCATTAACAATACTGCTCAAGACTAACATTGATTTGCGGCTTACAGCTATTTAACCATTACTCAACGTCTATCCCACTCTGCAGGTGGAAGACGAGTTTTCTTAAAAACACTTTATTCTCCATTACTTTAAACATTGGGAAAAATCAAGGTTCAAAAATCTAGAGTTTTTTCAAGCATAGCAATAATTGACATTACATGTCAACCTCGCATCTAGCAAGCATTCATTCTCTTATATTAAAATTCCCCTCTTGAACACAACATTAGCCAGAAGTTTATCTGCCTTCAAAACATTGAAGAACTGAGAATTAGGCTAGCAATGCACAATGAATATTTTTCTAGAAAAACTTCGTCCCTTCTTCCATTTCCATTACTTTTAAAAAAATTGGGAATGTCACACACACACACACTATTCAATGGTACTATGAATTATTTCCTGGTGACTAATTGCAGTTTATGAACCATTTGAGAACTGATCACTGTTTGTGCTTGTGATTTGCTACTCAGTCATACAAATGGTAATTTTTATTCTCCAATCGAGTAATGTTGGCTTAAAGATAGGGAAAGGATTCTTGATAACAAAAATGTGTGGGAAATATTTTTGGAATATTTAAAAGTCATTTCTTCCCTCCTCATATACCTAGCTATGCATGTTGACCTAACAAATAAGTACTAGTATTTATAATAATAATAAAAAGACATTCCTTCCATTAAAGGAATTACAATACAAATATACAGCAAAATACATCAGACAGACACACACATATAGCATAGTATAGGAAAGTATAGTTTTCTCAGCATGGAAGTGTGTGCTTTAAGCAGCATAAAACCCCAATCCTTTCAAGTTTTCCTGGAGAAAACTTGAAGCAGGATGATGTTACAGTTGTTAAATTTGCTGTGTCTTACTGAAAATTGAAGAGGTTTGTCTGCTGTCAATGAGGAAAGTAGAGGACAGTAGAATCCAGTTGCCACAACATACAGCAGAGTCCTCTGGACATTCTTGTTCAAAATTTCAAAACAATATACCTTCATTCAGATTCAAACCTTCACTCTGCAGAATACACTGAAATCCCTCAGGAGAGCTGTAAAACATTTTCTGCAGCCATTCCTAGTATGAGAAAATATCCCTCGAATCTTCCTACGGAAACATGTAAACCTCAATGAAACAAGTCAGACAGCAAAGAAAACAACAGTGATGAATGACATTATCATTGTGGGCTGAAAAGCTTTCATACTTTGGCAAGCGTCATTATGACCAAGTATTTTGTCTGTACGTTTAAAAGCACCACAGAAATTTTTCCTCTTCCCTGAGGAACAGAAACACACGAAGAAACAGAATACAAACCTATCTGGTGGTCCCTCTTTTCTCTGGGTATGGCAAGTTCTAGCAGAAATGAACCAGACTTGGAGAGAGATGTGGATAGGACAGATAGGATCACAGAGACACACAAATGCAAGTTCAGCAAACAGTAGAACCAGGTTAACTGGACAACCTGAATTAAATCCCTTGAGCAGAGCTTCAGTTTCAAAGTAGCCTCTACTGAACTAACCCAGGGATGTTTCACCACACTGGAAAGAAATTACACCCTCAGGGCAAAAATGACTATGTTTTCCGAAATGGGCTTATGACTGAACAACTGCACAGCCCATCCTGTTTACAATGAATATGTTCATGCTTTTACAAAGGGCACAGCTCTCGGAAAACATTTGGCTTAACATCTTACAGACAGAATGAGCATGATCTCACAGGATGAGCCTATATATTTGGGAGTTAATATTCAGAGACACAGGAAAATCTAGCACTGTTTAATGTTCACAACATTAACCATAAGCAAAGCAATTGAATTCAAATATTGTGATCTACAATCACATAGACCTTTTTCACATTTTATAAGGTTACACCAAAGTAACATTTGACAATTGGTTATGAAGCTTATACTTTACAGCATAATAAAAAATATATATACCAAAAGTTGTTTGGAACAGAGCTACAAAATTTAAAGCTTGCCTAGATGAGCAATAAAAACACTGCAGAGTCAGCTACAATGCCATTGCTGTTCATGCAGTCTAAAAAAGCCATACAGAAGACAATATGCAGGATTCAAGGTCAAGCACAGTTATTTCAGAAGTTAACAGAAACAGTGACCCTGAGGTGGGCAGGACTTTGCAGTGCATCTGCAGAGACCTTCCCCTGTGGCAAGCTTCCAAAAGAATACTGAAAGGCTTTTAAACTCCAAAGAGACAAGTTTCACTGGAATTAAACTAAAAGAGTTGCCTTCTGAAACAGAGAGGGCACAAAAGGAAAATGAAAGCAGAACACAATAAAAATAAAGTATGCACGATTCTTCCCAGCCTGTTGTCCATGCAGGCACATCTTTAGTTCTTGTCGCGAATGCAGGCTTGTGAATTTTGCTGTTGATGTTAATTTATCGTCAATGAGTGACTTTACACACTTTGATTTAGTAACAGTTCAGAATCTACTCGTGGCAAATCGCAGGATTTGATTGTGATATTTTAATAGCACTCAATCATCAGTCAATTAACAAAGTGATTAGACAAAATTAATCAAAACAGTGACTCAGTTACAGATTCAAAGATGGCAAGGTTCACTCTATTACTACATGGAACAAATGCACAAAGGAAAATTAAGTTACACTCGAGTTAGAATGATTCACAGAGAGATCGTGGATGCAGGAGATAAGGATGACCCTCCCATTGAGTCATGAGGTTCAGAACGGACCCCCTTGCTTTCTAAACTCCTTCTCAGAGAGGAGTCTAGGTACAGCTAGGTCCAATCTTAGTCTCAGCCTTGGTCAACAGTTTATAGGACTAAGGATAATGCAGCAGTATAAGACTCACTTTGTAATTAAATCATACAAAATGGGTAGATGTGGCACTTCAGGACATGGTTTAGTCTAGTCAACCCTTGACTGGCTTAGAGTAGACTTGGTAGTGTGGGTTAATAGTTGGACTGGATGATCTTAAAGGTCTTTTCCAACCTAAACGATTCTATGATTCTATGATCTACAGACAAACTAGTTCACACATGCATACACACAGACGCATATGCGCATATATATATATAAAAAGAAAGGTATGCCTGTTAAAAATTCCCCTCGAGTTCAGTGAAATACATCAAATTTCTCAACGGGCAAGGGTTGAGCCTTGAGGAGTGAAGGGTTTCGGCCCAGGCTCCACCATCATTCTTCAGCAATGGACCTTCAATTTTAGCAAACTTTGAGAGTTTGCTAGCTCTGAGAAGCATCCCGCTCAAAAGGACATGCTGGTGCAGCCTGCTGCAGTCCAGGAGATCTCAAAGGGCCTCACTTAGGACTGCTGTTTATAGGATTGTGAGGTGATTGGCTTTACTCATCAGTAAATTTCCATCCAAGCCACAATTTGCCTTGGTAGTTGCTGGAATTCCAGTAATGATGATACCACTCTGTTTCAAGGCTGTCAGGGGTAGCTGTTTGTTCTTGCTCCCCTCATTAGCCACAATACGGAGTTTCTGATAAGGACAGGACCACTCTCAGCTTCAACCATGTAGGAGTTTCTGGTACAATTAAGGGGCACTTAACTGACCGATGCGCTACACAAAGGCCATGGTCTGGAATTCCTGAAATCATAAAGCAGTCAAAGAAAGAAAAAGGAGGGGAGAGGGGGGAGGATGCACCACCACAGTCTTAGAGTTGATTTTACCCAGCTCATTAATTTTCTGAGTTGCAGAAAAATCTACCCAATCTTCTCTGGTCCTTAGGAAGTTCCTTCCACCCCCTCTAAGACCATGCTGGCTGCTCCAATTCAAGCCTTCTCACTTGCTGCCAGTGCAGTCTTCATAACCTCCTCTCCAGGCAGGCTCAATTCCACCCTATCTTTCTAGAGAAACTTGATGCCATTACAAGCAGAAAAAACATAAAAGGAATCAAATGCGGTCCATAAGAGACAGCAACAGAAAAAGAACAAGATCAAATGTAAGAAACTCTCTACAAAGTGTACATTATCACCTTGTGAGTTTTTATTTATTCTCATAAATTCAGAATAAACTGCTTTACCTTCAGAATATTGCCTAATTCAAGCACACATTCCTATACTGAAGTTCTTAGATAGTAGGTAGCCTAAAAAATTGTGCTTATCAAAGAGAAGGTGCATCTTCTTCATTGCTAGAAGAGTTCCACAGAAGAATAAACAATTGTTTTATTTTGCAGTGCTAGTGGTGGTATTTTAAAAAGAAGGTATCTCAAGTCTTATCTTTTAGAGAAAATGTCTCTTTACTATCTCTTCCTTTCTAAGAGGAAAAACTAAGATAAAATTAAAATAGCTCTTGCACCATCCTAAAAGTAAAACAAATGAGTACATGCACTGGAATAAATGTAAATGTGCAAAGTTACAGAATTTGGCTCACTTGACTTTTTGTGATTTCTGCTACAGCTTGACGAAATGATGAACATGTTCAGCAAGGTACTGAAACCCTTTTGGATCAAACTGCAAGTGTAAAGCAAGTTACCAGAAAGTTTTCTCATCTACTGTATTCTGTTCTCTGTCTCACAGAGACTCACATCACTTCTGTTGCCCCTACCATGAGAAATGCCAACAACCAAGAGCTGTAAAATCTCTCCTTACACAAGTTATGACAATTTGAGGATTGGCCTTTTTTTTTTTTTTTAAATTTGACGTACAATGTCTTCTGTCAAAATAATTACAGTCTTTTTGGAAAGGTTTTCCTGTTCTGTCTGGATTTCTTTGTGCAAGGTTGTCCCCTTGTCATTTTGAACCACATCCATAATATTTTAATGGCAATTGCTGGACCTTCCACTTTCCTGCTCAGCCTGATGATCAGTTTGGGTTGACAAACCATCCCAACCAGCCATATCTGTGACTGCCAAAAGCAACTCAATCTTAGCTATTAAAGCCACTAAAATGTTTCAAAATCAGAAGTTTATTAAATGTGTTTCAGGACTCTGACTGTATCGCTGAACAAAAGTAAGTTACAGGTTTTAAAAAAAAAAAAAAAACAACACAAAACCATAACTGGGTATTCTCTTTGGCAGTGATTTTATCAGTACTTTCCAGTTATCTTCCACACTATACATTGTTGTCTTCCTGCTACATCTTCAGCCAATTGAGTTTCAGACTAAAAATGGGATATAATAGTCTAATGCATTATGAGAATTGACATCAGTATATGCTTGCATTTATAGTCATCTAAATACTAGTAAAGAAGGATAGAGAAAAATCACCCAAATAGCTCACCTGATGATATCTCAATCAATTAAAAGAAAACTTATCTAGTAAGGAATATATACAATGAAAAATCAGTTTTTCTTTTGACTTTCTTTAAACTGTACTTCACACTACAAATATTATAACTGTCTTCCAACTGAATTACAGAATTCTAGAAGCTGAATCTTCCCCATGGTCAGTAAACCTGGCGTTAAAGGCTGGACAGGTGTTTCATAAAAATATCAATTTAATTCTGATTTGTCATCAGTCTCTCTCTTAATTTTTGATGAACCAGAAATTCTGCAAAAATTTTTCCCTAAAAACACTGAAGTGCTGTATTCCTGAAACAAAAGGTCCTGGAGTCATGTCAAATTAACTTGACAATTTGCTCATAGGACCAGCAAAGCACAGAAGACCCCAAGAGCAGGGCAGGGCTCCTCCCATACTGCTCCCTGGGCAGAGCAACCATGCTTCACACCAGCTGAACCCTGGGAACCTCACAGACCTAACCTTAATATGATTTCACTCTGAAGTGTAGCAGGATTCAGGACAGAGTCCCCTCGGTCACTTCATTCCTTGAGGACTGAATTCAACACACTCAGGGCCCACATCTCTGGAGCAAACTTTGCATGGGAAACCCCTATGGGCTGTGACCCAGGGTGTATATTGTCCATGAATGGGACTGACCCACTAGTCTCATTTAGCAAAGGAAATTACTAACTTTCAGTATCTGCCAGGTACTTGATTTTATCAGAAAATTTCCTACCAGCTCTTGTTGCCAATTACATCCCAAGCAATAGGTAAATTCAAAGAAAAACAACTCGGTGACTGCAGGCAGCTGCAGCCTTTCTAGTTCATGCACAGTCTGTCCAAGC
The DNA here is from genome assembly GCF_030463565.1 of Pelecanus crispus. NCBI lineage: Eukaryota > Metazoa > Chordata > Aves > Pelecaniformes > Pelecanidae > Pelecanus > Pelecanus crispus. Next base: position 15,469,003 of record NC_134649.1, read on the forward strand.
CGTGGCAGCGCATGCACCATTCATTAGCTCTGTCTGGGTACTCACACAAAGGCTGTGACACAGCTGAACACCATCTATGAGGCTGCCCCAGGCAGAACATTTGGATATTTTCCCAAGCAGAGGATATCTGTAATCAGCTTTTTGTCAGAACCCACTGGTGCGTCATGCGTGGAAATCAATAACAATTTCCTACTGTTGCCCAAGTCTTTATTACATTTATGTTTTAAATGAAATAGACCTTCATCTAAACTGCTGCCTGTGACTATGTTTTGGTATACCACATCATTTGAGAATCTATCTTTTGGATTTCTGTGGGGTGACATATGTACTCCTACATCTAAAATGCTTTATTTATACAAACAGCAGAAAGAAAAAAGGAAGAAAAAAAAAAAAAACCCAAAAAACCCAAAAAAACCCTCACACCACACCAACCAAAACATGATTTTGTTTGCATATAAAATTTCATGGTAATCAAATCATAATTTGAATTTCTGGTTTTCTCTAATCAGTGGAAAACAAGTTGAAATTAATCATCCATTTCTGAAGGGAGTCTTCAAGCATTTTACATTAATTAGGAATAGTCTACCAAGATCTTTCACTTGGCCTTAATCTGCTTCTTGGCGTCTGAAAACACAACAGAAAGTGTCAATTGGAATGTCACCTGGAAGAATTACTGGGCCCACTGAACAGTCATTCTCTTGGCCATTACACTGAGCTGTCAGAATAAAAATGTTTTCTCTTCCTATCCTCTCATTTCAGTAAGGATCAATTTACATTGTGCACATAAATCTATGAAAGACAGATTGTGCAAAAGATTACCTAAAAATAAGAGCTTCTATGTATTTTTAAAGTTAAAAGTACATCAAAAATATGTATTTATCTTAAGCCGAAGGATGTGTAATCTTTTTAAGTGTTTCTGTTAATCTGTTGTATGAAAACAGACTGGAATTTTTTTAATTCTCTGGTCTGTGAAGGTTTCTAATGAGTCCACTTCAGTCAAAATGGAAAAGGAATTTTTTCCTCAAATTATTTTCTTAGAAATGACTTCAGTCTGTCTGCCACAGGTCGAGTTTCAAAGTTCTGAACATTGACCCAAGAGACAGCGAGCAACACAAAGATTATTCTAGAGCACACACAGCTTCAGAAGATGTCTTTTTGGTCAAACATTTTCAAAATAATCAAGAATCAACCATTAGCAAGAAAGCTTTTCTAAGAATTGACTGTAACTATAGATGGAAGAGGTCCTTTGTATAAGATAACAAACAGAACACTCGTGCAAAAATGCACGCCCTATATGTCTGGACACCATCATGTTTATACATTAAAAAAAAATTGAAAAGAAAAAAAGAAATTAACAGAAAGTCTCCCTGTACTTTCCCTTCATTTTACCTTCTTTGTGTGCATACTTAACCACAAAATCCAGTGTTATGTCTGCAGCAGATAATCCATTTATTTGTTTGGGGTCTTATCTACAACATTAACATCCATCAGAAGCAGGTTTTACATCTGCATCATAAAAACGTTCTGAATTAACGTCACAGATACTGCAGATTAATGTCATTATTTTTGCTGTGTGCAACACATACATACACACATTCATTTTATTCTACATTTTGTTTGCAATGTACATTCCAATATAATGCTTTCAACATCTAAATAGAATAACGCTGATGGTGGTGGAAAGTTGAAATAAAGCAATAAATTTTCTATATACTTTCACCAAAAAGATATGGATCATCAACACTTATGATACAGCTACATAGTAAGGTAGAGGACTGAAAGATGAAATATTCTGAGGAAATTAAACTGAGGTATACACAATAGGGTTTAGATAAGGAAATACTCAGGTGAAAGAACGACAAGAATTTTTTGAGGTTTTTTTGTGTAGTGAAACCTCTTAGGCAATGAGATCATATTACCATCACTCCTTTTTGAACACTGTCACATTAACTATTTCTCACTACAATACATTAAAAATGTCTGCTTAGGAACAACTTTGTGCCAGAAGGAGATGAGATGAGACAACTTTCCAGCTTGAAGCTGTACTTTAAAAATGATGGGCATATGCTAGGTTTAATGCTGAAGACTAGAATTGCACCAAATTCCTCTTACATTATCTATATCTAAAGTATTTAGGTGGCTCAGCTGAGAAAATACTTTTCTTGCTTTATGAAATACTGAGCTCCGTAGGTACCCTGCCAAGGCAGGATTACAGAGAATTAAACCACCAGACATGGGTCCATTTAAATTTTAAATATCATTTCTCAATTTGGGGCTTCAATACAGCAGTTATACACATTTGCATAATTTTAAACACAATTTTCTTAATGAAACGATACCTGTGTACATATCCTACTGAGACGGGTTGACAAATCAGAGCCAAGGAGCCAACAGTTCTACTTAAAAAGTTGTAAGACGGTCATTCTACGATACTGCACTTTATTATCTATCCCTGTATAACATATATTCCAGAACAAAACACAAATATCAGAAAAACAATACATCACAAAGGCTATTTTTCACTAAATGTTCCTGCAAACCCTTTCAATTTCAGTAAACTTTTTAAACCCAACTTTCTTTTCAAATTGGTTAGGCTATCAATCAGATCTTTATTAAGTATGATGGAGAGTACAAGCTGGAGAGGTGGGCCTGTGTGAACCTCATGAGGTTCAACAAGGCCAAATGCAAGGTCCTGCACCTGGGACAGGGCAACCCCTGATATCAATACAGGCTGGGGGATGAAGGGCTTGAGAGCAGCCCTGCAGAGAAGGACTTGGGGGTACTGGTGGAGGAAAAGCTGGACATGAGCCGGCAATGTGCACTTGCAGCCCAGAAAGCCAACCAAATCCTGGGCTGCATCAAAAGAAGCATGGCCAGCAGGTCAAGGGAGGTGATTCTGCCCCTCTGCTCTGCTCTGGTGAGACCTCACCTGGAGTACTGCGTCCAGCTCTGGAGCTCTCAGCACAAGAAGGACATGGAACTGTTGGAGCGGGTCCAGAGGAGGGCCACAGAAATGGTCTGAGGGCTGGAGCACCTCTCCTACGAGGCCAGGCTGAGAGAGTTGGGGTTGTTCAGCCTGGAGAAGAGAAGGCTGTGAGGAGACCTGATTGTGGCCTTTCAGCACTTATGGAGGTCTCTAGGAAGGATGGGGGCAATCTTTTTAGCAAGACCTGTTGTGACAGGACAAGGAGTAATGGATTTAAACTAAAGGAGGATAGATTTAGACTAGACATAAGGAAGACATTTTTTACAATGAGGGTGGTGAAGCACTGGCACAGGTTGCCCAGAGAGGTGGTGGAAGGCCCATCCCTAGAAACATTCCAGGTCAGGTTGGATGGGGCTCTGAGCAACCTGATCTGGTTAAAGCTGTCCCTGCTGACTGCAGTGGGGTTGGGCTAGATGACCTCTAGAGGTCCCTTCCAACCCAAAGCATCCCATGATTCTATTCTATGATTCTATGATGTAACTCTTCAAAGCGTCTGAAGGTAGTTTTCAGATGTAAGGCTATATTTCTTCCTTTATGCACATTAGTTTCCTTAAATTAGGGAATTTCATTGAAAAATATCATGGCATAGCATAATTAGGAATATACTTAATCCCCATTTGATTGATGAAGGAAGTTATAAACCTTTCAATACCATAATAAGGGCTTCATGTCCTTCAATTTTATATTGTGTCATAAAATTACAGTGTATTTTCTGATAGGTGAAGTGAACATAAACTAGACTTGTAGTATTCCATGACACTCATTGTAGAACTATAAATACAATTCCCTTTCATTTACAGAATTTGAATAAAAGTGTAGAGTTCCTGTATCTACAGAAAAGATATGTATTTTCACATCCCAAGTTGTTGCTCAAAATTACAAAATTTTGTCTGAGGAACTACTAAATATTTCAAGCAAGTCCCCAAAAAAGTCTGAAAATGCTTTCCAAAAGACGAAACATTCAGTAAGTTAGATTTTATTAAATCTCGGTGTTCTAAGTTAGATTATATTAAATCTTAATGTCCTATATTTTGCAGAACAGATTGTAAAATGAATAGACTGCAGCTGGCATATTCTTAAACGAATGTTTTCCAGGAGGAAAGTATTTATTGTTATGATTTTTAGTCACTAACACTGCAAAACTGTTTGAATTATTTAAAAGGAGACTTTTAAAAAGTGCTTTAAACAGATTTGATTCTTTGTATTTTTTCACATATAATATTGAGGTTAAGATTTAGGAAGAAAAATATATTTCTTTAAAAAAACATTCAGTATAAAGAGTAATGTAACAACTTTAAAAAAAAAAGCAAAGGAAATTAATAATGCCTGTTTGGATGTGCAGAGCTATCTGTGATCAAAACAACATGTTATCATGATCAATGACTACAGTATTAATCAATGTTAACATTAACTTTTTATTACTTTTGTAACATTAAAACAATACTTGGGTTAGAAAATGAGCTCCCCAATTAATCTTTTTACCTGAACATTTACATGTTTAACAGAAAATCTACCCTTCTCCATGATCAGAAGCTTCCACTCCAAATGACGGTTCAACTTGCTGTTTCCTTCCACCCGCAGATTTTCAACCACCACTTTAATGAAAAGAGCACTTGTGGTACTCTTGGATTCAGGGTCAGACTCTGTATCAGACTAGAATAGAAATTTCTGAGACTGGGCAGCCTTGCCCTAAAATTCTTGTGGGAACTGTTAATTTATAGAATCCTTCTCACTTAAGGAAATCAATATGAGTATTTTTAAGGTTCTGGGCTCTGTGTTTCCTACAGATCCACAACTCTCCAGGCTAGTGTTCTCAAAGCAGTGCATCATAAGTTCCCCCATGAACTCATTATGATTTCTTTTTATGAAGAACCCAGCTTATGTATTTATCCCGGGCTTGATCCTACACGCACTGAACACCCTACCTGGAGGAAGGCACTGAGCCTCCCACAAGAGCAAGCCTAAACACCATTATCAAGTCCACACACTGAGCTGAAGGAGATACACGAGAGAGAAAACTACAACCAAAGTGTACTACTCTAGTTACTGCTATAGACTGTAATAGATATACAGCCACTATCTGGAATATTAGAGAATAAGTAGAGGCAATTTAGCTTTTTGAGGATAATAATGAAAGAAAGGCAGGGGGCGGGGGGAAGAAGGCTCTGCTGTGCCATCAAATGTACCTAAATAGTATATGGACACAAATGGTATTTTACAGCTTAAAGGACCTCCATATGTTACGTGTACTTTAGAAGGCAATGGATACCAATGACATTATGCACTAAAAAACTTATATTACATTGTCTATAGTAAAAATGAGTAGGAAAAATCATTACAAAAGCAAAGTATGTTGGAAAATTGATGCAAAAAGCTCATTCTACAAGCTACAAGTCTTCTACTTGTTTCACTTTACTATCAAGAGAGCAAATATGAAGCTTTTCAACCTTTATCTATCATGGCCAGGATTTTTGCAAAGGTACAGGGATTCAACTAACTAATTACAATGAAGCCAGAATTACAACATACCCATCAGCCTTTTGCAGATCTAGGTCTAGAGATTTTGTACTATAGAAATAAAAATAATAATAGAAAAATCTGTGTTACTACATCTGAATCTAGAAACTTAACATTGAATGCATCAGGTTTTAAAGACAGAATTGGTGGGCAGATTATCATCATAATACTTACTGATTTCATACATCATTGCACAGCCATTTACATTTTATATTTTAACATAGCTACTGGGAAAAGCTACTGTCACCGTGTTACCAGGGGAAGTCTCAGACAAGGTTCTAAATCAAAAATAGTTTTCAGCATCATTACAGGTTTTTGTAATTTACCCTTCATTTTCATTTAGCAAATAAAATGTGTTTGGTTACTTTATAATATAAAATTAACATGTCTCGTAACATAATGCAGCTTGCATTATCATGTAATGTATGTGTTTGCACTTGCATGTGCTTACACATCTTTTGTTTAATTAAACAGCACCAATTTCTATGTCATTTGAATGCAGAAGTGTGACAGAAGGCTGGTCAGCAGTTAGTCAAATTAATCACAATACTTATACTCACATTCAGAAACTGTGAACTAGTGAGGAGGTAGAATTCTAGATAGAAGCAGCTCAAGAGTTGTAAAGGGTTAAAGAAGCTAACATGGCAACTAAACCAAGGCATTTTTCTATCCTGTGGGATGGCATCAGGAGGTGAAAAACAGAGACATTTCTCAGTCTCAGGCATGAAGTTCAGTCAGTGTTAAACATAGTTCAGTTCCAGGTGAGATAGGTATGCAATTAATTCTTACAGCATTTACTCACCAAGTGAGACTTTGTAACTTTTCCCTTGCTTTGCTCTTAAATTCATGTTTCAAATTCTACATTCTTTGGTAGCCACTTACAGAGTGTGTTTGGAGAAGAGGCATTTTAAAAGCTGATACTAACGGAATTTCAACCCTGGGCCTGAATAAAACATACTATAACCTAAAATTAAAGAAACCAGTAAGGTAATTGAAGTTAATGTGTTAGTTCCTTGGGACGAGCCCAGAATGCAGATAAACTGTCCAAAGAGTAGCCAGGTGGACAACATTTCAGCCAGCATTTGTTGCCCAAAGCTTCTAAAAGTTAACCCTTCAAAGAAGTGTTTTCAGTTATGCAGTGAAAAAAAAACCCAAGTCTTCAATTTAACACGTAAGATACAAATACATTAGTTTGAAAAGGGCTGGAGTCATTCCAGGAAATTCAGCTAATCTGAAACTCAGGCTAGTTCTACCTGGGTGCTCTCAAGAGAAGTGAAGTGCTCAACTCCTGGGCACCCACTTTTGAAAATGCTGACAAAGTTTGTAAATGCACCTGTGGTACAGACATCAATCTAAAGCATACTGGGCAATTTGGAGGCCTGCAGAGAAAAGTCTCAGACATTTTGCTGAGAGATTGAAAAAAAAGCTTGGAAATGGAGGAGAGAAATAGGATTGATTTTAAAATCAAGTAAAACCCAAAGAACATTCAGGTAAAATTGGTAGAATTTTGAACAACTTCTCAGTCAACTCACGTCCAATCAGCTATAGCCCTGATGACATGTGTCATGTCTGCCACTGAAATTTGATGGCCAGATTGATTTGCATCTGGTCATTATTTATTAGACTTAATTATCATTTCTACTTGATCCCTTGTATACCAGAGGGTGGTGGAAGAGATGGTGTTTCAAGTGTCTAACTGCTAGGAAGTGTTAACATTAAATAAATAGAATAATAAAGTAAGAACAATGATTTTAAACCATACAGGTGTCAGTAACTCTATTGTTATCTTGATATGCAGCTGTCCTCAGGAAATTACTTCAAATTGTGCCCTTGTTTGAAGTCACACAAACTATATAGTTCAATTAACACGAGTGCAGAATTTGGCCCTAACAGAATGTTTTACTCTTTTTCTGAAAAGACAAGTCTCTGAAAGCATGAATACAAAACCAGAAAGGAAATAAATCGATTTAAATGTGACACTACTTGTAGCTACCCAGGTGAATTTTGAATCAAGGACAGTTTTAAATACATCTATGTTGTAAATCTAAGATAGTTTGTCTAATCTAGTGCTACTTCTTATACAGGAAAAAGCTCCTCTGCACAAAACAGACTTAATATATCTAGGGATGTCTTATCACAAACACTCCTCAATATGAAAAAGAACCTCAGGACACCACCTTACTTTTGGTTTTCTTTAAATAGTAGTTTTTTCAAGCAAACACTAATCAAGAATATTATACTTAAAGGCCATGATTATACTTTCAGCTCACAATCACTACTGAAATTCTAAAACTATAATAAAAGACATCCAGTGTGATAAGTGTAATTACTAAATATGAAAATATTACTGAGTCACATTTTTAAGGTGTAACCTTACATGTCCATTACATTAGGTTTTAAATCTGAGCGGCTTCAACGCCACCACAATTTCCATTATAATCAATATAAATCACTTATATTATAAAAACATGTTTACTTTAGAGCTGAATGATTAATTAACAAACTTTCTCAATTAATTAAGATTCTCTCTGCAAGCAGATAGCAAATTACTCAATACATTTTGCTTAAACATTAGCTTAAAACATTAAAACACTTTTTTCAAGGAATTTATTGCAAATATTCTGAATATGATCTGTTGTTCCTGGGCAAGGAAAAGCACAATTAGCCAGAGACTTCATTATACAAACACTGAAGTATATCCATTGATGGCATTCATACATTTGAAAATTAATTTGTCCAGTTACCCATTTATTTAAGCATCAAGTATTATAATTATTGGGTTTGATGAAATTTGGTATTGTGCTACCAAATTTGACTGTACAAACATCTGCAGTTTGAGCGCAAAAGAAACACCAGCAAGGCCTAAGGAAAATCATATCAAAATTACAGTACGTGCAGGTTCTTTCAGATGTGGTATCCTTACCTCACTAACCTGGATCTAGTTGTGAGACTATATGTGCACGTTCATCTGTATGCATAAGAAAGCAAGCAACTGTTCCAAACGTTGAGTAAGTGCATGCTAATACATTTACAGCTCTTCACAGGGCCTGTGCCAAAAACTTCACACTTATTAGAGCTTTAAACATTACTTAAAGCAGATTGTTTTCACGTCTGTTTCAATGTTCTTTACACCCTGTAGGAGAGACACAGGTGAGACCTATTGTTAGCTTTAACATCTTTTTAAAAAAATGAAAGAGTGAAATCCTGACTGCCCTGACTTAACAAAAGAATCTGAATTACTGTTACTATACAGGGCAGGAACGCATGCTTCCAGCTTTGTTGCATCCTGAATTTTAATTGCCACATTATTACTTAACCTGAAAATGCTAGTATTGGGGGGGGAGAGTTAAACAGCAAACAGCAGGAAGTGCAATGGAAAATTATGCAATGAGAAATACAGATAATAACTTCTCTGAATTTTGCATGAGCATAGTATTAAAATTACATTCTATTCCTGTTAACATCAGGAATTTTAGAATGATCCCACTGAGCAAATATGCTTAATCAGGGTCTGTCAATATAATTTTATACCAATTGCCACTGTATGTTGTTCACTCTGGTTTCAGGTACACATATGTGTCATAGTCCCATGAAATCCCAATATGTAAAAATAATTTCTTTCCTTACCCAGTTCTTGCACTGTGTAGATACCCAGCTGAGAATGGTTCCACCTTCTCTAGCATGATCAAACAACTTCTGAGCAAACGTGGAATATTAACATCTTTTAAAATATTACTTTTCACTATGAGCAACAATTGCAGATGCCTTAAGGATCATAATGCAGCTGTACAAACACATGGAAGAGGCATTGAAATTAAAAGGGCCGTGTCATGCATCTCCAATGACAAAGATAACCAATAAAAATGTGATTACTTTGATCAGCTTCTGCTCATAAGAAAGAACTGTGATTGGCTTAGGAAACCGCTCCAAAATTTCAAACTTTCTTCTGACATGCTGGGTCCCATGTGCTTTTTCTAAATGAGATGTAGAAAAGAATTAGCCTTTGGGAACAGTGTAAATTCTGTCATCTTTAGTAGCAGTATTGCTATCATACTGACTATGACTATAGATTAACCTTCCATTCACACTAGAATATATGTGTGTAAAAAAACCTGATTAAAGTTATATATAGAATAAGAGTTGATCAAAGTTATATAGTGCTATGTGAAAGAAAAATTCACCCATTGCAAGATACCCAACAGAGATTTCTGTAGCCATATTATAAATGACACTCTAATCACAAAATTATACTATTTCCCATTTCAAGTTTCCTGACATAGGGCATAATATGGGAGGACATTTTAAATTTGGCAAGCTTCAGCTTCCACACAAATATACAAATAATAGCCCCAGCATTTTGTCACTGTCTGCAGCTTCAGAGTCCTTCCAGTTCAGACAGGTGAACTGCCCTGAAATACGGTCTCCCTCTGCCACACTGATGGATTTTCATCAGATTTCATCTCCAAGAGCATCTTTGTTGTCTCCAGATAGGTTTCAATTTCATTTCTCATCTTGATGGACTATGGAAACAACATTTCTGGGTGGGGTTTTTTTGGTATCACGAAGACCGAACTACGAGAGATTGTTTTGCCAGTTGGTGATTCTTCTGCTTTGTTTGTTGATCTAAATAAACATATAGCACTTCTCAAATATCAATTTGAAATGCAAACTAAAAGCCTCCTCAAAATAGTTACACTAAAGCTATTCATACAGGCAGTGGAGCCATTTTGTAATAGGAGAGTCACAAAGACTTAAAATTAACTGAATTCACATCTTGTTTATTAAAAAGCACCAATGCTGCATACAGAGGAATAGAAGAGAGACAAATATATATATAAAATAAAGAGGTTTCAAAGGAAATGGTGCAAATCTACATCCAAAAGGGATCTAGGCAACAAAAGTAAAAACTGAAATACTTAAAGCCATGACTCAGCCCTCAGGTACCTCCAGGGCATACCTGAAGTTCATACATGGCTAACTTTTCAATGTGGAATTTCTGTACATGCCACAATTCTGCAGAAAGTTTCCAGTCTGGGCAGAGTGGTACATACCTTTACATGAATCAGTCTCAGCCATTCTCTGGAGCGATGGGATTGTGCCTCTCTTATTGCATCAACCCACAGGCAATCTAGAGGGGCTGGTTATTTCAGGGCTGATAATTAGAAAATGTGGTCAGAAAAGTAATGGGCTGGTACCATTGTTAGGACCCTTGCCTCTTAAAAAATAAAATGTAATTCAGTGGCTAGGGCACTTGTACAGTTCAGTTCCCTCCTTTGTGTGAGGGTTTGGAGCCTAGGACTCCCAGCCCCAAGGAAGTGCTCTACCAGACTGCCTGGTAGTCCGGAGAGAAGGCACTGGCAACTCACCTGGTAGAAGTGGCTCCACTCTGCATGCCATCATCCAGTACCAGGTCAGAAACTACCATCCTGAAAGGAGGAATCTCTGCATTTCTTTGTTTCAATAAATTTGCCATTACTTTCTATAAAGCATAAAGCGTGATTTCAGACCTTCTTCTGCATTCTCTATTGAACAGTGAACATGAATTTGTATGTGTTGTTCTGGCTTTCTGAATCTTCTGAAAAGCAAGCACCTACTTTGAATATTCTGAACCTTGTGGATTACTGCAAAGCTCAGTGTAACTAAAAATAAGCCTAAATTAATGGAAATGAAACCGTACACTAGGGATGTTCCACTTGTATAGAAGCAGTGGGGCTTTGTCATCAAAAAATCCCAGAGACATCCTAGGCTCACAGCAGAAGCAATTAGCATGGACATGATGACAGTGGTAAGATACGCGGCATCCAGAACTGGAATTAGCTTGGAGATTTTTTTGTTATCCTCACCTGTAAAATGTCAGAGCTATAGGGGGAGAAAGCTGAAGAATAAAACCTTTACTCGTGATGGAGAATCTTTTTTTCTTCCTCAGTTGTATAGGTCAAAAAAGGCTGGAGAGACCCCTGACCTTAGGGGTCAGCCAGTTGTCTTTGCACCCTGACAAATATTCCTAAATCCCCAGGCCTCCCTCTCCTCCCACTGCCATCATGACACACACAAGATTGCTGACAGGTTGCTTTCCCTTCTATTCAGCTACAAATAATCACTTTTCCACTTTCAAACCTGGACCCCAGCCCACTGTAGCTAGTGGTGGCTGTACTGTAGTCAGCTTCGTTCCTTAAGCCCTTTCTGGAGCATACATGGTTTGCATTAAATAACAATGATGCTTAATACTGACTTTAGAAAAGCACTACTTTTTTAGCTGATGCTGTCTATTCCAAGGGGTTTAAGGTAATTCTTCTCTGTAATCACTGTAGTCCCTGAAATTGTAGGTTACATACTGTAAGCTACTCAGAAAATACGTTTTCTACTATTAAGCTTAATCCTCAGAAAACAAATGTGTTCATGTAGCTGGTAAATCACTAACATGTATAAGCTCACATGAAAGACATTGCAATGGGACAAATAAATAAAGGACTAGTTATTCTTCTGTTCTTCAATATGCCTGACAAGCATTCTCTGTATCCCATAGAGCAAATCACAAGAGACCTGACTTTGGAGACTCATAGATAGAGGTAGGAAATATGTAAAACAGCAGTGTTATCCACCAGTGACAATCAAAAAGCTTCATGAATATGTAAGCCATTCAGTTTGTCCTGGTTTCGGCTGGGATAGAGTTAATTTTCTTCCTAACAGCAGGCATAGTGCTGTGTTTTGGATTTAGTAGGAGAAGAATGTTGATAACAGGCTGATGTTTGTAGTTGTTGCTGAGTACTGCTTATGCTAGTCAAGGACTTTTTCAGCTTCCCATGCTCTGCCAGGCGCACAAGAAACTGGGAGGGGGCACAGCCAGAATAGTTGATCCAAACTGACCAAAGGGCTATTCCATACCATATGACGTCATGCTCAGTATATAAACTGGGGGGGGTTGGCCGGGGAGCAGCGATTGCTGCTCGGGAACTGTCTGGGTATCGGTCGGCGGGTGGTGAGCAATTGCATTGTGCATCACTTGCTTCGTGTATCATTATTATTATTATCATTATTATACTGTTACTATTAGCATTACTATTTTACTTTATTTCAATTATTAAACTGTTCTTATCTCAGCCCAGGAGTGTTTCTCACTCTTACTCCTCCAATTCTCTCCCCCATCCCATCGGGGTAGGGGGAGTGAGCGAGCGGCTGCGTGGTGCTTAGTTGCTGGCTGGGGCTAAACCACGACACAGTTTTAAGACTAGTGAAGTTCATAGCTGGTTTTGCTTATTCACAGCCTGCAAGTTCCTAGCTGGGTACATTGTGTTTGTTAGGGAATTAGAAACTAAACATTAAATAATTGTCATTTTCATTCAAAAATTATTTTACCAAATAAAAACAAAACACAATAAGCACTAAAAGATTTAAATTATTACTGATTAATTGAGTCTGACTCTCCTAAGGTCTCAGTGGAGTACTTGAATTATTTGCATAATTAACTTTTGCTATCCATATTGTTTAAGGATTTGCTGTGTAACTTGAACTCTATTAGAAAGTAAAACTTTATTTTATTAGGAATGTGGGTAAAATAAAATAACAACCTACAAAATGAAAGAAATATAATCCTAGGGAACTGCATCAGCTGAGGAGTTACAAGTCTTGCACAAAGCAAGGTTAAGTATAATCTCCAATTTGTGGATAAAGAAGCTGAACCAGAAGACAAGGAAACTTCTCCAATTCTAGAGCATGGGCAATTTGCATCTTTTGCAATTACGCAAAGTCCTATAAATCTGCTCAGTTTCACTGACAGATGATATATCAAATTAAGATACCACCATCCCGATTTAGACAGCAAAAAAAAAAGCAAAGTTGTGCGGCACTGTCACCTTGAAACAATTGCAAGCATGCTAATGAAGGTTGCTTATTGAGTCAGTGGCAGAACTGTACAGAGAGACCTTATGCCACAGCGCCCATGGGAAGCCAGCATTAGCTGGAGTAGGTAATTCTGTGATACAATCTGTTCTTTATAGTTCATGACTTAGAAAAGAAACAAACTAACCTGCTGTACATGAAGCTAGCCTATATTCATAGACACTGTAACTGTAATTTTCTTTTACTCCTTCCCAAAATGTGTCTTCACCTGCAGCTCTTTCTTACAGACACACACACATACAACACCTGATATTGAGAACAGTTTCTTACCAAGAACTAGTCAAGCAGCACTTGTAGCCCAGAAAAGTTTGGCAAGGACTTAAATGTGTTCAGTTAATACATTGCAAACATTACTTTTAATATGACAGGAACTGTATATGCTGCAAAAAATGTGCCATGTAAGTGCATGTTCACAAGACCAAGTAGCAGATGGTAAAACCAGATTGTCCTCTTCCTTTACATTTCCATAGTATCTAACACAGTAGAGTTTTGGCTCCAAGCAAGGCATTTAAGAGTGAGTGGAATATAAATTAAGTAACTGATTAAATAAACACAAGGTAAATGCTAAATTTCATGAAGGACTTCACAGAACACTATATAAAAATAAACAAACAAAAAAACCCCCCGCAAATAAAATACTAAACTGAATGTATTATTCCATTGTTTTTTATTTTAATAAAAGCCAGTAAATGTCTTCACCCAAAACAAAATAACAGAACAAGTAAAACCTCTCCTAGTTGCACACATAGATTTTATTAGAGAAGAATATTTTACAGTAGAATAAGTAGATACACCCCTCATGTAAAATTAGTCCAACAGGCTTTAAAAACCTGCTACTGAAATCCCAGGAGTTTGCAGTAAAATAGGTAATTTATGACCTCTGCTTTCCAACAGACGCTAAAAATTTATTTGTGCAGCACAAGTCTCATGCTGAAAAAAATCAGTTATGGATTTCAGTGAATGAAGCAGTTTGGTAAAGATTCATGAGCTTTATATGTAATGATCTAAAAATCAACAAGTTGTGTGGATGAGGATCCACTCCCTTCACTATCCTTCTTACACTGAATGATGCCATTCGATACTTATTTAGTGGTTTTAATATTCTGGAAAAAAAAGTAGACACATCAAAAGATTGCACTTCTGGGAACAATGCCGTATAAATCAGCACAACCCACTGCACTGTCATCCTGGGATGGATGGACTGCACCAAGTTTAAGGGTTGCATTTTAGATCCCAGTGCCTCCATGCTGCTTCAGAGGGAAAAATGCGTGTGGGCTGGCCAGTGACTTGATCTGCCTTCCTTACACTACCACCAGGTTTTTTTTTTTGCTTTGGTAATACACAAAACATGCAGCTTCCCAATAGCAATGAGTGCAATAAGACAGGCAATGCAATTCTGAACTACTCCCACTTGTAAGTACCATGCTCCTCCAGGGTTGAACTAACCCATGAGAGTTCCATTGAGTTGTCATTAACAGAGAAATCTTTGCATGCACAATGGTTTGCAGGCATGCAAGACAGCGCCCTGCTCTGAAGGACCTTCTTATGTAAACTGTTTGCGTTTGGAAATGTGAATTTTTTTGTGTTCCAATAGCGGCATTTCCATGAAAAAGTACATAAAAGAATAACTTGGAATCTAAGACTATAAATTCAGTATAATTTCTTTCAGATATTCAGTGATATCCAGGGTATTCCTGAAGATAAGAGTGGCTCAAACTATGTGTGGTGGTGGAGCTTCCCCCTGCCCCGGGCCGCTCTGGGATCTCAGGACAAGCCCTATTGTGCTGTTATCTTGGTCACAAATGCAGTGACTGGGGCGTAAAGGCAGTCTCTGTTCACACCTGGGCCATCTGCTGCCTGCACGGTACCTCAGGACCACCCTGGGACCTCAGGATAAGCCCTATAGTGATGTTACCTTGGTCATAAGTGCAGCGACTTGGGTGTCAAGCACTCCCTGTCCACACCTGCACCATCTGCTCCCTGAATTGTATACCAGCACAAATTGGGGCCAGAATGTAAAATACTGACCAAAGCCGATCATCTCGATCCTATAAATAGCGATCCAAAAGGGAGACCTTTTGGAGCTCTCCAAGACTGCAGCAGGCTGTGCGACCCAGTACCTCCCCCTGAGCTGCGACACCTCTCTGGGTAGATTTTGTGAGGACTGAAGGATTGTCCATCCACAATTTCGCGAGGACTCCAAGGCCTGATTTCGTGAGGTTCACTGACGGTCCGTTGATGAATGCCGGCACATGAATCTCACGCAAAGGGAAAGTTTAATCACAGGTTAACCTCAGGGTGTGTATGTGTGCGGTTTGACTCAGAACTGTTTGTCTGTGTGTGTATGTGTGCAATTTGATTTAGAGCTGTTTGTTGGTCTGTCCGTGTGTGATTTGATTTAAGCCCCATCTGTGTGTGCAACCCTGCTCTACGTTTCGGGTGACCCTTGCCATTCTCGAATCTTTAACTAAGTCCCTATTTTGATTTGTACCAAATTCCATCAAATTGCTCTTTTAAATTGCCTGATGCTTAACTGATGCTAAGAAGTATACAACCTAATTTTGTGATATATCTATCCTTATTCACATAAACCGTTGACCACCTCTGAGACTAAGATTAGACCCAGCTGCACCTAGACTCCTCTCTGAGAAGGAGTTTAGAAAGCAAGGGGGTCTGTTCTGAACCTCATGACTCAATGGGAGGGTTATCTTTATCTCCTGCATCCACGGTCCCTCTGCGAATCATTCTAACTCGAGTGTAACTTAATTTTCCCTTGTGCATTTCTTCCATGTAGTAATAGAGTGAACCTTGCTCTTTGAATCTGTAACTGAGTCGCTGTTTTGATTAATTTTGTCTAATCACTTTGTTAATTGACTGATGATTGAGTGCTATTAAAATATCACAGTGAAGTCCTGCGATTTGCCACGAGTAAATTCTACCTGTTACTAAATCAAAGTGTGTAAAGTCACTCATTCGCAACAAACTAATATAGTGAGGAGGATCCACAAATCTGTGTTCGTGACACCATGTAGTTAGTTTTTATTCTCACTGGCTTACAGACCTAGCGCCACACAGACTAAAAGCCCATTTCTATCCTGCTTGTCATGTACAATCAGTAACCAGGTTTGGGCTCCAGGACCTGTCAGGTAAAAGTGCCAGGCAAAATCTCAAGGCAATGAGGCCACACAGAGGAAGTGCGAACTTTACATCAAGGCAGCAGAGGCAAGGGCCCTAACTTGGAATTAATGACCATTCAGAGTGATTTAAGCCAGAAAGTAAAACAGATTTGTAACCATCTGACTGATTTGTCTATTTGTAAAATGAATACATTTGCCTGAAAGACTGTAAAACATACAGCAGGTCTCCAGATCTATATAAATTATTCATACATAATGGATACACCACAGTCAGCACACTATTTACACATGAAAATCTTTGAGTTTTTTCCAGATCTGAATTTTCTAGGCAAAAAACTTCAGTTAATTTTGTCTGCAAAATAGAGACAAGGTTTATCTTACTACTGCAAAGGAATCTCTCTGTAAAGACAATTCAGACCATCTTTCCTCTAACATCTAAATATTTATATGCAATGTAACTTTCATGTAAATATTTAGAGATTCATCCCAGGCAGAAATGCAAAAAAACCATCTAGAAAATGTCTTTTGTGACTAACATTTGGGATGACAAAGATGTGTCAAAGAACAAAAAGTAGAGACATCTCTAAAGCATCAAAATAGCCTGCAAGTATTCACTCTTGTAGGTCTTTATCCTCCTACAGTACCTGTTTTGTTTAAGATAGCTGACTACTGTAATTGCTCACTAAAGCCATTCCTTTAATTTGGGCCTTCTTTCTCCATTTTCAGTACCCTTAGACAAACCTGACTGGCAGTCTAGGCAGGACGTCACATTCAATAGGTTCTGTCATTTGTAATATTTCCTGAATAAGTACTTGAGTTGCAACTGGTGTCATCCTTCCACCACCTTACTTTGCAACAGAGAGATCTCCTCCGAACAGATTTCTTGTATGAGGATGCTCTTCATCTATACTTGCTTTTGTTTTGTTTTTTTCTAAATATAAAATGCAAAGCTCCATGCAGATTTCACGGGATACAAAATTTCCTGCCTAAACTCAGAATGACCTTTCTACATGCTGTTAATGGCAGATGGAATAAACCAGACACTGACCCATCATAACTTTTTAAATTAGTTGCTACCTTTGAACTACAGTCCTAAAATTTTGTAAAAAAAAAGTGGGTTTGCTCATCCATACCAGAAGTAATCCTCAAAAAATGGTGGTGTTATTGTTTCATCCATTTACATCTTATCTGGGGGCAGAACCGCTCAACAAGCAAATCAGAACATAGTCTTGCTCTTTCTGTGTTACAAAAATGCTGTATGACTATGTCATTATACTTTGCCCTAGAAATACACTTGCAGAACAATCACACTGTTGTCATTGCTTTTCAGAGACCCACAGGTTATTAAAAAAGCGAATCATATTCATGAGTGAAGCTGTTTGGGAGCATCTTTAACTGCCTATAAAATGCAATATTAAAGTCCTGTCTGTTTTTTTCTAACTGGTGCCAACATTATGACCTTGGGCCACTTACACTGTCTCTGTTTCCACATTATATTGTCCCTGAAATAAGTCTAATATCATGGAAACATAAAAAATGAGAAACTGCTATAATATCAGTAGATTCGCAGCTGCTGCTCTGGGTATGCACATAACTAACCTTTAAGATGGAAATAGATGGTGCTAGATTTTCATCCAAAAATATATCCAAAATTCAGCATTGTTTTCCCCAGAACAGGAATCATAGCATTCTGTTCCATGATGGACAAATAGCTTCTTTTGGTTTTATGAAATCGGATGTTATTAAAATACAGTCCTCTTTCAACGAGCACAGTTTCCTTACTGAGAGGCCAAAGGCACAACCACTTAATTGTGTCCCTCTGCTGGAGGGGTTTTCACATCTCTAATTATCATGTCTCTAATTATCTGTTTTGTATCTTCAATTATAGCCAGACTTGGCAGGCAAAGCTCCACCACCCCACTGGAGCTCATTTACCCCAACACGCATAAGAAGGATCAAGCATATAATCTTTCTATTTGTATCCCAGTTGCACCACATCTGTTCTCAACAGTGTTAGGTTCATGAAATTTAGTAGGAAATCAATAAACAACCCCATTGATAATGACTAAGCAAGGAATTTTGCAAGGAACAACTATCACAGTCATGTGTAAATATATGGGGGTGGAGGGTTACCTTGTATAAGCCCAAGGAATAGATAGACTAAACATAAGTGTACTTGATACTGTACATAAAAGGGTAAACGTGTGTAAAACTGCCCTTGATATTGCTCTGTTATTCCTATGATTTTCCAGGCAATAACACAAAGAGTCAAGCAGGTAATATCAAAGATGACAACTCCTTTTACTGTTAAATTCAATTTTTTTCCTATTTATCAAAGTATTGTACTCTTCTTTCAAATAGAGTGAGTAAGATAAATAAATTAGTCAGAACCTTATTTAGAAAAAAAAAAAAAAGATCAAATTGTTTTAGGTTTGTTTTACCTGTTGTATCTTAATCCTATCTTAGAAGTGGAAAATTTTCCCCATGCAGTTTCCTAGCATAGCTTGTAAAGTTCAGAAATTTGAAATTCAGGCTGGTTTAGCCACCAAAAATTCAAACCTGTCAATCAGAAACTATTAATGATAGAAAACACTATAAATATTATTGAGAGACTTTGAGCAGATACATTACTGTGTTCAAAAAATGTGTAGACATGGCACTTTGGGACATGGTTTAGTAGGCATGGTGGTGTTGGGTTGATGGTTGGACTGATGATCTTAGAGGTCCTTTCCAACCTTAATGATTCCTAGTTTTACTTTCATTAAAAAATAAGCCAGCCACCAAGCCAGGAAACATGAAATTAACTATTATTCTACCCTTAACTGGTGTAGTGGTGGACTTAGTAGTGTTAGGTTAATGGTTGGACTGGACGATCTTAAAGGTCTCTTCCAACCTAAATGATTCTATGATTACCAAGAATGTAATACTTCTGAGACATCTGAGACTGATCAATCAAGGGTTTGAAAACCTAATCTTTCATAAATGGAGTTTCATATAAATTAAAATAACTCCCTATAAAAGTTAGCAAAGAATGGGTCACTGCAACCTGCAGCACATTTGCACTGAAGAAAATGCATTGGAAGCTGTCCAGTATTGCATAACAGTCTGCCTCAGTCTGCAGTTTCCAGAAAATTACTGTGAGCTGCTCTGGTGTGCAGACAAGGTGCCTTTCATATATATCATCAGAAAGTTTTAACTCATGACCAAAGAGAGAGTTTTATTCAAAAACAGGCTTGCTCAGGCTGGTCAGTTAAACAATTTTACCTTTTGTGCAGGGTCGCTGCTTTATCAAAGCTCAGGGAGAATATTACATAAAATTAAATGCCTATTTGATGTTCAAATTATTTAAATTTCAATATACAGAAGATGACTTTTAAAATGAGAACTCCCTGCACTTAACAAAATTAAGGATTGGTTCATAGCTCCGAGAAACTGAGGCCTGAATGACCAATCTCACAGGGAGCTAATTAGACACTGCAAAGGTAAATATAGACCCAGGATTTTACTATTCAGTGCAGGCATTCCAATTAGAAGAGTTTAATACATTTAACAGCCAGCCCAGCAAGTTCACAGTGGGACTTTTTTTGTATATACAGTAGACATTACGTGGCCAACATCACAACCATTTTGTAGGTGGCAGATATGGGCCTACAAAAGCTCCCCGCAGAGAGCCCCAATTATGTGTATTTGAGTAGATGCCACTCTACTAAGACATATTCCTCACTTTCTGCAGACATGCTGATGAATGGGCATAAAAGGATGGAAAAAGTGTGAGCAGATATTCATCATTTTCACTGGATCCTTTAATGGCCAGTACAGATCCCTTAAGGTTGTGCTGACAAGATTTACACAGTCACCGGTGGCACTTAACTGTCATGGAGATTCAGAGTTTCTGCATAGGGCCCAATATCTGTGAGATTTAGAGGTAAGTCCATTGAAGGGCAACAGAAATTAAGTCTTTCCCCTGACAGAGCAGCAAGGAAAAAGCTCCATGGGGGAACGTGAATTACCATGGACTTTTCCTCTCCTGAGTTTTTACAGTGCAATCTGAGAACAGTACTAATGACTTCCTTCCAGGTTACTTCTAAGCTGACAAGCCTCCTCAGCATCCAGCTGGGCCATTGTACAGATGGGGACATTGAAGTGCAGGAAATTAAAAGTCATATTTCAAAAATGTCTCAAATTTCATTACTTGACTTTCAGAGGGGTTTTTTTCCTACAGATCTAGAGAGTACTTTAAGTAGTAGTTAATAGAAAAAGCAGGTGTTCAATCCTCCTGAATTCAGAAAAAGCAAATGGCTAATGTTAGATACCTGTAAAGTGTGCAGGACCTAAAAATGAAGGTCACATTTGAAAATAGAAACTTCACTCATTTGCCCAGAGTCCAGTATTAAATTAATAAGTGAGAACAGTTTTGTTTGTTTCCCATATTTTCTGTATGTACAGTTGAAATGACTTTGTCAGTAATCTAAATGGCAGAGAAGGATTCAGTAACGCGCTTTCCTAGCTGCAAATGCATCATGACTAGCATAAGTAATTGGTATGTTCTTTTTGGTTAAAGTTCGTCACCTGTTTCTGAAAGAGGCAGACACACATTCACCAGGCTAAGTTAAAAGCTACCAGCCTTGCACTGTAAAACTATAATCATTTTCTAATCACTTCCAAACCATCCAGGCATTCCTTGTTCACATCAGAGCACAAAAGCTTTCCCACAGCTGGAAATGATCAGTATGGTTATCAGGCTCTACAGGTGACATGACACAAATTCATTTTGTAGAGCTTGTGATATATGCATTGCTGTCACAGTTAATATTTTGATATCTCCAGAGGTGAATACAGGGTTCTTTAAGTGCCAAGAGAAACACCAGCTATCTAAGGAACTGAACACTGAAAATCCGTAGGAGGTTTTGCATTTGCAGCTGCAGACACATTTCCATCACAAGGGAAGATGAAATGGTAATTCAGCACCAGCTTTGCATGGCTAACAGTCTTGCATCAGCTGAGGAGTTTATGTGAATTGGTGACCAGGGGCCATAAATGACATAGAAGAATTTTGTTCCTCTCACAATGGAGAATTTTCTTGCTCTAACAAATCCTTGGGTTTGCCATCCTATTTAAAGTGATAGCAATGATATTCATTACACTGCTAAATGTTAGTCGACTGTTCTATTTAATCATTTCATAATAATTTCAATGGCATATCTTCATGGGCCAGATGGCATTCCTTGTGCTTTTATTTCTCAGAGATGATATCTACTCCAGACAAACAGCCCAAGCTCTCCTTATTTCAACTATCCCATACTAGCTTTCAAAAAGAAAAATTTATTTTCCTGAACTCATTGCAAACATGCCATTTTATCACTGAATTGCATGAAGTTATTGAAAACTATTATGTTTGGGAAGTTTCTAGCAAATGGGAATATTTCCCTTTGAGTCTTTGTAAGCATATTTTGAAACAGCAATTCTCAGCAATGAAACACAGAATCTGCTATTCACAATAGCAGACTAAGCAGTCTTTCTGTCACACTGTAAACCTTTATACTACTTAGTAATTGGAGATGGTTTGTGTGTGATTTGTTTCCAAAATCAGCCAAAAAAAAAAAAAAAACACCACCCAAAAAAAAAACCCCAGAAGAACCAAGTATCCAGCTTTACACAATTTAAGAGTGAAGTTAGAAGGTAATTTAGTCACAAACATTCCTTTTTTCTATTCTCAGGACTATTCATAGTTTCTCCTAGAGCATAATTCATGATCAGAAGACTGCTGCAACCATGTATTTTACAATTAGGTATTTCATTTGCATCGTATTAATTTAGACTGAGACTTTTTGAAGTATTTAGATGTAGCTCTAATATGCAAGGCTTAAGTGACTTGAGAAGCCTACATTTTCAGAAACATTCAGACCTTTCCTATTTATGGTTCATATTGTGTCTACCCTGAACCATGTAGACACTTCTTTGCTTATGCTCCAAGTCAAGTGGATGGGAGGCAGCTTTAGTCCACTCAGGATGCAATGCAGCTAATGCGGCTGCATTAGCAGGACATTGTGATCATCAACAGCGCCTTACGTTAGCTTAGGAACAACATTACTCTAACGAGGCCAGGCTTCTAGACCAGACTTGATTCACATCTGGCTAGTCCAGAGAAGGGCCGGAGTGAGCCACAAGTTTACACTCCTTTTCACAGTAAGTTTCAGAGTCCTTAATCGTGTAAGCCACAGGATACCAAATGGGGTTGTTCTTTTTTTCTCAGAACATGTTTATGAGAACAAGTGTTAGCCTCCCTGAGTTTCAGAAGACATTCATACTATTTCTGCTTCTAGACTGGAGCACTGCTGTAATTCTGTATATTCAAGTATATAAACCCCTCAAAACGCAGTTGCATCATTTCATGCTAGCTTATGGGTCCTGTCTTTTCAGTGGCAAGATATCTCCGTCAGTTTCAAGATCCCTGTGACATTGCAGCAGTGATTTGCAGCTCTGTGTATAGTGGGATGCACAGTCTCGTCCCTTCTTACAAGGGTAGGGTTGTGACTGATCAGAAGCAAAACTAGCGAGCTAGATGGACTCTCGGTTAGGAGAGAAACTAAATGAATTATCTGTGGTGTTGCTCACTCCAGTGAACATCTGTAACAGTTCAAATCTTTGAAAAGGAAGAATATGAGGAATTGTGTCAGAATTAATGCACAGAAAAGGAAACAAGACAAAAGGAGGGGAAAAATCACTAGGGCCAAAAAATTTTCCTCTACAAGATAAAAAAAAATGCAAATATGATTTTCTGAGCAACTTACCATGAGTATTCAACCTGTCTTCCTGTCAGAACAGCAGAGGTGAGAATGACCAGTGTTAACATCCACAGAACACAATTTCAATTCTAGAAAGAGATGACAGGTGGGAGTTATGGAGGAGAACATAAGGACAGTCATTCTGGTGCAGAGAAAGCTACAAACACAGTACCGAGAAGGTTTACAGGGAATGACTTGCCAACGCAAGCCAAAAGGCAAGTACCTTTCTTTACATAGTGCACAGTTAAACTGTAGGCCAGTTTAAACATGGCCAGATGCATTCTAGAGGCATAGAACCAAAAAGAATAATTACATAAATTTATAGGAAATGGGTCCGTTAATTGCTATTACACACACTAGTCCATATACAACTCTCAGCTCAGGAAGACCAAATTGTTTTCCAGAAGCCTAACTAACCACAGTGGGTTTATGCTGGCAACAACAAACTGTTGTTCAGTCTGACTAATACATTACTTGTGTTCCTGCCTCATATTGATAAGTTCCTTGCATTGCCATCTGGGCCACACATATGCAATGAAAGCTTTCTAACAACACGTAATATCTTATAATTCAAACTAAATCTGCTTTCTGTAAAACTTCAGCTGGTTATTTCTGGCAAAAGTATTACCAGTATTTCTTTCCAATCTAAGTCAAGGTATATAATTAGCTAGTCCTGCTCTCCACAGATTTCAAAACACAAGACAAAAATCCATGTAATAAATCCACTCTGGTCAGCTCTCAAACAGGTGAAATTGCCTTTACGGACTCTAAGCTGACTCTCAATGTCATAAATAGAGCCAATAGTTTTAACATCAGCTAGAACTTTTTCCAGTGCAAGTTCAGAAACTGAGAAACCCTATTTAATAAACTTGAAAGAGAGTCTATATTAAGTAGTTCATTGAATTCCCTCCTGATTCTAAGATGAGACATACTGTTTCACTTTCAAAGGACTCAACTGCTTCACCTTTCCCTCATTTGCATGACTTCTGTGCTTAGCTAGGAAGTTGAAACTTAAAGTTTAAAAAAAAAAAAACAAACTTGACTTTACTCCTGAATAAAACCTCTTTTGGATAATCAGCCCATTTTTCAGAGATTTCTTTTATATAGAAGTTGTTTCTTTTTGGTGGTGTTTCTTTATTTGTTTTCTTTTTGGTTTCTTTTCATTATTTTTATTTAATGCTATATCCAATGTATTTTGTAACTTCTTTCTTTAGAAAAAAAGCTTAAAAAAAAAGAGAACAAGAATTATATAGTATCTACCTCCCAAAACCTTTTTCTTCTTTCACATCCTATGCATATGTAATAGCAAAAACATCCCTGCTAAGAATACTATATTTCAAATTGAAAACACTGGCAAAAATCCTACTGGATAACAGCAACCCACACTTTCACAAAATTGAAAAATGCAGCAGATTTAAAAACAAGGGAAACAAAACAGAATTGCAGTTTAATAATTAATAAAACACACTAGCATAAAAGGAAAAGTACAAAGCAAAAGGCTAATACCCATGTTACAGGATTTATAATGCAAATGGCTGATAATAGACACTAAAGGGATCAATCAAATAGCCAGTGGGGTCACAAACATCAAGAACATGCTCTTAAAAATTCTGAAAAATAGAACTTGTAAGCAAGGCATATACTTAGTGCTTTATACAGGTATTACAACCAAATATCAATTCATAAATGGAAGACATGCTTCTTAATTCTTCGTGCTATGTTTAAAACAGAGCACTAAAAGATATATTCATCCTACCTGACTGTAAACAAAACAGAACTGCACGACCTGTAATAAAATAAGATGTAAGGCAGCATCTGGAAAAATTTAAGTTTCAAAGCCTTTGTCAGAGGATGGTACCACCACATCAAACATCAAACACTAATGTCAAGCCCCAAACATTAACGGACAGTCATTCCAAGAGAAATCATCTTATAAAAAGTGTTTCCAAACACTTTTTCCAAACACTACACAAAAATGTAGTAATGATAAAACTAAAGGAAATTGCAGAAGCTGCCTACACACCCAGGAATCATAGAATCATAGAATCATAGAATGCTTTGGGTTGGAAGGGACCTTGAGAGATCATCGAGCCCAACCCCCCTGCAGTAAGCAGGGATTGAACCTGCGAAAATGACTTCTTTTGCAGGAAAAATGTTTTTTGCTATTTAATTTGATGTCCCCTCTCATTAACAAAGGCATCCCTGGATATCCTTATTCATAGGAATACTCTGCCTGCTGTCGAATATGAAACACAGATCATTTTGCCTTTCCAGCTAGATCTGTCTTTGTAAACCTCAACTTTTATCTATTTTATTGACCTGCTTGTGTTATTCAAATACCAAGAGTAAATATAGCTTAATATTGCCACATAATTTGCAGTGTCAGACTGCAAAAACTATGTTACTGTTATAGAACAGTCTAGGAGCTCAGCTAAAATGGAAAAATAATAACCCACCAGGCTCAAGGAACAGACACATTCAGCAGATGTTTAGGAATATTATCAACTTCTAAAAGTCAGCATCTGAACATAAGCAGCAAAAGATCCATGTACTCTTTTCAGTTACTCTGAATGTTAGTTTAGATGCCTCCACATTTTCTTAGTCTTTTTGCACTCTCACATTGTACATTAACATTTTAATAAAAATATGACAAAAACCAAGGAAGTCTGAACTTGATGGATGAGGATGCAAAAAAACGTGAAAAAGTGAATGTAATTGTGCCTTTTTCTGCTAATCTGCTGCTGAACTACCTATTTAAAGGGGTATAGTTCAAAATTGTGGAAAGAATTGAATTTTAACAGAACTAAGTATATGTCTCTGATACTTTAGAAAATATATTCTTTAATGCAAATGGGAAAAATAGGTATTTCCCGTGTAATGTAACTGTCCAAAATATACCATTCATTAATGCCGTTACAACATGATAATGGCAAATTGATGAGCTATTTATTCAAGTAAGATTTGGACTACTTGTCTTTTCAAAAGTCAATATGCATTTTGGTGCTCTTAGGAGCAAAATTTTTTCCCAGACCACAAGTACGTTGGAAAAGATATTTCCTTCCAAAAATCTCTATCATTATTTAACAGCTTTCAAATACACTGAATCCATCTCAGACTTGCAGCCCAAATTCTACAGCCTATTATTTTGAATACATTGAAATTGCAATGCTATAAATTTTAATGCTAAAAGAAAAAAAATACAGTCACATTACATTAACATTACCAGCTTTAGAATTCAGACTTTTTGCACTGTTTTTTTATAACACACTTTCAGTGTAATTCAATGTAATTCAATGTGTTTAATTTTCTACTTATACCTAAGCAATTTCCATCAACTCATTCCCTCACACAAAAAGTGTTGTAGTATAAAAACTGATACACATATATTGAGTTTGAATAGGAAGTTATTTCATTAAATCAATAAAACCGATATCCTCAGATTATTGAAGATTATCGTAATGTATATACACAAAGAATAAAAGTAATTTAAATATAATATTGTTATTTTCTTCTGATCTCTCAAGACGTAAATGTGCAATTAACCTGCACTGCATTTTTTAAAGACAAAAGACTATTTCTGTGCTGTAACCTGTTGGATAAGAGGGCATTTGGGGTCAAGCTGGAAGCTGTGCATTTGAAGCACTATGCACAGAACTGCTAGGCACCAGAAAGTGCAATGGGAGGCCTACAATTCTGCTGCAGCTGCTGTGGACACAAAGGTGATGCACAGGAAACTGTCAATAAATCTGACAGCTGACCATTCATTTCCAGATTAATATTTGTAGTATATATACTGTTAAAAGGAACATAAATATCTCTTGACTCCTAATACATTTTGCTATCACCCAAATTTGGGTTTTTATACATGCCCACAATTTAAATCCTACAAATGCTTTAAATGGGATTTATACAGATTAAAATCTACCAAACTGAACAAAGCAGGCTATGCAGAATATTCCAAAAAGACAATACAAAGAGTTTTCATAAAGCTTGAGAAACTGAAGAAATCCAAGAACGATAAAATTAAGAGACGATCATTAAACATGGACAGAATGAGATCTGAAACAGCATTACTAAGATTCTATCAGTTTACAATTAATTTTGTTAAATGCAAATAACTTTAGAACTAAAATGGTATGTTTCTTCAAACTGGATTTGCTTTGAAGATTTCTTCAGGAGTCAGTATAAGTCTAAGTCTGAAGAAAATCAATGTTTTGCTAATTTTAAGTTAAAAACATTTAAAGCAGCAAATCCTGGGTCTGATTCATGTCAGAGTGGGTAAAGTCAAAGCTAGAGGCTCCAAATCTCCCAGCATGGTTTTAGCTGTGACTGATTCTAGCAATGTTACATGTATATTAATAATGGAAGGGATGTAGTCTGAAAACACTGGGTCATTTTTACTGTCTGGACAGCTAAGATTCAAAGTAGAATATGTGCCAAAAAGACAGATAGCTTTTACTTTTTGAAAATGTTTAAGTATTTAAAACTGGCAAGCAAGTCAAGTAAAAGGACAGACAGACAACAGTACAACTGAATGGTCAAAAACAAATCACTGCCTCATAAACCCAAGTTATTATTGTACTTTAATTAAAACTAAATTAAAACCAAATTTTTTCTCAGCCCAAACAATACTAGTAGTCTTCAGCCTATTTTTGCAATAGTTTTTCCCAGAAGAAAATGGGAGGTATTTTTTTTTTTCTAATAAGGAATATATTCTTTCACCTCAAATTAATTCAGAATTGATTGATGGGAAAATTAAACCTTGGACAGAGAGCAACTGTGGATTTTTTTTTAGCCAATAGGGAAGCGGTGTACAAAATTATGGTGTGCAGAGACAGCTGTTGCTATGGAAACTGTTTTGCAACCTTAAATGTGATGGCAAGTACCAGGTGTCTGCTGTAATGAGACTTCAAGGTAATTATAAAAGGTAAATAGTTTCCTGCCACTGTGATTTAGCAATAAGGATGGATTGAAACCATGTATCATCTTGAGACCTGAAGGACAAAACCCTCTCTGGATGACATGCTGGGGAGAAGGTGCAGTGCAGCGGTGGCCAACACACGGCTCACAAGCCACACGGGCCTCCAAGGGGGCCAAATGCTGCTGAACAGCCCTCTGCTCCCAGCCCCAGTGCCCAAGCAAGGGGTCCAAGCTGGGCTGTATGGTGGGAGTTACAGAGCATGAGTGCATGGTCAGCAAAGCAGGACACGCCTCTGGGAGAAACAGGATGCAGAGCAGCCTTTGGATTTTGCCTTTGGTCACTCACCTTCTACAGCACCCAGAAAAATTTCTTTTGCTCTCTTTACCGGCTGCAGTTTGGGGATCCCCTGTATATTGCTGGCTGGCAATCAGAGATTGTGCCCTCTGGCACCAAGGTTCACAGGGAAGTGGGGGAGAGGCTGAGGACCTGCAATATATTTAGATGCGGTTCTTGCTACACTGGCTTCTGCAGTATTGCATAGCTTCAAGCTGGACGTTGTTGACACCGATTCTGGGAAGCCAATACAGAGAGTCCAAAAGCACTGGGTCCTTTGACAGCGCTGTGAGTTAGTGGATTATCCTAGAAGGGGTTACCCTAATGAGGGCACATCTCATATATCAGGACACGGGAACGCAGACGTTTGGGTAAGTAAGGAACATGGTGATGCTGTGGCAGAGGAAGAATGGAGGCAGCACTAGGGCCTGGCATTACAAGGCATGGAGAGTTGTGTAAGATAGCTTACATAGGGGTAGTAGGTTCTTGGTTAGGGGAGAAGTTCAAAGTGTAGTGGGGACATAAATGAATGAGTAGATTTTGGATACATGAAGACTGAGCAATGAAAATCTACAGACCCCTCTGTTTGGCTGTGTGGAAGAAAGTGGTTCTCTGTCCCAAGCTCAATCACTTAGCAGAGAACTCGCCTGCCTTTTAGAAAGGTCATCCATTTTCACAGCAGAGACAGTGTGAAGCTCACACAGCTAACTCACTTCTACCTTTTCCCACAGATACCCACAGGGCCCCAGCCTTTCCAGTCCTGTGTGGCAGGTCTGCAAGCAGCTAACCGGCACATCAGGTATATAGGATCCACAAGCTGGGGATACCACAGACCTACGGTGCAGCTAAAGGGGAAGGGAAGCACCAGTAAGTCCCCACATTCAAAGGAGCCCAGCTGCAAGGACCGCTGCCCAGCTACAAGTACACGTTTCCCTTCAGTACTGACTCAACTTCTTTAGGATGCTGAGAAATAGTAACAGATACTTTCTCCTTATGCCCTGCCAGTCTTACATATCAAAATTAACCTGCTGTTTTTCAGAGCTGTTTTAGAAGACTATGATGCATTTATTTTTGCATTTAAGTGATGGACTTCAATTTCCAAAGCTCCAGTTCTTAAAACACACTTCAGTAACTGGCACTGTGGAATTTACTCACATGATCATTGCTGAGTCAAAGCCCAAATCTGGCATTGGTTACAAGTCAACTGAATTTTCTCTAAGTCAGGTAATTTTCGTAGATAAATCTTTACAACTGTTTCCTTGAAGAAGGCTCTAAAAAGTTCCTCTTCTGAAATTTAGCTGTGTCTCTATCAGACACTTTTGGGTTGCTCAGCTATTCAAACTAGTGCTCAGAAATTCTGAACAGGCACATGTTCACAGAGCCATCTCAGAGCCACCTCTCTCACTCCAGGAGAAGAAGAAGGTTGCCTGTAACACTGATTTTGTCTCTATCAAGGGCATCCCACTCCAGCAAATCGGCATAATGGGAAGCTCAGTCCCATCTGCCTTCACCCCCCTGCGGCACATACTGACCACTGTAACCAGCCTGGAGACTACATTAAGGGCTGACTCCTCAGATGCCAGCAGTTACAATCTCCTGGTTTTGCTCAGACATTTCTAAGCCAAGTCTCATAACATTAATAAACTGACATTGAAAGACATCCTTTATAAAAAATAAACCCACTTAAAACCTATGCAAGAAAAAATTATATTCTTCAATACAAAGTTTCCTAGCATTCCTACTTGCTATAGAGAGTCTCTGGTTGCTGCCTGCAGAAATTTGTTTCTCATTACAATCACATGAACTTCAAACCACTCAAATGATTGCATTTATTGAAATGCATGCAACTGCTTCCAGTCAGTTAGTGCATGTTTCTAAGAGAAGCCCTAGAAATCATGCCTTGTATTCCAGACACGACATCAAAGGAATTTGACTAGAGCTTTACAACACAGTATCAGAAAGTCAAGCAATGGTAACCTTGACAAAGAGCCAACACTAAAAAAAGCAAAAGCACGTTCGCATGTCCCTGTAGTGCTGGGCAGGAATGGGGGAAGAAAGAGGTGCAATGAAGCATAGTCATTTATCTCAATTATTGTCTGCTTTTCCTAAATCAGTTTTGACAAGAATAACATTTCATAATATCCATTATTCTCTCAGCCTTGTTGGGTTTGGTTCTCTCTCTCCATATTAACAAGTTCATCGGTGTCTCCCTGAACCACATTTCCTGCTGCCACTGACAAAGAACAAACCCTGGGCTGGGTGGACCATCAACACCCACACATGGTATTCTCACCAAAGAGCAACAAGAAGAGCTCTTCCCATTGAGCACAGGAGTGCCCCAAAGAGAATGTATTTTTTCCTCAGGAAGTTCACAGGTGTGGGGAGCACTGGGTCCCATGCACAGCCAGGAGTCCTGCAAATGATTCACGTGATTTTAACATTGCACAAACATACAGCAATAGAAAA
Source organism: Pelecanus crispus (assembly GCF_030463565.1). NCBI lineage: Eukaryota > Metazoa > Chordata > Aves > Pelecaniformes > Pelecanidae > Pelecanus > Pelecanus crispus. The sequence continues at coordinate 15,500,047 of NC_134649.1, forward strand.
TGCAGGAATAGGGCAGAGATCATTTCTGCCTAGGCAGTTTTCTTTAAAAAGAAAAAAAATTGCTTTCAAATTGCTATTGTAAATTGTTAAAATTTTATCTTACCTCATATACATGGCGACCCTTTCTTGATATCTTTGCCCTTAGTGGAGTTACGGGACTCATAAGCTATTGCATACCTGATTGCTTCCATATACAAAGAAATAAAACATTTTATGTTTTCAATATCTGTAAGTAACAGAATTCTAACCTAAAGAGAATTACTCATTAATTAGGCTATTTTGCTAAATGAGGGAACATACCTTTCTACTGTGATGTTGTCAGGAACACAGCAATAGAGAAACTTTGATTTCACATTGGGAAAAAAAAAAAAAAAGGCTTTAAAATCTTGTTGCAAAAAGAGAAAGACATCCCAGCACACTGTATATTATAGTACCACCTTGAAGATACCATTTGGTTTAATGCAGCTATTAGGGTTGTTCTCCTCTTTCTCTGTCTTTCAATTCCTCACCTTGTGAAGGTCCATCCTGAAGTAAAAATACTAACAGCAACAATCATTCCTCAAATTGCTTTGCCTTTAACACGACATTTTTCAACAGAGAAAAGCTATAGCTTTGCCTTAGCCTTCCTATGCCTTAAATATTCAAGCATTGCCATGATCGGAACATCTTCAATGACAAGTTGTTTTGTTTAAAGCTAGCCCCTGCAGGGAAGAGACTTTTTCCTGCCATAGGGTTTTTCATTTGTAGAGGCTAGAACAGGAGAACAAAATACATAGCTTTATGTCCTAGCTACTGGTAGGAACGTTGATTTCTCCTTTTAACCACATCAGTTATCATGTTCCAATGAATGAGAGTGAAAATACTTTTCACTTATTTGACAGTTTTCCATTTGCTTTGTTATCTAGATCTTGATAATTCAATAGATCTCCAGTGCTTTAGAAGAACAAGATCCAAAACATTGTCACTGAAGAACAATGAATTATGGCCATTCCTGCCTTTGCTTCAATGCTTTTCAGAGGCAGATTAATATTTGATTTTCATAACCAGTGTCACCCAATCTCAAAATATACTCTGCTTTAAAGGAATTTGGTTATCCATTTAACTCACTTTGGGCATGAAATGTTAAATGGCAGAGAGGGATAAGAGTTTTATTCAACGATAGCAAGAAAAGATTTTTAGATGTTATTCAACCAAGAGTTTTATGACAGAATCATATTGATCAAAATTATTTATATGGTATAATTAAGTTCAGCAAGTCATCAAGAATGCAGGTCATTATTGGTGCATTAGCCACTCCTGAAAGGGAAAGCAGAAAATTGAATAATACAGAATAACCATAATAAACTATAAGATGGCCGAGTGACCAAACCTGATAGCAAGTAACATATTGGAAGCACTAAAGTAACAAAAGATCACAAAGTTGAAATCATAGAATCATAGAATGCTTTGGGTTGGAAGGGACCTTTAGAGGTCATCTAGCCCAACCCCCCTGCAGTGAGCAGGGACAGCTTTAACCAGATCAGGTTGCTCAGAGCCCCAGCCAACCTGACCTGGAATGTTTCCAGGGATGGGGCCTGCACTACCTCTCTGGGCAACCCGTTCCAGTGTTTGACCACCCTCACTGTAAAAAATGTCTTCCTTATGTCTAGTCTAAATCTATTCTTCTTTAGTTTAAATCCATTATTCCTTGTCCTGTCACAACTGGCCTTGCTAAAAAGATTGTCCCCATCCTTCCTATCTACAGAAGGAAGATTATGACCTGATTTTTTTCCTCTTCATTACTGAAGTGGTAAGTATAAAACTACAACAGAAAAGTACCAGAATCTCTGGAAAGCATCTGGTGCTGTTCTACCCAACAAAATAATTTATAAGGGCAGAGGACATCAGCCAGAAGAAGTTGTTTGGAGGCACACAAAGTATAACGTAAGGACAGAAATTTTCACATAGCAGAAAATAAACAAAACAATGTACTGGGTCTGTGTTGGACATGGCTGATGTGACACCAAAAACATTTTCCTTTATAAGTGGATAAACCATGTTACCATGTAGTTTTGCAAAAGAAACAGCTTTGTTATTTAGAAGACATCTTCTGTATAGTTCATAGGCCATATGTCAACATTTTCTTAGTGTGAATTAGACACGCAAAGTTATCACAGCACTAATAAATGGAGATGACAAATTTCTCTGTTGTTAGCAGTCATGCTTTTGTGTGTCCTCATTAGCTCTTATGAGCCTGTGCAAGATACTTTTGGAAAGATCACATAGTTCAATATCTGATCCTTCCCTTGGGACATTTCTGCCACTTAGTTTTGAGACAATTCTCATATTTAATTAATTTCACCAGAAGACATTTAGATTTGTACATCTCAACCCATATAAATTAAAAATATAAATAGGAAAACATTGCAGCATTTTTGTGTCCTCCAGCCTCTCATCCCTCTCAGTTGCCTTTCTGTAATTCAGTGTTCTCTGCTAGTGTTAAAGGTTCCCACATGGACTGCAGTTTTCCTCCTAAATATTCCAGCATCACCTAATGTCCTAGACTTTCAATGGTTCATCAGATGGAGCCTGAATTAAATTTAATTTTAATACAGTTTATGTTTCTTAAAACCACTTGCTCCATGGAATCATTTTTATTGGATCATTTCTAACACAGAAAGAAAAGCCAATTCAAGGAAAAACTTGCAAAGTATAAAAAGCAAAATATATTTGGAAAGACAAAACAGCTTTTTGTACACAACCTGACAATAAAAATCTAAAATCTAAATATGATACATAAATAGCATCTATTTCAGTAGTACTGCACCCTTGACAAGGCAATTTGTATAAAGCAGCACATTTCACAGCCTGCCCTTGCCATACTTCCTACATCATTATGTCACACTACTTAGACTTTCTGAGTTTTATTATAGAAGAAAATGGTCCAAAAAACATATGCATATGCATCATGAATTTATCTCACATGGACTATGGTTCTCATTATTGTTATTCATCGTTCCCAGACAGGAACTATTACAGCAGTCAGATATCAAGATGCATGTAAGAATCCATGTCCATATTTGCCAATCACAGCAAAATAAACAGAAATTATACTGAATTGGTTCTGATGAATCAACAAACTGGTAACATTTCATGCAGCAGAAAATTCTGGTTCACTGGTTATTGGCACATTGCTGAACTAGGAAGCTGGAAAGACAACTAAAGATAATCTGGAGACTCCAGATAAACCAGACAAGTATTTTCAATTATGTGTTTGCTTACTGTCCCCAGAACTAGAAGCTAATGCCAGTGGCATAGATGAAATAAAAAGTGCTTTATATTAGCTGCTAATCTAAGTCCATTGAAGCCAATTAGTTAAACTAATCTGAATTTGCTCCAAGGCTTTATTGCTTCAGCCTTGTCTTTTTTAATAAATCAAACATTATTAAAGAGAGAATTCAATAAAGTTACAGTGGGGTTATTTGGGATATATTAAAAGGAAATTCACGTGATACCAACAGGTGACAGCTCACAAGTTTGTTCTTTCACTTAAAAATGCATAACATCCTCCAACAAATGAAATAGAGCAAAAGAAAATTCAAGGAAGATCATTTGAATTCATAGATTTGCTAAGTTTATACAATAGATTTTATGCACATAGTACTACACAGACTGAAATTCTTGGATTACTTGAATTAATTCACACATAAGAAAAAATTATAAGATTATGATTCTGAAAGACCTTGAAGTATAACTGAAAATATATTAACGAAATTAGGGGGTTTGTTCAGTCGGTTAAAGACTGGTCACAAAGATATAAACTAACATATTCATCTCCCATAAATTAAAGAGGGAAAAAAACCAATCCACCTAAAAAAAACCACCATGAAAAAGACACAAATATTCATATAGGTAGAATCTGCTGCAATTACAGTTATCTCAGACTGCTGGGTGCTGGGCAGAGAGAGGCCCCCCTGCAATTACTTCATATGCTTACCTCTAGCAAATTTGTGGGGATGGGGGAGTGTTCAAAGATTATTTTGCAGATTCTATGTATCAATAAAAAAATCTCCTTATGTGCCATATCACCAATGATATAAAGTGGTATTTCAGTTCAACACTTTGGTTTATTGACTCTTCAAACCTCACACCCACAAAATGGATAACTAAAGAACATTTGTCTCTTCTCTGCTTCTTTTTCACGTCTCTGCTAGTAATGTGATCATAGTCAGACAGTGTGGACACAAATGGAAATCCTAACCAATGGTCACAAAAAGATTAAATGCCTTTAACTGTTATTTCTAAGTTTTAGTGAGGTTTTCCAGTTTGCCTCTTACTGTTCTTAAACTCTAAGACACCAATTGAAAAGGGAAAACTCGAACACGAGGTCTTTGACCTGAATTGCTTGCAGGTAATTAGGATATCAGAAGTCCACAATAATGGGTACAGTACTATTCCTTTCAAAGAGTACCTGACAACGAATGTTTGATGGCAGCTCTAACAGAAAAGTTCAGTGTGAGGACTCTAATTCTGCTTTTAAGACTGCCATAGTTAGTACTATCATGGGGGCATGCAGGGAGGGGAGAGCTTAAATAAGCTTTTTGTTGCAATGAATAGCAATGACTTTGGTACCTCCTACAGACAGACAAGCTCATTAGTCAGAAGAGCTCAGCAAAGCAATGCTATTTTAAAGTTCAGTGACTCTGAGCAATGGTCAAAACAATGTGGAATCACTGCAATAACAAAGAAAGATGACCTAATTTAAGCATGCCTAGACAATCTCTCAAAGTTCAGAACCTCTTCTAGCTCACCCACCTGGACAAGGTAATTGCTCTGCCAAGTGGCCCATAGCTTTCCCACAGAGGGGCTGTATGAGATCTCTGCAGGCCTGAGCATCTTAGCCCAAGCTTTACTGATATTTGTAAATCAACTTTCTTTTCTTCTGAGAACAGCTGGAAGTTGGATTTGCTTTGCTCATTAGTGTGTAACTTCTAGTAATGCCATCAGTGAAGATCTTTCATTTATAACTATTCTAGGTTTCATGTCCTTAAACCAGAGCATAAAATTGAGATTTCTTCAGAGTCATTTTCACCTCCATATTTTCATTAACAACCTCTATTGGGAGCATAGTTTTCAGTAGTTCTGCTCTGCAAACAGGGTATGGACATACCACACATGCCTCCTACATATCCAAAACATTTTCATGCAGGAGCCAAAACAAATATTATTAAAAGTATAATAATGTCTTTATCTGAACACTTTCTATGCTTCCTACAGCTATTTGCTCCACATACAGAAATGGTTTTCCCACCCCAACAATTCCACAAAGATCCAGTTAATGCCATTCAGCAATGACTATCTCCCTGACCTTTCTTACCTGCAATAACTTCTCCTGGTTTAGTCTGCATTTTCATATGCTGAAACACCAAGGAGGTATGCAGTAGTAGCTATAAATAGCCATTTCCAATTATTCTTTCTCTGACCTTTCTGCCTCTCATTCTTGCCAACGTTCCCTCTCAGGGCAGCCAAAAGACAATTTTGTCAGTAGTTTTTTGGATGTACTCTCTTCTCTCATTTATACTCTTTTTTCCTATGGAAAAAAACCTCAGTAAACCTTCCCAATTAAATTAAACATCTTCTTTTTGTTAATCAAGAACTAGTGCTCCACATGCAGCTTCCAAATTATAGCTCATATATATATATACCTACTGTACACAGCCTCAGACGGTTCCTCCATCTTTGCTCTTTTTCCACCCTGCTATGCTTTTTACATCCTATCTTTCTGACCCTGTTTTGTATGGCCAGAAAGAAATTCAAGACTGTCCTGTAATATTTTAAAGTTTCTATTCATTAATGACTGTTAGTGTATGCCGATTTGTCTAAAATGTCCCCTATTTTGTTTTCTAAGAAAAAAATATTTTAGAGTTAGACATACAAGTGCATAGAAACTGAAGCGCATAGAGAAATTAGTAAAAATCACTATCCCTCCAGGTCTTGCAAGAGGATCTTGAGTGAGAAAAAGACCTGGAAGCCATAGCTTGCAATTAGAAGTGTACTTTATAAAAAAATCAATACATATGAAAACCTTGAAATAAACCATTGTTTTCCACTGCAAGCACTGCCTGATCTGTTTTCTGACTTCAGCACAATAAAAACTGACAATGTAATATTCTTGAATAAGAGCTTAAAAACAGAGGAGTAAAATTATTTGCAAAAGTTTATACACAGAGCTATAAAGTTTAACTCCTGCAAACTTATTCATCAAAACACATCCCTAGTATAAAACTATACTACATACAGCCATCTTTTTTAGTGGAAAGCTTATTCAACATTTGAAGCATGAAGGAGACATCCATTTTGAACCACGTAACTTGTTTGGAGCAGTCTGTGGAAGCAGAAATTAGACATACGCACTGTAGATGACACTGGATGGAGAAAACTGATGTGAGGATGAGGAAGCTTACAGGTTTAGCTTGAAAAAGTTGTGAGGATTTACTTACCGATTCCCTTGTTCTTTTATGAATCCATTAATGCTGCATACACTCACACAAACAGCTGTTAAACATTCGCATCCATCCAACCAAGGATGGCATCCATCCAACAGAGGTTTGTGTAAACCTGAGATTTTAATCTTGTGGTCTGTGGACCCCTGGCAGGGGCTCTGCAGTATTTATAAAAGGTCTGCAATATGTAACTGAGAGCAGAAAGCCCTTTATCAGTAGGCTTAAACTTTCACTTTAAAACCATGAGTAGTCCACAAGTGGAAAAAGGTTGGAAGTCTCCGGTACATCAGGCAAGACTCATGACGTGGGTCACAATTCATCTAATATAACATTACACTTTTTCCATTAATATTATGATGTAGTCTGTGAGGAGATGACGGATCAGAATTTGCCTATAAAATTGTCCTGATTCTTTGTCAATATGTACTGAGCAGTTCAAACGACATCAACCACATCCTAACCTCTATTACTTTCATTTAAATTTATGTGTGCCTTGCAGGGTGAATACATGATGTAGTTACCATACTTGCCATGCTTCTTGGGGGGGGGGGGGGGGGGGGGGGGAATAGTTACCAAAGGTAAATAAAATCTATAAAATTTTCTTTTAAAACTCTGGACAAAACTGTAGCTGACAGCTTAGTCTTGACAAAAGTTACTGCAAATATTTGAGATGTTCTGTAGTTTCATTTTACATCTCCAAAACCCTGACCTAAGTAAAAATCTATACACTCCAAAATTCTTTAAAGATTGCTTCTAGCATTCTTCAGAGAGCAAGTTTTTCCCCCTACTACCATACAGGTTGATGGATAATGACCTTTTTTACAGTAAGACTGCACATCAAGTCCATTGGTAGAATATACAACAGGAAATTCAGATTTGGCTTCCCTTCTCAGCTGGTCAGCAAATATAGCAGGATGACAGTTTACAGACCCACGTTCACTCTAGACAATACCATCAGGATTTAAGCTTTCTGTGAAACTGTTCTAAGGCTACTTTGTAATGAAGGCAACTCCTATATTTCTTCAATTTTGCAAGACTTTTAAATCCACATACGTTTACCGTACATTTGTTTTGAAATCTCTGATTTCAAGCCCCATAGTAGTGAAATAAACTGAATGGGAGACCTTCCACAAAACCAGAGGTGTTACATGCGTTTATGCTAGTGATTCATAGAAAAGGTTCCTTTTATTGGGAGAGCAAACAGCCCAACAAGAGCTCAGGGAATACATACAAGAGATGACATTCTGCCCAAGGAGTAAAGCCTGAGGTCTTGACATTTTCTCATCATTAAGATTTCATAGAGCCATTTGTAAAAGTCAGGGACACCAGTCCTTGCATGCTGGCCCAGCTCCAATTTTTGTAATTACTTCCCAACAGCTTAAATTCCCCTTTGACTCTGAAATATCTTCCTGCCCTTGTACAAAATCCCTACCACTTTTTCTTTGCTTAGTATCCCTGCTTTTTGTGGAGGTTCAGACTTGTATACCTTGACTTCAAGATCAAAAATAAGCTTTATTTCTTTGTACCCCTATCACTACTGGAAAGGCCATAATGTCTGTTGATGCATAACCTGCTCCAGTTTCTCACTAAAGGATGGCCCGTGGAGTGCCAGTGAAACCAAAAGGTCCTCTCAGTCACACTCAAATGATTTGTATTAAAGCAGTGAGTTAAATTTACTCCTAATAGTTCAGTCCAGGGAAGCAGGACTCTGAACTGCTGATGAAAAAAACCACAAGGAAAACAAAGCCTTTGAAATCTTTGAAGCTTATTTCCCAGAGCAGGAAGGCATAGGAAGAAGGACTTGAGGAGCTGGGCTCCAAAGCAGAGGGAGAAAGAATTGAGCTTCAGTTCAGTCCCTGTCAACAATGCTTCCAATGGGAAGAAAAAAACCTTTTAATAAATGTTAATAGGTCCACTCAAATTACAAATAACAGTTTGCTAATGTAACCTAAGCAGGCTGGTTATAGGCTGTGAACTGCAAATACAGTTGTTACAGAGCAATTGTTTTTCTTGTTTTTTCTTCAAGCTTTATGCCTTCCTATTGATGTTTTGAGATTTGTGTTTCCTCTGTTCATCCCTCCAGCCTCCTTCATACAGTTGCTCTAAAAATCCACGTACAGAGACTGGCCTCACTACTGGTACCAAGAGCTTTAGAATCAAAACTACAAACTCTTCCAGCCATAACTACAACAAAAATACATGTAAGTTTGGACATAATTATATTTGTCGCACTTGTGGCTTTGTTTGTTTTTTAATACTAAATTTAATGAAAATAATATTTGCCATGCAAAGTCCTGCAAGCAGAAAGAGAACTCCAGGAATTACCATGAAGTTCTGCTTTGCCATTTGGCTCCAACACAGACAGGGCCTAGATAATCCCCCTGTGCTGCTGGATTTCACTGTAATATTTTAATTTGCAGATAGTGAATTTGGAAGTGCTTAGATCTGATGCAAAACACTCTACTCCCGAAACATTTCTGCTGAGATCTGGAAGCCACCTTCTCCACACAGCAGTAACCCACTTTGCTATAACAACAGCCCTTACACTTATGAATATGAGTTGTTCAGTTAATCTATAGCACCTCTGTGAAGGAAACATTTTACAGACAAAAAATATGGTAAAAAATATTAATGATCACACTCTACTGCTTTGCACTGTATCTCACAGTATGCAGAGTCTCCTCTGCAGTCATCAGAACTACTCCCAGTACAAGAAGGAGTCTGAGCTTGAGGTTTGTCCTACACAGCTGGCCCAGGTCATACAGCACATCTGTGCCCAAAACAGGCAAACAGCCCAAACCTGTTCCAACTCCTGCCTCCTATGCCTTAATTTTCAAACTATGCCTCCTCTCACTATGACATTCAAAGTCTTCAGAGATCTTTAAAATATTGATACAGGACATTAATTTCTAAAATATTTGGGATAATGTATATTCTACAATGGTATGCATATAAAATATGAGTCTTAACAAGAAGACAGAAAGGCCATTTGTACAGGGCACTGGCATTAGACATAATAACACCACTTAACAACAAGTAGCTCTGTGTCATGGTTTATCTTGACGCCAGAGTACTCTGGCAAAGGATATTTGACCAAAGGAAGTGAACTCCAGAAGACTGCACAGCATACAAAGGGGGTCCATGCAGCCCTCCCAGAAGCCCGGGAAACACACACACATTCCCAGAGACAGTGTTTGCAATATACAACCCAGCAGTCTGTAGTGTTGTGCATTATTTTTAAAGTGTCCCCGTTGACTTACTGTTTTCTCAGATGTGCACAGCTACAAAGTGCATCTTAGCTTTTCACCCTTTAACTTCACTTCTTCCCCTGCACCACAGACCTCAAATTTTTCTATGATGTCCAGTGCTGAAATAATCTTGGCATTTCTTGCAACTTCCTACCTGGGATAAAGATGTCCCACAGCCGCCCACTTTTGGTGCTTTTAGACAGCAACATCAAGTGAAGACCACCGCAGGCAGAAGAATCGTAACAGCCCAGATACCTGCTTCTGCTAACTGCAGGCAAGGGGGAAAGAGCTCACAAACAATGTGCGGCTGCTAAGCCAGAATTATTGTGCAAAGTTTTTTATTCCCATTGTTGAAAGATGAAGGATTCTGGACATTCTCTCTCAGAGAATATTAACAGCTAAAGAGCAACACCAAGAAACCTGTCAAAATAGCTGACTTAAACCATTTTTGCAGAGCAAGTCCCCCTCTTCACAGCTCCCTGTGTTGGTAGTGAGCTCAAAGAAGCTTTCACATTTTTGGCACCTAAAGTTGCTATATGGTAAAACACAAAGAGTATTACTCAACATTTCTCTGTGGGCTGCTATACAGAAAGAGGTACAGCTGTGATCTTTCACTGGATTTCTAGTATCTACCTTCTCTAATAAGAGATTTGGGGGCGGGGAGGTCACCAAAAAGGAGCACCTGAGAGAACTAATTACCTGCCAGTAACCTCAGCTGTTCTGGGTGTGTTGCTCCTGTGATTTCACGTCCTGTTCTCCCTGCCGACCCCACAAGCTGAAGACAGTACCATCCACCCCACTCCCTCGCATCAGCACATAAGACATTTTGTGTATATTAAGACAGTCTTACTCAAGGACTTTGTCACCAGAAGCTATTTTTTTCTGCAGCCTTACACAGGTGACAGGTTTCTTTCAACTGAAATACTATTAAAAGGTACAGTCTGCCTCAGTCGTCAGTTTGATTCTGTCTCTGACATTGCGTTCTGCCGTGCAAACCAGAGTAGAAGACAGGATTTCCATGGCACTGACCAGCAGTACTGACAGAGTGATGGGGAACTAAAAGAACATTGGTGTAGTCTTGTTAATTTGACATAATTGCAACTAATCAATTACATAGTGAATTAGATACGTCTACAACCAGGCTCAGCGCAGGCCCCTTAATTACCTTTGGCATCTGCAGCAAACAGCTCCTGCACTATGTGTTCCTCACTCCCATCAGTGTAACTTTACACCCTTTTGGCTCTCATAAAACAAAAGTTATCATGTCAGCATCTCTGTAAACAACAGTGAGCTAGCTTGCAGCACCAGGAGTTAAGCGCAAATCTTCCTGGAGACTGTAAGCAGAGCTCACATCAGCCATGCAGCCAGCTCACCAGGGTGTCTCCCTTAATTACAGCTGGTTTATTTCAGAAAATTGTCAATGGAGATAACTCTACCTCACTTGTCAAAAGAAAGGGTATTAAAAAAAAAAAAAACCAACCCACAATACCTTTACCTAAGTATGAAACTGAAATAAACGTACCTGTTTCAGCATTATTCAGAACACAAAAAGAAAAGGTTCATTAAATTAAAATTTAATCTGATTTCATTCTTTTATACCAAATAGCATAGTTGTTGGCTATGTTAAACACCATAATTCAACACATTCATTATTAATTTAATAAATTCAGAATAACAGTCTCAGAGTGGATAAAGGTCAGAAATTTAGCAACTAAATTTGAGCAAAAATTAAGCAAAGCAGTAAAATGCCATGGTTCAGACAAAAAGTATGACACTCTCGCACTGAAGTGGACTACACTCCCAGGGCTGCGCCAGACACTCTGCATTCTGAAAACATCATTATATAACGATGCAGCTCGTTCACCTGCTGGGCAAAAATCCACCAGAAGGAACCTTTGGGGAAAATCCAGTCATGATGAATATACACGGTTGCTAATTACGTATTTTTTTTCTGTTGCATTCTTCTAGACCTTTGGAACATGGCCACTGTTTCTGAATATTCTGCAGTATGCCACAGCATATAAAAGTATTATAAGTTGAAGTAATTGTCCTCGGAAAATAGGGCTGTTTATATTACTTTCACTTTCTTTTTTAATATTTATAACTATGCCACTAGTGCACTGTAGTGTGGACGAATGATCTGTATTTCATATTGATCTTAGGGAACTCAGCAAAGGCTCTCTTTAATCTATAATTAAAAATTAAAACCTTTAGGGGAGCTATTCGTCTGACAGTCAGTTTTCTTCTTGTCGCCTTCTGCCAGTAATTAAGTTCTGCTAGCACTTTCAATTTTTATAAGGACTTGGTTTATTATAATTTTCTGCAAATTCATTGCCGCAAAACACAGGAGGCTCATGTGACAACAACAACTTCCATTTTAAAAAACCCTGCACAGTAAAACTGATAATGTATTTATAGTGTTTGTTATTACCAAGCTGTATTCTGTGAAAACCTGTCCATATCCATCTGTCTTTACACTATACCTATTACAGGTAAAAGCTACAGCTTGCAGAAAGAAGTATGTAGATTTCACCATTCTGAATTCTATTTTGTTAGTTTAAATCTGCCTGGTTTTAACTAGTAAATTCAATCCAACTGACTGATAATAAGAAAGGGTTGATGCCACAAAACAACACCTAGTTACTACTTTGCAGTCAGAGACATGTGCTGATCAAGTCTCGATACGTTTTGTGCAAGAGTATTCCTTCTCTGCCCCAATGGGACTAATGCTGATCTTTGTATTAACCACAACACTTTCCACCCAAAAAGCTCAGAGCACTTCTCTAGGGCTGAGCATAATTATCCCCATTTCCCAGGTGGGAAAGGCACTCCCATAACTAGCCCAAGACCCAATACTAAAAGAAACAAATGTTTCTCTAGATTTTCACCAAAACTTTTCACGTTAATAACACTAGTTAGTAAGACTAGTTAATATGCAGAAACACCACCAGCAAAACATCTCAGTAATGTCAAACAAGCAGGGTATCCCACTCCCTTGCTGCCTAAAAAATATTTGACTTTCATCTCTGCTTGTCAAATCAGAAATCATTAGTTTACAATAGAGAAATCTGGCACTTGGCACTTTCCTTATTAGGATGGGAGCTTGGGAGGAAAACATGATAAGAAGAGCTCTGCAGCAGCGTGCCCCTGTGATTAGGATAGTGGCATGCAGTGCTTGACACTGCAGGTCTTGCTAGAAGGAATAGCTACAAAGCAGCTACCAGCCTTCCCCAAACCTGTCATTAATTGTAACCATAGGACTTAAAAAATTAATAGTAAAGATAGGATCTGAACAACCTCCTGCTGTGTTACACAGTTTCTCCAAAAGGTTCTCAATCACTAGTCTGCAAAATGCTATAGGAGAGACAAAAATTATTTTAGTTAAACAGCCAGGGAAACACAAAGGATCATAGCTAAAGCAAGCGCATCACTGCGCTGCTGCATTTCAGTGAGCATTTAGAATTTCAGCCCACAGTGCTTTTTTTTTTTTTCTTTTTTGTCAGTACAGATAAAGAAACATTAAAGAATTTAGATTTTAGCCAGATTTAGAGTGTCAAACCCTGGAGCTAAAATGTTCAATGTCATCAACATCCTTCCCACTTCTATAATGTTCATTTGAATGCAAAGCAAAGCTAAGGGCTCTAACAGGCACTCAAGCAAAATAAAGTAGGTATTTAGACAAAGTTATTGGCATGCCTTTTCCTGCCATACTCAGAGGTTAAATATATGTCCATGGGTCACATAATTAGTCAAAACAATTCTGATATGAAGGAGAGAAATTTCTCTTTGCTCTTAACTAGAAGACCATGGAAGTTAATGCGTATTATCCAGGAGGGAAGGTTGTAACTTTAAAATGTGCGTGCATTGGAGGTAAAATGGAAGTATCTGGTAAATCTGATGCTCGCATTACCCCCCAACAGTTACTTTGCTTACCAGCTCCAATTTAAAAACACACAGATGTGAAGACAACTATTTTGAAGACATTTTAATTTCTTACCAAGTGGAATGAGAACATGAAAACAAAACAGCCAAAGTAATCTCAACACAAACCCAAATCCTGTGACACTGACAATGCCCTGAGGATCATAGCCATAGCTTGAGAAAAATTGTGTGTTTTCTGCAAAGACAGTTTCAATTCATAACCTTGCATATTTATGAAGCCAAGAAGGAAGTGAGGAATCTACTTTGTAGGAGGGGAGCATGTAAACTGGATGCTGGGCCTGCGTATTTCACCTGGGATAGGAAGATTACAGGAAAACATTCCTGTAATCTGACAGTCTGTGTTCACTATCCCAGTTACAGTGTTTAGACATATTTAACTTTCAAAAAAGAAAATTACATATGCCAAAGCTCTGTTTCTATGGCTTTTCCCCTCTGAGATCTCTTCCATTGTGCTACTTCTTATTTTTCTGAACTGATGCAATAAGACTGTGTTAGAACCTCCCACGAGCATATGCCAGAAAAACAAAATTAGAAAGGTGTTAGATTTTTTGGCTGTTTGGGGCTTTTTACCAGAGGTTGCTTTTCTTCTTTATTGTTCATTTTTCAAGAGTGAATTTCTAAATTGCTGGACATATTCAGATATATATACTTCTCCTCTGATTGCCATATTTTACAAGACTTGAACTGGCCAGTACCTCACGGTGGAACTGCTTCACCACTTCAAAGCCAAAAGGCACCAAAGGCTTCCAATCTGCAAAGCCAGGTTTCATTAAAATGAAACATATGGAAAAGGTTACCAAGGTAACCTTTTAAAGCAAGAAAACATAGACCTGCTGGGATGGACAGATTAAAATTAAATTACCTGAGAACAAAACTCTTTTTCCCTTCCTACCGTGTCCTTGCACAGTGCTTCTTTGCACTGCTCTTCACTTTCTGATACAGCAATTTTCAGTTCTTCCTGATTTACGGCAAACTTCCCAGACCCGTAAACGGCCCCTGTGGAGGTGTCCTCTCTCTCAGCCGTAGGACTGGCTTTGGGCTGCTCTCCTGCTGCAGCGTTCCAGCGGGCTGTGCCTCTCCCCAGGGCTGCTGGCCCAGCTGCCCTGCGCAAGCACAGTCTCCTCTCCCCCGCAGCCCTGCTCACCCTTCAGCATGGGGCCACGACGGGGCAGACAGGTTGCCTTCCCCCTACCACCCGGCTGAAGCCGCCTGAGCAGAACAAAGTACCACACCATAAATGCAGTTCTGACATCCCTCGCACCTACAGAAATGGTATTTCTAGCTCTATAGCCCTTTGTGAACCAGCATATTCCCAGGTCATCCAGTGAAGGAGCCCTCTCTCCCTGCGAAGATGCCAGGATAAATGCTAAACTTACTCTCTGCACCTCTCATAGCTGTAAGCCCAGGGAAGAGACCACACCTGCACAGCCACACGAAAACATGCCAGAGTGAAAAAGAAAGAATGCAACATCCATTTCTGTACAGGCCACATGTTCACAGAAGAATTAACACAAGCTCTATAAAAGGCATTATTGCATGGAAAGCAATACAGCCCCACTCTCAATTACAACAAGCATCATTCTACTATGCAGATTTACATTGCACTTACTCATGACAAACACGTTTCCATGAGCAAAAATATTTTCATAGCACTGCAGCTAATGCTGCTTTGTTTCACTGTACCTGACCAAGCAGTTCTCATGGAGAAATTACACTGAAGCAGTAGAGGAGAGTGTGTGTGTTGAATTTGTGGATGGGAGAAAAGTAAATCTCGGTGGTTTTATTTTTCTTCTAGAGAGCTTCTACTTTCTGCTGCTTCGATGTCTCTTTGCATGACTCAATGCTCTTTGAGCCCAAAGGGACATAAAGTTTGGCAACTTTATTTTCTGTGGCTTCCTTGTTTTCTATTAGCTGTTAGTGTGAAGATACTGGATTTTTTCTTTGATCTGTCAGAAGAAAATCAATCTTTCTGAAGAAAAACAAGCAGGGAATTTTCTACTGACAACCACTATTCCTTTGACTTTTTCCTGTTATTTGGAAGGCAGCAAATGCCTCATTCTGCTGCCACACAACTTGTATTAACACCAAGTATTCTCCAAGGTTTTCCATTTTACTACTTAAGCTAGATTTCCTTTTCTGTTAGGTCAGGCTCTGCAACAGCCACACCATATGTGAAAGCAAATATTGCAGATTTTCTGTCCAGTGATTAAGACATGACTAAGTTATAAATCAAACCTCAGATGGACTGGAGCAGAAAACCTTTATTAGAGAAAAGGCTTAAAAAACTACAAACTTCAGAGCTACACCTCGTGTCCAAAGTCAGCCATTTGCATATCCCCCAGAATGGAATCCGACCCAGGAACCTGCTGTGAATATGTGGCACAGGTGATCTGTGCATGGGCAGTAAATCCAATGTTTCTGATACATACTGAGTTTGCTAGCTGGGCCCATATGGATGAGCATCCCACTTTGGCATGGCAGTGGGTTGTACAGCCTGTTGTGGTGTTTGGAGTACAAATGGTTGAGAAATGAGCAGAGAAGACTCTCCTAACATCCTAGCTTTCTCCTGCTTTGTCCAAGGCAAGTTTTCAAATCTTATTTTTCTACCTGTTAGTTTGCTACTATCAGTTAGTAAGCACTGCCAAATAAGTTAGAAAACACAGAAAAACATTTTCATCTGGTTAATAACCCAAATTTCAATTAGAAAGCTTGTAAAATGGTCTGAGGCAAAGTAAACCATGACAAACAAAAAAATTTCCACTGGAAAATTTGCAGAAACCGGTATATTTTCTGTAAGTTTCCTCATATGAATATTCAAAGCTCTTACTAAATTAAGGAGGGAGAGACAAAATCAACAACAAAGTAGATGAAGATTAGGTATATTCAATCATCATGGTATATATTGTTGTTTTTTCACCTGGGGTCAAAGAGTAAAGTTGATTTAAAAAATTCTGTTCATCTGCCTATATTAAAAGTGATCATCAAAAAAACTTGCTCTCTCTCAAATACAATCCCCTTTGGCAGACTCTCTGAAGAGCAGAAGGGAAGGCATTATAACTGATATGTCAACAATACTACAAATGGCTTTTCATACTTCAGAGGTGACAAGGATGTAATCAAAATTCCATGCTTAAAAGGCAAGGCAAAGGAAGCAAGACAGCTGCTATAACTAGAGCTGCTAAAAATAAATAAATAAATAGAAGCAACTTTTCTAAAAAACAGGATACAAGTCCCCACAGGCCAAGAGGTAGCTTCATTAATGGTGGCAACAGTGTCACAGAGAGTAACAGTAAATACCATTTTTATTGGGGACTTGCAAAACAAACACAAGACAGGCGTTTTTAGGGACCTTTCAATGTACACACTGCAGAAATCTCACAGGGTATTGTTAGATTGCAGTAAATTTTTTTTTAATTCCTTAAAATCTTCTCACTTAATTCAGGCATTTTCAGAGTGAAATCAGAAAATATGAGCTCAACAAAATGGACCAATAGACTAGTCTGTCTCTAGTCTAGTTTAGCTAAGAACTGAGTGAGAGTAGTTCTAGATTTTATAGTCAGGAAATGCTGTGACTACCCCAGGGTGTCCATGGAGGGTACCAGCTGCCCCTTGCTGAGAAGCCCATGTCAGAGACCACCGTGCTGCCCCACTGAAGCAACCTGCCCTGGCCCTGCAACCCTACTCCAGGGAGCACAGAAAGCGAGGTGACAAACCCAGCATGGCAAGGAAGGTGCTCTTTGTTCAAAAGCGGTGCTGTTCCTCAACACACATAGACAAAAATTTTCCATCAGAAAAATGCCAATCCAGCAAAGTTCTGCAAGGACGAGTCAGTTTAGTCAACTCTAATGACTGAAGCTTTCTGGCTTCCTGCCCACTTGCCTGCCTCCTTGCCATCCCATCTGTCCCAGTTCTTCATAGCATTTCCCAGTTTCCTGCAATAAAACTGGCAGCCCGGTAGTGCCACCCTGAGCTGAGACTCCCAGGGTGGCATCCCTGCAAGGCTGCAAGGAGGGCAGGCATCAGGGGTCCCCATCTATTATTATTATTGTTGTTGTTTTAACAGAAACATACATTCGGAAGAGCCAATGAAGAGCATGCTGAGTATCCAGGTGTCTTTGCTAATGCTTCTATCTCCCATTACATTAATGCCCAGACCTCCAACATAAGCAGTGAAGGGAAGGGATCCTCTCAAAAATATTACTCACTTCCTCACTAGACACATGTTCACAGTTAGAAGACATGTTTACAGGCTAATACTGTCAGGACTTCCTTAACCACTGTCAAAAGCAACCAGAGAAGAAGTGCTGATGTTTTGTATAGTGATTTCTAAATCTTTTCTTCCATGGAAAAGAGACTCTTTTCCAGTAAGAGAGGGAGAAGCACAACTGAGAGAAGAGGAAGGGAGAGGAGAGGATTTAATTCAGAGAAAGAATTAGTGTTTTTTCCCCCATAAATAAACATGTTTTATTATTGTCACAAGACTTAGGGCATGGTTTACTGCACAGACAATGTGTATGTTAACTTCAGACTACTTAAAGTAAGATTTTGATGAGCTATAGGAAATTAAGAATCTCACTGTGCCTCCTATAGGAGCAGGGAATCAGGATGCAATGCAACCAGAAGAGAGTATTCAGAATGGCTGCAGCAGCTTCTAGAACTTCTAAATAATTTTCAGGGGTGGCTGTCTGATTAAAAGAAGAGTATTTTAAATGTGTAACAGAAAAGATTTCCAAATGAGTTTACTATTAGATAAGGTGCTGGCTTGACAGTGAGCCCCTGTTTCAGTGGTTTTAATTGTTACTTGGTTCATCACAGGCACAGATATTTGCTTTCATCCAGTTCTTCAGGCTCAGTATATGCCTTCCTGCACTAATGAGATACTGATGACAGCTGATAATTTGGCTTCCTGTAAATCTTGCAAAAAATCAAAACTGAAGAATATTTGAATACCTCCCTGCAAAATGTAAGCCCTAATAATATTCAGTTCCTGTTAAATTCCAGCAAGAAAAATCTTTGGGAATCTATGATTTTTTGTTACAGAAAAAATGTATTTTGGAAGGAAGCTCTATAGAGCTAGTTCAGTTTCTTGCTTAAAGCAGGGCTAACATTAATGTTTTTTTTTTTTCCCTGAGATACTAACTTATGTTAAATCACATTGGCACATATAACAAGGATAAAGTCCCAAAAAATGTCAGAAAAGGGCGGGGGTGGGTGGGGGGTGTCAAACAAAACATACTTTAAGATCATCTATTCTAGCATGAACATCCGTACTTTCATGCAAATTAATTTTTTTTTGCACAACTTGACCTTTGAATACTAAGTTTGTTCCCCACCCACAGAGCTATTAGTAGTTGCTTTCCCAAGAAGGATTTTTCCAGGAAAGGAGGGTCTTGCATTGGTATTCCTCCTGAAAAAAACTCACATCATTTTATTAACTGTTCTTCCTCTAGTAGGTAGGTAATTAGGGAGATTAAAGCACGCTTTTATACCCAACCTAATTAGATAACTACATTAACTGAACCACTTACTATCTCATTTATTTCTGAAGTTGCTAATGTTTATAGTGCTTCAGTGATTGCACAAAATGTATAAAGAGGACCTAAGGATATTCTAGTGCAACTATTTATTTGCCTTGCTACAGACTTTCCATGACTTTGGGATATTGATTTATGTTGAAAGGGCTATTTTCATTGTAAGAACTGCAAATCCTTTGAGAGTAGCCAGGTTGTTTGTTCTGTGAATGAGATGCTGACAGCCTCACCATCATCAGCACCAAGATTTCTCTAGGAGCAAGAGCAGAGCCCAGACAATTTAATCAAGAACAGTGCTATTATAATAGTGCAAGACAAACATTAATTTCAGTGATTTATAGAGCACCTATGCTGTCACCTTACCTCTCATGAAAGAGCCATCAATTACCTGATAGCAGTTTCATGAAAATAACTCCTAGCTTAATTGCAAATACATGTTAAACATTCTCTGAATCCAGCCACTTGAAGCTTTACGGCATAAATTTTCACTTAGCTAGTTTTTCATCTGATGATGAGGAATCAGTTTACAAAGCTTAGTATTTTCCCAATGCTTCTGTAAGTTGAGTCTCATTATCGTCTCAGAAACACGCGCTACGAATTCATCAAAAACTTCAGAAGTAGCAACAGAAAGGACTGAGGTCTAACACAGATCACTTGATTAAACACCAGTTTATTTGCAAGCACTATTGCTTCAGCATAAAAGAAGGTTTTTCTCCTATTCTATTATTAGGTTTCTCTCACTTGTAGTAAATAAATATAATTTAAATTCTGCTTTTTAATAGCTATTAAGTTATAGCAAATAAGGAAAATAAAATTCACCGGATTTCTCTGTACTGTTCAGAATCTGAATTTAAGCTCTGTATCTTCATGTTATCCAGACTGCAGAGCTGTATTTTTCATCTTCTCTCAGATAAGAAACAACCAAGAATTTATAGTAAAATGAAACAGCTAAATACAAAATATTTGGTGCAAATATTCAATTCAATCCTTAGCAGAAATGGAGGAAATCTCTATAAACGTTCCAACACTTTTTAAACTTTGATCAGTCACAGTTCTTTGCAGTTACATAATTTCAGAAGTACAACAAAGAAGCTTCAGTGGAAGATGAAAAGCTAGTGTATGCTACACAGACAGGGACAACTAAAATTTGTACAACATAGAGCTTAGCTCAGTAGATATGTATATACATGTGTAAAACTGAAAAAAAAAAAAGAAGACTCAAAACATTAAGTTCTGTGAGACGTAGAGTCATGCAGTCATCTCTGCATTTTACCATCTGGATTTCATCTGTATCCTCTTAAAAAGTAAAAGGGTTTTTTCCACCATCTGGAATTGCACAAGACCATTCCAGAACAGGCTTTTTAGACAAATGTGTCTCTCCTTGCCACAATAAACTTAAAAAAAAGTGAGCCAAGCTATTTGTTGTATTTGTGGTCTCAGTGAGATGCATGGTCCCTGGGAAGGAGCAGGACCTGGTGGAGCACTCTGGAGGAAAGGGCAGACAGGAGCCAGGGAGAAGCACAGCGATGTGTGAGGCAGGGAAAGGGGTCAGAGGCCCAAGCAGAAACACAGAAAGAAACAGGGAAGAAAGAGCTGCTCAGGGTCCAACTTCCCAGGGACTAACGGGAACTGAGCAGAGTTTGCTGGCACCAAAATTTGGTGAGTTAGACAATACCAAACTTTAGTACATAGACTCACCTGCAAGGACAGTGGGCTGGAGAACCATGTATAAGTTCTAACTTCTGCTCCACCTTCTCTAGGCTTTTTGGATTTTTTGGTTTTAAACATTAAATATTTGAATTTAATTCTAATAAAACATTTTAGAAGGGCATGGTTTAAAGGCTTTTGGGCATTCTGAGCACATCACTTAGCAGACTGTCTAGGCAGGTCCACTTCAAAGCTCTGTCTGCCTTGGAGCCCCACCACACCAAAAATTAAATCAAGAAATTATCTTGTTTATCATTTGAATATATATCTGTTAGTAGATGTAAGCAAGAAAGGTCAATTTTGCCAATACGTCAAATTTTAATTGTTACTTGTTCCTCACAAACTCCTTTCTTCTTGACTCTCACTCTCCCAAAAACATAGCCATTTTAGCGTGGCAGTTAGAAACTGGTGAGAATAGTTTGCAGCCAGAAAAAGAGCTAGATGGAAGATGGCAGTCAGACCAAGAGGGTACACGTGAAGGAATTGGCCTTGCTGCTGTAAGATGGTATTGATGGAAGTCAGAAAGCAAGGAAAATTACTGAAGAACTCAGTGCTGCAGTAGGTCACAGAAAAGTATTGGATTTAAGTTAGCCTGGCCCAGAGCCACTCTGCTAATTGTTACTTGCTGCAAGCACCCACTCTTTCTCCTATTATTGTTGTTTGGGAGTAGAAGACCAGGGCTGTGTGAATTGCAATCACAGCAGCTGCTCTGAGCGTTCAGAAAATGACACTAAAATATTGACTGGGGATCTGTCACAAACACTGACTTTTCCCTGAATGAGTTTTTGTATCAGGTTACAATTGTCAGTGCTGAATCTTTATGTTTAGGCAAGAATAATAAGAATAAAAAGAATAAAAGATATTTAATATTTAAAAAAATATGGCTTTCTGGAACCTTTCATTCAAAATCACCCCCCTGCCAAAGCTGAGTCTCATCTTCCTTAAAGCACAAGTCATACGACAGTACACAGCATTAATACAGCTTGCATTATTTATTACTGTCACTAGCTACGTTTTAGCCCTACTAGAGACAGTCATAAGCTTGAAAAAAATACTGTAGAGCATTGTTTCAGAATTTAAATTTGAAGTGTTTGGGGTGGGGGAAAAAAAAAACCTCTCTCTTGTTTGTCATTCAATTAATCCAAAACCAAAACTTGTATCATCTTCCTTGATTCCATTTACTTTTATCTTCTGCTTCACCAGAAAAATAATTTTAAATTCCTAACTGGGTTTATTTGTTTGGGTTATGGAGTCCCACAAGATTGCTTAAAGTCAGATTATTTCTAACTGAAGTAATCTGGCAAAATTGCAAACTAATAGGTGCAATTTGTTTTGTGACTGAGCATTAGGAACTCCCTGGAGTGCAAACCAAGCAAAGAGCATTTGTGATACAATACTTTTTCTGGAGTAAAAATTTATTTTCCCTGGAGCTCTGAATAGCTACAGAATAAAGGACTTCCCAAAAATACCTATTTTTGAGGGAAAATATAAAACTTGCTTGCCTTCGTAGCATAAAGTTTCCTCTCTTTTGCAAAGGGGGGGAAGGATGGAAAGGGAAAGATCTAGGAAGAGGTCAAGGTTTAAGACTTCAGCATTTAACAAAATGTGAACAAACATGTCACAACACATTGAAACTATGGAAAAAACAAAGGAAAAATTTTATAAACTGGTTTTAGTGTCTCTGTCTCCTCCCTTTAGTTAGACTGCTGGACTGCCATAGCCATTTACATAGAAGCGGACTGTAATACACCGTTACTAACATAAAGTAAGTGCAAAATACTTGCTCACTGAGGATGTTTATCCAACCAGACTGATCTCACTTTCATGCATACAATGCCCAACTGGAGAAAAAGCACCTAAAAAAAAAAAAAAAAAAAGTATTTGTCAATACTTATTTCTAATGCTCCATCAGAAAAGACTGATTCACTGATTGCCTACTTTCCAGGCAGTATAAAACATGTCTGTCCACAGCTATTCAAAAGCTCAAGGAGATGTTATAATTACTGCACCCCTGGCCAAATCCCTGTTTTTCACAGGCCAAATGACTTCCAGCACCAGTTTGGGCTCTCTTTGGCCATGACTCATTATTTCAATCCATTACAGTAACAGTGGAATGAAGACGTTATTTAGAGGTAACCAAAGGTTGTAAGTAGGAGTATGGCCTAGAATTGAGAGAAATCTTCAGCCGAGCTGAACATTGTCCCTAAAAGTTGTTACACAGAGAGCAACTATAGTTTACTGGGAAGTGAACAAAAAAAGACTTATTTAGGTGTTTGGCATGCTGACTTTCTATGCTTATGTTTTATGTGGAATTTTTCTCAAATGCACACTTTGCACAAGGTGAAAAAGAGCTTGCCAAGCACTGGGCTACAGAGAAATGCCAGACTGTAGAGAATTTGCAGGTGTCTACCAAGAAATTACAGAATATATGGTGTTAGCTTCCCTATTCTGATTATAAACTGAACTAAAAATCAGATATTGGAAAAAGTATTTAATGACTTTTCTATGCATAGAATTGACAAAATAGAAGTACACCTGAGAAAATGTCAGCAACTTCCAAGAATGTGCAGCACAGCTTCTGAACTTGCTTGTAATATCATAATAGAAACATGGGGAGTGGGGGGGGGGGGGATCCCAGAAGGTTATTTAGGCAGCTCTCACTGTCTATAAAACTCTGGGGTTTAATATTTGCCTTAGTCATTCTCCATGATTTTTTTTTTTTAAATCAAATAGTGATACAAGCTTCATTCTCTTCAGATCAGACCTATATTGTTTCAGAAAAGCTTTCCTCCTGAATCTGAAGCTCTGCTATATGCTTTAATCTTTCCTGGAGGTGGAAAGATTACTGGAGATGCATATGAATGTTGTCAGTCTTGAATAATTTCGGGTTTAGTGTGGAAACCCAAGTGATGAATACATAGACCTTGAATCTTTTAAAATGCAGCCACAGAAAGGAAGGGGAGAAGGAAGGTAAGCAAACAGCCTGATGTTTTGTGTGGTTTTGAAAAGTTTTGATATGAGCAAGTGTAAGTCTTTTCTTACACCTTACCAAGTCACAGTGAAAAGACTTCTTCTTAATAATATGAACCATCCTGCACCACATACTAGGCAAAAAAGCATTAGTTAATTTTCATTTGTTTAATGCACAACAAAAGTGCAAAAGCAAATCACAACCCTGAATGCATTCCTTTATGTTATAGTATAGAGCAAATTACTAATTAGCTAACTGTTAATATAGCTATAATTAATAAAGTGCCAGCCATTTTGTCTGGTCCAAAAAGCTGGCATCTCCCTGGCATAGGATTTGGGACAGCAGACATCAGTGAAGAAGTTCACTCTCGGTAGATCATTTCTTACTGATATTTCCATCCTCAAATACTTCTTTATAAGGCTACTGTTGATGCAGCTCCCAAGATCACCATTGTAAATTCTTTTTTCAACATGAATTTGAATGTAAGACAAAATTCTTTTCTCTACAATGGAAAGACTTATAAGCCTCAGGAAATGTAATATTCATGATAAACTAAGCACAGATTCTGTTTACCCTGATAGAAAATGTTTTGCCCATGGGACAGTAAAAGCTAAGAGTTAGATATGCCACCATGGATTAAACTATGTTAGACAACTGAATCTTTCAAAGACTCTGATACTGTCCAGCTGATTGGACTTACAATTCAATATCCTTCAGAGTAAAGGACATCAAACACTACAGAACACTGAAGGAAACTTCAGTATAGTAGCATTAAGATTGGTACGAGAAAAAGTCTGGAACCAGTATTGAGAGGAGATAGAAAATTATACGCAAAAGTATCTGCTGCTTTTCACCTCCTAAGGGTTTAAAAAAAAAAAAAAAATAAACAAACCACCAAAGCTACAAGAGTCCAAGACAGGGGTTTTTCTTTTCTACATTTTATGGATATAAAATCTCAAGGATGTCATACAGTAGAAAATAGAATGTAGACACTTCTTCCCCACAGTAAAACATGTTGGATGCACCAGTTACCAGTCCCACCCTGATTGTCACTATTTTGAAAATGGAGTAGTAACAATCTGTGCTGGGTATTTGGAAATAGAAGTCTGAGAAGAGATCAAGTTGGCCAGACCTTTCTGCTGGATCTGGTTAGGCCTTCAAAAAAGCAAAAAAGAAAAACAAAAACCCAGAAGACCCTTATACTAACAGATGGAACTCAACTCAGAAAGGAAGACAGAGACAAGATTTGCAGACAATATTGCTCCTGTCCCCTATCCTGGCAAGTGGTCTTTGTTTCCAGGCTTGCCACTTCACCAGTTTCTGAGCTGCAGCAAGCTCTGCCCAGTTCTCTTTGGTCCCAGGCAGTTCTGTTTGTCCTTGTCCTACACCTGGTCAGGTTGCTCCCTGCTCCTCCTTGCAGGTTCTTTGCACAAGGTGCAGACACCCAGCTCCCTGCCGTGCCTACTTCACCTGCTCTGCCGTCTCTAAAGCCACCTCTTCCCCAAGAGAAGGACCAACAAGCCTCCACAGCCTCAAAGGTTACCTTACGTCAGCTTCAAAAGAAATAAAGAGGTGAGCAAAAAACAGATCAAAGACACAGGCCATTACAACAGAACTGTTCAAATAGTCATTTTCTGATATTCTTTGTTGACACATGCAAATGGCTAAGCCACTTAAAACTAGAATATTTTCTTCCTTTAATCCCCATTTACAACACATTGGTAATGTTTAAGTACAACTCCTTGAGGGTTCTGTTTATATATATAGTCCAAGATATTTATGCATCAACAATCAGACTGTTTCAGTTTAGTCCCCAGAAACAATGCAGCCACAATGTAAATGGCTTAAAGTAGTTTTATTATTTGAGATCATTTGCAATTTTCAAACTGAGACACTTTCCTCAAAAATTAAAAGGACTAATTGAAATGTCAGCTATTGCAGTTATGAGGAAATTTATTCAAGTGGCTTGATTTCAAGACACATGACTAGAACAAAAATCCTTAATAAAATGCTTGTTTTAAAAGAGTGACCAAAACTTCTGGAAAATGAAGCAGTTCTTGGTTCTATTTTTCTAGTTGAAAATGAAGTTCCAGTTCCTCCTAGTTTTGTCTCAATGGTCATACCAGCACCGTCCATGCCAGCATCAGCCTACACACAGTGTTTTAAAAAGCACATTCCAAATCACAGAATCCATGGAAAGACTGAAAGGGAAGCTGTCATCATATCAACTTGAAACTATTCAGTAAAATAAATTGTGAATATTTTTGTTGAATCAGTCTTAACTGAACTGTATGAAAATATTGGATAAATATAGTTTCTTTCTATACTCTCCAGATATGATTATCAGTCAAAGCACTTGGAGTGACAGAACAAGCAAACCCACAAGGAGGGATTCAAAAGTACGCATTTAAAGATAGATTTCTAATTTGTAATTATGGCCTCGGACAAGACTAAATGAGCCAAACCTCAGGGACATAAAATAATACTTAAAGCAACATTGTAAAAAGCTCAATATTTTTCCTATTCCTAGAAGAAAATGTGATCGCTGGTTACACACTCAGCTGTTTTAAGGGTAACCTGAGGACAATGCAAACAGAACACAGAAAACCAGTCTTAAAGAATTTGGTTGCTCTGCATTTCTCTATATGTCAGTTAGCAGAAAAGTAGTTGACAGACTGCTGCATATACCTCTAATTTGGTATTATGCTACAGATATTCCCAGCAGGTTTCTATACAGTTTGCTATTTCAGAGTCACGTTATATTGTCACTAGGTGAAATTTACTATATTAAAAGTGAAATAATAATCACTGTTTGCTGAGACAGTCTCCCACATGAATCAGCACAGAAGAGACAAACATGTTCGCCTTGCTCTAATCTGCTTTAAATTGCCATGTAGTCAGCCACACAAATCAATACACCCAAATAGGCAATAACTGGGTTTTATTTTAACATATACATAATGATGGATGCACAGTAGCTTCGTGCCTACTTATTAGGAGCACTATCTGCAGTGCTACAGTTATGAATGTCAGCTAGTTCAGTAGGGAAAGCTATTTACAGAGGTTTATAACTATATGACAGAAATCATCTTCAGGCCACAGCACAGCATAAAAAGTTTCAGATGTGGTTTTTAGGGGCTTTTAAAAAAAAGAAAAAAAAAATTGTGCTTCATAACTTCCATATCGGATGCCAAACAGAAACAGCATGGGAACAGTTCAGAGTGTTCTGACTTTACAGACTTTGGTGTCTCAGACAAGATCAGCAATCCAGAGTATTCATGTTCCTTACAGATTCTGTGGCATGTTTTATTATGGTTAAGAGGTGTTCCTGATGGTGGCATGCCCTAGTTCTGATCAAAGAGATTATATCTTGCTCATAACAATCTTTCTGGACAGTTTAATTTGGACAGAGCTCATTCCTGCTGTAATCCAATCTATAGTATTGTGGACTTTATTAATAAGCCACTGTGGTGCGCTCCAGAGACAGCTGCTCATTAACAAGTTAAATTATTTTTATTGGTGATTATTTTTAGAAAGACCTATGGCAAGTGGCTCTGTCCTTTCCTGTTTCTACATTCAGATAAGAACACTGCACACAGAGGCTGTGAACACCACTCCACAGCTGGCTGCCATTCACCTGGCATATGACCTCAGGGAAGAGGTGGGCAGGCAAAGACTTGTGCTAAGGTTTACAGGGAGACCTCAAGTGTTCCTAAGATCTGCGGCACTGGCATAGGCTACCTATATCCCTGTTTATTTGGTGTAGGAAAGCTTAATTAGAAAATTTGCAAGAGCAGTTTTAGAAGAAATGCAAGTACTTTCTTTTCAAGTGAGTCCGATGCTCTTAAAACTTGGCTGTGTATCTCCACTTTAACCACAGTGTGTATCCAGAATTCCCAGTTCAAGGGAAAGAATGTTAAAAAATAGGAGCACACCTGAACCTTGACTTGAGAGGGCCAAGAGCAGTACAGAGTATCCAGTTAATTTAATCTTTAATACCTGTGCTGTCTTTGTCAGCCAGGATGGCAAACCACAGCAACTATCTAACAGATTCCACATACCCCCCCCCCAATTCCCCACTCACCCTGGTATCAGGGTGACATGCTCTCCAGACTTTGCACAAGGCAAAACCAAATACACATTATTGCCATTCAGCTCTCAGAGAATAATTACTTTCAGGCAATAGTCAGTAGCAGCTTTCAAGAAAGGGCTATTGAAAGCTCTGGGTCGTCTTCTGAGTGATCTGAACAAATCTATCTTCTCCAAATGCTTTAGTATTGCCTTGCCTTCTATGGGATGTGAATTAAATGTGCTCTTTTGCAGGGGAAATATAAAGCTGTGCAGAGTTCTTAGTCACCATTCTGCAGAGCTGCTAATACCTTTCCCTCGCACAGTACCTAGCAGGAACTTGGAGACGCAAGGCAGGCATCAAGGAGACAGGCTCCACAGGCAGGAACAAACAAGCAGAGGATTTTTTGCATTTTCTTTGCTGTCATACCTGCTAATTCTACAATGCCAAAAGGACATTTGGGTACTGCTAGGACTTCTAGCCTTTTCCATGACTTTACCACTCACCCTGCTCTAACTTAATTCTACAGATCAAGACAAACAGATAGATACCACCATTTTGCATCACAGGCAAAAATTGATTTTTCAGTTTTTCCAATTTGATTTTTGTGACAATTACCCCCTGTTCTGAGAGGTCTAGCCACGCGGTACTAAGCAAATTACTAAAGTCCCAATACAAGTCCCCATGGGCATGGAAGCAGAGAATCAAACTACAGACTTAGTATCGAGTCCCCTTGTTGTTCAGTAAAAGCATTCAGATACAGATGGCTCCCATATCTCTGCCATACAGTGATTAACATGTTTTCTAATACAATTTTCAGGTGCCAACTTACAGGTCCAGTCAGAAAAGCAAACTCCCCTTCACCAGGAAATGCCAGCCCAATGAACCTTAGGAGACTTGAACAGGAGCTATCTTCTGCCAAATAGATTTTCTTGATAGCTGAATAATTCTACTTTATCAGGGAACAGGAATCTGTTCAACTGTCTTGGGTCCCCTTGACGGGAATGCATAAGGACAGTAGCGTTTTTTAAATGCTGAGTTGCAGAAAGGTCTGATCACATGGCAAGCATCAGCTTTTCTCCCGCACACTAGCAGGTGTTGTCAGACTGGGGCTAAGCAGCAAAGAATGAAAGTTTGGCCACAAGCCTGAAAGGTGAAGATCATACAAAGTGTGCGAAATTCACTTCCATCCGTCTAAACGAGGGCTCAGGTCTCCTGTTCTGACACATGGCAGTTTCAGGATTTACCCTATTAAGTTACAAAATTAATTTCCCAAGCACTTGCTCAGCTGAAATGTTCAGACAACCACTGGCGAAGAAAGGAAGGTGTGGGCAAGAATTACTTTGAACAAATGGCATGATATTTCTGGTTTATACCCTTTCATCTCAAAGATATAAGAAACAGAGGTCGTCATCCTTATGCCCAATCTGTAACTCGGCTTATCACTACGTATATGAAAAAAAATATTTTCTGATTGTAATTTTACCAAAACGCAGAAAGCTAGAAAAGCCTACATCCTCACCGAGTCCGAGTCTTTCCAATTCATCCAAGACAATACAGTGCCCTCTGCAGGTTTTCCTCTTATATTACAACGCCAGGAAGTAGACGCCTTCGAGGATCTTCACAATGGAAAAAGAAACTGAATTTTTATCGTAAAATTCTGTCTGCTAATCTTTGAAATAACACTGTAAGTACTGTAAGCTGAAAGGAAGACATAAACTAAATAGAAATAGTCACTTTTAAAAGTAATAATAATGCTGCTAATTTATCTAAAAAACTTGGAGTTATAATAGATGATAATACGCTGTTTTAAATGATTCGCTACTCGGGTGATGCAATTGAATGAAAACATAGAAAATATGTAACAGCTACCTAAACATGTATTCTCAAGAAAAGTCTGCTAATAGTTTTTACAGGAATTCCACTTGGTTTAGTTGTTATTACTTTTAGCAGGAGCAAGTACTCTTGCAAACTAGATTAGCACTTAGAAAGTCAGAAAGGAGATTAAATCCCATCATACCAATTTGTACAAAGCTTTTCCTTCCCTAGCACCTCAACACATACAAGCTAAACACTTAAAGCCATAACCACTTTGGCCATAACACTTAAACACTCAGCCATAAACTCAGAGGTGGTAATGCACGAAGCAGTTCAGATACAGCATGGCAAAACTTTTTCCTTGGCCTACTTTTTCACATAATAGAGAAGACACAGATATGAATTATTTTTCATTAGCTGCATCACAAAAAAAAGGATTAATGAGAAGTTAATTCAGCATCTTTTTAAGGGTTTTGCAAAAGTACATCAAATTCTACTCAGTGCAAACTGAACTTCAGTACCTATATTAAATTGAGCCATGCTGCAGCAATATATTGCAGTGAATTTTGCCAGCAAACAGACTGATGGCAGTGACAGGAGTTTCTTTCTTTCTGAATGTGTAAAACCCAGACAGAAAACCAGAGCTTTTTATCTGAGGAAGCAAGGAAAAAGATTAATAATGGTGTCATTTTCCTTCCTTTGTAAACAGTATGATTCAGTGGCATGAAAACCCCTTTTAAATATATCGCTGAGCAAGGGAAAATGTCATCACAATATAAGTTAGTTTCAAGACTACAGAAAGTATTTTTTGTTGAGATAGCTATGCCCTGCATCAGAAGCATGGCAAATATATATAAGGATTTTATACACGTGTGTAAGTGCATGTGTAACAAACAAACGTGTGATGGTCAGTTTGCTTTATGTAGCAATTCTTTTTAAGCTACTGAAAAGGAAAGTTCTAGATACACACCCAAACCATTTCACTAGAATTTCACGATCTACTAGCTAGCTCATCAGATGTAACCACAAAGAAAACAAAGACACCCTGAAAAGCCACAGAGCAAAATGGAGTTAATAACTGAAGTGGCAGTGCTCCAAAAGCAAACTTGGTGAATCTGTTTGTAACCTCCCAAGAATACCAGCAGACTCTGGCTTTGCAGACAAGATTAAAGGAAATACTGTCCTTATTAATATGCATCCTTTTAACAGTTTCAACACTAATAGGAGCAACATTCCATTAATATTTTAGCAATCTAGATTTTTTTCCTAATATGCAATAGCATTTTCTTTTAAGAGAAAACTTCTGATTTTTCTACCTTTTCACAAAATGCGTAATGCCCCCAGCAATCCTGGGTCTCTAGCAACCTATAGTTTTTCTCCCTTGCCTTTGCTAATGTGATGGGAAGAACAAGCAAGAAATCTTAAAGGCAAGAGACTAGATACATGTTGTTATCCCAGCAGATCTCAGCTGGGTGCTGCAAACTGCTCTGAGCATAAAAGCCTAAAAGATGTCAATGCCCCAAGACTCCCAGATACACAAGAAGGTTGTCACTGATCACTAGCAGGGAAGCTGCAGTCTGACTATTCGTTGTCTTTTGAGAGGACAGACAACCATGCAAGAGTGGGTTATGAGAACTGTAACACTTTTCTGACGGCTGTCCTCACACAACCAGTGTCAGCACGAGAAGGGTAAGTCATGTCCGTGACTGCCATCTTCCCTAAGATTAAATCAGAGGGGCAATAGCACTCTGCTGCACAAAACCAGAAGGGAGGAAGAAAAAAAAAAAAAAAAGATTTCTTGACAAAAAGCAGAATCATTGTCCCACTGGATAAAATTATGTCAGGAAGCAAGGAATAAGCAGCAAATTGCTAGCTCATGTGAGAGGGTACGCTGGTCATGTGGTGTGTCCCCTTGAGAGGGGGCTGCAGCACAGACTGGCTGCTTGACTGCAGCTCTAAGAGGATTCAGCTCCAACAGCAAAATAAACACAGGTTACACAGAGTGACATGTCAGCAGTGCTGCTGAGGAGGAGCAGACTTACACACTGCATTACAGTAGAAAAGTGAGTGATGTTTCACCCAAAACCTACCGGTATAAAATGGCACGTTTTGATTTCAGATATTCATTAAGCAGGAGGTTATCCATTAAATAACTGAAACACTGACACAGTTCAGCCTTCCCTCTTGTTGCCATTGCTGCTCCCTGGCCATGGCAGGCTTCACCAGGTTATGTCAGGATAGTAGCTGTCTTCTGTGATTACAGTTTACTGCAGGGGTGATATCCTCCAGGGACTTTTGCCCTGTGACAACGAGTAAGATTCAAGAATTAAACAACTGCTCTGATGCTCAGGTTGATGTTTATAGGGAAGGCAGTTTTTCCTGTTTTACTTCAAAGCAGGCTTTCATTATTTTGTTAGCACAGCATGTATTGAGCCATGTGGCCTCAGGTCCTTGGCTTTCACTTCCTAATTTAATGTTAAAGGAAAGCCAATATCTTACCCTCTAGCTTTCAAAATCTGGACACAGCAATCCAGATATACCTCAGGGAATTGTATGATTATGTTCCCACAAGCGTGGGTCTGTAATTAGGAGCACAGCCTGCAATTTACCAAGTGAACCGCTCAAAGTCAATTTCTCCATTGCAGCCGACTAATATTCCCAGCCAAGTCCCTGGTCACAGGAGGAATTCCAAAATGGGTGACCAGGTAGCAGCCAAAAAATTACAATTAGTTGGGTTCCAAGTAGAGAAGTTGTCCTGGTTTCGGCTGGGATAGAGTTAATTTTCTTCCTAGCAGCAGGCATAGTGCTGTGTTTTGGATTTAGGATGTGAAGAATGTTGATAACACACTGATGTTTAGTTGTTGCTGAGTACTGCTTATGCTAGTCAAGGACTTTTCAGCTTCCCATGCTCTGCCAGGTACACAAGAAACTGGGAGGGGGCACAGCCAGGATAGTTGATCCAAACTGACCAAAGGGCTATTCCATACCATATGGCATCATGCTCAGTATAGAAACTGGGGGGGGTTGGCCAGGGAGCAGCGATTGCTGCTCGGGAGTTGTCTGGGTATCGGTCGGCGGGTGGTGAGCAATTGCATTGTGCATCACTTGCTTTGTATATTATTATTATTATTATTATTATTATTATTATTATTATTATTATTATTATCATTACTATTTTACTTTATTTCAATTATTAAACTGTTCTTATCTCAACCCAGGAGTGTTTCTCACTCTTACTCCTCCGATTCTCTCCCCCCTCCCACTGGGGCAGGGGGAGTGAGCGAGTGGCTGCATGGTGCTTAGTTGCTGGCTGGGGCTAAACCACGACAGAAGTTCATCAGGAATTAGCCATGTGTTAGAAAAGAAACCCAAATCCATTTGGAAATGAAATGCGCATTTTCATTCCTGATAATCAGTGAAATATCCAGTATTCTGGTGGAACTGCAGATTTAGATATTTTTTTTAATGCTCAGTTTTTATGATTTCTGCATTGTTGCTTGAGCACAGAGATGCACAACCTCAGGGCAGCCACTACGGATAATGACAGAGATGTTACTGTTTCCTGTGGCCCATCCTCTGTACACAGACCCTGGGTGAAGCCAGGCGAGCTGCAGAGCACCTCGGTCCATTCATCACAGCACTAACCTTGAGGGCCTCTCCCAGTGTTGCCCTTCTCCTCCTTTTCCCTCCTCACAATAGACAAGAGCTGAACACCTTCTCAAAACAAGCAGGACCTGACAGAGGAACACGACAGCCAGCGTTCACGCACCTACGTCACACATTTAATAGACTCTTTTATCACAGTAAGGCCAGCTTTCACCGAGGCAACTTGACATACAAAAAAAACCCCACTTTTTGTCTCCTTGAGAGCAAGATGAGTACTACCATTCCCATTTTACCAACAGCAAAAGAGATGACGCCTTTCCACCAGCTCTGAGCCCCCACAGCAGGGCAGCATGCCAGGAAGAGATCCCAGGACTGCTCTGCAGCTGCTGAAAAACTCATGGGCATGGTGAAAAGTGCTCCTGCCAATAATTCAGTCTGGGCATCACACACACCACCACAATTCTGTTCAAAGTCTCCCTAGGGCTCTATTTGTTTCTTTTGTTTGTTTTGCTTTTAAGTTTTCTCCATTCTACTTACACTCCTCCCCTCACCCCCCATGACTCTTAGCCAAATTCACACCAGATTTAAGCACACAGATCACATGGTTTTCCTCCAGAATTTAGGATGAAGAAAGCGTCCATTAGAAAAGCCATGTTGACATGACTTCTGCAGTGCCCACCAGCATTAAGTATATATAAGTCATGCTGAGAATGTGATTAGAAACTTAAGACCAGGTTTCAAAAGGAATATAATGAGCTGATCCATTGTTGTGTGTAGATACACCTCATTAAAAATAATTTTTAAAAAAATCAAAATAAAGACAACATTAAAAAAGGCTTCAGTTGCAGTTGCTTGTATTCTCCTTGCTGGCTTCATAACTTCACCCAATTACATAAGAGCCAATGGCTGGAAGTGTTTCATTTAGGGCACCAGTTCTTTGACTTTACAGGGACACAGACAGAATATAGCTGTGCATCATGCAAAACTTGTTGTTACCATGTACTAGATAAAGAGTTCAATGAACATGTTTTATAGGACTTGAGAAGCCAACCACTTAGTCTTGATGTTAATGAGACCCACATATCTAACTCACATATCCAATTTTTTTTCTTACTCCAGTTTTGCTGTAAGTCAAGAAGCATCTGAAAGATTGAAAGGAAAAAATATTTCTCTTACTTTTCACCTTGAACTTCTGTGCAATCACAAGCATTTTCTACAAAGCCTATTTTATCTTTTACATGATGTATTTAGTTATTTTCAGAGATCCTTTCCCCCATCACAACAAACAGCTTTTTAAGTAAAAAAAAAGAATATTGTGAATATGAAACAGTCACAAAAACAGAAAATACGCAAAATACCTGGAAATAAAAGGCATGGAATTTTGTAACTGATTTTAAACTATCTATTTCCTGATCCATTAGTTGTCCTCTGAATACACAAGGTCTCAGTGAAGTAATCAGGATTCCACTAGAGCTCAGATGTTTGCCCAAATTGTCCCGCACAAGAATGAAGCCACCAGGCTTTAATCCTCACCTAATCATAACAGCAAGGCTGCTTCAATGGATAGTCTGCAGCCTTCACAGCTACGAGCATATTTTTACTTGGGCAAAAAGCTAATTTCAAACACTTTTTTATACATACATGGTATAGAGATACAGAAAATGCAACTGACATAATTACAAAACAGTGTTTGTCTAAGAAATTATTCTTGTCTAAGCAATTATTCTTGTCTAAGCAATACTCATACTATGACAATCCCACTTACTTAAATGCCCTCACTGTCCTCTGTCAACCCCAGCCCTCTCCAAATTATCCAACTAAACACATCAGCATAGTTTACACTAAAAAGAGAGGAGAGAAGAGGACTCTTGTAGTAAGCCAGCTAAGAAGGGAAATTGGTATCAAGCTGGAAGGGGGCAAATATGGCAAGGTTGACTGAATGGTTTAGAATGGGAAGGGCAGACGTAGCTATTGCAA
The DNA here is from genome assembly GCF_030463565.1 of Pelecanus crispus. Lineage (NCBI taxonomy): Eukaryota > Metazoa > Chordata > Aves > Pelecaniformes > Pelecanidae > Pelecanus > Pelecanus crispus. The sequence continues at coordinate 15,535,398 of NC_134649.1, forward strand.
GGAGATGAAATCAAGAAGATCAAAGGAAATTATGGTGTCAGAGGAAAGGGGAATGTGGAGACTTTGATCTGGAGATTGTAGAAATGTAGGTAGGGAGAAGCTTCTTGCAATGTGCGTGAGCACAGTGAGCTTTGGTGAGCAGCATCTCCAAGGATTACAGTAGGGATGCACAAACTACACCACGGTTATTAAAATCCAGCAAACCAATGACCGCAAAGCAATACAGCAGCAAAGGATGTCAGCTGCCTCTTATTCACTAGTGAATATGGACATTATGGAATATTAGTTAAGCTCAACATTTACAGGAATAATGACCCTAAAATCTACACTACTCTAAGGCAGAGATGGACCTCACTTCTACAGTCTCACAAGTGAAGGAAAATCCAGGCCAAAGTCTGGAACTTTTGAAATTTTTTTGTGTATATGGAGATTTGCTGCCTCACATGTGTCTGCTGAATCTGAATCTGGATGTGGATAGGGACAACCATAAAAGGCTGGTCTCTGAAATTACACTTTTGGTAAGTTGAATCACAGTTTCGTCTCCATGTGAGAATGCAACAGCAGTCAGACAACAGCTGACATGCAAATACAAAAAGCAAATCACAGTAACTCAGAGAAGCGAGACAAAATAGAAGACAGCTTGCTTGTGTCTACAGCTCTAAGACGACAGTAAATAGATAACTCACTCCCAGAATCCTGTCCTGCCATTCTGAGCTCTCACATGCCACAATTATTCATAACACTTCTGTGCCTCAAGGAGCCAAGAGATTAATGTCTCCAGGCACTCAGTACTTGAAATACAGGAATCCCACAAATACCAGCACAAAGCAGCTGCTGCAGTTTCCAGCCAAAACCAGTGGACTCTTCTTCAGAGTCTATGTTTATGCTTTCCTTTGGGTACACTAAACACCAGATTTTGAAGCCTGACATTGCAGTTGGATGCTGACAGCATCCACTAACAGGAAAGCAAATCCAAGTGCCCTCTTGAGGAGCACCATTTTTGTACGTAAATCCATTTTGCCCTGGCACAAAGTAGTATTTTGCATGTACTGTTCACCAGGAACCATCTCTGAGCCTAAATATCACTGATTATTCAAGCTGATGGCTTGTCCACAAAACGAGTCACACTATTCTGAAGTAAGCGCAATTATTTTTTTAACCAAGTCAATTATTTCAGTACAGAAGATTAAAAAGAGTTGAGTTTAATTCAGATGCAATTTGATTTTAGAAGTCAGTTAGGAATATGCTGATACTAAACTGAAAATGAGAGTAGTGAACAAAGGAGTTTCAACCAAATGAAATAAATCAGAGCAAGTTTATATATAGGTAGGCCTATAAAGTCGATACTTAGGGTAATAATTTATTCCAATTACTTTAGCAAAATGTAGCAATTTCACACTAACTATAGTTTTAGAGATGCTTTAGAGAACCATGAAAGGTTCAAGTGTTATTTATCCTACCTGATGCCTGAAGGTCAGTAGAGTGACTCATGAGAAGCTTGTTTAAGTATCTTTTTTCAGAAACTCGCAATATTTTCTCACATACCAAACTTCATTTAATCTCAAAAAATCAGATTTCCTTCTGCAGCTTTAATTACAAATTAAACCCAAGTTGTAAGCAAAGGCAAATCTATTTTTAAGGCTAAGATCACTAGCACACAGAAGAGCCACTAGCCTGTCTTCCCCAGGCAGTTGAACACAATTTACACTTGGCTTGTGAAAAGTTGTTTCATAAACCGTCAATTTTTGGTGTAATGCGTACCAATTAACGTAGTCTCCTGACTTGATGAGAACAGCATTTAGAATTCACTTAAATCACTCTTTAGGGTGTTATCATGGACAAAACTCTGCTGCAACACCAAAGAGAAAAAAGCAGCAAAAACAGAGCTCAGACAGTATGCAGGCTCCTAGCTCTTTGAATGAAGAGACAGCCACAAAATCCAGTTTTGAATACTTCTCAGATGAAAATACCTAGGCCTACATCAAGAATTTACATCTAACTAAAAACTTTTCTTTTCATTTAATTTTAAATGCCACAGCTAATCTTCAATGTTTTTCAACAGATTAAAAAGCAGGTATCTCACCAGTCAGTGAAAAAGGGCTAATGAATATTGGACATACCCCTTCCAAAATAATAATAATTTCTGGTGTACTAACTAGCAAGAAGGGATAGACATATATTAATTGCTAATGGCTTCCATACAACAATAACAACTTCAAAATTTACATTTCACAAAATAGAAGAGCTTACATCTTGAAGAGCCTAAGTCTTGCATCATAATGCTGTCTCTTGTGGTGACAACAGTCAGAATTTGATGGGACTTTTGCATGTTTTATTCAGCTTTCAGTAGAAAATGGCTTTAGCTCCTGTGTTATTCCTGTCACTTTAGAAGTTCCACATGTAGTCATTTTCACAAGATATTAAAAGTTATCAGAAATTAAAGGAAGCTTGAATTTCTGAATACCAGGTTAAAGATAGGTAGCTTGATCTCTGGTATCCACTGAGCATTTAATAAACATCAGAAAGAAATTTGTGGGAGGAAAATAAACTCTTGATTTGACAAGGACACAAATGAGAAAATTAAAATTTACAAGATAGATAGAGACTTCATTGAATGACTAAAACCAGGAGTGACACAAGTGAGAAGAGTTAGGTATTAGTACCACAGCAATGGTCTGCAGTAGCCTCACACGCTTGATTCTGTTGCTTGGTCATGAGGAAATGAAAGACTTTCCCATAGACAACTTACAGTGTATTTATTTTTCTACCACTAATTCCAAGAATGTCAACAGCAGGCTGCTATAAAAGTAATCACAGCAAAATGTCTTCTCTCTTTACCCAAGCAATTTTAGCTGCTGTGGCAACAGCATTTTAATGTTGCCTCTTTTTTAAGAATGGCCGTAACAGTGACACATCCCCAGGGATCATAGGAGTACAGCCTCTTCCCTTGGTTGGAAGAGGCTTTAGCCACTCGTGGTTTGCAGCATAACCAAATGCCATCTAAAGATGAGTTTTTTCTCAGCTGTCTGTGTTATGTTGCTACCATGCCCGCTTCAGGTAAACATTTCTTAAACTAAAAGAGTTGCTCTTGAACTCCCCTTTTGCTTCTGCTACAGATACATTGTCCAAGAGTTTTACTCTTCGGACAGTTAGGAACTTTACTTCCAATCCAAGTTTATTCACTGCCAGTTTACACCCATTACTTGTGCCAACATTTATGTTGCAAAACTTTCCCTGGAGTTTGTTCTTTAGGCATCCATTCTCAGGCTTTGCTTTCCTGAGCCAACCAAAGCTTCCGCACAATATATATTCTCTGTTCCCTGATGAGCCTCGCAATTCCTCCTGCACCTGCTCCACCCTGCACCAAAAGGGCTGTACCTACTTGCACTATTAAGGGCTTACCAGGGCCTTGAGCAATGGCACTCAGAGTCACTTGCCCTCACCCAGGGTGAGAGGAGAAGCAGCAGCGTAATGCCAGCCTGTGGGATGCTTGGGCAGCACAAGAGAAGCAGGCAAGCGTCCCACACCTGGGGCCCCACTAGCTCTGCTGACCTACGACGACACAGCCCCAGCATTGACATCAGCAGGGCTGACGCTGTTAGAGCGTCCCACCCATACCAATGCATCCATCCAGCACCAGCTGGGCACTGAGCCAGCCTGCATCCAGCAGGGCTGACACTGGGCATAAAACTAAATCACTCACTTCTGACCAGTTCACTTAGCTCAGACCTGCCACAGGAGCTGTACAGCCAAATCCTGGCAATGCAGGGCCACAGCCAACAGATCCCGCCGGAGCCAAGCTAGATCCATGCAGTGCTAAGCCAGGTATCTCTGACAGTGTGACCCCATCCACCTGCAGCTGAGGTTATCCACCCATGAATAACAGAGGGGCAGCTGTATGCCCCTGCAGAAACACCTCTGTATACGTTTATGATTCCATCACACTGGTGTCTCATACTCAGCCTGGGCTGCTACAGTGCAGAAATCAAAACGAGTCGTATTCTGTATTTCCTGTGGGACTTGGCCATTGGTTCATTTCTTCATTGGTTTATCAACAGAAAAAAAAAAAATGGTGTGGGTTACAATAATAAATTCTGTTCTAATCAACTATTGATTTTTCAAGATGGTTGTTTCTGGACAGTAGCCAACCCCACAGGGCAGTAGCCAGAAAGGTTTGAGGTGGGTGCCAGCAGGCACACCTTCCATGTACCCCAAACACTGGGAGTGCAAGAGCAACACAGCTCAGCTGGAAGGAGACCTTCTCACTGCAATCTAATTCTGCTAGACCCCAAAAGTCTAATACAGTTATTTAGTTATGTTCTTATGCTGTATCCATCACTGTCTGCCATTTGCACTTTCGCAAATACAGAGGATACATTATACAAGCTGCAGTCTGCACGCCAGATTTTTAAATCCCTTAGCAGCTGTTTCAATTGACAATAATGCCATAATGCATCAGGGTGTTGAAACAGTGGCATGTACCTATATGTCCCTCTGGCAACACCCATCTGGTGTGACATTTGCCTGCTGCATCTTTCAGGCTAGGAGAAAAGCCATCCTCTCAGTCACACTGTGTTCAGTAAAAAGCTATGCTGTGGGAACTAAACCCTCAGAGGCAAAAGCAGAGACAGAAAGGAAGAAGCTGAGACTAGCTACATGCCACACACAGTTCCTGGCCTTAAAAGTCACAGATAGTCTGCCACTCTGTAGGGACAGATCAGTAGAAGGTATCCTGGATAAAGGAGATAGCACTCCAGTGATGGAGGAGAGAAGATAATAAATAGGGGAAGAATGCAGAAAGGAAACAGGAGAACTGGGACTTGTACAAATAACAATGGGGAAAAAATGAGGGGGAGGAAACCAATACAAGAGTAGCAAAGAAAAGAACATGGAAGACAAGGATGGGGACTTGAAAAGAAAGAAAAGTGACTTTATAAAGGAAGAGGATGAGTCAGAAAAGATTCCTGATTTCATTTGCAGCCAGTTCATTTGCAGAATAATTGCTTACAAAGCTGAACTGGTTTTGGCAGCTGTGTAGCTTGAGATTGCAGGCTTCACAGGTGGCAAAAGGAACAGGAAACTTTGCATGCTATTGAAACAAGCTGAGGGAGAATTGCAAAAGGAGAGCTGAGACTCCTTCATTCCACAGAGCTATACACACACCAATTCCCCCATTCCTGTGTGTAATGGGGAAGAGATCCTTTGCAATGGCTGGAGAACAAGGCAAATATTTTTGCAGGAAGAAAGTTTTATTTTAAAAGGTCTCAAAATTCAGAAAATTAAAGTTTGTTGCACAGACTTTAAGAGATTGGTTATCATTTTAAAAAGAACAAAAGAGAGGGCCCTGTTACTGCGTAGGTGCTGAGCACGATTACATTTCTTTCAGTGGCAGCTCCAGCATTAGCAGCTCCTACCACCGTTTCCATTCTGGCTGCTGCTCATCCTTATCCCAGGCTCCCTCTCCTGGTGTTTTGGGACAGTGGTCAGCGGGAGTCCTGTTGTGAAACAGGCCCAGAGGACAAACCTGCCCTCAAAATCATCACTGCTGTCAAAAGAAATGGACACATACCTCTGAATTCAGTTCAAACCCCAAAATCATTTGAGAAAATTTAAAAAATATTACTATGAAAATTAATAATTTATTCCTTGGTGCAGTGAGCAAAATGGCCTCATGCCTAAAACGCAACTCGGTTCCTAGTTCTGCCAATGAATCTTCTGTGACCTTGTCACTCTCCTCTGTGCCTCAGTTCGTCATCTGCACACTATAAGCTCTGCAAGAACCCATTCAAGATTGTTTGAGACATTCGCACTCTACTCATGACAGCCAAACACACCCATCTTTCAAACAGAAGACGGAAAAATTCTAGGAATGAAAAAATCCAAAAGCCAAGCACACAGACCAGAGAGATTTTTCATTTTGTTGGAGCAGGAAACCAAGAGTGTGGTGAGGAAAGGGAAGAAAGAGAAGAAAGAAGACTGAACACATCAGAAGTGCTGAGTGTTCAACCATGGCAGGGGCCACCCTACAGAGGAATAAGAGCTGCGCACCCTGCAAAAGCAGTGCACATGTTTGGGAGCAAGTTTTTGCAGATCAGGACCCCTGCCTCTCTTATTGCAGTGCTGACTGAGAAGAATTTGCTAGTGTCAGCTGAGATAATACTTAATTCAACTTGCATGTCTGTTAAGTATTAAGAATTCAGTAAAACAGCAAGTTGAATTAAGATATAATAACAAGGTGCAGTAACAGAATGGTGGCAAGCATGGTGGATAACATGAGAAACACTAAAAATCACTTTCAAAAGAGAAGCCGCTATTTTCACTCACAAATAAAACGAGCAATTTTTTTCTCAAAATCACCAGCTGTTAATAGCATACAATATGGGCCAATTAACAGAAATAAAGCATCTGTAAAACACAGTTTACATCAGCTGGGGAACTACAGCAAAATCATTACAAGTCTAGAGATAATGGGACATATACTTTCTGGTGTGGATTAGTACAGTTCCCTTTGTTTCAAATCCAGTTTACACCAGTTAACTCTTGTGAGTGACACCACCAAACGTTGTGCTAACAATAACACCAGGCATGTGATCCATCAAAGGGCTGATGACAGGCACACTAATTGATGAGAGCCACTTGTGCTAATAACTGCTGAGAACCTGAAAAACAGGGAAACATGGGGAACATTCATCTAGCAGAAGTCTACCAGAGAAATGTGGAATAGTGTGAGTCTATAGGCATAGTCTGGAGACAGTAGAATTAAGTCTAGTCAATTCTTTCACTTCTGTTGGGGTGTCTGTGCAGGGCTAGAGTGTGAATCCTTGGGGGGATAATCCAGGAATTGATTTGTGAAGTGAGATGGAGGTGCCTCAGTGGGGATTTCAGCTGCCTGACTACTACTGTCACAAACAAGTTGAGTGCAGACAAGAGGTTGTCTCTTGGCATCAAGGCCAATCTTTCCATTTTCCCTACTGCTGGCATTTATCGCCTTGCTCTAATGAGATTTGCAAATCAGTAAAGGAATACTACTACAAAGTATCTTAACTTTAACCCAGGGAAAAGCAAAACAAAAGCATGTGATGAAGTATATATTTGCTTCAACAGAGCTGCATCACTGCACAAAAGATGCAAACATCTTCCTAAATGTATCACAATACTAAGTTCTGCTCTGCAATCAAACTTGCTTTAAAACTGTTTTCCGCTATACATAAGACAATTTGTACGTGAAACTGCCCACAGAACTGCAGCTTCCATCGCTTTCAAGCCCCTCTTCATGAAAATGCTCATTCCTCTCCCTTTATATTCTTCTGGTTGTGCTTTTAATTTTACTCTTCCTTCAACAAGATTATCGGCATCTTTTTCTAAGGCAAGATAAATGAGAAGGATTGCTCTGTCCTAGAGAAGGTCCACCAGCAATCACACTATCTTTTTAATCAAAATCACCAGTCAACCAATTTGTGTTTCTACTGAAATTGCACTTTTCTTTGATAAACCTCTTTCTATTATTTTTATCAAGGTTTTCCCCACAACTGATTTTGGCTGATATGCTTGTAATTGACAACCTGACACAAGTCAGTACTTTTTCTGTATATTAATTACACAGTCTACTCCCTAGTCCTTAGAAATGTAATGCTAAAAGCTAAAAATATTATTTTTCCCCTCTCAAAACACAGAGACATGGTGTCAAGATTTTTAGGCCTGATTTGCAGCTGCAGCAATATTAAAACTAAAGGAGCTTTGCTAAGCCTCGCCTTTAGGTAGGCAAATTACCCACCAAAACAGTCATGAGGGGTAACACTGCATAGTTTCAGCCAGCAGGATCAAGCTCCCAAAGATTACTCACTCACATTTTCCATATTTACCATCAAGTTACACCAACATTTTCTCTCAAGACACAGGGGAAATTGCTTTCTTTAGCTACTTGCCTCCTTGGCAGGTGAGATCACTCCTTATGCGGGCAGAATTCCCACAGTCAGTGGAAGATTTTACAGAGCATATGAAACCAGGCATCACTAAAGACAAAATATCAATATGAGTGGTATTTCTTTATTGCACATTCCCAGTTCCCATCTATTAGAGGACTGGTTATCTCTTCTCATGCCCTAGCTGCAACATAGTTTCAGCAGTGTATTGTAAACAACCAGCCAGGGCTTTTTTTAGCTGTGTAATTAGAAGCCATCACTTCTCTGTTTCATTTCTCCTTCTGTAAGTATAGCTCCCAGTCATTACCAGATGGCTATTGTTACTCTTATTACTGACCCCACTGTCTAGATACCTGCTTACACTTATTATCCACTCTTATTTTTCCAAATAAGGACCTTAATGAGGACAAGCAAATCTCCACAATTGTGTATGAAATATTTCAACTTTAAAATTCAGATTGTGAGCAGTGAGAAAGCATATGTTCAGAATTTTTTTTTAAAAAGACCTCCTTTATTACATTGTCAAATCATTCAATACTAATGATATTTTTGCAGTCACTAGAATGCTGATGTTTTATAATTTCTACCTTATTTATTGTACAAGGTTTGTTTCCTTGGATTTGCTCCAAAAGAGCTTTTGGCTGTTCAACAAATTAAAAAGATGTTGTTAAAAAAGAAAGAAATGAATCCTGGCTTAGCTCTAGAAATGTGCTCACATCTTAAGTTTTTTTCTTAAAGATTGTTATTCCCCTTGACTAATTATAATTAAAATTCTAGCCAAACTCTATTTTTCTTCTCCTACAAGCTCCTCTTAATGATAAAGATTTCCTGATCTTCTTCCTGTCACTGTCATGGGGATGTAGAGGATCCCAAACAAAAAAAATCACCTCATTAATTTCAGTGTCCATGACTTCCATCCAAGTTGTCCCTGCTGTGTCAGCCAAAAGAAATGCATCATTTCTCCCCATCCACCAGCACGATCCATCAATGCCCTTTCTGCCACGCTTGCTTTGTTTGCTTATCCCTTTGGTAAACTTTGCACTTCAGCATTTTAACATCTGAAGGCAGCTCTGAAGAGCTTGATACTGAGCAAACCTACCAGGCACCGTGGCAAGAGGGCAGGTAAAAACAACCCCCCAACGCACCCTGCTGGGGCTGGCCCCTGCACTGGGATGGCCCTGGGAGGCCAGCCCAGTAGCTATACACACACACTTGATGAACAGAGGCATCTGATCTTCCAGGGAAAAAAAAACACTTTATGTAAGTGGATGATCTGCTTTTGTGGCAACTCCCTACCAGCTGTGATTTAACAATGTGCCAACATGAGCTGCAATCTGTAATTACGTGCGTATTGTTGAAGCTTGGGATACAAAGCTCAAGATTACATAGCAAGAATTAGTGAGGTTCATAGGCAGCATGCTCACAAACATAAGCAAATTTTAGTGATATATAAAAGCATATCATTAATGTATTCATAGCTTGGATGAGTATGCTGTGCCAGTAATATTAATACTGGATATATCTAGGGACGGGACTGAATATTTTTCCTCAATTTTTAAATCAGATATTCCTGGCAAAAAAACCATTCACCATACGCTGGCCTTTCACGTACAGGGGAACATAACAGTAATACATTAAAATAGCCAAGTTACATTCGTTACAGGTTTTAGTCAGCAAATACTAACAGCACCATTTTCTGCTTTGCACACAGCCTTCCCTCAGTATTGGCCTGGGGAACTTAAGAGATAATTGAATTTTTTGTCCACCAGAGCCCACACTGAGAAGGTTCTAATTAGTTATGAGGACGCAAATGTCTAAGCCCTAGTATCATCTTGTACAGGCCACAAGACAGCTCATTTGAAACTTATTCACATTAGCAACACAGATTAAAGTACAGACAAGACTGTCAGTGATACCTGGCATATTATCCCATTAAATTTATACTTCCCCACTTCTAGGAGTACACCACTTATTTTGGTTACAAGTCACAATTCATGAGAATTACAAATTATTTCAAGACACCCTTAAATTCTCCTCCTCCACCCTCATTTAATCTAAATTGTTTATACTGTGCATCACTAGCAGCTACACAAATTTTCCCCTGTTTTTTCAACAAAGGTATTTGCTAGTGTCACACCAGGACATGGCATGAATACTTATGAAAAGATTTATTAGCTCATACAGATACATTTATAGATTCATTTGGTTTTGTCAAAACGATTTGAACTGTTCATTCTAATTCCTAACCTGAATGGCTCTTTGCTGACTCAGAAGCTTGCATTTGCAATGCCTTTCCAACTGGTACCATGCTGAAAATACATCTGTCCTGCATCGAAAACCAAAAAAAGCTCCAAAACAATCACACACACACACCCCCCCCCAATTTTATTGAAATTTCTCTAACAAGCTACCCCTGGATCAGCCAAGAACAGTGCTTTCACTGAGAATTAGCAAGTAAATTCCTATCTCAGTGTCGTGGTTTAGCCCCAGCCAGCAACTAAGCACCACGCAGCCGCTCGCTCACTCCCCCTACCCCGATGGGATAGGGGAGAGAATTGGAGGAGTAAGAGTGAGAAACACTCCTGGGCTGAGATAAGAACAGTTTAATAATTGAAATAAAGTAAAATAGTAATGCTAATAGTAACAGTATAATAATGATAATAATAATAATGATACACGAAGCAAGTGATGCACAATGCAATTGCTCACCACCCGCCGACCGATACCCAGACAGTTCCCGAGCAGCGATCGCTGCTCCCCGGCCAACCCCCCCCAGTTTATATACGGAGCATGACGTCATATGGTATGGAATAGCCCTTTGGTCAGTTTGGATCAACTATTCTGGCTGTGCCCCCTCCCAGTTTCTTGTGCGCCTGGCAGAGCATGGGAAGCTGAAAAAGTCCTTGACTAGCATAAGCAGTACTCAGCAACAACTAAAAACATCAGCATGTTATCAACATTCTTCTCCTACTAAATCCAAAACACAGCACTATGCCTGCTGTTAGGAAGAAAATTAACTCTATCCCAGCCGAAACCAGGACAGTATCCACCCCTTATTCTATACCATCTACGTCATGCACAGGCCCTCCCCTTTCCAATGTGTTCCAATTAATCACCACCCCTTTCCCTATCTTGATATACACACAGATATCATTCCCTTCGTCTATGGCCCATCCCTCTAAAATGTCCATTGAGTTCATTTAGCCCATGACTTTGGGTTCCATCTGTCAGCACAGTCTTTCAGAGCAGGAGAGGTGGTGTGCAGTGTTGGACTGTTGCATGCTGAAGTCAGTTCTCATTCCAACATGGTTTCATCAAAGTTCATTTTCCTTAGGCTGGGCAATTCTTACTGCAATACCATTGATGCGGCATATAGCAATCATAATATATAGTATTATATACTTAATATTAACCTACTATATTATTATATTAACATGCAGTTAAGAGATAACATATAGTTAAGAGATAACATACAGTATTATAAAGCAATTAATATTATACAATTCAGTTCATTGGCTATTTTCACCCAAAATCAAATTCCCTTGAGGTACACATTGGGCTTCCCCATCCTTTCGCATCACCCACCAAGTGCACCCAGGTCCTTGAGCAAAAGCAATCCCACGAATGGGTTTGCCTTTGCCAGAGGGGGAAGTAACCCAGACTGTCTTCCCCAGCATATTTTTCATGTGCACTACAGGAACTTTATCTCCTTCTACAGTACGTAAAAGTTTTGATTGGGCAGGGCCAGCTCGATTGGCAGATCCCCTGGTGTTGACTAACCAGGTGGCTTTTGCTAAATGCGTATCCCAATGTTTAAACGTCCCACCACCCATTGCTCTCAGGGTAGTCTTTAACAATCCATTGTATCGCTCAATTTTCCCGGAGGCTGGTGCATGGTAAGGGATGTGATACACCCACTCAATGCCATGCTCTTTGGCCCAGGTGTCTATGAGGTTGTTTCGGAAATGAGTCCCGTTGTCTGACTCAATTCTTTCTGGGGTGCCATGTCGCCACAGGACTTGCTTTTCAAGGCCCAGGATGGTGTTCCGGGCGGTGGCATGGGGCACGGGATATGTTTCCAGCCATCCAGTGGTTGCTTCCACCATGGTGAGCACATAGCGCTTGCCCTGGCGGGTCTGTGGGAGCGTGATGTAATCAACCTGCCAGGCCTCCCCATATTTATATTTCAGCCATCGTTCACTATACCCAAGGGGCTTGAACTGCTTGGCTTGCTTGATTGCAGCGCATGTTTCACACTCATGAATAACCTGTGCAATACTGTCCATAGTTAAGTCCACCCCTCGATCACGAGCCCATTTATACGTTGCATCCCTTCCTTGATGGCCTGAGGCATCATGGGCCCACCGAGCTATAAATAATTCACCCTTATGTTGCCAGTCCAAATCCACCTGAGCCACTTCAATCTTAGCAGCCTGATCTACTTGCTGGTTGTTTTGATGTTCTTCAGTGGCCCGACTCTTAGGTACATGAGCATCTACATGACGAACTTTTACAACCAGGTTCTCTACCCGGGCAGCAATATCTTGCCACAATGCGGCAGCCCAGATGGGTTTGCCTCTGCGCTGCCAGTTGCTCTGCTTCCATTGCTGCAGCCACCCCCACAGGGCATTTGCCACCATCCATGAGTCAGTATAGAGATAAAGGACTGGCCACTTTTCTCTTTCAGCAATATCTAAAGCCAGCTGGATGGCTTTCACCTCTGCAAACTGACTCGACTCCCCTTCTCCTTCAGCAGTTTCTGCGACTTGTCGTATAGGACTCCATACAGCAGCTTTCCACCTCCGATGCTTTCCCACGAGACGACAGGACCCATCAGTGAACAGGGCATATTGCTTTTCATTTTCTGGCAATTTATTATACAGTGGGGCCTCTTCAGCACGTGTCACCTCCTCCTCTGGTGATATTCTAATGTTTTTTCCTTCTGGCCAGTCCATGATCACTTCCAAGATTCCTGGGCGACTGGGGTTTCCTATTCGAGCCCGTTGTGTGATCAATGCAACCCACTTACTCCATGTAGCATCAGTTGCATGATGTGTAGAGGGGACCCTCCCTTTGAACATCCAGCCCAACACCGGCAGTCGGGGTGCCAGCAGGAGCTGTGCTTCAGTACCAACCACTTCTGAAGCAGCTCGAACCCCTTCATATGCTGCCAGTATCTCTTTCTCAGTTGGAGTGTAGCGGGCTTCGGATCCTCTGTATCCCCGACTCCAAAACCCTAGGGGTCGACCTCGAGTCTCCCCTGGTGCTTTCTGCCAGAGGCTCCAGGTAGGGCCATTCTCCCCGGCTGCGGTGTAGAGCACATTTTTAATATCCTGCCCTGCCCGGACTGGCCCAAGGGCTACTGCATGAACTATCTCACGTTTAATTTGTTCAAAGGCTTGTTGTTGCTCAGGGCCCCATTTGAATTCGTTCTTCTTCCGGGTCACTTGATAGAGAGGGCTTACGATCTGGCTGTAATTTGGAATATGCATTCTCCAAAACCCCACAACGCCTAAGAAAGCTTGTGTTTCCTTTTTGCTAGTTGGTGGGGACATAGCTGTTATTTTGTTGATCACATCCATTGGGATCTGACGACGTCCATCTTGCCATTTTATTCCTAAAAACTGGATCTCCTGTGCAGGCCCCTTGACCTTACTCTGTTTTATGGCAAAACCAGCCTTCAGAAGGATTTGGACTATTTTCTTTCCCTTCTCAAAAACTTCTTCTGCTGTATTGCCCCACACAATGATGTCATCAATGTACTGCAGATGTTCTGGAGCTTCACCCTGTTCCAGTGCTGTCTGGATCAGTCCATGGCAAATGGTGGGGCTGTGCTTCCACCCCTGGGGCAGTCGGTTCCAGGTGTACTGAACACCCCTCCAGGTAAAAGCAAACTGGGGTCTGCACTCTGCTGCCAAAGGGATGGAGAAAAATGCATTAGCAATATCAATTGTGGCATACCACTTAGCTGCCTTTGACTCCAGTTCATATTGAAGTTCTAGCATGTCTGGCACGGCAGCACTCAGCGGCGGTGTAACTTCGTTCAGGCCACGATAGTCCACTGTTAGTCTCCACTCCCCATTAGACTTTCGCACTGGCCATATGGGACTGTTAAAGGGTGAGCGAGTCTTGCTGATCACTCCCTGGCTCTCCAGTCGACGAATCAGGTTATGGATGGGAATCAGGGAGTCTCGGTTGGTGCGATATTGCCGCCTGTGCACAGTTGTGGTAGCAATCGGCACCTGTTGTTCCTCAACCTTCAGCAACCCTACAATCGAAGGGTCCTCTGAGAGACCGGGCAAGGTGGACAACTGTTTAATTTCCTCTGTCTCCAAAGCAGCTATACCAAAAGCCCACCGGTACCCTTTTGGGTCCTTGAAATACCCTCTCCTGAGGTAGTCTATGCCAAGGATGCACGGAGCATCTGGGCCAGTCACAATGGGGTGCTTTTGCCACTCATTCCCAGTTAGGCTCACTTCAGCTTCCAGTACAGTGAGCTGTTGGGATCCCCCTGTCACTCCAGAAATACAAATGGGTTCTGCCCCTCTATAGTTTGATGGCATTAGCGTGCACTGTGCACCAGTGTCCACTAGAGCCTTATACTCCTGTGGGTCTGACGTTCCAGGCCATCGAATCCACACAGTCCAGTAAACCCGGTTGTCCCTTTCCTCCACCTGGCTGGAGGCAGGGCCCCTCTAACACTGGTCACAGTATTCGTTGTTCACTTCCTGTAAATGTGAATCAAAAGTCCCCTGATCAAGGTCGGAAGTAAAATTAGCCCTCTTACTCTGTCTCGGGAACTGCTCACTGGAAACTGGAGCTGCAATTTTCCTGGGAGAACCGCCTTTTCTAATAGTTTTTCCTTGCAACTCACGCACCCGTGCCTCTAAGGTTGAGGTGGGTTTTCCATCCCACTTTCTCATGTCCTCTCCATAATCACGCAGGTAAAACCACAGGGTGCCCCGTGGTGTGTATCCTCTATATCCTCTCTCTTGAGCATAGGGACGTTGACTCCTAATGGCTGAGACACTGGTCCGTGCAGGTGGGGAGTAGGACAGATCCTCTCTGAGTTGTTGGAACTCTTGGCATATTTTTTCAGACAGTTTTTCCACAGCCGAGACACAGGCCCGTAGGGAGGAAGAGAGCTTTTCTTCGTAGTCCCGGAGTTGTCTAGCCACTTCATCCACCGTTGGTGCCTCGTCGTCTTTCCAGGCTAGTATTGCCAACGAGTTGGAATACGATGCTGGTGCGCTCCGTACCACCTTCCGCCACATGGATTGTGTGCACCTGACTTCATCTGGGTCTTTGGTTAACCGCTCATCATTCAGGTCACTGTAAATCACCTCCAGCACGCCTAATTCCCTCAGGTACTGGATACCTTTCTCTACAGTGGTCCATTTGCTTGGGCGGTATAAAACATCCTCCTTGAAGGGATACCTTTCCTTCACGCTTGACAGAAGTCGCCTCCAGAGGCTGAGCGGTTTTGCCCCTTTTCCAATTGCTTTGTCAATGCCCCCTTCCCTGGAAAGGGATCCCAGCTGCTTGGCTTCCCTACCCTCTAAATCCAGGCTACTGGCCCCGTTATCCCAGCATCGGAGCAGCCAGGTGATGATGTGCTCGCCTGGATGACGACCGAAATCTTTTCGCATATCTCGCAGCTCACTCAGGGATAGGGATCGGGTGGTCACCATCTCATTTATGGGTTCTTCCTCCTCTGGTTCTCGTGATGGCCCTGGTTCATCTTCATCCCTTACTAAACGAACTGATTTCCTCGTGTATTTCTTCTTCTGTATAGGGGCAACTGATACCGGTGCAGGTTGGTTCTCTGGTTTAGCCGCAGTGCCTGCCACTGGGGTTGGAGTGGCTGCAGTACCTGTGGTGGGTGTTGGAGTAGCCACAGAGCCTGTGGTGGGTGTTGGAGTAGCTGCAGTGCTTGTGGCTGTGGTTGGAGTAGCCACAGTGCCTGTTGTTTTGTCATCAGATCCAGAGACCTTCTCTTTCCCTTGAGGGTACTGAATAGTGTTAAACAGGGCTCTATAAGCATGGGCCAGTCCCCAGCATGTTGCAATGAGTTGTGTCTCTTTGGAGTTGCCAGGGTGAGAACATACTTCTTCCAAATACTTTACTAGTTCTTCAGGATTCTGCACTTGTTCAGGGGTAAAGTTCCAAAACACTGGAGGTCCCCACTGCCCTAGGTACTTGCGCATACAATCCCACACACCCTGCCACTCATAACTATCCAGCCTTGGGGTAGATCTCTGGATGGTATTTTTAAACTGCTTACTGACCTTTATCAAAATGGAAACAACATTCCCAAGAATTATCAATAGAAGTATCTTAACAGCCCAGGGGTGTTCAAGATACAGGAAAGTTGTTGTAATGAAGGAGGAAACATCATAGAAGAAAGCAGCAAAGGTGCCATTCTGTATTTCCTCCACAACAAGCCTCTCAGGGTAAGAAGTATAATTGCTAACTCTCTCTATGAGGTAGTACCCGGAGTACAGTAGTGACTTCTGTATGAAACCCAAATACCAAAGAATGCTCAAGGTCAGGGCTTTGATAAGGAACCTCCCAAGCAAAAGATCATGAATCACTGCAGAGCATAGCACACTACACAAACTGACAGCAAGCTTTAACGCGTGCTGCAAAAAAAAGAACATGGTGCAGATCAGAAGAACTAATATCGTGACCAGCAACTGTTAACAGACTCCTTAATACACTCTGATTAATCTGTTGTTATCTCAAGCCCCACGTTGGGCGCCAAAAAAGGACTGTCGTGGTTTAGCCCCAGCCAGCAACTAAGCACCACGCAGCCGCTCGCTCACTCCCCCTACCCCGATGGGATAGGGGAGAGAATTGGAGGAGTAAGAGTGAGAAACACTCCTGGGCTGAGATAAGAACAGTTTAATAATTGAAATAAAGTAAAATAGTAATGCTAATAGTAACAGTATAATAATGATAATAATAATAATGATACACGAAGCAAGTGATGCACAATGCAATTGCTCACCACCCGCCGACCGATACCCAGACAGTTCCCGAGCAGCGATCGCTGCTCCCCGGCCAACCCCCCCCAGTTTATATACGGAGCATGACGTCATATGGTATGGAATAGCCCTTTGGTCAGTTTGGATCAACTATTCTGGCTGTGCCCCCTCCCAGTTTCTTGTGCGCCTGGCAGAGCATGGGAAGCTGAAAAAGTCCTTGACTAGCATAAGCAGTACTCAGCAACAACTAAAAACATCAGCATGTTATCAACATTCTTCTCCTACTAAATCCAAAACACAGCACTATGCCTGCTGTTAGGAAGAAAATTAACTCTATCCCAGCCGAAACCAGGACACTCAGCAACATTGCAAAGATGCCCTGCAAAAATGCCCCCAGCTACACCCTAAACAATTCAGTAATGATCTGGGAATTCAAAGCATATGAAGCCTGGCTCTGACAACATGGCTGTTATCAAGCAAGATTAGAGATCTGGTGACTCAGCAAATTAAATTTCCATAAGGTTTTGATTTCATTTACTGTATTTACATCAACAGAAGAGAAAATCTCAGAAGTCATAACGCCGATTAGTGCAGTCTAATGAAGCACAGAGCAGAGGGGAAATCAAGTCAATAGCATACCTTCTACTTCCCTTATTTTTACCAGTCATTTGATTAATCAGCGAGTCAACAGCATTCTTGGTAAAAACCTTCAGGATGAAGTATTTTGCGTTGGGTGCACACGCAGGAACTGCCATTGAGCAGGAAGCCCCAAAACACAGAAGCCAACGTGGGTGGCATACAAGCCCTTTACAGGTTGCACTGATGGGATCGATCATGCTTTGGGACCGGGGCCTATCCCCACACCTCCAGCAGCTGTCTCGGTGTGTAAGAAACCAGGCTTCTCCCTCCTCTCTGGGCGAGGCCCAGGGCAGGCAGCACCCACCAGGCATGCAGAGAGCACCTGCAGCCGTCCTACAGCCCAGGCAACGGGGAAAGTTCATTTACAGCTTCATTCAGTAACAGAGGCAGCAGAAAGGCAGAACAGAGATGAAAGGGAAACACAAACTCAGACTTCCTTGCCATTTTTTAAATTTCTTCCACGATGTCAGGGTACAAGTTCTTTAGGAAAAGAAACCCCCGATTAAAAACACTCCAGTTATGGGAGCCAGGGCTGAAATGAAAAACACTAGCCAGGACAGTTTAGGACTTGTGAAAGGCTCCAGCCCATAAATCTAATCTCTTGCTGTAATGCCAGCCCCAACTGAGTAATAGTCATGCTTCAAAAGCCCGAAGCAGAGCAATCCCTCTTCCCCAACCCCAGTGTATGGTGGCGAGGATGTACCACCTTCCTGCAATTTCAGGTCCCCAGTCCTGTCCCAGTCCTAGGATCTGGGGACAACAGGCAGTGTTAGCAGCGCTCTCAGAGGGCCCAGATCCAGCATGACTGCTTGCAGGCAGCCTTGTTGCCTAGAGATGGCATCCCCTCCTCCTTATACCCTAAATAAATTAATTCTATGCCCAGTTTGCCCACAGTAATTCTAAGGGAACAATAAGTCCCCCATAATCCACCTTCAGACTAGCTTTTAATTATGCAGTCACAATGCCTGCAAACAGGCTCTGCTCTTTGATCTTCAGTTTCGTGCTGCAATAGATGTTCTTAATCCCTTTTTCTTTCCAAGTACACTCATAAAGGCACAGAAAGGAGAATAAAGCAGAAAAAGTTCCTGTTAAAGCTTAGGGGATTTTTGTCCCAACCAAATAGCAGACCTGCTTTGAGGGGCCTCTTCCCTCCTGCCTCCTTTGATGAAATGGAGATCTGCATGAGGAGACTGGATGAGCGAGCACCCAGCAACCTGTTGGTGCAAAATGGTCTGAAGATTCTATGCATCCAACAGACAGAGGTTACGTACACCTAATCTCTTTGTTTTTCATTCCAAAGTGGCCTATCCTGAATACTAATCAATGGAAAATAGAGGAAGCAATTATTTATATGGACCTACTCATTTATCAAAGCAAGAAGCTATAGATTCAGCACGCATTAGGTCAGAAGGCAGGCTACAGGGAGCTTTCAGCTTCTTCCAGCTACCAAACTCATGATTAAATTAATTCTGTGCCCACTTTTCTCACACAGCTGGGCACCCATCAATCACAGCCCCCCCTAGGAAGTCCAGTTCCCTCAGTTTATCTCCAAAGAGTAGTCATGCACACACAACGTTAGCCACTTCTGGTAGACTGCATGCTGTTAGCAGGCTGCTTGAGAGACACAACCACTGTCCGAGCAATAATCACTCACTGTTCAGTCCCCCACCACTCCCATCCTGTCTGCATAATTAAAAATCTGTTACCTTCTCTGACTTGGCTAGCAACTGCCAGCTCTCTCACAACAGTGCTCAGCAGACATAGGGCTTTAACAGATGGCAAAACAATGACGCAGTTCAAAACCTAAATGTGATGTCGTAAGATCAGGCTTGTGCAGATTTGGTAACAAACAAAATGAAAAGCATGACAACTGTGAGATCAATAAGACATAGATGGAAAAATAAATTAAATGCATCTCTCATACAGTAGGAAGTGGGTGTAATTTGTTGAAGGATAAAAATAACAAGTTTGCTTCTCTGGTATGTTGCAGTGCCTGTATAACCTCTTTATATGTTTCCCATTTCCCTACTAATGATGTTGCAAAGCAATATTAATGAATAAAATAGCTCTTCTTACTAAACACCCAGGCACTGAGAATTAAAAGATGTATTACATAGACTTAATTCAAGTACTTATGCTGTACATAACTATCATACATAACCATCAGCTGTTTCTTATCAACGTAATGTACCACAACTAAAACTGACGACTGAAATGGTCTTAAACATGCTCTGATTTTGCACCTTGCTGCTTTGCTGAAAGTGAAAGCATGTGTAAAAAGATTAAGTAATTGGATCTTCTGTTTTCATCTATCACTATCAATAGTCAGAGAAGACAGGCTGAAACAAAGAGACCAGGGAACATCCGAGATCAAATCAGGATAACTTAAAAGAAATGCTCAAAAGTGGATGTGAAAAACCATGTCAAGAATTTCTTCTCTTATTTATGAGTTTGTTAACTTTTAGTCAAAAGCGTTTAAAATACCAGCATCTCACAAACACTGTGCTTCCTTCATATCAACCTACATGAAATTAGGCCTTTGGTTCTTGAACATTTTGATAAACAACCAGTATACAACATGATGGACAAGTACCTAAACACGATGTGAAAAATTCCCATCAAAGCCCTAAAAATGCATTACATATTTCAGCACTTAAACCACATACCAGGTCTCCCCTCTGTCTGGAATTAGAGGCAAATAGCACCACAGCAGTTATTTCACATGTAGCTCTTGGGGCCTAGCGTTTTCTGCTGCTGCCTGTCACCATCTGAGAGTGGCATTAAATCACCCAGATCATACAACAACAGTAAGAAAGTTATGATGTAGGATTTATTACCTATGCACCCATAAAGACTTCTGGGCTGCTGCTATGTGAGATAACTGAGTAAGGCAGCAAATGTAGAGATACAGACAAGTAGAGCACTGTGTCCTTGCCCCAAGGGAAAGCCACATCATGCCATTTTAGGTATTTTAGTTCATTCAGGAAGTTAATATGCTTCTGTGGAATACAAAATTCAGGTCAGGAATCATGGACTTGGGTTTCACTTGAACACTTTTTATATGGAGCTTTCAAAATGCAGCTGAAGTATTGATCGTGTGTTATTATTTCCCAAGACATGTTTATCATAACAGCGCGTATGGACTAAAAAAGGATCAGACACCACCACACAAGGAGACAAAAGATAAGTATGGAAGGAGCTGCGTGGGAAGCTGTGAAGGACGATGGTGATGGCTGGAGCAAACAGCTGCAGTGCAGCAAGAAAGTACAAGAGAAACTTCTTATTTATTGAAAGCTGTTGCTCTAGCTGTTACACAGCCGGCACAAAAGCTGCTGTAGAGTCAGCCTCCCTTGAATAAGGGGTGCCCTCAGATCCAGTTTGCTTCTTTCTAGTCCAAGGCACAACACGTCCAAGACAGACTGGATGTTATCTTTGCAAAATATTTAGCTTTAATTTTACAGATAGAAAAATAACAGCAGCAAGGAACCCCCGTTGCAGAGAAACCCCACAGCTCTAGTGCTCAAGGTATCAAAGAGCACTCCTCTCCATGGCTCAGCCTCCACACAATCCCACTGATTCCCCCCAAGATTACTACTGATCTTCAGGATCTTGAAATTGGTTTCTGAAAACTGATGGTGCCCCTGAGGTACTGGGATTAACCAGGCCACTCTGGCTCTTGCCTTAGGTCCATGCACGCTGAAGGATTTGGGTAAATTACATTGTATCTTCCCTTTTCTCCCTGCCCACATGTGCTCTGTGCTCCCAGGGCACTGGGACACCAAGATTCCCTCCATTCCCTCCGCAGGAAAACCAACCTTCCCCAAAGGATCCTTCTAGAGTACTGTAAACTCAGTTAAACTGCAGGAGAACAAGTAATTGAAACAGATTCTGCACAGCATTCAAAAAATCAATCCTTAATTACAAATTGGCAAGCTCAAAAAGGTCAAAGACTGAGGTAGGTGAAATAGCCTCACCAAAAAGCCATAAAAATGGATTACAAAAGATTAGAGGGGTTAAAAAAAAAAAATTGGTTTAGGTCTGTTTTGGCAGAACTTCTTCCATTCCCCCATTGCATAAAATCTAGGACAGTTGATGCTATAACTGTCTCAAGTTCATCAGGTATTGACTTTTACTTTTTGGAGCTCTTCATCCCTACATCCACCCACGCTATTGCCAGAATTAAAATTTGTTCTGAAAACTTTAAATTCATAGAACAAAAGATTTTTCAGGGCATTATCCCCAATGTATCATAAACATGTTTCGCATCCTCTCCCCGCACAAGCTTTAGAATATTACAGAGGAAAAAACTACAGCAAAAAATAAACGTTCACCTGACAAAAAAAAAAAAAAAAAAAGGAGTAGTTAATTGTTAACTCCCAAATTCAACAAAGCTCCTAAATATGTGCCCAACTTCAGGGAGGAAGAGGGACTTGAGTAGTTATTTCAAGTCTTTGCTGAATTGAGATCCTACACACACAGATTTCTTTCTTTACCCTTTTAGAACTTTAAGTGATTTCTCTGAAGTTACATGAGCATCTTTAAGTATTCAGCAGAAAAGATTCAGATCACAAGACAAACTGAAATAGCATCAGTAAGTTCAAGCTTTTGATAATGTTTATCTTTATTTCATTTTCAAAGTACACAGAATGCCAAATCCTGCTTGCTTTTCATATGCAATTAATCCCACCAAAATCCTTTGGGACTACTTCTGAGAGTAAAATGAGCAGGCTTTATTCTATAATCCAACACTGACAGGAAGGGAAAATATGATATAGTCTTTTATCCCTAGCAAAGAACCCTGGCACTAAATCCTCATGAGTGAGTAGAGTGTCAGTGCATACTCTGCAGCTAATCTGGCAACAGGGCAATTTCCTGTTTGTAATTTATATTTTTGCCCAAATGACTGTATAGAGACAGATGGTCACACCAAAGGAGGACAGTTCTGGAAAGAAATCTCCTTCCCTCAGGAATACTTCACAAGATTAGTCTGAGGACTGCCAAAGCAAGATCTTTTGTCAGGCAGCCAAATCACAATATACTGAAGACCTTCTTCAGGTTCTGGCTTCTGTATCAAATTCTTACCATCTAATAAAGATAACACTGACGAAAGAAGAACAAAAAGACATTTCCATGACTGGATAGGCCTTTGAATGCTAATGACTGGATGTTGAGACTCATTTCGAAATAAGTTTTTATCATCCAAGAGAGGAAAGCTTTTCTGACTGCATTTTCTGCATCCTTAGGAGTATACCCTAGGGTACTGATTATCTGGGATCCTATCATAAAGTTTTCAAGATAGATACTTGTTTCCTTCAGGCTGCAATGGCTCCAGCAGATCACATTTCTAAAACATAGGCCATACAAATCTGATTTCAGCCAAGATCTTTATTCTCCCTCATAATTTTCCACTGTTTTCTGACACCAATTAACGGGGCCTTCTTTGGGTTTTTTTTTAAAGAGAAAATGAGGAATTTTAAGAATTATCTATGAAAATACATTACATATATACGTACAGCAACCCATCTATTCTTTATTTGAATGCTGAATTTGCCTTTCTCTGAATTTTCAATATACCAGAAATATTGTGATCATCATCATCAACTTCAGCTTAAAAACCTTCAGGGCTGTCAGGTAGTAAGAGTGATTTTTTTGACAGCGAGACAAAATCAAATGCTGCTGTAATCAACAAGCTGAAGAGTTGCCAGTTTTGATTTTGATCAGCCCAAGTTTCAAAATTAAAACTGGATTCAGAATAGTGGAAATCTGTCTCACCTTTTATCTACCTGTTTTGCTTGTCCACAGACTGAATAAAACATCACTTATTTAAGGCATTCATACTTGGCTGAGATACATTCTTCATAAGCTTGAGGACTAAGGAAAAGAAGTTATAAATTCTGGATTACATTTCATGCTATAAATCATAAAATCTGCAGCCTTGGAATCACAACATACATGTGACTATATCCTCAGTGAATAGTTTAGGAGTATTTCAGTTCTTTTGTCCTGTCTCCCTAGTGATAATAAACACAGAGATTTCAGTGCTAATTTTGGTTGCTTACTAGACTTACACTGGTCTATTAGGATTTCCAAATTGCACAAGCAGAGTTTCTGAAATGTGGCTTAATGGAAAAATCATACAGAATACAAAGTGTTACTAGATATAAGAACTACTAGTATTTCCAATTATTTAAATTCAGCAGAAGCAGCAGAAATAAGTAACATGTCCCACACTCGAGGCATTCACCGAGTAAAACAACAGTCAACTTCTTGTTTGCATGGGAGCTTCTTTATTCCCAGTCAGGTGTTTGGGGTCAGACCAACAGAGTCATTATTGAATGGCACCATGTCTGCTTTATATCAGGCACACACATTAACAGTCCCATCTGACTCCCACAGAAACCAGTAAAACTGTCTCATGACTGAACCCGGTCCTCTGGGTAAGGGGAGGCCTCCCTGGAAATGATGAATGAAAGGAACTCTGTAACAGTTTCAGAGCTAGGAGAGTAAGATTGAAATTACATTAAAAATGTCCTGTAGGCTTCTAAGATAAAGTTAAGATTAATTGTGGGATAAGTCCCACTTTAGTCCCTTACTATGCATGGAAAAGTTGGAAGAGAAGGAATGTACTCGTTGGGATGAGGTAGACCATTTCAGACAGGACTCAGAAAAGCTGAGCAACTTGAATAAAATTACTGAGGAAAGCAGAGCCAGGAATAAAATTCAGGTCTGATGACTGGTAGCTGTCTACTCACTGCTCAGCTATTACATGTAATGTGTGGGAAGGGAAACGGCATACTGTATTTAGGATGTCAGAATTTACTTCTAAGAAGGTAAATGATTCATAAAACTCCATACCAGGGAACAATTCCCTGCACTATGATCAACTATGCTCAAGCATTTAAGACAACAGCACCACTCACTTCCAAGTCACAGTTCTTGTGAACGAAGAGCATTCAGGGTGATATTCTTGGCTTGTTAAGAGCAGTAGATGCCCATCTGTTGAGATCTGTTTTGACAGAATTTAGTCCCTTTGCAGGTTTTTTTTGTGTGTCTGTTTATAACATTGTCTGTCTCACTTCTCTTAAAAGCAAAATCCTAACCATGATGTCCAATGCATTCAGGTAGCCATAGACTTGTCTGTTCACTAGAGATTTAGAAAGAGAAAACATAGTGAATGACCTGGCAAATTCTAAATCAAAAGAAATGTGAAGAGTGAAAGTTATTTTCTTTCTGCAAAACATGCCGGAAAAAGCTAGGGGTATAGCTTGACAGTTAGAAAAGAAACAAAGAATAAAGTGGAAACAGTGTAGACATCCAGGGCACATCCCTATCTTGAATATTGCAAGAATTTCTCAGCATTCCATCCCACAAGCCAGACAAGAAGAGTAGATGTAAGAAAGAAAAACAAAGATGCTCAGAGGAGTATGCCTACCTACAGAAAAGGATAACAGATTCTGGTTTAGAAAATAGGTAACTGGAGGTCCACAACACTGCAAATGCTGCAGAGGGATTATTCAGCTTCGTGCAGTAGGAGAAGTACAGAAAACCTAATTGTATCAAACCTAAATCACAAATAAGTTCTTTCTTACAATAAGCAATTAAACAGGAGTATTCATCACTACATTACGTTTGAGAAACTAAAGTATAGAGGTGTTCAAAATTAGGTTAGATACAGTCATAGAAGACTGGTTCACCAGCAATTTCCAAAGAAATCCCTAAATTACTGACTGTTTGAATTTAGGAAGATAAACCATGGGAAGGTCACTCAGATGCATACTTTGTTATACTTCTCTGAAAGGATCTGTCATACTGGCCACCATTGGTAGTGCTAGGTTAAATGGACTTTAGATGTGAACCAGCACGGAAGTTTCTTTGTTTTCAGTCTGAAGGCTTTTAAGATTTCCAAAATTGGACTCAACATGATTGTCATGAAAAGTGAAAAAGTATTAACAAGTTTTGGACAAACACATGAAACACATGTAATTTAAATGACTGCCAAATTTAAATTTAAATGACTGCCAAAAAACCTACAGTCTGGGAGAAGTAGTTCAGCAAAAGTTGGCATATGCTTAGAAAATAGGGAAAGTACGGTTTAGATGTTCCTCATATGACCAGATTAATGTAGATCATTACATATGATACAATAAGAAAATAAATTGAACTGAGCGAAGTGGCAACCATGACAATCACTGGAAAGGCTTGCAATATTGCTGCCTGCAGACACTATTTTCCTACCAACAGAGGAAGTGGATAAATTTGTTATTAGAGGCCTACAGGTTTTCACCCGGCTCAAGCACCTTTAGTTTGACCTAAGAATGCCTCCTGTGTTCACAGCTCTATGTTTTTAAGCAGAACCTGAATTCTATATATCTGCAGTGGAAAGCCTTCAACAGCCAGTAAAAGCAATTTTCAGAGAGCTATCTCCTTTCCTTTCAAAACAAATGAATCTACATCAGCTGTGAAAAGTGAAGAATGCTTCCTGTCACCTTTCTGACACAGCTTTCTGACAGCGTCGGTGACAAAATCTGGCACACAATCTCCTCCCAGGTCAACGCCAGACATGGAGGTAGACATCTATGGAGAAAAAGCACCTTAAAAGCAGCATCACAGTATTCCCCAGATATCCTGGGTATCCTCTATATGAGGCACCCCAAGCAGTAGCAAGGCCATGCCCTAAAGAAATCTGGATTACAGCATACTTTGTGCATAGGTCATTCTAAATTTATTCCTAGCTCAAAGATAAATACTATTTCTTTCTAAATATCACACATCAATTAGGATCACATTATGATATCTGTATCTTCTATTTCAAAAGAAAGATTTTCCCCACAGATTATTCACTGGGTAGAGCTAATCAAACGAACCTTGAATGACTTTCCATCTGTACCCAGGCACATCTAACCAAACAGAGAAGGTGGGAGCAGTCCAAGGGGCCAGCCTGGCTGGTTCTTTCTGACTTCCAAACCCACCATCAGTTTGTCAGGCTTCTTTCTTAGAAGAAAAAGCTGTCTTCACAGCTGCATCTGAAGACTGCTGGGTTTGTGTCTGCCACCCTTATCAATCAAGCTAAACCTGTATGGCCTGTACTATTCTGTCCCTAAGTTTTGTGTCAGGGAGTACATAAATTCTGAGTACATGGGGATTTGAAGTGCAATCTGAACGTGCTGAATGTTGGGAATGGCAGGCAACGGTTGTATGAGAGAAAACTATTTGGTCTTTCCACTACTCACCTTACCCAGTACTGCTTTTTAGAGTCAATTTCTGCAGTGAGGCTGAAAGAATGAAAACACTACCTTTGGCAACATCTTGCATAAACGGAGATACTGTAAACCAATGCTAGCTTCAACACAAGAGAGAATTTCCGACAGCTTTTTATTTTGTCAAGTACTAAGAAATCTCTCAAATTCTCCACTCAGGAATCACTTCAGTCGAAGTGGATTACCAAAGCAATTCTCTTAATCAGCAAGTTTAGTGCACAGTGGAGCTTTACAGAAAACAGCTTATATAACTGTAAACAAGAATTTCTTTTCAGTTATGCAGAGATCCCTGCCTTGATTCCAGGTGGTAAGTTGTGGATGCACAGTATTACTGCATTATAAATAACACATCAGTTTCCATTCAGGAGTCGGTTCCCTGTACTGATACAACGTCACTAATAAATCAGGCTGCTTACAGAGCTAGAGCTGATATCCCCCTTTACTCAGTACATACCTTTACTGCCATATATATATATCTATGTGTGTGTAAGATAAAATGTTCTCTGAGTACTTTTTTAAAGGTGAAGAAACAGCAGTGTAAGAAACAAGAGTGACTTTGCCAAACTAAATATAATATGAAAAACCGAAAGGGGGGGGGCGGTGGGTGGAACGGGGACAACAGGGACAACGACACATGGACCAAAACCAAGCAACCAAAACCAGCAAAGAATGTCTTCCAACTCAGCTATCTCCACAAATCCTTATTTCTCCCTCTGTTCCTACCTGGTCTCAAGTAATGCTGCTTGTTCAAAACACTATGGCTATAAATCAGGTCAATTAAGTCACAATTAGGAAAAAAAAACTTCCTTGTATTTAGCAAACACCACCAAAACCTAATTATTACTGATACAAATTAAAAAAAAAAAAAAAAATCCTAGGCATTTCTCTGCATAAGGCCTTTTTAAATTGAGATCTAAACATAGATAGACAGACAACAAGCAGACTTAAACAATTTTATCAGTGGTTGATTTATTTCGGCTTTCTTCTCTCCCTGGTCACAGTTCAGTGCAACCCATAAATAAGTTAGGCTGGTGAAGGAGATTGAATTTTTGAGGCCAGAACAGTAATTGAAGAATTGAACAGCCTGGAGGTTGAAATATCATCTCCTGGGACGTAAGCCTTTGGACCTATTAGCAGCTATCTATATTGCTTTTCCAGCGATTGACACGTATGACCATGTCAACATATTGAACTGATTTATGTTTCTTTGTGTTGCAAAAGGACAGATCTCATACGTGTTCTGGGCTCCATCATGCTGTTACTCTAAGAGTGAGAACATCTCAAGTCAGTTAGCTACGTAAATTACAATACATGCCAACATTTTCCTGCAAACCAAGAGCTTCCAGTCACTATCAAGTTCCTCTCAGGAACTGTTTTTCAATATTTAAAAGGCATCCAACCAAATCTAGTATTTAGGAGGTTAGAAAAAAAAGGTTGAACAAAGCTTTTAAGCTGTTAGCTTTTACAGTATAGTTACAGGGGGGAGGGAATGATCTTATTTCCAAAATGTCTTTACTGTATCTAACACCTTCTGTTTCTCAGCTAGTTTGCAAAATTACTGTTATCCACAGAACCTCAAAGATTTTTCCCTTGTCAAGTACTAAAAAGCCAGATCTCTCAAAAAAATGGGAAGGCCCAATTTCCTGTGAAGAAAATCTGCACCAGTTCAGCACAGTTCAATTATACAGGAAGCAGTAATTTTCACTTTTTCCACACTGTATTTGTCAGTACTTGCAAAGGAAACACTGAAAGGGAAGCCTGAAAGTGCTTTGTTTTTTTTTTTCTTAAACACAAAACAAACAAGCAAAACAAAAAACCCCACCGTCACCCACCGCTTCATTTTTTTCAGTCGTTCTCTCGGGATCAAAATTTCGCAAGAAAACAGGAGACTCCAGAGACAACCGAAGCAACAAGCGATGGGTTGTAAAACCAACCCTTGACCAAAGGCAAAAAGAAGCATCTCCAGGTCTAACTCTGTATGAAAACATGCAAATCACCTCAGCGAAAGTGCAGGCCCGCGGGGGACACCTGAGCTCTCCGTGGGGCACAGCAGCTGTTTTGGGGTGGCCTCGTGGGCTTTTTCACCTCAGAAACACGCCCTTGGTGCTGCCACCGCATCGCTGCTCCTTCACCGTTGGCAATAGATGCATGTTTGACTCACAGCTCGATATAAGGAAATGAATACTTCTTTCCCTCCCTTACTAACTTAGCAACCCACGAAACCTACAGCAAATGTTATTTCTAAGATGGCATCACTGAGCATGGGCCACAGGCTTCCCACAGATGACAGAAATCATTCCTCACACAGCACCCCTGAGCAGTGGGGTTTCAGGTGGTTATGATGACAATCACATACCGAAAAAGAATGAAATTTGATAAAAGATCTAAAAGGCATCTCTGGGGTCTCAGGGCGCTGCTGTAAACCCTGCGGGGGCTGCAGGCCTGCTCAGGGCTCTGCAGCATGAGGAGGTGAGGCAGTAGCCAAAATGTGTCAGCACGAGGTTAACCTTCTCCTGAAAGCAAAGCCAGCATTTAACTTGAAATCAATGAAGTGATGGATTAAAAAGGAAAAGGGGAAATATGAGAAAAGGTCACTTCATAAATCACTATTAAAATCCATGTTTCCCCTTTCGCACAGTCAGTCTGCAAAAAAAGAAAAACATACATCTGTTTTTGTTTTGTAGGAAAAGATGACAGCAACTGAAACTAAAGAGCATTTCTTAAAAATAGAGTACCACATTTGTTCTGATTGAGCCCATCATACTCTGTTTTGAAGAAAGGTTTCCGATGGCATCAAGTACAAACACAAAATAGCAAGAGTTTGTTGGATGTAGTAAATGCCAAGCCAGACAGACTGTATACTAGAATTAAGCACTACCAGTTATTCATAAATAATTTTTCTGATTAAATATTGAATCAAATGGACACATCATCATCATCATCTGTCTTGCAACAGACCGTACTCGCAGCACCTTGTGCTCCACTCTTACTAGATCTCAACACAGACAGATCAGTGATTCGGACGTATGACACTAAACCAGAGATCTCTAATGAATAATGATGTGCTGCTCATAAAATACCGTCTCTCCGACTTGCTGTTGGGGGAGCTGATGGCAGGTCCTGCCTCCCCAAAGGACTGGGCACTGCTCAGCCCCACAGGCAGGAGGTGGACGAGGGCTCCCTGTCTGCACATCACCACACTCCTCCGCAAGCCAGTGTCCAAGCTAGAGCTGCTCAAGTGGAAAGAGGAATGCATTTACTTCCTGGTATTTGGCAGTATTTCTCCATGACCACCAGAATACTGCTCAGTTGGACATTTTCTCTCCAAGTCTTGTAAACAAAATCCAAAATCTAAAGGAATCTTCAGTTAGCTTTGACTTAGTTGAAAATTTTCATCCTAAGCAAGCAAAGAAAAAAACAGTTCTTCACCACAATGTCTCTGAGTATGAACAATTCCTATTAGAAATGTGATTTGACAGCCAGCCCCCTAAAAGAAAGAAAAAGAAAAACCACCACTCCTCCGCAGCTCAGCAGCTCCTCGGGAAGGTCTCTGCATGCAGTGGGTTATGCAGAATGTGCAGGATGGAGGATCACCAGCCCCATATTGTTCTTCAGCATGCTGCTCCAGCTGACGCAGACAAGAGAACAGGACACCATAGCAATTAAGTTACCAAAAAAAAAAAAAAAAAATCATCACAAGGGCACCTTCAGAACGGGTGCTGTAAGCATGTTACTCATGACAGATTTTTAAACTCAGCTACCTCCTATGTACTCACAAAGTATACACAGCAGGCTACAAGTCTCTGCTTCTCAAGGAAACGGCCCACCTGCACAGTGATGGACAACTTCAGTATTAACTTTCAAAGCCCTTGCTTGCAATTGTACTATTACAAAAGCTGTAGTGAGGTACACAGGTTAAGCAACTTATACAACTGGCAGGATGTTTAGGATTTATGATTGTAGTGTATTCCCCAAATGGCTCTTCTCAGCTGCTGCACAGTGACTACTTCACTTACTGACCTTCATAGGAAAGGGTTAACAATCCCATAGAGACACTTTCATGGAGCACACAAACAAGTTAAGTATTGGGGTTCATTTAAAGATATGTGGACAGAAAAACTACAGATATTGTGTAATATAAGTTACTTCATGCTAAAAAATCTCATATGAAGTAAAAGATGGTATATAAATACTACGTAACATCCAATGGGATTCATTGCCTCTCTCTGCTCTGCACAGCTTTACTTTACTATTTTTGGAGAAAATTAAAACTTGGCACTCACTGTACATCGTATCTTTAAAACTCAGTTAAAAAAAAAGTAGTAAGATTTTTAGATAAAGTATCCCACTTCAAGGATTAAGGATATCAAATACTATTGTAACACAGGCCACACAAAAACCACATTTCCCAAGCTGAAATATTAACTTGTATAGTCACACATAAACATACTAATTAATATTCTGTGAAGGTCTCCCTTCGCTACATCCAAGGATATACTGTAGCATCTTAGTGATTTCACCCCATTCACATGTATTTTCTGGCCAATCTACCATATGCTTTTGAAATGTTATTTATATTACAGCTTACAGGGGAAATACTAAGATTGTATATCTAAAATACTTACCAGCTACCACCTTATCAGCAAATTTTACATTATAGCAAAATTTTAATTTCATGAAAATATTAATTACATATTTTTATTAATAGAATTGTTGGGGTTTTATCTAAACATAATTCATAAAGAGATGAAAAACTAAGTACAATGCCTGTTTATTTCATACACTCCCCATTGCCCATTTTCATATGTTCAAATATGACTCTTTTCTGAACTACACAATACACATGTAAGTGGTAGGTATGAGGAAGTTTTCCAGTGCTTGATATAGCGCATATTCAAGTTTGGAATAGAACTACAAATTACTATTTTTCAGGGTATCTAGCACTGACAAGAAAGTAAATACTATTTTAAATGCTTTTGAAAGGCTTCTCTGATCACACTGTTGTAGATAAACTGCTGACAGTTTAAAAAAGCAGAGTATTTTTCTCAGTACTGATGACACACTGAATAAATACAACCACAATATGCAAAATACCTATGCTGTAACATGATCTTCTTTTCTATCAAAATAATCCTGATCGTTAGGTAAAAACAGTCAAAAGTGTGATTTACTGAGCATCTCAATCAGCCTAATTACATGTCAGATTTGAATTTTGGTAGGTCAGGAGGATGGCAGGTCCAACTTCAGACTGGATGCTGTCACCATTACTGTGTTCCAAACAGCAGTGAATCCTACACCAAATGTTAGCTTTGCCAGGCTTAGGTGTCAACTGCAACGCAATCCTGGGGAAGCTGACTTAAAAAGGAGATAAAACAAACACTATATGCATTCAGAAAAAACAAAAAAATTTTCCCAATGATGAGAGTGAAAATAAGTCTGGACTGCACCGGACTGATAAAAACAATACATCCTGCCCCAACTTGTAACCATTAAGATAGATTTTTATTTGCTTTAACCACCACGGAAGAACAACAGACAAAATAAGAAAAGCTCAGGGACAGCATCTTTTATTCCTTGAATTATCAGGGAAAAGTTATCCAGAAAGAAAGTGTAACTTTCCAAGAAGCACACAGTATCTCAAAGTGCCTTATTCTCCATCCTGCTGACAAGGTTTCCTCAAATTACATAATTGTAGGTACTGCCCAAACCAGTATCCATCTTACTATTTTTTATAAAACAAAATATCATTCAAACTGTAAATGACCACTATTCATTAAAATGTATTTTTCTTCAGCTGTAAGCACAGTTCTGAATGATGTCAGGTGAGGCAGTAAGGAACTGCTAACTGCTGAAGAGATATAAATAGAAAATAAAAGCATTTTAAGAGTCTTCTTCCATAGCCACATCCTCTTGTAGTTTCTGCACCATTTTGTCCTCCAGCTGTTTTGGTGTGCCTTCAAAGCAAAGAAAAAATTAAATTCAAGATGTCTCTCTAAACCCAAATAACTGTTCTTCTTTGAACAATATATGTGTCTATTCTAGGTGAAAAAAAACTTAATATATTGCCTAAACAGTTGTCTAGGAGTAAATCCATCAAGCTTACAACTATTTATTGCTAACCTCCATCACCACCTAAAACTATTGAAGAATTGTTTTAACAGAAAAGCTGATGCTGTTTTTATGCAAAATCTAAAATGCAGTCAAACATATGTTTTCATCTAGTATGATGAACTTTGATATACCTGGCAATACCTAGCAGAACCTTGTAAAGGACTATAAAAATGCATTACTTTTAGCAGATCAATGGCCTTCACACGTTAGTTTTTATACAAAGATTTAAGCCCTCCTGAATGCTATTGCTGGACGGCAATACCGTTATCTCTCAATAATACAAAAGAAAAAACAATCCAGGATTGACCTTTGATTCTGCTCTCTTTTAAGGCCTAGCAGGAATTGCAAAACACTGAAAAGGTAGCTGCTGTTTGACAAACAGATGTACTACATGCCACTGTGCATCATTCATTTAACATGAGCAAAGACAAATGAAAAGAAATAAACACTCAGGCTAATTCTTTTGAATTCAGATCTTCTCTCTTTTTCTTCCCTCAAAAACCAAGGGACAGATTAAACCAAAGTTGAAATATATCCTGACAAAACCTTGTTTCACATGTATACAATCTCAGACTATAGTTAATGCAAACTGGAAGAAAACATACTTCTAGTTAACGTCTAATAATACGCCACACCTACATCCATGGAGACAAAAATCACTGGTAATTTTTATAAAACAATAACTAATGGAAACGTTTTTAACTTCTCTCCGTTACTCTATTCCATTAACTGTATTTTAAAAAATAAATCACCTTTACAAGCCATTTTCATCAGTATCATCTAACACAAGCTAGTACTTGTACTAGTTTAGAAGCCAGAAAATTATTTAGGAGTAACAGGTTTCTCCAACTGAAAAACTCAGTTCACTAAGAATATACATTATTATATCTGAACTAGGCTCAGGTTTGAATGAAAATTTGTAAGATTACCGTCATATTTTAAAAAAAGTTACACTAGAGAAACAGTATTTTCATGGAAGTTTCATTATACACAGTGAACTACAAAAAAACCTCTCACACTAAGCTAACAAGTTCAAAAAGCAGAGTTTAACTACTGTATTTTATATCAATCAGTGGTGTATTCATTAACAAACACGCAGTTCATAGAGTACCAGGTAATGAGTGCAGGTTAAAATACCCAAATAAGGGAAAGGAAGGATGAATGCAGGACTGGTACGTTTGATTCAGCACAAAGATACTGCTTACATTTATAGCAAGAGCTATTCTCCATATTCAACAGACAAATTAATTGTAAGAAAAATGCACAGGATTATTGATCTGTAGAACTAGTCATACAAAAAAAAAAAAATCAATATTCATCATAAAACTGTATACACAAGTTAACCTAAGAAAACCAGGTAAAGCAAGTTCTTACCTGCATGTGGAGCACGAAGAAGGTGGATATTCTGTTTGACTTCTTTGATGTCTTCTGCCTTCTGCAACTCTTTGCTCTTCTTTAATCTGTGGAGGGGGAAAATTAAATTTACCTTCAAAGAAGAGATGTATGTTTTTGTTTTAATGCATGACACATCTTTAGCTAAAGGTACGTAAACTGTAAATAACTATGACTATGATAAAGTAAAGGTTAAAAGTATCTGAAAACCAATTCAAGCATATACTGGATACAAAACCAGAAAAAAAAGCCAGCACTATATCAACTCTTACCAGAAATTTGTTTAAGACTCCACATTACAAGCAAGGAAATACATCCATTATCACCCAGTGTCCAAAAGCTGCATTTCATTGGACATCCAAGAAAGCGCAATAGTTTGGTAGCGTAGCAGAGCCTACTCAAACTATTTTACCCCATCGCTTGGATGACTGTGTATGTACAAAGCAAATAACCATTTAAATATTCTGATGATCATTTCTCTGGAAAGACTGACCATCTAATACAGATTTGCAACACTTTCCATAATAGAAATACTTCTCCTCACCTGTTCATAATAAATCTAGCTTGGCGTTTCTGCTTTATTTCCTCCACTCTCTTCATTGCTTCAACTGAAATAAAGCAGAAGTTGTTTTAAACGTGCTTACATACCTACAGCTGAAATACATGCTATTTTGCAGAGCAACACTACCAGTATTCTATAATACCTCTATATGAGAGGCAACTCTTACACTATACAGAGGAAGTTACTCCTTCTTCAAAGAGCAGGGTAGGGGAATATTCCATGTACCAACTATGGTGAACTGTATTTTAAAACTTATTTATGCTTCTGCTTTTGCATCTACAGGTATTTTCTACAATTAACCACCACTACAAAGACTTACTCTACTTGAAATCAGATCCAAGTTACCACCTTCTCCTTTGTGGCATTCATTCATGACATAAGCAACTCTTCCATTTTATAGCAATTGATTTATTAAACGAACCGAAGTGGACTGAGCAGGAACAAATAAACTGCATCACTACAAAAGGTTCACACTGGGAGCCTCTTAAAAAGCTGGAGAACCACTAAGGTTTTTTGAAGATAACAATTCAAAATATAGGAATGCTGCCCCTCATTTTCTAACCAGTTTCTGACAAAAAATAAAATCAAGTGAAACTCCACACCTGTTCACAACTCAAACCTCCTCTACACATAAGAATTTGGTCATGATTCCAGTAATTTCAAACACAATCATTACAAAGTGTCAATACTCTAAGAACTCTTCTGAAAACATGTTCACATAGAATAAAAGTTCACTCCCCATCTTTTTTTTTTTTCTTTTTCCCCCCCTAAATGACTCACCAGTCTTGTTCCACAACTCTCTCTGGTATTTCACTGGTTCATTTCTACGTTTTTCAAACTCAAATGAGTTATCCTGTATTAAGAAAAAGTAAATATAAGTTATATACAGACGCATATTTAGATCAATACATTCTATTGCACTCACTCATATATCTTAATATTTTACATTATTTTTTTCCCTTTCAGAATCTCAGTAAATATAAGTTATATACAGACACATATTTAGATCAATACATTCTATTGCACTCACTCATATATCTTAATATTTTACATTATTTTTTTTTCCCTTTCAGAATCTCAGTTCCTATACTTTAACAACCTTTAGAGATTAGTACTAAACTAGAAGGAAATGGAGTGTTTGACTTCAAAGTGTCAGAAGTCACAGCGATTTGTCTGAAGAGAACTATTTACCAAAACACCCCTCTCAGCTATTTTCTTTTTAGCAAGACAAAAGGAATAGAGAAGACCCATGTGGAGTAAGATACACAGAGCAGACTAGACAGGTAGAAGGCAAAACTGCAAATGTGCAGAACAAAAGCATTTAATGCAGGTCAAAAGTTCTACTCAACAGCCTGTAATTTTGAAAAGGTTCAAAAAAACCCCCCAAAAACTCCACACCGCTATTTTAAGAATATTGAAACAATATAAAATCATTTTAAATTGTGAAATATTTCAATTGATGACATTGTGGTGTTTGGGGCAGCTGGGGGTTTTTCTTTTTTTCTTTTTGTTGTTTTTTTTTCCACAAGTTTAAGAAGGAAAAACAGTTTCCTGATTTTTTTTGCTAGGCGTACTTAGCTTTAGGCCAACTTTATCTGAGGGCTTTTCCCTGCTCAAAGGTTCTTTTTTGTAGTGTTAGAGTTATTAGACCAGCTGCTAATCTTCAGTTGAGCTAAAGACAGCTCCAATGACAGAAACTACAGAGAATAGCAAGAAATGGCAAGTACACACTCAAAAGGCATGCTCAATTGGCAGACCAATGTTAGTTTTCATCATGGGTTGGCATCAAGCAAAACATCCAAAGTACAAGCTGTAGAGTACACCATATGCTAACATCTACATGCCATTCTTATTCTTAAAAAAAAAATCTCTTCTCAGTATGCATAGATATATCTCAAAATCAGAGCATATTGTCACCTATTTACACATGTGTAAAGGAATTTTAAATTATTTTAAAAAAGGTAATTCAATTTAGCCAGAAACAACTTGAAAGCAAGAAATACAATTACAGAAGATCCTAATTAATCATGGCTTCTCATGGAGTCACAATAAAAAGTAAAATAAAACCACATTCTTCCCCTTGGAAGATCCACAGAAGGTGGCAAATCACTGTGTCAAAATACTTATTAAATTGTTAGTATTCTATCAAAAACCAGGTAATTAAGTCACAGTGATTCTTGAATTATTTAAGGACTGTCCCACCAAATATGAGTGTTTAGTATTTTCATGACTGAAGTAATTTTGTCTTGAGATTGTTCTTAAGATCGCATATGCTGTTTCTGAAACATTCCTATCTATGCAAGGACTTTTCCTACACATTGTATGTTTTAAGGAGACTTCAAAAGGTAACTATCTTATGTGTCTACATAGAGGGACTCCCTGGGGTACCCAGTAACCCAGATTATCTGGTTGTACAGAAATACAACTACCAAGTGTATATGCACAGGGAGTGGGAGATTTATAGATGGAAAAACAATGCCTTGGACTTGCGAACCGCCATGTATTACTGACATAGACACCTGATACACCGGCTTCCACGCTGAAGCTGAAATGGGAATTTCGAAGTTACAGTCAAGTTAAACAAAGCTCACTCTCAAGAAAACTCTCACATCCTCTTCCACAATCCCTCTTTTCTCCACTTACTCCATACCTCATGCTCCTCTAATTAAATGATAACACACTAAGCTAGCTAACCTAACCCGTTTGCAACTGGAACGGGCTAGATTTCTGCCATTTTAGTGAGCTAATATAAAGCGCGAACCAGTTCAACTTCTTACCACTGTCAATTCTTTGCCAGCTGCTTTCCGGAATGCTTTGGTCCATCTCATCTTCCTGGGATTTCGCTTCTTTTTAAAGTTTCTGTGGCATTTTGATTTGCAGAATCTAAATATCTTAAAGAAGGGGGGGGGGGGGGAGGGGGGTTGGGAAAAGCTTACAGTCAAATCATGTTATTCCTGCCCCATTAGCAAGCGTGATATCAAACACTTAAGTTTCTCTAACAATACTGCTCAGTGAAAATGACACTGATTGTTCAAATTTCAGTATTTTTAGTTCAAATATAGCTATTTACAAAAAGAATTTCAAGCACTATTCTTGTTTTTTCATTATAAAATCATTTTCACAGCTGTCAGGGACATGCACAAATACCTACAATTAAGCTGATCATAAATAAAATATACGGGAGTTATGAGAATTATCATCTGCAAAAATAGCTATAAAACCAAACCTGTACTATGAATAAACAATTTTCTATACCTGTCACCACTTTTTAGATACAGTCTCATCCTGACAAGAACAAAAAAATCCTCACACCTCTCATATAACATTTTTTGAATGCAATACACATACACACACCAAAAAAAAAGTCTATCTTCTGGAATATAGCTTTAAGCCTTAAAGACTACCCTGCAGCAGGAGTCCTAAGCACATTAGTTAAGTCCTGAACTGAATTTACTGAAAGCTGTTAAAGCATATGCCAAAACATTCTTTTTTTTTTTTTCCTTCCATTTTTCTACATATTCTACAGAATTCTAGACTCATTTTAGTCATCTGCTACTGCTAGCCATGGAAGCACCTTACATTCATCCAGATGATGTCTTCAGGCCCATTAAAGATGCATAAAAGAAACTTCACTATCTATAGTTGAAATTTCCCTTTTATGAGTATTGAAATTATGTAACTAAGCTAAAGAACAACCCTCTATCCCAAACTGTACCAAATCCAACAGACATTTTCCAGTCAAAAAGAGTATGCAGCAAGATAGCAGTAATATAAGGGGGGGAGGGACATAATCATATCCCTATTTACCGTTCTTAATCTTCCCTAAATTTGTGCATCATTTTGGACTATCCTGAGCTGTCTACTATCCAGAGCAGAGCTGAAACTTTACTTAAGAATACTCAAAATTACATTTGTTATTCATGAGTTTTTGAAAACCTCATGTTTCTTCAACCATGCTCTCTTTCCCATCTAAGTCACTTCTACAGAAAATAAACAGAAAATATAAAACCTCTAGCAAAGACTTTATCTTTTTGATCTTTTTTCTTTACATTCTTCTACCACATTTTTTCACCTTAACTCATACAAATCTGCCATTATATTTTGCTCTTTCATAGATTATCTGTTCACAACTACCCTGCCATTGTGCTTTTTTTTTAAAAAAAAAACCACCACACACTTGTGGCCATTTTCTAGTAAATGGAAGTGTCAATCTACATCTACCTCTAAATTCCCAAAAGCTGTGACTCAGATTTTCAATACAGTTGAGCCGATATTTGTTTTGACATCTGAGCATGGGAAGGAAGCTCTGTGCATAAGCTTCATTTCACACCGGGGTCTCCAATGCCTTATAGGAGCAATAAGGAGTACAGCAGAGGCTGGGAAACGATACATAGCATTTTATGTACAAAGTTGTCACCATAACCTAAGGGCCAAAGTGCTATGCACATCCTGTTATGACAGCCTCAACTGGGTAAGTCACATCAGATACCAGAGTTACAACTTTAGTACAGTACTATGCGAGAGACATAAACCATTAGCTTTAGTATACAGCGCCCATGACCTAGATTGTTCAAAGCTTTAGAACCACCCGCTACTAATTGGAAGCCTCCACTTCCCTAAAATAAGAAAATTAAAGGATGAAGCTTTTGTATTGCTCTGCGAAGCACATAATTTCTCAGTAAAAACTGAAAAC
Organism: Pelecanus crispus; assembly: GCF_030463565.1. Taxonomy (NCBI): domain Eukaryota; kingdom Metazoa; phylum Chordata; class Aves; order Pelecaniformes; family Pelecanidae; genus Pelecanus; species Pelecanus crispus. The sequence continues at coordinate 15,574,961 of NC_134649.1, forward strand.
AAGTAATTCAGCCCACACTCCTCCTGACAGCCACAACAGCTGCCAAATTACAGTATCACTCCCCGTAACGGCTGGCGCTTAACAAATAAACCTGCGCGGCGGATGAGGCGGCCCAGCACCGCCTCAGCACGGCTGCTGCGTCGGCTCCAAACCGCCGCGGGTGGCGACCGGGGGGGGCTCCAGCACGGCGAGGGAAGCGCTCCCTGCCGCGGCCCCACACCTCCTCGTGCCGAACGAGGCTCGGTAGGAGCGCAAGCGGCTGCACCCCGAGCCGCGACAGGGCCACCAGCCCGGGGGGACCCCTTGGGCCTCGGCAACGTCTGTAACCGAACCGCGTGAGAAGCGGACACCGCGGGGGTGGGGGGGGGAGCGAGAGCTTCCCGCCCCCCGCAGGGCGGGTACCTTTGGGTCCCCCCGGGCACAGGCCCGGGCCGGCGCAGGAGAGGCCGAGGGCGCCCCGCCGCTGGGCCAGGCCCAGCCGGGCAAGCTGCGAGGGTGGGAGCGGGCCCCGGCCCCGGGCGCCGCCGCTGGCAGGCGCCAGCCGCGCCCTGCCCCCCGGCGGGCGGTACCTTGCAGTCGTTGCGCACGAACATGACGCCGTGGCCCGGGTAGATGGGCCCCGAGCAGAAGTAGCACTTCTCGATCCGCATTGCCGGGCCGCCGCCGCGCCGCGCCGCTCCGCAGGCCCCGCCGGAAGAGCGCTCTCAGCTGACCGGAGGCGGCGGGGCGCCGCCCGGAAGAGCGGCCACGGCGCCCCCTGCCGGCCGCGGGGCGCCAAAGCGCCGCGGGAGCCGGCGCAGGCGCAGCCGCCCCCCGCCCCGCGCGCCCGCCCGCCGCCGCCCCGCGCCCCCACAGGCCTCGGGAAGCGGGAGCGGCGCCCCGTCCGCAGCGTCCTACTGCGGTCATTAAGCAACGCAGACCCTGCTAATCAGGAGCTTTAACAGCCCCTGACAGACAGAGGCACCTGGCCGGACACAGGCAAGTGCTTGCTCTGGGGTTCCGGCCGAACCAACCCCGCAGGAGTTCCCGGGGTGACGGAGCGACAGCCAGCCGTAAGGCGGGCAGTGACAACCGTGAACTGCTTCCTCGGCCGGCACAGCCCGCGGCAGAGCCGCCAGGTCATTCCGCGTGTCTCACCGTCGAGCCAGCAGCGTGCTGGGGGTTAGAAAATCACGCTGCCAAAGGGTATTTGGTGATGCGGCACGAGAGCCAGCAGCCAGCCCAGCCACAGGGCCCCAAACAGCTCGTGTTGCACCAAGAGCTACAACGCACCGGTGCCATCTCTCTGCACAAGCTACTCGCTGAAAAACGGCACTCCCAATTCTGTCAGAGGCCGTGGAAGCCTCTCCTCGCACCCACAACGAACAGAGAGCAGTAACGCTCCTCTGTTGTACACCACAGGCACCTATGTGTGAGTGACGACCCTGTGAAGAAACCAGCAGCCTGAAATAAAGCGATACGCCCAAGAGTCCTGTAAACTGGACCACATAAAACCTATCTGAAAAACAAAGAGCTCCTTTTCCTGAGCGTGGTTGAAGAGACCAGGCACAGCCACTCCCTCTGATGCGGTCTCTGCCAGACTGAATGGGAAACAGGGAAGATGGCTCCTGTTGGACATAAACCCCTTTGCAGCACTGCATAGGACTGACCCTCCACCTCACCAAAATGAGCACGCTCCAGACCACATTCCCTCCCAAGGAAAGCAGTTCTGGAACAATGTGTAATTTTTTAATTTGGGCATTTTGGTTTGGTTTTAGCTCTGAGTAGTAGAGTAGCGTAAGCTTTTCAAATTGGTCTTCATTTCTTTGGCAGGCTTTAACCATTGTGAAATACAAGGAGGACCATGACACTTACTACATGTCTCAGCAAAATCTCTTAATAAAACAGATCAGACATATATAAAGTGTGGAAGAGTGAATTATTACTCCAAAAATGAGAAACTGGGCCACAAGGCCACGACATGAACAAAGCTGAGACTATAGTTTGTGTGGAAGTTCTCATTGCTGTGCTTTCTTTGAAGCGTGGTGCTATGATTCTGTAAGAAAGCTCCATTTATTGGCTGATTGAAGCCACAATTTCTGAATCATTACACAAACAGGTTACTGGGGGGAAAAGGGTGAGGAGAGTATCTACAAAAGCAGTAGTACGCTGAAAACCACAAACACACTACATTCACTCACCAGATAAACATATCAGCCACAGGCACGCTAACTGCAATACATTATATCAAGAGCATGGTCCGTCCTTTGATTTCACTGGAGAGAATCCTGTTGAAAGCTGAGAGATACTCATGCTCGTGGAAGTATTAAAAAAAAACCAAACAAACAAAAAAACCAACCCATACACAGAAACGAAGTTGGGATGAACTATTAGACAATACTGCATCTTCGTAAGTAAGCTGACTTTTCTCTTTCCCAGATGACTCTCTACTTCCCTGAAACATACACTCATATCTTAGTATGGAAATGAAATACAAATTAAAAGATTTGGTGATCAGCTTGTGTTTGAGCCCCTCTGGCTTCTCTTTATGAATGCAAAATTTTGTTCTGAGTGAAAAATGAATGAAGCTGAAATGGCTCAGTATTAACATAAGGATAGAGACACTAGAAGGGAGTCAGACATAGATTTTTAAATCTACAGTTGATTTACTCTAGAATTTAGGCAAATCACTTTCTGTTCCGTTTCCACATTTGTGAGATCCAAGTCTTCTACAGGGGAATTAATTTTTAAAGCAAAATTTGAAGTACTGTCTAAACCTGACAGCTCTGCACACATTATTCTAAGGAACCTATTACTCCTCCTGTTCCCGCTCCTACAGTTACCTGTTTATTGTGAAAGGACGTAAATACTAGGCCCTGTACCTTCCTAAATTGTTTGGAATTGGAGAGGGTCTTCTCTCTGTTCGTCAATCTTAGGATGCCATCCCAGCTCAGAGTCTGAAATCTTCCTCACCATGTAAGGCTTTTCCACCACAATTCCTGCTTCTCCATTTAGAAGAAATTAACTATCCGAGTATTTGGTGAAAAATCCATGTGTTGAATTGCATGTGCCTTTAGGGCAGTTTTTGCTTTCTGGTTTCTAGAACAACAAAAAAGGCAGTCAGCTTGGGGCTATATTAAGAAAGATGGAAGAAAAAAAATTGCTTTAGCACAGTAGAGCCACTAACATTATCAGCACAGAACTTGTCTCCAATCTTTTTGAAAACCAGACCTCAGCCACATCCTATTACAGGGGACACAGGCTAGAGCATATGACTGGTGACTAGCACTCCCCCTCAGCCTTAAGGAACAACAGCTCCGAACTGACTCAGAGACCTAGAGCAAGATAGGACTGTACAGGATATTAGTTAGTCTCATGCTGCACGCCGGAGGGAAGGCGCTGTGACAGAAGATGGCAACCCAGCTGATAAGAGTAAATAGTAGAGACACATACACAAAGCAATTTTATGAGGGGAGCTATGAAGACACCAAGTTTACAGCTAGAGGCAAAACCAAATAGTAAACAAGTTTGCTTAGGTCTAGGGCTGCTGTGCTTCGGCATATGCAATTGCAATCCTTCTTTTTCAGTTTGATTACTTTCAGTTTCCTACCCATGTGACTTTTTTTCCCCATGGGCTGTATTTATTTCACTGAAGACAGCTTTTTTCTGGCAGAGCACTGTATTGTGAAGTCTCTGGTGGATGCTACAATTTAAACACTGTGGATTACACACTGTCACCAACACCTCCAGCAGACAGATGGGATGTGAGAGCATAGTGATACTACAAGCATTTAAAATTGGATTTTTTTCCCCCCTTTTTTTCATATCAAGGCACTAATCTCCTCTTCAAGTACAAGCCATTATGTTGTGGATTGGAAGTTCTTATTCCTGATCTAAAGACTGAAGGTTGCTGGAGCCAGAATCCAGATTAGTTATCAAAAAAGAATATGTACTTCTACTCCATTAAAAGTTATTCACAGACAGAATTAGGTATCCAGCTGAAAAACAGCCTCACTGGAAGAAGAGGTTTTGCAGCAAACCGAGTGGCTCATTTGTCTGATTTTTGACACAGAATACCACCACAGCAAGAACTGTTTCACCAAACATCTCAATACCTTGAACTTGTAATAAAGCTCTGGTCTGCAAATATTTATGTACTTGTCCAAGCTTCCTATTGGAAATAAAATACACAGTTCACATAAACTGTCATATACAGTCATATAAAAGAACTGACAACTGTCAGGCATGTGCACTTGTAGGATCAGGTTCATCGAGCATATAATCATGTTGGTTGGAAGACACTTCTGGAGGTCATCCAGACCAAAGTCCTGCTCAAAGCAGGACAAATTACACCAGGTGGCTCAGGGCCACATACAGGTGATTTTTTTAGTGTCTTCAAGGATGGAGATTCCATAACCTTCCTCGGCTCCTCCTGTTCCAATTTCTGACTACTTGTATAGTGACAATTTTTTCCTAATGTCTAATCAGAATTTTCTATACACGAACTTTTGTCTGTTGCCTCTTTCCTATCTCTGTGCCCTCTGAGAAGGGTCTGACTCCATCTTCTGCATACCTTCCCTTTAGATAGTACAAGACAGCAGAAGGGTCTCCTTTAGCTTTCTCTTCTTAAAGCTAAGCAAACCCAGTTCTCTCTCCTCCTCCTCGTGCTCCAGCCCGCAATCTTTGTGGCATCTGCTGGACTCACTCCAGTGTGTCAATGTCTTTCTTCTGCTGGGGTGTCCAAAACAGGACACAGAACTCCAGGTGCGGTCTTATAATTACTGAATATAAGGGAACACTTACTTCCTGGACCTGCTGGCTTTATTTTACTAATGCAGCCCCAGATGCAGTTGGCCGCCTTTGCCACAGGGGCACACTTCTGGCTCCTGGTCAACCTGCTTTTGAACAGAATGCCCATCCCCTTTTCTGCAAAATGTTTTTTCAGCCGGTACTACTGCATGGGGTTATTCCAACCCAGATGGAATACCCAGTCACACTTGCCCTTGTTAAGCTTAGTGAGGTTTGGTTCAGCTCATTTCTCTTGCACCTCTGAATAGCAGCTGTGCCCTCTAGCATATCATAACCTACCTGGTAATCTACACTGCTCTTGATAGAAGCAGCTATTCTGAAAAATCAGGCTCCTTACCTTTGTAGAAGCAGTAGATTTTACAGAATGTATTGCTTGATTCCCTTTGCTCTGAACATGATACATGCTCACATTAGCAGCTTTCTGAATGTCTTACAAATACAGAAGTGTTGCCTCTATTTTCTTCTATGTGTTTGAGCTCCTTCTGGCATCAGCCAGGATGCATCATCCCCCCATCCGACTGGTTCGGTCAGTGCCAGAAGGTAACATCAATAAGTACCTAGGCCACAGAAGGGAACTTAGACGCATCTGAACTAAAAAAAAACATAACGCATAGGGATCGTGCAGAAGGACACAGACTGATACTGAACTGAGACAACAGGAAATGTTACAACTCAGCTCAACAAATGCTGACAAGGTTCAGATCAGCAATGTTTAACTATTTTATATTAGTAAGAAATCCTAGGACAAAGCATCATAATGGAAATCTTTTCCAAAACTTTGTTCCATTACAGATCAACACTTTTGTCTGACACTGGATGGAAACAACTTTTCTTTCATCACATGAGAATTCTTCTTTCTTTCTTTTTTAAAACCAGTGCTAGACTAGTAAGAATAGTGTAACTCACTGTCAAGAAACATGATTTACCTTGATTTTTCATGAGAGCTAAAAAGGGAACAAACATTTTGTCACAGAATAATTCAAACAGATAAATTTTATGGCACATTTCAAAGGCTGACATCAAAGCAATTTTATGTAGAGTCTCTTTATATAGTAAATACTTACATATAATATGCATGACAAAAAATGACAGTTTCAGTATTTAATATTTAATATCCAATCTAAATGTAAGTATTCAAAAAGAAATATTTTTACACCATTTCAGTAGTCACTTAGCTCAGTAGTTGGTTGCAATAATCCTTACTGTTTTCAGGAACTGGGTGGAGCTATAAGCACAAAAACTCCCATTAAAGTTAATGCATGACAAAGTTCCACCGCAACCCTCTGAAAAGCAAAGAGTTACATTAAAAGAAATTCAGACACTGAAGTACATTGAAATACATTGTGTCCTACAGTAGAGTTTGAGACTCTGCTGGTCAGAAACATGATGGTAGCTTCAAAAGGCACTCTGAGTTAAAATACAGTAACTCCGGTCCACAAGCATTTTAGAATCTTGGTATTGTATAGTAGGAAAAAAACCCTATATTATTCAATATAAATCGCTTTAATCTCTGTCCTAGCCCCAGAGCAGTGAAATTATATTGCACTTTCAAAATATTCTGTGTAGGCTTTGATAAAAATCTAGTATTTACATGTTGTGTTTGTTAAAGAACAATGCATTACTTTGTAAAATATTTTAAGAACCAAGTTTTAACACTTATTCTTGCATTATTAATATAACCAGAGGGTACACCAAATATATATATTTTTTATTAGCTCCTATTCTAGAAACATTTTTGGTCCTTCAAAAAATTTGTTACACTGCAATTCACGTTCACAACTGGTATCAATGTTTGCTTGAAATTGCAGTAATTAGAACATTTAAATAAATAAATACATAATTTCTAAAGAAGTAATAGCTGTGGAGTTTTGTAAACAAACTGCTGTGGCAAGTCTGTAAAAAGACTCAATTTGGCATGTTATGACTTTAATTGGCAATACTTTAGAGTTATACAACCTCTGCCAGGGTAGAAAACAGTTTGGTAGGCACATCTTATAAATCAGTCTGGAAAAAAGACCCCAAAAATACTGATTGTTCCTTATGTTGTATGAATAAATAAAAATGATCAAAGAGTACATGATCCACTGAAACCAAAATTGACACTTATGTGATCCATAGGGGGGAAAAAGAGAAAAGCAACACTATTCTTTTTTAAATACAACCTAAAGGAAATGAACAAGCCATAAATGAATATATGATAACCAAGATGTACAAGACACAAAGGTTGGCAGAATAAAATGAGCATTATAAATGTATAGAAATACTGATGTAGACAGAACTGGTATTTTTAGCTGCATCTCACCAGAAGACAATCATAATTCATTTTTCAATTCAAATTTGAAGAAACACTCCAAATCTGTGTTTGGTAAAACAAATTCAGTGCAAAGCACTAGCTCTGATGAAATTTTGCCAATGTCTAGGTTGCCCTACATTCCTGTTAAAACATGAGTGGTAACATAAATGAAACAACAACAGATGTACACTTGTGCCATTTACTTATAAATACATGTATATGCATGTTCTAGAAATTCAGATGATGTCAGGAGGTCTCAGAGGCTGTGCTGGATGTATTTTATATAGTACAGTTGTAGTTTACATGTTCAATTTCATGACATACCCAAAGTGCTCTACATAGGCACCCCTGTGCTTCTCTGTAGTTTTTCTGCTATATAGAATAGCTTTCTTTTGGTTTTTCTCACTAAAAACTGATGGTTTGAGAAAGCAAGGAAAAGCTACTCACAGGCTTTTGTGGAAAACACAGGATTTGCTCTTTTAAGATTGTTACTGATTGATGAAATGATTAAACGTTTCTGTTCAAAACCAAGAACCATGCTGGTAAGCTTGCTGTTAATAGAGACTAAGAGCTGTCACAATATCTAATCTAAGTGGCTAGTCTGTGTAGTTCATAGAGCCTTCAAAGGGCAATTGAAAATCCTTCAATTCAGAAGCCTAGCCTTTCTCATTGCCTATACAGAGATGTTTCTGAATTTGCTAATGAAAATTCCTCTCCTTCCCTTCCCTCCAAAGCAGAGAATTAAAGTAATATCCAGTGCTACACCAAATTAAACCTCTGTCCCATCACTAATAAAACTGCATACCTTGCAAACAAAGATCAAAGTTGTTTAAGCGGAAAAAACCACAAAAATTAGTATCAAGAATTAATATAGCTCATTAAATAACTACACAATGTGATTTGTCCATAACTTAAACAGTTAAGCTGCAACTGTACTATACTTTAGCATGTACATTAAACTTAATTGTAACTGAGTTAACAGCCACATTTGCCTTTTTCTTGCTCCTCATTCAGTTGTTCTGTAGAGCTGTGCCCATTGGAGCGTACTACCCCTTCTGGGATCCAGGATTTATCCACACACCGTTCCATGCGCTTCATAATGAGGTCAAGCAGAGTTTCAATGGCTTTGCTTACATTATTCCCATTAGCTGCGCTGGTTTCAAAATACGGTATTCTGCAGAAGACAAAAACCACAAACTCAAATCACATAGTTTATATTCATAGAGGCAAAACCAATACGTGACTACTGCCACATACTCAGAACTGCTACTCCATAGCAGAAAGACGCTAAGTGGTCAGTGGTCTGAAATGCAAAAGAAATTAATGAAATAGCCGACTCTGTAAGTAGGGCAGAAGGATAAGCTTTCATTTACATCATGGAGTCCACAATTTACAGAGGCGCTGGTCAGTATGAGTTCCCAAAGTTAGGCTCCCAAGGTCTGTTTTTTTCAGCTCCGTTCCCCACAAGAGATGCAATTACTTTATATGGCCTTGTGTGCGTAAGTATTCTCCTTGATGATTTCTATTTACATAAACTAGGGTGTCATTGCAAGAGAGGGAATGCTAGTATGGACATTCCTCTGCAGGCAAGGGGATAATGTGATACTCTTACTACTACAAAAGTTTCTGACTGTTTCTTCTGTTGACATCTCAACTATAAATGCTCTAACGTACCAAAAAAAAAAAAAAAAAATCCCACTGCTCAGACCACTATGTCTTTGTTAAAAAAAGTTTCTGGCACCTTGGTATTGAAAATACATCGCTAGTATTCATTATTGTTGTGGGTCAGGATGTTTCAATGGCGGGTCTGTAGGCTTTTGACCACATATGCTCAGTGCTTCCCACAGGGTGGTGCTGGAGTGGCTACGTTAGTGTTACTCCCCAATAATGACTGAAACAATCACTTCATAGTTTTAAGTATTTCTTACTTAACTTGAAAGATTCCATGGGTGGTCAAAAATATTGTATTACTGTCTCAGTGTGTAGGTCTCCTGCAATCATTTTCAAAATACATCACTTACCAGTACAAAGCCTTTCCACAGAAAGAGGATATCCACTATCTCACACTTGTGCTACCAGAAGACTGTTTGCTGCAGCAGGATTTATCTTGCTTCCCCTCAGGAGCATTTGGGAAAGTATGTGACTCCTAGCAGCTATTCTATCTCACTTCTCCAGGGCAGAGAACTTTGTAATTGCCTACAGATTGGACGTGATCTACAACTTTGACTTTTAGCTCCCTATTCCTAAATTAAGTTGGCATTTTCAGCTAAATGAATGTTTGATAAATTATTTCCAGAAGGTGAAGCCTCATGCAAAGAGATCTCTTTCAAATCTTTAAGAAATGGCTACATGCCATCTGGTGCTGTTTAAAAGTTTTTGCTCCTTCACCAGCAGCTGGTTAAAGTACCAAATGCACTTGCTGTTGCGTGACATGGACTTCAACCAAGCATTTTCGCAGGAGAAGGAAAAACTAAGAAGGTAATGTTGCACTAAACCCATTTGTCTCTAATAGACAGTTTGCTTCTGATTTGCCTCCAATGACTCTTCAAGGTCAAGAAAGCTAATTTGTGACTACGTGATAGGAAACACAACAGGACTAGACCTGCAGAACAAGGCAGTTACCACTGAGGACCTGGTGTTCACACTATGCATGTTTTGTGGGCTTTACTTTGGACCAGCTCTAATCTAGTCCCTCAGACTGAATACAGATTACTGGTTGGAGCACATCATCTAGTTTAGTTTTCAACTGAGAAGGAAGCCAGCTCACATACTAGAAAGCTGCTCCACTATGTGAATCAAATCACAATAAATGGATCAGAAGATTTGCTTCAAAAGTGCACTTCTGATCCACACTGAAATGCAAATGCAATCCAGAGATGAGACCCACAGAAGAGTTAAGGGAGTATAAAAGTACTATGGGATTAATTAGTATCCGATAGGAAGAAAGATTTCACATAGTTCTTGTAGTGACACATGACCTGTGCCTGTAGGGAAGGGGAAGGGCAAGGCTATCCTGTCTTCCTGCTGGTCTGACTCGGTTGTCAGACTCCCTGGGAGTCTCAGAGTGCAGATGCCTGCAAGAAAACGCTGCTGACACCTTTGAGGCTAAGTCACTAAGAATTCACCTAAGGTACAGTCCTAACAAAACTGCTTGAACAGTTGATGAAAGACTGAATGGGGAGAGGGCAGAGAACAGGGGAACCATGGTCTGGCCCAGAACTGCTCTTCTGTGGGAACCCTGCACTCTGTGAGCAGACTGTCCAAACACCAGTGAATGGGTCCCAAGGCTTTCAAAGAAACTGAGGCCACATGGCCATGCCAGAGACAATGGCTACCCTACGACAAACTTTTGTAGAACAACTCAGCTTGTAAATTAGGATGTTATTGCTTGGTATTATTTTTGTTTTCCCTAAAATCTGATGTTACACTCATCACCTCACCAAATGTGAGGATTTCACTTTGTAAGGAGACCTGGGTTTTCTGTGCCCTATAGAAAGCCTCAGCACAGGCAAGAGCAAAGAATTAGACACCCATCATTCACCTGCCTCTCCAGCTAAATTCTACCTCTTTTCCAGAAAGTTTGTGAAAATTTAGTTTGTTCACTGCCAAGGAAAGAAGATCAACCAATCTCCAGTGCAAGATTATTGCAATACTAAGTATGAATTTTTAGGCAATGCAGAAAACATTAATCTCTGACAGAAAAAAAGATATCATACCGGCCAGTTAGGCATTCTAAAATGCTTATTCTCACAATAACCTATCAGTATACAGAAAAGGCATTACAGAAAACATTTTGTTCTGCTTTAAACACAGCAATAACTGGAAGGAAGTTACTTACCCATATTTTTCTGCAAGTTCCTTAGCCTCTTCTTCTTTCACCATTCTTTGGTCTTCCAGATCACTCTTGTTTCCACATAATACAATGTCAGGGTTTTCACAATATGCATGCATTTGTAGCTGACCTAACAGCAACAACATCAATAGGGGTCACAACTTATTGTCACACATAAAGCTCACTAAGAACACTACCACATTTCAGGGGACACAAAGTCCTTCAGGAAGACGACTCTTTGAAAGACAAAAGCAAGTATGTTCTCCGCTATCTCACAGGACTTCTGCTATTGCACTGAGGAGCCAGAGGACAAGTGGACATCCACTATCATATACCCACCCAGTGAAAAACCCAGGGAACAAGCCAGGGGAGCAGAAGCCTGACAAAGTTAGCACAGAAGCTGTGTATTTGTAGCTTAAGGAGTTATGCTCACCAGGCATCTTCAGTGAGCTGCCAGGAAAGGATGTACTTCCTTCTCCTGATGGATCACACAGTTTGGGAATTCCTTTGCCTAGACAGACCAGCCTAGTAACATTTGCCTTCCATTAAGTTTTGCTGACAGAGCTTCAGGTGAGTCAAAATAGAGCATAGGCTTTCCACACACTTAAATTACTGAGTATCACCAGAGTCAGGGATATGATGTTCTCTCAGCTTGCTTTCACACAGGTTAAGATTCAAGTTCAGTAGGCAAAGCTGAATTTCAGGTAAGAACTAGAAGCCACCACTAGCAGCTATTAGTTATGAATGCAACATTTACTTCCTTTTACTGAGAAAGCTATAAAAAACAGTATTTTCAGTTCTGTTTCTCAGCAAGACTCCATATTTACAAACATAGCCCCCTCTCCACCCATGCAAAGAAGAAAGAAAAAAGAAATAATAAAGAAATGCCATACTTATCCAGTTCCTGACATTCAGAAAGCTTTGCTCATTTGTCAGATCAAAGAGTAGAAGAAACCCCATGGCATCTCTGAAGAAAGCCGTTGTCAAGCTACGAAACCTAGACCAGCAAAGTGAAATTAGTTGGCTCATCTGACAAGTTACTTTGAAAATATAATTGCATACAGTCATAAAACTGAGGTAGCTTAAGACTGAATTAACTAGAATTAGATATTCATCATAATTGTTTTGTTGATGTAGGGACTGAATAACAAGAATTGTAACATTACTATGGCCTAATCAAGGCCTAAGGAAGTCAAGGAGAATTTCACTTGAGAGTGAGAGCTTTAGACAGTGTTCCTACTATAAAGCATGACTTGATCAAGATTCAGAAATTAAAATAAGAATGAAATTCAAACTTTGAACAGAAAGTTGTCCCCTATACATATATTTAATTTAATGTGTATTCATGGAAACTTTCCATCACCTTTTAAAGTAAGCACACTTTCCCATCTTGAGTCATACAATTAAAATGTAACAATCAATAAAGAGAATTCATGTACTCGGTTCCATTTGCATCTAGCTTGATGACAACGGCCTTACTTGCTGGCGGGGGGCAGAACATACCTTTCCTGCCCTGCAGTATCCCAGAGCTGAAGATGTATCCTCTGTCCTCTGCCACCAACGCCATCTGGCCCATTGGGTCTATACACCTGTAAAAGGTAAATTTGCAAGACTGAGTGTTAGCAGTCCAGCCTCTACAAATGTCAGTTATTTTGTGTCCTAAAGTCATTAAATGCAGCAAAACTAGCACTGCTGATGCAAAGAACCCAACTACAACTCAATCCCTCTGCTTTATACAACAAAAGTAACACGGGTTGCATTTTAATTTTGCATCCAATTGAGTATTTAAAAATAAGGGTAAAAGTGAAACTGGAGAAACAGTATCCTACAATAGACTATGGACTCTAAAAGATATTTAGGGTTGTCATTAAGTTTCATTAGGCAAGCTTAATTTTAGTATTTTGATTTTCTATTTTTTGCTATTATCTGGTATCATGTTCAAATTAAAATGTGATTATAAGAAAGCAACAATTGGATCATGCAATCTGGCAATAAATTTGTACCACTAACAGAACCTCATTAGCAAACAGAATATACTCATAAAGACATCTCTTGTTAGCTGCCAAAAGATTGCTGAAAAAGAGCTGAGGGCAGCTCTTATATCACAGCTTAAAAAGCAGAAATTGTATGATAATAAAAGGTGAAGAGTTTATTCAGCATGAAAATATAAGTAAGGGCATGTTAGCTTTGGAAGAATCAGATAAAAATAGATTAATTTCTTGTTTAGAACACTTCATGTTAGGTCGTCTTCCTTACCTTGAACTGTCATTGTACCTAAGATTACCAGAGTTAAAAACATTATCTTTAGAGACACATAAACTTGCTGAATTTGTGGATTATATGATTCCGGTTGTGAAACCTGAATCTTATCCTGAGTTACCAAATATGCTGATCAAGTAAACCCACCATGTTTACTATCCCACAAAAGGAGTATTAACTTATTCAAGAGACCAGTTTTGCATTTCACTACGATATTTACTCCTTCCACTACTGTGGTGCATGTCATCCATCAAAAGCCAGTCTGCACAATGCCCATTACACCATCCAGATTTCTGGACACTTGGGAAATCATCAGACAACAATGAAAGGCATTTAATATTTCTACATAAGAATTAAAAAAACTTATGCCAACTCAATTTCTCAGTGCAGTAAGGACTAGCATCCAACTGGTTGTCATAATGCAGTGCTCAGCTTCATGTCAAAAGTACGTTTGCCTGGTTTAATAGCAATTCAGGGGTTAAAAAAACCCCTACCTTATTTTTCACAATTTTCTGGTGGTGGTAACTGCTTAGGAAGCCAGATCAGCTCCATGTATCATGCTGTCCCATTTCATTCGCATGTTTTAAAACAGTTTTAAAATCAACATTGCAGTGTTTGTTCCCTAGCCATTTCAGTTCACAAACAGCAAAAACATTTTTACTACAGCCCAATCCTTCCTCGTGAAGGGAGTTCAACAATAAAAGTGCTACTCCAGCATGTGCACATATGTGCACAACTCACGGAGTAGATACACTCAGAACACTTGCTGAGCAGTGTGGTTGCTTAGAATCAGCTGTTCTTACTTTAACGTTGGGGGAAATTGGGGGACAACACACAATGATGACAAAAATAACCAGGTAAAATGAGATCATTTCCTTGCATAAGATTAAGTACACAGTAACTATTCATTGCATGCCTACACATAAGGATTAGCAGGTTAGATTTTTAAAAAAATAGATTCTAGCCATCACCAAGACATTTTAAAGTAGCACACAGTTTGTGAAAACTCACCACTCTCTTTTCCCGAAAGTCAATGCCCACCGTTGTGATAAATTTGGAATTAAATTTGCCATCCGTATATTGGTAAAGAAGGCTGGTCTTTCCTACTCCAGAATCACCAAGTGCTAGAAATTTTATGAGGTAATCATAGTCCCCATCAGACATAGTGAGAATTCAGGAGACACCTTAAAAAGCAAAGAAAAAAGGATTAGTTAGTAAACAACTCTGCCAAGGCTTCTTTTGACAAACATTTAAAATACAAATCATTATTTGAACTACAAAACATCCATCAGTGGGACCAGTTCTGTACTCTTTTACACTGGTTTCACCTTAAACTCTCAATTAAGCCGATTATCAATATCAAATTCAGCTGTGACTGAAAAAATGCATAGTTAATTTTATCACATTCCTCTTATTACAAAGAGAAGGCAACACAATTTTAATTTCTTGAGTAAAGACTGAAAAATCAAGGTCAACGTACTCAAGATATCTGGAACATGAACTGCAGAACTGTTTTTAATCTGCATGGAAATTGGCAAAAGCTAAACATACCAGCAATACAATTCTGACCTCACATTCACTGTGACATTATTAACATATGCAAAAAAATTTTTTTTCCTGACTGACCACTATATTTAAATAATTTAAAATAATTTTCTATTAATAGCTATTTTTCAGTCTTGACAAAGTTGGTTCATACCAGGAGGAAAAATAAGCAAGCAACATTTTGCTGCTGCTGTTGTTTTTGTTGGGTTTTTTTGTTTTAGTTAGAGGACCAATTTTCAAAGTTTTTGAAGTTTTTATCATGATGCTAGTTAATAATTTAAACTAAATCTTTATTCTGAATTGCCATTAAACACCACATACATTTTCCCATGGCCCATACAGATTTAAGAAATTTCTCTCTATCCCTTTTGTGCCTTTGAAAAAAATTACCATATTAGATATAGTGTGATCAAAGTGTAGTAACAGCTAGAATGTATAACAAAAATGACTGGCAAATTTCATATATACTAGAAAGAATGATGTAAGTGCACTAGTACTTTCCTGTTGAGTAGCTACCGAGCCTCTCTTCCCCCAAAACAAACAGTAGAGCGCTGCCTTACATTGTTTTCAAAGAAATTAACATGAATAGATAAGCCTAAAATAACCACTCTAAAAGCAACATAAAACTGGCATTAAATTGCCTCTTATGAAGGAGGGAAATAGATACCAAAATACAAAAAATAAGATAGATGATGAAATAAAATACAAAAAAAAGTAAAATCTGCTGTTTCAACTGTAAATAAGTATCTTTGGAACTATCTGTAGCTTGAGCTAGATAAAATTATTCATTTCAAGTCAAACACTGCAGTAGTTTGCATCAATGGCAAAACACCAATTCATTTCTTGAATAGCAACTCACAGCTTGAGGTTTGGAACAAACTCCGTATCTCAAGTATGTGGGCATCAATCACCACCATTAAGCTAAAACCATAACTATCTTTAAAGCTTCAACTTCATGTTAGTACTGCTCTTGGTTACAAGACAGAACTGTGATTAGTTGGCTTAGCCATGACTGGACTCACCGTGATCAAACACAGACAACGGCCAGATTTACACCCAGATACTCTCCAACTGATGAGTCCGTGGAAAGCATCTAACACTTCTTTGCCATTTCCAGTTTTGAAGTCGCCCTTTCCCCAGCCAAGGCCTATGTTACATTATGCCCTCAACGACAGCAGAACCTTGCAGGAAAGGGGGTTTAGGTGACAGAGTTCATACTGGCTACCACAGGACAGCCAGCTAATTCACTTTCCACTGTTTTGTAATACAAAGTTTTGCAACAGTAAAAGATTGAACCAAAAACCCTGCAGTAATAGTGAACAGCGAGCTTTTTACATAAATACACCACAACTGCAGGCCTGCGTCCACCACACAGGTCTGAAGGAGCGGTATGTTCAAGTGAGCATTTTTTTAAATCCTCCCCCATGCTGAGGAAGAGGGGGGGGGGGGGGTGTTAAGTAAAGTCAGATCGCCTACCTTGTAGCTCTACAAAGGGTCTTTTCATTGAAATGCAATAGAAGAAAGGGAAAAATATTTTAGAAAGCAAACAAGGAGGTTTTTACTAAACACTGGATTTGATGTAGACTTTCATCTCTTATAGGGTGTTTCTTTAGCCCCCAGATATTCTCCAAGGGCAAAGGGCTGCGTAAGTTCCCCCTCTACTCGACTATATGTCCTTTCAGCTTCAATACCCCTAAATTAATTGTTGCTTAAAAAGGCTTAAATGCAAATCTTAGGGCCAGTATATTATACAAAGACAAGCTAGCTTCATGTCTTTTACTATGCTATCCCACTTGTACAGAAGTATTTGCCTTGTCTTGTTGGTTTTTTGTCAGCTAGCTATAGGTATACTTTTATTAAAAGATACAAATGATAATGCCACCTAATCACTGCTAATTTATGTTGTAAGAAAGCAAATTTGTCTTGCACCCTGTGCAAGACCTTACAGAGGAAGAAAGGGCACTACAGCTCTTATTTGGAGCTGTAATAAGCTGTTATGGTTCAGCTGCACCCTTCCACTGGACAGAGCTGGGTGAAAGCTCTGGTTGAAACAGAAAGGTCAAGGTTAGACCTTGGGGAAGTAAAACCTAAAGGTATTCCTAATGTCATATCCGATTTGTAGAGTATCTGTTTGGACAAACACGCCACATCATTCAGACCACTTAAACCTCAATGCTCCATATGGCTGGTAACAAATACAATTCACAAATGACTGATAGAGGACTAGGAGTCCTTTACAGGAAGGGCATAAAAATGCCTTCTAAAGGATTTGCTCGAGAAGGAAATTTTCTCCTTAGGCTTTTGAAATGCACACACCTTTCACTGTACCCCATAATGTCAATCTATTACTCACATATGTCCAGGGAGTGGTTCTTGTGAAACCCTGCACAGTTAACCTATCCTTGGAGACATGCAAAGAACTATTTTCATAGCAGTTTCAAGCCTTGTCCTCCTCCCTGTACAAATATTTGAAAAGTGATCTCCACCCTCTGCTTCCAAGACCTGCAGTCCTATGGCCCGAACACATCCAGCTCCTACAACAGAAATAAGAATATATTCACAGCAAAGTATATTCATAGCAAAAACTGCTGTGGAGTTTTTAAAAGTCATGGCTCTGTTACTATAAACCCATCCCATTTTTTCCTTCTAATTGTGCTTTTTTTAAAATTAGGCTATATAGCTTCACGCCTTCCAGTCTTTCCTTCCACTCTTCTATACCTCGTGTATCAGGAGATGGGGAGGTAGAAAAGGAAGAACCAGAAAGAATTGATGATACAGTTAGAATTCATCAGGTCACCAAAAAACTGAATTCATTTTAGAATGATTACTCCCAAATCTTGCTTCTAAGAGTAAGAATTCCTTGGCTGAAAAAATTCACTGATGGACGCAGTTTTAGGCTCCACATCAAGCCCTCTAGGGTTTTTGCCTTTTGTAAACCCCTCCTTCAATCCCATTCAGCTGTGGCTTTGCCCTTCGCCTAGCATGCAGATGGACAGGGGCTATGAACAAGTGCTGGGAAAACTCCACTGGCCTTTTCCATTGCTGACAGGACCCCCACAGCCATCACTTAAGCTGTGCCTGCACAGCTGCCACTCTGAAGCCTCCACATACACACACGTCCAGATCGTGGCTTGACAAGAAAGGATGCTCTGCAAAGCAAGTGAAGCAAGTGCTGCTTTTGTTCAGTGGATTTCCTAGTCCAAGGTACTTTAACATTAACAGGCATCAACGTTAACAGGCTTGTATTTTTGCCTCCAGGACACAAATCTCACAACCCTATTGTGTGATAAAACATTCAAGACTACGGCAGTGTTGTTCCTGAATGAATTAAGGAAATTTGCTTGGCATGCAGGATTTCCCCTGTGCAGTATGGGGACAGGGAATACGCTTTCTGAACAAACTGGCCTTGCACAAAACATGCAACTCCTATGCTGCTACAGAGCTGATGGAGGGGAGAAGGAAGAAGGAAGAAGGCACAGAGAGATGAATAAATGAAAACGCAAGCAAAAAAAAAAAAAAAGCATTGAGCTGCAAATAAAAATGTGTACACACACAGAGAGTAAAATTCAGGAAATCTGAACATGCTCTTATAATCAGACAGTCCTCAAGCACATCAATTTAAAGTAAAGTACACCACTTACCCCAAACTCTGCTAAAGGAATAGTTAGGGCACACCGGAGGTAGTACTTCCAGGAGTATTTTTCTAGCACCACCTCTTTAGCTCACAGCCAAGAGGCGTACATGTCACCTGTTTGCATTCATGTTGATGGGTGCTCAGAGATAAAGAGGTGTTTCATGTCTAAGGAGGGTGCTGCCTGACAGAATGGCTGGGAAGCAATTACACAGTTCACATGTCCCATTTATTCCTAGAGGCAAACAGCATTTCAGAAGATATTTGTGCAGGACCTACCTAGGAGCAGATGTAAAGTACCTGCTAAATCACCCACACACCTTAATACAATGGCATTGTTCCTAACAAGAGTTTTCATACAAAAATGTATTAACAATGGACTATATGGACCACAGCTGTTCAGTTCCGATCATAGCTTTACATCCTTCTCTCTGGGATGCAAGGAGGATACAGCAGTCTCTAATGCAAACTGCTGTTTTCTTTCTTTCTCTCTTGTATGGACTCAAGGACACCATGCTGCCCCATGGGTGAAAGCCATCTTTACCAAAGAAGAGAAAAATTATTCTTTGGCAAAGACTGTAACATAAGGTATTATGTCTGACATGACTTCAGACCGCACCTGCAACACCACCACATTTCACAGAGAAGCAATACCTATTTAACAGAGGAAGCTTTTCGCAGGTGGGGGATCCTCCCCACACTATACCACCTAGCCAGCCCTCCCAAGAGCAAAAAAGCCACTATTCTGTATGAAACTACTCAAATAAAACCGTTTGACTCAACCCACTCTTCCTCCTCATACCAATTGAAATGACTCTGCATATGAATTCAGACACCACCCCAACATCCTAGATCTGCAGTGCAGCCAGCCATGAAGCCAGTGACTAACATGGCAGGATATACCACACAACTATAAAGAGACAAACTAATTTGAATTTGCCAAAACACAGATATTAGACCAATAATTAATTCATATTTTAAGATACCACAGGATTTCATCACATTATCCTTTTGGCAATAGACAGCAGATGCTCAAGTTTTAACAGTGCCCACCTTCTGCAAGTGTCACTTAGCTTTCAAGGTGGATCTTACAGTCAAAGACAGACGAGTTGTGTCTTGGCCTTGCCTTCTTTGCTTGGGAGAACCAGACCCCACTGGAATAGTGGGACATTCACTAGGCTGTGTCCTAGAGGTAGGAGCCAAATTGCAGTGAAGTCTGCATATTCCCCGTGCAACGGAGATCCAGCCCTCAATGGACAGAGGAAGCACAGTGAAGGGTTACATCCCTTGGCATCTATCACAAGAGCAGTGTGCAACAGGAAAAAAGTTGGAGTCTGCTTAAGAAGGTTCCACTGTATTCATATATAATCGAGCCATATTTGTAAATATACTGTGAAAAAGTCAGTGCTATTTAGAGTTCAAAAATGCTTTGCAAATGAAGGTTTCCCCAAATATGGCTTTATTCTTAAAAGGCAGCTGAGGCTGCATGCTTGTGATTGAAGCGTTGACATGAGCATTGGGGGAAGAGGAGTTCAAATCCCACACAGACAGAAAAGGAAAATACTGCAGGTCTCTCAATAGATAATGTGTAAATACAAGTACATAATAATAATGTATTTGTACAGGCTTCATCATTCTGCAACTGCAAGTAAATTCATACTAAAAAAGCCTCCCACCCAGGCACTACACAGGACTTAACTTCAATAGCTGTTTTATACATCACCTGATCTGTTACAGCAGAAGCAACGAGAAAGTGATCTGGACCTCAGAGGAATACGTTCACTAATCCTGTCATACCAGCACTCCCATCACAGTACAGCAAAGCAATGACAACATTCTTGCCTAGCGTGGGTGAAGCATAGCAAACGGCCTCACCCTGCTCTAAGGCTTCAGTAGCACCTTAATCCTTGCAAAACTGGTCACCATCAGATACTTGCCAGGTCAAAACAAGGGACAGAGAGTTAAACAATGTTCCTACCCAGTCAACACTTTATTAGAAGTGCCTTTGGCTAAAAGCTGCCAGATATGTACAAATTATAAATAAATTATGACAACAATTTTGTATAAACTCAAGTAACTGCTATGCTGGGGGAAGAGAGTTAACAAGCAAGCACTTTACTGAAATATTCTGAGCTGCACTATTTTTTTTTTTCTGAGGAAAATATATGACCTGGTTTGCTTTAATTTTGGCCAAAATTACACTTTCTGTGACTTCTGGGACTTTTCTGTAACATAAATAACAAGAAGGAAAATACCCCTTCCTCTCACAAATGAAGGAAGAGATTCAGTTGCTCTGAGCATTTATCTTTTGGTTACTCTCAGTTGCTTTTACTTGACATTTCACTGTTAAGACCTTTTTAGTTTCAGCTATAGAGGAACTCTAAGGAATTGCAGAATCAACGTTTAAGGATTTTCTCTTTCTTGGAAGGATCTAAGTAATTTTAAGGATACATACAGGAATCTGCAAAAATACATGCAAACAAATAGGCTGTGAGGCTTTAGCTTCCAAATGCTGATGTCACTTCTATCTCAGCTGAAGATGCTCTAGAATACTTTGTCAGCTGTCAGCATTGCTAGAACTGCAGAATTTTGCAGAGCAAGAAGAACTGACAAGCACACAAAGCACTCTGAGAATGAGTTATAATGTGAGATGCCAGGCATAAAATCATGATCCTACCCAGAAAGGGGGCACAAAAGGGCCAAGTGAAGCAACAGGTCTGCAGATGTGGTGAGAACCTTGCACAACAGGCTGCGCAAGGAAACAGCAGGTTCTGGATTTCATTTCCAGACAGCCAGGGGAAATTGGGAATGGAGAAGCCAGGAAAGGAAACAACAGTTAGTTTTGCAACTAACATCTGCATTTCAGCATAACCAAACCAACGAAACGGAGGCTGAATTTCAAAGAATGGCTCCGTTACATAAGGGAATGAAAGGCAGCGTGGAACTGGAAAAAAATGGAAAACAAAACCAGGAATGTTGCAGGTGATACTCCATCACCCATACCAAAGGATCTCTGTGCAGTTTCAACTTCTCTGCAAAAAGCACAGCACCATCTCTCTTCCCTCATCAGTTTCTACCATTTTCATGCTTCATAGTAAGAAAATACTGTAGATAAATAAAGATTTGCAAGGGTATCTGATGAAAACAGTTGAACTCCCTGAGAGGACCCATCCCCCTCCTGGGAATGAAAGCTTTTGCCTCCCAAGTTACCTCTTTGAACTCTCATCAGAAGTTGTTTTCAAGTTGTAGCAGTGAAGCAAACATCTGTACCATGTGAATAAACTCCTGACTAGACTGGGAAAAATAAAGCAAGATTGTTTTTTTTTTTTAAAAAAAAAAACCAGCTCCATACTACTTACTCCTTCCTTAACCATTGAACTGTTCCTCTAATAAACACATCAAGCCACAATGCCTCGCAAGTTAACGTGCCATGTTTTTTCACTATTATAAACAAGAAATTCAGAGCGATGCCCAGCATCATTGATGTGATAATTCTGACCACTTTGGGACCCAGTTCATAGCTTACCCACAGCCTAACCTTAACATTTGTAACACATTACTACACTGTACCTGCTCTTGACAATATCAAGGGATTATGAATGACAGTCTTACATAGATTTACAGTTTCCAACTCTTTCAGTCAGCACAGGAGCCACCAGGATTTCACCCACAAAGCCGATCATATTCACAAAAGGAGGGAAATATCCAGAAGTTTGCCCACCCACCCATTCAGCAACACTTCCAACTCCAGAAGGGCAAGGAGAAAGAGTATACTTCTATTTCTGCCCTCAGAAATAGCCACTGAAAGATAAAGGAGAAGGTAATAAGAATCACATGGGATTATAAGAATTGAGCATTTCTTTTAAGGAGTGGTTGGGTTTTCCTGGAGATAAGTATCTCCAGCAGACAGCTAGAATAAGCAGACACATGAAAAAGCAGAATAAAAGGAGTAAGGTAGAAAATCTAAAAACTGAAAAAGGAAGCAATTTCATACGTGCAGTTAGAATATGAATGAAGCAACATATCAGGGAAAATACGTGCATGTACTCATGGTAAAGAAAGTGTTACATTTTATGCTCTACCTATGTGGGCAATCCAGTAGGCTGCAATACACATTACTCAGGCCAGGTTCTTTGTTTAAGCCCATTAAAGCACATACTGTAAACAGCCAGAGGAAAATATATGCAGCTTCTTTTTAAAAAAAAAAAAAAAAAAAATTCTCCTCCAAGGCAGGAAAGTTCTCAGCTGCTTTCCACCTTGTTTTGTAGGACAGATACCTGGAATACAGATAATGCTTCTCCAAAAGGTCACACCGCCAAGCTCATGAAGGATACAAGATACGTGCTGCATTAGAGGGAAATAATCTGGCAAAAATTAATTATCATGATTAGGCCAATTAAAAGTCTATGGAGAAGGTGAGGCAATGGACAACCTCAAGATACCTCCTAGACACTGTTAGATAAAAGTGAAACCCACGCAAATATGATACAAATGTGACTATAAAACTGCATCATTCATCTAACATGATGTGGGCAAGTGTACAAAGGGATGAGGCAGGAAAGAATTGCAGTGCAGAATTTAATCTACTTACTGGTTATCAAAGTTATTGACTGAACAACTAATCAATATCCATTTCTAAAGAGCTGGAAAATCTCTATTATCTATGAATATCAGCCATGACATTAGGAATAATAAGACGTTATCGGTGGAAATATTTGATCAGAAGTGTTTCTTAAATGGATCTAGCAAAAAGGGCAAAATAAATTTATAGTTATCTGTGGGCAAACAAGGGAAACTGTCATTTGAGAAAAACCACATCTAGTAACTACAAGAGGTTATTCCTTCTACTCCTTAATCTCGAATCCAATGTGATTGGATCTGAAATACAAGGGACAGTCAGAGATGCTAGGCAGGGGAGTGGTGCACATGGATGGAGATGGAAGGATGTATCTAGATTGATAAAACTGAGGCTCACAGCTAGCATTCATCTCTCCCAAACTTTTAAAAATTGTTAAAACCTTGACAGAAACATTCTTGCAGGTGCCAAGTTCACTGGGTTTACTCCAGATCATGCTGGCAACCACTGCAATGTAGAGACAGTCAGAGCACTGCAGGCTGGCAGCATGACATTTCAAAGAAACGGAGAGATGGGTCAGTCGTGAATAATCTGCTCTTAAGAGGTCTCAAAAAGAGACTGAGCCTTTGATTTCAGAGTCTGTAATAGCTACAGTCTGAGAGAGAGATTTTCAGACAGTACTGGGCAGGATTTTTTAGTAAACATGTCTGGAAATAGTAAGCGTATGTGATGCTTCCATGTTTCATAAACGCTATGAAAAGGTTAGAAGTAACTTGCTGAGAATACTCTGGGCATAATTTAACTTGTCCATTACATAATAAAACACCACTTCTGCCTGAAATAGAGCCAGGCAGTATTCAATAGGCCACAACCTGTTCTCTTCAGGAAGTTATTAACATGCAACAGCAAAGCAGAAATCTTGATCTGTGACAGCAAGACAGTAATTTTGGAGCATCCTTGTGGCTCAGAAGTATCACTTTTAAATTCTTCTAACAAAGCAAAGCTAAAACTACAGTTTGTTTTGGTTCCCCCCCCCCCCCCCCCGCAAGAATTGAAAAATCAGCCCATACTTTCAACAAGTCGCTGAATCTTCCACTTGAACAGCTCCGGAACTGCAGCGTGTATTAACCTTGTCCAAGCTTTCCATTGAGGCTCTGCAGCCTGCCTAAATATTCACAGTGCTTTGGCAAAATGTTTGCTTCAATTCGTATCCTAGCACAGCTTCTTTTCTAGACCCTCAAGGAAGGGATAATTCAAAAGAAGCACCTATTAAGCGGGCTGAACTGCACCACACAAAGCTTCCATTCAAAAGGACTGCTGTTTTTCAACCTGAGTTGCCAACACTATTTATCTTGCTACTCTGATCAGAATTCTGTATTACAGCATGAATGATAGTTAGATCTTGATATACAGCAAAGACTGCTCAGATAAATGGTGTAGCAAACTAGAATTTCTTACACTAATTCTTGTCACGGAGGTATGCATGAGCCCTGCAAGGAAAGCGAAAAGAATCACAAGTCTAATGCCACAGTTTGCCTATACTATTCATTTTAGTTAGTCCCAGATTGAGGGAGGGCCCCCAGACGGCTGTAGAGTAAAACCTCTGGCTGGAACCTGGCAGCCATTGCCAGCTTTTCATGCTGTAGATGCCTCCCTGCAGAATTCTTTCTTAACATTTCCTGCAGATATACAATGTCCTCAAGTTTCACTTTAGCTGACCTACAATAACACGCAATATCCTACCTCTTCCCCCAGACGTCTTCAATTAAAATTATTATTCCGAATGTTTCTGCTATAGCTAAGAAATGGCTTAGCAGCAGTGAGCTTACAGACCAACCACCTCTATAACACAAGTTCCAGAAAAAAATACACAAAGTCATTCTAAGAAAATGAATTGCCAGTCAGACTGCTCTAATTGATCCAAGCAGTGCAAGTTCCCCATAGAAAACTGCATCAAGAAGACGCATATGCAGTTTTCATACCACAGTGGATTCAGACTGCTTTCTTGACTTCACACTAAGTATAAAACTGTGCATACTTATGAAGAATCCAAGAATCTCGTGCAAACTGACAAACCAACTTCATATAACGATTTGCATTTTTTTACGTTCTACATCATGACTGAGAAAGGCATCAAACCTCTGAAATAAAAACCAGGATATAAAGGGTAAGTAGATATGAAAGAATCTATTCAGCTACGCACTTCTGTGCACAAATCACAAGAAATTGGGAGTATGCAATGATACTGCCCCAACAAGAGTTTCTATTTGCAAAGACTCATTACAGTAGGTGCTGCTGTCTCATTTTCTATTAGAAGACTGACTTTGGCATGCACTGTTTGGTTTGATTTTAAACCAGTGCATATGATTTCCTATAGAAGGAAATAAAAATCCAGTAACGAGATTCCAGTAAAAACAAATTCAGTATGTGAAAAAAGAAAATCTCAGTTAGCACTAATCGGTACAGCTGCAGTGCCTGCAGTGGAGCTATGCTAACATACATCAACCCACTCACTCCCAGAGAATTCTCACCTCACCAAGATCCCAGTTCTGCTTCATTGATAACAACAATTGCACCATAATGCATGAAAACTTAATTCTGTAAAGAAACTTTATCCCCGTGACACAGTGTTTAAATAAAATTCAGGAGCAGGAGCTACATTATTTCCTACTTATGAATCCAAACATTTTTGACCAAAGAAAAGTTACTCTTAACTTTTTCCTCCTTAAAAAGTTATTTCTACTTCCCTTTGACTAGAACTTATTTCCCTCATTCCACTAGGATATGTTCCAGGTCTTTTTCCATTAACAGCTTTTTAGATTTTTTGAGTTCATTCTTTAAATTTTGTATAGTTTCATAATTGTGGTTGGTCTTCAAATTTTTTTTTGAAGGCAGAAACACCCTAATTTCTCTTTGATGCCATTCTTAGTGACATGTTTAAAGAATTCCAGCTGAAACAGATTCCTGGTTTGTCTTTACCAGGCTTAATTACTAAGGGTGAGTTGTTTAAGATGGTGTTGTAAATGAAAGGCATGCTGGAAAACAGAAAATATACTGAAATCTGCTGGGAGTACGGCGAGGGAAGGGCGAGGGGGGGGGCAGCACAACATGCTAGAATATTGTTTTGCTCTAAACAACAGAATCCCAACATTATCAAAATATAATCCTCAAGTAACTTGGGCTATTAGAAATCGCTACCCTAAAACATGCTAGAAGTTGTTTCTGTACCACACATTCAAAATGCATATGTAATGCAGTTATTGAAAAGCATTATGTAACAGTAAATTACAAGGAAGCAACTATGACAACCAATCCATCCAGCACAGCACAGGAAAAAAAACACCAAGTCAAGCATCAGTGTTTACGAAAATCCTTCATCCCAGTTATTTTATATAAAGTTTTTTTATACACAGAGGATGTCCATAAGGAAACAGCAAGAAAACATATTTATTTAACTACATTTATGAATTTGTCGCTTCTTTCTCATAAACACAAGTCAAGGGGTGACGATCGGGACTAGAAAAAACATCTGAAGATACTCTATGCTAGACATCATTTAAAAGCCTGGGAAATCCTTGTGACCTTCCCACAGAAGTGGAGGAGAATACTGTTTTCTGTTCTCTGAACAACTCCTCCTTGGTTACTTACTGTCATAGTTTAACCCCAGCCAGCAACTAAGCACCACGCAGCCGCTCGCTCACTCCCCCTGCTCCAATGGGATGGGGGAGACAATCAGAAGAGTAAGAGTGAGAAAAACCCGTGGGTTGAGATAAGAACAGTTTAATAATTGAAATGAAATAAAATAGTAATAACAACAACAATATAATAATAATAATACTACACAAAGCAAGTGATGCACAATGCAATTGCTCACCACCCGACGACCGATACCCAGACAGTTCCCGAGCAGTGATCGCTACTCCCCAGCTAACCTCCCCCAGTTTATATACTGAGCATGACGTCATATGGTATGGAATAGCCCTTTGGTCAGTTTGGATCAACTATTCTGGCTGTGCCCCCTCCCAGTTTCTTGTGCACCTGGCAGAGCATGGGAAGCTGAAAAGTCCTTGACTAGCATAAGCAGTACTCAGCAACAACTAAAAACATCAGTGTGTTACCAACATTCTTCTCCTACTAAATCCAAAACACAGCACTATGCCAGCTACTAGGAAGAAAATTAACTCTATCCCAGCTGAAACCAGGACACTTACAGTCTACAAAAACTGGAGTTTTGGTCCATGATTAGAAAAACACTGGCAAACACATGAGCTAGAAAGGGTGCCTGATTAGAAATTCATGCTTGCGGTGGCAAGGAATGACCTAGTCAGATGGGCACATACATTTTGAGTTTCTTCCAGAGAAGACAGAAAAACCACAGTAGTAACATCCCACCCCTATATTGCCTTTACCATAATTAATTTTAAGATTGAAACCATTACTATATGATTGAACAAGGAATATGAACTACATGAGCTCTCATGGTTCCTTGCAGTCCAATTTCTTTTGGTAATTAAAAATAACAGACTGTGCAACACACCATTTTTATTCCTTTTATCATCAATAAATTTAGTGTACATGAGAACAAACATGTTGGTGCACAAATCAGTTAAAAAACCCCACCATTCTAAAGGACTGTTTTATTAAGAGTAATTTATCTTTATCTGTTAATGAGAACACAGGAATAGAGAGGGAAAAAGTACAAGCAGTATGACATTTAAGAATACTGAGTTACTTTGTTCTGTATTTTGAAACGTTATTTGCGCAGTACACTTTAATATTAAAAAATCTAATTCCCCTTTCTAACTGTAGAACAAGTTTGACTTAACACAGAAGGAAATGTAGGCTGATGACTTGGGACCAGAAAGGGCATCTTACGATTACTGCATTCAGACACTGGTCACTGCAGTCATTTATTTTAATCTTACTGATAAACTTACCCAGGTCTGTGTTTAAATCTGACTGATTTCTTTGTGAAAAGCAATGACCAAAGAGGTACCAAAGAGCAGCAGTTTTGTTATTTAAACCCAAAGCCTATGTTTTACATAAGCCAGTATACTTCCCCGTTTAAAGTTTACTTTTCCCTCTAGAACATGAGGATGCAGCAACTCTGAACTATCTCTCAAAATCAAAATACTTCAGGCAGTTTGTCAAAAGTACAGTCACATGGTTTCAAAGCTCTTAACAGAGGAACAATTGGCATACAACAACTGCCAGCTCAAGGAAAACAAGGTAATAAATCTCATGAACATAAATAAAAAAGAGAAAGTATTTACATACATATGCTTAACAGCTGCAAATGGATCTGTAGTTTTCCAAGAGTGCTTCAGCGATGAGTTTCCTGACACAGTTCAGATCTCTTGAATACCATAGTCAAGCAAAAAGAGCCATTTCTCATCTACAGGTAGTATCAGCAGAGAAAGAAAATAAAAACAGAATAGTGTAGTTCAGAATAGCAGCTCTAAAATTCTCACTGACATGCCAAGCTGCCAGCCCCACACAACCACCTACCCACCTAATTACATTCAGCTGCTTGTCATGTGGTCGTGCTGACCGATCAAGTGATCTCTTTTCCTCCTTTTAAAACTAAGCAACGTAGTTAACTAGATCTCCCTAAAGGTAACAAATATTGAGCCTTTGCTTAAACTACTGACGCTCCCCCTTCTTGTCATAGGGAGAGGAAGTTGTAGATGTTTCATTACAAAAAAAATATAATAAAATACAGCAGTCTACTGTAATGAAACACTATGAACACCAAATGCTCACAAAATCTAATGGAGAATTTCAGTTTTGAGCCTGGTTTTATTTTATGCCTTTACAGATGTCAGAAAAAAAGTTACTGATAACAAAATCGATGAAGACACCTGAGTGAGACCACATGAGGAGGAGTCGGAAGTATTCAGGTGAGCAGTGGCAGCAGTACCTGCGGCTTTGCGGGCATCCATGTCCAGCCCCTTCTGGTAAACCGCTTCTGATAGCAACAAGCTCCAAAGAAGGACCAGTTAAGATGTTGCCAGAAACTTTCTGAACCACTGTAGCTAAATCTGCAAGCCCCTCCCTCAATCCTAAGAGACATACGCAGGTATTTTTACACAGCTGCCTGCAGTCACCACAAGCCCTCTCACAAATGCTCTTCACATTACAGACACAAACAGTAGAGGACTGAAAGGTGTGGACAAAGCAAGTTTTGCACTCACCACGAAAGACTTAGCAGATGTGAGCTTTTACTGAAGACGGGTCCCCTTGCACAACCCTTTCTTGTCTCAGTTTCTTTCCTCACAGTGTCTCAAGAGCAGAGAACTCAGAAAGCAAATTAAGGTGGTTTCTGAGACTGCTCTCCAGTCTTGTAATTTAAGAAGTGCTGCAGACAGCCTGCTACAACATTTAATGTATCCCTAATGCACTCATCTACCAATAACAAAAACAACTCCACAAGCTCCTTAATTCACTTGTCTCAACTATCTCACCTCGTTCCCTGCAAATCGTTCTATGGTGGTTTAGTGGTGGACTCAGCAGTGCGAGGTTATCGGCTGGACTTGATGATCTGAACAGTCTTTTCCAACCTAAACAATTCTATGATTCTAAAACAATGCAATTTTTTATTGCCCTTTTTTCCCCAGTGAACATCTAAGTTCTGTTACACAGAGCTGGCACCCAGCTATCTGTGGTGGAACACTTTTTCATGCCCTGCCTTAGCATTTTTCCAGATTTAACTAAAATCCATTTCCTTGACATTTTGTTACAGGTTATAATTTTTTAAAACTCTACCCATTCTTGGCTCATTCCAATCTGTAAATTTCACCAGTTTTAGAAGAATATAGAAGTCCCTTTTTTTTGCTCCCACACGCAATAAAAAAGTTTGTGTTCAGTTTTCAGCTACATGAACATTTTTAATCTTTAACTGCTTACCTGATCAATACCAGCACATTTGCTTACTGTGAAGAAATATTCAGACCACAAGCACCCAAGAATTTGTGGTAACTGCTCCAGAGCGCAGAAGGAGGAACAGGATAAGAAGTGTTGACAGACAAAGCAAGAACTCTTTTGCCATGTTGCAAACAGCCCTGGGGGTGGCTACACACGCTGCAAACGGCCTGTCTGGGGCTCTCAACCAGCAATGCAAACAGAGTTCAAGCTCTTCCACACAGCAAGATTTATGCCATCTTTGAGGGGAAAGCAATTAATAAATAATTTCCGGACTTCAGCTTTTCATTTCAGGGCAAAACAAGGCTTCCTAACTTTCCTCTTACCAACCTGGTGTGAGGAATACCAACCAATTTCCACTTCCCCCTACCAGGAAAGGGTTTTATTCAAAACAGTAAGTCTTTGCTAGGAAGGTATAGCTGACATAAAGCTTATTTTCTGACAGTGAAGTTACACTGATTTCAAACTGCATATACCAAAACAGAGGGCTCCAGTTTACAAACTGGGAGGACATCAATGTTTGGTTATTTTAGAGTATCTGTTTTTAAGTAAATACATTTGCAGCATCTCAGCAAATGCTGCACAAACAACTGAACCAACTCTACTGTGGTAGCAGGAAGCACACACAAACAGTACAGCAGCAGCTGGAACAGGAACCACTGCAGCCAGCCCACAGTAAGCCTTCCTCTCACTGCTACCCGAGTCTTAGGAGGTTGTTAAGAGTTTGGACATTCTCTAAGTTTATGTAGGGGATCAAAATTACACCAGTAAAGTCCTGAATCTGTAAAATGTAGTTTGAAGCTACAGCTCTACAAAGGCATGGCCACCTATTTAGTTACTAAATCTTCCCACCGTTTTTATGAACAAGTTTTATGAACAGGTTGTATGAACGAGATGGCCTGAATGCATGGAATTTATGGCCGCCTTGTAAAAATGATCTGTGCTATACAGGCCTAGGAATTTAGGAGGAAATTTGAGGACAGTCAAACACAGTGAACAGTGTGGAGCATTCTTCATCACAAGCATCAGAATATTTGCCTTCATACATTCCATGCTCTTGAGACAAGCTGCAAGTGTCCCAACTGTCCTGTAGCAGGTGTTTCCTCTAGACAAAAATGCTGGATTGTTACCTGTCTGACCATGGCTTGTGCAGAAATTAAGGCATCCACCACTGGAGACAGAAACAGGGGAAGAAGAGGATCTAGCAACAGTCCGTTTCAGATAATGCTCCAGAACAACTCATCTCTGTTTTCCAAGCCAAAAGCTGTGAACTTGCCTAACATCAGTGTCAACCGCCTCCACTCTCCCCACCCCCCACTTACCCAATTCTGTTGGAGGTCACCTCTTCAGCACTCCGACCAGTTAATGCATTTTCCCAACACACACTAAAACTCACCATGCCCTTACCAACAGCCGTACTTTTTACACAGGCATTCAACAGATGACCTGCAAGACTATGGAATGAAAACCAACCAGCAGGCAGCCAAGGGTAATGTTATTTGTTAGCATCCACAAATCTTACCTGTGCCACAAAACCTCTACTGGCAATCAAAGAGGAAACTTAAAAAATACAAGAGGGGGAAAAGCAGCCACTGGGACACACTGCCTATGAACTGAGTTGTATATATGCTGGCAACTTCAAGAAGAGCCAGAGCACATGCTATACAGCAATTATTTCACAGTGAGAGAAATACCCTACAAAATACAAAAAGAAGAGGTGAGAAAAAAGTAAACCGGCAAAATATGAAGGTGTTAATTGGTACAGGCAGATTCCTATAACTGTAAAACAGAACCGTAGTTGTTTCCTTGGAAGAAAGTTAGCTTCTCACAAAAAGACAGTCTGGAAAATTAGAGGGGCTGACGGGATGGGCTGCAAAGGAATATTAACCAGCTGTCATGTGAATGAGCTCGTTACTTAATGCCGCAGCAGTCCATAAATGCAGTTACACGCCAATACCTCAAGACAGAACTAAAAAGACGTGGAAGGAGGAGACAAAATCCTTTATATTGTTTTTTTTTTTTTTTGCTTTCCTGTCGCCAATACATCTCCAAGAAAAAAAGAAAGAAAAGACAACCCACAATCAGAAGATCAGCTGTCACACCAGAAATGTAATAGCTGAACTTTGCCAGCACCAAGTCATTAAATACCCCTTCAGTAATTAAAATGAAAGTAGGTCAGGCAGGCCTTCCTGATACCCAAAAGGCACATCTGCTAAATATTTAGTAATAGTATAGATTAAAGTAAAACTTTCATGTTTTGTTCTTCAACTATAAGCCAATCTAGGCAGTTTCTAGTAATGCTGACAGAACTTTTAGCATTGCAAGAGATAAAGTATTGGTATGTTTAAGGTCAGTAGCATTTTACACAGAAAAGAGCTTCTTAAAAATAGTCCCCTCCAAGAGAGGCTCTAGATGACTAACTTCCAAGAGTTACCAGGGTCTCTTCAAGAATAAAAAAAAAAGTTAAGACTAAAATAATCGACAAATTAAAAGCATCAATTTTGTTTACATGGAATATCATACTGCCTAAAAACAGGATTCCTTCCCAGCAATTGGGTGCTCAACATCAGCACTTTGGAAAACTTTAGACCACACTCTGTTATCTTTTTCACAGGGAAAACATCAAAAGATTGCTTCCCAAAATAAAATTTGTCAATTCTGTTGAACTACAAGTTTACTGCCTCCACATCACTTTCTACTAATGTCGGTGTAGGCACAGTTTATCCTGAGGCAAAGCCAAGAGTGTAGGTGCTTGCTCCAGACCTGAATGAAAAAGGAAAGAAGAAAAATTTTTAATTCCTGAATCAGGTTCTCTCTCTTATTACAGTTCTGAAATGTCAGAAAGAAAATAATAGAAAAAAAATACAGTGTC
The DNA here is from genome assembly GCF_030463565.1 of Pelecanus crispus. Taxonomy (NCBI): domain Eukaryota; kingdom Metazoa; phylum Chordata; class Aves; order Pelecaniformes; family Pelecanidae; genus Pelecanus; species Pelecanus crispus. Next base: position 15,607,678 of record NC_134649.1, read on the forward strand.
CATGTACAAGGTGTTAAGACACCAAAAAATGGTGAACAGAAAGTTCTGTATTTAAAATGGCAATAAAATGAAGAACAAACATTGATTATTTTGACTGAAATGAACAAATTCAATCCTTTTGCATGTAGGAAATTATATTTTGGCAACATTCACACTATTCACATTATATAATCTGTACTCAAAAGAGGAATATTTAACCTAAAAACGGATTAATTACTCGACATGCCGCAGCTCTTCTGAGAGACTTACGCTGGTTCCACATTTTGTAAAATTTATGAAGTGGCTGCCTGATTGCATGAAGGGAGCACCTAGAACAGTAATGCATGCAGATCAAAGTCTCCCTGCATTTTGGTAAGAAGCTGTGAACGTATGCTAATAATCTGAGGTCTCTATCTTCAGTCTGAAGAGTTACAAATCTCGTTTTAGATCAATGATCTTTATCTACATATTAAAAGCGTTGATGAATGAGTGTATTTTCTAATTAAAAAATGCAGTAGCTTTACAGGAAGCTGTTGTTCCAATGCAAAGGAACATGTGCACTACAGCTTCCTTAGAAAGGATTTTCAATGTTTTTACAATCCTATAATGTTAATACTGTTTTGAAAGCTGCTTTGATATTTTTATTCATACTTAAGCTTAATCAATATGCATTTGTTCTTTGCACTACCTGATCCAATATGTCACTGCCAAGTAAAAGACACTGCTTTTTAAAACTGATCTCAGCAGAGTTCCAGTTTGGACACAGCTGGGCTTTCTCATCAGCACCAGACGACCCTGTTCACATCTTCTGTAAATCTACTTAATAGGACAAGTGGTCCTTCATTCTCCCCATAAGCTGAGAACAGTGTCTTTTCCGCTTTCAATTTGCTGTCAGGACAAAAAATTGAAATGGCAGGTATTTGCACTGTTTGACAGATATAGAAGCATGCCTCTTCTGAGCCACAGAGAAGTATTCCTTTTGTCCTATATTATTGTTTGATCCTCCGTGCAATGAAGCATATGAAACCTTACTAAACACTTGTGATGCCTACTTTTCTCCTCTACCGTTTCTTAAACCATGAACATCATTAACATTAGAGCTCCTTTATTTCCACATTTATTCAGTGACTCCCTAAGCTAAGTATGACTAACCTGACTGGTTGATCTTACCTCCTTCAGAGCGTGCAAGAGGTATGGGTGGGCTTGTAAAGGTGGTGGTTCTGGACTACATTAGCAAAGTAGGTCTTTCAGTTCCATTGGCCCTATTCCACTCCCTGTGCAACTCCCCATTAAGAAAAATGTTACTGTTCCCATTCCTGGTGATCCCTCAGGATGCTAGGCTAAAGAAAAGTTTCCTAAGGCTCAACACACCACAGTGGAGATTGCCAATGCAGTAAGGACTTCTTGGAGCAAAGCTCCAGATTTGCAATGCAAAAAACAAAGCTGAAATGAGGACATGCCTCTCAGCCTGGTTTCCTAAGGAAACAAAGCTTATTAAAGAAAGGGGCAGAGACACTGAATTTCTCTCATTTCTGCCTTCTCCTCCAACATTTGCATCTGTTGATCAGTTTTAACACTCCTTCACAGAGGGGAAGAAGCCACAAAGATATGAAGTTCCTATACACTTCGTGAAAAATTCACAGGTGGATAAAGGAAAGAATCAGATGCATGCCTCTGCTGGAAGCTGGCAGTTACAGTTTTTCAGTTCTAAAAGGGGCACCCACTAGCCGGCCAAGTTGTACACACATTGCTCCAGACTAGCCGCAGCCCATACTGCCACAATCATTCAGTTTTACATTTACTTTCAATTTGGATTTAAAGACATTTTCTGTTTAAAAGCAAATTAAATAAGCACATCTATTATCAAAAATAAAAAGTGAACAGAATAAAAACTACTTGAGTTTCACTGTGTTAGGAGTTCAAATTTGGGGGGTTTTTGTGTTTTGTTTTCTTTTTAAATCTACTAGAAAGCATGATTCTACTTTTGCAGCACACTCTTTTCATAGGTCTTCCAAAGTCTGCTGCTTCTGACACACAGCAGGATCTTAGGCCCCATCCCATGCATTGGGTGCTATATCCAAACTCATAATTCTGGAAAACTATCAAATAAAGATTTATAATCATCTCTTCTACTTCACAGCTAAAGAACATTAAAAAAACTACTACTTTAACAACTCCAACTTAGGGCTACATTTATCCAAACCAAAATTATGAGAGTTTTGCTATCAAATTCTGAAGAAATACAATCAAATTCAGACAGTACAGTCTTCAAACTTGGATGACACCATCTGTACAGAGACGTCTATCCTGACACTATTCTGATGCAAGAAAGAATATGGAAAAATTAAGTACAGCCAGATAGTTCATGCCCCAGCAGAAAAGACCTGTCAAGTTGAATCACTGTTAGAGGAGAAAGTCAGCGGAGCATGTGCTGTTACGTGCACAGGATCTTGAAGTGCTGGATGAGAAACACTCTATTGCAAATGGATGATACCAGCAGGGTGAGAACCTAACCTGATACCTGTATTTTGGGTCACATTCAGTCATGCATAAAGTTTGGTTTGGAACCAAACAAGTGCGGGGAGGGGAATTATGATTAACATTTGCAATTAAAAAAAAACCCAACCCCAGCCCCACAACTCTCCCACTTTTTGCTATAATCCACATTCCGAACGTAGCTAGGCTTCAAAGTAGACTAGGAAAGCACCAGCCATTGGCAATAACTACAACAGCAATTCATCTCTCATGCAAACCTTGCATAAAACAGTTTCACAGCACAAGCAACTCCTACAACTGCTAGCTTTGAGTGATACCCTGAAGTTTTCAAAATGCATCACACTCCATGCTAGTCATGCAATTACCAGCAGAGATTTGCAGGAGGCAAATAATTTCCCTCAGCAACTACTAATATGAAACATGATACTTGCAAGACTGGAAGAGACACACAAGAAAACCAGAAAACTTGCATTTTTTATCATAGAAATGAATCAACTTTTTTCTTTTCCTCCTACCCAACATACATGCTTTATTAGTCCTTATCACTGATAGCAGCCTTCACTCTAGTCCAAATATTCCCGTTCCCCAAGGATGTTATTGGAAAGAATTGTTTTCTTCCTTTTCAGTTCATAAAGCAACCTTCTTCCTTACAGCTCTTTGACTGAGCAGCTAAAAGAACCAAATGAAATATCAAAAGTTATTAAAATAATGAGATAGGCCCTCAAAGTGAAACTTGGTTGACTTTGGAGAGCACTTGCTGTTCACTTTCATGGTTGTATAGCAGCTACTGTGACAGCACTGCCATTTTGAAGTGTTTAATTAGAAATGAGAGGATGCCTTTAAAACAGTAGTACTTCTGCAAGATAACATTCCTCACCTTCTAATGATATATGCTGTCCTGTAGGTTAATGTGCTTAACAGAAGTACTATAAAAATCGTGTATCAATTGTTTTCAATTTTGTTTTGTATTCTGCTGTTTTTAATTCAAACCTGAAAGGGGCTTACACACCTGAAAGCTCACCTACCCTTTCCAACAACATCAGCTGGTCTAATAAAAGGCATCACTTCTACCTGTGGAGCTCACCTTACCTGAAAGGAAAAAAAACCCGAATCTTGAGTAATACTTAACTATTTTGCTATTTATTCCTTTATCCTTTTACCACCTTTTCAATTGATAGCTGTACACACAAGCAGTAAGATGGCCAGCTGCAAAATTGCAATCACAAACTCCAAAGTTAATCTGGAATCAGCTACTTGCTTTGTGCAGCAGTTGCCTTTATACCCATCTAGTGTTTTATTTGCATATAAAATATTTCAGCTAGGTATACTCCTTACAGACCTTTCATTCACACGACTCTTTTACACAACGAATCACTGCAGAAGCGTAGTGATTTTCAAAATACTATTTGCAAGTACCCACAAATCAAATCTTTAATTTAAAAACCCTGCTCATATGTTTACCAATTCCTTTTTTTCACTGCAAACCACAAAATTTCTAGAAAAGCTGTACTCCTTCTACTAAGCCTGTATCTTCATTGCTGCTTCCTGCCCCTTTCCTACCTTCCTACCAGTCTTCACACTGTCTTCCAGAAGTGCCTTTTTCTAATATGGTTAAGTCGTACCCATAGTCTCATCAGTAAAAGTATCAGACATAGAGAAAGGGAACAGCTATGGGAAATTGGTTTGCAAACTCAGAAAAATAGCACTGCATTGGTTTACACTCTGATACTATCTTCAGAGCTGTAAAAGCAAGGACATTTACTTTTGTTTTTCCCCTGCATTAGTTTAAAATACTGAAGAACTTGTCAGGTCAGCTCCAAAGTACTGGCCAGTGCGTGGAAAGTATTCCAACGCCTGGTACTATGCAAAACTGTTACACATACATCAGAGTATTTTCAACCCCTTGAAGCCACAGCAACATCACAGGAAAAAATTACTCTGCTCATATGCCATATTTTAATCTATATGCCATAACTTAATCTTCAAAGCTTATTAGATTGGAAAATACATGACAGATGTTGAGACTACTTATTACAATAATCAAAAGTAAATTTTGTTGTATTATGTATGGAAACAAAACAACATAAGGATGTTCCAGGAAAGAAATTAGGGGCTAGGACTTCTCATTCACTATGGTTTTACCTCCACTAGAGATAAAAGGGTATGATCTCAGCTGATTTTATGTGATTCAAGTTAGTCCCACCTCCTGACAGGGATGCAGTTTTCACACTAAGATGACCAAAAAAGACAGGAGGAAAAGAAATCTCATAACCAGATGCTATTCCCAGAGGAAGACTAGTTGGGAATATATTTGCATAAATAGGAAAAAAAAAAGTGTTTCTGCTATAAAAAGCTGCCTTTTAGATACGTACTTGTTAAACCATGCTGTACCTAAACAACTTTTCAGCCATATTTGAAGTCAGTTCTGTAAACATGATTGTATCTCCAGCCTGAGTGGTATCTGCAAGCCAAGAGGAGCGAAAGCAAGTTGAGCACTTTACATGCCCAGCCCAGCAAATGCTCAGCTATAAATATGTAAGTAACCCTTTGAAATTACTGAAGAACAAACTTAACTATCTGCAGGATCAGATCACATGTGCAGTGGAGTACAGTAACACAGTTTTAACATAGAAGAGAGTACTTGATGATTAACTATTTAAATTACAAGTTGAATACATTTTAAATGCACCTTGTTAAAATTACTTGCTGAGACATTAACTGGGGAAAGAGTTGTCATTCCTTATATTCCACCTCTAGTGCCAATTTTGCCTGTTCCTAAATGAAATTCTTACTAGCCCTCTGTTGACTGTGACAGGCTGCTCTTAGTAATGGCAGTGATCTGCAAGTCCAGGGTTATGCTGAAAACTGACAGACTAATCAGTGGTCATTATGCCAGTACAGCAGTCACCTGGCAGTAACAGAACAACCAAGAATCCAAAGATGACACACAATGATTACTGCTCATAACACTTGTTAATGTAAATGCCAAAAGCTACTTAAAAATTCTTTTATCTCACCAATCTTCTCTTTGAAAGAAAAGGAAATGTGTAGTCAAGTGATAAAATAATGTGTTCCCATGTTTAACGATAGCGATGAAAACAAACTTACAGTCTGGTTTTAGATATCTGGCTGCAGATGAGAAATTTTATTAACTGTAAAAATAAAACCGTGTAAGTTGTAGCACATTCCCCCCCACAGAATTCCTTTGTGCAAGAGATTAAGTAGACGTAAAATTAGAACCCCGAACTAGAAACACAGGAACATGCTGTTCTTTTTTCCATCTTTTTAACCATGCTTTTGAGACCATCCATTTAGCATCACAAATACTATTCCTACAATTACGTGTCAACATTTGAAATGCATATTGTATTATATGCTTTTCCCTGCCTGGAGAACAGTTGGAACAGTCACAAAAGTGGTATAAATCCATGAAAAGAATCAAGGGCTGAGAAGACAAGTCTATATAAGAATAGATTTCCAGAAAAAGGCAGGCAGAATAGATTTTAGAAACCGATTAGTGCCACTAATGCATTTTATGTGTGGAAATCAATAAACATTTTGTAGAGTTTCAGTATCAACTGTAAGTGTAGAGAAACATCACCTTGCCAGTAACACGTAGCAGAACTCCTAACTCCAAACATGCATATGTGTTATCCTGATGAAAAGCTCATAAGCACTAATCATTAGGGAAAGTGAGGAGTCATACAATCAGAAAGCTCAAAACAGACCTGATGCATCTCCAAGGAGAGATAAAAATTAAAGTTGGGTTTTTTTGACAGTTCTAGGCATGTCATTTACACTTTGCTAGCATCACAAAAAATTAGTACTTAGGTACTAATATAATCTAGTTACTCACAGAGCTGGAAAAACCAAGATGTTTTTCTGATGGATTTAGCTTTCTTTAGATCCAAGATCATCAAAGTGTTAGTTTACCCCAGCATTGCAAATCAGGTTGAAGAGACCTCCTGAACCCCCTCAGCAAGCAGACTGTCAGACAAACATGCAGTGTTCAGAAAGGAGCAACAGATCTGTTGATCATAGAATCATAGAATCGTTTAGGTTGGAAAAGACTTTAAGATCATCCAGTCCAACCATTAACCTAACATTACCAAGTCTACTCTAAGCCAATCAAGGGTAGACTAGACTAAACCATGCCCCAAAGTGCCACATCTACCCGTTTTTTGAACACTTCCAGGGATGGTGACTCCACCACCTCTCTGGGCAGCCTGTTCCAATGCTTGACCGCCCTTTCCGTAAAGAAATTTTTCCTAATTTCCAACCTAAACCTCCCCTGGCGCAGCTTAAGCCCATTTCCTCTTGTCCTAAATACAAGATACTCAAATACAAGTATTAAGTTCTTGTGTTCAAAAAACGGGTAGATGTGGCACTTCGGGACATGGTTTAGTCTAGTCTACCCTTGACTGGCTTAGAGTAGACTTGGTAGTGTGGGTTAATGGTTGGACTGGATGATCTTAAAGGCCTTTTCCAAGCTAAACGATTCTATGATTCTAAGTTCTGGCTAAACAGATAAAACAATCTGCTGCTCTTTTTTTTGGTTTTTTTTTTAACAAAAGAAATGCATGTCTTGAGCTGCGGGAAACTTGCAGGTCCTACAGCCACTCCATGTGAAGGCCTGAGAGGGATTATTTGCGTAGTCGTGTTCACAGCAGCGGTTGCAAAGTTAAGCACACGCACGGGCAGTCGAAAGGCCGAGGCTTCGGGCTTTTTTCCTTTAACCTGACGAATGAGGCCCCTCGTTGAAAAGGCCAGCTCGCAAGGCTGGCGCAGCGGGCAGCGCCGCGGGCTGCGGAGGCGGGCGGGAGGCCGAGGAGCAGGGCCGGGCCGCGCAGGTGCGCTTCCTCAGCTCCCGCTCGGCTAGGAGAGGGGCCCCCGCAGCCAGCCGGCCCGCCAGCAGCGGCGAGGCACCTTTCCCCCCACTATTCCGAGTCCCCTGCTCGACCCACTCGTCCTGGGATGGATTACTCACTCCTTTTGCAGCGGGGACGCTTCCCCGAAGCCCCCCGCCCCGTGCCTCCCTCAGCTGCCCCGTCGGAGGGTGAGAGGGCGGAGAGCCCCGCCGCCCCGCCGCCCGCCCCGCTGCCCTCCTACCTGCTCGCCTCCCCCGGCCGCCGGGGCTCCCGCAGCGCAGCGCCGCGTCCCTCCGCACCTGCCCTTTCTTGGGCTGCAAGCGTGCGTTTTCCGTCAAGGCAACATCACTTCCCGTAAGGCCCGAGGTAGGGGCGGGAACGGCCCCTCCCGCCGCGGCTCGGCTCGGCCCCCGCCGTCCACCGAGACGGGCGGCCGCGCCGGGCAGGCTGAGCGGGCCGGCGAGCGCGGCCGCCGCCCGCAGCGATGCGGTTGCTCGGGCACCGCCGCCTGCTACGCGCTTGGCTCAGATTCCCCAGGGCGTTTTTAATTAAACGGGCTGGCTCCTCAGTCGTGCTCCTCCTCACTTCGCTGAAAGATCACACGCCGTTTAATAACAACGCATGAGAGGCAAAACAGGTTCTGAAGAGAAAATGCGTGGTGCCAGGTAATATCCACCACTGTGGATTTAGTGAGTTGTTTCTGCCGCCCGCTGGCTACCTTCCCTCACAAGAGGAAAGCACTTTCTCTTTGCTCTCTCGACAGCTGCTCGATACACCCACTTCAAATCCAGCAGTCTCCAGAATTCAGCAGGCACCATCTTAAGCTCAGTTGCATCAATAACCCTTTCCGCCTGCATCAGTTCAGACACCGTCTTTCAAAATCAACGGCCATCTTTACGGTCAAACTTGCAGCAATTATGCTTACAAAGAAGGTGCTTGCTAGACTTCAGTTGTGCCTGCTAGACTTCAGTTATGCCTTTTTTAAAATAGCCTTTTCAATATATAATGGTCTTGTAAACAAAGGAAGCTGCTGGAGTCACCGCAGCAGTTCTCGTGTGTTTTGCACTCATCAGAGACTTGTGGCATTTCCCCATGTCCAAACTAGATTTATCACGCACCCAGCGGCACCTCCCAGTCCACCTTCTACTGCTATCCTCTCAGCTTCTTTAAAGTCCATCCACTGCCTCCAGCTGTCATGTCATTCCTGGCTTTAAACAAAAGCACATCTGGGGAAAGGATTTCTTCCCTCGTGCTGTCCAAACAAGATTCTGTGTGAAAACCGGAATCTGAAAGAAGTTCCTCCCAAGATCTGCAGCTTTTTGGGTTCTTTTTACATTTACTAAAAAGTCTTGAAGTATCTACTGATCTAGTTTCCTCGAATCTCAAAATTCTGTTGTCAGACTGATCCTCACCTATTGCAAGATTAACGCTGTCCTGAGCTACACGCGGCAGCACCTCTTCCAGCACAACCTTTCAGGCAACCCTATCTATTAAATAGCCACTCTAGCCTCATTGTTTCAGGAATGAAAGATGCGTATATGCACGTGTGGTACATGTGTGTATGTACATATATACAGGTATGAATATAAGCCGAGGACACCAAAGTTGGGTGCAGTTCCCTTCTCAGCCCTCAGTACAACTGCATTCCCGACAGAACTGAGGCATTAAGAACCGAAACCATGACAAGTAGATAAAAATGGTATTTATCGCTTGGAGGATCAGATCAGAAGCAATCCAAAACAACCCATGAAGCGTAACTGCACAACAGTGACTTTCTTTTTCCAGTTCCGTGGTGGTTATTTAAACTTAGACGTGAAGACATACCTTTAAACATTCAAAATTTTATAAAAATTTCAACATTCACGTCCCTACAGGCTGGTACCAAACACACACGTATGCAGTCACATCTTCTGATGGCGGATGGCTTCAGAGCACGGCCCGGCTGCAGAGGGGGCCGCTCGGGACCGCCACGGCTGGCGCAGGGCGCAGAAGGGTCGTTCCCCGGCGGGCGACGACGCTCCGAGTTCGTGAGAGGCTGCGGCGCCATTTCCTCTGACGGGAGGCGCGGAGGTCCGGGCTGCGAGGCGGTGCCGGGGAGCGGCGCCAGGGCAGCAGCGCGGCTCACACGGCTCCCTCAGGGCCTCTTCTCCGGCGCGGCGCCCGCCGGCGGCTCCGCCGTGCCCTCGGGGGGCTGTCGGGGCCCGGGCGGCTGGAAGAGGGGCCGGTAGATGTAGAGCCCGCTGGCCACGCCGAGCGCCACGGCCAGCGCCACCTGCGGCAGCGGCAGCCGCCCCCACATGCCGGCAGGCGGCGCTGCCGCACCTGCAGACACGCGCGTGAGGCGCCGCGGCCCCTCCGCGCTCCTCGGCGGCGCCTCGGCCCCCAGGCGGGGAGGGGGGGCGGCGGCAGAAAGCTCGGCGCTCCCCGCCCCGGGACCGCGAGCAGCGCCGTGCCAGACCCGCCGCCCCTCACCTGAAGGACGGGAGACCACAGAGCGGAGGCCTCCCGTTCGCTAGAGCGACCGGAAGGAAGTGCCGCCGCTGTCCCCGCGGCCGTGAGGTCGCGCATGCGCCGCCAGCGGAGGCCCGCCCCGGCGGATGGAGGCGGCCGGCGGGCTGCTGGCGCGGAGGCCGGAGGCGGTGCGGCTCCGGAAGCGGCGGTCGGTGCTGTACGGCGACGCCGGCGCAGCCGCCGGGCAGCGAGGCGCCGGTAAGCGAAGCGGGGCGGGGCGGGGCGGGGCGGCGCCCCTCGGAGGGCCCCTTGACGGACAGCCTGCCCTTCGCAGGCGCTGCCGGCGGGCCGGCGCCGCTGCTGGTGCTCACGGTGGCGCTGCGGACGCTCAACTGCTTCCTCGTCCAGACCAGCTTCGTCCCGGATGAGTACTGGCAGTCGCTGGAAGTGGCGCATCGCATGGTCTTCAAATATCCTTCGCCGTGCCAACCCCCCGCCGGCCCCCACGGCCCCCCGCGGCCGCCATCGCCGCCTGCGGGCGGGAGGGGACGCGGCCCCGCTTCCCGCGTGTCGTACCGCCCCTGCGCGACCGGAGCCCCGGCCGCAGCGCCGTGAGCGGGAGGAGCGCTCGGGAAGGGATTTCCGCGGCGGTAAGGCGCTAGCTTGCACAGCAAGGGAGATCCCGCTGCTTTTGGCCAGAAGGGCAGATGTCTCGACCCGGGCAAGTCTGAGAATAACACGGCGCGAATGAAGCTTTTTATTTCAGTTATTCATGATCTATCCTTAATATTAATAATTATGGCTACTTGACTTGGGAATGGGCAAATGGCTTAAGGGGCTATTCATACCCGCTGATCTTTGCAAGCATCTACAAAGCTTTACAGCTGCTGGCTAAGGATGACGTTCAGCTGCTGGTGAGTATAATCAAAAAACGCATCCGCTACTAAAATTCGATTTAAAAGCATTGTATTTAAATTCAGCGTATCTTTATCATTGTCCAGGTAAAATACAAAAGCCTTGAATTTGGCCATTAGAGATGTATGAGCACAGAGACCTTACTAAAGTGTTTCGCATGGGTGCAGAACTCATTCACAGATCGCCAGTCACAGTACTGATGCCTGTGACTGCAGAGGATTGTTCTTGGCCTCCATCAGTCTCCCTGAGTTTCATACTGATTATTGCTTGCCACTACATCATAATTGCTCAGTAGTTGAGTTTTCCAAAGTATTTAATAATATATATTTGTACTAAACTCAGTAACAACAGCGCCTTTTGACCTCTTTTGGAGATAAATGGCAAAGAATTCTTTCAATTTCTGAACACTTTCAGTTGAACTTTAGTCTTTATTTGTTTTGACAGAAATACTAGTCTTAGCAAAGGATCTTACTGTTTGTTTTAAAAAACATCATAGAAAACTATAGAGAATATTCACTAATTTAGTATTTTCATGGCTGAACAGTCATTCACTAATTCAGTAGTCTTCTCTTTGAACTTGGAATTTAACAGATTTGTTGCACGTAAAGTTTTCTCTCTGCTTGCATAGATATGGGTCCCTAGACTTGCACAGGCAGTGCTGGCAGCTTTTGCTGATGTGAAGCTTTACTCATTAGTGCGACACGTTGAAAATGCAGAAACAGCAAAGTGCGTGGTGAGTCTCAGCTTTTAAAAAAACTTTATGCATGTTAATAAACACTGTTTGTTGCAGTGTAAACAAGAGCAAAATGATAGTAAGTCACACCTTCAGGAATCATCACCTTCATTTAAAACTACAGAATTTGTTTTAACATTTCTCCCTGTGCATCCTGTTGTTCATAATTATTTTCAGTACTTCTGCCAGCTGTGTTCCTGGTTTACATGGTATTCCTGTACCAGAACTCTAACAAACACCATGGAAACTCTTCTTACCATTTTTGCTCTTTCCTACTATCCGATAAAAGGTTCCAAGATCGGGAGCAGGTGAGAAACTTTCTACTAACAGTACTGATAATTTTTGGCTTGGGATAAACACTCTCAGTAGATTGGTGTTAAAATGTTAACTTCTGTCTTAAAACATGAGGCAACCAAAACTACCTCATTCATGTAGCAAGAGCTCTAAATCATGGAAGAACAGCAATTGTGGCATTTCCTCTAAAAATTTTTTTGAAGCCGTGATATAGCTGGTTTGCAAAATTACTATCCTCCAGTTCCTTTACACAAAGGATCACTTTATGGGAAACTTTAATTTAAACTTTAAAGGACTGGAATTTGTGGTAACTTGGGAAAAGATAACAAAAGCTTGTTAGGTTCAGATATAGGTGAATTTGTGGTCACAACTTTCTTTACCAGCTTTCTATTTTAAAGCAAGTATGTGGTGCTTCTAGTTAGCAACTCCATTGCTAATAAAGCAATTACATAGCTGACAGCCTTCCAAGCAAAACAGAGTATCTGCACTGAGAGAATCAAAGTTGTCGGCAGTACGAAAAGCTTTTGGTCAGAGACATGACAGTATTTAAATTGTTGAAGTGTTACTGTCTGCAAAAATATTGACCAAACCTTTTAATAAACTTTTGTTTTTCTTACGTTCCCTCATTCTAGTTGCAAATATTTAGCATTGATAGCACTTGCAATTGTTATTCGTCCCACTGCTATTATCCCATGGATACCTTTGGTCTTAAGTCATTTTTTGCAAGAACAGAGGAAAGCAGACCTTATCCTACAGACCTGCATTCCAGTTGCGTAAGTTCTTTCTGAATTTAAACTATGAGTGTGCTCACCTATATCTTAAGATTGATTTTACCACTGCAAAGGCAGACAATCCAAAAATGCTGGTTTTGTGTAAAAAACAAGGAAAAAAATGAGTCCCTTTGCAAAAGTTTAAAAAGGGGCATGCTTCCTTTAAATTAATGTATATGCTGCAAAAAGGCACTAGGAGAGGTTTCATGAGGATGAGACATGAACAGCATTCCAGCTTAGTCGGGGATTGTGCCAAGGATACCAGGTGATGGCAGTTGGCCACTGTAAAATGGCCATGAGTATGGATAATCTCAAAAAAGATTAGGAATCAGGGAGTTTTGACAGCTATTTGGAGAAGGGTAGAATCTGATACAAACACAATTCAGGCAGTATCAGTGCAACCAATTTTCCATTTTTGCAGATTGGTCGCAGTAGGAACCTCTTTGATAATTGACCGTGTGTTTTTTGGTGAGGTAAGCCGTTTTAAACTTGACTTACAAGAAAAGGTTGGATTTTAGCATTTTAACATGGACGGATGTTTCAGACTTTTCCAACTTCTGTTATTTCTGTGACTGTGTCTGGCCTATGATCTCTAAATATATCCTAAGCCATAAACTCTTAAACATGTCTTCTCAGTTATTTTAAATGACTGTTACTTAAAATCAGTATGCTCAGCTCTCAATAAATGGTTATCAACAGACTACAAAACTTACACACTTCTGTGTTTAATTGCTAAATATAGGAAGCCTGTGACAAGTCTCAGTAGAAAAAAACATAAGTGTGAATGAAAATGCTGTATCATTTAAGGCCAATTCAATTTAGCTGTTGATTTTCACTTTGGATTTGTATTTAATTTCCCAGTGGGTAGTGGTTCAACTGAACTTCTTGAAATTCAACGTGCTGCAGAATTTGGGAACGTTTTACGGATCTCATCCTTGGCATTGGTACTTCACTCAGGGACTACCAGTCATCTTGGGTACCCATTTGCCTTTCTTTATTCATGGCTGTGTGCTGGCACCAAAAAGATACCGCATCTTTCTAATGGCAGTGATTTGGACAGTGTTGGTATACAGGTAATTTCCCCTAAGTGTAACTACTGTCTTTCACTGGTTGTGTTCTTTTCAAAGCTCATGTCCTCTCTAGAACAAAAAAGCACAGTATTCAGGTTAAGCAATAGAAAACTTTAAACTAATCAAACACTCCAAGAAATGCATTCAATTATACAACAGTTTCTAGAATTTTATGTAATACTAATTCTTTTATTGTTACCAAACACGTATTTTTAGAATTGATTAGATCCTTAAAGAATAAAATAATTTAGCATGAAATTCAATGGAAAATAAAAACCAAACAACACTCAATCACCTCACAGGTGTTTAAGCAACAGTAGAACTAGTTAGAAAACCTTTTACTAGATGACTGTTAACAAAAATACCATTTCATTTGGGTCTTTAATACATCCCTAGTAAGATGAGATGTTCTTAGGCCTCTAAAACTTACTCCATTCACAAGTCTACACACAGCTCTTAACATTTATCATAAGTCTGTATGTCTCATTATAAGCTGAGAAGTAGAAGAAAAGGTAAGCTATTTCTAAAGCATCAGAATTAACTGTAGATTAAACAAGACACACTTTCAGACAAGAAAAGATATAGCAAATTAATAAATAATAAATGGTATGAGACTACAGTAGTAACAGAATACAGGAAAACAGTAGTGAGGCCACAAATGCTATCTCTTCTTTCAGTCCAACTCAAAACTGGATGTAGCTCTCTTGGTTTTAGGCTTTTTTTAATCTCCCTTAAGTCTTGTAAGAACCTGTTTGGTTGTTGGACACAAGCCTTGCAGTAATCCCCCCAAAAGCCCCAAAAGTTGGTATGGGAAATCGGGTAAAGTTGTATTAGCAGAGGTGAATGTTACTTTCTTAGATACAAATGTGTAGTTGAATCTAACTTCTCATCCACACTTTTTATTGTATTTTATTACAGAAAGCAAATTGGTGAAGTTCTAGCTAAGTCATATCTTGTAGTCACAGAATCAGACCACTTAATTGCTAGAGTGGTAGCCAGGTATTTTTATTAGTATTTGGTTTAAACTGACCAAATAATCTTAATTTGTATGTACTCATTATGATCTTAAAAAGTGACAATTTGGATCTTTACTCTTAAACTGCTTCAATGCCAAAAGCTTGTTAGTACATGCAAATGCTTTTCTTCCAGTCCTCCATGCTCTAAAACGTATTTTGTCAACAGAACTGATGCATTTAACTTTCTTGCTGTAGTATTATATCTGTTTTATTACAGCACGCTGAGCCATAAAGAATTCAGGTTCATCTATCCAGTACTGCCATTTTGCATGTTTTTTTGTGGTAAGCATTGGTTTCAAATGTCTTGCAACCTTCCCTGTATATAATTTTTACCTAAAGAGAGACTGTTAATAGTCACTGTAGGTATTTGACAAAGGATTCTTAGAACTAGCCTAACCTTTTCTTACAGCTGGGATTGGAGGGGGGTTGGGGGCAAGATGAGGAACAGCAAGTGACTGAAACACAGGTGGAGAATTCTTAGCATGGATAAAAGTACTTCCTGCAAAAAATGTGAAAATTGCCTCAGTGACTTCTAGCTTTTTAGCAATGCCACTCTTACAGTTAATTTTGTTCCTTGGCTCCTTTGTAGTGTTTTTCCACCCCGTTCTCTCAAATATGCTTGACAAATGCCTTTGAGTATGCAACAAAAAAATTAAAGTTCAAAACCTAAGTTATCCTTTTCTAGATTCAGGTGTGTTAGCAGATGATGCTAGTTTTCTGTCTGCTCTTGACCAACCACCAGCAGGAGGCTACTTCCCACAGAAGTTTTAGAGCAGTTAATGTGATAGCTTTTTCCTTCAGGCATAGTACAGTGAATTTGTTAAAACAGCAATAAGGTCCCTAAACTAATGCAGTTAACTTAAAAGAGAATATGTCCACAGTTTAAACTGGAAAGCATATTGCTTTCACTAATGAAGACTCTTCTGATACTTTAACAGAAACTTTCAAAGTATTCATTTATTTTTTTTCCTGTTTTGTTTTGTGTTTTTTCTTTTAAACACAGAAAAAAGCCTAATAAGGAAGTATGTTATATTTTACAAAACTAGGTATTAACTACAGTAGTGTATCTATAGGAAAAGTAAAATCATGACGTAAAGTCTAATGTGCTGAAAAGTTACAAAGGAAAGATTAAAAAATTCTGGAACATGAAGCTGTATAACTTTAGTTTAAATACAAGTTCAAAACAGATGAATCAATGAAAACTGCAATTTTCTTCAACCTGTTTTGCTAGTCTAAACAAAAGTAAGTCTTATTTCAATAATTTTGCTCTCTGCTGAGATCAGATATGTAGTATGTCTTGGCTTAGTTCAATAGCAGATTTAAGATGAACCAGTTCTACCTCACATGCAGAAAAATTCCAGTCAATCAGACCACTATTTTTTGTTAATATCCCTCTTAACTTTCATGTCTCTAAGGGAGTGAAGGCATCTATACAATTTATTAAGAGCTAATTATCGTCCGTTTGGATACTTCAGGAAAGAAAAAAATTACAAAAGTTATTTCTGATAACTCAGTGGTTACAAAGAGGTCTTTAAATTGCTCGAAGTATTATAAATAAGAACAGAAGAACACCCCACATGATTTCAAAATCATTTCCAAGCACTCTGAAAGATAAGCTAAGAGCGTTTTACAAAAGCAGTAAAAGCCTGTAATAGAATGTTTCCACTCGTGATTTACCTCAGACTAAAACAAGGTCTGTGGTTTAAGATCTGCAGTTTGTCAGAACAGCCCAACTGAAGACAAATTTAACTTACTTGTTACTGACTTCTGAAACAGGCCTATTCTAACTTGTTTCTTGTGATTCAGTAAAGGTGGTTACAGAGCTAGGCTGCATAAAATATTACCATCTCCTAATACTGACAAGCACATGACTTAATAAGGGTTTCCAGCATGAAACTGTCTTCTGTGCCAGGTTCATCTAAGTTGTGGTTGCGAGAAACAGGTTTATACACCTATCTCCCACCAGGAGAAATGTCTCTTCCCATTATTAGCTCCTTCAAGAAAAGTGGGGGGGAAGGGGCAGGGATGGGAGATGGGAAACGATGGAGGAGTAAGCTTTTCCAAGGATAGTAGCTCAAAAATGAACGTTCACAGGGGAATGCTCTAGCTTTCAGCATGGTGGAGAAAAAGAATACCACAGCCATACTAAAGCATATGTAGTTATCATTTATTCTGGGTCTACTTGGACACGCGTGAATTAGAACACATCAGTAAGTTGCTACATATCATATTTTTCCCCCCAAGAAATTAAAATTAAGCTCTAAAGGGACAAAGCACTGGCTTTGAATTTGTACTTTTGTACTTCAAGAGACAGGTATGGGCTTAACATTTACACTGTTAAATCCAAGAGTTAATAAGGGCAAAGTCTAGCCTTTGAATTGCTATGCAAAGAGTAAAGACTGAAAGAACACTGTATTAAAATACCTCAAAGCAAGGTATTGTTATCAACTGAGTATTGGTTTTCCAGTAAGTTACAGTACTTTCAAAAATGCTGTGTGGAACTGTTAGTATTTGCTTATCTCTAAAACTTCCTCAAATTTTTCTATAGGATATTCTTTGAAACACCTGAAAGCATGGAAGAAATCTGCAGCAAGTTTCCTGCTTTTATCAAACTTACTCCCAGCCCTGTATACAGGCTTGATTCACCAGCGAGGCTCTCTTGATGTTATGAGTCACATACAGCAACTCTGTAATAACTCTTACCAGTCACAAGCTTTTGTCTTCATCATGATGCCATGCCACTCTACTCCATTTTACAGGTATTAAAATAGTTAACAATGTACTATATTAAAATCTATACACTTAAGCAGAAATTAAGATTTTTTTCTTTTTTCCCTAAGCTTAATAAATTGAGATGGATAAACATATACAGGAAGAGTTTTGATTTTCCATACAGTTATTACAGAACAAATAGGGGAAATAAGCCACATGCTTACACCACAGAATAAAATGCTGCATCTAAGCTTTATTCAGGTTTTGTAAAGTAGCTTTGTATGAAGATATGCAGTAAGTCTTACGACTTCTGAAAGTAAGTCATACTGCTTCGTTATGGTAACTTTTGTAGCAAAACTAAAGACTTATTGTTACAGTCAAACTGTATTAATTTTACCTTTACTTCTGCTGCTAGAGAGTAAAGAAATGTAATTACAACATACAGTGACTGAGGTCACTATTCCAAAAAGTTTGCAATAGATCCTGACAAATAAACAGAACATTAAAGCAGATATAAACAGTGAAGCTGATATGGAAAAGTACCTTTTTAAGAAACTGATGTTACACAGATAGTATTTTTATTAACATAAATCTGCTTTCTGTGAACTGCTAACAACATAGTCACAGCAGTTTGGAGCTGAATCCACTTGTTCAACTTTTGCTTTCATATCAAGTACAGGAGGGAAGCAAATATGACTCTGGGGAAAAAAACCTGATTATTCAATTTTGGTTTAGACTGAGGTATCTTTAAAGTGACAAGTCATTTCAAATCTTAGATACTGGTCAGTTTATCCTGAAGTGTTTGTTTTGTTTTTGTCCCTAGTCACATTCACTGTCCTCTAAAAATGAGATTCCTTCAGTGTCCCCCAGACCTAACCGGAAATGAGAGCTATATTGATGAAGCAGATGTATTTTACTCTAATCCACTTGGCTGGCTTAATAAGGAGTTTCACAAGGATACATTATTACCCAGTCACTTGATCTTCTTCAGTGTGCTAGAACAGGTATGGTAACTGCAAGGTCAAACAAACTAGTTTTGAAGTCAAATTAAAAAAATAAATTAGGGGAGTTATAGTTAAGATTTGTGAAAATTGTTGTCCACAGCTTTTTAAAACACAGCTTAAATTAAAATTGAACCCTCTAGTCCATAATATAGTGTAGATACCATTCTAGTGATAAATAATTAAGATTCATGTATGCCCTCTCCTCTCTGCAAATTCTACAGGCCATAAAGTAATGTTTTATGGAATCCTCCTCAAGCTGTATTAAAACAAATGTGTGGTCTGTTCCCAGAACCATATACTTTTAAGTAAGCAACAATGACAAACAAAAACGTTGCTTGTAACTCTGCAGTCATAGTACGTTTTCTCTTCAATTCTTTTATGAAGTGCATGTACTCAAACAACCGTGTCTGGTGAATATCCACTCCAGACAGGATCAAACAGGATAGGTACCTCTTTTTCTAGCAGTCTCTCCTAAAATAAAAGATAAAACTTCCAGGGGACAGTTGAATTGATGGTTTTCAGAAGACTTTGGAATACTGTTCTGATGCTCCCAACTACACATTCTGACTGTGGAAACTAATGTATGTTCCTTTACAGGAAATATCATCATTTCTAGCGTTAAGGGGCTATGAGAAAATGGCCACTGTCTTTCATACTCATGTACCTCAAGGACGAGTTGGAAGCCACATCTATGTCTACAGGAAAAAAACTGAAATGAATCATACCTGAAGATCAGTTTCTAGACTTAAGATGTAATGAGATCAGTTTTGCATAGCAGTACTATGCTTAGAAGATCTTGTACTGCAGAAAGGAGAGAGTAGTGAGTCTGAAACTGGGTAAGTCAAATGGGGAAGTGTGAGATTAGGCAGCCATTGGCTGTCTGGAAACACTAAGCCTCTTCCTGAAGGCAACTTCAGTAGCAGTATGGCAGGGTGGGGGCACTGACCTACCTTACAACACTAGAAAACATCAGGAAGACCAAAGTTACCATATGACCACTTAAACAATAAGAAATTAGGTAAGACTGGACCATTTTTATAGAACTGTACAGCTATGCTAGCTTTGTTTTATAAATAAAGACTTTTATCCATAATGTCTCTTTTATTTTTCTTCTACAATATGCAGATAGGCAAGACATTTCAAGTGCTTAAATCAGCAAGCTGATTAGAATGCAGCACAGCAAATTCTTCACAATTCAACAGGCTCTTGAACCCCCCCCCCCCCAAAGACAAGAAGCAAGTATAAGATTACAAAACACTAACAAATACATTACATAATGTAGACCTATTTTTTGAAGAATGAGATGAAGTTAGTATATCAAACATTGGAGTTAATTATTGGTGCATTATGCATGACTCAAGCTTGAACTACACTAATGGAATGCAATTAAGCATATTTTTCATACACAAGTCATTGCATGCCTGGTTTCTGCAACAATACTGCTGGCACCCAAACTAACATCACTTCCAAAGAACAGTTAAAGCAACAGTACAGAATACGCAAATTAGAAAGCTTGACTTCTGCCTTTTAACAAAGATGTGTAAAAATCAAAATTATTTGGAGAAAAAACTTGCATCTTGCCGCTTTGTTGAAAAACAGTTAGTTTCTGGAGAGGATGTGAATTATTAATTCTAATCTTATTTTTACCATAAATTACTCAATATTTTGGATCAAAGGGTAATTGCCCCAATTCTATTTCAAGATTTGCCATGTGTCTTCCATTAGTGCGACCATGTTTATGCCATTTACCTTCTCTTTTATTACGGTGGTGGTACTTCTGAGCTTGTTTTTCATGTCTGGAATTTTCAGTTTGTGTAAAAGAAGGCCTTTTAGGTCGACTGCAAGGAGCAAACAAAAGCTTATTACTACTCTTACGAAAGCATCTCTCTGAAAACATTTTGAAACACAATTACAATTGTCAAGAACAGCTTTTAACATGCTGAGGTTGACGGGAAACAAAATTAGTATTAAGAAGTAGTCCTTTCTCTTGTAAGCAAAATCGGGGTGGGGTTTATTTGTTTGTTTAAATCATCAATAAGTTGGTATATTTGAAATAAATCCTTTCTAAAAATAGAAATGCTCTGCAGCTGGTTGCCCAAAATTCTTTTTAGAATAAAAGCGGGTAAACAGCTGTTTGATTATCCCTACTGTGATGCCCAAGTGAGGTCTCAATCTATTTCTCAGTTACTCTATCACATTCTGCTCTACAAAAGTAGTGAAAACTTTACAGACCCTTAGAAAAGCATGTTTTGTGTAAACATAGGCACTTCAGAGGTTTTCATGTACAGTAAATACATTTATACAGAGAGAGAGGGCACTGGCAAAACACTTGCTCACGTTTCATTTTTTGATGCAAAAGTCCCATTATACTACATGCTGTTACATGACCAGCATCTCCAGCCTTCTGCTAAGCTGAGTTAAGGCTCTTTTCATCCTCAGTATCATACAAACTTCTGTATAATACTATCAGTAAAGGAATTTGAAATTCTGTTTTTCTGCAAACTGAATTAAAGTACTCAAAAATTAAGTATTTAAATTAATTTAAAATTATTAATAAATTAGTAAGAAGTACTTGCACTATAAATAAAAACATAAAACTTAGGTCATGTGTTTGCCAAAACTACATATTAAAAAGGCTACTTGGTAGCTGATAATAGGAGTATCATCCTCCTGGTTCAGCTTTTAATAAGAGAAAGAACTACCTCACATAATATTTAGTAACCCCGAAGTAGTTAAGTATTCGGTCCAAAAGAGAAACCTGACTGAAGAACTGCACCTTGATCTAAATACTAAATATGCTTTGCACTGAATACCAGCACAGGGAAAAGTTCTGTTGTGTCTACAAGGACAATTTCTTGTGTATTACAAATTAGTTAATATGTCACATTTTTCCTTACCTGATCAGAATAAACATTAGTACAAGAGACTATATAGCCAATTTTGTAATAGCAATGATATTAAAAGCCACATAAAATATATACATAAGTGTTCCAGAACGAGCAAGTTCCACACAATGTATTAAGGCTGCTTGCTTAATTTTCTTTCACCAAAGTCTATGCAGCAGAAACAGTTCACCATATCTAGCTCCATTGGGCCAGCCAGGTAGCATACCACAACCAGTCTGTAGAAGCCCTGAGAATACCATTAGATACGGGAAAGTAACGTAGGAAACAATTCACGCCAAGGACCTTTGTAAGGAAGTCTGAACAAAACGTAGTCGGGATCAGGATCTGAACTAAAGCCTCCCATTTGAGTAGTGCTGCTCTGGGCATGCAGACTAACTCAGTATTATACTAAGCTCCAAGGGAGTTGTGAAATTCCTGAAAAGCCAGCAGGGAATATACCTGCCAGAACAGACTTTGAGACTGCTCAAATATATCCAAAAACTTTCTCATTCAGGGAGGGACAACAAGGAAGTCCTAGTTAATGCTTCCTCTGAGCTAGTTATTCATTCCATCAGATAGGCAATCGTAGCTGTTCAGTCTAAAGTAATCTTACTTGTAGTTACATAGTTTTCTAAAGAACTCGGTAGAAATACTAGATTGTGCTATGTACAGTGGATCTGTAGTGCCTCACAAACTAACATCACACACACACAAAATTTATATATAAGGTGTGTGTATATATATATAAGGATCCACTTTATATAAACACAATCTAGTATTTCCATTGAGTCCTTCAGAAAGTCTTCTGGTGTGGATATATGTATATACACATATACATACATGCTAGAAGACCACCTTAGAACAAGAACACTAGCTGTCTTTACAAAGACTACTTCATTGTGTTAACAAGTTCAGGAAACATGGAAACAAACCTGGGTCCATATTGGGGTAAATTATCATAATGAAAGTAGTATCTGTAGATGTATTTGTCCAAATCCTCAAAAACCTTTTCATTATTATTTTGGTATTCCTTCATATCTTCAAGGTAATCCTTGACATCATTAACAAAATCAGTGAACAGCATCTGGTCATGTATAAATACCCCATTATGAAAAAACTTATTGACGAAATTTTCTAGTTCTCTCCAGTGATGAAAATTATGTACAACTTGTTGCAAATACTTTTTCATTAGCCGATTAAATTCATCCACCCTGATAGGATCCGACACTCTGTTGAAGAGACTAATGAATTCTTGACGAGCACATTCAAAAATACCAGAGCAACCCTTTAAGACAAACTGATGTTTTCTATTACACAAAGGATCACTGATGCATTTGTGTGAATCTGTATATTTTTCAAATGTTGTAAACTGATGTTTTCTTCCATCTTTGAATTCTTTTGGCATGTTAGGTCCCCTGTAATGCATGTGCTTCAGATTCTCGTAAGAGTTATGTTCTCGGTAAAAAGTTCGAGCTTTCTTGTTTGCCTCGTGTCTTTTATCATTTGACTTCTTCTTTTCATCAAAGATGTTTTTTGTGGTATCTTTGAAGTGTCTGAATGTCGACTTTACAGAATCAGAGAATTTTTTCAGGTTTTCTTTCACTGCTTCTTTAGCCTGCTTAATCTTTTCTTTATGGTGTCTTACAAACTCTTTTGTGGAATTTTTCATAGCATCAAAAGTTTCTTTAACTGAACCAAAAAATGATTCCTTTGATTTCTTTTTAGCCTTACTTTGCCCTTTAGCACCTTTCTTTTGTCCCTTTTCATTCATTTCTTGTTTTTCAGTTTGGTCTTTCGCTTCAACATACAGCTTCTCCCATAAGTCAGAGCGCTGCTGCTCAAAGTTTAGCTTTTTTTCTAGTTCTGCTAGTCTTCCTCGCAGAGTTTCTATTTCTTGATTTTCTCTTAATGTATCATCATCAGTATTGTCAGGTGTTTGACGAGAACTTAACTGTTCCAGTTCTTTTTTTAGAGCTTCTGTAACATGACGTTCTTTGTCCAGTTCTCTCCTTAACATCTGTGCCTCTGCAAAGAGTGTTTCCTTTTGCCTAAGAAAGTTGTGGTTTCTTTGCTTTTCCTCTTCCAAATGTTCCCGTAGTTTCTGATTTTCCATTACAATAGACTCAGTGCTAGTACCTTTATCTTCTAAGTTTCTAATTTGTTGTCTTAGCTTCCTTAATTCTTCCTGAAGTGAGGCCAATGCTTTTTCTTCCTTCTCTAGAGATTCTCTTAAGTGCTGATTTTCTGCAGCAAGACTTTTTTTTTGAGATTCAAAGGATTTCTTCTCCACCTCAGTAGAGGTCAAACATGTGGCAAGATCTCCCTTGAGTGACTAATACAAAAAGAAAAAAAAAAAACACAAGCAAAAATACTACAATTAGGATTGTTACAATTTTAGCTAGAAAGATGAAAGACCAAGGTAGCCCAGACAGAGTTTACTTATCATTTTGGATGGAGCAACACACATTGCAGCAGGATGCAAAAATAGAGCTAGTTTGTTTACCTCAGATATATACACAAACACTTTCTTGGCAACAAAGACCATGTGAGAGGCTCCCCCTTCCAAGCAGAGGTCATCACCTCTCGCTTGCATTGGTTTAACTAGCTGAAGAATAGCAAACTGGGTACATGAATTGATAAACCTTAAAAGAAAATGAAAACATGTGTGTTTGCTGTTGATTTATGTTCAGCAAACTGGGTTTACAGATTGCAAAACCAAATACATTAGCAGAAGCAGCGGCTGATTCAACAGTTGGGGCAGAAATTCAGAACTGATTCTGAACTAAATTTGCTGATGAAAATACACGTTCGTGTAACTATATCCTAACACAAAAGGATCTCCCCAGCATCTCTCTTGGCATCCTTGACAAACTCTAGAACTAAACATACTGAATTACGTATAAATACTGCTATCAGCAACATAGAAGAAAACTTTTAACACCAAACACACACACACAAAGCACTCCCTAATCTTCTCTCTGCATAATCTAACAGTAAAAAAAGCACAGGTTAAGTATTTAAAAAATTAATAACCATTGACAATTCAGAAAGCAACTTCACAAAACCTGTAGGTTCAACCTGTAATAGGTTTTTACCAGCATGTTCTACTTCAGCTGTCTTCATTAATGACAACCTGGCATCATGTCATAGGGAAAGAGACAGTCTCTGTGTCCAGATAACTCCTAGACTACATATATAAAAACCAGTATGTTTAAACACATTCCAGTAACAAATTTGATCAAAATCTTTGTCAAGAACTCAGGGGAAGTAAACATGACATTCTCAGAAAGAACTTACTAAAGAAAAAAAATTTAATGCATTTGCGTGATTAATTTCACTTTGTGTAAATGACACACACAATGACAGTATAACCCAATGACTTCCAGATAAATTCATACCTACCCCCACTTTATAATGCACTTTATCTCCTTGCTCTTGTTGGCACTGGTAAAGGTCATCTTTCATATCCTTTAATTCACGTGTCTTTGTCACCAGCTGCTGACGTTTCTGGATCTGTATGGTACCTACAAAGATAAAAACTTTCTTTTGATAGTCCGACTTTCCGACTTACATCAAGTAGTTAGAGGAACAGACAAACCTAAACATCATCTTCATTTTCTCTGCAAATTCAAAAGCATTCTTACCTTGCAATTTCTGCCCAGTAATTACTAGTAACTGTTTAGCTGTAACAAAATAAAGATTATAAAA
Organism: Pelecanus crispus; assembly: GCF_030463565.1. NCBI lineage: Eukaryota > Metazoa > Chordata > Aves > Pelecaniformes > Pelecanidae > Pelecanus > Pelecanus crispus. Next base: position 15,632,579 of record NC_134649.1, read on the forward strand.
CCAGATTGTTACATACTGATTCTGTTTCTTCCAATGATAAACAATTTCTCAAAACAGACCAAAAAATTCAGCGTCTTTTATTTGATGATAACAAATGAAGGAATTTTGGAACACTACATAGAAATAAGTTAGATACAAAACAACAGAAGTTATGCAGGAAAGGATATGTGTGATTTTTTTGTCCTTTTTTTAGTAACATGCAAGCCAATCAGGATAAAAGGGAGACCATTAGTCCATGAATTATCCATTTCAGAACTACAACTTCCAAGTAAAGTTACATAAATAAGAGGATCTTAACACAGTAGTCAAACTTCCATGCAGAAACACAATTATTACACACTGCTCACAACACAGCAAGTATTTGCAGGCCCTATCTTGTCATTCTTATCCATGAGTGAAGAACAAGCAAATATCCTATCTTTCAATTGTCAGATGAAGGCTGAGACGCTATTTTTCTGAAAAAATGTCTTCATTATACTAGCCACCAATTTTTTTCCATAAAGTAAAATTTCTTTACTGGTACTTCCCTACCTATACACATGTTCTGTAAATCCTAACGCTGATGTAGTTTTTATTTCTTTGCTTTTAAGATTCTCTTGAATTGACTCTACAGCAGATGGCAACAGCAGGTTTTAGGTATTTCTTTCAAAACCAATGCAGCATATGCAGAGTTCTATTTCTGTATTTAAGGGGGGGGGGGAGGGGTGTTGGTGTATTAAACAGAAGAAATTCTATAAATTCTATTGTATTGAGGAATTTTTTTCTGCTCTCAATTTCTATTTAACATATTGTCAAGTATGAACTTAAAAACAGACAATGCTCTATTAAACCAAGTTAAACCTCAATAGTTCAATTCAGCTAAGAGAAAGCACTGGTTTTACAGCAATGATTTTAAGTTTGCAGAATCCTAATAAACACTTATTGGAAGCACAGGTCCTTGCATAAGTGAATTTAAGCATACTGACAGTAAGTTTGTTTTTCATATTTATGTTTTATAGATACTTCTGAAGAAGTCCATTGATCCTAAGAATCTGAAGACTGCCTCTGAAAAATCATCATTTAGCGTAAAGGGTTCATGTTAAAAGGAACCTGAATTACAGAAACACACTTAAACTCTGTTTCTCTCCTTATGAAGAATCATAATTTAGATACAGTAAGCAAAAATGACTTTTATCAACACAGAAAGGGTAGCAAAGACACTGAAAATGCACATAATAAGGTACCATTCCTCAGTAATTGGTTTGTGTTTCCAGCTGGTACTCTAAGTCAGAGTACCTTCAGTATCCTTCAGATTCTTTAAATAATCTATCCAAATCCCTAGCATTACAGCAATATTCCCTTTTGCAGATTCTGGTTAAAGAAAAAAATGAAATATCTGAATGTCCATAAGGAGACACTCTTCTGGCAAGGGCTTCCTAACTTCAGCTTTTCCAGTTCCTGGACAGCTTGCCCTCTTTCAGATCTCCTTCCTAGAGCATCATAAATCCAGCTAACTCAGTTTAATACTGATTAGGATACAGTTATTGATTCAAACCTAATCCTAGTTGCTTTCTACATCTTTAAAAGTCTTAAAGGGGTCCTGGAGCTCTAGCTAAAGGGAAAACACTATCCTGATAGTGACAAAAAAAAAAAAAAGTAATTTCGTAAAAAATAACCCTTTCCAATCCTCTTACATGATAATTAGCCTAGTATTAAAAGACTGCTGTGGAAAACACTCATTTCAAGCTGAATCACAAAAATGCAAAGTACTCCTCTGGGGAGATGGATTTCTTTTTGCAAGTTTGTCTTTTTTTTAAAAAAAAAAAAAACAAACAAACAAAAAACAAAAAAACCACCCCAGAAAACAGGAAGATGGAAAGAGATGGAAAGCAGGGTTTGATTTCCTTTCTAGTGGTAGAAAGATTAGTTATCACATATCCATGAAAAACTTTCACTTGAAGCAGCAGAAACTAAAGCCACACAGAGTTGCCTTCTTTCTGCTGAGAATGCTGTCAGTGCTGTCATCAGTGATGACCATTTTTATTTAGAAGTACAGATTCAATGAATGAACAAGTCAAAGTGAATCCCTTAATAAAGATATGACCCTGGTTACATTTCCAAAATCTGTTTCTCATCCATAGATCTAAAAAGTTCTTTAGAAGAACAGTATCATTAACCCCAATTTAAACAGAGTAAAATGATTAACAGAAGTGAAACCTCAAGTTACCACAACAAAGCACTATCAGAGACTGGCCTAGTCATTGTGTCCTCTCTGCTTCTAGCATGCCAATATACATCAATCAGTTTTTACACCAGCTACTATTAGCTGCAGCTGCTAAATAAAAGGTATTTCACACAACTGGATTAGTCATTCCTGTAATCCTGCATACACTAGTAATTCTTAAGACTTGATTTTTTTTTTTTAATGTAAGTATGCATACATGTGTGTGTACACATACACACGCACAATTTAAAAAGGAAACCTGAATGCGAGCACAGCATCCACAACACATCACTCATGACTCTTACCTTCAGGTTTACCTAAGAACAAAAAAAATTAGGGTTGAGTGAAAATTCGTATAAATCTCAAAATAAATGTAAAAATTTAGATCCCTAACAATTAGTCAAAATCAAATCCAATTAGAATCAGTCTCAAATTGAATCACAAGTCTTCTTATGAAGGCACATTTTCATATAAAACTACTCAGGAAAAACTATTAAAAATAAATGCCCCCTATCATTTTTATCATAACGTACGTATCTTAGAAGATCAGGACCACACTACATAGATCTAGATCTGTAATGAGTTCTGCTGATTTGTTAAATGTAGTAACAATCTGTGTAATGCTTAAGTTTAGGCAATGCACTGAACACGGAAAAACTGCTGCTATCCTGGATTCCCTAAACTACTGGAATTGCAAGGACAACTACAGCATATTTTCCTCCACTGGAGAGAGACAAATATTGGTACTATGAACTCCTGTAAAAAACATGCCTTGCTCTTACATTTACCAGATGAGTACATATGGAACAAAAGCCTGAAAAAACTCTGTGAATGCTGTTAGGAATGATAAGCAGTACCACAAATTTATTTCAAAACAAAAGATGTGAAAATGAAGGGTACACACTGCATTATGAGAACAACAAAAAATTTCTATTTATTTTTATTTACTTTTAAAGTAGTGTATATTAAATACAAATGCACCACTGAAGGGCCACCCTGTATTATCCATACCTTAGCAGTTGCTTTTTTTCATTTTTAGGTTTAGATTGTTAGCAGAGAACAAGGAAAAAAAATCAGAGTCACAATAAATTGGTATTTGAATGTAAGATGTTGATTCTATGTCTTTTGTTTTCTATACACTCACCATAGAAGTGTCCAAAGCCCATGCTGATTGCAATCACCAAAGCTAGTATGATGCACCTGTTAAGACCACTACTGAACTGGCGTTTGTGCTGCTCTTCTCTGGGAGGTTCAGACTCCATTTCAGCAGGTGACCCACCCTCAGCCTCGGAGCTAGAGACCAGCCTCTTCTTAGCCCGACGTTTTCGTACTGTGGGGCTGGACTGATTGCTAGTTTCATCACTACTTGATTCATCATTGCTAGCCTGAGATGAAAAAACTGAAAACCAACATAGAACAGTCTTTAAAATGCATTCATTGTTGCTTTGAAAATCAATTTGAGTAATATTTATGCAAAATGTATTTGGCATTTATCTTGGATAACATTAATAAAAAAAATTAAAATTCTCATTGTGATAGTTTATGCTGGGTATTACACAAGGAATACGTGATTTCCAAAGTTAAAAATTCATTTTTTAAGAGGAAAAGATAGAGAATCAAGAAATCATCAGCAAAAAAACTATATGGCACTTCCCCATACCTTATCATTCACTCATTAGAAAGTGTTTCTTTCAGACAATCCTGCCTCTTAAAGCACCTACATGTACTGCTTCTGCAAGTTCTTGTGAAGTTGAAAGGTTAAGAATTCAGTTTTTCTCCTCTTTCAGATATTAAGACTGAACTACTTAATAACAAAAAAGCAACAGAAAGGCTTGCTAAAAGAAAGCCTCCTAAAAATACAGTCATGGTTTTATTACAGTCTCTCAAAAAACTTCTGTGGTCTACATGCAGCTGCAGACACAATTCCATCAAAGTTCCATTGATGTAGATATTATAAATATCCAAACAAAGCTTTGCATTGCAAATTTATTTAAAGATGTAATTTGGTTTACTTTTAATATCTATCATATACTACCTATTAACAACTCTACTGACCTTCCAAAAAAGCCACTTCCAACCACTATGGCACAGGAAAAGAGCCACTCAGGCACTTCTGTGTGTGGCCCTCCCTAACACTCAGAATCCAAAGCGCTTCTATTGCCTGACTGATGTTTTGGAAGACTGAATCGGCCAAGATTTGAGATAAGAACAAATTCTAACCATAAAAAAGTATCTTTTAGAGCATTTTTCTAAAATGGTATTTATGATCCTATTCGTATATTGATGAACCTAGGGCCCAAAAGCCATATATTCTAACCGGGAAAATAACAACAGACCTGTTGCTTGTTGCTATTAGTGGTACAAATGCTTGCTGCATGTACTGTAAATAGATTTATATAATCTAGTATATAAGTAATGATTATTTAATCTCCCTCCTTTAAAAGCATCATTTTCAAGTGTAAGGCAAATATCAAGGGCAAGCAGTAGCAGGGTGAAAAAGCAGCTTTCAAATATGTAGGTATATGTACTTAATTCACATGCCTGAAATAGATTGAATGTGATCAATGAAGCCTCCAACACACGACCAAGTGCTCCTGCTCAGATAGTTCTAATGTGATGCCCACAATTACACAATGCTAATGCCCCTTCTAGAAATATGGTTGTTCATTCTTGTATCAGACATCATCACTCAAATGTAAAAATATAAATACTGTTACTGTCCTTGAACATTTCACAACTGAAAAGCACTTGTTTGAGCAAAGCCGTGCACACATCACTGAGCAGACAAGAATGCCAAGCAGTGCTAGCCGTTATCTATAAAAAGCATTACCAGTTAAGATTCTCCCCTGAAAATAAATTCCAACTTCATAGAAGTGATTGCATCAACCCCAGAAAAGATTACCAATTACTATCTGGAATACATGTCTAATTTCTGGCTCCATGGACAAGCAACAGATCAGATAATGAAAGATAACTTCCCCTCTTACTAAAAAAAAAATCCAGTTCAGTCAATTAGTCAAACCAGACTGACCAAGCAGACATTGCAATAAAGACAAATCACTTAAACATCTACTTGACATACAGATTCTTAAATGAATTTATATAGCTTGGCAAAAAAGGACACTATTTTAGAATCAGTCATTTAAGCAGATGCATACTTCCCCAATCCTGGACGATAAAGTCAAGCATTCAGAAACTCGTCAGGAGAGAGGTATTTTTACTAGAACGCAGAGGTCAGACACTATAAAGGATTATACAGGACATACTTAATCAGACAGGTGTTATTATTGCTTAATTGTTTTTTTAGGGTTTTTTCAACAACCAAAGATGCTTACACATATGGAATACAAAAGTGGTGAAGGAACAAGCTGCTTCTAGCCAAATGGGAAATTCTTTGATATACACTGGACAGCAAAGCATAGGAAAGGAAAGGGAAAAAAATAGACAATCAGAAAGCAAAGAGAAAAAGCTGTAAGACACTTAGAGCCATTCATAAGCACTTACTGGCAAGTTGTCAACAGCATTACACTTTCAGGCAAGAATGACATTGCCTTACAGCTGCTCTAAGAATTCAGTACAAAGCTGTACTCTAACGTTCACAGGATGAAAAGGATTATAAATGAAGCAAAGTGTGACCACAGTAGCAGTCCAAAATTCTAGCTTCTGCTATGATTTTGAAGTGTCAGATCTATACTAGAAACCAGATGAAGTAACGTCAGTTAAGAATGTGATTTTCTTTGACATTTCTGCACAGACACGTCTCAAGCCTAGATGAAGTTTATTTCAGTGTATCAGCACTTCTGCTAGTTAGCTTCATTCATGAAGCAATATTAAAACATTTCTGTTTGCATGGCAAAGAGAGCCTAAACAAGAATTGGTTTGCAAGTGGCAGAAAATCATTGTAGAACGTTTTAGTATCTACATTAGGAAAATCTGAAGCTCATCCTTTCCCAGCACAACAGAAAACTCAACAAGAAGTGGATGGCAAAGATTTCCATTGCCAAAAAGTGGCATGAAAATTTTGACTGCTAGAACTTTGGCATTTAAAATAAATGCAAAAGTACTCCAGACATTTTCTATAATACTTGGTCAAACGCACAGCACTAAAAGACCATGCAGAAATCAGCTGAAGTTAGAAGGAAGAAATTATTTTTGCCAGTCACAGATAGATTTGGAATCCAACAAGAATCATTCATTTAAATGGTCAAGCATACATATTAAAGTGTATCACAAAGCTTACTGATGCCCATTCCAAATTTACATGTAAGCTTAACGTTTTTCAAAAAAGCAAATAAAACAGTGACAGCTTAGCTAAATTCTTCAGTGAGGACTGGCTTTCAGCATCTGTTTGGAATATCACTACTATAAGAACAAGCCAGATTGCTACCGATAATTTTAACAACACTCCATGCAAGCCATACGCAATCAGCTTTACACAAGCTGATCAAATTTAATCACACCACCTTGGAAAGGAAGACTGCGAGACACATGCTCTTTCACCTCATTTCCCCATCCCCTTACACAATCAGGAATCTTCCTCAGCTTCTCCAGCCAACTGACTTTTGTGTACAAAAACATGGGGGAAAAAAAAACATTTTTAGAACTCAGCCCTAAAAGAAAAAATAAAGTCAACTAAATTTTAAATTAAAAATTGCCAAGTCATCCAGAAGACTTAAAGAAGGCAACAGCTTTGTTATGAATCATCACTGGTCACAGTTAGATGCTAAGCTGTCATTTTCTGATTCCAGTGGATACTATAGATACATGAACCTTTAACAATGTTTTATTCTACTTCTAAGACAAAACAGTATTTTAAGAAAAATCCTGCTCTTGTAATAAACTTACTTTGAAAGGTTAAAGTCAGTAACACAAAAGCATTATACAGAATAAAGAGAACAGAAAAGATTGCAAATAAGCACGCAAACAGAATTAAAAAGGAAGACTAGAGAACTAGAGAAGAGTAACACAACAGTTAAGGGGTTTTTGTTTGGCTTTGTTGGGGGTTTGTTTGTTTGTTTTTAATCAGCCAAATATTCATATCCTTCCTCCTGAATATCATGCACTGCATTTCTGCCAAGTACTGAGAATATCTTAAAAAAATATATATATTCTACATAGCTATGAAGGTAAACAAAGTTTTTGTAGTCATGCTGCTATTAGTCTCCATGGCCCCAAAAAACAATTCTCTCCCAGTTGCTAGTTATTTATACCAACTATAAAAGCAAAAAAAATTGCCAAGAGAAAACCTACAACTGTATGAACTAAAAGTCATTTTAATTCTCCAAAATACACTAGAAATTTACTTTCTATTTAAAACAGTGAACACTTAATGGGAGAGAACTCCTTCAAATAAAAAGATTGCAGACATACATTTGGGCAAAGTTTTAGAGTTAGGGCAACTACAATTGTCCTAGAGACTGCAAGTACTTGGACATGTACTCAGCAAGACGTATTTTTTTTCCCTCTCCACACAAAGAAGGTTCCCTAAGCAAAGATTTTGTATTTTTTTTCCCCAGTGACATTTTTGCACAGTTGCTTAGTAATTTATTGCTCTTACCAGTTTCTAGATGGGAAAACGCATACTGACTGCTAGAGGAAGAACCCATGTTAAAGTCCTCTGAACCTTGAGCTTCTTCACCATCAGCTGGAGCTTCCTCCTGACTTTGAGTTTCATCTGGTTTTGGAGCTTCCAGTGTAACAATGTCAGAATCATCACTAATAGTACCAATGCAGGACCCATCATCGGGGATTTTTTCTTTCTTTCCCTAGGGAAACAGATAATGTAAAAATTATTCAGATACACACAATATAAAGTAATTTTAAAAAATAGCAAGAATTCTTAATGCTTTAAAGAAAGGAAAAGTCAGTATCTTTATTTTAATGCCTTCAAAACATTGCTTGGCATTGTCAGCTGGGGCTTACAGAAGCTTCTGAATAACATAATGTAACTTACCTCTGGAACTGTCCGAGTTTCCTCAAAAGCAGAGAGAGTATTATCTACGACTGGTATCTCTCCATTGTTGTTGCACTGAGCTATATAAATAAAAAGAGGAAAAATCAAACAAAACATGGGATCAAAACCAGTAACTCCACAAATTATGCCCACTCCCATATAATACTAAAATATGTATAATTGTGAGAGATTTCTATTATCCACTCATATCAGGGAAGGTTTTCTAAAAAGACACTAAATCTCATTTTTAATATCCCTCTAACAAACATCAGAATCCAATTTGTCATTATGTAACGCAATGTTTTGGAGGATACTTAAATTCAAATGCTCATACTGATCACAACGCAAGTAACCTATAAATGAAAAAAACAGTTAGATAAATGCCAACACTATACTGTAAGTTGGTATCACAGTACATTTGTATGCTAAGATAATGAAAATATTTTCCAGACATTGGAGTTTGAATGTCTAGTCCTGTTTCTATGAGGAGAGGTTATGAATTTGGAAACATGGCCAAGCTCAAATTTAGTCAACTGCACACTGAACCTGTCACATCTGTGTTCTCACACCAATACTAACAAACTGAGTATTATATTTAGTAATTGAAATAAGTGGAAGGATGCTCACTATATTATTATGCACCAGACTTACACTTCCAATTCAAGAAATGCTAACACAGTGCCACAATGTTATTTTTGAGGTGTAAAAGCATTGATGGTTCCTTCCAAATCTATGACATTATTAAGGAATGTTGAATACAGTAAATTTGTTTTATCAACAGCACTTCTATAAACTATTTTCCAGCAACACCAATGCATACTATTCTATAACACATCTAAGTATTGACAAGATGAAAGACATTCTACTCATTTCATCTATTTAGGAAAAATTACTTTTAGAAAGTTGATGACTGAATATTTTCCATAACACTGATGAAGCAAGTACTTTGACAGAGATCTACAAAGTACACAAGCTCTATTAAAAAAATTAACTTTGTGCCAGTGCTACAACAAATACTTACCTATTTTATGAAACTGTTCCTCTTCTAATATCTTACCTTGCAAATCAATTGGTTGCTCCTCTTCTTGCAAAGAAACATATTCTTCTGAAACAAACTCATGGTTATCATTTGTGCTTCCATTTTCTGAAGTCACCGTCTCTATGTCAGAACCCTGGAGTTGAAGCGTTTTAAGTGAACATTACAGTTATTGGGTTTTCCATCAGTAAAGCAGAAAGAAAGGGTTACAAAGAAAACAGAATATTAATAAATAAAACAGAAGAGAAGAATAATAACCTTTAAAACTGAAGAAGATTTTAAGCAAAGAAAAGCAAGAGAAATACCAAGTAATTGACTAGAGGGAAACAACTGTTAGTATGTAATACTTATGACCATGATTGAAAAAAGGCAGAGGAGGACAATTCAGGGGGGGCAGGGGAGGAAGGCAACTTAGGCATCAATTAACACTACGCTAAGTATTTTAAATAACTATTTTCTATTAGCTTTATTAAATACAATTTAGAGAAACAGAGGAGGTTGTCAAATGAGTTTTGAATATGGGATCTAAATCTAGCACACATGTCCATGTATTGTATATAAATACACACACCCTTCCCAAAATGGAACTTCAGGAGTACCACCATGAACTCTAATAAAAAAGTATGTATAACTCTACTCCACCTCAATTCCTGTCAGCAGATTTCAATGGCTGTTTTAATAGTACATCTCTGACACCAGGAAAACAAATATTTATACAATCTCTAAATTGGATTTCTGTCTTAAATCCAGAAAGGAGCCTTAGTGATTAGTCAGCTGCCAGTCAGCAAAAACCTCAGAGCAAAACACGAACTGAAGATAAATAACACTTAGAGACTGCAGGGCACTAAAGGCAAGCAATATGGTTGACAACTTTAAATATTTAATCTTCACATCGTAACTTTTGTTTAAAAGAACTTATAGAACACAAGTAAGGTTAGGCGCTGGTTTTGGCTGGGATACAGTTAATTCTCTTCATAGTAGCTAGTATGGGGCTATGTTTTGGATTTGTGGTGGAAACACTGTTGATAATAGAGGGATGTTTTAGTTATTGCTGAGCAGTGCTTACACAGAGTCAAGGCCTTTTCTGCTTCTCACCCCACCCCACCAGCGAGCAGGCTGGGGGTGCACAAGAAGTTGCGAGGGGACACAGCTGGCACAGCTGACCCCAGCTGACCAAAGGGATATTCCACACCATGTGACATCATGGTCAGCATATAAAGCTAGGGGAAAACGAAGGAAGGCGGGGGGGGGGGGACAGGACATTCAGAGCGATGGCATTTGTCTTCCCAAGTAACCATTATGCATGATGGAACCCTGCTTTCCTGTAGATAGCTGAACACCTGCCTGCCAATGGGAAGTAGTGAATGAATTCCTTGTTTTGCTTTGCTTGTGTGTGCAGCTTTTGCTTTACTTACTACACTATCTTTATCTCAGCCCACAAGTTTTCTCACTTTTACTCTTCTGATTCTCTCCCCCATCTCACCATGGGGGAGTTAGCAAGCAGCTGTGTGGTCCTTAGTTGCTGGCTGGGGTTAAACCACAACAGGTTATTAGAAAGCTGTAAACATGCAAAACATAACTGAAAAATACTAAGTCACTCTGATCCATAAATAACTTGAGCTGTTTTTGTAAACAGAGATAGTTACTTTTGCAACAGCAGGTGTGAAATTACAGTAGTAGTAATACTTCCAGATCAGTTTCCCTACATGCCTCATTTCAGGACCCAAGCAAACATGTACGCTTTTGTTTTTAAAAGGAGACTGTACTTCAGAAAGATTAGGTACCTCAAAAAGAGTTGCATAAGATACATTCTACAATCAAATTACAAAGTTATGTTTCTTTTCAAAAGGCTTCAAAAATTAACTGCTTTAGTAATTTGACAAATACTTTGAACTTTTTTTCTTTTGACTAGAAAAGTAGCACAATTTTGATCTCAAATGTTTTGTAGAAATTCACCAATCAATTATAAGTAACTTATTAAAATCTGAGTGAAATCTCAGGAAAGAAAATAAAAAATTATTTGGGGGTTTTGGCTTTGTTGGTTTTTAGAGATAGGTATATAGATTTACGTGACAATTGTTCTCTGGTGTAATAGAACCATTACTTTCATTTCATAAGTTGTGAAGAAGAAAAACAGTAACAAAAATTTAGTTTGCCCAGACTCTACAACAAGGTGAACATCAAGAATACAGCTTAAAACAGATTAAAATTTTAGCTAAAATACCAAGAAACTGGGCTAGCTGAGTACAAGGTAAGCCATCCTTTTTTAAATACATGCAGCCTGGTGCGCATGTCTGAACTCTCTGATGCACTTTATCTGTTGCTCCAGACCTCCACCACCCTTCCGTTGCATCAACAGCAAAGAGGCTGAGGAAGGATATTGTCTCCTCACTACATTCCTTTTCCTACACTCCTACAAAAAATTAGCAAGTCCTTTCTTAAGAGTAGTCCAACAATACACAGCATCACTTCTCTGTTCAAAACAGGTATTAAATTCAGCATACACAGCTGCCAGTTCTCTGCAGTCACAACCTAGCCAACTGCCATTTCTTGCCCCTCTTAATTCAGTGCCTTTGCAAATGGCAAAACAAATCTAGAAACCAATTCCGGTGTCATCATCAACACAGGTTGCAATAATACATGAGAAAGTAACACTACAGTATTCCAAATCTGTCTAATCCTTAGCGCTACACTTTTCCTAAATATCCAAATCATTTCCCCGAAGTATACAGTAGTCCACATGCCACCCCTTGCCTGGATAACAAGTGTGAAGGCTATCTAGCCATTCCTTTCATTCTACCTTCTTCATTCTCATATTCAAAGGTGTCTTGCCAGGAGAACGCCAATAATGGGAGCTCTTAAACACCAGTGTTTTCCCACCCCAAAAAGAATGATTTTATTTCTTTTAATCAGGGAAGAATAACTGGGAACAGAAAATCTCTACACCATAGAAATCTGTTCTGCTTTGGCCAGACAAATCCCTGCCTTCCTATAATCTTGTATTATGCTAATTTATTTAGACTGCATAATTCATTTTCATTTACAGTATAAAATAACCATCCCGAGTATGAAAATAAAGCCTGCAATTCACAGCTGAGTAACCCAACTGTTGTAGCCAACTCCTAAATCCTTTCACTTTTATTAGAAGTCTGTAAAGTCTGGCACCCTGGGCACTCCTGTATCCCACTTGGTCCTGAGGACTGGAGCAAGTTAATTTTCTGTTTCTCTTTTGGTGACAGGATTCACAACTTGTCATCCAACCCTAACCAAGGAAAAGAAGCTTTAACCATCTCTTAAATACCACCTTGCTGCCAACAGAAATGAAACCATGGCCCAACATTTATAAGCCACAAAACATATCTCTTGCTTCTGAAACTGAACTGAGTTTTCAAAACTTAAGTACAATCACAACTTGTAATGGTTTGCCTTTCAAATTACCCAGATTTTCATTATAATCTGCAAATAGGAGAGCGTGCAGTGAAGGAGAAACAGCTGATCGCTTCCTATGATGTCTTCCCATTATTTCCTGTGTTCATCCTATGAATGAAGTATCTCAAGTACTGTTCCTTGAAAATATTTTGGGGCAGGCAAGAAGAAGATACAGACAGCCAATATGTAAGTGTCATTCCAGGAAAACATTTAACCCATGTGCTCTCAGGATTCTAGCTTCATAGCCTGCTCAGTTTACAAAACAACGCTAAATATTTAAAAAACAAACAAAAAACCAAGCAATCCCATACTACACCCACACATCAGCCAAGATCTGAAGAGACACAAAAATCCTCAGGAATAAAGGAGAAAAGTATATTGGAGGTCCACACTAATAGGTAGGGTCTCTCAGAGTTTCTGAGCAACTGAGGCCTGCCTTGTTCACTGCTAGAGGAAAGAAAGATAAAACATTAATCCTACCTAACTTCAAGCATCTACACCTGAGCAAGTTGTTGAAGGCACCTTTACTACCAATACAGTCAGTGCAGCCAAGGCACCAACTCATTTGATCAAACATCAGTGTTGACCTTAGCAAGAATTACCACTTTCTAGGCTCCATCGATTGTATTGATTTAATCTATCCAACGCAAACTTAGAGATGTCTACCCTGTAGACACCTAGGCAACAACAAATCCCATCCCAACAGACCTTGAATTGCCTCACTGTTTTTCTTTTGTCTCAAGCTTTATTCTACTAGGAATTAAAAATTACTTTTGTTTTAATAAAGCCATTGCCACTTTATACAACTAGTCAAACATCAGAAGACAGGAAACACAAACACACAAATTAAACCAGGGCTACACAGACGTATAGTGACTCTACAAATAGCTATACCACAAGACTTGATCAAAGAATGAGGGAATTCTGGCATTTCATCCCAAATAAAAGTATGCCTAATAAATTAAGCTATAGCAGAGATCAAAAGATGGACAGAAACACAACAACTGAAGCCATACAAATTTGATAGAGCTCCACATGTCAATTGAATAGGTCTTAAAAAGACATCAAGCATTTTGAACCAAGAACAGTTTTTTGCCTTGCACACCGTCTGTTAGCTCTGTCCACCTACTGACACACAATCTACCATCACAACTTCCTTACTCAATAATTAGATTGCTTTTGTATATTTCCTTATGGAAGATACCTCTCCAGCGACAGTTTGCCTAATGGAAAAAAAACCATTCTCTTAGCCACTAGCTCAGTCCTGCACTGCCGTATGAATTCCTCCTCCACAAAGTGCCAGGATCCACATTATTTCTACATATTTTATGCCTTGCGCTCTCCTGCCTGAACAACAGGGTCAAGGAAACCCAGAATTCCAACATGAATTGCAAAGAACTTGTGCTAAAAGCTGCTGTGAGTCTCTGGAAAACACAAAAGAAAGTCACTTCAAAACTCAATCCTTCTCACAGAAGAATCTCTTACCACCTCCAAGTCTTTCAGGCTGTTACAGCTTTCAAGAACCTCCAAGCATAAGTAGGGCAAGCCCTCACCAATCATCATTTTAAGCTCCAAGAAGGCTATACTTCTCCTTCCCAACTTCACAGTACAGATGTAAGGAGCGCTGCCCTGCCCTCCCATCACCTTCATTTCCCAATATATCTAACAAAATGTTGGCATTCCTTTACTCACTGTAGCTTCCCCCAGATTCCACTTGTGGCAAGAAAGCCTGGGAAAACTTCAGCATCTTGGGTATGGAACATATAACTACATACTCTATGTAACATAACCCTCTCCAAGGAATTTCCAGCCAGTCTTTGCAACACTTGATTTCTAGAGACCCCAGACCCTCTCAACTCCCCATATCTTTGCTTCTCAATGCAGAGCAGCATTCCACACAAATTAAAGTGCTTAAAATCGTGCAAATAAGACCAAACAGACCTACGTGCATCTTTCTCCAAACTGCCTATCTGTAAGCAGAGCGAGGCAATACAAAAGATTAGAGGCAGCACATCTCGCAGATGTCTTCACAGCAGTCCTCAACCTCCTGAGCTCAGAGGCTCAACTCCAAGACAGAGACTGTTCCAGTCAGGAACAAAAGCAGTCGGTTATGCACAAACATGAGCCTTGAAAATGCCTTGTTGTAACATTCTAGTCATTAAGTGTAAACTTGTCTCTATCCTATTTTTTCATAATAAGAAAGATAGAATGTAAGGACAGAGGGCTGTTCCTAAACAGCAACTGTTGAACCTAGGATCAGATACTTTAGTGCTAGAAAAGACTTGGAGAAATCATGGAATCACTCCCTTCTGCATGAGATATTTTTCCTGCCCATTATTCCCAACTTTTTTTTTTTTTTTTTTTTGGGGGGGGGGTGGGGGGGGAGCAGCAGGGTAGATTTGGAAGGAGAATTTATATATTAGGAACAACAGACAAGTTACATAGAACATCAATGTTTTCAAATGATAGAACAGAGGAGAGCATCTCACTAAAATTCTAGCAATTCTTCAAAGTAAAACCTTTGTAGAAAAAACTATTCTTTTAAACAACAAAATTTCTATCAGCTATAGTAAAGGATACACATTTTTAAAGTAGTTTTATGTTTTCTTATTTATAAATCTCTCTCCTATATTCTCTGTTGATATATGCGAGAGCCACACAAAACAAAAACTACTAAGTTTTTTACTGCATATGGCTAGTCTTAAACTGATAGAACTTTATTAATTTGAGATTGGGTACCTCATGATTGATGACAGTCCAGCCACAAGATGAATCACTGTCACTGGAGTTTTCAGACATTTTCAAAACACACTGCAAGTAGAAGTAGATTCTTTTAACATGCAAGATACATAATTTCACTGCTGTCTTGGGGAAAAAAAAAAAAAAAAAAAAGAAGAAAACAGAAGAATCCAAATCACGATGTTACAGAACACTACACTACCTCACAGAACAAAAGTTTAGAAAGAAAATATATTCTTTTGTACATACTTCCTATTATCTGTTTTATATGTGGAGCAAATATGGCTTTGCTAGGTACATACCCATTTTAGCCAGCCAAAAAGCTCTTAGACTAGCTAAAACACACACACACAAGGCTAGTCAATAAATCAATAATCAAATTTAACATTTGTCTGTAGCATCATTGTTTAATACATGTTTCAGTAGGTGAAGTAATTTCTGAATTGTTATATGCACAGGAACTACAGTTTATTCAAGACAAACACCATGGGGTTTTTTTTTTTTTGAGAATACACAGATTAGGATCTTTTGGAACTAATTCTCTTCAACTACTGGGCAAAAACAATGTGTCATGTTTCTTTCACTCCTTTCAAGTGCTCTCAAATACACTAATTCTGAAGAAAATTGAGAGAGAACCTGGAGAGTACAAAAACAGAACAGAAAAACCTAAAGTACAAATCTTACTTGTTACAATACTACCAGATGACTTTGGTAGTTATTTTCAGAAGAGAGCTGTCTGGCTGCAGCTGCCTGTTTATTTTTTCTCCTGTATCAGGAATACAGAGTATTCATTATTGTTACACATTCAGATTATTTTTTCAAGTTCTTAACTGACAGCAAGACTTAAAGAAATTTAATGCATTTCTTGTTCCTTAAAATAAAAATATATCAAGTTGTTAAATAAAATTTACTATAGATTTGTCTTGGGGGAAAAAAAAAATTCCACAAAATAGGACAATTTCCAATCAATTGTGTGTTACATTATGCATCCAATGTAATAAAACAACAAAAGAAATCACGGTTCAATAAAGCTTCTATAAAATGATGATTATATTGACAAAGCAGAGAGTTACGAGAACTTCAGACACCTCCTTTATTTTCCACACCTAGTTACTTCTGGTAAGAATACAGAGAAAAGCACCTATTTGTTTAAATTTATTTACTCTCTACTTTATTATCAATCCTGTCTTTACTCCCAGTTTGTGAACACAGAAAATATACATAAACTTTGAAATAGAACATCTAAATATGCCAGCGGGGCTAGAAATTTGCACAACAAAATATGAAGCTTCCAATTCCACTTAGGTTTCTTACAAAATACAGTAAACATTTGTCTCATATCTCTGCATTATGGTAGTTATTGTATGTTTTTCTAATATAACACTTTTTCCTCATCAACTTCAACTAATATATTTGGGGTTCCTCTGTAAAAAAGGCAGTAGTGACAATTGCAACCACAGTTTATAAAGCAAAAATATTCACTAACAATCAATTTAGGTATCAAACTTGCAGAGAAAGTGGATTTCCATTTATTATAAAGCCCTACTTTGAATATGGTTGTCAGTGTCCTTTAGATCCTTTTCTTCCTTCATTAGTACTTTTCCTGGAATCTCAGCTAGGGAACATCAAGGCTGGGGGCAGGGGGTGGTGGTAGTGTTTTGTTTGGGGTTTTTTGGGGGGGTTGTTTTTTGGGGGGGGTTGGTTTGGGGTTTTTTTTTAATCATACTGTATTCAATCACCAAAATAACAAATGCCCAAATGGCAAAGATTGCGTTCCAGAGCTCTCATGACACAACAACATCTGCTTGCTGTCATTAAATTATTTTGAATTTGACCAGGCATTCAGTAGCAGCATTCCTTTCAGAGGAAGGTAACTACCAGCACCAGAACTTGCCACCTACCAGAAGCACCGCTGGCTATGTTGCAAAAACTGTACTGGTGATCTGAAATTATCTTATAGGAATTCTCTTCAGTATAAAAACATTCCCATTTAATTATTCTACAGTTCAGTGAATAGAGCCATCATAGGAGGACCAAATTTATTGTCACTGAAAACCAAGCCTTTTGCATAACCACAAAAAATACAGTTTGGGGCAAATATAGTACAGGCAGCTACCCAGTCCTTACTAGTGAGTCTGATCTCCACTGTGGAAGAAATTCAGGCTGTGGTTTCATAACATGCCAACTCCAGTTTTAGTGCATCTCAGTGCTAGATGAAAAACAATGAAGTCACATAATGCAAATCCTTTAATAGACCAAAAAAAAAAAAAAAAAAAAAAAAAATCTGTTGATACAAGTGCATTTACAAATTTTGAAAGGGCAAGTTTTAAGAGCAGACTCTGTGCTGGACGTTGTAGTGTCTGTCTTCCTCTAGCTAACTCAGCATTTCCTCATGGGTGCTGTCTAACTAAACATAAATGCTATCATGTTCTCCCTCTCCATCCAGACCACAGACTGACAG
The DNA here is from genome assembly GCF_030463565.1 of Pelecanus crispus. Lineage (NCBI taxonomy): Eukaryota > Metazoa > Chordata > Aves > Pelecaniformes > Pelecanidae > Pelecanus > Pelecanus crispus. The sequence goes on from NC_134649.1 coordinate 15,650,400, forward strand.
GTAATTGAGTGCTGCATAAAACCAGTTCTACTGAATACACAACCATGGCCTCAGGCTGCACAGAGCATTAAACATCTCTCTTCCCAAACGAAAGCTTCAGGACCTAACTATGTAGGTATCAGCATAATCAAAAAACATTGGGGGGGGGAACAAGCAGACAAACAATCATCATTTTCTATTACTTGCTGGCCTTGATAAATGGCCTTGAGTTAAAAGCTACTTATCTTGTATTCAACCAGAATATTATACAAATACTGCTTATTTAACTGCACACAGGTGATCAATCTCCAAAACAGAAAAGCTTTTAATATCAAGAATGGAGCAAAAAAGAATAATTACACTGAGGTTTACAGGTAGAACTACTAAATTTATCAAAATTATGATAAGACAGATAGCATGACATCAGACTGAAGGGCATCTCTCGGGTTGCTATATTCCTTCAAGCACATTCAGCAAACATATGCGAGTAAAACAGTTATCAAAAGTAAAGGATTTTACTAATTATAATTAGTTAGCTCTAAAAGAGCAAAACAGCCTAAAAAGCTTTAGTAAAAAAAATACCTAGATACAGTGTTCCTAAACTTCAATCAGCAGCCAGAGTAAACAGCTTATTTCTGCAGAAGATTAATAAAACACACGTAACTAAATCTGAGGTCAAATCCAGTCCCTTAAGGAAACTGAAATACAGAAGACTAATCTGAGCCCAATGGCCAAACTGACCTACTCACAAAATCTTCACCAGCTTGCATTCTCCACCACCAAATGACAAAGACCCACTAAGAACCAGAAGGCTTTTCCTACCCACCCAAAGGTCCTGGATACAGAGTTGGCACTGTCTTCCTGAATGCAAGCTATTTGAAAAAAAGCAGCCTTGGGCAGGAATTAAACAGACACGAAGTCTGCAAACTTTCCCACCAAATCAAGATGATGCGAATGGGTTCTAGTCCAATAACAGCAGGGTTAACTGGAGGATACAGTAGAGTATTCCGCGTGTCCTGCATGTCAGGCCAAGCCTGAAGGAATGATCGAAAAAAAGACAAACTCACCCACCACACACAGCTTCACTGGTTTGGCTTCTCACTAATATACCTTTATTGCCATTATTTTTCAGAAGAAAGTTACAGTTCAACTTCTTCTATACACCAGTTTAAACTGCAAACCTGATTCCAGGCTCACAAGTGTCCTATGCTCTCAGTGATACTGCATTTTAAATTTATATCCAGACAAAATAAATATCCACTATATTCAGAGTTCAACCTCTGTGTATTTTTGTTGGGTGGACTGGGGGGCAGGATGGGGCAGGGAACCAGAAGTGGGAACTACTTTCCTAACCTTAGTGAAATGCAAACCAGAAGCATAAGGTGTAAAAGTTTACAGCCATACGTATTGTTGATAACGTAATACCAGCTTACCGCATATATCTATATAAAAATAAATATGAGATGCCACATACTATTTACCCACTGTGGAGCAGAATAAATACCAGTCCCAGAAAAAATAACCATTCCAGTCTAAACAAACCCCTAAGTTCTTCCGTCTTCAATGAGGACACCCAAGACTAAAAAAAAGCTCAGTAAGTGTTGACAAAGAAAAAGATGAATAACGAGGCACCAATAGGAATCGGTACACTTCGGAGCCTGCTGTGCTGTCATTCCAAGTAAAAACTCACGGTTCTCTTCTACAGTTGCTTCTTTGTTGCACAGCAGAAATCACAACATGTTACAGTGGTATTATACCTCAGGGTTTTCATCCAAGTCTCTTATTTCTACTAAGCGGTGTAATTTCTTCCTCAAAGTAACATTCTTCTTCGTGAATATATTTAGCAACCCATAAAAACTATTCCCTTGCTATGATTTCCAGCAAGGCAAATGTGGCTTCTAAAAGCCAACCCAGCCCAAAGCTGGGCACCCCTGCTTCTCTCTCGCAGGTGTTCGCACACACCTGCAACAGCAAGCGGCACCGTGCCAGGGCAGTTAAGGCAACAATAACGCAATTTATGAAACAGAACACCTTGCATCAGCCAGAGAGACAGAGGCAGATGATGAAAGAGAAGGAAGTTGGCAAAGGCCAGCGGCCGCGGCCAGGGCCAGGGCCAGGGCCAGGGCCAGGGCCGGCACGGCGGGGAACGCCGCCCGCGGAGCCCGCTCGGCCGCCACCGAGAGGCGCGGCCGCCCCGCAGCGCCCCGGTTACTCGCTCCCTGCGACCAACACCGGCTGCCCCGGCCCCAGCGCCCCCGCGCTCTGCCCCGCTCCAGGCAGCCCCTCCGCACCCCTGGCCGCCGCGCTCCCCGGGAGGCTGCACACCGGGGCCAGGCCGGAAGGCGGCGGCCCCCCGCGGGCCGGTCCCGCCGCCTACCTGAGCGCGGCCCCGAGCGGGGCCCGGCACAGACGAGGGGCCGCCGGCTGCCGCCGCCAGTGACGCCGTCAAAAACAACCCCGGCCCCCCGCCCCGGGCCGCGCCTGCGCACGGCGGCGGCGCCCCGCAGCACCATGGCGAGCGTAGTCCGCGCCCCGCCGCGGCCCGGCGGCCCGCGCGCCTGGCGAACCACGGCGCCCAGCGTGCACCGCGGCGGGCGGCCCGCCCCGCCCCGCCGGCCCCGGGGCTCCCGCTGCCATGGCAACGCCGCGCCGCTCAGCTCGGGGCCGAGGGGCAGCGGGCCGGGCCCGCCTGAGCCGGGGCCGGCGCGGCGGGAGCGCCGAGGGAGGCAGCTTCGTGCCGGGGCGGTTCGAGAGGGGCGAGGGCAGCGGGGCAGGCCGGCGGCCGCCCGGGGCGGGGCGGGGGTGGGCGGGCGTCCCTGCGGGAGGGAGCTCGGAGGCACCTACAGCGCGGCGCGTTTTTCAGATGGAATCACAGGACAAGCAGGCAAAGGGACAACCAGCTCTGAAGAGACGCGCTCCGTTCCACGCGAATAATGCTTGTACTAGGGGAAAGAAAAAACCCAAACAACAAAAAAAAAAAAAACAAACCAACCCCAAAGTCCCCACCAAACAACACCACCACCCCCCCCCAAACCAAAGGAAAAAAGTGCAGTATATGGACTAGAAATATTTGATCGTTCTAGTCTTGGACAGGTGGGAGAACTCCAATGACTGTGAATTAAGTAATGTGGAAAGTTTCCCAGCAGCAGTGGCTTGGAATCGGACGCCTGCGGCCGTGCTGCTTCAGGAGAAGCTGTTCTTTCCCGACAGCCGCTTGCAACCGGGGCTCCTACACCCACCACGCATCTGGGCCGCATCCCATCAGTAGGACCTACTCTGGTTGTACTGTGCCCAAAGCCCAGAGATTTAGGCCCCAACAGTGCTCTAATACTGGTGCAAAAAATAAACAGGAGACAACAACAGGCCTAATTAATAAATGAAGTAAAGGAAAATTCAGAATTTCTCCCTTGAGTTTTATCTAAGCTAGCAACTTAAATGTTTTCTTCATCTCTTAACGTGATTGAGAAACAAAGAAAAAAGATTTCATTGCACCTCTGAAGAGCAGCACGTTTTGAACAGCTTGCTCAGCAAAACTAAGGGAGGTACCTTATTCTGTGCAGTTTTACCACATGCTCATCAATACAGCATTAGAGCACTTCCCATGAACATGCTAAGAAGTATCTGTCATATGCTAATTCACTCCCTACAGAGGGGAAAAAAAAAAAGCATGCATGTGAACATGAGCAAGGAAGTACAGTCATTTGGAGGTTTGTTTAGGGCTCTATTTTAGCATACATGTTTCTATATATAAGAAAAGTCAAAACCAAAAGAAACCATCCACAAAACCTCACTATATTCTTACTCTCATTCAATATTTTTATTATCCATACCAATTATTTCTGCCACACATATTAAGATATTTTCTATGCTGAAGATTATCACTAATGCAGAAATCAATGCAAATTCCGATTTTTACTATACTTCATAGTCAACATGAGTCCATTTATCACTGTCCACAGTTTACTAAATAAGGTCAAAAATCAGCAGTGTTAAGTTCCTCACTCTCCACCATGCATGTATTTCATTACACATCTTGAGCAACATTTGCTCTGACCACAAACATTTAACAAATTTGCAATGCTTTGCCCTGTTATTTGAAAGACTGAATTAAAATCCGTCTCCTTAGCAGGGAAAGAAGATGACTTCTGCCAAGAAACTGCCATCAAGTCTGAACACTGAGCAAAACCAATCTCCTCATCTGCCTCTCCACACAAATCCTGGCAATCTGGTATGATTTTTTTCTGTATATACATTTTCCTGTATGCTGGACCCCAAAACACTCGTGACCAATGGTTCTTTGACAAAGCCTCAGGTTCTACTGTTTAAAACAACTTCAGGTGAATATAGTGCTATACCACCTATCTCACAGGTGGCACCCTGTACTTATCCAGTCGATCAAACCTTTTCAAAGCACTCACTCACTTGTGGGTCATTTCAAGATAGTTAAACACTGCCATTGACAGAAATAGGGTATATGACTACCCCAATTTACAGCATACTCTGTACAAATGCATCTCCATCTTTTTGTCATAGACTTAGACTAGACACTTAGCTTTAAGAAAACAAATCTGACTTATTTCAGTCATCCTGGGAATAACTGTCAATATCTTATTTATTTTGGTTTTGCTGGGTTGAATAAGATGTATCGAAAAGGATGTAGCCCATTTGATGACACATTTCTCTCAGTCAGACCTAAACCCATAAAAATAAAACTTTCAAAACTAGTATCATAAATGCGGAGCTCTAATTTTACAGAAAGAGTTAAGTGCAAGAGACCTTATTTATTGCAAGAGACAAGGTTTATTTAATTAAAGTATTTTCTGGTTTTAAAACTTAAAAGTCAGTCTCCACATTCCAACATCTCAGGACAGTAATACCAACATAATGTATATGACTTTGGTATGGTCTACACACCGTCAGCTCAGGTATTGAAGTCAGAACTTTGACATCCATTTGCTCCCAATATAACCAGATGAAACAGGCAGATATTGTTCACGCCACCAAGCACATTTGCTTCCCTAACCTTTAAAGGGGCCCCTGTTTCTATTTCATAGCAGTAGAAAAAGGTGCCTCTCTACATCAGAAATAGCCTTGAGATAGCTATAATAAATCACTACAATACAAATAGCCTATACAGATGTATACAGATTGTTCTAACAGGCTCTGGAACCAAAACAGAAAATGAGGAACTTAAACCAGTGTCTGCTTCTTTGCATTTTCTTCTCCCATTGCCAGTGTCTCTCCTCCTTAGCCCCCACTTCCCCTCAGAAAAATAGCCATATTTTGGCAAGTATACCATCACACTCAACTGAGGCACTAAAGCTCCTGCGCTGCCCTCCTTCCAATTGCTATAAATAAAGCATTCTTACCTCCTCCCATTGCAATGCAGTAGGTATCTGTAGGAAAGAAGGAACAGCAGCTACTCCAGACATTTCTGACTCACCTCAGCACTCCTCTCAAGGTTCTAAGTAAAGCAAATGGAAGCAACACCTTCCGCCACCTCCCTGTTCCAAGAGTATAAAATTTACACAGAATAACATGTATCTGCATAATAAATATTTTCTTCTGAAGACAGAAATCAGTCATAAATGGTATTCAGGAAACAGACTGATGTGTAAAATTCAAAAGTCTGCTAAAAATGCTACTGAAAGGAGTGCAGTTGAAATGGTCACAATTTGGATAGAATGTCTAACAAAACAGAACCACTTCAAGTCCAGTGTTTCAGGTTGCCATGGTAATACAAATGCTAACATACATACATAAACAATACAATTCGATATTACCTTCTTCCACTATGCAAAACAACAGGTGCAGGACTTCAAAGCACAGTGTCATGCTTCATGTCATTTTACAACACTTGTAACTTTGGTCCCTTTTTTGAGAATCTTTATTCACACCAGTATTCCTCAGATACTGCTCCATGTCAACAGAGTACAAATTAAAATACCAGCTCCAGAAAAATGTGTATTCTCATATAAATAACAATGGTTTTGATTTAGAATATGCTTTACAGCTACACTGTAAGATTACTAGTAGGAGGATGGAAGAAGTAAGTCATATTCATTGATAGGACAATTTATCACAGGATTAATTTACCACTACACTACAATACCACCCTACAGGTTTATAATTTTTCCAATTACCTTGTTTGTTCAGCCCAAACAAATGTTTCAAAACAGTCTGAAAATATTCAATGTACATTACGTGATGTTAAAAAGAATGTTCTGCATGACATAAAATCTACCTCTATGCATCCAGGTGGAGGTTTTCCAAATTGGATGCCTGAATTAGAGTATCTAAATTCACTGCCTTAGTTTCAGACATGCCAAACGCTATGAACAATAAGAAAAGAGGAAAGCATATAACCATAACCATATAACACATAACCATTTCAGCTTTGGTGGAGAACAGAAAGATAAGGAGTTAACTGGTGTTGACTATATGGAGCTACTGAAGTTGTTTGAAAACCCATTGTCTAGATTCAGTAGATATATCCAGACAAATATTTCATTTAGTTAGGAGTAACTTTATATCAAGTACCAAAAGTATGTTTTAATATTCGGCCCACCAATATTTCACAGAAAGCAAAAATTACAACTTTGTATCAAAATTATATAAAATATATCTAATCATATGTGTTATAATACTATACTTTCCAAAAATAGTATTTCATATATCCAATCTTTTCCTAATTCTTTTACCAATTTCATATATCCAATCTTTTACCAAGTATTTCATACATCCAATCTTTTACCAATTTCATCCAATCAACTACCAATTAAGGTGTTCTGAGTGAAACAGAAAAACATCTAGTTAACAACATATTGAAGGGAATCAAGATTCCTTCTGATGCCCTCAAAAGGCATCCCTCTCAAAAAGTTCTTTTTTTTTTTTTTTTGTTAAAAATCTTGTGTTGTTCCTTGAATTAGGTGTCGAATCTTCTCTGCATCTTTTTCTATAGTTTTATTTTTAGGATCAATCTTGAGAGCTGCTTCATAATCCTGGAGACCTAATATAGATACATTAATAAGAATATCAATCAATAATGCAAGAGCATCCTCTTTAGCAACTAACTGGAAATAACTGCTCCCTAGTCATATGCATAAAGTATTGATCTTGAGTTTTGCTATTGGACAAGATGCAATCAGAATGACATTAGGTTTAACTTTTGTCAGTAAATAAATTTGTATTTTGGTTTTATTGTTTTACAAAACATTTAGCGGAAACACTCTACTACATAAACATCTTCAAGTATCAAAACATGAAAACAGAGCCTCCCCATACATATATGCACATATATATATGCGCACACATGTGAGGGGAGTGTTCAAAAGTGTTCTGCAGAAGAGAGGACAAGTGAATGACAGAATGAAACTGCATGAAAACAAGAAAAAAAAAAAAGACATAAACTGTGAATACTAGAGCTTGGGGGGGGGGAAAGGCAAACCATAAGTACAGGAAGTAAAATAAAATCTTATTTTATTGTCTTTTTTATAAGGTTTTCAAGTACAAATGAAGCTGTAAGGGAATAACAAAGGGATTCATAGGTAGAAAAAAAGTAACCAATGTGAAAAGCTTAGTATTTCAACACTGACATTTTGAATATTCTTCACTTTCTATTATCGACTTTCCCTTGTAAATTTGCCTTACAAAACTAAACTGATACTCTCAGAGAACTCTGTAGGAACACTGTTAATTCTGGTATTTTCACACAAATCACACATACTTGATGAAACATTTTTCTCACCGATATGGGTTTCATACATCATTTTGCAAAGATATGTTACTAACCACTTCATAAGCAAATATTTTAGAAATATTTCAGGTTATTTTAAGTTATTTTGTTCTATAGTTGGAAATACTCTATCTCAAAACCAATAAAACATTGCTTCATGAAGTACAAAACTAGTGCAACCTAGTTTCATGTCAGTTTGCAGGCTACATTTGAATGCTCCCCAATGCAAATACCTCATCTCTGACCTCTCATTTGTTCCTCGCTAATACCTTCCATGGCCACCAAGCTGGTGCGGTCAATAGCCAGACACTACGCACAGAAAGACTGATTACCCAATAGACCAAACAGAGGATACACAACTCGCTAAAACCTTTTCCTCAAAGGAAAAACTAATTTGTAGTCCTTAGACTAGGAGGTACAATAAATTTTCTTCAAATTTGTAAAGATTTTTCACACGGAATTGCAATTAGCCAGTAAATTGAAAAAAAAAAAAAAAAAAAAATTAAGGAATATGGTATAAAGCTTCTTAACAAAAAAAGACATAGATTGTATAGGCCTCCTTTAACGTCTGTCCTGGTTTCAGCTGGGGTAAAGTTAATTTTCCTCCTAGTAGCTGGCATAGTGCTGTGTTTTGGATTTAGGATGAGAAGAATGTTGATAACACACTGATGTTTTAGTTGTTGCTGAGTACTGCTTATGCTAGTCAAGGACTTTTCAGCTTCCCATGCTCTGCCAGGTGCATAAGAAACTGGGAGGGGGCACAGCCAGGACAGTTGATCCAGACTGACCAAAGGGCTATTCCATACCATATGGTGTCATGCTCAGTATAGAAACTGGGGGCGGTTGATCGGGGGGCAGCGATTGCTGCTCGGTAGCTGTCTGGGTATTGGTCAGCAGGTGGCGAGCAATTGCATTGTGCGTCACTTGCTTTGTATATTATTATTGCTATTATTGTTATTATTATTACTATTTTACTTTATTTTATTTCAATTATTAAACTGTCCTTATCTCAACCCAGGAGTGTTTCTCACTCTTACTCTTCCAGTTCTCTCTCCCATCCCACCGGGGCAGGGGGAGTGAGCAAGCGGCTGCGTGGTGCTTAGTTGCTGGCTGGGGTTAAACCATGACAATGTCCCTCATGAAAAAATAAAGGTGTAAGCAGTCTCATTGAGCTAAATAGAATTACTTGCATGTCGCTATAAATCCATGTGCATGTTTTCACAAAATCAAGATCTCACCTTCAGTATATAGTTCCAGCTGACAAAATGCTGTTCCACGTCTCACATACGCTTTTACTCGAGCATTCTCATTATCAGGAACAGGTGGTGTCAGCAGTTCTAGTGCCTTTACAAATTGAAACACCCAAAATATTTAGAGGTAGATTTTCCATAATTTGATTTTTTTTCTCATTTACACACACTTCTCTCACCTAATTACGATTATTATACAGTAACAAAATAACTATTCAAATAGAAAAGAACTATTAAAATTAACTATATGGCTTGTGAATCTAGTCACTAAAATCTGTATCTGTCACCCCACAGTTTGCTAAATACAGTCTCATTGCCATGGCTAAAAACTGACAAATACTGTGGCAAATGTTTATTACAGTCAAATAATGTATTCTATTTTCATCCATTATATTACGTACCATGCTAGGGAAAAAAAAAAGCAAAGCAGCCCCAAAAAAGCACATGTATTGTAGCAGTAGTTACTAGAAAAAACAAGTTTCAAGCCTCAAGTACTTATTAGTTCAAAAAAATAATAATTCTGGGTCAACTTTCTCCAAATTATTCAGCCCCATTTGAGAACACTCCTCTCTCACTGTACAAATAATGGCTGCTAAAACATCAAGATAATACAGCCCTTCTTTAAGAATGTCTGGTTTGTTGGGGTTTTTTTTAAGGTATCCTCCTCATCCACCACCACCTTTTTTTTTTTCTTCCCACCAAATGAAGAACACCACAACAGAATACTAAAGGTATCTGTGTATATTTTCATTTTTTTCTGCTCAAAGTTGTCTTTTTTTTTTTTTCAAGTGTATATATTGCTACAATATTTTACCTGTAAAGAAACACGTACTGAGTCAACATACGGCCATTCAGCCCAGATGTGTGGAAGAGTGGTTTGGGGTTTTTTTTTTGTTGTTTCGTTTCGTTTTAAATTTCTGAAATTCATTAATCAATCACTAACAAATTTTAATATTTCACCATGGCTTCATTACATCAATTCTGAATTTAAAAAATTTGACTCACACTAATACTTATTTACAGATCTGCTTGAAACAGAAGCATCACAGTAATAAATCACAATCACATATGACAGTTTGAGAACCTATATATTTATACCTTAGAGGAATCTTCAATAGCTTTATGTAAATTTCTCAGTTTAAGGTGGCAAGCAGCACGATTCAGATACAGAAGGGGAAGCTTGTTGTTTAGCCGCACTGCAAGGTTATATGCATTTACAGCTGCAAGATAGTTTCCCATTGCAAACATTTTGCTATGTATAAAACAAAAAGTGAAACATGCACTTTAAACAAGGTGATACATCACAAAATAAACACCCACGTATTTTTAACAATTCATTTTTCAAAAATTTGAAGTTTTAGCAGCTTTTCCTTGGAAATGACTATTTACAGCCTTTCCTGAGAGCAACATAGCTGAAATTCAGTCAAACTTGATGCTGACAATATAGCATATAGACACATAACAAAAATAGTCACTGCTTAAAAGCAATGAAGAACAGTAAGAAGTGGACACATCTATGCAGACAGACACAGGACTAATTTTGAAAGCTATGCATCTGATTATGATTGCCTAATCAAACCTTTCTGTATAACACAGCTATATAAACATACCAATATTTTTATCAAATTCCTAAAATTTGTTTTAAACAGATGTTTAACCTCTCAATAAAAAGTACAAATGAAAGGAAATCCACCTAGGTATAACATTGCACTGACTTAACTGTCATCATAGAAGAATATGCATCATATGTTCACAATGATTTTGTTCATCATGAGCTTCAGCAATTGCATCTCATGAGTTTATCAGATTCAAACCCCATAAGCTGTCAATAAATTCTCTACTACATAGACATTCACCATCTGTGTCTAGGATAAATAGAAAATATCAAGACTAAACAACAGACACACTATATAACTAATATTTCCTTTTAAATACATCTTCACATGGAATCTAACTTACTTTCCTTTATCCTTTAACCAGTCTGGATTCTTCTCCTCTTCTTTTAAATCTTCCAGCTCAGACAAATCAGCACTTACTGTTCTTCGAGCTTCTGCTTGTTTACGTAGCCACTGTAAATATACAATGTGGGAGTATTATTTCTGAAGGAAAATTCAAATCAAAAAAAGTATTTTCCTTTCATCTATTCACTCACTCCTATCAAGGGAATTCTATTTGCCACATATTTTGGACAGAGAGAAATATTTAATAATGTCAGATATGAAACACTTCCAAGTTTCCCCAAATATTTTATTACTATGTGAGAAGTAAGGTTACTGCATCACTGATACATTTGTGTTTGCTTGTTTGTTTTGGAACTTCCAAAATGACTCTTTGTGTTCATCCAACAGAGCTCAAAAAAGCTAACTGTGAGCTTCTTTTTAAGAAAGTAGAACTTAAAGAATCTTAAATATAAGAGTAAAGACATTTCTAATTTTGTACTTCAAGGAATTCAATTAATATTGATGCCTTTTTTTTTCCCTCCCAAAGAAGGAACATACTATTTATTAATCTGCATATGCTTGGTGAAAATAATTTTTATATAAAAGTGTTTCTTTAAATCTTAAGTAACAGTGCCTTCCTTAGAAGGTAAGAATATTGCACAGGTAACATTCCTTGGCACAGGTAACGTTTTTGTCAACTTACTGAATAAACAGTAAATAATTCACCCTCTTGGAAGATAGCAGAAGCATCATATTAAAACAGACAGAAATCCTTACCTCCTCCTCTTCTGCTATGCGAGATTCTCGTAGAGCTGTAGGAAAAACTCGTGAAGTGAAGTTGATTTTAATTGTAGCAGCAGGTCGAGGACCTGGTAACTGTTCTTCCTTTAAATTTTCTGAAAACATACTATAGGAACCATCACCTATGAAGAGAATTGGAGTACTGGAAATGAAAAATTAAGCAAAAGGGATTTTTCTGGTTTTCTACCAAAGTCCAAAGTACACCTAATATAGAAATGCTGCAGATTAGAACTAAACCTCTAATAGCTTGAGAAAGGTTTAGACTTGTTCTTTTGAAGGGAAGGTTGAAAAAATGTTTGTTCTTCCTGTATCATGTCATTTATTTACTGGCTACGTTCTCTCTCACACATAAACTTAAACTCCTGTTACACCACTATCTCTGCCACTTATATGATTCTCTGACAGGGCAACTACAAGAGCTAAAACTAACCTTACCAAAACAAACAAACCAACCAACCAAAAATGAACAATTTTCTGTTTGTTTAGTTCCCTGAATTGGCTCTCTGTGGGGCCAAGACATGGGATAGAGAGAGTGAAAGGAGATTGCCTACTTCCGTGAAAACCAACAGTTAGGTAACTTAGGGTAATGTGAACTCCACCCTCAGAAAGTCTGCATTACACTGTCAGAAAGGCTTTCTGTTTTACTCTTCTAAAGCTTAGAACTAAACCTGCCCTTCTATTTCCAAACACTTAAACAAGACTGAAGAACTCACATGCTTTAGCTCAATAAATTGCCTGAAAATAAAGACACTAAAATAACTGCAAACTAAAAGAATTAGTTCTGTATGGTGGAGACAAAGATAAATGATGAGTTAGAAACATATAGGAATAAAGTTATATCCATGCTTAAAAGAATGATAAAATACACTCCAATAATACAACCTTTAGTAGGTTTGAGTCTGGTCTTAGAAGTTTCATCATTAGAAATCCTAGTTTTGTTCATTTTTTCCTTTTTTTTCTCCTTTAATTGCTCTACTTCTTGATGTAGTTCCGCTTCTTTTTGTACCCTCTTTTGTTTCTCAGCATCTCTTTGCTGTTTCTTCCATAACTCCAACTCCTTAGTGACCTTCTGCCGCTCCTTTTCTTTCAGATCTTCAATTCTTTTTCTTTCTGCTTCTTCTAGCTGTTTGAATGATAAACCTATGAGATATGTAACATCTGATAATAGTAAGATAACTGAGTAAAAGTTACCATTATTTTCCGAGTTTCATATCCCAAGCATAGCATCATCATTAATGTAATCGTACAAGCAGAGTTATGAAAGATGCTTAAAAATGGCTGGGAGAGAAAGATTTCTGATTAGCTTTTAAAAGTCATATCTTTTAACTATTTGACTACAACTACTAAGGTATGATCCAGAAACATTCAGAAATAAGTTTTACTTGTAAACAACGAAAATCCTAGCCATATTGCGACACGGATCTCTGGAATATACAGAAATGTAAAATATATGGCTTAATTTTAATACACTATTTCTTATTTCTCATCTTCTCTTTGAGATTATTACATAGGCAGAATAGATAAAATGTTGCTACTAAGTCACTAACAGCAGTTCATTTTGGTCCAAATTGCATATGCAATCTTAAAATTTCATTGTATACTTTAAAAAACCCTTTCAAACAGAAATGAAGTGAGCAGACCTTTTATATAGATAAAAATTTTGAAAAGAACGTATCTTAAAATACACATAAAATGCAGAACAACAAAGATACATACACACAAAAGGCAATGAACAGCAAGTCTGATATAAAATATAATGATGAATAAATAATTTTTTTAAAATCAGTATTTTTGACATTGCTAAATGACTAAACACTAATGCTGATGCAAAGGCCACAAAAGATTAGTTTTGGCACATTACTGTAGTCTCCTTTCAACTGGCAAAAATCTGAGCTCCTCATCAAAAATTTTCATTAGTATTACTAGTAGAAAATGGCACCTTCTAAGTATCTTTTCTGTATCATTTTCATATTTGGTAATAGATATGTTTTAAGTACAAAGAAATAACAAGGTTCTCTGTAATAAAAATGAATACTTTTCATGTTTTTTAAGGTACATTTAACCAAGCAGCTACCAGACTAGTTGGTAATTGTTTACATCTATACGTATCGTAGAGTTCCTTCTAAGTTTACCTTCACTGTGGCCTCCAAAGCATATTTTTTGTGTTCCTGTTTTGTAACTTTTTTTGCTTCCGTCTCCTCTTTTGCCTTTTCATGGGCTTTTCGAACAGCATTCTCTCTTAGGTATTGTAGTTTCTCCTTGTTAGCTTAAAAAACAAATAAAACCTATTTTAGTAATTTAGGCCTGAAGTTCTACTGTTACGTACCATACTCATAAAAACAGGATTCCTCTTGCTACTTTGCCTAGAAAAACACAACATGATTCAAATTCCACTAAGCGATCTCTATCAAGCCTATCCCCAAAAAAGAAAAACTAAGATCTGCTTACACACAAAACATAAGTTTTACAAGAAACATTGTTCTGTTTTGTGCACACGAGAGCCAGTAGATGTTCTTTGTCTGTTTTCATATACTGTCTATTTTTAACAATGAAGAACAAGGTTTAACTTCGCAGATATCTCGCAGCAGAATATTGCTTCTTATGGTTTGTAAAGTTTTGGCACAGTTTGGGTTTCTTACATGCAATCTATTTTTCACAGTAGAGAACTTACCATTTGCTAGAGTTAGGGAATCCCACATGGCCACTTCTTTTTTGTACAAAGTGAAGAAAATTATTCCATTTCCAATCTTTGCTGTGCTATTGGTGTCATCAATAGGAGCATATAAAATGGCTTCGAATAAAAAGGGAGGGATGCTTACCTATAAAAATAAAATTAATTTGTACTAATATTTACAATTTTAATTAAATCTCGCATATTCAAAATACTCAGTACAAGCATACCATAAACCTCAAGAAACACATGCTACTGACAAAACTAATTTGTTTAGTACCCAGTATGGAGGCTATATATTTTATTAGACCAGATAAAAGAGATCAAAAAAGTTGATTCTTCACCACTGCAACAGAAGCCATGGTCCTCAAATTTAGAATTATTATTCATAATATAAGCAGATGTGTATAACTCAGGCCATCTATGAGAGAAAAGGCAGCTGATACCTGTTGAGCAGCAAGAGCATTACTACAGAGAGGAGCAAACAGTGGTAAAGCTGTTATCTCTAGTGGCATAGGTATTTAACAGCCTGCAGCATACAAAGGGCGATTAACAATTAAATATTATAAAAGATTATAAACTCGACTTGACAGCACTGCCATGGTGTATTAAGGGTATGCTTTTTAACAGAGCTATGAAGTAACGCCAAGCCACGAGCCCACGGGCGCAAGGCATCTCAAGGCACGGCCGCCCCACCTTCAAGTATTGGTCAGTGCAGAAGATGTTGGCGGGGGTGACCCGAACGCCGCGCAACGGCAGCGAGAGGTACACAGCGGAGCCGGTCTGCCGCCAGCTGTACTCCCGCAGCCACACCGGCATGACTGCGCCTGTTGCTACGGGCGCTCCGCCGCCGTTGCTAGGGACAGAACTTCCGGCGCCCTCCAAGAACACTTCCGGGTCTCTCCGCACCGCCCCCGGAAGGCGCTGGCAGGCCCAACCCCCGGCCTTGGCCAATGGCGCCCCGCGCAGAGCGGGACGCAGCGCGGCGCACGCCGGGAGTTGTGGTGCCCCGAGGCGGCAGGGTCCGAGGGGGCACCGCAGGCCGGAGCCCCGCGGCCCCTCCCCGGCACCGCGCTCCTGGGGCCGACTCCGCGGGACCCCACGGCTCCTCCTCCCCGCTGCTGCCGAGGAACACGGCGACAGCAGCGCGACCCGCAGGCCGCCGGGCGGGACGGGAGAGCGGTGGCCTGGCGGTGCGGCGGCCGCCCCGGGAAGAGGAGCCGGCCCCGCCGCAGCCAGCCCGCCTGCTAACGCGGCGGCAGAGGGCAGCCGCGCCTCCCGCCGCCGGCCCCGCCCGGTACGGAGGCGAGCGGGCACCCAGGGCACCCAGCCCGCCGCAACGCCCGTGGTGGGCGAGAAAAGCGGGGTGCAGGCCGCCAGCGAAGGGCGGAGCGGTGCGGGCCACCCAAGCCAGTGAGTGAAGTGCTCTTCCCTGCGAGCCCTGTACACAGTTTAAAACAACAAAAGGTGTCCCCGGGGCTCAAAGTAACAGTGCAGGACGTTAAGCAAACGTACAGTACTTTCGACTTCCTAAAACTTATGGGGATTAGCTGATAGGCATCCTACTGCAGATACTGGCCCGCTGACTTACCAAGGTACAGGGAACGTAAGGCGCTGTTCTGGTTTTCATCGCTCACACCTAAGCAGAGTAGGAAGGAATGCAGCTCTTATTATCCAAACAAGTTTCCATAAAGAGACAAACTGCTATGAGTTTGAGAATTTCTGGTAAAAACTATTAAAAGCTGAGGACTGATTTAGAAATACACTGAAACTTCCAGATGTCCTCCAAAAAATAATCGGGTCTTACTGGCAACTCCATGCTATTGCCTCCCAATATTCTCTATTTTGCTGTCTTTGCCAAAAACTCAGGAGGTAATTTGAGGAAGGTTGAGCAACAATGTGCAAACAAACAGTAACACTGTATCTGCCAAAATAAAGTCTAGTATATAGAAAGCAACTGCTTCTGGGCAATATGGATCGAAAGGCAAGCCAAACACATTTGGATAAACATTCAGGTATGTTTAAGTTTCTCAAAAGTATACAATTACTTAGAACTGTTTGGAAAAAATCCAGAAACAAAAAGTCTAGTTTTCCCCCTTTTCTTTCTTTTAAAATATGACCAAGAAAAATTGAGTTTAACGTTGCATATATTAGCTAAGATTTCTGATGTGTATCACTGAAGAATTAATTTTTATGTTCTATTGTCTATATTCCAAAGCGATGCTTAAATGGTAGCAGTTACTATTAAGTAGTGTATATATATAGGTAGATATCAGAGGTTTAAAACTTTTTCAGAGCAAGAAATCCATTGTAATTTATATGATTTCTGGGTTATTCTCCACCCTCACTCACCCACATCAACATCATCTGGATGAATGCTTGCATGGACTGGAATCTGAGAACTGAATTAAATTCCTCATTCCGAGAGCATTCAAAAGTACAAGAGGAAAGAGATTTAACTGAAAGTCAAAATGCTTAAGGTATTTTTGGCATATGTGACTTTTTAAAAAAAAAAAAAAAAAAACAAAACAAAAACACCCTTGCATGATACATATTTTCAGACTTAGGTAGGATCTGCACCATGGCATAATGAGCCTTGCTGTCAGCTGCAGCAGATGAGACTTCTGTGGTTATAGTTCTGAACCTAGACTTAAACCATGACTTCTCCATAAACAGACTGCTATCAGTCTAAGAAACTGTAAGAGAAAATAAACAAGTAAATAAAAGCTGAGGAAAGATTCTGCCTGTGACAACAAAACTTCTGTTTGTTTTAAACCTGTCTCGTTACCTTTATTTAATACCTCTTAGTTGTCTGTCTTGCAAGACAAACTTCAGGCAAGTGCAGACAAGGATGAAACAAGGAAAGTTCTAAACATCCCTTCTGTGCCATTCAGTTTTTTATTGACCTTTCTCCACTCTAAGATACGTTCTTTCTTCCTAGAAAGACTCCTAGCTTGCTTACATTTCTTTTACATAGCTTCATCCTTCTTGCTGACCTCCGAAGCTTCCCCAGTTCTACTATACTGAAAACAGAGAGGCCAAAACTGCACACAGTAGTCAAAATCCTATTTGCCTCCTTCCTACATGAAGTAATGGAAGAGTTGGGGGTTAGAAGGGATAGTTTTGTTTTAAATCAGGGTGTTCCAATAGCAGCATTGGCTAGAATGATTATAATGTAATAGTAACTCAAAACTCCTACCACTCCAGAACGCAGCTGTAGTCATCGAGAAAGCATCCTTCAGTTTTGGAGAGTTCATTCATGGACAGTAAAAGTCTTATATTTGTTGATGCTGGTCTTCTGCCTTGGTCATCCAGGTGTCGTTTTTACTTTAATCACAGAGAATATACTGAAATGAAGCAGCTTATTATTTATTCCCAACAGAAATAACATACTATGTATACACACTTTACAAAACAGGACATAGTTATAGTTACCTGTATTTCGTGTTCTGAAGTTACACAAAATAGCTCCAATACGTTAACAAAAAAGTCTATTTACTTAAAAGCTAGATCTGTAATGCAAAGCTCTGTATTTCACTCGTAGAAGACACAGTAAATGTCACTAACACATTTCTAAGTCAAAGCAGCAGATTTAGCTGCTAAAAGACACAAAAGGGACTGAGCAAGGTCTTGGATCAACCTTGGAAGTCTTGTATTGATGTGTATCTGCAGAAATACCACCTGTGCCATACACATTCCACACTGCTAGCTTACTTGGACAAATGACTGAGCTCTTGCTGTGACACTTTTGCAAAATAAACCAGAAGAGATGTCCATTCAGGATCTTTCTTCTGTTGGCACTAACTTACCAGTCAAAAATGCAAGAAACTTTGTAGTGAAAGGAGATAAAATTTTCTCCAGAAAACTTTATTCTTAAATTCCCATCTCCTGTACTATGAAGGATGGAGACTTATATTCCAGTCAAATCTTAATAATATTACTAATAGTCTGGACCTTCCAGTTGCCAATATATATAGATATCCCTTCCAGGGGTTATGTCACTTCTAATGGCTTCAGAGGCTTTAATAGATGGGAAAAAAAAAGTCCTTTAACAAGTTTACATTTTCTTATCTTTAACTTAATAAATAATGTTTTTTTCCTCCCATCCTTTCTAAATTATCTCTCATTTCTCTCATCCCTCCATACTTTTTAAGAAGAGCAGGAACATTTTATGAAATGCTATTTATTCCAACACACTGTTTTGCATGTGTGGCTTGGGACCACCCATATCAGCTGCTTTTAAAGATTATCGGTAAGGTACTGATTTGGTATGCGTTAGTCCTGGCATTTCAACAAATGGGAATAGCTTAGTAACAATTTTATAAATTAGAATAAATAATTCTTTGCATAAACTCTTCCCAAGTGCAGAAAGCTTAAAAAAAAAAAAAAAAATCTGTTCAGCCAAATGGTGCCTGAGCCTTCCCTCCCACCCTGTAAGAAAGAAATGGGGCTTATGGTGCAAGACCTCTTCTAATCTGCTGTGAAGTTACTTCAGATCAATGCCTTTACAGAACAGCAGACCTCTCCAAGAGAGGCAGGAGCTGCCTTTTCTGATCAATACGACCTTGGACTGTTTCTTGCAGGATTATGCCTAATCCAAATGCATTCTCACAGGCAAAACATTAGAAGAATTAATCTAGGCATTACATCATCTTCATAAAATCAACAGGCAACTTCCCCACAAAAATTATCTTTATTTTAAAAGAAACTGAAACTAGACAACAGAAAGCAACAAACTTACATACAGTGCTGGACAAAATCTACCATATACATTTTCCAAGAAAGCATGAATCAGATTCTGATATATGTCTAAAAGGTAAAATATCACATCATTATTAACAAAAAAATTAAATGTCAACAATCTTGTTCAGCTTATATTTTGCACTGTTTGGATGGCAGTAGATTGGTAACTTGCCTTTTTCCACTCATCTTGAACACTGAAAGGAGAATGTGGACAAAAAATTCCAAGTCAGAAGGCCCTAAAGAACACAGTGTCTGCTCTAAAGGTCATATACAGAAGCTTGGAGGAGAGACTGTCTTTTAAGTAAAAATCCCTCAACAACTCTGTATTATTTCACATTTCAGAAAAAACTATCAAGAAAGAAAAAAAAAAAAAAAAAAAGCAGAAATGTATTAAAAGCCTGCCCCCCTTTAGTTATATGGAAGTTCAGATTTAGACCATCCTTTAGAAGATGAGTGTCTAGGAACAGACACAACATCTTTCATGACTCCAATCCCAAACTGTCTCCAATACAGCAATTCCTGAATTACAGTGCACAAACCTCCAAGTAAAAAAGTGGGGTTGGATCAAAAATTATTTTGAGACAGACAGTTTATTTGAACACAAAAAGGAAAATTAATCATGTATGGCAAACAATACAAAAAAAGGTATTCCCTACGATGCTGGGATAAGCCATTTCTGAACCAGGAAACTAAGGGCAACATTGAATACTTGAAGCTATAGGCAGCACCTCTAAGGGGCTGAACACCATTCAGAATTAATTACCTCAGAACTGATGACACACAACACTAGGGCACTAAAGGGACCCTTTATTTCCATATAAAGCATAAGCCAACAAGAAATCACAGGAGTTCCATACAAAGAAGTGAATGTGCATAACTCAAGATGTAGTTAAGGATAGTTATATTGCCTTAAGAGTTCTGCTAAGTACACTTAATTTTCCAATTTTAAGGAAGAATCTATTCTAATATAGAAAGCTTCAGACAAAACTTAGTAATTGCAGAGTAACTTTAAAATACATCCAGTTCTACATCCTCCTGCATATATCTAATCACATCCAATAGATAAAAAATTACATGTTTTGTAAACCAAATAAAGAGTGTTAGAATAAAATTTTCACACCCATGAGCTTATTACCAAATGTTCACCCATTTGTCAGTGGATAATATTAAGAAATTAATACTTACAGTTATGGCAACAAGATGACAATGCACATAAGTGCTGCATGTTCTGAAAGGTAGTCAGTTTTAATTACCATGAATTGCTACCATCTATATCATACCTCATTCTATGCAAGATACCATGCCAGCTACCAATCCATAAACAATAATGTTTCACATACTTCATAGAGTAGCTTAAAACACATCGTGATATGAAATAATTTGTATTACATAGTAATTTAATCCCTGGCCACAGGGTTAATGTTGGACAAAGTCTGGAAACTTTTTTCCAATTTGAATTACATACATTAACTTTGCCACACACCACAGCACTAATGCATGTATTACTGCAGACATGCTCTAATTTAAAATCGAAACAAAAAAGTTGTTGCAAAAATACATGTCACCAATGTGGAACACATTCAAGATTGTATAAAAAGTACTGAACTGATATCCCAAAACAGGTATATTTAAGCAGTACATAAGGAAAGATTAGTTTTAATATGAAACAGTCATTTAAGTCACATACAACATGATAAGAAGCATGACTTCCTTTTTTTAAAAATGTTACACGAATACTTTTACTGCCAGGCAATGTTTATTTATAAAATGAAAGGGATATTATTTAATGCAGATGTGTTATCGTATTAAGTTGGAATAAAGACAAATGTTTAAAAGGTGCTACATTTGAACACCACTGATTTTGTAAAAATCTCAAACCATAAAAAGCATTTCATTTGCAAATATCATAGGCCCTGAACGGCAAACGCGTTGTAACGTTCTCGACCATGAGCATGCAGTTCCACTGACTTCATTAATTCTCACATGCTTCAAGTTAAGCCTGAAAAATGTGATTACAAAACTGGTTCTCAGACAAAAAATTTCAGAGGTCACAAAGTATATTCTTCTTTGAGCAGCCCCCAAACTTATATTTTTGTTTTAAATAGGGCAAAATTTATTACTTTTCTCTAGTCTCTTTCATCTGAAGATCTCAAATAATAACTAGGCCTCTAAACACCCTCGGGAAGTAAGCATTAGTCCGACCTTCTGAAAGAAAAGATTGAGGCACAAACAGTTAACCTGTTTGTCTCAAGTTGCATTTTGATTTCTACGCTCTAGCCTACATGCAGCACTGTCACTTACCCTGACACCAATAAAACAAGTATCTTAAAGAGCAAATTACATATTTTCTCATTTAAAACTGGTCTGTGGCAAAAAAACTAAGTATTAAGGACAGTTCAATCCAGTTTATACCTATTTATTTCAGGCCGGGGGTGGCGGGGGGGGAAGAACATTTTGGGCAATAGGCTGCATTTCTGACCACGACAAGGAGCTATTTAAAAAGGACACAGGCATTTCCCACAAAAATGTTAAAGTTTGTAAGATTTACAAAATCTCTGCAATATTTTTGGTGTGCAGCACCAGTACAGTCTAAATCACTAGTAATGAAAGAAGCACATGATAGTTCAATACAAATTGTTTCATGTAGAGTATTACAAAAACCCCTCACCTATTCTAACTGACCCTCCCTCCCACCCACCCTTCTATAACTAATTTCTAATTCTAACCAGCTGACGTTTTCCTAGTACCTTACTAACAAAACATGAATGTTGTTTTTCCTGTGCATACTTGAACTACTACTAGTCAATACATGCAGAGAAAAACAAAGTATAACCCTCCCTCTAGATAAAGAGTCCAGGTATGCCAAGAGTGGATCCGTAGGGCAAGCATATTGGCAGGATGACTTCTGGAGATCCTAATCAGTCATATCTCTATGATCAGTGTGATAACAAGTTTCGTTTTGTTGTTCATTTGTTTTATTTGATATAATCGGCATTTGCTAATGCCTTGAATTCATAGGTTAATAAACACAGAAAATTTACTGGGTTACAAACCCAACATAATACCAGTTTAGAAAAACTGAAATAAACTGTTAGAGTAAGTTTCACAAATACACAATTTAAGGTCTTATAAAATGATACTCCACTTGATTTTAAGTTTTTAAGAACACTATATTTAAATTCTAATGTCTTGCTAGCTAATCTAAAAACCACTTGCCTAACTTCATGTAGGGTTGAGGAAGAGATTAAGAAATACATGGCTATTTTAAATACAATGTCTGCTCCAAAATGTTAAAACCTTAACTGGACTTCCAAGAACAAATGCCCCAAACATCTTCTCACAACAGAAATGGGGTGTGGGAGTGAGAAAGGTATTGTGAATAGCACGCTTGGGTAACAATATCATCATTAGAGCTTTTCTTGAATTTTCACTGAGCAAAATTCTTTATCTCACTGACATTGTGCTAAGTCTGAACCAGCTCCACTAACTTCACAGTGCAAATTGTTGCAGAGATTAAATTGATTCCCAGAGGAACAAATCTATCTAAACAAGGTTTGGTTTCATTTCTACTTTAGATACCAAAAGCAAATTCTAACAGTCAGTCAGTCGTTAGGAAAACTACTGAAGAATAAATCTCTCTCACAGAGGTTGTTGCGTGGTTGGTTTCTTGTTGTTTGTTTTTAAATATCACACTTCTAACAAAACAAAATTAAGTTTAGTCTCTGTACTAAATAAAGCAAACAGCAATGAAAACAGAAGCCCTGGATCTGCCTTACATTTTCTTTACACCTCCATACAGGAAATCCTCAAGATATGAATTGTGTCGTTTACACTTCAGACATTATTTCCTTTTTCCTGATGAGAGGCAAGGCAAAAAAGAGGGCAATACTGCACTTCTCCAGTAAAACAGTATATAAAACTTATCACTTTTAAAATAAAACAAGGACAGTCATGTAGATCTGCACAGTATCTTCCAGGAAAGTACCACAGCAGAGCCCACTGAAAATCAAACACAATGGTGAACTAGCAAACAGGCCTTACTTTTCACTCATTAGCATAGCTTACCATAAAAAACTACCTCTTTATATAGATGACTGTATTCTATATAGGCTCCTACATCACTAATCACCATAGACCTGAACACTGTATCACATTAAGGAATGTGACTAGTACCTGTAATGCTTGACATATGATTTAACTGCTGATTGTTTAAAAACTAGAAATTTCCAGCAGTGGTGAGTATTACAAGCAGAGTCTGTTACTACAGTGCCACCTTTTACTAAGTTAAAACAACACTTCTCTCTACAGAAATGCACATTTTCAGTTGCATACGCGACTTTATCACACTGCTAAGGCTGAAGCCTTCAAGGCTAGATGTTTCCCTGCATTAAAAAAAAAGGGGGGGGGATTATTTTTGAGATCAAGGATAAGATCAAATTACCCATATTATAATAGAATTCTAAGCATCACACGAGGCTCTAGTGCCATTCGTACTTGTCAGTAGGATATCAAGTTTAGCAAAGAAGCTAAACTTGTGATTACTCACTCCCGATGCGAGCTAAACTCACCTGACGTGAAAGCTGTATTTTTCTTCACCCTAGATTTCCCACCCCCTCACTGAAAGACTGGCTGAGGCAGTGGTGGGAGTTCAGTTTTAAGACTTTGTTGGCCAAAATATCTTGCAGTTCAGAGCCTGTACTAAGCATACTCAATTGCCTTGCACGCTCCTTCATGCCAACTGGACTGTGTAAGCTCAGGGTGACCAAGCAGACTCTAATTGAAAGCCCTAGAAGATGGGCAGGACTTCCCCTGCACTAGTTCATTCACAATTCTCAGGCAGCATTGAGGTGGGAAACTAGAACCATCAATGAGAAAGGATGAGAGAGAGGTGCACAATTGCACAACCGTGACAGATGCAGAGACTGGATCCTAATGTATGTGCTTAAGATAAATGACTTAAGGTTACATATGCAACCCTAGTTTTGGTATTCTCTAGATTTAAAGCACTGGACTTCATAAACTTGCTGCGTTCTTTTTCCAATGTTATCATATTTTGTAAATATTTCCAAATACCGCAAGACCTAGCAAGAGTCCTCAGCAAATAAGTATTTGCTGAGAAGTCAAGAGAGATCATTGCCTTTTCAGGGAAATATAAATGTGTAAGAGTTCGCACGTTTCACTGTGTTACTAAGCATGAAGTCATCGATTTTTGACTAGTGTGTTAATGCTTTACTTCAAAAATAGGAAAAAGCACAGATGAAATCCTCTGCATTTACCCTAAAATAAAAACTATTAGTACTGCACATTCCTCCATGTCATCTCCACTATATTCAAAGAAAGGACAGCAAAAACATCAGTAATGGACATTCACCCCAAAAAACCCAAAAATGTAATGAGTACTTGCAAATATAGTACCATTAAAACTGAGCACTAAATGCTAGTGTTAGTTAACACATTAACACTAGCAAATTAGGGGCTATTCATACAGGCACATTTTTGCCTTCAATAAAATTGTCAATGCACATCCTACTTCTGATCAGTTGTCCGTTATGTTTTACAGTTTAATCAGAAACAAAAACATTTCATCCTGTAAAACATGTGCACACATAAAACTAAGTTTACAAAAGCTGAGATGGAAGTTTATGAATGAAAACAGGTTAGGGAAAAGAAAAAGTTGACAGCAATCAAACACAACTGATTGTCTGCAGAAAGTGAAGTACCCAATTTGTAACCAAATCTTGATAGCAAGTATTTCAACCACTACCACCAATTCATGTTGTTAGCCATCCGTATTCAGTGCAGGTGGTCCTGCAGTCTCTCTTGTACGCATTAACTGAACATCTTTGTCAGCCATACAAGTATCACAACCCCATACTGCTGATGCTTCTGCTGTAAGAAGGCCATAAGCGGACTCAGTCATGCCTGTACAGATCCGATGAAACCATTTTTGACAAGAGGCTTCACACAGGATGGCATCCTGGTCATCATTAACTTCATGTGTACAAATTCCACATGGATAGACGGGTTCAGAGGACGAGTGACCATGGCGACTGGGATGAAGGGGTGTTTTGCTGCTCTTTTCAGAGTTGCATCCTTCAGCAGTACCTCGAGGCTGGCGGGACTTACTCTGAGTCCCATTTGAATGACCAGCGTTAGTGTTATCAGCACTATTAGAATGGCTATTATCCTGATTTACCACATTGTTTCGAGTAACATTTTTTAGGTCACTGTTACCTTGACTCACAATGTCCTCTGTCCTGTGATGATGCTGATGAGCAGCAGTGTTCTGGCTGGATGCTTTGCTTGCACCTTGACTAAAGTCTTGCTTTTGTGCTGACGATTTTGTCTGGTTGTACGTGTTTGGTGGAGGAACAAAAGAATGGTTTGACTCTAGCTGCGAATTTGGGAAATTTGGATTGTTTCCAGGACCAAAGTTAGATGGCACGTCAGGGTGAGGTATCTGACCAGAATGGCCAAAGTTCTCACCAGGATTTGGTCTGAAATGCTGACCAGGCATATTGACATTTTGATTTATCTGACCACTACTATAAGGTGGTTGATTCCCAAAACCTGGGTTATCATGTGGACCAAAGTTGAAAGAGTGGGGGCGACTAAAGCCCATTCCCACAGGGTTTTGAGGAAGGGGATGTGGTTGGTTTCTGAGAGAGTAAGAACCACCATATGGCGAAGAGACTCTGGGCAGCATGTGAGGTGGCATTCTGAAAGTGTTATAGCCTCCAAAACCAGGATAACCAGGATTACTAAAATACGGATTTCCTGAAGGAAGTGGTTTATAAGACACAGTGTTATAGTTGTCATCAAATGGATTTGCAGCTACAAGGTGGTCAGAGCTTGGATTTGGCGGTGGAGCATATTCAGATGGAGGAGGAAATGATGATCCCTAAAAATATTTTAAATACAACATTTAAATTAGTTTTAGTATTTCCCTGCAAGACAGACCAACCACAAAGGTCCTGGATTAGCAGGACTACTGCTAAAAGAACTGTTCAGCTGTTGTGTAAAGTTCACCCACTGTACCCTGCCAGGCTGTCTGAAATTTCAGTACAGAGGCAAGAGAGGAGTTTGGGCTCCAGATAACATGGTGATCTATCATAATCTCAGTGCTTTAAAAATTGTGCTGTTGCACAACCATGCTTCTGAAAATACTACTTGATGTGTGACTTCTATTTCTTCTTTTACATAAGAAAAGCAACAATACGGAAAGCCATGTGTCATTTAAACACACGCACAAAATAGTTCCAAATGCTGAAGGACAGATTTGAAGCATTTCCTTAGTTACATTTAATTTTACTAAATATGCATCTCTTAAGACATCCCACTTCTATGAGCATATGCAAACCTGATGTTACTATAACCCTAAAAAAGGTATATAGGAGTCTGCATATAGGAATTTTCTATATTCTGTGTACCAAACAGAGGCGTCCCTTATGAACATCCAGTGATTGTGGACAGTCTGCAAAGCATAGTCAGTAGGTATAAAATACAAGGATTTCTGGTTACAGAGCATAATCAAGTGTTTAATGGAGCCCAGAGGCCATTTAAATGTCATCAGAGTGGCTATACAATTGAATTTCATTCTCGACTAGCCTGTGGGGAACATCTAGCTGGTTCACCCTCGCGCTAACTGTGCTCACAGAAAGCATTTCCTCCTTAATACTTATAAACTAAGACTGAAGATTTTTTTTCCAAAAAAATTTCTGCTGTGGGGCAAATTTTGAACCTGGTAAGAAAAGAGAGGAAACTAATCTGCATGCCCTCTACAGTTATCACCATTCCAGAACACAAGGAAAACTCCACAAAGAAAGAGGTCTGAAACCCTTAAATTAACTGAGTATTTCTCAGAGCAGGTTTCACCATGACTACTTTAAAACAAAGCAAAAATTAAGAAAACAGATCTACATCTCAATGGAATCTGGATAGGCCTAACAGAAAGTGATTGTTTGACCTACATAAATAACATTACTCTCACTGGGCAGTACCAAATTAACAGATACTCTCACTCAAAGCTGAATGAACACACAAAGGAAAATTCTGCACTACAGGTATCTAATTGCTTTAGATGTTTTGTACTCAGGCTTCCTTTTCTGGAAACAGAAACTGTATAGAAATGCCAAATTGCAGGGATTCACTGGAAAGGAGCCGAACCTGCCTCACAGCTTTTGCTTGAAAATCACTTGGGGAATATGCCAAAAGTTTGGTCAAAGCACTAGCAAACTGTACTGATCCATTAGCCCACAGACCTACACATAGAGGAATAAAAATAAGAAGAAAAGTAGTCTCATGGCAACTACTCACGCTGTACAGATTTCTACCAACGGCTACAAAGTGATTAAAAGAAAGTCTGTCTCAGAATCAAATCCATATGGTAAAATACAAGTTGTTGCAGTCTTGCTGCACTCCTCTCTTTATAGGTCTTTGGCAACCTACAGAGATTAAAATAACTTCAGTGAGAATTAACTAGTATTATGAAGATTTCAACTTCACAGTATCACTGAAATATTTTGTATGTAACTGCTATTTGTGAGAACAGACTGATATTTGGAACAATGTGAGACAGTCATACCAGCAAACAACATCTCAGTGCACTATTTATTAAGAAATCAAAAGAACCGAAGGGAATTTACCTGTGTATTTGTTTTGCGCTTTTTCTTATCAGGGCTTCCAAGTTGTACTCCTGGTCCTCCTAACCCATCCAATCCACTGTCACCACCTACAAAATTTCAATCAGTGCAATACTGGATTAGTTTTCTTAGAGACTGTATTTTAAGATTGCCTCTGTCTGTCATAGCAACAGACACCTGTCACAAATACTGAACTTGTATTAATTCTGGTGCCTTACATTGCCAGCAAACATCTGGAGGTAAAAGTTAGCATATCTCGTATACAGCTATCTTACTCTATTACCACTTTAATGTCCAATTCGTGCTCATTACAGTTGGAATAAACATTTGCATTTATTTTAGGATTATCTGTCCCTTGGTTCTTAACATCTCCACTTCACCAGTTAGAAGTATTTCTTGTTTGCATAATGCATAAAACTTTCAGAAGAACTGCTTAAAACCATGCCTAAGGTTCACCTCCTATTTAACTTACACAGACATAGGATTTATTAAACAGTACATTACAATACACTATGACGGAAAAAGCAAATAGTAGTAGATCCATGAATGAAAACCACTGAAAACCTGCCGTGTTGCTTAGAAAGATCTCCAGTTTATCGGATCTAAATTTCGCTAAATGCAAGACTTGATCAAACAAAAAGATGCCTGCCAAAAATGAGAGGGCCTCTAAGTGAACCTGCCCTACTCTGCAGAAACCTCATAGAATAATCGAGCATGGCTGCTCTGGCACAAGAAGAAGTAAAGAATGTTCATTTTAGTGATCACTCGATCAGACTTGACTCCGAGCAATACCAAGAGATATCTGTACTTCACCTGGGATTCTTCTTCACCTTTCGTAACAACAGGA
The DNA here is from genome assembly GCF_030463565.1 of Pelecanus crispus. NCBI lineage: Eukaryota > Metazoa > Chordata > Aves > Pelecaniformes > Pelecanidae > Pelecanus > Pelecanus crispus. Next base: position 15,679,008 of record NC_134649.1, read on the forward strand.
CAAGCTCTCAAAGCTGTATAAATCATGGCTTTCATTTTTAAAACTCTAGTTAGACCATAGACATACACCGAAAAAAAAAAAAATTTCTAGCACATTCCTTATTATCCCAGTCAGTCTGCCTTCATGGGGCTCAAGTGGATTTGCCATCATATGGGAATACAAAGAAAACCCTGAGCTGAAGTATGAAAATCAGTTTTGGGTGATATGAGAGCAACACATGTTAAGATACTAACGCCATTACATTAAGAAACTGTATGTTAATTCATTTTTTCCCAGGCCCATTAAGATAATAGCTTATTTGCTCTTTAAAAAGAAAAATATATATAGTAACAGTATAGAACTGTAAGAAGTAGGCAATCCAGCCTAAAAATTTTACTGTTATTTGTTTAAAACTCATATTCAGAATACAAGACAAACTTTATCAAGATGCAAGCATACAGCTGAACACATGGGTTTTTCTTTATTACCAAAGGCAACCTGAAAATAACTGTGAATTATCAGTAGTATTACGCAAAAAAGCATAATGCATGACATTACACCACTCTACGTTAGACAAGTATTCCCAGCAGACAGCTAAACCAGCTTTAGGTCTATTCAGTAAAGTAACACAAAAATCTCTTCTCACAGGGAAGAAGTAGACCTATTGTATACAGACTGAAATATCCAACAGTTATTTCAAACACTCCTGATCAAAGGAGGCTTGACAAATTTTCTCTCCTAGCACTTCCATCCTCCCCCTGCCTCCTTTTTTGAGGTTTCAAGAAGTTTACCAGTCCTACCTCTAGTAAGAATCCAGTTCTGCCTCTGCTTTATTAAGTTCCTTTTGGCTTTGGCTGTCACTGTTGAAATTTAATTTCATTTTTCATTATACACAAGGAAGATATGTGGACATCCCAAATCAACACCTATCAGATTTTAAGTCTGAATTGCAAAGACTAGGGCGTGAAGTCACAGTCATGTTCTCAAAATAAACTCATGCTTCAGCATAGCATATCGCAGTATAACCTACCATCAGAGTAACTAGGGATCACTGTGGGGAAAAAAAAAAAAAAAAAAAAAAAAAAGTCCTTTTTGCCTTGGTTTAGAATATAAAATCCTGCCTATACTTAGTGTGCTGTGAAGCACTACCAATGCATTAACCGTAGATACTAAATAACAACAACATAAAATTTTACATAAAGAATGATGACAAATCTCCCTTAAATACCAACTCTACAAATCATCTTCTTGATAAACTACTTGCTCAAAACCGTCCTGCACTTTCCGTTAGCACCTTCTCTAGCTTTCCTATACGTTTATCATAAATTCAGTGGGAGATTGTACTGTGAACACCATTCCACCCAACTGCATAAAATACACTCCTTGTTCATGGTCCTGTATTCTTAATACATAAACAACGTTAACCACCAATAGCAAAATATTACAAATATCCAGGTTTCTTTTAATAAATTCAACAACTAGCAGCACAGATATTAGTAAATCTGTGATCAGGTAGAACACTGAGGATCATACGCAAGTGCTGTTTTACAGCAGCATAAGTTAAAACTTCATAAAATTACACATAAATTCCCTCTCTGGGACATCATTCTTCAAAAACATAAGCATATGCATATTAGAATTCCAGTGACAAGTTCCACCAATTTCTACATGAATTACTTACATGAGTGAAGCCATTCATATGCCTAGGTTTGCAGAACTGAGTCCTATGACTGGAAAGGTACAAAGCTTTTGTATTTTCAGCTCTCGCTGTGTGAGGCCAATGATTTAATTTAGCCCTAAGAATTTATATCTTCCCTGTGGATTTTATAATTATTTAATTTATACATGAAAGGAAACAGAATGTTAGTCCTAGCATACCTCCAAAAAAGAGTGAATAAGGGTCATTTTCATGCAGCCAAAATAAACTTTCCAGAAAGTCACTTTTGGTACCTACCACACAGACTTTCATTAAAAGGTGTACCAAGCACTTCGGAATGTTGCACTAAGGCTGCAAAAAATTATTTCATCATCTGAGACTAATTTTCCAGGACAAAATACAATCCTTTTGACTGGGACATCATATATGTAATGGATCTAGAGATATAAATACGTATCTAATAACTATTCCTTTATTAAATAACAGCTAAAATGTATTTCAGCCATTTACATTTGGGAAAAGGAAAAGAGATAAGTCCTGTATTATTTTTTACTTCATATGTACACAAGATAGACATTTTTAGCGTTAGTCAGGAGAACTGCAACTTGTAGTTGGGTTTACAGGTTAAGAGATTATGACTTTGCATGTATTTTATGCCATACTTAACATTCTGCAAATACACTATGGAGTATTTTCATACCCTGCCTAGGATTTTACAGGATGGATGCCACAGTCTTTTTAAATGGTGCTTTATCTCAGTAAGAACAATTTTCCCAAGAAACATAAATGGCCGAATAAACTTTTCATTACAGATAGAAAACTAAAGAGATTCTAATTTCAAACAGATTTGGTGAGCTTACTCTGTGGCCCTGATACTGTAAACAGTTTTCATATTAAGCGGTAACTGCCTGGAACTCGGTAGGTAACTCAGGCATGTGAAACTGTATGTGCTCAAATATCTGCAGAATCAGGGCTGGAGAGTGAAGGAGTCTAATGAATCCCAGTCTCCTTTGTAACACTGCCGCATATTTTCATTCTCTCATTCTCAAGGTTGCAATCCAGCTGTTACTAGAACAGTTTTAGAAAAGCAAACTGTAAATCAATGTCAATATACATAGCATATATCCACACCTTTCCCCACTTACCCAACCACAGAAAAGCTTAAAACATCACAAACAATAGAAGTCCAGGGGCAAAACAGGACATGAGGAAAAGAGAAGCAATAAACTGCAGATCTTACCATTTTGCCACAATTTTCACCCAACTCAGTCACCCTACCATCTTCCCTTATTTCATACTCAGAAACGCATTTCTGTTTTTAAGGACTATAAGGACACAACTACCGCTACGTAGACTGATGTGCTACTGCCATTAAAGTCAGTTGCACAGCCGAAGTCGGAAGAGATACCATATTTCTACCCTTCTCCTTACGCACTTCAAAGAAATGCATACTTCAAACCTCACTAGAGCCATACGACAGCGCATAAAGAATAACATTTCGATAGATTTTTCATTTCCCGAAAAGAGAAAAGCAAAACCCCAACTAGAATCAAGCAGAAGAGCAAGCCCAGGGGTAGAAGAGCAAACGCTCAAGTGTAATTTATGGGCTCTGCATCAACACTAACTCGGACATGTGGCACTGCCGACGTATTCCCTTGCACCAACAGTATGCACGCTGCATACTAATGGCCAGCACATCCAGAAAAACACAACAGACACAACCGCGCACCCGCACGCCTCCCCTCGCAGGTCACATCAGCGCGCAGAGCGAGCCCCGAGTTTTGCATTTCAAGGCCCGGAGGCTGCGGGAGCCCGCGGGGCCCGGCCGGGCCCCACCGTGCAAACTTAGCGCGGCTCCCGCGGCTCCCGCGCCACCCGGCCCCGCCGCCGCCGCCAGCCGCAGGGAGGGACCGCGGCGGGGGCGCGGGCGGCCCGGCCCGGGCTGCGCGGCGGCCGGCTCGGAGCCCGGCGGGCAGCGGCAGTCGGGTCCGGCCGGTGCGCGCATCCCGCGGCGCCGCCGGCTCTCCTCACGGGAGTTAGGCCTCAGCAGCGGCCGCCCCCCCCGCCCCAGCCCGGCCCTCCCCGTACCTCGGGATCTCTTCAGCGCGATGGGGTCCTTCTCCTGTTCCGCTGACATTACAGACAGCAGCGCATGGCTCCCAGGGCGGCAGGAATCGGGGCTCTTTGATGCTGCTGCCGCCGCCGCCGGCCCGCACCCCGCCCCCTCCGCCCCCGCCTCCTCCGCCGCCGCCGCCCCCGCCCGCTGCTGCCGTAGCCGCCGCCGCCGCCCCAGCAGCGGAGCTGCCAGACTTTGCAAAGTTTGGGCGCAGGAGGGCTCTACGGCGGCCCGCGGCGGGGGCCGGGCGAGGCGGGCCCCGGCGAGCGGAGGGCGGCCGCCCGGGAGCTGCGCGGGGGTCCGCGGAGCGCCGAGCCGCGCCGGGCAGGGCCCCCGCGGGCTGCGGGCGCCCGCCTCGCTCGGCGCCCGCCGCCGGGGCTGCCAGGCCCCGCGGCCCCGCACAGCGCCCCCGCCGGCCACCAGCGCCGCTCACCGCGCCGTGTCCCAGCCGCCGCTGCCGGCCGGCTCCCGGGCCCGCAGGGGCAGCCGCGGCCGCTCCCGCGGCGGCGGGGCGCTCGGCGGGGCTCCCCGCGCTCCCGCCATGAGCGCGGCGGGCCGCGACGCTTCCCGCGGGGCTGCCGGTCCCGGCCGCGCCGCCGCTCGGGGGGCTGCCGCTGGGAACAAAGGCGCCGCGCCGGGGCGGGCTCCGCCGGCGCCGCTCGCCGCCGCGGGCCTGCGGCCGCCGGGACGCGCCGGGCTCGGGTCAGCCCCGGGGCGGGCTCGGGCCGGCCGCGCGCGGCGGCCGAGGGGCGGGCGAGGCCGGCGCCCAGCGCGCGGCGGTTAGGACCGTTAGTGCGCGTGAGGGCGGGGGCCGGGGCACGAGCGGTCGCTGCCCTGACTGGAAACGACGGGGACGGGCGGGAGCGAGGGCAGGCGGCAACGCGCGGCTCCTTCTGGTGGCTTCTTGGCCGCGGCCGCCCACGTCACGCGCCGCACGGGTAATTGCCTCTCAGGGCTCGGTCCCGGCTGCGCTCCGCGCGTCGCTGGCGACTTCACCGCTTGCCTCCCACGCAACGCGCGCCTCACGCGTTCTTGTGGCCTCCAGGCTGCAGCTCCGGTGCCTCCCGGCCCACGCGGGCATTCACCTGAAGCGCTGAAGCACCGTGCTCCAGCGGCTCGCTGGCAGGTAGGTCCACGCCGGCTGGAGGCCCCTCGTCATGGAGGGGCTCCCTCCATACAGGTATCACCCTCCCACCTGGTCTCTGGCCTGAGGGTCGTACAGAGGAGGCACAAGCCACTGGGCTCAACTGGTGGCCCTCACAGTGTCGGTGAACCCTTCTGAAGCCTTGAAAAACACAAGATGACAGGTAAATCACTGCCCATATCGCTGTAGTTTTGTGGAAACATACCTTCTGCCACAGTTTTCCGTCTTCTGAAAGGGCTGCATTTCAGAGGTGTTACGTATGGAGTCCTCATCTTTGATCAAAACTGTTAATCAACTGTATTAAAAATAATCGTCTCTTGAATGAGGATTTATCCTTCCTTAACTGGGGTAAAGATGTCCAGCTGTAAAATACAGGGTTTGCTCACATGCCTTATTTCACAATACCTAGCAGTGCTATTTCTTTACATACCTTCTTGTCAGATGGGTAGTTGGTACTTGTCCGCTATTTGGAACACTTTTTCTGAGGGGAAAAAAGTGATGTTTGTATAAAGGTTAAGGTACTACTATGTTTTTGGGTTTACATTTTGCATGTCTAACTAAATAAAATGGAGAAAGCCATTCAGTTTTTAATGTCGATTTCCATTCTTCCCTAAACACCGTTTTGATTTGTCCACAGTCTCTTACTTTGCAGCAATCCCAGAATGCATGTACCTTGAAGTATAGCATATTGCCAATACTCTCACGGGATCTGCTGGTTAATTTTGTATAATCTTGCTGAAGAGAAGTATAGCCTGTTATTAGCAAGGGTGTGAGCTAGTCTATGTTTGGAGGAAGATGTGTCTTATCTGTTAAGAGATTTGCATTTGCTGTGATGGAGCTCGCTGTAGGCCTAGGTGATTCTCCCAGGACTGCATGAGCTTTTGTGCAAGGCTGCCTTGTAATAGCATGTAGACTGTAATTATGGATGCGCAGATTGATGTCACTGAGTCTATAAAGGTTCCTAGGGGGACGTTGTCTGCATCAGAAATGTGAGCAGGGAATTCAGATTTAACCCAGTGCTCTAGTTGCAAAAAATTATGTCTGTTTTGCTGTTCATCCAAATTCAGCTTTAACTTGTACTCGGTTCTTCAGTGAGTGGTCTGTGAGAATCCTGTTGGACCGACTTTACACTTCTAAAAGTACATTGGAAATGGCTGATGCAGTGTCTGAAGGGAATTAATTCACTTGCTCAGGTGCTGACACCAGCATCTCAAACATTCCCCAAAAGTTTATGAAAGTTCTCATCACACACCATTCACCACCTGATAGCCTCACTGCTCATTGGTTGTCCTTAAAATTACTCCAATATTTCTTCCTCTCAAAAGTTGGCATTAATTAAGACAGCTTAGGGGTACCTCGTAGCAACCTTCCAACAGCTAAGTGGAGGTTTCCAAGAAGAGAGAGAGAGGCTCTTTACTGAAGTACATAACAGGAAAATGAGACTCAGTGGTTATAATTTGAAACAAGGTTCCAAGTGGCTATGGGTGGCGGGGAGGGAAATTGTTTTGAGGGTAAGCAAGCATTGGGACAAGAAACTAAAGGAGTTGTAGAATCTCCATCCTGGGAGGTTTTCAAGACCCAACTGGGCAAAGCCCAGAACAGCCTGGCCCACGTTCAGCATTAATTTTGCTTTGTGCAGGAGGTTGGGCTCAAAGTCAAGACTTCCCGAGGTCCCTTCGAACTGTAATGATTCTGTGATTCTGCAATGATGTTGTTCTTTTTAACAATAACCAACCACACAGAAGCTCTTTCTCCCTGCCAGAGTACTCAGTTGTGAACTAATACTATTTAATACTTTATAACTCACCCTGACTGTTGAAAAGGGTGGCTTTGGTGAGATAACAGTAACTTCAATCACATGTGACACATCAGGCTTAAAAATGTTATTAAGTATAGAAGAGCTGGTTTTGGTAACTTCTAGGTTCTTTTCCTTCTGAATTCAGGTTAAAAAGAAGGCTACTAAAAGAGCCTCTCTGTACAAACTACCAGTAGGTAAAGGAAGTTCTTCAACTAATTGTCATAGCATCTGAACATTCAACACTGCATTGCATTATCAGGAGAGAAATATCAATGAGACATGGGTCCACAACAGAGCATCAGCATTTAAAGAGTTTTTACTGCATCCTTTCACATATATCTACTGTGTATCTTGGGAGCAGAGAGTAGCATAGAAGCCCATTTTGACAACATATGAACGCATGCAAATGTGTTAATTGAAAAAATATAAGCGCCACAGAGAAATTTGCTGACATCTAAGGAATTCAAAAAAGGAAAAAGTGGAAGATTTGTTCTGTTTGATTCTCTGGGGGCCAAGATTTCATTCCAAAGGAATAAAATTAGGAAGGAAAAAAGCTGGAAGCTGGCTGAACTGCGCAACTCCGCCACTTCCATTACCAGAGGAAAATACAAAAGTTTTCTTCTCACGTAAGCCATATATGTTCTAAAATAAAGCACACACAGCTTCAACCTGTCAAGTTACTGTGATTTATCAACTCATCACAGAAGACGTCCTACACAGCGAGACAGAAATGGACCCCTGTGCAATGAACATGGACCTGGGAGTCCAGCAGGCTCACGCAGCACGTCCAGCCTGCGTGGGCGGTGTCAAGGTATGGCACGTGCACGGCAGGATCTGGCAGCACCTGCGCAGGTTTTCTGGCACGTGGACACAGAAGCCAAGCAGCCAGTAGTCTCTCTCCCACCTGGACAGAAAGTGTTGAGCTGGAGAAAAGGGACACATGTAAGGAAATTTGGACTGTGATAGGCTTAGCTCGTAGCAGTCTTCCAGCATCAGTAGAGTTGATTCCCCCACCTGCTACGAGGGAAAAAAAATAAAATCAATAATTCATTTTTCTAAAAGGCCCTTTTTCATGTTATACAAATTAAAGTGCTAGGTCTACAAACTTGTACATGTTTCACAGTACTACTGTGATAAATAGGACTATTTATCAAGGCTGGAGGGAGTTTCTGTCAGGCCTGAGACAACACTAAAAATCCGTTGTTACACTAGAGTTACACCTCTTCCTCCAGACTCATTTGTTCTCCTCCGCATCTCCCTTTTTCAGGGTAGTAAAACAAAACACGGGCATGTTTATAAGTACACAGGGATGTGCTTTTTATGCCTTCTTAGTCTAGCTGGTCACGCAGCTAGTGTTGCTCTGGAAAAATACGTTAACCAGGTCCCTTCTGGGTCCATCAGATGTAGAGCATCTCTCTGCCAGTCTCAGGGATTGTAACTGTAACTGAAACAGTTTGAGTACAAGTCATTGAAGCTATTTTAGTGCAAATTGCTCACCTACTGGTGAATGTTACATCTGTTACGGTGATGTAAACCAGGTCTCATGAGCCCACGTCTGTTTCATTTCTGCTTTTAATCAACAAAAATTAAGACTGTCTAAACTTCTGCATTAACCATTCACCCACATCATATAAAGTACAAAGCAAAATCTAATTAATTGTCTGTCCTGGTTTCAGCTGGGATAGAGTTAATTTTCTTCCTAGTAGCAGGCATAGTGCTGTGTTGTGGATTTAGTAGGAGAAGAATGTTGATAACACACTGATGGTTTTAGTTGTTGCTAAGTACTGCTTATGCTAGTCAAGGACTTTTCAGCTTCCCATGCTCTGCCGGGTACACAAGAAACTGGGAGGGGGCACAGGCAGGACGGTTGATCCAGACTGACCAAAGGGCTGTTCCATACCATATGATGTCATGCTCAGTATATAAACTGAGGGGGGTTGGCCGGGGAGCAGCGATCGCTGCTCGGGAACTGTCTGGGTATCGGTCGGCGGGTGGTGAGCAATTGCATTGTGCATCACTTGCTTTGTGTATTGTTATCATGATTATATTGTTACTATTATCATTACTATTCTACTTTATTTCAATTATTAAACTGTTCTTATCTCAACCCAGGAGTGTTTCTCACTCTTACTCCTCCGATTCTCTCCCCCATCCCATCGGGGTAGGGGGAGTGAGCGAGCGGCTGCGTGGTGCTTAGTTGCTGGCTGGCGCTAAACCATGACATTGTCTGTTCATGTTTCAACTTCAGTCTGAAATGAATACAAAACTGTTTGTAGGAAGAAAGTGCAGAACACACTGCTTTACAAGTTAGTCCACAGAAGAATGTAAGATTTTTTTTCTGTAGTCCATTGCATTAGTTTTCTTCCATATGATGCATGATATATCTTGAAATCAAGTAAAAAGCCTGATGATCACGCCTTTGTCTAATCACATAGCAAATCATTGGCTGATGAAACATTTTTCTAAGCTTTGCAAGACAAGTTATTAGAGAACTGATCAAAAAATGTCTCAGAAATGTGTGCAAAGGGCACTCTAGCGTCACATCTACACTGGAACAAAATTTTTAAAGTTCAAAGCAAGCTCCTAGTTCTGAAACTCAGCAAGCCTAACTGATACCTTTGTTTGAGTGCACACTTACCTTTTCAGCTTACAGTTAAAACATAGCCATGCTCAAGTATTTCAGGAAAAAAAAAACTTCAATGCACTCAAGATACTCGCCAACAACACATGTGACTTATAAAGTTAAAACCTACAATTTTCCAACAGTTTTAAACTATAAAAATTTATAGCTGATATGTAAAAATTAATAAGTATAGTACCTAAACATTTAAAATATGAAGACAGACATTTATTATCTAGGAACTTGTTTCATTATTGTATTTATTTATATACCAAAGTACAAAAGTTTTGACAAGAAATCCAGTGTGTGTGTATATATTTACATTAAAAAAACCTCATTTGATCTGCAAGTCACCAAGGAACGTAAGATTTCTTTCCCCTTTACCTCTAGGGTACGTACAAAGGAAGTTTCAGTTTGCCATGTTAACTTTATCAATATAATACATTTTTAAAAGGGACAGATACATGTTTAACAAACCTTGTGGACTCCTCTGCAAGATGGAGTACTACCTACTCAAAGAAGTGGTCGCCTGTTGAGCAATGAATAGTGAAATGGGGACACTCTGTGGGGAAATGAAAGAAATGCAATTTCTTGTGCTTTCTGGATTATCATCTTTAATCCTTTACATTTTCCCGTTTATCATGATTTGATGAAAAGAGAGGCAAGCATTTAATTCCTGCACTTGCTCAGCTCTCTCAAGAGGCCTTTCTAGTTTTCTGCAAAGGCCACACTGATCTTTGCAATAACTGGTTACAAATCTGTTCTTGGATCCGGACTCTGTTGATGACTTTGCTGAGAGTCAGAGTTACAAAGTTCTTGTGCTGTAAAAACCTGAGGAAGCCTTGTCCCAGGTTGTCCTATGCATCAGTGCATTTGTAAGTAGGTAAGTAAGTAAATTTGGGCAAAGACTCTTCTGGGATTTGCATTGCAGAATTGCCGAAGTGAAATCGTTGCCATAAAACTAAAGGAGTGGTAATGCTAAGTCTGGAGGCAGCAGAGCCTCTTGCAGAAAAAGCTCTCCAGGCTTAGCACAGTTGTGTGGCTGTTCTCGCATCTCAGGCCTCTGCCTCAGTAAGAGCCGCGGACAGGCACAGAGCTTCCTGACCCGTACCCGTGCCTGTCTGTCTGCTTGCCCTAGAGGGAATCCTCCTGGATGCACTGCCTCTTTTCTCTTATACGCCAACAACAACTTCTTTACAAAGCTTTGCAAGTCATATTCATTTGACAAGATCTATATATTATAGAAACTTCCACACACAAAAATGTATTTGTTTTGGTTTATGGTCTGCTTTTTATGGTTTTGGAGAGTGCAGTTCACAGGGTGCTGCCTCTGTGATGGATCAGATCCACTGAACATTGCTGACTGAAGTCCTTGAATTTCAAGCACTAGGTCGTCTTGTCCAGTGAGAGTTAAATGCTTATGGAAACTGCAGCTCGGAGTATCAGGCAGAGTCACTGAGAGAACAGCAGAGGCTCCCCTCAGTACCTCTGTAGACTGTTCTGGATTATGTGATACCACTATACGCAACTTCTAGCCACACCGCAGTTGCTCTAACCCTAGTTACAGATGGGTAAATAACAGCTTTCTGCACTAAGGAAGAGAATCAGTACCTCATTGCTATAGCACATGTCAAAGAGCACATGAAGAAATAGATTTAATCCATACGTTTGTGATTCACTGTCTTCAATTAGAACTGACATGTATTAGTAGTGAGACAAAATACTGATGCTCAGCTCGTGGTTACAAAACTCAAACTCGCATTTAGAGGCCAGCTGTTTTTGACACTACTGTACTGGCTTCTCTTTTGAGGACTCTGTATTGGGGCTTAAGGGGTACATCTGATCTCTCTAGGAAGGACACGGATAGTCAAGAATAGGGAAAGATTTTAGCAAGAACACATCTGTCAAGAGGAACAATTAATTTTACAGCCACCTCAGTTAAATCATATCACTTGCCCTTCCCTCCATCCAGATCAGTAGCTGAGTTTTTCAACTACAATTACGTTTCTTTGAAATTAAGAGCAGGACACTCAGAAGCCAGCTCTATATTAAATAGCAAACAGGACCAAAATCTTAGTACAAAAATATCATTAATTTTTGTATTGGATGTCAGTGGCATGGTTTTGGTAGGAGCGGGGGTGCAGAGGTGGCCTCTGTGAGTACAGACCAGGGGCAATAAATTAATCTTCCCCAAGTCAAGTCTTGACGGTGGTGGTAATTGGTAGAGCAATCTCCCTGCCTTTGTCTTGACCCATGAGCTTTTTCATTTTATTTTCTCCCCATTCTGTTCAGGAGGGGGAGTGAGAGAGCAGCTTGGTGGGCATCTGGCAGCCAATCAAGGTTAACCCACCATAATGTTACAGACCTTCTTACAGTAAAACTCATATATTTGCAGTAATTACCAAGCATTTCCACAATTAGCAAGTAACAAGGAAATGTAGGTAGTAGACAATCAAGGAGACTGCTACATGACAGTATGTGCTATGTTTTTTTTTTTTTTTTTTAAGCAACTATAGCTTAGTCTTAATTTTTACAGAAAATATTTACTGTAATGGAATAACAAAACCTCTATTTTGAACAAGTAGCTATATCTGAGTAATTATTTGCTGGGAAGCAGGAACCAACCAGTGTCTGAATTTGGGGGTTTGTAGACTATGAAAGGAAAATGCAGCTAAAGCAGCAAAAAAGAAAAAGGTATCACAAACGTACCATTGTTAGAAAATGCAGTAAAAAAACCCCACTATAAAATCTCAGAATTCTGCCATACTTTGAGAGGCGACTACGAATCAAACTTAGTTACCTCTCTTGTTTATTGTACAACAAAAGCAGGGAAGAACACAAGAACAGATAACTAAATATGCCTAAGTACACTGTGACCTAGTTACATAGATGCTGCACTCACCCATTACATTTGAGAGCAGCTTCCCTAATCCCCAGGCTAGAATTCACATGAAATCCAGGATTTCAAGAAAAGAATGTGGAACTAATTATTTGAAATATATGCACTATCTGTCAGCAAACACCAAACTGGATTAAATTCCTTGACATGTATTATGCTTAGTGGGTACAATTCAAAATCTGAAATTTACAGACAGATGTTTTAGGGTGCTATACCTCTGTTCCTACAGGAATCCCGTCATTTAGTTATCTGCAACTGCAGGGCTGGGCTGTAAGTTTTGGCCAGGCTGGGCGACAGAAGAGAAGCATCATCACAAACCCTTAAAACCCTGTTGAATGCTAAACCAAGTTGTGGAGCGCTCCTATGAGAAGGCTGTTTCCAGTCAACCCAACTACAAATGGCAACCTCATCACTCAGGCTGAGACTTCTAAATCATAGGATATGATACAAGCCAGCACACTCTGCTGGGTGCCAGGGTGCTTATCCCCTCTCTAGTCAGTACTCAAAAGCTAATCATGGGTGTAGTCCAGGCTCAAATAAATCTCTGAGCCCTTACAATGGCAAAAGTGGACTCTTGGGTATTTGTGATTCTAGGCTGTGCTACAATGGCTTCTAATATGCAGACCTTCTTCACTGATTTTGTCTTACCATATGTAGACCACAAAGCTAGAGATGCAGTATATAAAGAATAAGAGGGTGCCTTCCTCTTTAACATAGTCATTTTTCTGTAAAGTGTTGTAAAAGCCAGTATCCGAATTCTTTCGTGTTATGAACTAGAGGTTGTCTTGCTTTTGGTTTTGCAGAAAAATTTTAATTTAAATACTTAGAACTCAAGCTTGGAGTTAACTTATCCCTTGAAGTTGGAAATCTTGATCTCAAGGGATTCATTCTGCCTTGACTGTGGGTTTTGTGTAAAGCAAAGCCATATTGTTTTATTTGGTAGAGACTGAGCAAGCTGTTACTGACTTTCAAATACTCAGGATCTGTTCCAAAGCATGATGGTTGCTAACATGAATGATATAATTTTTAATGGAAATTAATTGTATTTTTATTTTGCAGTCTGTGCTGTAAACTATCTTACTTCCAACTTCAACTGCATGACCTAATATAGGGAAGGCTATGAGCAAGTAGTTCAGTGGGATTGTTTTAAGCTAATATGACTATAAACTGCAAAAAGTGAGGAGGCAGCATATATTAAGCTCTGCCACTCATCCCCTGGTGATAGCTTTCAGCAAACCAGAGGGGTTAATTTCCTAGACCAGCACACCAAAATGCAAATTGTTAAAGGCTGTAGTGAGCTGTAGCATGAGCAACGCTTTTCCTGCCAGGCTGCTGCCTGGCAGCTTAGCCAGAAATCTGCTGCTTTACTCATGAAAATCTTTTTTTTCCCAGTGTATTGCCATGCAGATAGAAGGAAGTTCAAAACCATTCTATTAACATGACCTCTGGCAAGTCCCCAGTCACTTCCAGCTAAAGCAGAATCCAGTGTTTTGGGCACTCATTTAAAACTTCCCATGGAGCAGTATAACAGTTATCTTCAGTCACCCACAGAAATACACTTTCATCCTTCAAACCTGCAGATAATTACAGCATCTAGCATCCCCTGGACCCACCTGGAGTTTTGGTCAACTTCCAGTGATGCTTGAGCCATCTCTCCAGAGAAACCCTGAGGAACTTGGGGCCACTTTGCAACACTGCCAGAAAACCATCTCAGCTGGTTCTTGTAGGCCAAATGGGGATTCATACCTGACAGCAAGGGCAGAAATCTCTCAGAGAGCAGCTGGCACCCAAACATTTGCCAGCCCCCAGATCTCTATTGCCAGCCAAGGGGGATCCTATGAACTAGGGATATCTGTGCATAGTATATCTTTCAGTGAGGCACAGCTAGATTCTGAATTATTTGCATTTTCTCTATGTCTTAATGAATAGGATTTAAATTATGGGATTTAAATAAAGCTTACACTCCAGTTTCAGGTAGAAACAATAGGGTATCTCTTTGTCAAATGTGAGTTTCTTTACCTGGGGCTCTAGCATGCACATATGTGCAGAGAGGAGCGTTCAAATCGCATCCTCTTCACTGTGTGGGGAGGAAAAGGTGAAGCCAAGTCTTAATACATTAATTATAGAAAGAGTAGGACACTGCAACACAGACAGCAACAGCATTAGCACCTACAGCTTCTCTCTTACTGACAGAGGATACACTCTGCTGTCCAGCACCAATCCTGAGACCATGATTGCAGATGAAGGAAAAAGGGGAGACAGACTGGGCTGCACAGTGCCAACATGTATTAGAAATAAGATATGGCATAGGTTAATCCTACTGATAACAAATGCTTATGCATCCCCAAACAGAAAATCCAGCTGGACGTACTTGTAAATATTCAGAGAAATAATTTAAGGAAGAAATGAAAGGAAAGCAGACGACTTTTTTCATATATAACAAAATGCAAAGTCTGGCTTCAGGTGCAAAGGAGATTCCAAATCTGAAGTCACCAGAGCTCCAGATTTGGTGGAGAACTGTTCTGGTTTTCGAGATACACGTACCCAGTTTAGACCTTGGGGCAGCCAGTTCCTTTAGTGTGCGGTGCTCTGCACAGTATTAGCAGCCAAATACAGGCACAGACTCTGCTTCTTAACAAAGATGCCAATTTTACCTGCTGGCTGGAAGGATGAGGACAGGGACAGGAATTAACCCATAAAGAACTGCTGCTCACCTGTTGTAGTGCAAGGGATGCTTCACATAGCGCAATCCTGATGCGTTGCCACAACTGCAGGTAGAGTCCTTTCCCTCCCTACTCCCTGCTTTCCTGCTTGTTGGGGGCCGAGCGACCTGCAAAGCATGGCAGAAAGCTAGCTTTCTTATTCCAAGGTATTGATCCTTTTATGCAAAAAAACAGGTAAGCAAAGACTGTAGATTGATGTCACTGACAAACTAAACAAAGAAACAGCAATGTTGTCATTTCAATTAATGTGGCCATTCGATGCAAGTGGCCTACAGAGCTCACCTGTCTGAAGCTCAGGCATTCAGGTTGGTGGCAGACTGCAGGCAGGTAGCACAGCATCAGGTCACAAACCAGGGCTGTTTTAAAGCTTTCCTTTGCAATAATAACTCCTTGAAAGATGGGGCTTTACTATTTGTTTATTGCTATTGAGAATGAGGATTCTGGACTGTAAAATGCACTTGTAACTAACCAGCAGTAACGCAGTCAGGAACTGCACTTGGCTCCTGTTCTCACCTAGAGAAAGAACAGCATCTCTGGTGGACAACACTGGTAGTGCTTTCATATTACTGGACAGTCCAAGACCACTCCCTAGCTATTAGAAATTCTTTGTTGTCTTTTAAAATGTAATTTATTTACTATATTTAAGATTTTTTTTTTTTTTTTACAAATACACTGTTAAAATACTTTATTATTTCTTCAGTGTTGGTCTAATTTTCCTCAATTACCTCTGAATGACAATATTTCAGTATTCCTATATTTGAACATAAGGAATAATTTTGGATTAGAGTTTGTTTTATAAATAGTCACCACAACTGGTGCCCTAATACTCCCAGGGATAAATGTCATATAAGCTACCCAACTAGGCAGAACTGTTCCATAAGCAGACTCTGCAGGTAAGAACAGCTGAGATTCGTAAAGAAGCATGATGAGGCTTTTTGGCTTTCCTTTGTCTTCTGAGAATTCAAAAGGAAAGACATCATTCCCCTGTAGAATCTTCTGTTCTACTGTAGAAGCCAGGCAGCCCAACTCATCCACACGAGATGCTGCCAGAGCAGAAAGGCTCTGTCTCCTAGGGATGCACGCTGCACACCCTTTCTCTTAGGGGCGCCCGTTAAGTGACAGGGCACATGCCTCTTAGAGACAGTCAAAAGAGGTAGTAAAAATAAAGGTATTCAAAAGCAGTCATTTCCTGGACATAGAAGAAAATTAGTGAACATTTATTACAAATCTTCAATTCCCAATACTGTGATTTCAAAGCTTTGAAATACCTGTGAAATACCTTTCCTTTCCCATTAAGTATATTCAGTGCCAGTGAAGAGTTCCAGTCTTTCAGGGAACAATATAGATGAAAAACCAAAGTCAAACCTACCTAAGTATTGTGAGAGTTCAGACTCCATTGCTGTTTTGGTTTTATCCTCCCTAGAGACCCTGTAAATAACAGCAGTAATTACTGTGGTTTAATTTCCAGTAGTGTAAGATTTGCATGGGCACCGCTACTCTAAATCCAACCCCATACCTAACTCTCTAAACCGCTTGGCCAATTTTTCAGTTGCTTTCAAGTGGCAATCAGTAATCACCCTGCTAGCAATAGAAACCTTTTAATCCCTATAGAACATAATTTCCTCACTAATTTAATTTGACTGACTTTTGTCTGGAATGTAGTCCTTCATAAAAATAGCAATTTGCCTTTTGACCAACAGCAGCAACTGCATTTTCATAGTCAGGTCATACGTTGAAATACCAGGTTCAACAGTTAGCAGGTGTGAAAATGCCAGGGAAAGCTCAGTAGTGCAGCTTTGTCAGCAGCTTTCCAGACTTCTCAGAACAACTGCGCTGAGAACCACATCTTCCACACCCAATGAAAATAAACCAAAACAGAGATCTTGCATGGGTGTTTGACAGTAGTGGGACACAGACAGAATTTTTAGGTGGGAAGCAATTCCAGGTACATAAATGATATATGAGTACGTTTGGGAAAGTTCTATGAATGTCAATGATAAGGCATGTGCAGTTTACTGTCTACCTCTTTTTATGACTTCAAGTGCCAATATCGCCCTAGCTGCTCAGCCTAAAATGAGTCACTGTATTTATATCTTCCTTGTTTTGAGCCACTCGTCAGAGACACCGAAAAGAAAATATTTATCAAGTAGCACTTTTACTAAGGAAAACTTTTATTTCAACTGTGCAATCAATCAGTATTTAGACAGCAGTTTCATAAACTTTTGGCATTTAAACTTCTATTACTTTTTGGCATGACCATGGGGTAGTATATAAACAACCCTGGGGGGGAAAATGAACCAACACACTAGGTAACATTTACTAAAATGCTAGGAAAAGAAAAACAAATCCATATTATTAAACAAAATAGTTTTTAAAAGACATTAAAAAGTTACATTCAAATCAGGGCAAACATTAGCTTCCCTCATGCAATGGAATTCACAGAGCTGATCCCCTGAGACAAATATAAAATTAATACAATTCAGCTCCATCCTCCATTAGCCGGTCAGCCATTGCTGCCCTTAGAAGAAAATGGCACACAGAGTGAAAGGATCCAGACCACCACAATATGAGATACACACCTGGCTCCTACACTGGCAATTCATTCACAACTTCAAAAAAAACCCAAAAGCCAAACAATCAAAAAGCAACATTTGTGTAAGTCGGTTTTTCATATACAGTCAGTCTTTACTGAAAACATACCAGGCAGATGCAATGTGGGCAGATGCAACCACAAAAAGCTGAAAACTTCCAGAAGGAGCACAGCTCACAATGGAACCAGAGGGCCCAACACAGCAAAACCTTAAGCATGTGTTTACATCCCTTTTGATTCAATTAGGAGCAGTCTCAGTGTAAATCTAGAGGAATTCCAAAGAAATACACTTACTCATGTTTGAGCCAAATTGAATTTGTGTTCCTTTCATAGGGGCCTCTGTTAACAGAAAGTGATCTGATTTTGGACTTGTATTGAAGAATAGTATTTTTTTGAAACACGTGCTCCAAAATATACAGTTGCATAAATAATATATTTTAACTTATGTTATTATAGAAAGGCGGTATTTCCTGCAAATTCTTCTGCTTTAGAAATTGCTTGCTATTAGCAGAGCTGCAGTTGCAGCAACTAGTAAGTGTGTAACAACTGTTCAAGCTAAGAACTACCTCTTTAGCAATTACTAGGTGTAATTCTGCTTTCAATTTTACCAGAATAATTCCAGTAAATTGATTTCTGTGAAATACCACCGGTGTTACACCTGTGCAGCTCTCTTTTCAGTTGGTGTGAATGAGATTTTTGGCTAACCATGGAGTGCACTAGAAAACTTACCAACATTCCCCATGTTAGGAGATGGACTTTTCCCTGCATGAACTTTATTCTGTAACGAATAAAATGAGCAACAGCTCCTGGTCTTAGGGTTTACAGGTTTGCTCAGAGTAACATGTTACTGAGACCCAGCAGTCCAGAGCCCTGAGGGAATTGGCTGATGTAGTTGCCAAGCCACTCTCCATGATATTTGAAAAGTCATGGCAGTCAGGTGAAGTCCCTGCTGACTGGAAAAAGGGGAATGTTGTGCCCATTTTTAAAAAGGGAAGAAAGGAGGACCCTGGGAACTATCGACCTGTCAGCCTCACCTCTGTGCCTGGGAAGATCATGGAACAGATCCTCCCAGAAGCTATGCTCAAGCACATGGAGGACAGGGAGGTGATTCGAGACAGCCAGCACGGCTTCACCAAGGGCAAGTCCTGCCTGACCAACCTAGTGGCTTTCTATGAAGGAGTAACTGCATCAGTGGACAAGGGAAAAGCAATGGATGTCATCTACTTGGATTTCTGTAAAGCGTTCAACACAGTCCCCCACAACATCCTTCTCCCTAAATTGGGGAGATAGGGATTTGATGGGTGGACTGTTCGATGGATAAGGAATTGGCTGGATGGTCGCATCCAGAGGGTCGTAGTCAATGGCTCGATGTCCACATGGAGACTGGTGACAAGTGGAGTAGGGGTCCATACTGGGACCAGTGCTGTTTAATATCTTCATCAATGACATAGACAGTGGGATCAAGTGCACCCTCAGCAAGTTTGCAGACAACACCAAGCCGAGTGCTGCGGTGATGGGGAGAATCTTTTTAACAAGGCCTGCTGTGACAGGACAAGGAATAATGGATTTAAACTAAAGAAGAATAGATTTAGACTAGACATAAGAAAGACATTTTTTACAATGAGGGTGGTGAAGCACTGGAACAGGTTGCCCAGAGAGGTGGTAGAGGCCCCTTCCCTGGCAACACTCAAGGTCAGGTTGGACGGGGCTCTGAGCAACCTGACCTGGTTAAAGCTGTCCCTGCTCACTGCAGGGGGGTTGGGCTAGATGACCTCTAAAGGTCCCTTCCAACCCAAAGCATCTATGATTCTATGAACTATTCTTGTGTAGGCTCAGGTTGCAGCAAATGGTAAGTCATTCAAGTTGATTTAGTTTGCAATAAAAATGCGGTCAACTGACTTGAAATGCTCAGTATTTACTACAGACTAAGACTGGATGCATGGAGAGTTACAGCAGACCTCTGATGCATGGTACCTTGTTGTCTTACAAAAATCCATTTGCCAATGGGTGTTTTAACCACTTAAGAATTCTGTCCTTTAAAAATAATGATACTGTGAAGATTAAAAAACAAACAGAGATATGATTTTTTCTGTCCAGACCACGCATTTCTTCACGGAAAGGGCAGTCAAGCATTGGAACAGGCTGCCCAGAGAGGTGGTGGAGTCCCCATCCCTGGAAGTGTTCAAAAAACGGGTAGATGTGGCACTTCGGGACATGGTTTAGTCTAGTCTACCCTTGATTGGTTTAGTGTGGATTTGGTTGTGTAGGTTAATGGTTGGACTGGATGATCTTAAAGGTCTTTTCCAACCTAAACGATTCTATGATTCAAACTGAAACGAAAATTAATTGTCCCATTGACTTAAAAAGAAACAGGATGAGGACCCTGATTTGAATAAGGCAACCAAGATTTAGCTCACAGTCTAAAGCAAGGGAATAAAACCAAAGAGGGAATGAACTATGAAAAATAATTAAAAACAGGTAAAGAAATCTCTTAATACTCTTTCTGCTAAAATCTCATGTTATACAGAAAATGCACAGCTACTATAGGAAATTATTAAAAGTATACGTAGATTTTTCACATTTCTCTTACAAAAGCAGAGCTATTAAAAAAAAAAATAGGCCCTGTTCTACACAGCATACACATTCCCAATTCTCCTAGATAACTCCTGAAAGATGAGAATACTTTTTATTTGTTAAATATGAAGAAAGTACACAAGTGTAACTGTTGGAGATTGAGCATTTGGTTTTGGATCCAGGTCCTGCAGAACAGGCATTGCTGTTGCAACTGAAGGGCAGAGTCCTCACTTGGAAACACAGTTATCATGGTAAGCCAGTTTCAAGATTTCCTCTATAAGTTTTGATGCTTTTCAAGTCGCATCAACTGTAACATTTTTGCTTTCTTTTTGAAGTACAAGGGTTGCATATACACTCATTACACCAGCCATGGCTCTTTAGTTCTTAATACACTTAAACAAAATCAATTCACATAGTGTAACACTAAATTCCACATTTATGTTCATCTTCCAGAACATATTTAGTAAAATTCATAATTAAAAAATGGTATTTTTTTTCTCCAGGACCCAGTTTCTACAGACATAACCAAGAAAAAAAAAAAAAAAACTACTGGAAAACCTGAAACCATTCTGCCTGCTGTGTTCTGCCAGCTCTTTCTAAGCAAATGGAATGAACAAAGTTTACATATGAAAAACTGATTTCCTTAGGCAGCCACAGGTATAAACATTTAAGAAAATTAATATCTGTAATATCATATCTATAATTAGACGCATTGGCTTCAAGGATATGAAACATTTAAACTTTGAGCCCAATTTTGCACTGTTACAATCATGAAGGATTGATTCTGCTCTTGAGTTCAACAGAGAAAGTATCAATTTCTACACAATTTTTCTTGAGATTCCTTTGCTTACATTGGTGGAGTTTTCAATCATAAGGCAAATTTTCTCCTGCAAAATCTTGTGATATATTAGTAATAGGCCACAAATTTTGAGAATAACGTATTTTTTGTCCTGTAGTAATCATGACTATGTGACAAAGTAAAGGGAAGCACATGAATGTAGACTGGGTTCTGGAGAAACATGTTCCTTTTGGTTAACATAAAAGTAAAGAAAAAGACAGAATAATTAATGTCTAACTAAGCTTGCCTATATGCTGAGGTAACCTTAAATATCTTTGGTTTTCTTTATTTGCTGATAGAAAGTACCTTAATAAAACTTTAAGTGATGAATAGAGTTCTGGATGGACTGTTCTCACATACACTGAATATTTTAATCTCTTTGGCTCCTGAAGTTAGAGCATCTATATTAGATTGACAAATTTTATATGAAGTCTCTTTTTCTCATATTATCCATGGGCTAAACTACAGAGTCAGTCTCTGGAAGAAAAAGTTGAGGATTTAAAGTGTTTACCTGTAATGAAGGTCATAAAATTACATCGGATTATCAGTACTTACAGCAAACAAGTCTTTGGAGAAGCAAACAGTTACCATCTGCATATCAGCTCTTTCTGAATGAAACTAATAAAAGAGGCTACTCTGAAAGATGAAGTGTGAAACTTCATGCTACAGTTACACATTCTTAATCTAGTTTTGATTAATTCACACTTTACCTAACTAGAAACAGTACTCTGCTGTACACTAAACATTCTGCCTGATGAGACCAAAAATAAATCTTTGGTGAAAAGGTTTTCTTTTTCTTCAGCAAGTAGATAAAAAACTGTCCAAAAATACTTTTTTTAATACTGTATTGTTGATCAACTACATGCTGGAGAAAAATATTACACTTGAAGTCTTTGGAGATATCTGCTGGTATTATTATAACTTTCTTTAAAGGCTCTTGTAACAACAAGGTAGTTAAAATTGTAGAAGCATACAACTCATCTATGCAATCAACTACTACAATCAAGAAGCCCTATTGTTTTTTGTTAGTAACTACTTATACAATAAAATGTATTCAGCTCTTCAAACCTATAGCTTTTACCTAGTTCAGTTATTTTTGGACAATATGTGGCTTCCTTCTACAGAAAAGTCTTTGGTACAAGATTATTTTTAAAGCATTTGAATCAACACTGTTACAAAAAGGTGAATGTGTACTGTCTGGTTCAGAACTAGCAAACAGTCACAAGGTGAAGAACTACAGTAACTAGAGGCCGATTCATCAACACAAAACAGACAGAACAGTAGGGCTTATTGATGACTTCTGACCACCTTTCGATACATGAGGAACAACACAGAAGTCAGCCTGGCCTACCTTAAAGGTGACATCTTGGCCCCAGTAAAGTCAATGGGAGTTCTGACAGACTTAAATAGAGCCAGGAGTTCCTATGGTTGCTTTCTCACAACACTTCTTTTTTTTAAAGTAAAAACGTATGCCAATTTTCTTTTTTTTAATTTTTTTTTTTTTTTAGTAAAACAGGGAAAGAAGAGGAGTGGAGAAGAGGACTGGGTATAGATACAGGCAAGTTTATAACATTAGACGATTCCAACCTCCTCCCACTCTCTCCTTCTCTCCTATTAAAAAACAAAACGTGATACCCTGTCAGTTTGCTCCACGTTTCCGTGAGGCAGCTCAAAATTAACAAACTGTTCCCTGAGTACAGGAAAAAAACAACAACAACAAAAAACCCCAAAAAACACTAGAATAACTTTTAAAGGAGGTAGTATAAAACAGGAATTGCATGGGTTCAAGGCAGTAGCAGTACTCACCTCTTTCAACAGACTCTTCAACTAAAGCTCTGGCTTTTTTCTTTCTCATGGTAGCCTAATCAGAGTTTTAGATTGGCATGTGGGTAAAGTCACTCCCTGAGCTAAAATTCCTGGCTAACAGCACACTAGGCAAAGGCAAGGAGCAGGGTTGCATCCTAACAACAGTTCCGACACATACTACGATGCTAGCAGTGCTTATTAGCACTCAAAGCTGGGTAAAAATTAACTATAAACTCACGATACAGTTTACTTAAAACATGTAAGAAGCATTTAAGGCATCTTTCTGTACTCCAAAGCAACTTCATGAACACTAAAAAGGCATAAGGCAAATCAGTAATTTCATAATATATAATGCAAGGCACCATTGCTAAGAGGTACTGCGATACTGGAATACTCAGCATTATTACGTATTCCACGACTCTCAGGCAGAGCCAAACTGTTTGGAAATGCTGAACACTTCTTCATTTTGCCACGCTTTTTAGCATTAATTGTCAGTAAAGGGGCAACATTTGTCACTGTGGGGAACGCAACGTGTGCCAGAACCCTAAGGATACAGCATACATCCTGTCAGCAGTTGCTGGCACAAGTTTCTGGGGGAAAGGCACTGTCCTAGGCTTACTGGGGTTATGAGAAATCAGGAGGTACAAAAGATCTCATGTGGCTGTATATGTGGAAGCACCAACTCCAGTTTTCCCAGTTTTCAACATCCGCTATGTCAACCACATTAAATCATTACATTTTATACTCTGAGGTTTCCTTCTTTTTAAAGACAGAGCTTCAGCTAAACAATCTTGTTCACATACCTATACAACTCCCTGATCACTGAGCGCACACACGTGCGCACGCACTCACACACACACGTTCTACACACAAGTGAAAACAAATGAAAAAAAGAAACCCAAAAACCCCAACACTACTAGGAAGTATCATCAGTTCTATAGCTGAGACCAACTAGAACACAAGTGAGGTAAAGCAGTCGTCATTCAGAGTTCACCTGTCGGCAAACTGAGGTAGATAGTCAGCAAAAGGGCCAACAGCCTTCCCTTTGCTCCAGTGACATGTTTTTAACTTCAGTCAGAAATTTTCACTGTCCTTTCACATTTGTTGACCACTGAACATTCAAAACGAGTGAGTTTTAAAATACAAACAAAACAAACAAACAAAAAAAGTAAAAAAACATTCAACAGAAATATGGGATCACCTGCTAGGTTAGTCAGGCTTTCCACAATTAAACTTTGGCTCCCTGTTCATTGTCCTTCGAACAGACATACACTGCAAGAATGTCTGGCGTGGCCCTAAGGATGTCAGTTTTGCACCGCAGAGTGTATCTGAAGAGGTGAGGTAGGAGTCTGGTCAGTAGCGAACGGCAGAGGAGACGCCATGCAGTTACTTATGGCAGGGCTCACCATGTTCGTACCCAAGTCACTGCTTACAAAAGGACTGGTCATGGGAGGGGTGGCACTTGTCAGAGAGGAGAGGTGTATCTCATCGTTGGACTCGTGAGAAAATCTTCCGGAGTCACCAGTCTCGTGGCTTCCTTCGCTGTTGGCTGAATGCTCCGTATCGGCAGCAATACTGAACGGCACCTGGAAATTAGACTGCTGGCCAGGAGAGCTGGGGGAGTCATCCTCACTGGTCAGCACAGTGGTACCTGGCTGATACAGACACACCGCCTGGACAAATCTTCTCTGAGGCTACGTAAAAAGCAGAGAGAAAAAGGTTGTTCAGCCTCTCAAAAGCTGAGCCATAATTTGAATTTTCACTGTGTTTCCTATCTCCTATTCCTCCAGAGTGCCCCTAACAGCATTGGCTGAGAACAATCTGGGCTTTCCTACAGGAGGTTAAAAAGAATCAATCTCAAGTCTTGCTCATACTTGTCTCTTCCATAATAGATGAAATAATCCTTTCTAGCTAAGCATGGCTAATCAAGAATGATTTCACTGGAGAGACCTGAACGGTATTTTAAAAACATACTTGATAGAGCTCTCTCCTATCCCTTCATGCATATTCGTCAAGCATTACTCCTTGGGTGGTAGCAAATATTTTGCTTACAGAGGCATCAGAAATGTGCAGCTGCTTCTGGAAATATTTTTGAATACGCTTTTACAACATGGATATCAAGACTTCCCATTCCTTAAACATACAAGAGCACAATACAAGTTACAAATCAATAAACATTAGGTAGATGCCCCATAGGTGTGAATTTGCATGATAAGGTTCAGGATTTGGTTTAACACTGCAGCTTTAAACTGTTACTTTTCTCATCCAAATTGCAAATGTGTCGAGAGCAACAATTTCACAAACCAGACAGTTCTACTCAGATGCTCAATTTCTTCAGTACTTTGGGTAAATCACTTAATTTTCCTCTTTCAGTTTCTCTCCAGCAAACAAAGTTTCAGCTATCAGGGTGGGAGGGGATTCTTTATATTTTTATATTATTTTTATTTATAAATACACATTTAATTTGTATTTATATTTATACCAAGTCTCTGCAGAGGTAGTACTGTAGATGCTATGCATAGACCCAGTACACAGAAATCCTTTTGCTGACAGATAAAAGGGCACAGGCAAGAAAACCACCAGTTAACTGTAAAGAGTTACAATATCTGACAACTTGGGACAGAAAATGAAACTTCTGTAAGACTTCACTACAAGGTAGAACACCGCCGACCTTAACACAACTGAAACTATCCGATTAAAACTTAGACCACTAATTATGCTTTTCCATAAATAGAAAACTACGTAACTTCCTTTGCAAACACAGGGTATTACAGTAAAGATTGCGCATCTCTGCCCATTAGACCAATTACCTCCTCGGTCTTCACCTTCTTAGTATCTTGGAAGAACAGCCATCTTTTCTTGCAGTTAGCCTTTGTGACAGGCCCATAGCTGTTAATAATCAGATCAGATCCCCCCTACAATAGAGGGAGACACACAGACATTTATTTTAACAAACTAAATTTCTAAGATATTTGAAACGATTTTTCTATTCCTACCTATTGGCTCCATGCTGAAAAGGAAGACAAAGGAACTCTTGGTGCTCAGTCACATTTTTGTGGTCCGGTATTCATCTACTGCTCGAGACAAGTCAAGACCAGATCTACTAAATCTGGCAAGGCTAGAGGCCAGACCCAACAGCTATAATACTGCAAACACACAGCACAATATTCCAGCCACTGCTCTTGCTCTACTGCTTTGAATGTGACCATTCATAGACATAGTGTCTGTGCCTGTACCGGGGTCCATTTCCATTTCCCAGCTCTTGCATATATCCTCAGGGAGCAGCTGCATTCAAGTTCGCAGTGTGTACGGAACAAGCCTTAAATCAGTATGTCTGCATGTGAAAGTAAGGCCAGTGTGGCTTTGTCACGCTGGACTCCTGGCCTGTAAGACTCTACGCATCCACTGACACATCCTGCCATCTAGATTAATTTATAATTTGACCAAATATGAGTTTATAAAATGTAACATTGTCTTACCAGTAAATATACAGGAAAATAATACTTTTTTTAATACCTGCTGAGTGTCATACTTGACTAGATTGTGCGCAGGCACTTACTGAACTAAGTGCTGACAAGGACTCTCTCCCCTGTCTCCTTGGACTAGCAGAGGCCACCTAGCAGCCCAAAGTTTATGGAGCTTTTCTCCTTTGATGCTGTGTCAGAGCCAAACTCTGCGATCTGCAGAGTATAGTGTAAGACAAGTATATTGGAACAGATCTCTAGCTGAACTTTAAGACGAGTCTTGAAAATTTGACCCTGGATTGCCAAACTTGTGTTTGTCCCATTAAAAAAACCTGCTGTGGATTTGTAGTGTACATATTTTACTTTTGATAAGGACTCAGATGTTATAGCAATGAATGCTAAACAAAGATTTCTGGTTTGGGAGTGAGTAAAGCTCACAGTACCTTAGCATCGATGAAGCTGTTTCCCACTAACATTGGCAGTAAGGATTCTTCATTCTCTGCGATTCCTTCAATACTCTTCTCCACCTCATTAGCACTGGCTAATGAGATGCTGGTATGTGACAGCTGGTCCGTGCTTTGCTGCACAGGTTTAGGAGCAGATGTTTTCCTACACAATGTTAAGCAGGAATGAAATTGACCCACAGGAAGCAAATACAAAAAAATCAAGGATAAACTTTAAAGCTATTATTAATCAAGTAATATTGGTATATTCTTGGCATTTACATTTTGTTATACGATACTCCTAACTCTCACGGAATTTAAATGTTGCTGCTTGTGATAAAAATAACATCTGCTTCCAGTTAATCATACACAGTAGGCTACAAGCTTATGTGCAGACAGAAATTTTCATGATTACTAATATTACTTGGAGGAAGTAACTACTAATGACATTAAGACCTTTCTACCATGCTACACAGAGACTGTCTCCCAATCCATATTTTTTCCTGCGTGTATGCTAAAAAGCCCTTGTTATGAAAATACACTTTCAGACAGTTTTTTAATTTATTACTTCAAGTAACTTACATTTGTTCTGACCCCAAAGTTATGGGCAGAGTCAGTGGGCCAGTTTATGCCCCATAGCAGCTGATGAAAAGACAGAGAGATGGTGGCTTGCGCCACTGCAAAGAAACCACATCATGGAACTGCTTTATGTCAGAGTTCCTCTTGTCCAGCAACACCAGAGGGTTAAAGCCTTGCAAACCAGGTCTGGGCAGGCTGGAGGGTTAAGCAGGAGGAGCAGATGATGTAGAGCAGCACGCTTATCTGACTCAGAAGGGTTTTTTTTATTTGGAAACATGCCTCCTACTTAGCTGTCAAAGCGCCACTGACTCACTCTGTGGGTTCTTCCTTCTTTACATTGGAGAAGAGGCTCAGGTAGAGTAGCAAGAGGCAACAAAGTGCTTTGTTT
This sequence comes from Pelecanus crispus, assembly GCF_030463565.1. NCBI lineage: Eukaryota > Metazoa > Chordata > Aves > Pelecaniformes > Pelecanidae > Pelecanus > Pelecanus crispus. The sequence goes on from NC_134649.1 coordinate 15,706,626, forward strand.
CCACTGCTGGTAGGAATAGGTGAAGAGACAGAGTACTTCAGAGAACTTAGCACTCTTGGCGAAGAAGGCATGTCCCAAGAATCAGTGCATTGAGACAGAGCTCAATCTTTCAGAACAAAAACATACCTGGCTTTACTGCGATAAATTAAGATCAGGATGCAGATAAGGATGCAGGTCAAGGCTATGCAAACCCCAACAACAATGCCAGTCATTGATTTCTGGTCCAGATGGTAATAGTCAGAATATGCTACAGCAAAGAAGAACATAGAAAGGCTCAGTCAATAAGAAGAGTTACCCCCTGCTCCGTCAGGAAATTAATAGGGTTACAGTCACAACCACAGAGACAAATGCTTCCCTTTAATGAGATTTCCAGACCTTCTCTGTCATACATTTTGACATTTTTGAAAATAAAATCTGTAGACCAAACAGAGAAGTGTGTGCAGTCCTGGTGTGGGAGGGGAAGAAGGGACTGCCCCACACCACAGCCTCTTTGGTGACCTACAACATGGAGCAGAGGAGCTCTCTCCAACCCCTTCCTTACAGGGTGCTGCTAGACAACAAAGGGAAAAGGCTTGGAGAATTCCAGGCACTGTCACCTAGGAGGGTTCACTTTGGTTTATGCTTTGACATCATATGTCTATTAACCTAATCCTAGGGGCATGACTCTATTTGCTTATTCAGGCCTAAAATATAACTGAATTCCAGGAAGGGAGAAAACCTGAGCCAGAAAAATCCCTGTGTTTTAATCACAATTCAATGTGTAGCAACAAGGAAATGTTAAAAAGTTCATGTACCTGAATAATTACTAGCTCTTATCTCCCCACATAGCTTTAAAATCTGTAACAAGTCACCAAGATAAATCCTCTTCTATGTCAAAGACAATGTGTTCTTCCATTCTTATATGGAGAAACCACTGATATTACCTGAATTTCAGCAAGGTAACACATAGTTTTCCCCAAAGAGCTGCAGGTGGGGCTAACTTCTCTGGTGAAAATATATGCTGGTATATCACTGACTGACAGGTTGATTTGGGTTGCTGGAATACCAGGAGCCAGCAAATTTCAACAGAGTTATCTGAGATGCCATCTCATCTCTGCTGGGCTGTCTGGTTCTAACTGACCCAGTGCTACTGGTATCTCAAGCCAAATATAAGGACTTAAAGGAAGTGCCTTAAAAGAGAGGCTGCAAAGTTGATATTGATGTAAAATTCAAAACAGTTACGTATTCTCATTTGAAAGGCAAACTTCCAATTTCTGAGCAAAAGAATTAAACCAGTTCTGAGTTGAACTGAGATAAAAATTCCAAAATGGTTTCATTTAGAAGAAAACACTACACTGTTAGGACTGCCTCACGTAAAACAGAATGGTTTATCCAGAAAGCAGTTACAAGCTGAAACAAACAAGGATCTTCTTTCCTGGTACTTGTGACAGCAGTAATGCAAACATTGCTACTGACTTGCGGAATCTCCCAAATCCAAGCGTTTAGGTCTCTGATTAGACTCCGATGTCTCCTTTGGCAGGACAGCAAGTTCTACTGCATTTGAGAAGGGTCCTTCTCCCACTTCATTGGAGGCTGCTATTTTGACCAAGTAGACATTTCCTGCTACGAGGTTTTCCAGCAAAGCCATGGTCATTGCTCCTATAAAAAGATTTGATAAACAGTTCCAGTTAGACAAAATCTGTGGGAACAGACTGAGATTTAGACATTGGGACCTACGCTTTCTTTCCAATACCACCTCCAAAACTCGTTTGGGGACTGTGACCACTTTCATGCATTCTAACCCGCATATACAGGGTACAGAATGAACACTGGGGTCACCTGCTTGTCCCTTCTGTCCTTTCTCTCCATACTGCTTGAACACAGCACACTGCAAAGTGCCAGTATCATTCAAAACCAAGAATCAAGTATTGGCTACAACACACAGCATACCAATCCTAAATCTAGCACTAGCTGCATTTCAGTGTGACGGAGTTTATGTTGTGATCGTATCTGTGAGGAGGTGCTCCAAGCATTAATCGGACTTTCAGGCAGAGAAAGCAGAACATTAGAGTTCTCTCATGTACTAATCTATGTGCCTCTCCTAGATCCACTGTACCATGAATATGAATGAAAATTGTCCTAACAAAATAATTCAGGTTCAGTTTATCAAATTTCAGGCCTAGTTGGTAAAATGAACAGGACAGATTTGGAAGGGCACATTGTACACTTTTAAAATAAAATTAAATGCTATTTAGACCTGTGGAGGCTTCCTTGATTACTTTGCATCTAAGCTGTGCTACTAAAAATATTACAGAAAATGTCTCTCTTGCATGCTAAGGATTCATTTCCTAAAGTCCCTGAAGGCAGGAAAAACAGATTAAGAACATAAATAGGATTCACTTGCATTGTCCTTAGACAGGCAAAACTCCTATCAAAGTCAATGAGGGCTTTGCCTGTGCAGGGACTGCAGACTGCTACTTAACATTCCAATTCCTTTCTAAAATGCCTGTGTTTCTTCCTACTGTAGAAATATATTGCTTTCCTTTCCCTAAATAGTGGCAGTTACAGGACCAAATCTACCCCTCATCTTTCACATATTCCATTCACTGTCTCAGACTTAAGTCTAAATTTCAACCTTTCAGATCAGTTTTAGAAGTCAGAATTTATAGTATCATAGAAGCATATAAAATATAAGGTTGTTTTGTTGACAGAAAAGATTATACATTTGGCAAAAGGGAAGCTACTTCAAAAGCTGTTTCAGCTCTTCCATAAAAACACCCATTAGCTGAAAGCATTTGAAGTAAAATGTGAGGTATCTGTAACCAAAGGAGCTGTAATATTTAGCACCAGCAAGGGCGAAAGGTCACGTTTCAATATTACAGGCTCTTTCCCACCAGCTCCTTTCAAATCTGCTACATTGCTAAAGCAACTAAGCACTTTGTACTGATTTACTGCACACCAAGTGTGTAAAGGCTATAACTTCTGATCCACTTGAAGAGAACTAGGGAAAAGGGGGAAGGTAGCTGGAAGATAACTCACATCATGAATCAGCGACAAACTGCAGTTACATTTTCTAAGTCTGCCATGCCTAACACAAGCTCAGTCAAACTAGAGGGGTTTGTTTTCTAAGTTAGTGGATTGGTAGAAATTTTCATGCATAAACTAAAGCCCATGCTAGGACTTTTACAGGTGGTAGGGTTGGTTTGTGGTTTTTTGTTTTGGTTTGGTGGGGGTTTTTAATTTTTTTATTGGGGGGTGTCTTTGGAGATATGGGAAAGGAATGGGGTCAAGATTTCACAAATCTTCTGCAGAAGAAGTTTAGTGTCAAGACAAAACAATGCTATTTTTTGCATAGGGTTAGCTGATCTTATCAGAATAAATGCACTGAAAAACCCAAACCCTGCTTCTACCTCAAATTACCTATGAAAGGACTGTTATGGTTCTATCACAGTATTTGCCCAATTTTACCTGTACATACTAATTTTCTTTCAGACTTTTTCATCTGTACTTTAACTAAGAGCATTACAGATTGTCCTAACGTGTCAAGATGCCCGAATTCCATGCCATGCCTCAAACCCTAATATATCCATCAAAATACAAAACTAGTGTCTCTAACATTGATGGACATAGTAATACATGGAGATTTATAGCTCTCCATTTGCTCATCCCTCCAACACTTCCAGGATGGGAGCACATGAAAATGTTTACTGCTATTGCCATCTCCTTGTCCGAAATATCTATGGTAAAATACTATTTGAGATGCTGTTCAGTTTCACAGCCATGGCTGAGCTGAAGTATATGCCTGAAAGCAATTCAGCCACTTTGCTGCATGCAACAAATACAGCGTATCATCACCAGAATGACAAGATTTATTCTTCAAATATAAGCTCTCTGTGAATTTAAATCTGCCAGGTTTTTTAGTGCGTAAAAATTAATATTAAATTGGTCCTTTAATATGACAACTTTACATCACTCTTTCTTCCAACAATTTAATGGGACAATTTTATATCACTGGTTTTTTTGAACAATTTTAATAGTGAAAAAACATAGGCTCAATCTTCCCCCTATAGTTAGACCTCATTGATATTTCAGAGACTAGGTTTTTTCCCCACAAATTTTGCTTAAGATTAATAGTCATTTTACTGTTACTCTTCACAGCTGACCGTTCTATTTGAGGCCAGCCCAAGAAATACCATTCTGCTCCAGCAAAGACAAAGCGGCACTGCCACCTTTCAAAATGGCTGTTGATCCTTCGTCCTCTCTTCAGGAGCAGCACAAAGGACAACCACTATCTTTGAACTAAAACAGTTCACTCACTCTGATGGCAAAATGAATTGTCCTCTGTGAGTGCATACTCATTAAGTTTTATTAATTTTCTCCACAGAAAATTTAAAGCCTCACTCTCTTCTGACAACTAAGCTTTCAGCCATGAAACAACACAGAACAACAAAAGAGTAACTCTTCCTGGGCAATCCTCTTAAATAAGCTACTCAAGCACATGACTTTACTCTGTAACACTGAGCTTCCCTCTCTGGTTTAATACATTATTAGAACATTATCTATTCTGAACTGAACTGCCTCTCTCTATTTTGAATATCAACCAGACAGTAAATGCCTTTTTCCTTTTTTTTCCTGGCTATGGTAGAAATTGGTTCTTGATGCACCTCTTCAAATCGTAGTATTATTCTGGAAAGTGCCTATAAAAATTTAGACTATATCTACATCTAATCACAAAGATGTGACTGCAGTTCATATCACCATACCTGAGTTACTGTTAGATTAGCTAGCTGGGGCTCAGCAGTAGAATAGAGCCAGACAGTTAAATTGAATTCGCAGAGCAATTTACTAGGAGTAGGGGAAAGTTCATTAAGCAAACTGAGCTAACTGGATTGGGAGTGATCAAAAGAAACATATAAACCCACGCAGCCACATTTATAAATTTATTTCTGGAGAGCAAGGCATCTCGGAGACTTCAGATTTGAAAGAGTGCATTTACAAAATGAAATCGTCACAATCATGGTTACAACAGAACTAAGATGGATGTAATTGGATTTAGGAGACGTTTTCGTTCACATGCACACATTGAGCAATAAAGCAACACAGACAGCCCCTCTCCCCTCACCTTCTGAGTATTACTCGGTTTTTAACACTTTTTCATCACAACCATGTGAATAATTCTAAACTAATTATAACTTTTATGTGATCATTTATACGAATTTCTTTCTTATTGTAGTCCAAGGCAGATGAAAGTAACAAAGCATCTTATAAGTAGCATCATTGTTTGTCCAGTTCATAGGTTTATGATTCTAGTTTACCTTCTCTGTGCAACACTTGCCATTCCCCAGCAATCCAAGATTTCCTGGATGCATAGAGGATAGTATATCGTGTAACAACTGTTTCAGGACCATCAGGTGGCTTCCAGGAAACCAAAGCAGTATCATCCTCTATCAAAGTCACCTTCACTCCTACTGGAGGGCCAGATGGTGCTGTGAGAACAGTAACACAATGCTATTAGGCTAACCTAATTTACATGCAGTTAAATTGCTCAGAAAGAATCTGATGTGCAGACCTAATGGCTACTGCTACATCCTAGATGAACAACATATAAACAAACACATACTGCTCCTCAAGAGAAACTCTCCTGTTAACTCTGATCTGGTCAGTAGCTTAGATTTTCTAAAAGCAAATTGCCTATTTTTCCTTCAACTCCAGAAGGAAACAGTTACTGACAAAACCCCACATCATTACCCTGTGAACAGGTACATCCCAAACATTGCAATGCTGAGAACATGAAACTGAAGTTTTTGATCTTCACTGACCATGCTGACAGAAAAGCAAACCAGCAGCTAGAGCAGCACATGTGTAATATTCTTACAGTTTCCAAACCTTCTGGGTTTTAAAATATGTTTTCATAATGCCTATGGATCAGCCATGCCTCTTCCATACATATTTTACATTTTTTATTCCAGTTATTTCCATTCGTGGTTGACAATGGTGTAAGTATATCACATTTTATATAAAAATCATTGCTGATTTTGGGTAGATTTTGAAAAAGAATTTCACAGTTCCAAAACATGGATTTTTCTGACAGTGTTTTTCTATCTCTCACTGAGAAGAGCAGTATCTGTATCTCAGAGGAAAGTATTTCTCTCTCCTACAGACAGCTTAAAATTAACAAGCAATTTTTCAGGCCATTTAGTTAACAGAGCTTTCTTTTTGGAACCATGTGGTCCTCTCCTAGTGCCTTACCTTCCGGAAGGGTAGTATGGTAGACTACTGGACTCCAGGGACTGGAGAGCTGGTCCACATGCAGCCGAACTGCAAATTCATACATGGTTTTTGGCTCAAGACCTTGAACTAACATGTGAGTCTCTGACCTGTACAGATGAAGGAATAAAATAAATTTAACAGCAGCAGTTGACTTGAAGATCCCAAACTCAAATGATATCTCTTAGTCACTTGAGTAGATTCTCACTGTCAGTTGAACACAAGACAGCTCGGTTCAAGTCCAGACACGTGGTCCATCTGCACTGTCTACCTGAAAATGTAACTGTAGTAACCCTGGAGCTCTCTGGAGGATATCATGTCTGCTGTCAGTTGACTTGAGCTCAAGTTTTTATAAAGGTCACTTGGACAACCGATGCACAAGCAAGTCCAAGAACATTATTGCCCAGATCACCAGTAGGTATCCCAAACTCAGCTCTTTCCGCATTTGTCTGTAGGACACTATGCTTCAAGCTGGAGTAACACTGCAACTACAACCAGCACCACAGCTGAAAAGGCACATGCTGTTGAGTCCATTAGCTATTCCTGGATCTGCTTCTCAGTTCACAGAACAGACACAGGCTATGTGTGCAACTTCCCCTTCCACTTATGGCCTCTATCACCTCATGTTTAGGGGATCTCTATGGAATATGAATGTTCCCTACTCATCTTGTAGTCATATATAGTAATTTCTTAATTTTAAAATTGATTATATTAATAGTAATATTGCGGTTAACTATTTGATCAAAGTCAGCTGTAGACATCCTGCTTTCTTTTGGTTCTGGGGGTGGGGGGGGAATCTTTCATACACCCCAGGGTTAATTCTGGGTGATAATACCCACGTCGAGATTAAATCTCAAATTAAAATGGTAGTACTCTACAGATACTGCTTTATTAAATCTCATTTAGTATTTTCATCTTCCATATAGCAAAGGCAGTCACCAACATTTGCAATAGTCTCATCCTATCACAAAAAGCAGCATTCATTGCTATGCTCCATATTGCACACAAGAATTTTACGTGGTGATTATACTGTGTCTAATCGTTAAGTCAGGAGTTATACAGCAGGGGATATGCGCTTTGAAGAGAAAACCATCAATATTGGGGATGGAAACTATCTTTTAAGACAGCATTTTTCTTATTTAGAAGGCTTGAGTAAACCCAAGTATTGAGGGAGCTGCACACATACAGATTACCGCAACAGCACCATGGACCCCAGCATAGGCAGTATCTGTGAAGCAAAGTCTTCTGCTCCCATACCGCCTGGGCAGAGAGTTGAACACCAAGCCTAGGCAGAATTTCTTCCCTGTTCTGCCATTCTGTGGCTCATGCATTGCTTCTCTGAAAAGCAAGCTGTAGTTCCTACTCAGCTTTCTCCTGGCAGGATGCCACACACTCAGGAATGTGGCATTCCCACAATAACATGCTCAACCCCTCAACACTCAAAAATTCTTGGTTCCAGTCTTAAAATCAGACACTGGACTAAGTCCCATCTTTGCCCAGACATGCTACCTAGAAAAAAAGGTATTCCCTTTTGTTTGGTTGAAGAAGAGCTTAAAATTAAATTCAACTTAGACAGCTAAAAATCCATTAAAAATTCAAGAGCTTGTCCAGGGATCCAACACAAGGATCACAAGTAGAGAATTAAGCTGTTCTACGAACACATCTTAAATAACCCAAGAAACAGAACTAGCGGCCACTGAGCAAAACACACAGTCCGCTAAGGGAGATAAAAGTTGTTACAGTAAAAGGCAACTAAGAGAGGGCATGAAGAGTAGAAACTGAGTGGGAAGGACCTGGAAATGGGAAACCAAGACTCAATAGTAGCTCTGCACTTACGTTTGAAGGTAGAGAACCAGAGAAGCATTCTGCAGCCCCACTGGGTTGCAGCGGATTGTGTAGTTAATGACTTGCGCAGATGTAAAGGCAGGCTTTCCCCAGTGAAGGTAAATAGAAGATGAAGTATTAGCTTTGGCATAGAGGTGGTGAGGAGGTGGTGGCGGTGGCACCATACGATCACGGACAGCTGTTTAAAACAAAAAAGGAGCATGACTTATTTAATGATCTGTATAGAGATACTGGTAAGATTAAGAGACATGTCTGAGCCCACAGGTTTAGATTCAAATCTGCCCCTACCCAGCACTACCTGGTATTCAGACCCAGAAATCTGGTTAAAGCTATTAAAGATCCCTCCTAACCCAATACATGTCACATATTACTTCTGTAGTCCCACTTGTTTAGTCACAAAGTCAAAACTACAAACAGAGACAAGGGAGAGAGAGAGAAATCTCTCATAAGATACATGATACGGCACTGGTTAGATGATGCAGACAATCCAACAGCAGAGGAAAATGTGCTTGGTAGCTATCTTGTTTCCTCAGCTGCAGTTCATGAAGCCAGAAGACTGTCTCAGTTGCAGAATGACTAGGATAGTATTTGTCACAGATATGATCTTCCTGGTTCTCCGTTTCACACTGAATTAATTTATTATTTATAGGTTAAAAACACAGAGCTGCTGGGACCTTGAAACAGCTCAGCTCTTAATAAATTCTTCATGCACCTGCAACACTTACAGACACATCCTGGAGTGCTGACTGTTTGGTCTGCCTGATAACCTTCTTCCATATTGTTATATGCCAGCAGCCTTATGTGATACTTTCTTCTAGGATCTGCACAAAGAGAAAAGGAAAAATTAGACTCAAGATAAACAAATTATCTTCAGACTTCTACAGATAGCGAGATAACTTGATTCTCCTCCAAGTTTGGTTCAAAACTTGTGTGCTACATTCAGCAGACTGATGAATGGGCTGGATGCCTGGAAGCCTGTCTTTTCTCCAGCTCTGTGAATTTCCCTGAATCTTTGCCCAGACTGCACTAGAATCAGTCACATATCTCCCAGTCTCGCTTCCCATAGCCTGAAACCAAAGTTTGTAACAGAAATCAGTGGGAGTAGGATAAATATTACATTTCTATCTGTAACAAAATCACACCTTCACAGCTACAGAGCTAGATTTAATAGTATTATTCAGCATACTGAAAGTGTTTTCAGTCTATAATAAAGATTTGTTAAAACAAACAGCATGAAGTCCACAGAAACCAACATTTACTTCTGGATAAGCGGGCTGTAATGAAGCAGGGCAATCGAAGCAAAAGCAGGAAGACAGGATTCAGCAAAGAAATGGGATATGTTTTTGTTCCAGGTTCCGAGAGGAGATATACTGTGAAACACCAGGGATTATTAATAATGCCTTTGACTCACAACTTCCACTTCCACTTCCACATGTCTACCCTTGATTGGTTTAGTGTGGACTTGGTAGTGTAGGTAATGGTTGGACTGGATGATCTTAAAGGTCTTTTCCAACCTAAACGATTCTATGATTCTATGTTTACTTGAAAGCTGGTTCTGGCATTCTTAGAGCGTCACTGTTCCTAGCTTGAAGGGTGTCCCTATTTCCCTTTCTCTGGCCATGTCTTTGGGTACCCATATTGCAGTTTGCTGCTTCTCTCAGTTCTGTTAGTGGTACACTGGTCTTGATCCAAATGAAAAGCTACTACAGAGAAATGAGTTAGAAAGGGGCCTTGAGCTTTCTGTAAGTGGAGAGGCCATGGGGTACCCACAGGTGGTTAGGCGTGCAAACCACCAGCATGGCCGCACTGCTTCTCTGCAGTGTACTCCCTTGTGATGGTATTTGCAACAAATCCCTTCCATACAATGATAATTTGCACCTGCTACTAGCACATACAAGCTCTTCTGGGTTCAGCTAAACTTCACCTCAGTACTGATGTAGTTATTAGGACAGTTTCCTCTTCTATTGTCTTGAACCTATTTCTTTCTATTACGATTTCCAGAAGGTCTAGACAGATGTTATATAACTGCACCAATCTTGTTTCTTTCTTTTTTCCTTGCCCTAAAATACCATGACATTATCCCTTCTTAAAATAAGCTCTCCTCTTTCTCATTTTAGCTGAGATTTGACATGGCCTCTCTCATGAAATAAACAGGAACACAAATCCCCGACATTTCTTCACCACAAATAGGACTTTTGTTTACATCAGATCATTAGCTCCCTCTGCAGTCTCTGCACCAGCAATACAATCTTAACAACTTGATTTGATGTTTCCATAAAGACAGCGTAGTAACTTCGTAATAATGCATTTTGTAAAATCTTTTCATATTTATTTTGAAATAGACAATCTTCTTGTGCTGTAGTTACCAACATCAGCTTTAAATGAGATACCACTAGGGAGAGTTCACATCCCTATGTGTGTTTGTTTTTTTAAAAAAGACTGTTTTACCAAAATCTAAATATAGATGTAAAGGAAAAGGGGTTCTTAAAATTTGAATTAAAGTATTTCTTTGATGTATTTAACACTAATGGCAGAATAGGCAAGAGGAGCCCATTCCCATTTTTCAAATAGACTTTCATATCACACGTAGACAATATAAATAACAAAATCTCAAAAAATGAGGGTTTTTTTTAAAACTAGAGTAAAATTCTCATTTGCTTTGAAGTTTTTTTTCAGTTTACAATGTCACTTTAACAACAGATGACGTCAGGACATCAGTTGTTCCTAGCCAACAAATTACAATCAGAGAAAAGAAGATGGACACAAACACATAGAATAACCTTAAGCATGTGATAAAAGAAAATACGGAATTTTAATATTGAAAATTCAGAAAGACAGTAAGATATGTAAATCATTGCAATCTCTTAAAAATCTGTAAAAAACAAAAGACATGTGAAGGGAAGGTGCATTTAAAAACACTGAGCCCAACCAAAAAGATAATCGCACTTCAAAAGTACCGAGTGATTTGAATACCCCAAAATCAAGTTGTGGTGCCTTACTGAGGCTAATTACAGCACACTTCTGAGAAAAGCAGAAATATGTACCTTCCCAGTCTTTTTAACCTGTGGTAGGAACACATATATTTAGCGCATAACTGAAAAATTCAAAACCAAAGCCAAAATTTTAAAAAGAGGCCATCAAGGCCTCTTTAAGATCTCATTAGGAGTATGCTTTGGAGGTTGTTATAATAAACAATTCTCCCACCCATTCTTAGAAAAAACTTGAATTCGGCTACTATTTAGCAGACCCTTGAACAGATTCCACATAAACAGGCGGCATCCAACCGGCCAAGTGTCACAGTCTATCTTTTTCTTTACAAGTTCCTGCAGAAGAGACCCCTGCTGCATTTCCGCAAGACACAGGATGACAGACACGACAATTTATCATCCTGCCGAGCACCTTCAAAAACTGTGTGCCCTTTGAAAGTGGTCACCCAGAACTGATCATCTTCACTGTGAAATGAAGAATAGCTGAGGTCTAGTGCCCTGCTGAGCTGAACTAGGAGCCTGTGAGGTCTGTTTATCCTCATTGCCTTTTTTTTTTTTTTTAAACCGAATTCCTCATTAACACTTGATTGGGGAGGAGAAGAAGAATAATGGGATGTGAAGAAAGGCAAAAATGTAGCTCCCACAAAAAAAATTAAAATGTCTTTGAGAAAAAACACATTTTTTTAATCTTATTTTTAAGTGTCTTTAACGCTGTACATTCAGAAAAAGCACAATGTTGAATACCATTCATCTTACTCTTGTGTAATGCCAAGAAGTTTCAAAAAGAATTATCTTTATACAGAAGAACTTGTTTAAAAATAAAATCTGTCAGCTAGTCTCTACCACCTAAAAAACAAGGTTATGTCCACTTCAGGACATCATAGTTCAATTGGTAGCAAAACTAGTTCAACCCAAAATCAATGTCAGACTTTTTAAGCTGTCACACATTACTGCTTCTACAGTTGAAAAACCATCTGCTGGTATCTGTAACTGAAACAGCAACTGAGGAGGGCCGCATTACATACTGGCCTAGAAAAGCCTAAATGTTATAGTAATCTGAAAGGGACAATATAAAAGAATTTTAAAGACAGTATACTGAGCAGCGGAAGCAAGTGATGTGAAACTTGCTTCACAGATTACATGTACAACATTCAAAGTACCTACTGAGATGCTGTTCCATGTTGATCATAGCTTCACCATATGCAAAACAACATAACCAATAGCCAAAGATCTGCCTCCACTTCCAACACAGTTGCACACTATTTGTTTTATGAAGTGGTGGAAAATATTTTTTTGTCTGAAGTAGCCTCTGTTTAGAACATTTTTAACAATTGTTAGTTTCTTTTACAGGCTTATGGTATGATTTACTCCTCAATGGCAATCCCAGTACAAACTTGGCATAAACAATTTCATCTGTTCATCAGCTGGATCAAACATTCAAAGCCAGACTTATCTTTAGAGAGAAAACAAACTTCAGGAGCTTTCTTATCTTTAACCAGCATAGGTATCCTGACTAGTTTACACATAAATCATTGATAAAAGATTGGGGATAGCATGGCCACCTGGGGGGCTGACAGTCTCAAATTTAGCATATGCCATCCATGCACATTATACAGCAACAGGAGGCTTGAGAGGCTCAGAAAACAGAGAAGCGAGTATTGAGGCCATCAGTCATGCTCATAACAGACCCAGGAGTAACACATCTTTCCACAGAAGATCACTGCTATTCAGAAACAAATTAGGTGCAGTGATTTACTCAACCCATTCAACACATAAATTCAGTTTAAGTTAAAAAAAAAAAAAACCCCAAAAAACAACTTACATCAAGATTTCACCTCTGCATTTTCAAAATTTCTCTGAATAGCTGGTAACCTGAGTCATTTCAATTAATTCTCTTGCAATTGCAGTTGCCAGCATTTGTGGAATGGTTGAAGGCTTGTTCCCAGACCTAAGGTGAACAGGAACAATTTTGTAGCCTATTTACCAACTGGCTGAATTTTTTAAAGTTAATTTGTTTCTGTTGAATGAGGTTTGGTTTGGTTTTTTTAGCGCTGCTGGCATTAGGTTGTTGTAAAATTGTCACATCACCTACAGCTTTTTAATAGTATTTTTGTTGTTATTACTTAAATCAACTGGTGGAAAGGACGCAAAAACTACACTGTTTGTACAAATCAAGAGGCCGGCACTGATGTTGATATAAACATGCTAGAGCTAATTCATAAATTTTATTACAAGAGTGCCTCTGAAGTACACAGAGACTGTCTTAAAAGACATTATAGGCTGGATGTGATAAACTGACATAGCTTCACACAGTACAATGGATCTGCCTCACACACGCTTTTTATATAATCAAAACTTGTCTGTATTAAAAACACATGAATAATAGTTCAACCAGAAGCACAAATTTCCCCTCTGGTAATAATACCTCTATAAAACAAGAGTAAGAAAAAGCTAAATATGCCTTACATTGGTTAATTTCAAATTATCAAAATACGTACTGTCCCAAAAATCTCTGTTTTACAATTTACGTAGAATCAGCCTCATTTTCCTATGGCAGTTTTTGTAGGTAGGTCACTGCTCCCTGGTGATACTCCTCTGGAATCCCATATCCTGTCATTCACTCTCCCATAAAAATTTGCAGTGAGCCCTGCAGATTCAACCCTGATAGGTCTTTCACAGCAGGAAGACATGGGGGAGCCTTCTTTTGTTTTGCGAGTCTATGAATAGGTTCTACACCTTATAGTAAAACTATGGCAAAGCTAAATACTGCAAATATGAACAAAAAAAATTAAGCTGAACTATCATTTAAAACATGGATTGTAACTTGGAATAAACATTACAGTAGCTGAACCTTGGTAAGAGTTCAGATGACAATGATTTACTTGTGTATTTTACTGCCTTACTACATCCCTGAGATAGAATCTTAGAGATTATGTTCACTTCTCAGAAAGCAGATAGGAGGCTCATAGCAGTTACTGGTATTAATGCTGTAAAAACAGATTCTTCAAGAAAAATATTACACTGCACTCAGATGTTCCAACCCTGGTTTTGTGACAAGTCAGTGCATTTCCCAGTGCGGAGGGAGAACCACAACTGCTTATCTGTCTGGACATAAGAAACCGAGAGAAACTGCAAAAATATCATGAAGGATTGAGACTTGATTTATTAGCAGTTCTATTGCTCTACAGGTCATTGGAACATCCACGTTTTATTGCACCAGCTCAAAGTTATTCAGTATTCTTTACTACTGCCATCAACCTTGCTTCTACGTAAATCTTCCATTTCTCTTTCAGTAAGTGGAGAAGTTGTTACTACAAAGCAGCTGTCAGTCAGAAATATTCTGATTTTCCCATTTTCTTTTCCAAAACTTAAGATTTTAATATGTTCGAATTATATCTATTTGTTAGTTAAACATGGATTAAACATACAGAGCCCAGTTTTCAAAGCTTAGGAAAATATAAATGATCTAGTAAATACATACACAATGGTAGGCAAAAGCAACTACAGAGTTGATATCTTCTCATGCCAGAACTAGTTTTAGTGTATGTTGGTGTATTCCATGGAATTCCATTGAGTTACTGTCTCCAACTTAGTTCTTCAGTTCTTCTAAAACATTGAGACAAAGACATAAAACCATATAAAATGATCTGGCATTGTTCCACAACAGAATAAATGGTGGGTCTGTTGACCCTTACTGGCCGCTGAAATATATCCACTGAAACCCCAGGTTTTGCTGGGATGACTGCTGTAGCAGCTACCATTATTTGGAGGGGGTGGGGGGAAGGTTCTCTGTTTTGAAGACATTTCCCTAGTGAAAAAGGTGACATGGGGACAGGAAGGAACATCTCTCCAATCAACGTGGGTTAGTTCCATCTGGTAGAGTTATACCTCATTACTGCCAGATGGTGTCCTCATGCACTTCCAATGAACACAGCTGGAAAAACTAGAAGCACCAAAGATAAAATGCCTGTATTAGCAGTTAGACAACTAAAACCAAAAACGTGCTTCTAATCACTTTGCAGCTGGTGAAGTACTTTTTAATGCAACTACCTCATTCGTAAATGACCAAGATTGCACAGACTGAACTTTTAGGAAAAGTTACTAAGAACAATAAAGTCACTTCTGTGTTCACAATGGAACAAAAATTCCATTCTCAATACACTCTATTACATAATTAAACCCCTCTAAGCTTAAAGCAGCACGACACTAACAACACAGCCAATGAAAAATCCTAATCCATATATAATTCCATCCTCCCTTCTCAAAAGAATACATAGAAATGCAAATGCCCTGATTATATTTTAACACCATCTTCAAATCAGTTTTCTGCAAAAGACAAACTGCGTTTATCCCATTCAGGTTTTGATAACTCGTCTTCATAAGACTCTTCTATTCCAGGTTAATTTATAGCATTAAAGCATGAATATAAAACCTGTAACTGCAGGTTCCACAACCCCACTGTACACACGAGACACACTGGGTAACTGTTCGTTCAGGTGAAGCTTATGTTGAATACAAAATAAGTCCTAAATCAAGAGTGTTACAGAGCCATGGTTGCTGATATCAACACAGCCAAAATTTTGGCTTTCTGGCAAATGCTTCATAGAATACATCTGTTTACAGCCTACTTAGCCAAGGTTACAAGAGAGTGTAATATTGCAACCCCTAAAAGCCCTGTCATTGTTTCCTTCAGCTGCTGCATGTTTGTGAAGCATCGAAGGCCTTGAAAGGAGCCAGCGCAGAGCCAACAGGTCAGGGCTAGATAAAATTAAGAAAGAATCCGAGGTCAGACCATGAAAGAACTTTTTTTTTTTTTCCCCCACCCCTCCAGAACAGTGAGTCCACCTCCAGCAGCCTTTCATTCAGTCCTGATAAGAAGAGACAGCACTCCACAATCTGGATTTCAGACTTTTAAAGTCCTCTTTGGGGAGAGGAAAAGATAAGCAAGCCCAAAGAAAATGGATGTTTTACTATCATTTACTGTTAACTCATTAAGTCTGGATACTGAGCATACTTTCATACCTGTTTTGAACATCCCCACTCTCAGCACTTTAAAAGGAAAATATTGATAGAAATAAAAGTATTGGGGGCTTTGTTCTTGTTTCCAGAAGAATTACGATCGCAGAGAATTTCCAGAAAAAATAACAAAGAAGTTCAGTGGCTTTATGTTCCGAGTCCAGTTCAGCAACTAGAAACCTAGAAATAACTTACTAAGTGACATCCAATATGGCGATTCTAACAGTTGGGGAAGGGGATAAGAAAAATATTTCAGTTTTATTCCAGCTTGCATACAAAATTGTAAATAATACTTTTTACCTTTCAATTAAAGGTATCAAAACCACACTTCACTGAGAAGTCTGAAAAAATGGTTGTTCTAAGGGCAAAACTTCTGTGGCCAAATGTCCATTTTTAATTTAATCTTTTGTGCTGCTGGATTTTTTGTGTAACCTACAGGTCCATTGTTGGGTAGTGGTCCGGCTGGATAGCTCATTGGTCTGGTTTGCCAGGGTGACTGCGCTGCCCCCAAGCCTGTCCCTTCAACACAATAAACTCCAGATAATTATTCAAAGAAGAGGCCAGCAGCATGGGCTGCTCTGACATCGGGTCATGGCCTTTGACATCGAATCTGGGGCTAGCCAAAGTCTGCTCCAAGCAACAGAGGTCCAGGGGAATTATTAAGGGGGAAGGGTGGGAAAGGAAGAGCACTGAGAAATACTATCCTTAAAAATGTACTTTTGAAGCAAAGTAATGTAAATACAGCAGAAACTTATTAGGAAAATAAGCAAATACATTTCAAATACACTAGACGAAAGGGACAGAGAGAAGTGCATCAAGTCAAACAGTAACATAAAGCTGGGAAGTAGAAGGATGATACAGGTCTGTTCTCAAAAGCAGGTATTCCCTCTCAGATTTTCAGAACTAGATTTTATTTCTCCTTTCTAAAAATGCCCTTTTACCTTGCTTGAGTACATATGATTAAGCAAATAAACACAGTTTAGCAATCCTGTTCTATGATGGTTTTTAAAATCTTGTCAAGGCTCTGGGTATGTAATTTCTAAGCATTATTACTAGCTTCAGATAATAATATTTAATTACTTCTATTTTTAAAGGAGTTGGAATTTCAATTGATCGCACATTTTAAATAAAAACTTTTCAATATCAGATTAAAATAGTCTGAGAGGTTACAAATCACCAAGATTTTACATCTCATGGTTTCTTTTTCAATTTAAAGGTAACTTTAAACAGTTAGGTGGAACAAAGACTGTCTGTGATACTTATGTTTTCCTTTGCAAACCAAATAACTGAAGTAGAAACTAAGCAATTTGTTCTTTGTACAACATTGTAAAAGTTTATTTTTGGTAGAAACTAGAATATATGACATATGTGAATTGATCCAGCTAAACAGTCTGGCTTTCCACAGCTTTGGGTGGCTCTCGCTTATTTGTCTAAATCTGAAAAGGGTCTGTATCCCTTTTGTAGCTTTGCACTATCCCCTTAGAGGGCCCCAGGACAAACAACACCTCACACCCCCTTGCAGTAAAAACATCACCTCTCCTACTGCCCACCATCAGCAATAGCAGCTTTATGCAAAAAAAGTGTGGGGGGAGGGCTAGCGGGGCAGGATGAATCCCCAGCATATAGCATTTTGGCCTTTTGGAGACTACGGAAACAGAAGAACTACCTAAAGGTCTCTAATCTTTTTAAAAGAAGTGAAACAAAGATTTTAATTTGCTCCATTTCCTTATGGGCGTAGAACATTACCACTATGCCTGCAACGTTTTCAATCAGTCCCTATCTTTCTCTTGCACTTTAGACAACTGTTAAATTGCACAAGCAAAAAGCTCTCTTCCAATATTATTCTAACAACACACTCTAAAACTAGCAGACACTCTTATGTTAACTAGCCTGGCTCACCGTTTTCAAAGTGAGCCCTCAAAAGCTAACTTGAAAGCAATACCAGAGGCCTGGACAAACACCTAATTTTGATCTTTTGTGCTCGTCTTTTCTTCTGAGAGACCTTTTCTTTTGTTGCTGCCCAGTGGAAAGCACATAGCTCATTGGTCCTGCTTTGAAAGATGAGAGCACTGCCCCTCAGTCCACCCCTCAGAGCACAATCACTTTAATGGAATTATGTAGAGAGGCCATCTCTGGAAGAAGAAAGGGAAGGCGAGGGGGAAGGGAAAGACTGTCTGAAGGAGCCAGCAGAGCCTTAATTACCCCCACTTACTAACACAGATCTGTCCACTGAGAATTCATGCAGTGGTCCAAAAAGGATGTGCCGCCCCATACAACAGGTTCCCTTACATACAGCAGCTGACCCATGCATGAGTGACAGAAGACAGTAAATCAAACATTACAGTAGAGGGTCGGGGGGGGGGGAACCCCAAACCACACAAATGCTGCTACAAGCACACCTCAAAACAGGAGTGTGCTATAAAAGGTTCTCTTCCATAAGACGGAAGACGCTGAAAAGATCATCTCCCCACTGAAGACCAGCATTTCTGGGATGCAGATAGGAAGGAATTTCAGACAATTTGCCTGACCTTCGTGCTATAGGAATGCTTCCAGAAAATGCACCTAAGCACAATGTAATAAGCACTCTACCAAGTTTGGTTTGACATCTGTTTAGGTACCAAGCTCCATCATACATATGCACTAATTGCCTGACACCCAGCATCACCTTACAAACACCACATTTTTACACAATGACAAAGGCAATCTGTTCACAGCACCCAAACTTTCCCCTGAAGCTATGAAATAAATTTTCTTTCAGAACCAACATTTTCTCCTGGTCTGTCATGGACTCCCCATGCCATTTTGACCCTTTTGTGCAGCAAAATGAAAACACTATCTATCATTACTTGCACCGCAGTCACTTTCTAGGAGGTGCACAGTTTCATTGCAAAAACATCTGTGGTCTGGTGACTCTTCTCAGATCTCAAGCTTTAGGAGTTTTGCTGTTGCAGGCATGACTGCAAGATGCAAAAGTTTCAGGTAGGGCAACTAACAATCAGTCTGGCGCTCTCCTCCTTGAGAACGCAACAAGGAACTGCACTAGAACACATTCAAATTGCTAGATGTAAAACAAGTCAGTCGTGACAGGAAAACAAACAAAATATATGCAGGTAGAAACCACCACTACATTTTTCTTAAGGCAAATACTGGCTACATAGCTTATATCCAGCTGCATCTATAATTAGGGCCCAAACTTCAGTGGGACATTCTGTTATTGCAGGTGTCAAGGGCCATGTGTGCTCCCGCTCACACAGCACTCCCTTTTATTTGTCAGACCCCAGGTTGTGGTGGTGCACCTACTAGACAGATAGATACCTAACCTACACTCATTGTCCATGGGCTTGCTGGCATGCACAGCTGTGTGAGCGCTGAACTATTATTATACAGACACTTTGCAGATGTAAATAAAGCAACTGCTTAATGAAGCTCAACATTTGACACTCATTTGTTGAATACAGGGGTAAGCTAACCTAGAAGGCTGACAAATTTTCTATTGAATTTGCTAAACTGATACATTTGTCATAGACTGCCAGTTAGTCTGATACACATTTACCGCATCTAATATGACAACTCTCATACCTCATTTGCTAGAGTTAAATCCAGATGCATTAAAAAGGCTTAAAATCAAAGGCTGGCATCAAGCTTCCTTTGTCTGCTACTTTTAATGTGAAGTACTCATTGAAAACCCAGCATATAATGCTAAACATTTTCCAATTACACAGGTTAATAAACCAGGAGGCAGGGAAGACAGCTAACAGCACTTGTAAAGAGTTCAACTCAAACGCCTTAGCTCATCAGGTAATTTCACTTGTAGTGTGGTGGCATGAGGACACAGGTCTCTCTTTCCTCAGCCATGAAATGCATTGCAGTATCTCTCTCCATACATGAACATGTCTGTTACTTTTCCCTCACTATCTTCTTGGATGCCTCATTCTCTAAAGCATCGCTGACTGGTTGCGTATCTCACATTTAGCAAGGGTATTCATTTTAATTACATTTAGATTATGCTGAACAACCTCCCTAGTGGTTTGGCGCAGCAGTGTTATTTTTAGCCTTTACATTTTCATACAGCACATCCCGGGCTTCTAAAACATGCCCTGAAGAAAATTTCCATTTGTAATGATAATAAAAGTATCCAGGACCCTACAATGTCCTTGGCTCTAATATGCACTGCTGTTATATTCAAGAGCACACTGGCATGAGCTATTCAGAATGAGTTTTGTGGTAGGAATTTGCACAGAAAAGTTTATTAAAAGAACACAGTAAGTGACAGCTTGTCACCAGACGATGAAGCCTGATATACTACACACACTACACACTTATATTCCTTCTTGAATGCTTTCAGTGAGCTTAAGTTTGGTACAAATACCCATCTAGAAGGCCAGGAGAATTTGCTCCTCTGTAAAAATTATATTAACTTTTAATCTCCACACTGGTTCCACCTAAAACCATATTTCAATGGTATCTTGTGTTCACCTCTTTCCAGGCCAGGCCTCTGCTCTTCTAAGACAATTCACCAGAAGGATTACTCAGTCTATATTAGTGGCAGCAGCTGTGCAAGTTAATGTTGTTGCTGCTTTTAGTTAAATAGATGTTAATGGTTTATTTGAGGACTATTTAATTAAGACCAAATTTCTGGAACAGTATTCTTGAAAGCACCATAGACAGATCTTGCAGGTGGTGTAAAAGGGGTCAACATCTGCAATCTGAATTTGGACCTAATATTCTCAGGAGCTCAAATCCTTTACTCAGAGTAGTTCTCTGAACTGTGTTCTGAGTACTAATACCCTTCTACAAAAATGTTGTTTAATGTCCATGCAAAGAAGCATCTAAACAAGAAGAGCAGCCTGAAAGATTTCAGCTTCCTGAAAATTCTGAAAATCTTTTGCTATTCTGGCTGACAACACAGCTTCTACTATTTCTTTTACACTTTGTGGCATTTTGTAAAGACAAAAGTGTGCTTTTCCCCCACTTGGAAATGGATTACAACATGTTTTTAATGTAAATACTCCTTACTACAGGTAAATACTACTGTACTGTAAAGGATGCTCAGAATAGCACAAAATAGCAATAACAACATGGAAAAGTAAATTACAGCTTTGCAGAATCTGGAACAGATTTTCACAGACTGTGTCCCTTTTTCCAAGAATGCTTTCTACGTGTGTTAAGTATTTTCCATAATTATATACATGGGAATTTGGTCTGCCTTAAATTTTTCCTTCAAAATGTTTTCTTTAACTTTTTTTTTTAAAATAAACAAAATCACTTCTTATGGGAAGCAATGCTGTTGTCATCAAAATGTTTGACCACAGAACAGTTGTAATTTAAACCTTTTGCCATACCTGCTGTATTTTTTAATTAGTTAATTTTGTAAAGAACAAGCATTGAATACATGTCAAACATTGTATTAACAAACTGAAAGGTACAGAGTAAAAGACTAGGAGACTACTCATAATCAAGGTTGGTTTTGTTATCTTTCCTAATGCATTCAAGATTTAAAACCAAGCTATACTATCTTGATTGAAAAAAGGAGAACAAAATTATCTTGATGTAATTCCTCTGCATATGAAGTTTATGCAACTCTTAGAAAATGGAAAGCAGTCTGACTGATTGATTACTTAAGTAAAATAAACACAGAGCTACTTAACTCTTAGCTATCTTCCTTTGTAGAATTAAAAGGGTTTCCCATCATTAATTCAGTTTTACAAATGCTAAGTTGAGCCTGCAGTTTGAGCATTTTAAACCAGCATTAGCCAACACTGCTGCTGAAAGAAGCCAGCCTGCTTCCCCTCACCCTTCAGCCACTCACTCCTGCCACAACCTTCGTTTGCGAAGTTAGCTTTCATTCAGGCCAACTTCCCACTCTGTCCCTTTGCAACCACACAAGAGTTAATACAAGCACAGAGAGGAGCAGCACAAATTAGCACAGACAGGTACACAAGGAATGTGGGGTGTTTTCTTCCAAAAGTGCCAGCTTTTGCTACTTTATTATGCTCCAAGTTGCACGTTGACGAACTCTGAGAACCAAGCGACAACCCAAGGCAACAGAGCGAGCCACTGGCAGAACCACCCCGCTATTCCCAGTTGTGGCCAGCTAGTTAGGACACAACACAGCGACCATGAGACTGTTTCATCTTATGCAGCCTGGTGAAATCGTGAACCTCAAACCTATCCACACACAAACTCCAATGATAGAATAGCCATATTATTAATTTATTAATAAAAGACGTTTCCCTCAAGGGGGAGCTGTTATCTAATAGACTGAATGCAAAGCTGGCAATCTGGAAATTTACAGCTTAGTTCTGTCACTGATTTCGGGGATATCATATCACACTCAGTTTAAACCATCAGCACCCAAACAACTCCACGAAAACGGCCCTTCTCTTCCTTGTGTTTCAGGTACCCAGTTTGTAAGATGGGGCAGTGAACACTCATCCACCTGTGAAACCCATTGGAACGGTTACAAAGTGCTGGAAGAACACAGCACATGTTACTAGCAGAAATAACAAAGAAAAGTGGAAATATGAATAACTGCCTAAAGTGGATTTTTGTCACACCGCTCCAGCTCAAAAAAGAAGTTTGCTTCAGTTGCCTTGCATGGGGGCACAAGGGACAACACAGCCTCTGGGGTCCCACAGGGGACACTCCTCCTGGCTTCAACAATGGGGAAGATGACCCTTCAGAGGCAGCTCTTCAACAGGGAGACTCAAGCAAAAAAGGGAGGTGTAGGCACTGCTGGGCCAGCCACAGTACCCTGGACTTGTGCCTGCACTCTGAATCATGCTAAGCAATTCACTTTTCTGCCCTACAGCTTGACTGTGCTTTGGTGCTTTTCTTCAGGCATTTTATTGAGTTGACTGGAAGCATAATCTGGCTGTCATTTCTGAAGGAGAGGGATGATTATCACTGCATATATCACAGGGCTCTTCCAATCACAGCCCACGCATACCTGCCTACTCTGCTTGGATAACATACAAAGACTTAACACATCCAAGGCACCCCTGAGCAAAGTTTTCCAGCACAAATAACTGGTAGGGAGTGCTATAGCTATGCGTTTTCCAAGGCAAGTGGTCGTCACCGAGGCAACAAGGACTGATGGGAAACGAAGAGAAATTAGATAAAGGCAGGTGAGAAGCAGTAAGAAGGCAGCCGAAAGACATGAATAGAGAAAAAAGGCTAGGTTAGGCCAACATTAACAATTATAATGAAAATAAAAATTAATACAAAGGACTAATATAGCAAGAGGTATGCTTGTGATGGAGAAGTGCTGGACTAGACTAAGACAAAGAGGATCAGGAAGCCAGAAGGTATCTTATTCTTCTCCCAACAGTTTCTATACAGACATGCAAATATGGACACACACATACAGAGCTAGGCAACAGGCTGTGAGCACATCCCTCCCTGCATCTTAAAAATACAAAGGAGAAAGTGGGGAATTGATGGGTAAATGGACACAAAGCACAGTAAGTGCAACATCTACTCATCTGCCTCTCTTCCCCCATATACACCGTCCTATCCTACTGCTTCTAAACATCTCCAGGTCAACTACCTTAAAAAAAGCCCCGAGATCTGATATGCAGACCACATTTTCAAGATGTATTTGCTCACAGTATTTTATGCCTCCTCCTTTGTCTGAATATACAAATGTGTCAGTTGCACAAAGAGCCACAGCATGCACAACTGGACACACACAAGAGGCAGAAAACTCACGTCTTTAACTGATCTACCAAAAAGGATCAAGAATGTATTTCCCTGCCCCAGCTTCTACAAACATGGGCAGTAACAAGTATTTTTGTTTTGTAATGTCAAGCAGCTTGAATCAGGGTACAATATTCAGCTATTATAATGGTAAAAACACCATGAAAGTGAGTATAAATGCTGAAATATACATTTTATGCAAAACTTATTTCTACTAAACTTTTCTCCCAGATGCAAAAAATCACAGGTTTAAAAGAGAAGTTTCATAGCAAAAACTGCTTCGTCCAACACAAGATTGTTTTTTTCCCCACTTCTCGCATACCCTCCCTTCATTTGCCACAAAGTGTGGCTCCAGGCAGCCTGAAAAAGAAAAAAAACCAAACCATTGGCTTTTCTGCAATTGCATCTTTTCTCAAAATAGAAAAATGCTTCTGTTAGCAATAATGCCTTCATGGCAAATATATAACCAAGGTGTTACTCAAGGCAGAAAAGCTGCCAGAAAGCATATTAGCTTAGCTTTAGAAGTGCATTTACTTATTACTAACACAGAATTTGCAAAGAGTCTCTACTATTACCTTTCCCATACAACTATCACAAGTGGTAACATGACCCAAAAAAAGTTAACGAAAAAAAAACCTCAGGAGAAATTAAGTTAACATTTGATCACAACATCTGGATTGTTGTTAAACAAAGGAAGAAAATAATAAAAAAAAAAAGGGGAAAAAATTAAGAAATGCAACTAGCCCTGTACAGCAAATGTTTTCTTCTGTCCACTCTGAAGTCTCTTTCATGTGCTAATGGTGGCATTTTTTTAAACTCTTCCCCTTTGACTTACTCAGACCTTTAAGGACCTCACACATCTAATGGTTCCTCACATTCACCAAGAACAATCAAGAGAGGTCTGGGGGTTGACATGCAGTATGATTAATGGACAATGTTGATTTAATTTCCTATAACAGGAGTTTTCTCTAAGCTTTCTCCAAGGAGCAGTTTCTTTGCAATCCAGGACTTAAGTATTTTACTAATGAAGTCCAATAAATAGCAAATTAAATAATGCTGTCTCCCAGAGACAAATCCTCCCATTTCAGGAAAAAAGAAAAAAAAAAAAAAAACCCAAAAGAAAAAAACCCCAACCACCGTATTTAACTGTTTAAATGTAAAGAAAGGTTGTATAGCAGGAATGTACATAGTTGTGGGGGATTTTTTTTGTTTGGCTTGGTTTATTTTGTTGTTTTGTTTAAGAAGCTTGAACAATTATCTGGTCATTCCTGCCATTGTTAACTGTTTGCTCTTTTTTCTCTTTAAATGGGGGGTACACATTTAACTTAATTTCCACTTCCAAGAAATCAGTCTTTATTTATTGGTCACTTTTACATTATAGCTATTAAAAAATGTATATTATTACATATTCATTGTAATACTTAGAAACACTCAAAAAGCAACTTTGAGGGTTTTTATTTAAAATAATTTACAACTTACTTAATGTAAAGAGTGATCAATATGTCCTTTTCATGAGGAAAATTTTAACCTTCAGCTTCAGCAAACGAACAATGAAACACTATTTGCATACATCCTAACTGTTACTCAATCAACATGACACAATTTCCCAACTGAATTCCCACACAGGTTTAGCTGTAAATGGTGGAATTTCTACCCTGAGAACACAGAGCAGCAGACAGCATTTCCTGCAAGATTCTAATCACTTTCCCACCACTGAAAATTTTACCTTTAAATACTTTGAAGACGACACATTTTGCTTTACTATAGGCTGGCAAGTTGCAGAGTGCAAAAAATCTCCCCCTTCTATTTCCAAGGCTTTGCAGTACCCTTGATTCCAGTCCTTCAAGTTGTGACACAATTAGTCCGGTGTCCTGAGAGAAACAACTGCATCTGGCTCAGTTATGGGGACATTTGATAGAGACAGAAAGTCTCTCAAAAACAGGCAACAACCCTCCATGCTACTGGAGTGGGCCCATGGAACAAAATCTCTCCTGTTGCCTTAGTAAAGCCTGTATCTTTACATTGTTACCTTTAAAATTGCCACAAGGCATTGTCCCGTGAAATAATGAAACTTCTCTCATCCTGACAGCTCCCACTATCTCTTTAGAGAGCCAGGCTTAACTGGTCTTAGCACTCTATTTTGTTTTTTAAAGTACAGTACATTCAATCTTTATTCTGCACTTGGGTATCTCCTCCCTCACCATGTCCTTCCCATTTAAAGAGCCACTAGCTTGGGAAGTTAAAATGAATTACTACAAAAGTCAAGGCATGTTTAAATTAGCATGTCAGGACTATTTTCCCAGATAAATGGGTTCAAACTGGAACAGTTCAGAGAGCATGTTCAAGACGGTTACATAAAAATACATTAGGCAATCCTTCCTATACACAAACTACCTGTTTTGAAAGATCTTAACTGTCTAGTTAAAAGACCCAAGATTAAGTGCTTAGCGGGTAGACAAATCAATAATTTTCCATGAGTTTTAGAGATATTTCATGACTCTGCAGTTAATTCAAAGAAAGCCTAGAGATTCCTCTGTCATATGTAACATTTCAATCAACACCAAAACCAGTTATGCTGCTAATGCAGATGTTACAGATTTCAGTATTCCAGCACCTACTGAAGTTTATTATTGCCTAAATCAGTAACCTATTGAGAGGCTTCACGGTGTAATATAAAATTGACAAACACATTAAACATTAATTAAAGCTCTCCATTACAAATGAACTGTATGAAAATAACATTTACTTTCAAAAAACAAAAACATGGGCAGAAGTAACTGTGATGTGATTTAAAAAAAGAATTGATAAATTCAATTTCTTTAATAGAGGCAAACTTAAATGCTGTCAGAAAGAATGCATGACAAAGCAATCTTTTTTTAAGAACAGAAATTAAAGTGAAAATATGTAATTATGATACAAATCTGCAATAGTGCAAGAGAAATAACTGCAGAACTACACACAAAGGAGGGCACTACATTTTTACAGATGTGGCACTTGAACTGCATAATAAGCACGCAGCATTAGCAGCTGATGGCTAACTGGCCTCTCCTCAGCAAATCTGCTCAGAACAAGCTGATATTTATCTAGGATTCCCACTCAAGTCGCGTGTGACAGTGCTTAAATAAAGCCCAGCCAAAGACACAGTTGTTGTAATGGATACCATGCCAAATAAGCTCCAACAAAGGGCCGCATAGTTAAACACAAGCTTCAGTTTTGCTCAGTAAGAATTAAATTTACAACCTGGGTGAATCAATTTCTCATCTGAACAGAGCAGTTTAGTATTCTTCTTCCATAAAGGAGGCATGAACCAAGTGGGTGAGTCTGTGAATCAGTTTGTCTGGTCACCTCATCTCAGTATATTTGCACTGTGCAACCACTCCCCGCTCGCTTGTCCTGGTACACGTCAAGCTGCACATGGACCAACAAGTACATAATCAGAAACGCTGCACAAGACAGAGGCTTGATTCCTTCCCTACCTCTGCCACCCAACCTAGTTCTTTGCACAGGCAAGAACAGTAAATCTGAATCAAAAAGGAGCTCTCTGCTACAAACATATCTAGAGAAATTACTAGGACTGACAGACATTTGAAACAAAACAGGATGCAACAGTGTAAACTCCAACAACAAAACAGAACAAAAACCAGTTTGATCTCTATTTAGTTACAGCCTGTAAAATGCAACATGGTTCCTTATATAAAAGAGGTAAAAGCTTATCAAAGCAGCATTTGCTTTGATATTTTGCAGGTAAAAAAAAAAAAAACCCAAACCCAAACTTACAGGGTAATAAAGCCCCCTCCCTTCTCTCTTTTAATCTGTAAGGGTTTCTCCCCCTCCCCTTTTAAACCCTGAAAGAAAAAAACAAGGAAAAAAAAAATATATGCAGATATGCCATGTCTGCATTTGGAAGAAGGGCTCATTTAGAGTGGTGACAGGTCTGCCTTTCATTATTATGAAGTAAGGAATGTAGGTCTCTTGTTTATTGACGTGTAGGGGAAGTGCACTATCATACCAGGACTAGGCAAGAGCTCGTGTTTAAGTATATAAACTGCCATGTCTGCAAAAGAGAAAGAGGTCACAGTTAGCTAAAGGAAGAGGTTGCTTTTAAACATGCCCAGTCTACTTCTAGGGCTTTTGGTTTTATTACTGTGCAGTATGACCAATTCCTCCTCCCCTCTCTCAGCAAATCCCTTATGTTTTAGCTGATAAGTAGTAGTAGCAAGCCTGTTACACACAATCAGGAGAATTGACAGATAAGGGGTTTAGTTTAAGGATGTAATCAGCGAGAGTAAACACTAGACTGACCCAGCTGTAAACAGTGGAAATAAATGATAGTATTTGTCCTGGTCACCTACTGAACTATTAGACACTTTTCACTATGTAACAATGTAAATATAATGGCTACAGTATATACAGCATAGAGTGCTATCATCTGGTTTTCCAATCAAGAAAACTGAGCTTTTAGTTGGTCTTTATTAAGAACTAAAGTAATTTCTGATTTTTTTTTTTAAACAGAGTTCTACTTTGTTCAAAGCAACATTTCATTAACTGTGAATGTCTGATCTGATATAAAATCCCTCAAACAGAAATAAAGTATATCTGTAATTATATTTTATTGAATGGCATTTGAGAACAGTTAACTATGAAAAAAAAAATTGAGTGTTGAGGAAGAAGAGCTCTGTTTCTTTCACATCATTTCATGAAACTGTAGGAAAGCCTCAGTCCTTGAATTTGTATGGGAATCCCAAGCTAAATTTCCATAGTAACTTATAACCAAAAAGCAGTATCAATTCCCACATACACAATTTTGGATATGCCAGAATTTTCAGATGCAAGTATGTAAGACTACATTTTGACACCAACAAAACCTGGAATAAAACTGAAATTATAGCCCTAGCTATCAGAAATAACTACATTAACACCTGTAATGCTCTTACAGTATTCCTTCTCAATATTACAGCATCTGCAGTTCTTAACAAGAAAGATGTCATCAAAGCTGTCAGATGTCGGGTTTTAAATTTACATTTTTCTAGCTGTCCTGGTTTTGGCTGGGATAGAGTTAATTTTCTTCCTAGTAGCAGGCATAGTGCTGTGGTTTGGATTTAGTAGGAGAAGAATGTTGATAACACACTGATGGTTTTAGTTGTTGCTAAGTACTGCTTATGCCAGTCAAGGACTTTTCAGCTTCCCATGCTCTGCCGGGTACACAAGAAACTGGGAGGGGGCACAGCCAGAATAGTTGATCCAAACTGACCAAAGGGCTATTCCATACCATGTGACGTCATGCTCAATATATAAACTGGGGGGGGTTGGCCAGGGAGCAGCGATCACTGCTCGGGAACTGTCTGGGTATCGGTCGGCGGGTGGTAAGCAATTGCATTGTGCATCACTTGCTTTGTATATTGTTGTTATTATTATCATTATTCTATTGTTGTTGTTATTATTATTATTTACCTTATTTCAATTATTAAACTGTTCTTATCTCAACCCAGGAGTGGTTTTTTTCACTCTTACTCCTCCGATTCTCTCCCCCATCCCACTGGGGCAGGGGGAGCGAGCGAGCGGCTGCGTGATGCTTAGTTGCTGGCTGGGGCTAAACCACAACACTAGCACATCCACTTACAATATGGTGCAAATGAAACCACTATGTCATGTCTGGCCATCCTATCAACTGCTTTACAGAACTTCATAAGCACTTTTACATAATTATTACAAGAGACACTCGGGTGACACACATCGGGCAGTTTAATTGGAGAAATTCTTTGCATCGACTCTTCTTACACACCTTTATTCATTTTCTATGGACTGTAGAATCACCTTGTCATCTTTGCTGCCCTGGACTAAAGCTTAGCTATAATCATGGTTGTAACGTGATATAAATAGATCCAGGGGAAATTAAACAACTGAAGGCCAAGTCTCTGGGGGAATGCTAAGTGCAGTAGGTAGTTTGCTAATTCTTCAGCACAAGCACCCTTTTCAGAGGAGAGTGCCATGCAGGGTCACAAAATGTGTCTTTGTGTCATTTAGACTTTGACAAATTCTTCACTTGGAGATTTTGTGCGTCCAAGTCGCGGGGGAGAGGGGAATGCACTTTCCCTTATTTCTCCTCTCTGCAACTGGAAAGAGGTAGGACATAGAAGAGCTTTCAGGCAGGTAAGTTTTTCTGATTAAGACCAAACTTTTTGGAGTAAATCACACAAATGAGTCTGAGAGAATCTAATTATTTTTCTGAAATAACTAGATTGGGGCAGGGGAAAATGCCACCAGGTAATGTAAAACTGGAGTACCAGGAGAAGCAGCAAGGGGTTGTGATGCCCCTCATGTTAAACAGCTTAGATGACCCCAGTCAGCATAGAAGAAGCTTTCCCAGAGAGAGAGCTTGCACTCTCTCCACGCCTCAGAGGAATCACCAACCAATTTTTTTTTTTTTTTGTAAAGCACATACACTCCATTTCATGGCCATCAAATCACTTGGCAGTTTCTGCCCAGTCCCCTGCAGCTTGCAACTGCCCCAAGCCCTGGGGAACCAGCAGTGCTCCCGGGGGCTGCAGCTCCCAGTGCAGGACACTCCACTCTACAGGCTCTTCTGGGGAGGGGCCTTCACCAGGGAAAGGCCAAGGTATGTGGGCTCCCATGCTCAAGGCATTTTCACCAAAGCTAACAGACCAGTTTTTCCATCCCCTAAGGTGTCTGCCTGAAAACAGTTATTTACTGCGATATCATCTTGTATGCAACAGAAACAAAAGAGCACCTAAGGTGCGCACATCTGTGCCACAACCTGCTTGCCTCAGGGTTTCGTGTGCATTTAGTGAGACCCTACTTCAGCCTTGTCACCGAAGTGCAACTTTCTGAAATCCTCACTGTAACTACCATCACTCAAGGTGGTACAGCTCACAGACAGCAACTATGGAAGGATGAATTAGCAGAGTGAATTCTTGCTTTCCTCCCTCCCTCCAAGCATAGAAGGCATTAATGGCACAAGAACATGAGGCATTCCCCCATCACCAGTGCATTCATTTAATTACGAGCATGATAAGAACTGAAAAATAGAGTTCAGAGAGGGAGACTTCCAGGCAGCTTGAAGGACAGTGTTCTTGTATTACAGCATCAGAATTGATCACACTTTCTTGAGTTTGTTAACCAAGAAGCTGAATTTGATTTTATTCTCCCTAGACGTAGGTTCCAGGATGAGATTCTTCTCAGCATCACAATCTAGTTATGAAGAGTTTCTGGCTCCAATAAACCAGATAATCTTAAAATTGCTTCTTCTGAGTCACTGCCCTTCTTGTATAGGTTCTGCCTTCCTACTAGTGATATAGCTGCAAACACAGTAAGCTACGACAGGCAAACCAGGCAAACAGTCCACCTAGCACAACTAGGTACCAACAACACTGAGGCAGAGGTGCATATGCACATGCTTAAAACACTCTTTGAAAAAAATAATTTGAAGACATTTAATGGGGGAGATGAGCTTCTCTCTTTGTTTTAACTTTCAAGCTTTGTCAATCCCTCTCCTGCTGCACAGCAAGAAGGTTCCCAAACAAACTCTTCCACCAACAAAACTCACTTCAACTTCTGAACACACATATTCTGAAACAGAACCTGTACCAGCAGACTCATCAAGTCTCACAATGAAAGACTCTCTGTTAGGGAAAACTTTCTAGAGCTGGAAGAAGCAAAGGAGGAATTAAAAATAGAGGCAAAAATGCATGGTATGCACCCAAGGGTCTGCTCCTGTGGCAAATTCAAGTGATAATGGAATTCACACTGGACTAGGAAGCAGCCTGCTATTGAAAAATAAATGCCAAGACCTTTAACACAAAAAAATGTCTCTGTGAAACTGTGAATAGTTATTTTGAGAATGGCAGCTCTGACTCTGATCAGATCATCTAATGCTGTTTACATGGTGACTATCATGCTAAATAATCCAGTTTAAAAATATACAGAAGTAACTGGGTAGACCTACACTGGAGTAAGAGAGATCAATTCTCAAAAAAACAAGGTAGGAACCAACAAGAGATTAAAACATACAGCATAATATTCCTATTGCTACATTTCCTGTTCAATCATTGTAACCTATTTTACACTAGCATTGCTGATTCTGCTTTACCTATCACACTTGTCCCTCCATCAAGAGTCCTATAGACATTTGCAAATCATTTACAGTAGTTATATCAATGCTATCAACAATCAATGCAATCAACAGTGCTTATAATATCAATGCTAATGTTCTCTTTGATTAGACAATATTATGAATTCTGATTTTGTGATGCACTTCAATTGCCACAAAGTAGGTTAACCATCATCTTTAAATACACAGATTTTGCACAATTGGCAGTTGTACCAACATCTGCAGAAAGTTCCATGGAGAGACATATTGATATGCTCCAAATGTCACTAGAAGTCTATCTGCAGTTTATTAACTATGCAAGAGAACAGGGAATGGTAGGGCAGCCTTAGGTCATGACAAACCAAGACATGAAGAGGGAGTGTTTGGAAGCCTCATAACTTCAGTGGTGACAGATAATGCATGAGAAACTACTCCAGCTTTGCCACTGCGAAGCACCTAATACTATTAGCATATTCTTCCAAATTACGAATAACCTTTTCTTTTGACCATGTTATCCAACATATATGAAACCAAAAATCTTAAAACACACCTTTTCCCTTCAGGTTTCGCATTTGCAGTACTCTACTAGTTCCTGTAGCTCTTAATGAAGACATTCATTTTAAAGAGGCTGTCAATAAATCAGCAGTTTAGTGTACTCAGGAAAGGCAGATGGATGACAGAACATTAGTCCTCAGAGCCTCCGCCCAGTTCATAAAGATTCAGTTTACCATAGTCACAAAACCTAGAGCGGTGGCTTGTCTTGTTTTATCTCAAATTCTACCAGGTAGGACCACTTCCTAGTAAGTAATACTTTAAATTTGAAATGCATAAATACAATAACCTGGTCCAAATGATTTAGATTGTTCACAAGAACTACCGACCTGTCAGCCTCACCTCTGTGCCTGGGAAGATCATGGAACAGATCATCCCAGAAGCTATGCTCAAGCACATGGAGGACAGGGAGGTGATTCGAGACAGCCAGCATGGCTTCACCAAGGGCAAGTCCTGCCTGACCAACCTAGTGGCTTTCTATGAAGGAGTGACTGCATCAGTGGACAAGGGAAAAGCAATGGATGTCATCTACTTGGATTTCTGTAAAGCGTTCAACACAGTCCCCCACAACATCCTTCTCCCTAAATTGGGGAGATAGGGATTTGATGGGTGGACTGTTTGATGGATAAGGAATTGTCTGGATGGTCGCATCCAGAGGGTCGTGGTCAATGGCTTAATGTCCACATGGAGACCGGTGACAAGCAGAGTCCCTCAGGGGTCTGCACTGGGACCAGTGCTGTTTAATATCTTCATCAATGACATAGACAGTGGGATCGAGGGCACTCTCAGCAAGTTTGCAGACGACACCAAGCTGAGTGGTGTGGTCAACAAGCCAGAAGGACGAGATGTCATCCAAAGGGATCTGGGTAAGCTGGAGAGGTGGGCCTGTGTGAACCTCATGAGGTTTCAGCAAGGCCAAATGCAAGGTCCTGCACCTGGGACAGGGCAACCCCCGATATCAATACAGGCTGGGGGATGAAGGGCTTGAGAGCAGCCCTGCACAGAAGGACTTGGGGGTATTGGTGGATGAAAAGCTGGACATGAGCCAGCAATGTGTGCTTGCAGCCCAGAAAGCCAACCTTATCTTGGGCTGCATCAAAAGAAGCATGGCCAGCAGGTCGAGGGAGGCGATTCTGCCCCTCTACTCTGCTCTGGTGAGACCTCACCTGGAGCACTGCATCCCGCTCTGGGGCCCTCAGCCCAAGAAGGACATGGACCTGCTGGAGCGGGTCCAGAGGAGGGCCACAAAAATGGTCCGAGGGCTGGAGCACCTCTCCTACGAGAACAGGCCGAGAGAGTTGGGGTTGTTCAGCCTACAGAAGAGAAGGCTGCGAGGAGACCTTATTGAGGACTTCTAGTACTTAAAGGGGGCCTACAAGAAAGGTGGGGAGAATCTTTTTAGCAAGGCCTGTTGTGACAGGACAAGGAATAATGGATTTAAACTAAAGAAGAATAGATTTAGACTAGACATAAGGAAGAAATTTTTTACAGTGAGGGTGAAGCACTGGCACAGGTTGCCCAGAGAGGTGGTAGAGGCCCCATTCCTAGAAACATTCCAGGTCAGGTTGGATGGGGCTCTGAGCAACCTGACCTGGTTAAAGCTGTCCCTGCTCACTGCAGGGGGGTTGGGCTGGATGACCTCTAAAGGTCCCTTCCAACCCAAAGCATTCTATGATTCTAAGAAATAAAAAGAAAAGCAAATCAGTCCCTTCTTAATGCGTGGGTGTTGCTACAGTCTTTGTGGGTTTATATATTGCATATAATTTTACCTGCTATATTCTCCACATGTGCAGCTGCCACAGCCAGAAAAAGGTTGACTGAGTACTGTTTTCTAAGAAATAATTTAGCATGCACAAGTATTTCAAACAGGCAGCTTCTCAATGGGCAAATACAGTAGTCAGACAGGCACTGTCACTATGAGAAGTCTGTGTGAACTTTCCAGGGTTCAAATATGTAATCACCCTAGCAGTGAAAAATCAATACGTCCCATTAAAAATTAAAAAAAGATAACTTCTACTGAAGTTATTTGAAAAAATACTCTTCAGTGGATCTAACCTATGGCAGCATAAATTATGCACATGTGAAAAATATAAATGATGCTAATCAGATTATATGGAATGTATCATGTTTTGGTCACCATACTTAGATACTTAGAATTATGATAAGGAATATACACTCAACACATCACATGCACCATGACTGAATGGTTAACTCAAGCACATGAATTATTTCATGCCCACGCTTCTTGTAATTCAGTTAACAAAATGTGACCATGTGAAAGTTGTAATTTCCCAAATTCACTTTGCTTTTGTTTTCTCCTCTGTCTACATGCTTACTGGAAAGAAAAACCAATAAACACACACAGATAATATACATTCTAACATAATTCTGTAAAATAATCCGAGGAGGGTTAGTGTACTGAGAAAACGCATATGATGTGGATCACACAGTTAATAAGTTTGCATGTGTCTGAAATGACTGCTTTGTAACTGCATAACGAGGAGAGAAAAAAATGCATTTATGTCCTAGAACACACAGACACCACATCCTTTCAACCCACTGCTCTTTTGTCTCACAGCTCTGTTAAACAGTCAGCTGCTGCCAGATGCTCTGGCTAGAAATGGTCACAGATGGTCAGTTGTCCACTTAACAGACCAGAATGCTCTCCTCAAATCTCCCCTAAAATAGTATCTCAACTGTATAGAGCCAATGAGAATATCTGAGCATGGTCAAGAGGACATTTGACCTAGTTAAGACTACAGGTCGATTTTGATAATTTAGTCAAGATTAATTCTCCACACTACCCCTAAGTAAACTGCCTCAACACACTTCAAACACTGTCAAATCCTACATTACTTTTGCTGATTACATTACAGATAACATCTTTTTATGAAAGAAATTCTCAGTTATATATGTAAACAGAAGCACCTTCTACCTAGGGATAATACCAACACATCTGTACTAATATACATCGCAAGGGCTACAGGAGGAAACGGAGTCAGATGATTAATGGAAAGACTCCAGTGGGACTCAGCAAGCTCTGTGCCCTAATCTTTGTGCTCAGTCCTGCAAATATTTACCAGTACTCCTTAAAAATATTAACAGGATAACAACATGCACAAGGGCTACTTGCTACTCTGGTAAGAAAGCAATGCTTGTTGTGAAGTATAGCTGTGACAAAGGCTACAAATAACAGAGAAATAGCCTAGAAATACCAGAGAAAAATCTTTGGTATTTTGTATTAATCTTTCGCTGTTACTAGATCAGGTGTAAATACAGAAAAGCTGAAAAAAATGGAGTATTAAACTGAATATTAAAAAGACATGCCATTTACTAGCGGTATTTACTAACTATAAGTTCTGTATCTTGTGATAAGTAGTTGGGCATCCTTCTTCCAACTTACACAAGATTTACAAGATCTGGCTATCCAAGTGTTGTGCAACACATGTTTTGGGAGAGGATTATTCCATCAGCAGCATAACTCAAGCTTGCAAAGCTTATTGCTGGGAAAATAGATGGCCAAACCTACCACTGTGCCTTACAGGTCTAATGATTTAAGCTAAGATGTCCTTTGACTTCACTGTCTTCCAATAACAGAAATATTAAGAAATATTTTATGTACTCACCTAAACCACTGACAGTATACTCAAGATCACTGGCATCCAACAGAATTGGTCCATTCTCCTGTTGGCCTTCTTCCTTGTAATACAGCTTGTACCCTTGAATAGTTGCAGTGTCCTCAGAGTCCTGCTGCCACTGTACTGTAATGGTTGTACAGTTCATCGGCTCCAAACGGAGCTCAGGAGACTTTGGTGCTGGTTTTAGAGAAATACATATAATATTCTTATATTCTAGAAACAACTAATTCTCACACAAAAATCTGGATGCCCATCAGACCAAAGTTCACTCAAGACTTTGATTCTAGCTCATCTGTGTACTCACATGATTATTTCCTTATTATGATGTCTGACTCCCTATAACCTAATCTAACAACTTAATTAAGGATAAATTGAATAGAAACTTTTTTTTAATTCAGCATCTTAATAAAGAAATTAATTAATTAATTAAATTTATAAGGTTGTCATTTTCAAAGAAAAACAAAACCACTCCAAAGATAGTCATAAAATTACCTCCTGTTTTAAAGTGAGCCAGAGCAAACGTGATTAACAATAACATCACAGTTCATCAAGTGCTAATAATTTGCTATAGTAGTCAAAACTCAACGAAATCTGAAGTGGATGGATGTGGATTACAGCTAAGAAATAGAATTAAAAATTCAAATCACATCTTTTTCAAGCCATTCATGCAAAGTTGAATGTTCTTCTGCATGACATTATTAAATAATTTAATGTAATCCAAAGCTCCAGTATAACAACTTAAATTAGACTTCAAATATCAAGTCAATTTTCATATTCAAAACATATGTGCATTTTGTTTGTAATATAGACATACATGCATCAACTCAGATCTTTTCAGTGCCTGTACACACTGCTAATGTGTAATGTCCCAATCTGCAGAAAGGTATTTTATGCTGAACAACAATGGGGTTTGGTGGTGTTGGATTTTTTTATTCAAATTATATTGAACAGAAGAAAACCGTGTTATCATTGGAAATGAGCCTACAAGCTAAAACATTTGAGCAGCTCACAAACATGAATTAAAAGTTTCCTGCCACCATGTCAAATATGTGAACATCAACATGTGGAAATAATCAAAGATTGACACCAAAATAATATATCAGCTTTTCCTTCTCCTGTCACATATAAGGCCTTTCATAAGACAGATTAGTTCCTCTTCAACTTTTGATCCTGAAACTATGCATTAACTGCATTTAATTTATTAAAGGAATCAGAAGTTTTTGCAGATTATGCACAGAATCATGGGTAGAACAGTATTTTCTAGATCACCAGAAGAAGAATATGTAATGACTAAACCTATTTCACATCCTTGCACTACCTGTCAGAAAAATTTATAGCCTTCGGATGAGGTCTGCAGTTGACCCCATCTCTAGGCTGCTGGGAATGTTAAGAATTACCTTTCACACTTGTAGCTTTGGGAGTCCGGTGGGAAGTCCACAAAGATGCCTCTCCCCAGCCAATCCTTGTTGCAGCAGTGATACGAACCAAATAGACACTGTCAGGCCTCAGGCCTTCAAGAAGATACTCATCTGAAGTCCCTGGAAGCTCCAAGACTTGGATTTTGGTCTCTGTGCTGAGGCGGAAAGACAGACGGTACAGGACCACCTGACCTCTCCTGTATTTTGCAGGAATTGGCAGCCAAGAGATGAGAATATCTGTAGGACTCCTGCTTGTCAAACTAATTTCAGGAGCTCTCAAGGGAACTAAAAAGGAAGAGACAAAGCTTTTGAGCTCAGGGAAAAGAAAGATGGAAAATTCTCATCTGACACCTTAGCCTATGATGAGGTGCCAGTAATGTAAGAGTAAATAATCCAGGAAGTTTCATAGATTCTTGTTTATTTTAAGGATAACTTGACACTGCTCATACTTCTCACCTTCTGTATGCCATATAGCCTTAGCAAGCTCCTTTCTGTAAGGCCCTCAACATTTTCTTCTCTTATTGCTGCCAGCAGTAATCAAAGGCAATCAGCATCTTACTGTTCTGACAAACTGACTGTCAAGGTTAGATGCAGCAGCTTAAACTGACAGCCTAGACAACAACCTGTACTCAGTGCATGTTCTCTACTGCCAACCATGTAACAAGGGCAGTAACTCTTGGCAAAGAGACAGGCAGACAACTGGAACCGGCAATGTTGCATGCTGCCAAAGCTTAACCCTGTCAGAATTTATTAATCAGCTCTAATGAACTATACTAAACAGTTTGTTGTTGTCATGATGTTCAGATTAGTTAAATCACTGCACAGAAGTGAGTTAGTAGGGTCTTTTATGAAATTCTGATTCTACTAACAAGCACATAGACAAAAAAAC
Organism: Pelecanus crispus; assembly: GCF_030463565.1. NCBI lineage: Eukaryota > Metazoa > Chordata > Aves > Pelecaniformes > Pelecanidae > Pelecanus > Pelecanus crispus. The sequence continues at coordinate 15,745,022 of NC_134649.1, forward strand.
CCACCAAAAACATGTTAATTTTTTTTGGCATAGCAAATTTTTATTCTAAATTTTCCTTCAAAACTTGAAAAAGATGCAGTGGGTGTGCAGTTTGATTCACATTTCAGATGCAGAGAGAGTCATAGAGACTAAATCCTAGGCTATCATCAAATTCTCAACCCTGAGGGAGTTCTTAAAGATCTACAATAGTTATTTATATGATTTAATGAAATGTCTTTCAACGTAGAAAAAGACACCATGTAATATACAATGTTGCCCTGACAGAATGTTATTTTATTCTCATTCATTTCATTAGCTGGCTCAGCCTTACATTGCACGTATCCAGAAGTCTCACTGACATCAATGGAAATTCGGGATCCTCAAGAGCTGTTAGCACTGGATTGCACATTTTTATTCAGTGCAAATAAAAATGTTCACCTAGATCAGTGGTATTTGTCTTACCATCTTCAAGGGTGTGCTGAGTCACATGATCTGACATCTGACTGGCTCCCAGAGGCATATAAGCTACAATATAGAAGGTGTAGTTGCTGGCTGGTTCCAAGTCATCAATAATGTAATGGGTTGTATCATTTCCAATGACCACTTGGTATTCTTCATTATTTAAACCTGGCATAAAACAAGGGTTAGACAAACAAAAATTCCTGACAATCCCTAAATATCACAGTATCTTGGCGTTAAGATCTTACAAAGTTATTTCATGTTCTTCCCCAGCCTACCTCTATGTTTTCAACCCTGCTAAGTAAAAGCTATTTAATACACAGGAGTAACTGTGTCTTGCTGTGGTGTAGATTATGGTGTTTCAGGATTTTCCTGAATAAGGGATGCTGAATGCAATTCTAAACCCTATTTAGAATTAGTCACAACAAACTGTGCCCAATGTACAGTAACACAACAGACAAGCTCTAATAGCCTTATCATTCATACCAAGCTTCTAAATCTATTTGTTTAGAGTCAGGAAGGTTTTTTTCAAAACCTATTTACAGAGCCTTTCTATAGCAGACTGCAAGGAATGCGAGGGCTCCACTCCATCAAAAACAAAACAAACACCCCTCCCCAAAAGAAACAAACAGAAAGAATTTATTCAGCAAAAGGATCTCATTTTAGCCCTGAGAATTCTATTAATTTGATTGACACGTTTTTTTCTTTAATTTGGAAAAAGGCCAATAAGAACAGATCAGAATGAGCCTCAAAAATGTTTGGCTCCTTGGTGAGTTGTTAAAAAAAAAAAAGAAAAAGAAAAAGAATTCTCAGCAATTCACATTAAAATATGCATAGCAATGCATGCAGCAGTCCTTGTCTTTGTTGGGCTTTATTCCTGTGCAGGAAGGCTATAAAGTGGAATAAGTGTGGTGAAAGCTGCTGTGTTAACGAACAATTCACACCAAGTGCATGTCAACTTAATCAAAACTCTGTAAGAGCCAGCTCCTCTTCTTCACAACTGAATTTATAAACAAAACGAAAGGCAAATTCCACCATTAAGTTTTCCCACATTTATGAATTAACTTGATAGCATTTTAATTAGACAAGATTACGAGCATCCCACAACAGACTAGCTAATGGCTTGTTAATTAGGAATTGCAAGGCACGATTTCTGACCTGCTAAACAAGATCCTTGAGCTCAAATTAAAAGGACTTGTTCTCTCATTGAATGGATTGCTAGGCCTCATGCAGAGGCCCTAATGAAACAGCCATAATAGAGAACAAGGCTTGCCTTCCACCACAATCAGTGTTCCCTTTGTGCCTTTTCTAAATCACTAACAAGGAATTAACACACTCCAACATGCACGTTCATCAGACCCTTATTCTTCTTGCTACTGTGACCCCGATTTGAATGTAAAATCTTCTGCTTAAAGAAACAAAAAACAAAAACCCCACCTGCTAGTTTCTTCAACTAACTTGATTAAAACACTAACTTTTTTTTTTTAATAGGGAAGAGGACCTGAACCTGTTTTTACAGTGAAACATCAGAATACTCGAGTTGTGAAATTAAACAATGAGTGATGGTATCTTTTGTATTCAAAGCACCTACCACATTGTGAAGTCTACAGAAAAAAACCTCTGCAGAACTGCATATGAGAATGTATTATCCAGTTTTCCTTTCTGTTTGAAGTTTGTGGAATCATAAGCATCAGTACAACTTAAGAGACTTAGCAAGCACTGTTATTCTTTTGCAATAAAATGTTCTTTACTCACACTGCACAATGTGGTTCCTAACTAGAACAAGAGAGCAATGTATGAACATAAACGTATAAAGTAAAAAGTCACACATGAGAAGCTTTAAGCAAGTAAGATATGCTCTAGTTAAGTCAGATACATCTGAGATCATTTTTAATCTTCATTAGGGTCTGAAACGGGGTGTGAGCACGGACTGGGGAAAGACAGGCTGAAAGGAATAATGAAAGCAATATATTCATACAAACTATTTACATTAGTACATAATTATCCAGAACTCTTACAGAGTAAATAAGGTGTTGATAATGTCAACAGTCTACGTTGGCACCTCTATGGCCTGGTATGGTGTGAATGTCATCAAAAGATCTTCTTTAATGTTTAAATATAGTTGCTTCTAAATTTACATTAGAGAGATGGCTGATGTGATACTTTCTCACAGAGGCATTTTCTAGGTTTTTAATAATCCCTCTGATATGTAGGCAACATCCTCAGAAAGGTTTACAGACTATCACTTAGAAAGCAATTATTTTTACAGAAGTGCAGCCCACTAGCCTTTGAAGCTCAACATTTTTTCTACAAAACAAGAAGAAGGTGTTTTTATGTCCTGATGCAGATGATCTGGTACTACCCAATCATGTTACCAAAGGAAAAAATGCATGCAGATCACCTTCATTTTGATTCCCACCACTGCAATTACTCCTCTTAACACAGCCCTCCCCACTCGCCCTGTGTGGATTTCTTTACTAATGTGAAAGAATGCACAGCAGCACTATATTAAATAAAGTAAATACCACAAGATGGTCTGGAAAGATGAAAAAAACGGGTATTTGAGAAAGCAAGTACAAATAAATTAGAGTTTTTTGGTTGCTTGCTTGCTTTTGTTTGGAGTTTGTTTTCTTTTTTAAACCAAGACAAGCTACAGTCTCATTTCAAAAGATATAACCTTTGGATAAGCAAGCAAATGAAGCAGGGATTGCAAAATGATTTTGCAGAAAACACATTTTAGAAGATACCTCCTTTCGCTACCGCGCAAGTGTGTTTCCTGCACAAATACACACTTCCCTAAGGACAGTTTTCCAGTCGTCTTTGAAGAAAAGAAAGCAGTCTCTGCTCTCTACACTGGCACCGGACATACAATTACCCAGATAACTTATCTAGTGTGACTTTATTCATATTAGCTTTAAGAGGGGGCTGTGAGCACAATACCTCAGTGACTGAAAGTGTAGGGGGTAATTTCCCACACCTCTTGTCCTCATTATCTTTTAAAACTCTTTCCTTCCTTCCTTCAGACAAAATTCTCTTGTGTCCTGAAATATCCCACTTGCAAAAGCAAAGGCAGCTATTCCTGCATCAGCATTAGAGTAATTAAGCTGTTCTTCCTGTCCTCTGCTGAGCAGATGGCAGTCTGGTATTCCACACAGAGCTGAGCATCTGCAGTCCTGTCCTTGAATAAACCACTTACTGAATAGAAATGGGGGCAGGGAGGGGGGGGCAGAATCACTTGTAGCAAACAGAGCTGCATCACAGCTTAGCTTAAGCCACACACCTAACAAATTTCCAAGTCATTTGGCAAACACTTCTCCTGCTTATGAAAAATGCCTGTTTTCTATCACCTTAAAGATTATCTTAACTTAAAGCAATTACATAATATTAAGGGGTTTTAAAATGCCTAGTTACTCATTTTTACTCTATCCATTCCCTATTATGTAGGAATTTATACATCATTTCAGAGACTAGGATATGGCTATGTCAGCATATTTTAGAGTTTGAGTATACTTTTCTCATTATAGGAGACCAATGGGTGAAAGGAGAGCGGATTTTACCATTCAGACAATATTCGTTCTAAGAGAAGACAGTTAAGCCAATAATGTATCAATTATTCTACTCCAAAATGTAAGAAAGCCAGTAGAGTCACTGGAATTTGGGGATCTAAACAAACAAGCTGTCTCTGGGGAAAAGTTCAACTCCATAAGCCTCCAGGATTCTTTGTGTGCTCTCTCCTTCCCTGCCAAGCACACACACAGAAGAGAGTAAGCAGAAGCTCCTGCTGAGGATAGAAGGAAACCCAGATAGTAGTATGGAGGCCCCAGATTTTAAAGCGCGTTCCTAACTTCAAAATCTGCTCACTGGAGCAATCAGACAAGGGTGAGTCGGAACACTCAGTCCCACAAATGAGAGATGAGGCAAAAGCATTTTTCCCCAAGCATGCCTGTTGATTACAATATGCATTTATATGCTGGTATGCTCTGTTGCAGCCCTGGTTATGAACCATTGAAATTTGACAGTCTTTGCAAGGACATTCAAGTTCTTACCACATACAAGTGGTTAAATAGTATATAAATCAAACTGCTTACCTTCTGCTTTCATGTAATGCACGGAGTATGCAATCACTTTGTCCGAATTATACAGCGGCCTCTCCCATGCTAGCAGGATTGCTGAGCTTGACATCGTTTCAGCATGGACATTGTAAGGTGCACTGGGTCTGTCTTCTGACATAACTACAGTAAGCCTGGCCCTGGAGAGAATAGATCCCTGGCTATTCTCAGCCATGCACTGATAAATGGCATCGTCTTCAGGAATGATCTGGTTGATCACCAATTTACTGAATCCAAAGGAAGAAAAAGGGGTAAAAAAGCTCACATCATGGATGAACTTAGCTCTACATAATGCAACAACAGTTATGTTTGCCTCTGCTTCGTGAGTTTAGTATATTTGACTTAATGTGCCACCAACTCTTCTATTAGAAATGGATGCGTAGCTGTGAAATTTAGCAACTTGAAGTGTTCCTCAAAACCTGCCATGTTTATGTTTATGCCTGCAAAGCCAGGCACAGTGAAAACAAACCTCTAAATCTATTCCCTTCCTGCAAAAAGCACAACCTTAAGAGTTGTCATTTCTTAACCAACTCTTTAATATGAGCTGCTCACTATACAGAAGTAGTGAAATGGAGCCTCAAACAACTAGCAAGATTCTGGTCTCTGCTATGCTATTGTTAATCTGGAGCAACTCTGCTGTGAAATCACTTCAGTTTCCCCCCCAGGTAAGGTAGTGATCACAAAAGCTTTGCTGAGGATTTTAGGTATTGACCAATCTGCATTCCTTCCGCAAAGGAAATGCCCATAACTACATTTAAGGTCCAATTTCATGTTTACTTGAGTTATATCTTGCTTGGCTATATTTAGTTACTGGAATTTCATCCTTTGGTAGCATATCACTAGCACAGCTCTCATACAGCAATTGTAGTCTTACCTGTTGTACGTTTTTATTCTACCATTGGAGTGTATTCTCCTTCCATTTTTTAACCATGAAATTTTGGGGGCAGGATTTCCTTCTGCCTGACAAGCAAAACGAGCAGTACCAGCTCTAGGCCTTGTTAAACTTTCTGGCCATTCCACAAATGAAGGTGGAGCTACAGATAAGTAACAAGGGGAAAAAAATAAAAATAATCAAGCCCCCACAAATGCAAGGACAGTCAGAATAATACTGAATTTTCCACACACAAACCTCTCTCCTCAGGCCACTCAAATACACATATACCCATGCAGAAAGCACGTTCCACATAAACAAAGTGCATTTGTTTGAAGATACATACTATCTGCACAGATAGCAACATTTCTACACATTTTTGTTCACCCATTTATGAATACAAACAAATCAAACTCCAGTCTATGCTATGCTGCTCACAAAGCATACATATATATTACATATTTCTATTTTGTTACGGGATTCTTTTCTGTGTTGAAAGCCTGTCTTCCCAGAGCAAACATTGCACCTGGGTATCTCCAAGTGCAAACAAACTGCTAGTTTATAACTCAAACACTGAGTATCTGACACTTCTCATCTAAGTCAACAGACAGAAGAAGGCAGTCACAGTTCTGTCATCTGTCTCATCTCTGCAGTCTCCCTACAGCCCTTGGCATGCTATGTTTGAGATAAAAATTCAGCCCAGTACATAGCACAGCTCAATACAGACACATAAGTTGTTAAAACACACTGTGGAAGTCAAAGCAGGCTCACCCAGCACAGTGAGAGTTGCCATTGCTACCGTGAAGTTTCTTGTGCCTGGAATAGTGGCTCGACAGACATACACGCCTGCATGCTGCACCTTTACATCAGAGATCATGAGGTTTCCATTTCCAAGGACACGGGTATTGAAGACGTCAATGGACTTATGGTCTATTTGAGAGAGTGGGAGAAGTGTGGTTACAAGGCCATTCAACGTATCTGAATAACTTACCTGAGTAGGGTTGTCTAGGCAGTAATGGCACAGATCAGAGTTTAAAAGTCAAAAGATGCAAAGGAAAATTGAAAATCACAGATGAGCTTTCAGAGGTTTCCATTTTGCATTTGCTTTGCTCTTCACTCTAGTTATCTGACCATTCAGATTGTTGGGTCTCACCACTTGGTAAGTGGTTTATATCTGAACTTCACCATCACAGCTAAAAAACTAATGCCATTTTCCCAGTTAGCCTCACCAATTGCGTTGCACTATGATTCAGTTCATCACTACCAACCTCCACATCATCTTTACAAACAGGGGTCATCAATCTCCTTCTGAATTATGCTGGAGATAAAATGAGTGTATTTGATTACCATGTATTTTCTTCTATGCTCTATGACTGTTAGGTAACTTTTCTTACTTGTTTGTCTGTAAGAGCCACTGAATCAAACAGGACATGTATGTTTATTTCTCCCACTTTTAGAAATAAAAATGTAGGAAAACTTCTCATGCTTGCAGAGGTACCTGACTTCCACACTTAGGTACATGTCAGAATAAAAAGAGAGGTAGTTTTCATGGAAAATGTGATGTGCTGATGAATGTTGTTATTCTTACTGCATTCCCTCTCTTCTCCCTTTCTAGGCAGACTACTCGGGGTTCGACTATACCTATCCATAGGACTATGGCCCATTAACACAAGGTCCAAATCACATTCACATACTGCTTCTAAGAAGAAGAGACATTTACAGGACTGTTTCATAGGATGCAACCACTCCAACCTGCCCTAACTCACCTCTGATTCTACCCCAAGTCACAGATCCCTGGAGGTCACCACCCTACGCAGCACTTTGCCCACACTGCACTGGGGGCAGTGCGGGATTGACAGCAGAAGCGGGGAGTCCAAAGCCTCAGAAAACCTCAGGGCTTCTTAACAGCAGTATGGAAGTATGCAACTGTTCCACTTATCCCGCCCTAACCTACTAATCATTACCTACTACATGAAGCCTCAGAACAGTAATCTAATTGCTGAAATCCTTTCTTTCCAGTTTCACTTCCTCTCCACAGGCTGAAGGTCATATGCTGTAATTTTAAGACCTACCTAACCGGCTCCATGAGATGATTGGCTTTGGATTCCCTGTGGCTACACACTCCAGTATGACAGTCTGATGAAGAGATGCCGTAATGTTTTGAGGACCAGCTATTATAGATGGCTTGTGAAAAAGCTTCAAGTCTGAGGCTTTGGAGGGGAAAAAAAAAGAAAACACAATCAAAGAAAGTGAGAACAATTAAACAAAACCTAAATTAAATATGAAATAAAATATGACTTTTTTTTTTAAGGATGCTTAAAATTAAATTTACACCAAAGCCTTATTTCAGTAATTGTGGAAGTTTACACTGAATAATATTTTAGCCACAAGATACAAGCAAGCAAAATTATTATTTGGGCAAGCGGTTCAGAGGACAGTTACAGCACTTCAATGCATGTAAGTGTTTTTGCTATAATGTAAAAAATAATATAATGCCATTGAAAAAAAATTTCACATGTAGAGTACCTGGAATAACACTCAGCACTGCCTCAGTGCTTTTACGTCTATTGGCTACTGTTGTGGCAACACATCGATAATTCCCAGCATCCCTCTGTTCAACACCATAGATCTGAAGAACTCCTGTAGGTAGAGTGGTTATCCTGTCACAGAAACAAAAAAAGAAACGTACATAAATGATCAGCTCAGCCAGTGAACACCATAATGGAATTAACTACTCGATTTACAAACAGCCATTGCTACACTAACCTGGGAACAGCAGGCTGAAGACTCAAACATTCTCCATACATGACTCACCTCCCCGCATTTCTGAACTACAGGTGAGATTCCCCCCAGCACCAATATGAGAGCAGAGGAATTTACTTTCAACAAGCAGATCTTTCTCACCCTCAGAAACAACCACCCCAACCTTCTTTACCCAGCTACTACATTCATACTGTTCAGGTTGGCTGATTTTTGGCAGCAATTTCTGATAAACTGGCATAACTGGTATACAGTTCCCAGAAACTCACCTACGCTTTCAATTTTTATGTTTCTCTTTTTACCTTCCTTTGCACACTAGGTATCTTAGACAAAACAAAAGTTACATGTTGAGAAGGATGGGAGTAGGTTCAACAGATACAATCTGGACAGGCAAAGAATCTAGTAGGGAGCAGGCTGTATGCTTCAGGTTAATCAATTCAAGAGAAGTCCCCCAGCGCAGAATTTCCTTAGCATGAGGTGTTTTAACTCAATTTTCTGTACATATAATTCTTTATTGGCCCTCTAAAGAAAAACAGGTTTGGCATCAATCCTTCTGTGAAAGCAATCTCGCTAGTTCAAACCACCCCCCCCCAGCCAAAGGCCATCTATTCTGTATCCCACAGCAATTCTCATTCCTGAGGATGACTTGCAAAATTCTCCAGTGACAATCCATAGATTAATGATTACTGTGTACACAATAGCAGGTGACTCTGGTCTGCCCTCGTAACACCCTATTTAAAATTCATTAACAACATAACTATTACTAGCTATTTTAATAGTTGACGTACTATACACATAGAACCTTTTTTATGTAATGGCATAGCACATATTCAGGTTTTCTTCTTGTAGCAGACTCAGAATTATCACAGAAAATAAATGACATTCTAAAACGTGTAATTCTACATACCTGTCCATGACTAAAGGTAAAGTTGTTCGATTCACTTCCCATGTCACAATGGCAGGAGGGTTTGCTGTTATTTTACAGGCAAATCGAGCTACTCCACCTTCTTGGACCTCAGTTGAAAGTGGCTGGACTTCAAATGTAGAAATGGCTAAAAATAAGAGAACATCAAATTTAAAGGACTACAGTGAGGAAAAATTCCTGGCTAAACCAAACTTCAGATCATAGATCAACTTGCAAAAATACCCAGAAATACTTCAGATAGTCCTCTTTTCTACACACAAAGAAAGATAGGTCTAATTACCTTGTCAACTTCACTCGATAGCGTGGTTTCATTGGTTGAAGCTTTACTTAAAATAACTTTGCTTTAACCTAATTTGGTAAAAAAATGTTTCAATGAAAATGACACTCTCAAATAGAATTAAGCATACAAATTGACTGGCATTCAGCTGGAAAGCATATCAATTATGAAACTACTGAAGTTCAAGTCAATTCAACTAGTTTGGGACTGACCCCACTATACTTAAAAAAAAAAAAAAAAAAAAATTGACTGCAATAGAAAATTTCCAAAACAACATTTGGTTCCTAACAGTCATATTTTAGTCCTTTAATAATACTCACTTTGGTAAAAGCATTTGGAGAGTTGCACAAGTTCATGTTTGATAAGAAAAAGAAATCAAAACCAAAAGAGATATCAACATAAGTTTAATCATGTAAGAACACTTTCATACCAACAGTCTGAGCGGATGTCTGATGCACAGAGCATCAATATAATTTCGAGCATTTACAACTTAAGGAGTTCACAAAATCAAGCCAACTGAAGTGGCAGATCAATAAATACCTTCCAGCTAGCAGACAGGTACCTAAGAAATTGATCAGTAGTTGAATTTCTTTGCTCAGAAAATAAAAGCCAAAGGGAAAGGAATACAAAACCCTGTAATTAATTGCTCTATTTACTGCTACTTACAACATAATTAACAGGAAAAACAACTCTTCAGAGGCAACTCCTTTTGGATAACTTGCAACACAAATAATTCCACCCATATTTCCACCCCCTGTAACTGCACAGGGAACAATCTCTGCATAAACTCAGTGGTACTGATTTTTTTTTTTTTTTTTAAATCAGGTTTCAAATAAATTTCGACTCTTGTATAAATTATACAGAAACATTATTTCAATAGACAAACCAATATTAGTAAATTACCCATCTCAACATTCAAGTTTTGTGTTGAAAGAATTCCTCTATTTTACTTGCTTATTAACTGAAATAGTTTTTCATCCTATTCACTCTAACATGTTCTCAAAAATACCCTTCTGCATAGAGGACACATACAGTACTGATGCACACCAAGCATTCTAACAAATGTTGTCCACCCCCTGTCATTTTAATACTACGGCATAGCATCATAGATTAATATTGGAGTATGAAGGAAATGTGACATGACCTGGTTGCTTTCTGCTCCATGCACACATGAACTCCTAACTGGGCCTAACTACATAACTTACAGATTCCTATTACTAGTATACCTATTTCACTTCCCAGGTCAGAATAAATCCTTTTTTTGCACTGCATTCCTGTAGTTGCATCAGCACTGCAGGAATGAGCGTTCCTAATCATACCAGCTGAGTTAAAGCATTGCAACTTTGTGAACAGACCTCCCAAAGATTGTGACTGACAAGACAACCGAACCTCCTTGTACAGCAATATCACCCGAAAGCAGTTGTGGCCACATGATGCAAACACCGTGGCCCTTGGAAACTAGGTCTGGCACCTCAAATGTGATTTAGACTCCCAGGACACAAGCAGAGATGCTCCATTTTTACGACCAGTCCCATGCTTTTGGCAGCAGGTCCCTGCAGCCCCAGCACACTCTGCAGTCTGTTCCCTACCCACCTTCACCACAGATAGAACTAGCCTTCTCACCAGCAGAATTTAACCCAGTTCCCTATGTTCCACTTTTTTGTTCTTTCTTTCACTTTTGAGCAGTACCAGTACCAAAACCAACCAACCAAAAAAGCCCCACATCTTGCATAAAGATGTTACAACAGAAGTCTTACATTTAAAGCCTGTTGGGGGGAGACATAAAAACAGTTCTTTCCTTAAACAGATTTTCTTTTGATTGATAAGGAATCATCAGAAAGAAAAAAAAAAACAAACCCAAACCAAAAACACAAAACCAAAGAGACACTTAATAGTTCTTTGCCTACCTACAGAAGTTCAGTTTCACAGAACAGAAAGACTCAGTGCAAGTCAAATAACTTGCGCGTACACCAGGTTGTTCCCATAACTCTAAACTTTCTGGATTTGCTTTCTGCTGAATTTGATGCAATCCGACTCTTCTGTAGTTTTCCACCATGGGGGGCGGGGGGGAAGCATCCAGGCTTGTCTTGCTTCCTCCCTTCCCTCCTTCTCCATTCTAATTCCTCCCTACACAGAAAATGTATGTTCACCTGGAGTCAGAATATTATTTCCCTAGTGCTGTTCTTAACAGATTTTAACAGAAAATGTAGTGCTTTGCGTTTTTCATTTGTTTACTGAAAGTATGATGTAGCAAACTAGGCAAATCTGCTTAGCTTTCAAAATAAAGTCTCTAGGAATGCAATAAAGGCATACATAATAAGAACACAAATCAACATAACACAAGTTTCAGAGCCATCATGCAGCACAGCTGCACCACAGAGCCAGTGGCATAAGGACGGACCATTTTAACAAAGCAAAAAGGTAATTACACAGTCTTATCGAAGCAAAGCTCTTACATACCTTTAAAAGTTTCATCTCCATAGGAACTATAAAATCACACCCAGAATTTTCTTATGGTTGTACGATTATTTAAAGGGACAGAGTGAGACAACAGAAACACAATATCTGGTTTTCATTTATATATATAAAAAGAATGATTTATTTCCACGCATCCGGTACATTACAGCTGAAGATTAAAGACAGAAGTGAGACTCTCAAGAACTACAAAAGAAACTGAGGAAAATTAGTATTTCACAGAACTCAATATGTCACGATGATAGCAAGCAAGAACAGATTCAGCTATACTATTTAGAAAATCCAATGCAAGTTGTTAATTGAAGCTGATATTTAAAGAACATTTTTCCACCTGAGCAGGAACACCACATTTCCTCAGAAAATTAATCTTTAAAGATAGCAAAAGTCAGAACTATGGAGAACTGCACAAAACCTTCAGAAAAACTCATTAATGTTACTAACTGTGGTTTTAGAAACAAAAAAATCCCCACTTATCTCTCATCTAACTTTATACATTGTTTATCAGTTTAGCTCAATACTTGCTCCTTCTGTATCTTGTTTCTTCACGCAAATCTCTGGTTTCTTCTTAATTCTGACTTCATTTGTTCCAGTAAAATCTGTTTTTACAAGTCTATTGCTGTCTTGTGAAACCTGACCTCTTTGTAACAGGCTTGTTTTCATGGCAAGTGCTGATACCAACTCAGAACCCCAAGAAAAAGTCATTAAAGCAGTGCTGTTAAGAGGCCAGAGCTCTATAAAATGGATAAGAAACAAAGTCTCAAGAGACATACGTTGTTCCCAAAAACAACCCTGCAAAACGCAATAAATGTAAGTGCCTTTTTATTTGAGTTTCCCCCCTCTTCTCCAGTCTATTTAATCATTTTGTTCCCAGATTTATAGCCAAAAGAAAACAATTAACGTTACTCCAAGAACCTGATGCTCTCACTCTTTTTAACTTGCAAGACACTGAACACTGCTTAGAGAAGAAGAAAACAATAGCTAGAAATTGTATTTACTTTTATAAATTCCTGCAACTTACGTGTTAGGAACATGTGTTTGCATAGTTACTTTTGAGTATTAATATCTTTGATGGCATAAAAGACACAGTTCTATGCAATAAAGTTATCTATGCAGAGAGAAATCAGAGTTCAGTTCCGGTATGGGTTCCCTCATTTACCATGGAGGGAAATATCCACAGGCTCAAAAAACAAATGATTATTTGCTGTCACACACTGATCAAATGTTAGAGAAACACTGCTGGTGCCTCCTGCACCATACACAGATTGAGTACTATGCTGCATGCACGCAAAAAAAAATTTGTGTACCTAAACGTGTTTACATATATTTGGCTATTAAGGTATGAAAAAGTAAAACTTAAGAAGCTCATGCCTCACTTGTTTGTTTGTTTAAATACAGCAGCAGTCCTTCACTCTAATTAAAAAAAAAAAGAGAGAGAGAAACAAACAAACAAAAAAGAAACGCAACACAACACACACCCACTTCATTCACCGCTGAAATGAAGTCCCGAAGCTCGTTCAAACACAAGTTCAGGTGACTTGTTCCCCTAAATGCCACACTTTCTACTCACACACTTTGTGTCATTAGGTGATTTTCTGAATGAGCTTTCTTAAGAGGCAAAAGAAATTCCAACAACCTACATGTTAAAGCTTGCTGGTTTCATCACAGCTGACACTAGCCCAACACTGGACTGCAACTGTATAATAAAGAAGCTGAAAGAATGGAAGATAACACCCCCGAACTGAAATTACTCCCTGCACTGAAACAGTAGCACAGAATTGGGTTTCATGTAACCAGAATGCAGCAAATATTGAGAAACTCTCCAGCACATGATACCGACCACTTAAGTGTTTCTCAAGAGACAATGGCCACTCAGATAGATGAACTGCTCAGGTGGAAAGAACAGAAGTGCGTGATGCTATTTGTAGAACTTACACATTAATGCTATTGAGAATTACACAATAGCCCTAACCCTTCAAATGAAACCAAGAATCTTTTCCCTTTTTTTAATTTGCAGGTGAAGAGGTTTCACTTGAGAAAAATAAACTTGCATGTTTAGCAAGAAAAGCTATGGCTTTTTCCAAATAAATGGATTTCAGAACAGCACATGATAAATTTAATATCAATTTTCTCTTTTTGATCTAGTTTTTGTGATGCTCCCTCTCTCTGAAACAGTGTTTAAAAATGCAGCAAATAGACATATGTATTAGATTTTATCACCGAAGCCAACTCGCACATATTTTCCTTGAGCTTAGTGTGACTTCTCAGTCCTTGCAGGAGCGAGGCTTAAAACAGATTATGCCATGCCTTTTGGCATATGGACACATATTTCCAAATGATTTGCTACTCAAATGGCACACTCTGGTCTGGATCTAGTTTGGAAATAACCTTTGCATAAGTACTGACAGATTCAGACACACAGCAAGACTACAGACACATGGCTATTCTCCCTGTTTCTGGTGAAGCAGTGGGAGTACACCGAGCTGGAGCTGTTGTCAAGTGATCTAATGGGTGGATCTTTGCTGAGTTTCCCAGGAGATGCTAGAAAAATTAAATAAAGTATTTGGGAGCGCAAGTTCTGCTTAGTACATACAGTTGAGAAGTGAATGTCATACAAATGGAGCAATATGGGTAAAGTTTTTCATAACTGCAAGTGACAAGGGATTACTGTGAAAGGGTGTTCTGTATGTGCTACCACAAGCACAGTGACTTCTTACATTCACCCTTAAAATTTTAATCAAATGTTGTTTGACCTACAATTATTATTATTTTTAAAATGTGAGGCAGAAAACCAAGAGATTCCAAGAGAAAACAGAACCTGACCTGTAAGGAAAGACTGAAAGAGCTGGGACCTGATCAGCCCCAGGAAAGGAAACTGAGTCTTAAAAATATACAAAGGAGATATTACAGGCAGCGATGACTCTCATTAATCAGTAAGAACAGAAAAAGCAGGAAGAGGCTTTAGCTCTAGCAGGGGAAGTTCAGGTGAGGTTGCTCAAGGGAAGCGTATAAGCAAGGAGCAGGCAAGTAGAGGAGGCCATACAACTGCTAGCAAAAGGGGTTCCTGGGCTGTTATCTACCTGTCTGAGGGCTGTGACACTGCTCCTGCCACTCTCCTCACACCAAATGCTACAGTAGAGATCCTTTCACAAAGAAAATAATTTTCTGAAGGATCAGAAACATCCAGAATCTATTAGTGGGTTGTTTTTTTTTCCCCAGGCAAAAAGACAATTCAGAGTAGATTTGTATGAAAAGGCTCTTTGGTTTTCCAGTCCATGGCCTCCCCCCTCCCACCACCATCCCACCTTCTCTTTCATTCTTCTTTGCTCTTCAGAGTTTTATCAGTGTAGTATATTTTACATTGATAGGCCCTAAAATCTGTGGAGATAAGATAATGAAGCTAGTACATAAACAAAAGGGTATCTAAGAAAGAGTCAGTGCCAGAAGCACCCCTGGGTAGAACACAAGTGTCAGCCAGAAAGCGATCCCCTAAGGCATAACAGAGAGCTGAGGTGTGCCACCGCTCAACCTCACCTGGAACCAGCAATAGCTGGACAACGTTTTGTACACTTGCTATTCAACAGCAATGCATTTGAATAGCTTTATCAATATCCTTACACATCTCCCTTCTTTTCAAGCCAAATGAGTCAATAAACCTATTTCTGAGAAAAAAGTGCCAAGATGATCAACAGGTATAAGAGGTAGCCTCTGATGCCTCAACAGCTGTCCAACTACATTGAAAGAGGAGGACAGCCCTACTGATTTCTAAAACCAAAACATCAACCTACTTATTTAAAACAGCACATTCAGGATTTGAAAACAAGTTGAATTGGAGATAAGTTTTACAGCAACACAAACCTGAACTGTTCAGTCCAAAAAAAAAAAAAAAACCCAAAAAACCAAAACTAAAAAACTGACTGTCTTTAATCAGTATAGGCTACAGTCTACAAATGAGTGCTGCTTTTTCAGAAAGACGTCCGTGCAGAGAACAAACACAAAGTGCATGGGGAAATCCAACTCTCTCAAAGTAAAATAGTATTGGCTTTTTTTTTTTTTTTTTAATTATGAAGCAGGTTATAACCTGTTGTGTTTCAATTTAAAATTAATAGTTTTAATAAAAAAAAAAAACATAAAGCCAACTTTGGCATACAACGTACAATGATCATAGTCCAGACTAAAGTATGGTATGGAACCCTAAACACAGAAGGAAAATCTCTCCAGGTGACTGTAAAGTCTCATAAAATAGGATTTCTAGGATGCAGGTAGATGACAGCTCTTGAGGCATTTAAAAGGCCATGTTTTTAGTAAGCTGCTAAGGAAGCAGCTTATACATCAATTCATGCAGAAGCACATAGTCTGTAAGTGTCATGTAAGAGGATGTCTATTTTGCTCAAGGGGTTGGGAACATGCTTCTCCTCATTCACTAAGAAATGTGGCTACAGGTCTGATTTAAATTATAACTTATGTTCTAGATACAAGACACACATCTCCTTTGCATTATTATTTAAAGGCAATATAA
This sequence comes from Pelecanus crispus, assembly GCF_030463565.1. NCBI lineage: Eukaryota > Metazoa > Chordata > Aves > Pelecaniformes > Pelecanidae > Pelecanus > Pelecanus crispus. Next base: position 15,761,393 of record NC_134649.1, read on the forward strand.
TATCCTTCCAATGAAGTCGCCAAAGTACCAAGAATCTCACAACTGGTTCTGAACATCTTCAGTTACCACTAAATATGCATATAAAATAGTGCATATGCTCATATAAAGTACGAACATCAGAGAACTCTAAATTCTAGCAGGGACTGCTTTAAGGTTCTTGATCTAACCTGTCCTTACAATTCACTGTGTCATGATGCACTCAAAAAAATTTCAGTAACCATTAGGCAGCTAGACCAAGACCAAACACATGGACCAGTATAATTTACTTGTAGTCTTCTGTCTGAGTCTCTTTATTGTCTCTTTCTTCCTACCTAAATTGTGAATTTCTTGGCGCAGGGACTACATTTTTTTTTTCTGCATTTGCTCAATTACAAGCAAATGCTGTCTTCTGCATGTATGAGGCCATATCTCAGTTTACAACAATCTTAAATCCATTAACAAGGAAGTGGGACTTTTCCTTCCCTCCTTCACTCAGGTTCCTTTTTTTTTGTTTTGCAAGTATCCTTTTCAAGTTTCTCTTCATTAACACATGTATTATTCAGCAGGACTACCATACCGAACATAGATGCTACAGCTGATAGAAGGGATTATAATGCTCAGCTTTTCGTTATAGAATCCTGTGACTTTTTTTGGTCCAAATTATATCCATTTTCAGCGAAACACCATGGACAATTCAGGTAACTCCACATGACTGGCACCGTCTGCTCTGCAAAAACTCAGAACCTGCAGTGTTGTGGGTCAGTGGGGACATGAGTAGGACCAAGATTGTAAGAGAAAATTTGCACAGTGTCAGCCTGACTTCACCCAATTAATAAATTTCCTCTGTTTAAAGAAAATAAATTTTTTCAAAAATAGGAAAGGAGAAAGAGGAGAATAAATTGAAAGAAGTATTACAACTATGTTGAAATCCTTATTTGGATTACTGTAGTTAATTGGACCACTTATGCAGAAAGAGTACTTTGCAAGTAAGTACAAGTAGATCCAAAATTGTAAGTCATTCTGGAAAGCAACCAGACAACAATCTACTGTTGTCACAGTGGAGGCATTGCTACAGCTGCAGCAGCAGAGACGAGATCAAGAGGAAATTGAACTTTACTGATATACTATGATCAGAAGAAGACAGCAGCACCATACTAACGAACATGTCTTCATATAATTATGAGCTAAACACTTGAGGAACAAACCATCTGAGATCCTCTTCATCAGGCTGGATAAAATCCAACATAATTGGAAGAAAACCAAAGCAGTAAAAAAAGCAAACGCGCACACACACAACAGAGGAGGAGACTACTTGTTGGATTTTGCTTCTTGCAAAGTTTTCTCCTTTAATTGGTCCTTCTCTAAGTCCAAGGATCAGACTCAATTTTATCTTGTCTTGCTTTTCTTTGAAATGCAACAGTGTGTGTTAACTTGGGACCAAAACATTAGTCCTCTAGTTTTCTTGACCATTCCAAGCATCAGAAAGATTTGCTTCTGAACTATGGACCTCTGGTAGTTTAGCTCATAAATGCAAGCATCTGCAAAGACTTTCTCTTCCTTCAGTCTCACTCATTGTCTGCACAGACATTTTCCTCCTCTTAATGGCTATTATTTAAGGCAAACAACTGAGTGAGACAGAACTGAGTTCCGTCCGTAAGAGGAAGTGATATCATCCAGAACACATTTGTCCCTTTCAGGCACAAAGGAAAAGTGTCAGTTCATTCTGACTGTTATAAAAGAGTAAAGAGGAAAAGACTGTAATTCAAACAACATACTGGTAATGGCATTCTTTTAAATTACCAGAGATTTAACTCTTCTGATAAATTGGAAGTGTGGCTTTTTCCCTAAAGCCAGCTGTTATTTTTAATTTCTGCCAGAGTGGTTGGAAAAATAAGCTTAACTAAAGTACACTTTTTCTATATCCTTGCGTTTTAAAGAAATATTCTAAAATTGCATACTTTTGTACTACTACTGTTTAAAACTTTAGTTTAATATACTTATTTTTAATTAATAACCAAAGATGTATACAGTGACAAATGCATGATACATAAACTCAGTTGGAACTAAATGAGTCTTCGCCCCCCCCCCAAACTTCAGAAACATCACAAAATAAATAAAAGCATCAAATAAATCATACAGGCTGCTGACATCACTGCCAAGATGTTAAGAACTCATAATGAAAATTCTGGATAACACTATATCAGGTGTTTAACTTTTTGCACTAAAATTTTAGAATTTTTTTTTTTTTTAATCTGTATTAATCCCTGGCATTAAATGCTATCACACATTGACATATTCATGAGTTGAGATAGCCTAACAAAAAGCAACTGATAGCAATAAAACAACCAATCAATTGTCCTCTCCTTCTCCCCAAAATCTAAAACCAGGGACACTATAGTGTCCATAAACTCATCCTATGCCTCTCCTCAAATTCATTAATTCATAAATTAGGGCTCTCAAGATGGTTGTTCTTCTCACTTGCATGCTTAGAAACACCTGTAGCATGAAAGGGAGAAGAAAAATGACCAATTCTGTTCCAACTACTCACACACACTGCTCATGCGGCATACCTCTGTATATATCCAGGAGAAAAGCACAGAATATTGCATATTATCCTAATTATCTAATACATAAGGAAGTCTTGTTTACAGGTTGAATCTCCAACACCAGTATCCACAGATTTTAATGTCCTTGAACTAACCTGAGCCCAACCACTCCTCCAGTCCCAGAAAGGCAGTATGGACCCGTAACTCCAACTGCCTTTCTTAACATTTCAAACAAGCTTTTCCAGACAATTTCACTTCCAAAGTTAACATCCATTATAAAGGATTATTGAACCAGTTCCTCACAATTTTAAAATCCACACAGGTATATATAAAAAATATATAGTATAACTAGGACAGTTAGAGAAACCACAGTCTTTAAGCCATCCCACTTCACCTCACTGATACCTTGGGAATAGCTTTGCTAGAATGGCACCTTGTACCCTCTGATCCCAAATTAAACTAAATCCTGTTAATGTGCAACAAGGAGATTGCTGCTATTAATCCCTGGATTTTAATGAGGTACTAACACTAAACTGTTAGACATGACTTTAAAATCAGTATTCGCTTGAATTGTCTGGAAATGTGATTATCCCTGTTAAAGGGTATTCGTTTTACCTTTCTGGTTTGTTTTCCAGCTTCATGTTTTAGCTTTAATTTCTGCTTCTCCTTTGTTCTATCAAGCTGGTTACTAAGATCTCACTCTTAGAAAGATTTCAGGATACAAACTTAAGATTACATTACAGAAACATGCTAGTTTGCCATTAGTGAGCATGGCATTTAATTTCCCAACAAGAAAAGTAAAATAATTTTCCTGGAAAACCTAGAAGTTGAACATCAAAAATTAAAAAAAAAAAAAAAACCAAACCAAAAAAACCCCAAGTCAGATATTATGTAACAAAGTAAGTATTTTAGGGAAGACAGGAAAAGGAAAAAAAAAAAAAAAAAAAGAGATACGGAATCGAGCATAAATAAAAGGACTCCTCAAACCACAGTTTACTGTGGTTTGTTACAAGTTTAAAAGCACTTATAGCCAGGTGTGCAGTTTTTACTCCTAACACTGCTACAGAGCAAGGCTTGGTTGGCACCTAAGCTAGTGTTTCTACATACGGAAGTATTACAGTACTTTTCAGATTCTTCATTAATACCTTTCTCCAGAAACATCTGAACATGCAGGTCAATAGCTAGCAGAGAGTCTTTTCACAAAACAAAAAGCCCATGTGTCTACAGAAGAACTACAGTGCTGGCAGGATGAAAATTCTACAGAAAAATCTAACTGTGCATGTAGCCCTAAATCTATACTGCCAATACCACACAAAAATCAGGAGGTTTTCCTCACAAATAGTTTTGAAAAATGCCTCTATAATCACTCCCAGTGGCAGGGAAACTTCCTTATAAGAAATGTTTATACCTTGGCTTACTGAAATTAAATCTGAGAAAGAAAAAACTTCCCTTTAGTCACTAAGCAAAAGTTTAAGTTTAAATTAATCAAAACTTTTTCCATGAAAAATAATAGTTCAAGACAAAAATGTAATTCTGTGTATGGTAACGAGTCACATTTCCTTTAGCCTACACTGAAATGAAAAGTAGTCACAGAAGTGCAAATAATGCTCCCTTTTTTAATAAACTCTCTCTACATTGTTCAGGAACATACAGAACAAAACCCCCAGCCTGCTGTGTATACTGGAAATATCAGCAAGCAGGATAACATTTAGCCTATCACGGTGTTTGTGAAACAGACTACACTGTGTATTTTCACAGATAGTTCTTGAGTTAAACATATTTCCAGGATAAGCCTAATACACCAATTTTCTCTTCCTAAAATGAAAACAAAAAGATAAAGAAATGTTCCTCTGTGACTTTACCAGTATTAAGAAAGTCTCAGATTGTGACAGTATGAACTCCGTAGCAGTAGTTTTGAAGACAACAGTTCAGAACTGTATTGAAAAAGGTGTCCAGTTTCAGGCAATTACCTTAGAGCATTATAATTAAATAATAGGGAGCTTAAATGAGACTGAAACTGCTGCACTGATCTGACACTATCAATAATTGATATGGGACACCTACTAATCTGTCTATCCAAAAGATTTTTCTTAACCATTTGCCACTTAGAATCTCCTAGCAGGCATTTTAACATTTTAAAGAAGGTGGACTGGAATTACAGCTTGTACAGAATACAATCATATTCTACAGTGATGGTTATTATTCTGATGCTTTGGAAAACCCTGCAGAGTGGGAAATTAGAGAGCTGCATTTTTAGGACCCACTAGCTTAGCACTATAACTTGGGTTCCTCTTCCCTTCCTACCATTTTTTTTCCAAAGCCAAAGAATAGATTTTATCACAATGGGATGACATTTTGGGAGCTACTGGCATAGCTTATTGGCATCCATGCACTTTATGTTCACAAATCCACAGTGTTTGAGAGCTGGACGTTTAAGACTGCTGACACGCATTTCTTCATTTTTCCCAACCTGCTGACATCTGTTGACTAGTAGGAGTCTTATCCTTGATTTCAATAGGCTTTGAGCCAGGGTCTTATCTTAGAGAGATAACAGACCCTTTATTGAGAAAATACTGTGCCTCCTCAATTCTCTAATGTGTGTATTACTCCAGAACTCTGGCATATATTGCTTTGTTGGGATCAGAAGGAGGGAAGAAGAAAGACTGGAAGGGAAGGGAGTTGTTCTAGTTTGTTTTACTAATCTTTATAAAGTTGGGGTTTTTTTTTTAAATGAGTGCGAAATATGCCAATATTTCAACTGAAAACACAAACCTAAACAATTTTTTTTTTTAAAAAAGGTTCAAGTATTGCAAAAAACTAACAAGATTAGAAACCCCATTTCTACAGTATGAAAGACATGTAAGCACACAGAATGAGCCAGGTTTGGCCATGAAATTTGACATTCCCTATAGACAAAAGTGATCCTTCACACCATGTGCTCCTCATGTTTCAGTTCACAGAACAGTATTGGCAGGTTGTAGGTGAGGAACAAATCTTTCCGAGGCATTAGTCTGCGAGACCCTCTCAAAATCACACTTTGAGTTTTGGAGGGACCAGAAACTGCTCTGCACATAGAGGTAATTACAGAAAGCTTTCACTGATAAATACCAAGGACACCCCAGATGAGGTAATGAGTGAGGATTTGAGCTATCTGCTCTTTCTGCTATTCTCAAGTCATTACCTCTGCTCTGGACAAATCTTCTCCAGGGCCCTGATTGCTAAGCTAAGGGGTGAGCTCCTTTGCAGAGCTTACTGCAGTTTCACCTCCAACAAACTGCCAGTCAATTGCATTTGGGAAACAGTCTGCTATGCTAAAACTTATGGCCACCTTATTGCAAAAACACTTACTTCTAGCCTACCATATACTTAGTTCCACCACTAAAAGTAAACAAAGAGGGGGAGCTGCCATAGAGAAAGGAATGGAAAAAGGAATGTTTTATTTTTTCCTTTCCTCTCTCATATTCTTGCCAACCTGTTGACAGATATCCAAGAAGCGTAATTTTTAGACAATGATTTCCAAACTAAGATGCAGATCACTAAGAATTACTCTCTAATCTCTGATAAGAAGGGAGAAAAGGAAAAAAGTCATTAGCTTCATATATAAAAATCACACTTTTACAATACAATGCAAAACTGCTCCTTTGCACATTAAAATCTTTGCACAGCAACATCCATGATTGCCTCCCCCACCAGAAAAAAAAAAAAAAAAAAAAAAAAACAACCCAAAAAAAAGGCAGCATTTGCCCAGTCACAAACTAGCCACTACTTCTCTGGTACTGAAGAATGCTATAATCTAAAGGCCATGAAATGGAGAAGCAAAGAGGTCAACAGCCTGAGCACCCTTGAACAAAAGTTCCCTTGGAGATGTCAGCTGCAATCTCATTTGTTTCTTCTAACACTTTCAGGTCCTCCTGCTCCTTTCTTTAAAGCTCCTAATTCAGTGGCTGACAAATGATCACTTTAAAAATCTTTGTACAGGAATAACCAAGTCTGAATATGTCCACTGAAGATCACTAAGCTCTCCACCATTTGGGCTGGGACTCTGTAAAAGATTCTGTAAAAGCGTTTCTGGCCACACACATAGACACAGTTTTCACCACCAGCTTCTCAAAGTTAAGACCAGTCTGAAGCTTCATATGTAGTATTTTCTCTTCCTGAAAACTTGGAAGTCAAGTAGACTATTCTGGACTAGGTTTTTAGGGACATGGTACTCATTTATTCTTTCTTTCCTACAATATCCTCTTACTCCTTCCTTCTTACAGTATCCTCAGAAAGTAGGAAAGTACATTGTCTTCTCCACATACAGAATGGAAACTATTGTGAGCAAGTTTCTGATATATTCCAGTGCAGAAAGTCAAAAGAAGATGAGCACTCAACTGAATGCATGTTGAAGACAGTTAACAGGAAAGGAGAAGAAACTTGACAAGATAAGGAAAAATTCTGCCTCTGTCCCCAGGAAGAACTGAGAATAGCCTTTTCCTTGTATGTCCTGACTTTCCCAACTTTGTTTTTGTTTTCGTTGAAAACAAAACAAAACTTTCTTCCCACCTTGCAAGAGCTCTTTAGAAGTGCAAGGTTTGGAGACAGGATCTCAAAGGCAGAGTAACATCTTTGACTGCTCCAGAGAAAAAACAGCAGGAAAAAAAACAACAAACGAGGCATGTGGCTCTGGAACAGCCTCCCTTTGGTGAGGCAGTTTTGGAAATGCAACCCCTTCCTACACACATGAACATCACTTAAGGCAGAAGCAACACCTACCACTGCCATTTAACTATTGTCTCGGAAGCTTTCAGCCCTGTAAATGTTTGTTTTCTAGGCACAGGACACATGAAATGGCACACCAGATTCTCAACATTTAAACATGTGGCTGGCTGTCTAAGCTTTCCTTCTTGGGTAAAACTGTGAATTCAAAATTATTATTATTATTATAAGCATCACAATACACCAGGAGTCTCTATGATACTGATCCATTCTTTCAAGGATAAAAGCAATCATTTCACCTCAGGATATACTATACTTTATGAAAGATGGTCTTTCCTTTTGCTAAATAGGCAGCATATGCTCACCATAAATTTTGGAAAGCGTTAACCTTAGCAACAGAAATGAGTTCATAATTAGCATGTCTGCTGTATGTTAAGAAAAAACATCAAAACAGTTAAAGAAAATTGGCTCCTCAGAAGTGGATAATCACCCTTCAAAAAGTTCTCTTAAATGCAGAAACATGCATGCATGAACAGAAAAGTACAATTTGACGGGGTGACTATTAGACATACTGTTTCCTCCTCACTTCTTCAGACCACTGGAACAGACACACAGCTTGCTATTTATGACATATTAACATAATTGTGACAATGAATGGGATCCTAGGCAGCACCAACGTTCTAGAGAAAATAACAGGAGGATCCTAACTGACATACTACCAACCATGAGTGCCTTATATTACTGTTCATTCTCTGGCCCATCAGGTACTCTTAGAGCTACACTGAGATCACGATGCAGGAGAACTGCAATGCAGGGGCATGCATCAAAGTTCCCAACCTATGAAGGAAGAAAGTACAGGATAATACACCCAAGTCTTTGTATTATACGTTGGGCAAAGCACCTAATGATATTGCAACAATGGCACTTTCCACCTCTTGCAGCTATGCATAACCTATTCACATAACCACACATATTGCCTTACTACACCTCAATCATTACGTAAGTGGCAAAAAATATACCACTACCACCCTTCCCAATGAAACCAGGTATACATACCATCTCAGGAGTTATCACTAGCACTGTTTTAAAGGAAATAAAAGATTGAGTCTTAGAAATATGCGGTTCTATATATTCAACAGTCTATTGATGGTGTAACTGACATACCCTACTGAATCATGTAAACAAGCATGAGAGATTTGATCTTTTCACTTTTGAAGGCATCCCAGCTGGGATTTTTCCTTCTCAGTCTATCTATCATCCAGGCAACAGTGTGTGGCCACTGAAGTGCACAATAAATGCTAATGCACTTATCAAGGAATTCCCCTCTGCTCTTCTGCAGACAAGAAATGTAGGAAATGGTACAGAAAAGGCACACAGTAAGCCACATTAACCAGCTTCAAAGCTGTTCTACTTGTGTGGCTGCATGCATTCAGGAGAAAGAACACACCACTTTCTCCCTTGCAAGGACTGCTTTCCTTCAGCAGTTTGCCAAGTGCTTGCCTTCTAGTATCTATGCTTACCCTACAGATGCCTTTCTTTGGAGTTGTTGCCATTCTGTGAAGAAGTTCTGCTTAATAGCCCAACTGTTGCATGGGGAACACCCAGCACAGTTTTGCACTTTACTACATGAAAAGAAAGATCAGAACACAAGCAGGATTGTGCAACAAGAGACGTATCCCTTCACAACTATCCTAATTTGGCATCAAAAAAAAGAAAAAAACAAAACCAAAAAACCCAAACCCCAAAGAAAAATAGGAGTAGAAAATTAAAGATTGACTGCTACGATTCTAACACTCCTCAGAGAACAACCCCAAAAAGAACAACAAAAACATAACCATTTAGCGCAACACAGAAAAGACAATTTCAGCACCGTGCAACAAGAGCCGCCAGCACTGTAAGCACTGAAGCTGCCCCATTCTGAACAATGAATTTCACTGCAGATGCCAGCTGAACGGTAAGACCTCTATTTATCAGTCATGTACCTTTAAAAAATAAATAAATGCTATTCCTGGCTAAAATAATACAAGACCCTAAGTAGAATGCAGTACCCGCTCTTCACCTCACCCTGCCCAGCTCATCAATCAGAGGAAGCACCGCAGAGCACATCCCAGGACAGGAGCGAGGCCCCACACATTCCTCTGCCATGTCGCCCACCACTGCGCCTTCCCTCACATCTGGGGGGAGGCAGAGGAAGAGGTTTCATTTCATACAGTGGCAAACTGACACCATCCACATATGAATGAGCGTAAGCTGATATGGTAGTGCTGTAAGTCTTCAGACTGTCAGAAATGCTATCTCTGAGAGATACAAGCACTCTCCATTTTTTGCTTACAGTGTTTCAGAATCAGCATCCTAGGATCAAAGACACAATTTCACTGCAAAACACTGAGGAGAGGTGCTGGGAATTCAAGCCCTTCAGCCTCCTCTCCAAATGTCAACATTGCGTCCTTCCCATGGGGAAAGGAAAGAAGAGATGCCTCCACTCTCAAGGGCCAAATGCCTGCAGCTCATTTCCCTGTCACCAAATGCCCCCCTACTGCATTACACAGCCCAGCGATGTCTCCCCAGTAACAGTCTTTCTACACAGCGTAGTAACTAACAGCAAAATTTTGAACGTCTTAAAAGTTTGAGAGCAGCAGGGAGAACAGAAACAAACGTCACACAAAAAAACAAGTAACAAAAGGCATTGTCAGTACTGCTTATTTATTGAAGGTAGTTAAATCCTCTAATTAGATGTTTATCTGAAAATTTCTGGAGGTAGGGGAGGGGGAAGAGTTTACAACTCTTGCAATTTTCACATAAAACAAATCAGAAGTGTGGCTTCCAGATAAAAAACATATTGCCTTCAATGTCATAGAAATCCCTATGCTTTTCCCCAAGTATATTTCTCTCACTCCCTTACATGTCTTGGAAATACCCTGCAAATTTATTCTGAACACACCATAAAAGCCCTCATATCAAAGGCAAACGGAAGAAACCAAAAAATTGCATGTTTAGAGGAAGTCACCTTGCTATGGCTTTGACTGCTCAGGTGGGAGGCAATAGTTGGATTTCCATTTTGCCCAGTCACAGTGCAAGCAAATAACCGTGTTCTGCTAAGTAGGTAATACCTCTGGCTATTAGATTACTTATATTCTCTAATAAACAGTGACAACCCATTTTACTTTTCCACAATTTTCAAAATCATTATTCATCTCCAACTCAAGGCCATGAATCAAAGCCACCACATCAGGAAGGTGCTGAGGGAAGTGTTATGTGGAGCACAGAGAAACCGGTACCCCCATCTCAGACATCATGCTCCAGCCTGAAACAAGCAATGTCTGAGAAAGGGGACTGATCCCCAGGAAATGCAACTGCAGACAGGAAAAGAATACCACCCAGCCTCCATGACAGGAGGCCTATTGAACAGGTGTTGTACTTATGCCAGATTTCTGACACACACATAGAGGTGTATAACAGAGAAGAGTTAAGCAAGGTTAGCTTATCCCAGACTTCCTTTCTCTCTTGTGCTCTAAAGATAGTTAAGCCACTTAGTTAACTCTACAAAATTCTCCCTTTTCCCCCCAAAAGAGGGAGAGAAAAGAACACAACAGACCAAGTCTCACTGTATTTTCTTCTAAATTATGCACTTGTACTTCCATCAGCAGAGTAACACCTTGGCCTGAAGCCAATCAGAAATCCCTCATAATGCGTTCAATAAGCCAAATCAAAACAATACATAGCTTATGAGAGTGGGGTAAAGAAACTTTAAGGTCATGTTTCATCTGCTGCAGCTCATCATGTTCTTTCAAATGGAGGCAGAAGGTTAACTGGCGGGATATGCTCTTTAATGCCTGTTATTTCCAGTGGAAGGAGCTAAGCAACAATGTTCTTTTCTCAGTACTTCATGAAGAGTATCAGCAAAAAAAAAAAATCCTAATGTTAAGGGAACACAGCCCAGCTGAAGGGAAGATGGACAGAAAAGCCTGGCAACACAACGAAGAGGAAACACACCTCCCTAGTGCAACTCAAAGTTGGGTTTTGTATGCATTTATTACACAGCTGAAAACATGATTCAAGTTTCATAAAGCATGGAATCACCTTCCTCTTGTTTTTAAAAAAGGGGATTCTAAACCAGCAGACAAATGGACAGAATTTGGAAAATGCTGTGTTTGTACAAGAAAATGTTCATCAGGTGAAAATGGGGATTGGATAGAAAATACTAGGTTCTACCCTCAGATTTACAGCTGCCTGTATTGTCTATAGGCAAGTAATCTATTAGTTTGATCCTGTAGAATTTATTCTCTTCTCAGTTTTCTCCACATCTGAAACAGAGGTAACACACTAATCTTTTACTTACTCTAGGCTTTTCTGGATTGCTTAACACCATATATGAGAGACAGTAGGAGCATTAAGCATGCTGGACTTCAGCAAAGCCTTTGACACACTCTTCCACAGCATTCTCCTTGGGAAGCTGGCAGCTCATGCCTTGGATGGGTGTACTCTTCAGTGGGTAAAAAACTGGTTGGGTAGCCAAGCCCAGAGAGTTGTGGTGAATGGAGTTACGTCCAGTTGGAGACCAGTCATGAGCAGTACTCCCCAGGGCTCAGTTTTGGAGCCAGCCTTGTTCAATATCTTTATTAACGATCTGGATGAGGGGACTGAGTGCACCCTCAGTAAGCTTGCAGATGACACCAAATTGGGTGGGACTGTCGATCTGCTCAAGGGTAGGAAGGCCCTGCAGAGGGACCTGGGCAGGCTGGACCGATGGGCCAAGGCCAACTGTATGAGGTTTAACAAGGCCAAGTGCCAGGTCCTGCACTTCAGTCACAACAACCCCATGCAACGCTACAGGCTTGGGGAAGAGTGGCTGGAAAGCTGTCTGGCAGAAAAGGACCTGGGGGGTGTTGGTCGACAGCCGGCTGAACAGGAGCCAGCAGTGTGCCCAAGAAGGCCAACAGCATCCTAGCTTGTATCAGGAATAGTGTGGCCAGCAGGACTCAGGAAGTGATTGTGCCCCTGTACTCAGCGCTGGTGAGGCCACACCTCGAATACTGTGTCCAGTTTTGGGCCCCTCAATACAAGACAGACACTGAGGTGCTGGAGCGTGTCCAGAGAAGGGCAACGAAGCTGGTGAAGGGTCTGGAGCACAGGCCTTATGAGGAGCGGCTGAGGGAACTGGGGTTGTTTAGTCTGGAGAAGAGGAGGCTGAGGGGTGACCTTACTGTTCTCTACAACTACCTGAAAGGAGGCTGTAGTGAGGTGGGTGTTGGTCTCTTCTCCCAAGTAGTTAGCGATAGGACAAGAGGAAATGGCCTCAAGCTGCGTCAAGGGAGGTTTAGATTGGATATTAGGAAAAATGTCTTCACAGAAAGGGTAGTCAAGCATTGGAACAGGCTGGCCAGAGAGGTGGTGGAGTCACCATCCCTGGAAGTGTTCAAAAAACGGGTAGATGTGGCACTTGGGGACATGGTTTAGTGGGCATGGGGGTTTTGGGTTGATGACTGGACTGATGATCTTAGAGGTCCTTTCCAATCTTAATGATTCCTAGTTTTTACTTTCATTATAAATGATCCAGCCACCAAGCCAGGAAACATGAAATTGATACTCTACCCTTAATTGGTTTAGTGGTGGACTTGGTAATGTTAGGTTAATGGTTGGACTGGATGATCTTAAAGGTATTTTCCAACCTAAATGATCCTATGATTCTATGATTAATATTCATATATCATCCACATTAAAACTAAGAGTGAGCTCAACATAAATTAATATTCTTAACCCTCTGTCTTATCAACTGATCACAAAAATCTAAGGATTTGTTTGTAAAAAATGATAGGGGGGGCAGGAATCATAGAAAGGAGGGGGGGAAACAACAACAAAAACACAAAACAAAACAGCCCTATTGCACTGATGGAATTGAAATGATCTGTCCCTCTTCATGAGCACCACACTGCGCTGATAAACTAAATCTCTCTTTGATTGAAGACCGAATTAAAACGGAGCAATGCAGGAACTCTTCTGACCCAAAAGTAATCCACTCAATCATATAATGCATCCCTTTCCTTTTAGTAAAATGAATAGCCCTCCATAGAACCTTTTTCTTCCTTGACAAGTCCTTGACAGAAGAATGTGAATCTGGACAGTTAAATGAATCAATCACCAGCTGCTAGTCTAGGGCCAAGATGGTGAGCCGAGGGGCCTGCCAGAGTTCACTGACCACTGGTCAAAGCAGGACAAAGGCTTTGCCTCTATGAATAGCCTGCTTCTGGGATCCAAAGGTCACTTAGCTGCCTTGGAAACGGTCCCCTTTGGTTATTTAAAGTTCTCAGGCTTTTCTGCCACAGATATTATTGTTTCAGGTGGTCACCATCTTTCCTCTTCACAAGTTTGTGAAAGGCCAGACAACCATTATTTAGGTAAACGTAAGACAATGGCACACACAGCAGCAACTAAATAGTGAGGAAAGGAACAATTAAAATAAGCACAAATAACGCTTTACCTTTCCTCATAATTCCAACTTCTCAGCATGCCTGTCAAAAACATCCTCAGAGAGAGAAGGTGCCAGCACACAAAGGGCCAGGTCCCTGACAGGATCCAGGTGCATACCTTGCACTGGAGGTGCGAGGTGTTGAATACTTCACCACCTTTGAGATTATTTACATAAACGTGTCAGGAAAAAAGAACAAAAAAAACATATCAGGGCTTTTCTCTAGTCATGGCCGGGCTGTATTTCCAGAAAGCTGCCCTATGGCTCAAGGCAAGACCTGTAGCCTAACAAGTAGATGGTACTGTAGGCTATGTGCTGGAGTAAATACTTGAGAAAAGCAACAGACCAGATGAAGGAGGAGGTGAAAGCCACAGGTGCTAACTCCTTGCGCAGCACTGGAGCCTGCAGTCCTCCCTGGCACCTACCTAATACCTTGCACCACAAAAAAACTCTTCTCCTGTACACCAGCAATAAACCCAATTTCCTCTCAGAGAGGTCACAGAGAGAGTAAAGGGTTCCACTGACAAACACCAGAGGGTGTACAAGTGAGCACTTACCTAAGCCCTGTCCACACACAAGCTTAAACTGTAGTCAAAACTATAAATTAAATGTGGGTTTTGTTAATACTGTGCTAAAATGGTTTCCTAAGTCGCCTTACATTCTGATAAACAATACTACCAACAGGTTTATAAATGTTGCTGCAGACCTCTACAGTGTCTTCACTGGTCAGTAAACATTTGTGTATTACAAAAAGTTATCCGAGGATTATTATTATCAAGTTATTGCTATTTGCTCCATTTATATACATGCTTTAGGAAACAATCCAACTGCATAATCACACTTCCCCCACTGCTCACAGCACCAAATGAATAGTCACATAATCAGCATCTATTCAATATTTTGTTTTCTCTTCTCTGTTCAGTGTGTAGCCTCATTCCTTATTTATTACACTCTATTAAGCACTGCCCTGAAGACAGAGTTATTAACTTCCCTATGGCCTTTTCTGAAGAGTTCTGCACTACAGCTCTTTGCAAATGTTAACACAACTACTCTCACAACACCTCAAGATGACATTCTATTATTATTTTAATTTTACTGTTTGGTACAGACACACAGTTGGATGGTGGCCCAAAATATTCACTAAATTTAGGTGTCCAAGGTAAGACACTGATGCTTCACAGCACTCCATGTGTTGCAACCACAGCTCCTCCAACTTGCTACAGTTCCAATTTGATGAAACCTCAGAACCTCATATCAAACACCAATACCATAAGAAACACGTAATCACAAACTTCCCATGAAAAGTAGGGACAAGCTGACTTGTGTCACATATTGTAGATGCTTCTGGCTGAAGAATTGAGGCAATTTAAATCCTCCAAAGCTCCCCTGACTGGGAGGTTCTTCTTTGTCTTTCTGAAGTTCCCAAGGGAAGTCCAGGACTCCTGGGTCCACATTCCATATCCTGAAAGATCAGCTGCTCCGATGGGCACCACTCTCTTGCGTCAGTCTTTGCCTCTGTCCTCTCCCACTCCCAACTTGTATCCCACTGCAATTTCCAGAGTCAACTCCAGGCCTCACTCCACAAGCCTTTCCTTAGTACTACCCGCTGCTTCCCACCAATGCGTTTCTCTTCCCCTTCCTGACCTCTAGACACGAGACCGCTCACACCTCCACCTCACCCACTTCCTCTCCCAAACTTCCTCTCCAGGTAATTAGACCACTCTTTTCACTTACTTCAGCTTTCGATGCCAGCTGGTTTCTCCAGGCAGTGTTAGATCACACTTCAGCTCCTCACTAATTCAGAACAGTGGAAAAAAGGCAAGTCCCCAGCTGCCTGGGACTGCTTAGAGGGAAAGCCCAGCTCAGTGTTCACAAGCAACATGCTCAGCACAAATAGCATCTTCTGTGTCTTTAGCTAGTCAGGCTGAGTAAGTCTGTGCTGAACATGTCGGGGGGGGGAGTTTGAGATTTTTCCCCAAAACTTACAGGACAACCAAATTTGCAAATATATTCATAGCAACAGCAAAAGCTACTTCCAGACACAAAGACCACTTCCCCAACAAGTCCCATGTCTCTGTTCGCTAAGTAGATATTCCCATGCTATTCTAGTGAAAAACAAAAACACAGAAAAAGCAGTTGCATCTTAGATTTATTCTAGGGAACAGGATAAACAGTCCTGCAGAAGTATACTGTATTTAAAAAAAAAAAAAAAAAAAAAAAGCAAAGAGATGCATACTGACATGACAAATTTCTATCCAAAAGGTCAACATGTCAGAAACTCAGCAACTACAGTCCTGCAATATAAATATTTGGTAAACTTAACAGCAGAGTGCCACCAGCCCCTTTAGAATAAGATCATCATTTGCACAAAACAACAGAGCAGAAGAAAAGTCTACCACTGGTATTTTCTGCAAGAGTCATGATTAAAAGCATCAATAGGCTTCACCCCTACTATGTAAAAATAAAGGTTGGCAGCCAATTGTCTTTCTTGGGGTGGGTGATTGGAAGACTTTTTATGTCTTCTCAGAAAATCATGGGGTTTTTTTCCCATTGATACAACTCTAGGCTCTGCTACTCCTTCAGAAACAGTCCTGCTAGGAGGACTATAGCCAGGCCCCGCTAACAATTCAAACCTATTTCACCTTACCTAGCACAAACATTTTGATGATTTTAAATCAAGATAACATAGGAGTGAAGTTACCTTCACACTGCTGTTTCTTGAGATGGTCAGAGCTAATCTACCAGTTAGTAGATGCTAAAAAGTGAAGGCAAACTTTTCCCAGATAGTCCCAAATCCCCACTACTCTTGCCTACTTACCTCCAGGCAGCTCTAGTACTTGTCAGATAACACAGAAAGCCAGTTCAAATCATCACAGCTAACTGCATTAGTTAGATAACTATCTAGCTAAAAAAAAAAAAAAAAAAAAACCCAAAAAAAACCACCACTAGTCTCTTTCTGCCAGGTTATCAATCAGATCACAGCCTGCCCAAGGCATATGGCATTAACTGCATCCTATTCTACATTTCCAAAATTTCAGAACTAGTGTCAGCCACTTCATGTTTAAAGGATGATTTATTGTTCTCTTTTTGTAAACTAGTGGACTGATTAAACTTCTTTATATTCCATTGCAGTTTCTTTTTTAATAGCTTCATGTTTATGTCATCAGTGGACTTTCATATCTAGTACAAACCAAAAATCCCACAGGCTACTACTACCGAAGGGCATTAAAGAAAATGTCAATGTTATAAACATTCATCTAAACACAAAGCAGAGATTTTGAATGTGCTTCATTCTCTCAGTAGGATCTATTTCCAGTATCACCTCTGGTGCAGAAAGCGTAATACGCCTTTGACACAGCTCTAAAAGGAAAGACAGACTGTTTCTAAACTGAAGTGTAATAAAATTCTTCATGAGAAATGTTTATTATACTCTTAAAATTGACCATTTCCAATAAAATCTCTGACCATAAAAGAGCCTAATATACTACCATGTATCTCATAATGATACCTATTACCAGATTAGATATGTCGTCCTTTGTGCAGAGAAATAGTTTCCTGCAGTTATTTTTATGATAGATAAGTATAGGGGTTTTTCTAGTGTGCATGTTTTTTATTATTATTGTTTATTTATCTTAAATAAAGTCATGCAAAGACAGTATTTATATTGGGGGGAGGGGGGAATAAAGCACTGTGTGGATTTCAGGGATTCACCATCTGAAAGCTTTTATTCTTCCACAGTGAAGGAAAGTTATGACCTTTGACATGCGGCCATGGTGCCAAAGAAACTGCTCATAAATGTGTGTCAGTAAAGAAGCAGAAATCAATAAATTCATTTAATCCAGTGAACTATTATGTAGTGAGACACAACATATTTTAAAGAGCCAACTGCTCTGCTCTTTCTCGCAAAAGACAAAAATTTTATGTAATAGATTTTTGGATATTCAATTTTTTGGAAGGTTTTACAGTCTGAATATTATCTTTGACCCACTAATAAATATTTTAGTCAGTTATGCCACAATTTGTTAGTACATTCATTCCTGTTTGAAAGATCCCTGATACAGTTGGATTCAGGTAGCACAATAGGAACACTAGCAGGTGGGCAGATATCCTATTAACAACCTCTACCAAACCTCTACCATTACTAGAGATAGCTATCCACAGGAATCAAACACAGGCAGGTGTTAAAAGTGCATATTTTTTTCCACACTGGGTGCTCAAGAGCAGAACAAATGAGATATTGTTCATTATTCCAAACACAGTAATTTTAAAAGACCAAATGAAGCACTGCTCTACAATGTATTTTATAAAGGCTTTCAACAAAGCACCTACCATATATTTTATATGAATCAGTAACAAGCTACATCAGGTGAAGACGATGACCATGAAAAACAAGTACTAAATGCCATGTGCTGAGAATGTCACAAAACTCCCATCAATGCTACCAAGAATTCCACAGTTAATTTCTTGTACAGTGTATCAATGCTTACCTCTTCTAGTGTTTAATATATCCAAGAATTCCAAACACTAGAAAACATAATTATTGCTAGAAATAAAGTTCACACCCTTAACAGGGGAAAAAAAAAGAAAAAAAAGAAGAAAAAAACCCCAGAAAATTTACTAACTGGAATAAACAAAAAATGCTACTAATAAGAAACAAAAACAAAACAAAAAAATCCCCATACCCAATTATGTCTCCATTTCTTAAATACATGAAATTCTGATTTTGAGAGCATAGGCTATTGCATCTGAATACAAACTCACATGTAGTGGTTCCATGAGCCACTGTGCACAGAGCACTGTGGATTTGTATTATGACCATTTTTACAATAATTTGGTCGTGAGATAAAATTGAGCTGCCTTCCTGGCACAGACTGGCTGAACAAATAAAGGCAGTATCCACTTTCAACCTCCACTGAAGATCAATGATAAATCTGCTTGCAAACTGTGGACCACAGGGTTGTTTGCATAAATAAGCATTAAAAGTAAGATGAAAAAAGAGCTGGTCATATGCTCACTTACGCTTTTGGGGAGGGGGTGGGAAAAGGAAGTTTCACCCTTTTAATTTGGGACACACTCTGTACAAAGTTTCTCTCTCCTCAGGCAAAATGACAGAGTCGTGCCAGAACTCCCAGAGAATATTTCCAGTTAACATCAATTTGCCGGATGTCACAGACAAGTTTAATGAACAAAATGATAAATGTCTGTCAATGGCTTCATAAAGTCAATGAATTCTCATTACAAAGAACATACATAATGCACAGCTCTGCCCGAGGCACATGTTAGAGTTATTAGAAGTTTAGTAGAGATCTTGACATGGACAGTGAAATGGTAATTTAACAATTTACACTAGTTAATTTGCTGATAAGTTACCTAAACAATTGTTAATATGTTGAAGATTGTACAAGCAGGAATAAGAAAAAAGAAATATTTAAAACTCCTCTGCATGTTCAAAGACCTTAAAATTAATTTTAAGGTTTCTTTGAAAAGATAATGGCTTATTTGATAACTTCCAGTTTTAACAAGCTGTAAAACAAAAAACAATACTGTGTAACACTGAGCTGTTTTCATTGTACATTGTAATGGCTATCAAAACAGCTTTTTGTTAATCATAATTATTATCTGATTTTTAAGTGACAGCCAGACCACTTGAGACAAGATATTACACTTCTGTCGAATCATTTTTCTCATCTAAATTTGGGGTCAAAACTGACCTCAAAGTATCTTATGACACTTCCCTCCTCTGCCACAGCTGTGAAAATAAGCTCCACTGGAAAACAGTACCTCCTTCCAGTCATCAGACAGGAATAAGAAACAGGGGGGTCACCAGAAGCAATTTGCAAATCCAAAACAATGATACAGCATATACGTAACAATTTCTAAAGAGAAAAAGGAAAAAAGAAAAAACCTGACTACATGCTGCAAAACCAGCCTGCACCTGACATGAGAAAGAGAAAAGAGTGGAACATGGGAGAAGACACAAATTATGAGAATTCTGAATATTAGAACAGATCAGCAAATAAATGAAAAGCTTTTCTATTTGGTACTTTTTCCTCTCCATTTTAAGGTGTACAGGAAGCGAGTGTCTCTCAATACAGCTTAAAAGAACTGACAATCCCACTTTGTAAATAGGCTGACAGATAACTTTCATGATTTTAGTGGGAGAAGAGAAGGCTGACCATTGCTACTTTACATGAGAAATTCATGCTGCCAAAGTTGAGGAGGTATAGAAGAGTAAGTTATTTTTCTAATCCTATTTTATCTTGTTTTGTCTTTAATCTGAAACTGCTTAAAGGAGAGCCAAAAAAAAAAAAAAAAAACAAACCCAAAAACATCAAAACTCAAAACCCTCTTGACTGGAAGATTCAGAAAGATCTCTGGTGTAATGCAAGATTTTCTTCACTATGAGGGTGGTGAGGCACTGGAACAGGTTGCCCAGAGAAGTTGTGCATGCCCCATCCCTGGAAGTGTTCAAGGCCAGGTTGGATGGGGCTTTGAGCAACCTGGTCTACTGGAAGGTGTCCCTGCCCATGGAGGGGGGGCTCGGCCTAGATGACCTTTAAGGTCCCTTCCAAACCATTCTATGATTCTGTGATTTTAAAAGTGAGTCATGTATCTATCAGGGTGTCCAAAGATGAGCGAGTACACATGTGGTAAAATTACACTGATCAATTAAAAATCGAACTTTTTCTTCCTACTTTTATAATTCTATCAATTTGCCAGTGATACCATTCAGACATGAGGGTTTTGCATGAGAAAGTCTGATCTACTGAAATGAGAGCAATGTAATCAATCAATGTGAACAGCACTATTATCTGAAGACGCTAAAAATAAAATCTGAAGATACAGAATCCCCTCCAGTTTCCAACATTCATGCATCACTATACACCAGATACACATCACAAACTGTAAAGACTTAGTTTAAATGCCCCCTAGCTATGTATTAAAAGAACACCAGATGACATGTTTAATGCTTGTAATAACTTTTACATAGCCCCTACCCCTGGTCAGTCAGGTGATTATTTCTTTCAAAACTGTCTCTCATACACAAATCATTTTGAAATGGAACTACTGCACCTCAAAGCTAAAGAGCAAATTTCCATTACACATACTTCTAAGACAAGGCAAATCATTGCTATTATTAAATTCAAAATCATAATTTTAGCATGTTCTGAGGCTAGAGGAATAGGATGAGGTAAGTTTTGCTGCTTTGCCATCAATATACCACTCAGCGTAGCCTGTAGCTAGAGACAAGCTCTTTCTCCTTTCTAAAATAACTGTATTCAACCCACCTAAAGCTGTGATTCAGAAAAGCCTACAGTTCTGTCCAAAATTGGCAAATTTGCACAGAATGGAATCTGTTGCCCATTCCAACATCTACTTAAACATGGGCTTGGCAAAGATGTTCCACATCTGAACACAGACTTAGTGAATTGCAATGTTTTGAGACAAACCCCATCCTACCCCCAGTCCCTTTGTATCAGCCAGTACATAGGAAGTTTTCTTCCTAAGATTCTATAGATGCAAAAGGATGTCAAAGACACTCTCTGTGGTTAGATTCATGCTTTTCATAACAGGTTATAATTCAGAAACAGCAACAATCTTATTCTTTGTGGTCCAGAAGAATTTTACCAGGGTTCTTGTGGCAGGCACCGCTTTCAAACACAGTTCTTGTGAAAGGCTGGAGATCTAATTTGCTCACTAGTATTCTACCATTGAAAAAAATTGGTAAAATATAAGTCAAAGTGTATCTGTAAGGTCCTGAGAGGAAAAGTGTTGATCATTATTATCTATGGAAGGGATTGCTGAGATTTTGATTTTTTTTTTTTTTTTTTTTTTTTAAATACTGACTTAACTGAGCAGATGGCTCAGCTGTATTTTCTCATGTAGTAACAGCCCTTAAAAATGGCTGTTGAGAGAATTGTTTAGTGTCTACTGAGGCATCCAAAGGCAGGACTTCCACACTCGCAGATTATTAAACATTTTTGTAAAAAAGAAGCCCTGCTCTTTGGATTTTCAGTTTTCCAAGGTTTTTTTGGCTTTGCTGTTTTGTTTGTTTGGTTGTTTTTTAGAAAAAAAATTCCTTGGTTTATGTTATACAAGGTAAAATCACATGACCTGGCTGTTTCTTGTACACTCATTAGTTTAAATCAATGCCCAGATTTAGTGACAGGAAGAAATATCCCAGGTGAAAACATTAAAGTTGCATTTCTTTTCTACTTTCATTTCTCAAGATCACCTGAGATATTTTCACCAAACAAATCCCCTACAACCACAGAGATGTAGGATATGGGTGGCACCCTTGTGCCCTCATGTTCTTTCCCTGTGTTAGTATTACTGTCTGGGATAGACAGTAAGGACAGGTTTCTAGAAGGAGCTGGGACAGAGTGCATCGCATGTTCTGTGAGCCTCACAAGCCTCCAAGCCCATGACTGCAGGAAACTACTTAATGAGGTTTCTACCTGTTTTCTAGTTTTATAACATGTTCTTGTCTGTCCTCAATTTCGACCGAACTTTGCAATCAGTGCATTTCCATTTTTTTCATATTCCAGAAGTCATTCCTTTCCTCAAAACCTTGCCTATGTACAGAAACAACTTCATAAGATCATTTTAAATTTATGGGAATTACTGTGTATTCTTACTACTTTAGTCAGAAGAGGAAATCAGTTTATACAGGTATAAATCCAAGAACCACAATTACAGAAGATTAAATAACTGCACTCCTTGCTGACTTTCTTCCTCCCCAGTACTTAAGTCCCCAATGACCCTTCCAGAGATGGTGAAGTAGTATCTTGGTACATTGCAACTTTTGCCTCAAATTAATGATTAAATTCTGATAGGACTTTTGGATATAAAGTTTGTTGTCAGCATTCCTATGTTCATTTTCAGTATTTCATGTCTCACATTGCATTCTACTGCTCTGACATCCAGTAAATGAGAAGGTACTCACCGAATATTATCACAATTGCTACACTGAAGTGTTCAGGCTAGAAGCAAACATAACTTCCTCAAGCTTAACTATTGAAAAATTTACAGAGTTTTCTCATCAGTCAAACTCAGGCAACACCCTGACCACAGCAGGAGTTTTAAAAGCTGTTTAGTGTAACAGTGGCACAGAAAGATTCGGTAACCCTGAAATCTTTACCCCCAAAAATACAGATTGCACATTCTGTCATTTTGGGGTTATGATAGTAAGAATCTAAGTGAACTTCACAAGCACACAGCAGACCTATCTGCATCTGGGGGCAATGGTACCTAGATCCCATTTCCCCTAAGCTGCAGATGCACTGATGTGTCAGAAACCTTCTACCAGAAGCCCAACAGAGACAGACAATTGAGAAACAAGCACTTTGGAACAGGGCCTCAAGATGATAACTGTATTATCCAGATGCCGCTTAGTTTATTTTGCCTTCGTGAGCATTCATGTTGTTAAAAACAACTAAGGACATCAAATTTGATTTCATTGGGGGGGGGGGGGGGGGAACCCCAAACAAACCAGAGTTACTGTTGAGAGTTATGAAACAAAGTAAAAGCAGTAAAGAAAATCTGTCTAGTACCGCTTATTTATATTCTCCTCTAATATATTAGGAAGGCCATCTCCCTCCAAAACTTTTACATAAAGAAAAAACAACACAGAAGAGGAAGCTACAAGAATTTCATAAAGTAAGTCACAGACAAACCCTCCACACTCCAGTGGTTTCACAACCATCTCCTTCCTATGTCTGCTGTTTATCTATTAAAAAAGTAACAATTTCATCCATACTAACAAAATATATTTCCACTATAGATGTAGGTTTTGGAAGACTGCCAGATGGATTTCAAACTCCCAACACAGATCATCTAATGCGATTTTTTTTTTTCTCCTCTAACTCAATTGCGGAGACAATCAACTTTGAAATGTAGACACTGCTTAAAATGCTGCTGCTTAAAAGCTACATAGAGATTGACCCTAGTAACTAATGTTGACCATACAACCCACACTTACTCAACAAAATGTGGAGACTTGACATTGTTGATTACTTTTTCACTTAGGTGGTGATTACCAGTTATAAAGACTGGAAGTAATCAATCCCAATTTAACAGCTGGGCCTATTGATGAAACAAAAAAACCAATGCAAAACTAAACAACAGATTATGTCCACAATTTTGGAGATAAAATGTAGAAAAACATGAAATCCTGAGGAAGACACACAAAAACTAAGCACAAATTTGTCCAACAATAGAAGTTACCATGTTTCTGTAGGAAAACGCTTAGTAACTTTTAAATTCTTCCTCCAAGATTCTCTTTTGTCATTGTCTTAAATTGTTCTGCACACCATCAATAGCCACAGCTGTTAAATTGTGAAGACGTGACAACAAGTCTCCAGGCAAACAACTGCTCAGAGTGAGATCCTTTTCTTTAGGATAATCAGAGCTGGCTGACAAAAGGGGGCCTTACTGAATGCCCTTTCAACAATTTCTACACCAAGAAATGCAGAGAGAGAGGGAGGGGGAAGAAGGAGCAGTGCAGGGGGAGCACCACACTGCAAGAACAGAACAGCATCCTTTGCTGCCATACATTGCTTTGCAAGTACAAAGGAAATCTCAATAGTTTAGTGCATATATCACACATATCACCAGGTAAGAATTGAGTGCCTCTAGTCACAGCTCTGAACAACTTCTAGCATGGTGCCATGTTTTCCTTCAATATTTCTCAAGTAGGTGAAGGTTTTATTAGCTACAGAGTACACTGCGAATAAGACTGAGCATTCCTTTAAAAAAGAAGCTGGTAAAAACTTTATACATTATAAAGTTACGGTGATAAAAACTAGTAAAAACCATAACAGCTTTGGCCTTACTAGCTAGGAAGAAAAGCAAGGGCATGAAATACCTGTTTGGCATTATGCTTGACACAAATTTGAAACTGAGGTGTTGAGGAAACCCATAAAAAGCTCACTTCTCTAGTGACATGGTAGCAGAAACAAACACTGTTCATGTGCGCTAAGTAAAGTTTCATACATTTTTTGTCCTGGCAACAATATAAAAGCCCATCCCTTAGTCTGTGGAAAAGTTCTTACAAGTGCAGACCAGTCATTGCTGAAAGAATAGGGAATGCCCTAGTGCCACCAAAGAAGTAACTAGTGGTTATGTCTTAAAAGGACGTTGACAATTTCCTCTATAAAGGTGTTGTAGGAGTCCAGGTCAAAAGATGTATGGGGGAATTCTAGAGGAAAATCCTACAAGAAAAAGAGTTAAGAAGGAAAGTATTTCTCAGTTTTCTTATTTCTTCAGTGTATCTCAGTTAAAGAACAAAAATCTTGCTGCTCTTCATCGCTGTCAACTGACATTGCCAACTGAGACATTAAACATCCTCCTCCTGCCTTAAATACTGGAATTTTCCTCCTGCCTTAAATACTGGAATTTAAATGCACTAAGGATCAGCCATGTGCACTCTCAGCTTAGAAATGGATCCTCCTCTCTGACATTCAAATCAACTAATCAAAGCAATAGCAATAAGGCAACACTTGTAAAAACCTAACCTTCCTCAAACTTGTAAAAACAAGACCTTCCTCAAACTGTCTGTAACCACACCAGCTCTACAGCAGTAAGACTTTGCTATCTCTTTTAATATAAGACTGTTGTCTACAACAGCCATTTGCCATTTCACTTCCACCACAGTCAAAAACCACTTCTGCCCCCCAACCTTCCATCTCAGAATTTGTTCCTCTCTCCATTACTATTTAAAATAATTAAACATACCTTTGAGCTCTATATGCATTTGAAAGATACCTGAAATGACAGATTCCACACAAAATGAAAACTATATTTTTAGACCACAGCTATTAATCCCTTCATTTAAGGCAAGATACTAAAATTAATTAAAAAAAATTAGTAGCAGAAGGGCAAAATTTTTGCCTACACACATGTTCTATAAAGGCCATAGACTGATGAACACTTATTTTTGCAACAATCTAAGTTTCAGCAGCCTCCCTCTGTCCCCACTAAGCCTTCCCACCTCCACATCATTCCTCTCAGTTACGCCAGCGTAATCACTCTGAGTGGCTCCATGACAAACCGCATCAGGGAACTCATTTGGGTTAAACACCATCTTTTGTTTTAATTCTATTATTTTAACCCAGATCAGTTCCCTGTTCAGTTAGCCACACATGCAGCTGTGCCCACACAAGGAAGGGCACAATGCACAAGTGGAAACAAACAGCTGGACCTGCTAAGAAGACATGATTCTCACAGTACAGAATAAGGCTCAGCTAGATGCACTCCTAAGTGCAAGTATTTAAAAGCAGAGCAAAGATGTTATTAGGATATCAGAACATAAATATTGCCAATTATTGGCATGACGGTGGGACCAGAAGTCACATCACTGCCACAGCAGGTAAGCAAAATTACAAACTCTCCACAAACTATAGCCTGCTATGTGTAAAAGGCCAGCATTTCAAACTGCAGTGCAGCATGCATGCACAGTTTCCCTCCAGGAGCATGTTCCCAGAAACCTTCTGCTTGCATAACCTTTCACTCTTGTGAAAGGTAGAAACCCGTGTACATGAAGAATTGGGCTTACATTTCCTGTAATTCACAAACATTAAAATCAATTCAGCCAAGTTACAAGAGGAGAAAGGTATGAATGCTCCTAACCTACCTATCCCATCCAACCATCTTAAGACTTCAATTTCCACTTTTTGTGAAAAGGCAATGTGAAAACAATGAGCATTCTGTCCAATCACTGCCCAAAGCCCATGTTACCAGCTTCAGAACATGATCCACCTTCTCCATTTTTTTCTTAATATTATGTTATTGGAAGTCTAGCTTTATTTTTAGACAGAATCTTAGTTCACTGTGGTTAAACAGTCGTAATTCAAAAATGCAGGAATTCAAAAATCTCAGCTTGTTTATTTTTGGCTGATTCAAAGTTGTACCAGAAGTGCTTAGACTTTCTTCACAGTCTACATTCCTTTATATTCCGTTCAAAGACACCTCTCTTAGTAGCAGTTAAGTTGAATTTTGAGTAAGTCATACTCTTCACTATTAGCATTTTACCCTCACGTGTTGCCTCACAAAGAACCACACAGGAACCTCCTCCTCTCCCCCCCCACATCAATTAGCCTGCTTTGGAAGCAACTACAAGCATGTACTGAAACTAATATTTATTTTTACCTAAGCAATACCTCAGCCCCACCGTTTCCTTTAAAAAAGTAGGGGGATCTCACCGAAAAAAAGCCCTAAATTAGTCAAATTCTTTTGTGCATGGATGAACAACAGGAAAGCAAAGCCTTGGGGCCTCTGGGGAGGAACCCGGTCCCAGCAGACCTACTCTGATGTGCTCGGGAGATAAGGCTCCATAGTGACACTTAAGGAAAGGCCTGCTCACATTTGAATTTCTGCATTCCTCAAGAACAATTCATGGCAATCACTAACTTTGCAGAGGAGCTACATGAAAGCTTTGGCCAATGAATGAGGGTCATCTGCTCTTTATCACAAGGGTAAACCTCATCCTGGCCAGTTTCTAACCTTTTAACCCTGTGAATTCTTAATTTGCACATGAATAATGGAATTCTTGCCAAGAGTGCAACCTTCAGCTTCCAGTTCCTAACTTTAGAAACCAAGACCTGATCTCCTTGTGTGTTCAAATCTTAAACTCTTGGACAGATTAAAGTTTTTGATTTCCAAATGCAACACTAAACATTACAATTCTGAAGCAAAAGATAAGCTTACTGGCAAAAGCTCTGACCAGGCAAAGTAAAAGAACATCCTCGCACCCTGCTGCTACCAGAGACTAAAGAGAGCATTTGCTTTATTCCTCCAAAGAAAGAATGCCCATTTAATGCCTATTCTCCACCTGTTTAATATGTATAGTTCCTTCTGTACCCTGACCACAAGGTAATTTGCCTTCGCAGCAACCGACAACTGCTTCTAAACAAAATTATAAGCCTACAAAATCCCCCACAAGACTTTAATTTAGTTC
This sequence comes from Pelecanus crispus, assembly GCF_030463565.1. Lineage (NCBI taxonomy): Eukaryota > Metazoa > Chordata > Aves > Pelecaniformes > Pelecanidae > Pelecanus > Pelecanus crispus. The sequence goes on from NC_134649.1 coordinate 15,789,042, forward strand.
ACTTAAAACATCTGCAAAGTTCACTCAACTCATGATAGCAGGCAGAAACACTGTAAAAATGAGATATAAAACTAATTTTGCATGTGTTTTATGGGCTTCAAAATATAATGATGCAAATTACTGCCTCATTTCACAGCTTTACAATAAAGATGACATTCTGAAACAGGTCAGATTGGAATATGACTTAAAAAGAAGAGACTGCTACGTAGGATAACTTCGTGTTTGGCCACTGGTTAACCACTTAATCACTAAGTCAACAACACCTACTGTGATCATTATGGATCCACTATCTCTTCCAGTTTTCTCCAACAGCCATAGGAAACCTTTCAAGTATTCAAAGAAGAAAAAGAAACCTTTTGTCACAGTCTTACAGGGGAGGGGAGGGGGGGAAAAAAAAAAAAAAAAAGAAAAAAAAAGGAAAAGAAAAAAAAGGGCTGCAAAACAAGAGTCTCACTCCACAGCATGCAATCTATTGGTTCACAACTCTTCCTTGGTGAAAATCTTTCATTATCAAAAAAACAAAATTAAACCATCTTTCTGGTGAAATAACATGCATACGAGAAACATTTATAAAAGTTCAGTACTGTCTGAATAAAACCAGATACTACAAGTGTATTACTACACTGTACTACTATAGTGCTCTGTACTATTACAGTTCTCTGATATTGAGCACAGCGCTCATCCTGCAGTGTCTCAGATTTAAAATGGCCCTGAATTTTCCATAGTCCTACACACAGAATCCATTAGCCACTGCCTTGCCTTGTATTTATTAACAATAACAACAACAAAATTCCTATTCTCTTAAGAAAGGTTTTCTTCAGTCTGTTTATTAATGGTGCTGACACTCTGAAACCTAATGATGTGAATTTAAATGTCAACAATATTACTACTTCATTTTTCATCATTTTACCAAAAGTATCCAAGAACTGCTTGGTCTATTAATCCTGTATATGAATAAGATGCCATGATACAAAGTAGTCAGGTTTTTGAAATCAAGAATTCACAGATCAGCCTCTTACAGCATGTGAAAAACTCATCACTTACTTGGAGCCACCTGCTTCCAGGCTGGTTTTCAACTGCCCAATGCTCTAGCTCACTGAACAAGGTATTTCACACCTTCCTGGGGTATCTTATGGACAGTTTTTATAATCAGTTCAGAAGCACACAGGAAAAAAGCTAACAAATGTTAACATTCAGATTTTTTTTTAATGTAAGCTAATGTACCCATTGTATTAACTAGCTTCGGACTGAATTTGGCAAAACTTGCAATTTACAACTAATGTCAAGTTTCCATAGAGGTATCAGCTCCACAGTTTGGCGCAACTTGCTAAGAATAGGGTTGAAGAGGTCAAAGGAAGCCTTTTCCTATTAGATTAAGTTCATCAGTTAAGTCCTATTATAGAGGGAACATGAGACGACTACATAAACTGTGTACTCTCTGTATTATCCTTTCTTTGAAATGACTCCATGTACTTTTGGAAAGCAAAAAAGATAGTGTTGTAGAAGCAGCCTACTGGCAAAGCTCTGCTCTGGCATGGAAAAAGGCATGGCATTCAGTTCCTAACACACATCTCTTGCTCAATACGTTTAAAGATGCTAGGAAAACGGAGGGCAACACACACTCAGGGTCAGACCGTTAAAGCCATAAAGGCACTTACACACAGCTATTTCCTTCACCATTCATCCAGTAGTAGGGAGTCACCCTAGAAACGTGTGTCTCGCTTCCTAGTGGAACCACGTAACAGGCCCTTACGGCTGGTTCCAGCGGATCCTGAAGCAGTTCCAAAAGGGAGAGCACCCACATCTGCTTGGCTGAACACACACGTCAGAAAAGCAAGGGCTTGGCAGATTAACCCTCACGGTTGCCCAGAAAACATTTCCCCTCTTTCCCCTCCCAAAGACAGCCATCTCTATGATCATTCTGCCCTGCCCAAGACAGCACGACACAATATCAAGCTATCGAACAAGGAGCGATAATTTTTTTTTTTTTATCAGATTTGTAGATAACCCTTGTAAGGCTGCCTGAACAGCACTTGAGAAACAAGACCCAGGACTTTTGTAGCAGGCTGCCAGCACGGCTCTGCACCACCACCTGCTCTGGAGACCAGTGACTCACATGAGCCACCCACACAAGGTACCACTGCCCAAGAGGTCTCACAGGTGGCTGTGCCCGCTCCTGCTACATCAGGGACTCGAAAAGGGGCCACCACAAGTTTTGCTCATAGTCTTTACACATTTAAAAAGAAACAAAGATTCTGCAGAATTGACTCGATCTTTACTTTTGTAATTTGTCTTTTCAGGTACACGATCAAAACAATAGGTTGCTGCGCACTGTTCAGGGAATTACTGTCACAAACCAGGAGCAGGTTAATAAACAAGAGCTGGAACTTACTTGCTAGTGTGAGGTGGCTTTTTTGACTGAGAATGGCCCCATATTTGTTCAGAGCTAAGCACTGGTAAAATCCTTCATCAGACAGCTCTCCTTTCTTTCCTTCCACCTCACTGATATACAATGAGCCATTGGGTAAAGTGTAGATCCGTTCATTTTCAGATACTTTGCCTCCATTTTTCAGCCATGTAATAGTTATAGGAGCTTCACCACGGGCTTGGCAGTCTAAAACCACCGGATCCTTCCTTGAGACAGTAACGTCCTGAGGCTCTTTCACAAAAAACAGTTCACTAAAGCACCACAGCCCTAAGAGAGAGAGAGAAAGGTTTTGCCTGTTAAGTATAGACATGCAAGTTAGCAAGTCCACTGGCGAACTGCAAGTCATTGTGCCGACCCCACAGCACGAGGTAAAACTATCATTATTACAGGCTCTGAGGTCTGCGGGCCCTCCAGACTCAGAAAACTCTGTGGAAAGCTGTGGTACTGACTTCAAGTGGAGTAAACCCACCAGGCTGAGAAACACCCAGGCCTTCGCCTCCTAGTTTTCCGATACGTTATGTCAAGGAGCTAGACAACCAGAACCTTAAACACCCGTGCAGCAATAACCACGGCGCAGCACGGGAGGCGCCGGGTGTCGAGGTGAGCCCCGGTGAGCCCCGGGGGGGGACGGCCGGGCGCGGGGAGCCGCCCCGGTGCCGCCGCCAAGCCCGCAGCGGCGGGGGCTGCCGGGCAGGTGCGACCGTTAGTGCTGCCGGGCCCAGGGAGCCGGGGCGCCCGAGCCGCTCGCTAATTTTACAAGCCTGCCAAAGGAGCCGGAGCGGGGCGAGTCGTAAAAGGCTAATTTTACAAGAAATCGTCAGCGAAACCCCCTCGCCGGCCAGCGGAGGGGCGGCAAACCGCCCGGCGCCCCTCACAGCCGCCCCCGGGGGAGCCGCCTGTCCCCGCTACCCGGCCCCTCAGAGCCCCCCCCGGCTCGCGAGCGCGCGGCTGCCGAACGGCCGCTCACCGCCCGACCTGCTGCGGGGGAGCTACCCGCCGCGCGCGCGCGCAGGAGCGAGGCCCCGCGGCCCGCTGGCGCCCCCTGCCGGCGGGGCGGGGCGCCCCTCCGCGCCGCCCGCCCCGTCGCGGCGCGAACAAAGCGCGGGGCCGGGGCCGGGGTCGGCTCCCGTTCCCGCTCCCGCTCCGGCCGGTCCCGCCGATGCCGGGTAAATAAAGCCACGTGCGGCGGAGCGGGGCCGGGGCGCGGGCGGACAATGGGCCTTTGGGGCGCGGGGCGGGCGGACTCACCTGGCAGCGGGAGCAGCAGCGCCCGCAGCAGCGCCCGCGGCAGCGCCCGGCGGCGGAGCGGCGCCATTCAGCGGGAGGCGGCTGGCATGCCGCGCCGGCCGCCGCCAGAGAGACCGGTCAGCGGGCGAGGGGAGGAGACAGGGGACGGACGGAGCGGCCCCGGCGCGCCCGTCCCGGCCCTACTCCCCGCATCTCGTCTCCATTGGCCTTTGGGGAGGAGAGGGGCGAGGGGCAGGGCCGGGCGGGGGGCGGAACGCCGCTGGACGGGGCGGGCCGCGGGGCGGGGGGGCCGCGGCGGACAATACGCGGGGAGGGGGCGGGCAGGACCCGCCAGCCCCGCGCACGAGGGGCGACGGGGTCCGGCGCCATCTGGGCCGGTCACGGCCGGGGGGGCCCGACCCCGCCCGGGTGAGCACCGGCGCTGCCCCGGAGACGGGGCCTCTCCCGGACGGCGGCGCCTTGGAGAGCGCCGGGACCCGACGGCAGCTCCCCGCGGGCCCACCGGGACAGCCCCGAGCCGGCCCGGCTTTGCCGGCTCCGGTGTTTCGCGGGCAGGGGCTGAGCCCCCCCGGCCGGGGCAGGAGCTGCCGGCCATGCCTTCCCCCAGGCCCGCAGGGTGCCCCCCGACACGACAAACGGCAGCGCTCTCCTCGGCAGCATGGCGAGGGGCTGCAAAACGTGCACTTGGCCAGACCCAGCTTCACCAAAGGTCTGTGCCAAAACTGGAGATGGCCACCCAGGGCACCCAGAGCGGTGGAGGCGCTCAGCCCAAGCCCCATGCGGTGGGCCTTGCGGTGCCCAGTTGCAGGTTTGGGAGAGCACCCCACGCTCAGGTGAAACTGGCTTTCCCACGTACGCAGACTGATTTTTCAGTGCGAGGATGGGAATTGATCAGAAAGGGAATGCCATTTTGTCAATGGTTCTCACTGACCCCTTCATACAGCACGGGTAAAACCACTTCCAGATGGCCATGCGGGGCAGTGCTCTGCTGCCGAGGACGAGCTGCCTTTTACTTGTCTCCACCAGAAAGCAGCCGTAAGTTTACATCTGCCTTGAGTCCAAAATGTAGCTTGGCGAAATGCAACCTAAACTGCGAACATATGGCTTGAGAATCATGCTATCACTACCCTATGGATGATTTGTATGGGAGATACCATCAAATCAAATGCTGCCACTATCATTTAAGCTTTCAGCTTCACTCCTGATTTTACTGCATGCTTGCAGCCAGTGATTTCTAAGCTCTTTTTTGTCTGTTCAGAGTTCTACTTTCTAAAGTTACCACGTAGGAAGGCATCTTCTTACTCAGCAGATTTGCCCCCTGTTTGCATTCATTGTGAGAGCTGCTGACTTCAGTGACAGGCAAGTTTTTACTGCTTTTTGTTCTTGCCAGCACTGCAAAGCTCACAGAGCCGGGAGCCGGCAGCCAAACTTGGTCCCTTCTGCTGCATCATCACCGGGACTGGCTACAGCCTCAGTCAGTGACTCCTCTGAAAGCCTTCAGGAGAAAATCAGAGCTATCTAAACATGACATAAGCCATAGTTTGACCTATATCACCTTCCTCACTTGTCAAAAATACACAAGCAGAAGAATTCAGCTTGGTCTGATCTTAGCACGAGTTTTCAGGAAAGGTAATTAGGAAAGATTTGCTTTACATGCAAATCAGTTACCCAAAAGGCATCCAGGGAGTTTCACAGTCACTTTGCAGAGCAGAACTGCACGTGCACGGCTTTGGTGTCTGAATAGGAGTAAATGCAACAACAGGATCCACTTGACCCAGTATTTTTTAATTTTCCTCAGTGTTTTACTTTATCCAGTCACAAAAGTGTGAACTATGAAAAAAGTATCACTTATAAGCAATTTTGTTTATATTATTTTTGAGTATTAATGATTCAATGTTCACCCTTTCTTGTTGCAAACTCGCAACTTCATCTGCAGCTCATGCTGGTACTGTACTCTCTCCTGCTAAACTCTGGTTGATCAGAGTGACCTGAATTTGAGATTTCCTAGATGACCTCAGCACGCCTAGAAGACAAACACACCGATGGGGAATGCATTACCTGGTAACATTTCTATGGCACATGCTTTGGTCAGTTGGTGGGGAGGCTGGAATCGTCCCTGGTTAGATGTAATGTTACTTCCCCGCAACCCTTTGCTCTGCGCAGGAGGGTGCTGCTTCCCACAGGCACGAGCGGGTGGCTGTGCCGGCTCTACTGCCCAGCACTGAACACTATCCCACCTGTCCCAGGAGGGACACCTCCTTGCCCAATTCTTTACAGGTTCTTTACAGACAGCAACCTGGACAGTATGCTGTTATTCCAGCTGTTGGTAGCACTTCAAAGAGCTCTTACTACTGACTTGGGTTTTAAGGCATTGACGAGCTGATTGCTGAAGTATTACGAAAACCTTTTTGAAGCAGGAGTTGGTCCTAGCAGACCAGGGGACAAAAAAAGCTGACAGAGAGAGCACAAGTTGTAGTCCTACTTGTGGGCTGGTTCCCATTAGCTGTGTTGTCTGTGCTCGCTGCTGTATTCTGCTGCTTTCCCATCTCCCTGGACTACACTGTGCCAGCAGGAGGTTTTGACTCGTGAGATCAAATGCAATATTTGTCTTAAATGGCTTAACAGAGAAAAATGCTTCCCGCTGGAGCGCTCCTTGTGCCTGGGTATGGGCAGCTGCTAACACCAGTATTTCCATTTCCATGTTTACGTTGAGCAAAACAATTCCTTACTAGAATTAAGCAGTCCTATAACTAGATGAGCATAAACTCCCTCTCCTTAATTTGTCAGAAGTCATTACTTTAACACATTTTCCAGTAATTAATTGGATTAGAGATAGTACAGGCTTGTGAAAACGTATCTGAATTCATACTTCACTACAAGCTGATAAACCCATTGAACCAATGTTTAAAGGCACCATCAGCCATAACTTTGTCAAATATACCATGTTAGTAAATATGGAGCTAATAAACACAACTACCTACTTGGCTAACCATCTCACAGAAGCATTATCTTGAGAAAGCCAGAATGGCAGTCCAGGATGCATACAAGATATTGCCAGCCAACATAAACAAAGCTACGCCTACTTCGCTGCAGGGCAGCAATTTTTCTTCTGTCACCAACAAAGACTTTTTTACTTGACTCGATCTGTATTTTTGGCGTTTGTGGGAAACTGTGCAAACTTCCCCAGTTTTTGTAGTTCTTTTCAGACCCATATAAACCCTTTTTTGTGCTTTCTCTTAGATTTTGGGGTCTTCAAACAAGCTGCACACATCTTTCAAAAACATAATAACTCGTAATACTTCAGCAATCAGCTCGTCAATGCCTTAAAACCCAAGTCAGTAGTAAGAGCTCTTTGAAATGCTACCAACAGCTGGAATAACAGCATGCTGTCCAGGTTGCTGTCTGTAAAGAACCTGATTTACCTTATGCTGCATTTCATCCTCAGCCTCAGCCCTAGCAAGCCCAGTTTATATGTTTCCTGAAAAGAAAGATTTTAAAAATCAGATTGACGTGAACAGATCTAGCTCAGGGCTTTGCTCCACTGCTCTTCTGTGTGCGTGTGAGGGCAGCTGTCAATCCATCCAGGACTGCTAAACTGGGCTGGGGCCATAAAATGCAGAATTTTGGTTCCATTATGAACCAGCAAGGAGAGAGAGGGACTTTCCAAAGGTGAATGAAATCTCATGACCATGGTGATTGTATACTTCATCTGAAGTGTTACCAATATCTCTAGAAAGGGAACTAAAAAGCAGGACTCTTCCCTGGGATGGAACATAGCAGCCTCAGGAAAAGGAAAGCAGCTGAAAATTCACCTATAACTGGAGCTTCCCAAGGTGAACTCTGTATTTATGAGATCTCTGCAGCCACAAGCCTAGGGTGGAGAATGCGGTTTCTCTCCAGGTTAGAGTAAGATTTTTCTGGTGTTAGACCATTTACATTTCTTTCAGCTTAAACCAGAAATAGTTCAGTGTGGTCTGCGGTCAGTTTTGCACTGAGCATTTAAGCTCTGCCTGAGAAAAAGAATAGCATCACGTTAGCTCGCTCATCCCTGTGGTCTGGGAAAAGCTGTCACAGCAGCACGGATGGTGTTGGGCATGGCCACAAACTGCCCAAGCTGGGTGCCCACATGCTGCTGCATCCCACCTGACCTAACAAGCTCAGAGATGGGTAAGCGGCTTTGCCCACATGATCCATTCCCCGGTTTGGCTTTGCACAGCTCTGCTCTAACACCGTAACGTCATGGGACAGAAAAGGATAGGGATGAGCACCCATAGGTGGGAAATGGGAGAGGTGGGGAGAGAGCTCCTTACAGCAGTTTAAGTGTTCCCATTGCCACATGTGCAGTCACAACACTATCCTCAATTAGCTGCAGCCTATAAGAGGCGGTAGTAGCGTCCTGGAACCCAAATCTATTTTCAGAGCAGCATATAATCATCATCCCCCACTGCTCCCAGCCCCACAGGCTCAACCCTTCCCTGCTACCAGTGCCAGGTGCCAGCTCATCCTCCGCCACTGCCAGCAGGTCACCGCAGGAGCTACCGGGTATTCACTGCTGGTGTGAGGAAAGCTGTAGCTACAGGCACCCAGGGCGGAGGAGAGGGTACAATCACCACGGGCCGCTTAGCATGGCTGTGGCAGTATTGGAGCTGCGGTCATTTTTCAGGGCAGGCTGAGAGCAGTGGTAATTGCTGGAGCCCTATTAACTGCAGGGGAATTACGGCAATTTGCACTGGCTCAGCTCTGCCGTCAGCCAGTGGAGTCCTCAAAACCCAGCTAACGGGCTGCCACGTCGCTGCACTCCTGGCAGGGTGTCATTAACCCTCCTTCTCAGGGAAGCCCCTTTTTTCTTTACAGTTCTTGCTGTGAGTGTTTTTGATCTGGTGTCACTGTTTAGACACTTTCTTGTTTCTCATGCCAAACTCCCAACCCAATTACAACTGTATTCACAGATTTACAATATGTTAAGCTAAGTCTATTAAGATCCACCATTCAAATGTTTACTTTCAGCACATTTGGTCACTTGGTGGATTCTTGCTTCATTTTGAACCTGTGTACAGTTACCATCTCCATTGCCTTCTCAAAGGAGATTCACTCCTTCCATGAGCAGATGGGCAAACACACCTTGGGCTGAGCCCTTGGGATGCTAATGAACTTTCTCTCCGGGGAGCCTTCCTGTATAGGAAAAGCACACCTCCTTGACAAAGGGATTTTAACACAGATCTCATCTGGTTATAAACCAACAAACACCAAAGTGGAAGGAGTACAATTATTTGCCACACTAGCTTTTTTTTTTTTCCTTCCAGCCACCTTCCACGATAGTGCTCCACTGGCCCAAGTCAGTGGGTGCGCCTCGGCCGGGTTGTTTCACAGTGCTCCAGAGGCAGCCTCCAGAGCTTACCCTTACCCCTGAAGGCTCATCACACCAGAATGAAGAGGGACCCTGCCATGAATTTCAGCAGGAGAAAGAGGACACCCCAACATCCTCTCCTGCTGCTGGAGGTAACCGCAGGCGGTTTGGAGGAGTAACCTCACAGGGATCTGGCAAAGTACATTTCCTCACTCTCCCATGCCCATTTGCTGCTGTTGGAAGGTGTGAAAAATACCCAAGTATTTTCGGTCAGTCACTCTGCTGTTTCCTAGATGCAAGCCTTCAGGTCTTCTTGGTACTTTTAACAAACCACACAGCTACAGCTACAGAAAGAGAGAGTACACACCTGAGGGCATAGCTGATCCCAGATGCACCTTCCCCTTACGCACAGCATAGAGCTCTTATGGTTTGGAGTTTGGGTTTACCGCAGCTCCATGCTCTCTCCTCTGGCCCTCAGGCCACAGCTGATGCTCCTCTGCCTGCAGTGAGCTCCTCTGGACACCTAACCTGCCAGAAAACTCTTCCTTTTTTTCAGTAGAGCTTGTTTTCTCCTGGTTCATCTGCCTAGCCTGGCTCTTTGTAGTGTAAAATGAATGGTGAAACACCAAGGGTTGCAACATGCAGCTGAAGGCACAGCAATAGCATGGGACAGGGGCTGCCCTGACTCAGATCAGCTAAACGACCATGAACATTTCCCAGGCCAGGGCAGCTGGCACGCCTCTGCCGTGCCACCTTGGGCTGTCACACAAGGTGCTGAGCACCATTTACTTCCTCTGACCTCAGGGATGCTCAGCACTTCTGGGAGGTAAGCTCTTGGTGCTCGGCTGACTTGGGACCAAAGTGACAGCAGACGGGCAGCTGCAGCTGGAATCTGCACACTGAAACACATGGAATAACTTCATTAAGGGTTTATGCATATATGGAAATTGCAGCAAGGAGCAGGAATGGCCAGCAGGTGGAGAAGAGCTGCCCCATAAACTGCATTTGCAATGTATATATTTTTTAGTTGGCTTAGTACAGTCCCATCTCTCAACCCTTTCCCCAATAAGAAAATAAAACAAAATGCTGGAAATGCTGCAGTACTGTACTCTGATGTTATCTTCCATAAATCAAAGCGTTAATACGCTGGGTCGATACAAGAAGTATCAGACCAATAATAACTGAACAGAAAGAAAATATCTCCTAGGTTACCACTTTCTATGTTTGAATCTACAAAGGAATCTCTCAAACCTTCCAGAGGCAGCTTTTTGTTAGTGTCTTTCTTGCTTATCATGACAACCCACTGTTCTGCAGCTATTTGTTTAGCAACAGGCATGAAATATGGTCTCCTTTCATCCCTGTATAAGTTACCTTCATTCTGCTGTTACAACAGGAAATACGCAAATCATTTCTGCCTCTTTTCCTCTATATGTTTGCAATCAGGAAACAATTACTGGAAATAGAATAAATTAAAAACAAGGCAAGTCAGAGGCTGACTAGCAGTTGGACATGCTGCTGAATATACCATGCTAATGATACCTCTTTATTTTTGCTGTGAAAGATTGTAGCCCTTTCCTTTGTCTTTGGGTTCTCAGCTTGTTAACAATGCGGTCTCTCCTCTTATCTACAATTTATCCCAAGGAACTATTAAAAAGAAGGATTGGAGGAGGCTTCCTGCTGCTCTTGTCCCACTTCATCTCACAGAGGCATAAGAAATTGCTGGTCAGGGAGAGGCCACTTGGCCAAAGCAGCCTGTGCCCCATAGGTTTATCTCCTCGCTGCCAGCACAGCTCCCTCCAGCGCACTGCCTTGTCACAGGAGAGCGATCGCCTCTCAGGAGTGTGAAGATAAACAGATTTGAAGGCTTCAAGGCATGTTCCCAGCACCTCCTCCCCCTCACATGCACACCGGCTCGTCCTGCAAACGCCCCCGCACACAACACGGCTTTGGGGATGGATACCAAGATGTTTGAAGGGCCACACAAAGCTGTGACTTATACCAGAACGGCTTTATCAAGAATTCGGGCTGAACCGCTAAAGGCAACACCCTGGTGCAAGGAGCAAGCCAAGGGGGGGCTAACCAGGGGGAGCCAAAAGCTGGGCAGCACAGGGGTGATTTCTTTTGATGCTGAAATTACTGCCTCCATCAGCTGCAGTCGCTGGGATTTTATCTCAGCTGGGCTGTGGGAGTCACTTGGGAGCCCACGGGGATTTCTCATTTTTCAGAGGCTCTGGAAGAGCTGTCTGCCCAGTGCTGGACAGGAGCTGAAGGCAGGAGGCATGGCTGGATCACAGTGCCCTGCGTAGCCCAGGGGACTGAGGGGAAACAGAGCAGCCCACCCCAATTCCTGTGTCCCTCGCATTTTTACTAGCCTGGCTCAGGTCTCTATCGGGCCCCTGCCAGGCGCAGCAGGGCAGGAGGAGATCAGAGGCTCTGCTGGGAGCACATTCACGGGCACCCTCAGTTTGTTCGATGCAATTCAGCACTTTGCAACTTGCGGTACCTATGTTGGGTTGGTGTAAGAGCTTGTGTGGCCAAGCGAGGAATCAGATCAGAGAACTGATCCTGTCAGAAATAACGTGGGAGGAGAAATACAAGTATTTTTTTTGCTGTAATCAAGTCCCTGGTTGAGTTTAGTATGTGGTCTACACAGATGTACCTGCAGAGTAATCAGCAGTTAAGGCTGCTGGTAGTGTAACTTGGTTTCAGCTGTGCCGCAATCCGGTATCTAATTATTAACCCAGGATCATGTTTGCTAAATGCTAAATAACATTTTTCTGTCATTTATGTTCTGATACCACTAGAAGGTCACAGTGGCCAAATGCTGGCACATGACAGAACTTGTATTGGGCAAATAATACACTTACGGAATACGCACCATGTGCATGCCAAAATGTTCATCCTAAGTAACTAGGGAGAAAAAGTGTGTGTGGCGGGGTGGGGGTGGGGGGAGGTTTATGGCAAGTTAGTGAGTTAAATTGGCCTAACGTGCTCAGTTGAGGACCAGGCCAGTGCAAGTCACTGAGTGGAAATCCCATCTGGAGCAGCTGGGGCCACAGGGGCATCCCGTTGAGCATCAGCAAGCTGTTGCAGCACTGAAAGCATGATACCTTTGCCTAACTAGATAAAAGAAAACCTTCCACATGCAGAAAGGAGTCCAAATCCTCCCCTGGGTATTAAAACTCCTACTGGCTTCAGGAGGGGCAGAGATGGACAAATGCCCTTTCCAAGGCATCCTGAGCGAGCTGCAGCCCCTCCCCATTAACACCTCCAGTGCGGGATACCCCGAGTCACACTCTGCAGCTCAGCTCACCGTCACACCCCATCTCTGTTGCAGCTGCAGCCCCACATCAACCGATTTAGCTGCTCAGCCTTCAAGTCAGATGCAGCGTGATTAGGATTATTTTCTTTCCACAGTGAGAGATCAAGTGATCCAGCCTGTTTGCACCTTAAGAGTCAAGTAAACAGCTAGGCTTTTTCCAGTACAAAAAAGTATTTATGTGACTGAAATGTTGTTTGCTTTCCTAATTCAGGTTTATGTAAGCGTGCAAAAAATTTCAACTTCACCTCTTTTTTATCTTTAAAAAATTGTAGACATTTATATAAGTGAAAATTTGATCTTAGAAAGGTTTACAGTCAGACTTCAAATTCTCAGTGTGGAGAACAGTCAAAATAAATGATTTTGAAAAAAGGCATTATTTTTAGCTACACATTAATAGAACCTAACTATATTATTTTTGCCTTGGATGAAGCAGCACCTCTTATGTTTTGATAGCTAACTTTCAATTACACTAAGAGAAGAGCAATTGTAACATTCTAATAAAGCACAGAGAATTATTTTTTTACTAACCTGTGAAGTAATTATTCTGTGAGTCTTCTGCACAGGATATACATGATTGCTTAATACTTTTTGCACAGGATGCCTATAATTATTGGACTGAGACCCAACATACGAATGAACAGCTTCTCAATCCCCTGTTTTTTGGTCCATCCCTGTAAGCCTACATAGAAAAGAAGGCATTTATTTAAAACTGCATTACAGCAAGCAATAGTGCGTGAGCAGCTAATTAGGAACAAATCTATTAAGGATGGACAACTAATTGCTGGGCAGCAATTCATAGAATGGGTGGGACTCATAACTCCACCAAACTCTCCGCAACTAAATTTATTACATAATGTGTCATAACTAGAAAATAATGTGTTATAGCTATTCAAAGTAAAGAAGATATGTTCACAGAAACCACAGCTTCAGCTAGAGAGTAATTTCTAAGCTCTTCTATATAGCAACCACCCAGAAACTCTATTACCTGGGCAAAGGAAGAAAGCAGGTTTTCAGGACAAAGGGATGGCATGGCATGGCAAGGGTAACCTCTATTAAAGTGGCATAGTTTGTCATATCTGACAACCCACTGAAGAAAGTTATCACTAGTTAAGGGCCTGACCCTGCATTCCTTAAGTAGACAAAAATCCCTTTGAAGTCAATGAAGCATCCTGCTCAGATAACTATATCAGGATTTGGCAATTAATGAAAACTTTTAATTTCTTAAGTAGATTACAAAAGGTTTTCCCTGAAAAACAACTATTACATGTTACTCACAGCAACTCCTTGGCAGTGTGGGTTTGTTTCCGGCAGCTCTTGCAGCACAGTAACTGTTTCTCACTAACTAGGAATTACCAAAAGTCAGAACCACATTGTTCTCTGTTTGCATTGATCTGCCTTAAGTGTTCTTCTCCAGCTGATGTCTAGTTGAAGGTTTTGACAGCTTTGCATTCAAAAGGTCAGCAAGCAGTCCTCAGGGCAATTTGATTTAAACCTTTAGCATTTTGCATACTCCCAAGCAGCCCTGCATAGTAGGACATGTGTGTTCACAGCCTCCAAAAGGTCATACTTCCCAGCCCTCAAAACAAAACCCAAGTCAGAAATATTTCAGCTTGTAGAAAATACCAGAAAAGCTACCAGACAATTACAAAAATGTTTTCCATTACATTAAACTCAAAAGGGCCTAAGAAAAACAAATTGTGATGTATGTTTTTAGACCGTGGTGTATTTCAACAGAAAGTTTTACATTCTGTCACATTTAGGAAGGCTGCCTTATCTGTCTTTCCTCAAGAGGCATGCTCACTCACTTAATGTCTGTTCAATTTTTCCAAGCCGCTTTGCCTCCCCCCTCCCCGAAATCCCAAGCCTCTCTCTGGGATGAAAACCTGAAACCTACAATGCAGAATTTGTTTGAAGTCTCATTAAGCAAGAAACCTCAAATTAAGGACAGCTCAGCAAAACAAAACATTTTTCTGCAGAGTCACGTGGATGTAAACCAAGCGTTACATGGAAGTTCTCCCTCATTATCCCCTTTGCAAGCTATATGTATTCTGATTAGCGTGCTAATGATATATGTTCCACATAGAAAAAGCAATTAAGTCTCTACTTCAAAGAAAAATTATTTCGCATAAGAGTACCAAAGCTTGTGCTTGCATCTCCTATTGATGTTGTGATGCTGCAGAGCAAAACGGCAGCAGTTAAATGCTTAATTCCCATTTATAACAATGGAAGATGGTAGGTGTTGGTTGCCTTTTAAATGTATAGATGTTTCAGTAAGGTGCTTCTATGGCACCAGAGGTATAGATTGTTGTTGGTGGTGGTCAAACTGCAGATAAATAAGTGATCTCCTCTCACTTCACATCATAAGAACTGCACATTGATTCCTTTAAAGAAATCATTCATTAAAAAGGGGAGATATTAAAATAAACAAACTGCACTGAAAAAGCAGAATCTCATACAAAGAAAATAATTTGAGAAAACCCTATGTGAAGAACCCAAGCACCACGACAAACTAATTAATGAGAAACAGAAAGGAAAACACAAATGAACAGGCAGCATGAAGAATGACAGATGGAAGAGCCTGGTCTCCTAACAATCAACATTCTTTTTGACCACACAAGAAACGAGTAAAATGAAAACCGTATTTAAAATGACACTTATTCAGTTTTAATTACTTTTCATATGTGCTTTAGCATGTTACCATCGTAACTATGTAATTCCCACTCTAGGGAATTGAGAAGAGTATCATGTATTTGCTAAGTAACATTGAAGTCACACTGAAAGTACACAAGAAGAAAAGGAAATATGTGCTGATCCAGGACACGTTTCACACTGACAGTATGCCAGAGGCATCTACGGATTTCAATGAGACACACGCAGATTTTTGTAAAGGCACCATCAGTTAGAGAACTAGCACCAAACTGTGCTACGGATTTACAGAACAAATCAAATGCCAAGGCACTAGGTAGCTTGCAAAGTAAGTTTATGTATGAAACAAGAGGTTAGAGAGGGGAAAATGGGACAGAGAAGGAAAATGAGTAGCCTACTCTGATATATTTTGCCTAGGTTTGATGCGTAAGTACTCAACCCTGTCTATAGTAAAAAATAATTTGTTTAATATACTACAGATGCAACTTACTAATAGTGATTAAAATAATTTGTCATGCGTCCTTTGAGCAGCGTAAGCGAAGCCCCAGTGGCACTTAAAAGAAATTATTGTTTTAGCTTCCTATAACCCACAGCTCTGCCTCCTGATGCAAGAAGGCGGCTGAAGTATCACCTGTACCACCTTGAGAAGGGAAAGATTTGATACAAATAACAGCCAGCCTAAAAATCTGTCAGTTGAGAGAAACGAATTTTGAAGAAAAAACCCCAGCCTGCACTCCCCCAGACCTCCAAGTTACTGCTGAATGCTTCTTGCTCGTACAAAAAGTCTCATTTCTGTAACGCCAGGCTGCAAAGCGTTTCCACATACACGATAACCTTTGGAGTAAATGAGACATTTTAGAGAAAGACAATTTTAGACCAAAAGCCTTTAAGTCAATACAAATCAAATTATTGACATTGATCGAAGACCTAAGAAAACCTTACCCGCAGCAGTCTAAGTAGACCTTTGAATTATGAACAGTTATCATAGAATCCCAGAATCATGGAATGCTTCGGGTTGGAAGGGACCTTGAGAGATCACCTAGCCCAACCCCCTGCCGTGAGCAGGGACTGAACCCGTCACCTTGGCATTCATACCGCAAGCCTTCGTTCAGGTTAATCTATCTACTTTACCTTTTTTAGGCTAAATAAATTCACTTCTTTGACAGCATCGCGTTACTTTATTCAGAAACGGAAACACCGTTCATTACCTAACGGTAGGAATTAATACACCCAAATAAAGGCACAAATAAACGTCACCGCCATCCTCGTTACACACGACGACGCAGAAGCGGTTTCACTTCGCCAGAAGGGCTAAGCCCCTGCAGAATGTCCGGGCTTTGGCAGCGCCTTGGCCGATCCAGCGCCGCCTCCCAAGCGGCCGCGGCGCCACCGCCACCGCCACCGCCGGGGCCTCGCCCGCCGCCCGCCTCCCGCCTCGCCTCGCCTCGCCGCGCCGCGCGCGGGGCCGCGGCCGTTCCCGGCTCGCGGGCGCTGAGCCGTTAGGCCCCGGCCGGCGGGAGCCCCGCGGCGGCGCCACCTGGCGGCCCTCAGCGGCGCCGCCGCGCAGATGGCGACGGCCGGGAAGGCGGCGAGCGGCTGCCGCGGTACCGCGCTCAGAGAGGAAAGATGGAACACAGGGCAGGTTCCCGGTCGGGTTTTTCGGGTTCTGGAATCGGTACTCACCTGCAGAAGCCATCACCAGTGGCAGGGAACTGTTTTGCCTACAGCTCTCGAGGCTTGGAGCAAGCCCAGAAAACTACTACCAAAACCGCCCGAGAATCTTCAGTGCAGTGTTTTTAAAGCTGAGGAAAGCGAAACTATACCTGTTGCAGCCAGCTGGTCCCTCTTGTTACGGGCCAGTCCCTGCTCCAGAACTAGCATCTTGCCCAAGTCTGCCCTGAAAAGATAGTTTCTTCACTGATCTATGCTTTTTAACCAGATCTGCACAAAATCAAAAGAAGCGTGGCCAGCAGGTCGAGGGAGGCGATTCTGCCCCTCTGCTCTGCTCTGGTGAGACCTCACCTGGAGCACTGCGTCCAGCTCTGGGGCCCTCAGCACAAGAAGGACATGGACCTGTTGGAGCAGGTCCAGAGGAAGGCCACAAAAATGATCCGAGGGCTGGAGCACCTCTCCTACGAGGCCAGGCTGAGGGAGTTGGGGTTGTTCAGCCTGGAGAAGAGAAGGCTGCGAGGAGACCTTATTGCGGCCTTCCACTACTTAAAGGGGGCCTACAGGAAGGATGGGGAGAATCTTTTTAGCAAGGCCTGTTGTGACAGGACAAGGAGTAATGGATTTAAACTAAAGAAGAATAGATTTAGACTAGACATAAGAAAGACATTTTTTACAATGAGGGTGGTGAAGCACTGGAACAGGTTGCCCAGAGAGGTGGTGGAGGCCCCATCCCTGGAAACATTCCAGGTCAGGTTGGATGGGGCTCTGAGCAACCTGATCTGGTTAAAGCTGTCCCTGCTCACTGCAGGGGGGTTGGGCTGGATGACCTCTAAAGGTCCCTTCCAACCCAAAGCATTCTATGATTCTATGAAAATCTCTTACGAGATGTCAACCCTACATACTCCTTTTCAACAGATTGGTACATTTCGCTGTTGCCTACCTGGGAAATTTTTCTGCCTTGCCCCTCATCTGGCACCACTGGGTGTTAAGAGTAATGAAATGACAGTGTAACAAAGATGGCCATTAACACACAAGGAAGCAGCTGTTAAATTCTCATCTGTAATACCACGCTAAGTGGTCTGCAGCTGGCGCACAGAGCCACACTAGGAACAGTGTTCCTGGTGAAAAAAATAGGTACGCATTCATAGTAGCATCTTTGGAGTTGCCCCCCAAAATCTAAGTGTGTATTTGTTTCAGGGAATACGGAGGCGTGATATGCAGAAAATACAAGTACAAAGGGACACGCAGCAGATCCAGGACGGCATCACCCTGGTCGGCCAAGCCAGCACCCTTGTTTAGTTGTTCGTGACCCCCTCCAGCACACTCCCAGATTGCATCCCCCCTGCTGCACTTCCCACAGGTGCCAGGGTGTTTAGTCTCGGGTAAGAGCCAGGGTTTGCAATTTCAGGATTCCTTGAGATGCTTCGAGACCGCTCTGCCTACTTCCTCACGACAAACAGGTGGCCTAGGACCAGTCCCCAGCAGGATGTGTCCCATACTGGTGTCTCCTCTGGCCCAGACCCACAAAGCTCTGTACCCCTTCCACAGATCTCCTCGCATCCGAGCGGCTCCAGCCGTACAAGCCACGTCTCTTGCTCCTCCTGGTCCTTCCCTGGCTGCCTGTGAGTGTGTTCAGGCACATGATGTGGGCCCCCTTCAGCCTGTGGCATCCTCCACAAGGACTGCCTCGCTCCCATCACCCTGCCCCAGTAATTAGCACCATTGACCTCTCTTCTCCTACTTAACCACAAGCTGTTATCACCATTCCACAACAACCCTGGTTTAAAGCCCACAGAAGGGACTCTCTGCATTCTATCACCCACCACTTTTCAGCGTGAACACTTGGTTCAGGCCCATGTGGCTCTGAACCCTTCCCAACTTGTTCCCGTCTTCATCTATTACAGCACCATAGCAATTTTGTAAATTCATACCCAAGGGTGGGGGAGAAGCCTTTCTTCTGATGCCAGAAGTCACAAGCTTCCAGCTTCACCCATCTTGGGAATCTCCATCCACCACCTGCCCAAGTACGGCCTCCAGCTGCCCCTTCTTACTCCCACTGCATGGTTTGGTCTTTTGCCTCTACGAGGTCTCTGCGAAGACCCTTACAGCCTCTTGCTGTTCATCCTCCCCGATGCCACAAGTCTGCTCAATTCTCCTGATAGCTCTTTCATGGGGCCAACTCAGTGCCTTGCCACAGCAGAGCTCCTGCAAGGCAAGGCCAGCCCTGCCCCCGCTCCAGGGAGAGGCAACAGGTGCTCCCTGCGGCCCAAGACCTGGGACCTGGCAGCAACATCCTCCTCCGGCAGCATCCACCCATGCACCAGGGCTGCTTCCGCCAGCTGGCACTGGGGACCCAGCCCTGTGGCGCATCCGCATCACTGCTGAGCAGTCCATGCTGCCTGGAGAAGAGTTTCGGGGCCCCTTTCGCACCCCTGCCACGCTCACCACCAAAGTCTGTTGGCTGCAGGCCTGCTGAGCAGCCGAGAAGGGTGTTTCTATGGCAGGAGAGAGGAGCCTGACCCTCCCTCAGCAGCAGTCAGCTGGCATTTCTGGGGAGCCTCCACCTTTGCCTGTCTGCTGTGTAGCGTTTCTAGGCTGGCCATACAATGAAGGCTCACAGTGACCTAGAACTTTTAGAAAAATACAGTATTAATTTTTCAAAGACTGCACGTCTTGGGAGCAGAACACTAGGAAACAGCGCTGCTGCACCTCAACACCTATACAAAAGTAGCAGCGTACTGTCGTGGAACTGCTGCGCCGGTCCACCTAGGAGTACTAAAATTACTGAATTCTTGCTATTTCAAGACCGCTGATTTGCACTTCAAAGAACTGAGTCACAACTTATTAGAATAAACTTTTATTTACTGCTCTCAGGATCCTTATTTTATACTTTAAAGTATGCAACAAAACCTGCTACATTCAAATCTATACAGATTTACTGATATATCATTCATGTTTTACAAAACTGCATATAGATTTGGGAAATTTGTATAAGTTACCTTTATTTACATGTAATATTCTCAGCCCTAATAACCTACTCAAAGAATAAAACAAAGTGGGATTTTAAATATCCCTTAAGACCCATTACATTTGTTACATAATTTACATATCTTTATAGAGAGATGTGCTACACTTCCTTCTTGCATATTTATAAAGACTGTGACTAAACAGAAATTTGCTGGCCAAAGCTAGGTATTGTCATTTCCTCAGATCATAATGGTAATAAAATGTTAAAATTAGAGCAAGCCAGGTATGTAAACCAATTTTTAATTTTAGAACCAACTTTGCTAGTCATTTTAACCAGCACTTGCTCAAAAAAAAAAGTGTTAACATTAATACAAAAAATACCCACATTTACAAAAGAAATCCAACTAATATTTATATGACAAGTTGATCTACAATAAATTGCACATTGTTGGTTATGACTTTGGTTATACTGTATCAACAAATTTGGTTTCTAGACTAACTGTGGAGAAAAAAAAATATAAAAATGCAGCTATAGAAACTAGCATAACCTGTAAACATATTACAGAACCAAATTCTGCACCTGGTTACATGTGCATAACCTCCATGCAGTTCAGAGAAGTTTGCACATATCAGACTGCTGAATTTGGCCCAGAAAACCCTGTAAACATGTTCTTTATTGTTATGTAGTGCAATACTGCAAGAATGGATAATAAAGGCCTCTAACTACCAGTAACTGAGTGATATCCATAAAAATTTCACTTTAAGATTAATTTGTTGCAAAAGGCTAATTGAAAATATTATCCATTGTTGAACTACAAATCTATCAAAAGTGGTGAACACTCAGTAAACCAATGACAGTGTACAAATTCAGACAAAAAATTGATATAGTTTCTCATTACAATTCAGAATTATGCTGCTTGTCTGCTTTATATAAAAATCCTGGTTTTGTTACACTGTTTTAATAAAAGCAAGTTAGAAACAGAAATCTAACAAATAAAATGTGTCTGCAAGTCAATGTTCTGCAATCTGATGGCTGATAATGCAAACAAATGCTTTCCAACATTTTACCTAATATGCTGAATTATAAGGTGCTTTGGGCAGATCTGCAGCAAACAGCCTGAAGCAGCACAGATTATGATACTGCATTACATGAAGTTTGTTGGTTTTGGTGTTTGTTTTTGTTTGGTTTTTTTTTTTAAAAACAGTTTAATGATTTCAGTTGTTCCTCTTAAAGCAGCAATTCAAATTTACATCCTCTGCAAAGATTTCTTCACAGTTTTACTTCAGTAGTTTACTGCAGGACAGTCTGTCAAATACTGTAGAAGAGGCAACTGCTTAAAAACATTTTTGTTTTTGACTTACTTGGCACTGGCCCATCCAATGTGTGTATTGTAGTTATTAGCAAAGTACACAAAACTGTGGAAATGGCAAAATACATTTTCAAAAGTTAGTGAATTTTTAATACTTACTTACTTTACAAGTGATACTATGAAGATTCAATAACCAATGTGACTAAATACAATGGTAGTCCCTGGAAAATTCAAATTTGTTTGTAAACCCTTAAAATGAAATTGCAGCACTGGACCGATATAATTTATGTCTGTGTCTTAATCAACCCCATCAAAACCCTGAGTATTTTCAATCGCTAGAAGAAGCTTATCCCATAAATCTTCAAACGAGTCATATGGAGGCAAATCCAAGCGATTAAAGCTGAAAAACAGATGAAAACTCTTAAGTATTTTATCACTCTCACTAAAGGTCATAATTTACCTAAATCAAATACTCACCAGGTGTGAGCTCTTGGCAGTTTTTCAGGGGTACCCCACTGTTCAACTGTAAATAACTGTGGTCCATTTGAACCTGCAGAAAAGAATACATCAATTTTCACCCCGTTATGAGGTTCTTTATAATTAGAAATTCAAATTTTGAAATATTTTTGGGTTTTGTAATCAAGTTCTGGCATTAGTAGGAGCCATCTATATGAATCAAATACAGTCTATAGTAATGGTCAATAATCCCAATTCAGTTGTATTTTAATTATTTCTTGCTATATCTTAATTTCAAGAGACTTCTACACCTTAAGCTCAGAAGTCTAAGACTTAAATGCATATGCATAGTAGTTGGCATTGAAAATTTTATGCAGAAGACAGTTTTATACTGTATAAATTTTGCATGTAAAAATTTAGACATGTTTATCACAATGTGCCAAGTTATATAACCTGCCAGAAAGTATTCAATGTCCACCTTTACCTACGCAACAACACAGTAGAGTAACTGAGAACTTTTTGAAACACAGTGACCGTATGTGTAATTCAGGGATGTACATATGCACCTGAGAGAACTTTTTTTGGCTAGCAAGTGCAGCTCCAGCTATGCCTGTGCCTTCAGCAACTGTCTTACAGTATGTCATATCTGAAAGTTTCTTGGACCTCTCAACTCCCGCCAAGTGGATGCAAAGGGCATTTTGTAACCATTTCCTTAAGCTGTTGAAAGCATTTGTGTATGTCTGGAGAAGACTGTGTAGTTAAAAAAAAACCATCAAACACTGTCTTGTCAGATAATGGGAGATTATTGCTGATGATGGGTGTCTTCTGACTATTCTACAAAGAGACCATCAATAGTTAGAGAATTGTATTCCAAGGCAGGTGGCTACCCAAGAATGAGTAGCCTTCTGATTCTGAAATAGGAAGATGTGAAACATGTTTCAGATTAAAGATGAGCAGTAGTAATGAGAACAGGTTGACCTATGAATACAGCTGAGGTGTAAGTGCTGTGCAGAGTACCTTTCAACCTATGAAATGAGTTCGGTTTTACAATGCAGACAGACACCTTCCTCTTTTTTCTTTTACTATATAAGTTACAATTGTCAATTCAATTGTCACTTGTGGTTTTATGGAGACATGAAAAAAAGAGACGTATACACACAATAAAATTAAATGATATTATGATAACATGTAATAATGTACACTGTAGAAGTGGATTCAGAAGAAGATGTTAGCCAACTTACATACAGAAACAAAAAAAAACAACCAGCAAAAAACCCAAGACAATTCAACCCAAAGATGAAAATAAGACCCTTTCACAACTACTAACATAGACAAAAAGGTAGGAAATACTAATCAATACACAGAAACTATACTTCATACAAGTCTAGTGAGTGAACTAGACAGATGAGAGCAGACACTGAGCACTTCATCCTAAAATACTGTGAGAGACACAGATATGTCAGCAGTTGTGCAAACACTTCCAGCTCCTCTTCTTTACTTTCTTCTTTGGGTTACATGTTTCTTCAGTGAAGAAGGCTGGTTAGAAAAAGGTAACTAGTAAGAACGCCTGGAATAAGGCTGAAGCAGAGAAGCAGCTCTATGACTGCCAGTGCATTTTACCATGTGACAAGAAGATAAAACTCCCTTTTAATAGCTAGGTATGAGTAAGTCTTCATTTTAGCTACCCAACTAATTAACTAGAGGCTGACAAAGCAGGGTGGGGGGAAGACAAGAAATACAAGAAAGCCACGTCTGTTCATGCCCTAGTTCTCAAACTCGGGTGGATTTGCCCCTGCACACGAAGCGCTGCCCTTTTATGAGCAGAAATGGCTCTCTGGGCCACAAGAGGGAGATCTCGCGCCAGAAAGCCAGCTCTAGGACGGCAGCCCCAAGGTGGGAAGGGAACAGCCACAGGGGCAGCAAAAGGCCACGTACCAGCACGAAGCACTGAAGAACCACCTATAGTTCTTCAAATACAAGCAGGTACTGGAAATGTGATTGTGATCATTACTGGGGTTTAGTGAGGATGGCGTGCTGGCCACAGTAAAGCAGAAATAACTGTAAGAGAAAGAAACAAAGCACTGTGCAAGACAACTGCTAATTTAATTTTTCATTAATGAGTGAACAGAACTACAGAAACTGGGACTCGGCTAGAAGACTGCCCAAGGATATCCTAATCCCTGGGCAGAAGGGAGCCAAGAGCGTTAACAGTTTCTTTCCCTGTATCATTCCTTAGTTCTATCTATGGTAGTGTTTTTAGACAAATACACAAAAATCTACAGGCAGCAGAATTCTGATTGGGTTCCACTGCGATGAGCATGTGCTGTAACTCCAACAGTACCAAGGTTCAGGTGCAACAGCAGACACATGGCTCAAGTCTGCTAAGGGCGCTGTCCTTCCCATTGGAACTCACAACTCATTCACTGATGCAATGGAAAAAATAAACCAAGTATTTACGATGAAAATGAAGAGAGGGAGAAATGAGGACACATGGTGGGTGGTATTTGTTCACAACTCTAGTGTTTTATAAACAAATCACTGTCTTGTTTACAAAGAAGGAAATGTTTATTCAATTACACAAGTTAGACTTCTGTCATTTGCATAGGATGTCAAGCACTTTTAGCCTTAATAAAGTAGTCTATGGCAGCTTCCCATAAGCAAAACACCCCCAACCTTTGTGGGCTGTTCTATCCACTTGCCCACAGTCTTTCCACAGTGGGTTTTCTGGCTTTGGTATTAATATCCGCTCCCCGCTGCCATCTGCTTGTTTCAGTCTCTGCATTGTAGGTTCACTACTTTTCTTTTGGCATTATGTTTAACTTGTGTCATTTCAGCGGTCCTCTTTATAGAGTATATCCTTACAACCAATTTATCTGTACAACTGTGGCTTGTGAGCAGATAAAAGCAGTTGGGAGAATTTACAAGAATCTGAAGTTAACTGCTGATGCCAGCATGTCTTTGTGATCACATCTTAGATAACTGAGAATTGTCTTCAGGCTCAAATCACATGTTAAACACGGATTTTTGCAGCTCTCTAGAACTTTGAAATCCACATTCATTTGAGAAGTCCTATACATTTAAAAACTTCCAAAAACAAAATTAAAATGAAGTATTTGTAGAACACGGGAAACGTGATCTAAGCAACTGTTCTCTAACTTTGCTTCTTACAGCTGCCAATATATACTCATTTTTAAAGCAAAATTTGAAAAATAACGTGCCTATGTTTGAAGTCAAGTGTCATGACAATGTTGGTATCATGTTCTCTGTAACTTAATTGTGAACATAATCGTAAGTACTCACCATACAGCTCAGCAAACCCATTCATAGGTACGCGTGATGTGCCAGTAACAAACTGAAGTAATCTTATTCTCTTTTCAGAGTCCATCATTAAGACTGCCTATGTATGATAATGATTAAAGATTTATTTTTAAATTAAGGTTTTAAGCCAGCAGATTTATGCAACATAGTTTCTATGTCTAAATCATTATCCTTTATATACATGCATTTTTTTTTAGTGACACACGTAGTCTACTTCTCTGCCTATTGCTAAAAGCTATGAAATCAACAATTTTTTAATGGCACTGTAACGAGTACAGTTACTGGTTTAGCAGGCTGTTAAAATACTTCCCTTGAAGATTTGGCCCCTACTTTCTTTGAAGTTTCCTGATGTTATGAACTAGCAGCCAAATTCCTGTAATTTATTAAACAGAAGAGTTTAACACCTCTTCAGTGTAACCATGCCAGAAAAACCTACACAGAAATATTTTTAACCCCAGGCAGACAGGGATTTTTTTTGTAAAAGCAAGCATCAGTAGTGTATTTACATTCTTACCATGCATCTCATATTTAGTTTTCTTACTATCTTTCTCAGGAGTTTTAATGGCCAAATATTTACCTACCTATTGATGAATCACATGATAAACTAGCATAGCTGAAAGGCAGCAGCTTTTGAACAGGTTTTAAGAAAAAAAAAATAGTAGAACTTCACGATACCTTCCAGAACCACTGTATTACTTGATGGTTTATATTGTAGCCATTTTTGTATTTTGTATGCAGTTTCCAATCAGCCACATCCACATCTCCTAGTCCACACATTAATAACTACACAGATAAAAAAAAATAAAAAATCCACCAAGGTTTAAGTCAGTAACATTAAATTTCAACATAATTTGTCTTCTTTTCCATGATACACTTACCTCTAGCTCATTTTCATCAAAAATTTTAATCAGATCCTGCGGTATTAGTTCAAAAAAGCCCTAAAAAGATGAGGGAAGTTTTTAAAAGTCAAGTCAACGTTATTTAAGCATTTTTGTTCACTGAGAACGATATTTAGATTCTTTAGTAAACAGAGCCAAAGCAATACATCAAATACAGATGTTTGGACCCCAGCAGTCTCCAGTTTGGTTATAGTACTTTTAATTCTGACTTATCTTGCATCTTTATCATGCTGCACGGAATGGTGAATAGAGCAGTCTGAACATCATTTATACAAATAAAGATAAACCAGTTAGTTTAGTTTAATTCTATTAGTTTGATTTAATTTTCATTTCTGCACAGTTCATTAAATAGTTTGCATGACAGCTAAAGCTGTCAGCCAGGATTGAGAAATAAAGACATTTTTCAATATGAATTAAACACCTCAGTAAAAATATACCAAAAAAGATTTAAGTCTGAAATAATTCAAAGCTGACCCTACAAACAGTATCACTGCCTTTTTTATACCTGTGACAACATTATCTGTGGGTCTTCAGGATGTCCAAAAAAGCTTGTCTTAAGATTAGATGCAACAAATTCTTAGAAGAATTTCTTTTGTAATTAAAACTATACCTCTTTAAAGGCTGCCATTTGTTTCTGTACTCTGCTCACAAATCTCCACTGAATTACAAGACTGTAAAAAGACAAAACAAAAATGTTCAAAATAAAAGCAATTCATATACAAAGCAACAACTTCCTTTTGTTAATACAACTAACACACAGCCCCTATTGCTAGACGGACAATCCAGTGAGATACATTGCACATCGTGACTACTACTTACTGAATGTAGTCTCTCTTGTTCTTGTTGGTGACAACTATTTCTGATCCACCACTTTTCAGTTCATGTTGATGGGTCTAAATGCAATACATCAGAATAGGTCTTAAATGAGATATGTATGTAACAGAATTCAGATGTTAATATTAGATAATTTAGTTAATTCTTGAAGACTGCAGAATTTGATAACTAGGAGAAACAGAACCAGTTTAAACAGGTCACCTGAATAAATAAAGAGTTTGGTTGATTGTTTTTAAAAAAATGTATTATTCAGGGATGCCAGACTGCAATGGAGCAGCCTGCATTTTTTCTGACCTGCTACAATAAATCACCTAAATTTGCACACAAGTTCTCAGTAATGGGGACTTCACTAACTGCATGTTCAATGACCCAGCCTTTTTTTCCAAATCTCAAGGAAAAACACTTACAGAACAATTTCAGCAATGGTCCCAGTAAATAAGTGAAATCAGTATGTGTATCTGTTACATAATGATTTATAATACTAGAACCTCAATAGACAAATACCTCATTTTCTGTTCATTATGGATGTGTATTTTCACGCTCCTACTTAGGATCACTTCAGTTACACAAGACCACAAAGGCTATTATCCTACTTAGATCTAGTTGGCACCTGTAATTTGGAATTTTTATTCAAGACCTGTGGTATTTCTAAATGACTCATCTTGGATAGCTTTCTATGTGACAACAAATTTGTTTATTCCATAGTTTTTTAGTACACCTTAGAGGAAAAAAAAATATTATTATCTCCCAGTGAAATTTATGATTCCAACCATTTCCAAAAGAGCTCATCCTTTCCAGCCAATCATATAAAACCAACCTCCACTCCAGATTAAGTAATGGGACTGTGGATACTTTAGTCTCATTGCATTTACAGCAACAGCTACATTTCAATACAAGCATTATTTAAGAATAAAGCACGAGCTATTTTTTGAAGCTCTGCTTATTTCCAAGTCCTTTATCACATCATGGCCAGGCTAACAGAGCACTGTCATGAGCATATGCCAGCTAAAAGAAGCTGAGTGAACAAACCAGCATGACTATGAAGGGTTTTTCTTAATACGATACAGATAAAATCAGCTAATTTCACAGGTCAAATGTACATAAACATACTAACCTGACCAAAAAGTTCTTCATCAACTATAAATCTGAGGTCCAGTTCTGTCGGATCGTTTTCAAGAATCCATCTCAGAGAATTGTAATATTCACTATCCTAAGAGAGAGAATTACAAAATAGTAAATACAAAACAGAGTAGCCAACTTCTAAGCTACAAGAGGCTTTATTACAGTCCAGTGAATGCTGGTACCTAGGATAATCCTGTACTGGATACAGAGACTCTGCAATGGTACAAAGCTACAAAGACCTTTAAAGACATTTGAAACCTGAAGACTCAGCAATTGCAGAACTAAAAATTTCTCACGTAGCAAAAAGGTGATAAGATGTCACAGCATTATCTGAAATAATGTATTTTGGACTCTTCTCTGTCTCTCATCCTTTATTTATCTTCTCTTTATTGTTAGGCATTACTACAAAGAGCCTTAGGAAATGAAAATTAAGATAAAGCCAATCTCATCCTGGGCTGCATCAAAATTGTATGGCCAGCAGGTCAAGGGAGGCAATTCTCCCCCCTACTCCGCTCTCGTGAGACCCCACCTGCAGTACTGTGTTCAGCTCTGGGGTCCCCAGCATAAGAAAGACATGGACCTGCTCAAGCCGGTCTGGAGGAGAGCCACAAAGATCAGGGGGCTGAAGCACCTCCCCTATGAGGCCAGGCTGAGGGAGTTGGGGTTGTTCAGCCTAGAGAAGAGAAGGCTGTGAGGAGACCTTATTGCAGCCTTCCAGTACTTAAAGGGGGCCTAGAGGAAAGATAGGGAGCAACTCTTCATCATGGGGTGTAGTGATAGGACAAGGAGTAATGGTTTTAAACTGAAAGAGGGTAGATTTAGCTTAGATATTAGGAAGAAATTCTTTACTGTGAGGGTGGTGAGGCACTGGAACAGGTTGCTCAGGGAAGTTGTGGATGTCCTCTCCCTATAGTGTTCAAGGACAGGTTGGATGAGGCTTTGAGCAACCTGATCTAGTGGAAGGTGTCCCTGCCCATAGCAGGGGGGTTGGAACTAGGTGATCTTTAAGGTCCCTTCCAACCCAAACATTCTATGATTCTATAGTACTGAAAAAAAAAAAAATCAGGACACATCTATAAATCTATTACTCAGAAACAGATAAGACCTATATTCTGTATTCTTATAGGACAGCAAGCCCAGTAACAGATGAAAGAGATTGAATTTAAAAAAAAAAAATTAAATAATAATAAAAAAATCACTCTGCCCACAACTACTCTAGATAAGAACCATTATCAGGGAAACAAACAAATAAGAAAATTTTAAGGACCACGCTTTCCTCTAAAAATGTTAGATTGTATCACTCATTAATATTTCCAGTCTCTGAAAGTATAAGAATACGTGTCTTTTTAATAATCAAAAGACACAAACTAATTTAAAAAACAGGTTGAGACAGGGATTCCAAAGATATTTATATATTTAAGAACCTTAGTGTCTAAAAATATTTTAAGAAAACATCATAGAAAGTTTAGAGTCAAGTTTTCAATATAGCTTAACTGATTTAAACCAGAGTCTAGGTCTCTCTGATTTTCACTGGAAGTTTTAATTCCTGTACAACTTACAGACTTATAAAAGATGTAGCCTAAAATTTCTTCGAATTACCTTCACAATGTCATTAAAGATATATATAAAAAAATTAACATGATACATGATAAAGCAAATTACGTACCACAGACTCCATATCATGAAGCGTTATTGGTTTTTGGAGCATCATCTTGTAAAAAGGACGAATAAAAAAGGCTTTAAAGAAGAACAAATAAATTGAACAGTATGTAACTTAAAATTCAAAATACGCACAATATTAATCTAAATACCATATTACATAAAATAAATACTAACCATCCAAAAGTTTGCCATGGTAAACAGCCATTCCAGCTACACGACCTATAAACTTGAAATAAGAGAGATGATCTTCATTGCAAAGTCCAGAGTTTGGATTGATCTGAAGAGTATAGTTATCTCTGAAGTTGAGGGAGTGACCAGGGAAGAGAAAGAAAAACAAAATGTTGTACTATTGGAACAGTGCCACATTTGAAGATTTGAAAGACATCACTGGTTAAATCAGGTATGACTTTTCAGGAAGTTGAAAAAATAGTATTTGGATTAATAAGTCACTAATCTAATATTAAACAATACTTAACAGAAGATTCTGTTAGCATAGCAGAAATTAACAGTTTTGAAACATCACAAACTACCTTTGTAAGTAAGAGATATACCAAAAAGAAAGTCTTAACTCTTGTTAATTTTAAAATAGTCAGAATAACATTCTCCGTGTTATTTGTTAAATACTACCTCTTCTGTAAGTAGTAGATGGTTGCAAGCATATGCTTGTCTATGCAAAGATGACATGGCTTATGTTAGACTGCTAAAAAAAAAATACACGTACTGTCTCCACATTATTCTTCTGTCAAACAAAGAACTAAGTGCAGAATATTGCAGTTACTAACAACTAAACCCCCCTAGACAGTTGAGGGTGGGGGGAGGGAAGTAATTCCATTCTTAAAGTAGGTATGAGAAATTCAATTGATCTGCTTTCCCTAGTCTTCATGTCTTCTAGACCTGTATTACTTACGTAGCCGAATATTCGAACAATCCATAATAAGGATTAAACATTTCTTTAGAGAGAAGGAAGAACCATTCCCTGGCCACTCCGCCATAGTCTAAACCTTTTTCACCATCAAATTCAATCCAAAGTCTTGCTTTAAGGAAATCTGCTCTCTTTACAGCTATAATTCTTCTATAAGAATCTTCAAGGATTGTTGTGCGATGAATTTTCATTTCAAATCTATTTGGAATATCACTCTAAAAAAAAAAAAACCACAAACAAAAAACCATAGAATAATAGAACAAAACCCAGCATCTTTTAGTCTTGCAGAATATGCAAATTCTGTAAACAGACAAAGAACGGCACACAAATCCTTTTTTTTAATAATCTGGGAACATTACACAATATGATTGATAAGAGGCTCTATTTATGTACAATTCAACTAGCATGCAGAGTTTCAGATACTAAGTTCTATTTCATACCAAGAAAATTGAGTTAAAATAAGTTCTTACTAGTAACAGCATATGCTCAGTTGTTCTGCATGGAGCAAGGCATGGAATCTTTTTTAACACTGAAAAGTCATCATATTACAAGCTTGATTAAAAAAAAAAGCTCAGAGTTTATAAATATAATTACTTTGGAACAGTTTTACCTGACTTATTTCACCTTCTATATTCTATATTCAGTTCACATAGTTCAATATTCTAACTATAAGGCTAGGTGTCCCGTTCTTTTACTTAAGACATACATAACAAACAAGTATTCCTACAATATTAAAATAAAAATCAGTCCACTTCAAATTTTATGTCACAGAAACAAATCACAAGGTTTATATTTACTATCGTATAGGAAAATATTTAAATAAAAATATCCAAGGAGCTTGTATTTGCTGCTGAGCTTTCAGAGTAAGTCCCTAATAAACCAGGAATAAAACTTTGCTGAATCATTAAATCACTATATGCGAACAGAGTATTTTCATGATTTCACTTGTTTCCAGCCAATTTATTTCAGCAATTACTTCAGGCAAAATTGAGAAATTCAGTGAAAGTGGGAACAGGAAATTTCAACTCATGTTGCTCTATGACTAGATTAGGATGATGCAATGAAACTCAAATATATTCAAATTTCAAAGAACTAGTCACACACTGAGCAGAAATAATGAATTTCTGAACACAGAAATATTTAATAAATCAATCTGAAGAGCACATGTTCAGATATGCTTCCTTTTCATTTTCTTATACTCTTTAAATAATCTATCCTAAATGTCCCAAATAAAAAAAAAATTAGAATGCTGTATTTAAAGGTAATGCCTATTTATAGCCAACAACAGCTTGATCCAAACTACAAACAAAGAATAATTACTTGGGGTGGGCGAGCACATTATTTGTCATTTTCCAAGTTGCAAAATACTGTACAATATTGTAACTCTAATTTACATGGTGACTGAAATATACAGGTCTTTTTTATCATTTCAGAAAGCAGTAAATATCCCTAAACTAAAAAAAAAAAAAAAAATTCCTGTTTTTAGTTGCAAATCAACTTTTCAGCAAAAAAGTTCAAGCAATATTAAAATCAATTACTAAAAGCAAACTTAGCTGATTAAAATAGTATTCAAAAATTAAATCTCAAACTAAATCGAGCCATTATCCTAATCGTCTTTTAGGTATTTGTGAATGCTTAAAAGGCAATAGCAATATAATGTATACTTTAAAATCTACATGTGTATTTAATTCTTAAATTACTACGATTATATTGTGTGGCTGAGCTGTCTGTCACTTCTCAGATTAGGATAATGACATATGAATGAATTCCAAGCTTGTTTGAATAGGAACACAAAAAACGAGGTGCATATATAATTGTATGCAATTTACATGTCAGCTCAAATGCATACGTTTCAGAAAGGCTAGAGACAGACTTGGTAGGTGAAACGTGAAGTATGGGTCTAAACTCAAAGGCTGTTATTATATATATGTAAAATATCTCCCAAGGATACCAAATTTGATTGCAGTTGTGCAAAGACTCATTGTTATCTGGATATCCAGATGCTATTTACAGTCTTTTATGCTATGTGTTATAAAAATATCTGGCACTGCCACCTGAAACTAGAACTTGAGATTCATAAACTTGATGTTAAAGCTATAACAATCTAGCCTGATCAAGATGACAGTACAGATTTCTATCTGAACAGTCTAAAATCTACTCTGTGAACTTCTAGTTCCATATTCTGAGTTCCAAAAACTAGATCAGTGATTTCCAAACTCTTCTGTTGCCAGCCTACTTCCAGGTTCACAACTGTTTTAACCTTTTAGATTTTCTACCTTTTCAACTAGATTGCTTACAGTCTCATCACTGCATAAAGTCACAAACCCTACTGTTAGATTAAATGCTAATTGTTACCAAGTCACTGCTTCACAAATGTGTTTGTGACCAGACAGTGAATCTACCTTCCCTAAGCAGGTTACAAAGTTCAATTTCCTTTCACTGTAACCTAAGCTTTCCTTTGTTTAGGGGTGTAAGTTTCTTAACTTTCTGCTGGATTCCTGCTGATTACTAACCTGTTTCTTCAATTTCTTTCTGAAGAACTCATACTTCCGCTTATAGTCCCTGGAGTAAGGCACAGCCTTTGAAAGAAAAAAAAAAGAAAAAAGAAAAGAAAAAAAAGTGCTTGTGATACTCCAACAATGTAATAACACACTAATCTGTATTTGTGAAACATAGACAATGCATTTAAGTTCTGAGAAAACAGGAATATGTGTTTTACTAAGCATCAGGGAAGACTTTCAATTTATAAATATATGGGGAGTTCAAAACATCTGGAATGAAAAGTATTTCTTTGTTCAGATCATTTGTTCTCATCAGTTCCATAGAATTTATCCTGTATTTTACTATTAGCTGATGTGACTGACTAAGCTCACTGACTGGCCCAGATCAAAGTGACCAAAAAGCCTTTGGTGACTTACATAACGCATAGTCTTTCCTTGCTGTATCATGAGAGACCTGGCTACAAACACCTCTATTTTCCATGGACAGAGAAGGTTGTTTACATATGTGGGCTATTAATAAACACAGATATCAGTTGAACACTAAAACCCATCTATAATTATAATGTGTACCGTCTTTGCAATTAGTCCTTGTAATTTTGGACTTCAGATTAAGTATCAAGGCTAGATAATTATTTTTCAGTTGGAAATTAATTTAATTCCTTTTAAAGCCATTAAAGCCTTTTTTTTTTGCCTTTTTTTTCAAGTTGTATTGGGGTGGGCACTTGGCATCCAGCCAGGGTCAACCCGCCAAAGTTTATTTCATGAATTGAGCTAGTTTTATTTTGGACACTGTGGATAAAAAAAAATAAAATAAAGTTTCTTACCCATTTCAAATCCCCCCCCAATCTATAAAGAAACTTTCTTACTACTATGGGAAATTATTTTTCTTACTGGCATTTAAAGAGCATTTCGACAGAAAGCTTTCTAAACAGTCTTTAAAAAGAAATAAAAACGCCTTGTTCAAACACAGTAGACATTTCATCTTCTACACTGAGTACCTGACAAATGGCAAGAGTTTGTTTGGATTCTAGTAACAATATTCTTGAAAAATATGTAAAGATACATATGGAAAACTTACTGGTCCAGTTATTGCCACATTCTGCAGTCGAGGATCCTCCCATTGTGTTTTCTTTGTATCTGCAAGATATTTCTTAATTAGTTCCATTAATTTAGATAATGTTCAGAAATAAAATTATGAGTGTGGGGAGAATAATACATTGTACATACTGTGGTTTATGAAGAATATTCTTCCATCTGTGTGAGTTCTCTCCTCCCACCCTGGCTGTAAGAAGGAGACACTTTCATTATAACTTTCTGACCATATAGTTTGCATAGAACTCAACATGATCTGTAGTTGGGGGCATTCTCCCCCTCCATCTACTCTCAGCACTGGAATTCAAAATAGAGTATTTTTGTATGAAAAGAAGTAGGCTGCATTTTCTCACATGCAAGTTTTGATAGTGCTAATTTAAGTATTTACATTGCTTTATCTGCAAAGCAAGTATAAAACAATTTACTTACTGGTAACGGGCCCAGGTCTACTGGATCTAGGGAAGTTTTTCTCCTCGGATGAGCAGAAATTTTCAGTCTTGGATCTTCCTTTGAAAACAAAACAAGCAGCATGTTAAAATCCTTCTGTTGTTTTGTTTTGCTTTTAATTTTTTCTTCTTTATTAATGATTGTGTAAAGAATATGCCTAGTACCAATTGTTGCATATTCTGCAGCCAGGTAGTTTCTTGGGGATTCTCAGTCCTCCAGTAGTTTACAATCATCTTCTAGTGACCTCTCATTTATTTTTTTATATATATATATATATAAAAAAATATCCCTCATTCAACTCACTTTTAGTGTAATTGAGTCGAATTAATCTTTCCATATCGTTTCTGGCACACCTTGTACTTTTGGGTTTGGTGGTTGGCTTTTTTTGTTGGTTGGTTGGGTGGTTTGGGGTTTTTTGAGGGGTAGAGGGAAGGCATTTGTGTTAAATGAGGTCCTGAAGACATGAATATTAATTTTGAATTAATTTAATGCATTTCGCTGTTTCTGTTTCACCTGACAGTAATACTGACCTACTCTTTAAATGCTTAAGTCCATCTACTTGCATTGCCACTCTGTAGAACTGTAGCTGTACAACTCCCTCATCTATATTGTAGCTGCACCTGGCCTTCCTTCTTAAGAATTCACAGAAATCTGTGTTGTGCACTGTACCAGATGACAAATTCGAGGTAATGGGTTTCCTGTTGAAGGTAAGTTTACCAAACTGACTTCTGTTAACAGCACATATAAGCTATCACAGTTTTACAGTTATGTCATAAGTGTCATTTAGGAGATGCTTTACATCTGCGAAACAGATTCCTATATACATCAGCATTTTCCTCCTTCCAAGCTAAACTTTCAAGTACCAACACAGTTTGTAAAATTCATAATGTTCTACTCATGATAGATATTTTAAATGACTTTGCATTTTTATTACATATGCTCTGTAACAGACATGACACAGCTACCTTGGCACTAAAGAAATCTACAGAAGCTTGCTGAAAGCAGCAAAGCTTTGACTTGAGAGGAACTACAATTTCAGTCCATGAGACAGTTTCCATTACCCATGTTGTAGTTTTGGTATTGTGGTCAATAAAGAATGGTCTCCCATTGGGTGCATGTCGGACTTCCCAGCCTTTAGGGAGAAATCCTTGCTCCATTTCAGGCTGCTGCTGAGAAGACTGTTGCGATGAATCACTTGACGTTGCTTGTGGTTGTCTTCCTATAGAAATACTTTGTGCAGCAGACAACTGACCTGTTTCCATAGCAATCTAAGGTAAATGACCCCAAAAAAAAGGGAAAAAAAAAAATCAAAGCCCTATAGAGCAATATGTTTTTTCTATTAACATATATTTTTGACTTATGAAAGCAGTTTCATAAAGCAAGTGCCAGACAGTACATAAATTTGTTTAGTCTAATATCAACAACATTGACTAACACTCACTGATTATGCTACCAAGGTTAAAAGATGTCTTTCAGGCTTCTCAATCAGCTATCACTCTCCAGAAGGCTTTCTTGGTACATTAATAGTAGTGTGACTTGCCATAAACATTACTGTTCCCAACTCTCCTTGCATTTTCTCAGATATTTTATGTAGTGCTTCACCGGTTTACGCCTTTCGCATGTTCTGTTTCAAGAGGTCTCTAAACTTTACTTCTAATATGTGAGATGTTTAAAAGGTTAAATGAATAAAAACATTAGTAATTAGAAGACAGACAGTACCTGTACAACTGGCTTTATCCAGGTAGTGGTTCTAGAATTGTGATCTATATAATATGACCTCCCTTTTTCATCTTGTCGTTCTTCCCAGCCTGGGGGTAATCCAGATGAAGTAGGCAGTAACTAAATATTAGTGATAATAGAAGAAAAACAGTTAAGAAAAACTACGAAACTGCCTGCGAAAAGGCTTTCCTCTGTCAAATTAAAACAAAACAAAACTGTAAGCCAGAAGGTTCATGATTTTTGCAAACTGGATAAAATAGAAAAGTCCTTACTGAATAGTATGAAGTGACAGGTTTGGTTTTTTTTTTTTTTTAATTCAAGCACCTCATCTAAAAAGATTCATTTATATACTTGGTTTAGACATGGCTGATCCAGCCTAGTACTTCTGGCTATGAGCTCATAATTTGCAGTGTCACCATGAAAACATAATGTAAGGATGGTGGTACAGTTTTTAATTATAAAGCAAACAATTCGAAAAACAAAACTCTTATCTTCACGGGAAGACTAATTCCTTGTGCAGGCTCTATCTATGCATTAAGCTAACGTTAAACCAAAACCACAAAGTTGGAACATGAAAGCTTTACAACTGAACTCCAATCTTGCTAGACTCATAACTGCAATTTTGTCAGGACAGCTGCCAGAAGCAGAAGGCCAAATCTCATTTAAAATGTCAGCACATAATACACAGTTTAGAAAAAAAAAAAAAAAAAAAAAAAAAGTAGTTTTACATGAAGAAAATCCTTCAGCTTCTCTGCTACACAAGCCTGTGTTTTCTGGAAAATGACATACCACTGGATGTGCAGGCTGCTCTTCAGCTCTGTATGTTTGCAGACTACCTCTTCTGCTGGAATGGTTCTTGAAGTAGTGAAGAGGAATGACATTATTAGCTATTATTGCATCTTTAAGGATGGCAGCAACAGTCAACAATGGTTATCACAGTTTAAAGTATTACAGTTTTCATCCTGAACAAAGTATCTTATTTGTTTTGAAACATTAATGCAATATAATATTTTTGAAACTACTGTTTCAATACTGCTAGAAACATTAAGTTCACAGTGTCTATTACAACCTTAAAAGAGAATATTAGAGAGGCTTGTGAAAGTTCTGAAAACCCTAACAATAGATGTTTTGGCATGTAAAACATTAGAGTTAATTGCAACCAGTTACATTACAATTGAATTTACAGTATAGAACTTACTGTGTTATCTTGTCAGTAGACTAACGCCTGTGATCTATCAGAGCTCACACAACTTTTCAGAGAGTAGATTAAGTTAATAATGACAAGATATGAGAGTCTGAGACCTCCAGTTTGAGAAGAGTAATTCAATCCCTGGACTTTGCATAAGCATCCACCTTTCTGCCTAAAGCCATATTTAGATCTATTAGATTTATTTGTTCTTGCAAATAATTTGAACATCTGCCTCTTCCTTTGCTTAGGCCACCCAAGCAAGCTGAAGTAACAGTCTTCTTCCTATCCATAGGATTCTGAATAGCAGAGATCAAGTAAAGTCTTGTTACTCTCACTTTGCTGTTTCCAGCAACACTAGTGATGCCTTTGTACAAACTTAGAAAAACATAGCCAATTCCAAATTTATATTTGGAATGGCATTGTCAGCATCACAAAAGCTAATGGTTTTATTTAAGGACCAAAATCGTACAGACTACATGGTCTGGGTCACCTTTACAGGCTTTCCTCAATGGACAGTGGATTTCTCAAGTCCCATATCAGGTTACAAGGCTGTTTGTGGAGCTCCAGTTTCACAAGACAGCTGAGCTTATTTAATTGCTTGCTACCACCAAAAAGACAAGTCTCTCTCCTAGCTATGTACTGCTGCTTCCCCTTTGCCACTGTAGTATTTGTCAGACAACTTAGCATGCTGTTTCAGCTTGCTAAAACTGCAAAAAAAAAACCAGAGTTGGGGGAAAAAGAGAATAGTTTTCTTCTGGGTTAGCAAGCTCAACAGACTCACCGAGAAGTCAGACAAGTTTCATAACTGGCACAAGGGCTGTGGAACTGTATGAGCAAGGTCCCTTTTTCACTGCTATGGAGTCACCATGTTTACTCAGCCCAATCATAAAACCTTATCCCAAAACTCACAATGAAAAACGAGTTATCTTAAAACTTGTCCTAGTGGAAAAAGTAACCAATATAGCACAACTCCCTTAGAAATAAGCTTGCAGGGTATAGACAGCTTCCTTCATCTGTAGTTTTCAGCAGCACACAATATGACACTAGAGTAAGAGGTAGATTTACAGACTGAAAAATAGTTCACGCAAGTCTGTTTTAATCTCAGGCAGAAATTCATATAAGCAAAGTGGGGAAGAATAAAATGTTTGCTTAGACAGGGTTCTATAGTAAAAAAGATTACTCAAGTTCTCTGTATTCGAGATGAAATTAAAAATATAATTGTTAATATGAAGTATTTATGGATCTAATTCTATCCATAGTAACCTTTTGTGGAAAATATTATAGATATTTCTGTACATTCTAACAATGAGAAAAGTAATTTACAGTATAGGCTGCTGACTGGCCTGTAGCTGAACTTCCAGAGGTAGTAAGTCTGGTATTCAATTCTTCTGCAAGATGAGTCTGTATATCACAATTACTCTGAGAGAGAGGTATTTGAACATTCTGGTTGCTATACATTGTTGCCTCGTCTTCAGTTATAATTTCCCAGCTCTTTAAAAAGAAAATAAAGAAAAAACATTTTTTAAAAGTAGTTCCAAGTTACAAATAGTTAAGACAAGCTTTCTGACTGGATTTAAAAGTTACTTGCATTTCAGAAACATTTAGAGATTGTTTTTACCTCAGGGGAATCTCTGTTGTCTACATTGTCCGTATCCTCTGATATCTGTCGCCGATGAGTGAACACATGCTGGGCCTCCAACTGCACACTACCAATATCTGCAACGGCTACATTGTCCCTGTTGGGGGCGGGGGGAAGTCAGCGTACAGTAGCCATATTTTATCTTTCAACAGTAAGCTAGGCTAACAGCAAAAACATACTTGATAGTCATTTTGGCAGAAGAAAAAGAAACAGTCATGAGCTATAAAAATTAATGTAAACTGTTTAAAAAGAATAAGCATTCATGTCAATGTGAAGTGTAAGTTAAACTAAAGAACCATATAGCATTCCACGTATTATTTTTGTAATTCACAGGCTAAGGGGAAAAAAAAATCTGAAAAAAACAAGGTAAATAATTTAATGCCATCCCTGCTGGGAAGAAGGAACCAGGCTTAGAGCTGGAAAATAATTTGCTTTCCATTACCATAGTTATTAACTCTTACAATTGCAACCACTTTCTATTTGAATGCATACTTCCAGGGAACAGGAAGAGCACTGTGCAGTTAAAATGGCCACTAGCCAGTGACCATTACACGTCGGCTTGAAGGTTAAGCTGTGGAAAGCTCTCTACTAATTCTCAAGCTGTTCACTTTCTAGTTCTCCCTGCTTTCAACATAACTAGAGTGAATAAGACTTGAATTTTCAGGCCAAAAGACATACTGAGCAGTTGGTCTTTTCCACTGTGTTCTTCTGAATTCATGATTGACATAGTAGGTCCTGCCGAGAATGTCTTGCCTTTCTTCCCAGCCTGAAGGCAGCGGAGGAGATTCCTGCTGCTGCTGCTGTGGCTGGCTAGCAGCATCTGGTTGGTCCAATATAATCCACCCAGGCTAAAAGATATAATATTAACTACCTTTAATATTAGCAAAGTTGAAAAATTATCTCAATGTATTAAACCACCCCCCCCTTTAAGGTGCAGTGCCATTACATCTTAAGCCAGTAAGACTGGCTCTGGGTTTTATTGTGTATATTTCTGAAGAAATGATAGGACAAATTATGCATGCAGAAATCTTATTTTTAACTCAAGTTCCTTAAACATTAGCATCAAAAGTTGTTTATTCCAGGAAAATAAACCACATTCATAGAACAGATTTTAAAAAGTAAATAAATTTCATTTCATACATATGCTGCAAATGTACTAGTCAGATGAGCATACCATTTTGTAACATAAAGTTTAATTACAGCAAGGGTGGTAATGCTAATTAGAGTTATTTAAGTCTTGAAAAAAAAGAAATCCATTGATTTAAATTGGATGTGCTTACAAAAGCTTACAAATGTAAAGCACTTAAGATCAAAATATCCTTATAAATTGGGGAGAGCTGAAATTCTAAAACCAGCAAGATATTGGTATCTGGCTGGCTGGCTGTGGTCAAACAACGTTAAACAGCAGTAAAAATACTGGGCAATGATACTTTCGTTAATTCTAAAACAAGAAAAGTTACATAGACATATGGCAAGCCAGTATGAGGACAAAAACAAAATGCATGTTTTCTTTTTTAGATATACTGAGAAAGCCACTCCTTTAGTTAGAAAAACTGCTCCAGAATTTTTATGCAGACTTACAACTTTTATGTAACATACAAGCAATCGCTTTTCACTGGTTTGTTTTTAGAAACACTATTTATAGCTTAGTGATTTCTAACATTCATTTTTACTGTAACTACCCTTAATAGCTGAAGACATTTACTAGGTTTTTCAGCAATAAATACATCTTTTCCCACCTCTAATTCTTCAGCCTGTTCTGTGGTTTCTTCTTCAGACCCATTACTTTTAGGTAAGTAAGTCATTTTTAATCTAAGGTGGCCTTTAACTCTTGATTTATGGCTGCGGAAGAGAAAATAAAATGTTCTTATTGTGCACTTGTGAAACTGTTACCTGGAAATAAAATAGCTGAAAAAGCACAGCTAGAGGATTATTCTTAAGTTTCTCAACACCAACTTCGCTTTTTATAGTTTAAATTAATGAAGTTCTATAATGGCATTTATGTTTTTAGACTTCTGAATACACTTTGATGTTATGTACCACAACTGGAAACCTTTCTTTCCAACTCACTCTTCTGAAAATTTCCCTAATATCCAATGCATAACAATAAAGAACAAGAAAATAAAAATAACAATTCATATGATTATAATAATTTGGCTGTGTGCAGACAATTTATCAAGCATTATTTCAATCTACAGGACTACTTTTCCTAAAACTCTAAGTTCCAGCAAGCTCATATACTTCAGCATCTGCCTCTCTGTATCTAGCTTAATGCATCATTAGAAGCCTGAAAATAGGATTTCCCCATGGTGATTTTATTAAATATTTTTACTTGGTAAAGAAATCTGCCAAATTATCTCATCTGTTTGACTATTAGCGTAAAAAAAGGAAAATAAGAGTACTGAAAATATCACTAGTGAGTCAACTGGATACCTGCACATCATCTTATTAAAAGAAAAAACCCCCCACACCCCTATCACTAAGGTCTAATGCTTTGCACTTTTTTTTTTGCCATGCAGAGTGCATTAGATTTTCTCATATCCAGAAAAACATTTCATATTGGATTATAAATATGTTCATTCAGATCGTATTTTGGTTTCAGAAAAGCCCACATCCCTTTGAAAGAGGAAGTAACCTACTACTTTACTTGCCAATACAATAGTTGAAGTAATTCATTTCAGAGTATTAACATGTTAATAATTCTTACTCAGCTTGAGGTATTAGGAAGGTAGTAACCTTAATATTCCTGTCTAAGTAAATGCAAATATGAGCAAAATTGAAGAACATGCATCAACAATACTAAAGCATGTAAAAGTTACAGTAAGATTTCAAGGCAGAAAAGTGCCTGAACCTGTGGCAGTATCTCTTACTACAAAGCACTGCCAAATTCATGTGGTAGCCACTACAAGAAGAGGTCAGATCCTTGACTAACAAACAATTTAAGTTTATTTATGCAGACACAATAAATATTATTCTTCATTCATTTATAGGATAGGAAATGTTAAATTCAGAAAAATAGATCAAAATGAAACTTGACAGTCACTAACTCTGTTAAAATCATTGATCTGCTAAAAAATCAGGAAGTGTAAAATACTTAAAAAATTGCTACCAACATGGCTGAGAAAGACCTATAGACCCCACATGTTCTAATGTTACTTCTAAATTGGAACCTATTCTCTCAAAATTTTGACATGCATTTTATGTATTTTATTTTTTATAGAAGTTGCTGAAAACTCCTCAGATTTAGGTTAAGAATCTACATTTTAAAAACAAATATGAAACGCGTAACACTAATATCAGTGTCAGACTGTTACCTATCATTTAAAAATTCCTTATTTTCTTAACACAGGCCTTCCTAAACCTTAAGCAGCTTTTCAGTTTAAGTTTTGTTATGTTTATAATTCAGGTCACATGAAACTGCTTACATGAAACAAGCAAACAAAAGAGATGGGAAGGCAGGAAACAATTTCAAGTTGAAAAGGGATAAACGAGTTATGGCATAACATTGGTCACCGATTTCACTGTTCAGCAAAACAGTAAATTGTTCAGATG
Organism: Pelecanus crispus; assembly: GCF_030463565.1. Taxonomy (NCBI): domain Eukaryota; kingdom Metazoa; phylum Chordata; class Aves; order Pelecaniformes; family Pelecanidae; genus Pelecanus; species Pelecanus crispus. The sequence goes on from NC_134649.1 coordinate 15,831,333, forward strand.
AAGTTGCCATGTGAATTATAACATGGCCTGAAGAAAAATGGTTTATTCTTACCAAATAATCTGTAAGTTTTTAAACAAATGCTGACTTTTTAGTAGAACCACAAATATCTTACTCCATTGATGCTCAAATTTCTTTGGTGAAAACATAAAAATTTAGATAATATTTACATTGGTACAAGTAATTACATAACAGCATTGTTTAGATATGAAAGTTAGAATTTTTATGTGGCATTTACTAACCTTCTTGGATGAAGAACAAAATCCTTAAATGTATATGGTCTCTCCATACTTGGATTTTCTGTCTGGAATAAGACAAGTTTTTCAAGAAAAATCTGTATCAAACACTTGAACTTAAAGAAAATTATCAGACATTTACAATGAGTTGCTTTAAAGGCCATATAACATTTTAAAATTTAAATTATCGGTTTAGGTATAGTAAGAGCAATACCAGCTTTAATCTTAGTAATAAGACTAATTCTCTGGTTCAAGAAAAACAAAAAACCTTTCAGTGTATACATATATTATAGTTTCTAAAGCACAGAGAAAAAAATGTTTAGCCTGCAAGCAAGAAATAGATTCTCTATTTTCACATTTAAAATATCTACCATAACTCTTTTTCCTCCCTCAGTATTTTTCAAATATTTTTACATAGAACATACATAAAAAGCCATTTCTAGCCTTAGAACCTGGGGATAAAAAATAATTACAGAAGAATCCATTCTGAGAACATCTCTGCTTTGATTCACAGAAGTGAAGCTGCTCAACAGAAAGAAGCACAGAGGTAAACATACATCATTTTATAAATATACATCCCAGGTACAGTAGAGAAATACACATGAGGGATCATTAAAGAAAACAAAAGATGTTTATTTTTCTGGTTAACATAAATATTTATAATCCACCTGAAGTTCTGCAATTCTTACAAAAATATTTGATTTTTACAATACCATATGTTTACAAACATTTGTAAATCTCTTTTTTGAGGCTTTTTTTTTTCCCCTCCTTTTTGAGCTGTTTGTAAATTCTGAACCCCAGAATCTAAAGGTTAGACATTATAAGTCAGAGACTTTAGAATTTTATTTTTGAACTGTTGAGCTTTGTTATGAAACAGTCCTAAGACTAAGCTAAGTTTTACTGAATATGATAACTATACACCAAATTTCAAAAAGAAAAATGCTCTCTTATATTTCAGAGATTTCAGTGTAAGCTCTTATTAATACAATTTAGAAATACTACACTCAAGTTGAAGTGTTCCACCTTCACTGAATTAAAATGCAGATCTTCAATCCTGTAACAATGTATGTGTTACACTGGTGTTACCTGCAAGATCAGGCTCTATACTTATAAAATGAATTGTCTTACAACTAAGGTAAATACATCTTTGAAATTAAAATGGAATTAAGATTGAGTTTTGGTTTTGTAGGTTTGGAGGGTTTTTTCGCCTCCCTCCAACATTACATTATTTCTACCAACACACAGAGTAAGACCCTGTGGAAATACACCCACAGAGAGAAAAAGAAAAATATTATCTTTCTAATCTAAGTTTTATAATTATTTTCCTGACTTTCCAAAACCAAAAGTTACCTTAGATTCAATGCTAGATTACACTTGAATTAATACATTTTTGTTTTGGAAAGAGCAAATTCATATCTGCCAACTATCTTACCTTGCAGATGATTTGCCCTTTTTACATGTCTCTTATTACCAGTTCTTTTTAGTTATGAACAGTTTGCATTTGCACAGCATCAAGAAAAACCAAAACTGCATGTAATAAAGAATTTATAAACTGATTTTATTTATCCAAGATGTATTTACTTATGTAAATGAAAAACTTTCAAAAAATCCACCTATATTTGGGCCAATAAAGTACAATGGATTTAGATGGCAAGACCAAGTAATTAAGAACAAGGAACCAGGAAGATCGAAACAAAGAGGAGACAGGGAAAAGGCGATGAAGAAAACAGCCATGAAAACACTCAAGTGAGGCTCTATAAATTAGTTTATGCTAAAAAAAAAAAAAAAAAAAAAAAGAAGATGCACCAATATCTCCAAAAGACCCCAGATATTGCTGTCCAGCTTATTAGTGGGAAGTGAAAACACAGATAGCCTTCTCCAGAGGGACATTACGGCCAGTCTTTCCAAGACACCTGACTGAGGGAAAAGGAGTTAGTGTGATCTCGCATACCAGTTACAGTGGGAAATGGGACATATCTGTAACTACCCCTGACACAGTTCTTACCAGAATGAAAGAACAACTGCTCTTGGAAAGGTTTTGCCACAGTTGTTATCCTGTCTTTAAAACAGTTGCTGATATATCTGTTAGTATTTGCTAATGTTTTGAGACCTCAGAAGAAAATGAAAGGCTTACTTATTTCAATGTTCTTAGTGATATTTCTTTAAAACAATGTGCTTTGCAAAAGCAATACAAAACCAAAAACTAAAAAAAAAAAAAAGTACAAAGCAACACTAGCTCTATTTCCCACTTACCCTCTTCTGTATCTGTTTATGGGAATAAGGAATATTAAAAGTAAATTTGCAGACTTTAAAGAAAATATTTTAAGAAATATGACAATTACAATCTGTTCTTGTCTTTAGGACTGTTTAAAACCTTGCATTTTTATTCTTGAAAAAGGTAAATGCACTCCTAACTCGTGCAGCAGCAAAACCCAGTATCTAAACACAAGGTAACCTACATTGTTTTGATAAATATCAGCACTAAAAAAACCCTAACAAATCCACAAAAGAAAACCAAACAAAAAACCCACAGAGCAGAAGAAGTTAATCACTTATGTTATCAGTATGGTTAACTTCCTTAGATGACTAATACTGTTGCATACAGAATCATTTTTCCCTTTCACAGTCTCAAAACAAAACCAAACAAAAAATACAAACCGGTAACTGATAAAGAGGAATATCCACTTGCCCAAGAAAATCATCTCGAGTCTACAGAAAATAAAAAAAAAACAAAAAAAAACACAGAAAGTTTAAAGTTGCAAAGCATTTTAAAAAACGTTATTCCAAACCCCTGATAGCATTGTAATGCTTTCTAATAATTTAAAGAAACTCTTGAATTATAGACAATAAAACTTGTTCTGTATAGAACAAGTTACGATAGACCCAACACTCAGAGCCTTGGACAGTTTTGCCTTCCTCAAAATAAATTCGTTTATTACCCAGTTTGAGGGAGCTGGGGGTGGAGACTGAGATTGTTTTTTAAATCATATACACTAATGCTAATCAAACAGGAGAGAGTTGTTAAGCATCAGGACCCAGACTGTCACCAGCTCCAGTAGAAACATCATCTTAAAGGCAAAGAGTAAAGACACTTTTTCCCTTAGTTGTTTCAGAAGAATAACTGTCTTGGTATATGCTTAAGCTACTAAACATTTATCACAGATTAACACAGAACTGAAGACCTTCCTCCCAGGAGCACCTGACAATTTCTAGAAGCCTAGGCAGCTCTTTAAAACAGGCATATATACACATTTTTTTCTTTTCAAAATAATACAGCTATTATAAAAAATAAGACAAAGTGAAAATAAGTTTCATCTGTGATAAGTGCTCTGGAAGTTCCAGCAACTCCAGCAGTCCCAAGCCTGGCAGCAGGAGCTTCAAATTTGGCATCTCCCCTATCCCCTGCCTGACATTCCTGTTGACATCTGAAAATATGCTAAAATTCATTATATCTATGAAAAATACCATTTGCCTACGTACACTGCAGAGTTTAGTTTTAAGAACTAAAATCTGAAAGATTCTGCCCTGACTCGGATGTCTTGACTGTCCAACTACAACCAGACTACGAATGCAGCAACTTTGCAGGGGAGGGACTGACAATACATGGTATCATCGTACAGTTTACTTTTGATCATCGATTTTTGCCTGCCAAAGAAATTAAGATTTTAGTAGTTTACATAGGTAATTTCAGCATTCGCCAACAGTCACCACCAACAGTCAAAGTACTTTACTTGACTTCTTACTGGATTGCTGGAGCATATGTTGAATTGTTTCAAGTTCATTTGTGATTCGAAAGCCTTTGTGAACCTCCACAAAAGCAGGAAAATGTATTACATGGGTCATTTAACATGAAGACATATCATTGCCTGTGTGCTAAAAGTAAGAGGGCATGAAATTTTTAAAAGGTATGTATAAGCCTGTGGCATTTTTCAAAAATCTACACTGTAACAAGACCAGGCTTTTTTTCATAGACAGAATAAGGAACTGTGAAAGTCTTCAACAGTGTAGCCTGTGCAGCCTCTGTATTTCTAGCCTTCCTGATTTCTCCAGCTAACAAAAGATTTGGTGCCTATTCTTCCCTACATCCTACAACAAACTTTTATTCAAACTCATCACCCAAAGATTTTGATGGCCTTCTTCCATAAAACTTTCCACTATGAGGCTCTGCATCTTGCTGACATCTATTTCCTTCATCTCAGGGCAAAGCCGTGTGCTTCACCTTTCCTCTAGCATGACTGTATTTTTAATTTTCAATGCCAATGTTTTATAGTATTAAAACTCCAGTCCAATTCTACTCATTGTTTTGTCCCATCGATGGCATTCTTCATTCAAATAGTTCTGACATTAAAGGCTAGAGGTATTTCTTGAAGCAGTTCTTTCTTCCTTAATAATTTTACTACCTTTTTTCTTTAGCTCTGTTGTCCTAAGTTTGTCCATTTCATCTGTAAATCGTACATGTATATGGAGAACCAGTGGCTCACATCTGCATAAGCTCCTATTTTTATACCTCCAAAAAGCACAACTAGACTGCAGAGCTTGCCATAGATGATAACATGCTAGAAATCTAGAGATACATAACTTTCAATTGAATTTGTAGTGTGGATGTCTTATATTCAGATGGGGGGGGAGTGGAAATAAAAACAAAACACCCACCTTTTTAGTTCACAAACTCATTTGAGATACAAAGCTACAACTGGTTTTCATACCTGAAGAGTCTGAAGCTTCCCTGAACTACTGAAGGAAAACTTTCTGTATTATTATAGACCACAAGCTTCTGGAAAAATATAGCTATCATTTTTGCCTATGAGGTTTTTTTTTTTTTTTTTTAAAATGGCACAGCACATACCTTAGACATGTTAAAAGGCTTAGTATTTGTAAAGTTCTTGGCAATCCTCAAGTGGAACATGCCTTTCAAATAAATTACTGGAATGTGGGACAAAAGTCTGCTGTATTTTAGAAAACCTCAGAACATTGTGTTTGTTACCAGCATTATTTTAGTACAGGCTCCTGTTATTCACTTTATTATTCTGCTGTCTCTCCTGCTATTTTTAGCAGAGCTAGCCTCGATAACCAACCTTTAACAGTACTTTCTCCTCCAGCCAGAGAGTAAAATCCTCCAGTGGAGATTTTTGTTGACCTCCAAACAACTAATAAATAGATCAGATAGCAGGAATGCTCTTTAGCAATGTGCCTCACTATGACAAGCTGACTAACAGCCTTCAAAGAAGTGCCAAAGAAGCTTTGAAACAGACATCACACATATTAACAATTAAATGTCAATGGAGTTGAAATTGTTTGGATCTCTGTTTCATGTGAGCAGGCATCCCAGTTTTTTCAAGACAGACAAGTGGGTCAGTTGTTCTTGTCAACTTCTAATTTCTTAACGGCCGGAGAACTCAAACTTCCTGCTTGCCAAACCGTAAGTGCATAAACCTCAATTAATGATATAGTACACTAACAAAGAAGCCTTTTATTTTACTGATTCATTGGTTTAGTCTATAGAAAGTTATTAAAAACATGTGAGGACAGACAGCTGCTGTATACAATACATTTAAAGAACTCTAGTGCAATGCCAAAAGCCAGTGCTCAAAGAGGAAAAGCACCAAAATAAAGTAATCCAGTCCAAAACTCATTTTCATCTACTTTATGAATATATATTTAATAAGCCTTAACAGTTAAGATTTTGGATTTTTTTCTGCAATTCCCATCAGAAATTGGATACAGGTACATTTTAAATAGACATGTTTATCTGAGTCACACACTTAAGAGCCATACTGAGAACATTACCCGTAATTTATCAGGTTTGAAGACAGTTAACTGAATTTAATGCCTTTCTTAATTGCTGGATTCACAACAGTGCCTTTTGAAACAGCTCTTGTATAAGACCAGGGTGTTGAAATAACAGGTACTTTCTCTAGCAACTTTTGTGACTAATTTTTCTAGGTGTTAGTGCATGAATTAGAACCTAAGTATATTCCCAGTCTTTTTCTGACTATTTAGACAGCTAGTTGTGCACAAGTCAGTCTTCACACGGAAATCTACAGCTGTATGACAAAATGAGAGAGCATACAGCTTTTATTGGAGGGAATATAAAGTATCAATTCAAATTGAAAAAACAAACACTGATCTGGACTATCGCTGCTTAAGAAAACAAGACCTCAATAGATCCCTTATAAAACCAACATTCTTCTTGCTTAAACACCCAAACATCAACATTAGTTACAAGCTTGATGAGAATGAAAAAAAAACTTTCCTGAGCTATACTAGCAACTTCATGTATTTTTCTTTTCATGCTGCACTGAGTATATTATTTGGTTCTCTTGAACTCTAAATCGAGAAAAGTGAGCTTTTTTTCTTCCATACAATACTGCCAGCATAGGCTATTAATCACAGGAATATAACAGTTTCAAAAAAGCAAAATTTACTTATCATGTTAAGATCTTACCAAATTAATGGATTCTAAAAGTAATGTTTTCTCTATCTGGCAAAGCAATAAATACTTTGTTGCATGGAATTCCTGAAAGTCACAGTCTCCTGTATTTTTAAGGGGGAGAGGTAGATGGTGAGGATTTTTTTTTTTTTAATGACGTGTAGACATTTCTTTTTAGTTGGCATCTATGATCAACTATCTGTCATACTGAGATACAAGAACCTATCAGCATTTTCAAAATAGAGAAAATGCGTACTGCTAGATCAATGGTTATTTCGCAACATATGTTTCTGCAGGACCTTCAGCCTTGCTGGCTGCTTCAACAGCAAGGTGTCAGCACAACATGCCTCAGCAGTTTTACCATCTGTTTAACAGACAGCATTTAGAAATGACACTAAAGTTATTTTCACTAATTCTCCCTCGCTTCCAAAGATACTTCAAGAGAACTGCTTCTCTAAAAAGACCAGAGCAAAAGTGTCATCTGTTTCTCCATTTATAGCTTACACTTTTTATATAGAACCAATATCTTATAGATAGCTTCCTTAAAAGTTCATATTTAGTCAACAGTAATTTTATAACAACGTTCATATATTACTTCACTCAATGTTTGCTAATTTGAGAACTTGTGCTTAAAAGTTCATTAACAAAGCGATTCCAGATAGCTGGGTTGGGGTTTTTTTTGTATATGAGAACTCACACAGGTCACAGGAAGACAGGAAGTCATCTAATATAACTGAAGCATACTTAAGCACAACATAAACAGAGAACAAGTCAAAAGTTAGTAATGTGTACATTTTATTCATCAGGAATTTGAGTTCCTTTGGGTGTATGGACAGATGTGCCAAATAAGCTACCATATAAAAAGAAGGAATATTACATTTTATGAAAAGTCAAGAGCCAATCCAGACTTGGCCTCCTATGTTAAACCAGCCAACGCTAAAAAAAAAAAAAAAAAAAAAAAATCAGAAAACAGTACCAAATATTTAATTAGGTACTATTTCAACAAGCCAGTCCTGACATCGAGTCAGTCAACCTCACAGCAGTATAAAAAAACATAAAACTTAACGCATCTATTTGTGGAAGCTTTTGTGCCAAGTCTTAAGACTTCAAACAAAGTCTGAAAAACAAACTCATGTAGTAACAATTCCAGCTGCACTTCTCCCTTCACCAATTAACACTATAAAGCTTAACACACTCAAAAAATATACAACCCTATCAAATGTTAAACTGCACATGTAATTTGCTCCCTGAAATGAGCAACAGATAAACTAGGTATGACAGATGTTAACCACACTGACTAATTAATACACTCAGCCAAAGGACTCAATACACAGTCAACTACTCAGAGCAAGAGGGAACAAAGGGAATTAAGAAAAAAAAAAAAAAAACAAACCCAAAAAACAAACTATTTGCCTCCAAAGGGCAGACAAGCAACTGAAGCATCTCTGCATCATGGTCACACTCGTGGGAATTTTATCAGGTCCAGTACAGTGCCACACACATGCACAAAATCAGGTTAAGCCTGGAAGCTGCTTTTTTCCAGCCCTAAATATAATTTTGAATAGTCAGCCCAGGCTGTATGAGTAACTGACCCCTTCTAAGAAATTTCTGCAAACACGGACCTACAGCAGGGCTGGATGCAGGCTGAATGGCCTCAGCCTACTCCAAAGTTAGTCCAGCATTTTTAAAAGCATTCTTAAGTCTACAGTTCTCAGCTACTGTTGATCCAAATTCAACATCAACACTAGCTCAGGAATTCCCGGCACCTTTCTACCAGCGCACGGCTAGCAGCCACTGCCAGCCACGCTGCAGTTTTCCACGGTCTTCTAGACTCCACCTTAGTCTTCAGCCACCACTGATCTGAACAGGAGCCCCAAGCCCTGGGATCTCTCCCAGCTCCAAGCCTAAACAACCTACTGCAGCCAGTCCTAAATGTAGACACAGATGACCAGGCTACAGCAGAACTTACTGGTTTCTCTTAAGGCGTGCTGTGCTCAAGTTACAAATCCTACCTGTCCAGAACCAGTCTGCGTGAACTGACCTTGGATGCCTCAACCTCTACAACACAAGGCAACTACAACACAAATAACACATCCACAATTACTTTTACAACAAAAGCAGTACTACAATTTATTTCAGATAAGCTCAATAACATTTCTTACTAAAGTTACATTACACTTCCCACATTAGACACGGGTTTTATTGGCCTATACTTTGCCGGATGTTAACCACTTTGGATTTATTCTTTATAAGTTAAATATTTGTTCCAAATCCAACTTACTAGAAACAATGATTGCTACAACAACTGGCTAAGGTAGAAACTCTATTTAAAAATAAGTAACGTTCATAATAAATTACAGAAACCTTTTTCTTTGAAAAGCCCTTGTGCTTTCACATTATTGAACAAGGCCTTCTCCCTTATGCCAGGAAAATCACAGATTGCCAGAGAAATCATCTAGGTCTAAAAGAATCCAGTTCTATTTTTCTTCCCACATTCCTGAGTAGCTGGAGTGTCCCATTTGCATTTTAATACACCTTAACTTCAATGACTCCAATTCAAGTTTGTATGTAATTTCAGCCAGGAACTTGCTGATGTCCTTCTTAAATTGTTTGCTTATGTTCCAGTTGATACAGCTGAAAATGGCCCAAGGTCTCAAACAATAATTGCATCTATCTGTAGACTTTTCAGTTTACCATAAACTGCCACAACAGAAAAAAAAAGAGTGATGTACTCTCTTGAAATAGAGATGATTACAGATCCATAAACTAACACTGAAATAAGCTACAAACATTTTGCTGGCTGTAAATCAGCATGTTCTGTTCATCACAGGGAGTGAGGAAGAAAGTTCACTTGAAACAGTGACACTTAACAGAAATGCAGGGCAGTCCCCTTCAGACAAGGGTGAAAGTCAGTCATAAGCAAATGACATGCCTGAAAAGGCCAGTCAGTTTTGCTTGCTTGCTCAATCTGTGAAATTCATCCACTTCTGGAAGATGAGAAACCACATACTGGTACACAGAAGAACACTCTCAGCCCAGGGTGAGGGGAGCACTTGAAAGAACATTTCTACCATTCGATCCTAGGTGGCTGCAAGGGCTGAGGAGGCACCAAAGAGCCTAGTAGGCAGGTTAACGCTCTGCACAGCCTTGTATCCCTTCCCTAGTAATGACCAAGAGCAGATGTTTAAGAAAACAATAAAAGCAACAGTTAAGAATAGTACTTCCTCTGATATATCCCCCAGTTACTAATGAATAAGTGGTCATGGACTTTTTGATCATGACACTAAATACATACTGAGAATGTAATACCCGTTGATGGACCTTTCTTCAACTTATCCAAAGTCTTCTTAAAATCCATTTCTACTTTTAGTATGCACAACATCTTGCACAGCGAGCTCAGCAACATATAAGAGAACATATTTGTTTTATAAGAGTGGATTCTCTGTTTAAATTCACCTCCCCTAAACTATAGTTTTATAAAACTCCCTTTATACCACTCTCCCCCACACCTCCCCCCACCAAAAAAAAAGAAAAAGCTGAAAAGCCCTTGACTGCTTAGTGTCTCCTCACATAAAACTTATCCCTATCTTGTGACCCTTCTTGGTATTTTTCTAGTTCTGTTATACATGCTTTCTGAAAAAGGATGACCAGAAATATGCATGCCATGCACACATGTGGATTTGTACAACTCCATAATGGTGTTTTTAATTTTGTTAGTTTATTCCTTTCCCAATAAATCCTAACTTTCTATTTGCCTTTCAACTGTCAACAAGTTTGGGCTGACATTTGCAGCTCGTCCATCTTTGCATGTCATTGCTTAGTTTGATTTGTAAGACAAAACTTCCTTTTATGAAAGCAGCACTCAGTCTCCCTCCTTGTAAACACAAACGTGTCATATGTCTACTAATTCTATTCCATGTACTCTTTCTTCCAGACCGGCCTGTTGCAGTAGCCTGTAGTTCCCCTTTTGGTCATTTTAAAATAACAGCATGCTACTTACCATCTTCCTTCAGTAAGGGAATCTATTAGATTACAAGATTATTCATTATAGTTAGTATTTCAACAATTTTATAGCTGAGCTTCCTGACAATTCTTGGGAGAATACCTGCAGGTACTATTAATTTTGTTAAGGGCTTCTGTCTTATGCTATGACACTTACAAAACTATGATTTCTACATTCACCATAACATTTTCCAAGAAATGTTTTTGTTTAACCCAAAGTGCTGATCTAATTTCTCAAACAAAGCAAAAAGGATGTACCATTCAAAAAAAAAAAACAAAACATTACAGCAATGATCATGGTCTTGAATCTGAAAGCCTGCAAGTTACTTGGCTAGTTAGGAGTAAAGGGAAGAAGGCCTCTATCTTGCCTTGGGAACAAGTTTTACTTTAACACATTTTTAAATGTATACTAAGCCTTAAGAGCCACAAGCTATAGTTATTCTGTCTACATCAAAGAAGCCACACCATCAATGCTTCCCACTCTCTCATGGGAGATTAAAAGGACATGAATCAATCTGAAGGCTGGATAATTATTTATATAAGCTGTTTCAGGAGCTCTGCTCTGCATGGTTTTGCAGTTTTAGTTTCCCCTTTTGTTGGCATGAGAAACCTACCCAAACTCAGTTCAGCTGCAGACTATAAACAGAATGAGGTTAATCATAATTTGTGCAGAGCACAATCAAATAAAACTCCTCAATATGTATGTGTAGTGTTTGCTGGTGACTACAAAGTGCTAGAGCTTTGATATACAGGGTTATTCAAGTATTCTGGTACAGCTCAGACACTGTTCCTTACAGCATAATCATATTCTGAAAGTTACATATGGTTCACTGTTGCCAAATACAACTTGCTAAAACTGACAAAGAAAAATTTTAGGGATGGACCTGATACCAAGTAATATTGGTAGACCAGTCATCCCCAGGGTATTCAGCCCCCTGAGCTGGAAGACAGGGACAGGGAGCAGAATGGAGTCCTCATAGTCCAGGAGGAAGCAGTTAATGACCTGCTACACCACCTGGACGCTCACAAGTCTATGGGGCCAGATGGGATCCACCTCAGACTACTGAGGGAGCTGACAGAGGAGCTAACCAAGCCACCTCCCATCATCTATCAGCAGTCCTGGTTAACAAGGGAGGTCCCTGATGACTGGAGGCTTGCCAATGTGATGCCCATCTACAAGAAGGGCCAGAAGGAGGACCTGGGGAACTACAGGCCTGTCAGCCTCACCTCAGTGCCGAGAAAGATTATGGAGCTGTTCATCCTGACTGCGCTCAACAGGCATGTGCAGGTCAACCAGGGGATCGGGCCCAGCCAGCATGGGTTCATGAAAGGCAGGTCCTGCTTGACCAACCTGATCCCCTTCTATGACCTGGTGACCCGCCTAGCAGATGAAGGAAAGGCTGTGGACGTCATCTACCAGGACTTCAGCAAAGACTTTGATGCTGTCTCCCATAGCATTCTCCTTGGGAAGCTGGCAGCTCATGGCTTGGATGGGCGTACTCTTCGCTGGGTAAAAAACTGGATGGGTAGCCAAGCCCAGAGAGTTGTGGTGAATGGAGTTAAGTCCAGTTGGAGACCAGTCACAAGCAGTGTTCCCCAGGGCTCAGTTTTGGGGCCAGCCTTGTTTAATATCTTTATGAACAATCTGGATGAGGGGATTGAGTGCACCCTCAATAAGTTTGCAGATGAGACCAAGTTGGGTGCAAAGGGACCTGGACAGGCTTGACCGATGGGCCGAGGCCAACTGTATGAGGTTTAACAAGGCCAAGTGCCGGGTCCTGCACTTCAGTCACAACAACCCCATGCAACGCTACAGGCTTGGGGAAGAGTGGCTGGAAAGCTGCCTGGCAGAAAAGGACCTGGGGGGTGTTGGTCGACAGCCGGCTGAACAGGAGCCAGCAGTGTGCCCTAGAAGGCCAACAGCATCCTGGCTTGTATCAGGAATAGTGTGGCCAGCAGGACTCAGGAAGTGCGCCTGTACTCAGCGCTGGTGAGGCCACACCTCAAATACTGTGTCCAGTTTTGGGCCCCTCAATACAAGACAGACACTGAGGTGCTGGAGCGTGTCCAGAGAAGGGCAACGAAGCTGGTGAAGGGTCTGGAGCACAGGCCTTATGAGGAGCGGCTGAGGGAACTGGAGTTGTTTAGCCTGGAGAAGAGGAGGCTGAGGGGAGACCTTATCACTCTCTACAACTACCTGAAAGGAGGCTGTAGCGAGGTGGGTGTTGGTCTCTTCTCCCAAGTAGTTAGCGATAGGACAAGAGGAAATGGCCTCAAGCTGCGTCAAGGGAGGTTTAGATTGGATATTAGGAAAAATGTCTTCACAGAAAGGGTAGTCAAGCATTGGAACAGGCTGGCCAGAGAGGTGGTGGAGTCACCATCCCTGGAAGTGTTCAAAAAACGGGTAGACGTGGCACTTGGGGACATGGTTTAGTGGGCATGGTGGTGTTGGGTTGATGATTTGACTGATGATCTTAGAGGTCCTTTCCAACCTTAATGATTCCTAGTTTTTACTTTCATTATAAATGATCCAGCCACCAAGCCAGGAAACATGAAAGTGATACTCTACCCTTAATTGGTTTAGTGGTGGACTTGGTAATGTTAGGTTAGTGGTTGGACGGGATGATCTAAAAGGTCTTTTCCAAGCTAAACGATTCTATGATTCTATGATTAATTGATTGCTTCCTTTGCTAATGCTTCCACATAGCAACCATTCACAGCTAGTCATGGCCATAAGGTTTATCACATCCTTTATATGTAACCTTTTTTCCCCCCTGAAGAAGATTGCTAATCAAAAGCTAAAGGCATGAAGAAAGGTGGAGAAGAAGCTGTAACAAAACTCTGCACTTAAGCAAGATGGAAAGTAGAAGAAATCAGTACAAGTTATCAAAGCACTAAAGGTCATTGTTATATAAAGGATGAAAGTAGGAGATCATCCACAAATACTTATAAATTGTCTAATTATTGTGATTAACAGATAGCTTGCATGGTCTCCCCTTTAATGCTTTGATGTATACTTCAACTTCTAAAATTTGTCTGAGACAACATAAGCAGTATTATGTGATTCAAGTCTAACATAGTTGTCACCATGATTCCTCAGAAACAGACCACCTTCCTTTCAACCCCAATTCTCCTTGACTGAGCTGATATTCAATGACACAGCAATATGCCAGACAGTCCTGTAACATGATCCTTCAAGATACGCAATACTGAACAATATGAAAATTATTAGGCGATGATGTTATCATAGCACAATAGCATAAAGAGATGCCAATTTGTTTTTTGCCTTGTATTCCCTCGATAATCTTTTGCTTCACCTGCCCCTTTTCCACCTCACTTTCTTGCACAGATTTGGGACACCAATAGCCATGCAGCCCCTTCGCTCAATATGCAAAGATGGACATAAGCCACAGTTGTCTTCCCCCTTCTGTTGGCACTTCTCCCTGGATGGACCATTATCTTCTGTGAAGGAGTTTTGCTAAGACAGAAGCTCTATATTTAAAAAGGATGCAAGAGAGAAGACAACCTCAGGCTACTCAGTGCTAACTTGTGGTACAGCATTTATCAAGGGAATCAAGATCTTCCAGGCACAGGTTCTGGTCCCCTCAGCATGTTCAGATCAGCTGGGAAGTAAATTAGTGAAGAGAGCCATCCTCACACAGAGCCCCCTCAAATTATTGTTTGTCCAAAATTTTAATCTACTACTGAAAGATTCAAATACCATCTCCTTTTAGAAATACAAAAGGCAGACTTCCAGAACCTGGTGAAAAAAACAAAAAACTTGAGAGTTCAAACTAAAGGTTTTCTTCACACGAACCTGACAGTAGAAAAATGTTTTGGTTATTTTACACCACCTCCGAAGGGTTTTTTTTTTCTTGCTTCAAAAAGTGTATTTCATTCACTAGAGACAAAACTTGAATAAAATTACTTGTAAACAAAAGTACAATAACACAGTGATTCCTTTAATTGTTCAAGAAATTGTTTTAAAGGTATACAGCTGCTGAAATAGATTTGAAAGTACATTTATGATATTCACATTATCTAATCAGCAGTGATACTGATGGGGAAGGAAGGACTAATGTCAACAGGGATGTCAGCATAATATTATACTTGTGGAAGAGATTATCACAGGTTTTTGGTTTTTTTTTAAAGTTTGTTTATGGTCTACAAGAAGTGGAACTGCAGTCACTGCTTCTGCCTTCCTCTGTACCTTTTAAAGTTTACATACGTAAGATGACATGTAAACTGTTCCCTTACTCACTCCTACCCTCCCAATTCACACATGTGATGTCGAAGTGCTTTAGTTGCAGATTTATTTCTACCCTAAGCAAGGGATAGATGCACTGAAAAAACATTAAAAACAGAAATACAAAGTCAAGGACAACTTTCAATGCTGCAAGCATGGACTACCTCTTCCTCCTGCTTTGCATAAATGAAATTCCACTATCTACTGCAGAACCTATTCAATATGTTTCCAGTAAAGATCAGCAGTGGTATGTGGGCCACCACCATTCCACATTTTTCAACTTAATTAAAAATAATCCAAGGCCAGTTGTCACAGAAATGGTGTTTTGATTTTTTTTTTTTTTTTTTTTTAAAGTCAGCCTTTAACAAGCTGTTGATTATAGAAAGCAGGAAATCTGATATGAGGTGGCTGAAGGCTAGTAGCTAGGCACATAAGAAAAGAATGCATAGACCTTTCGCTGCTTCAGACTCTGGAGTCTCTGACCAAAGCACTGATTTGATTTCATGACTGCTCTGTACAGATAGCTGACATTACTAAATGCTACTCCAGTATCAACTTGTTAAATTTGAACCCAGACTCAGCATATCAATATACTAGGCCAGACTAACTGGAGTCAAGAGAAATATTTTGGGAGTTGTTTATTTTTAAATGAGTCACAATACACCACGATAATTAACTGGGCTATATAATTAAATGATTGCCACAGAAGCTATTATATTTGTCACAAAGACTGTAATAGCAAATACAATAGTATTTATCTATTTTATTCCAGTGAATTGCTGAACTGCAATGAAGTCAACTGTGGGGTTTGCTTGGTTTGGTGGGGGAAGCTTTTAATTTTTTTGGTAACATGTTTTACAGGATTTTCTATAAAAACTCATTTTACATAAAGACTGAAAGGGCTATTTCAGGACTGAAAGGCTTCTGTGCCTGTTGTTGCATAAAGGAATCCAAAACAAGTACACTGTTATAAAACCTCTAGTGTGCAGTTTTCTGATGTCAGAGATCTTTTTAATTTGTATGTAGGCACGGCACAAATCTAAATATTTGCAAATACATGAAAAGTACAAGATAACGACAACAATTTGGGATTCACTCTTTTTTCCTATTATTTTTTATTTTTAAACCTTGACTCTCATCTTCTAGGCAGAAGATGAAATCTTAAGAATTCAGGAAGCTTAAAACATGCTGCCACATTAACACAGTAAAAATGCTCAACTGCCACAGAAGCATGCTATCAAGTGCTTTAAAAAGTTAAGTTGTCTTAGATTTTATGTCAATCCACTGTAAACACCACTCCTGGGAACTGAAATAAACTATTGTCAGTCTAGTGTCCTAGGTTTTCTGGAAATGTTTGCCAACAATCTAATCCTGAACTTGGATTCTGTCTAAATTGAATTTATTAAAATTCACTCAGTATTAAAATATAAAATATCTTACATATCAACTGCCATTAAACACAGAGGTTAGCAGTGCAAGTTGATGAGAAATGTACTTGAGGTGCATGACTCAACATGTTTTCCTTTTTACAATACACATTTTAAAAATAACTAGATCCAGACTACTTAAAATGTGTCATAATCTGTTTGTGCTTACTGTGGAACTTACCATCAACTTTACAGTTTGATTTTGGGATGAGGAATCACCAAACAAGATGTACAGTGATTACCTGTGATCCACTGTGAGTTTTATAATGAAGCTTAAACATAGATCACAGCTTTACAAGAAGGAAACTGCATTTTTCTTTAAACTCTTTGTAACCAAAAAGCAATACAAAACTCCAAAGAAGTCAAAAAGTGCAGAATCATCAGGCACTACTTTAAGGGCAACAACAGACTGAAAATTACAGGCTAATACCTCCAAGGTAGTTATATTGCTAGTTTAGAAAGGGACTGTCATAACTAGAGATCTTTGGCATAAAGCCTTTTGCTTAAACAAGCATGTTCGTTAAATGGTAGTAGTGTCAATTCATAAAGAATGAGATCTTAAAACAATTTTGGTAAACATTAATTGCTGCACTTATATATTAGTTTTAATTGTGAATGCTGATAAAATACTCAAATCATGCAAGTCTTCACAATGTTATTTAAACAAGTCTTAAAATCCACATTTCATGTGGCTTATGCCTTACTAATAATATAAACTGCCTTAAGAGTTAGTAAGAGCAAACACACTTCTACAGTTTAGTTGGATGTGAGATTCATTACCAAAAAAATATATTTAATATAAGCTTTCTAGACCCAAGTACTATAATTTGAACAGCAATGTTGTTGGGAGACGTATTAAGTTACAGTGTACTGCTCAGGCTGAAGTAGTGGTTGGAAGGAAAAGAAAAAAAAAAAAAAGGAGAGGAAACTCTGAAAATTCCTGTGGTTCAGGGTGTATACAGAAACAAATGGTATTTACAGTTTCTCTGCTCAAATATTACTTATCTTTAATTCTACATACAGCAAACTGTTCTGTAAAATAAAGCCTATATGAAATAAACCTAAAAGACTCTAGAATAATGCACTCCTTTTTACCCATTTTCATATGCAAACAATTTTAGTAATTACTATTAATTTATTGAGAAGTTATGTATTTAAAACTACAAAACTTCACCTGAGGTTTAAATAATTCCCATGTCTAGATAACTAGACAAGAAAATCCCTTTGAGTTCATGTAAACAGGAAATTATTGTTTATAGTATATTAAATACAGGTATTTCATTGTAAGACCTATTCACCTATGCTACTGTATGTACCATATTCTAAGAAACAAATCTAAAAACCTAATGCTACAGATAATATAAAAATTAACTTCCTAATGGTGACAGTTTGACACCACTAGGAAATTCTGAAATTGTTGTGTTCAAGTCTTGATTGTAAATTTTATTATTTTCCAGTTAAATTTCATCTGTAAAATGTTGTCAAATTTTTCTATAAACCAGAACACTCACCTTATGGGGCCTCCACAAAGAAGTGCTAGACATTTCCCTTTTAGAGGTTCCATATCTTTTCTTAACACCAGTTGTTTTTCCTTCATTCCCAGGTTTGAACTGGATGTGCAACTGAGACGTCCTTGCACTATGACACTTGTATTTAAGGCTGGATAAACAACAAGAAACTTTTTGATGTGATCCTTCCAACGAAACACTTCTTTGCAAAACATGGTGGGTTTTGCTCATCTGTGCATTCGGTCTTTCTAGTTCATTTATATTAATCTGATATCCTGAATCTATTTTTGAGGGTAAACATGCAGATGTGCTACGTGCCAATTTTAAATGAGGGTATTTTGCACTGGAGTTCAGATTTAACTCTGGACTGCAACAGCCATTAACCATTTCACTGCTCGATACAAATGCTTTTTGAGTGAGATGAACTGAAATACATGAAAAGCCATCAGATACTTCTTCACAACTTGTCTGCTCAGAACTATTCAAAATTTGACTTTTGTCCTGTAATGATGTATTCAAGTAAAGCGGTCGAATGTCTCTGACTTCTCCAGAAGAACAAACTGTTTTAGACAGTCGAAGTCCATTGACTGCTGTTGAAAGGAATCCCTTGGCAATGGTTTGATCTTCTTTTTGTGCCAGCTCACTAGGAGAAATGATTAGTTTATGGGAAGTTTGATAGGCGCCTCTATGTGGTAGCTGACCTGAGCTTACTGGAGAAGCTGGAGGAGTATTGGAAGGACTCCTAGGGAAAATAACCAGTGATGAACAACGTCGCAGTGGAATTTTAGTTTTCTTCCTCACTGATAAAGCATCTTGGTCAAAAGTAGTATTACTTCTACACAGAGTTTCCCGAGGTGAGTTGTTCCTACAGGGATTACATTTGTTTGCAGTGTTTCTATATGAAGAATCACCATGTACAACACTACTACAGAAAGTACCATCGCTTGTTGAAAGAGTGCCACTACCACTGTCACTGATGACACTGTTACTATATGAACCTCCATCACTTGTGGTACTTGCACATGATCCGTAGTCACTGCCAGCACTGCTGAACGATCCACTGTCACTAGCTGCAATACTGCCAAGACTGCCATTGCACGGAGCAGTATTGCTCAGAAGGCCATCATTAGATCGATGATCAGCCACAATTCTAGTGCCACAATTTCCTTCATTACCAATACCAATGAATGAAGCATCTTCACCCGTAGCTACAGCATCACCAGACCGAAAACATCCACTGTACTTTCTAGACTGTAGAGAAATATGCAGTGAGGTGCTCTTCTTTATTTGCGATGAAGAAATAGTTGCATTTTCCTCTTGATTAATTACTTGCTGCATTACAGGTGCATAAGTAACTTGTCTAGGAGTCAGTTTCATTTGTGTAACATTAGGTGCAGAATTCTGTGATTTTTTGAAGTACATACAATTGTTACTATCCAAAACATCTTCAGAGGCTTCCGATAATGGATCTGTGTTGCTTCTTTGGGTAGCAAAATGCAATCTTAACCGTCGTGCCATTTGTTCTCATTTCCATGCATGTTAGCAAATGAAAACCACAAAGATCCTTCAGCAGAAAGGCTACAGGCAGCTGCACAGAACCTAGAGCTAGTACATCACAACAGTAAAAGCCCATAAAAGTTTCAGTCTTTGTCCTACTTTCTACAAGATACCAGTGTTAAAAAAAAAACTGTACCTCTTGAAATAAGTCAGCCATTCCTTGAACTGCAGTTTCTGGACCGTCTTTGCTTGCAGTCAGAAAGCATTCATTTACAAAGCACATTCCAACGACCTCAGCTGCAACACACTGACAAACACTACTGACCTTGTTTCAATTATACCTTCTGTAATTTGCATAAATGAATACAATAATAAACTTCCAGTACTTCCAAGTTTGAAACAGCAACTCCTGCTGCAGCTGCACTAGCTGAGTCAATGTGTCCGTACTTTCCTCAGCAGCGTATGACTACTAATATTTTTACCCATAGGTTTAGAATTACAGGAAGTTGGTAGGAATGAAGTCCCATATAATTGAGTATCAAGTCAAGGATTGAATTTCCAAATAGTAACCATGCTAGCAAACTGCTGAGGTCCGAATTATGCATAAACCAGTGAAATAAGCCTCCTCCCCCTTAAATTAAAAAAAAAAAAAATTCTTTCTGCACTATTTAAATAAAACTTGAAAGAAATCTGGCATTACCTCGTAATCTACACACTGTTAAGCAATCACACTTTCTAAAGATTTGCATATAGTAGAAACCTCTCCTGCCAATTAATTCATAACTTTCAGTGAGGTACAACTGAATTAGAATTACAGCAAGTTATTCTGATTAATAATTTGGCATTTATTTTCAGCTGACCATGTTAACCTTTTACTTGATATTTTAACCTTTCCAAATTACAGCTGTTAAAGGTAAAAAAACCCAAACTATTCTTACAAACTGAACTACCTCATCTTGTTTGCTGGAAGCCCACAATAAGTGGACATTCATTAGAGTTAAATATGGCATGCAAATATATGACCAGCTACGCAAACTTTAGAACACTGAGCTAAGTATACACAGAGATAAATACAATTACCAAGCACAATTACAGAAGAAAGCTATTTGTATAATTGTATACAAACTGTCTCATACATTCATAGCTAATTATTCATTTATTTTTATTTTTTAGATAAAATGACCAGCATGTCAAGAAGTTAACATACTGTCAAATCTTACAAGAGTAATGGGATTGAGAATTTCTACAAAATGTTTCACTGGCTCATATCATCTGGAAAGGTCCTTTGCTGGCACCTAGTGGGACTTTTGAAAAAAGACAATCTTGAATCTTGCTGTTAAGTGGGGTTTTTTTGTTGTGGGTTTTTAAAAAAAAAAAAACAACAACAAACATTTGGCTATGAATGTACTTCTGAATACAGAAGCCATATATGATGCAGTACTAAACGCTACCACAGTAACCTGAAATTACTTAGTGCTGCTAAAAAAGTGCAAACAGAAGAGAACACTAGGCCATTTATACTTTTATAGGTCATACTACTAGATTTTTTTTTCTGCTCCATATTTATTTAACCTTTACTGTATTTTAAGCTAGAAGGCAGTAAAATTAACATTTATACCTCCTTCCCAAAAAAGAGCCAAGAATCAAATTCACAGTACCCTGTTTGCAAGCAACAAATTTGTTTTCTAATTATACTCCAGGGCTTACTTAACCTCTGTTACCTGAATTCCACTATTAGAATGCAGCAATAAATGAATACTAGCTTATTCATAAAAAGCCAACAAATACAATAGTTCATTTATTTCATTATGCTTTACCAACTGGACTTCTAATGTTATATGTTGGGACTGGGATGGGGGGGACCACAGGAAAGGAAAATACCAAAAAAGATTCTTTTGGTCACAGTTTCAAAATGTTGCATTTGAACTTCAAGCAAAAAAAGCCACGCTACCAAACACCAACAAAAAACCTACCCTAAGATATGTGAGCGAAGAGTAAAAAAACCACATTTCTTAAAGCTCCTTTTCTCCCCAACAACAAATTTATTAGTAGCATAGTTTGTAACATGTTAGTGGGATACACAAAAAATTGCAACCACTTTATTAGAGATACTGCTTTTACTAAAAGCAAGCAACACTTTCTCCCCCATCAGAGGATCCAAAATGTTTTTCCATTTTTACTAAAGAAACCTCTAAGCAAATGATAAGCTGACATATTTTGGTAACTCAGGCTTAGTGAAATTTCTCAACATGTCACTCTTCCTGTAGGTATAACTGTATAGGTATAGCCAGCCAACTATAGCTTCCTTAGTCAACATAAAATGGCTTTTAAAATGCAAAATTCTGTCTTGCTGAATTAGAGTTGACATAAGAATAAATAAAAAAATAATAGTTTTTTAAAAGTACCAATAGCTCCTTTCAAATCTTAACATCACTGACTTCTTCAGTATCAATAACAGATTTTGGCACTTTGTTTTAAATATACATAATTGTAACAAGTTATTTTAAGACAGGAAGAGATAACAAAAAGTCATCTAGTCCCTTCACTGGTCCATCTCTTAAGTGATCTCATTGTCCTTCTTGACAGATTTTTCTAATGTGTTTTTAAAGACAACCATAATTGAGGACTCCACAAACTGCTCAAGCCCTTTATTCTATTAATGGTTTGCAACAAGTCAGCAGAACAAACTAAATTTAGTGTTCCCTTACCAAATCCAAGACAGGCAGTCTTTGAAAAGTTTTAAAGCTGTTACAGGAAGTTTTTAAAACTCCAGTTGTTGGTGATATAATCAATGCAGCAGGACTTTGAATTTAAGCCTAACATTTAAGAAGTTAAGTTTTGAGCCTGGTTTTCAAGAAAGCAACATGTCCTAAAAACAAAAAGCAGAGATTTCAGGCTTCAGTTTATCCCTGAAAGTTACAGGGAATAAAAGCACTTAGGACAAATTTTTATAAAGAGGAAACTATCTGTTGGGAGGATGGTCTCACAAATAGAAGAGAATTTCAGTTTTATCAGCTTGCTCACATCTAGGGTTTAAGCAGTCATCCAATAGGTAGAAGAAAGAAAGGCTGATTAACACTGAAGCCCCCTATAATAACAGATGATGAAACACATTCTGATCATAGCTGCATATCCTAGTGAAAGAGTGCAAGGCACCTATGATTTCTGAAGTGTGAATATGATTTAATAGAAGTGGGGGAGCTTGTCAATGCTAAACAACAATTAGACTTACTTGAAACAGCTGAAGACATCTGGGATAGAAACAGTGTTTCTGAGAGCAAGCTAAAGAGAAATAGGGAGACAAGCCTTTTCCATTCACCACATGAGGAGATGGAAAAGATGAAAAATATTGGGATTATTGTAGAACTATACAGTGACTGATGAAGTCATGATGCTTTGATCTCTAAATATAATCATTCATAGGAAACAAAGCACCATTTCCAAGTTGATACCAATAAAATGTTTTATTGGTTCATCTCCCATAAGCAAACAGGTCAAACAACTTAGCTACTCTAGATTAGATAAAGAATGCTAGGGAATTCTCTTGGTAGAAAGCACAAAGAAAGCATTGGACTTCTCCCCAAAAAATCAGGAATCTGACTTTATAATGCTGCCTCCTGGGCTCCAGGGGGTGGCAGTAGTGTTCCAATGACTAATGGACAAAGTACTTTGACTTCATGGAGAATACACTATAGCCCATAACATCAAGTGGAGATTAACATCTGAGCATCCTGAAAAATCATATTGAACCTTCAGTAAGCCACAAATGCTGGTGATATCCTTTAGAACTGTTTTTAAAAAAATAAGAGACACCATATTTGAGATACTTGGGACAGGTAATATCACCAGTCAAGAAGCAAACGGTTTGGGGACTGTGTGATGCCTATAACCAAGAAACAAGCCTCTTCTTTCTTAAATCTAATTATTCTAGACAGTTTTTACTTATATTTACATACACATTCACTCTTCCCAACTTTAGCAGAGCAGCACCTCCATAAAAGATACAATGGATTACTGAATATATGCAGAATGCATTAGGAAAAAATAGTAAGTTTTTCATAGCAAACACACTATTCAAGTACAAAGAGAACCTTTATAATGGCTATCAGAATGAAACTGTGTTTGGAGTACAAACTAAAGAGCACTCAATCCCTCCTATTAGTCTCAAACTATTGCAGAAGGAAAAGGTATATATTCCAGTGGGAAGGAATGTCTGTGAAGTGGCCCTAGGATGCAAGTGTCATGATTGTACTGCTACCAGCCTTACCGATTTACAATACAACATACAAAGACAGGCAAGTAGACATCTTCACACATAAGATGAGAGTATGGTCAGATGAGGAGTTTTGATTTCACTGAGAAAATAAATGCACAAGCTATCCCTATCTTACTTAGGTACTGCCATGCAGAGAGCGACACCTATCTACAAGATCACAATCCACTGTCCACTTCTTAAGATTTCCAATGAAAATGCACACGTTTTCTTTCATGCTACTCCTCACACACTGAAGAAGCTTCTCACACCATGTACAGAGACACCTACACTGTCAATACTACTTTGTTTGGGGGAAAAAAATAAACATTCAATGTGAAGGTTTCAATACCACCAAAGAATTTGGTCATATCATTTAAAAAGCACTATAAAAGAACAATGCTTTTATGAGTTAAAGCACATCAGAAGTTACGAATAATAATATAACTGCTTCAGAGCATCATAAAGCATGATAATGTCAGGCAGGTAAATTAATCAGGTTTGCCTTTAGCTTTAGGTTTCATTACAGAAGTTAAGATTGTTTGGTGTGGGTTTTTTATCCATGTTGAATCCAGATGAACTTACTTTCATTCAAGTCTTTAATACATTGCAATGTTAACACAAAAGGACCTACCAAACGGTTTTCATCAAAGACTTCAAAAAGGAGTCTGTGTTTCTGAGGATTAACCTAGGAAGAAGAAATACGATAATAGTTAAAATATATGCTGAATTCCAGCATTTGTCTTCAGCAAAATCTCTATGCTTATGCAAGAGGAAAGAAATACATAAGAGCTAAATTAAGCAGCAAATCTACACTTTGCTGCCATTTCACTGTGCAACACATTTCTATTAGAACCAATGAGCCAAGACTGGTGCTATCCCAATCTGGTTTTAAATCCATGGTCATGTTTTTAAACATTCATGGAATAAAGAAGATAACATCAAGACTGAAAATTTAACTCCAGAAAAAAATAAAAATGTTAATAAATGTATTTCTAGGGAAAGCAGTTTGTGAGCCTTTTTGAACATTAATTATAGACATATTTCTGATTTTAAGCTGAAGTAGTGAGAAAACATTTTTCCTAATGTGTTAATATAATATCCAACATAGGTAATAATGCTGTTAAAAAAAAAAACAAACCACAACTTACTCTAAATAAGAGTTCTTCATTCCACTTTGGGTTTAAGGACTATATGTTGGGGGAAAAGAAAAAAAAAAAAGAAGGAAGACAGCATTGGTTACAGTGACAATTCTATATCGGTGTCTTTTTTGATGTTTTACATCTATTTTAGCCCATGTAACAATCCATTTAAGAAGAAAGTACAAAATAACCTCGCTATTGCAGGTGTAAGTCATAGGAGTCTTTTACTGTTTAATACAGTGCAGAATAAAGACAATTTATGCAAGTATTCTCAGATTTTGGCTCATGCCATAGATGCAGAGAAGGGCCCATTATACAGTCCAAATCAGTTAATCTATGGTACGTCTTCAGTAATAATCACTGCCTTCTCCTCAGTCCACTATCCACACACTTACATGCAAACATATGTTAATCCTGAAATTATGAACCATTAGCAAATGCTAAATCTCTCAAAAATATCTAGACAGACTAGGCACAGGTGGGCCAAACAAAATATAACCTGCTCTACTAAACACATCTTTCACTTGCAGCTATTTTACTAGAGATACTTTAAACTCTCATCATAGCTAACTAACAATTATCAAAGTGAAGGGAAAATGCACGAGTGATCTCATAACATAAATCACAGCCACTATCTGAGAACGATGATTTGGTAGAGTACCTTCCCTCTCATGTATACAATTTTTCATTTTTAGTTGACCTAACATAAGTTACCAGGACTAACACTGGCTTTTTCCTGCAGGTATTCTAGAGAAGTGAGTAGTATCGTGATTTCAAGTGAACTGTGCAATTTGATGTTGAAACACAACAAATGGTGTTTGTGTTTCAAAAAGTTGTACAGCAAGAGAGATAGATTCTTGTATCATTAAAGATCTCAGAAAATCAGAACAATCCGGTATTTCCATGAATGACGTAGTTTTGAATCAGTACTCACCTTATATTCCTTAGTGTTTCTCTACCTTTCACTAAAATTATTGAAGGGAAAATACCAAAATAATGCCATGAACAGAGAAACAGAGTAGGTCATGGAACATTCCTTTCCCCATGTCCGTTCACTCAAGTGACATTAATCCTCATATTTCCTGTAGTATTAACTTTTCCTCTAGAGTCTGATCAAAAAACAAACAAAACCACCACACCCACAAAGATAAGACAGCTAACCTTTTTAATAGTTTTTGTCTGAACACTGGTAAGGACTCCATTCACTGGATCATACACTGTCACCTTCACATATGGGTCACTGGCAGTGGGAAAGAAAAAGATAAGCATGCTGCTATATATCCTTTTTTGTCAGCATTATTAGCAGTTGAGTTTTAAAAGGCTTAAATTAATAGAAGCTATGAAACTACGAGTCACAATCACTTTATGAACACCATACACATTCATACTTGCAATTGATTTCTAAATAGCTTTAGCTATGCCATTTTATATTCTGTGTATCACTACAATTTGATTCTCTCTCCTCTTTCACAGTTTCATTTCATACAAACAGATTTAATAAATCCTCATGCATTTCAACAAGACACACATGAAAAAAGTCAGCTGCGATTGAAAGAGCTTGAAGTAGTAAATCTCTTGTTTTTAACCATTTAAAACACCTGCAATTTGAGGTACTTCCTTGAACATGCAATATTTTTACTAAATGTTCTACCAGTTCCATGGAGTTTGAGTTTAACCTGAATTTTTCAGTTAATGGAGGTGTCCTAATATGGTTGCTTAAAAAGGCCTACTGGCTCATATTTTTTTTTTTCTCCTTCCTGTGATACAATAAACAACAGATTATATGAATATCTACTTTTCATGAACAGAGTCAAGGCATTCAGTTGCTCATACTAGTAACAAAAGGTGACCAAGAGTGTCTGCCATACAGCAAAAGAGCATACGGTTTTCACATATTTAAGTTATGATGAGAAAAGCTGCCCTATTTTTGTTTAAAGTAAAAAAAAAATGCACATAAAAAAAAGTTGAAGAGAGACTGTCTGGCTTTAGGGAAAACTAATATCACAAGAGACATTTTTCTAATGCTAAAGTGATGTCACATGTAACGATTTTGCTAGTGCTAAAATAACAGCATTCCTGTACATATGCCAAAGCAGCTGACAACAGAACTAGTACTAAACCCATCAGTACTTTTCTAGACCCTCTGTACATGGGCCAAAAGAAGTAGCTTTAGTACAAGCTGCATGCTGCCACTTGCCAATTCTGCAAGATCCTACACAGCATTTCAATTATAAAGTCTGATCTTTCCTGTGTTAAATGTTAAGTCACTTTGATTGTTTCTTCCCTTATACAGATTGTTAACTTTTAAATTTGGACATACCCAGAGCCTGCAGCCAGTGGCATGGGTTTACCACATCTATAGAATTGGTGGATACTTCTCCTCTGTATATAATTTGAGTTGAAATAGTCTTGTTGCTGTCAGTGTTTAGTGTGGTGTTCATTCCAAGTCTTTAAAGCACAGATAAAACAATTTCGACTGTAACTGAACTCTTGTTATTGTAGCTGCAGTCTACCTGAGGTAAAATAAATACCTGTATCTATCCTCCATGGCAGAACTATTTTACCATGCAGAGAATTAAGCCTTCCCACACACTGTTTTGCCAATGCATAAGATCTGTCCAAGTGACTCCTGGGCAAGAAAACGGGTATCTTCATGTTCACGCAGTCTGATCATTTTATAAGGTTACCAGTTAAAACATTTCTGATTTTTTTGGGAAGAAGCACAGCAGCATCACCTAAGATCTAAACAGCTGTGGAAAGAAAATAAAGAAGCAGCTGACCCTTAATACATTAACAACATATATTCTTACCTGGCTCCTAAGATATCCTTCTTGGCTAGGCCAATTCCAGCTATAACCTTCACCCTGACAATTTGTGTGTTCTCCTAAAATACAAAATAACATATTCAAGATGCATTCAGATTTATTTTTCAGATCCATTTTTAATTTACAAAGCTAAAGCAATTATTGGCATAATTTTGAATTTACACTGAAAACTATAGACTAAGCAATGCAGTTATTTTGTCTGACAGAAACAGCTCTAAGTTCCAGTAGCAAATTTACCCCTTCTAAAGTCTTATCACCATTGTATCCACATATGATGGTGGACACAGAATCCAAAAAACTACATAAGTCAATACAGGAGCGTTTAGGGGTTTTTTTTTTAAATTCATTTTATTTTGTTTCTCAAGTGTTCTAAAGGAGTGAGATTTTTCTTTGCGTTAAGGTCCTTAACCCCAAAGGACAGGACCGTTAACCTAGCATACAACTGTTCCTGCCAGCTGCCTTCCCCAAATTCCAAATTGTTCTGGCAGCAGCAGTCACCATTTTCCCCAGTGAGCCTTGCCATACACTTGTATCAGACTGGATGCAGTATGCATGTACCGCGTAGCACACACACGAAGATCTTCTCCTACGGCAATGGTAAGAGCAAGCTGCTATTACCACAATTCATACAGCCCAGTGACTTCTACTGGTCCCAGGTGCTCACAGGAAGGAGCGCATCTGGGAGCAGTTTCCATGAGGAGTTCCCATTCTTCTCAGCAGGCAATTCTTACCCATCTTTTCTACAGAGTAGGCAAGGCCCTTTGTGAGAACATGCTCTGAAGAGAATAACAATTTTTGGTGCACATGGGCGTGATCTGTTAGGACACAATGAATGCGTTGCCATTTACATGTCACTAGCCATTCAAGTGTGTCGCATTAAAGACTCAGACAAATGCGTATGGACCAAAGAGGTTTTCATCTAACGATATCTCGGCATTCATCAGAGGGTGGGAAATAGACTCTGACCATAAATTTATTTCCTGGGGGGAATGAAAAGGGTATAAAATTTATCAGAACAGATTAATAAAGCAGTAAAGAACTCTGG
Organism: Pelecanus crispus; assembly: GCF_030463565.1. NCBI lineage: Eukaryota > Metazoa > Chordata > Aves > Pelecaniformes > Pelecanidae > Pelecanus > Pelecanus crispus. Next base: position 15,859,941 of record NC_134649.1, read on the forward strand.
AAAAAGGCAAGGATATTCCTAAGAATTCTTGCATCTATTTTTATTTTACAGCACAGAAAGGCCTCGCTCAATATATTGAGATTTCTGAAATGACATGTCAGCAGGGTATGAGATTTTTTAAAACCAAAAAACTACTTCCATTACACATTATTCAAATTACAGCTTCACAGGAGTGACAGAAGTGATTGCACTCCTCCTGTTAATTAATATAGCTATGCAGAGTCTTACATGGCTCATCTGATAAGCTACTGAATTTAAGAGGGGGGAAAAAATCCCAACAGCTGTGACCATGTCAGAGGAAGACGACAAATAAGCACTGATTCTCTGGAAAGCAAAAAGCTTTGCAGATGAAGGACTGTTTGTAGGCAATGGCTAGGCAGAGACACTTGTGAGGAAAGCTGATCCAATCTATGTGGTTAAGGAGTTAAACAGATACCAAGAGCAATGGGTGAAGCAGCAGATGTTGTCCCTAGGGCCTTCCTGAATTCCACATATGATTGAAAGTGCTTTCAAAAGGAGGCATGTAGGAAGCACTCAAAAGTTTTCTTTATCATTGGTTTCCTATATAACCACAGGGCCGGACTCCCTAGCCAATATCAATTAGAGGGGTTCATAAAGCTAACAGAGATAATTGCATGCTAATCCTGAGGCAAAGACTACTGGCTAACAAGATAAAGCTGAAAACGAACCACTAAATAAATTAAAAAAAAAAAAAAAAAAAAAAAGAGTAAGCAAGCTTCTCCCACCCTCTATAGTTACAGGTGATTGCTGGGGGACTGATATGAACATCTACAATATCCACTTACTGACAAAACAGTCAACTGGCCACCACAGTTCCAGCCAAATCACAAGTCTATCTTCCACCTTCACTTCAAAGAAAATTGTCTCCTAGTAGGAAATCTGATAGTTCAGAAAAGACCTAACAACCAACCTCCCCCAGCACTAGCCACTAGTAGGTGTCCTAAGCTTTCAAAATTCTTAGTTATGAGCAGGGTTTAAGGTACATAACGTTACCAATCTGTTTTATGACAGCAACAGAACTGACCAGATTTAAGAAAAAATAAGTATAAACCTATGTTGGCATCAAATTAAGAAGAGACATTTATTAGTATTTTTATGTATCACAAATATTCTAAAATATCTACCCTTGTCTTATATTCCAAAAGAGCGTCCAATTTACCTTCTATCAATTACTTAGCTTCAGTGACATTCAACATCAGTGAGTTTCGGAGACTACTCAAGTGGAAGAGCACCACATGTGCATTTCCACTCTCACTGAGCACTTCTGCACTTCACTCGGTGCACCACTACCCCCTCCCAACAAGAGGAGGGTCCTCAGTCACAGCCCATGGGACACAACTGACAGAATCCGGCTCAAGAAACAATCTCACCATCTCCTTCTCAGAAAAAAGACCAAGAGTAGACATGGGTGTAGGACACGTTGCCCTAAAAGACAAATACCTTTTCTTGCATCTGCATTTAGTTGCTCAGACCTCAAGCTTTTCTCAGTTATTGAAGCATGAGAAAAGCACAGACAATTATATACTTTTGGGCATGGGCATCTCACAGTCAGGCTTAATGGGGCATCAACGTAGTCCACATGGGGGAGATCCCAGAAATAGGATCCACACTCCTCAGATTTTAAAATCGGCTTAATCGCACAGTTTACTTGTATCATAATACAGATCTGAAGTTATCTGAATGTTATTTTATAAAAAGACAAGTTGCTTTGTACGTGACCTCAGGAAACTAGAAGCTGCAAACCTGAAGCTGGCATGCTGAAGGTTGATTTAAACATGCCTTGCTGAAAGAGAGCACATTATTTTTTGGGGGGTCAGTGCCAAACTAGGACAGCTACAGGATTTTAGTTAGCCCAGCAGAACAACTAAGCAAGCTGACATCTGCTTATGAACTGCCATTTAGAAATATCCTTCTGGATTAACAAAAAACAGTTTTAAAAAAAAAATCTGAATTGTTCACAACAATCTTCCCCACACATCTCCTTTTTCACTTTCACTTTTTCCACTAACTGCTCTCACCCCCCAAAAACCCACTGCACACCTTTTTGTGTGTTTTTTTAAACTGACAGGCGTGTTGGGTTTGGGTGGCAAGGTTCTGGTAGCCGGGGGGACTACAGGTGTGGCTTCTGTGAGAAGCTACTAGAAGCTTCCCCCATGTCCAACAGAGCCAATGCCAGCCGGCTCCAGGATGGACCCACCACTGGCCAAGGCTGAGCCAATGAGTGATGGTGGTAGCGCCTCTGGGATAACGTACATAAGAAGGGGAAAAAAAACCCAAAGGAACACAAAACTGCAGCTGGAGTGAGGAGTGAGAATATGTGAGAGGAACAACCCTGCAGACACAAAGGTCAGTGAAGAAGGAAGAGGAGGAGGTGCTCCAGGCACCAGGGCAGAGATTCCCCTGCACCCATGGAGGCCCACGGGGGAGCAGATATCCACCTGCAGCCCGTGGAGGCCCATGGGGGAGCAGAGATCCACCTGCAGCCCATGGAGGACCCCACACCAGAGCAGGTGGACGTGCCCAAAGGAGGCTGTGACCCTGTGGGAAGCCCACGTTGGAGCGGGCTCCTGGCAGGACCTGCGGACCCGTGGGGGACCCACGCTGGAGCAGTCTGCTCCTGAAGGACTGCACCCCATGGAAGGGACCCACGCTGGAGCAGTTCGTGAAGAACTGTAGCCCCTGGGAAGGACCCACGTTGGAGAAGTTTGTGGAGGACTGTCTGCCGTGGGAGGGACCCCACGCTGGAGCAGGGGAAGAGCGTGAGGAGTCCTCCCCTGAGGAGGAAGGAGCAGCAGAGACAACCCGCAACCCTCATTCCCCATCCCCCTGCGCCGCTCGGGGGGAGGAGGTAGAGAAAATTGGGAGTGAAGTTGAGCCTGGGAAGAAGGAAGGGGTGGGGGGGAAGGTGTTTTAGGATTTGGTTTTATTTCTCATTATCCTACTCTGATTTGACTGGTAATAAATTAAACTGATTTTCCCCAAGTCAAGTCTGTTTTGCCCGTGACAGTAATTGCTGAGTGATCTCTCCCTGTCCTTATCGCGACCCACAAGCTTTTTGTTGTATTTTCTCTCCCCCATCCAGTTGAGAAGGGGAGTGATAGAGCGGCTTTGGTGGGCACTTAGCATCCAGCCGGGTTCAACCCACCACAATAGGTGATACTGAAGGGCCCACTTCTTTTTCCAGGCTGTAAAGCCTAGAAACTTCAGGAAAAAACCCACAGTAACGTGCAAGGGCAATACTTAATAACAAGAGATCAGGTTCCCCATTCTCTGGTCATACTAGTGCGCAAGGCAGATCGGGAGAAATTCCGAAAGCTCGATCCAAATACAGCCAGAAGTGCCCTCACTGGAAGGACCCATTATGCTACGACCCTGCACATCCTGAAGAGGCAGAGCCCTGCTGACAGGATAGCGGTCTGTGCTGTGACCATACGACCTTTTCTCCCCACTCACTGACGACAGGCAAAAGTGCTAAGGAACTGCTGGTACGGCTCACAAAACCTGCCCCAAACACCCTGATCTCAGAAAGCAATGAACAGCCAAAGAGTTCCAGGACTGTTTGAAACTAATTTCATGCAGCCAAAGATTAGCTCTGCATGGAGACAAAACATCAGATACTTGATTCTGGCACCTACAGGGAATAAGTTCAAACCCAAAATTTTATGATTTCAAAGGCAATTTTGAACCCTTTCTTTGTCATTCACGTTGCTCAGGAGACCCTTATTTGCCCTCTTTGTAGCTGCTCTTACAAGGAATGGTGGATTGGTAACTGCTTCTGTAGATCCACTGGGAGCTGTAGCCTGAGAGTGTTTTCTTGGTCCAAGACACACGTAGGCTGCAGCCTGCACCTCTTCTATGCTGACAGTAGACACTCTCAAGCTCGCCTTCCTACTCTTTTCCACCACTGCGGTATTCCAGTGGTTCTGGTGGCATAGGAAGGCATCGGCACCTAGTCAGTAACCAGGAACATGCCAGCTATGTCTAGCAGCACTGCAGCTTGTCTAGCAAACTGCACTCTCAGACTAATTTATCTCCCCAAGAGTCTCTTCCTGGCCGTAAATGCCTACCCACGCTTTTGTGGTCCTGACATTAACTTGAAGGGGTGAGTCTGAATTCATTCCGTCTGTACAGCTGAAAAGACAAGAGTATACACTGCTGCTCTGAACACACTAGGAGTCTTACAGGTTTAATGCCCTAGTACCCAGCTGCTCTGTAACACAGACACACATTTTGAGAGACATGTACATACAACAGCCCATCAAAGGCAGCAGCTCTGGACACAGAGTTGTACAGGGGTTGTTTGTATAGATAGAGCAAGGATGTTCAGCTTTTGACGACATCCGACTGCCAGCCACTTTGGAGGCTGGAGGGAGGGGAAAAATGCAAAAAAGGGAACACAATAATGGCCCACAACACAGCATCATATACAAAATAAAAGCAGATAATTTCACCATTAAAATTCTGAACTGCTAAGCTGTTCCCTCTGAGAATACAAGTACCCCAATATGAATCAGCTAAAAACAGTGGGGGAAAAGAAGTAGTATTTGTTAAACTACTGAATCTGCCAGGGAGTGGCTGCATACAAATGAAGTCCAAATGACACCGAGTATTTATATCAGTTAGTCTGCTCCTAACAAATTCAAGGATAAATTATTTTTAGGGGTTACATAATATTTTTAAAGCTGAGGGTTGGGGTACATGGTGGGGATAAGGCTACCACATAGTACAGAGACTGAACTGTCCAAAAATTCTTGGTCTGATCAAGTCAGACAAAACATCCTTTACAGAGCTGAATCAGCAAGTTTGTTATCTTATTATGACTTTCCAGGTTTTATCATTATTCTATTGTTAATTGTATCGGTATATTCTAAGTACATGTTCAGGATTAACTGGTCAAAATAACTGGGTCTGCTAATACATGCCATTTTCACAACACCTAACAATCTATTCACTAACAGGTAGTATGTAACAAAACGATGAAATAGAAGATTTCTGAGCTGATATGTAGACAATCAATAACTTAAAGATTTAAAGGCAATGCCTGCCAGCCTGTGATACTTTGAAATGATCATAACACAGAAATCCTTTTTATACATGCCTATTAAAATAGTTTTAAAACATGTTCCCTACACAGCAAAGCAAGAGTCACAACAATAAAGCGGAACTTCCAGATGTGGATAGTGTTTCATTTCCACAAAAGTCACTATGATCTACCTAGATTCCATGAATATATATTAAGGTATTAGGGTGAGAAGTTCTTGCACTGTTCATTTTGGGCAAGAAAAGAGCATTTGGAAAGAAATTTCAAGCTTTTAAGGAGTTTAAAACTTGCTCACAACTTTATCACAATAGAATGCTCTTGCCTGGGTTACAGCTGTTTATAGTCAATGACTATGAAGGACAGGTATAAACACTGTCCATTCTCAGCCCCATCCTTCCCAAATTCACACAGTAGGAAAATAATGCTAATGACAACTGGGAGAGTGACTCCTACTTTAGTGGTGGAAGTCCAAGACAGAGCAGAAGACAGAAGAAAAGGCATATGCAGAAAGAAAGGCTGAGAAAGAAGGCATAAAGAAATAGCAACGCGGTGATGACTATAGTACAAAACACTGAACAAACCAGAGAATAATGATAAAAGTGTGATCCTCGTCCGAATTCCCAAAGGCAGACTCGTCTGAGCATGCACACATGCGTGTGTACATATCCATGTATGTGCAAGCACTCAGACTGCGTTGCCAGTTCCACAGACGGTAAACGATAGGAAATACTTCCTACACAAACTAAATATGATAAGGTTCACAACAAAATTACAACAAAGAGTTTTAACTTGTCACCTTACAAGTTTTAGCTGCTGCCTATATCCAAGTCAGGGGAGGGGGGAAAAAAAACCTCAAAATTTTTCATTTTGTGCATTGAAACATTGTAATGTTACACCAGCAAGAGGCCTTTACCTTTGCCAGTCATTAATGTGTGCAACATCCAATAATTCAACTATGAACATGTTACACTACTAACTGTTCTCCTTCCCTTGAAGCAGTAAGACAAAACACATAACATGCTATTACCTAATTCAGTGGCTATAAAGGCTTTCTCTGATGTAAATGTAAACACTTCAAGTCCAAACAATTTTACAGGAGTTTTCAGCAAGTCACAATCCATTTCTCAGGCTGAACAATGCTTCCTGACACATTCTTCAGCAGGTGACTGATTGGAGTCAGACTCAATAGATAAACAACTACCATACAGAAAAAGCAGTTTGACATGGGTAAGATACATATACAATTCAGATAAATTGAAATAGTTGTTTAGCAATAGAAGAGAAAGGTTTATTAATTAGGAGCAGGGTTATTCAGAGTACATATTTGATTAGTATTGAAGAATTAATTTTATTGGCTTTCCTATTTTAATCTTTGGTTCAAGTTTTGGTTTTGCCTTTTTACTATACTTCTACAGAAAAGAATCACACAGGATGTAAGGAAACACCAAAACCAGGATGGTTAATTTAATGTAAAACATAAAATGGTAGTATCTGCTGGACTACTAGACAACTTTTTTTTGAGGAAACCAATATAAGAATGTCTGAGTAGTCTAACAGAGAGCACACTTTGTAATAAACAATTGCTCTAGGCAATAACATCCTGTTATTCTTTTGTTCCAGCTAGATAGGTCAAGAATCAACTACTACCAAATCAAGCCAAGAAAAGAGCATCAAAGGATATTACAATGATAAAACAGTCAGCAGCATCACCTTTTAAGATTCCAGTAATATCAGGAATTATATATAAGGCTTTCTTGTTTCATACCATGTCTGCATATAGTGCACAGATAAAAGAGAACAGAAGATTCAGCCTTGGGTATGTGCAGATAAGGCAAGCTGAAATAAACATACCAATAGTTTGGAAGTTCAAAACTGAAACCAGTAAATAGCCCAGCACAGTGAGAGAGCATAAAAAGCACAGAATGTTTTCCCTTAAGCGGTCCAGAAGATATTGACATTCTTCACCTGTCTAACCTTAAAAACAACATTTAAGAACAGACCTTCCTCATGTTATAGAGAAAGAGGTACTAAGAATTACAATAAAATTCTTTAGATCTTAAACAAAAAAACTCCAACACATAATTCTAAGTTCAGGTTAGCTAAGAGCACTTATGTATGCTATATTCAGCTTGAGCAATTCCAGCAAGAGATAGATACAAAGTTGACAGCATGAGAAATAGGCACAAAGAAGTTATTGTTAAAACCTATCATATCATTTTAAAGAAAGCATTTCCCACAGAATGGTGAGCCTTAGCTGAAGGAAAGTAGTTCCTGCAATATTCAGACCTTTCAAGTGAGGTAGACACATACATTAGGTGACCTTTAAATAACAGTAAGTTTTGTTACCATCACCAGTTCATTTCACCAGGAGGTGGAAAGTGGGAAGGAGACTTTACTGTCTTGACCATTCCTTCACAACCCAGAGAGCACTCTCCTCCCCCTCTATGGTGACCAACAGAGCCAAACCATTTTTCTTTGAAGAAATTCTCTCAAAGCAAGCAAAGCAAATTTTAGATTGAGGAAGATTCCTGTTCTAGAACTACATTAATCAATCTTGTAAACATAATGAAAGTCATTAACTTCCACCTACCAGTTACAGTCCAGTCTTACTAACTCACTAAAAGAACTTCAATGTTAATTGTACCATAGGAGCATTGTGTTCATAAATAAGTCTCATCCTCCAGGAAACACTGGATGTTGCCACAGATGGTATTTAACACCTCCATTTGACTGCAAATTAATAAAAAGATTCAAGACTACAACAGTCCACTAATGGAGTTATCAATTTGTCAACAGAATTTTACTTTAAGAAAAAAAAAAACACAACCCCAAAAACACCCAACAAACAACCCACAATCCCCAAACCAAAAAACAACCACCAAACCACTTTTCAACACGTGCAACCCAATATCCACAACAGTCACAGTCAGTGTTTGTTAGTTCAGTGTGAAAGAAAGGCTTTAAAAAACAAAACAAAACAAACCCATGTACGTAAGATAGCTTCTGGAAACCATCAGATCTACACAAATTATATTGCTGTTCAAAAAAAAACCAAACAAAAAAAACCCCACCAAACCAAAAACACCCCCAACCACCAACAAACCCAAACCAAACCCAAAAACCCTCCCAAAACCCCAAACCAGCAATCATCGCCATTTCTACAAGTGTCTAAACTATTCCAGATACACTGGATTCCAGATCATGCCCTGCAATGGGGAAGCTCTTCACAGCCTAGAATAAATTCAGAGCATTTCTGAAGCACAGAGACATGCAAGTCTGTTTTCTTTCTGAGCGCCCCATATAAGAACAGAGTCAGATGGAGCAGACATACGGTACAGAGGTGCTGCAGAGGCCACAGGGTTTGAACAGCAACAGAAGCACTGGCCTGCCCCAAGCTCGGGCACAAACGAGCCAAACAAAATTACTGGTTTTGTCAGAAGCCATCCAGAGGAAGACTAGTCCCTGTCAGTCTCCAAAGTAACGTCTGAAAGATTTCTGGCCATCAGCATCATCTCCAAAATACAGCAATATGAGAAGGGTTGTGGTGTAAGGTGTGCAGAAGTAGAGAAGACAAACCACGTATCCAACACATTCAGTTCACCAGCAGCAACCTAAATAACCATAAACAACCTACTCCAGGAGTATATCCTAAAGGAATATAAAAATATATCTAAAGCTTTCCAGAATGAAATACCATATGCTTATGAGAAACCTTACATGGCCTGCAGAAAACAAGAATGCTTTTTCTACATAGGACAGCTCTCAAGCAAGAGAGAAAGCAAGCAAGAAATCTAAAATGGCAAATGCATACAAGTGGGAAGTGTATTTTTGCCTATGACAAGTTCCCATTACTAGTTTGATCCCTGAAACAGACCAAACATAATAGACACAACAGATCAAAAGAGATAGCTAACATAGTATTTAGGCAATATAAAAAGAGCTAAGCAAAATAAGAAAGTCCTTAATTCAGGCTGGGAGCGCAAGAACTCTGAAATATAGAAATTTTTAAATTAAACTGGCTATGAAATACGTGCACATAGACAAGCAGTGCCTTTTAGTAAATGTCATTCCAAAGTCCTACATTGCAAGCAGGTATTTTAATAGCAAATGGAAATACATTGTCATTCTGGACAGTTCTTTTAACAATTATATTTTTAACCAGCAAACTACTGAAAAATATAATTCCTTCTGTAACCAAAGAAATAACAGAGCATTAGCTGAGATATCAAAGATTCTTCCTTTAGTCTTTGAAAGATCATTCCACAATTACTGTTAGAAAATGCTGTATTTAGTATTGCAGTCAATTGTCACAAAACACAGTAACTGGAAATGAATAGCTCAGTGTCAGAAAATGCTTGATCAAAGTGTTTAATCCACAGAAAACCAAGTCTTAGCAACCTAAAAGTTTTCTATTAGAAGGTCCCTCAGCCAAAAACCCTGTAGCTAAGGTCACCCCACCTCAACAAGCACATTTAAGACCACCAGCAAAGTTACCACTAAGACAAAGAAAAGTAGCAGCAGTTGTGCCAGTCCGCTCCTGTGGATCTGAACCAACACTTGCAACTATATTCAAAGGCAGACATAGCCCAAGCATGCAACAGTCGCCCACTTCACAGGTCAAGACAAAGTCTGCAGCAGTTAATGCTCCGAACTGATTCTTTCAAGTAGCCTGAGTCAAAGAGCACTGTGAGAGAAAGTCTGTCCTGGAGGTTGGAAGTATACTTTAAGGTATTTCTTTCCTCTTTAATAATACTTTTAAAAATTACTTTTTATCCTCTCAATTTTTTTTAGAGCTCTTTATTTTTCTACACTGAGATCAGCTGTGTATAATCTGTTCATTTGCCTTTTTTTCTACATACTATCCTGCAATGTAAAATATTTCACAATAAAAAAAAAAAGAATTCAGAAATGTGATCAGCATTCAGTTTTAGTCTAACATTGTCCCTAGATTATATTAATTTCAGCCCGTTATTGTATATTTATCCCATTAGAACTTTTGATGATATGATCATAAACTATTTCTTTCTAAGAGACAGGCACCTTACGAAGTAAACAAAATTGGTACTGCTCACAAACTACTATTTTTCATTTTCTCCTGTCTTCATTTTTCAGCATGTGACCCCAGACCTCATTTTCCACGCACTGCTAAGCCCCTGCTCTGAATACAGAGCAATTAGTTTTCCCTGTTGACTTTTCTAGTGCTCATGATTTCAATATACAGCTAAATCATAAGAAGTCCTATAGGTGACAGAAGAATATTATATCCATTTTATAGAAGAAAAACTGAACGAGAGAAATTAAGGACAACTGCATCTGCTAGATTCAGGCACTGAAATTCAGATACCTAAATACAGCATATACAATAACCCACTGTATTCACAATAACCTCAGCTATAGCTTCCTTTTCATCCCAGCTTCTTCATCATTTTGTTTGTGTCAGGAACATCATATTAGCAGTCCTTTAAGTCCAAGTGATTAATACACCATTAATCAAGAAATCTGGAATAAATGCGTAACTGGGGTGGGGCAGGGAGGGGGGAGGAAAAATCCACATTCTAATACTGAATTCAACTGCCTCAACGAGACCAACTTCTCCTCACCTTCCTTCATTATTTTGTTTACAATTATTATATTTACCATATAATCATATGCAATAGCTGCAACAAGTAAAGAGGTTTTGCAGATAACAACCCTTTCTTTTACCAGACAATTTTGACTCATACCCAAAGCAAATCCATCTTGCAGAATGGGTCACAGAGCAGCCCTACGGAAGCAGCAGTGTGCAGACATAAACTACGAAAAGCCTGCAAAATGAGGGCAAGGAGGCTTTTACAGAAAAGTCTTGATGCTACTTTCTATATGATTTGGGTTTCTGACTTTATGGTTTTGTTGTGATTCTGTGTATGCAATCTTCCAGATTTAAACTCTGGGAAGACAAAAAAAGACAACTTAAAAAGGCAGAACTGTAGTTTCCATTCTAGTATCCTAGGCAAAAGCAGCTGGCAGCAGTTTTCCTATAACCCTAAGATCATTCATTTTGTCATTTGTGCATGCAGAATCACACATGAAAAGTATGAAGAAAACTGAGCAAGTTCTTTACATGTGAATCAATAAGCACCAACTGAATATCAAAGTCTCTGATCATAAACAAACGCATTTTTCACATTTGTAACCTGAAAAATTTCAGCTAAGCTTTTGAATTATGGAAAAAGTTGGATCCAATAGATTTGTTACTCAAACTTTCTCCCCCTGCCCCGAGCTGTTCCAAAGGAACATGTTCATGTTCAAAAGGATGGAGGGAAGATCAGAATCGTTCCATTTTGACCAGATTTCAAAATATTTTCCCCGTAGCAAGGGAGGCTAAGAAACAACTAAACTGACCAAAGTTTAATAAAGTTAAAATAGAGAGCCTGAGGCATGGAATGTTTTAGTCTAACTAGATAGCCTCAAAAAGTTACTAGCAACCGAAAAAAGGATCTTGCAATGGGAGTGCTATGCAACCCTTGCAGCATGCTGGGCTACTTTTCTGTTAGAATTCCTATGCAATTCAAATGTTAAGATGAAGGGGGGGAAAAAAGAAGGAAAAAAAAAATAATTTGAGAGCTTTATAGTTACTTCTCCAGAAGTAAAGCAGAACTTGAGAAGGAGAGCCACGCTAACAGACTGGGAGTAATGTTTCCTAGTTTTAATAAAGTGAATTCCTGCTAAGGACACAACAAGTGTGCATTGACACAGAGATCATCACTGCCTGAACACAAAAGGGAGACGATCAAAGACAGTCTTGGTAAAATATCCTGTTGGCTCAAAGACATTACTGACAATTCACACAGGTCACCAAACAGCTTCCAGATGGATACAGCTTTTTGTCTTCCTGTACCTGCAATTTAAAAAGTGACCTTCTTTCTTCTTGATAAAAGTTAACTATGCCATTAATATTCTGCCCTACGCACAAGCCACAGTTGCAGTGCAACAGCCCACCCCACCTGTCCGCCACTTCAGCACGGTAACAGGTACGTCGGTATCAGCCGCTGATGATCCGCCCGCTCAGAGCTACGACCCCCTGACAGAAGTCGCTGTAGGAGCCACTTTCAGTCACCCGCGAGTTTATTGCAGAAAAACACTGAAAGGCACACAAGATTTTACCCTCTCGCTAAGGGCAACGCAGAGAACAGCACCATCGCTCAGGCCCCAGGCTACCTTTCGTACAGTTTTAATCCACGCACCGCTTCAGTGGCTCAAGTGCTGTCTGTGACAAAGCTTGGAACAGAGACTTTATTCTTCAGTACTGAGGGAGGGAGCGGGGGGAGAAGAAATCCCGCTTCACCCATCTAGCACCGTCACGAGGAAGTTGCCCAACGCACGCGAATGTCTCCGTCTGCAGGGGGAGGCTCGCACGGCTTTCAAAAAGCAGCCTAGAGACAGGAATGCCGGTGCTAGGAGACACGGCTGCCGCCAGCCTACCGCGCTCCCCGCGGCCGGCCGGGGCTGGCGGGGCGGCCCGGCAGCCGGTGCGGAGGGGAGCTGGCACGGGGGCGGCCGGCCCCGCGCTGCCCCGCTGCCGGGCGGGCCCCCGCCTCGCCTCGCCTCACCCCGCCCCTCAGCCCCGCTCCCCCCACCCCGCCGCCACGACAGACCGCGGCGGCCCGCAGGAAACCCCCGCCTTGAGGGGAGACCCGCCCGGCCCGGCCCCGCGGGGAAGCCGCCGCTCGCCCTCCACGGAGAAAAGAAGCGGGGAAGCGCGGCGGGAAGGGGGGGGGGAGTCGCAGGCCTCACCTCCTCGCCCGGCAGCCCGAACACCTCGACAGGAGAAGCCGCCATGACCGAGCGGCGCGCGCTCGCCGCAGCCCCGCCGCCGTGTTTACCCGCCGCCGCCGCCGCCCCGCCGCGCGGCCCGCCGCCGCCCCGCCCACAGCCCCGCCCACAGCCCGCCGCGGGCGCGCGAGCGGCGGCCGCTCCCCCCCGCCCAGCACGGCGGGCGCGCGCCCCGCTACTCTCTCCGGGCCCCCCCCCTCGCCTCCTCTGATTGGCGCAGAAGCCCGCGCCACCGCCCACCCAGGAGGGGGCAGCGCCTCCCCGATTGGCTCTCCCTCCCCGCCCGGTGACACGCGCCGCGCGGGCAGCCCGAGGGGGCGCGCGGCCCCAGGCGGCGAGGAGGGCCCGCCTCCCCCCGCTCCACCGGGCCTCAGGGCGCCCCGCGCCTCCGGCCGGCCTGCCCCCCGCCCTGCGGGAGGGGCGCCCCTCGGCTAGCTCGCGGGGTGAACAAAATCGGGTTTCTAAAAATTCTCCCTGTGGTTCGCATCGTCGGAGTCTTTTCCGCATCTCTGAGGGCCAGGCGCAAACTGTGGGAGCTCTTGCCTAAACCCCACGCGTCCAGGGAACCTTCTAGAATTGCAAAAATGTGGGAAAAACTGAGAGGAAAAAATAATCGTCGTCAACGTGCAGAAAGGACCTTGCCCGCTGGGACGAGGTGGTGCTGCCTTCCAGGGATCTGGGAGGAGGAAGGAAGTCCCCGCTGTGTAAGAAGCTGACCTGACATAACACCCAAGCAGGAGAATGCCAGAGGAGAGAAAAAGATAAACTGTAAGAGCCTTGTCTGAAATCAAAGCAGCAATGTTGTAAAGACTTTCCATTTTCTCAAAAGAAAAATCTGCCCCCCCCCCCCCCACTTCAAACTTCCCAGCAGTATAGCAACACGTTAGTAAGGGAGCGTGACAACATTTCGGCAGAACGCTTGAGGTCATTCCTAAATCGCTGTTCCATGGTGCTTCCCAGCCATTCCCTATGCTCCCGTTGGAAGGACCTAGTTCCATGATGGTTTTGTAGACAGCTTGAATTCACGCTGTCTTCAACAGCTGCCTGTGAATCACTCAGGAGTCCCTCCCTGCCCACTGGCCTTCCCAGCTGGCAGAGGACAACTGGAAGAGCTGTGCTAAAAAAACTATAAATAGCGTGTTTTAGTCCGAGCTTTGTAGCCATAAGCCTTTCTACAAGCCTGAGCCAAACTCCTCCAGGCACTGCACAGCCTGCAAGCGCAGAGAACATACCTTCATCTTAGGATGCACATGTGGAAAATCACATGTGTCACTGAACGAACAAATGTAGCAGCACCTGTACTGGCAGGGAACCAGTGTCTTGTGTCATCTCTCAGCTACCTCATGGCCCCTCATAGCTTGGGTGACCTCTCATCATCCGACGAGAAACTCTACCCTTTCCAAAACAAACGTAGACCCAGGCTCAGCAATTTGGACTGTGCCCCAAGCAGATCACGAAGCACCCAGGTAACTGACAACTCCACAGCAGGGCTCAGGCAAGCTCGTGCCCGTTACCACACACACTTGTGCTCTCCTTCCAGGGCTAGCAGGAGGCTCTGAGGAAAGGCAATCTCAACAGCAACATCAGTCTGTGCATGTTCCAAAATCAATGTAGGGTATTACCTATGAAAAATCAGGTGAGTGTTTGAGAAACAGACAAAGTGCCATTCAAGCAAGCGTCTTCATAGTCATGATTGTCTATGAATATGAACAGGTAAATTCACATGGGGAAACAATGTCGTTTATTAGACCAACTGATAAAGTTTGGAAAAAAGACCCAGATAAGCTTTTGGGTAATTCAAAAGAAACAGTCCCCTTCTGTTTCTGGATCGAGCCTCTGGAGACCCAATGTTTCTCTCCAGTTCCCTTCACTCAGCCTTGCCTACAGCACTCTCCCAGCACAAGTTTAGAGGCTTGTCCAAATTTAAGTGGGAGGTTTCTGGGTGACAGCCAAGCAAGGAAAACCTGCCTAAGTTACAACAGGCACGATTTCAGTCCAGTTACTTTGTGAAGCGCTTGTTTCCGTGATTGAGCCTAACATTGATTAGTAAATTGTTCTTACCGCTTGCTAGAAAAAGCACGTGGGTTTGCGGCTGTCAAGCATGAATACCTGGTTTTGCAGCGCTGCCTCTTACACTCTGCTAGAGTGTACGAACCATGTTGGACAGAAAGCATCAGACCCCAAAAAACTTTTATTTTTCGAAATTGTATTGGTTAGTCTAATAAAAAATACTGGTTTGTTTCTCCCTATAAATCTCCTACTACAACATTACCGTCACTTGCCTGAACTCTGCTCATCTGTTTTTCTGCAATCTCAGCTTTTCTGTACACTAGAAGGCTACGAGAAGAAGCAATCTCAAGCATCCTGAAGTCCTGTTTAACAAAGGTTTTGTTTGTGAATATTTTATTAGTACATTAGTTATTGGGCTTTTGTGTAAGACATCAAAACTCAATTATTACATTCTGAGTAATGTGTCATTTCAGTAACTTTAAAATTTGAAATAATGTCCTTTTGAAATTTACAACAGGGCATTGTCATACTCTATTTGTTATATTACATTTTTTAAGTAGCAGAGTGTAACGCAGACCCAAATAAGATCTCACTGAATCATTTTTGGTATGGAAAGGCCACTGACTGTCCAGAACAGGAGTTACAACAGAGTCAAATCCCAAATCCATAAGTAGATGACCTGCTATCAACAAGGCTTGTGTTTCTGGGTTTGTTACCCAGAGGCATCCGTATGCTAAGATAAGGTCTGTGTGCATTTTGAGTGGGATCAATAGTTATCTTCAATATTCCAGCAAGACATCTAGCAGTCCACTCAGAAGAATTTTAAATTAAAGGATTCTTTTACTTAAAACCAGGAGAAAATAATCCACAATCTGTTTGTTAACAAACATTTGGTTCTTATGTAAGATATATATATCCAGTATTTAATATTTTATGGTCTTACGCAATTACAAACTAATAGTGGAAGAGAGCTCATCTGAGAGCTCTTCCTCTTTCTGCAAATAATTGATTTTCAGTTGCAGAGAATAACCTGCATTTGGATCATCTGAGTGCAATGGAACACTTTAACTGTATATCAAGACCATTAAAAACATATTAATATTTTATCTCATTACTCCATCCCAATAGTGAGTTCTGTCCTTGTAACACAGAAGTTTGACTTCTCTTGCCATCTAAACTAACTTTCAGTCCCATGAAAGATTGAAAAATTACAAATTTTAAAAATATTTTCCATCTCTTAGATGATGGCATTCAGCCTGATAGACCCAATTTGTGGTCTGAATTTTATATACATTTACAGTACTTGGTTTGTGTCTTCCTTTATTGCAAATGTTTTTATAAGCTGAAAAGAATCCATACACTCTAATGTGGAACTGCTTTGAAAAAATCAATGCACTGTTTGTTCTTAAAGGAGGAAATAATGTGGGAAAAGGAGATTTGTTTCAGAATTCCAAAAGGTTATCATAATAAAATAATCTTTAGCTTAAGAATATATAGTCACTATAGTCATGGTTAAGTTACAAAAGCTAGGACATCAAATGACATCAAAGTATGTTTTATCTTATTAAATATAGGATACACTTTTGCTACAGAGGATTTTAAATCAAATTGGATAAATTATCTTCACTACTCTTCCTTTAAACCAAAGGAATTAGAAGTCATTCTAACTGCAATTAAACAAAAAATCCAGGTGCAAATGACACATACAGATTTTTTGTCCTATTGTCTTTTGTTCTACTGAATCGTACAATAGAAAATGTTATGATGTCATAACATCACAGTGGCAGGTAAATGGAAAACTACGTACAAGAGGGAATTAATAGAAAAAGATTGTATTGCTAGTGAGTCATTGCTATGACTAAGAGAAGTAAATACCTATTGATAGCCTAGTAATCTCAATTTCTCGACTACCATGGCAATGACTCACTAATGAGACTAATGCCACAGATACAGTTAAGAGCCCAAGACTCAACACTTTTCCTGGCTCTGCAGTTACATGCAAATACGTTCTAGATCCTGGCGCTTAATACTAGATTTCAAACACCATGATAGTAAGATGCAAAATTGATACAAAGATGAAAGCTTAAATTTTGTAAGCAAGAACTTCAGTCTGGTAAAAGTCACCCCAGACTGACTGTTGTCTCTGCATTGCATTACAACTAGGCTGCCGTTAACTCACACTCCGGTTTTCACCAGCCCCTTACTGCTCCTTTTCATTCTCAGTTCTCCAAAGTCACTGATTCTGTTTTCCTTAACTTTTCTTCTTTCCCTTAAAAGCATCGTATGTTCTGTTTGGACACGAGCTGCTCTCTGTGTTACCTGCTGCCAAGCCGCTGCCTCCAGCTGTCTCAAACCCGACAGCCCTACTTGTCCCTGCGGAATGACAGCAAGGCATGACTCTCACCCAGGGAGAGACCAGATGTGAACCAGAAATTCTCCACTCAAATAGCTCCTTTTCAGGGCAGCCTGCAGACAAAATTTAACACTGCTCTCGAAGTGTGGTTCTGTGTTCCCAAGGCACTAACACCTGCCCTGGGCCAGCTCCCTCCGTCCCCCCCTGCAGAGATCCCTGTCCCCCAGGAAAGCTGCTGAGATCTCCAGCTCTCACAGGGGGAGGCTGTGAGAAGGGAAAGACGTAAGAAATGTTTTTCCTAATTTCTGTGACTAGTACAACAGTTTAAAAGCAATTTCTTTTGGAAATCTCTCTGGCTTGATGAGCAGACCTACATAGTAAGAAGAGCAACTGTGGTGGAGGTGGAAAGTCACACTCATTTTGTGCATATGCATTTGAATGAAGTGGTAAACACTTGTCTGAATCACCACCACTCAAATGTCATTTTTCCCTCCTTATTTTCAGCTTGAGGGGGAGGAGAGCTGCCAGAACAAAAATCTGGAGGTGCTGAGCTCCAGTCAACTGCTGTCACGCTGTTCCCAGCTTAATTCATCACCAGTGATCCCATGGTTAACACAGTCATTGTGGATATTTCTGCTAACAGCTCAACCCATTGCAATGTTACAGAAGTAAGATCTTTCCGGGGATGACGCGTTTAGTCTTTTCTTCTTTAAATACCTTGAGGTTATCATTCTCCATATGCGTATGAAGTAGTATGTGCTATATGCTCTTTGCCAGTGCCTAAAATGTTGCTAAGACCAGAGGAGGCTACTGTTCCGACTGGGCACGTGACCGAGCAGCCCTCATGCACTCCTGTCTTTACTCCTCTCTCATGTTCACACAAGATGCTCCTTCTCATAGTGTTTCTCCCTTATTCCATTGTGAAAATGGGAATACTAAGTAATTGCTGGTTTAAGTTGGTTTTAATTACTTCTGAGGTTTTTTTAGCGTTCAGTTACTTTTGAGTACACAGATTTTCAATGTGTTGTCCACTGATTGGCTTCCAAGGAACTTGAAAAGTGTTGCCACTGGGAATTAATTAACAATAAGGCCAAATGAGACGTAATAGCACACCATCCAAGAAATGTCCGCACATCTTTAGGTCTGGCTGGTGTAGAAAGTAATCCCACAAGAAAGTACTCCTAAGAAACAGGATGTCTGACAAGGATGTAGGGCTTTGTGCATGCTATAAAAGGATACCTATTAGCGAGCAGACTATTACCTCTGCCAAACAAAGGGAAAAGCAAATATCCTCCTGTATTACATAGCTACCTTTTGTAAATGTTATTTATAAAAAAATGCAGCTCCAGATAATTCCTAAAGCAGCAAAATAATTCTGAAGTTATGTGCAGCATAACAGGGTTTCAGCGATTCCTTATTAGTAAGCACTGAGGTCTCCTATTTTGCTCTTGTGGAGACAGCCATTTTAGGCCCCAGCATTAGTTTTGCTTTCCACAAGTAATCCCTGCCAGAGTAGATTTTAGTTATGCCATTGGCACAAGAACCTCTGAGTGGGGCCTTTTGCACATGGGTGCTTCGTCTCCCCTCTCATCTATACATATGTAGCAGGAGAGATTGTTCTGATTTTCAAAGCTATTTGAAATAGAACCAAATAGCATTTTGTTCCAGTCAGAAATAACCATTGCTAATACACAGCTTTTTAAACAGCACATTTCAAAATGCCTCTTCTTGTCTCAGAGCAAGGAGGAATTGGCCTTGATCTCTCTGGGAACTGATTATCACAGCCCTTGGAACGAGTGTCCTGTTGAAATACTGATATGGAGCAGGCAAATTGAACACTCAAGGGTATTTTTGATAGAGAAAGGAGGAGAGTGAGTCCTAATCAGTTAGTTTATAATGTTATACAGCTGTAATGTTATACAGTTATACAGCTGTGTTTTCCCATCCATACTAAAAACCAAAGAAGGATATTTGAGAACAGGGAGCCCGATAGCTCTCTAAAGTAAATGTGTTGAGAAGCACAGATTTGTAGCGGTGGGTAGGCCAGCTACCTGAAGAAGGCTGCTGGGACAGCCACTTCTCTTGATTCCTACTAGCCACCCTCCACACAGTGCTCAGAAGACCTGAGGCTACAGATGGACTCAGCCCCAGCAGCAGCCAGGTAGTGCCCTGTTCAATTTAGTCTTCACAAAAATCCACTAGCACCAAGTTAATAACTGGACATATGGCTATCAGCTCCTGAATAAATGGAGATGTATTTTCAGCTTCCTATTCATCTCCTTTTTCCTACCTTTAAGATACATAAGGGCTTTAAAAACAAGTTTAGATTATTTGGTATAATTTCTATACTACTCTGAAAATATTTCTACACTATTCTGAAAATATTTCTACCAAAAGTGGCTACTTGCATGCACAGGTAGGTTAAAATGGAACCTTCTCACAAGCTCCTGAGACTCATTTCCATCCTTGGACCAATTTTTCAAGCAAAATTTTAACATTTGTTTCAAAAAAACCCCACATATGCAACAGAGTATGCTCTAGATCAGTAGCACACTGCTAACATTATTTGAACATTATTCAAAACAGCAGCTTGAGATCGACTGAAAATTTGATTCTAATGGGCAGCATCTAATTAGGTAGTGTGGATAGGCCAAGTTCCAATGATACGTAACTTACCAAAATCCATATCCAGTTTATTAAAAGGAAGCTGACAACAGAGGAAAGATGAGCCACAGGGACAAAAATGGACCTTTTTAATGATTGCAGAGCTGAGGCATTACCAGATATAGAAAACGGGTAGGCAGGCCTAGGAAGAACAGACTCAGGAGGAGCCACGACAAAGCCGTTGGAGAATAGATATGCAAATGTTCCAAGGCAACACATCTCAAGTATTTACATCACTAGTAGGGTATCTCCTACATATTCAAAGCACATAACAGAAATGTTATGATCTATCAGGAACTAAAATCACTTGGTTATATATTCTGCATTGTATCAAGGTGGTCTGCTATTTTAGCTATTCAAACACTGCAATCTGCAGAATGAAACTGCTGTCTTTTTAGCACTGTATGTTTCCTAAGCAAATTTCTCCATGTCCCCAGTTCACTTTTCACTTAATTGATCTGGCCTTGATTAGTTTATTTTCTAGTCTTTTTTCTTTTTTTAACAAGTTGAGCAGGAAAAGCAAGAGAGACTAAAAGATTGGAACTGGATCATCTTTAAGGTCCCTTCCAACCCAAACTACTCTATGATTCTATGATTTGCAATTTCATTAGATAATGTTAATTATGCACTAGGAGTTCCTGGTTTGTTATGATGGCAGTAAAAAAGGCGCTCAGATTCTGTGACACATTCCTTAAAATGCCATTTGCTAGAGCTAGCACTGTAAAGAAAGAGAGAACAGTAGAGATAATCTTACATCCCTTCAGATCCCCGAGCTACGCAGCACCGAATGGGCCTCTGATCCATGTGCAGATCCTGCCCATGGAAGGGTCACCCCATTTTTCTCATTTGAGCTATTATGGGATTTTCTTACAAGAAGACAACTCTGTTCATCATTTCTACTGTCAAGCAGAAAAGATGTTCACATGAGAACATCTTGCTGCACTCTAGATAAAGGCAAGGACACACAGGTGGCATAATCACCGGCACCGAGTGGGAGCTGCCTGCAGGCTCCTCCATTTTGGTTACCTGGCCAAGTTTACCCTGCAGCCAGGGGATAAACACAGCACAACACAGGAACAGTGCAGCGCAGCAGAAGCCTGGGCATACTCAGCTTAATGGTTACCTGTTAGGTGGATCGCTAACTCCTTGATGTCTAACGGTCTTCTGGTCTGGATGATTACAGGTAACTATTAGAAACACTATGCAGATTATGAATTTTACATGAACCACAAAGTTTGCAAGTTTTATTGCACTCCCTTGTAAGCATTATTCAGAAACATCTTAAGCGTAGAGTCAGGTCACTGCTCATTATGTAAGTTTGGAATTGCTTTCCAGAGTTATTCCACAATTTGTAATACATTTTTCTTCTATCTCCTCTCTTTATCCAAGCTTAACTTGCACTGTTTGTAAGAGGGGGAGGAGGGCAGCAAGATCCAAGTATTGCTTATCTCTGACATGCATCAGAGGAGGCCTAGACAATTAAAAGTTTGTTGTCAAAAGAAATACTATGCTCAAACTTTACCTGAGTGAGAGCAGCCATGCTACACAGTCAGATCCAGTTAGGTTTACTCAACCTTCCAGCCTTGACGCACATGCTGACAAAGTGAGGTTGGAAGGAAGCTCCAGAGGTCACCTAGTCCACACCCCCCCAGCTCTAATGCATTGGCTTCAGATTGAGCTTCTAGCTCTTGGGTATAGGAGAGCGGCTTTCACAGGGGCAATTTATTCTCCAATCACCTAATAATGCAGGGCTTCTTCCTCCGGAGAAGATGGTGGTATCGATTGCCAGAGACACTGTACAGGCTACATGAACCACCGGCTAATTCAACACAGCAATTCTTATGACCCTAGAGAGGAAATTCTGTTTACCAGGATACCAGCTGCGTTCACACATGCAGATTTCTATTTCTGGAGATGTAGAAGTATTTCTAAGCAGTTGTTTAGAATTTATTCTGGATGTCTTTATTAAACATATGAATGTCTAGTCTTTTTGAAACCTACAAAGCGCATGACATCAACATTTTGAGGTAGTTATTTTGATCATGCATCTAGTTCGACATTTCTACCTTCTTAAGTCTTTCCTGTTAGGCCATTTCCATTCAGAGTCACAGATTTGTTTGCTCTTATGACCCTTTTTATTAACCATTAAGGCCAATTCTTTCCAGTCTACAGCTGAGAGGTTCCAATTAAAACCCATTATTACTTCAGATGAATTATCAATTTCTAAAATAGCCTTTTATATCTCCTACATTATATTCCATCTCATTCCTTGGGAATTTTTAATTTGCATTTTTTAATCACTGTGGAACATGGAGAAAGCGTGTCCATGAATTGTTTACTGAGAACTCTTTTTAGAGCACGTTAATTTAGAATCCAGTGAAATATATTAAGAGCATACCCTCCAATGTCACGTTAAAATTAATCTTTCTGATGCTCCTTCATTCATGCTGCCTCATTTATGTCTCCCTGATGATTCTTTTTCTTTGTTGACAAATGTAAAGTGATTTTGTGCCACCATCAAATCTGCCACCTGCCAGCTCATCTCAGCACCTCTGTAGCCTGGGATGGAGTCTAACCATTAACCAGTGCTATCTTTTTGGCATGAAAACCTGAATATTTATCCTCACCCTTATTTTCCACCATGTTCACATAGACTGTGCTGGGAACACTGCTGGGTTTACATACAATTTTACAACCCAAATAAAGGACTCCATAGATCAAAACAGCATCTTTTCCCCTTTATGGCAGGAAGCCAACCTGCACTATAAGAGTGCTTTACTAGTGTCAAAAACCAAAACCAGCCAAGCACCACCACCGTGGATGGCTATACCAGCAATGGGCTATTGTATGCCAGAACAGCAAGAGCCACCACCCAGACACAAAACAAACACGTTGACCAGCACCCACACCGGGATGAATGCAGCACAGAAGAGCTGCACATGATGACAACTCTAACCAGCACAACTATCACCACCACGTTCTGAAGTACAGCCTCGGCCAAAATATTATTTTAATGTTTGATGGCAAATTTGAACTGTCAGGTTCAACTGTAAGCTGCGGCTGTTTTTATGTCCCAAATGTAATACTATCACCACACAGGTCCTTTCCACTTAAAAGGGATACCTACAAAAATGGAACATAAAGTGAAGGTCAGGAACCCACTACCACCAACTTCTCTCAAGAGATTACTCTGAGAGCACAGACTGATCGAGGCATCCCAGCTAGAAAGATTCACCTTCATGCTCAGCTTTAAGCGTATGACTGGGCACAGCAACTGCAGCAAGTTGGTACAGCTGGGCAGCTGTGATCTGTCTTCGCACAAACTAGAAAGCTCTGTATTTTAGGTCAACCTTAATGCACACTTTCCATATAAAGAAAAAACCCCAGAAGTAATTTTAATATAAAATGTTTTTATTGTTTTTGAAAACATTTAAAAAACAATTTTTGAGCACTTTCAATAAAAAAAATAACTGAAATGCTACTGCAATATTCAACTACTGTAGTTTCAGCAGTACAACAGACAACAAAACACTGGGGAAGAGGGGAGAAACTGGATTTCCTGCACTAAATGAAAACATGGAACAGGGATTTTTTTTTCCTTATGGTGCAGCAAGTAAAGCACAGTATAGTACAAGACTATTATATGAAAACTCAGATGCACTGCACAAGAAACGCTTTCCTTCTTTTCAGTTCAGAAGTCAGTGCTTATTGCAATTATTTGCAAATTATTTACTTCATGAATTCTTATCATGATAAAATGATGCAAAAATGTTTTTCAACACCAGAACAATAAAAAATAATCCAAGAAAGGAACATATTCAACAATAACTAAGCTGAATTAGTTAACATAAAAAAGTAAATAACATGTGAATAACTATGCTCACCTGGTTAACACTGAACCAGTTTCAATACAGCAAAAGAATAAAAAAAATAAAAGTGGTTACAGGAATATATCTAGTACTGTACAAGATTAAGTCATTAACTCATGCACGTTTTGTGATCATGTATTAACATGGTGAAGCAAACTAAACTTATTCTTTCCTGCTGTAATATTCTCATGTAAGAGAATAAGAAATAGAAATATCTCATTGAGATCAATGCACATTGCTACATAAGACAATTTCACCTGTCACTTTTAATGACATTTTGCCTTTTAGTAATGAAACACATTAAAAAGGTTTTTTTTTTGTTTTGCCTTTTTTTTTTTTTTTTTTTAAACTGTGGGCCGTATTTGTTGCATTTATCCTAAGGAATGTGCCTGCCACAGGTTCAACAGAATTTTAGTGCAATATATGAACCCAGAAAGTTTGCTGGACTAACCAACCAACCAAATTTAAAGTGTTTGCTGCAATACTGTACACAGGGTACAAATTCACTAGTTTGTATACTTTAGCAAAAACTGCTATCAAAATAATTTATGTCTCATGTTAGTAGGAAGCCAATAATGTAAACAAGGGGTCAGAACTGTCTCAAATTCTGCGTTTTGGAGTATCTGACACAGACAGACTTCCATTTGTTAGAATCAGAATTTTCCTTTGGGTATTGCATACTTTGGTGTGCAGTAGTGCTCTGTCTCAATGTATAGTAAAGAACTAACTAGCACTAAGTACAGGGACCTAACATTAATAACACCAACACACAAACACCTCTAAAATAATACATACCAATGTACAAAGCTGTGCCTGTGCCTTGGATTTTACTTGAAACAATCCTTATTGAATTTAACACTTCTTCAATTAAACACGTATTTGCTTTAAATCCACTGATTATAGAGTATTTCTGCTAATTAAGTCACATGCTAGGCCCAATGTAATGCTTGTATTTAAAAATAATTTTAAACGCACTTTTAAAAACCTTTGGTGACGGCTGCATAATTTAGAACGCATCAGCTTTAAATCTACTCTTGCTTTTCTGAGAAATGTTCTTAAAAAACTAGTGGAGTTAGGCAAAAACTTATTTCCCCCAAGCCCACGTCAGTCTCGGCGTTAGTGACCTGGAGGCGAGGCCAGCACATCATGCACACGCACGGGCTGCTGCAGCACGCGTGCGGCTTCTCCCCGCAGCACTGGCGCTCACGTCCTCCCCATCACTCTCCATCGGAAGGTAGGTTTCACCTACTCACAGTAGTGCTGGCACTTCACACAGGGTCAGGACAAAGAAAGAGCTGCTGAGTGTCTCTCAGACACAGTGAAGTCAACAAAGTAAGAGGATGTTCAGCACATCTCTGGCAAAAGGCCACAGGCAGGTACAGAACTCAAGCCCTGCCTTCAGCAACTTTAGTCTACAAGAAAAATGGTTCAAGCCCTACTGACAGACACCTGGCAAGGTAAAAGCAGAAGGCTACCATACACTTTTTAGTCTCCTCCCCATTTCCTTAACAAAACTTAAAAGGGTCACTCGTCTTAAACGAAGCAAATCACACCATCGCACATCCATGTGCTTCAAGGAGGAATCTGAACTCTCCAAGTTTGTTCCTGATGAAGGGGCAAAACTTCTGATGCAAGCACAGTGAAATCTGGCCCCCATAAGGTGCTTTAGCTTGGCACAACTGTTTGTCCCTGCAGAAGAGGCCACAGACTGGTGATGAACTGGGGCAAGAGCAAGAGAAGCCGTGGTACACCAGCACCTCAAGTGCCAATGCAGCAGCACAAGTTGAATCAGCACCGCCAAAAAAAATTGACCAGTACTGGGATCTCAAGTCATTAGCAAAAACTGAAGAAACAGAAGACCTCCAAGACACTTAAACAAAAAAAACCACTCATCACCCAAAAAATCTGAGCACCTTCCCCTTAAGTAAATCTAGGGGGGCTTATTGTGCCTCCCCCTTCACAAATTCATGACCGCTCATTCAGAGAAGTAATGCAAGAAACATTTTCTGCTCTGTTTTCTGTTTCATGTCAGTTCACAGGAGAAATAATCAACTTTACACTAAGCTTAAGGGAGGGTATCATAGCATCCTCAGTGCACTACTTCTTTTGTAAAAGCTTGCCTCTGCAAGTCCTCTTTCTAGCATCAGGGTCATGGCCAGTTAAGTACCTCTCTCTTCTCAGCATTAGAGAGATCCATTCTGTGCTGATAAAACAAAAGGCCTTTTTTGGTTCAAGTGAACGAGTGAGGCAGAAGTGTAAATCTCATTTTCCAGAGGGGCAGCTAAGGACTTCTAAAAAAATTAGATTCACCAGTCCTGTCAAATCACTTATGAAAATGGAATTCAGGCTTCTAAAACAGCAAGTACTTCTTTTAAAAGAAGTTTTACCAAAAGAAAGATCGCATGTCTTACTGTGTATCTGTAAAGTGCCTGGCAGTATTATGGCTCTATATGAAATATTTTTAGATCAACCACATTTTCTACTATTTTAATCATCTTTCGTTTGAGAGAAAGACAGTGAGCAAGAAAGACAGAAAGGCTCAACCTACTGAAATACAGAGAAGATAACATCATCCTACACCCTCCACTAGGTTAGGAAAGAGCAAACTTAAAAAATGCATCTTTAAAAATAATATTTTAATGAGCTCCAGCAGCTCTTTTATTAAAAAAAAGGGGGAAATATCACATTCCTTCTCTAGCATTGATAAATAATTAAAGAGTACCTATCACTTCAAAATAGGGTGTTATGCCTAGATTAAATCTCAGTGCTCAAAATCTTTTCGCATGAATTTTACTTAATATAAAAACACTGAAGTGAGAACTAAAATATCAAGTATGTCATGAATACTAATGGCTAAAATAACTACATAGATTTAGTTCTCTTAAATAAAAAATTTAGTGCATCTTTCTTTTTCCTTGATCATTCCTGTTAGTTTTTCCTATCTCTGCATTTTACTAGAGATGTCAATGGCACCAGTGCCACAGAGATTTCCCACAGTTCACCACTGAGCAGTGCTCAAGACAGCTACACAGTGATCTGGCACCTGCATGTCACCTGATTCACCTGTACCCACTCCCCACCACCCACCTATCTGCAGGCACCCTGCATTTCAGACCTGAATGACAAGGGTCAGTAAGGGTCATCTACTAAGAAGTAACAAGGAAGTCAAAGTATGGAAAGCCTACTAATGGGCTTGACTTAAAACCCTCCCAAAGCCTCAACCATAGCTGTCACTGCTGGCTGGCTATTAACCACTTCTTTATTTCCTACAGTAAGAAATGTTGAATGGGAAACACTGTAAAACTCAAACTGCAATACTGGCTCTTTGATGGCCCATGACCTTCAGAGATTTATTTAAAATTGGTAAGACTGCCTTTTCCCTGCTGAAGAATGAGCAACGGGTACAGCAAACTTTTTTAAAAATGCCACAATACAAAGCAAGTGTTTCTGCTGCGGGAGGCACTTCCATTAAGACAAATACAATACGTCTGTCTTTTAGATACAGTGTGCTACATACATATTATAAAACAAGATTAACCCAACATTTCAACAGCAGGATGATCCTTACTCTCCATCCACTCAAAACCTGATGTAGTCATTGAGTTAATGGATTCATTGCAGATTTGTTGAAACAAGGGGTCATTTTTTAATTCCTCCAGTGTAGCATCATCGTCTTGTCCCTGCTGACGACCTGGATCAAACAGTAGATTTGTGTCTAAAGTGTTCAGATCGTTAATGCTGCCTGAGAGCTCGGAAGACAACCTGATGTCGCTGGAAAAGACAGATGCAACGTTATTGAGATCTGATGCCACCTGATTCACCAGCTGCTGGTTTGTTGGCAGACTGTCCTCCCCTAAAAGGTCTTTTACAGTGCTGCTAAAATCTAATTGCTGCTCTCCGATGTCTGATTGTGCTTGGTTATCTCCAGAAGAAAAACTGATCTGATCGGTGCTGCTGTTTTTTGTGAGGTAATTTGGTGTCTGGAATTCATAAACTGAAGTGCTGGAATTGATCATATTTTGTGGGTTGGCACTAGGAAAAGCAGTGGATGTCTCTAAAATCTGAGTGAGATTCATCCTGGCTGTGTAATTTGAGGGCATGTTGTTCACTCCCAAACCTCTCACTGCATCATCGCTATCAGAATCAAGTTTGTTTAACAACACATTGGTTATTTTTTTAGTGTTTGTTTGTTTCTGAAGAGACGGGAAGGCCGTCTGCATCATCACAGTCAACGGGACTGACTGGCTTCTTTGCGCTATGTTATTGGCACTGGTGTCTGCATGGATATTAGCAAATACATTGTGAACTTCAGGAGTCACTGGACTTCCAAAAGGTGTCAGGTTAGAGCGTGGTATATTTGAAACAGGGTAAACAGTGCTTCCACTGAGATTACGCTGGCGATGGACAGCAGGGCTCACACTCCGGCATCTCAGACTGTTGTTGAGAGAGGAACCGGTTCCTTTGTTGTCCAAAGGAGCAGGAACGGCAAAGCCCTCTTGCTTGGCGGTGCTACTGACAGGGGCTGCCTGGTGCTGTACAGGTGAAACAGGAGTCACGCGACCGAAGTGAGTATCATGGTGCCGTGGCTGAGACTGGTATGACTGGCCAGGAACAGCAAAAGCGTGAGGTTTCCTGAAGTGGTCTTCCACCAGCTCCTGATAGCTCGTAAGGATGCCATGGTTTGCAACCGACGAACTGCTAACACCACTGTAGCCATTATTCATCCACTCAAGCTTGGTTTTGTCGGGATGGGTAGCCATAGGCCGCTGCATTGGCTTCACGGGGCTACTTGATATAATGCTGGCATCGTGGTAAGCCATACTGGAGCTGATGGGAGTAAACGCAAACGGGTTTCGGCATTCCACAGGACTTGGAGGGACGCTGCTGCTGCAGTTTGAATGTGGTGTGCCGATGGGCGTATGCCGGCTGCTTCCTAGAGCGCTGTCTACGGGAGTCGTCTGAGCCAGCCTCGAACAAGGGCTCTCTCGGGACATGTTCTGAGATCCAGCGATCATTTCAGAGGTGGGTGTTGGAGTCGGGGTGGGGGTGGGAGTCGGGGTGGGGGTGGGAGTGGGAGTGTGAATCGGAGTGCTGTTGTTATGGATCGAATGGTAAAAGTGCGTGCTGCTTGGATGAGATGACACAGGAGCTCCTTGAGCTGCGGTCTGACTCTGAAGTGCCATTCCTAGACAACCACCATAAGGATGAGAATTGTTCATGGACATCTGCTCCTCCATGAGCACCAGCTCCTCCACAATGCTGTCCTGGGTAAGGTCATCATCAAATGAGAAGAAGTTTTCGTTCGACTGAGGGACTGTATGTTCAAACTCTTTCAGCTCAGACTGCAGAGGTAACTGATTTGAAGACTGTGCTTGTATTTGATCCAAGGAGGAATCTTGGATCTGGCTCTGTAACTGCTGGTTGTACGCATCCTGCTGTATACCTTCGCAGTGCACTGGCTCCCATGCAGATTCCTGTAAGTCACTAGAGCCAGAGTGCCCTGCAATAGCCATAACACTGATATCTTGCTGCTGTTCACAATTCACAGATGCAAAATCAGAGGTTTTGGTGATATGGTGCCACGTATTTGGGTTAAAGCTGCCATCAGATTTTGAATCATTTTCTATGACAAACATGTTTCCTTCCAATTTTACTTTTATATCTGGAGATGATGCTGATGCAAGCTGCTGTCCTAAAGTAGAATCACTGGTATTTAAATTGGTGCTCAAAGAGAGGTCTGTTGCTAAGTTTGCTGCAGCTGCAGAAGGTACAGGTACCTTCACAGGTACCTTGCTGGGAACTTGAGCAAGTGTTGCTGTATTGTCACTGTTAGCTAACGATCCAACCTTTGGAGACTTCTTAACACTGTTTGCTTTTTGACCCTCCACAGCATTACCAGCTGAAAGCTGCTCCACCAGTGGTTTCTTTACAGGTGGTACCTGGGAATCCTGAAGTGTAGAAGGTTGTCGCTTTCTTGGACTTTTAGTGCATGTTTTATCTTTAGACTCACCGGTAGGAGGTGAACCGATGCTGGTGCTGGACAAGTTTGGACTGGCAACTGAGAGCTTTAGAGTGCTTTGACTATTGCCTGCTGAAGAAACTGGTGTGATCTCGTTAGACTGTGTTTTGTATTTGGTCCCTGCTTCTTCAGCTCCCTGATCACAGCCCTTAACTGGTTTTGCCTCTACAACATCATCAGCTGAAACCTTCAAGGTTGTAACCTCAAAATTAATTAGTTGAGCAGGAGGCAGGTCAGGGGTTGCCTTTATGGATTTTGACACATCAGAGCTCTCTTGGCCCTGTACTGAATTCTCATCCAGTAATGCTTCTGGTTCCATTTTGACCTTGACGGCAGGCGCAGCTACAACTGTGCTAGGCTTGGATCCTGGAGACTGAAGTGAAACAACAGATCCGTTTTTGATCTGTGGACCAGTCCTCCCTTCTTCCACTGCTCCTGCACTACTGCTCACTGAAGGCGTCTGTTTGACGGGCACACTACTGCTGCTTGGGGCAAGAGATATTGCTGTCATTTTTACCACATTTAAGGAATTCACATGTGGAGCTGGCACAACAGTCTTGATTGGGCTACTGGTAAAGAGCACCGTCGTGGGAGAGCGGATGGTGAGAGCACTGGTATTTGCAGGCTTCGGTAAGATCTGTGGATAGCGATGCCGGGCAGAGCGGTCACCAACTGGGCTGGCAGGAACATTCTGGGGAGTCTTTGGTGACTGCTTGACTGATTGCATGTGCTGAGTGACCACCTGAACATTGAGCGGCAGGACCTTGCTATCAGACGATCCCATAGGACTTGGAGATGTCACCAACTGCCTGGTCCTTGGCACCTGTAGAGAGAGAAAAAGAAAAGGTGTGGCGATGAAGCAAGAAAGTCCCCAACACCCACAGACCACCTCATCTCCAAGCATTTCAAATGCAAAGGACAACACAGCTCAATACACCAAGCTAGTGAATCAGTTTGAAACAAAAGAAGCTCTTCAACTCTATACAAGACAATTTCTATTTGTCTGCCTAAGGATTGGTAATACAAATATGTGGCCTCAATCTTTAAGGCATGAGGCACTGGTCTACACACTAGTCTACTCTGCCGCTAATGAAAGGGTCATTCTCATACAATCCTTCACCACATGGAACAAAGACAGACATAGAAAGGTTAAAGAGGAGAGGGATGTGTTCAAAACACTGCTCACTGTTACGGTTTCAAAAGCAAGTTAAATACAAACCCACTATCAGGCAGAAAGATTGGCTTACCTATTACTGACAACACAGTTAACATCTTAAAAACAAATAATACCCCCACCCCACCCCGTTTTGTATGGCTGAAAGACAAAGATGTTCCATACTACAGACATTCATACAAAAATAAAATTGTTGCTGACACTAAATGCGCCAGGACAATGAAAGGCAACTGAAATTCCATATTAAGGTCTCGGCAACTCACACAACTGGTGTCAGCCCTCTTGTCTAGTTAAACTTCATCTCAAGGGCAATTATTCCCACATAAAACCTTAATTATTGCTAGCTGAAATCCCACTGTCAACAACTTCAAAGACAAACTTGGCCTATGTTGTGTGATCAGAATTCTGCTGCCTCTGTATCGATCCCATAACTCATGTGGTATCACACAGTCAATGGGACAGAAAAGCATCAAGGGACCCAAGCCTTTGAATGGAAAACATTTTTCCATCCGAGTGATACCACTGCTTAGTTACTGGCAATTTATAACTTCCATAAGGTGGTTTCTCTAGAGAATTGCTGGAGAACATTACCGGTATCGGGCTGGGGACAGCTGCCACAACAATGCCAATAGGCGGAGGAGACAGAATTGCAGGACTTCCATTAGATATACTGGTCACGCCATTGCTTGTGGTGCCTTCCGTTTTCTTTGCTGGAGACTCTCCTGGCAAAGGAGACTGCAGTTTCTGTTCTTGCTGCTTCTTCTGGATCTTACGCTGCAGCTGCTGCTTGGCATCAACAGGAGATGGCAGAGTTTTCACTTGCGGTTGAAAGGAATTACTTTCAGCAGTAGGTATAAAAGCTGAGGGCTGGGGGATCCCTTTTATTCCTGAATACAAAAGAAGAAGAATGAATTATAACTACACATACCCTGTCTGTATCTAACCACACAGAACACACGGCAGGCATCTCTACAACCATTCTGGGAACACCTCCTCCATGAGGTGCTCCCATCCACTTCATGCTCAAATCTATTCAGTGTTTCAGTTTATTTCCACATTTGTGGCAAAACCCCTATCTGTTAGTATTTTAGCAGCTAATGCCCAGCTTGTCTATGTCCTGGCGTCTTGTTTCTAGTAATCCCAAACTGCAACTTTTGTGTCAGCAAAATCTAAAAAAACAATGCATTTCATTTAACTGACAGTAGAGGGCAGCGGATATGTTTTAGAGGAACCTTTAAAATCCATCATCTACTGTGTTTTTGTTTTGTCATCAATGTCTAAGGCAGCTTTAAAAATGAAAAATGATATAATATCAGAATGTATGACAACCTGCGTGTGATCAGGGATAATGGTGAAAGAAGGACAAGAAGAGAAGTGTTCACAGAAAAAGGAAAAAAAGAAGGAAAAAGTAAAAAAACTATGGAAATTAGAATGGGAGAACGTTTTTTCTGGAGACAATGCCTTTGCTGATCACAAGCAAGTGGTGCTTCCAGGGAGAACAACAAGGAGTTAGTCTCATCTGCGCAGCTGGTACCAATTTCGCTCACAAAAATCACATCACATTTATGATCTTTTGTTTATTAACAGTCAAGAGGATTAGCATGCTCTCTCAGTGACCAACTAACCCTGTGGAACTGCCCCTCTAAAAATGCTTTAACACCATTTCATTTACACTTCGCAGGTTTCAGAGCTTTTAAAATAACTCTTAATTATAAATTAATCACCACCATTTTAGGGCAAGTATTTGGTTTTAGATACCCAATACATGCTTAGGAACTGTGGTCTGGGAGCCCACCCTCTCCGCAGCAGTCTGCGAGTACCATGAGAGCTTGAACACCGCAACGTGTCTCCACTTTCACAATTCCTTCTTCACAGAGCAGTGAAATGCCCAAATATATTGCAATTACTGGAAAACAAGTCATCTATGTGGCCTGAATACTGAAGGCAAGTAACATTTATGAGAAAAAACCAAATTTTTCTTTGAGGGTAAAAGTTTGATTTTTCCTCATTTAATGCACAGAGACACTGTAGTTCCTTGTGATAAAGAGGAACAGGAATGTTTTATTTGCCATTCTAGAAAGAACCTCTCCTGAAATGACTATCCAAGCCAGAGAGGCATGCACTGGAAATAACTGCCCTTTTTCTTGAGGGAAACCATCTCCTCCTGAAGGAAGGGGGAAAAGCTACATGAGTTGAAGAACTGCACATATACCTAGCATTCCTTCTAGCAGCACAGCAAGCCGAACTAATGAAGCCAAGCAATGACAGGTAAAAAAGGAGCATACAGGCAGCAAAACCCACCACTGCCACCCATCAGTTCCAAGCTGCAATAAAGGAAAGAGCTGGAAGGAGAAAGAACATGGTCCAGAAGGGGATTGCCCCAACCTACAGCCCTGACCACCAGTTTCCATTTGAAACCGTCTGTCTCGAGTCAAGAGATTTGCCTTGATCCAAACACATTTTGCTTGACAGGCCTGGGCAGAACTTCCCAGGGGGAAGTCTAGGAGGCATGTTGGGCACCTGCACTTCCCTCCTTATCCTTCATTTTTGTAATTTACTTCATCCACAGCCACAAAAAAAACACTTCAAATGATTAAGTGACTGATTTTGAGCATGAAGAGGGAAACAACACAAAAAGCAGACGTACAACCAACCACATCAAACGTAAGCTTTCCCACAGATGGAACAGAACAGGAATTCATCTGATGAAGCAAAATACAAAATAACTCTTCTCTTTACCTCGATCCTTAACGAAGGATCCATGCTGGAATCTCAGTCACACAACTGCCCCTGGAGAAGGTTCTGCTGTCCCTCAAGCCCTTATTTCTAGTGTGATCAATAACAACAGCAGCTGACGTGCTTGTGCTACCTGACACTGATCAAACATCTCAGGAAAATTTGCATCTGACATCAGAAATGCCCGTAAGAAAATCTGCTCTTGAGAGAACATTAAGACAGACAATTGTTTCCAAATTAGGGCAAGTTCTCAGGCAGAAACAAAGCTACACCAGCAGTCTGTCTACAAACCAGCACTGTACCGGCACCAGACTCCTGATCTAGCAAAGCACATAAATCCAGCGCAATTACTCACATGCCCTGAAGTGCTTTAAGAGACCAGGCTCCTCATCAGAGGAATGGGAGAATCCCAAACTAAACCTGAGACCACTGCTTATTTTCAGATTTCTTCACCCAGACTACCAGTAAGAAAAGTACTTTGCAGCAATGTGGACTAAAATCACATAAATGCATGCTCAACGCTCACAGTCAGTGTTTAAAGTTTGCCCTGAAGTGCTTCCTCAAACCAAGATGTTATTACTGTTTAAATAAAAGATCCCCCATTTTATCCATTCAGCATTAAGTTATCTCATTACCTGCTGGTGCCCCTGCCATTACTGTTAAAGCTGCCATTGACTTGGTACCGATATAGTGACTTTTTACAAGGAAACGAGCCAATTCCAAGACTGTATCAAAAGGCTGACTCAGCACTTTCTGGGCCCATTCACAAACAAGCCGGCAGGCCGCAGAGACAACTTCCTCATCAGCACTTTGCAGCTGCCCAGACGGCTCTGCCCCATCCAACTAAAACAAACAAACAAAGAACGAAAGGTTACTTTAATTATTAAGGGTCATTAAGGCAGGAAAACAAAAGTAGAGAGCAAACCATGATCAAAAACACACAAAAAGTTGAGTAAGTATGTTCAGTTTTTCATGAAATTGGGAGAATGAGATCACATCATCAGCATCATTCAAAATGAAATGTCTTAACATTCGTCTACTGGTTGTTTCCAAAGGCATTATATGGAGCTGACATTTCTGGAAGAAAATCACAGAGAGAATCCTAATATCTGGACCACCACCAACTGACGCTCCCTGCATCCAGAGCCTTGTCAACTCAAGCGGCCATTGTTACCCAGGAACTGCTTCTTTCACTGGGGTTCTTTTTCCCTAGCATTGACCTGTTTTTTTAAAAAAATATACTGTAAAACCAAAACAGAATCAGAGTTAAAAAGATATGGAGTTAAATCAGAGTTAAAAAGCTTGTGGGTGGCAACACTGTGAAAGTCTGCTTCACCTCCTAAATTAGTTTCTTTAATAGCACTGCAATTCATTCTGAGCTTTACAGAAAAACATGAAACAATGATTCAGAATATAATTATCATAAAGAAAAAAAAATCTTTAAAACTACACAGCTCTTCACTTTGTTTTGAAAACTTGAGACAGAAAAACAACATAATAGATGTTCATTTGCAGGAATATATATAAATAAGCAAGTATATATCATACCCCATCTCCAGTTTTATGGAAGTCAAGGTTGGGCAGTGTTGGCATATGCACAAAAGCCTTCTTCCTCAGTCCACTGTAGCAATATGTGAACAAGAATTAAGGTCTAAATTGTCTCTGCTTGTTAGTTGGGGGATAGGAGGGAAGGGCAGTAATTCCTCCGATACCCCTCATAAGCTTTAGAAGCAAACTCAACAACAGATCTAAGAATTACTGTCATTAACACAGTCTCACAGCCAGCCAGAATCAAGAGCCTATGAACGGCTGTGTTCTTGGGCAGGTTGTTGGGCTTCTCCATCTATGCAGAGGAGCAAGCGATGATGGGCATGATGAATTTCATTTGATGACTTAGAAGAACCATTAAACCATGCCAAGTAGTTTCAATTAGCTACTCAATATTTAAATAATTAACATAAATTTGGACTAAAGTCCTTTCCTAAACCAGGCCTAAAATGACATGGAGAATGCATTTTCCAAAGTTAATCACTATTAAAAAATGTGTTCCTGAATTTTGGCTTTACTTTGTTCTTTTTTGCCTTTTTTTTGCTAAATTTCCTGACACTTCCTTCTCCTAAGGGACTTTCACAAACTGAAGAAGTTCCCCATGACAAGGTAAAGTGACTGATGAGGACATTTCTTCCTAAGGTTTCACACAATTTTTGTGGCTCTTCCCCCACCCAGGTAATTCTTCTTCTGTAAAAATATGGAGACAAATACCCAGATTTGTTCTTACATTGATCTCATCAAATCAGCACACAAAAAATATACTCCCTCCATTACTCTTACTCACTTGTTCATAGGTCTAAATCAAATCATCCTTTTTTCCTCTCCACAGCATTACTCTGGGAGTTCACATATAGTGTCTCTTCTCTGCGACACACAAATCCTTTTCAGGATCACTAATTTTTCACATTCTGTAAATATGTCTGTATTTCTCTTTCCTAGACCATGGAGTTTGCATTTACTTGCATTAACCTGGATGGAGCATAATTACAGTAAAATAAATGTAAGGAGGCTAGGTATTAAGGTAAGTTGAGATAAGGTGGCATTTTAATCATTCTGAATTAGAAACTTAGGAAACGGAACTGAAAGAGATCCCCTGGGTCAAGCTACAACTACATTGTATGATTTCTTCCTTAAAACTTCTCTAGCTCTATCCAGAACATCACTACTAAGTTTTGGACTCCACTGCTAGATAATCCAACACTGTATTTTATGGAACAACTTAACTGACACACAACTTCTCCATGTATGGAAGACAAATAATTCTGGGCTGCCCGCTAGCATTTAATTCCCTCTGTAAGTGCATGCTTCAAGTGAGACCCTGGCAAAGGCCCATATTACAGCAAGTCCCTATCATTACTGATAGTTCTTTTTGGTGGTTTTTAATTAGAACCTACAAGCACCTTGATGGTTTTTGGCCTTTTAATGCTCTCCCTCCCTTGCCTGCCACAGTGGCTTAGCCTACCCAGCACGTCAGAATGGAGCAAGAGTTGACCCTGGGGGATGCAGCAGGTATTATATTAATTCATGATGGTTTCTAAGGATTCTCAAGGGAAGGTGTAATTCTCAACTTGGAAAAGACAAAATTCTTGCTGATGAAAAAACTACTTACTTTGAAAATCGCTAACAGAGTTTGGTTTTTTGATTTTTTTTTTTTTTTAATGGAACACTTCGGTGTGCTAAAGACTATAGACAAACTACAGCTCAGTCTCAGAAAAGCATGAGAAAAATTCACATCCTTATAGCCTTTAGACTTGATTATCGCATTTCTTTCCTAGCAGAGCTTCTTGCCCCTACACTGAAGCAGCAGAACCACCAGTGGTATGAGCATACTCTTTTGCACAGCATTTGCCCCAAATTCTTCATGGTGGCTGCCCGTTAATTGATACACTAATCTGTTCCAAGATCTAACTGTTTATAGTTCTGCCTGTAACAATTATGTCTAGTTACACTATGACAACATCAGCTTTTTAACTAGTTTAAGGTTTGTATTAAGTTACAATTAAATGGGGTAGTGTATTTGCATGCCCTCTGGGGTGGACTATTTCTCCAACACAGGAAAGGAGGGAAGGAAGCGGATTCCAACTTTGGGCACGGGCGAGACAGCGCTCCCCATCTGAGAAGCTCTCGCTCTGAATTGTCTTTCCTGTCTCAGGGGGTCTGTACCATGCAGTGAAGGAAGCTGTCTCCTGTCTCTGACAGCAGGACAAGCCTCGGATCATGCCTTCCAAGTCTGAAGTCAGCTTTTGTGACTACTTCCCAGTTCCCTCTTCTCTTTCAAGCAACACTAACAGTTGAGGAGAGGCAGTTTTATGAAGTATCTGTAGCACAGCTTAAGAAGGATCTTTGGCTTTACAACTAACGTTTAAATTACCAGTGTGCACAAGTATAATATAAAAGCAAGAAATGTTCTGGTCATTCTGAGCTGTAGTACCAATAAAATATCAGTTACTGCACCTATATAAGGCAAGTTCCTTTATTCCAATATCTCCTTTTGCACTAAGTGATTAAGCTTCTTTGATTCCTTGCTGCTCTGACAACTAAGTGTCAGTACCTAAATTTAAGTACTTGTTTCTGAAGTTGTATCTTGCAACCTAACACTACCACAATTACTAATTTTTAAAGAACGTTGGGAAAGTGTCTGCATTTTGTATTTAACATTACTTCTACATTTAGCTGGCAGTTAAGCCATAATGACAGATGTTCTCCAGGCAAGTGCAGAAGAAGTTACTGAGAAGCGTTCTAGCAAAGGATATTTTGATTTGCCTCTTGTGCCTAGACGACGGGCCTTCATATTTGGAAAGACATTTTTCATGATCTTTCCAAAGTCAGCAGCACTT
The DNA here is from genome assembly GCF_030463565.1 of Pelecanus crispus. Classification (NCBI taxonomy): domain Eukaryota; kingdom Metazoa; phylum Chordata; class Aves; order Pelecaniformes; family Pelecanidae; genus Pelecanus; species Pelecanus crispus. The sequence goes on from NC_134649.1 coordinate 15,898,028, forward strand.
AATGGGTGGTAGCCAAGATTGTCACAATAGCTCCTGCAACAAAGAGAAAGAAAGCGTGAATGGATTCAAAGTTAATACAAGAGGCCAGCCTGCATGCTAGACTCCATCAAAGGTTTTCACAAGAAAACACACCCATCCATATTTAGAACCACATTCAACATTAATGAAGCTATCCACAATGAATTGAATGCATTAAAAATTTATAAATAGAGCTATTAATACCATAGTTTTTGCCTTGTTCTCTATTGAGTTCAAAGACAAGTCATGGGGAGACATAACAAGTAGTGGCATTATCTAGAGCACAGTTAAGATTTACTCCACAACTTAGTTTGAAGCATATGTTTCAATTCACTTATTTTAGGACATAAGAAAAGCAGAGACATTGTTCTATCCAGAAGAATAGCTTGAGTGTGGTAAAGCCCGAAATCCTGCAGGAATGTTTGAAAAGCAGTAGGCAAGAGATTTGTCAGCATCCAGAGAAAGATTCTGCCTACCCAATCTCCGTTTGTGAACGCACACAGCCTCCCAGGGAACCAGCTTCACCTTTATAGGTGTAATGTAAATACGTACTGAGGACCTAGTCCTCTTACCACTATACCACTACTGAACTATGAGAGCTGCTTAATTATAGACATCCTTATATTCATTAGCAGTCCTAAATTAGCAGAGATGTCAACTGCCTCTGCAAATGTAGATCTTCGTATGACTGAGTATATAACCTGATATACCTGAGTGTACAACCTGAGTATACAACCTGATGATATAGGGGAATATAACAACAAAAGGTAATTATTTTGCTAAGTTTACTTACTCTAGTAAAATGGACAGTTATCTGTCTTCAGTTCTCAAAAACAGCAGAAGGAGTTTTGTTTCAACATCTATTCAGATGTTTCAACATCTGAGATATTTAAAAAATGTCTCCTTGAGGCAGAGAACAAGAATCTTTGATTTCGCTGCAACATGTGAATGTTCTGGAAAATCACAAACGTGAAAGCAGAGGAAAAAACTGGGAACTCTGGAAAGTTTACCAGAGAAAACTTTAAACAGAGAAAACTCTGGAAGGTTTACCTATACAGCAAGTGCTTAAGGCTGCATGAAAGATATGAATGCCATATTGCCTTTTGTTCAAAAGTCTTGTGGTATTTCACAGACATTAATTGCTAAGGCCCAAAACATACCGTTAAAGCATCCTCATTCAGATTTCCTACAGTCACAGAGTCAGCACAAGCTAGCAATAACCTCTTTTCCCCATGAGAAGTCCTACCGGTAATACACAAAAACAACCTGCCTCTGAAAAGAAGAGGTGACTGCAGATGGTCCTGTGTGGGCATCAACAGGAGAACAGAAAAACAATAACTTCATACACCGTGTTGCCTGCTACTCTGATCAGGTACATACATACAAACAAATCTCTGCTCATAAAGGAAGACCCAAAGAAAGAAAGGAAGAAAGAAAAAGCAGCACTCCCGAAACAGATGTTTCATTCTCAGCATCACCTAGTAAAAACAATAACAGTTAGCAATGGCATTTGCATCCAAGTAGGCCAGTCAAAATGTCTTCTCTGAAAACTGTAGCTCTATAGAAAAGCAGCATATATTTCTTGAGATAATTCCACTGCATTTATTTTCTCAGTAAAAATACTAGTTATGAAGAGGAAGTATCTGCTGCTTTCACCTTGGCTGTACGTAGGTATCCTCTACTTGGAAAGCACCGCACCAAATGTCATTATTTTGATGATGATAAACAGGCAGTTTTTATGCTATTTGGTTCTGACATTTCCCTGCAGAGTTTGTGTGCACCCACTTCCCCCAGCTGCCGGGCCACTCTGTCCAAACCAGGAGATGTTGCCTGGTATACAGTCAGCCATTAGTCTAGTTTCTGTATGGGATATCAAGAAGGTTTTTATCCAATAAATACCAACATACTTCATTTCAATGCATGTCAGTCACAGAATCTGGATTCTGGGTATGTCCCTTTGAAGTTAATACAAAGGAATACTGCCTCACTGCACCCTCTTAGGAATCAGACATTGCTTTACGTGGAATAGATAGATCTCTGTGAGCCTTTTTTTAACCCTTGCATCTTGTCAGGCTCCAATGGATTTTAACCCTACTCTGAAAATTCATAAAAGGTGGGTCTTTATCACTTACTAATGCTGATTACAGGACTTTAAGTCTCACCTAACCTAGCATGCAAAGGAGGGCTCTCTGAATTTCTCTGCCACAGTCAGCAGTATCTTTGACTGAAACTCAACAATGTTAGCAAAACAAAATTAAAAAAAAAAAACCAACCCAGCAAAACAACAGGATTAGGGACCTACCAATCAACCAACTTTAAACTTAAAATTATTCCCACTCTAGGAGAAAATAAACAAACAGAAAAGGGGGAAAAAATCAGTCTAGCACATCAAAGGCAACCCTGCAACAACAATTACTTGCTAGCAGCAAAACATACAGTTACATGGTCCCCTCGTATCTATACTGGCACCTCCTGCAAGCTTCTGATTTCTGAGCTATTATTATTATCATATAATTTCAGTTTTCAGACAGATCATCCCACATGGCCCCTCCTCCTCCTGGCTCGGCTGAGAACCCTCCATGTCCATCTGTGGTCTCTCATTGACTTGACAACACATACCAGGAGTCTCTTCCCTGAAGCTCTTCTCTCTGCTACTTGCACTCTTGGCACATCGCTGAGCCCAGGAGCTGTTTTGATTATTTGAAGGGTGAGTGGGAAACAGATGGGGGGAGGGAAGGTCTACGCAGAGACAGGAATGACAATGGACACACGGTTGCTTATGTTCCTTTGAACAGAGCTTCCCTACATGATAAGGAAAAAATGCCCCCCCCCCCCTTTTTTTTTTGGTAAGACCTTTGAATTAAATGTACTCAAGACATAAGATACACTAGGAGCGCACCTGAATTAAACCACAAAAAAGACTAATCAAAAAGCCAATGAAAACAGTCAGGCTATGCAGCCCAGCTTACATAGCTTCCTGGGCAGAAAAACCATTATGAATAGCAAACAACAAAGAATTGTTTAGCCTAGAGAAGAGGAGGCTGAGGGGAGACCTTACCGCTCTCTACGACTACCTGAAAGGAGGCTGTAGTGAGGTGGGTGTTGGTCTCTTCTACCAAGTAGTTAGCGATAGTACAAGAGGAAATGGCCTCAAGCTGCGCCAGGGGAGGTTTAGGTTGGATATTAGGAAAAATTTCTTCATGGAAAGGGTAGTCAAGCATTGGAACAGGCTGCCCAGAGAGGTGGTGGAGTCACCATCCCTGGAAGCGTTCAAAAAACAGGTAGACATGGCACTTTGGGGCATGGTTTAGTCTAGTCTACCCTTAATTGGTTTAGTGTGGACTTGGTAATGTTAGGTTAATGGTTGGACTGGATGATCTTAGAGGTCTTTTCCAACCTAAACAATTCTATGATTCTGTGAAATGGCCTCAAGCTGCGCCAGGGGAAGTTTAGACTGGATTTTAGGAAAAATTTCTTCATGGAAAGGGTAGTCTAGCATTGGAACAGGCTGCCCAGAGAGGTGGTGGAGTCACCATCCCTGGAAGTGTTCAAAAAACAGGTAGATGTGGCACTCTGGGACATGGTTTAGTAGGCATGGTGGTGTTGGGTTGATGGTTGGACTGATGATCTTAGAGATCCTTTCCAACCTTAATGATTCCTAGTTTTTACTTTCATTAAAAAATAATCCAGCTACCAAGCCAGGAAACATGAAATTACTACTCTACCCTTAATTGGTTTAGTGGTGGACTTGGTAGTGTTAGGTTAATGGTTGGACTGGATGATCTTAAAGGTCTTTTCCAACCTAAATGATTCTATGATATGACACAAAGATCTTGGCTTATCCAATCCAGCAAAACAACTGGTGTCTAAAAATGGGTTAGAGCAAAGAACCTTAGGAAGAGGTAGGCTCTCATTAAGCTGATGAGCAATGCTGGCACAGAAACGAGTCCTAAAAATCAGGTAGGATGGAAATCACATGTCTGAAAACCATCAGAGAAATGAAATTGCAGGTCAAACTCCCAAGAGCAGCAGCAGAGGTGGGAAACAACTGCTTTAGATGGAGTTTGATTGGCTTTTAAAAGGAATATGTAGGTAGTTGCTTATGACAGAAGACTGGACCTTACAACACAATAGGTCCCATCCTGTTCCAATCAGGAAGTTTCATACAAAAACACCGGTTAAGTGCCATCAAATAAGATTAGTATGCATCTTGTGTCTTTTATTTAAGAGACATGGTATTCCTATACCTACTGCCCTCTTCTGTGCTAGCTTCTGAATGTTCTTCTTTTAACTTGCTGGTTAATGTCCTTAACCGCACACATAATCTATGCGTCAGGTGGCATCAAGTGGCACAGCAGCCAGTAAAGCAAGGATTAATGATTTACAGACTAAAGGAAAGAGATACGGGCTGACTCAAAGACCTCCTAATCTATATTAAGCATATCAAGTGAATCTTCAGGGCACCAAACTTAAATATGAATGAATGACTTTCCTTGCGTCAGTGTACCAGAAGCAAGATAAGAGGACCCAAGCATTTACTGAAGGCTCAACAAATCATTTTGTGGGCAAATAGGGATTTTATCTGCATAAGTACTGCAAGACTGCACTTAGGCTAGAAATCCTAATTCTCTAAACTCAGCTAAATCTACACCTAGCTGCCTCCAGGAGGGTGTTTACTAATAGGGAGAAGATGCCGGTGTAAAACTGACTTACAAGAAAACTTTGAAAGGATTTGATGGAAAGCAGCATCTATTCTCTGCAGGCTAGATAACACGTTAGGCAGCTCCCCATGAGTTCCCGTATTTTCCAGAATCTATTCCCCCATAAATCCCAGAGGAAGCTGGCAGAAGAACAGTGTGTGCTCAACAGAAATACAGCTTCTTACAGCCCAATGTATTCTGTCAGTGCAAGCAGCATGACAGCATCAACAAGAGAGGTGAACTAGCTCGCATCTACCTCCTTTCTGAAACTCAGCTGCAAGCTCTCAACCTTCCCAAGTGCTACTGCCTTATATTATGATGCATTTTTCATTTATTGTATCCCTTTCAAAAGGGTGATGAATCCATTCACCTTTATCCAGTTAGAGACGTGAATTCACAATTAAATAGAAGAGCAAGAAAACAGAAAGAAGAGTCACTGTGTTGAGTAAGCTCAGCAAGAAAAGGCTACTGAAATGTGGAGGAGCTGGAAACACTATCAACACTTGCCAATGGTGGACTTGGGTGGAATGCAAGCTTCTGTCTTTCCCTCTTTATAGGGGGGAAAACAAACAAACAGAACCAACACATGCAAGGTGATGCAGAAGCCCAGTGGTTGTGGAAGACTTATTTTGACCAAAATTTACAGCAGGAATTGAGATGCTGGTATGATGCGGCACTCTTCTGAAGCCTTGTAACTTTGATTTATACATGCAGAGTGCATAAGCTGGCTCACTGTGAGCTGATGCAACATCTATCTTTGCACATAGAGGAGAGAAATGGTAATTTGTTAATAGGGCAGAAGTGAGTTTTGAGAGGTCTTAACACCCTTAGGTAAAGAAAAATGACTCCTCAAAACTAACTCTCTTGTCTATTTATATGCCTGTTCCCCACCTCCCACTCCAAGACTACTCTTCCTTTGGTGTGCAAGAATAACTCATGAAAATATTCAAAGAAACTGAATGTTTTAAAAACAGAACAGATGCTTTCAAAGGAGAACAGATTCCAAACATTTGATATTTTCCTGAATATTTGCTTACCACCCTTATTTCATTAGGAAAAAAAATACAATACACAAATACTTGATGCAGCTACATACAAAAGCCATCCAAATTTCACACTCCACAATCTGTAGATAATGATTTTTCCGGGCATCTGCAGCTTGGCACAGCATGGAAGCCAAGCAGATTTGTTGCTGAAGCAGGCCATAAATTATTTAATAATAAATATATTTAAGAATAATGCTTCCATCTCTCTCCCGCACAGCAGCTGCCACTGTTGCTGTGTCTGCGCGAGTGGCTGCTGCTCGGGGATTGGCCACCCCAGTATGTCTGTGCCATTGGCTATATTTCCAGGCTGCGTCACCGCTCCAGTCGATGGTGAGATTTCAGAAATAGGTGTGTGCATGTTTATCAACCCCAGGCAAGTGAATGCCATCATGTTTCAGCTCAGTCAGAGCAAAAGACTTGACCAGAAAGAGTTAATTAAAAGGAGATATTCGCAGAAGGCAACCCTGCAACAACAATTACTAAAGGCTGAATCCTGTAGGCACTTAGGAGGTGAAGGGACTTAGCTCACTGCAAATTACTGTAATCGTTCAGATTATGGAAATATTCATACTAGATCATAAATCTGTTATTAATCTTCAAGCAACTGGGCTGAGGATGATTCCCCCGCTCCCCTGTGGGAAACATTCTGTAAATGAATTCAAATCCAACTTCCGACAGACAGCTCCCTCTCCCTTGCTTCTAATCGCTTTCTCATTACATGGTAGCTTTGAGACTTGACAACACAGCCTCACAGTGGCCTTGGTTACTGGTTTCATACATATTCAGATATATTGTGCCTCTGTAGAAATCAGGTTTACTGCAGGAAGAACCAATATTTATGCATTATTATAGAATCACAGAATCGTTTAGGTTGGAAAAGACCTTTAAAATCATCCAGTCCAACCATTAACCTAACATTACCAAGTCAATTGTGGAAAGAAAGGTGTGATGGGCTAGATCTTATGTGCGAAATAGCTGCATTTCCAGGAGGAACAATTCAACTCCTCATCCTTGTTAAGGCAGTCATATAGGTACATATATACAAGCCGACCAAAACATACTGTAAGATAGTAGCTGTTGCTTTTCACCCGTGCCACTCTGTCCACAAAACAAAAACAATACGCATATAGATGTCTACTTGTTAAGAAATACTGGTACCTTTCCTTCAGCATATGTAATGTACAATTTAAACATCACAGTCTTATCTTCAGTAGCAGAAATAATGAATACAGTTTGCCTTACTGTAGCTAGTACATTCTCAGGCCCAGTAGCATACATGGCCTTGTTCTGCTATATGCCCTTGTACATGTATGCACGCTACATATCTATGCCCTTGTACGTATCTACACGCGCTAAAGCCAGAGGTATGGATCCAGTTTGGGAGCACTCACTTGTATTCATCATAAACTTCCTGCTTGGGAAGGGATGTCTCAGGGTGCTCTTCCAAGGTGTTCCGTATCCATGAGAAGGCATGCATCTGCTGGGTACGACTGGACGACACGGAGATCTGATCGCTAGTGAAAGAAGAAGCAGTGCTGATGAAGACTTCACTCCATAGCTCCTCCTCAGTTCCTAAGACTTAATAACTGTCTGCCTCCACAGGTGGAGAGACACCAGAGACAACGAGGGCCAGTATCTCACACATTTAGCTACTCGAGGCATGGGTACCAGTTATCTCCCTCTTTCATCTACAATTTAACAAAGAGACTCCACACTCCAGTTCTTGACTGATACACAGCCATGAGTAGACAGTGATGGGTGAGAGTTCACCGACTTCCCCTCTGAAATTTATTGTTCCTTACTGACCACCTCTAAGCTTTTGCCCACTCAGTTTGCCAGCTGCCCGTTGGAAACACGCAACTTCACCAGCAGATGCTCAGAGTGCTTCCCTTAAGTACCTGTCTGGCTATAACCATCCTACTGGGAACACAGACTAATTTTGTGATGCTGTGATCTGCAGGTTGCTTTTCTAGACCTTCCTTTAGTCAACCAAATGTTGGCAGAAATACCAGGAGTTCCTTCTTTTCCCCCCCACCACATTTGTGTTGCTGTATTATCACTTCCTACATAAAAAGCAAAGGAACAATCATACTTAGGCTGCAAAACACTTTCTCTGATGACTCTTGCATTTTAGGAGGTTTATATTTACAAGCTAGTCATGCACTAAAGATGCAAAAGTTAAAAAAACCCCCCACAATCTTCAGGAAGAGTCCTTAATGTCTAATAAAGGCTCCTTCTGCTACCAAACACATCATGTGAATGGTTCCTCAGCAGATAAGTGCCACAGGAAGTAAAGTAACTGTTCAGTACTAGCTGCTCACATTTACACACTCAACACACATACCTTTTGTCTCCATTGTTGGGACCAGAAGGCAGCTGAAGGTAGAGGTAGAGTTTCTCTAGGTCTGTAAACTTCTCAACTTCTTGCTAGATAACAAAGGTGTTTTGGTTAAAAAAAAAAAAAGAAAAAAGAAAAAAAAGGGGTGGGGGGAGGCAGGTGGAGAAAAAGCAAACAATAAGAGTTGAGCTTGACAGCCAAAGACTGTTATCCAACAGTGTATTCCTAAATAGTACAATTTTAAACAAGACAATATTTACTTATGTGAAAGAATGTGACTGTGAGCACTCTGGGACTAGAAACGTGATACTCTATTTTATTTGCACACCATCACACACTAGAAAGCACCCGTCACCATTACAAAATTCACATGCAACAAAAGCAGAATCTGGAAAAACATCAGTAAGAGATCACTTCTGCAACCAGACATGTAACATGAACACTTTATCTTCTCAGAGTACACATGAAGCACCTCTGAGAATGCAGCATCAAAAACCAGCTATAACAATGCAGGATGTCAGACCTGATCCTGTGATCCACTGTATATTAACAGTTAAGCACCACAGACTTCAATGAAGACATTTTAAAATCTATATACATATGTATTTTTTTTTTTGTTTCCTTTGGAAATCACAAGTTATTGAACAGGCAAGAAGACAAGCCATAAAGTTAACATGAATCTCAGATGTCAGACTCTTCCTCCAGAGGATACCAGCTGAGGACAAGACATATGGGGGAGTTTTACCTGGTGTATGCAAACAGTGATTGCTATGTACGAACTAGCTTCTAGTCATCTGACAGCAGCTACGTGGACTTAGAAATACTAGGAAAATCAGTTGTGGTAATGTGCTCAGGCCTGCTCAGCAGCAGTGGGAGTAAAGCCATGCAGCAAGGGGCAAATGGGTTCTCCTACTGGAAGATGCTGCAGAAGCAACGCATGAGGTAGCGCACCATCAGTACAGAGCCAAAGACTCCCATGATCCCTTTTTAAGTCAGAATTTGGATTACAGTTAATTCTCTTTTCCTTTACGGGCGTCTTACTGCCAATGTAACCTTTTCCAAAAGGAAAAGAAGAAAGTGGGACCGACAGGTAGTGAGATCTGGCTGTTTACTTCAGCAATGAGCAAAACAGAGAGTGGGGAAACTAAAAACCTAAACTTCACTTCAAACCAGGGCTCCCTACCCACCCCAGTCCTGTCCAGATCCACCTCACTTCAGCTGCCACAAAATTAACAGCAGTACTAGAGAGGTGAGCTCCCGCTTCCCCTTCGCTGGCTTCGTCCCCAACACACAGGTCCCCTCCCTGACCCCAGATCTGGGCAAGGACCAGCAGGAGATACCATCTGGGGAAGGGTGCTGGGAGAGCACGGGGGCTCACTAATCCCTGCCGCCTAAACCCACCGCAAAACCTCTCCACACCACTGGGCCACCAGCCATGCGACAGACGCTCTCAGAGCCAAGAGAAACACTTCCAGCAGCAGCCAGGTAACAGACACTGGATTTGCTGCTTTTATAGGCTGCAGCAAACCACAACATTTATTGTGTTGTTTTTTTTTTTTTTTTCCCCTCTGACAAACTCCTGAAATTTGCTGACACTGGTTTCTGCGTGGCTCTACAGCAGCTTACACAGCAGTGGTGCTCAGACCACCAAATACCCAGAGAGGTATTTCTTAATGGGTGCATTTTGTCAAATTCTCTTGTTCTTCCTTTCCTGCATAAGTCACAGCATTTGGACTGGCGGGTTTTCCTTTAACAAATCCCTTATTGAAAAGATGAACATTCTTCAAAGAAAAAATTTACAGAAAACTAATCATTTATGAAAAGGTAGAAATTTAACAACTGCAAGAAAATTTGCACTTGTTTATTACGCCTCCTCTTCTTCACGGAACTTAGCTGCTTTTTGTTTTAAATGGCAAATGCCAAAGCAGCACACCAAAGGACACGGTTCGGGTGAGATCACCTTGCATGGTAAGCGCTAATCCGTGTGGCAAAAGCACCCCAGGCAACACAAAACAAAAAAACCTCCTGCTGACTCTGACACCAAGGTGGAAGACAACCTCTCACTTCCAAATCTAATGTGCCAGAGCGCAACATAAAGGGCAAGGTTTTTAGAAGAAACGTTAAACTTTTCATCAAAAAATACTGAAGCGGTCTCAGTGCCCGCTGCAGCTGAAGCAAATTCTGTGTCCTGGCAGAAGGAAGGGGCTGTGTGGAAGGGCCCTGCCTGAGCCATGGAGGCTCTGGTACACAGAGTCAAACCCAACAAAAAACCCAGCCATAACACGTGTAGAGAAGAAATTTGACTGGGGTTACGTTAGCAGAGCCTTTTCCAAAGGATGCAAGCAAGCTAGTGACTCTCTCATCAGCAAAACTGCATCCCTAGAACTGAGGCAGCTGAGGATTATGGCTTTCTCCCATCCTCAGCAGAAGCAGCTGGAGGGTGATGTTATCTCACTGTTTTCTCTCAAAACCCACTCCTCCCCGGGCAGCACCTTCTGCACAACTCCTCCAGCTCGCAGCCTGCAGGACCTCCTCGAAACAGGAGAGTTAACGCTCAGCCAGGAGTCACAGGCAGTTCATGGAGGTAATCCTACCTGGGTGATAATTAGATAAACCTAAGCTTATTAGATGAGACTGAATCTATTTAGAGAAAATCATCTTAAAACTGAAGAAGTGGCAGCAAAGGGATGGAGTGTGACAGTCAGTGCAAGCAGATGCAGGAAACATCATGTTTTGTTTAGTTTAAAAATGTTAAACATTGTGTTTGGTTCAGGCTGCTTTCTCTAAACATTTCTAAAACTCTAAAAACTCAAGTTTACAACCTCAGTAAGTACAATCTCTTCTTCAACCTCAGCTGACATCCACCAGTTCTCAGTGATAAGGGCTGGTGAATTCAGTAATAACTCTGTTACTGCACTGTTCAAAGTATCAAAACTTTCAAATTTCTTAATGCAATGAGAAAAGGATTTGGGAAAGTGGAGGAACATTTCAGCTGGCCTACTGACCACTGACCAAGAAGAAAAACTCAGGATGAATGAATCTTTGTGCTACGTTGGATGCATGCGGAAATGAATAAAAAGAAACAAGAACACAAAATATACTATAAATTTTCTCCACCACCCCACCCAAAATAGGTCAATAGTGTGGAAAAGAGTCACAGCATTGAAAGGAAGATGCGATGCTGGCATCATCTTGGACAAATTCCCCTTTGCATAGCCCGTTAAAGCTTCTGCTACGGTAGTTTTAAAACCCATACAGAATGTAAAATGTCTGGGGAATCCTCTTCCGCTACTTAAAAGGATCTAAGTAAAAAACTTTTTCTTTTTGCTTGAAGTTTCCTGACCTTGATTGACTGGTTCTATCAAATTAAACAAAGACTAATTCTCCAAAGGCTATTTATAAACTGTATTTCTTGAAACTGCATTAGAAAAATGCATAAGCATGCTAAACTGCTCGCAGGACTGAGGTGTAAAGCCATCACAAAGCATCACCTCTGTTACTCTTGGTTTTCACACGTTGTATTTATCTCCTGCAACTGGAACCACATTAAATAAAGGAAGATTCGGTGAAGATGGGGAGCAAGCAGTGTTCATGCTTATTTTCACAACTTGACTTCAATTTAGCCAAAAAATATATCAAGTACTCAAAATATCTGAGTGATCTTACATTCTGAGACAGAAAAACTAAGGACAAAGAATTAGAAACCTCAAGTCACAGCTAAGCAAAGACTTTCAGTAACATAAAAATATCAGAGATTTCTGCTGCTTTGTGTTTTGACAGTTACCAAATAAAGAAATGCACAAAATATGTACCAAACAAATTAAACCAGAGATCCATTTATATTTGTGGTATCAGTGGCCACATAAATCTGCTCCAAATGAATCTGTCCTTCTGCTGCTTAAGACAGACACAGATCAAGGATCTCTTTGGAACAGAAGCAACTTTCTTTTTCATTCTAACAGGCATTTTGAATGACCAAATAAACAGCTGTGAAATAAACCAGGATGGCCAAACGTTGTGGGTTTGTTTTTTTTTTTAAAAAAAAAAAAAGAAAATAGGAGGTTTTGACATCTGGTTCCATTCTGAGAGACACTAACTAGACACTGAAACTTTTCACAGCACAGAGACACAAAGATCAGTTCAACACAGAACGTGGTTAAGGACTTAATCTGCGTTATAGGAAACATGAGTTATTCACGTTCCTGCTTGAACCAGAAAACCTAGAGATTTGAAAGTGAGTCTCCAGAATCACAGAATATCATTCAAGGTTTCCTGACCTTGGTGGATTGGCTCTCTCTATCTGGCTTTCTCTGACGGCTGATGTACTGTCAGGTCACAAACATTAGTGAAGTTTCATCCTAAAGTTTTCAAAAGGGATTATCATGGGAAAATTCCAGGGAATGTGCTTTCCCTGGGTTATTTAAGAGAAGAAAGTATTTAGTCAGGCCAGACTTTAACTAAGATAGAGGAAGAATATACTAAGGAACAATTAGAAGAATTACAACTTCTCTAATGACCACAGTGAAAAATGGCATTCAAATTTGAACTATTTCCTATTTCCACAATGGAGGCAGAATTACAGGTTATTTCTGTCCTCGAGTTCTGGTGAAGAGGAGCAGAAGGCCAGGAGCACTGCTGCAACCTTTTTGCAAGACTACTATTTTAGAGAGCATGGACTGATCTTAATATTCTTTTCGCATTTTGGGTATTTATAGATAACTATATTCTAATTGAAGTGAAAAAGGCTATGTCAATGGCAAGGTAACTTGCACCCACTGGCAGACTGGTTCTAAAACTTGTCATACTTCAGCAGAACAAACATCTATTATTTAACAACCAGACTAAGAATAGCAAAGTAGTCAAGCAATCATCTCCCCACTTTGTGAATAGAGAAACAAGCAGCAAAGGTTAAATAAGTTGCTCAAGGTCAGATGTTTTTTTGGAAATATAATCAAGACAGAAAACAGCTAATACTTGAAATGGAACCTATTATTCTAAAAAGCTGCTAATAAATACATTTTATATGCTTTATCTGAACAGAAGCAGAAACATATTTCAGGTGCTAAATATTCCAAACAAGCCCTAAAAAACACATGGCAGCTTTGCACTGACAGTGTCCAAGCACAGCTGCCAAAGCTTCACAGAGCTTTTGCCTGTCTCCTGTAGGGCCAAAAAGACAAGTGACAAGCTACCACCTTCTCCGCAGCAGGACCAAGGCACATTGCTTCAACATTATACACTGCTGCTGCCCACGCTGTAACTGCTCCAGCCAGCAGCAACTTTGGTTTTCATGGCCATCGCTCCAGCACTCTCTCACCAGCACTGACCTCTTCTCAGAGGACTAAGAAAAGAAACCTTAACCTTCTTGCTGAGCGATTATATGGCGCATACCCTTTTAAAAATCAGGTTCAAGAGTTCACTTAGTATGTGGCAAAAATATAACAAGCAAAGTCATAAGAGAATCTACTGCTAGACATGTTTGCTACAGTTAAAAAGATGTTATAATGAATTTTTAATGGCTGTTTACACCACAATTCTTGCTAATTATCTTTTTTGGATTGCACAGCATACAATGATTTTCTTATGATCTTCCAGAAACTGACAGTGTGTCAGAACGTTAAGCGGTGCAGTATAACAAGTAAAAGGCAGATAACTTTGGTCTCTCGTTTGAGTAATTGCAGTCCTAGTGCCCTTGTACTAGCTGTTTTCCTATACTCCTGTGCTGCTAGCTACCTCCACAACAAAGACTATTGCTATCGCCTCTGTTTCTTCTTCCTATTTCTCTCTCTCTTGCTATCCTGTGTTGAACTAGGCAGTCTATGCGCTGAAGAGCATTTGTGCGCAGCACTGCGCGCTGCAGCCGTGACTGGTGCTACCAAACAGAAATGGCAACAAGCACAGTCTTACTTTTCTCTACTGGTCTCTATTCTTTTAAGATTGCTAGCAAACTGATCAAGCTTAACTGCTTTAAGGTATCATCAGCACCTCCCAATATAACTGAAAGCTAGTCCCAGATCTCCTCCTTACAGTAAGAAGGGAGACAAGGGACAGACATCGTCCCTTTATGCTTCATGAGACCGATCCAAAGGTCCTGAAAAGGTTTCTCTTTGAACCAAACGTGTAAGAACGTGCACTTAAAGGAAATGTTCTGACCTGCCCATAAGCTTGGAATCAGACTCTCTGCAGGCAGCTGGTACCCCAATCACAGGACCGCTCTGACAAATCCATAGACATTTCACCCAAGAGGCAACCTGCTCATCTACCTGCTACAGGACAAAACGAGACAGGCCTGCAAGGAAGCTCCAAACAAGTTATTTGGAGCTATACAGTCACGGCTTTTTAGTTTACTTTTAGATTCTGTCTTGCAGCTCACAGCTTTCCAAAAGCACGTAAAAATGCAGAAACCATTTTGCCAGAATTCAGCTTAATTTTTATTTCCTGGAACTATTCTGATCTTGGGTTTTTATTTTTTAAACTACCTGAACAGCATTAGAGCCACCTTTGCTAACCTAGAATGGCCTTTCCACTGTTGACAGGACTCCTCTGAACTCATCAGCAGGACAGACAAGGAGGCATCTGGAACAGAAAATTAGACCATCAGGACGCTGCTGCTCTGTTCCAAGTCAAGCTATGGAGACTGCTTTGCGTCCAAGAGCATTATTCAGAAAAATAGCTTGTCTGTGCAATGGATGAGACCTACACAAATGAATGGGCTCATACAAACTGATAATCCCTACACCTCAGTACCCTAAGTCTGCAAATCTGCAGAATTTAACGCAAGAATAGTCCTGGTGTAACTCCATTTCTTTTTAAATGGATTTCCAAGAAGCAGATGACCAGTTAACCTCCTACTTATTCACTCCCTCTCTGATGCTACTTAGGAACACCTACCCCACTTTCAATTTTTCACCACACAAAAGCCTGGTGTTAAAAGAGTTTTACAAGTGCAGTTTGCCCTTTTGCCACTGAAGACTCACATACAAAAAAATTAAGATCTTGACACACCTGCTTTGTGTCCATGAATGTCAATGAGGCACAAAGTGGACAAAAATTACGTTTTACATCACCATTTTAGTTGGATACGTCCAAGAATTTTTAAGCATAGGCACAACTGGGTCCAAAGCTTGTCTGCAGTACAACAATACAGCTTACTTTAAACCTCTTACCACAATAAATTAAGACAACATTTTAAGGAAAGAGAATTCAGTGCCATCTGCATTAGCCTTGGATAATGTGACTCTAAGAAGTATTCTTATTTAGCTCAGCCATACAGCTGAGCAGATTCTATTTCATAGTACCCAGATGGCTGTCTATGTCATCCTTTTATCTTACCCGCTGGTACTTCTGGATGAAATGCCGAAGGTAGAAAGTCAAAATAAGCAGTCCCTTCCAGTCTTAAGATTAATGAACTCAGTCTCTGATTTAAAGAAACTACCTGCTTACTATTAAAAACAAACAAGTAAAACCTCTTTCTGAGTTAGTGTTAGATATTTGCTTCCCAGAAATAATCTCTTCTCACTGTCTAGATCCTGTTATTTTAATGCACAAAGGAAGATGATGTTTATGCATTTCAAGGGCTTTCCTTCTTCAAAAAAAGATACTATCTCTCTGTCCTTAGTATTGCAGCAGAGCTAACAGGACCTGTAGTGTTGCACATTTCTGGGAAGGTACCCGAGATGGTACGCAGCTTTTGAAGTTAGCAAGAACCAAACCAAAAATCTGATAATTATGACACCTGCAAGATCTTCAGAGACCAGGATATTAGTCTGCCATGTTTTCTGCAAATATGCAGTTCAGTCTAGCTCCTTCCTTAAAATGTAGTACCAGCCATAAATTAACCGTTTCAAGGAAACAACAACAAAAGCAATAATCATTGTCATTAAAGGCCTAAAGAGCAATCGAACTTGAAGGTACAATTAGCCTTTTGCATACTCCGATTTGTGCAATACATAATCTCGCATTTAATAAAATCATGCTTACAAAAGCAGTAAGTCACCTTTCTGTGCTGTATCTATACTGACAGGTCTACAAGTGGCAATCACGGCCACTTGCTGCTGGCAACAAGGTCAATACTTCCACAGAAAACAAACACCAAACCCACAGCATGTATTTTTCTGACAATGGGAACTAATTTTGATCACATTTAGTAGTAGTACCTTAAAGCACTGCTAAGGAAAGGCTTCATAATAGCTGTCAGTCTCCAGAGCCATCTATTTTGGTCTTGCAGTTTATTAAATATTAAAAAGCATTCTGGAGTTGTACTTACCAAAATGCAGTCCACTTTAGATTGTACAGTTTTGCTAGATGTGAGGGAAGAAAGAGAGAATAGAAATCTTGAATTAATCTAAACAGCAATGACAAAAATATTACATATCAGAATTTCTATCACTGTCCTACAGGCTTAATCTCCTGCTATGAAATATCCTGCTAGTCTACGGAAGAATACTCATCCAGCTATTTTTTTGTAGAAAGTCACCCCAAACTTAACTGTTTGTTAGAATTCTTGCTGGTTTCCTCTTTTATACAAGAACTATATTTTTTTTAATGAAATATCAATGCAACTGGGAGCTATTATCCCAAGTTGCAAAGCAGCTGGGATGGATGTCACTACTTTTATTGTAAGCTCTTCCACAATTCAGATGCATTTTACTTGTTCATCTGTTAACACAATTAACAGTCCCCCCCTCCCCACGCTTCAGTAAATCCCACCACTTCAAGGCATTTATTTCTAGCTTTCCAAAGAGCTGCTACAAAGCAGACAATTGGTGTCCCACTGGCAACTTAGGAGTTTTCCACGCTAGTCTCACTACCTCCCAGCTGGCTCATTAAGACAACATTGGGTGGGGACTGAATTAAAGTGTGCCATAAATGACCTCAGTACATGTGCCAAGGAGTGCAAACAGTATGGAACTCATACTTCATATAAACACACCCATAAGCAGCTTTTGTGTTTCTTAAGTGTGCTGTATTTCCCATGCTTGGTCTGACTGCCTTAGTTGAAGGCATTTTATCATCGCTCTGAAGAGGAGCAGGAGCTTTAACATGCAAAAAACAATAGTCTTTACTGCTGGACACCTACTGAACAAGCACTAAACAACTGTTTTCGGAGTTCAGGGAGCGATTCTTTTCCTACTAGAATAAAACATAATTCAATCTCCTGTTAACAGAACAAAACATCTCATTTTGTTATTTTACTTTTGTACAGGTGCTACCACATACAAAGAAAGACCAACTAAGGGACCTGATGGATATACTAAAATCACAAGTAAGAAACAAGCAAAACAAATGGCTCTAGTGTCTGGTGATGATAGGAACCAAAGCTACTGAACCGGCATCTACTGTTGTATCAGATGCTCAAAGAGCGTCTTGTTACAACACCTCATTTTGAAACCAGACGGTCTACAAAGCTGTTCTGCAGGAGCTGCTAATACCGATGCCCCTTTGTCGTGGTTTAGTCCCAGCCAGCAACTCAGTACCACGCAGCCGCTCGCTCACTCCCCCTACCCTGATGGGATGGGGGAGAGAATCGGAGGAGTAAGAGTGAGAAACACTCCTGGGTTGAGATAAGAACAGTTTAATAATTGAAATAAAGTAAAATAATAATAATAATAACAATATAATAATAATAGTAATAATAATATACAAAGCAAGTGATGCACAATGCCATTGCTCACCACCCGACGACCGATACCCAGACAGTTCCCGAGCAGCGGTCGCTGCTCCCCGGCCAACCCCCCCAGTTTATATACTGAGCATGACGTCATATGGTATGGAATAGCCCTTTGGTCAGTTTGGATCAACTATTCTGGCTGTGCCCCCTCCCAGTTTCTTGTGCGCCTGGCAGAGCATGGGAAGCTGAAAAAGTCCTTGACTAGCATAAGCAGTACTCAGCAACAACTAAAAACATCAGCCTGTTATCAACATTCTTCTCCTACTAAATCCAAAACACAGCACTATGCCTGCTGCTAGGAAGAAAATTAACTCTATCCCAGCCGAAACCAGGACAGTATCCACCCCTTATTCTATACCATCTACGTCATGCACAGGCCCTCCCCTTTCCAATATGTTCCAATTAATCACCACCGCTTTCCCTATCTTGATATACACACAGATATCATTCCCTTCGTCTATGGGCCATCCCTCTAAAATGTCCATTGAGTTCATTTAGCCCATGACTTTGGGTTCCATCTGTCAGCACAGTCTTTCAGAGCAGGAGAGGCGGTGTGCAGTGTTGGACTGTTGCATGCTGAAGTCAGTTCTCATTCCAACATGGTTTCATCAAAGTTCATTTTCATTAAGCTGGGCAATTCTTACTGCAATACCATTGATGTGGCATATAGCAATCATAATATACAGTATTATATACTTAATATTAACCTACTATATTATTATATTAACATGCAGTTAAGAGATAACATACAGTTAAGAGATAACATACAGTATTATAAAGCAATTAATATCATACAATTCAGTTCATTGGCTATTTTCACCCAAAATCAAATTCCCTTGAGGTACACATTGGGCTTCCCCATCCTTTCGCATCACCCACCAAGTGCACCCAGGTCCTTGAGCAAAAGCAATCCCACGAATGGGTTTGCCTTTGCCAGAGGGGGAAGTAACCCAGACTGTCTTCCCCAGCATATTTTTCATGTGCACTACAGGAACTTTATCTCCTTCTACAGTACGTAAAAGTTTTGATTGGGCAGGGCCAGCTCGATTGGCAGATCCCCTGGTGTTGACTAACCAGGTGGCTTTTGCTAAATGCGTATCCCAATGTTTAAACGTCCCACCACCCATTGCTCTCAGGGTAGTCTTTAACAATCCATTGTATCGCTCAATTTTCCCGGAGGCTGGTGCATAGTAAGGGATGTGATACACCCACTCAATGCCGTGCTCTTTGGCCCAGGTGTCTATGAGGTTGTTTCGGAAATGAGTCCCGTTGTCTGACTCAATTCTTTCTGGGGTGCCATGTCGCCACAGGACTTGCTTTTCAAGGCCCAGGATGGTGTTCCGGGCGGTGGCATGGGGCACGGGATATGTTTCCAACCATCCAGTGGTTGCTTCCGCCATGGTGAGCACATAGCGCTTGCCTTGGCGGGTCTGTGGGAGCGTGATGTAATCAATCTGCCAGGCCTCCCCATATTTGTATTTCAGCCATCGTTCACTATACCCAAGGGGCTTGAACTGCTTGGCTTGCTTGATTGCAGCGCATGTTTCACACTCATGAATAACCTGTGCAATACTGTCCATAGTTAAGTCCACCCCTCGATCACGAGCCCATTTATACGTTGCATCCCTTCCTTGATGGCCTGAGGCGTCATGGGCCCACCGAGCTATAAATAATTCACCCTTATGTTGCCAGTCCAAATCCACCTGAGCCACTTCAATCTTAGCAGCCTGATCTACTTGCTGGTTGTTTTGATGTTCTTCAGTGGCCCGACTCTTAGGTACATGAGCATCTACATGACGAACTTTTACAACCAGGTTCTCTACCCGGGCAGCAATATCTTGCCACAATGCGGCAGCCCAGATTGGTTTGCCTCTGCGCTGCCAGTTGCTCTGCTTCCATTGCTGCAGCCACCCCCACAGGGCATTTGCCACCATCCATGAGTCAGTATAGAGATAAAGGACTGGCCACTTTTCTCTTTCAGCAATATCTAAAGCCAGCTGGATGGCTTTCACCTCTGCAAACTGACTCGACTCCCCTTCTCCTTCAGCAGTTTCTGCGACTTGTCGTATAGGACTCCATACAGCAGCTTTCCACCTCCGATGCTTTCCCACAAGACGACAGGACCCATCAGTGAACAGGGCATATTGCTTTTCATTTTCTGGCAATTTATTATACAGTGGGGCCTCTTCAGCACGTGTCACCTCCTCCTCTGGTGATATTCTAAGGTTTTTTCCTTCTGGCCAGTCCATGATCACTTCCAAGATTCCTGGGCGACTGGGGTTTCCTATTCGAGCCCGTTGTGTGATCAATGCAACCCACTTACTCCACATAGCATCAGTTCCATGATGTGTAGAGGGGACCCTCCCTTTGAACATCCAGCCCAGCACCGGCAGTCGGGGTGCCAGCAGGAGCTGTGCTTCAGTACCAACCACTTCTGAAGCAGCTCGAACCCCTTCATATGCTGCCAGTATCTCTTTCTCAGTTGGAGTATAGCGGGCTTCGGATCCTCTGTATCCCCGACTCCAAAACCCTAGGGGTCGACCTCGAGTCTCCCCTGGTGCTTTCTGCCAGAGGCTCCAGGTAGGGCCATTCTCCCCGGCTGCAGTGTAGAGCACATTTTTAATATCCTGCCCTGCCCGGACTGGCCCAAGGGCTACTGCATGAACTATCTCACGTTTAATTTGTTCAAAGGCTTGTTGTTGCTCAGGGCCCCATTTGAATTCGTTCTTCTTCCGGGTCACTTGATAGAGAGGGCTTACGATCTGGCTGTAATTTGGAATATGCATTCTCCAAAACCCCACAACGCCTAAGAAAGCTTGTGTTTCCTTTTTGCTAGTTGGTGGGGACATAGCTGTTATTTTGTTGATCACATCCATTGGGATCTGACGACGTCCATCTTGCCATTTTATTCCTAAAAACTGGATCTCCTGTGCAGGTCCCTTGACCTTACTCTGTTTTATGGCAAAACCAGCCTTCAGAAGGATTTGGACTATTTTCTTTCCCTTCTCAAAAACATCTTCTGCTGTGTTGCCCCACACAATGATGTCATCAATGTACTGCAGATGTTCTGGAGCTTCACCCTGTTCCAGTGCTGTCTGGATCAGTCCATGGCAAATGGTGGGGCTGTGCTTCCACCCCTGGGGCAGTCGGTTCCAGGTGTACTGAACACCCCTCCAGGTAAAAGCAAACTGGGGCCTGCACTCTGCTGCCAAAGGGATGGAGAAAAATGCATTAGCAATATCAATTGTGGCATACCACTTAGCTGCCTTTGACTCCAGTTCATATTGAAGTTCTAGCATGTCTGGCACGGCAGCACTCAGCGGCGGTGTAACTTCGTTCAGGCCACGATAGTCCACTGTTAGTCTCCACTCCCCATTAGACTTTCGCACTGGCCATATGGGACTGTTAAAGGGTGAGCGAGTCTTGCTGATCACTCCCTGGCTCTCCAGTCGACGAATCAGGTTATGGATGGGAATCAGGGAGTCTCGGTTGGTGCGATATTGCCGCCTGTGCACAGTTGTGGTAGCAATCGGCACCTGTTGTTCCTCAACCTTCAGCAACCCTACAATCGAAGGGTCCTCTGAGAGACCGGGCAAGGTGGACAACTGTTTAATTTCCTCTGTCTCCAAAGCAGCTATACCAAAAGCCCACCGGTACCCTTTTGGGTCCTTGAAATACCCTCTCCTGAGGTAGTCTATGCCAAGGATGCACGGAGCGTCTGGGCCAGTCACAATGGGGTGCTTTTGCCACTCATTCCCAGTTAGGCTCACTTCAGCTTCCAGTACAGTTAGCTGTTGGGATCCCCCTGTCACTCCAGAAATACAAATGGGTTCTGCCCCTCTATAGTTTGATGGCATTAGCGTGCACTGTGCACCAGTGTCCACTAGAGCCTTATACTCCTGTGGGTCTGACGTTCCAGGCCATCGAATCCACACAGTCCAGTAAACGCGGTTGTCCCTTTCCTCCACCTGGCTGGAGGCAGGGCCCCTCTAACACTGGTCACAGTATTCGCTGTTCACTTCCTGTAAATGTGAATCAAAAGTCCCCTGATCAAGGTCGGAAGTAAAATTAGCCCTCTTACTCTGTCTCGGGAACTGCTCACTGGAAACTGGAGCTGCAATTTTCCTGGGAGAACCGCCTTTTCTAATAGTTTTTCCTTGCAACTCACGCACCCGTGCCTCTAAGGTTGAGGTGGGTTTTCCATCCCACTTTCTCATGTCCTCTCCATAATCACGCAGGTAAAACCACAGGGTGCCCCGTGGTGTGTATCCTCTATATCCTCTCTCTTGAGCATAGGGACGTTGACTCCTAATGGCTGAGACACTGGTCCGTGCAGGTGGGGAGTAGGACAGATCCTCTCTGAGTTGTTGGAACTCTTGGCACATTTTTTCAGACAGTTTTTCCACAGCCGAGACACAGGCCCGTAGGGAGGAAGAGAGCTTTTCTTCGTAGTCCCGGAGTTGTCTAGCCACTTCATCCACCGTTGGTGCCTCGTCGTCTTTCCAGGCTAGTATTGCCAACGAGTTGGAATACGATGCTGGTGCGCTCCGTACCACCTTCCGCCACATGGATTGTGTGCACCTGACTTCATCTGGGTCTTTGGTTAACTGCTCATCATTCAGGTCACTGTAAATCACCTCCAGCACGCCTAATTCCCTCAGGTACTGGATACCTTTCTCTACGGTGGTCCATTTGCTTGGGCAGTATAAAACATCCTCCTTGAAGGGATACCTTTCCTTCACGCTTGACAGAAGTCGCCTCCAGAGGCTGAGCGGTTTTGCCCCTTTTCCAATTGCTTTGTCAATGCCCCCTTCCCTGGAAAGGGATCCCAGCTGCTTGGCTTCCCTACCCTCTAAATCCAGGCTACTGGCCCCGTTATCCCAGCATCGGAGCAGCCAGGTGATGATGTGCTCGCCTGGATGACGACCGAAATCTTTTCGCATATCTCGCAGCTCACTCAGGGATAGGGATCGGGTGGTCACCATCTCATTTATGGGTTCTTCCTCCTCTGGTTCTCGTGATGGCCCTGGTTCATCTTCATCCCTTACTAAACGAACTGATTTCCTCGTGTATTTTTTCTTCTGTATAGGGGCAACTGATACCGGCGCAGGTTGGTTCTCTGGTTTAGCCGCAGTGCCTGCCATTGGGGTTGGAGTGGCTGCAGTACCTGTGGTGGGTGTTGGAGTAGCCGCAGTGCCTGTGGTGGGTGTTGGAGTAGCTGCAGTGCTTGTGGCTGTGGTTGGAGTAGCCACAGTGCTCATGGCTGTGGTTGGAGTAGCCACAGTGCCTGTTGTTTTGTCATCAGATCCAGAGACCCTCTCTTTCCCTTGAGGGTACTGAATAGTGTTGAACAGGGCTCTATAAGCATGGGCCAGTCCCCAGCATGTTGCAATGAGTTGTGTCTCTTTGGAGTTGCCAGGGTGAGAACATACTTCTTCCAAATACTTTACTAGTTCTTCAGGATTCTGCACTTGTTCAGGGGTGAAGTTCCAAAACACTGGAGGTCCCCACTGCCCTAGGTACTTGCGCATACGATCCCACACACCCTGCCACTCATAACTCTCCAGCCTTGGGGCAGATCTCTGGATGATATTCTTAAATTGCTTACTAACCTTTGTCAAAACCAAAACAATATTCCCAAGAAGTATCAATAGAAGTATCTTAACTGCCCAGGGATGTTCAAAATACTGAAAACTTTCTGTAATGAAGGAGGAAGCATTATAGAATAAGGTAATGAAGGTGCCATTCTGTAGTTCCTCCACAACAAACGTCTCCGAGGGAAAGGTATAATTGCTAACTCTCTCCATGAGGTGGTACCCGAAGTACAGTAATGACTTGTGTATAAAACCCAGATACAAAACCATATTCAAGGTCAGGATTTTGATAAGGAACCTCCCAATCAAAACATCCTTAATCACTACAGAGCATAGCGCAATGCACAGACCAACACCAAGCTTTAACATGCACAGCCAAGAAAAGAACATGGTACAGATCAGATGAACTAATATCATGACCGGCAACTGTTAACAGATTCCTTAATACACTCTAGTTAATCTGTTCTTATCTCAAACCCTTCGTGCCCCACGTTGGGTGCCAAAAAGGACTGTTGTGGTTTAGTCCCAGCCAGCAACTAAGCACCACGCAGCCGCTCGCTCACTCCCCCTACCCTGATGGGATGGGGGAGAGAATCGGAGGAGTAAGAGTGAGAAACACTCCTGGGTTGAGATAAGAACAGTTTAATAATTGAAATAAAGTAAAATAATAATAATAACAATATAATAATAATAATAGTAATAATAATATACAAAGCAAGTGATGCACAATGCAATTGCTCACCACCCGACGACCGATACCCAGACAGTTCCCGAGCAGCGGTCGCTGCTCCCCGGCCAACCCCCCCAGTTTCTATACTGAGCATGACGTCATATGGTATGGAATAGCCCTTTGGTCAGTTTGGATCAACTATTCTGGCTGTGCCCCCTCCCAGTTTCTTGTGCGCCTGGCAGAGCATGGGAAGCTGAAAAAGTCCTTGACTAGCATAAGCAGTACTCAGCAACAACTAAAAACATCAGCCTGTTATCAACATTCTTCTCCTACTAAATCCAAAACACAGCACTATGCCTGCTGCTAGGAAGAAAATTAACTCTATCCCAGCCGAAACCAGGACACCCTTCCCATACAAGAACTGCATATACTATAGTGACAGAATACAATAAAAAATGTCAACAGGTAAGAATATACAAGTCCACTGAAGTAGGTACATGAGCAGACATCTACTTCAGCTGACTTTGTGTAGCAGGCAATCAGATGGGGGCGGATTTGGGAACACCAAGGCAGGAGTAAAGCAAAGCTGTTGGGGATTTGTGAGAACAGGGAATGCTAAGGCTAGTAACATGCAAGCTTTTCCTTGCCTTGGGGAAGACACTCACATCTACTGTAGCAACTGAAGGAGGGAACCCACTCCTCAAAAATCAGCATCTTACTAGAAGAGTCAAAAGACACCAAGCATGGAAACCTACTGCTGCTGCTAAGAGTTATCACCGCGTCTGACCCAAAGCTGACCAAGGCATGCTGACCAAAGTCATGCCAAAACAGACGGCTGCTCCAGCAGCACTTCCTTCAGCCTGGACTCCACCTCACCCCGCTGCCTCCGACCCCAGCAGGGTCTCAAACCCCTCTGCCGCTACAGATCCACAGCCTCTCCTACAAAGCAGTGCTTGGGGCAGCAGGCAACAGGGCTCAGGCATATGTGCCCATTTTTGTACCTAAACCTTTTCTATGGCTTCACATGACAGTTTAATGCAGAAAAGGAGCATGGAGGATAAGGGGATGCAGGGTCCAGGGCGGATCAAACTTAGTCCCAATACAGCCTCTACTCTACAGACGACATTGTGCACTATGCTTTTCAGGACAACATGCTTCCCATCCTGCTAGGTTCTGCCAAACTGCGCATAAGCACACCCATTTGCATTACTATTTTCTTCTTGCAAAGAGAAAGAGGCAAGTTGCCAGGAGGCAGCCGGGCAGGAGATCCCTAGAGCTGCCCTTTTATCTCCAAATATCAGTCTGAGTCAGTAAATATAAACTCTCAAATTTAGTTCAGGATCTTCCAGTTGTGACCTCTGCTCCCACAGCACCGATCAACAGTGTCGAGAAGCTGCAGCAGAAGAGCAATAATAAGGCCAGCAAATATGCTTTCTCTACGTTTCCTTTTCGTCAACTGGTGGCACAAAAAGGATAGTCAAGTTCATGTCCTCCAATCTGCAAGCAGATTTGCTGACATTTTAAAAGACAAAGGTCCTATGGCTTCAGCAGTGGTAAGTGTGATGTCTATTTTAACAGCAATTTTTTTCTGTGTCTTGCTCCATGTTCCCTAGCATACTGGGAAGACATCATTAAAAATTTGTTAGTGGTAAACTAAGGCTTCTTTCATCCTAACCAGAGCACAGGCTAACATGGCCTGATTCTATAAAGCCTGCACCTAATGACATAAATGCTTCTTATTTACCTTCCAGTGGAGTTGATCCATGTCAAAGTCAAGCAACAGCAACCCTGAGGAACCAGCCCTTTGACTGGGAAGGCGCTGGAACAGTGACTTTCTCATGGTCCCGAGCACCGCACAGAAAAGCTCTGTCTGGTGACACTGCAGGACACATCTCCATCGAACCAGGAGATAAAAGGACAAGTGACAAAGGTGGCAAAGGAACAGCCATCCCAGTTACAATATATTTGCCACTTTTGTTTATTTCACCACGCTTCTTCCTTCTCTAACAGGGCAGATGTGTTTCGAAAGCTGAAATTTGGTTTACAAGTAAGTAAGTCTGCTTCTGTCTCTGTCAAGTGCATCCCTTACCTATTTACTACCGCAATTACAGTAACTGTAACCAGCAATTCCAAGAGCAAGGCTGAATCGGGCCCTGCACAGAGCCGCTTCTCATGTTGGGAGGCCACTACCCACACCCTTTGCTACACATCTAGGAACAGCTGCAGGAGAGCAGCAAAGAGTAATAGATGTTCTTGCTAATGAAAACAACTGTTTGAATCTATCAGGGACATGAGCCCATTAGAAAACTAAACTTAGAAACTGTACCGCAAGCCAACAGCCAGCGTTGCTGCTCCTGGAGAGCTGCTCCTGGGGGCTTGCTGTGACTCACCCCCCACCCAGAAGCACACCTTTCTCTTTCGTAGTACTTTCGTACTACTTTTCGTAGTACGTAGAGTACTTTCTCTTTCGTAGCTCTTCATGCTGACAGTCTCCCTGAAGTTAAACTAGTTCACTCACTTGATCTAAAACTTAGTTCAGGCTACTTCAAGCAGTTTCATCCAGGACAAGAAGGTGCCTTCTGTTATTCTGGGGGTAGCTGTCTCTTACGAGTGATAACAAAGGTGGCTGTTTTTACAGCTGCCTTGGATTTACCAGCTTGCACCAGATACTGACCCATCACAAGAAACTGGGAGCATAAAACTATGTATCAAAACTTTGCCCCCCCCCCAAAAAAAAAATCAATGACAGTATCATAACCGATGATGAAACTTTTGCTCAGTGGATACCACCATGCAGACTGTTTGAAAGTGAGCGACTCAAGAGGGATGTAGTACTGTTCTACTGTCTACAGCAACGCTACTCAAAAATGTCAGCTCTGCCCCAAACACCACCAGTCTGGATTAACCTGCTCACCGTTGAAGAACTACCATCAGCCACTCAAAAACAAGAGCCCAGCTTCTACTAATTAGTAAAGCAGCAGAGAAAAGGGGGTTTCTTAGCCTGTGGTTTAGAGAAACGGAGCAGGGTGGCTCCCTGCAAAAGCTGCTGTGTTTCATGGAGACGCCCAGCCCTTCGTCCTCCCAGGGAACATGTTGGCTGCTTTGGGTCTGCAGTGGAAAACCTTACTGCAAAGCCTCCAGCCCATCTTAACAGCCTCAGCTTCTGACTTAACCTTTAGGCCCAAGACCTCTGAGAGAAACTTGAAGGTAACTTTCGAAGGCTGCAGTATTTTAAGCTCCTAAATGCTGAAGCCACGTTGACAAACTCCTGAAAGTATCTTGGGGAGGATGGGGAGGGGGGAAATCAGACTAAAGCATTTCCTCAAACTGCTCTTCTATCTTATGCCAAAGTATGCATGTCTGCTTTCCCTGACCTATTTATGTATTTCTACTCAAAACAGCCCCGTTTTAACAGCCCCGACTTGGCAGAATGAAGAGTGTGTTCTCTCCCCAGGTGTGCAGCTGGGTTTACTTTGCACTGAGCGAGAGATGGAGCAGAAAAAAGCAGGGGGAGAAGGTGAGGAGATGTAATTTTTTTTTCAAAGTGGCACAAAACCGATGCTGCCAACCTTCCTCTAATTAAGCAATACTTTACTTTCACGAATAGGTAGCTGAACTATGCTGAGCAATATGAGACTATCATATTACAAGAGGTGGCAGAATTCAGTTGCTCTGAGCACACGGAGTATTTCCTTAATGCTGCAAATAGTAGAAGCCATATAACCACAAGGGATATGAGAAGCCTTATGCCTGTGAGACCAGAAAGGGGAAGGTGGTTGGGAGGGGGTAAAAGCAAGCCCTTGAACTTATTAGCTACTGCCTAGTTAACTCTAAGCCTTCTCAAAGTCTGCACAGCCACTGAAACCAACCCTTATCAGCTTTCCATCTGCAGATCATTCACTCCCTGCGAAAGCCAGCAGCGTAACAAATGCTGGGGGAGCGCGCACGTGTGCGCAGTGAACACGCGGCATGAACACCCGCCGCTGAAGCACAGCTCCTGCCCTGGCACACGCTGTGCGGAGGAGGATGCTGGCGAAGGGGCTCCCGCTTGCGTCGGAGAGCCGCGCCTCCAGGGCACCGCCGTTCTGCTCAGGCAGGGGACCGACCTCCCAGCCCCAAAAGACCCACGGGGCGCAGCTCATCACTCCAGCACTAGCAGTGGACTTAATCCTCGAATGGAGATGTCAATAACAGCAACAAGTCCAGTCCAGCAAAAATGCGGGGGGGGGGGGGGGGGGGGGGGGGGGTGGGCAAGCAGAGCCACAATTTATTGCACAAAATACTGTCATGGTTTGACTAGGCGGTCAAACCCAGGAAGCCCGGAGTGATTCTTTCATTAGAATGTTCACACCATCAGCGAAGTTGCCACAGATACTCTGTATCCCCTTCAGCCCAAGACTGCAAATATTTGCATAAACCGGAACACCCTCGCGAAAACAGCCTCTGTAGCTGTGTTTCGTGTGCTTGGTACATTTTGGACAGCCTAGAGAAAACATTATCTCTGCCAAACCCTAACGCAATTTATGAAAAGGAACCACTTTCCATCACTGCTAATAGCTGTGCCATACATCACAAAGACAGGATACGACTCCTGACCCGACAGCAAGGGTTCCCCGCTGCAGGGGCTCACAGTTTCCAGTACTCATGCATTACATTACATTATTACCCAATATACAGGATGCAGTAAGAAAAGTTGCAACTAGAAAGGAAAACCCGGCACTGTTAACTGGTTACCATCTTAGATGGTAAACCACCTACCCTTTCAGACGATTAAGGGAGAGGAGGTTTATAAAGTTCTAAAATAAGCTTTCTTTGGAGAAGGGGAAAAAACCAAAAGCAAACCAAAAAACCTGTAAGTTTTTTTTCTCTTGAGAGTTCAGCACAAGACCGGCAACAATTCAGCACAGCTCCAGTGGAAGAACAGGAGCAGGGGCTGTTCAGGGCCACGGGAAACCCTCCCAACTGCTCGCTCATAGCCCATGCGTGCGACCCTAACGCTGTATGGCAACACACTGCTGCCCTGGTATTTTTACTCAGATATCTGAAAACAAGCCTTCCGTATGAGAAGGATACCCAAGACAGCAGTTAGAGCTGTCTGCCAGGGAAGAATTTTGGCCACATGGCCTATTAAAAATTACTCAGCTCTGAAAAACCTCCATTTCCCACTGCATCCGTCGTTCCCCCATACAACCGCTGAAGGATATTTGTCAAACTATTTAACAGCAGGGTCTACGGCTAGTCTTGAAAGGCTGCTTCTATGGGGAGTAATACCACATGAGCAGCATCTGCCAGGCCTGCGTCTCCAGGGAACAGGAGGTATTTGGGTCTTGATAGCACCCAGGAGCTCTTTTTCCTGCACAGTGTCCTGCTGCCTCTGCCTCATGCAAAAACCCAGTTAGCTCCCGAGGAAAGCACATTAGACTCCACTGAACACCAACAGTGACAGTTTTGGCAAAGTCATCTTTCTGAAAGCCATGTTAAATTAGAGAGGATCATTATTAAACTGACCACATATCCTTTTGGAAAGATTCGTTATCTCTTCCACAACTCTGACGACATCAGGCAACGTTTTAAAAAATGCCTATTTACTCTGCATGCTGTGAAAAACCACTCAATAAAAGGATTACCAACCCTATTACAGTAAGTGGTACTATCAGAAAGGTACTATTATCACATCCTTACCACGACAAGCACCGTGCCCCAGCGGTACCTGCAGGATTCAGCCTTTAATTCTTAATCTTACTGAATTAATGCTTCTCTTTCTTAGTCTAACAGCTCTAAATATATCTTTATATAACCTTCCATTCAGAAGCACAAAGAAATGTTAAACTGGAGCCAAGGATCATCTAAGGAGAAAATTATGAAACAGCCGCCTATGTGTGCTGCTACTCAATTAACATCTTAACATATGCCATGTTACATTGTCTGGCTTGGCTCACGTTGATAAAGAAGTAAAACGGCTATAAAAGCATTTCAATTAAATATTTAGAAAGCAGAGCTCCAAAAGGTTGAAACATGTTTGAATGAGTGAAATGACGACTACATATACTGCTCAGCTAATGGGAGTAAGAGCTTTTGCTAGCACAGGTTACCGAGAAAGGAAAGCACACCCAAGCCGGGCACGTCCGCAAGTCAACCCTGGCATCCCAGAGCGCAGGACTCCCCACCCATCCGCACCTCTCACCCTCTGGCACTCAGGAGCCAAAAATCAGGTGGCTTCTGATGCCACCTAGGGGCTCTCTCCCTGCCTGCACTTCTCTCTCCCCTAGGGATAATTCAATGCCATGCCTCAGAGACAAGGCACTCGAACCTAGCACAAACGCAAGCAAACAGAAGCAAAACATTTAATACGAGACAAATTAAATCTCCCAGTATTCAAATGCAGATATATTCTTACTCCAGATAAAAGCTACAGGGACCGTATTTGCATCTTGAAAGCACATGAAGTATTGTTATTTCCCTAAAGCACAAAAATAGCCACAGAGTTGTGTCCACTGGAAATGTAGAAAAGTGCCCAACCCTCAGTCCTCAAAAAGTAAACAAAGCAAGTATTCACCAATTTGTAAATATTGGCTCTTTCAGCTTGAAGGCAGACTCCTCCTCAATCCAAGTTAAACCGCTCTTCTCAGCAAAATAAGGAAGCAACAAGCACAGCAAGCCGACAAAAACAGTGCAACAAGGGCAAGCTGCAACCATTTCATCTTCCCGGTAATCTAATCTACCTCCTTCCGCTCGCTGAAGAGGGTAAGCCAGACCAGTTTTCCATCAGACACAAGAAGGAGCGATACTGCATCACAGTGCTGAAAAAGGTAGTAGTTCAGCATGCCATGACACTTTCAGTTAGTGCAGGTTAAAATTGGTCAAACACATGACTTCAACACTTGCTACCAAAATAAATGCAATTAAAATATTTCACATGGGACAAAAATTTAATCCCTTCACCATTCTGACATTATGATGATTTTATGAGTATTAAGTAATGCCAACTACACAAACAGCTGAACAAAGAAGGAAGATAAGGCTGCTAATGAAAAGCCCAAGTCTCAAATGCAGCTCATTGTAATGAACTGCCAATAAATAATTAGCCGGCAGACATCAGAATACCTACGTCTGAAACTTAGGTCTATAAACATCTCTTTTAGCTCTCTGAAGAAATCTAGCTGTATTCAACACTGAAGGCTCGTTCCACAATTCTTAAAATAACTGGGAAGAACCTGCAACAACCACACACTGCCAGGTGCTCTATTCCAGCAACAAGACAGTCATTTAAGTTCCTGGGTTTTTTTTTTACATTTATTTAAACACAGTATTTTGCCACAAGTTACTTTAATGAACTCTTAGAAGAGACAAAGAAAATGCTTTTACACAGCTCTCACCCTGGTTCTTTCAGCATTGCTCTGAATTAAAATCAGTGCATATTGTTATATTCAGGCAGGACTCTATTCTGAGGATGCAATGCCCTCTCTACATTATGTGGGAAGACAATATGACTTCAGAGGAGCTGCATCCTGTATTTATTACTAACAATCTACATGGGGCACTGCAAGGCATTGTTCTAAGATCAGTCTGCAAGGATCAATCACCTAGAAAGGCTAAATACAGAAAGCACAGGGTGATCTCAATAAAGCAACATGAAAAAAACCTGATCGAGTAGGAACTTAAAGTATGTTCCACTAAAAGCAGAAAGAATGGATGCAGTCGCCAGATCGGCATGTTTGTGGCTAAACGGCAAATCATCCATCGCAACGGCTCACGTATTTCACAATGAAAACTTCCGTTTTTAAAACTAATTATGAAAAACCAAATCAATTTTTGGTTGCTTCAGAATTCAGTCTATAGACTGGAAGACCTACTGTGGTATTTTCAGCCATGGTCAGCAGAAGCCTAATCACAACATTATTACTTAAGGCTAGTGTTTCTAAGGGGTCTGAACTGTAGATGCTATAAAGCATGATGAGATTTTTCTCAAGCCTTTGTCCCACATGGCTCTAAGAAAGCATGTGTAGTGAAACTAAAGGGGTGACGATCCTCAGCAGCACTTTTAAAAAAAAAAAACAAACACCCAGGGAAAAAAGCACACCTACAAAACACAGGTGCACAAAATCATTTCACTGCCATGCCTGGAGAGCCAACAAGACGAGGAGGAGGAAGGCAGCTCCTCGCTGTGCATCACAGCCTGCCACAGGGCACAGACCTGGTCCTCCCCTGCCTTTCCCTTCAGGAACTGCGGCTACAGACAGCTGATGGCAAAGTGAAACAATACTCACACTCATGAGAAAACAGGAATGGTTCTACACTCTGCTTATGTTTAATACACACCCATAAATGTACAAATCTGTACAGGGCTATGTTTATTGTACATAGTTACACGAAGCTCAGCTGAATCCAATACAAAAGCTTCCAGGGTTAGCAGGTCTACAGCAATGGTTTCCTACCATACGTGTTTCCCAGCGCTGGCACAGGTGCCCGGATGCTGATAAAAGGCGTGTTTCTTCTTTATTTCTCACTATTTCCTTCGGTATTTCCATGACCCACAGCTATCCTAGCTACTTTCAGTTAACAACCAGGTTTGCTACTGATTGTACCTCTTCATTACCCTGTTTTATTTGGTACCCAGGGAGGTATCATGTGGTTAGCAGTGCCATAACCCAGTCCTATCCAAGCTCTTTTGTGGCTTTACCCTGAGCGAGCACCAGCCTGTGGAGCAGACCAAACCCTGCTGCACTGCCAAGCCCAGCGCTGAGCCCCACACACCACTCAAGTCCCACCAAGACAAGCCAGCACTCAGACACCCCACGCAGTCATCCCCTCTCCAAAACCTGCAGGGTCAACAGCTGCAGCTGTCCTGTTGCCAGCCTGGGAAGGAGCCCCAGCCTTCACGCCATGCAACCGTCTCAATGCTACCTGGCGCCTGGCACACACTAGGAAGCAGAGAAGCATTTTGAGGGCTGCAGTAGGGCTAGTTAGCCCTTCACAGTCACCGCACTGGGGAGGTTCAGCTTAACCCACAGGGCTTCCCTGACACACGCTTTGTCCCTCCTCCATGCCACAGACATTCATCTCTCCCCTCCACACTGAACAGCTCACCCACAGGCATCAGCCTGTCTTTCTGCAAACAAATCCAGCTTTTATCTAGCCCCCTCCTCCCAATGCTGCTTGCAATATCCTATTACCTCCACTTCTGCCCTGATCTCTGGATGTCTGCATTCCTCCTCCTCCTCGCTCCCTTTCCTCTCATGGCTGTCCACCACACAGCTCCTCCGCACCCTTTTTCCACTTGAGGAACCTGTACCCAAGTACTGACCTTGGTAACTCCCAGGGAATGCAATCCTTGCAACCTCTTAGGTTTCCCTGTGCTGAGTAATGCCCTGAGTATCTATAAGCACTCTCCAAGCATATGCCTCCTAAAAGGGTCACTCCTTTCATGCTAGATGGGCATGGCTTCACTGCCACGAGAAAGGCAACTTCTCTCCCTGACCTGCGCCACACTGTTCACTGGCACCTCCCATAGCCCTGCTCCTGTCCTTGACTTTTTTTGTAGAGATGAAAGTTTAAAAGCTGAACATATGCAGGATGAACGTGGTGGCACTGCTGCCTGATGGTGACAGCCATACAACCTCCCATCTCAAAAAATTCCTCCTTCTTGTTCAGCTGCCACAGGTTCTTTCTGGCCTCCATCCTTCAGCCTTGCACCTGCACCCTGGGGCATTTCTCACTCACCTCTGCTTACCGGCTTCAACCCACTCCAGGCACAGGAACTGTCTGGTCTCTGCAAATAAAAAGCTGCAAGTAGCCAGAATTCTCTTGCCTACCTCAAAGGTCAGTTGCTGAATAGTAAAGCAGTATAACCCACCAGTTTTCCACCCTCTGTTTCTGGGGTTAAAAAAAAAAAATCCTAATGGTATCTTTTAAAATGGCTTTAATCCCTAAACTAGGATCTTCAAAAAAGTTACAAACACAATTCTCAAGGATTTAGTTTGGAAAGTTTGAGTTCCTCTAGCCTGCAACCCAGGTGAACCTTCCTGTACTTGCAGACTCAAGAGCTTGTCTAAACCTGTAAGCTGCACTTGCTTAAAATTAAAGCCGCTCAAAATATAATTAAATTAAAGCCGTCTAAGTTCATACCTGCATGCATCTATTTCAGTTTGCACCTACAAAGCTGGGTTTGAACACAACTGTGCTCACTGCTAGGTGGTAGCTTAACTGCGTCAAACGAGCATCTTGCATGAGCCTGCGTGCAGGACCGGTTGCTCCAACCCAAGATTACGTTTACCAGCTCTCATCCATCAGGCCTGTACAGCTTCACAGCAGCCAGAACAGACAACTCCACCGCCAGCGCGGCATAAACTACAAGCGTAGGGCAGATGAGCATCATTCACTCAGTCACCTGCACTCCACCCACTGCCTCCTTCACTGCTAGGCTGCCTCTGCAGCCACGATGAATGAATAAGCAAGTCTATCGCATTCTTTCTTTCCTCTAAAACCTAATTTAAGAATGAAAATTATGAACAGCAGGCATCTGACCAGTACTTAATACCTCACAACTTTAGGGTTCAGTACTCCTTCTCCTCGGAACAAAGGACAATGTATGCAGCCAGTGTGCATACGCCTGGCTCTGCCACCCCATCCTACTCCTGTAGGCAACTGGTGTGGGGGGGCGGAAACAGACCCAAAAAACCAAGAACTTGGCCATTTTCTTCTGCAGCAACATATCTGCTTTGCAGGCACAGCACTGTCCATAAACATTTTGATATCTATTTTTAAAGTTTTCATATTATCATGGTTTTCTTTGAAAAACATAGCAGAGGGCATGTGACCTGTCCTATACAAAGTACTGAAGCCGCAGCCACACAGGTCACTGAGTTTAGCCCCCTACTAAGACGATTTACAGAACACCTGCATGGATTCATTATTCATAATATGTCCATTTCAAACATCCCAGGGAACTGCAAAGTTACACCACAACTTACTTAGTAAGAGAGTCCAAAATGGAAAAGGCTGTCCTTGATTAAATCCAGAACAGATTTCGGAAAACCTGCACTAAACTTCTGACTTTCCAAAAATCATAGCACCAGAGTTATATTTAAGATAGATGTAGACAGAAAGCTACTAAAGCAGTATTCACTGAGATAACCGCACTGTTGAAATTCACCTGTAGGCTGCAGCACGTAGCTGGCTAACATCTTTCAGCATCTAACAATTTACTGAACTGTGCTTGTATAGAAGTCTCACTAATGTTACCCACAATTACTTGTCTGATGGGTCCTTCCAGGAGACATTGTCTAAGAGCACTACAGAATTGATCTGTCTGGATTTTCATTCCTGTGAACCACATCACGCGTAAACATGCCAGCGGGAGAGCAGATGTCTGCATTAAGGGAATGAAAATGTCTTTTCCTGATTATTAACACAGTTTGATTTCAATTTTCAAGGTGAAATATATGCTGCTTTGCCACTCCCTTACTAAGCAGCTGAACTAATCAAGCCAAAACTGCAGCTCACCTTTCTGAGTTTGATGAATTTAGGAAGGACCATCTCCTCCAGAAGAGTATGATGTACTCGAGCTATCTCCTGATCCTACACTGGGCCTAATCTGCCACAAAGTTACTGCTATTTAAATTATTCAGTGGTAACTAAGAACTTTACTGAAGTGACAAGAATCACCGTGAAGTAACAAATAACAATTATTAGGTTCTGCACTGCAAACATCCATTATAAATATTTTCACCCTGAACACCTGGAGCTATTGATGGACAATATCCCAGTACATACATGTGTGTCTAAGTGTTCAGAGAGAGAGGGCTTCCCCACACTGAACCACTGTACACACAGTCTAAATTTTGTTTTTCAATTAAGCTACAAGTTTCACTGACTTGAACATACAAACCTCACGTTCTTAATCCCTCCAAGAGAAGTAAGCTTTGAGCAAGAAAAAGATGCAGTCCACGGGGATACGTGCAATGAAAGCTAAATGGGGACTGCTTAAACTTACTGGTACTAAACAAAACAAAAAAAAAATCTTGTTTTTCATTGTTGTTCTCAGCCCAAGAAACAAAGAGTATTACCATTTTTTTAGCCGTTATTAACCAGGAAAATTGACTACTCACAGTGTACATTCAGGCATATATCTACAGGGTAATCAGACACCTAGCTTCTACTCAGAAGCAATCAATAAGAGATAGTTGTCTGAATATCTTCATGGACCAGGGACTTAACTATACAGGCTATCAAATCTTCAGCGTCAGCATTTTAGTATTTTTTGCATGATAAAATGGTAATTTACAAGATTAATTTTTAACTGAAATTTCACTATAAACTGCATTTAGACAAACTTTTGTCCAATATGATCAAACACACACAAACCAGCATTTCCAAACTGCTGTAAAAAGAGAAAAAAAAGTACTTTTTCTTATGTCTTCAGCACATTTGTTGATTACTTGGGATTTTTTTTTGTTTACTAAGCTATCTCTAGTTGTTAAATACAACTGATGGTTTCTGTTCAAAATATACCTTTCCATATTTTTAAAACTAGATCCGTCAATCCCACTTCATTCACTTGTTGAATGGAAGAGCCAAATGCACTTTTCTTTCAGCTGCCAATTAATTTCTCAACTTTTTATGAGTTAATCATTGAACTATACCACTGGAATCAAGCATAATGAAGGTAATTCTGCAGAGCAGTCTCCTGGAGCCAAAAGCTGGCTTAGCTCTTCAGCACGCTGTGGTTCCAGGTGTGCAGCTTGCAATTACTGCCAGTGAGTAATTTGACTGTCTTTTAAATATCAGCTAACTTATTTAGTTTACATGACCACTAATAGCAACTGTAGGCCCTAACACAGCTCATCATTTATAATGCTAACAGGCTTAATTTAAAAAAAAAAAAAAAATCAAACCATAAAGAAAACGGGCAAACTTTTTAAGTGCCCTTAATGAAAGAAACACCGTACTTTGTCAGAGCTTGGATAAAAGGTTCCTGTGGCACAGTCTACGACTCCTGCAAAATTACTTCAAAATGATTTTTGGCCCTCCCTTCAGACAGTCCCATCACAGCAGGAAGAGCTGCAGCTTTCACGCAAGGGCTGAGCGCCGGCCAGCCTCACAGGTGCCTCACCCACAGCTACCGACTTTCATATAATCAGCACAAGGATCACAGAGCAATCATTTACCTTTCATTGAGAAACACTGCAAGAGGCACAAAGCGTCTGAATCTGACCGTAGTGTGGGAGATGGTAGTTGTAGGTGGACGATGCTGTGCAAGCACCAACAAGGACAGCTCGCTTCGGCAGGGTACCCGTCCTGCCAGGGAGCCTTCCTGCATGCTCCTCCGGAGAAACTACTGCCTGCACACCACCAGCACAGGCACTAAACTGGTCCGGCCAGAGGATATCCAGCCCTGAAGTAGAAGCCTCGAGTCCCAGTTTCAGATCACTTCCAGACACAGCACTCGCACGGCATCCAGAACCACCTTGCCCAGTTCTTCCCCCAGCTTAATAAGCATCCAAGCCTCTAGAGTACTTTTCCCCGCTGAATTAGCAATGAAACTAGCATGTGGTTCTGGAGGAAGGAGTTGTCACTATTTTTCAAAGCAGATGAAAAAAGGACTTCAAATTCCATCCACAAAAAATATTAAATAAACATGCAAACTTTTCAATTTACAGCCCTTCAAACAGTTACCACTTAATGGTACTGAGCAACTGGCTTTTAAGTCTGTATTTTAACATGGTAATGGTTCTGAAGAGGAAGGGAGAAAGCACACAGGAGTATTTTCACTCAAGTCACAAAGACTACTCCAAGTATTTTCAGGTAATTTCTAAACAAGGGCAAGAAGGTGAGGAAAATGCAGCAGAACAAACTGCCCATCCTACTATCCAGCACGCTTTGCTCACAAGCTAATTCTTCTTTGTCCGAAGGGATGCTTGAGGCAGACACTTCCAGGCAACCTTGTACTAAGAAAAAGTTCCAACAGTCTGTTTCTATTGCTGACACCTTTAAAAATAATTTAATTCACTGCTTTATAGGCAACCAAAGTAATGAACTGTAATTCTTGCTGTCCAGTGCAATCCAACTTTTTCACTGGCTGGAGTCCCAACAACCTTATAATGGCACTTAGGAATCTTTGACTAAGAAATACAGATTGCCTCCATGCCTGTGAGACCATCCATCAAAAAGGACAGCCATAAATCACAGCCCTTGACATTTAACCACAAATTTCCTCTCAGGGAGAGATACGAATACGCCTCATTTAATAAACGAGTTCTTCCCAGGAACAAGATTTTCTTCCCAAACTTGAAGTACCTGACAATCAGTAAGCGATACCATTCCCAGCCAGCTCCAGGGAAAAGCCAAGCAGGACCCGTGGCTCTGGAGGAGCACGGGTACGCCCCGAGAAACCCATGTCCGTAGACACATCCGCTGCCTCCACAACTGCCACGCGCTGCGCCACGCGGTGCGTTTCTAGCTTATGGCTAGAAAAAGATAACAGATAACTCGCTGGGTGCGGTACCGCACAGGTCCAAAAGCAGAGCCTGGCAGGTCTGCCACCACAGCAGACCCCTCTGCCAGGACTCCCAGGCTGCAGGTCCCACCCACGGAGACCATCCCCATCCCCGCTCCTGCCTGCAGCAATGCCCGGCCTCCCCACCCTTTGACTGGTACAGTGCCACTGCAGCGACCGCAAGCGATTAAAAACAAGCAACAGGGAAAAGATTTGGGAAGTTTTGAATGTTTTTTCCACTGTCTTAATGATTAAACATTCAACAACAGAAACACTTGGCAGCTTACTGAAAGCCTGTTGGTGGCACAGCAGCCGATAACGAGCATCCTACTTGATGACAGATAATCCTTTTTCCATTAAATCAAGAAAGCATTAAAATTGAGATACTGGCTAACTCCATTTAGAACAAACCAAACCAAACCCTCAAAATGCTATTCTTCTATTCTAAATTCCCAAAGATCTGAGGGAACACAACAAAACACCCCAGCCCCTTCAGAATTTTTAGATGTACTTGGGGGATTCTTCTCACCGGCTTGAAAGTACCAATTTGTGCTGGCCTTCTGGTTGGGCTCTTTCTGGGTGACAGAGCACTGCACTTTCATCTATTCAATTTACCTTCTGAATCACCTGCTGGTAACTTTTCAAACATACAGTTCAGCTTTCCACCTGGACTGCTCCAGAGGCAAGCCAGAAAGCTACCTCCATCTCCTCATCTTCCCCGTTTAAAAATAAGGAGCTCCTTATTTATATATGAGGCTTTGTAATATTAGATACTAGAAAGGCTTGAACCAAAAATCCAATTTTGGATCCTGATCTGAATTTTGCAGCTCTGGCTCTTCTCCAAATACTTCTGTTTGGCAAGCGGCAGAGCAGAGTAACAAGAGAAGGCAACATACATAAGTTATGGGATCTGTATAAAAACATTAAGCTCAACCCCTGCTCTCAAAACTACACACACAAAATCAAAAAAAGACTAACAAAACCACCCCAAGCCCCAATTAATTAAAAGATTAATCAGTGCTTCAGTATAAATCTGATCACCCAAACCTGAGCAGTACTGTCATCTCGCCCAGCTACAGTATTTTTTCCAATTAATTTATAGAGCATTCAGAAAACTGGGGGGGGGGGGGGGGGGGAGGTGTGTGAGTGTTCTTTTCAGATAGCAATTTGGATTCCTACTCACCTATGGCATACAGACACATGCAAATCAAACAGAACAGCCCCAGACAGCGAGCAACCCAGCTACAGAGGCCTGGGATGACAATCCTGCAATTCTGTGCTTATTAAGAACTCATTAGAAATGCTGCTCTGAATCACAATGTCACACCATCTGACTTGCTTCAACGAAGGGAACTGCTGCGGTGGAAAGCAAAATGTTTATGAAACAAGGAATTGCATATGTTTGGTGCTGTGAAGTCAACAATTTAATGCGCTCCTATGCATTTTAAATGAACAGCAGTAAAACTTAGCCAAATCTTTTATTACTTGAATATTGTTTTTCCCCCATAAACTTTATTAGATCCTATTGTTTCAAGAAACAAAGACAAACAAAACCCACGAGCAAGAGTGAAAAATCCACTCTTCCTAAAAGCAGATTTACAAAGATCTTTCTTCTGCAAAGCTATTCCGTCCAACTCGGAGCCAGGATATTCAATAAAACCTCAACTCCATTCTCAA
Organism: Pelecanus crispus; assembly: GCF_030463565.1. Classification (NCBI taxonomy): domain Eukaryota; kingdom Metazoa; phylum Chordata; class Aves; order Pelecaniformes; family Pelecanidae; genus Pelecanus; species Pelecanus crispus. The sequence goes on from NC_134649.1 coordinate 15,938,235, forward strand.
AAGGTTACATAAAGGTCAGCACTCATTTTATTCAGGTTTATTTTCTAACCTTGTAAAAATGCCTGCAGACCAAATTGGCTTCCACACCTGCTGACCTAGAAACTCCACCACCGTGGTGGCCGTGCCCCGTTTTGGAAAGTTGCTTCTCCTCCCACGCCGATCTGGCACTGACTGCTGCGTGCCGCTGACCTGCCTGCTCCCGGCGGCACGGAGGAAGGCCTTCCCAAAAGCAAGGGGATGCATTTCAGCGGAGAACAGTGAATGCTTTTTTAAGCCACTTTGGTGAGAAGGAATTCTTCCGGGGGGGGAGGGGGGGGGGGGCTCCCCCCAAAAGAAGGGTTTCCTCTGTACAGGAATGTGTAGTAATAGATAAAGGGTGTACCTGGACCTTGTTCAAGGGAATGGAAGATCTCCAAAACAACCCACAGAGGGGATGGAGCAGCCATCCTCCAGGAAAAGAAGTCAAGTTGAAAAAGTGACAAACGGTGTAGGATTTATTTCACCCAATTCAAGAGATCTGCACCACAGATGGTTACACCCTGGCACACAGTTTAAAATTTGTTTACAGTCAAAGAGAAATAGGCACATAAAGTGATGAGATGGATTGTTTTATTGGAAATGTCTTCCCTAGGAGACGGCCCTCACCTCGGAAGTGCATTTCTTCTCCACAAAGGCTACAAGGGAGCTACCTTGACCAACTCGTACAGAAACAGATGGAGTCAAATGAAACAAATTCCATTTTCTGTTCCTATCCATTTGGGGAAGCAGAGTGTGAAGGAGAATGACATGCTGCTAAATGCTTTGCCTGAGGAAGGCTGACCTTCCCTGAAATCATCACAAACTACTCTAAAATATGGTCCACAGCTCAATTTTTTCCTATGTATTTGACTGCTTATACACCATATCAGGAAATACATTCAGGACAGTCAAGTCTCACCATCACCTGTAAACAATGAAACCATAAAGCCAGGGAAAACTGGGTTAGTGACAAGGAATTTTTGCAGTTTTACACAGCATCTCTCAGCTGAGGGGCTCAAAGGACTTTTTCAAAGGAGGTAAACACACTTCTGATGTTACACAGATTTAATGAAATGAGTGCAGCCTGTACACCTGTCAATGATAATTACTAGCTCTTCCTCACAACAGTTAGTAATCTTTTATTGAAGAATTACAAGTTTTGTTTCCCCACCCTCAACAATGAATTAACCAGGACGAAGGAGGGAATGGTGGCTGGTGCATTCTGGGCTGGGGGCACAGAATAACCACAAAAAGTCTGTAATCAGTTACAGGAAATGTTAAGTTCTCCTCTCAATTTTGACAGACCATTGAACAAAATATAGAGGGGTTTGGGTTTTTTCCCCCTCTTATTCCCTGCCTCCCTCTCCTGAGCTGCAGAAAATTGAAAAAGAGGAAGTGCAGATGGATTGGTCTACAGATTAATCCAACCTGACTCAATAAATCTGCATTTTAAAAAAATACATAAAGGGTGTTATAGGAATTTCAACTGCAGAAGAAAACTACCAAAAAGGTGTCTGCACCTGCATTTGCAAAGAGCCTGAAACGCATACCACCTGAACTTCCCTCTTCATTGCCAGGTATTTTATTAAAAATACCAAGACTGTCAATCACTTTTTCTGCTGACCTAACCATACAAATAAGTAGCAATTCCTATTATGAAAAATCTCAATGGCATTTCCCAAATTGCAGAACATTTGCTCTGCCAACAGCTAAGTGACGATCCACACTTGCTGACAATGCCTAATGGGGAGTGATGGATGCAACTGCAGGAGGAAGCAGGAATGAGTAAGTCCTAAGAAAGAACAGAGTCTTCCAAAGATTAGAAAATATTGGTGTTATGATCAGCTAATCTGGTTTTCCAGCACGATACTAAGAGCCCAAAACTAACAAGGGCACAATTCACCTCCTACTCCCCCTTCAACATGAGACAAACTGGGCCTTAGGACATATAATTTTGGCACTGCCCAGCCTAGCTCATGTGGTTTTCCAATACAACTTCTAGCTAGAAGAGTGATTTCAGGACAAAAATTATGGATCTGAAACCCACACCCACGTCCAACTGAAATGGCTGCAAAAGCAATGCTTTGTGTTTGCCACTCCACGCCTGGTCCTCAGCTCGGTTTACAGATGAGGTATTGGAGAGGGGGAGGAGAGAAATTAATCTCTCGAGCGGAATTATTATATTCAAATCCTAACAGATGCCTTTAGGACAAAAAGAGCTGAGATACAGGCAAGATGAAAGAAGCTGGGGCCAACCTGTGCACAGATGCAAGCACCAGATTACTATTTACAACAGTAAACAAGTACTCACTGAAGAATCATCACCAGTTATTCGCAACAGCGAACAAGAAAACAAACCTGTCCATTCCTTCAATGTTCACAGCTACGGGCTGGATTTTAGATTAATACAGTGAGCGGAGGGATTAAATTGCCTAAAACTGTTGGTCTTTTTCTTTCACGCCAGCAAGATCAGACCCTCAGCCGTCGCCTTCCTCTCTTGGTCATCTCCGCATCTCAATCCTTGTGCCACACTGCTTTTACATACGTACATCGCTGTCTGTCTTCAGCTACAGGATATTCTTGGGCAACTTAATGCGATACTGAGTAGACTCTGTCTTCGCGACCGTATGTTTGGGTACAGAAACATCATATACGAATAACACGCATCTGGTAACACGGTACCCTCACCCAAAGAAAATAATTGAAACCCCATTAGTCTATATGCTCAGACAGCTGACTAGGGAGGTTTTCCTTTTGTCTTTTTCCCAAAGACATGTTCTCCCCGTCTAGACTTCTAATCCGTCAATGGGAAAAGACATCTAGTATTATTTCTGCCTGTTTTAGCAACACCATAAGAACACATCCGACCACCTCAGCAACTCACATACACAACGCGCAACAAAACCAGGACACCACTTTCCTGGATGTGTACAAGTAGGGCAGACAGGAAAAAAAAAATACAGTTAGGCAGTGATGAACTTTAATTATGGTAACCAAACGGCAGTTAAATACCTGTATGTGATGTTGTAATACAAATAAATACTTCCTGATTTGTTTTTAAGCACAGCTAAATAAGTCTTTTATCTTCTCCTCCTCAAACTATGGTCACCTCATACGCAAAAAACTCCAAAAAACAATAACAACAAAAAAACCCCAAACCCAGACTCCTAGCAAGCACATTTTTAAGTCTTTGGTACATACATTGATGCGTCTGCAATTTTAAGCAGCAGAACTTAACCTCTTGTTTCATTTGAAGGGACTCCACATGTTCACAATTACTTGAGCTACTTTTGCTGAACTACATTTTAATTTAATAAACAGAATAAATTAAGTATGAGTTGAGATAATGAATAACTCATTGTCCCGCTTGAGGCCTACATCACACACTATATTTATATTTGTCTGCACAGTGGAAGGACAAGCACAGACTTGTTTGTGATCCTCAAGTCAGTATTTCAGTAGCTGCTATATTTTGCTATACTACTATTTTCATTGACAATACAATTTGAAGACTGAAACTTTTTAATTAAAAAAAAAAACAAAACAAAAACCCACCAGCCAACCAGCTAAAAACATCCACTATGCACAAACACGTGTAGGAGAAAAGAGACGGGGGGAAACAATCCAGAAGAGTACTAATCCTTTGGGAAGCAAAGGAGGAATCGAACATGCCAACCTGCCAGCACACACAACTGGCACAGCTGGGGAAGAGGGGAGGAAGAGGAGGGAAGGCAGAAAAGAGGAAGCTCTCTTCTGCACGCTGCGCCTAGTCCTGTTAACAACAGAGCACTGCCATTTTCACAAGCAGCCTTCTACAATCTCTCCACCGTTCATCCCAGCACCAGCACACAGCACCCGCTGAACAGACCGGCAGATCCAAGACTGCAACTACAGAAGGAGACTTTCCACTGTTTACTCCAAGCGCGGTTGTGCACGACTTCCCTGGCAATGCTCCTCATCCTTGCTGCTCAAAAACAACCACCGCATCTACATGAAGATGCAAATTAACGTTGAACTCCAGCCTCAAATGAAGACTGCCTGATCACAATACAGAAACACGGAATTTCCAGTATTCCCAGACAAAAGATTTGAAGATATCAAAGAAAAGGTTTTATTATAAAAAAATTATTATATTATATATATAAAAAAAATATATAAAAATAACCTTATCTTCAAATGCAGTCAAAAGACTGCATTTCGACAGCGTAACCCGCAGGGAATGGATACTGCCTGAAAGCAGCAGGGAAGTCCCAGCCCGGTGCTGGAAGCAGGTAGCCGGGGAGGAACACTCACGTGGAGGTGAGGAACGTCTGTGCAAGTACCAGGAGACAGGGCTGCAAGGTGCTGGCAAAACCTCTGCTGGTCACGGGCACTTGCCACCAGGCAAGCCACTTACACCAGGCAAAATACTGCATTCCCCTGTACCAAACGTGGGCTACGGGCTACTCATCAAGTTTACCTGAATCAAATAAGCAGCTTTCATTTCAGTCTGACATAGGCGCTCTTTCTTCTTGAAAAGAAAACCCATAATAAAAGCAGAGGTTTTACTTAGTAGCCATTTTGTCTCCAACTTGGACATGATACCTAATCTGAATGCAATGTAAACATGCTCTCCGAGGCTCATTTCCACACACCACATTCATGGAAATAGAAGAAAATATAAAAAGGCCATCACTAAATACCATAACAAATTAGAAGGGTGTGAAGATTTCGTGATCTAAACAGACAGGAAATTCTGCAGTTTGTATTCCTTCTCTAGGTCACATTGCACAGAAAACCAAAACAAAAGGTAGCAAGTGTGGATTAAGGACAAGGAATTATTATTTACTGTTTAAATTGAAAAAAGAACGCAACAAACCAAAAAGCCACCACCAAACAATAAATGCAATTTCAGTATGCCATACAATAAAAGAATCTGAAGGAAAGAAGGAAAAATTACATTTAGATTTTCTTTCTTTTCCAGCTACATCAATTCAAACCATAAAATCTAACTATAATATTAAGTAATATGCAAGCTAGATCAGTATGTTATTAGGATGAGTATACGTATATAAATATATACATGGTGCATATATATAAAGGAAAACATTATACACGAATAACCTATATTTACAACTCCCAACTTTCACAACACTTTATCAGGCCCCTCAGCCAAAAGCAGCTTTTAAAATCATACACAAAATATAAATGCTGCAAGTGACTGCCTCTTGCAGCTATTTTTTTTAAAAGCAGAGTATTTTATTTGTAGGCCAAGCTGAACTCAGTTTATATCTTTCCCCCAAATACACACAAAATAGATATGCTGAAGTGTTGGTTCACTATTAATTTTGATTTTTTAGAAAAAAAAAAAAAAAAAACAACAAAACAAACAAACAAAAAAAAAACTGGATTCCTGTGCAGGAACTCGCAAACCATCACCACAAGTTTCAGCCAAAATAGCATTTCAATTGCCAGACTGGAAACTCAGAGAACAGAGGTTTACAGGGAGGCTGGAAAAATGCCGCCTTACTGCAAGGCTCTGCATTCCTGCTGCATCCACACTCTGTGCTGGGGGTCTCATGTGAACGTTTAAAAAAAAAAAAAAAAAAAAAAGCGACATACGTAAAACCAGAGGCCGTATAAGATGCCGACTAATTAAAATGCCTTGCAGGTGAGGCCGTACCCACCCGCCCGAAGCGAGCCGCTCCGTAATTAGCACTATCGCTGAGGAGGAGCGGGCAGCACCACTTGACCCACCCGCGGCACGCGGCCGGCTGCCTCGTTCCTGGAAAATAACACGCTACGAGGCGCGGCGACGGCCGCGAGCCTGCCGCCCCCCCCCCCCCCCCGCGCACCTGCCCGCGACCCCGCGTTGCCTTGCGCACGGCCGCTCGCGCTGCGCGTCGGGGGGCGCAGCCCCGCGGGGGGGGGGGCGCGCAGGCGGCTCCGCGCTCCCGGCACAAAGGGGCCGCGCCCCCCCCCCCCCCCCCCCCCCCGTACCCGAGCGCCGGCCTGGGGCGCAGCCGACCCGGGCGGCGCGGCGGCGGCGGGGCCCGGCCCTTACCAGATGGAGCTGGCGGATCTTGTGCTGCAGCGCGCTGGCCTCGCCGCCCTGCAGCCCCCGGCCACCAGGGCCGGCAGGGCCCCGCCGGGCGCGGGGGTGCCGGCGAGCCGCCGCGGCGGCTGCCCCTCCGGCTGCTGCTCCTCGGCCATGGGGGCGCGGCGGCGGGGACGCGGAGCGGCGCTGGCGGCACTAGGCCTCTGCCGCAGCCCTCGAGTGAGTTGCCTTCCCCTGTTGCCCGGGGGACATCACGGGCGGAAAGCGAGCCGCGTCCCGCCGCTACGCCGCAGGATGGCGAGCCTGGCCCGCGGCACGACGCATGGCGGCCGGCCTCCGCCGCCACCCCCGCGCAGGGTCGCTCCGCGCTCCCCCGCCTCGCAGCACCTGGCCCGGCCCGCCCCGCGCCGCCGCTCCTCGCCCCGTGGCCGCCGTGCCCGCCCGGGTGCCGAGTGCGCAGGCTCGGCGCTGCCCGAGCTGACGGGCCGCCCCGCGCCGCCGCCGGGGAGGGGGGCCGGGGCCGGGGCCGGGGGCGCGGCCGGCGGCGAGGAGCGGGAGCCGGAGGCGGGGGGGGGGGGGGGGGTGCGGCCCCTCCGGTAGCCCCGGGCCTGCGGCTGGTGGGCTCCTCCCGGAGCGGCCCGGCTCTGCGGGGGCGGCCCCCGCTGCACGCCGGCGGCGCATGCGGGGGGCGGCCCCCGCTGCACCGCCGGCGGCGCAAATAACACGTATGTGTGTGTACGTTTTTTTATAGATAGACATATATATATGTAATACACGTAGCTGCGCGCGGTCTATGGAGGGTGCACCGAGCGCATAGCTGCGCACCGGGGCCACGTGCACCCCGCTGCTGCGGCGGCATTACATCAGCGGGCTGCACCACCCGCCCCGCCCCGTCCCGCTCCGCTCCGCTCCGCTCGGCCTCCGGGCGCGGGCAGCGCTCCCGAGCTGCTCGTTTGTTAAAAACAAAAATTAAATTCCTCGCTGCTCGCATGCCCCTGTGGAAGCCGGCCATCGGCACGGGGCCGTGGCAGGCCGGGCCGTCCCTTGCCCTCCGCCCTCTCCTGTGTCCCCTGGACAGAAATGGGGCCGCGGTGCCATTACTCCCGCGGGCCTTTATCCCCAGCGTGAACAGCGAAGACAGCTCAAGCTGCCCCTGTGTTGCTCCTCTATTCCCAGTTGCTCCAAGTGTTCGACGGGAATTCACAATTTTCGCGCTCAGCCCGCCGGGGCACCTCCTGGCAGGGGCACGGTCGCGCGGGTACCCTTCCTGACGGTGGTACGCAAGGATAAAGGAGTGACTTCCTAGCCGAAGCTGATCGCAGAAAACGTGGGCCTAAAGACGACTAATAATCTAAATACACACATGGAGACATGGCATTGCTAAATTTAGGAGATGCGTTTTTGTAAGTTACTATGTCGCCAACCAAAGCGAGACTTTTCAAAAACAAGTCTTTGCTTAACGTTTCCACTGCTCCAAAATCAGAACGTTAATGGCTATGACAGTGATGGTGATTTTCTTCTCCGTATAAAACTTCTCATCAGAACCACAAAAACTAAGCCTCTCTTGTTCCTGCCTCTTACTAAAAGCATTTTTTTTTAACTTTAATTAGAAATTTCTGAAGGGCATCCAAAAAAAAGAAGAGAAAAATACAAGTAAAAATTGTCATCAGAAGTAAACAGAAAAGTAATCAATTTAAAATCCTTAACCACTATGCTTTTTGCAGGAAAACTACATCAATACACATGGAAACTGGCACAGGAAGACAAAGGTGAATGTCCTTGGTGATATTTTCTAGTTTTGTGGCAATTTCCACTTAATACCAATTGTATCAATGCAGCCAGGGTTGCCTCTGTTGAGATCTTTTTCTGACCCTGTGACATCTGCCTGACCAGAGCTTAACCCACAGGGATCCCAGCTGTAAAAATGTTCTGGCCAATGTGTATCTATCGGGCCCAGATTGAAATCAATGGGCCTACACATCAGAATGAAGTTCAACAGATGTGCATCATGTTTGCAGGATCGTAGAGTATTACAATAAATTGGAAAAATATACATCATTTCAGTAGTGCTTTCAGTCTAAACCAGCAGTTGGAAGACAAATTTGTTATTTAGTTTCTCATTAACTTAGTTCCCAGCCATGTCAAATTGTAATCACACTTATTTACAGCTGTATGAGCATCATATGACCAAAAAAATAAGTTAGTCACATCTCTTCTGCAAAATCTGCCGTGCCAGGCACAGGCTGGCACCCCAGGGCCGCCACCACCACTCTGTAATCACACTGGGTGTTTTAGGGCAGAATGTGATTAAATTGGCACAGAGATTAAACAAGTGGGCCAGACTCCCAGGTTGCATTTTTGTGGTAGAAGTGGTCAGTGGGCCTCAAGCTGTGTCTGTACTCCCATATCTCACCATCAATTCACCTTTTTCTAAAAAAAAACCTTTTCTTTTTCTGTGCTTTTTTGGTGTGAAGCCTTTCAACTGTAGGCCAGTTTCTATCGCTGGGTTTTAGTAGGTGGCCCAAAATAAGATTGCACAGAGGCCCAAAATGAGATTGGGATCCCATTTTGTATAAAGAAGAGATTTCCTCCTCGGGCCTAGCAGTAAAGAAGAATTTAACATTTTTCCCCAGCACAATACTTGAAAGAAACAGGGCTGTGTTGTGTATAGCTACAGCAGAGAGGTCCACACTCTGACCTCTAAGAGTCTTTTCCGTATTCGGAGTAATTCCCCCTCGGTGGTCTCCTCACATCCCCTCAGTGAGACTGAGCGCAAGGTTTGGCGCAGGTTTGTCACATGCCTGTTTTAACATCAAGTGAGGAATTTTTCCCTTTATGCAGTAGGTAGGCCCACAAACGGAGGCCATTTTAGCTGACTCCAACACAAGCAGCTGAACTTGCCTTGTTTTGTATGGTCCCTGCACCTGTGCAAAATGGGTGAAGGAAAAATGGCAGCATCTTATACACAGTTTACATGATTACGTACAACTAAAGCAAAGAACAAATAGATCCAGAATAACTGTGTAAACAAAGAGCTTGTGCTGACAGAATTAACTTGAAGGCACCGAGGGAATTATTTAACGGCTAAGAGACAAACCTGAACTCAGATGGACTGACTGGAGACCTCCAGGGAATATCCACCGAGGACCACTGCAACCGTCTGCTGGAGTTCTTGTACCTGATGGCTCTGAACACCTTTGACGTAGAGATTGAGCTCCTGGACAGCACTGTATAAAACCACAAAAAAAGTAATACAAAGGAGTTAATTTTAAGTCCCATTACTGTAAATGAAGGCCTGTGTGAAAGCTTAAGCATGTCAGAAACCTGACCAGTATTTGCAGGACTGGGATCTTACTTGTTCTTTCCCATTTTCCAAATGTCTGGTTTTACTGAAGAGCGCAGCGGCTGAGCTCAGAGCAGGTAGGCGGGGGGCTTCCTCCTGTCCCCCTCTCCCTTTCTGCAGACAGATTTTGCTCGTCTAGAAACTGATGTTGCTGTATTAGCACTAAAATTCCTGTCTTTTCTAACTCAAAAGAGCTGGAAGCCTGCTGCACTGGACAGATATATTCATTAGAGGATGATCTTCAAAAGAGAATGAAAGAGCCGTTTTGGGGAAAGAGAGAGATGTCTGCCTGCATGAAGACAATCTCCACCATGCGGTCCTGTGACAGGCAGGAGCTAACTCCATTTTGCCAGGTTAATTCCAAAAGCTGTGTTTATTTTTCCTCCATTTCTGGAGCTTAGCATCTAATGCAAGCCCTCTCTGTGGGGAAAAGTTGTGCTTAAATACTGTCTAACCTATTTTCCAGCATTTTCTCTACTGCATGGCTTTGTTTTGTTTTTTCCCTGTTACGAATTGTCTCTGACAGTGGGGAGTATAGCATCTCATGCTTTCAAGGAGGAACGCCTTGCTGCCCTTTCTCCAGCTAGCAGCCAGCACTGAGGGGAAGGTGCTTTTCCCACTCTCCTGTCAATAGAGAGGGATCTGCCACCTCTTGTCTAGCACAGGGCCAGAGACCTCCACGCTCAGAGACTAACCTGAGGAATGCAGCAGATAAATAATGAAATCTCGTTATCTGTATTCTCAAGACAAACATAAAACATATTCTGTGAGGATAATTGACTTTAAAGGCTTGCTAAAAAAAGTCACTTTCCAAAAGCTTTAAATGCTGGTTCAGTGAACTCCATTTTGATGCCTTTTTGCAACTCTCCTTCCCAAGGGATGTCTGTCTCCGTGTATCCTGAGCTATGCCCAAGACATCTCCCTCTGGTTCTTTTTGGTTTGTTATCTCCATTCATGTGTAGCAGCTATAAATGAAAGTGCGATAACTAGTAATTCACCTAACCAATTTTAATGAATACTTCAGCTTTTATGGTTTCAATTATTTTTAAAAAAATAGCCAGTTTACCCAGGAAACCTTCAAACTCATATCATACCAACTGACAGAAGAAACCGGGCTGTGTTCAAACCTGGCAGTGAAAAGGGGGCTATTTTAATTGTAACAAAAGCCTGCTTCACCAGAAGTGCCAAGTTTTGCTGGGTCTTGCAGCATCTGTTTGGAGCGGGTGCAAGTGTTGTGTGGTGGGCAGTATTGCTACCTGGCAAATAATGGGAAACATTAAAAAAAATGCTAGGGAAGTCTGAGATAGTCCCCATGATCACAAGCCCTTCTCCAGCAAAGAAAGAGTATTAGCTACCACTCTGACTAGTTACAGAAACAGTTTTCTTGGCAACCACAGCTCCAGTTCTCTGCTTTGCCATCCATTTAGTCATTTGTATCTTTGCAAGGCAGTTCTAAGGCGCCAATGAAATGGGTACGCAGCCCTTACTCTGTGTGGATGCAGATGATCATCAGGTGCAAGACAGAAATGGCCCAGGCTCACACAAGCCTGGCTGTAGCTTGCCATGGTTGGTCAGACGAGTATGGCATTTTGCTGGGGTAATACACATATCATTTGCATTCTGTAAATCATGATAACCAGATTAAATTCCAAAGGTCTGTCCACGTTCTTTGATGATACAGATAGATTGAAACTTTTCATTTCTGTAGACTGCCTCCTCTGTACAGTAAAACAAATCTTTGTCTCAATGTAATGTCTAATGGGCTCAGCTGCTGAGCTTGAAAAAGTTATGAGTATGGTGTTCCTATGTACTGGATGCTTGTCTTTAATCTGGAAAAAGTCACTAAGAAAGAAAAAGTCACCAACTACCACAGCCTAAGAAGACTACTTAAAAGGGGACAGTGGGTCATGAAAGTGGTGACTCAGACTGTCGGGTACAAGGCTGATGAGTAGGAAGGAAGGACTGTCACTGAAAGAAATACCAAAGTTTGATACTTGACTGAGGTTTTAAACAGAGACATCCTTCCATTTTCAGTGTTCTTGGAATATTTGATGCTCCTGCAGGTACAAGTTAGGGGAAAAAATATTTTCAGTCAGACCCCTACGCAGATGCCTGATCTTGTCAGTTGTCTCTTGTGCTGACCCAGAGGCTCAGTTTTAGGGAAATTCTGACAGAATCAAGGCCAAGGAGAGGGAAATATATGCAAGTTTCATGTAACAAAGCAATCGACACTTCAGTCTTTCCTTGATTTTTTTCCTTTTGAGATCCAGTAGTAAACTGGAAAAGCACAAGCATTCAAAACTAAACACTGCCTACCTGCAGAATGGCTTGAATGCAAGGAGAGGGCCAGCTGCAGTTTGCAGGGGCCTTACCACCTGCACAAAATCATGACCCAGCTAACCTCACATGGTAATGCAATGGCTCCCAGGGGATGGGAGAGCACCAAATCCCCACATGCAGAGCCACATGACACAGGAACCATGAATTTCGGCTACACTGGTCCAAGCTCTGGATCCCCAGATAAACTATGGATGTCCTTAATCTTACTGCTGCCTGAAGGAATCTTGGAGGATTTCCAAGTCCTACAGCCTCCTGAGAAATTTGTTTGCATTTTCTCCGGTATGCAAATTGCCAAGGCAGTGATCCAGCGATACATGAGCGCTCGCGATTATGGCATTGCCCTTTGATTCCCCATCTTGTGAGCAGGCAGTGTCTTGAAAGATCAAACGTCAGCCTGAGGACACATTAAGGATTTTTGTTCTCAGAGAAGTTGCCCCCAGAAATGGCGGGAAAGGAAAATGCTACCTGCACATTGTGCCTATAGAGCAGACAGGCAAACCCACACAACAGTACGATGCCATAGCCTCCCATTTTGTCTTTCTTCTTTCAGCTCTCTATCCCTGACAAGACAGTGGGGTGTCCTGTCAAAGATTAAAGCAATCACATCTCATTGCTACTGGTTCATGTCCATCTGGTTTTAAGACTTCCGTTCTTCTTGGCCAAAACTCCAGCCCTCCCCCTGCTCATCTTCTGGCCGACAGCTCCACCACGTCACGACCCTCTTGTCCATGAAGACTTTTGCCCCAAGGGCTGCTTCTCGGACTCCTCACAACCTTTCCACCAGCAGTCACTGCACCTCCAGTGTCGGTGGCTGCTGGAGGCAGCACTGCCTGCACCTGGGAGCGGTGCTATCAGTGCCTCGTCAGGACGCAGCAGGAAACGTCTGGCCTCCGCTCCCCGACCATCTGCTAAAACCAGGCCTCCTCTGGCGGGAGTCCAACACAAAGTAAACAGAGTTTCACAGCCAGATTTCAAACAACAAAATAACTGAGAAATATGGCTCACTGCTCCTGGTTTTCAAATTCAAAACATGGAAGTCCCTAGAAGCAAAAATCCTTTATGGAGCCTAAGACCTTTTGGTTGCCAAATGGGTCGACTTCAGCTAGCAGTAGGGAGAAAGTGCAGTGATGTAGCAATTTTAGTTAGCTACACCTAATTAGCTCAATTTACGCATTTTCTAATTTTTAAGACAATTTCTTTCTCAAGATCAGTGATAGAGAAAAATTAAATTGTCAAACTGGAGATTTCAGCTGGCAATATTTGTGTGGGAAACTGTACAGAGAAGAATTCTGAATCTTGCTACTGTATGATATTTTTTATGGTATAGGAGAAAGAGAAGGACTCAGCGAAGTGTGAATGATTTTTTAAGAGAGCAGATTGCCATGTCTTTTAAAATAGGTCAAGTTTTTGGCCTAGTTTCCTTTAGAGTGTCCCTTGAAGCAATGGGGTTTGAATACCCATGATAGTGCTATTGCTTTTTTGTTTTTAGCCACATCTATGTGTGGCTCTAGTTGTAAAGCAGAAATGTTCCAGCATAAGACTACAATGGCAAAGAGCATGTGTCTCAAGCAGTATTTCCGAACAAGTTACACTGAACAGTAAAATCTCAGTAGTGGCCGCATTTCATCCTTACGCGCAATGTCATTCTGAAACAAGTGACTAAGAAAAAGCAAACTATAAAAAAAGGTGATGGCCAGTGAAGCCAACACCTGCAGACCCAAATCCTGTCAAACTTGACCTATTAACTCTCCAAATTTCAGGAGGGTCAGCACCATTGTTTGCTTTCCATCTTTAAACTGATTAAATCAATTGATTAGCTTGATTTAAGTAGAAAGCACAATTACAATAATGACATTTAGATTGAAGATACACAAGATAGTACTTACAAGAACAAACCAAGGCCACCTATGTTGAATGAAGGTAAAATACAACGGTCAGCTGTCACAGCAAAAAGAATCTGTATGTGTACATTTAGATTCTAAATAAGGATGTTCAAGATATTTAAAGAGGGAGGAAATTCTGCATGCAATATTAATTAGTATAGAATAAATACCATCTGTCTTCTGTGTATGGAGCAGTCTGGTACATATATTTATGGATGCATCTTTGCTCTATGAACATAACTTAGGTATAATACACATGTATTTATGAAGTTACATAGACTTAATTATTCAACATAATACACATACCAGTAATTGCGGTTGGCCTTCGTGCAGCTATATGGAGTGAGGCAGAACACGAGGAGGATTTCCTCCATCCCAGAGCCCTGGAAGAAGGCCAGGTACAAATCAAGAGTGGTTGTGCTTGGGGAATACAAGGACAGGAATTGTCACTCTACCTTCTCTCCCCTGAGGCTGAGGTGGGACCTCAGCACATCCTTACTAAGATGCAGGTTCTTCTCCCCACAAAGCTGACCCATAAGGGATAGCGCCCTTCAGGCACAACCCATTTAAAACGTACCTTGTTGTGGTGAAACTCTGGATTGACCTAATGTGCAGCCAGTAATAAACATAGTTGGCTCACACTGTTGTACAGTAATGAACATACTGAAGAGCTTGTCAGTGCATGCTTCGGGAAAGAAGTACAGTCTGGAACAACAGGGTTTACGCATACACTTGGAATACAAATCTTTTGCAGGCTGTGGACTTCATTACAAAAATTGTTTGTGATTCCAGTTAAGCTGTGAGTGAAGACAATGCAAAGGCTTGTCCGGTACTCATCCCACTATAATGTGGAAAGATAACTCAGCCTTTAATAACGGAGACAATTTTAAGAATACCTTTGTTTTAATGATTAACATTATTTTGCACTGAGATTTGTAGTTGTAATGACCATCATGGGCTGGAACCTTTGTTTTGTACCTGATCCTACTCTGCATCCTTTGCTGAAGAACCAGTGTGAGCTGTTACACACGTGGCTTTGTGTGCACAGTTTGTGACATAAAAAGGCTCAAGAAGGGGAAAGAGGATCTTTCTTTTTGCAGAATATCACAAAGTGCAGGAAAAGTCATCTAGAGAGCTCCCAAGGATACTGATTTGTGAACAACTCTTTTTCACATATTACTCCCAGTACTTCCTGTGAGACAAGAATATTATGCACACAGATGCGGTTTGAGTTTTCACACTGGCAGTTCCTTCCAATACTGCTCATATATCAAAATCACTTCCACTTCATAATAGATCATAAATTCTTCCAGTAATAATTCTAAAAATATTATCTTTGTCTGCTACACTAAATAATTAACAAAGATGCCAGGCAGATTTGTGCTGCATTTGATAAGTAGCAGGGAAATGTTAGTATCTCTGCAATGATCCCACTTCCGATAGCTGGCAAAGACTTACCCTGCAAAGAATCCCACTGAAAGGTCTTCCTCAGCATGAACACGTGATTGCAGAATTACTCAGTTAGGACTGGTGGACTAAATCTCATTCATTTATAATCTGAATCAAGTTGGGGAAAAAAGTCATATTATCTATTTGCATTAATATGTTTATAAGCTTCACAGGGCGTTTTCCTCATCAGTATAGAGCTCAGTGGAGCATGGACGTTATTTTTTTTATCAGGGTGAAATGCAAGAAATGAAAGGCTGTTTATTTATGATACTATACATAGGTCCAGATTCTTAATGCCTTCATCTACCTTTGTAAGGAAGTTCACACTGTGTGGTCCTGAAGTCAGCAGCACATCCAGATTTCAGGTGCAAAAGAGAAGCTCTGAGTGGAATACCTGTTATATGGAACATACAGGATAATTATATTGTATGCTAAAGTAAGGCAACTGGCTCAGCTGCCTGAAGGATGGGATTTTATTCTGTTGGGCTAAAGCAATCTTCTATGGGGTTGGAGCCAAGAACATTGAAAAGAAAATGTTGTTCATAATCCATCTAGCTGAAATCTTATACCTATCCTATCTAGGCACTGGATCTAGCTCAGAGCCAAAATTAGGCTATCAGGAAATGTACCACTGAGATGGGGATGAAGCCAGAGAGCTGTTGAGGGAACCTGGTCCACGGGCAGATAACAACATGTGAACGGGGGTGGGAGGGAAAGGCTGGGTAGCGGTTCCCATGTCAGATGAGTGCGGCAGTGAATGAGTCAGCAGTGGTGGTTATAGTCTTCTCAGTACCCACAGGGAGCTTTGCGGTCTTAACCAACGTGTTTGGGTTGGATGCTCAGCCTAGCAAAAAACCCAACAGCAAATCAGTTTAGCTAGGAGAAGAATGGCATCCTTTATCAAGATGCTTTATCAATGTCCTAATTAGTTGAACAGTTACAATATCACTACTCTTACAAATCAATACCGCATACAGCCAAGAAACAGCCGTTCCCGTACTATCAGGCTTCTAACATTTCTCCATCGATTCAAAAGAAAAACAGACTAAGGTATAAACTTCAGTATGAGAGAGCACTTCATGTCCTCTGCTATTTTTAAGTGAACCTAAGAGATTATTGATGTATTTAAATAGCTTTTTAATAAATATTATGTGTGGAATTATGGAAATTTAGATAAAAGCTGCCATTTTACAACTGATGTCATCTGGGGATAGGAGGAAGATGTGGGGATTATAATAAATAAAATCCTGGACTTTACTGTTTGGGATGGTGCTCAGTTTTTCAGCAGTTTTAATCTGAATAACCTCTAGTGGAGGAGCTCAGTTTACAAACCAGTGCACTTTGCAGCTGGATGTTTTATGCCACCATGAGAAGAGCGAAATAAATAAATCAGTAGGTCACCTTCCTAACTTGATTTTCCTGAGGCAGATCATTTTCTTTCCTTTATGAAGCACGGAACAGATCTCTTTCAACATCAGGAAGAAAGGAAGGACGGGCAGCTTTCCCTCTGCTCTTCATTTTCACTTTAACCCCTAGAATGAGTTGATCACATTTTGTTCATTAAAATTTCCCATGTTGGGGGGGATGGGGCATTTGTTCGTTTGTTTGCTTCTTTTCTTAATTTCTCCCCTTTCCGTTTTTAAATAGTCCTCCCCCCAAATTCTAGCAGATCCCAAGCTCAAAAATCCGACTGTCTAACCCCAGTTTAAGAATATTGCTATTTACACAATGCTGTAAGGGCCAATTAGCCAAGTGTGACATCAAGCCAGGAGTAAGCCTTTTCTCAGATACCGGCAGTGTTCTGTTGACGTTCAGGAGGTAGAAGTAATCTTTAGTCCTTTTATTAACATAGCAGGCACCCAACTTAGAGCTGTGCCTATTTAGGCTTCTAAAAACAGTTTGCACTGAACATGCCCTCTGGCTTCCTGGCAGGGCTACTCCCATACCAGTAACTTGATATACTCACTCATGGTCACCATAACACCAGCCAAGCACATGGAAATAAGAGCATCTTTAGAAAATACCTCAATGGGTTAAAAAAACAGCAGGGCCCAGCTACCAAAGCCATGTCTGAGATTCTTCCCTCTGCAATGCACAGAGGGGACTCGGTACCTTCTGGCTGTTTGCTACTCGAAGAGGAAAAGGTTGATTGTACAGATGGCAACTTCGTGCACAGAAAATCTGTTTTCAGAATTGCAGCAACTGACTAGTTTGAGTTGCTTTATTCCTCCAGCACTGAGGTAGGGGAGCGGGCAGAAAGGTATCAGCTCTGCTAATGGCACGCAGAATGATTAACTAAATACTACAGGCCCAGATTCTGCCCTCATTGTACTGGTGCAGCTTATAGCAGATGATGCAGTTGCACAACCATGTTGGAGGACAAACACTGTCATGGCAGAGATACAGAGCTTTATCAATAGTAATTTAACTGTCAAAAAGGAAACAATATGCTGCATAAATGCCTGGTAGGTGGTTAGGAAAGATTATGTATTTAATCTCAAATTACAGGTGCAGGCATAGAACACACTGACGTTACTTTTAAACATACCAGACTTGCCTCACTGTAAGATATTTTGTGGGGTTTTGTTCTGAATTTTTTCATTTTGGGGGATTTCTTGAATAGAAAATTCTACAATCACAGCACACAGTTGCCTGTTGTAAAAAAATACTACTCTGCTTTTCAAATTTCCTCCCTTCCTTTCTGAAAGCATAGACAAATTAACGAAGAATAATCATAGCTTAGTCATAAAAACAATCTGTCAATATTTACATGGTGCTCTTTCTTTTCTTGGTCTTTCTTTGCTGGTTTGACGCTTCAACTAAGCCCAGTATGCATCATCAAGCCCTGAATCTAATAATTTGGGAAGATGATATTTTGAGATGCATTTGCATTAACAAGTGAAAATCCAAAGGGAGTGAGGAAAAGTGTCCTCAGCATGATTCAAAATAATTGCTGAATGAAAGGTCAGGATATAATAGGATGAAAAAAAAAAAAAAAACAAAGAAAAAAAAAAAAAAAGCAGGCAGCTAGACTCCAACTAGTGAGCTGAGCAGCTATGTGCAGCAATGAGGCGGCCTGTGGGTGCATTTGCAACTTCCTCAGACACTGACTGTAAAACTTTAAATTGATTTATACTTCTGTTCAAATAAAGATGCAGCTCAGACATAGTTATGTCAGGTCCATTTTAAACTCTTCTGCTCATCTGTGGTATTTTGATACCACTTTTGGGGGTCTAAGGAAATCCTTTTGAGAAAGAAGGGAATTGGGGCTTGAAAACTCCCAGCTACAACAGCTGGTGCCTCAGGCACCGTCTGGAAGAAAGAGCAGTTTAAGAGCTATCGGATTGCTTTTCCATCTCACTGGCATTACAGCTTCATAGTTGTGACTTACGGGGGATCAAACGTGGATATTGATAGATATTTCAGCATAAATATAATTTCTCACACCAGAAGTGGGGGCTTTTGGTGTGATAGGAGCAGACCCACTGCTTTAGCAGGGGCATCGGAGCGAGGCGAGTGAATGCTCCCACTCCTGTTTCTTTTTCATCGCAAGTATGTAAGCACTGCTGCTTCTGAAACCCAGTTGCTATAATATTGCAAAAAATAACTCAGAGTGAGTATGAAACCAAAAGTACTGCCACATAGACGCAGCATATTTCTTTCAGAAGGTTTCTACTCAGAAGTGTGACTTAGCTATAGAAGTCTCTCTCATTCATGCCTTCCCCTCCCCCCTCCACCCCCGTTCTGGCAAACCTGCAGTTTGCGGACTAAGCAAATAAATTTTACACCTGGAACAGCTTTATCACAACTGATTAAATGAGCATCCTCTCTCTTTCTTCGCATTGAAAATATTTCTTAAGATTTTTACAGTTATTGGGGCTGGTGATACTGCACAGTCAGAGAAGGTATCTGGAACACAGCACCATGGAGGTGCTTTCAGGTGCAGCATACCCGAATTCACCTAGTGAACTGGCATCTGAATCCTCCGGTCCAGGGAGCAAAAATATGACAGAAAAGCATCCCAAATCCCACAGATTGTTCCAAATAATTTGTTTTCCAAACATTTCCAAGTGGTTTGCTTATTTTGAATTTCTCAGACACTTATGGATGACATAATCTTAGCATCAAATTATTGCCAAGTGTGCACAAGCCTCTTCCCAGAAGATCTGGCCTGGGGGTGAATAATGTACTTTGTGCATTTGCAACACAATTACTAGGCAGAGCACAGTGCATGCACTGCCCTGCTCTGCAGTTTGCCTCAATTCAGACACTCTCACTCAAGCTACTGGGGTAAAAGAAGCAGCTTTACAATTTTCCCCACAGTACACTTCCCTCCTAAAAATCTCCCACATAAGCATTCTTACTCCTGCAGCTCCGCCAATGCTAGCAAGTGTGGGAGGGCTGGCATTTTTGGTACAAGGATATTTGGACCCTCTCTACAGTGTCCGCTCTGCTCCCTTGAATACATTTGCAATTAATCAGAGGAACATATGACAAAGGGTGGTCTGCTGTGAAAGGTACCCAGTGCACTTGGACTTAATATCCCCTCATTTAATGCAGATAATGATGCTTTCTCTCCCCCTGGACTCTCTCTTTTCCTCAAAACTGCTGAGCGAGGAAGACTAGAAGTTCTGTCTGAGGAAAGTGAAAACAATAAAAGCTCTGATCTACTTATGAGAAGTGCTGTAAGAGAGCCAGGCTCTATATTGTTGTATTGCCTAATATACTGTAGTAAAACATTATTAACATTGAAGCAGTTTTGTTCATTTTCAAATAGATGATGTGTGGAGATGAACATTCTTCAGAGTATCCTCCTTAGCACTTTCATATACGTTACATTGATTTTCATACAAACATTGTATGATCTTATGTAGTATGCAGTCAAATAGCTGGAATCCATTAAAACCATGCTCCAGCTGTGCAATCACTGTCCTCACAAAGATACATTTTTACATGTGGCTAATGCCAGGAAGAGTCCACAGCTTCAATTATGAGAATATCAAAATATGTTGTTTATTCCAGAAAAAAGCATTTGCAGCAATTTAAAATACCCAGTCAACACCACACTGCTAAATCTAGATAATAGGAATCCTGGAGAAATTTGAGCTAAATCTGTCTGGATTATAGCCGTGGGATTATCTGAATGCTAAATTACTGTATATGCTTCACTCACAAATGTGAGCACAGACAGTATAGGAAGATGGATGACTATGCAGATCGCAATAAAACCCATCCCCAGGAGACTTTTTCATACACTAGGTAAACAACCCCTCTCAATTTATCAAGCATTCTGGATTGAATTAATGCTGTCATTTACTTTGCTGTTGCTGTGTAGAGGAATATGGTTTAACTTGAACAGCTCCTTTAGCACCAGAAAAACAACAAAGGTTTTCTCTGTGCATCCTTCACAACACACAGAGTGAAGGAATATTAATTGGCTGCTGTGTTTGTGTAACTGAATTAAAGAAAATACAACTGTAGTTTAGTGTGTAATCAGAAAACCAAATTATGTGCAATATTGAAAGAAAAGATTAACGCTGGTTGTCTTGTTAAACCTTCCCTTCCCCTCCCCCATTGTTTACACACCAGTGTTTCTGGCTTTCTAAGGACATACAGTGAATGAACCTGCATTGACCTGACACATAGCATCTCTCAAACTTTCGCCTTGAATGATTCACGGATGTGTGAGCTGTGACCAAAAAAAGCAAAGAGGAGAAACGCAGGGTACTGTACAGGCTGAGTGAATGTGAAAGAGGTGATACTGTCTGAGTGTGCCATGCCTGAGTCTCTCCTTCGCTGCAAGTGCACAGCTACTGATTACAAATGCACGTTCCTTCGGTTGCCAGTTTAGCTCAGTTTGACAATTGCAAGTAAAATTACCTCCAGTTATGTTCGTGCAGGAATTATTCTACTTCCTATTATTCTACTCATGTGTATTAGTTTTTATTGCTCTCTGATGCTTTTTTGATATTTTGGGTGGCAGTGCTGCATGCCCATGCACCGTGCAGTTGTGCGGTCCGTGAAGCCATTGGGAGGGCTTTCCCGGGGAAGAAGGCTAGACAGTAATTGCTGCTTCCTGTGAACAGCTACCAGCTGATGTAGATATGGCCACTTTCATTTCCTTCTTTGACATTCAAATAACGTATGCAGCTTTGTAAACAGATTAAATACAGTTTTGGATCCTGGGAAACGGTCAATGCAATCCTTTGGTCAAAGTACAAACAAACAAACAAAAGAATTGGCCTTAGCCAGAGAGATCAGCTGCATCACTAGATTCTAAGATACATAGTTTTCCGCAGCAAACAAATTCAGAAAGGGCACCAAAAACTTGCTTTTTTACTGAGAAAGAGGGACTGTTATGAATAGATGCCATGGGAATTTGGGCATGATAGCTGTTACTCTCAAACTCTGCGCATGTGCTAACAGATTCACGGTGTCAGAACTCTCTGGTGTTTGAGATAACAAAACGTGGGTTCCATTTTTCAGTTTTTCTCCCTCAACCAAAGGAGTAATTTCTCACCATTTCTGCCACTATTTTGTCTGCTTTTGTGATGAATGTCTGAATACTAGTTGACCTAGAACACAAAAGCTTGGTCGTTGCATGAACTGTCGGTAGACTAGCACTCTCATGGAGCTGAACCAGAGGTGGTAACAATGAGATATTTTAAGAGTAAAAGGTTAAAGCCACCTAGACACAAATGTCACAGCACAAGTGGAAAGCTGAGTTAATGAGCTCAGGTCTGTCCTGTGTCAATGACTGCAATACACGTTGCAAAGTCTCCAAACCATACAGCATCGGTCCCAAAGGTGGTCTCTGCATCACGGTCTCTGCCCTAAAAATAATATGCAGACTAGAAAAACTTGAAAAATAGGTAAGGCAAATGAAGGAGTACAGGTTGGAAAGGGCTAATGTGAATGCTTTTTTAAAAATTGAGCTAAACTCATGTATAAAAGTAAATTCTAAAAGAACTTGGAAAGAGACAGTACAGTTTCATACCATTTTACTAATTTAAAAGATAAATACTTTGGACAATTGAAACATTAGGAAAAGATTTAAAGCAAAAGAAGAAATCTTATTAATCTCAAACAGTACAGCAGAGCCATAGATCAAACAGTAACATAGGGCGCTTCATATTACTTGCAGAAATGCTAGATATGCTTCTCCCATCTCTTATATATTCATTATGAAATTTGTTCTAGTGTAGCCCAGACATAATTTAAACTATTCTCTCTGCCAGGAGAAACCAAACTTTAAAGGCAAATATTAACTCAACTAGCATGTCTTTCTGGAAAAATAAATATGTTTTGATTAGCATGAGCAGTATTTCAGAAGATGGATCAATCTCCATTCAAAAGGAGATGAAACAAATTTAGAAATCTGATTCAGCAATGTAGTTAAATAACAGCTCACATGCTTAGCACTATATATGAGCTTAACCACTTTCCTGAAACAGAGTTTAAACATTACAATACATTTCCAATAAAATTCAAATCTTTGTCAGACGAGATCTACAAAAATATTATACAAGTTGGGAAAAATACATTTTCAGTTTTACACAAGTAGTGCTTTCTTCAGCGTAGCCCCCCCAGATCAACAACTGACATTGTCGCATTAGGTAGCTTTGTAAAACTCCACTGAAAAAAACCTGGACGCTGCTCTATAAAACACTGTATGTTCAGACACACAAGTGGTCGGCACTTACCTAACAGTTGTTTGACGTGGCCCAGAAAAGAGGTTTGTTTTAATTTCCTATTGGACAGCTGACCACATAAGGAAAAACACAATTATACATGGCATGGAACAACGTTATGTGCAGCTTTATGGTTAATGTCAATGCAGTTGGAAAAGATGCATGGAAAATAAACCACAACCTTGGTGGAGATGGTTTCTCTACTACAGGCCAACACTTAGTCGTGGTGCCGGAGTAGCACAAGGAAAGGACGCATGATTGCTGTTCATGCTGTACTGACTTCAAAGATAAAAAGGAAAAAGGAAGTTATTTTTCACTGCCATTACCTGCTTTTTTTTCTCTTTCACAAGCAATATGTTACAAAGATTTTTCCAGTCCTTAATTTCCCATTGTGTGCTGGTTAAGTGATTTCTTCTCTTCGTCTTTCCATGCGTTTGATCTGGAAGACACTCATCAGACAAACCTCCACTAACTCTGCTCGTTGCTCTTTCACAACTGATGTGCTAGACTCTCAACAGCTCTCTCTTTGCTTGCCCAGTTTGACTTTGGAGACCCTTTCTTTAGATCGTTCACAAAGGCTCAATGAGCTCTGACAACACTTTCTGGGGATCTGTTTTCCTTTTCTTCAGTTCCTGTGATCTCCAGAATCATCTCCCAAATCAGCCAGAGAAAGCTCCTTCTCTGATTTCCTCTGCACATGGGACAGACACTATTTTTCTGTGCCTCAGGCCAGTGAATGGAGCAGAAGAACACACGTGAGTTACTTAGGCCTACAGCAAATTTGTTATACAGCAAGAGAACAGGAAACAGGAATGCTGTGAGCAAACCCCTGAGAGTTTGATACTGTCTCAGAAACCCATAGTCCTCTGCTAAGCGTTAGCTTATTGGAAAATATTAAGATGATTTTATTGTATTCCGTATCTCCTTAATGTGATTTCAATTTGAAAGTATTCCTCTTCTAATTGAACTAATTCATCTTCTAATATTTAAAATAAGGAGAAAGATTAATTAATAGACTTCAGCAACTTTACATGACCAGCATCACACATTACTTTTAACAAGATAGTCCCTTAGAAAAGACACTCAATGTTTGTTGTCACTGAATGCATTAAAATTCATGTCAGAGATAATGACTTCCTCCATAAATAATGCCTTTACAGTGAGTACAGCAGCTTTTCACATTGCACAGTATCAGTCATGTGGGGTTTTTTAGTGCACTTTTGAACCTTAAGTTTGCACTAAGACTATAATCTACAATATGAATATAGCTGTTAGTTCAGCCTGGTTAAAAAATGATAGGCAGGTGATCCTCACAGAAGTGAAGTCACCATTCTGGAGGTATAACATAAGTTTATGACAATCTCAGTCTCGAATTTTATTATTTTAATTCTAGTTACATGCCTTTTAAGACTCAAAATACAACAAAAAGAAGCACTACAGAATCATGTTTATAACCACAGCTGTTTAATATGCTGATTTTTGCATTTAAAAAATTATTAAATGAGCTTCACAGTGCTTAAGTGTAAATTTTTTAATTTACTGATACCAGCAATAATTTTACAGTTAATATTTTCACTATTCAAGCTACCTGTTTACAGTGAGATTTCATCTTTTCTTTGATAGCAAACATTTGCTTTCATCTCTACATTCCACTTTCTGCTTCTTATGCAGTGGCATGATCTTGCAAAATCTGAGTTGCCAACACTGGAGAAGAATGTCCAAATCTAAGTAAACAAAATAGCTGTTCCAGTGGATCTTTTTCTTTTGATCAGATTTTAGGGAAAAGAACCCACAACCTAGTCTTTGAACTTAAATGCCTTTGGAGTGCTCTTTTTACTCAGGACAGCCAAAGGCATAAAAGCTGATTCATTGAAAATTAACATCAGCCAGTTTTTCTTCTCTCCTACCTTGTTAACCAAAGGTTCAGAGCATTTGAACACAGACATTCATTTAATAATGCTAATAAGTTGGTGGACAATAAATTTTAAAGGAATGCACAGCCTTTTACCTGCCACTGTATTGCTTGTACATCTGTCCTATAACACTCAATGAATATACAACACCTAAATTAAAGGAGGGATTCAACTTTGATTGGGGAAAAGGACAGTAAGGAGTGATGGGACAGAAGCAAGGGCATTTTTCCACTTTGTTTGCATATGCAACTAATACATTTTGGATTTATGTATTCGTTTTGTCAGGGATTTGAAATCTTATGTGGTTTGGGGCTTGCAGGTTTTTTTTCCAGAAGGCCTTTTCAGTTATCTGTTAACTGTTACCTGCTGAGGCATGAATCCTGCGAAAAACTTAGATGCTCTAAGGGAAAAAAAAATGTTGTGACCACACAACAGAAACCTTTAAATCCCTGTCAGATGGACCTAGCCTGCAAATTTAGCTCAGTATTCAGTTCAGGGTTATTTTTGCCATAGGTAGTTTCTTCAAAAGACAGATGTTTACCTGTGCCTGATTGTCCCACAGTAGTTACGTCCAAATCTGTATTCGCTCTCACAAAGCAATTCCCATTAGAGAAGCCCTGCTGTTTAAGCTAACGTGCACATTACTACTAAGGCTGATTGCTGTGTTGATACCTTGGCAAAGTTTATGAACGCACTCAATATGTGTATCTTTCAAAAGACTCAGTCCAATTTGAGTTCGTGTATAGAAAACAAAAGCCCCTGCGCTTTTCCTGGTGGCTATCCTCACATCAGAGACGTTCCCTAATGTTGTACTTGGATCTCGAATCTGAGGGACTCCTTAGAGTGCTGTGGGGCATCTGCAGTAAGAGCCGACTTCAATGGCAATTGTGGGGGCTCAGCATGCCTAAAAATTAGGCCTTGTATTTTTAAAAGCTATCAAACATTCTGTTGTTAAAATAACATTTCTTTTTTGTGTGGCAGAACAACAAAAAGAAAAACCAGAATTTCTGCTGGCTCTGCAGTAACAACAATTGCTGTCGGCATTTGTTTATGAAAACAGGCAAAAGATAACAAACTAATGTTCTCCCCCCAGCCGACACTGAGCTACGCATCTTTTACTACAATTAGCGAAAAAGTTTGTACCTCCCCTAAGCTGAAATAATTTTCCGATGCAGTTTAATGCACTAACAAGTCAAGGGCATTCATACTGGCAGTTTACACAGGGGCACATATGTTGACTTTTAACCCATTTTATTACACTAGAACAAGTTTTGTAACAGAGAGTAGGCATTGGCAGGGAAGCCAAGGGCTGAACTGACAATATAGACTGAATTAGCATTTCTTTTATCAAGCAACACAGAATGAGCAAATGCCAAAACATGTGTTATTCTAGTTTAAGGCTAACATTGAATGCTAACATCGACACACTTAAAATGTTAAAACTTGTTTGTACTTGGTACATAATATTAATTTGCTTGGTGATGCCACACTATATTCACTGAATATTTTAGAACCATTATGTCTTACTCTGCACTGAATGAAAAATTAATAAAAATATGCAAGTTGATAGGAAAAGGCCAGATCTGTTGTGGTGTTGTCAACACAGCAAAGTAATTTTGAAAGACCTCATCTGCATTCACCCTTGACATGCACACTCAAATATACAATGTGGCAAGCCCCATGAAAGCAAGAGTCTAAAAAAGTGTTTTCTAAATGAATTTTATGCTATGTAGCAGAACATAATCCTCCAAGTGAAGAATAATTGGATACAAGTGATGACACACCTACACAAATAAAATATTCATGAAAAGAGCAGAAAAGTATTTCATAGAATCATAGAATCGCTTAGGTTGGAAAAGACCTTTAAGATCATCCAGTCCAACCATTAACCTAACATTACCAAGTCCACCACTAAACCAATTAAGGGTAGAGTAGTTTGGCTCTTTCAGGCTCTAAGGTTTTTGGTACTACATACACCATTGGATTTCTTACTGACAACTGCATGGACAGGAACAATAAAAGCAGGCCAGTAATGAAGGCTGTGCTGAACAGGAATAGCATGGATAGATTTGCACTTGCTCCTGTTATAACTGCAGGGCTCTGCACCTAGGTGACAAGATTGTTTCTTTTTCAAAATCTGCTCTGTCAATAGCTTGCCTCTCTGTTGAAAAGTGAGTGATTTCTTCTGAAAAGCAGCTTGTTACCTCTCTTAAATTTAACTGCAATGGTGGTGTTTTCTTTAGACAGAGATCTACCATATAAAGTGACAGTCTTTAGGAGTCCCGGTGACCAAATATAGGGAAAAATATTTAGCCCAACTTTATTTCTAGTTTGCAATAAGTAAAATGAAACTTGGGGAGGAGGAGTCACTGATTTGTTTCAACTTATGCAGCCTTTGTTTGAAATAGGATGAGGAAATCATCTCATTCAGGAAAAAACTGTATACTTCCAGAACAGACCAATGAACATTTGACAAAACTATCTGGTAGTAGGGTCTAAGGGAATGATTTTGGTCTACGGATGACATGCAGAATTCCTTCTTTTTTTCTAATGTAACTTCACACATGGTGGTATTTCAGGTAGGAAATGGTATAAGATTTCTAGTTTCAGTAAAATGAATTATTCCTTTGTAGCTTTGGGAACAAGCTAGGAAAACAGCATTTGTATATGTTGCAGCAGCCCTTTAAGGGTACCCTCCACTAGAAAATGTTGTGTCTTACACAGTAGGAGGAGTTTCCATCATCAGTGAAGGATATTTCCCTTTTTGACATTGCCATGTTCTGAAATCCTCTGAACCACTGTACTGGAGGACCATGTGCTTTTTTATTAATTTTCAGTGTGGCAGACTGTTGCATTGATAAACTAACTTCTCTGTTTTTTCCAAAAATACCAGCTACTACTACAACAAAAAATCACACAATTGTCATAACAACCTGGTAATATTACAGTGGCCACTTTGAAGAGTGGTCTGAAGAGTATTTGCCAAACCTTTTGATCCCTAGTAATCAGAACAGAAGTGCCCAAAATCCAGAGATTAAAGGATTAGGCCTCAAGAAAGACTTGTGGTATTTCAAGAAAATGTGACTGATGCTCACCACTTATTTTTTACAGTGCTGATGAGATTTAGTGTTTAAGGTCCTTTCCTGTTCAGACATAAAAGCTGCTGTAATCAGAGTATTACTAGGGAAAACAACTCTGGTTGGAGATTCAATATGTTTAAATTGTTGAGCCAAGGTTATTGTTTGGATTAGGTTAGGAAGGATGACACTGAAATAAGTAAGCCCCAATAGTGCAGCGAAGCAAAGAAGAACAAAGAAAAATGTCTGTATTTTTAAATAGCAATCTGGATAGCCTAAGTATGCTGGTTATAACTATACAAAAAAATAACTTAGACTAGCCTAGGAACTAGGTGTTGTATATGTCTACACAGCTACTAGAAACAGAATAAACATTTCCATTGCAATGAATTCCATATGAAAGCAAAACTGGAGACACTGGAGATGGAAGAGACTTTTTAGGTCAGCTTGCCCAGCTGTCCCTCAAAAACTGCGCACTCGGCTCCCACACACCTCCTCGACTTCTGCCACACAAAACTTGACACAAGCAATTAACATCCATCACGGTCATTCTGCTAGAAAACAAAAAATATCAGGCTATACTGATGGTAAACCAGCTTAGGATATTTGTCAGTAAGGTCTAAAGATTTCTTGCAGACTTCATATATCCAAACCGCTAGCAGCTTTTTCATATGAAATACATGCCTATTAATAATACTTCGTCGTCTTTGTATTTTAGGGAGCCATTAGAGATGCATGAGAAAATATCAGCACGAAAGTACATTCCGATACACAATCATGCCATTTCAAACACCACTGCATTATTATTACTGATAGGGGGGAAAATCCAACAGCTGTCTGGGGAATTCCCTCAATGTCTGGATTATTGATTTAATAGCTACACATTGTTTAGATCCTACTACTCCACTAATGTTTGAAAATGCTGTACATGAGCTTACTTTTTTTTTTTCCTATTATTGCACAAAAATTATATATTTTTAGGTGAATTCAAGATTAGCTGTTACTTCCACCCCACACAATAGGAATATGAAATAGCAATTTTATCTTTTTAGGTAAAAACTAAGATAAGTATTTAAAGCTAAAAAAAAATCCAAGTTTTCAGAAAGCTGCTAAGTATTAAATTTCACCTACAATTCATTCCAAAATTCTGCTCTTCCCTCTCTCCCCTCCAGGAAATTAGAACTAGAAAAACGAAGCAGAAATTTAAGGTAGGGAAACTATTCAAGTGTGAAGGGGCTGCAATTGTTACAGTTGCTTCGGTTACGGTGATATGCTTTGGACGCAAGTTTGACATCCTCTCTGGTACATTTAGTATAAGTAAGTAAACAAACAAACAACTGCCTGCTAGCTTTAAATTCTTTGCCTTTATCTGCAAGTGCTGCAGCCAGCCTGTCTCTGGTTTACTTCCTTGTGACTGGGTTCAGCCTGCACAGGCTGTGGTTTTTGTTCTGCATGAGGCTCCCTGTGCATGCCCTGCTTGTGAAGCGCACCGATAAGAGGCATGATGTGAACACAGCTTATGTCACGTGGACCACGAGATATGGCAGCGCTGTGTGGCACGCTGCTGCAACGGAGGCAGCCCTGGTGGTAACACAAATCTCCTTTGAGCGTGGACTGGATTGCTTTGGATTCTTGGGCCTGAAAACATGGGTGTTGACTGAGAAAAGTACCAGGGTTCAGACCTGAGAGTGTAAATGTGGTGCTGTAAACAGTCTCTCCATAACCGCTTAAGCCAGAGCAGGGTAATCTAAGCAGTACAGACTGTCCTGGTCAAATAAACCAGCGTACACGGAAGAATGACATGCTTTGTGTTCTACTGCCTCAGTGAAGCATCCCTCTTTCCTAGGATGGAGGATACAGCAGGTAGCAGCAAGTCCTGTAAAAGACTTTTCCTTCTAGAGGTGAAATCAGCAGAGGTAATGCTTTACTACAAGCCTCTCTCATATATATAAGTTTAATTGAATTTAGCTCTACCACATACCAAAGACAATATATAACCCGTAACATGATTCTTGGTCTAAAAATGGTAAGGATTTTTGCATATATATGATGCTATTTATTTGCTTAGCATGGGCCTTATTAAAAAAAAAAGGAACAAAAACTTGAGCAAAGGTATCAGCTGTCATCTGTTTGGCCCAATACATTTGCAATGATTTTTATGGAAGAAAATCTTGTCCTAAACCACTATTGTTCCTCTGTTTCTGACAGGTAATGTGATATATGGTGAAATCCTGTCCCTTCCTACAGTGTTGGCTGTTGATAGTATTCTAGGTCTCTACTAAATGTCACAACTTTTATGATGAGCATGGAAAATTCTGTATAATGAATCTTTAAGCCAATAAGAAGATACTGTGAACAAAAAATGTGTCTAAAACTGTAAAGATAAAGCTTAATATAAAAATCTCATGCTTTTATATTTTTGTTGGAGGACAAAAGGGAGATCACAACATTTGTGCCTGCAGAAGGAAGAGGGACATAGGTAACAACTAAATAACCCATGTTCTTTGGCCTAATCAAAGGTAAACACTGTATATTGATCCTCAGCAGTCTTCTGCAATAAACTATTCTAACATCTTACCAGCTATGCACACCTTTCTGTCCCGAACCACTTCTACCAGCTATATTGATTGAACTCTTTTGTTCTGTTATCTACCTCCTTCGCTGGGAAGAGCAACAATGGCAATGCAGTGAGCCACTTCCTTTGGAATCTAACATTTCTGTTAGAGCCATTTAATTCTGGGATCTTACAATCCTCAAAAAACAAAGAAAAATCGAAACACTTGGAAAAAGAGAATAATGATGTACTACTCTAATCATGGAGGTCCCAAGCAATAGGTCCCAAGTACAGCTCATTATGATCACAAACATCAATCTGTTTGAAGTCTGCATCTAATCTGATGTATGCTTTGTTTCAAAATGACAAAAACATTTTGATTTCACAGTCATGATGTTTGAGTCAACTTTTAAAAAATGATTAAATGGAAAATCTGCTAACAAATAATGTTGGCTAAATCTTATAGCATACCGAAGCTATGCTTTCAAATGCTTCTTTTTTTTTTCAGATAAATATTGAGATAAATTTTCCTAGCTCCTTATGTATCTCGCTATTGGTTGTCGTCTCTAATACAAGCCTATTCTCTACCCAGTTACCAACTATGTATTAGAGAATTAACCACAACTGTTAAGGTCACATCAGGTCAACTTTAAAGTGATAATACATTAATGGAGTAAGGGATCAAGAATGTAACAAAATCTCTTATTTCTGTTTTCCACATCTCTGGAGAAATACTTTAAAGTTCACTAAGAAATACTTATCTAAACATACTCATCTTTTCATATTATTTCAAATGTAGGTAGCTGAATTCTAAATCCAGTTGATACAATATTTCACTAAATCATATTAAATAAATCATGTTGTGGATCTTAGAAAAATTGTGCTAATCTGCAAACCTAATCATGGAATCATAGAACGGTTTGGGTTCAAACAGACCATAAAGATCACCTAGTTCCAACCCCCCTCCCGCCGCCATGGGCAGGGACACCTTCCAGTGGACCAGGTTGCTCAAAGCCCCATCCAACCTGGTCCTGAACACTTCCAGGGATGGAGCATCCATAATGTCTCTGGGCAACCTGTTCCAGTGCCTCACCGCCCAATATATGTGCCTCACATATATATGTATGTTGTTATTCCCAGAGGGCTCTAAACAAAAAGAACCTTGCGTTGCTGTGTTTGTTAACATACTTAATCATTTATGATATAATAAATTACCCCTCTTTTATTTGTTAAGACTTAGCTAAAAGCTGGCTAGAAAACCAGTGGCTCTAATCTCTCTAATCTCAACCAGTGATTTTATTGCCTCAGTATCTAACTAGCAGAGATCCTTTAGCTAATACTTTTGGCATTTTTAAGGTGTTATGATCTTATAGCTATATTGGATGAGAACTTTAAAAACACTAAGAATATTACTAAGATGATATTTTAGTTCTGCAAAAAGAAATAGTACTTTTGGGGGGGGGGGGCGGAATTGTTGCTGTTTGGAAACAGCATGTTTCTCCTTGTAGCTTTCATCCCACCAACCTTGTTTCCCTTCTCTAGCTCCCCTGTTTCTCTTAAAATCCCCCAGAACCTCACTAAACCTCACTAGAGAGGTTTTTAAAACCTCTCTTTGGTTATGATGTTTTAATCTCTCACAGAATCTACAACTTATTTCTTAAAAAAATCAGTCTTTCCCCCTGTGGAGGTTTGGTTTCTACTGTTGACCTCACCCTTTCTTGTTTCTCCAAATCAAGAGCATAACTGATAGAGTTAAATTCTGCATATCTTTTTTTGAAAGGCCACCATTAACTTCTTTCTATTCTTATTAGTAAAAAAAAATTCTAAAATTATTGTAATGGACTGACTTCTTGGCTGACAATTTTTTCAAAGTCTCCATAACTTTTTTCATAGGCTCGCTCTTTTCCCCCTTTGTGTCAATACCTTTGTATCAACATTATTGTTAAGCACTTTCATTTTCTATATTGATATTTCTATTCTATTTTTTGCCTTTCACTGATCACATTTGTCCTGTCTTTCATTTCACCTCCATTTATCCCATTACACTGCATGTCTCAGCGCTCAAAGTTAATCTTCTCCAAGCATTTCTTCTGTTTTGCAACTAATACCTCTGCAGAAATCCTTCAACTATGCACAGACCTTCTATTTCCAGTCAGCTAAGCCCTTCTGATTTCCCCTGTGCAGATCTCTTCATTAAAATCGTATGCAGTCCACGTAACTCAGGGTATAGAGCTATATTAATCTTGCTATATAGATACCCAGCTACCTATACGTGCACAGGATGGCGGGGCCATTGTCGCATGGAGGGGCAGCATCTGTTAGAAATTTGGGAAAGGAAACTGGAGTGAATGAGCAGGTGAGTGGGAGAGTGACAGATGAGAGAGGGAACGGGCTCGTGGGTGACTGAGAAACGCAGCAAAATCAAACAGTGCGGGGGTGAGGGACAAAAATAATGGAGAGATTCAAACGCATGGCGGAGGACAAGGCTATAAACCAGGCAACGATCCCAGAAAACTGGGAACAGAAAATGCAGAGAGACGACCGCAGAAAAGAGCAGTGAATAGAATAGGGTGGAAGAGTTGCCATAATACCGCAAATACAGGCGTTTAAGACACTGAAATGGAGGGATGGTGGCAGGACAATACGTAGCAAGGCCAAAAGGCTCGAACAGAAGGGTTGTAATAAATATTTATGACGATAGTAAGTGTAATGCCACCTCGGACCTTACCACTTCCCCCTCACCCGAAACCCATGGCAGCCTGGCACCACGCCAGGAGCCGGACGCTCCCCGGCCTCTGGTCAGGGGTCCTGGCCCTGTGCCCTCGGACCGCAACTGCTGTCACGGGGGGGCTGACACGGCGTCACCCTGGCACCAAACCGTGCGAGGCAACGGGGAACGAAGCGTTTCAGCTTCCCACTGCCTAGCAGCAAGGGCTGAAACGTGGCTGCCCCCGTCCCTGCCCTCCCCACCCAGCAGTGCCAGCGGGCTTGGCCAGGGCTACAGGCCGCGCCAGGGAGGGAAGCAGGCCGCGCGGGCGGCCGTCCCCCGGCGCCGCGGCGGAGCAGGGGCCGGAGGCAGAGCCGCCACCGCCGCCGCGGCCGCCGGTTGCCCTGGCGAAGGCGACGCCACGCAGCAGCCTCCGCGCGAACAAAATGGCGTCGGGCGGCGGCAGCGGGATCCGGCGGGGCGGGGGCCTGCCCGGGGTAAGGCGGCGGCTCGGGCACGGGGAGACGAGCGGGGGCAGCGGGAAGGGGCGCGGGGCAGGGTGGCCGTGCCCTGCCCGCCCCGCACACTGACTCGTCCTCGCCGCAGGTGCGGAGACCGCTCGGCGGCCCCCTGCCGCCCGCCGCCGTGGCGACCGGCCTGCTGCGCGGCGACTTGCTGGCCAAGGAGGAGGCGTACAAGTAAGGAGGCGGCCGGGGGCGGCGGCCCGGCCCTGTCACCTCAGCGTTACCCGGCTCGCTGCTGGCTGTTCTAACGGAGTTTACAGTTTATCCCCCGTATCCGAGTCCCTCAACTAGCCCCCCCAGAGCGTACCAAAAGCAATGTTTTAACTTTCTCCCGGCACGGTACAGCCTTCCTGCCGCCGTTTTACACAGGCACCTCAGGGTAGGCCGTGCGCTGCTCTAGGCCTCGCTTCTATCACACAGCATTGGACATAAGATTTTTCTGCATTTAAACCACTGACAATTACTTTAAATTATGAATATATAAGTGCTTAAGCCTGTTAAAGAAAAGCTGACAAGCTCTAAAGCTTGGTGACAAATGCAGTGAAAGCACATTTAAAAGCGCTCCCTGTTACCGGTCAGTTCTTAGCCCCTGTGAATGGTGAGGATGTACAAGGAGCCACGTCTCAGAAACTCACTTAGTCGCACTGCATGAAAAGCTATAAAGTGTGCAAGAACGCGAGCTTATTTTAACCTGTACATATGCGTAGTGACACATTTTAGTTATGTGAATGTAATTGTACATGACTCCTTCCCCAACCCCTGCTGCTAAGTATACCTAAGGTAAAGGCTGTGTTAAAAACAGAAAGGGATGAGGAAATAAAGACGTAAAATGTGTATTAAGCAATGACATGGCCAAAACCAAGGACACCCTTGGTGAATTATAGTCTAAACCTTACCATTTAATGGGTATAGGTGTTTTATTACTATTGATTTGACAGAAACCCAGGAAATTGTTGAAATGCAACTTTGATAATACCCTGAAGTATATTCCAGTGTTCTTTTGTAGGATTTATTAAAATTTCACTTTGTTCAGGCAGACATACTGTAATGCTTATATTTATTTCTTTTAAATCTTTCAAAAACTGAGTGACAAGCATTCTTACTCTTTCAGGCGACTAAATGCAGAATTAGAAGCAAAAACAGAAAAACTGGTGCGTCAGGCTGAAGAAGTAATGGTGAGTAGGTTATGCAGACTGTTACGTAACTTAGCCTTGGTTCACATGCACACAGGGTCAAGTTTCAAAAGAAATCATTTAGACCATGACACCTAAAAGTATTTTGGTTTCAAATGCAATCTAAGCTTTTCATTTTTTTTTTCAAAATTGTAAACTTCTACTAAAAACACATCCAAAAGTATTTTTAATATAATTTCATCAAGTAGGTGGATATTCATATAGATGTGTGGAGCATTTGTGCAGATATATACATAAAATCACGTTAAAAGCTTGTTTATGGTGTTTAAGAAAAGTATGTGTAGGTGGTTTCATGTCTTAAATACTAAGAAAAAATTAGTATTTGAAAACCAGATACTGCTGTAATAACATCCTAGTGAAATAGGATCTACATTGTTCAAGCTGACAGAAATACAAAGAATAAGCAACATAAATAGAAAATATGCAGTTAGTAAGAAGGGAACTTTCTTAAAACAGAAAAATTTCCTGTTTATTGTCAGTATTGTCTTTTAACATTGGTGTGGCTGTGTACCAGATAGAGTGGATTTTTTATATGAAAATTGGTCAAATTAAAAAAAGGGAATGGGGGAGGTATGGTTAATACCCAAAACAGTCTGGAGAAGGTGTTCTGCATATTAGATACATTCATTGTAAGTCCACTCAAATAAATAAGGCTTAAAAAGCAAATTATTAAGTCTTCTGGAAAGCTATATGTATATGCACTTTTCCTACTGTTGAAACTTCATTTTTACGTCCTGTTAAAACATATTCTCCTCTTGAGCTCTGGTAAGCTGAGGCTAACCGCTTGGCATTTGAACAGAAGCAGATAAGCGTCCAAAATAGCATCTAGTCTCTTTCCTTTAAAAACCAGCAACAATAAAACCACTTTTTTTTTTTCCTTCTCTAAATACAGCAGAAGATCAAATATTCTTAGGGCACTTAATATACCACATGGCACTGCCAGATTGCACAGATATACATTTAACAGCAAAAGAAAACCAGTCTAAGTTTAAAAAGCCAAAATAAAATGCTGAACAGGACAACTGCATTTTGTTCTGGATTATGCTTTCTAACTGTAACTTAGCAACATAGAAGCTATCTGAACATTCAGACCAAATTGTTCTCTAGAGTGCATACAACATATCAGTGTCCAATTATGGTCATATTGCATGAATAAAGATTTAAGGCTTAATTGTGCAATATGGAAAATTGAAAATTTGTTCCACCTGCTGTGCATTTTCTACTCCTATATTTCAGAGAAAAAGGAGGGAGGGTAACAGCATCTCAGACGATGTTAAGCTGGGCAAAAGTTTTACAGGCAAAAGGCAATTACATGTTTTGGAGCAGAAATAAATGTTTGGGGATAGCAATGACACTTTAATTTTTAGCAATCTTTTCCTGTGTTTGAGCAGTTCTTTTCCACAGCAGACTATAGTTTCCATTCTTTTCCATAGTAGACTATAGTTGTTGTGATCCGTGATTTACGAATATGCAATTCATCTTTAATGGATTACATTCCCCCAAAATTGACTACTTTTTTTTTTTTTTTTTTTTTTTTGAAATAAAGAAAGGCCAACAGGAGATACTATCTAGGCCAGTTTCAGTACAGACTAAGTCATGTGAAGATGACAGACAGAGGTATGTGCTTTACAACTGCTGCATATAATTCGTGGGGAATCTTTCACGCTGATCCTGCACACCCTGACTTGCACCCTAGTCATGCTCCTGTTTTATCTATCTTTGCAGCATACTAGATTGGTGGAGTCTAAATTTTGTCCTCTATCTGAAACAATTGATAATAAGCGTTGTTCCTTGTTATTTCAAGGAAGTCTTGATTTTGCTGAAATGTTCTATCTAGGATGCTAAGTAGTGCTGACATCTGTAAAAAAGCAAGGTAAGGTAACAGGTTTCTTTGCAGTACAAAACAGTGGGCACTCGGCAGTGGATGGTTTTTAAGCAGTTCAGCTGACAAAGCAAAGAAATAGATACCGGTTCACAGTTAACTTGGCCTAAATGTTCCTGGGACAGGAAGTGCTTGATTAAAAAAAACAAACACAAAAACCTAAACCAGACAAACATTCAGCTGCCACCCTCTGGAACCTGGAATCATTACACTTCTGAGGCTGACATACCTTGGCCTGTATGAACATATATGCAACTGTGGGTTTTGGCCTGTAAGTTCAAACCCATTAGCTCTAGTGGGGCTAAATAGCTGTATTTACTTAGTTGTTCAGAGGCATTATTATTTACTTAGTTGTTCAAGGGTTTGTATATTGATAGTGTAGGAAGTGGGTGAATTTAAGATAGACAGTTTATCAAGGATCTGATCTGTTAGGTTCCTGAATTTATGATGCCAGTAATCTCGATAACAAAGATACAGGGCCAGACTACAAGATGCTTCAAATGTTAAGCTGCAGTTGGGAAACTGTTTTGAAATAGTATATATGAAAGTCTGCTAAAGATGATCAAATAATTACTTTTGTGCAGAGTAAAAGCGAAAACAAAATGTGATTTTTTTTAATGAATGTAAAAGGGTTTTTCAGTACACAAAGAGGCGTGACAGGAAGTCTGTGATAGAAGCCTAGCTATACCAGCAATAGTTTGCTACTACAGTTAAAATTATTCATGAGCTATTTTAAAGCAGTATCTGTCAGTTGTAGAGGGGAAAAAAAAAGAAACTCCATGTGTTACCAGTATAATCATGCTTTGCAAACAAATTCTGCATCTGGCTTTTAGTTTTATGTTCTGTTAGATGGATTTTGAACAGTAGACAGAAGATTTTTAAGAACTTCAAACTGGAGTTGAGTTATAGGGCTGTTTTATGAAGTAATGTGATCGGAGGATTCAGCCCCACAAAGGGAGTTAACAGCTTTGATGGTATACATTTAAAATAAACGGGAGTGCTGGAAGAATTCAAAAAAATATTGGCAATTAGCATGTCAGAGTAGCAGCTGATCTACCAATTACCTACATAAATTAAAACACCTTAGAACAACCACAGTTTGTGTTCTGGTAAACATTTATGTGAGAGAAGAATTGAAATCCCATGCTGTAGTGAAAAAAATTAGAAATGTGTGCTAGGAATTAGGCACACTGATTATCCATGAGTGAACATTGAGGCCATTCAATTAGATTAGTTCCAAGTATTTAATTAAAAAAATTTTTTTCCTTCAAAATTGTGCAAGCAGATAGGCCATAAATCTGAAGGAAGCACTTGAGATATCTTTGAAATATCTGTTTGAAATTTCCATTGATTCCTTTAAGGAGAATGAACACTAAAGCAACTGGAAAGAAGGGGAGAAATTGAAGCAAAGAAAGAGGTAGTATCAGGGGGCTGGGGGAGAAGGCGGGTTAAGAAAAAAAAATGAGTAAGCAAAGTAAAAAAAAAGGCAACAAATATTTAAGTCACTCTCCAAGTCAGTGTATATTTTAAAGTTGTTTGGGAGTTTTTATAGCATAATTTTTTGCAGAGAAGCTTGAATTACATAGAGACAAAGCAGCTCCAGTGACACTGCACTGAAGTCAGCTTTTGTTTACACTTTCACTCTTCAGAGCATTGCCAGGCTCATGGCAATGGGAACTGTACGCGCATGGGCAAGCATGCTATAGACTTTGAATAGGATTAGCAAACACAAAGGGTTTGCTCATGCGCATGCATCTCGTGTTTACATGCTGAGATAGAATTGTTAAACATTAGCTTCTGTTTCAGTGTTGCCACAATCCTCTAACTACTTATTTGTATACCTTTTCAGGATTTACACATTAATTTCACTTACCAAACAACTGTAGGACTGTATTATGAGGTTTTAAAAATGGGTTGTCATGTATGGGGAAGAGGAAAGAAACCATTAAGGTTAAACAAGTTTGAGGAATTTAGTGAACAACGTGGGGGGGGAGGTTGTTTTGCTTTCTTTGTTTGTTTTTTTAAACTGCAGGCTCTGAGACAACAGATATAGTAGGAACAAATCAGTCTATTGATGGAAAAAACATTATTGTTTTCTTGAGTATAGAAAATGTTGTATTTTCATGTTTTTCGGAATAACATATAACTGCTATTTCTGTGGCAGCAAATCCTCACCTTCTGCATGCTCCTAAAGCTAGCCAATAGGAAGGAAGCATGAGGAAAATAGGGTAAATAGACAAAAACTAATCATCCTATTCTTGAAGTCTGTTGCCAACCACACACAGACGATTTCTCCAGGCTTTTTTTTTTTTTTTTTTTTTTTTGGATTAATAAAATCTGGAGCTTTATGCAGATAATTCCTGTTGATGAATGGATGTCTGTGAAATTTTTAAAAGCAAGATCTAAATGTTTGCTCAAATCAGCTGGGCAAAAAAATTGAGGTGACTTGATGTGCCTGAAATTTAAATTTTATTCCAAATCTTTTATAAGCCAGCATTTTAATTGACGTAAAAAAATTATAAAGGGTAGTAAAAAAAATAGCCTTTCAGTGCAATAACACAGATTCACATAACTCATTCTGAAAGAAAAAAGTGATATATATGACAAGAAACTTAACCTGAACAGTACACGGCATGCTAAAACTTTCTGCTTGTTTCCAGCAGATTTTAAAATTAATCATTTAACCTGAGGGTCAGTTACTAAGAAGCATGGTTTTCAGCCAACAAGCAGATAAGAAAGCTGCTTTTTCATTCCTGATTTTTCATCTGTAAAATGGATGCAATATTTGTAATACATATTTCAGAGAAAATTCTGTGAAGCTTAATCTATAAATTGCTCCCACCTCATATTCACTTGATAGTCCCTGTCAATTGACTTGACAACAGTCAATCTGAGCATACAATTACACTCTCTCTTAGGATGTAGAGGACACTGGTTTATATCTTCATTTTCTTTGTATTAATTCAGGGATTTGTATGTCAGGCATATTAACCACTGAGCTGTTGGTGATCTTTGGTAATGGATTGTCAGTCTCTCTTGTTGAAGCTGATAATGCTGTGCATACTGGCTAAGTACTCCTGCTACAGGGAATCATTGATCTAATAAGCCAGTAGTTGCAGCAATCACCTGAATTGCAAGAGATGAGATTTGGATTCTGGTACATAAGTAAACTATTGTATTAGATACCCTAGACTCCCCAGGTGATTTAGATAGCAAATAAGGTAGAATGGAAAGGCAGAGAATCAGACTGCATTTATGATTGAACTTAGTATATGTTCCCACCTTAGCTATATTGTTAATTCTGGACATATAAAATAGAATAGTAGAATCATAGAATTGTTTAGGTTGGAAAAGACCTTTAAGATCATCAAGTACAGCCATTAACCTAACACTACCAAGTCCACCACTAAACCAATTAAGGGTAGAGTAGTAATTTCATGTTTCCTGGCTTGGTGGCTGGATTATTTTTTAATGAAACTAAAAACTAGGAATCATTAAGGTTGGAAAGGATCTCTAAGATCAGCAGTCCAACCATCAACCCAACACCACCATGCCTACTAAACCATGTCCCAAAGTGCCACATCTACCCGTTTTTTGAACACTTTTTTTGACTCCACCACCTCTCTGGCCAGCCTGTTCCAATGCTTGACTACTCTTTCTGTGAAGAAATTTCTCCTAATATCCAATCTAAACCTCCCCTGGCGCAGCTTGAGCCCATTTCCTCTCATCCTGTCGCTAGCTACTTGGGAGAACCAACACCCACCTCACTACAGCCTCCTTTCTGGTAGTTGTAGAGAGTGATAAGGTCTCCCCTCAGCCTCCTCTTCTCCAGACTAAACAACCCCAGTTCCCTCAGCCGCTCCTCATAAGACCTGTGCTCCAGACCTTTCACCAGCTTCATTGCCCTTCTCTGGACATGCTCCAGCACCTTAATGTCCTTCTTGTACTGAGGGGCCCAAAACTGGACACAGTATTGCAGGTGCGGACTCACCAGTGCTGAGTACAGGGGCACAATCACTTCCCTGCTCCTGCTGGCCACACTATTCCTGACACAAGCCAGGATGCTGTTGGCCTTCTTGGCCACCTGGGCACACTGCTGGCTCATGTTCAGCCGGCTGTCAACCAGCACCCCCAGGTCCTTTTCGGCCAGGCAGCTTTCCAGCCACTCTTCCCCAAGCCTGTAGCATTGCATGGGGTTGTTGTGACCCAAGTGCAGGACCTGGCACTTGGCCTTGTTAAACCTCATACAGCTGGCCTTGGCCCATCGGTCCAGCCTGTCCAGATCCCTCTGCAGGGCCTTCCTACCCTTGAGCAGATCGACAGTCCCACCCAATTTGGTGTCATCTGCAAACTTATTGAGGGTGCACTCAATCCCCTCATCCAGATCATTGATAAAGATATTAAACAAGACTGGCCCCAATACTGAGCCCTGGGGAACACTGCTTGTGACTGGTCTCCAACTGGATTTAACTTAATTCCCCACAACACCTGCCTAGGCCATGAGCTGCCAGCTTCCTTAGGAGAATGCTGTGGGAGACAGCATCAAAGTCTTTGCTGAAGTCCAGGCAGATGACATCCACAGCCTTTCCTTCATCCACCAGGCGGGTCACCAGGTCATAGAAGGAGATCAGGCTGGTCAAGCAGGACCTGCCTTTCATGAACCCATGCTGGCTGGGCCTGATCCCCTGGTTGACCTGCACATGCCTGTTGAACATACTCAAGATGAACTGCTCCATAATCTTCCCCAGCACCAAGGTCAGGCTGACAGGCCTGTAGTTCCCCGGATCCTCTTTCCAGCCCTTCTTGTAGATGGGCATCACATTGGCAAGCCTCCAGTCATCTGGGACCTCCCCTGCTAACCAGGACTGCTGATAGATGATGGGAGGTGGCTTGGTTAGCTCCTCTGTCAGCTCCCTCAGTAGTCTGAGGTGGATCCCATCTGGCCCCATAGACTTGTGAGTGTCCAGGTGGCATAGCAGGTCATTAACTGCTTCCTCCTGGACTATGAGGACTCCATTCTGCTCCCTGTCCCTGTCTTCCAGCTCAGGTGCCTGAGTACCCTGGGGATGACTGGTCTATTAAAGACTGAGGCAAAGAAGGCATGAAGTACCTCAGCCTTTCCCTCATCCTTGGTGGCAATGTTCCCCCCCTGCATCCAATAAAGGATGGAGATTCTCCTTGGCTCTCCTTTTGTTGTTAATATATTTGTAGAAACATTTTTTATTATTTCTTTCAACAGTGTCCAGATTGAGTTCTAGCTGGGCTTTTGCCTTTCTAATTTCCTCTCTGCATGACCTCTCTGTACTCTTCTTCAGTTGCCTGCTCCTTCTTCCAAAGGTGGCAAACTCCCCTTTTTTTCCCTGAGTCCCAGCAAAAGCTCCCTGTTCAGCCAGGCCGGTTGTCTTCCCTGCTGGTTCGTCTTATGGCACATGGGGACAGCCCGCTCCTGCACCTTTCAGATTTCCTTCTTGAAGAATGCCCAGCCTTCCTGGACCCCTTTGCCCATCAGGACTGCCTCCCAAGGGACTTTCCCAACCGGTGTCCTGAACAGGCCAATGTCTGCCCTCCAGAAGTCCATGGTAGTGGTTTTGCTGACCCTCGTCCTTATGTTGCCAAGAATTGAAAACTCTATCATATCATGGTCGCTAATCACAAGATGGCCTCCGACCACAGCATCTCCCACGAGTCCTTCTCTGTTTTTAAACAGCAGGTCAAGTGAGGCACCTCCCCTGGTAGGCTCACTTACCAGCTGTGTCAGGAAGTTATCTTCCACACACTCCAGGAACCTCCTAGACTGTTTCCTCTCTGCTGTGTTGTGTTTCCAGCAGATGTCCAGCAAGTTGAAGTCCCCCATGAGAACAAGGGCTAGTGATTGTGAGACTTCTGCCAGTTGCTTATAGAATGCTTCATCTATGTTATTCTCCTGATTCTGATGGGGGGGGTGGGGTGTGTGTGTGAATTTTTATTGTAAAATGTTTATTTTATTATACAAGTTCAGTTGATTTTTATTTTTTAATTTTTTTTCTGCAGAGCTCCGCTGTATCCTGAAGTTTCATCTCTTACACACTCAAATGCCAAGGTATCAAAGTCAAAACTATTCTGGTTAATTTATCTTCTAGTATAATTTCCACATAGTACTTCTGGTTTTGAGGCTGTGCTACACTGGGGACTTACATGGGTGGGAAGCCAAAAGGAAATGGTGTTCAAAGCAGTGCTATGGGGACAGTCTTACCAGGGTTTGTCAGTGCTACTGGTCGTTAAGTGGACTTACATCACATTTAATTTTTGTGTTCTAAGTTTCCTCATCTGTAAAACATTGTGTTCAGGGTTTTGAACATCAAATTAAGAATTCCAAGTGCAAAGTATTAGAACGTAATTAATTTCTTCCTTTCTCCCCTTCCCTCCCCCACCAGTATAATACTGAAGACAGTACTACTGTATTCTAGATGTAATAATAAACAAGTAGGCAAAATAACTGAATACAGAAAGGGAAATATAATGGAGAAAGGAGACTGAGATTAGGAACAAACTCAGTAGTCTCTAATTACCATTACATTGAATCTTTTAGGAGGTGAGCTAAAGCTTCCAAAATGCTGTCTGCAGTTATTTATCAGAATACAGTGGAAAAAAGCCTAATTTTTGAAGAGTATTTACTTGAGTGAAAGTAAAAAAATACTGTTGATCTTCCTTCTACAGGGAATTTATAGGATTAAAATAATGCATAAAAATAGCATGTTTTTGAAGGTATGATAACCATTTTTCAAAGAAATGCACTCTGTTGACAGTTCAATAGATAATGTTTTGATAATAGCTGAGAGCCTTGCTTATGCATGAATTTATTATGAGTATATGTGCAAAAACTCCCACAAGCAAATAATTATTGGATGTATTATAATTTGGGCATATGGACATGAAAGTTGCAAGGTAAAGACATGTGCAAATAAAACTGGAAAACTGTGCTTTTGAAAGTTTAAAAAGCATACTTTGAAAAGTGTCCTTGATTCTGAATATATGAAAAAGGGGAAAAAAAACCCACAAAAACCACTAGAAAAAAGTAATTCCTAACTAGTTTTTAAAAAAAAAAAAAAATCACTACTTTCTGAAAAAAATTTATAGGTGGCAAACAAGAAGAAATGTGCTCCCATGCCCATGGCTCAGAACAGACTGTGCTCTGGAAGTAAGGGAAAAAGAACAACTTCAAGGTATATTATACACATCTCTGTAATAAAATATTTTAGTTGCTATTTTTGTCTATCAGGTTATTTTTACTCATCTATGCTTCTACATTTATATATATTTGTATAACTAAATGTATCAAACTTTTTGGTCCTCCTCAGCTCCACAGTGTAGCTATCTGTTTACTTGCATAGAGCACCAAAAAGTGTTAGTGAAGATATGTGATTAATATTGCAACAATGAAACTCTTGTTTTCTGCTCAAGCACTTCTCAAGGCTGACAGTTAAACTGTTAACTCCTTCAGTGAAAGGATGCCTAATGAGCATACATGTGGGAAATACATCATCTGAGGCAACATGAGAGAGCACCCTTAGGTGGTGCAGACTGATTTGTGATCAGAACTGTGATGGGAAACCCTCGAGGGTCTCCCCTATTTTGGTGAATCTTGGGCTCACAGGGCAAGAGAGAGTCAGTAATAGTACCACAGCTGTCAGGGGTTATGAGCTGAAAAGCTTCAGCTCTGTAGATAGCAAATTCAAGGTTGTAAAAGCAAGAAACGGAGAGCTGGACAAAAGAAAAGAGTAAAGAAATGCATAAAATCCTGGGAGCAAATTAAAACTGCCACAAGGTACGGACAAATACTG
Organism: Pelecanus crispus; assembly: GCF_030463565.1. Lineage (NCBI taxonomy): Eukaryota > Metazoa > Chordata > Aves > Pelecaniformes > Pelecanidae > Pelecanus > Pelecanus crispus. Next base: position 15,982,666 of record NC_134649.1, read on the forward strand.
AAATAGGATGAATGTTGTCTGCAAGGTGGCAGAACATGGAATTGACGCAGGCCGAGGTTGTCTTTGAGGACTTGGGAGTCACTTATGGACCCTTTGGACTTGCCTTGGGCAGTTCAGGGGAGGCTGTCATGCTGGCACCACATCATGAGATTTAGAAGTGCAGATACAGGACCTGCAGGGTGAACCCAAAGTTGTGGGAGAAAGTTAGCAGCTAGAAGGAGTTTGGAGGCTGCATTGGGATGAGGATATATTGGAATAAGAACTTAGGAGCTTCAGATCCTGTGGGAACTAATGTCATCTTTTTATAAAAGAAAGCTGAGGAGATACCCTATGTAGCAGATGCATCACATACCTTGTATTTTGGTTTTATGAAAACTTTGGTATGCAACTTCTAGGATCAATGAATTCTCCTAGGCCAGGCCATAACGATACAGAAATTGTGGTAGTAAGGTAGGAGTATAGCTAGAGAGGACAGAGTTCTAGAAACGTTAGCGGGGGGGGGGGGGGGGAAGCAGAATTCAAGGCAGAGGATAGTAGCTAAAGCCAAGAGAACATTTCTCTGTTTCTTTCTTTTATTCTGATTTAGTTATGAAGTTGTTGGGTGAGAAGACCATGCCAAAATCTTCTCAAGTAGAAAATGGCGCTGTTTCTCTGCCTCCTACATTATAATATGTAAAATCCTGTAATGGTTTATGTGGAATACAATAAGGTACCTTATATAATGAAAATGAGAAATTGCCATCAATGCACCTTTCACACAAATGTGAGCAATGAAGTTGCATTAGGTAAATAACTGTGTACTCTTAAAAATAGCAAATACGCAATATTTTTGGTTGGTTTTATTATTATTATTATTATAAATTTAAAATCTAGGGTTTCCTTTTTTTAGTTCAAAGATAAGAAACCTGGAAGTGCAAAGTGCTGATGATGTTGCAGTACTGGAGGATTGCATAGATTTTTCTTTAGCAAAAACAATAAGCAAAATTGAAGAAAAACTAGAGAGAGGAGCCTTACCGGATTGTCTAGATGATGATATTATTCCAAGCATTGGAAATGAAATTGGAGCAGGTAGGTTTCCTCCCATGGTTAACTACTTTTACTTCTTGACTGTTAGAAATGGGTTCTCCTGGGGAAAAAAGGAAGAGTTTCTGTAGACGTTACAGGGAAAGTTCTAAAGCCCTTAAGTTAAAGGAAAAGATTCCTAGAGGAAGGTCAGGTCACATATGAATAATCATGGGAAAAAGTGAATTTTTATCTTGATTACCGCTTTTGTAGGGAGACATTTGGATGGTTACAAATGTTGAATATGTACATAACATTTGATTCATTTCATTGGGGAAATAGAAATACATGATGCTAAGCTTGTATTTCCAAAAAGATAAGCGTCAATCGTTTGCACAGATTCTGCCTTGAGAGGAAAAAGCCTTTCCTCGGATCAGTGCTATGCATCTTAGTAAGTGGCTTAAATGAAGTAATGTGTTGGCTACAGTGCTTGAATGAGAATTCTCCAAATACTTTCCCACTCCAAATGGTGTGTTTATATTTGTCCTAGAAATAGAGTAGGAAAGGGGATTGCAGCATTTGCCAGTGAAGCTAAAGGCATGATGTACATCTGTCTTCTTGGCTCTGGTGTGACAAAAGCGCGTTTATGTAGTTTCTTACAGTGCTAAAGCAAGCACAAAGTCAGAGATTCACTGCAGTAGTACAAAATGCCCAAACCTTGTTCTTTTAATCTAATGGCTTAATGTCAACAAGCATGCCAACACAGAAGTAGCTTGATTTCTAGCCTCATGGAATTCTGTGGAAGTCTTCCATTAGTAAGTCTCCCAAAACAGATCCTCAGATATCTTTTTCATAATTCTTGTTCCTGAACTAAAAAGAAATTGCTTTGGACTGCATTGGAAGCTTACACCAAACAAATTCAAGGTAACAAGGAGAGTTATTACTGGTATCTTATAATCAGGTCTTGTGGACCAAGGGCATGTATTTCAGTATTGAGAATTGTTTCGGTAACTTTAGTGATGAAATGAAAATACTCTGGATTGATTTTTGCTTTTTAAATTTGATATTGACTATTTAGAACACTCTGAATGCCTCCTTAATATGCTAAGTAAGTTATTGCAGAGCATGCCTAGGAGTGTCAAACTCAGAACAGTTAACAGTTTTCACAAGGAAGTAGATGTAGATACTAAATAGGCCCTGTTACAGAGTGGGCTGATTCCTCAGTGGTAATCTCCTAGTAAGGGATTCCTTAGGCTTATGTGCCTGTGCTAGACTTTTTAGGCCAACGTGCTGATAAGGTTCCATAGCATTGTCCTTTCCCTGAGCTTCTTGCAGTGCTCTTCCTGGACTCAGGCTCCATATCTTTATTTCATGATCAGGTTATCACAGTGCAGCCATCTTGTTGCCAACACAGTAGCTTACGCATTATTTTTCTCAGGGGCTGTTTTTGTGGGTTATAACTTAACTCTGCAGTAACAAGCAATGATAGAAGCACAGAGACATGTAGAAGGCTGAAGCTCCATTTTTATCTAATATACCATCACACATACGAGCAAAATACCTGAATGTGTTCTCACACTTCATGTTAATCTTCAGATTATCTCAGGAGTTCAAGACACCTATTCTTTCTTGTAGGGTATGAGAGCCTCTCAGATGTCCTTTTCTTGTTTACTATTCCCTAAACTGTTGGTTACTTTATAACCTAAGACTATCCTGTTAAGTGATACCCCTCCCCCTTATCAGCCTCATCAGGTGATTAAAATTGACCAATTAGGAAGCTAATTGTTTAGTTATCTTTACCTCTTTTGAGAACTCAAACTAATTTTTGGATCATAGCCACCTCCCTAAGGCTGATCTGGTTCTAGATGTGCTCTTGGATTTTCAACAAAGTTTACTGCTAAGTGCTCTTAATGACACAGGGCTGTCTAAGACAGAAGAGAAGTTGTCTGTGGATTAATAACTGAGTAAAAGAGGAAACAAAATGTTAAAAAGAAACGATGAGTGTTTGCAGGTAGTGGTATAGTCCTAGAGTGATCTGTCATGGAGCTTACATTGTTCAATATACAGAAAAATACTCTGGAAAAAAGGAACGATAGCTGGTAAAGAAATTTGTATGAAACAATGATTTTAGGGTAGTTAAAACTGACATTGAAGTGTTGTAGGAGAATCTCATAGTTCCGAGTGAGGTGATGGAACGGAGGTTTATATTCAGCATTGAAGAGTGCAAAGTAACGCTGATAGAAAAAAACAACTCCAATTACACCTAATTCTGAGCTGGGCTTTGTTTAGTTATTACTAATTAAGACGTCTCCAAAAGCATAAACTTAATGCTTGTTCAGAGTGGAAAAGGCAAATTGATTGTTAGAAATCCTTCAGAAGATAACAGAAAACAAATTATTGTACTGTTATCATAGAATCATGGAATGCTTTGGGTTGGAAGGGACCTTTAGAGGTAATCCAGCCCAACCCCCTGCAATGAGCAGGGACAGCTTTAACCAGATCAGGTTGCTCAGAGCCCCGTCCAACCTGACCTGGAATGTTTCTAGGGATGGGGCCTCCACTGCCTCTCTGGGCAACCCTTTCCAGTGCTTCACCACCCCCATTGTAAAAAATTTCTTCCTTATGTCTAGTCTAAATCTATTCTTCTTTAGTTTAAATCCATTATTCCTTGTCCTGTCAAGGATTATCATTATGCTATTATATAATTGATGCCACCCCGTCTTGAGTATGACACACAGTTCTGCACACCCCATCTCAAAACCAGGATGCAGAACTAGGAAAGATACAGGAAAGAGTATATAGTAGCAATTAGAAGCGTGGAACAACTTGAATCAGAATCTTCAAATTGAAGACAAAACAACTGAGGGCAGTATGAGAGATTCTGTAATGAAAACAGTAATGGTAAAGGGAAAGCTGTCTTTCTGTAACACAAACGCTAGGAAATGCCACATTAAATTGGATCTAAAGCAAGCTATACGAAGTGTTTTTCTTTCACATAATGCATAATTAAATTAGCCAACTCATTGCCACAGGATATTGTGAATGCCAAACTACAATATGTTTTATGAAGGAAATCAAACAACTTAATAGTATAGAAGTACATGAAAGAGTATTAAACTTGATGGCTTCAAAATGATCTCCTTCTCAGGATAGCCACTAGTTACCAGAAGCTAGCAAGGACATAACAGGAGGAGGAAAGTCAGTCTGTATCTTATTTTTTCGTGGTGTTTTCCTAAATCCTACTTATTATTGGCCTCTGCAGAGTTACAACTTAAACTGCAATTGATAGTTGATAGGGGAAGATGGGTGAAATAAAAAGAATTCCTGTTACAGCAAATGAACACATGTACCCATCCATCCCTTCACGTTCAGCTCCAGATACTCCTCCTCCACTTTGTTCTTTTCCCCTTCTACCTACTGTGAATAATGGTTATTCCTGTGTTACTCAGCTTGATCCTCATACTGTTTTCATGCTTTGTGCCTGTGGAAGTTCAGGGGGAGTTCCTTGTGAATGATCTGGGGAAAGGGTGGGGAATAGGGAGTAAAAGAACATACTGTTGACACACAGCTTGTTTTGTCATGACAGTAGTATGTTTCTTGGCTGTCCAAGAGCAAGAAAGTACTTCATTTGGAAAAAACTTCTAATTAAATTGGTTTAATTTTAAATTATTAACTGAATAATGTTAGCAGTGTACTTTAAAAAAGCATAGACTGCTGTGTGGGAGGGGTGTTTACCTATTAGGAGGGTTTTGCAGTCTACATTTAATTCCTTGTTGTGAGCAATTTAAAACTGCTTGGGGTGTAACTACACAAATTGCAGCTACAGATCGTTTGTATGTAAAAAACCTACAATATAGTTTTCTTGACTTCAGTCTGAAGGAATGCTGTAATGTATAGCATAGTATGATGAAAGTTTCCATTCTGATAATTATGAGTCTTTCTTACATTTTAAAGGTGTCGAGTTCCGTCATTAAAAGGAAAAATGTATAGAAAGCTTTGCTTAAGAATGAGAAACTCGCAACATTTATTTAGAAATCTGAGGGTTTATTTGCTTATTTCTCTTTAATAATTGTAAACAACCTAGTGTGTTTTTAAAAACAAGAAGATGAAAGTGAGTTCTTACATCAGGCTTGCTTCTTTTCTGCATTGAATAATGAGTACTTGTGGATATTAAATGTAACTTCGTATGTTCACAGAAGCTCAAATCAGATTTCTTAAGGCAAAGTTACGTGTTACGCAGGAAGAGCTGGATAGTGTAGCGTGTGAATGCAGGAAAAAGGTAAGAGCTGAGTTTTCTTATCTGTAGAAACAGAATAGGTTCCCCTTTAACAAATAATCACAACAGAATTCTCTCACCTTTCTTTTTCAAGTATTAAGAACTAAGGTTCTGTTTTTTCAAATTTCCTAAGAATTTTGAGTGAAGAATAGTAATTTCTGTATAAATGTGATCTTGGGCTAAAAACTTGTGGAATATACTTAATGAAAAAGAATTTGAGGCAGGAAAGAACCACTGGGAATGAAGACGTGCCCCAGCTGTAGGGACCCTGCGGTGCTGCAGAGTGCCCTAGCCATCACTGCTGGGAAGGAGAGTGTTTCCAGAGCCTGAGAAAAAGGAGGATGATACAGTAGCAGTCAACTATAGATTTTGGTATGCAGAGAGAAGATGAGTGGTGCCCGGAGCTGCGTGATGGGAGGAGGGGGATGTTTAGGGCAGAACGAGAAATAAAGAAGCTTGAGAAATTTAGTCAGGTAGTCAGCTGAGAAATTTAGTCAGCTTTGGGTGTCCTTGGTGGGGAAAAAGTGTGGAAACTGCTGATCTGTGATCCACTTTAAGTGGAATATTGTAATCAAAACAGAAATCAGACTTTCTCTGTTCTCAAGATATTAACTTGCTGCGAAGGACTGTATGTGGAATTACGTATTTGGGCAGACCAGACTGAAGTTAAGGCAGTGTGAAGCTGCACTGATATTTTAGTGTTAGAGTGTACTACAAGTGAGTTTTATGATCTGTACTGTTTGGCAATATGTTTTCAGGTGATGCTCAAACATCTCTTGAACTGTAAAACCTTCAATAGTTTGTGTCTGTCTGCCAGAGGGATCGCCTCTTCTTCATGCATTTGTAATCAAGCAAGGCTTTTGAACTAACTTTCCATTTTCACTATTAGATTATTCTTAGTTGTGGTCTCCTAACTTAAGAATCCTTTTTTCCACCTATTCCCCAGGCCCAAATGTAATGATGACATATGGCAAACCACCTATATGTTTTCTCTCAAGCTTTTACTTTAGAGTTAAGGAGCAGGGTGATGGTAAATAAGATTTTTGAGATAGGTACCTGGAGAAAATCTTTAAAAGGAATTAGATTTTGATATTTTATATCTGTACTTTGTACTTCATTTCATTTTTATCAATATTGTTGTTTCTGCATTTCAATACTTTTATGCTGTGATCAGAAGAAAGTTGTTACATTTGATTTTAAAGACATTTTCAAATCAAATACAATTTTGTCAGTAGCTATTGAACTTCATAATTCCATGCCAAAAAAACTACAGAATTCAGTTACTGTAGCAGATGACAGAAGACAATGTTGTACCTATTCTTGTCCTGCTCCCATAGCACTCTGTATGTAAATGCATCATTTTGGGTACTAGTTTCTCTGGAGAATAAGAAAATAACTTTATTACATTCAGAAGGTCACAAAAATTTCATATTGGCAATGCCTTGAGATAGATTCAGGCTTTTGTTCCAATTCACAGTCCAATTGTTATAAGGAAGTAGTAATTTGGTTTTAAATATAAAGAAGGGGGAGTTTCTGAGGTGCGTGTGGTCACATGAAACTTAGGGTAAAGCACATATATTTCCCAGGTGAGAAGCACATATTCCTAGAGGACAGGAGAGAAAAGACTTGTTTTCACAGAAACTCCCTTTCTGTATGTGGCTTGATTTCTTAAAGAAATGAAGGGCATAATGTATCTCTGAAATAACTTACATAAGTATTCACTTACAATGTTTAAAAGGTTATAAAAGAAACATGCCTTGAAATAATAATGCTTAATGTGGGATGTAATTGCCAGTAGGTCATGAAGCTAATACAGGATTCACTTGATGTTAAGAGAATCATGAATTTGAATACTTGATGTATCCTGGATCATTAGCTTGCTTTTAAGTCAAAACCGGATAATCTCCTAGAACATAATGGTTTGATTTATCAGTAATTATATTCTCTTCTTTTCCCCAGAATTTTTCCTAATGTGTGCATTTAGCTGTTCTCACAAAAATTTCACAAAATATCTGTGTGCCTCTGTTACTCATATTATTCTATAATATTTTGATAGTTAGTTCGCAAAACCTTTGAACTATGAGAAATTAAATGTTTTACATACTGCTACAAGACAGTTCCAAGTAAAAGACTGCAGAAAATTAAATGAGAAAAGTGTTACTGTTTTTTGAAGTATTGTCCTGGTAAATTGGTATTTTGTTCTCTTAGTTTGTCTTAGTTGTTTCCTTTCTTAAAACTGTTGTGAAATCCATCATGAAGGATCTAAACATTTAAAAATAACCTAATTTTAAAAAATTGTTATCTCCATATCTACAATATGTATATTTTTACTGCCTTTTATTTACAAAACATTACTATTGCATTATCCTACTGCTTCCTTGCAGTAATTTAGTTGTGTTTTTTTGCTAATTACTGTCAAACAGGATGATGAAAATCAGAATTTAAAATCTCGGCTTAAAGGTACTGAAGAAGAAAACACCAGACTGCAACGAACAATCAGTATGCAACATTCTCAGACTGAAAAGTACAAAATGTTGTCACAAGAAGCAAACAAAAAAAGTGAAGGGTTACAACAGGAGGTCATTGCGCTAGAAAAGGTATTGCAGATATTAGTCTCATTTATCTCACGAAAGGGAAAAAAACCACATCACATCACCCTCTGTATGCTAATTTGATAGATTCATATCCAATGATCGCATTAGCATTTTAATCTCTGATAATAGTTTTAGAAATTGTATTTTAAAATGGTCTAATCTCTTGTTTAAAGGAAGAAATAATACATTTTGCTTATTGCTTTTCTTCTGCTTCTACAATCATATATTTGTGTATTTTAAAAGTTAAATTCTTGTATAAAAGACCCGCAAGAGACAAAACAACCTTTTCAGAAACTGCTGCCAAATTCACAAAGGAATCTTGAAAAATACAGGGAAATTTTATTTTTCTGGTTTTAATTATAATTGTTAAAAATTACTTCTGGTAATAAGAGATTTATTGTAAACTGTAGAACCTGGTGAACATTTTGAAAAAAAAAACCACCTGCAGCTTATATTAGTACCTTCTGCAGGTAGAGGAAAGGACGTGTCTTTGTTCTTGAAAATGGTCTGTTTGTAAACCAGCCGCTTCAGTTTGGTTGAATCAAAGTTAACCTGGCTCCTGCTGTAGGCCACGTACGCAAAATTGTGTATGTGCCTCGTTGTAGCAGATGGCCTGCATACACAGTTTTGTTTGTTTGGAACTTAATCTAAGAGCAGCATGTGTTTTTCTTTAATTACTCAGAGCTAGAGAGGTTGACTTCAAAATCATGTAATACATATAGCATACAGGAGAATGTTTCACTTAAAAATTTGGGGAAAACAGAACACAGCTCAGCCTAACAAAGTCTCGTTATACTTCCATTAAATCATACTATGCGTTTGTATAGGCATGCTTTCATCTTAACGTTATGTAGTTCTGGCATTTTAGAACCAAAATGGTCTAAGTTTGTGTGTTCTTTTTGTGCAAGATACTTGGAGGTTTTAAGTTCCCTTAAATAAGTACCCTAATTGTTGATTCTGTCGGGAAAAATATTCTATAGTAGTACTCATACTACTCATTGGCTCACAGTAAATAGGGCTAAGAGACTTACAAAGTCATTTAGTCCATTCTCTTAAGCCAGACGTGGTAGATTATATCCAAACTGTCATGGTCATAAGTTTGTTTAACCTGTACTTAAAGCCTTCTGTGATGGCAATTTCCATAATTGCCTTAGACAGTCTTGGTTGTTGTACACAGTCACAGCTAGAAAGTTTATCCCAGTATTTAGGAGGTATCTGTTGTGACGGAAAGTTTATTCACTTCTGTAAAGCTGCTATATCCAGAATGTCACTTTCCTCACTTGTCTTTGCTCTGGATTTACCATCCTCAGTTGCTTCAATTATTCCTAATAGGTTGTGTTTTCTAGAATTTCTCAAGGTTACTGATCAGACATGGCCATGGCAAATAGTGGTAGTTCTTTAAAATACTGAGAACGCAAAAAAGGCAGGTATATGTAATGCATGGCTCTCTGCTAATTCAGAAGTTATTTTACATACTTTTCTGATATAAAAGACTTACTGCCAAAAACATGCAGTTAAAAATAATTTTGCAGTAACTGCTTAAATCTCCTATAGACGTAGCAATCTGAAAACGATTTTATTCTTTAGATATAGTTCAACCCTATACAATTAATGTAGTTGTAGCTTAATTCTAGACATGTTTAAAAACAATTTCCTGTGAACACGGGCCCGAGTTTGTACTGCTGTGCCACTAAACTCTCAACACTCATTCAGTCTAGAGACAGTTTTCTTTATAGTAGAGATAGCACAAATGTAACCTCTGATTTTTGGGCTTTTATTGCTTTTGCTGTGATTTCAGTTGCAACATAAATAATAGAAGACTTAAGTTGTGATACATGCTTTCCCAAGCTTCCTTAGATTATCAACAATTTATGCAATTTCATTAATCCCCCAGCTACTTTTTTTTGTATGTGCCTAGGCAAAGATTCTCACCTAGTTTTCACAATTTACCTGAAACATGGTAATTAGTTTGTTATTTTTACATTTCATTCTTTTGGTGTTTGGCCTCTGTGAACATTTCTGCTGGAACAGAACACCTCAGGTAGCAGCTGAATTCTGATGCTCCCCAAAAGCTCCATCCTCTTCTTTCCAGCATTCCTCGTTTTTTTCCAACTAGTTGATCTAATAAATCATATCACCTCTGCTCCACTTTTTCACCGCCTGTCTACAAGAACATTCCTTCCTCTGTGTTCACTTGTTAATTCAATCTAGCTATAATGTTGGATAAAGGTCAAGGAAACACCAAAGCTGTGCTCTTACTCCTTTTAAGGCTTTGTGCAGGGATTTTAGAATCTGCCTTGAAGAAGGGCTTGATGTTACACAAAAGTTCTCTCTCAAATGTTTTTGGTGGTGGACAGGTGTTGCTGAGCTTTCTCGAGATAGAAATGCTGTGTATGCTTGCTACTGGGAGGAAAGCAAGCCTGCTGGGAGGGTTACTGATAGACAGCTCTCTGGTATCACACCCCTTACTGATACTCAAGTGCCTCAGCCACTCCAGAACAGTGGAGAAAATCCAGAGATTGAAATGGGACACAGTTTTAGAACATAGTAGTTTTTTTCCCCTCTTAGAGAAACATTATATGAGAAAATTAATCCAGCGTTTATTTAAAGTATTGAAGAATTGGCAGAAACCTTGCCTACTTGCAAAATAAAATACTTATCTCAGGCGTTTTTAGGATGAGAAACTTGGTGTCAAATATATTTAACAATATACCCTCACTGGCTGACTTGCAAAAAATTTGAGAAGGTATTACATATGACAGCAAATGTCAAAAAGCCCTAAAAGAATTATTAGAATACTTTCATTAAATGATATGATTAGCTGATACATAATTTGTATTGCATGCAGACTATTTTTTTGGTCATTAAATGCTTGAAAGGCTATATTCCAAAGCTTTTCATATTAATGCAGAATAAAATACATAGCATGAAAGATTTAGTTGACCCTATTCACAGCTCCATCATCTTGATACAAGATAAAGAGGTTTGCATGCTGTGCAGCTTGTTTTCTGTGGAAACATGGGAGTCAGTTTCCAGTAAGCAAATTTGCATTCCCCGATGATGCACGTGCACGTGTTCCAGGGAGGGGCTCTGCTGCCCTACTAGCCAGGCTTTTACCCAGCCTTTTTTAATCAATCAGGTGGACAGGTTAGCGGCAAAAGAAAAATGTTGAAGCAACATCTGGTTTTGTGAACTCTGGAAGGAGGCACATTCACCAGTAGAGTTTTGGAGGATTAGTGAGATGTGTCTACTCTCCTGTTTTCTTCATCTGTTTTGGAGAAGATTCAGAGCTTCCCAGAAATACCTGTTCCAGTCATAACTTTACCGTAGTGTCTTTGCTGCATACACTTGTCAATTAGTATGTATTTCTTGGATAAACAACGTGGAAATTAGGAGTAACCACCACAAGAGCTGGTGTGGAATTGAGAAAACAGAACAGTTACTCAGCAATAACAACTCTGAGGATAAAAGGTTAACAATAAGCTGCTTCTCTACCCTGATTTGATTAAAAGAATCTTTCTGTGCCCTTGACTAAAAATTTGATAGTCTTTTAGAAAAAAAGCCTATTTCTTTCTCACAAATGACAAGATGTGCTTTTTCTGCCAGAATTGTTTATTTCTTCTACTTTGTCTTTTATCTATATTCCCTGATCTTTAATCTCATTATTCTGTTGCCCAACTTGGTCTCTTTTTCTCATTTCCCCTCTTACAGCACTATGAAATACTATCATCAGAGACAAGAGGGAACTGTTCTGATTGTTGCCACACTTGATGAACTATTTTCTGCTAGATGAAATAGTTACTACCCTCAGCCATCTTCAGTAGGCTGTTACAACTTTTTGTTGGTAATTGCATGTAGTAATCTCTAGGGAAAAGAGGTAAAAGGAACAAGTGGGAAGAAGCAGCTGGGAATACTAGCCACTGTTCCAAAATTTACCACAGAGTGGACATACCAACATGTTTTTTTCTGACTGAGCATACAAGGGTTTTCAGTCAATCCGGTGGTCTTACATGATCAGATCCACAATTTTCTAAGAGAAGTTTAAAACAAAGATGAGAAAGTTCCCTTTCCAAGATTTCAGAGGAGAAGGGGATGTTTTAACGGTGGAATTAATGGTCTTTGAGACAGATTCTATCTGCAGGCCAAAGTAGTCCACAGACTCTTAAGTTTTCAAGAGTGAGCCTGGCTCTAAATGTCTTGTCTATATGGATTCATTAAAATACCATTATTCATAATGTTGGTTTTATCCTTTGCTTCTTACATAGGAATTGGAGAATCTAAAGCGTGTACAAAAGCAGGCCACAAGCAGTCAGAGTGCAACAGAGGTTCGCTTAAACAGGGCCCTGGAAGAAGCGGAAAGGTATAAAGTGGAGCTGAATAAACTGAAGCAAAGTAACAAGGTACAGTGGCTCCGGAAAACAAGTTCCAACCTGTAAAACTCAGTAATGCTAGAATGAGACAAGAGGCTTGATCAGCTTTGGAAGTATTGTGTCCCTTACAGACAGTCCCAAAATTAACTTAGAACAAGTCACCAAAGGGCTTGATAAGTTATCTTGGATGACACTACTGCAACCTATGCAGGAGGAGGAAATGTACGGAATAAAGTTGCAGCCTTTCTGATTTTCCCCATTTGTGTGAAAATTAGATGTGTTTAGAAAAAGGGAGAAGTACACATACACACCTAGTACATACACAGGCAAACCACGGCTGTTATCGTTGAGATTTTCTTTTCTTTTTTTAAGTTTTGATGTGGGAATATTTTGATTAATCCCATTTCTTTTCAGAAATGTCATGTGTGGCTGCTGTTTGTCATTTTGTTATGTAATACCAAGTTTCGTTGGTTAAAGCACCACTTTTCATAAATAATACATTTCTTCTTTTCTTCCCGTGGCAGGATGTAGCTAACCAAGAACTCAAAACAATTGAAGAATTAAAAACAGAAAACAAGAAACTGCAGAAACAAAAAGGAGAGCTAATGACAGGTTTTAAAAAGCAGTTAAAGTTAATTGATATTTTAAAGAGACAAAAGGTAAGGACCAGAATAGAGTTGTATCTCAGTTAACACCCTCTAGCTAAATGCATCTGTTGTCAAGTAAGGTAATCATGTAAACTAGAGCCCCAAGACTGGGAAATTTCAATGCGAGGGAGCAGCAGCCTCACTTTTATTAGTGCATATTGCTAACACTTTGCTTTGTAGCAAAGGCTGATCTTCTTTTGAATTGACCCCATTCCTAACTTGGAACATATCCTGTCACAGTGAAGGTTTACAACTGACGAGATTTAGGACTGAGAGTATCTATTTGTTCAAGAACAAACACTGTTCAGGTAAGAACAGCAACTCCCTTCCTTTGGTGCTGTGTCAGTAGAACCCATTTTAGCATGTGAGATTGGTTTTTTTTTTGGTTTTTGCCCTGCAACATGTTACTTGTTGTATCAGCAGCTGCAAAAGTGTGCCCTCTCAGGAGTGAGCCCTTACATTTCAGACCTACATTCTTCCTGGGGTCTCAAAGTGTGTCCTTCTCTATTAACATTATTTCCTTTTATTTATATTCTGAGCTGTTCCACACATGTACAATTCTGCCCAGGTGCAGATCTCCTTGTGTGTCAGACAAAAAAAAGAAAAAAAAGAAAAAGGAAAAAAAAAAAAAAAAGAAAGTACTTGCCCTAGCTGTGAATTTACTAGATTGAAGGAGGGGAGTTGATCTCCATCCTTTTGTAATTCCTGGAATATCATGCATACTTTGAATCACACACACTGTAGTAACATCTGCACGGCTGCATGGGTGTTCACATCCACACTGCGCTTGCAGCTAGCCTTATTTTGAAAGTTGATTCTACACTCATTTCATGCCTCCCTCTGTTCCTCTCCCTCAGGGCATAAAAGGGAGGGCAAGGGCTACTGCCTTTGAGTGTCTTTAGCAGCTGAAGCTGAAATTGAATAGAGGATAGGTAGTAGAATACTCACTGACAATTCATGCTGTACAATTAGTGATACAGCTTACGTAGAAAGGTGGTGTAGCGAAGTGGATTAACACTTCAGATGATAGAAAATAGCTAAAAATGTATTTAACTATTATATTTGATAAAGCTGTACCAATGTCCCAAAAAGAAAGGGTTGTTTTACTTGGAAAGAGAAACCTTGGACACGGCAGAGTGGGTAACCACCTTATATGTCTCAAAATCTATTTTCAGCATAGGCCTGTCACATGAGCTTTGGTGGTACAAATTGAAAGATCCTGTGAACTTACATGAAAGGAAGTTAAAGTGAGAGGAGTGCATACTAAGAGATGTTGCTCAAATCAAACAATTTTCACTTACTGATGCATTTAGGTCTTACAGTTCCAGCACACCTTTCACTTACCAAATACTTGGGATTGGGCATTATCATTTGTACCAGTTTTCCTTCTGAGGCTGCAGGAGAAATGTGCAGAGCTATGGGCTTCACGGTTGTCTAGATAGGATCTTAACATCGTAGAGTGGTTCACCTCTGATTGCTTACTTTGCTGAATCTAATGTGATTCATTTTGGGATGGAGTTCATGCACTGCTTTTTGTGCTCTCAACCCAAAGCTGTAAGAGAACTAAAGCAAGCACCGCATGGTGAGTTGTTGAGCAGAAGCACCTTAGAAGGGCCAGCCTTTGAGATAAGAAAATAGAACATTTGATTTACCCTTTGAGCGCTGCAGTGATCACCAGACATTTGTAAACGCTCTTGAAGCTGTTGAGCCCCCAGAGAAAGAATAGTCTGTATTGAGTGGCAACTTTGTGTAACAAAATACACACACTTGTCCTAAGAATTGGGAGTTGCAGTATGGCAATACACCCTTGAATCTGGAATGCCTTTCCAACATAGGACAAAGGAGAATAGGTAACTGGAATAAGAGGAACTGGGACTGCTCGTGCATTTCCCATGGAAGACAATTTTTCTGGCAGTAACAGCATGCAGAGGAGATCTTGGGGATTTGTCTAACAGAAATAGTGCTAGCTTAGCCTTTGGCTGGCCCTTCTAGCTCCTCAAATTTATTTTAAGAATGAAAAAAAATGCAGCATTCACAGAAAATGTACCCTATACATGAGGTAGCTCATTGGCCTCTGGAACTTGAATTCACTGAGATGGGTGTCAAAGAGAAGTATTTCCATTTGTGATCCAAAAACATAGTTTCAGACAAACTTCACAAAACTTCATTAAATATATATTTTTTTAAAAAAAAAATCTGAATACTGTATCAGAACTGCAGATAGTGGAGGAAGCCACTTACCTTTTCTTATGAATAATGTTATTTACTGACAGAAGAAGGATGCTGTTAGTTCTCCTTTCAGAACAGCCTATGATTGGAAGAACCTGAAAGAGAAGGGCGTGCTAACTCTGCATTTTTTAGCTTCTGGCAGAAGGCACAGGGGAAGGGCAGCTAAAGCTAACGTGCATTCAACATACATAATCACCTAAAGAACTGCAAGTCTGCTTCACACAAGCCTTTTCTTTTGTTGAATGAATGAGGAAAACCTAATTTGGGCCATTTGTGTAGTATTTGTGTGGCTGATTCCGATGCACATAGGAGGTACAGCTAGCCTGAAGGTGAGGATATGCTACCACATGAAGAATGACAGAGGAAAAAAAATCCCCCAGATGTATTAAATATCAGTAATGGGATGAGTTGCAGCTGGCAGCAACTAGTTGCTGGTGTTCCACTTGGTCTCTTCAGACCATTCTCTGCTTGCCTTGAGAGAGAGAATTTAATAGAAAAATCTTAGTTTTAAAAGGGATTAAGGGAAGTTATTCTGAGCTTTACAGAGCTGGAGGGCGTTATACTGCCTGTGGGAACTGCAATACGCTTTGTTGTTGTTTTGAACTGACTATATGTCTATATATAAAAAAAAACCCGCAACAGATTCCTTGTAGACATAAATTGGTTCCTGTTCTTCAAACCATAACCATTTTATTAAAATTTGCAGTAAAAACTATTTAGCTGGGACACTTTCCTTTCCACTTTGAATGATGGTAGGTGAAGAGATTATACTGCGGTGTGGGGATGAGGACGTGTGGCACAGCTGTGACCTCTGCTGTGACATCAGCTGGAACCCAGCGGGCTTTTGGGGCTTTCCACCTGCCATGCCTTTTTGATTGGTAGTTCTCTGCAACTACACTGACCATTTAGTACTTGTTTTCTCATCCAATGCTGATGACCCTGATGACATTTTTCCAAGCAATTGCATTATTTGCAATTGGTCTGGCATCTAATTTAAGCACCAACAGTTCTTTTATAGAAATGATCGTAACTTGTTTTAGCTATTAGATATAAACACCCTTAGCTTGCAAAAACATACGTGAGACTTGCCCTTCCCTATCCAGACAGACTCCACAATCTGATAGAATTGTGTTGTTTAGAATGGCTACTTTAGTCAAGGTGAAAGTATTAAGAGGAACAAGAGGAAATACCCTTGTTATAAGTTAAAAAGTTTTGTTTGTTCCTCTCAGGGTTCCATTTAAAGTAATGTGCTATATCCTATGTAGTGGAAATATGAATTCAGACTAGTGCATGAGTTTTAAACATACACATATGTACGTGTGGGTGTGTGTGTATATGTGCCATAATGGACCGTAGATGTATGGTGTGATACATGGCAACACAGCTACCAGTGGTCAGCTCCAGGTATTTCTCATTAAGGTGTAGTACTGTTACTCTGTGTTATATGCTGATTATTAATTTTTAATGGTGTTATATTATTTTGTTAAAGTCCTCATTTAACATTAAATCACGCACATTAGAGGCGCTAGCACACTGAATCTTAATGACGTATTGGATTTGTAATAGCTTTAAGGTTAAGCTGTATATTGATCAGCTTGAAAGAATGTATACCAGTTTTCTTATATGTGTTCTTTAGAGGTCACAGGAGTTGTCAGATTTTCAGTAATTTTCATGCCTCATTAAAACCGAGATATTTTGAAAGCAATAGAAGGAACTAAGAAAAGCTATTGGTCCTGTTTTACTAGAGCTGAAGTTGCAATGCTTAGCATAAAATTTATCAAATTATCCCTGCACTATAAATTTTTGCAGAAAAAATATGAATAGTGGCTTCAGCTTAAACAGGTGACCATCCATCAAAACCACAGTATGAAAAAATAGAATGACAGATTGGAAGCCCCTTTCAGCCGTCCCAGTTATACAGGATTTTGTGTTGCTCATTCACACTATTTTACCTTCTGCTCCTAATTTTTTTTTTTTTTTTTTTTTTTTTTAAGATGCACATTGAAGCTGCTAAGATGCTTTCTTTTACTGAAGAGGAATTCATGAAAGCTCTTGAGTGGGGAAATTATTGATTCCATAAAAAAACCAACTTCTGTTTGAAATACAAGTCAGATGGTACATTATTTTGGCAATGTATATGAATGCTCGTTAATGATAATAGTTAATAACTGTGTATCCCAGTGAACTGATTTTGTTGATTTTGCTTATGTTTAAATCATTTAACTTTTATAAGCCTGACAGCTTGTGTTGTAATGCCATATGAAATACAAATTTCTACTGAAGTTTCAGGCCAAACTGTCTATTCTGTAATGAGCAGAAAAGCACAGACCGTGCAAGGAATATTCCAACAAGTGAACTTCGTTATCCGTTTGCTCTGTTTTAGCATTTAAAACTATACTTTATCTAAGGTAATATTCAGTCCAACGAAGTCAGGGTTTAGTCTCAGAAAATTCCTTGTTGCAACAAAAATAAATTAACCAGTGATCCAGTTGAGAAGAAAATGTCATGTCCTTTTTAAAACATGTGGCTGGAAAATTGGCCTTGTCTGTTCTCTGTAACAGATCTGCCCTCAAAGCTAGTTGGTCTGGCATCTAATTTAAGCACCAACAGTTCTTTTATAGAAATGATCGTAACTTGTTTTAGCTATTAGATATTAACACCCTTAGCTGGCAAAAACATACGTGAGACTTGCCCTTCCCTATCCAGACAGACTCCACAATCTGACAGAATTGTGTTGTTTAGAATGGCTACTTTAGTCAAGGTGAAAGTATGAAACCTTTCCCTAGCCATCAGCTGCTGCTTTGGGATACAGTCAGGAGCGATGGCTCCATAGTCACAGGTGCTCTACAACCATTACATCCTTAAAGATTTTATTATGTCATCATTATAATCAAGAACTAGATAAAAGTTTGAGTGTAGATGAGGTGAGCATATCATGTGTACATTAATGAACAGAAGCAACAAAAGCTTGTGCTGCTTGCATGAACCTCTGTTAAACCTCAGCTGTTTCAAGGGATTCCTCCCTTGGACGAACTGAATAGGAACACAGCACATGAACAATAAGTTTATGCACTGAAAGAAAGGTATAAATTATGATTCTGACCTCAAAACAGAGAAATGTCTCTCCTTAGGTCCTACTAGCAAAGTAACGTGAACTAACAGCGAAACAAGTAACTCAGACCTACCTCTTTGAGATGAGACAAACTCCATTTAGATTAGTATTTTAATAGTGTAATGCCAATGCAGATAAATCTTTAAATTGCAACCAGAAAGAGTGCATTAAGAGAATTTTATAGTCCATACTGAAATACACATGTGAATTTACACTAGCTTGGGTTTCTGCAGAGTTGCTGGAGAAAACGTTTTTAACATTGCTACATCGCTAACCGAGAGTAATTGAGAAATGTGTAAGTTTATTGGTGAAAAATGCAAGTACAACATACACTTAAATAAAACTAGCTGCTCAGCAGTTTAGAACTCCAGTCTTAAAATGGAGACTTTTTATGTTATTAAAAAGGAGTTCCTCACTGTTAACAGCAAATGGAAGTTTTCGTTAGAAATCAGATGACACCTAGTGGCAAACCAGGAGATGGGAGAAATTTCAGCTCTCTTCTGAAAACGCATTACCTCTTCTCTTCTGATAAGCCAACCTAAATTCCTCTCCAAGCATGTTAATGTCATGTTCATCTTTGAGTATTCCCTGCAATAAGGGCAAAGAAGCACGTCAGAAGGTAAAACGAAGTACAGAGATTATTATGGACCTCTGAAATTTTCAATGGAAGTGAATGTAATAGCTTGTATCCATAGCACTAGTGCTACCTTTAAAACAAACAGCCCTGAAAACCATCACAGAACTTCAATAGCCAAGTTTCACAGTGGCATACTTGGTGCTAACCTAGAACCACCTCTTTTGTTCTTCATGCAAATGATGATGAGAACCCCCGTAAAGGTTCCAAGATAAGCACTATACAAAAGAGGACATTTGTCTGCATTCTCTTTGCAATACAAGTGATTATAGCCAGCACAACACAGGTGCACGTGTGGTAAAATCAAGCAACTGCACTGAAAAGAGGCACTGGCTGGGGTGGGGCTCTATCTCCACCTTTAGTTGTGTTAAAATGAGCCCATACAAAGAAATTATTTTAGAAATCAACTGATACTGAATAGCTTAATCAGCAACTATGTTTTGGGGAAGGAAAGCAGGGGAACCCAGAAATCTAAATCTCTAACTAAATCGAAATTTATTTTAGGGCTAAAAATGTGTATGACCCACAGAACATACCTTGCAGCATCTGGGGGGGGGGGGGGAGGAGAGGGGGACGGGACACCCTACAAATTGCATTTACACTGGAGACTTTAGAATTAGGTAGTGCTTTTCTATTTAATCATTTTAAGTGAAGTAACATAATGTATGACCACATGATTCAGGCACAGCATTGAAGCAGAGAAAAGAACAAAGTAGAAGATCAAAACCATGGAACACGTATGAGCTGCGGACACTCTGAAATAGCCAAGACTTCCTACAACAGTAAATTCAAACCAGAAAACTAAATCAAAGTATTGCCAACTTGAGTTATCCTTTAATTAAATCCACATTAGAAAATAACTCACTCCAAATTTTACAAATCCATGCACCAAATTAGCATATTAATACTTGAATTAAAATTACTCTGCTATATTTACAATATTTTCCAGTATTATAGAAAAGAATTTATTTAGGTAGTTGAATAATTCTCTCCCTACCATAAATGCATTTTTACATCCCTAAAGCAGCTCTCCGTTCATTTGTGTACCATCAGGTGATCTTTCCGATTATAAAGTACAATACAAAACAAATTGTAGTTTATTCCTATTACAATAATTGCTTCCATCTTTTTAACTTTTAAAAACACAAGGATGAACAGAGTGAGCTTTGAAATGCTTCTGTAAGCACCGCAGTTTATTGCACTGCAACAGAGATGAGGCCTTGTTTCCATGGTAACAGAAGACTTAGAAGACAGTCAACGCTGTAAGAAATTGCTCCCAAAACCCCAACTGAGAAATTTCTTGGAAACGCAGTTTAAGATACAGTGGACCCCCTTCTAGCTAGAAAAGCCCTGCTTTAGACTTACATTCCATACCTGCAAAACTGGATGCACAAAGTGCTGTGGAAGCTTTCAGCAAGTTCTCTACAAGGCATCAATATTGCCCTAGAGCCCAAAGCCCCTCATACAGAAAGAATATTTTTGTAAATTGCTTCCCAACTTGAAAAGAAAAAGAAAAAAAAAAAGGAAAAAAACAAGAAAAAAAAGGAAGATGTGAGCACAGGAGAGCTGACACAATAAGGACACCCACTGACTCCAGGAACTTACGCAGTTCTGCAGCTTCACTGGAAACTACCCAAGAGAACACTGATTTATAGGACAAACATTTAAAGCATTTAAAATACAATTCACTTACTCGAGGAAGATAACCCAATAATTTAGATGCATGCTCTTTCAGGAGTTTCTGTCTCTCTTCTTCAACAATTGCACGGATGTTTTCTTGTCTTCTCTCCTCTAACTGTCTTTCTTCAAGTTCACGCTCCTACAATAAATAAGCAAGTTTTCGTAACTGTTCAGTTTCAGCTCCGCAAACATTTGTTTCCACCAATATCCACCATAGTCTAAAGAGAAAAATCTATTCAGTGGAGTACATTTTGAACTTCCACTTATTAACTCCTGGTCAGAGAAAATTAATTTGAAAAGGATGGAAAAGGGTATGTAAAAAAACAGAAAGCAGTGTTTAAACAATACATGTTTGGTAACTAGAAAAAAATCTCCGACAAAAGAGAAGACTGAACAGCAAGACATGGGGCTAGTCTGCTACGTAAGCGTTTGGTCTCATACTAGAAGCCCTTTTAAAGGCAGGTAAGTGTTAAGTTCTGGTTCCTTTTTGGCTCTCAGACAAGGTAGTCTGCTCCTGCCCTACTGTTCTAATCCAGGAAAAGGAGAAATAGGCACATATTCTCATGCTGATGACTAGAAATTGCAATTCACATTACACATGCGATTGATACTCTTATAAAAGAGGTCCAAAAACTGCAGTATAGGATTCCATGGCTTCTTTTCAGTTTACACCTTTTCTTCCTCAGATGGTAACTCGAGGGACTTAATCTAAAAATCAAAGGTGGGACTTCCCCATCTGACACATCACCATCGGTGCTGCTGATCAGGGACGCTGAGCTGGACAGCAGTTGTGTCACTGATCCCATAGCTCTTGAAGAGATCTTTGCAGAGCATGGCAGGCATACAGGGGCCTAGGGATGTCGCTGACTCCAACCTCTTGAGCTACAAAAAGTTAGCTCCAGGAAGACTTTTTTCTTGTCAGCAAGCCAAAACAAAGGCCTGCTTCCTCCCCGCACATTTCTACTCCCCTCTCACCTTTCCCTAGTAACAGTAGCCTTGTCGCTTAGGATAGCAAAAGTATTCTCGTACTGAAACGCTTTGGCTAAACCAAAGGCAAAAGTGAAAACTCTTACTTTATCTGCAATAAACTGTTTGCGACGGTCTTCAATAAGTTTTTCCACAGCCCTTTTGTGTTCAAGCTGTTTCATTCTTCGTTTCTGAGCATTCATCTGTTCAATGCGATCATCCTCTGCAAACTTGGCCAACATCTGTTGTCTGAAGGCTGCTTCCTCTTCTTGCATAGCTTGTCGCGCTACCTCCTTTAAAGCAAATTGCTCTTCGTACGTTTGCCTTAAGTCTAGGCGTTGCCTTATTCTCTTTTCAATTTCTGCCTATAAAGGAAACGTAATAAAACGCTGTGTTACTGAACATACTTTGGAAAACTTTGATTGTCATCAGCCAATCTACTTGATTTATCTTGATATAAATTTACTGTAGCTGTTACCTTCTAGCATAAATAACTGGAGCAAACACTCCATTTCTGACAGTGCTCTCCAGTATTAACCAGTTTGGCAAATGTCTTAAGGTTCTCAAAATTAAGTCCAAAACAAAAGGAGATTATTTTTTTCCACTAGCATGAAGCGAATCAACAAGACAGTCATCCTGAACAACCCTCTAAAAATAACAGTATTACGTCTCTCAGCCTGTGTTACAGTTTGTTTGTCCCCCATAGCAAGATAGCACAGTGTGGGCAGGCCCATAGGAAAAAGCAAATGGACATGCAAAAGCAAGTAGTTAATTAACCTACTTAGCTTAAACCTGAACTTGAAAGGTACTGGCATTCTCCTTCACGAGATAAATAAATATATAAAGGGGACAATAAGGGTATTCAAAATCGTCAGCTGTCCTCCTGGTTGAAATAAAAACATAAATGCATTACGGATGCCAAAGGAAACTCAAAGGACAGAATTTTCCCTCGAAAAACTAAGTTAATATACAAACTGCTTATCTGATTGAGAACATTTAGGAATTAGTGTTGGAAATAGACACTCTGTGTCAGAACAGAATTGAAAACAATTCAAATTCATTCAGTCCACCTAAAACCACGTCAGAATTAAGCTTTTTGCTTTGAGACAGCTCACAGACCAAAATGGGCTTGAGGAAGTCCCTCAAAACCATCCCAAAGTCACAAATAACACTGCAGACTTCGCAAATCCAAAGCGTGAAAAAAAAAAACCAAACCAACCCAACCCAGTCCTTGAACAACCCTGGTAGCATTGTTAGAGGAAAAGCTGTGGAAATGGGAGTTACTTGGCCTCTGAAGAGCATCCTCAGATGCAGGAGGAATTGCATGTGGGATATACCCTCACTAAGTGTTCTTTAAGCATCACAACTCCAGTGACAGCTTCCAAAGACTGAAGGAGCGCTGCTCCATCACAAAGATGTCAAGAGAAATGAAGGGACAGAGGAAAACTATGTAAAATACTGCCCCCTGCATTCACTTTATTACTTATTTTCTAGATCAGCGATTGAAAATGGTTTCATTTTCTCTTTAAATTTTCATATCTGGTCTGGTTAAATTAGATTAACTTACCCATAGCTGCAAGGGCTCCATAAATTATATGTTTTACTCCATGTACACTACTATTTTTGTTTTATAAAAGTTTCATCCAGACCAGCTCCACTAACCTGAACGTTCTGCAGGAATTCTAGCAAAGTTGCAATATTCCTTGCCACTTCCATTTTCCCTTAACAGTTTATGCACAGGTACACATAATGTACATATGACATATGAAAACACTGGTATCTGACAAGTACCAAAATATCCATATATGTATCTGTAGGAGAAGTGAAATACTCCCCGCCCCCGATGCATAGGTACTATTTCAACTACCTGTCAGCGCTTACCATCTCCTTCTTCCTTTCTGCCTCCACTTGTTCTTCCAGATACAGCTCTTGGCGGATTTGTTCCAGTTCTTCACGCTTCTGTTGTTCTCTTTCCAGATTTTGGGCAATCTGTTACAAGAAGGAAGGATTTCTAAATGAATGACAAGAACATACAATAATTTTTTCTACAATTTCAATTTTTGATACCATGCTTTGAAGTCTTTGTTTTTTCTCCTCAGTGTCTCGAACTTTAGCCATCCGATCTTCTTCTCTTTGTCGCTGAATGTTGGCAAACTCCATAATTTTCCTGTTTTCTTCTTCCATCTCTTCCCATTTCCTTCTCTTCCAGACAGCTTGTTCTTTTTTAAATTCTTCAATGTACATCTGAGTTGCTCTCATTTTATCTAACTTCAGTTGTTTTTCCCTACAGAAGATGGGAAAAAAAAATTAAAGTTATTTAACATACTGCAGGGTAACATTAACAGACCATATACTCATCATTAATAATATATTCCAGAGACTAAGATTTAAATGACTCTCCTTACCCATTCAGCTGGAAACGAGATGCCTAAATTGAAAATACTTATTAATGAATTGCCCCAGAAAGGGAATCTCATGCCTAACACCCTTCTTCAGAACAGACTGTACACATAGGTACTCACTACTACTCCATTTTATACATGCTCCATCAAAACAGAAAGAAAAGAAGGAAGCCCAGTAGCCCAATGGCATCAGAATCTCCTAAACTTTTTATTTCTTTATTTATGCTAAACTCTGCCCCCCCCCGGCCCCCGACACCTCCTTTCCTTCCCCGTCCGTAAGGCAGGCATACACTGCGCCTCAAGAAGAGGCAGGGACACGAGGTGAGGCAGCAATCTGTGAAATGCTGTCATTTCCCGCACGAGGGGCCCAACGGAAGCACTCCTTGAAATAAGCTGGCTTTCATATTTGGGGAACAAGGACACAAGGCTGACTGGAATGACAAGAACGTTCTGATGTTTAAACAGCAAAATACACCCAACTCAGTCTCCTGTTAGTAAAATGTGACCAAGGAAAACTAAAATGGGCCTTAGTCTATGAAATAAATGTATACAAATTAGTGCTCTATACAAAATTGTATCAGTTGCTTTGTTTTAAATTAATAAATCATAAAAATTCAAAGTAACTAACATTTGGTCTTCCTCATAGATCTTTCTTACAATTTCATCAATCATGAGTTTCTCTCTTAGAAACTCTTCGTAAGCACCCTGCTTCTTCCTCTCCTGTTCCTCAAGCTGCTTCTCCAGTTCTTGCTGGTACATTATTTTCTCCTTGTTTCGCTTCAGTTGTGCAGAACTTTCTTCTTTTATTACCCTTTCGTACTCTTCCTTCATCTTTCGGGCTATTTCAGCCTCACATTTCTATAGGGGGAAAAAGCAATGCAAGGTTGCTTTTTACTGCTGCTAATACAACTTATACTGAAAAAATACCCAGTATAAAAAGGAATTACACCACATTACAAAAATGGAATGTTTTCCACCTCAAATCTATAAATATAGTGCCTTAACATGCTTAATGTCTTAATTGAATAAGTAGAACCCTTGAAGAGAACCCTCAATATCTAAACAACTTGAGGAGAACTAACAATACTTAAGGGAAGCTACGTATTGACCAAAGACACAGTAGAGCACTCGGCATGAGTGAAACTAGCTCACATCAGCATAATGACTGGAATGTGGTTTAACTATGTAGAACATACTCAATAAACATGTTGTTTTTACAGCAATTTGCATAAACTGAATTTTCTATAAAACATTAATGTAATCAGAATCATCTGCCCGATCACCAATATTATCCAATACATAAATAAAAGTTCACAATTCTTTCTGAAGTTATCCAGACATATGCTTAATAATAGTAACAACAGTTTCAACAATCTGCTTCTGAGGTAAGGGGATTCACTACAATAAGCACTTACTGCACAAAGCGTATCATAGTTTTAACTTGGGTAAATATTACAAAACCAGTAAAATAAAAACTATATCCATTAATACAGCTTAATTCATTACTACTTTGACTGCAATGGCAAAGTAAGCCTTTTTCTTATAGCTGGTTATTACTGGCTAATTAGTCCTTCATAACACATTTTCAATAACCGCTGAATGCCTAAGCCTAACCATATTTTAGATAAAAAGGCCATCTTCAAAGGAAGAATTTTCAGCACAATCCATACAAAGAGTTACAGCACTCAGGTGCTGGGAGACGCCGTGAAGCTAATTACCGTCTTCTCATGCTGCAGAGCTTCTTTTTCAGTGATCTGTGCAGCTCGCTCTTTATTCATATAAGCGGATTTTAGTTTTTTTTCTAACTCTCGAAGTTCAAGACTGCAGGGCAGGGTGGGGGGGAGGGGAAAGAAATTGATACTATTACAAGGAGGTCAGTACCTATGGGGAAAAAATTTAAGTTTCCATACTATTTAAACACAATTTAAAAAATATATTTTTAAGGAGAAAAGCCCAATTTTAGATGAAAAATATTGCTGTAGTAAAAGAGCAGAAAAAGAGAACAAAACCTGTCTCAAACCAAGAACTATCTGTATTTGTACATATGCTATCAATAGTTTTCTACACTTTACATCTAACTATATAAATACATAGATACATACATAAATACATATACTTGTAAGTGTGCATATATATAAAAGCATATACTCAAAATAAAAAAATTGTGGATCAGACAGAGTTTTATTCACAAAATTTGCTTAAAAGTAATTGTCTTATCGTATCTGGATCTTAAGTAAGTTTTCCTTCCAGGTCAGATTCATTTCCGCTTCTGCTACAACTTTCACAAAGTCGGTCTTGTCTCCACTCAACCTCCATGTCCTCACACTGTTGAGGCGTCACACGTCACACATCCCTCCCCCTCGTCTGCCTTCCATCCACCTCCCACACTCTCTCCTGATGCTGTTCACTGACATCTGGAGTAACCCCTCTGGTCACAGCCCTCTCCTACGCACTCCTCAAGCTACCTTTTCCTGGGCTTTTTCCCAGTTATGATCTTCTCTGCTGCGTGAGTTAAAAAAGTTAAAGCCTATTCTAAAAAATAAATTGCATATCTGATTTTAGCACACTAAAACTTCCTCTCTATTGTTCGAAAATATCTGGTGCTATAATCTTACCGCATCTAAGGTTCAGTCCAAAGTGTGACCGAGAGAAATAAAAGACGAACAGGAGGTCCACAACTGACTGAACGCTTCTATAAATACACTTTTCAGCACTGGGATTACTTACAGTAACAGCTAGTTAAATAAAGTAGCGAAATTTTTTGAAGCGTTACCTGTTCTCCCTTACTTGTTGCCTCATCTTTTCATCTTTAAGTTTTTCATGGTTCAATCTCGCCAGCTCAGCCGCCAGCCTTTCTTCTTGCTCCAGCTGCAGCTCCCTCCGGTTTTTGTTCTCTTCTGCCTAATCAGAACAGGCCATTTCGGTAAGAGCTCTCCTCCGCACAGCCGCATTTGGAAGCGGGCGAAGCGCAGGACTATGCGGGCAGTACGCCGTTTACAAAGGAGAAAGCTTTTGAAAGGTAAAGCCAGGCAGAGCCCTCCGACAGGACGGCGGCACCGCCTGCCCTCCGCCTTCGCCCAGCCTCCTCGCCCTGGCACAAGCGCGCAGGCGCCCCGGGGGCTCCGGGCCCACCCCGGCCCCGCGGCCTTACCCGCAGCACGGCCTCCTCCAGCCGCCGCTCGCGCTCCAGCGCGGCCCGCAGCCTGGCGGCCCGCCTCCGCCCGCCGCGCTCCTCCGCCTCGGCCGCACCCCGCTGCACGGACGCCTGCGGGCAACAAGAAAGAGGCAGTGCCGCAGGGCGGCCGCGGGCAGCCGCTCCGCTCCCCGCCGCCGCCCCGCTCACCATCTCGCCCGCCCCAGAGCCGCCGCGCCGGCCCCGGCGCCGCGGCGCCTCGCTGTCATGGCAACGAGCGCGGCAGCCAGGCGGAAGAGGGGGAACGTTTTAACTTCCGGGGGAAACCGGCCGCGCTGATAGGCCGAGAGGGCGGCCCGACCCCGCCACGTGACTCGGAGCGGGCGGGGCGCCCTCCGCTTCTGCCGTTAACGTCGGTTGTCCCCAAGAGCGGCTGGCGGCCTGCCGGGAGCCGCGGGGGCGAGGCGAGGGGCAGCAGGGCGGGAGGGAGGAAGAGGAGAGCGGGGAGAAGAGTTCAGCCTCACGCAAGCGCAGCTCCTCCCGTGCCTGCAGCCCCGGCGCCCGCCTCCCTCAGGGCCGGGCTTCCCGGACGGCTTCGCCAGGGCGAGGCGGGTGGCGCAGGCCCGGACCCCGGCTGAGGCTACGCAGGAGCTACGCCGAGAATTTATTTTTTTTTCAATCTCTTTTGAACTCCGGTATAAATGAATAGTAGATGCTGCACATTTTCATGCATTCACAGACGGCGCGGAAGTGCGTAAACACAATTTTCCAGAAGAGAACAGCCCGAGGAGCAGCCCGTGCCCGGTTATGAGCACACATGCTCCATCCTCCCTTGCTCTGGAGAACCAGGAATCGGTAAAACTTGAGCACAGGGAGTGGGAAGAAACATAATTACCAAAACATCTTTTTTAAAAAAAAAATCTATTTAAGAGCATTTCTTGAATTAAAGAGAGGGCCAAGGAGAATCTCCATCCTTTATTGGATGCAGGGGGGGAACATTGCCACCAAGGATGAGGGAAAGGCTGAGGTACTTCATGCCTTCTTTGCCTCAGTCTTTAATAGACCAGTCATTCCCCAGGGTACTCGGGCACCTGAGCTGGAAGACAGGGACAGGGAGCAGAATGAAGCCCCCATAATCCAGGAGGAAGCAGTTAATGACCTGCTACACCACCTGGATGCTCACAAGTCTATGGGGCCAGATGGGATCCACCTCAGACTACTGAGGGAGCTGGCAGAAGAGTTAACCAAGCCACTTTCCATCATCTATCAGCAGTTCTGGTTAACAGGGGAGGTCCTGGATGACTGGAGGCTTGCCAATGTGATGCCCATCTACAAGAAGGGCTGGAAAGAGGATCCAGGGAACTACAGGCCTGTCAGCCTGACCTTGGTGCTGGGGAAGATCATGGAGCTGTTCATCTTGAGTACGCTCAACAGGCAAGTGCAGGTCAACCAGGGGATCAGGCCCAGCCAGCATGGGTTCATGAAAGGCAGGTCCTGCTTGACCAGCCTGATCTCCTTCTATGACCTGGTGACCCGCCCGGTGGATGAAAGAAAGGCTGTGGATGTCATCTGCCTGGACGTCAGTAAAGCAGGGGTTGATGGTTGGACTGATGATCTTAGAGGTCCCTTCCAACCTTAGTGATTCCTAGTTTTACTTGATTAAAAAATAATCCAGCCACCAAGCCAGGCACATGAAATTATCACTCAACCCTTAATTGGTTGAATGGTGGTCTTGGTAGTGTTAGGTTAATGGTTGGACTGGATGATCTTAAAGGTCATTTCCAACCTAAACAATTCTATGATTCTACTTTAAATTACTTTACAGTTAATGCACTTTACTCATCTATATCACAAAACCTAGGTGGCAGCATTTAATTAAGTATTTCTCTCCTTCATAGTTATTATGATGGATCCCAAACACAGTCACAGGGGAGAAATCAACAGCCAGAACATTAACCACGAACATCACCAAAATACATAATTCTACATGATTCTGGTAATGTTGCTTGGTATATAGTATGCCTCCTTTAAACCTGATAGGCAAAAGGAAAACCCAGCCCTTAATTTTCCAGAGAGACGGATCTTACACAGAGCACAACTGTTCACTGCAGAGAGCTTCTCCGGACTGGCTTTGCTCCAGGAAGGAAATCAATGTGGCATCCAATTCCCTAAACCGTACCTGGAAATACATGGAATTTTCTTTCTTACCAAACAAAATAACAAAACCAGGTCCCCTCACCTCACTTCTGGAGATAACAGCAAATAACCTTCAGATGTAAAATTTCATCTTTGGTCACACGATGTCCTTCATTTGGAACAGCAACACTCTAAAATGAGAACATAAGTATACCTTAATGCCTTGCTGTTCTGGAGAGTGAATCCAGACAGAAAAGTGGGAGAAAAAAATGCTTAACACCCCCCCACACACACATATATCTGAGACCAGCAAGTCAGTTCACAAAGTTCTTTTTAAAATTAAGAGGTGGCTTGTATTTGCATGTAAACAGTATTTGTGAGCAGTGTATCTTTCACAGAAGGGACAGAACACAGCACTAATATCCAGGAAGATCCCAAAGGGAAAATATTTTGAGGTTTCCAGTCCTCGGTGCCTCATTGTTCTTTTATGTCCGATACATTTCATGTTTGCTGCAGTGTGTTTAAAATGCAAAGAAGAAAAAAATGCAACCACAGAATTCTTTTGTCCTTGATAACTTATGGCAGTTTGTGCTCAGAAACTCTTACCTTTAATAGCCTGGTAGTTTTCCCCAACATATATTAAGCTACGGGGACAGTTCAGTAAACATACCGTGTGCGCAGATTTCCAAAGAAAGGTAAGTAACCTTTCAGCATGTACAGTCACCCCATGTAGAGAACACGGAGGAGAAAATACTCCAGAAGCTCCACAGAAACACCCAATATACCCTTGCCCTGCTCCTTTCGTTAAATTGAATACTTCAATATGGAAAACAATTATTTTCCCCAATTCAAATACAACTGCTGGTCTCATCTCTTCTTGAGAGCGTCTCCCAAGAATTGCAGGCTCCCGTCCTAAGCTTGGTTGTCTTAACTTTCCCCCACCCCCTTACATCCAGCCAGAACTTCCCCTTTTTCGGTTTGCGACCATTGGCCTCCCAGACTCCCACTGAGCTTCTCAGCAAAGAGCCTGGCTTAGTCTTCTTGGCACCCTCCCGGTAGCAACCGGGGGCTGCTGTTTGGTCCCCCCGGGGCATTGACTGCACCTCCCTGTTTGGGTCACCTGCAAACTTGCAGGGGGTGCAGGTACGTGGGTAGCGCACCTGCTCCTGGGCAAGCGTTTCTGTCCTGTGGCCTCCTAGCACAGCCTGTTCTCCTCACCAAGGTCATCTTCTTTGGGCGAGCCACGCGAGATGCGGGGCAGGCATCTGCTTTTGCTGCTCCTCCCAGCTGTGCGCTCACAGCAAGCCGCTGCTCCATGTAGGGGCCTCCCTCGTAGGTTCTTATTTGGGAAGAAATCCAGCACTGTGTTGCAAACAGACCTACCTTTTCCTCATGTCAAAAAGCACATCTCCTTGATGGCACCAACTAATTTCTCAGTTAAAGACCCAAGAATTTAACACTTGCAGAACAGAGTTCAGTCCAGGCAGAGTTGCTGAGCCCGTCTGAAGGAGCAGAATGAAAATGTACTGGTTTTTCAACCAGCTGGGTCAGACTCCTTAAAAGCCAGATGTGTTTCTATTTAAGTTTTCTTTCCATAATATAATTTATGAGGGTTTTAGAATAACACATAATGAAATATCTGCTTTACTATAGTTTGGAAAGGAATGAGTCCCAGCTAGCATAATTGCTATCAAACTGTTGTTTCATACAGCATTGCTTCTTGCAGCAGCCTGGTTACAGCTTACTGGTCAGTGACCTGCTTCTCATTCCTTTTTTGTAACAGCATTAAACACTCCCAGGGCCTGAAAAGCTTCAGGTAACCAGCAGCCCGCTGTACAAATGGAGAATTAAACGCAGCAGTCCTTTCTCAGGGTTAACGCAGCATATTAATAAATGATTCCATTCTCAGTCTCAATATCACCACCTACTGATCAATTTGTGACAGCAGAAATGAAGACTGCTGTGGAATGAAAATTTTGCTAATGATAAAAATAATGAAATGGAGCATTAAAGGGAAAAAGAAAGTTCCCTTTATTTTAGCAGTTTAAATTGAAGGTGATGCAGGAGCACACAGCATTACAAAGGTCATTAAATGAAAATGGTGAAGCCATTTTGCAGATTTACCTCTTTTCTAGGGTGTTTTACCAGATGATCATAACATGAGACAGTGACAAATGCGTTCCAGCTGAGATAAGATATGTGGGTCGTGCTGACTTTGCAACATTATAAACCGCTACTGGGGATAACACAGCTTCTCTGTGAGGTAATTTACCTTCTTTGGATGAAAAGATAAATGTGAATTAACAGGGAAGACTCTGAAACATCTGAGCTGTGCTATTGATCTACTAAAGACCTAGATAAGTCACAGAGAAACTAATGCTTGCTTTGCTTGAGATTAGTGATGGATGGCATAGCAGATTTAGCAGCTAAGGGGCTATCACTGTCAAGAAAATCTTAGCACTTTTTTTTTTTTTTTTAAATTACCCTGCAGTAGTAGGGAAAATATGTCCCATGGCAGCAGTAGGCAGAAGTGATCTTTTACTTATGACATTGTGGACTGTAAACAAAAATATTACAAGGAACAAAAATACTCAGTGCTTCAAATGTGTTCAGCAAAAATACAGCTGTTCCTGATGAGAAAAATGTGGTCTTAATAAACACTTAGCTGTAGTATTGCGTTTCAAAGAATAAAAAGAATAAATGGAGTGTCTCAGGCCAGAAAGGATGCTTGTGCAATGGACATGAACAGAAATTAGTCTTTTAGGGGTGCCACATTCTTTGCTTTGTTTTTGGGCTTCCGTCTTTGCTCAGTCCTACTGGTCCAGAGTAAAAGCTGTGAGCTGTGTGTCTAAAGGCTGATGTGACCAAAACTATTAGAATTAATTTACATCCCCAGCATCGTATAGCATGTATTTCTAGGTAAACTCAGAGTTCTTAGCATTTCCTATTAACATCTATTACAGATTTATTCAAGTTTATAAAGCACCCACCTACTCTTCTGAGGATACACACTGTTTTTAACAACTGAATACATGAATGCCAAAGACCACAGATGAATTTTATTCCAGTCACATTACACTCCAATGTTACTTACAGAGGGCATTTTTGCTGGTTGGGCATGAAATAATTGTTATTCTAGTTAAAAGGGCAGGATACACCAAAACAGACTCCTTAGGTAGATTGTAGAGGGGATCTTTAAAAATAGAAATTGTAGCGTAGTGCAACTACACTAGATTCTGCTTCTGTGCAGGTAGAAGGATTAGACAGTCCTTTCCTGGCTTATGTGTTGACAAAATGATTTTTCATCCGACAGTGTCTTACCTCCACACAATCCTTGTCATTTCTTTGTTTCCACATTAGCAATGCAAGAAAACGTAAGTGCTTCTTGAAACATGCAGCCCAAACACATTTGACACTGTGAAACAAAGAGTGAGGCATTAGGACATGATTTTATCACTCATTTTCAAGCCTCTCTCCAGCCAGGATTCAGCCTTTCAGGATTTGTTCAGGGTCAAGATGGAAAGACTGCTTCAGGCTGACTTTCTTTCATATTTTCTTTGGGTGCTTCTGTTTCTCTGCAGTTCCTATTACTCCAACCAATACCAAGTTTGTGGCTTTCTGCATCTCTCCTCTCAATATTATTTACATTGTTTAGTGGTTTGTAAGTGTCCTATATATTCTACAGTTTATTATTATTATTTCCCTCCTTTAATCTATATTGCAGTTCAATTGCTTCTTACAGGTAACCTGAAAAAAGGCAGCAATTACACCATCAACATCAGCCAGGTTTTGCACAACATCCAACATCCATTCAGTGAGCTGGGAAATGAGCTTTTATAGCACACAAAGTCTGAGCTTTCTTGCCAACTGGCTGCCTGGCTAGAAGATCTGTTTGGGTTATGGAACAGGGCATTTCTCCTGTGCATTTGACACAACTTTGCTAGCATTCAGCAATTCAAAAACTATTAGAGAGCCATGTCCACCATGCTCTTTTTAATCCAGCTAGCAAACACTGGGGAGAATACAAGTTGCAATTACCAGACTTTCTGCTTCAACTGTACTGGTTTTTAAGCAAATGTTCTAGGCAGAGCAAATATATTTCTTCTATGTAAAGAATGTTGTAAAACCACTGCTATCACAACACTTCTGGTTTGTGCAGCAAGACCTTTATCCACTTACCCATCATAATGAAACTCCCGTCCCCCATGAAAAAGAACAGAGATACTAAGTTCAAGCAAAAGAACTGAGTTCTTTCTTAAGAAAATGAACAGTGATGATTTTTAGTTGAGAATCTAAACGTTTATTCATATGAAAATTCTGTTTGTAAAAGCTTTTTTGAAAAGTTGTATCTAGTTTAATCAGATTTTTACATGTGAGCTCTGATTTAATTATTTTTCAGAAAGTGCCCCTCAAGATAAAAAGCTCCATTTGTAGCCTTTAATTTGGAAGCAGAAAGATTAAATACCAGACTGACATTTTTTTCCTACTTTATCCTATCCTTGTCTTTCCTGTGCACGGTTTAAGAGGAGGCATTGGAGTAACCAGCCTGCAACGAGCTCATCTGCCAAAGTGCCCAAGTGAACGGGGCAAAGGGAGTGTCTCAGAGGGAAACGAGTCATTACCCCCAACCCAGCGATCATCATCACCTCAGCTGATTTTGACCATCATTTAAGCACTTGACCAGGTCACGGTTTCCTTTTCAGTATTTTGTATGCAACGCCATCAGAACGTACACCTCTGGAAGGAAGATTCATAATTTCCAAGGCCAAATGAGATACTGAGGAAAAAACTGTTACGTACGAAGATTTACTCTTCTTCTCCCTATAGCAGCACCCATAAAAAAGTATACATCAAGTAAAAAGATGAGATGGCATATGCTTCCTGGACTGCCTACTCCCTTGGAAGCACCAAGTCCAGGTGTTAGTGTATATTGTAACTTGAGTGCAAAAGAGAGCACCAAGAAACATGCTTAGAAGACAGCAGACCCCTATCATTCCTGCAAGATACCACCAAACACAATTAATTCCAAAGAGTTCAGTTTAACATTTGCAAATAATTAAAAAACTGAGGAGCTCCAAAGGAGAGCTTAGCAAAGAGCAGAAAACTAAGAAGAAAGTTGCCATTTGCAAACAACAGAGTATTTAACGAACTAATCCGTAACCATAACCTTAAGCCAACCAATGGAAAGGGCAACTGAAGGGCAATAACAGAAAACAAACATCAGTCCCAGAAAGGGCCTGAGGGCAATGGGAAAGTAATTCTGCTCCCTGCGTCCATCTCTTACACTGGCGCTTCATGCTGCCCGGCAGCCCTGTGACAAGCCCCAGGCTGCTGAAGGCTCTGCTTCCCTGCCCCACGTGGGGATGTGTCTGGAGGAGTCCTGGGACATTTTTAGTAAAATCCCTGATGTTTTTATTCAAGAGCCTTTAGAGAGGAGAAGAACACACAGTGGTTAATGATACATTTAACTCCTGATAAAACAGCAATTTCTTGCTACAAAAAAAATTCACCAGTGAAGCGGTGAACTGCCTCCATATTGCTACGGATCAGAGAAAGCCCACAAATTTCTGTCTGCAAGGTGTTCCCAGTCTCCCACCTCTCCGCATGATTCGTTTGCTCGGGCCCTGTGTGCCAGGTCTGTCAAAATGGCACAGTGATGTGGGGCAGTGCACAGCTGGGGGGATCACAGCACGGCCAGCAGCTGCGGACAGGGCTCAGGAGGCCGTCTTGGGTGGCTGCAGTTCGGTGCCCGCACTCCCTGCCTCGCACCACGCTGCTCTGCGCACCGTAGATCTGCCGCCCAAAAGCGGGGCTCACCCGGCCCCAAGAGCTGTGTTTATTCCGCCAACCCGCAGCTGGATTCTCACTAGCCCCTTCCCTCGATGAAAGGCTTTCACTCTGAGCAGCGCCCAGCTGGTAACTCATCTGTGCAGGAACCTTTGGCAACTTTTCGGCGAAGCAGCGCGTGCCCTTGCTCATGCCTGCCGCTCAGCACTTGCTCAAGCAGCAGCAAGGGGAACCAAAGATGCACAGCGTTTCCCCTAAGCAGATGACAGGCAGGCAGTTCGCTCATCTGACCTCCCTCAAATTGTCATAATTACATTCCCATATACTCTCTTCTTAACTCTGACCTCCTCAGCATCCTTCAGAAACCTGGAAGCGCCTGCCCTGTGGGGCCCACGCCACGCTGCAGGCAGCTGCCCGCTCAGCCGCGGGACCAGCGCAATCTTACCCAAATGGCTTTGCTATGCATCAGTCCCTGTGTCTGCTTCAAAAAGCGTTCACGTAAGCCAAGCTCGCTCTTAGTACTGAGATGATCACGGAGATGGTACAGAGGCACCAGCTGATTTTGGTCTCAGAGCTACTACAGGAAAGCAGGGCCCTTCTCTGTGTCTCCGTAGAGAAGGAGATGTAATGACGCCGTAACTACTATTTTGCTTGGAAGGAGATAGGAAGATGAGGGAGAAAGTCCTCTCGCTTTCACTGAGAAAAATCAGGTCATCATATAGAACCGTAAAAACTAAAAAAGACAAGATTATAAAAGGAATTCCACCATAAGCAACATTCGCTTCCCATTTGATACCTTCAGACAAGTTGCTCACTTGAAATCAGAAAACAATGTACGCACATGTACTGTAACAAGTAACTATAGAGTTTGCTTGTGTGTTTATGCCTTGCACAATAAGCAAACGTAGTTTTGAAATAAATGGTGACACTGAAATTATATTTCTACAATTTAGAAATCAAACCTAATCTAATTTGCTACAGCTGGACACCACCTGCAGAGTACTGTTTAAGTACTCTGAGCATTACGCACTTATCTTTTAAATATTGATAATGCCATTTTTCATTTATGTGACATGAAGTCCCACAGGGAATAATTATGCTAATAAACCTTAATGATTCTTGCAAATAAATGATCAAACAAAATTGCTACTGTTGATTTATATTAATGGATGCCTTTAGGAGGAGATTTGTCAGGATGTGCTGCTTCTTGAATCCCAATTCATCTTACTTAGCAGAAGAATGTACATAGTTTGTAAAACAGATTAAGTGTTTAAAATATAATGTGTTCATGGAGTTTCTGCAGTTCGTAATGTTCAGGCATTATTATCTTGCCTTGTGGCAAATCTGCATTAAATGGCTTCTTTGTGTACAACTTTCTTCAGTCCCTTTTTCCCCCCCTTCTTTTGTCCCTTGTGGCTAAAAAAGTCCTCCCTTTGAAGATCTTTAACTTAACCTTTCTGTTACTCATGTAAGAATCGGTGATCATTTTGCTGTCCTAATAGATGAACACTGCTGTTGAACAACTTTGCTTGCACTGCAATGAGTCTGGAAACATTTGTGGTGCTTTAATAAGAGCACATCACCTGAAGCTGGTGACCTACAGATTTTTATAGGATATGCTAGGATAAGCAGTTTCTACTTTTCTTTTACTGTTGGATACGCTGGAAATTCCCACTCTCCATCCATCTATACTTCTGCAATTTTAACCAAGTTCGTTTGGAAAACATTTTACATGGGCTTGCCTTTTAGATAATACATGTTTGAAAGCAATATCAATGTGCTTCTTTTACTCCTGATTATGGGGCAGGACATATTTTAAAAGTGTCACAGTAGAGGAAGCTAAGGAAATAACAGGAGAAGGAACTTTAAGTTTATGAATTTAAAAACTTCAGTGGAGCTAGAAGAGAATAAGCACATGCTTTGTCCGTTCAGCAAAACACATACATACAAGTGCAAGGTGGTGGTGGGTCGGGGTTAGAACCAGGCAGGCAGGGGAAGCAGAAATGCGCTTTCCCTGCCTCTGCAATACTCCGCGCCCAGTGGTGAGTGTCAGACAAGTAGGCTTAATTCTTTGCTTGAACAACTTTGTTAAATTGATTGACTCCAGCAGGATAACGGCAGAATGAAAGCACAGGATGTTTTTGCCTTTGAGGCAAATAATACGGTTAAGTAAACAGTAATTTGCTGAAACTTCCACCCACCCAGAGATTTTTTTTTTTTCTTCCCCTTTTTACCTCCTCCTGCTTGTCCGGAAGTTCAGTTTCAAAGAAGAGGTAAATAGCCTACTGTGCAAACATTTTCATTCTCTCATAATGTAACCAGCTCCCATGAAACACGACATTGCATCCACAACAGGTTGGTATTTCAAAGAGTTGACGTGAATGGATTTTACTACTGACTGGATAATATAATCATGAAATCCAGCTGAAACACGGCACTAATTCACTCCATGCCCAAGGAAACCAATAACTGCAGCACAGGGATGAAGGTCTCTTAATACTGCTCTAGAATGAACTGGTGGTTTGAATTATTTCTTCAAAGAGGAACATTCCTCAAAAGTCTGTCAGGTAAGGCTTTTCCTTTGCAAACTGGGGGCTAATCTTGCAGACCCTGAAAGCAATCGAAGTTCCAAACACTGAAAGCTTGCTGTGTTCAGATTAATTTTCTTACAGTCTGTGGACTGATGATCCTTGGATTTGTCAATTCCACTTCAAACGCTGCTATGAAAGACGAATGCTACGTCTTTCTTCTGCGATTCAGAGCACCAGTCCTGCGCGTGATGGAGGAGTTTGCCAGTCCTGCATTTCTGTTAAATGATGACACACTTACAGTCTCGTTCTGTTCATCCCTCGCATGTGGGTTCTTTAATAGCTCTCCAAGCAACTAGCGGGGGAACATTTTCAAATATGTAATTACCTTTTGTATGTGACAACAGCAAAGAGACTTTGGGCAATTAGTAGGATTGGACACAGACTGAGGATTAGGCGTGCCTGAATTCTGGCTTTGTCTGCAATTTGCTGCATAGCATTCAGAAAATTATTTTATCTTGCTGCCTTTTTGCATGCCTGCAACAATGCTTGTCATACTTACACAGGAGGAGCATCATATGGATTAGTACTTTTATACCTATACTGCGTCTGATTGCATACATCACTACCTGTTAAAGGCTACCACTGTGCTATCAGGACTCACGCTTCCCCAGATGCACGATTGCCATTCTCATCAGCCTCTCTGCTCATTGCAAATTGCAAAGCGGTGCTGGTCTCATGCTCTGACTGGTACAAGCTTTCTAGGAACAGGTGTGACGGCCCATTTTCCCAGGAGGTCCCTAGGGCAATTTGGGCTCTCAGGGACACCCAGAGCAGAGGGAAGCACCGTGCTCCCAGCCACTAAGTGCTGTGCTGCAAGTCAGGAGACTTAGTCCTATCTCTGGCTCTCTGTGCCTCAGTTTTTCTAACAACAAAATGGGAGTCAGCCACGTACCCGTCAGTGTACAAAACATACAGCATTTGCATACGTGTGTATATAGCTTTGCACACAACTGAAGGCCCGGTATGGACTTCTAACACTGAGGTAGTGCTAACGTGACATGGCGAGGGGTGACCAGGAACTGAGTAAAAAACCTTGACTGTGACTTGGAGTCAAAGGGATTTTGTTTTGCCACTGGCGTAAACAGTCATGATCTCACTCCCTGGTTTGTGCATGTCACTCACTGCTTAAAATTAACCCACCCAATATTACTTTTTGCTTTAGCTTATAGATGTTACGGGTCCCCATATCTATTCAGACATGTACTACAAAGATAAAACTGTAGGTTAAGAAGCTCATTTTAGTATTCTCAGAGGGATTATCTCTACCCTCTTTCTTGTCTCTGTTACCTGTTTGGCATTTTCTTACCATCTCACAGGCGCTTGCTCTCCAAAGAGCTCTTTTGGGCACTCCTAGTTCCTGGCCTCAAATTTTCTTGTGTTGTGAAGCATTTTTCAGGCCTTGCCTCACTTCATTTACATGTGAGGACTATTACTCCTCTTCCTCTCTGTGGGTTGACTTCTCTGTTGGTGGGTTGGGGATGACATCTCTCATCAGCCTTCTCCAGGATTCTAGAGCTCTGTTGGGACCTGACTTCTGCAGACAGAATAAGCAAAAAGTGTGAATAACACAGTGTCTGTGTTAAATGAGACTTTCTCATTGCCCCTCCAACACAGAGACTCCTCTCTGCTTGGTTTTGTTTGGCCATAGGTGCTTATCAGAGAATTTTTTGAATGATCACTTATAGCCTCAAAAAAGCATTTTATGTCTAACAGAGTAAATTGCCTGAATCAGTCTGTCTCTTGTGTGTTGCCATTTCTACTATAGATGGTTTTTTTTTTTCCCTCCACCTTGGAATGGTGTTAAAAGCTTCTCTCTACCAGTTGCCCAGGGAAAGCAGTCACTCATAAACTGTCTCATCTCTTCCTTCCAGGTTGTTTTAAAAAGTAGTGGTGGTCGGTTTAATCTCTCTGCTCCCTGACTGACCTCACATGATTTCTAGGTGCTTGTTAGTTAATTGAAATGAAGTCACTTTTTATTCTCACACCATCTGGCCAGACGTGTCCGCTTTTATATACTGTAGATGTTCTAACTTAAGATACTTGATCCTTAACAGTTAGTTCATGCAGTTTAGTTAAAATTTGTGTATAGTTTATTTACATTGAGATAATGAAATATTCACTTACGCTTTGCTTTTATGCACGTAAACTGAGATTGCAAATGGATGTCACTATAAATTTGCTAGGAATTCATACACATTCCTTAGTGCTTATACATTTTGATTCTATTTTAATACTCACCCATTTTTATCCCATGTCTCCTAAATAACTAATGTGTTTTTGATTACTACTTAAAAGTACCACTGCATTTTGACACTAGGCTCTTCACTAGCAACTGCATAAAACCAAATTACTGTTCTCTAGACTGCAAGATTCACTTTCTAAATATTTTCCTCTCAAAAACTGACTTGAAAGGAACAATTCATTCTTACCTGCTTGTTATGTAGTGTGCCAGTTTCCTGAGGGACTATGAATTTTAATTTTATATCTAGTTGGGGTGGGGCAGAAAGAGGCAAGCCCTTTCTTCTTGTGAATTTCAATATTTGAAAAAACTGATTCTCTTTGCCTTCCAGGCAGCTTGTCAGCAAATACCCACCTTGCTTGGCTCCCAAGCTGGATTAGCAAGTCACAGGAAAGCATCCTGTTACTCTGCACACAGGCTGGGATGAGAATGGCCTCCAACTGGTCCAGACCTAAGGTGAGAAGGGAGTCCCCCTGCATAAGTCCTTCTCTGGACACCTTCAGCTTGAGGACACCAGCTTGAGTCCTTGTAGCAGCTTGTCCCCACCTGGCAGCAAGAAAACAAACAAATAACAATATTCCAAATGTGCTTCCAAAGAGGGATGTGGAAGTTGAGAATATAAAGTGAGATATATCTTAAATAACATATAATCCTAAATACCCGGTAGTCTTAGATTTAGAAGATCCACCTTCCATGCTCTCAGCTGCATCAGATAATTTGTCTCTTTTTCCTCAAGAAGCAGTGAAAAAAAATTGAGATATTTTTCATCCAAAATGTATGAAGCCCGCCCAAAATATAAATTTTCTGGCCAGTTCTAGTCAGTGCTAAATGACTGTTGAAGTTATATATAGACTCTGCTAAGCTGTATTTTATCTCAGATTTGAACAGTTTAATTTAAACTGATCTGAGTAAAACCAGAAAAAATCCTAGACATTTGTTGACATTTATTTTCTAAATAGTATTGCTAAAAACTTATAATTCAGCAATAAAATAGACAGAACTTACAAGCAAATGGTATAAAAATAATAATAATGCTAAACATAAGCTTACTCATGTCATACTGCAAAGGCAAAGCCCTTGTAATAAGCTCATAATGAGGTATGGTAGAAACATTAAAAAAAGACAATAACAACAATACCAATACAGAATAAATACTGAACCACACATTTTTGTCATCTCTACTTACATCCCAAAGATGTTCATGGTGATTTTTTTTTTTTTTTTTTTTTGTGCTAAGTAGGTTTCATTTAAACAAAGTTTTGAACCCGTTCTAGTTGGTAATCTTTTAAGTGTAAGTAGATGTGGTAATTAAGATGCTTAAACATAAAGCCATGAAATAACATGACATTCATGACATGCATCTAAGCTTTTCTGTAGGTGTCTTTCAGGTGTTATTTTTATTGTTGATACCCTGGAAACAGTGACATTTTTTAAATAGGTCAAGTAAGTTTTAACCTTAATAAAGGAAAGAATTAACATATTTATAGCATGCCATAATGTTGTTCAGGTGGAGGAGCTGACTCTCAT
This sequence comes from Pelecanus crispus, assembly GCF_030463565.1. Taxonomy (NCBI): domain Eukaryota; kingdom Metazoa; phylum Chordata; class Aves; order Pelecaniformes; family Pelecanidae; genus Pelecanus; species Pelecanus crispus. Next base: position 16,023,991 of record NC_134649.1, read on the forward strand.
ACCCTTTACAGGACTGAGAGATGAAAGGGGGGGGGATATTCCCAGGTCCCCCAGTGCTGCAGGAAGGTTTAGTACCATTCTCACTAGTCACGTGGAACAACCACATTTTTGCTGTGCTTTGCCCAGGGAGTGAAAACCACACTGTATAAGCACTGATTTACCAAGGGACAGAAAAGGAAAGTGAGCTTTTGCACCTGTTTGCATCAGACCATGCCCAGCCCTAGGAGAGGACCTCGGCCCAGGGAGGGCTACTTCCACTGATACAAACCAGAACTTGAAATAGTGTATTCACAGCAGAGCAACATTTCTAGATACCACGCTCGTGACTACAACTGTGCACGATGACCTGGTCCCAGACTTCGTAACAACCCGCTTTTCTAACAATAACATACCACGCCTTTACAGGCACTTGTCATTCACAGATCTGAAAGCAGAATTCTGCGCTGATTATAGCTGTCCGAATTCAGTACTGCTTAGGTCTGCCTGAAGATGACCAAAGCGAGTATTTTCCTACATAGTTTATTTTTAAAAGATGTCTTATGAAGTACACTGTTAGAAGACACTAAAATACACTACAGGCCTTGGCTTATTTTAAGAGTTTGCTATACTCTGCTCTTCCTTTAACTTCAAAATATCAGACGTCCCTTGTTTCCCTGGACGAGTTTCTGTATGACTTACCGTTTCTGTAACTTCAGCCTCACATTCATGAATCTACCAGGCCTACTGAATATTTATCAGATTTTGGACATTTTTTCTTTTTGGATGAAAGATTAGCATTTAAATAAATAACAACAAAAGAGCAAGCTGAAAAGATTCTTCCAGAACTCCCTTTCCCCCCAAGTTACCTCTTTCAACTTTTGTACCATCATTGCAGTCATTGTCTACGAAATCTTCCCAGGCAAAGAATATATTACTGCTGCAAAAACCAAGATGCAGTTTAGGAACAATAACTGCATGCGATTACATGAGTTTACAACATGCATATTGTTATGATACTTGTAGCTTTTTATTACTGTTATTAAAAAGTCTACAATATTTGCTTAGCCCTTCATTAAAACTAATGTTGAATTTGCTGTTTAATACTTTTATTTTGTTTTATTTGATTTCTTTTCCTAGATGATGCTCTACCAGAAAATGTGAATTTATCTTCCTTTAATTAATTTAAAATTAGTTTCTCTCAGCATAATCTTTTTCTATCCTCTCCCTGGGCCGTAGCCACTCTTCACAGAAAAGAGTCTTCTGGCAGCATTCCCTCCCTGTTTTGGTACAAATGCCACCAGCGAGGACCTGCCACCCTCTTTGGTGCCAACAGAACTGAGATGTTTCTGTTGGACTGGCTCCAACAAGGGTGAAAATCAGAGCTTTTGCATGTTAGTTCCTGCAAGCAACAAAAAAGAAGCACCACGATCTTGTCTGCCTACTCTTCTCGCAGGCTTTCCCTTTCCCGCAGGCACCCCTGCAACACCTCAGACATCCACAGAGCAGCGAATAAGCTCAAGACCAGAAAAATGGAGACTTGCTGCTAATGGAAATGGCTGCTCGGGACACAAATAGTTGTGGGGAAAAGCTCTGAATCAGTTTTCCTTTCATCCCCACTTACCAATGCAGAGAAAGGGAAGAAGTAAATACACTGAAAGGAAAAAAAAAAAAAAAAAAAAAAAGCAGCAGCAACCTCAGGAGCTTGAAACTGCTTCTGAGGGTCTGCAGCAGAAAAGAGCCAACCTCTGCTAAATGCCCACTAACCTCAGAAACAACTGAGTTCGTCCTCCTCTCTCTAGCACTTCCCGAACTCCATGAAGAAGCAAACAGGAACAACCCAAGCTCCTCTCTCTCCTCCCCATGTCACGCCTGGGGAAACCTGTGCCAGGGAAAGGGCAGCACCAGATGAAGAACCAGAGGCATTTGGGTGGGTGATACCTCATACTAAGTCGCACTTGTAACAGACAGTTTTAAGAGCAGGTTTTCCATTTCTAAGGGATTTTTTGGCCTTGCTGTTACCACGATGTATTTAGAGGGTCAAGGACAGCACAGCAATGACTTACAATGCCACAGCAAGGGGGATGGGACGTCTGTAAGAACAAGAAATTCCCTCCCTTTGCTGGAGGTTTGCTGGTCATTATGCTAGTCCCACTAACATAGCTGCAGCTGCTAAACTGCATTGCAAAAATATTAAATGCTTTTTTTAGTACCCCTCTTCCATGCTAGCAATTGCTGTAGTTACAGAAAGGCAATGTTTTGTAATAACAAAGCCTCCACAGAGAAAGGCTGTCTCTACACAATTCCCAAGTAGGCACCATGAGAAAGTTCAGCAACTTCCAGACCATCAACACCGCGTCTGTTCTGGTGGCAAGTGCTAATGCTGAGAGTTTTCCCTTTGTATATTTACTAGAACTAATCTGTACCTTTCTAAACTCAAAGCAATTTCCTGTCCTGAAGAAAAAGTGTCTTCTCATTCTAAATCCGCTTTAACGATCATGCCTACCCCATTCCACTGAGACTGTGCAGAGGGAAGAGACTCTAATCTATTTAGCTTCATGGAGGGTTTCTCTCTGACACGTGCTCTCCTAATAGACCATTTATCAGGATGAAGGGTGCTCCCCAGAGAGTGCAGACAGCAGGACAGGCCGAGCCTGAGTGACAGTCTGTCCAGCAGAGATTGACTTTAATGAAGCACAGAATAAACAGGAAGATTAAGAGAGCGCAAAAATCAGTGACAAGTTTTGAGTTCACCTGGGCAGCTTACTGTGCAGCACAGATCTGTCATTGAGTTCTAAATGTTACGTATCTGTTTGGTTGCTAAGGATCACCTATAACACACAGAAACCCCGCACACATTACAAGAGAAAGCTTTCCCTTTGATTCTCACCCTTGAGAGAGGGTACCTGCTTGAAACCCAAAACCACTCACAAGTTGTAGGTGGACGGGATTCTGCCAGTTGTCTGGTCTGACCCCCTGCTCAGAGCTGGGCCAGTTTCCAGCATGTTGCTCTGAGTTTCAGGGCGCTGGGATTTTCTCAATAATTCCTTTTCAGATGACAACCTTTTGTAGATATTCATCACAGTTTCTTTCTCCGCAACAGAAATCTGGCAGCAGTGTGGATATATTGTATGAGATCCATCTTAGCAAAGTTCAGACTGTAGGCATCTCCAGTTGAGGCTGAGGTCCTGTTACTGCCAATGGATAGAAGCAAGTATGCCTGCCAATTATAAATGTCTACCTCAGGGTGAGATCGTGTCAGCATCTCTCTCCACTGGCTGTTAATGGAAAAAGATCAACTCAGACACAGACAAGTTTGGACAATGACTTTCACCCACAAACATCAGGCGTGTAGCCCTGAGGCGTAGCCAAGTCTCATTCTTCATTCTGACAAGTGTGATTCTTGCTCCACACATCTTTCCAACATCTTCATACTTACGCCTTTTGCTGGACTCTGATAGAAATTGATAAGTGGAGGCTGAGACTGAGGCTATGAATGGAGAGAAGTTTTTCACCCAGAGATAACGAGCTACAAATGTGGAAAGGAACCTTACTACTAACACACCTCACACAGCTAGAAAAGCCTGATTACAGTGTAGGCATCTACTACCAGCAAGAAAGACTCATGTTAAATCTTCTTGTCTCTGGATGATCTACTAATTTAAATACACCATTTTGGCAAGGTAAAGAAACCAATCATTATTCTTTCTGCAGATGCTAGTATTGAAGAGAACACAGAATACTGGCAGGATACTTTATTCCCAGAAAAGTGAATGGCAGTTTTAGCTCTACTTTCTAGAGCAGCAGAATTAAATCAGTGTTAACTACTTTCAAAAAGTTTTGTGCATGCAGATCAGACAAACTCTTTACCAAAATAAAGAGCAGAAGTTTCCAGAGTAAACAACTACAACACACACTCTTGCTGCAAAATCTCAGGAGCACCTGTAGGTTTTGACATAAAGTAGCTACATAAAATCAGCTTATAGGCGCCGTTCTAGACTTCACGCTGTCTACTTTATTTCCCTGTAAAATTTCTGCTTTGTCTGCACTTAGTATTCACATATGACATCCAACTCAGAGAACGGCTGCTCCACGGTACAGATTTTTGTGGGTTTTTCTTCTTTAAAGCAGCATATATAAGGTCTTTCTGTGAGTACAAGAATTGAAGCTGTGTGTGAAACAAGCGATACAAAAAGTATAATCTTAGATGTTTTAAGGTCCCAATCTGCCCATGTTGCAATTATACACTGTCAACAGATGATGGCACCAAAATTCAATCTGTAAGCAAATGCTCCTATATAAGTGACAGATTGCTTGGACAAATGCATTAAAACAAATGTACTGAAATTTAGCTAATTTAAACTGTATAAAATAGACATAAACTAAATAAAGGCTGGAATGTGCCTTTTAAAATAAACCATCACCTTCCCCTCTGCTCCCTCTTCCCCCATGTCTCAGACTTCAATCCTTAACCAGTAAACAAAGATTTTGCCTTTCAAAGTGTGCACAGCAAAATGAGACACTGAGTCAGAGTCTTACTTCTGAGGGATACTGTGGATAGATATTCATGTTACTGGAATCATCACACTTTCAGCCCTTGCTAATCTAGCGCTATGTACAGCACTAAGCATTCTCTCAAAAGCACAGGCTAACTACAGGATCAGATGTGCAATCAAGAATGTGAAGCTCAAGAATATATCAGCAGTAGGCAAACTGTACTTCCAAATCCATAAATAATTTGGCTGTTAGAAGTCGCAAATATACTACCCCTCCATAGATATTTTCATGGGTTTCTTATTTCAATCTTTGTCAATTGCTGTGGTTTAAACATCATCAGTTTTGGCTAGCACTTGAAAAACCATCTGGTATATAAATATTCATCAATTAATTTACAAGAAATATAGTCTCCTTTCACTGCTTCTCAGGTAAACATCGTGTACAGATTTAAAATAGCAAGAGCAGTATACATGATTTAAGATTTGGTAACCTGATTAGTAATAGTATTTCTAATGCAGATTATACCTTAAAGCAGGAAGGAGGAAGGTGTTAAATAATTAAACAGAAAATAAAACAAATGAACGCTTAGGTAGTTAACAATTTACTGGTCTTTAGTCCTTGCAGAAGTTTAATGGGAGCTATGAAAAGTGTTTTCTATTTGCCATATGTTAGCAGAACCATCATTAAAACAGTAATTTATTATTGGAATGAGCCTCAAAAATATTATGCCCCAATTTTGTGTCCTGGAACCAATGGTCATGTCAGCATTTTGTTCATGGTATTACGCTCTGATATGCCTCGAGCAAGACAAAGAGGCCCTTTAATTCTGAAAGGCCAAAACCCCAACAACTATACTTGTTAGAAGTGTAATTAGTAGGTTGAATTCTACAGTCCAGAATAATGCTAGTGGCTAAACAATTTTTAAAGGGTAGAACACAGTAATATTTCACAAAAGGTATTTAAAACTAAAAAATACCTCGAAGCCTAACTATGGAATATAAAAAGTAAAACATTTTTGACACCTAACACATTTGTCTGTTGCCAGTGCCAAAATGACTGCATTGAAATTTGAAGGCTTAAAACTGCATCTTCCGTGTTCAGTGTGAAAGCAATTTCTGCAAGCTGTCCATTTATTCCTTCTAGCTCACTCATTTACTGAGAGGACTGTCATTTTTTGACAGACAGTAATGAAGGTATTAGTAGCTGTTTTACCCTGCTTTGTACATTTTATATACCTTTCCTCATTAAAGAATATTTTGACACATTACAACAAGACAACATTATTCTTTATGGTTGATGCACAGGTAACATCTCTACACTAGTACATGTCTTAAAAAAGAGCAAAGATTTTTATTATTAGAAACTGTACACTCTCTTTGCTTTTAAGGTATGACAGAAAAAGGCTTTATATGAGACGTCAAAATCTTCCTATTCAAATATGATTAGTTTTATACCATTGAAAATAAAAACAAGATTCAAAACATACCTTCATTCTTTATATGAAGTATGTTGTAGGATTTTTTTTTTTTTTTAACGCTGAAGTTATCTGTACTGTTCCAAAATAAATCTTCTGTTCCATCTGATTGACGCTTCTCCCTATGTATTCTGAGTATTACACTTTGGTCACTTGCTCAGGAAAGGCCTTGTAAATTAAAACACTAGAATGGAAATTAAGGAAATACTTTGTTTCTAGCTCTAGTAAAAGTACTATATACGCTCTGCTTAATCTAATTTTCATTGAGGGCTAATTTTAGAAAGTTGCTTATTCTCCATATTTCCGACTTTGATTCGTTAAAATCCTTCCTTTCTCCAACCGCCCACTGCAAACTTTTTACAAAATTTTTTGTTAACTAGGTAACAAAACCCAAAACCAAACCCCAAACCCAAACAAAACATATTTATACCATATATACCAAAACTAGAAATCTGGGTTGGGCTTCTGTGTGCAGCTGTAGAAGTGAAAAAAGACAGTATGGGTTGGAGTTAAGAGGCCAAATTTGCACAGTTAAAATAGCAGCAGCTAGTTCCGTAAGTAGCTAAAAATCAAAAGTCAGGGCAGACTAGAATTGATTTTGTTCAAATGAAGTATTTTACATCTTTTCTTTGCATTACTGTTTTTCCTCACAAGACCACTAGACCAATTAGAAAAATACCAAATTAACCCCCACCCTGGTCAACAGCTACAAGGATCACAGCTTCATCTAAGCGCTTAAGTATCACTTTATCCCAAAACGCCACCCTTGACTGATGAGCGAACAGCCTTCCAGCCTCATATACAGGCTGTAAAAGCAAACATGATACCCAGAGTCATCACGTCAGCAGGCCTTTCTTCAAGCTAAGTGGGCACCACTGCTGGCATGGGAAGAGTATTTGCAGAGAGGTAGATAACACTGACGCATCTAGATTAAGTTATTCTTTTGTTCCATGCTCACTGAGGAAGGTAATTAAGTAAGATACATACAAGCCTTACTTCCTACTAGAATTTAATTTGACCAGCATTGCAGCATGCATCTTCTACAGATTAGATTCTTAATGACTACATCTGAGCTAATCTCATACTTTTAATTCACATGCTAGATGTATTCTGTGATGATCCCTGTTGGGACCACATTACAGTAGAGTCTCACCAACAAGACTTCAAATGAGCTGAGTAAGGTGTCGTAAGGAACCTGGTTGTGGCAGCAGCAAACTTTGTACGGCTTAACAGCTCTGTCTCAGACTGTTCAGCCACCCTCCTCAGCTCTACCAAGCACTGTACCCAAGCTATTTTTGAGTTAGCTGAAGTGCAAATACAAGGCTGGCATCCTGAATTGCCTGCACTGTAGATGAACCAAGGTAGACAAGACTGGTTCAATAGGAATCTCAACCAAACATCAGGTGAAAACACCCATTAACATATCCCATTAACACATCATTTGCAGAACAAAGGCCCTGGAAATGAATAATCCCTGAAGCAATACAATAACCACCTATCTGTAATACAATACCTATCTGTCTAACTCCTCCTAGGAAAAAAATTAGCAGAGCCACGATTCCAGGTAATATAAATCAGAAGAGATGGACTGGAGGGGCAGGGACTGGTAGTAAAACACCAGAAGTATAAATGGAATGAGTTCCTCCACTCCTGGACCGTCGCTCAGTGATGGGGAGATAGGGAAGATGAAAATCTCCAGAGGAGCTTCAAAAGGCCACACCTTACTGGTCACATAATAAAAACCTTCCTTTGTTTTAAAGAAAGGCATGAGTATTATAGTACTGTATTTATCTTTGGCCAGCTTTATATTCAAAACCAAAATCCCATGGTCTGTTCTTCTGGGACAAATGTGTGTGTGTGTATCTGTGCATTTTAGTAATTTATATAAAAGTTAATCCAGTGGTGTGATGAGAAATGCACATTACATTTAAATGAGCAGAGGGAATAACAAAGAAAACAGATGAATCCCATTACAGGTGTCTGTGAGGAAGAGAATATGGATGTGAAGCTCCAGTTTGAGAATTTTAACAGCTGTCAACATTAAAATACCCCAGTGGGAATTAGAAGAGTAAAGCTTTTAACAAATCGTGCAGGTTACTGATGTTTGGCCTGTGCATCCACAGAGGCTTGAAATTAATGGAGCAAGGTTTAAACTCAGCCAATGTGTTTAGGATAATTTTATGTTCTGGTGAATGTCATCTTCATCATGCAGAATGAATGTCTGCTAAGAGAGATCTAGTAAATGTAGTATTTTTAACCTTTTGGATGTTCGGACCAATATATGCAACCAGAGGACTAAAAGTACCATCTTACTCTTAAATGTAGCACAAGCAAGATTTAAATCGTAAGCTATTTGAAGAAGCTATATGAACTGGCAGCTTGCTCTTCACTTGCTTTTAGTTACAGCACTAGAAAGTGAGCTACATTCAATAATAGACCATACAACAAAGTTCAATCAACTTAACTTCTGTTAATTACAAAAAAATTGAGACCCTCCTTAAGAAACAGGTATTTAGCTTGTTTATAGAAATTCTCCCCACTACTATGAAAGCAGCAGTCTTTCTGCTGTGATTATTAGAACCAAAACTATGACAGCTGCAGTAGGATGGGCGTGAAGTCACTCCTAGTGGAGGGGTGCGAGAGGGAGCCTGGCAGGCAGCTCTGCTCCCAATACAAAGCACTCAAGCACAAGGAAGCCTAGAATAACAGTTAACTATCTCTTATCTCAGCAACCCATCTTCTAAATCCAGTCTTTTACCTTTGAAAGAGACACACAACTTTGGTTCAATCAAGTCACAAAATTCAGCAAAACATTCTACATAGAAAGCTTACAAAACACCAGCCATATATGCGTACATTATCTGTCATAGCTTGTTCCTATATTATAGGGACATTATAAGAATAGTATAGTGTAGTATATAGTTGCCTTTTGATCGGCCTAAGGGCTTAGTTCTTATATATCTGTGTTCACATAACTAGTCTTTACGCAAAGCTTAGGGTGAGCAGGGACTTTCTTGCCCTGCCCAGCAAGAAGGGCAAGGTTGACAAAGAATCATAAAGTGTATACCTAGGCATCAATACCTATATAAAGATATCAAAATTAATAGAAACCCCATAGGCACAGCAGCCTACCACAGCCTTGTCAATTTGTCCATATTAATTTTTACTCTTCAACAGATCATAATCCCAGGACAATAAAAATAAGCAGTTCTACTGCCACCCACAGGTACCCGGTGTCTTCCCAGTACCGCCTTTCCAACTGCTACTGCACAAAGAAAAATAACATAATGGAGGATATTAAACATAAAAGCAGCAAAATAAGTCTCTGAGAGAGACTTAGCTTATTTAGCATGTTCTCTACAAACAGCAGTAACACACAAAACCAATGATGGGCAGAGATGCTTACCCAGTGGTCTGTAAACAACACAGTTACATGGATTACCTGTGTCAAGTTAGCAGACATTGAGGCTTATGGATGAGCCCATAATCAAAACAACCCTCCTCTATTTTCAGCCTACTTGTGCAAGACAAGCAGAACATGAGAATTCATTATAATTCTAAAAGTTACTATGAGATATTCAGCATAACCCAGACCTTCTCTTTGTAGGGAAGATTAATGATATTTGAAAATTAGGAACCCATAAAGTATGCAAAGTAACAGTTCAGCCTACTTTAATGCAAGACCCTTTAGGTCCAAACATATTATGTAGCATTTCTTCTACAAGGTCTTCACAGGAAAGTCAAATTTATTATATCCTGCCACAAATAAAGAACAAATTGCTGACTGGTACAATGCTTCTTTTAAAGGATTGCAGTATAAATGGAGTCACTATAACTTGTTTTGTTAAATAAGATACTAGCTTTTGATTTGCACAAAAGGTTATTTTGAGAGGGAAACACATTGTCTTACCTTCACACAAGAGCTCTTTAAAGTCCCAGAATTTTGGGCAAATAACTATGCGGCTTTCTGCAACATGCAGCACTATGCTCAACTTTTAAAAAGAAAATAAATACAACAGGATCTAAACTACACTGGTATTTGGCTTTCAAGATTCAGAGATGCTTGGATTTTAACGATTGTTTAACTTGAGTATTTGAATCTTTATTTAGACGTGATTCCCAAAACTTCTACAAACAATGGACAGTTCAGACTGGGAGTTTCCATCTGCTCTGGTAACAAAGAATTAGTGAAAAAACTTTCTTTCTAGTCACCTGGTAAAAAAGGATTTTAATATTCTGCTCTTCTCCCATACATTGATCTATCCAGGTAATTTAAAATCAGTAAAGCAAATAATGACAGGTTCCTAGAAGACATAAGGCTTATTTACAGTTTTGCAAACTATTAGAATACTAACTTCAAAACAAAATGAGCAACTTTTATGCTTACTTGTCCTTAAAAGAAAAATTCTAGAAATAAAAATCAGAATAAAAAAGTAATTTTAAACCAGAAGATGTTACTGTGTGTGTGAGAGAGGGAAAGAGCAGCTTTAGCTTTCCATGCCAAAGGTGGAAAACTACTCCACTTGTAAAGTCAAGCCCATTAATTGTTATTTTGAAGGTTATTCATACCAACTGCAAATGCAAGGCCATTTTCAGTCATTTGCAGTATATGGGATATCCAAAACACATCCAGAAACAGGTTAAGAAACTGAGTATTTACATCATACAAATGAAGGGTAATTTGCACACCAAAAAATTCTCATATTTAAATCCAGAAATATCAGTACTGTAAAACTGTGTTTAAAATTCAGTATGTTTAAAACATAATAGAACTTTGGTAAAATAACTTCCAATCGACAGTCATCTAAGCGAGCAAGAAAGGTTGGGTCCAACAGACACTCTTTTCCTACAGACTGCCTCCTTTTGCAATGAAATCTAAACTACGGTTAAAACCAGGTTGTTAGCTAACTAGAACCCAACACAATAGCATTTGGCTGAGCCTGCAGACAATCCAAACCCATACCTCCAGGGATTATTAACCCTTTGCTAGTAAATTGAACCTTTAAATTAATTTATTGCAGACTGAGGAAGGCAGAAAGGAAAGCAGCTGGATTGAAGATCTAAGGTGAACAGAGCACTGCTCTAGTTTCTTAAATGAGTCAAACCTGGGTAGTGGCTGGAGCACAGGGAGCATGCTACTCATCTCAAAGCTGCCTGAAGGTTATGTGAAAACTGGCTACATCTTGCAGCACTAACTCATCAACTGCCATGGGGAAATCTGCTTAAGTACACACTGCAGGGTATGGCTTGCAATATGTGCTTCTTCGAATGCTAGAGAAACGAGGCAGTTATGAGCGTACTTGAAAGAGAAAGGACCTGACTGTAATTAGGGAATAAGTGTGCATTAGAGGCTTTTAAAATTTAATTTGGATACCAAATTACATCTCAGTTCTTTTTCCTTAACAAACACCACCACCAAAAAAGCTTCTGACCTAAAATAAGCATCTTTAAAACTGAGTACAGCAGCTATTACTCAGTCTTTATACTGTACTATCACCCTGAAAACACCACCCAATGAGGTCTTGTACTTGTCCTACAAATATATGACACAATCCCTGCCCCAAAGAGTTTGCAGTTTAGATGTTATAAAGTCTAATTACAGTGTGAGCATAAACCAGAAACCCTCTTACAAGTGGCAAAAATCCGAAAAATCAAGATAATTACAACCCTAGCTCATCCTGATTTGTGAGGCTATTTTTAGAACAGTATAGGCTGATGTGCTCTGAGCTTTTTTATATTTGCATTAAGTCCTCTGTGATTCCTCCTCTGAAATGTGTGCATATGCTGAGTCCATGCGAGATGCTACCACTGGCGCTTGTCATAAGAATTAAATCCCTCTCAAGCTTGTTTACAGCTCAGCACTTGTCATACTGCTCCCCTGAGCTTCATGGCTGGTTGGGTTTTTTTCTTTCTCTTTGGCTCTGTGAAAGATTTAATTTCTTTTTTGTTTATGTGTGTACTTACACTTGCAGGTGCAGAAAAGAAAAAAAATTGCTGTACCCAGATGTTTTGAAGCTGCAGTAGCATACATACGGCTGAAATTAAGGAGGAAAACTGTAGCAGATAAAACCAACTTTCTCATACAATATTCTACAGCATATTTAATAAACCTATCATGTTTCATTGACAAGAAGACTCTTGAATTCAATTTTAGAAAGACCAGAATATTTTACAGTTGCTGTCTCTGCTCTTTTGCAAATAATTGTTTCTAAAGTCTGAAGGTGGTCTAATTACTCCTATTTTCAATTTTGCTAGTATCTTCTTGTAATGGTTACAGACTCAATCATCAATACAGCTACTGCATACCAAGCTGTCTTAGCTCATTAGTGAATCAGTTGAACCTCAGAGAGTTTTAACCAGATTTTCACCCATACTTCGGAAAATATATTGCATTGTTAAAAAAAATTACCCTCTCGCTTCTGTAGTAATAGGAGAAATCATTGCCTGGATTGCCTGTAGAGACTCTAGTTCTAATATCTCAAATCACGTCTAGTTAAGCATGTCTCTATTTCACAACTGCAGCTGGTTAACCTTGCAATTCATTTACCCCGCCACATACTCTAATAGTCCGTAAAAAGGTGCAAAGATTAATGAGCTATGGTTTCATAGGCAACTACTGTAGCTATCCATCTACAAACACAGTAATGGCTTGTCTGCTTCACCTTAACAGCATGTGCAGACAGAGCCTTTCTGCAGTCAGCGGAAGGGCTGCTAATTTCTTTGTTCAGGCTCAGCACATGCACTGAGAACCTTTCCTTAGATATGCATGTTCCTAATCAATTAAGTTTATTCGCACAACTATGTGTGGAATAAAATAGTTCTTTTGTTAACTTACTTTGATCAACTTTTAATTTTTCTAGTCATGCAAAATCTGTAACACAGAACTTGCTGATGATGGGGAATGGTAAAAATACAAGCATCAGACACAGAACCCACTGGAATTTTAAAGAACACTCCTATGAAACCTAAATGGATGAATCTGCTTTTCTTCTAGCAGTTTTCAGCTTTGGGAACTTCCTCTAGAGCTTCCACTGGGCACGGTGTGGAAGAGCCCGATCAGCAGCTCTGTGATATGACCTCTACAATCAGAGTGTCCTGCCTGCTGTCACAGTGGGGAAGATGAATTTTTTTTAAAATACCTGTATCTTTTTTGGTTTTTTTTTCTGGATTTCAGTTATCACCAATTAAAAAAAGAAAAAAAAAAATCTTTCTCCAGTAAGGTTCTTTATGTTCCTGATCTTAGAACTGATCCAGCATAGTATTTAAAAGTTTAGAGTATTAGAGAGGCACCACGAAATTGTATTTATAGATCTAATATTCACCATAGAACTATTTCTTCTTTCTAAACACTTTGATTTTATATCTCAGCATTACTAACTTTATTATGCACAACTAAAATATACACTATCAATCTGATAGCAGAGCAGTAAAGATATGTTTGTGTAAAAAAATGCAGGAGAGGAAGTAATTTTCCAATGCTAAGAGAAAGAACACAAGGATAATTAAACTGAAACTGTTTTAACAGCATACCCAAAATGCAAGGTGTTGCACAAATAAAAAAAAAAGACAGTACTGACTGAATATGATCTCCGGCAAGCATAAAGGTCTCCCCGTCTGCGCATGTTCTTTTCAGCAGATTAAATAAAAGACAAGAGACTCTAGTGGATAATACGTGTGAGGTGTAGAAAGTGCTTTTCACCTCCCCTGAACCAGATATGGCAGTGAAATATATTTAGCTTGATGGATAGGAATAATTACCTGAGTTTGGACTGAGTGAATTTTGTCAATTATTGACCTTTATCTAGTTGATGTACATTATACTCAAGAATATCAGTTTATAGTCAGGTCATTGTGTCTTTGTGCTGTGAAGTGACTGATAAGACAGTTTGGTAAGACGCTGCACAGAATCTTGTGTTTCTTGATAGATACCTCTACTGTGATTAACTAAAACCAGAAGCATTTTGCCTGTACATGCTCTATATTCCACTCACAGTAAAGTTCCCATTTGGTCCTGCTTCTTATTGATCTTGTCTTGCAATGACGCATCTTGACAAGGCAATGACGCATCTTGACAATCCAATAACACTCTTCATTCGCTGCTTTGTATTTTCTCTGGAGATTCTGTTCAGCAGAATTCCTGCCAGCTTTAGCATCACTTAGAAGGAAAAGAATATGGCTGTTCTTGCAGGTAGTCAGAAGTTCAGGGTGGATATATTTTACCCACTCTAATTAGGGATAAGCAAGACTGACCTTTAAAACATTTTTTCATAGTTCCCTCCCCCTGCTCCCCCCAATTTATTTTATGCAGGGTCACATAAAAATGATACAAAATAGATGCAGTGAAGAAACTCTCATAAAAGTGCAAGTGGATTGTAAGCTCTCTCAAAAAGTATATTTTATTTTGATGGAAAGAACCAACATACCTGTAAGGACTGTATAAACACATCAAATAAAGAATACATTAATATAAACTGCATACGATGTGAGAAGAGATATATTTTTATTACTGCCAAAATACAAATGGCAATAAGGGGTAACGGCATTTTAAAAGCTTCCAAGATACCACTGCTAAACAGCAGTTCCCTAGTGCAGTTAAATCACTCTACAGAAGCTCACAGTCAGGAAGAGAGGTCTACTTTCATACAGATTTTTTTTTTTTTTTCATTTCAACACTGAAGAAACTTTCCCATATGTAACAGTGTCTATGGATCAACTGTACTAGGAGGGGTGAAATGCACAAGCCTAGCAATAGTTTGAGAGGCACAGCTGTCCTGGACAGGAACAATGCTTCCCAGAGCCCTCAGGGAGCTCTACTTCCTTAGCACAAACTGACTGAATGCACATCTCACCTATTTTTATGGAGGGATGGAGAGTGGAGATGAAATCCCATTTCCCTCCATTGAGTAGCTCACCTAGTCAGAAGCGTGCTTGGATTAGCAAGATGCTCTAATTCAAGTCTAATGGCAATTTTACAACAATCTGTTCAGACAACTTTGTGCTCAAGAGAGCATAAGGATTGTTGCAGAACCCTACCCTCTTTTTAACATGATAAAAATAACACTCCTTTTGTTCTTCATTACTCTGTTCATCTACATGAGGGAAAATAAAACCAAGTTATGTTTTCATTACAGAAATACGAGACTTCACCTGACTTCTCACACTGCCACCACTTACCCTCTCTATCAAGTTCAGTTTTTCTAAAGGTTTCCTTTCAGGCTGAATTCTTCCTAACTACTCACAGTACTGGGATTAATTTTGAGTCCCTCCATTCTGTTCCAGGTTTACTTAGTAATCAGATTTCATATATAATTAATTAAAAATTAAAGTGTGAGTGCTGAACATCTTCCCTGGGTAGCAGAATAGTTTTCTACTTTCTAAAATCCTACACAATAACATTTGAATTTTCAGAATTTATATAAAAAAATGAGTCTTCTGTAACTGCAACAGGGTGCCCCTATTGCAACATGCTTGCTTGGATGAACCAAATATGTTGAATTTGCATAGACCTAGAAACATACACCACATGCATGCAAATTACAAAAGTTGTATTATAACCTTTAAGCCTTTACACTGAAAGACATACAGGTCATACTCAAAAAAGGTTTCCACCTTCAGTGGCAGCAGTTAATTGAAATAAACACAACTAATAACATCTCTGGAGATCCAGCCATAACAAGCACAGTTTCCAGAGGAACTGATCCAATAGCTTCATTACTTGCAGCTGTTTGGTATACCGAAAGCTCACTGTGTTTACTCCTCTTATGGAAATGCTTTCCCCTGACAAAGTAGGAATTTGTCTACAATTCCCTACAGACGATTCCAAAAGCTGTATTTCCTAGGCTGTGGTTTCCCATTCAGCAGTAACTGAATGGCCTAAACTGGCCATGCTGTTCTCTGCTGCTGCTTGTTGCTGCTGCCAGTGGTGTTTTTTCAGCCTGATCAGCTCCATGATTTAGCTCAGCATGTATCCGCAAAAATTGCTTGAAGTGAGACTTAGCAGCTACAGGGGAAAAGGGCTGCTTCAATCACTGAAAATGTTATTACAGACTATCAGAGCCTTACAAGCCTCGGTTTAGCAAATCTGAGATTAAACTTGGACTCTTGTAAAACTCAGCTACCTTAATCTAAAAAAACCTGTAATGGCTAAGTAAAAGAAATTATTTATAAAGCAGAATTCACTTAACTGTATTTGTGGTGGTGTAGTATAATAGTCCAATGCATGTTGGTGATACAGGTTTACAAGGGAAGAGAATAATCTTTTTTTCCCCTCAACTGTATCTGTGGCTATAATAGAAAGATAATCTTCCAGGTACGCAGCCCTTGGCGTTGTAAAACTGAAGCACCAGACTGCAGCAGCACACTGCAGCAAAGTACAAGCTGGGAATAATTATTTTGAATTCTGTTATGTCCATTATTTCACCAATTTGAGAGAAAAGGGAGATTAAACAAGTGGAGAGCACAAGACTGTCCAGTGGACAAACTAGGAGGGTTTTAAAACCCTGCAGGATGGACAAAGAAATCATTATGAAACAGCTGGGGTCAACTAGAAGAATTATGCCAAAACTCTAACTGCAGTATGTTTTAGTTTTACGCTGTATTCAGTTCATTATTTTTAATATCCATTAGAGGTTTGAATTTTAGCTCCCAGGCTCATCTTTCAAACATCTTTCACAATAATGTTGTTTCTGATATTTAAAGACCATACAAATGTAATATCTGATTTGATATTGGCACTACACCCTCACTAGTATTTTAAATATGCTAAGCAAAACAACTGCAAAGGGAAAAAGCTTTATCTTTCACTTCACTGAATAAAATTGAGAAGGAGTTCTGCACAGAGTGGATTATTATACATTCCCATCCGCAAGTGACTTGCATTACTTTTGCTAGGAAAAACTTTGGTATGTTTACTGCATTTTAAATACAGGTTGTACTTTCCTTTCCTTTTACATCAAGACTTCCTTCTGAGGAGCCCAGAGGACAACAGATTTCTTTTATCAAATAGAAATAAGTTTTAGGGTAAATTTAGTTCAGGGTTATTAAAAAGTATGTTCTGCTTTAACAAGTTTGTCTTAGTAATTTAAACTGAATCAATATTAAGTTCCAAGCAGGTCTATAAACAACAGAAATAAGTTTCTCTTATAACAAACTCAAAGAAAGTTCATAGGTTATCTTCAAGAAAGGCTAAGTCATTATCAGCCTTAAAACAGAGGATGACAGGCTGCCTTGATACTTTTCTGCTGTGGTACTTACCAGCCTGCTATCTCAGACGAAGGTCACTGAAAAGTAACAAGCTATAGTTTAAAAGGATGTTTATTTTAAACAGTATTGTTAAGAGACTCTTCAGAAGAACTGACAGAACTTCATTATTTAGCAAAGATTAATAAAATGCCACTATTCAACACTAAGTCACTTCTTACTATATTAGTATCGAACAGCATACATGCCACATGTTAAGAGCTTCTTTTTGGTTCCATCAAGGAAGATCATACAAGCACTTGTCCCCTCTAGGATAACTGGCCTTTCTATGGTCTCAAGAAGGCATCCAGCATATGTTATCTGGGAAAGAAAACAGAGTGGAAAGTCACACAAATAGAAGAAAAGCTTCCCTAGCATGAATGTGTTACCTTAGGCTCCTTTTGGGAATTCTGATCTGATACGGTATCTACAGCTCTTTGTTATCTTTCAGAGCCATTAAAGTTGGATGTGCCCAGCTGCTCTGGCTCCTCAAGCTACAACTTTAGGAATCTCTAAAAAAACTTCACTTTATCAGATAAAGCAGGTTAACCAACCTGTCCTGCATGTTGCACACTACTATTCATAATTAAAATTCTGAACTTAGTAGAAGTGTCTTTTGCTTTCCATCACCAGCCAACAACTTAAAAGTTGATTATACACCAACCCTCAAAAGAAGGGGACATTCCAAGATACAAAGGATTGTGACAGGGAAAAAGAATCCATTTAAATGACATCTAACAAATACACTGCATTTCACTAAATATCCCCGGGAAATTATACTACATGCCATCAACTTGCTAGCTCAAAGAGGAAGTGAAGTCTTTCCAAGAAGATTAAGTGAAAAGTCACAAATCGCAGCTGAATTCAGCTGAAAACCTGAGAAACTGGTACACAAAATTCAATCCTCATTTCAGGCAGCAAACACCCAAGTAATTAAAATATATATAATTTAAAAACTATTAAGTACTCATGTTGCACTTCTACAACCTTAAAAGAGGAAAGCAAGGACTTCAATTTGTTGCTAGAATATCATGACAGGATCAGAATGAAAAAGTCGCAAGAGGCTGTAAGAAACAGACCCGCAGGTTATTTTCCTTTAGTCAAAAGGATTAATTCTTAATTATACTATTTATAAGCAAAACATATGAAGGTTACATTTTCAAGGCTACATTACCAGTATGAGAGCTTTCTTTATAAAGATACTACTATATGCTACCCTATTCACCAAAATTTTTTGAGAAAGTAGCTCTTGAATTAAATGCCTAACATTGAGAATTTAGCAAACTAAAATATGAAACAAAGTTTATTTACATTAAATTCATAACATAAGGGATTCATTTAACAGTGCTACTTAAAAAATACTTAAAGAATGGAGAATTGGTTGCCAACAGGCTAACACTTTTTGATTATGGAATTAATCTTAAGTTGTCTGATACAGCCCATACATGTAATTTGAGCATTTAATTTTCTTAATATGAAATTAAATATACCCAAATTTAAATGCAGATATACATATAACATCACAGTTATCCTTGTGGTTGTCACAAAAACCTCAGCCTCTCTGAAATAAGTTTGAACAGTAAAAAAAACCCTCAAACCCAGCACATTTTTACATCAATAAACACATTAGCCTCATAGCACCTCCCAGGGATAACAACTACATTAATCTCCCTCAAAATGAAGTGTTTCACAGCTAAATATTTTCCACCTTTTTTTTTTTTTTTTAAATCTGGTGCAATACAGGAGACATCAACTTAACATGGTTACGTTGGGTCAATGAAATGACTGAATACAAAATTTTAATTACGTGTCTTAGAACAGTGATCCAAAACTCAAAGGAAAATAGCAAAGAACTTTCTACACAGTGTCTGTAAACTAATATGAAATACCAGTCAACATACTTTCCTTTTTAGCACTGAATTAATGGGGAAAAATTACAGCATCAAAATTCTGCGTAAAGATGTAATGTTCAAAGGAGGTAACATGCTGGGCTTTATGTAAGAACTGTCCTTCTGAGCTACATTAAAACTGGAGTAAAGTTTTTATTAAAAGCAAAAATCATACAAGTAATCATAAAACATACTTACCAATTTTTTATTAGAGATATATTAAGCATACATCAAAAAATACAGGATGCAACTAGACAAAATAAGCTCACAAGCCTCAAAAACCAAACACTAATGAAAACAAAAAGAGAACAATCATGTATAAAATTTGCCCTACACAGAAATTTCTAAACAGCCTCTAACAAAACTCTACTGTGACAGCCTACGGCCACAGTCTTTGGTGGAATATTAGTATACCCTACAGCATAAAAAAATAACTGCTTTCTACATGCCAGCATATAAATAACAATGCTTAATGCCTGCAGAAAAGCTTAGAGATCTTTTATTTAAGGTTTTGCAGAATACCAAATGTTACTCAAGATTCTATACCCTGACCTTCAGTTTCTAATGCCTTCTGGCAGTAAAGCACCACAGAATGTGATTTAACACCTATTGCCTGGGGTTCTTCTCTCTCTCTTCTCATTTCCAGGAAAAGAAAAGTAGACATGGTTGTTATAAAAATTTCCTTGTTTAAAATACATCACCCAATCCTCAGAACTCAGTATGCGCTATGATTTGATCCGATTTTTTTTTTTCCTGGGTTTACTCATCTATTCTGTTAAAGAAAAACCGAACCACAAATAAGCCAAAGTTCCTCTCCCAAACTGCACAAGGCAAACTGAGACTTTGGCTGCACTTGAGGAAGCTCCAAGTGACTGAACATCACTGACCATAAGCTAATGACAACAGTTTTCCATTAAATGCAAATAATGAAGATAGCATGTGATTTCCTTAAAAATAAACATTATATAAACAATCCAAAATGATTATTCAAGCAAATACAGTAAATCTTGAGATGAAGGGGAGATGGTGGTTCTAGTATGGATAACAAGAATTAACTTTAAGTTACTGGTTTTTTTGGTAAGGCAATGAAAACTTGAGGTAAAATGTCTTCCTAAGTACAAAAAAAAAGAGGTGGCATGGAGTAAGAACTACTGATGGCTGGATGGAAAAAACCCCACCAAACCACTTTTAAATGACTCAAAACTGAATTATGTGCAGTTATGTTCAAATAAGTCAAAATGCATTCAATATAACTTGATCTTCTGGAGTGACTTCAGCCAAAAATACCAATTTAACTTATCTCTAGGAAACCTCCCAAATGACATGATAGAGATTAACATTCATAATTATGCAGTCTCCTACAGTGTTTAGTCAGCAAATTAATTCCTTTATATAGGAAAAACTGTAATGAATTTTAGCTTCTCCTTCACAAAAATATCATGCCACTGTTTTCATGATACAACTTACCTGCCTATTTAAAGCTATCTGATGCTCTTGCTAGAACAATCTAGTTCTCTCTCACCTCTTCCTTTGAAAGGACTACTAGATATTTGGGCATTTTATACCTAATATTACCTTTTGTATAAGCATTCTCTACATGGTTTGAAACACACAATGCTTTAAATACTAAGTATCTGAGAATATATATATACACGTCTGCCAAATACACAGATTTTTTCAATCTGAGTTTTATTTTCCAACTTCTCAACAGTATGTGGCCAAATTCTTCCAAATTGTTATTAAAGTGGTAAATGTTTTAAAAATTTAATTGCATAATAAGACAAAAGTAAAGAATTTACAAGCAAGTATCATACAACTGGTTCCAGTTGAACTTAATCTTTTCCAACAGCACATATCAGAGTGTTATTCAAAATATATCATTTGCATGGAAGATCCATCAGATTAAAAATACTAGAGGTTTCTCTGGGTTTAAATGCAGGTGCTTTCAGGAACTCCTTCAGTAACATACGCATCAAGTTCCATAGCTGATTAAATCCTTTACACTGTCCTCACTGTGATGCTGTATTTCACACAGCACACATTCCACGTGTACATGCATGAAGACATCAGATTGGTTCATCAGACCTCAAGTTTACAATTTCACTAAAATCTCTAAAGAACAAAAGAATACTGCAACTTATTGCTCTCAGCTTTTTCATGTGTCTTGTTATTTGAAGTTCTTAAAGTGACAGATCTTGAAGAACTATGACTACGTAAACTGTTACACTTTCCATTTAAATTCTTCTAAACATGCATGGATGAAAATTAAGATGCAATTCAAAATTTAAGTCTGAAGAGTTTGAAGCAATTTTTGAGATGTTGAGATTGACGTGGTTTGAGGCTCCAAAAATAAGCTGGATGGTCTCTAAATTTTAATACTGTTGCTGATTAGATTCATTTAGCAGCTGAGCCCAGTTAACCTAGGAGGACAGAGTACACTTCAGTTGCATGCTGATGGCCCAGAAAAATATCTCTGTACAATCTGGAAAAGTTAGCACATCTTGCCATAATACACAGCTACAAAAATACATTTATGCATAGGCACTTGCTCATTTAATTCTTTTAAAAAAAAAAAAAAACAACAACTAAACAAAAAACCTCACATAAATCTTAAATTCACAATTTTAAAACAAAATAGTTTTTGGGAACTGTCACTAAATCTTTGAAAAAAAAGTGTAGGAAGACTATGCCCAAAGTTTCAAGCTGAGCATAAAATTATGCACAAAGACAAAATTTTGTTGCAAATATTTACTCAAAAAGTAATAATTTACAGCAGTGCTTTAACAGCTGTTCAAAACATTTAACATTCATTAGAAACAAAACTGTAAGTCAAAAGCACATTCTGAATGTTTCAAATGGAGCAATGAATTCATAAGAGCAAGCTACCATTAATCATATGCATTCCTACATCTAGCTGCTAACTAGAAGACAAAAAACCCAAAAAACCAAACCAAAACCAGCAGCCATCTTTCTGTACACAATTCAGGCTACAAAAAGTCCTGAAATTGGACTGTACAATTCTACTTTATATGCCCTTGTCTCCTTTTTGTAACAGTTAGGCAGTAGCAGCTGCAAAATGGCAGAATGCGTGCCAGTTGGTGTTTCCAGTTTGGGGTTTTCCTTCTTTTTGCTTAAAACAGTTTTTACATTAAACCATACTTTGGTGTGACTTACAGACCATTCCTACAGGTCTACGGCTAAGAATAATTAAAACAATGGTAAAGCCTAACAGCTACAGTACTTTCAGCAGTATGTTCTACTTTATACAATTATGTTCGGTATTTCTGCACAGCCTGCACACTGAAAACCCCACAAATATATATTTTTATTGTAATAATTCCACTTTCACTGAAAGTTTATTAAGGTAAGCTTACAGCCTGGCAGGATTACACCTGTACAGAGGTGCATAGATTCATATAATTCTGTTTACATGCTTTTACAGACAGGAATGTGACACCAAGTCCAAAGGGTTACGTTTACCCAAAATATCAGCAGACCAATAACCATCATTACAAGTGTGCTCCATTTCAGCATTGGAAGATAATTCATACTAAATTCCACTGTTTAGTGATATTCACACTGAAGGATTTAAAAAAATATTTTCTTGGCAAACAAATTGCCTGATCCTGGGCTAATTAACTACAAAAATTAGAATTTATTCCTCCTTTCAAATGTCAATCTAATAAGATATATCACATCCAAGAGACAGGAAGATATAATTAGACATGTTACCTTTTGTAAATTTAGTTGATTCAGTTGTACATACACATACATGCTACCTTCATATGCAAAACTTTCCTTTAGTGTCTCTTTCTCTCCTCTCCCTGCCTCCTTTTTTTATTTTTAATAATTAGCATCAATGAGCACACTCATCAGGAATGGTCCATGGTGTTCTTATTGTTTATAACAAACAATAAAATTAACATAATTTCAGCTTGCTTCATTTTCATCTGTCTTGTCTGTAGTTGTTTCTATTCTGTTGGGACTGCTTTCTTTAGAAGTCTCATCTGTTTGTTCAGAGAGTTGTCCAGCTTTCTTTGATGAAGGTGCAACATTACCTTTTTGAAGAATTTCAGTAGCTTCATGTTCTAGTACCTCTGATGGAGTCAAAGGCTCCAAATGAATACTGCCTTGTTCACTAATATCTGAACTAACGGATTCAGGTTCATCTCTTTTTCTCAAGAACTGCTCAAAACTAACATCTTCACCCAATGTTAGTTTCAAGTCCCTTGTGTTCATTGCTGAAAGTGTGGTTTCATCCAAACTATGTACTTTAGTCTGCTCATTCAAGATAACATTATCTGAACTTTGGCAAGTTTTCAACTCACTTTCATCATTAATGCATTTTTGTTTCTCATCTACTAATTGTTTCTTATCTGAATCACAACATGCTCCTTTCTCATGCAAAGAATTCTTTGAGCTGTTGTCAGGGAGTTCCAAACTAGGAACATTTTCTGTATTTGACAATGATGAGTTTTCTTCATTCTTTTCAAGTGATGCAACTTTTTTTGTTTGATTTCTGTTGCATTCTTTTGTTTCATCTGAAGAGTCATGCTCTTGTTTGCTGAAAAAAACCAAAACAAATTATTTTTATAAAAAATGAAATAAAGGAACACATGGCTGTACTCTGCAAAGTGGCACTCAAAGTGGTGGTGTAGATTTCGTATTTGGTATTTCTCACAAATTTTCATAGCAAGATGGGCTGAATTTAATTAACAGCTGCATTTTTCTTACCTATTTACACACTCAGCTTTGTATTTAGCAGTCAATTAGTACTCTTTAGTTCTTGCATTTCATCTCCAGAAAGGAAGGTTAAGTTGTCCCCTTTGTATGACACATGGAATTTTCCCGAATACAATGTTAAGTTCCTCTACCTGCACAGCCTCTTCGACACACATGCAGATACTACTTGGAAACTTTTGTTGATTATGTGCAAGAAAGAGAAGCCAGTTTGTACCTTTATACCATCAAATTGACTCTGCAATACTAGTAAGAGTAAAGCAAGAAAAAAGCTAACAGTTGGAAATCTAAATGAACTTCAATCTAAAGTTTAGTTGACCAACTACAAATTTGGATTCACTGAAAAAGTTAATCTGTGAAGTAGCATTTTCAGTCACTTTTCAGAGTAAAACTGTATGTTTATAAAAAAGAAATATAAATCAGTACTGAATTACGCAAGTAAAAATGAGAATCTTACTGTATAATAAAATCTAAAACACAACATATGAATTTTGTAGACAAACTGATTGTTTGAACCTTGTGTTATTTCAATAAAGCCACATGCATGCACTGCTTTAGGGTGACCGGAAAAAAAAAAAAAATCAGAATGCTCCAAAGAGAGACTGAACTGTATACTTCAAATGCCATCTGTACCCACAAAAATACAAAATAGTCTGGTCATACTGCTATATGCAGTTTGCTCATATAGTCATATTCCAACACTCAAATTCTAAGTACTAGTTTCTAATATTTATCTTAATTGTTATAGGAATACCAGCTTCTCCCATCCTTTCAATGATGGAGCTCAATTTTTGCTGTAAACATTTAAATTTGGTAAAAGTTTAATGTAATTTCTAACCCATTCAAATTTTTTCAGATTGAGAATTAGCTCAAATTACCTAAAATGATGATGGTGATAGACAAAATAAAGTGGGGGGGGGAGGGGGGGAAGATGGAAGAACAACAGTTGGTTTGATTTCAGATATAAATTCTATATAGGAAGTGAAATTAGGAGCAAGTAAGTCTCCCAAGTTAACTTTTAAAATTTAAAACTTAAATTGAAAATCGTCTCTGAACATTGACATGCAGACAAAAGATGTGAGAGAGATACTATCACCAAATATCTCATTAATCAAAATGCATTTGTACTTGCTTCCTCAAAGAGTTTTAAAAATGGTTTGAAATAATGTTTGGCTAAAACCAATTTTAACATTACCTAAGCAACAGGCAGTTCTATGACTCTTAAAAGGAATAACCAATTTCCTGCTACTATGTTTTTATGATATATTTTCAAGCTGAAAGTCTAGACACGTTGCTCTACCAATCCAGGAATTTAAAACAATTCACATGATTTGCCTATATGCTAAATGATATTGAGTTCTACAGAAAATGGTTATTCTGGAAGAGGTGCTACATACTACAAACATTCAGAAATCTGTTTTAAAGTTTCATTTTCACTTAAACTAATCAAAAAATATTCCATTTCCTACTTTGAATTTAAGTCAGAGGAATATTTTGAGTAGGGATAAGAGACTGCTCAGATATCCTTCAGCAGTGAAGTCTTAGCGGTAACTGAGGTAGTCAACAGAATCTTTTCATCCTGTCACAGTGATTTTTCATTCATAATAAGGAATTAACTCAAGAGATAGGCCAACCTCTTTACTAAATTACAACCTATATTTGCTACTTGTGTCAATCAGAAAGGTTTTTTTTTTTCATTTATTGAACTATCTAAGCCAGTAAATTACATTCTTGAATATACAAACGAATTTTCTATCTCAAGTTCTCCTCTCTCTCTCAAACTTCTAGAAAAAAAGGGGAAAGGGATAATATTTGAGGGAAAACTCAGGACTAAGTTCCAGCACAAAAGCCAACACTCTCAACCACCTATCAGCTGTGGCTGACCATAACTGATCTTGCTGTAACTATTCCCAATTACCTCATCTATTCCAGAGAAACACTGAAGCTATACAGAGCCATATAAACACTAGAAAATATTTAGAATTGTTTTCATATGAAAATCCAGCCAACTCTTTATGAAACAGTGTATATGCACAACCTTTATCTACTACATTTCAACAAGCAGCTCGAGGGTGTGGTGTAGCTGCAGAGTTAACAAGCATGGTATTATGCTTTATGTGGGAAGTTTTGAACACAGATACACAGAAAAAAAGAAAAAGAGTTTGAATAAAGGGATGACTAATGCCTCATTAGCACACACAGTGTTTCCACGTGGAAATCTCAGAGGGATTACATATATGTACACACACACAAGATTCACAGCAAGAAATTCTTCAAAGGACACATCTGCCCTTAACATATAAAAGGAATCCATCACAATCTCCCTCACCTTCTAGTAACCAAAATCCCAGCTTCATCCAAACCCAGCCTCTCGTTCTCACTCATTTTTGGCAAAACACAGGAAGGGAGGGAGAGGAAGTGGGGAGGAAGAAAAGAAAAATCTCTATGTATTAATTTCTCTTGCAGAAACAGGCTGTCTCTCATCAGCATACCTTCCTGTGAGTCATTTACACCAATGAAAGAGTATAAAAATAAAATTGAACAAGTTTTTGCACAATCACCAGCACAAAAACAATTATCCACAAAGAACAGTGATCTTTTAGATTGCTAAGCATAACAGCAAGTTCATTTATATAGAACAATTCTCCAATGAAATAATTTACCTCTGCTGAGAGCTGCAGATGAATAAACAAAACCTAGCAATTGTGAAGCACTAAAATCCCACAATAAAAAGAAAAATCATACAGGATTTCAAGAAATCATTGTTAGTCAGTCAGTAGCTGCAAAAAAATAGCCTTCCGTCCAATATTAGGAATGAAATGTACCCTTACTACTCTGTGTACAAACAATACTGGTTACAGCATAAGAAAACTAAAAATTCAGACATCAAAAAGACCGGAAAATGTGAGAATGATAGTGACTGTATTATATGGAAAGGAGGATTTCAGTGAACAGTTAGAATGTAAAATCTGACTTTTGTTTAATGAAAACAATGAACCCATTTTCTAAAGCATGATACAAACAGTGGCTAGACTATCAAATATAGGCTATAGTAATGAACTAGCTGCCATATCGTCTATATGAAGTCAGGTTTTAGAATAAGACTACTTCAAGGGAGTAGGATAAGACATAATTTTGAATCCAAGAGATGAGTCTACCAGGTGCAAACATACGCCCATCCCAAGCTACAGAAGCCTAGAAATTAAACGGATTTTTTTTTCTTTTTCCCATTGTATAGAAAATGTAAGATTTAGGTGCCAAGTGAGGCTGAAGGAAACAAGGCTCTGAATATTTGTTGTTTTAAAATCCTGCTACATCAATTTTTTTTACTGCTCTTTGCTATACATAGTCACTTAACTTTATTCAGAGTATTTGATTATTTTACATTGGTATTTTATATTAAGATTTTAAAAATCATTCAGGGAAAAATTCTACAGCATAAGAAAAGAAATCATGCAAATTCAGAACACAACTATAAAACAAGTGACATTTACACATCTGCATACAGAGCACTTGCAAAGTATGTGCCAACACCTTCAGTCTGCGGAAAAGTATTTCCAGGTAACAAAACCTGTATTACAGCTGCATTTACATTAACAGTTTGCTGTGAAACATCATCATGGTTTTGAGGCACATTCCTTGGTTGTTCCTACATACTGGTTTGGTTTACAGAGCAGTCCTGAGGTATGCAAACTAGATTTCTGTTTGAGGAAAATGAACGGGAAGCTCTGATCCACAAGTGCTACAACTCCCAATGGAACTGTGTCCCAAACCAACAACAGATGTTCCACACAGCTCGGAATATGTGCACAGTACGTGCATTCTGTCCGGGGAACACAAGACTGGTCTAACATAACACCTCCGAACCACAGTGCAGTGAAGATGCAAGATTCTCAGAATCAACTGCTTTCATCTACTGATCTGCTCCTGCAGCGTTAATTATTTGCTAAGACCAACATAACTACCGTGGCATAACAACAGAGACAAGTGTTTGAGGACTGAGAATCTGTGGTGCTAGAGCTACAATACTCCAGATGTCTCTCCTAAAAGCCCATAAAGTAGTATCAAATGAAGTTTTAACAGAAAACACAGAACAGATTTATATATTAAAATTATTTTTGTCTAAACACAAGGATAGGTGAAAGTAGTACATCATATTCAATTAGAATTACAGTGACTGTTTACTCATCTGTAGCTTAAAGACAAAGTTAGCTTCTGATACCTGAACCATTTAGTCTCAATTCTTAAGCAAGCATTTTAAGTGAAAGTAAAATTTCAAATTATTTGGCCCACACTGCATATGACTAGAATAAAGAGAGATAAAACAGAATCTTTTCCAAGAAGAAAAATAACGTACAGAGAGACTCTGAAAGCAGTCTGCTTTTTTTTTTTTAAAGGCATTATAAATGCATATGTAACAAATAACTACAATTATGTTTTGACTAAACTTTTAAAGGTTAAATTTGCACCAACAATTGTGAAAGATAACTAACTGGAATAAGACATTTCAGACTGACATAAATTATTCCACAATTTTGCATATTTTAAGTATGGAGCTATAATTGTTACCCAACAATTTCACATATTTGCTTTGCTAAGAATTTGGTTGAGTATGCTTTGCACAAATGACAGAGGTTTTTAAAAACCCAAATGAATATCCAACAATTAACATTTTATACTGTATTTTAAAATTGTTTCCCAATTGCACCAGTAATACTGTTATCTCATATGCAATATTATAAAAAATGCTTCTTTTAACAAAATATACAATTTATTTAATGTCTTATGAATCTTGACTAATCTGCAGTTTAAGCATTACTAAGAATGTGTTTTGACACTTGGAATCTAAATTCTACATTCCTTGCTAAGTACATTATGATCGCCATTCAAAATTTTCTATCATAGAAAATACACATTATGAAAATACTAATTAAATACTTTTGCCTAATTACCTGAGAAATAACACAGCACGTGTTATTTTATGTACCTGATTTCAAGATGCAGCTGATCATTGTATTTACCTTTCAAAAGTTGGTGTTTCTGTTTTTCCTTCAGATATACTAGGTCTTGAAATTTTCTGTAATAATTAATGATATTTCTTTTATTTTACATTCATGAGCAACTGATTACAATATAAAGTTGTAGAAATAATTTCACACTGACATTCCCACAAATCTGCTATGTAGCAGAGATTGAGCATGGATCTTAGTACCGATGTTTGCAAATAGTCTTCCAAGTAAAAAAAAAACCCACAAAGCAAAACCTTAAAGCAACTCTTGTAGCCTTTTTCATATACATAATTCAATTACGCCTTATTGAGTAGGATGCAAACTAAGTCTGGACAGCTTTTTATTTGGAGGGGAAAAAATATCTGAACTAAACTCGTGTTTTGCTAGCAAAAGAAAAAAGGCAAAAAAAGCAAAGGAAAAGCAAGACAGACGAAGTTGAGGTGAGTATATTTTTTCAGCATTACACAGTGTTTTAGCCCTACAGATGGTATTACATTAAGTGTTAAGTATAAGGAAGATTCTTAAAAAAACGCTTTTCACAGGAAAAAAAAAAGCTTCTGAGTGTCAATCAAAACTTACCCAACAAAATCACTTTTTAACTCTAAACAACATGAACAAAAGCAATCCCTGCCCTCCACCCCCTTTTTAGAACAGTAGAAAAGCAAGTGACTGAGAACTGACATTTGGAAACAGCCACACTAGCCTTCTAAAAGCATCTCGCATGCTACAGGGCATCTTGCCCATATAATCCTATTATCATTTAGGAAACTGTAAGTGCCTAAGGGACAAAATTATGAAATTAAACTTTTTGTGTGTCTGAAAACAACTGTAAGTTAGAGTTGGTTTTAAGATAGAAAAGATCACTGCACACAAAGACGAACATTTTAAATTATTATTTGTATCACAACCTCTTAAATATTTAAAACCATGTAAACAATGTTACATACTTTTAGCACAGTATTTTTTTCCCCACAGAGATGGTATATTTTGTTTCAATGAGGCCAAATGATGCAGGAAGTATTTTAAAATTTTATGGTAAAGTTAAGCTTATTCTATCTTCTCAAATACCCTTTGCTATACTTCAATCATACTTTGTTATATTTCTGTCACAGAAAACACATATACATATGACCTATGCTAGGAAACACTTTCCGACTTAAAATTACTGCACTCCCTACTACAGAACCTCCTTTCCTATCCACCATCCTCCTCTGCCCTGGCTGACCGTACTTCCCCCTGGGAACTACCAGGAAAGGAAGATTTCCTGACTTCTCTCTGAGTTTTAAGTGATAGGTTTTTAAACAACCCGATTCATCCATTTATATTTTTGGTTCTTCAGCACCCTAGGAGGGGGGTCTGTCCTTTGACTTCCTGCTGTGTATTTCAACAAATAGCCAAAATGTCAAGCACCTGGCTGCAGCAAAATAACAGGCATTCCATGGCACCTTGGAAAAAACAACCAGAGATTCCACATGGCCCAGATCACACTGAATGGCAGCTCACTGTTCTGAGAGGTCTTGGTTCAGATGTCCTCTAAGCTCAGACAGCTAACACCAGAGTACCCTATTTTGTCTGTATTCTCCATCTTTTCCAACCATAAGGGCTAGGGGGTGTGTGGTGTTGTTTTTGGTTTTGTTTGGGTTGGGGGTGTGTATGTTGCATTTTTTGTTTTATTTTTAAATAAAAGCCAAAATTACGGAACACAATTTTGTGGAGCAAAAAAATCCCACATCTTCTGTAGTGCCAAAACACAATATGGGATGAAAAAGAAATGAAAAACTAAGAGAAAACACACCTGAAGCGGTAATGGAATCTACGGAAAGAAAAGGTGTTACTGTGTATGTTTTGAGAATCTTGCTTAACGCTGCTCAATGAAGATGAACAGTCTTCTCACATTTCTACAAAATCATTGCTTCTGGTAAAAAAAACCTCACCAACGCTTTTGTGTTTTGGGAAGTAGGCAAGCAGTGTTACAAGAAAAATCTTTACTAGGTCTGAGGACTTCTCTCTTACCAGGGATTTCTGTAACAGATTGCCCTTTTTGAAGGGCAACAGAAATACAACTTCTTACAGAAGAAAATTCAGTAAAATCAGAATCCAAAGATGGTATTTTTTCAAAAGGTTAAGATGATGTACTGTGAGATCATTTAGCTTCCTGATAGGCAGAAAGCAGGGGAAAATTTGTACACATGCCTAGAAAAAAACACCTTTGAGGCCTGAAAAGCCATTTCCAAAGATTTTTCCCCTTTAAAGTAGAACAAATTAAAAAATCCTCAAAAAGTTACAGTTCAGAGTCAATATTTACCTAGGTCTCGGGTTATATTTCAGGTCAGTTTCCAGGTTCCCTGAAGATGAAGATACATAAGGCAACTAAACCATTCCTTCACTGGAGCCTGGCATACAAATCAACTAGGATGGATGGACTGCAAACTGGAAATCTTTGGGTGTGGCAGACATACTAAAGGTGTCCCTCCAACACTGCTGTATCTTTTTGTAGTAAACCACAGAAAGCTAGATTTTTGCACTATGCATATCTTCTGAATACCATGACCCAGTAGTATACATATAGTTAAAAAAGAATTGTCTTGGATCTTCAAACTAGTTATGAAGTTCAGAGATACTGTTAGACTGTGTGGAGAAAAGAAAAGACATTACCTCCAACTTAGCTTCTCTCTCTTTAATGGAGATTTCAGTCTTTAACCTAGTGGATAATGAATTAAGATTCAATGTTTTAAAAATACTGTATGGTTAAAATAGAGATAAAGATGAAGATACTTACAGTAAGAAAGCAACTTGGTAATCTGAAATCAATTTTTAAAGTGATACTTATTTTGAGCTTAGACATACTTCAGAGTTCCAGCAGGGTATTTCAGAATTTTAAAATGTTTTATTTTGTATACAGAAATTATAAAATAAACTTCTTTCATGTAACCTGTTCCAGTTATCTCACCTTGTGAAAACCAAGAAGCAACAGCCTTAAGCTAGCTAGCACTACTTTTATTCTAGCACTTACTGCAATTCTACATGAGAAATAATCTCCTCACCATAAAGGCCTTTTAAACCACAACTGAAGTATTTAAGATCTGAAATTTCAAAAAGTGCATTTCGGCAAATTTATGTGCATAAAGCTACATTATGACCCAACAAAAAACATTCTGCAAAACAAGGTCAGTTTTCTTTTAATTGTCTACCATAACCCAAATACCTAGAACACAGTCGTAGGTTACCTTAGGGCAACTGTAAAACATTACAGCTGACCTCCAACTACTATTTGGAGGAGATGCCTCCCTCAAAATACCTCCACAGGCACAGTCCATACCTTAGAGGAGCTATAAATTATTTAAATTTATTGACTTTTAAAACCACATTAATTAAACAGCTTATCACAACATCACTAAAATTGATTTTCTGCGTTTATGTAAGAAAACGCTATCGCAGAGATAGCAAGAAGTATGTCTCCTACCAAAACCTTAAGTCATCAGTTCTAATTTGAAATCTAACCTTTCAAAGGTTTCCTATAAAAACAAAAACTGAACAAAACACTTAAAATTGCTTATGCCTGTATCTTCTTTGTTGATGCTGCATTAAAGGCAAATTTAATCTGCTGAAGTATTGCGCTGCCTCTGTTATATTTAAATAATGTTATTAATCATAAATTAAATGATTCACAACCTCAGCAAGTCTTAATAGCTGTCTACAAGGTACAAAATACTTGACAGAAGAAACAGCTTTATCAACTTACATTTTATGAAAAACGTATACTAGATTGCTATCTACCACACATAATTTCTTAATTTCATCCAAGAAAGCAGTGCTAAATCCAGACCTTTGAAAGAATTTTAGCACACCATAAACACCTTCTAACACTAATGTTCTAGCAGATAGCCAACAACTTTGACTGTAGTATAAACAACCACTTATAACTATTTTAATTATCACATCTTAATTTGCAATAAAAGATGGCAAAAATAACCACAAAACCCCTGCTTTAAAATAACATTGCTATGATAGCACTGTAACAATGCTCACCTAATTAACAGTAAGAAAAATGATCAGGGTAAATCAAATGACACCACATTTTTTTGGGTCAGGGACTTGAAATACTCTGAAGTATTTAATCATGAGTAGCAATACCAGTAAAAGATGATGCAACAACAAATATTTAGCTTAGCTTCACTGCTTTAATGATTTCTATGCAATAACTTAAACAAATATGTTGGAAATATTAATTTGTCTAAGAATGGTCACTCTTGAAAGAGCAGAACAATTCAGACACAGATAAATCAGATATTGTATATCTAAAGACAAAACACTGTTCTTGTCTGAATAAATGTAAGTTTTACCACCAAAATAAATGGATATGGATTGGATCCAGTATCTGTAGATTGTTTTAAATGCATTATAAACATTATTTTACATCATCAAATTCTAACAGACTTCTGTGGTCATGTTTTATAGCTTATAAAACAGATTCAAACTTTTATGCTGTTTTGGAAGTGAACAGGGTTTACAGTATTTTGTGATAACCACATCTTTGTTAATAGTGTTTACCTTTGATTCCTGACATATATTCTTAACCATAATTCTGTTTAGGAATAGGTTTTAGAAACTAGTTCCTTCTAATTTGTAATTAGCAGAAGTTTCATAAATAGATACTAAACCATAGGAGACTATCATCTTGTGATGTTCTCAACACTTTTATGATCTTAAATCCCATGGTTCTCAAACAGCAACAAAGGCAATGTACTTTCTTACATCTGTGGAGCTACAGTGCTTCTGGAAAGAACATTATGAAAATAAAACAAAGATCGTGGCTTTTTCCAGTAAGTACACCTGCTGGTCCACAATTTTCAGGAATTTTGATACCTCTCTAGAACTCCCCAAAGACTCTTTACCCTACATAAAAATAAACTTCTAGTTAAGAATAATGAAAAAAATGCCCCTTAATTGTCAATCCCTTCAAAAAATATGCCCCCAAAATGTAGCAGCTGAGCACAAAACTGCAGCTTCATTGAGATACTCAATAGAATGGGTTGGCCATAAAACCAAAGAGACTCAGAATAAAAGCCAGGTAAGAACGAACATTAATTTAGACACCTTAAAGTCTAAATTCAGGTTGATCTGAAACTTTGATACATGAGGAGTCACCTAAGACTAACGGAAGAGATTTAGAGTCAGTGAAACAAGTAGACTCTAAAGCGCACAGTGCAAGCATGGATGGGAATATTCTCATTTCTGAAATTCATTGTCCTGGCTTCGGCTGGGATAGAGTTAATTTTCTTCCTAGTAGCAGGCATAGTGCTGTGGTTTGGATTTAGGATGAGAAGAATGTTGATAACACACCGATGTTTTTAGTTGTTGCTAAGTACTGCTTATGCCAGTCAAGGACTTTTCAGCTTCCCATGCTCTGCCAGGTGCACAAGAAACTGGGAGGGGGCACAGCCAGAATAGTTGATCCAAACTGACCAAAGGGCTATTCCATACCATGTGATGTCATGCTCAGTATATAAATGGGGGTGGGGGGGGGTGGGGGGGGTGGCAGCGATCACTGCTCAGGAACTGTCTGGGTATCAGTCAGTGGGTGGTGAGCAATTGCATTGTGCATCACTTGCTTTGTATATTATTATTATATTGTTACTATTATCATTACTATTTTACTTTATTTCATTTATTAAACTGTTCTTATCTCAACCCAGGAGTGTTTCTCACTCTTACTCCAATTCTCTCCCCCATCCCATCGGGGTAGGGGGAGTGAGCGAACACCTGCATGGTGCTTAGTTGCTGGCAGGTGCTAAACCATGATATTCATACAGTCTCATTGCTTCCCTTGCTCTCACATAATAAAATTACATATATTTGCACACACAGAGCTGAAATCATGAGCAACTGTCTTCCCAGCTATCTGTCATGTTTTCTTACAACCAAAGAGTCACGCCCACAGCTTCTCTGGGTAAGCAGTACTGGAACTCAGCTAGAATCTTGCCAGACATCCCTTTTTTGTCCACCCCTAACCAAAAATAACCTTTTCTAGGACAACTGTAGCCTCAAGAATTTTCTAGAAAACAACTTTATGTTATTTAAAATGGCTCAAGGTAACCTCCAGCCACTCAGTTGAACCATATCCAGTACTATAACTATAAATCTGTTTTACAACCAAAAGAATGAAAAGGTCTTTGGTGGTTTTTTCCCTCCCCCCCCAAGAACTCCAGCTATTAGCAGAAATTCCCCATTTTGAAAAAATATAATTAAGTAGAGCCAATAATTCATAAAGCACAATTCTCCCCCAAATATCTGACTGTATGAGCATTTACTGGGAAGGTGCATGTGAATGCATAGTTAGAAGAAAAAGCTGGTTCTACGCCATGGTGTTTTACACTGTTAACGACCAAGTGGGAAAGGCAAGATGGTGACATGCATGTTACTTGACACTGTCTCCAGTTTCTTACCTGTAAAATGGGGTTAGCAATGAAGAAAGCTACATAATAACTACTATTATAATGCATAGTGAAGTGTTGTTATGCACAAAGCTGCAGTTACAAACATTTAACAGAATAACAGAAACATTACTTTCTTGTCAGAAAGACTTTCAAAACAAAGGTAATACAGAATTTGCCAATCAAGCAAGGTTGCCCTGCAACTACGTGTCTTTTAAGAGCCCATAATGCAGTGACACTAACATCCTAAAAATAACAAGAGAGACACAGGTTAAGGTACATACAAATGAAATCTTAATTCTTTGACCATAAGCTAAACCAGTTATACCATGCATATTCATGCTCTGTCCTTGCAGATGTGGTCCAATATGTTGCATTATTCATGTACCTTGGTAGTTGTTGGGACCATCGGAGATACTTAATATTGAGTCAGGCACGTTTACCTGCATGGTTTAGTACTGGTTTTATGGTATGAGTCTTCTACATGAGTAACTTTCCTGAGATCCTCACATAAACAGAAACAGGATGCCATGATACCAATCGTTTCTGCGTGAACTATTTACACAAAGCTGGCAAACCTGAATGTAGCTTATGAGTGTTTTAACTGCCAGTCTGAAACTTAAACGAATTCTGTAGCAAAGTTGTAAAAGAACCAAATGGTAATATTCTGAATGAGCATTCAAAAGAGGTATAATTCACATAACTCCAAATCAAAATGTCAAACTAGCGTAATTTCTGGGAAATTCCTAGAGAACATTTCTGAAAGCCACGAAAATCTGCAATCATATTCCAGTTTTGTTGGTGCTGGAAACCTGAATGAAAGTGAAATATCACAGATTCAACTTCCTCTGAAATGCAACAGCATGTTCACAATGAAAACACAAACCCACTATGCTTTTTTGAATGCTGCTGTGTCAAAACAGAAAAGTCCTGCAAGAAAAACCTGTAGTAGGTAACCGATGCTTGAAGTTGAACAGCAGCATTCAAGATGGAACATAGCTTCTGTCAGAAGAAAAAAAACAGTAGCAAAAGGAACAATGAGACTTTAGAGTACTGAGTAAATGTGCAGATGCTCAATCACAAAATATGCGTAAGAGACAATGGATGACAGGATCCTTGCTATCATTAGCAATACCACAGTGGTTGCAGAAGCTCGCTATCACCAAAACTGTTACTGTTTGAATACTAAAAGTGAAGACGACAAAAATACTGGTAACAATGGATTAATCTCAGAGAATTTGATTATGCAGAAAAAGAAAGTGCTGCAAATCAAGAACAGCTTGCATTCATCAGAAATAATCTCTTATAACTAGGAGGTTATAACAGTGACTGATCTCAGAGTAAGATTAGCTCTATCTATTAGGTTGCTTGGAAGCTAGTAAATTAGAGATTCAACCAAGACACATAACCACTGTAAGCAGGAGGTTGAGTTTGGAGGAACACTAGATGTACATCATGACAAAAGGAAAGCTCATCATATATCCAGACAACCTGTTGATGGATAGACTTGCCACAGATAATCTAGAACTAAAGATGAAGTCAGAAGCAGTGAAATCAAAAGCAGCAGATGTCTCAGCAGCTTGAGTAGAGCATCCTTGAAGATGAGAGATGATACCAAAAGAACAAGGTGTGAATGAACTGTGGCTGCTCCACCCTCAGAATCAAGGCTCAGTAAATGTATCTGCTTCCATCACATGCTTTCCTCCTACAATATTTAGGAGCAAAAAGAAGCTTAGCTACCAGAGCAAAGCAGCTAATAAATTCCTTTGGCCAAGATTTAGTTTATGCAGTTACATGCGACAGAAGTCATTCAAAGCATATTTTGCCACTATATACTGTAAAGTCACTGGCAGTCAAAAATGCAACTTACTTGAATATTAAATAGATCAGGACTTGTATGTTTTAGTGAACACCCAAAGAGAATGACAAAGCCCTTTAGTTTCAGAAGCTAGGATCGAATTCAGAACAAAATGGGCTTTGATGTCAACACATATATGTCATCATTTATAGACTACTCTAGCTTGGGATGATATCGATAGACTTGAGCAGCAAAGAAACACTGCAAATGAGCAGCAAAGAAACACTGCATCACGTAAGTGAAACTCCTGGTAAGCCTCTCTTCAAAGGAGTATAGCCCCCAAAAAGCTGCAAGTCAATGCTGCAAAGCAGAGAACGTTATCACAGAAGGGCCTTTGCCAGCCTACAATATTGGGAGAAAAGACCAGACCTGCTGCCTAAAAGATGCAAGAAGAGAATACCACAGCTTCAATGTATGAAGAAAAAAGAAAAGGTCTGGTCAGATCCTTGTTCGCTTACATACCAAAATAATCCCAAGCTGGACTGGGTTCAATTTTCTGGTCCACAATGATGTATCAGTGAGCCAAGGCAGTATAGGATACCTGCTCACTTTCAACTCCCCTGCAACAAAAATGTCTGCTGTCAGTTCATTTAAAAATATGTTAATTGTTGCACAAAGCAGAGAGTTGAGCATTAGAAGAGTATTGGCATAGTTATTAAGCCTTAATTCCCTCAGCACATGGTGGATCACTAAACAAACAAGGCAACTTTACGCAGAGTAACAATTTAAAAAGCAATTCCTGCTAGAACATCTCCAGCTAGGTTATCTGTATTACTAATGGCATGATTCTGGTCCAAAGACAGTCTCATCAACACTACACAGAGCTCATGGAGCATGTCTGGTCATTAGCAATAAAGATGAGTTTTACAACACATACAGACAGTCTGATATATCATAAAAGATACCATCTAAGAGATGCAAGAGAAGATCCAAAAGCGTTCAAGATTGTAACTGTAAGTCACTGTTTCCAATGATGAAGTGATTCTGAAGAGCCCCATAAACAAGTCATACCTCATTGAATTATAAGTCAAAGAATGGGAAGAAACATTCACAGATCATTGAGAAACTACACAGCAAGTGTTATGAATATTGTAAGTTCCTGTTCTTCCAAAGCAAACCAGAGTACCATGAAGAACCACCCCGCAAAAAGATGAACATTTTTGTGTGTACTCTGTACTACACATAATGAATTAAAAAAAAATCTGCCACACAGGTAGATCCATGCTCTTAGGTTTAGCAATGATACATTCTTGTCCAAAGTATCAGAGAATTAGTATTTGGAACAGGACAAGATTTACTGAAATTAATCAAGTCTACGAGCATGACAGTTTCAAAAAGCACCATCACAGACTATACTACCTCATGTAGTACCAGTAACTAATCTTATGCCAACATCAGAGCTCTCAAAAATAATGGCTGTCTGCATCTGTCCTAATCTAACAGCTTATAGAAACAAACCTCCATGTATTCTTGACTCTACTTCAAATCCTTCTAGGGCTCACCCATCTGTTTCTGGGTAATACATACTTTGTATATCCAACATTCTTAAATATTTTCATATGACATCTCTAATATATTTAAGACAGCAAGATCCTTGTGCAGTACTGACAACAGCCTGCCACAATTGTACCTCTTTCCCCACCATTCAATACATCTATAACCTTTCCTTACATATAGTTTGGCAAGTATTAATTCCCAACACCTAATACCAGCTCCAAGTAGAAAAGCTAAGGTGGTATCACAGCTCAACACTTTATTTTTCCATTGTTTGAGTTTCACTGAAATCTAAACTGTTAAAGAACATAAGCTACCCTGGATTAATGAAGGGAATATAGCTCACCCTCCTAGATGACTCTTTCCAGTGTTTTGTCCAATTTCAATATTCCGTGCTCCAAAATCAGAAATTTCATTTTTCAAATGGCTTTTTGGAATGCTTTCCCAAATTAACTTCCTCTTCCCCTGTTCATTCCTGACAGAATATCTTCAATTCTTTTTTAATAATGTCTATTAGTCATGCCATCAGA
This sequence comes from Pelecanus crispus, assembly GCF_030463565.1. Taxonomy (NCBI): domain Eukaryota; kingdom Metazoa; phylum Chordata; class Aves; order Pelecaniformes; family Pelecanidae; genus Pelecanus; species Pelecanus crispus. Next base: position 16,063,130 of record NC_134649.1, read on the forward strand.
CCACCAGTTCTAGTCAACTGCATCACATGCTAAACAGTTACTAGTAAAGGTTTGAAGTTTACAGCATACATTTTGCTCTACTATTACTCATAGCCAAAGACAAGTATTTCCATGTTTGGATCAGATGACCAACTACTCCCCTCTTACTGGCCACTTTATGGAAACTAAGAAAGAAATACTTAATAGTTATGAAATAACCTATTGGGGATATTTCCAACACTCAGTGAAGGCTGATTTATGCTTAGAGGCCTAAGAACTCCTCGCTCTGCTGGAAGAGTTCTCATCATGCGTAAGAATATGTAATCGCTTTTAGAATCCTGCTATAGGCTAGATGGACTCAATGACACCTTGTTGTTAGATCAGGGTTAACTGTTTTCTTCCGTCTTAATATCTTTCTCTGCAGTCTAATTGACATTTTTGTTCCCATGTTCTGAAAGAGTTTAGAGAGAACTCAGATGTTTGATTCAGCTGACACACCTTTGAACCTTCAATTAAGGCTTAAGTAGGCTCACAGGCTACATTGTAAAGCCTCAGGTACTGTTCCAGGATAATTGGGGACAGCTTGGCACATCTGATTCTAAGGTTAAAAAACCCCAAGCAAACCCTGCAACACAATTCCTACAATATTGCAGGTTCTTTTTCAAATCTTTAAACAAAACCCCTGAAAGCCAAAATCCTCACATTAATTTTTCTTTCAAAGTCCAAATTAAAAAATTAATACGAAACAGTATACCTTTATCATATAAATAACATCATTTTGAAAATTATTTGTAAATAATTGTAAAATATTAAGACTGAATTTGTCCTACTTCAATAAAGGTAACTTTTTAAAAAATTCTTATTAATATTGCGCAAAGAACATAAAAAATTAGTTTAATAAATCTAGTATTAAAAGCAAGTTGAAGTAACAGTCTCACTATATCTAGACTTAGAAGTCAGGATTGAAAAGTTCTAACGTGGCAAGAATTATTTATGTCTCTGTCCTGGTTTCAGCTGGAATAGAGTTAATTTTCTTCCTAGTAGCAGGCATAGTGCTGTGGTTTGGATTTAGGATGAGAAGAATGTTGATAACACACTGACGTTTTTAGTTGTTGCTAAGTACTGCTCATGCTAGTCAAGGACTTTTCAGCTTCCCATGCTCTGCCAGGTGCACAAGAACCTGGGAGGGGGCACAGCCAGAATAGTTGATGCAAACTGACCAAAGGGCTATTCCATACCATGTGACATCATGCTCAGTATATAAATTGGGGGAGGTTGGCCGGGGAGCAGCGATCGCTGCTCAGGAACTGTCTGGGTATTGGTCGGCAGGTGGTGAGCAATTGCATTGTGCATCACTTGCTTTGTGTATTATTATCATGATTATATTGTTGTTGTTGTTGTTATTATTTACCTTATTTAAATTATTAAACTGTTCTTATCTCAACCCAGGAGTGTTTCTCACTCTTACTCCTCCAATTCTCTCCCCCCTCCCACTGGGGCAGGGGGAGTGAGCGAGCGGCTGCGTGGTGCTTAGTTGCTGGCTGGGGCTAAACCACAACAGTCCAACCAAAACTGAAGTGGCCAAACTGAACAAAAACCTGGTTTTGATTTTGGCTGCAGTAGGTAATCATCTTATCTCCCCACTCTTGTAATTGTGGATGTGGTAGGAGCAAAAAGCAGTAGTAAAGTAAGGGTCTTTGTTCATCCATACGTTTCAAATCGTATGAAATTCAAAAGAAACCCTAATTCACAGCGCGAATTTTTGCCATCTGTCACTAAACTAATAGAAATAAACATTAAGCAGTAAAACAAAACTTACTCAGATACTTGTTCAGCAGTTGGGATATCTACAGAAACTGAAAATAAAAATAAAAGATTTAATTAAAAATATTTTAAAATGTGGAAATACAGAAGTACTCACTTTCAAATCCAAGTACACAGAAATAATGACAATGCAACTGAAAAAACGACTTCAATAACACAGACACATCCATATATAAGTATCTGTATATGTATACTATATAAAAAAAGACACTATATGTACTTACCTTTCTCTATAATAACTTGACAAGTATGAGTGTGGCTTTCACTTAGATGTGTGGCCATGCTATCTAAGCCAGAAACATCAGTCAGGAAATCACAGTTAAGACATACTACAGTCACACCTCTAGAGAAGACAAAGTAAAAAGGAAGTATAAACACAACACAGTTGTGAAAACAGTCTGTCCAGTTACTGTTAGTTAAGAAAACTATTTAAAAAAATAAATAAAGTTTCCTGCCACTTTAGATGACTCGCAAAAACATATTCTTACTTTTTATACTGCAGCTAGCACCTGGAAATCCCAGTTGATGACCAGGGCATCTCCATGCTGGATGTAGTACAAAGAACACCACTTTAGACAGAAATTAATCTGTAAAGCATGAGGTTTCTCAGTTTTGGTTGGTTGTTTGGTTTTGTTGTTTCCCTCCCCGCCCTGCTTTTTGCACATTATTCATAATTGGAAAATAAAGAAATAGAAATATGTTTAAAAACCTCCTCAGGATTAAGAAAGTTAATAAATGTGGACAAATAAATATTTGTCACTGAACAGAACATTGCTAGTGGAAGAGCTAGTATTTTTCTTTCCCTGCTCTTTCTAAATTGTGGAAGCCTAGAAATTCAAGAGGCTCTAATCTCATTTAACTAATCAGTTCACCATCAGAAAGTAAAAACATAATGAGATGTAACTGAAAAAAGCTGAATTACCGTAGCTCTTCTGAATGCTTCTTATAGATCCAAAATCTTTTACTTGGACGAGCACTGTGAAAACTAAATATAAAAACATATTACCACTTCGCCTGTTTTTCTTGAGTACATTACTCTGCATATCCCCTACACTGTTCATTGTACTGCAATTTGCTTATGACAAGCTCAGTTACTGACCTGCATTATTCTAAAACATTAAATTGCTGAAAGCTTACAGGCTTGTGAATCTCGGCTCTAGTTTAAAATACTGTCTCTCTTGTAAATAATGAGTTTGGAAGGGGTAAGGCTTATGTCAGCACAGTCCTGCAAGAACATAGTTATATCGCTTCCATGGGCAGTTTAGCTCTTGAAGCCCATGGCTGTAGCTATAACAGCACTCCACAAAAGAAGTGAAGCTTTGCTGAACTCATGCTTCCTAAAGAGATGGCTTTAAATGAGATAAATCACATTTTCAGACAACCTGTAAGTTATCTCATATGCAGGTTAAGTATGCGCCAACACTGTACTCCCATATGAAACAAAAGCAAGCAGCTGAGTACAGGGGCTGCTACTGCAGAAACACCCTCCCTCTAACAGCCTTCCTCCTTACTTCCTTACTCTTGTTCCTTACACTCACCAAAAAAGGTGATGATAGGTGCTGCAAGGGGTCGAAGTAGGGGGAGCATTAGTGCATCAAGGAGACAGAGGACAAAAGACTGGTTATTTTACTGCATGGTTGAATTTGACAACACCCAGACACGGGCACTAGTAGGAACAGTTTACCTTAGCTTCCCCTCTCCCCTTCTGGAGGAAACTTTCTGGCATTCGAAAATGCCAAGGAATTTTATACATACATGTATTTAAAAAGACAACTGCATTCTGTATTTTTCCATAATACGTTTGACTTGTTCAGGGTGCAGGATTAACAAGTAGGTTTTCAAAATTTTGTTTTGCCATCACTGCTACATGATGTCTGTCCAATTCCTGCGTAGTATAATTCCACTGCTCTGAGAACTCACACGTTTGTTTTCTTAACAGGCTTTTTTACAACTGGCATCACTAATACCCTATACTGCCTCACAATCAGTGGCAAACCTCCTGCAAAATGAGATGTTATTTTTACAGATGACCAGAAGTAGTATAAGAAAAAGTATCCACTTGAGTATGCCATTTGAGACATCCTTTACATGGTATTCTGAGCACAAATTTCATTAGCCATAGCTGTGGCTGTATGCATTCAGCACTTGTAAAATCAGATGAGGTATTCAACCTGAAACCCAGAGAATACACAACAATTAGTAATTTTCTGTTAAGTCAGGCTGAAATGACTATGGAAGATCCCATAGAAACTCCGAAGAAAAGATAGAACACTGCCTGAACCACTAGATTTTAAAGGCAAAACAAAAACACGGGGTTTAGGCCCTCATTACAAAGTAAAAATCCAACCTTGCACATTTCCCTGCCAGTCCTATGACCCAGTTCAAAATTCAGCTACCAGAAACACTCAACACACCTTGTATGAATTTAGGAAGTATTTGATAACCAAATAAAAATTTTTAAGAGTTCTTACCTCATCATGTGATTCACATAGGCTTTGCTACAGCTAGTGTTGTATCTGCATAAGCTACAGTGTACATAAGCAGGAAAATGGCTTGCAAAATCTTTTATTTCCGAGTAACACTCAATGCATTTGTGAACTCCCAAACGATACCTAACAGTAACATGAAAAAATTAATATCAACACTTAGATGAGATAACTATTTCAAGCTTTTTGCTTTAAGTCAGTAGCAAGCTTGCCCACATTAGGGAAAAGAAGAACTTAATATATTAGTTAAGTACTTATTACAGGTTGTTAGCACACATGAAGAAAACTTTGCTTTTTCTTGAATTATACTGTCATTATGACCTGAATGACAAGGTGAAAGTTAATGAAAGCATCTATTATTGGCCACTTCTGGAAATAAGATACTGCAGTAGATGAAACCCTCAAATTCAGCTGCTGCTGTTGTCTCTATGCACTTGAGAAGGATTTCAAAGAAATGCTTCATCCACCATGATGCATAGAAAACCCCTTTGGTTTTTCTGTCACCCCAATATTCCCCACAAGCTCTGAAAGATCTACAAAGGAATAATGTCATCCTGCTCTTCCCCAATTTTGCTGGCCATTTTTGTATATCTCAGCTACACACCAAGTGTTAGCACCTTACTGGGAGACATCTACAATCTTTGACAAATTGCTAACTTATCATAGCCAATGAAATTCTATTCTAGTCCATAAAACACCTGTTAAATTATTAATATAAGGATAGCAAAACCCAGTAAATTGTAAATATAAGGACAGCATTCTCCAACAGCTTGCTTTTAACTTTTTTTTTTTTTTTTTTTGGTGGCTCCCCAGATTAAGGTGTCTCCCAGGACAGATGAGACTTAACCTTTTAAATAACGGGTTCAAATAAAACCCTTAAAAAATTGAAGGAGGAAAATACTTTCCCCTCCATAAGAAAACTTGCAAAGAACACCCAGGCAGATGTATTCCCCTCCACAGGTCACTTTTAAACATAAATCTGCCTAATGAGTCAGTGTTTCAAGAGTCTGTGGCTCTGTGCAGAGTCAAATTCTAAATTTAGAACAGAAAAGTTCTTCCATCATAAAGTAGTCTACCACCAACAGAATTGGCGAGTGAAAATTCAGAATTATAATCACAGTATCAGTATGTGGAAAGGTTATACGCCTGCTTTTTCTGCAAAACTGAAGTGTCAAATCTTCTGCATTGTAGTATTACAAGTTATCGAAAGATAATTAAATGATCAGTTATTTATATTCCAAGTATACTTAAATATATTTTTAATGCTAATATTTTACCTTAGATTATGCAACGCTGTATTTGTAACTTCTTTTTTTTTTTTGCTGTTGGTCCATGCATTTTGCTTCTTCGATGTAGCTGGTTTTGATTTTGCTTTTGACTTACTTGTATTAGATTTGTTATGATTTTTAGTGGTTGTATGTTTAGCTTTAGGTGATAACTGAAATGTGGAAGTGCTTGTACTAACAGAAGATGTAGCTGATGATCCTGACTGAAGAGATCCAACAGATGCTCGAATAGTAACCTAAAAGTATGAAATGAAAAATTTTTCTATTTAGATTTAAGCTAAGTTACCATTTCTATTTGTCTCAAAGTTTAAGCCACTTTAGGACAAAAATCATAGCATAAGAAACATTCCTCAGTAAAGACTGCTTTGAAAAATATGAAATACTGTTGACTAGAGTAAACCTAACCTCAATAGTCTATTGGATGCTTAAAAAGCTCTTGTTTTGGTGGAAATAGTTATCCATGACAAAACACACTGCTCTCTTTTCAGACCTGCAACTGGCTACAACCTGCTTTCTTAAAACAAAAGAATGTAGCTGTGGAAAAGAAACAGAAAGGTCAGGACAATTAGCCCTACTAAACAGAATATCAAACAATCCCATCAGTTCCTGGATTTAACAGAAGCCCTGTGTCTTGTTGCCTCATGATTAGCCAATCTACTTCCTTCAGATATTTTTGCTCCTCATCCTAGACCCCCAAGGACTAATTCTGGTTTCTGACCTCTCATCTGGCATTACAGAATCATAGAATTGTTTAGGTTGGAAAAGACCTTTAAGATCATCCAGTCCAACCATTAACCTAACACTACCAAGTCCACCACTAAACCAATTAAGGGTAGAGTAGCAATTTCATGTTTCCTGGCTTGGTGGCTGGATTATTTTTTAATGAAACTAAAAACTAGGAATCATTAAGGTTGGAAAGGACCTCTAAGATCATCAGTCAAATCATCAACCCAAAACCCCCATGCCCACTAAACCATGTCCCAAAGTGCCACATCTACCCATTTTCTGAATGCTTCCAGGGATGGCGACTCCACCACCTCTCTGGCCAGCCTGTTCCAATGCTTGACCACCCTTTCTGTGAAGAAATTTCTCCTAATATCCAATCTAAACCTCCCCTGGCACAGCTTAAGCCCATTTCCTCTTGTCATTATCTACTTGGGAGAAGACACCAACACCCACCTCACTACAGCCTCCTTTCAGGTAGTTGTAGAGAGCGATAAGGTCTCCCCTCAGCCTCCTCTTCTCCAGACTAAACAACCCCAGTTCCCTCAGCCGCTCCTCATTAGGCCTGTGCTCCAGACCCTTCACCAGCTTCGTTGCCCTTCTCTGGACACGCTCCAGCACCTTAATGTCTGTCTTGTATTGAGGGGCCCAAAACTGGACACAGTATTCCAGGTGCGGGCCTCACCAGCGCCGAGTACAGGGGCACAATCACCTCCCTGCTCCTGCTGGCCACACTATTCCTGATACAAGCCAGGATGCTGTTGGCCTTCTTGGCCACCTGGGCACACTGCTGGCTCATGTTCAGCCAGCTGTCAACCAGCACCCCCAGGTCCTTTTCGGCCAGGCAGCTTTCCAGCCACTCTTCCCCAAGCCTGTAGCATTGCATGGGGTTGTTGTGACCCAAGTGCAGGACCCGGCACTTGGCCTTGTTAAACCTCATACAATTGGCCTTGGCCCATCAATCCAGCCTGCCCAGGTCCCTCTGCAGGGCCTTCCTACCCTCAAGCAGATCGACAGTCCCACCCAACTTGGTGTCACCTGCAAAATAACTGAGGGCGCACTCAATCCCCTCATCCAGATCATTGATAAAGATATTAAACAAGACTGGCCCCGAAACTGAACCCAGGGGAAAACTGCTTGTGACCAGTCTCCAACTGGACTTAACTCCATTTACCACAACTCTCTGGGCTTGGCCACCCAGCCAGTTTTCTACCCAGCGAAGAGTATGCCCATCCAAGGCATGAGCTGCCTTAGGAGAATGCTGTGGGAGACAGTGTCAAAGGCTTGGCTGAAGTCCTGGTAGATGATGTTCACAGCCTTGCCCTCATCCACTAGGCGGGTCACCAGGTCATAAAATGAGGTCAGGTTGGTCAAGCAGGACCTGCCTTTCATGAACCCATGCTGGCTGGGCCTGATCCCCTGGTTGACCTGCACATGCCTGTTGAACATACTCAAGATGATCTGCTCCATAATCTTCCCCAGCACCGAGGTCAGGCTGACAGGCCTGTAGTTCCCCAGATCTTCTTTCTGGTCCTTCTTGTAGATGGGTGTCACACTGGCAAGCACTCCCTTGTCTTCCCTTAAATATGGTTCTCCAGTTTTCACTCACAGCATGACTCCTAATTATACTTCTTGCCCATACTCATAGTTTAGAAGCATCTAACCTACACCTAGTTCCAAGCTCTTCAGTCTCATCATCTACACCCTGTCAAGGTCTACTAACGCCAGAATTTTAACATAATCTAAGCTTTTATTAGATCACAAAGACCCTGAAGTCTTTAGAAAATTGAGGTATTGTCACAGAGTAGAGAATCAGTACTTTACATTCTGCCAAGCAACACAATCAACATCAGCTTCAGTCATTTCCCCTTCCTGATTCTACAGCAAATGAACTGTGAAAAGCTGATCAAAATGTTAATTTTCTTTTTCCTTTCAACTGAAAGGACATATAACTTCACATTTCATTAAAAAACTGTAGGAAAAAGTCCTGAAATCTACAGGAAAATCCTAGTCTAAGTGGTTCCTTCCTAAAAAATGGAAGAATAATTTAAAGATAGCCTGAAGTGTTCTGAGGGGACCCAAGTTTACTTCAGAAAACACCCAGCAAATTGTGGGTTCCCCCCGCCTTCAAATGCTGGAGCTAAAAAAAGATCTGGTCAACTCGGTTTTAAGCAGATATTGTCTATGAAGAAGTAGGTCTTGCACTCTATATGATTCTTTGCCACCACCTTCCACAGGTTGAAAATCTTTCACAAGAAATGATGCAGACCCCTCAGATCAACATCGAGACTATCTCCTTTTCTCCTAGCACAGAAAGGAAAAATGGGAGGGGGCAAATTAACCAACAGCTCAAGAAAGCAGCAGCACTGACTGGACTACTGGCATATACACATATGGAAGAACGGGACAGAGAGCAACACCACAGATCACCACGAAGAAACCATAAACTGTGCTTGGCAATTCTTTCAGCAGGAGTATTTTTTAGAATTTTAGTATCAGAGCTGGCAAAGCAAACAAACAAATGAACAAACCAACCCACAAAAACCAACCTTTGTTTTGGAAGAGAAAGGAGAAAAGCACTTCTTTATTCCACCCCTTTCTGTACCAATGTTTTTTTCCTTTGTCCCCTCTAATTTTCCTGTATGAACGTTTACCTTTGTTCCAGGAGGCAATCCTTCTAACTGTTTGGGTTTCCTAAATGTTCGGTGGTGCTGAGTCTTGTGATCCATTTTTTCTTTGCAGGTCAAAAATTGCAGTCTGCACTTAGTGCAACGGTATATCCCTTTTTTCTTTTAAAAACAGAAAACAATCTACAGTAGGCATGAATGTCATGATAAACAAAACTCCAACCCTAGCATGTCTCAAGCAATGGTCATCCAGTTTCTAAAACATCAACTGGACAAACTCTTAATATTGTACAAAGCCAAGATACTGTGTAGGAGTTAAAGAGAGAATATTTAAATAGTCGAAAATGCAAGGCAGTATTACCACTAAGAGGGGGAGGAATCAGGTTACCAGTTACAAGATAGCACAGTATGTCAATCTTTTTCTCTGCTTGAACTAGTGAAAGGTTGGCTAGTAACCTCAAGAAAAGCAGAACACATCACTACAACTTACTGAAGAAACCAAATAAAGATATTCTTTCAAGGATATTCAGAGATTTTTTTTTTTTTTTAAGCAGAGAGCTGCTGTCACAAAAACATGACAAATTCCAACAATCCCCTTAAAGACTTTTCAAAAGACGCAATCATAATTACTCTACCATATTTTATTAACTATTCTTATCCAGTAGCAACCATACAAATCAGTTATGTTTTTTTTCCAGAGAGATTCATGACATATTTAGTATCTTTCTAACATTAAGGATTGAAAATATCTGCTTACCTGATGCCTCATGTAATGATGCATATACGGTGCTCCAATTTTAATTACTTTGAGGCAAAAAGGGCATAGCAAATGTTTTGTGTTTTCATGAACTGTTCTAAAATGTGTTTCTACATCTGAAAAAGCTGAGGATCTGTAGTTGCATACCTAGAACAAAAAGGTTGACTTTCTTGTTAAAAGTTTATTGACAGTAAAGACAGGGGGTGGTGTAATCTGAATACAAAACAGTCACTCCGAAATACCTGGCAAACATATGGCATTTCACCTGGCTTATGATTGTCCTTCATATGTTGCAAAAGAACTTGCTCTGTTTCAAAGGATAATTCACAGATTTTACAAATTGCTAGAAGTGAAAAACAAGAAAAAAGTAAAAATTCATTTTGAGTCATAAGTAGATAAATTATAATATGTATGTATATGTGAACTGTATAAATCTATAAAGGTAAAGCAATCTAACAATTATTCTACTCTTCAGAAGAAATTCCCTGTACAATTTCAGGAAGCCAGAAGTGCAAAGCCCTTAAATAACATGAATTTTTGCAGCCAAGCTTTCAGTTAAAAAAAAAAAGCCCAAAACAAAAAGCTTTTTAAAATTTTTTTTTTTCCTACACACATTACTTTAACATAAACTGAATGACTGCTCAGCTGCTATATTAATTCTCAAGATTACTGCTCTTAAAGTACAATAGCTTTATTCTGAAGTTACAAACCAGCCAAATAAAAGTCAGAAAATTTTAGGTCACAAAAAGATTCAACGTGACACAATGCAACTTACTAGATGACTCGTAAGGCGTGTGTGTACTTTCAATGTGGCACTGCAGCTGGAATGGGGTGGGAAACTGACGGTAACAGTGCTGGCAGGTAGTGTGGCTTTCCCAACTTTCACTGCTCTGCTTCTCAAGCTCCAAGTGATGTTTCATGTGGTTCATAAACCTTTAAATGATAGTGAACAGGTGCCAAAAACTATATTTTTAACATTCACTATACATGACATAGCACATGCAAAATATACAGGATTCTTTAGAAACTTTAATCTGTAAGGACTTCTCAATTTAAAAAAAAAAAAATCTAAGGAATAAATGTTTGTTACAAAAAAAATAATAAAAAGGCAAAGTTAAGCAAGGTGATTATGCCAGAAACCATCTTTCAAAGCTTAAAAAGAAATCTTGACTATTATAGGGAACATACAGCATATCTGAAACATGTTCCAAGACTAAGCAATCTACTGCATTTTTCATGTTTGCTTAGACAAAATTCTTGCCTTAAAATAAAGGGAAATTAGCAAAGGCAACACAAAACACATCAGCTGCTCACACTTCACCACCAGAGTCTTAAAGCCACATTCTGAAACAAGTATAACTTTAGCTCTGCTGAAAACTATTAAGTAGCAAGAACATATCTGCAATTAGGACATCAAAGCTTTTTCTGAAACCACCTCCACTCAAAACTGGCAGGGTTCCAGCAGCTTTCTTCGTATAAAGCATTTAGGATTGAAGTTGAATTATGAGGGGCCGTATTCAAAGAATACCACTGTGCTGCTGACAATAAAAGAGTATGAGAAACTTGGTGGTATGTTACTCCTTCAAGTTTCCACCTTTTCCTCATTAATATGTTCACCTATCTGCAGTAGAAGCCTATTGTGGCTGCAAAGTTTAGGCACCCATGACAACATTGGCAGGTTACAGTTACTTGTGGAGCAGCACAAGGACAAGTTAGTTGCACAACCCACTACTGTTAAGCTTCAAAAACTGTTCTATCTTGCATGTGCTTCACTTTAGTACAGCCAGCGGAACTATTAAATGTAGGTCACACCCACAAAAGGAATGTAGTTCTTGAAGTGGTGACCTTGGAATTGGAAAAAAAGAAAGAAGCAAGGAGAATAGTCACTTGAGCTCAAGCTTCAATATCATGCAGTTGCTTTAAAGAAAAAAAAAGAAAAAACTAAACTGAAGATATCCAGGTACCTAAGCAGAAGAAAGGAATTGACACTAGTACTGCATATTACCTTAACACAACATTATTTCACTCATGTATTCAACCACAGATCTTTCAAAGGAAGCAGATTACCCTGATCAATCACTTTGTGCTTTTCTGAATTAAGGTCCAGAAAACTTCCATGACTAGTAGAGAGGTACTATGCATTTATTTTGTCCAGTATAAATGGTTAAAGGTGTAACATATACCTTGGAATAACAACTCTGAAGTTACCGAACTACAGAATACAGCACAAAGTTACAATAAAAAATTAATATGGCTGAAAGTCGACTCTAGAGAAAATCAAAGAAAAAAATTAAGTGCTCATTTTAATGACTTGCTGTGGAACACATAGGAACCATAGCACCACTAGCTTACAACATAATGCTGAGTAGAAAATAGTGCTTGAAAAATAATTTTTAAGATGAACCCAGTATCTTAATAAAGTATTCTTTCTGTGGACTCCTTTCATGATACTGCAAGAAAGGCTTATTTAAAAAGTATTATGCATACAAAACCAGAAGAAAAACCTCTTGGCCCATATCAAACATTGTTTATTGCTCTTAAAAAAGATCAATTGCAAGGAAAGAAGTGCCATCATTAACAGAAACTATAAAATCATGACAGTAAACTCTTAAAGTCTAACAACATACAACATTTTCAAGCTGCTTAATACAAATTACTGGCACTTTTACTTAGGATTTATACATACTTTATGATTAATAGCAAAGGTAATGTTTGTAATTACATGAAACTTTTATTTTGTTCAATAATTGGGTCTAATGTTAGCATAAACCTGTTCATTTTAACTTGCAGACTGTGCCTTTTGAAGGAGTAATTAATTTTTCAGTTTTACATTCTGCTACTTCAGCTTCCCTTGAAGAATGCATGTAAGAAAGTTCAATGACCTTAACTTCCAAAGGAACAATGACATGAACTCATCTACCTATTAAAACAGCTTACTGAAGTTTTTTTGCAGCATTTGGGAGTAAGATTATTCCATCAAAATAACAGGTGTTACATAAGTAAAGCACCAACTATTAGTCATTGTGCATCCCTAAAGGGAATTAACACTCTCATCTACTGATATCACCATCAATCCAGATGGCAAATTGTAAAATACTTTGTTGCCCTTTCTAACCCCAAGTCCTACAACTGCTCTCATTAAAACTCTACACCATTAGAATTTGTACTCTAATCCGTAAAAAGTTTAGTTATGGACATACATGCATAGTAAAAATGAATTAAATTTCTGTTCAGTCATCCAATACTACCAGTTTTCAATAAGAAAAAAAAATTTCAATTCCAGAGAGACAAATTTTCAATGCATAAGACTAATTGCTATGGGCTGTAAGTGACTAGCAATTAGGGAAGTGAGTTCAAATACCTTATGTTATTTTTGAGAACTTTCAGACAACTGAAGCACTTAAATGTTGTATGAGTCTTCTGCTCCTGTTGTACGTGCTGGGTGTCACCTTCATGTTTCCCATAATAAAAGTCGTTAACTAACATAATCAATTTTCCTTTCTCAGATTCAGCAGTCTTGCTTGTTGTGCTCGAACATTCCGTTTTGGCCATTCCCAGGAAAAAATTATTTACCATATCAGGGCAACAATACTGGATGGAAAGGGGGAGGAGAACAGACAGACAGAGACAAAGGTATCAGTCTCTCTTACCAAACTGCATTGATGACAACAGCATTTTTAAGACTGAAGCCACTCACTAACTAGAGTTAGATGCAAAGCTCAATTCTCTGACACACCGCCTTTATTCATATTCACATGTAGATTTTGAACAGTAACTGATCTTTAGGTAGTGGCTTAGGTAATAAAACACTATATATTACAAAAGCTGAAAAGGCATTATTCTCATAGGTTCATGTAAGATATATTTAAGCGGAGAAATCAGAATACCAGTGTCGCCTCACTCATTAGAAAATGTCTACTTCATCTAAATTTAATAAGAAAGAGGAAAGCACCTTTTACACAAGTATTTTGCTGACAAGCATAAGTTTCCTGAGAACTTAATGGAAAGTTTTATCTTTTATTTCTTTGGGGAGGACATATGTTGAAACCTGCAAAAGTTCTTTCCAGTATTACTGAAAAATTCAGAAATTCTAAGTCACACAACACACACTGTTCAAGCTTCTTTATGTCAAAGTGTACATGATGAATGCTTAACCCAATAGCTATGATATGAAACATAATGCTGAAAAAGTATGAAGTACTTCATATGGAAAATGGAAGTTTCCAGTAGTGAACAAAATTAGCTTGTTTCAGAGGACAGATCTTTCTCCTGCAGAATAATGGTTCTTACTGTGCAGGACTACTTTCTATAAGCCTACTAGTAAGGAGTTTATCTCCTACTGTGGAAATGTCGCTCAGTATATTTATCCCATACAGTTTAACTAAAAATTTAATTAAATAATACTAAGTAAACACATTTCTTCAATGTTTTTTTTCATTCAGTTGATGTACTCAGTGCAAAAGCTATTCTCTACAAATAATGATTAGAGAAAGATAAAACCCTTGATTTTTGTCCACTTATGTATGTTTCTTAATTGTGTTTTGAAGCTGAAGAGGACAGTAGCTACCATTTAGGATATCTTAAACCCAGTAAATCAGAATCATCTGTGTTAACAGTAACTGAGTGCCTCCCAGACTTCTATTACACAGTAGTTCATACTCCTTTTTGCATGGGTTATTCACATTGTATATAGAGTGCAAAGCCATTTCTCCACCCCCCGAAAAGGAATACATATGCCTGAGAATTGCATGAATCTTTGCCAAATAATAATAATAAATATTTTCCAGGAAACAATGTTTCCAGAAACAGTAACAAGTAGTTTCATAAGCAGACGAAGTGATGCCTAGTTTCTGAAAGCTTTGTTTCTCACAGTGTTTAAGTATGAACTACAAATTAAGTTTTCCCCTCAGCTTAACAACTTCTTTAGCTATCAAATGATCTATCAAGATAAAAAGGTAAGTTTACACTGTCATCTTTGTCTCAGTAGTAATCTAACACAGATGTGAGCCAACTGGCTGCCTGTTATCATAGGCACTTACCTTCATCAAATTTACCTGAATCTGGCCAATGGTTCAAAAAAATCACAGTTGTGGCAGAGAGAAATCTTACAGAGACAACAAATATGCCTCAATTTGTTGGAAAAATAAGGCAAAAGTGGCAAGATTTAGAGCTTCCCTACTCCATTCTTCCTCTCCATGACTGCAAGACATGGAGCATTTGGGGTCTGGTGGATCATAGCCAGAAACTAGACTATCTTCCTATCAAAACATGGCACTCATAATCAGAAGCCCACGTAAGTTTATAATGTTTACCAGCCCCCAAATATTTTACCTTCATATGATTTTTTAGAGGATCCATAAGATTGAAATGAATATTGCACTTCGGACAAGCTCGTGGAAAAGGTCCTCCATTTTTAATAGTACTTGAAGCAGCATTTGTACCTGTAAAATTTAAAATAGGTTTAAGACTCACAATTCATAAGCAGAATACTTGATTTATTATTATTATTACTCTAGCAAAATATGCTATTTCAAATGAAAGCTACTACAATTGATGTAGCTGTAGTAATAATAAGCAACATTTCACAACCATCTTCTAACTACACTTCCTTTTTTCCAAACTGAGTTTGAGTTTGTTCTGTTTGATACAGACTTATAAACAACTTTTTATAAAATCTTAGCAACAAATAACAAAAAGATGGGAGGGGGTGAAGGTGGCACAACAGAGACAAAGCATTAATTCTGTGCACCACCACCACTCCCCCAGCCCCCGTTAGGACAGATTTTTTGTGGTTTTAAGAACTTAAATTCTCAAATGAACATGTAAAACTTGTTTTACGCCATGACCTGATCATCATTACAACAGGATTTGCATAACTAGTTTTGGAAAGGAATTTCACCATCTGGTTCTCAATGATGAGAATATTTCTCTCTGGATAGCTGTTGGAACCTAAGCCTATCCGGATGCATCATTCCTGTTGAGCAAAGGTGTCTTTGGAGAACCTGGAGAACAAATCCTCTAAATAATTACTCCCAGTAATGAAAGGAAATAGTATTTCTCTTATCAACATAAAATGATTAATACCTTTTGAGCAAAACCAAAGAAGCTTTGCATTAGCTTAAACTTTAATGAATAAACCCAGGCTTCCAAGTTCTCTTGCATTCTCAAGTCATTCACAGATCTGGAGGACTCCATGCTGAGTAAGTAGTTTAGAAGAAGAGGTTAAACACAGGAAGAGTTTTAAGTAACATCTCAACTGTAGAGTCAACTGTACCCTACCAGGGCTATGAAAAAAATGAACACACAAATATGTCCACCTTATAACAAGGGAATGAGTTGAGTGTGTGAGTTGAGATGACCATGCAACAGCATTATACATTTTTTCACAAAAATATTCTTGCACAGTCCATGAGGTAGACATGGATCAAACAGTGTTCTTCCTTGAAGATAACAGTATTGCTAAGAATCATAATGAAGCAGAAAGTCCTTCACATGAGTGGATGGCCATGCAAGAGATGTACCGCAAAACAGTGCTGCAAGTCTTTCCTATTATGGTTTGTAAAACATGTTGGCATGTCACAGCAAAGTGCAAGGTGAGTTGGAAGAAAACAGGTTCTGCAGCAAGATCTAGTGTTTTGCAGTGCTTCAGTGCTGGATTCTGTGACAGATTAGAATACACTATGCTAGCACGGGACGGCTTAGAGACAAACTCATAATAATAAGGTTCTCTGTCAATATTATCTACTCCTTTGTTATTGCATTTAGTAAGATCCTCCTGTTATCTCTTGTATATTACAGGCTGCAGCACAGTATCTGTTTTACCCAACGCAGGGTGGAGGAAAATTTTTTGCTACAATATTCCATGTTACAGCTACTTCCTTCTGGTTGCTGGGTAAGAGTCTGACAGCAAACCAGTAGCAAACAAGACATGCAAAAAAAACAAACATGAAATGATTCCAAACAACAGAATCACACTGTAGGTAGCTCCTCATTTTAACATTATAGGAGAGAGTAGGCAGTTGGAAGTATCTCAAAGTCAAGAATAAATCCTCATCTATTACAATCAGCTGGAAAGCACCTTGTGGCTCAGGAGGAAAATGCACCTAATTGTTAATATGCTGAAACAGCTAGACTACCTGTCTTCTTGTAGGGAGGGAAAGGTCTTTCAAAGAACATCCTCTCTTTAAAACTTAGATTCCCCTCCTCCTTTCCCACTACTATTTTAAACCGTATCAAAAACACTGCTGCAAAAGAAAGGGGGGAACTGCAAAACACACTTTGCAATGGTTAGTCAAAGTACAGAATCACAGAACAATTTAGGTTGGGCCTGTGGAGGTGTTTTTGTCCAACCTCCCACTAAAAGCAAGTCCAACCTTATCAGGATGCTCAGCGCCATGTCCAGTCAACTTCTGATTATCCCTGAGGATGGAGATTCCACAACCTGAGTCCTTGCTGCCTGGCCCGACACTCCTACAGTGGTTTTTTTTTTTTTCCCCTTCCTTTTATCTAATCCGAATTAGTTGATAAATTCAGTCACGGAATTCCTTCAATGTTGATTTTCTGGTTGGTTGTTTTTTTAAATTTTGACTCTCTATTAAGTTCTTTGGCATAGAAAATCTGAACTGAGAGTATGAGGTCAGGGGCATTTATTTTGATAATCTGTCTTCACAGCCACTAAACAATGTAACTAATCATTGCTTTACAGAATTCAAACATACCTACTAAACAATAAAGGTCTAAAATTTGAATAGGTAATAACCTAGGGGGTATTAATTTGTAAAGGTATACAAATCCTTGCATAGAAAGGTTTTTCATATTTTAAGGCACAAGAACAGAGTTTACTTACTTACATTGCCTTAATAGCATTAATAATACCGATCAACTTACACATTACAAGAGCGCTAGCTTTTTCCATGAAACAGATGCATGGATTGACAGCTAGACCATTTGATCTACCCTACCTTTTGAAGATACATTTTGTGATGGTGTTACTGTTGGAGAGTTAACTGTAGGTGAAACAGCTGAATTGCTTCCAGCACCAACCTCATTAGGCTTGGCCTTTTTTGGAGTTACACTGTTGCCTTCAGAAGTAGCAGGACGCTTAGATACAAAACCACTCTCATTCAGACCTACAGTGGTTTAAATTAAAGAGCCTCAGTTTTTTTCCATAGTATATTATGAACACATTACTGATGCCTAGACTTTAATGGATGGACAAGTCTACATAAAGCAGTCAAGATTTCCCTAAAATAATAAGCCATACAGAAGTTAAGAAAACAATATCCAACTCAGACTGAATATTCTAAGGCTGATAGAGAAGGAAACAATAAATGCAGAGATATAGCCCCATCCCTGAAACCCAGTAAATCGTACTATAACCATCTGAATTTATTTGCCCTACATTTCACGTCTTGACACACACTAATCTGAGACACTGTGAGTTCACAGTAATCAAGTTAAGCTAAGCAGCTGGTTTCTGCAATGCCCTGTATTTGGAACAACCTCTGCCCTTCTGACGAAAAACATCTCTCCTTTTTTCTGGTCCTATGTTAATGCTGGTTTAGTTTGTTATTTAACTCTGTAAAACATTTGAGACTTCAGTTTGTATGCAAAATAAAACCAGTGTTGTAATTTCTAGTGACCAATCACAGCACACCTATTTGCTCTCTTCTGAAAGAACAGTTGATTCACTTATTGCAGTATTTCTTCTAAAAAAGAAAATCACTAAAAATAACTCAGAAATTCAGAGGTTCAGTGCCTGATTAACATGCCCATCAATACTTGGCTCCATCTTGTCCTGAAACTGTAAGATTACCCTTGACAATGGAATGTCAATACAGAGATCAGTTCTCAAGTAGACCTGAAAGAGCACAGCTACATACCAAGAAGTCTGAAGTGCCAGCACAGGCCTTGTAAATCTCTCTCAAATCACAGACTGCAAATAGCCTTAAGACTATGATAAACTATGACAAGGACCAGACTTTAGTTCTGGACACAATGACCTGAACTAAGGACATTCTTCTATATTCCCCTCCCAATGGTCTAGCCACTCCAGTGATTTCTTTGGGTGTAGTAAGAAACTGAATTAGTATCTTTAGTAGTCTTCTCAACAAGCAGAGATAACTTGTGTCACAAAATTATTCAAACTTCTGAGAAGAAACAAAACCACCCCCTCCCACTCCCAAGTTGTGTTTACTCAGTGGTAACTACCTACACCTAGCAAACAGTCTGGATAGTCTCCCCATTCAATCCAGAGAGGCAAAGAATCCCAGCAGGGAATGCTGAATTTTGAGCATCTTGAAGAATTTACCACACTATGTCTCATATACAGAAAAACATAACTCACTTGTTATATACCTATTTAATCATCCTAACATTCTCCTTTGTAGCACACCTTTCCTTCTTTCTGATACAAATGAACATATTAAGTTCAAATGTCTCACTCTACGCATTGTTTGCCTAAGGTAATTAACACATTCACAAAATAAA
Organism: Pelecanus crispus; assembly: GCF_030463565.1. Taxonomy (NCBI): domain Eukaryota; kingdom Metazoa; phylum Chordata; class Aves; order Pelecaniformes; family Pelecanidae; genus Pelecanus; species Pelecanus crispus. The sequence continues at coordinate 16,082,301 of NC_134649.1, forward strand.
CAGGTTATTCATTAGATACTACTACTTCCTAGGGTTTTTTAATTTACTTGTACTTGCACTGTTAGGTATATGAGCTGGTTAAATTGACATATGTGTCTTGATCAAAGGCTTCCATACAGCTGGTATGACTTCAGCATTCTTCTGTATCACTGAGGCTATTTGAGCATCAAGCCATCAAACTACACCAGGAATTGCTGCTCTATATTTAATTATGTGTAGTTGTGTAATGAGGGCAAGGGAAAAGACAGAAGGTCTGACTGATTTTACAAGAATCTTTAGTAAAGTATTTTATTTTACTGTAGAAAAACTGATTTGGAAAAAAGGACTATTTTAACATGTTAACAAAATAGGCAATAATTTCAATTAAAAAAAGCTTGACACATCTGTGACAAAATTTGAAGACTTTTATGTATTTATAAAGGTGAGCATTCTTAACTCCGTTTATACAACTCTGATTTAATAAATTCCCTCTTTCAGAAGAATTATAATAATACTAGCAGAATATACATAGGTTTGCATTTGAATTCTGTTTGTTAATTTAAAAAAAAAAAAAAAGAAAGCATATTTTGAAAAATAACCAAACCAGTTCCAAGTATTATTTAATATCTAGCTGGTGTAAATCAGATTGATTCCTCTTTTCAAAGTGCCTCTCAACTGGTGTGTGGACACAAGAATTCCGTGGATCCCCCCCATGTTGTTTGTCCAATCCTCTACCCATCAGATCACACACCCGACACTGTCAGGGACTCCAGGTACTCAAGAGAGCAGAGAAAAGCAGCAGCCAAACAAGTCTTGTTTGATTTTCAGGCTGCTCAGGAGTCTATTACCTTCACTTTCTGCTATTAGTGAATACTTTGTAAGTATTTTGTAGCTATTAGAAAACAGTTGGCTATACTCGTACACATAGTATTATTATGTACAATATCTAAAATGATTGCAAGAAGGAGCAAAGTATACTGGATGCAGTATCACCTTGCCAACAGCTTTCTAAACACACATTACAACACTACTATAAAATCCAAACACAGATGCACATAACAGTGTTAAGCTGGGCCTGATTTTATGGATGATGGCAAAACACATTAGAAATGGTAACCTAGAATAAAAGCATCAAATGCACTGTGGTAACAGTCAGATCAAATTACCAGAACAGGGACATGAAAGCTAAATTATTTCAAGCCTCTAGGCATTGTCCCTCACCAACATCTCCCATTAATCTAGTGCTATGAACGCACATATACAGTCCAGTCAACTCCTAAATACCACAGACCAGTTCTATTGGTTATGGCATTTTCTGGTTCCTCCAAGTGGGTAAAGTTTGTGGGAGAATGATCCCAAAATATTCTCAGAAAGCAAACTACAGTTTTACATACATCCCCAGTGCCCATCCAACCTGCAGGTAAGAGTTATCAATGCTGCTTAACTAACGCTGCCACCTATCCAGCAATCGAACAAAATGGTTGGTTAGTGTCCATTAACAGCTTGTCATTTCCCTGCTTAGACCTCAGAAATAAATATTTATGCTATACTGAGCTAAAAAATGTCTTTAATGATCCATGTAGAGAAGTTAAATTGTCCTGCAGAGCATCACAGGCCAGTTTCCAACAGGATTCTGCCTTTAAATACCATATTCCAGAATGTCTTGTGCCCACAGTGCTGCACATGAATTAGAGGAAGCATAGCACCAATACAGGCAAGTAGGCATCAGCACATACTAGCAACATGAACGGAAGTGCATTATGTGACCTCACCATGCAAGCCAAACCACAAAACATGCAGACACTTCCTTGCTGTGAAGTGAAACATATGTTAAATTTGTCGTGTCAAAGATACTCATGTTTCAACTCACAATTATAAACCTTTTAATTTCTAAATCCTATTGCCATCTTACAGAAATAAACACAGACTAAGTATGGTATATTTAAGACACTTTGAATTACAATCCTTGATGCTTTTAAGTATTTAATTTTTCTGGATAAGAGGATAATACAAAGTAATTTTTAAATATGCAAGCAGGCCTCCTAAATTAAAAAAAAAAAAACAAACACCACAATCAATTAAACTTTAATACCTGTTCTTTAGAGAGCAATGGCTGGAATACTGAACCATTTGCAAGAAATAAAACCTTTGCTTACTTTACAAAAAGCTGTTTAACACAGTAAGACAAGAATGAGATCACAGAATAGTTGGACACATGCAAGGAAATACACTACCAACCCTTCACTGAAAAGTATCTGGAGTGAATGCCTAAACTAGAGATGCAAAATTATCACATCAAGCACAATAAACTAGCAATCACTCTGTTCTACATAACTTGTTAGTATGACCGGTTAGGCCATTCATTGTACATAACCTGGTACCTCATGGAAGAGCCAGAAGCGATTGTCATCTGTAACTTACAGACTGAATGACAGGATTCTGGTCAGTTATTACAAAAGTGCAATCATTCACGAAAGAGAAGGCAAGTCCCAAGTTATAGCCTGTTTAAGACTAAATACACTGCATGCTTCAAATCTACTTCATCTGCTGTGACACAAAAAAAGGCACTTTTTGGTTGGTTTTTTTTTTTAAGTAGGTTAAATAGTTTCTGCTGAAAAACAATTTAGCTAGTTGAAAAAAAAAATTTGGGTTGTCAAACTACATATTCTTTCTCTTCCCCTCCTTTTCAGACAGGATCCTTTTGATCCTATCTACTCCAACTCCTATATGTAGTAGTCAGGAAACCAAGAAGATCACAGGGAATCCACTCAGCAGACTCAGGAAGTTCTTCTGGTACTGTTCACAGGCCCTCTCTTGCTAAGAGCTATGCCTGTTCATGCTAGTCAAAGAGTGCTGGATATACTGAAAATGAGCCTTTATGGGTCAAAAAAGTTACAGTGGATCTGGCAGTATTTTTCTCAGTCTAAATGAGCATTATAAGACAGCATCAGTTGATATTACAGTCAGTCTAATGTGCTTGAAAAGCAAAGCCTGACAACACAGGGCTCCAAAGTTTATTTCATTAAACATTATACAGTGTTATATACAGAGGGAAGAAAAAAGTAGCTATACTATGTTCTAGAAAGCCTATTTAAAGTTATAACCCAAAGATCTGCACTACAGTTAAATGACATTAGGCTGTTTCTTTCTCTTAACCACTACAGTTATACCCACCTGTTACATTCACTGCTGGCCCAGTCTGGTACTGTGGAACTCCCGAGTTCTGTCTCACACCAAACAGTATACCAGATGTATTATCTGGTGCAGCTGGTGGAGTATCCATAATATAATCCTAATAAGATATTTTCAAGAGGGAAAAGAAATTTGAGATTTAACATTTTGTTAGTTGCAGGCTTTAAAGGGTTTATTTTAAAAACATACAATTGCTTAAAAGTACTCCTAAGTACTCAGCTGTAGATCAAGTTAATCACAATCTCCCTAAAATAGTTTCTTTTGACATTTTGATAAGTTTGCAACTCTTATCAGTGGTTGTTAGTTTATTCATAGCTGTGTATCAGAATAGTAAAAACAACCATAAGACCTGGGAAAGTCCATTTTATGAAATATTACTAAACCTGTTTGAATTGCTAATAACTGCTTTTGTTCAAAAGTCTGATGATGTTTCAAATTATACTTCAACTGTTTTTCAAAAAACTCTAATATACTTTCTTCCTTTAACCCAAACTCAGGCATTTGCCTGTCACTCTTGTGTAACAGCTAGCTGCATTTTAAAAGATCAGAAAACGGAACTCAAAAGTAGGACAAACTTGCAGCATGCAGAAGCTTCTCAAAGCAAGGTGATAATAATCAAATTCTACTAAATGGTCAAGCTTTAATGAAAGTAAAAGTATATCTATAGCATGTTGACTGGGAATTGCACTCAAATTCACGATACCACTACAGGTTTTTCTTTTATGTAATTTCACAAGGACTTCTGGAAATAATATAATCAAAAGCTCTTTTCAAAGCACAGCCAACCTAAAAGTTGGTTCATGTTTCTCAGCATCTTGTTACATTAAGTTTTGAGCATCTCCAAGTATAGGTATCCTCTTACCCTTCAGTTTAAAAGGTTTGCCCTTTAGTACCACATATAACCTAAAAAATGAAATAGTCTACATTTCTTGTCTCCAACACTGAAAACTGTTAAAACTAAACACCTTCACTGATCACTCAATAGGTAAAATTTGGAGGGAAAAGAAACATGAAATTTAGTTCTTTTTACAGATATTCAAGGTTGAGGGATGAGGTAGGAAAAACACACTTTCCAAGATTCATCAACAACGCTCACATCCTAATCGGCCATTCATCCTAACACAAATAATCTGGAACATGACATATTTTCAGCAATAGCAATAAGGAGTTAAGAAAAACCTTGTAATATAGTTAGGTTTAATTTTAATATTAAGGTATGAACAGCAAAATATCGACACTTCATCTTTTACTCTGAAATGATTCAATTGGTTACACTTCATCAAGCTGTGCTGTGAAACACAAAGACAAAACTAGGTCTGTTTTCCTTAAAAAAAAAATATAAAAAAAAGATCACCCAGTACACATACACAGACTTTGTCATCAGTGTACCCATGAGACAAATGCCAAAATACTTTTTGCTGTAAAGATCAATCTCACAAAATGCTTCCCATTCACAATTGTGCTACTTATTTGAAAACATCCCTGTGGAAGTTACCACATTAACTACCACCGTGTTGACTAAACTTGATGGAGAGAAGTCTAAAGAAAGCACACAAGTGCACGTGCAGGTATGATAACCTATTTTAGGACTCCTAAGTATCAAAAAAGATTTGAACAAAAAGGAAGATGCTTCTCCCCATCCTGCCGTTTTGTTGTACCTCTCTTAAATGAAGACCCTGTAGGACCTTAATGATAAGAGTCATTCTTTCTTCTGGCGAGTGACCTAATCCAATCTAACCAAATTAAACATAAATGTTCAAGAGTAGTTGTGGAAATAGTTACTAAACTTCTCTGCTCTATTTGTTACGAGTAACATCTACATGAGCTGCAGTCACAATAGAGCAGGTGTTGCTGTAGCCACAATGGTTTCAGACTAGCCAGTGAAATTACAAGCAAAGCAGCTTAGCCTGCAAACCCCATGTCAAGCACAACTAATGCTCAGATGGTAAGCCTGTGGTAGGCTCTTAATGTGAAGAACTATGCACACCATCCAAATTTGAAATATGACTAATAGCGGCACACAAAATCTGCTTCTCTCGCTACTCTGCAGTTTGCTTTTAAGTGCTGTTAACATTTTTACTTTCTTCAAAGTAATAGCCTGGGTATTTTGATGGCATATGTACATCTCCCTAGTATATACTAAATGCATCTGGTGAGTAAGAAAGTAAAAACAGACATCCTAGAAATTCAAAGTCTCATAATTTTCAAAATGTCCTTTTCTGTTTACAATTACTCCTTTCATGCAATTTGGCTCTGTCATTTTACACACAGAAAAAAACCAGTATCTTCCCATGCTTTAGAAAACAAAACCATTTTAAAGAAAAAAAAAAAACCCAAACCAGCTTTACCACATTAATGGGGGGGGGGGGGCAAAGAAAATCAAACACATACAGGTGCTCTCACAAAAACAGCAAAACCCAACACCTTTACAAATTAAGTTCCTAGGGCTCAACTGAAAAAAAACCACCCACCACTCTTAATTTTCCAAGAGACTAGTGAAAATACTGGGTTCATACTATGCATCCTCGATTTCCTAACTGTGGAAACCAACATGATAACTGGTAACCAAATCCACAAAGGGGAATTGCAGTGCATGGTATCAGACCTTTGCTCTCCTGAAATTAACTAGGAACAACTGGAACCTGAATCACACTCAGACTGAGGGAAGTGCCTATGAAGTAGGGGAAAGATATGGACAGAATTGGCTGGGGCTTATTGGAGAACATTCTGAGCACTCAATTAGAGATCTTCACTCCTAAGAACAAATTTTTTGTAAAGAGGGGGATAGCCCTATGCTATCATACACAACAGAAACCTGACTGAATTAGAATTGCTGCAAACAGTACAACTGAAGCCAAATTCAACTTGGAAGTTTTGGAACTGCATTAACATAGTGCAGGAAGAACAACACAAAACTACGCTTCTACAGGAATTCAGTGAATCAAGCCTGTGATTAGAAAGGGGTATTTCAATGCTAAAACTGGAATACCAAACATTGACAAATGATAAGTTATAGACCTACATGTTATGAAATTGAGGGAATGTGTCTTTCAACCCAATTGGTGATCAAAAGCAAAAAATCCTTTGACATCCTGAGATTAAAAAATATTGCACCATATTAAGAACGCAAAGGCACACTGAAGCATGTTCAGCTAAAGAGAGGTCCTGCCACAGTGTCTAGTCATACCTCACAGTCATCTTCACATCACAATATTTTAATTTCAAAGGTAAGTTTCAACATCTGGAAGCAGAAGATCTAAACCTCAAACATTTCCCAGAAAAATTTATTTGAAGCCCTTGCCACTTAGGAAAATCAAGTTAGGAAGAAACAGAAAATGTGTGAATGAAAATGCCACAGAAAGCCCATGGCAGAAAATCATCAATATAAAATAGTGGCCTTGAGTGAAAGACTAGATTAAAGGCGTGGGGAAAAAACAAACAAAAAACCTAAGGAGCTCTTGAATGAAGACAATTCAATCCAAGGACATGAACCAAAATACAGGTAGTATACATATGACACTAAGAACAGCAAATGACATAATGTGGCAGGAGCAATATTAAAAATCACAGAAATTTGCCCAAGAAGCTGAACTATGGTACATCACTAAAAAAGCACACCAAACAAGACTCTTTCCCCATTAAAAAAATATAACATAATCAAGTGGCAGGAATAATACAAAACCAAGAAAACAAATTATTCTAGATAAGGCTAAAATTGGAAATACAACTCTGAATCTAGAAAAGTTAAGTGGAAGAGATGGAAGATTCGCTTTCAGCATGTCTTCAGCAAGGAAAAAAAACCTGGAAAAATCTTCCTAAAGGTACTCAAGAATTCCTTAACATCCAAAGAAGAGGATGTTACCTTTAGGATAACTTAAAAAAATTAAGAGCTCATGAAAGCCATGACTGTCAACACTGTAAAGAAGCCATATATTATATGATAATTTCAACAGTAGAATACCTAGGCACTGGATATCCTAGAAAAGGATGCATTACTTTCTAAAGCATGTCAGTAACTTGGAATAGACAGAACTCACTAATGCATGGTTAGAGTTCCTTTTCCATGCCATGTACCTTGAAAGTCATTATTTCAGGCTGTAACTTCTTCCAATAGGTGTTTCCTTGCTCTGCCAGGGAAGAGCAACAACCTGCAGATTTTGGCAAGGTAAGACTATAAAACTTAACTAAAGTCTCATCTGTGACATTCCTGTTGAAAGTAAATTTGATGCATGAGAAAGAACTCTCACAAAAAGAAGTGCTGTGTGAATAGTCTTTAAAGGAAATCACTGTCCTGATGAGTTATGTCCAGCTTACATGTGCCTTTTGGAGAAGTTACACTTTCCTAGGTCTGTTTACTGTAAGGTTTTCTAATAAAAACAATGCAGAGGCCACTAGCAGCTTTATCTATTAGAACAAAAACATGAGCGTGTATGGGCAAGGAAAGTAAAGAAGGTGGCATTCTTTTGCAGTAAAGATACTGCAAGACATCCTAGTGCTCCTTTGAAGGATTTAATAAAGCATACTATGTCATAAGTAAACATTTGTAAAAACAAAATTCTGTAAAAATAAAATTCACAGACTTGAAATACGTATATACATTATATGAAGCAGCAGACATTTCTGTATTAAACTGTCCTGCTTTATAATGGCAAATTCAAGAGAACTCCATAGGCAATCCACATATCCTACTGTTATCTGGACTTCTGACCATATATCTTCTTAGATACAGTGACAGACTGATTTAGCTAACCTGCTTCACTGGACAAGCCCACAGTTTCTCTCTGCTATCAATCAATGGCTGAAGACTCAGAACTGCAAAGTATGAGTTCTTTCCTAATGAATCTGTCAGAGATTCAGCTACCCAGTTGATGGGCAGGTGTTCCATTGCATTATTTTTCTTAAAATACAACCCCCCCATCAGCAATGATTTAGCCACAGGTCTGAAGAACACCTAGTTCTCATGTTTTAATGGCCTTATTAACTATGTTCATTCAGACTGATACCCCTGTTCAGCAAATGCAGAATACATTAGGCTGCATGATTTTTATTTGTACTGAAAGACTGACAGCTGGGACAACTGCAGGTGTGTATATTTGCATGGATGGTGGAGACAGTGCCTACAGTCAGGCTTCATTTTGACCTGACAGTAGTAGGTAGTATTATAGGCACATTGTCTAAACAGTTCCAGCTTAAATTATTTTCAATAAAGGTATCACATCATAGTTTACCTCATACAAATATGAAATTTTAATCTTCATTCTTTCTCTCACAAATGTCCAACAGCTAAGGCAATACAAACAGCATCTAACTTGACTCCCTAAAGTTATCATTCTGAGGTCCAGTGGCAATCCAGGAAGATCCATGATACATGTGCATAATTCCCGTGGGCTTTTCAAACAAAACAAGCACGTTGCCGAATTGTTTCATCTACTGACCCTGCAACTTTTGGTTGCTTAAGTCCTCCTTACCATACTACCGTTTCACTACAACTGACACGTGAACCAAAAAGCAAACACACCTAAGTAGCTACCACTACAGCGTTAAGAGAAAATCCCAAGAGAGGCACTGTAAAAATTAGGTGGGAAAACCACAGAGTTACTTTAAACACCAAATGCAAGCTATTTAAAAATTACATTAAATTATCAATACAGAGGATCTGTCTCTGAGCAGAGAAATCTGCAAGATTTAGAGAACGAGAGTTTGCACCATTTCTCCACACAACCTAACCAGTACCGATTTCTCTTTTGCCTAAGATTTTCGTTTAATGTAATTCCACTGTTACTGAAGCTATCATCTTTCAGTCTTGCAAATCGGCATTTTCTAATATATATTTTAATTCACCAGTGCAAGGTTATGGTCCTAGAGTTTATATAATGCTAGTCTATAATCTAGTCCAGGACTTCAAATTACTAGACTGAGTCAGTACGTTCCTCTAATTTACTCAAAAGTAATTGCACTTGAGTATTTTACAGATTAAGGGAATAAAAATTTACCTGATTGAGTATTACAGGCTGTGCTGTTACAGTAGTCACTGGCCTGGATACAGGTTGAGCCACTACAGGAACCGTTGTATTTCTTGATACTGGCTGTGTTGTCACTGGAATGGTTACAGGTCTGCTAACAGGCTGTGATATTCCAGAACTTGACCCAGGCATCTGCTGTGTTGATAAACATCCAGCAACTGGTCTCTGCAGTGTTTGTGAAGTTCCTGAAACATTCACTGGTATAGACAATGGCTGAACTGCTACAGAGCTAGTTGTAGGTCTGGATACAGACTGAAAGACTGATGAAACAGGCATGGCACTGGAGCTGGAGGCAGGTGTCGCATAATGGTGACTGTCAGGCTTGAATGTAGTAACTGTACCTGTTGCAAAGGATTCCAAAGTTATCTTTATATTATTTTGCAGTCAGATATTTCATAAGTGTTGTGGATTTTTTGTTTTTAATTACCATATTAGGACAATAAAGTACCTCTACTGGGTGCACCATTCTGTATCCCCCTTCGTGATGAGCTGAGGTTGACTCTGTTCAATATATCTGTCAAAAGTTACATTTATCTTAATTGCAGTTAAATTAATAGCTTAATTGCTTTTCAAATAAAAAGTAGCATTCACATCCACTAATTAAGCCAATTAGGATTTGACTTATAAATTAGAATATTATTTCTAAAATAAATACGTGGCAAAACAAAGCGTCATTTGTACAAATTCAGATATGTTCTTCTACTCCTCTTAGGTTAAGCTAGTTCACCTAAGAATCTCAGTTTTTATTTTCTTGGAGATAGATTAACACACAAATAAAAGTGCAAACAAAAAAAGAACATTTCATAAATATTTAGCTTTCCTGGTTATAACACATTTATTCATTTCTGTTTCTCATATACATAATAAGTTCCCCAAATACTAGAACAGCTCTACACTAAACGAAACATTTTCTCTATCTAAACCAGTAACCACACAATTCGCTTCTGTGTTACAGGAAAATACAGCACTTACAAACCTGTTTTTAGACTTCATGATCTCCATTTTCCAACGTGAAAAAAAAATCAACAGACCAGCAATCAAAGGAGTTGTGTTGGAATTGCATTACAGGAGGACTGATTTTCTTAAATATCCTACATGGTAGTCTACGACCAGAGTTCTAGATCATCAGAAACACATTGAATTTCTTAGGTTTGATGTTTACTCCCTAACTAATGCCACCAATATTCCCTGACTTTTATGTCTTAGTCTGGGGTTTCTGATCATTCCAGAATGTTACAAAAATGTTCATCAAATCAAAATATTTTTCTACCACCTGATTCTCAATTCTGTTAGTGTTGCTGTCAAATTTCTTGCTCTGACATGTGAAAATATGCATAGGAAATTAGACTGATCCTCCAATATCTAACCAACAAGATCTAAAGTACCTTCTCAAACCAGGGTCAAATTACATCAGGATCTCAAACAATAGATCTTAGAGTACCTGTATATTGTGTTTAACAACCTTAAGGCTGTTTCCACCAGCAATGGATCATTACTTTACACTACTCAGGCTGATAAATAAATCTAACAGCAGTAGAGCTCAGAAGATCACACCTTTCAACCTGTCACCTGCATTTAGATTATACTAATAAAAAAGCAGCTGCAACCAACAGATCCAAACAGGTTTGCATTTTTTAAGACATGATGAAATTTCATCCTGTAATATTAATACTACTTTTACCTCAACACAACACTAACTACGAGCAAGGATTAACTTAGTTTAGGATTGAGCTGAACACATACTTTTGTATTTGTTAATAAATCTATACCTCACATTTGAATTCCAGAGTGAAATGAAACTAAAGCCTTCATCTACCTACAAAAAAAAAAGCTATCCTAAAGGTTATGAAGGTTATGTTTCACAAAGCATACTCAGCTTCAGACAGTCTGAGGCACACACAATTCACATCCTAAATTACAGAGGCAGATTTTACTGTTTTTAAAAAAGAACATTTCAGGAAGCCAGTGATTTGGAATTATAAACTAGGTTTACATGACTCTACCGATTCATCATAGACTTGACATGCCCCTTCTCCTCCCCCATCCAAGTGTTATTTGTCCCATTTAGGTAAAACAGCATTGAAGTATAAGAAAGCTAACATGCAGAACAACATTTTAAAGTAGCAACAAATTACAGGTTTGCATCATTATGAAAAAGGAAGCAGGAAAAGTGAGCATTAACTGTGCAAAAAACAAGCAGTTGCAGGAAATGGTAAAGGGAACAAAGTGTGAATTACTTTTCATCCCAGTCAAACTAATCCTCCAGTATGTCAGAAGAGGCACTTTATTGTACATGACACGGTGCCAGCAGGTCAAAGTTGGGTTTTTAACTATTTCCTTCAAGTTTGCCACACCAGTCTGTATAAAAACTGACAATTGCATTGTCAGGAAAAGGTTAAACAAAATTGCTATGTACTGCAGAAAATACACCTTTCGGAAAAATTAAGAACTATATGCAAGACTCCATGTGTCATCTAATTTTTCATCTAATCAGACAGGAATTTTCTCAGATAAAGACTAAACAACAGTGATAAGCAAAGTTGAGTTCACTGTGTCTTGCCTATCACCAATAACAAACTGAAGCCTGACGACTGCCAGGTAGTACTACTTACAAGCCAGAGAAGAACTGAGGTCATTTTTCCATAGCTGTTTTGGATAGTGAAGTAGAAGATTACAAAGAGAAAAGTTGAGGAAAGGGAAGGAAAAGAGATAAAGTAAAAAGTTATACCATAAGTGATTTTACTTGCGTCAGGACCAAGTATGGACAGCACTAGAATAAGATGCATACATTGTAAGTCTCTATCTTTTACCACAGTTCTTGAAGTTGCCGAGTCATATCAAAATCATAGTTTTCACCTGAACTATTTCTATCCTTTATGACTACAAAAAAAATCTTGAGACTACAACAACTGCAGTGAAACTTGCCATATTTGTTGTTCCAACATACACCTAGTGCCTTAATAGTTGTTCTCTGCCATGACCTACTGCCAATGACCAACAGCAATCCAGAGGTCTCCAGACCTTCCAGAAAACAGTAATGGTATTTTTCAGTCCTTCTAGAAGTTTCTAACTGCAGAAAACTTCTTAGGGTAATTTTAAAATATTCTTCAAATTTTCAAGAGGCTCTAGAATATTTTTAAAAATTCAAAAAGATTAACCCTTAAGAACTATCTTCAGGTGAGAGAACTTTAACATCAGCTTCAGTATTTCTTTAACATTTAAAACAATTTTCCACTTCTTTAAGCTAGTGTAAGAAGCATTACACTTACTATCACAGTGAGTTACAAAGTAAAATAGAGTTCAGATGCAAGATGAAAGTACTGTGAACTAAAATGACTGAACAGCTAATAATAGCTCCAAAGTCCATACAGCAGAGTGTGACAGAGAGCCTAGTTTAACATTTTGTCTTGAGATTCTTCACTGCAAACTATACACCTTCAGAAAATGACTACGGAAATCTTGGATACAAGCATAGCAGAGAGGAGACAGAAACTGAAAGCAGTAAACCTTGCTAGGCAAAATCTTGTGTATTCGACAGCTAGAGAAACCTTACGTCAAACCTCTTAACAATTGACTACAAGATGGCTGCATACCAAAATTAAAAAGTTTCATTACTAAAATTAAGTAACAAAAATAATGTTCTCCTTTACTTACCTGCCAAAGCCCAAGCACAGGACAAACATGGAATCCTGACACATCTGCTGTCATCACAACCACCTAACCTTACTCCCTGCACTGCCTGCATTAGGAGAAAACTACAGAACTTGATGAAAAAACTCTTTATTTTACAGAGGATGAATGAATTTATTAATAAAAATCTCTTACTTAACAGAGCGGCTTCTACTATTTTCACGTTAATCACTTTTCCTGATTGTGCTTTTATTATAGACACTTAAGACAGTTACCTTGGCTTTGTCAGAATGATGTCCACCCATTCAAACTGCCCACCAACACATGAAATGTGGAGTGAATAAAAAAAAGAAAGGACTGTAACATGAAGACTGAAATTCATGCACATTACTTTAGTGGGGAGACACTTCCAAGTATCTAACTAAATATCAACTATATTGAGAGCAGTTGCATGCATGGTTTCTGCATTGTATATACTGGATTTTTAACCATATTGGTAATGCTAAAACCTTCTAACGTCCTTGTTTTGACTTCAGAGATTCAAAGTTAGAGGTAGACACAGCTGTGCATAACCTGGGTTTTAGGACAGAATTTCTTAAGAATTCCAATTTTCTTGACAGCAAACTACAGAACAATTTTAAGATGTAGAATTTAAGTCTTATGGTTAAAAATTCTGTATTTTTAAAGTAAGTTTAAAGTTTTACACTTTGAAATATCTGTTTTAAATTATGGAAAAATATTATCTTACATGTACTAGCTGGCTTCGAGCTTGAGATTTCCCCAACGAAGATTGGTTCATCATCATCATCATCCTCCTCCACTTCTTTCACTCTCTTTTGCCATGGTTCTAGCTCCTCTTCTTCACATTCCATAAATAATTCTGCCATCTTGAGACTAAACAGTAAAAAAAACCCACAACACACATACCAAAACATTCAGTACTCTCATAAAACAAATGTTTCACCATTCAGTAAAGATTACTGCACTTGATGATAATTCCCAAAGAATGGTCTTCCTCCTCCTCCCTCACCCCCCACCCCATGTTCTATACAGGCTGAACCTGATCTGATACAGAAGTTCTTGAAAGATCGATACCACATCACCATTCCGGTAATTATTTGAATTCTCATCTTTGCTATTAAGGATGTCAAAAGACCAAAGATATCCTCCATATAATTTAAACTACTTTTGTATAATCCACCAGTAACTATCAGAGGAAGCCTCTGACACCACAGTGAAATGTATCTGTTTTAAAATAATAATAATAAAAAAACCAACCAGAAAACTCCTATTCCAGGTAAGTGATTCACAAAAAACATGAAGACCCTACTAAAGCATACAATATACCTGGCACAACTGAGTTACTGAAACACTAGTTACAGCTTTATTCTCTTTGCATCTAAAAAACCCCAACCCAACCAAAACCCCACCCAAACAAACCCAAAACCTACCACAGCCCCACAAATTTTGTAAGATTTTGCCAGGGCTTCCCATATAGTCACATCATCTATAAGCCCCAAGAAAAACAAAACAAAACAAAATTCCCCAAAACCCACACAACAAAAACCAAACCACCCACAAAAAAAGCCTCAAACAAAAATCCCCACAACAACAAAAAACCCCAAAACCACACCCACAACACATTGCATAGTGTTTTCATTATCAGTTAGACCTTGATAAAATTTTTGTATAGATCTCATTAGACTGAGTCCCTCGTGCTTGGAGACTTGCTCTTGCAATAAGGAAAAAAAAAGTCATGTATGACAATAGTAATGAAAATATGTAGCTTTTTCAATTAACCAAATTACAATCAGCATCTCTAATCACAACTGGTTTTATTTGTTTTTTTAAACAAACAGTAATGGCCAATGAAGTTTTCCTCTGTCTTTTCGCATCCTCTAACATAATCTTGAAAGTAGTTCTGAACAATGCAGGAAATAAAAACTTTTTGTAATTCTTTACACACACTACCAATAATTTAATTTGTAATAAGACCAGTAATTTCCTAAAACCACACGGCTGTCTCAGCAATAATCAGGATCCCAATACAACAGTGTTTGCTTTGCCTAATACACAGTGCTTCACAAAATTCAATGCTTCCATTTTTTGGTAAATCGGAGGGGAAACAATACAGTCTTGCATTAGGAACCCAACCATAACTCCAGCCAATACCGCAGTTCCTTGAAATTAATGAGCAGTTCAGCACATGAAATCCAATTCATCATTGGAATACTTTGACAAGAACTGAAGAATATCTGAGCCACAGTTTGTTTCATGAAGGCCACACTCAATGTAAGAATATTTCTAGTCATATTACCAGGCCACTGCCAACAAAAAACATTACCAATACTTCTCTCATTCTTGTGCTGATGCAACACTTACCTGACAAAGCAAACTAGTTAAGGAAGCTTGATTTTGCACTGTTATGTGGTGATAGTTCTCTGACAGTTTGACTCCCTAAATCTAATAGTCAGGGCATCAGACCAGCACTTAATGTATATGATTATGTCATTAAAGACTATCAAACCTTATACACAAGGTGACAAAATCAAGATTACATTCATAAATTGATATTTCTTAAACTAAATGATTTATCTTCTAAGATGAAGAGGGTGTTTATTCAACATGTTTTTCTGTACAATTTCCCATGATCTTCTCCTTTCCAAAAATATCTCAAGAGGAACATACATATTAAACATTGGGTCAAGTTTCTTTTTTGAAAGCATAATTATGCAAAACTAAGAATACCCTTCATTATCTATCAACAATGTTTGAAATGGAAGTCTTCAGCACAGACACAGCAAGAGCCTGTCTAATACCTAATAAGACAATTTCGGGATAGGAGTCATGAACTGCTAGGTTTGGTGATGGACTGTAGAAATAATTAGTCTGTAATAGCTTATCACAGGGGAGCAAACAGAATCATTCCCCTACTTTCATTAAAGTGCATGAGAATGGGGCTGCTGGTGTTACATGCTAGGCCTTGGGGATAATAAAAAGTAGCAAAGCTATACTCCTTCCTCCCTCCCTCCATCAGCTTAGGGTGCTCAAGTTAAACATGGTGCCAGGAAAGAAAAGCATAAGACATTAAACTAGATTCTTGTTGTGGGAAAAGAAGAGCATGAAGCCAACTTCCACTTGACAGAGACAACAGGGGCCATGTGCCAGGTCCTGGAAAGAGAATCAAGCCTGACTCTTCTCTAGAAGGATGTTCTTTAGAATGCCTTTTCTTTACTAACAGAGAAGCAAAGTTTATTAGACTTAAAGGCAAAAATGAAACACTATTTTCAGACACCTTTTTCGTGGAACTGACAACACAAATATGAGGGTTTTTTTAATTTAAAAAGATTAGGTTTATTTGACCTCAGGGAAAAAAGTAATCAATTATAAAGTGTGCTCAGAGAATGCAAATGAAAGCACATGTAATTTATATTGAAATGACAAAATAGACACAAGCAATGTATATGTTAGCAGAATTCTAACAAGATACATGTGATAACCTCAGCTACACTATAACACAGCTGATTTTTTTTTTTTTTAAATACAGTTAAAAGTAATTTGATAACATAGGCATAGACTTTTAGACAGTTACATCAACTGGTGGCACCTGTTATGGACATTTCATTTTATGAATCAGGATATAAATACTAAGGTATTCTCAAAAGGTGACTCAAAACGTATGACAGCTTTTAAAAGGCAAGTATCAAGATTATTTCAGGTCTTTTAATTTTTTTTTTTATTATTTTAAAGCTATGATTTGAAGCCAAGCTTTCTCTGATTTTTCTTCCTGGCAACAAAGCCAGCCTAATGAGTTCCCACCCTGCTCCTTCCATTGTGCTAGCACAACTTTTCACAGGACTATGATGTGAACCAGTGCAGGTTAAAAATAACCTGGCCCACTAATAGTTTTACTGGCATGACCAAGAGGTCAAAAAATCTGTGGCCTGAGCAATCAAAGTTGCTGTAAGGGGGAATGGATTTGATTACAGGAGGCGTGCAGGAACTGCTCAAATGGTCTTCAAATGGTCTCCATTGCCAAAGGAAACACCTACATCCATTTTTAGAGTACAACTAGCTTCCAAGTTTTCAGCTTCTTTAACTACATTAATGCAGAAAATGCATTCCAGGAATCCTGCTAGTGGTTGCTCTCAAAGCCAAAACCAACAGTGAATCCTTCCCCCACTCTCCCCAAATATTTCCCAGTGGAGGAACAGACGCCAGTATAAGAAAGGTAAATCTATTGACAATAAAGTTTATTTTCCTCATGCTTTAATATGTATAAACATATATACACATTTATACACATATCTCCTTAAAGGCAGTCAATGCATCCGAGAGGTCCAAAACTCCAATGAAATGCTATATGTATATAATCAAAGAAAGTGTTCAAACCATTGCTCTAGGCTAAAAAGTGTCAAAATTGTATTAAAAAGTATCATTAGACTGTATCAAGATACTGCTTTAAAAGGTAACTGCCCAGCAAAAACTAAGGCCAGTCATGAAAGTTCATTAGGCAGGCACAGATAATCAACAACCTGCAAAGACAAGTCCATGGAACACTATCATAGTTACTAGACAAGCAATGAACTAAAAACCTGATACAAGACAGAAACAAAATTGAACTCACTGCACAAAAGAGCAATAAGCTTCTGATGAAATAAGTGTTTTAAAAGCATTAGTTTGAACATCCTTATTTATCATGGCACTTACATTTAAAGACACCTAACTTTATTAAAAGCCAGTTGCATTTATAACCTGGTTTTTTTACTGTTAGGATTTAAACAAAAATGATACAAACATTAGTAAATGGAACAAGAGTGTAACAGCTGTAGTGAAAACAGCAGAAAGTGATCTGTAGAACTGCACCTTAAAGATGCACAGACATCAATAGTATAGAAAATCATGGCAAATGCAGCTGCAGTAAGATCTAGAGTTACTGAAAACCCATTTATTACTTTAGATAGAATTTACCTGTTCCACTCTTAAGGTCAAGTGAGCTTTCCAATACTCAATACTTCTTTGGATTGGCTTAAAATAACTGACACCAAATCACTGTTATGAAATTGGTAGTCAGCTTAAAGAGTGTGGACATCTATATTAACCAGAAAGCTCTCAGATTAGCCTTGTTTGACATGTTTCCATAATAGTATTATCAGTGAGTTATTCAAACATTATTTTTTTCCTCCAGTTTAATAATTGCTCTTCAAATGAACGGGGAAGTTACATTATTTCCAACACAGACCATACAGTGAGCACCCATGTTCTATTTTTCAGACAACTTCCCATACAGACACATAAATTTGCACCGTGTTAGTTGTAGAAGAGGATGCAACCCACAGCTCCATCAGGACTGTGAGCAAGTGTATTTTTCCTGAGTGCTGCATTTGTTTCAGCAGCAAAAAAACGATAACCAAGCTGAACCTGAAAGTTTTGAAAAGCCAAAGTATACACCAACTTCCCTCAAAACCAAACTAAACCAGCCAACGCTTCCCTCTCTGCCATGAGATGGTATAAGCTCCGCCTAGGGAAGGCCAATATTGCCTTTGCAAACCAGTCAGAAGTTCACACCCCCGAGCTGCGATGGGTGCGAGGCCGCGGGAGGAAGCCAAGTCCCCGAGGGCAGCCGAGCAGCTGCCGCTCCGCCCGCAGCGCCCCCGGCGCCGCCGTCTCTGGCGCAGCCTGACCGCCCCGCGTCCCGCCTCCCCAGTGCCGGGTGACCGCGAGGACTCGACCGAGGCCGCAGGTTCTGGTTTGGACGAGGCCCGCATACCACAGCCGCGGCGGGAGGGGAGGAGGCCGGCGGCAAGCCCCGGCATCCGCTGCCAACTGCCGGGGGCCCTGGCCGCGGCCGGCCCCTGCACGGCGGAGGCAGGGCAGAGCGAGCCCTGCCCGGGACGCCCCTGCGGGCGGACAACCCCCCCACCTTTCCCCGGTTCCCAGCGGGGCACCGCGGGCGGCCCGAGGAAGCCCTCACGGCCCGGGGTCCCCGCTCCACAGACGCGAGGGGAGGTGCAAGGCCGCACTCCGACCTAAGATGGCGTCGGTCTCGCAGGCGACAATCCCCCCGCGGCCCGCCCGCCGCCGAGCGGCGGCTCCCTCCGCCCGGGGAGGCGGCAGGCCGCCCCGGCAGGGAGGGCCGAGGGCAAGGAGCGGGCTGGCTTACCGTGCTGCGCGTCCGGAGAGGCCGCGGCGGGCCGCCCCGCTCCCTTCCTCCCGGGCGGGCGGGGGGATGGGAGGCAGCCGCGCTGGCGGAGGCGCCTCACATCGCCGGACCGCGGCGCCCCACCTCAGCGCCGCCGGGGGAGGGAGGGCGGGCGGGCGAGGGAGGCGGGGGTGGCCGCGCGGCGCCCGGCGCGCTGCCTGACGGGTAGAGCGCGGGTCAGCCCCACAGCGGCGCCTGCTTTCCGGCAGCCGCGGGGCGGGGCCGGGCCGGGCCGGGCCGGGGCCGCGCGGGGGCGGTGCCACGCGCCATGTGCCGGGCCTCACACCCCGCAGCCGGCGGTGGCCCGGGGCCTGGCGCGGGCCTCGCGCCCCCTCAGCCGCTGCCGTCGTCGTCTTCGTCGTCTGCACCCGCCATCGTCCGGCCCGGCGCCGCCTGCCCTCCGCCGCCTTGGCGAGGGCTGACAGGGCCAGCCGCGACGCGGCCAGACCCACGGCGGGCTCCGTGGGCGGGGAGAGGACCCCCGAGTGACATCCACCTCAGCGGTGCCCTGTAAGTAGGCCCCGCTCGCCGCCCAGCTCAGTTCTGCCTGCAGGGACGGCGGGCATGGCGCTTGGTAGGCCGTGAGAAGCGGTCAGGCCTTCCCCTTGGGCTGCAGTCGATCACAAGCACCGCTAACTCCACACAGCCGTATGGCCACGCAAAAGCCAGGGAAACCTCTACCGAAAGTTAACGTTGCATACAAACAACTGAGAATATAATGCAGAGTAGGTTGCTGGAATTAGTGGAGCATAAGATACCGAACGGAACGCTGTTCAGACTGGAGGTTCATCGTGTGCCTGCGTTTTCGTTGTGGTTTGTCATGGCCGTTTACCCAGTGGGTTAAATAATGTAATCAAGTATGTGATGAACTGTTCCGAACCTTTACTGAATAAAACGTTCCCATTACTTTCAGTGGGACATCACAAAACAGCTAGGCAAGGCCTTAACTGGGCAGTGAAACCACAGTCATTAGAGAAAACAGTCCTGGAGCTCAGTACCACAAAGAGTTGCGTTTTCACTCACCTCAGAATTTGCATATGAAAATCTCTGAATCAAAAGGTGACTAAGAAATTCAGTTTTTCTCATGCCTTTTTGTCTATAGTGAGCTCTCACCCTGGCCAATGTCTGTCTTAAGAACGCTCCTGAGTTTAAATTTCCTTTTCTCAGTTTTGCTGTCCATTCAACCGTAATTGGAAAAAAAAAAAAAAGTGATTCTTCATTTATTTATGAAATTATTTCTGGTGAATTTTGAAGATAAATAATGGGGAAGTACTTAACCAAGTGTAATCTGTATCTTTCAACTTTTTCAGCCCATACTTCTCACAACTTATGGTTGGTGACATCTGCCATAGCTGCCTTCAGATATCCTCAATTTATTTAGTGTAAATTCTCTCTCAGATATAGGTATTTTTCAGAAGAATAAGTGAAGTGTCCTTCTCCTTGTGTACTTAAACTCTAAAGATTGGACTACTGTGTTTAGCCTGGACAATAATCTGTTCGTTTTCACTATTATCTTTAGCCTTGAGATGCTTCCAAAGTACTTTGGAACCTTAGAGAAGAAAAAAATTAAACAACATTAGTAATTAAATAATTGATGCTTAGTGATTACGCCATTAAATCATTTGGTTATTACAGTTTAGTAATTAAACAATTATTAAACCATGCCATCCTGCCAATGTAGGAGAAAAAAAGAAAGAAATATTCTTGATATTTGGCAGAAAATGGAGAAAAAGAATGGGAACCAGAGAGGGGACCTTATTTGAGACAGAAGTGGCTGGGACGAGAGAGGTATAGTCCAGTTATTTGAAACATGTATTTTCAACTACTCATTTACCTGCTGAGAAATCATGCAGGTGTTTATGTTCTTTATAAAGCAAGATAAATATAAGAGAATATTAAGAGTACAAGGTAAACCATTGAAACAGTGTGAAATAACAGAATTAAGATGAACTCTGCGCATTTAATTTACTAAATTTGTGCATTCTGAAGGTACACAATTGCATACTGTCTGTTCTGCAAGACCCCTGCCTAAGTCCTGGGACAAACTTGTTTGAATATCATGTTTTTGCATTATCCTACGAAGCCATAGGAGCAAAACAAGTTTACCAAGTGAGAACTAATAAGAGTTCACAACTTTGAAACTCAAAAATGAATGAAGGATAGTAAAAAGCCCCCATAATTACAAAAAATAGTTCTTTCCACAGCTCCCTCAGTCTGTAGATGTTTATCTTGGCTAAGCTTAGTAGATAGTTAATGAGAAAGCCCTAAAACTTTGTTGGGGACTAACTAAAGAATAAAAGTAGAAAGTTTATTGAGATCTGAGAAACCTCTTTATAAAGAAGGGACTGAAAACTCAGTCTACTGTGATATAGGTGAGCTGTGACTTCTTGACATTAAGGTGTGAGTCTTCATAGACTGCATCAACAATGAAGGTGCTCTTCCAATGTTCCTCATCAGCTGTGGAAATTACATGGGAGGTGCTGGGGTAGGGTGAAATTAAAACAGGGCTTCCTACCCTCCACATTTAGTGATAGTCCTTGGCAGTTACCATTGTAGTGAGCCAGCACGTCCAGGCAATTAAAGAACATGCTCCTCCATGGTATCCTTGCAATAAGAAAGGCATTGGCAGATGCACCCTGCAGGAAGATTTATATCTCCTATAGGAGAAGCCAGTATGATGGAAGACATTCAGTACTTTCAAATGCAGTCTGAAAAACTGCAAGTTCGGGAGATGCCAGCCAGAATTAAGTACCATGAAGGAAGGCTGCCTTACATGTGAAAGGAGGTACTGATAAGGTAACAAGATTTTAGGAGGACCATGCCTGAAAACTTACAGAGAAAACTGCAAACATATGATGTACTCTAAAAGAGAAACTTCGCAGGAGCTGATTACAGAGAACAGTCCTATTTCATGCAGTTGGGCAGCATGCACGCACTGTTGGCTACAGTAGTAAAGCTGAGCTTGAAATCTAACAAGTCCAAATTACCTCATCTTAGATCTACTGGCCTGTGACTTAATTACTAAAGAGACGTTCCTTTCCCTTCTGAGAGTCACTGACAGTAATCTTTCATCAGTTTCTGGTTTTTTTGTCTCAAAAGCGTTGTCTGTGCGAGAGAAATCAATTGATTGCAATATCCCTCAGTGGTCCAAAATGCTTCTATTGCTTGCTGCAGGTTAAAAAACCCCCACAAATAAAAGTGAGTTGCATTTGTAGACTAAAGACACTTGCTAACATGGACTAACATGGATGCATGGATGTAGGCAACAAGACACATTGATACTATCAACTCTGGCAGCTGCTAGACCTGCCAGTCCAATCAAACAACAAAGTCTGTTAGCTGTTTGTATTTTGCTTCTCCACTGCCATTCTTTTTCTTTCGCCCCAGAAAAAACATTGCAATGATAGATTCATAGATTCATTCTAAGTGTAGATTCTCAATATTGTTACTGTGATCTGCCCCTTCTGCTCTGCAGGTCTGTTCCCCCACATCACCCTGTATCAACCACAACAGTCTGACAACATTGCTGTCAGTGTCAACTGACAACAGTCTCATTTTGACAAGGCGTACAGAAGTTTGTTAAGAAATAGCAGAAACTGGTAGCTGTATTAAGCTCACAACATCAGGGGGTGTAACTTATTTCCTGTCTTGACTCCTCTGACTTCATGCTGGTAGAGGGACGAGTGCAATAAGTGAGAAATTATGAATAGAACTATCAGCTTTATTCTGCGTATCAACCAGCAGTTGTTCATACTGTTCTTATTTTACTTACCATGTTCAGGCATTTTGAGGCAAGAGTGTCAGTCAGCTAAGCATGAGGATTTTGCAGTTGAGGTAGGCATAGGGGGCACAAGTTGGAAACCAAAACATGTCTTCTCAAGTAGTAGTAACTAGAGACAAGCAAGTTACAAGACAGCAGTTGCTCTTGATTGCTTCAGCTCAAATGTTAACAAAAAAAAAATCCTCATATTGATTGATAGAGATGAGAAAAGAATTAGGCAAGCCAGTATCTGTCATTGCTCTCTGTAACCAAAAGGTCCAGTATAATAATTCTCAAGATGGTCATCCATTTTTCTCTTATGGGAAAAAAGCTTGGGGCTAGGGAAAAAATAATCCTCATATTCTTTATATCAATTAGCAGGTCTTTAAACAATGCATCGATGTCTGCAAAAGCTGGATGATTACTTTTCACCCTGGCACCATACTTTTTAACTTGTTGATCCTTTTGATTTTTAACCACAGCCATCCCACCCATATGTAGCTAAAAGGCAAACATTCCATCAAGGTTTTTAGCAACACAAATAGTTTGGTTGAACTGCTTTATATTTCCAGATCAAGCCTGAAGAGCTAGATAGTGGGAAACCAGGAAATGTAGTTGATACTTTAGAAAGCTTGCTATGCAGGAACAGCAAAATGTGTGCTTAAAGCATAAAAACCACCTTCCCTCTTACCAGGAAATCATAAGACAAGCTAGTGTTTTATTCATCTGTAGTTACAGGCTCCTTTGGAAAACCTTTAGCCATGCCATTAACGATTCACAAAATCAGATATACATTACAAATTACATTATCTTTGGATTAAGAATTTATAAAGAAATTCTTAGAACTATTGCTGTTGACACTCATCTTAGGAAATGCGTTTTGTTACTATGATGACCTAACCAGTTTCACTAGATCGAAAGAGTCTTCACTTCCCCAACTCTCTCCACAAACAACATAGCTGAATGGGAGATAGTACCCAGAAAAAGGGAATTCACGTTTCTTAACTGAAGCAGTGACAGATGTCACCATAGACTATTTGTGCAAGCCTCTTACCAGTTTATAGGTTTATAGATTACATAAACATGGGGATCAATTAAGCTGCCACCAGCATGCAGACCCCTCTGTCATAGAACTTGGAGGTCAGTGTAACAGCGCCAGCAGTGTTCCAGTCAAAGGAAAGTGCCATATACAAAGAAAATGACAGGGAATTTAAATAGGGATCATGAATTTGCCTACACAGAAATACAAGCAGAGTACGAGGAGAACATAAAGTTATCAAACTTTTTAGGAAAACAGAACTTTTACAGATTAAAACTTTACAGTACGTTTCATCAGACATCCCCTTCTGCTCTGCTGATACTAAAATACCTCATGTAATTTTCACGTTGATATTTAAAAATGAACTTTGACTATTTTCTTCACTACCGATTTAGTAAACAAAATTAATATTTGGTGAGAGTGATTGAAGAATAAAGGAGTTTATAGTATGTTCTGAAAAGTCTTGACCAGAATCCTGAAAAAAAGATTTTTTATGTGGCTTGAGTTTAACATAATGCTTATTATTAGCATCAAAGTTTACTTCGTCAGTTACCTAGGGAGACTGTGGAATCCCCATCACTGAAGACTTCTAGAGTAAGTTAAAACATGTCAGAAGCAGACTTGGTACATTTAGTACTACTAAGCTACTGGGGGAAGTGCTGCTAAACAACTGTGACAAATATACCTCATGATGATTTTTTTTTTTTTAAACCCTACTGAATGAAGACTCCGTGTTGTGTCGATCACTATTTGAATGTAATCTGGGAATCAGAGTGCAATTGTCTAGTTCTGATTTTGTATGTCAGTAAAAAAACCTACAGTAGAGTGAGGAAGTCTTGCTCATTAGCATTGAAGTTATAGGTTTGTTTAATAATATTTGTTATTCTTAGAGGCACTACATACATACAGCAAGTACAAACCCACATGCCATTGCAATTGGAGCTGCTTCCAAAATTTTATTAGAATGGGTATGTTCAGATGGGAAGCCTGTAACTATGAATGCACAAACAGATACTAAATGAACATCTGCAAAACAAACACTATTCAACACATGTATGGTTTACTCAAGTATTCAAGTATTCCATAAGGTATGCTTGTAAAATGGATTGCACTTAGTCTGCTGTGGTTTGTTGTTACAGTATCATACCTTCAGGAATTTGGCACAAGTATAAACACTAAGGGGTGATCTAATCTGTTTATAACATTATTTTATAATGTTTTAGGCATATATAAGGTATTTATACTTTCCTTTTTGATACAGTATGAAAAGTCTAACATTTAACCCTGAAGAAAGCATAAGCTTCTAGTCTTTTAAACTTTAAAAGTGTGCTTCTGTAAATTAAAAAAACACCCCAACCATAAATTGTCTTTTTAAACATTTCCAACATACCATCATGCATAATAATAATAATAATAAAAAATGAACATCTAGGAGAGTCAGTGTCTCTTTAGTCTGCATGTATGTCTCTTTGTCAACATCACTCAAACTCATCAGACAAGAAAAAATTCTAAACTGCTTGAAGTTAGAAGAAATGTTTGAATTGGATGAGCTCTTTAGTTGGATGCAGAAGAAAAATATTTCTTAAAAAAATTTTTGCTTCCAGAAGCTTTTCATGGTGACTTTAGGTTAAAATAAAGTTAGCAGATTAATATTAAGAAATAAGCCTTGAAATAATTTAGTTTTCATTTAAGAAATTGATTTTAGAAAATGATGCTGTGTACATCCATTTATCTGTTGCAACTGCTCGTCCAGTTCTCAGATCAGAGAGACAGGGCATACACATTGTCTACCGGATTAATTTTTATCATTTACCTTAGAACAAATTCAATCCTAGATGTCTACTACTGTGTGTACACCACATAGTAAAGAAAATCCAAGCGAGTAACTACTTGGTTTAGCCTTTGTGTCCGCTTCTACTCAATTAAGTAATTCAGTAGTAAAGAACATTGTTCCACTGGGTTGATGCCAGTCATTGTTATAGTACTTGGCAGAAGCCTTAAATAGCACGAAAAGTGACATAGTGCCAGCTCAACATATGCCTCAGAGACTCTTGTTGAAAAATGACACTACTGTGTAAAGTTTACAGTCATATTTTCTGCTTTAAAAAAAAAAGGGGGGAGTAATGTATATTTATTGGAGAAGTTGTTTAATTGACAGCAATTGCCAGGTCATACTGACAACAACTGCTATACTGCAAGAATCCTACTGCTAGATTGGTTTCTCTCACAAGCCTTGTCAGAGAAAGAAAGGGTGTTGTACAGTACTTTGCCAGGATACTCTAGTTCATTGGAATATTATGAACAGATATTCAGCAGCATGTGCCCTTGTTAACAGTAAGTGAAAAATTCTCCTATGATGCTTCCTTTTGTTGTGATTTGTAAAAATTTATTAACTCATTATGCAAAACATTAGCCATTCTTCATGCAGGATCCCACAAGCAAACGACATTGTGTTGGGCAGACAAAAAGAGGATAATTCCTTCAAAAAAAGAAAAGACAAAAAAAGTGAGTTAAAACTTGTAGAAGTACAATGCTCCAATGCGGCTTTTAAACTATTGCAGATAGTACTGGAAGTGGTGAATGATGAATCTGCTTTGAAAATCTTAAAATAACTTACGTTGCATCATAATGAGTTGCTGTGAGGAAGATTTTAAAAATACCTGAAGAATAAACATAGAAACATATCAGCTCCTAAGCAATAAGTATTTTATCATCCAAAAGAAAGGAACTGATAATACAGAAATAAAGAAAGAAAATCTGTTAAATGTAATATTCCTTTAGTAGAACATTATTCAGAATTTCTGCTGAGGTACCGGCAACTCTGGGCAAATCACTGTAAGGAGAAAGTAACACACTTTTGGATTGTTAGATTTCTTTATATTCTTTATAGGTAATCATGTATTTGCCTAGCAGTTTCTGTTCATAAAACTAGAAATGAAGCTGATTTCTTGGCATTATCATCACACCTGTAAAATATGTCCATGAATTCTGAGAAAGTCTGTGCCAATAACTGATTTTTATTTATCAAATTGGCTGCCAGACTGAAAGGAAAGGAAGTGTTAGGATAGCACAACAGAAAACAATGGGGATTGCTGTCTTATCCACTAGCCAGTTAGTTTACTGTGAGCAGAGACCACTTAGAATCTTATCAGTCCTAGAATCAATACTTCTTATGGGTCTGATCTAATCAGCGTTTTGCAGGGTATTTGGGGTGCTCTTCTTTGATTTAGCTGTTCTGCTTCAAGAATGTTAAATGTCTGTCTGAACAGGGATTAAAAGCCAAGGGTGCCCCACCTCTCTAGTTCCTGGCTTACACACCAGGCTTGAGTCATTCTGACTCAGTGAACGCTTACATGAAACAAAACAAGGTTTATTCCAAAATCCCTACTAGTCTGAGTGAGCGGATCTCCTCAAATAGGAGAGGGGCATTCTCCCAGATGAATGCACTAGTGCCTGGACTTTTGGATGAAAGGCAGCATCACTCCACCTTCCTTTTCTTGCTTATGAATCTAGCCAGTCATGTCCTAGGGCTTTGCATTCACACTGCTTCATGAAGTTTGGGAACCATCAAAAGAAAGTGTGGGCCTCTCTAAAACATTCTATTTATTTCATGTGAACACTGTATCATTAATAAATGATAAAGTCTCCCTTAAACTGCATTTGTTGCCAGGTTCTATTGAGAACAGTCTCTAGAAAATTAACATTTTCTCCTCAGTTTTAGGAAGTTCCTCTGTAGCATATGAATGATAACTTTAAGATGATAGAATTATATATTTTTAAAAACCTTGTTTAAAAAAAAAATTACTGTGCTGGGTTTTTTTTGTTATAAGTTTTCTGATCCACTGACTGCTATTTATAGTCTGAAACTGTCCAACAGCCCTTGTATCTAAACAGCTATTTCCTTTTCGCCTCAATATTCAGCAGAGTTGACTTGTTTATCTTTCCTTCAGGCTCCCTCATTTTGGGCATATAGTGTTCTTAAAAGGAATTATTGTACTTCTTGAAGAAAACTTAAGAAGCAAAGTTGTGAGCAGGAACTCTGAAACAGTTAATACTGTCAAGGCTCTCCATCATCTCCAGATTCTTGAATATTTGGTGCTTGACTAAAATTTAGCCAGTTTGTAGTTGCCTTGCCAAATTACAAAAAGAATGCATGCTTCCTACCTGGACTACATGTATCTGGCAGCCTGGATATGATTGTACTTCAATCAAAATGCAAAGTCCATCTGAATACCATGGTGATGCATACTTCATGGTGTTAATATTGACTTAGCTCTGAAGCAGATAAGGCAATCATCTGCTGGGCAATATGTCAGGTGTTCTAAACAGCTTGACTGAAAATCATATTTTTGATGTGGAAATATGGAGGAGGGATCAAAAATTTATATAAAGGATATAATTTCTTATTTATTCTTGTACATTTGAATAATAGTATTAACATGACATTAAATTTGGTAGGAATGACTATAAGAAATGCATTTTTTATTAAATGTCATTTCTTAAAGATTAAACTTTCATTTGGCTTCTTAGAGGTATTTAGCCTAGTTTACTAAGGAAAGGAGATTTGTGCAGTCATAGCACATATGTGCCCTGTTAATAGGTTTTGAGCACACAGGCTGATTTGAGACAAATCTGATAAAAGGGTAGATACACCTTTAAAGTAATTAAGAGCCTCAAATTTTTGTAAAAATAACTGCTGGGCAGTGAGTACCCATACTGAGAGTTAGAATGAAGAGACACTCATTCTATCCAGGAGAGAGATCTGAGAAATGCCACAACTGTGGCTTCCATCAGTTTGCAAGCAAGAGCCAGGTTTCATTTCTTGTGATTCTCACAGACCTGAATTAACAAAGGGAAAGCACCATTATTATCCCAGTAAATCCTGAAGTCTGAGGGCAAGGATGGCACATGAGCAGTCGGAGTCTGAGTTGGCTCCCAAAGCACAACTAGAGTCCAAATGACAGTCTGTGTCATTCTATCGCCTCTTTAACATTTATTAGCTGTTAATCACAAGCAGAATTATTCTACTGACTTGTGTATTACTTTTTTGCATCCTACAAGTATTCTTAAAATAATAATAGTCTTACTTAAGTCTCAGACTAGAACTTACAGCTTTTTTTTGCATTACGCAGCATATGGAAGAGGGAGGGAAGACAGCATTTCTGTGCTAACCTCACTTCAAGTTGATTATCTTTCTTCTCTTTCCTTTTCCTTAACACCCCATAGGGCTCCATTTCCTCTCAATATGCCCTATTATTATCACAGTTTCCAGTGCTGCATAAGTGCATAAAACTAGTTAAAATATCTTTTAACTTCTGTCTTCAAATTCTGTGTCAGGCTAATGTTGCTTTCATGCCAGCTACAGTGAAGATGATAGTTTTGTGTTGTAGACCCACTTAGTGGGCTGGTAGCAATGGAGACCAGTGCAGCATCAGAGCCTGTAGCAATGAAGGATTGTAGAGCTAAACCTTAAACAACAGAGAGAGTTATAGGAGAGTGAAGTTTGATGGATGCTTTTTTGATCTTTGAGTGATGATTTACAGAGAGAACTTGGAATTTTTGTATAACATTGTGATTGATAGTATTGTGTTGGTACCATCTGAAAATTCTTGTGGCCTAGGACAGCAGAAATGCCATTCTGGTGTCACAACTGCTAAAAACTAACTTTTAATTATATGAACAAACAGTATTAAATCACAAGTAACAATGCTATGGCAATAAAATCCATCCTAACAAACAATACAGGTAAGCAGAGGCTGCTCAGAATTCTTTAAGGGATCTTGATCATAACATTCTACAGCCCACAGATTTCTCTAACAAGTTTTTTTATGTGCCTGCAGCAGACATTTGCGGGTGATTTCCTTAATTGTGCTAATATATTAGTACAAATCTACATGCAGTAAAAAATAATTTTTCTAGACCTTAAATATCTAGCAAAACACTGAAGCCCTGAACAATTTGTGGTTTGTATTTAATTTCATTCTCACAAACAAAAGATGTCAGACTAGTAGTTTTCTCTAGTGTCCCACTTCTAGTATATGGTTTCACTGGGAAGCATTAACAACGAATCAGTCAACTGCTCTGCTTTTATTTAGACAGGTGGAGTACAGATATTAAACTTCTACAATAAACAGATGCCTATCTGAATTTGGCAGAATTTTAAAAAATAGTGTTTTTTCATGTTTTCTAAGCTAATGTGAACACTGTGCATATCCTTTACTACAAGCCAGGATTACTCACCAGATCTGCCAATCCCCAAAATTACTTTTTCACAAGGACATGTACAAGTCAGTAAAAACCAGCTCATCCCTTTGAAGGTTCAAGACAGGCTAATATTTTACTTTTCAGGAAAGATAAGGATGAAATATCAGGAAGCAGTGGTATATATGGAGCAGTGATACTTAAAGGCAGCCTTCTGTTCAGAATTATTATTCTAGAGATGACTTTCACATAATGCTGCAAGGTAGGTTTCCAGCATTGACAAAAAGTTATTTTTTAAATAAAATAAACTTCTGGAAGTTAACCAAGTGGAATTGACTTACAAATTTAACAACACACCTTGCTTCTATCAATATGTGCTGTGTGGACTAAAACTGCAACTTTCAGCGTGACAAAATCTGAGTTAGGTATAAAATGCCAATACCCTGACAAAATATATTAAAAAATGCACCTGTGAAAAATTAGGCATTAATTATATGCAGTCTCTAGTGGCTTAAGCTACAGGACTGCTCTTTTAGTTCAGTAGGAAAGTACTCACTTGGGAAACTTATGATATAATTTTAGACCAGTTTCTCATATGACTTTTCTATTTCAACATCTAATTGAAAACAATTTGCAGAAGCAGCCATGTTCATTCACATTGTTAACCACTTAATGATCTGTAATAGGGGAAGAGATCCTGCTCCCATGGAATCATATAGTCACCTAATTCATTTAGAGTATTTTCAAGTTGGTATTATTTTGGAGAGGAATAAAATATATCCACCTGATAAACTTATCCTTTTAAACATCAGAAATATTTAAAGCAGTATACTTCCAGAGTCCAAACCAGATATTCTTGTGTCTGTTAACAGAACATAGCTTTCTCACCATACATAAATCCAATATTGTGGTAATTGGATTTAAAAAATATTTAATTTTACTAATTTCTACTGTAGCATATTAAAATAAAATGTATTTAAGTTAGAAAGGTTTCTGCAGTGTCTTTTCCCAGATATTTACTGTTTTGGTTGCATTCTACTCAAGAATTTTGCTTTAAAGGTGGTAACACTGAACATAGATGGCTAACACTATTGCAAAACTTTGAATAGCATTGTAAATCAGAAGACAGCTAAACTTTCTGAACAATATTACAGAAAAAGCAGAAACTTGATGCCTTAGATGTCAGAAATGTATTTTCTATAAATAGATTGAATTACACAAAAGGATGTGTGTTAGACAAGAATTACTTCCATGTGGATCCGCTGCCAGGATTGGGTCCTTTGCCAGCTGCTTGGGACAGGGTCAATTCTCTTGGGCATTTTTACAGTTTCCAGAATGGTACTTTGAAAGCCATTATGATGAACTGATCAGCTATAGGTACCCTTTTGCACTGATCAGTTATATTTGGGTATAAAACTGAATATTAATGGAATACACAATATTTACAGAAACAGTAATAGTGTCAGTAATCATTAATATCTGTGGCACTAATCAGATTCTTAATAATTTTGTACTTTTCAGGAGTAGTGGGAAATGTTTTGGAAATGAAATAGTCTACAGCTATGAAAGTGCAACTTGTGTCCAGACCTAGGAAAAAATCAAAGCTAATGTGAAAGTACAAGGGAAACTTGCATTTCTTTATTTTTTCAGGTTTTTTTTTTTATTATTATTTTCTGGGTTGGGTAGGTTGATAAGGCTCTGATTGACTGAACATAGCCCTCAGAGCAGAATAGAATAGAATAGGAGTCTATTCTTTTTAGGTTAGCTATTTAAAGCTATAGAAATCCTAGCTGGCTAGAATGCAGTTCTGGTTCTTTTTGTGGGAAAACTGGGAGCTAGAATGGGAGGCAAATGTAAAGAATGACTATTTGTTTCTGAGAAAATAAGAATCTGGGGGTTTGCCCAAGAGTACAATGGTTCTATTCCAGTTATATAGTTTCAGGGGGTGTTCAAGGCTGAAAAAACATAGGTTGAAAGGAAAAAAAAGTATTGAGATTGATAATAATTTCTATTGTGATAGCTTCTGTCTCAGCAACTAAAAAATCTAAAGTGAAAGATTGTATAGTATTAATAGAAATCTACACTTGACAATAAAAGAGAATATGATTTTTTTTTTTAAATCAGGTCTTGATCTGATTGAAAACTGTTCTAAGCCTAATCCTTGGTGGTTAGGCATCTCCTTATCATAGAGCTTCTGACTGGAGTGTTTTCCAGGCAGAGGGACAGACTGTTTGCCTATGTCTGGTTTCCTGATACTGAGTTAAAAAAAATACAGTCCTATGTATTCACAGATTGAAATTTATATTCCTAGTACCTGCAAATTTAAGAGCCACATGATAACATAAAATCTATTTGTGGTCTTATTAGAGGAGATTTATTGTAGAAGTCTTTGTTTTCCAAATCAGCAACCTCAATTTTTTCTCCAAACTTGAATTTTAGAGGATACCAAGAAAACGGTATCAGATGCCATAAATTAAAATCCTGTCTGAAGAGAAGTGAGTGGAGCAATTAAATTAAGCAACTAGAAATTAAGGCAGATTCAGAATAGCAATAGTTCTAATGACATCAGTCTTGAGTTATGGTTTTCTTTTATGAACTATTCCATATAGATGTAGGGCAAAGTATCTTCAGAATTTTTTCATAGTGGAAAAAGCAATTTATTTAGTACTCTTTCTGGCTAACTGCTTTCTTCTTTTCATCAGTCCTGAAAAAGTCACTCATCCAAACGTAGCATATTGCAACTTAATTCCATTTCCTGATTCCCAGTAGTTACAATCAATGCTAAGAACACCCTGCACCTGATTTCCATGTTTTTGTGAAAAACAAGATCTTAATTAGGCTTCATGCTCACCATTTAAGAAATACTTAAAATTCTTTCACCATTTTCAAGGAAACCACCTCTCCAATGCAAACATTATGCTTGGTTTCTGATTACTCTTGTTGGACTTTTTTATAATGTTTATTGAGAAAGTGTACATTATGAGAATTTTAAGGAATGCTCTTTGAAATAAGTCATCTTTTTGACTAGTGGAAGGCTTAGATGCTATCCTGGCTGTATAGCTGTCAGCTAGACACAACTTCAAAATGAGGCTGAAGAACACAGTGAGGAGGAAGAGCCTCAGTTAATGCAGAAGAAAGCTTTAAAAATGCCATTGATGTGTTTTCTATCTGCTGTGGTCAAGATACAGAAGAATAAGAGATGGCTGAATGGAAGCTAGAGCACAGCGGGTAGCTGGTCTGTGACAGAGCCTAGCAGAGCTGAGCAAAGATACATGTGAGATGAAAATCAGCTGCTGCAGCAGTAGTCCCAGATGGACTGTTGTGATTGACGGAGCAATTGAGACTGTAGGAACCAGTGATAGACACCCTGCCAGTGACCTGATCTTTGTCTCTGGTGGAGCTGAGAACAACTGGCAGCAGCAAAGAAGGTGGGCAGTTTATTGCTGATTAGGCAGTGCTCTCGCTTTTACTACACGACATGAACCATGTATTTCACTTTGCTCCAGTAACTCACGAATAACTTCATGTTCTTTTTGACCACTATATAATCAATTCTACTTATTCTTAACATAGCCTATCTCTATGGTTGCTGCTAACTTATATCCCTGTCATATGAGTAACACTGGTGGTCTCGCCAGCTGTTCTCTAAAGAAAATCTGACTTCGTCATGATCTTCCCCTTCCCACAGGTGGTTTAACATTGGTAGAACTTGATCTGTAACACAGCCCTGAGTATGTTGGAGGCTTTTCTCTGCATGTCTGCCTATGAGCAGTAAATGTTTTGGGCTGCTGTTCTATTTTTATATCTTGCTTATATCAAAATCCTACACTGATTTGCTACATTTTTGAAGTGGCCAATAAAATTTTCATTTCAACCATTGCAAATATACCGCCAACCTAGAATTAGCTCTTTCAGTGGGAAAAGCTTAACTCAGGAGCCATAAAGTACTGGTCCTTCTTTCCTTCCATCACCTTGTAAACAAAAATCTATGTTTTGCTTACACCATGGATAGATCTTTTCAAAACCACCAGTGCCAAGTGAATAATATAGGAGGCTTTCCCCTCCGTGTTCTCGCGCTGACTACCAGATATTATAATGATCTTCATTCAGTGACTTAACACATGAATAAAAGATCTCATTACATGATTTTCAAAGTCTTAAACCATAATGTTTTGTACAATTCCATTTTGAATTAGAATATTTCTCTATACACCTTCGGCAGAGTCTGACCTTTCTCTAAGAATATTAGAAGAATTGGTTTAAAATGGTGAGCAACAACACAGAATACTCTGAGGGGCGTTATAAGCTGCAAGAAAAATATCCCATACAGTAAAATTTTAAATCATAAACTTACCTCCTGTTGATGAACACCAACCAAAATCTAAATGGTCTTTTCAATTTTAGGGTGTAATCAAACTGATCATTTTGTACCAGTATATCTTTGAATAATATGTGGACTTACTGTATTAAAAAGAAGATGGAGAAAGACTTTCTTCACTGGTGTTCATGTATAATAATCTAAAAAGACTGTATTGAGATCTTGAGAATAACACTTGCAGACCTATGACTGCTTTAGGAATTCAGTTCCATCTGTATGCTCTACTAAGGTCTCTTTGCTACAGGTACATTATATATTTTATGATACTAAAGAGGATAACAATGCGGCATGCAACCAGGGCACATTGCTAATAATCCCATTCCCATTAAATATTTAGAATTCTGTCATATTTCATAATTGGAACATAGAAGTAACAAATTAGAACAATTCCATGCTGATGAAAATGACTAATTAAGTATTAAAAGCTGTGAGAGGAAGACATTGCTTGAAAACAAAATCCTCAAAGGGAGAGAAAAGGTGCAGTTGCAATAATTTCTAAATGTTTTTTCCCCTTGATTTTTTTGTTTTCCTATTGCACTATTAGGACAAGGGCAGAAAATCCTGTCTGTAATACTGAAAGAAATAATTTGATCTCTCACATTCTCTCATCTATAAAATTGAAATATTACTACTTATGTAGGCTCAGGGCAGTTCTCATCAGAAGTGGTAAACCTTAGTACTACCCCTTAGTTTGCAGTGATGCCCCTTAGATTTTGCACCGAGTCAGACCCTGACACAAGCAATAGTGGCTCTAATGCGATTCCAGTTGAAGCAATGGATACAACTGTTTGGCTCTGTAGCTGTTACCACATCATGAGATTGGAACTATTCGTGACAAATTGGATAGTACTAACAGTGAGAGCTACAGCCCCAGTAGGCTCCAATAAAGAATCTATTTGAGCTTCCCTCAGCTCTCAGACAGGTTTTAAAGGTTTAGCCAGAGATCCTGACAAGCAATACTGAGCTACAAAGCTATGTCCACTGTTTGGCAGCATCTACATGGGAGAAGGGGAGCAGAATCTGAAAGACATGCAGGAATGCCAGTGAAATCTCCACCATTTAAGCCACCCAGATTTCTGTTTGCTCTGTGCAGTCAGATGAGAGCAAAGCAGACAGGCTAAGGCTGGGCTTCACAAGTGTTGAATAACACTGGTTGTAACTTTGGATGACAAAATATTGCCCATTTTCCTCTTTTGAAGGAAACAGATATAGAAGCACTAGCAATTACAAGTTATAAGTACTATTCGAACTATTTTCTTACACAGCAATTGCACCAAAATCCTGTCATAACCCATGGATGCCTTTGTAGGGGTCTACAAGGTAGATGAAAGTAAAATATTCCCAAATACAGTAAAGTAGTTGGATATTCCAGAAGTTTAGGAATATTCTTGCACCTGTATTTTAAATCTTATGACAGAGTATGCATAAGTATTTCCAAAAGACAAAAGAATACCATTTTTATTATCAGCTATCCAATAGATTTTAAACTGTATGAACAAGCTGTGGACAGTTGACAAAATTATTCTATACTTTACTTCTTTTGACTTCAGACTTTAGCCTTCTTCAATTTGGAATACCAGTATTTTCAGATTAGTATTAACTAAAACCAGTTAAGTTCTTTTGTATTACATCACAAATCATACCCAGTGTTAATTTGATATGGTGCAGCACAGAATTGTCTACAAGTAGTGACTGATTCAATACTATCCATAACACATTTTTCTATCAGATGCTTCCTTAGTCTGCATATGTAAATGTTGTGGATTTCCTGGAATTTTGATGTACACATTAAGATTTCTATTTAGAGCATTTTTTTACATGTTTACTTGCTTTGCTTAATATGAGAGGAACTATTTTTAAATTTAAGATTTGCTGAATGAGGCTCTAAATCTCTTACACTCTCAACCAAAAAAGCTGATAGTCTTAGACACTCATGGCATGTTAAATAGCTATTAGATGATGGTCCATAGGGACGATCTAAGACATTCTCTCCTTAGCAATATGTTAATGTCCCACAAGCTTTTTGAGTAGTGTAAGAATTTCAAATACTGACTCTCAGCATTTGATCTATTGGTTGATCTGGTTATGCCTGTGAATGGTGTCAGATCAAATATAATGATAGAAGATTTATAAATGCTTGTGTAACATAGCAAAAAGACTTCCTAAGAAACAGGGTAAATCTCTGGGCCAGCACAGGCAAAGCTCCAATAATATGGCCAAGAAACTGCCAGTTAATTGTAGTTACTAATCAACTGTATGCTATTAGTTGTAGGTGCTAAAAACAGAGCTCTTGCTAGAAAAATCTAGATGAGAAACAATAATGCAACACAGAGCCTATTTTCAAAGTAGGTGTTTCAAAATATCTGCAAGATATGTTGTATCTTCCTTTATCACCTGCTCAATGCAAGAAAGAAATGGAGTGTTTCATGCTGGGATTTATAATCTCTGTGGACTGTACCACAGTATCAAAGATGAAGTCAGCTACCATCTGCTCCATTTTATGCAAAATAGATGTGGCCCTTGAACTTCTGGCAATTTTCCAATTCAATCCTCCATGCAGATTTCTAACACTCCTGCTTCACAGGATATCCTATTATTCAGCTCAGAGAGTAAATTTTACTATTCATGGTCAACTATTTGTTGACCGCATGGACTGTGACACAGTGGCGGGGCAGAAAGGTATCTACTCTTTTTTTAAAAACCTTGGGAGAGTGTTCTGAAACAGTATATATACTTCATATATACTGTCCATTATAATGAAACAAATTCATTCTTCACCACCAGGTTTCTGCAAGTGTTACCAGGAGTGCTTAATTACTAGGTTTTACTCTTTTCACCTTTGATTTCTTTTTTTTTTTACATACACAAATCCTGTTGCACTGTTAACTTAAATATTAAAGACTAACACCTTAAAAATATGACTAACATACAATTAAAGCAAGAAGCTTGATGCAAACAAACATTTTAGCAAACTCAGCCCTATCATTGCAGTGAACTAATTTTAATTTTATAGAGAACTTGCAGATTTTGAGTTCTTTTTCAAGATCCCATTCAACTTCGAAAATGTAAAGGGATAATTTGTCTGAATTGTCAATACCTCTTAAAAATCTTAGTTAGGCAGTTATATTTTTCCATTTGTCTTCATGCTGGCATTTTATTACCTGAGGCTGAGGTAATAAGTTATAGTTACTGTTAGAAAGAAACTTGGTTTTTATATATATAGATAGATATATATCTATCTTCAAAGATTCCAGATGTGGTGGAATGCTGTGGCTCTCTGTTCCAAACGTACTGCAAATTAAAATTGTATTTGTTCCATTTAAAGTACATGAAACATGCAATTGACGTTTGATTGCATATAAAAAATCCACTTGTGCTTGGTTTTGTATTTATTAAAAATGAGCAATAGATTATTTTTCCAATAGTCACACACTGCTCTGCCTGTAAAATATTTTTATTTTAAAATGTTGGAGCAGAACATGAAGTATAACTCCAAAAAGCCGTAAATTTTTAAAATTACATTTTCAAATTTTACTACGTATTATCAGGAAAGATAGGAATCAAGAATAGCAAGCATACAAAGGTGAAATTAATTCACCTTTTGAACTCTCAATGTGCACATATTTAGGATTTGATCCTAGTAGTCCTAAACAGTTTATCAAATCCAGGGACCCATTTGTATTCAGATAAAGTCAGCGATAGCAGGGGTTTCTTATCTTCAAAGAAGGAGAGAATTCAGAATCTCAATAGAAAGAAAAACCCATACTCCTGATAAGAACTGTTAATCTTTACTTTGAAGACTGACACTACGAAGGATTCCTGTTCAGAGAAGTCATAGCAATATTTTTAAGTAACAATGTCTGGACTTAGATGTCATACCCTACAAAATGCAAATATTTTGATGAGAGAGTATGTTAGAAGGTGGAACTTACGGGAACTAAAATGGTTACTATAGCAGACTCAACTAGAACAGTAGCAATGCTGGAAGTGGCAGTCTAAACAGAACTTCCATCATTACTAGAATTTTTAATTTGTTGTCATTTCACTCTCATCATAGAGACCTTTATGTCACAGTGACTACTGATAAAGAAACTCACAGCATTCCTGCAATAGTGACTCCTGGTTTGAAAGACTGATGGCTTTTCAGAGATGTTCATAGTTTAACTCCTTATGACGGGTTTCAGCACGATGCCAAGATTTTAATTTTGCAGTGCATTAAATAAAAAAACAACCAAATAGAAAGAGCAAAGTATTAGCTATACTACAGATAATGCCCCTCTTCTATATGCAATTTTTTTTTGCAGAATGTTTAATTTTCAGACTATTATCCTGACTGACAACAGAAGTTCTAAGGTTCAAGTAGGTCCAAGTGCATATTTACTGTCATGTCTCTCAAATGCTGTTAGTCTGTTGTCCGTTTGTTAAATGTTAAGTCAAGAAGTCTGTAAATGCTATGGGGCATGGAATGTGTGTAATTTGTCTGCAGGACAAGTAAGAGACTATGTGCTTCCTTTTCTGTATACTTGTTAGAACCTGGAACTGAAAGGGATGCCACAGAAAGTGTTTGGGAAGATTCCAAGGAGACTGTATACTTTTCCTTTAATGTTATCCTCCTGCTATCTCATTCACTTCCAAATTGTGCAGTTTTGTCCTTTAAATTTTTCCCCAACTTCCTTCCAAGAAATGTTTGAGCCCACAGGACTATTTTGAAAATGTTTATCTTCAAAAGTTACTAACTGAACTTACTTTAAAGGGGAACATGGCTGGCAAACACAACAGAGAAGTTATTTTTCCCCTGTAATGATTTAGCCTTTGATGCATAGACAGATGGTCATGATCTCCTCCTCCTCCACCCATGGATTTTTCTAAAATGACACCCAAGTTTTTCTTGGCAGCAGTTAGGAAGTCTGGCAAACAGCTCACTTCAGCTCCAATTATATTGACCACATTAATGCAGAAGATCAGCAAATGAAATGTTCCATATTCATTTGGAAGAGATGAATTAAAATTTGCAATGAAATAAGATAAACACAAATTAGAAACAAATGCCAGCTACTTACGTCCAGCCTTATATCTAAGGATTTGATTTACTGTGGCCCATTCTTTTCTTGAAGGCGTAGGGTGTTAACTCTCTTATAGTAGTTCGTATGGCAGTAGCACTTAATAGAATTAGATTTCTGAGAATGTCTTCATAGGCAGAATAATACACATTTGCTTTGAGTGTTTTAAAGAATACTAGAGAATAACACTTCCCCTCCGTGCTCCAGGGACACCAACTCTTCAGATGAATGTTATCTCTGGATTTATTATCAAAGCTTTTCACACTTGTCTGTGCTTGTCACAAACTCTCCTGGGCACAGAAAAAGCAACCAGGAATGTGACTAATTCCCTATTCAAGGGCTTCTAGATGAATATTTTTTTCCAAGGCAGTACCTACCACCCAACATACATGTCTTTTACAAGGCAAAAATTAGGAAATCTTGCTGGCAATTCTTTTTCCACCCAATTACAGGCTAACTTCTTGCTGGTACGGTGTACTGTGACAACTGCATGTTAGCTCCTGTCTGCTAGTAACTGGTGGGCAGGTTAATACTTCTCTACCAGTGTATGAGCCATTGCAAATAGCTTTACCTGTGGCAGCTAAATAATGTCCTCTAGGGAAAGGTATATCTTTAGACAGTTACATCCAAATTATATATTCACCATGCCTGTAGAAGGGGCAGTAGGTAGAGTGTGTTTAACATCTGCTGTATATATGTTTATGTCAATGTAAAAAAGTCCCATTAAAAGAAATCAGGCTTTTTTCTACTAAAGTATAAATACCAACAAGTTGCATCAGTGAAGATGTCTTGTGATGACAAATTGTTGTTCTACCCAGACCATCTCTAATTTTGAGTCTGATTCATTGCCATGAATAATATAAAATGGATTGTGTTCAAGGTGTTCAGAGTTCCGAGCTATCTGAAAGAAATTCCTAATTCTTAGATA
Organism: Pelecanus crispus; assembly: GCF_030463565.1. Lineage (NCBI taxonomy): Eukaryota > Metazoa > Chordata > Aves > Pelecaniformes > Pelecanidae > Pelecanus > Pelecanus crispus. The sequence continues at coordinate 16,122,693 of NC_134649.1, forward strand.
CTAAGCTATCAAACCAAAGACATCTATCTGATCATTCTGCTTGGCAGAAGAATTCTGTGCTTGTATAAGTATGTTTAGAACAATTGGACCTGGGCAACCATATACTAATTCCTAACATTTTCATTTTTGCACACTACAGCAAAATTATGAATCAGAACTCTTATTTCAGGTCTCTGAATATTTTAAGGAAATGTCCAACATTGAATCAGAGATGACAGGATTTTCAATGACATCTTAAACCTAAAGCATGTCCAGTCCTACTTTTTCATCAATTCTTATCTTTGCCATAAATATCACACCCTCCTACGCTGTATATATTCATTACACAGCTGCAGCTCCTCCTCTAAGCTAGCTAACACAGCTGTAGCTATAGAGTGCAGACCAGATGGCCAGTCAAAACCCTCCTTCCTATTGTCTGCAAAACACAAGAACTACTGCCAATAATCTCTGCTTCTCGGCCCACACCTTGTGTGTTTTAACTAGCAACCACGATTGTTCCTTCCTCAGTCAAAAACTGGCCTGTATCACACATTCACACCATCATAATTCCTTAAGGACTTTTTCTACTGTTCGATTAACATCCTTAACTCGTTTTTCCTCCTTTTTTTTTTGTAGTAGAAAAGTTTACTTATAAAACATAGTCCTTTTCACCTGTTTTAGCCATGCTGTGCAAAGGAGTTCTGCTGTGCATTGACTTCTAAAGATTTGACTATTTCAGCAAAAGAGCAAAAAAGAAAACAAAGCTTTTTCTTTCTCTCCACACTTTGAACATGTATCATTTCCACAATAACATGTACATAATGAAATGATATACATGTTAGGAGCAAATTCAGAAATGGGGGGGTTACAGATAGCACCAGCCTTACAGTATGGAACAGATTTAGCAGTTACTCTACAGCAGTCAGTGGAAGTGTGGCCATCAACTTGAGTCAGCTTGTCAAGACTCATAAAGGGGAATAGTGGCAACAGCAGGTTGTAAAAGAAATGGGTAAAAGAGCTTGCTATACTGAAAAGATAAGAAAGGGGATAATTTTTCTGGTAGTATAGGGAAGGGGGGGTCTTGGTGTATTAATGCCTCATGTAACTTTATACTGAAAGGGGTGGCTAAATACATACTCAATTTTTATTAAGGCTCTAACATTTGAAATATGTAATACAATTAACTCCAATGTCACAGAAATAACATTAAGAATTACTGATCAATTATATGCATAAAAATTGTTGGGGGTGGGTTTGGTTTTTTTTTTTTTTTTTAGAACTGCTATCCACTGAAAGGAATTTGAAAAGCATATTTAAAAGTTAAAAAAAAAATCACATTCTGCTCATATTTGGAAGCATAGCATCAAAATTTCTGCATCTACCTTTTTAAGCGAGCTATTTTGTTTGCACATTCTTTGTTAAACAAGTGCAGGCCTCCAAGACAGTACAGCTGGGGCCTCTCTGTACAAATATGTTTAACTCTGTGATTTGTGCAAGTTTTATTGCTAATAATCTAATCACATTTCATGAGTCCAAGCAGTCATAGTATAAAACTGATTTTCATGGCCTCTCTGCTGTACCTGTTGTCCCATTTTCCCAAGTATAAACTCAGTCCCCTGGTCATTTTAAAGTATCAATCATTTTAAAGCGCAACTGTTGCTAACCTGTGTGCTCAGCAGTTCTTTCTTCTTTTTATACTGTTTCATTTGAAGGGAAGCCAAACATTTCTGTATGGGTAGCTTTTGAAAAGGGGGGAAATATTCCAACACATCAGAATGACAATCTCTAATGTTTAGGGGGAGAAATCAGAGTCTAAGGAGGCTGAGTTTTAAACTGTGTTTATTTGGAATGTACAAAGACAGAGAATGTTTTCAACCAGAATACTTGTGATCTTTCTCATTCTCTAAAATTACCCTTTTGTAAACCAGTAATGCCTACAAACGCTGTGCAGCAAGCAGCAGATAGTGCTTGTCCTCAGAACATTTGAAAGAGTAAAAACACCCTGCTAATTCGAAAGAGAATCTTCTCAGCAACATCCCTCTCCTGTGAAACTCCTGCAGCTTTATAGACTAGCTTGAGTTAACACCACCTCCCTATTCAAGACCAGAGTGGAAGATGCGGCAGTGGGGAGAGATGCTAGCAGACAGTTCTGCCAGTGGCACAGCAGCTAGCGCAGTCACCTCTGCTGATCACTGTGTGGAACAGGAGGGAGAGATGTAGTCTCTCATTTAGGGCAATTCCAGGATGGTAACATGTAGTCAGCCTAACTCTTTCAGATTCCTCCTCAAACACACCCAAGTCAGAATAGACATGAAACACTAATGTGATCTGTTTGATTTTAGGTGTCTTGATTTTTACCATTAGGCTATGAAGCTCTTAACAGCTTCATACTCTCAGTGGTTGTGAGGCCTTGCCCTGTTGAATCAATTACAGTTATCCAATCTCAAAAGGCATAAATCATATGATGGCTGCCTTAAAGCAGGTGGTCTGATTACAGAATCACAGAATAGTTGAGGTTGGAAGACACCTAAATTTTATATAGTCCAACGCCCCTGCTCAAGCAGGGTCAGCTAGAGCAGGTTGCCCAGGGCCATGTCTCCAAGAATGGAGACTCCACAATCATTCTCAACAACCTATTCCAGCATTCAGTCCCCTCACAGTAAAGTGTTTTCTTACGTTCAGATGGAATCTAATGTGTTTCAGTTTGTGCCCATTGCCTATTGTCCTGTCACTGAGCACCACCGAGAAGAGTCTGGCCATACTCTGCTTAAAAAAAGGAAAGATACATCCCTGATCCTTTTGAAATGTAATTGTTTAATAGCACCTGGAAGTACAATCTACCTCCAGAATGACATAAACATGGGTAAGAAATGATGGGGTAAACCTTCAGTCATGATTATGGGAAGAATCTTCATGCTGACCATCCTGAGCACTGCTTAGCAGTGCCTATAGTAAATCAACAACTGATGAAGAGTAGCATGAAAGAGAGCAATCAGCCCGGACAGTGACCTTCCTTGTGGCCAGTACAAAGGCAGGGCTTAGTGCAAGAACTGCCAGAAATATTGTTAAAATGGGTACATTATTCTTTGCTGTAGCAAATTTCTGCTAGGACGGGAGGCAAGAGGAATTGTAAGAGTACTACAAATTATCTACTGTTGTAGTTATGCTTTGGCTATAACAGATGCCAGCAACCTGGGGAATGCTCCAATCCTTCCTACTTAGCAGTGACCCAGAGGACTAGGGTCACCCTCACCACCCTACCCTAGGGTGCTGTAGTCACCTCCCCCATTAAGACTGGCATTTATAGCTGGTGAGGTATTGCATCCCATTTCACTCATTTTATGCTTGCTGTCAGCCCTGTTTCTGGTCTTTCCTTACTGGCTGAGGAGCACAAAGTTGTCAGAAACCTAGAAAATCTGTCCCTTTGAAATTGTTACCTATACTCTGTGAAACGCTATGAAGAACTGTGTAATGCAGCTAAAGTGGCATCTAGTGATCTTACTCTGACTAGTCTTACTGAAAATTTCCCTTTTTATTCCCAGAAGGTTTTATTATGCAACAAAAGGTAAATTGAACAGCTGCCAGGTTTAAATGGTGCAAAACGTAAGACACCTGATGCCACCCATGGTTCCGATACTGAAATGTGAGCCATTAAAAAAACCTGACAGACTTTGCAATCATAAAGCCACTGCTCAAAACACTTAAAAAAGATCTGCAATTTTATATTAACTCCTGCTTGTTTCTAAGAAATGAACAGATTTTTCTAACTGTCAGGAAGCCCAGCAATTTTTTTAACATGAAAAGGCCTGATTAGAAGTGATATTTTTTATAATTTATTGAATAAATTTGATAGATAATCTTTACTTCATGAAAATAAGGATTGCCAACACTTGCTTAAATCAAACAGAGTTCAGGATGATACTGTGCAAGCTTCCCCCATGCAGAGTGCCACCAATTGATTTCAATTCTAGCTTGAAAAACACCTGCTATTTTAGCCTTGGGCCTCTCCTTCCATAGTATTTTTATGGCTTAGACAAATATACACCGCATTTAGAATCAAGTCCTCAAGCCCTCTTTTCTAGAAAGTACAACTTCTATTGATTCTCATGAATCACAATTGGGGAGGGCTGCAGAAGAGTGCACAAAAAGATGGTAGTTGGTTTTCAGTTGTCAGTAATATTCACATACAGACTCTCATGATCTTTCAATGTGATCTGTGTGGTGTGTAATTTCAAATTAACCCTGAAAAGGTAATGGTTGTATGACCACTTTTACAAACCTTGCATACTTCAGAGCCTGAAGGTCAAAACTACAGGAATGCCTTATAGTATTATCACCACTTATATAAATTAGAGGCTCCTTGTGTTCTTGTACCGCTTATTTAGGCTATTCTCTAGATTAAAGGGTTTGAATTATACAGTAGAATCTTAATGATACACACAGCCTCACAGAGCCTTCTGGACTAAAGTTACTGAAACCCAACACAGATGAGTCATATTTTCATGTCCATGTTAGCTGCTGTGATTTTTTTTTCACAGTAACGCTTCAGTAAATGACTAATTCTATACACAACCATGCAAATGCAAGATACGGCATTCACTTCCCTAATGCAAAGTGTATGTACCTGGAATAGGCTACAAATTCAGGTAGACATCTAAACCTTTTAGCCTGTAGAAGAGAATGCAGTTGCTTTAATGTGCAGCGAATGCGAGACTGAGATTGGTGCCACTAGAGAAGGGCCAACTATGTAGCGTCGTCATTCATTGATCTTGCATTAGGGATAAAGGTAGAGTGACAAAGAAACTCCACAGTTCCTCAAGGCATAGTTAGTTGCAAATGAGGACCGCTACTGTTTGTAGCATAGTTGAATGCTGACACCATTGCTGCTCATGGCAGAGAGTTGAGGCAGGGAAAGAATTCTTTTCTCCTGTTGACTGCAGCAAAGCAGCTCATTTAATTTAGACTTCAAGCTATATGAGATACAGCAAACATTGTTTTGAACAAAATGCTTTTGGTAGACTTAACTATAAACCTTAGTTGCAATATGTTTGACATGCTCTTGCATTTAATATACTATAGATAAATGGCACCTCATAAAATTATGACTCATTCCTAACACTTCGCTGATAAATCATAGAATCATAGAATCATAAATCACTCAGTGAGGCTGACTGTGTAGGGATGCAAAAATTTTGATTAGGACTTAACTCTAAAACATGTTTTAGAAGTTGAAATTGAGCAATGGATGGACAAGGTAAGCTGCCATCCTGCTTAAAAATCTCTGAAAGGAAGTACAGAGAGCTTTGTGTTTTATAAACAAACCACGTTTGTTCTGTTGTCTCGCAGCAAAATGGGAATGTAATGGTCAAGGCTTAGTTAGTGGCCGAGATGGGCCTCAGTCATTTCTTGCAGTAATTGTTTTCCAGTAATTGTCCCATTGCTTATATTCTAACACATTATGAAATAGACATGTGTGTGTTTATTATAACAGTTGTCTCATATAAAATCATATATCGTATGACAGTGAGTCGTATCTTACTGTTTATTACAACAGTAACTACCTGGTGGTATCACATACTGTGTACTTTTGTGCTAGTCTGTGAAGACTCCAAAGCTATCTGAGTTCCTGAGGAACCGGCTGCAAACTGCAAGCTCAGAAAGAGCCTATCAGTCCAGCTGCAGCTTACCCTTCCATCATAAGATGAGTGAAGCCTTCAGTTACTTAATTACAAGCTTTCCACATGTCTAACACTACAGGAATTCTTTTCAGGGTGTCTCTCTTCGGGAATGCAGTTTAAGCACAGTGTCAGGGAACAGCAAGAGCAGGTTGCTCCTTAAGGGAAGCTGAGCTGGTAGCTAAGGGGTGGCCACAGTGCAGACTAGGCAAGGACCCCGCCGTCAGGACACAGTCCCACAGCACCAGAGACAGGCAAACAGGGCAGGATGGCAAAGGCAACAGGTCCTATCGGTGGTCCAGTGACCATCAGGCAAGACAGGGTCCAAGGTCTATCAAGGGAAGCACTTCAGGAACAGGGTCAGCAGCAGGCACACCTAAGACACAGCTCGGGAAGGGACTGAGAAGTCCAACCTGAGCTTAAATGGAGTCCCTGGTCAAAGGTGTGGGGAGACCTGAGGTGAGACTGATCGGAGCAATTACTGAGAGCTGCACGCAAGGCCCTGACACAGAACAGACAGATTTTGTAACATGATTTCTAAGCCAGTGTCTTTTTACCATTAGCAACATAAAGAGAATACACATGTAGAGAAAACAGGAGAATATTTGCATATGCTTTCCATTCCTCAGATTCCTTGTTACTCTGGAACAGCCTTTGGACATGCATCACTGTTCTCTAAGATACTCAGGATCTTTCTCCTTCTCCTGTAACACTTGGTGAATCACTTACGAACTGGACTTCCTTTCTGATACATTGGTGCCCCAAATGCTCATGAGCTTTTGGAGTCCCTTCGTAAGTGACAAATTGCCTTATAACTATCTGCAGAATGTAACAGAATCTATTTTCCTGGTTTCTCTTGCTTTTCTGTCCGTGGGTGTTTTTAGGAAGCTCATTTAACTAGAACTAAATCTATATTAAAGAGACTCTATGCTCAAGTAAGTACCTGGGACATCTGTTAAAAACAACTTTTGATTTAATAAATAATGTTTTTAACAATTATTTTATAATATGTGTTTTCACGTACTTTGTGCTATAGTTAACATATATGCCCATAAATGTGTGTAGATATATATGTATATAAGTAATGTACAAGTGCAGTTACATTCTTCATGCATAAGTGGTCTGCCACAAAAATTTGCATTTAATGATTGTCATGGTTTAGCCCCAGCCAGCAACTAAGCACCATGCAGCCGCTCTCTCACTCCCCCTGCCCCGATGGGATGGGGGAGAGAATCGGAGTAGCAAGAGTGAGAAACACTCCTGGGTTGAGATAAGAACAGTTTAATAATTGAAATAAAGTAAAAAAGTAATGATAATAATAACAATATAATCATGATAATAACAATAATAATATACAAAGCAAGTGATGCACAATGCAATTGCTCACCACCCACCGACCGATACCCAGACAGTTCCCGAGCAGCGACCGCTGCTCCCCAGCCACCCCCCCCCAGTTTCTATACTGAGCATGATGCCATATGGTATGGAATAGCCCTTTGGTCAGTTTGCATCAACTATTCTGGCTGTGCCCCCTCGCAGTTTGTTGTGTACCCAGCAGAGCATGGGAAGCTGAAAAGTCCTTGACTAGCATAAGCAGTACTCAGCAACAACTAAAAACATCAGCATGTTATCAACATTCTTCTCCTACTAAATCCAAACCACAGCACTATGCCTGCTACTAGGAAGAAAATTAACTCTATCCCAGCTGAAACCAGGACAATGGTGAAGACAAAACCATTCTAAGAACCAAGACTCTACCCTAGTGACAACATGCTGTGAGACAGGAAGGAAAAAAAAGGAATATAGAAGTATGAAAAGATGACAATAAGTTATCTACATATACACAAAATTAAATGAACTATTAATCTTCAAAATTAATGAGATATTTTTTATTTAGAAGAAGATATTTGCTTTATGTATAAAGTGGAAACATGGATTATTTTCATGCCCTCTCATGCACAGGAGTGAAACCTTCTATATTGCCTAAAGCTTTAAACATACTCAGGTTGTATCTGAGAAAGTGAGCACAGTTCAGAGTTGAGCCCTGCAGCGTGGATATTGGCCATAGTCAACAGCCAAATCTAGTCCTAGAAGGTTTTAGGAAAAGAGAACTCTGACAGTCTTCCTGCACACAGGGTAGTTTTCCTGGACAGCAATGACTAAAAGTATAGGGAGTACCGTCCACATCAAAATCAGCACCTGTTAGAAATACATGTAATCCAGTGGAAACTTTGTAACTACAGGCAGAACCAAGAAGGTAATCAGTGCAGGCTCTAGAGGCCATTCATTAAATGCTTTCTGATGCTGAAACAAATAGGCTGTGAGTTTCTTGAAGCTTCTGTACTGCACTGCACAGAAAAATATTCTATTGTGATTAATTATTATAGAAGCTTATATCGTTAGTAGTCCTGTATCAAGTATAGTGTGACCTTCAGTATGGGTGGTTAGAAATACACAAAACCCGCTGGAAATAATGTTTTTGAGATAATCATTGTCTTGCTCAATGTGGGTTGAAATTACTGATTCTTCTGAAACTGGTGCCTCTACAGGCAACTGAGAGACTTGACAGACTGGTACCTTTTAAAAAAATAGAAGTGGGCAACAGTGGGAACCACTTTGTAAGTTCTTGAAGGGCTAACATTAAGAAAATGAAATCCTACAATACAGGAAATATGTCTCTGAGTATATTGCTACAAAATTGGAAAATATTTTTGCTCGTTGCCTCATGTCTTTCATTTCTAACTTCATTGGCTTTTAAAAATATATTCAGCCTTGTGAATTGTTTTGTGATGGAATTTGTATACTATATTTATTCTATTATACTGATCTATATTCAGTGAGTGGAATCTTTTATTTTGTAAAATTAAACTATAACATTACAGTGATTCTTAATGTAGTATCTCTAAAGAAACAACTCCTTTTAATCTTCACAGAATATATATGTAACGCCTATAGGAATAATTCATAAAAATAAATCACATTGACACATTCCATGATATCTTGTAAGGCCCTGAAGGGTGGCAGTGGCAGCAGCCACTTTTATTTACCATGTGTCTATTCCCCCAAAAGCTTTCTGTCCTAGTTTTAATTTGGCTTTACATCACGCTAAACAAATTGGTTTGTTTTTTTTTTTTTTCTACATTTGAGAGACTATTTGATATTTCATTGCTAACCTTTCTAAAGGCTGACTGTAGGTCAGAGGCATCATCATTCTGTCATTCATGAGAAAGTTCTGTGTACCTGTAGCAGTTCTTCATGTGCAATTTCTCTGCTGGTGTGAGGGCTTAAAAGAAATGTTAAACCGACTAATATGAAGAATCATAGGATCACAAGATCATAGGATAATTCACGTTGGAAGGGACATCAGAAGGTCAACAAATCCAATTATATATGGGGATGACCAGCTATCCTAGGTACAGCAAAGCTAAGTCAGACCAAGAAGGTGGCACTGAGCAGATCACAAGACCAGTATCATGGGTATCATGATATAAAGGTAACAGTTCTGGTATTCTCTTGCGTCATGGCAGAGTTGCTTACGTACCAAAGTATCACCTTTTATCATTAACTGGTAGCCTGAAAAGCAATCCCACAGGAAACTTTTCTCGTCTCAAGAAAGCTCTTATAGGCTTCTTAAAACTGTTTTCTTATCAATCAAAATAAAGCCTTTCCTATGCAAAATAAAAGCTGGAGACCTCTTTTTCAAAGTTAAGCTTTACTTTTTCTATGGCCTTCTTCCCAGGCTTGCATCTATGCTCGATATTACAGTTCTGGACGTCTTAACCCTCTACCGTCCTGTTTGGGTATTGTGTATCCTATAATGGAGAGGTGAAAAATATGTTCTGAAAATGCAAAATGCAAATAAGTAATAACTCATAGTAAGCATCTATAATGTTTTATTTTATTTGTAAGCTACAAATGCCCAAATAGCTGTAAACTTTACTACGAAGAAATTTTCCTGCTTGGTTGAAGTAGTCCAAGAAATGGCCTTGTCTCACAGACTGAGGAGTGAAACATTTTATTTTTAGATATACATACCTCATGCTATTTTACCATTCCAGCTCAACCACCATAAAGGCAATATACAAATACACAGCTGCAGCATAAAATACCTGACAAACACCACCTCCCCCCAACAACCAGGTCTTACTTAACTGATATTCTAATAGTTCATCTTTTGTTATTTGATTTAAGGAGAATTTAAAGGCTATATTGATACTGAATTGCAACATATGTTTCACAGTGTTTTTATAATATCAGGTAGAAGGTGTAACCGTAGAAACTGCTTCCTATTGAAATTAATACATATTTTAAAACATGATCAGAGAGACAGAGAAATTTGGGTGAGTGTAATCTTACATAGAAAGTTAAATTTATGGTCTTTGCATACAAAAAAATTATTTAGAAAATCCTTGCTTTCACAGAATCTTAAGGGTTTTTTTAGGTATTGTACAGCTGTTAGGAAATGCAGGTCATATGTACACATTCTAGTAATCCTTCTACAGGCAGTAGTTTTTAAATATATTTCTCATAAAGTTTGAAAAGGTATTTAAAGAAGTTGTAGGACAGTGTCTCTTTAAATCTTTGTGTATGAAATGGCAATAATGAGGGGTTTTTTTAGATGAACATTATTAGCTTTTTTTAAAATGAAGATAGTATAACCCTTGTGGTAACTTGTATAAATTACCTAAGGTTTTTTTTTTCCTATGTACATCTATCCTATAATCCAAAATTAAAATACAGTCATGTAGGTATGCAGAATATTACCCACTTCTAGTTTTAAACGTTAAATGACTTAAAACCTTTTTTTACTATGTGTTTCATTTGAAGATCTTATAGTTTAGTTCCTCTTGGCAGCCCTTTAAGAGAGGTTATTGTCTATTCTCATTTTACATGTGAGGTAACTGAGATAAAGAACATTAAACTGACCTATACAAAGGTACTTGATTATTGGCGGTGTTTAAAGCCCAGAGAGAAAATCATAGCTCCACTGAAGAAAAACCTAAAACTTTGAGATGGTTCAGGAGGGCAAGATTCTACTGCAAGTCTTCTATTTGTGCTGCTAAAATATTTTCCTTAACATTAAAAATAAGAAGAGGGATTGTAATATTTAAAGCTATGAAGTGGAAGGCAGTATTCAAACTTATTTATGCAACAGTAGCCTTTCAAAAACCTTAAACTGAGTCTGACAATGAAAAAAGATTTGCAAACTGTACCATAATTTTTGCCTCCCAGAGATAAAAGTATGTTCTGAACTTCAGCTTGGGCTCAGCAACCCCTCAATTTTCAGTTCTGAGCCAGGACCCTGATGGCAATGCAGCTGCTCAGGTCTCTAATAACCATCACTTCAATCACCATCAACAATGAATGTAAACTTTGGAATTGCCTGGAGCTATACAACTAATTTGAATTTTTTGTGCAGTTTGAAAAAGAGGGGATTAATACAAAACAACGTTAGGAAGAAAAATCTCTCGACTTTGAAACAATTTTTCTTATGGAACTTAATGAAAAATTTCCACATGTAATATGAATTGTTTTGACAGGCTGTGACGTTTGTGCTGGAAATACTACCTAAGGGATGCTAGATGGGCTGTACTTTGGTCCTCCTTTGAAGCCAATAGCTTCATATCCGTCAACTTCAATCAGAACAGTATTACAGCAAGTACCTTTTATAACTGCTTTTATTCTGTTTTTTCTTTATGGAAAGTATGTTTATGTGGTTGCACTACCAGTTCATCTGTTTGTCTGTCTTTCCAATAACTTTTAAATGTATTTTCCAATTTTAATCCAATTTAACAGAGAGTACTTGACTCAAAGATACTAAATCCCTACAAGTTTCGTGAAAGTAAGAATCTGGGTAGAAGACCCCCAGTCCTACTAACGCAAATGCAGAGAGAGACTGACCTTTAACCATTCTGCTTGGTCTGCCCAACAACCAAGAGGCAACAGGTTGCATATAGCAACAAGCTAACCTTGAAACCCTGGGCTAATCACAGTATCTTCCATATTGTAAAACCTTAAGTTTACAACTAGAGATAAGGTGATGTGGGGAACGTAAAATGACTGGCTAAAATCTCAGATTGTATCAGAAACCAGACTTGGCCCTTACAGCTTCCAGTGGCAATATATTTATCCTGTATTTGATGGAGAACAAATACAAGTCTTCCCCCTCAAGACTTGGATCTCCTTCACTGATTTTCAAAGGGTTGCCCTCATGGAATATGTTTGCCCCATTGACAGTATTAAAATGTTTCATTGCTTGCTGACCCTTTTTTTCATGATCTCTACGTGTACAACCGCTGAGTGTTTAAAACGGTTCAATATGAACCAAAGAAATTCATCAAGGATAAGGATAAGCCCTCCGTAGCCATTAAGAACAATAATCTCATGCAACTTCTTGCTTGAGAAAGTCTTAAATTTCTTATTGGTGGAAGGGGGAATATGCCAGAGACAGGATGACTCTGCTCATGCCTGGTTCTTACATGCTTCCCTGAGCGTCCTGTACTGGCTGCCAATTGTTCTTTCTCATTACTGTGGAAACAATGCAATACCAGGAACAGGCACAGGGCCAGCCCATCTCCGCTCTCCAGAATCCCACTGAATAGTCACTGCATTGAGAACATATGAGAGATTAAACTGAAAAGAATAGACACCACTGTGTTGTTATTTTGGAGATAGGCTACTGGGCTAGGTGGACCTTTGGTCTGAGCAGCGTGGCCTTTCTTATATTCTGTGTTCTTATAAGCTGTTGAAACTCAATTAAAGGTCATATTTCATTCAGAAGCCTCTGTTTGACATATGCCAGCTCTCCAGGACCTGCAGCTAGGGTAGGATTACCTGTGATTTATGACGCCTCTGGAAGTTATAACTAGTGCTGTATAAGAACAGAAGAACTGAAAGCATAAATATGCTGTTTAGAAAGTACACCCCACCCAAAAAAATAAAGGTAAAACTAAAACCTAAAAAATTAACTTTCTTTGAAGTATACTTTAGCTCTAGACTTGAGACCTGTATGGAACTACCTACTACACAGTGTAACATACATAATTTTCTACATTAGTTTCTAGTTTGAATGCAAACTTATAAAATTCCCATTGGACACATTCTTGAATAGGATGCTGTACTATTCTGTAGCATCTGGAAACTATGTACTTGCAATAAGTATCTACATGTGACAATGTTAAAACCATGTGAATGAATAAGATGTCTCATCTACATATGATAAAAGAGGGTATCATATGAGATAATGCAAACTAGTTCATCAAAAGCATGGGTACCATTGTTGAAGTCATCTGGCCTTGAATATTTGCGTGCCTGTCATGGAAACACTTTATGGTCAAAATAGCGATATGCTACACACAGTAATCCTATCACATTATCATTTCTGAAATTGTTTTTTTCCACTCTGAGGCAGATAACCAGGATTTTCTGGATCTTTGCTAATCAAGTATCTTCAATAATTGAGTCAACTCCTCCAGATTTTACTATGTGAAGAGCCATGTAAGGGCAAATTATGGGGAAGTGAGATGTATTTTGAGGAGCTCAATCCTAAATGTTTCATGTAAAAAGAACCTTAAATGTAGTCAGTCAATAGTTCTATTAACAGAACGCTTGCAAGACTGTCCCTTATTTCTAACAGAAATATTTATATTAATTAGAATGAAACTATGAATAACATATGACAAGGAGACTATCCACAACTGTATTCCCAACTGAAAATTACTCTGATGTGCTCTGCAGATCATGTTGTTGGACAAAATAATCATGATAACATATGAGGAGGGAAATACTTGAATATTCACAATTTCCTTCATATGAGAGTCAACCTAAGATGAGGCTGCAGCAGTCTTCAAAATAGAACTTAAACTTTAAGATTTTTTTCTTCCTAAAACCTTAAAGAGACCCCAAACCAATGACAGAAAACAGTACTAACCCCAGTGTATTATCACTCCACTGATTTAAGAAATGAAAGTTTTTTCAGTGTAATTTGAAGTGTAGTTCTGTATGTACTTGGTATAAAGAGTTCCTACTGTTCTTCAAAGCTGTGATTTTCCTCTGTAGATGTGGTCTTCCCTGTCATCCCTCTAGAATGCGTAATCTGATGGTCCATTAGTTGTGTGAGGAAGAGAACCTGTTCCCTTCAGTGCCAAGGAGGGAATTGGTGTTCAGTGGGAATCTCATGCATGAGAGGCCCATCTGGGACTGGCTGATGAATGGCTGTAGTCAGACTTCAGTTACATTCTTTGAAGCAATTTTGGAATGGAAAACATTATCTGTGGGTTATATGGCTTTTGATTACATTAAAGCAATTATTTCCTGGCTCCTGTGAAACTCTGGAGATGGGGAAATGTTCAAAAAGGTCTGTGTAAAACAGATTGCTGGTTCCAGCTCCCAGTGGCAGGCGGAATACCAGAAATTGTTCTGCCAGAAGGGAAACTATCTAAAGTAACCTTCCCCTGGCTTTGCATTCTGTGTCTGGGTTCTTTGGTCGCTGACAAGGATCGACCTCAGCCGGTCTTTTCTTCAGTAGGTGCACCAGCACAGTCTCCTTTTTTCTCTGCTTTAATCCCTGTTTCCATTAAATGTGTGTGAATGTGTGCGATCTCCTCATTTTCCTTGGCTGAAATTAGCAAAGAAGTTTATGATTTATTAAGGAAATGCATCCATCCACATGAACACGGTGTATTTGTCTGCAAGTGATTTCCCTAAGAAACCTGGCTGAAAATGGTGACACTCCTGCTTTGTCCTCTCTGCAAATTAACTCCACTCTGGCTATCTAGCCAGCGTCTTTTGGTGCAAGAGGCTTTTTTGGTCAAAGATGCTTTGCCCCAATTGCTTTCAGCAGTAATGCTTATCGTAGGGGTATTTCAAAACTGCTTACATTGAACTGCATGATGCAATCGATCATACCAATTTGTAGTGCAGGGCGTGTGTTTACATAGGAAACTTAAAACTTTATTAATTTCCTCACTGAAAATAACTCCCTTTTATAATCTCAGTTATGTGATTCTCTGTTGTAATCTGTGTATTCTGAGTTTGTAAATGAGTTTTCTTAAAATGAAGTGCTTCGAAGCGGTGCAGCAGCACAGCGTCCGCGCTGGTTTTGCCGGCAGTCTGTCTGTCTGTCTGTCCGTCTGTCCCCCACGGCCTGCCTGCTCGGCGGTGCTGGCGGCCCCCAACGCTTCACGCCGTCGCGTTGCTCACCTCGTAGAAAGAATTGGTATGGCCGTGCTGAGGGCTCCTGGAGAGAAAGGGTGAGATATACTGAAAAGAGGAACTTTTTTCTCCAGGGATATCAATCTGCTTTTGATTTAATGAACGCTTTACTTAGGAACACGTTTAGGTGTTTATTTAAAGTAAGCTTTATATCATACTGATTTTTTTTTTTAAAGTCACCTTTAAAGACAGTACAATTTTAGATTCGTTTTATTAAGCTAGCGTAAATCTCCCGTGGCTACTTATTTCTCTTTAAGTAGCAAGGTACTGTAAAAGCAAAAAAATACTCCGTTGCTTTTAGCTTAAACTTGTTGATTGGTTTTAGTTAACTTAAAAGGTTGGCTTAAACAAAATAAACACCCAAACCACCTCCTCTGCGAACCTGAAGCCACATTTCCATTTAAACTGTTTACTCTGCTGCTGCTCACGTCCGGGTTCGGTTCTGGGGCTACGAGCGGGAGACCGGAGCGGTGCAGGGCGCGCGTGGCGCGGGAGCCGGGCGGGGAGCCCGAGGGCTGCGGGGCGGGGAGCGGGGCTGGCGTCCTGAGGCGGTGGCAGGGCGGCATCGGGGAATACGGGACACCAGGCGTCTTCCCCCCGTGCAGGGCCGGCCCGGGCCGGGCCTCCTGCCGCCGCCCTGCCAGCCCCGCGGCGGCCCGGCCGTGAGGCGCGGGGCGGGGCGCTGCTCCGCGCCGGAACGCGGCTCCCGCACGGCCCCTCGGCGCGCCCGGGACAGGCCGGGGCTAGGCCGGGCTCCCTCGGCTTTCATAACCGGCCCCGGGGAGGGGTCAGCCGCCGCGCCCCGCCCCGGGAGCCTGAGGCGAGAAGCGGCCCCCGGCCCCCCCCCCCCCGCCCGCTCGCTCGGCGGCGGTCCGCGCCACCCCCTCCGCCGCCGCTCCCCTCCCCCCCTCCGCAGCCGGCCGGCGGAAGGACAAATAGTCCTCGCCGCATTGTTCGGCTCCGCGCAACTTTCGGCCGCCGCGGCGGGGAGCGGGGCCGCCCCGGGCCGATGGGCGGAGGGGGCCGGCCCCGCCGAGGGGTGGCAGTGCGCGGCGGGGCCGGGCCGGGCGGGCACGGCCAACTCCGGGCCCCCGCCTCGCCCTCCCCGGGGAAGCGACGCTGGGGGCGGCCCGCGCCCCGCGCGCCCCGAGGCGCCGCCGCGTTGCTCGCACGGCTCCGCCGCGGGGTTCGCGGAGCCCTGCGGCGCCGGGGCGGCTCCGCCCGAGGGAGCCGCTGGCGGGGCGGGGGCGGCGCGGGTGCCGCTCGGCGGCCCTTGCCCCGCCGCCCGCCCTGCCCTGCCCGGGGGGCGCCGGCCCCGCCAGCCCGCGGAGCGGCCTTGGTCCCCGGCCGCCGTCAGGGCCCCGCTGTGCAGGGCCTGGCCCCGCCGCGGCGAGCGGGGACGGGAGAGGCCACTTCCCCGGGGCCCTCCCGCCGCGATTTCTCCGTTTCATCGCCCCCCCCCCCCCGTCAACTTTCTGCTTTTCTAAGAATTTCTCCCGTGAAGATCGTCCCTTAGGGTGAGCTGAAGCCTTTGCCTGCCTCCCGCTTAGCCAGGAGTACCTGGAGCGAACGTTTTGTCAGGAGCAGTAACGAGCGCGGCTGCCAGCGCTCCCACAGCAGCGGGTTTTGACTTCACAGCAGCCAGCCTGCGCGCTCTCTCCGGGCCTGTCGCGGGTGACACCGCTGGGTGAGGGCTTTCACCACCATAGCCTCCTGCGAATGTTCCGAATCTTTCCTATTGTAGAATACGTTACATAACCTATGTGTTACATAATTTTAATTACCACGAGGTAAATGGAGCAGGCAGCAAGCGAGGCAGCAAATTCAGTTATCTGTAAGATGGGCTGTCCCGATAACAGCGAGCGCTGCGCAATCGTGAGGCTCGGTCGTACGAATCTAGCTGTAAGCTCATTTACAGGATGCTTTTCCGAAGTCTGCTCTGGAAGAAAGAGCTGTAGGAAGAACGCGGTGCCTTCCCAAGAGCTTAATCCAAAAGTTTCAGGCATGACAACAAAAATCTTTTAATTATTTTTTTATTGGCTTGAGTCAGATTCCAGGTGACCCCAGGAACAAGACAGTGAGAAAATGGAATTGCTTTGTCCGTGCTAGTTGCAGGAAATAAGGTTGTGTTCTCCTTGTTGCTGACTCCAAATGAGCATTGCTGCCTGTACTGTAAAGTCCGCTGGAAGCAGTAGAAAGGATTGAGTGGCTTAGATGGGGGTGGGAATTTGTCAAAAAAAAAAAAAAAAAAAACCCAGACAAACAAAAAACCCAACCAAACTGGAGCAGGAAAGGAGGTTTGCTGACTTCTCTCCAGGGCTATGGGTGTGCTGAGCAACAGCATTTGTCATGGATAAATTGGTGGCTGTGGATCCAGGCTGAGCACATACGTGTTGATGTAAAGGACCCATTCCAGTGAAAACTCCATCCTGGGTCAAATGCTCTGTCAGGGAACACCCTAGGAGCTCTGGGTCTGGGTGGTGGGAGTGAATTAATTCGGCGTGTGTAGATTTAAGAATAAATAAACCAAAAGGAGACATGCAAGCTTAATGATTTTATTCACGCAGGCATGATCCATTAAATAGTAACACAGAATACATTTTCTCACATCCCTGAATGCACAACAGCTGTCTGCTGTATCAAGTATTTTTCCTTTAAGGAGTGGGTGGAAAGCAATTCATGAAGGCTGTGGAAACAGCGTATGACTGCAATTATTTTCAGGGGTTTGTGCTCAAGTGATTTGGTTTTTATACTCCTCTTAATTTTTTTTTTTTTTTTTTTTATGTCCTGTATGTAATTCTTCATTTTCATGGTCATGTTGAAGCATGCGGAAGAATGTTGCCATCGCCATCTGGCAACTGGCAATTCCCTGATTGCTCTGGTTGGTAGCTGACCATATTGATGTTGGTAGATCAGCTGTCAGGGCTGTTACCATATTTACAGTTGCGTTGCGTGCTCTGTCAGAGTTCACTGATGACTTCATGTGCATGGGTTTACCTGCCTATTAACTTGCACTGCTCCACAATAGACCTAAGACTTCTCTAAGGAAAGGGTATTTATCCACAAGACTAATAAACTCATTTATCTCCATGGAAAATTCACCAAAGAGACTATGATTTGGAAAGCATCTTCAGGACTTCAGCCCTGATTGCTGGGGTCCTTGCTCACAAAATCACTAGCAAAATGATTGGTGTTTATGATTGCTCCTCTCTTTCTGTGCTGTCCACCTGATCCGTGGATCCCTAGGAAGAGAAGACCTTTTCTTTTTAAAGAAGTGAAAGAAAAAAGGGTGTAACAGTTGCAGAAGACAGTAGCATTTCAGCCTTCTATGTAATGTACAAGGAAGGTACTGTTGTGTCACAGCAAAGTTTGAAGTTTTTCATTTTTGTATGATTTGTGTAGTACGTTTGCCACATTTGTAAGGAAGGAACCATAGCTAGGGATTGAAGCAGGAATGAAACTGGAAGTATTTTCTTTGTTGCAAACAGAAAACTGTTGTAATTGTCCGAACCAGGTTTCAGATACCTATTTCTTCAAATGTTTTAAAATGTTTATGAAGGCTTACTCAGTCATATTTTCTCATAAAGATCTCTAAATAGCTAAAAGCGGAGAGTTTGGTTTGGATTTTTTTGTTTTGTTTTGGTTTTGTTTTATTTTTAAATGTGGACCACATTGTTTTCTGTTTCATTTTCTGTGTATGACTGTGACAGGATAAGGATATGCAATGCATTTTTTTGAAACTCCTGTCTTTGCAGTGAAGAGGAAGAATTTATAGGGAGCAGCAGAGATGAAAGCATACTAAGTAAGTAGCAGCTTCAGAAAGGGGTCGGAGATTCTGAGATTAGGTGAAAGATGATATTGCATGGACATAGAATATCGTGCCTCGATGTTTCGAGTGTATGTGTTAATTCTGATCAGTGTTAAATGAAGAGGGGTTAAAAAACTGGATAGGTTAAAGATTCGAAATCTGACCAATGCAGCTGATGATGTATTCAGGAAACACAAGGTTAAATCTCTTTTTAGAATTTTATTGTAATGCAGGATGTGATAGTTACTGATCTCTTTCACAACAGTTTTAGTCAAGCTACCTGCATGAGTTTCTTTTGAAATTTCTGAATTGGCCAACTCGTGACAATTTTGGCTCCCCAGAGCAATCTCCTTTAGGTCAGACTCCCAGTATAGTTTAGGCCAAAGCATACCTTCCCCGAGGCCTTGAGTAGTGGCTAAGTTGTCCGGCATAATTTCTGGAAACTTCATTTATGTTCTGGTTATTTTTCTACAGGTGCCTGGAAATGAGGCTTTTCGAAGAGGACAGTCAACACATAGAGATGTAATGCGGAAGAATGGCTGCTATGATGTGACTTTTGGTAATGAGGGTGCTTACTGCCAGCATCTGCATGAGAAAGTGATATGTCATTGTGGACCAAATGGAATATCTCGCGGTATTTTGTGTTATCATTAAACCCTGTGTCATGGGTTATGTGGGTATAGCATCTTCCACTCAAAGTTTCTAGCTTCAAATGAAAGCCTACGAATGTGAACCTTAAAACCTTAGGCCAGAGGGCAAAGAAGAAGTTTTGTATTTGAAGTTAAGTTTTAATTTTAATACAATTACACATCAGTACAAATAATTGTTAGCGTTATTGCTTCCGGCGCCTTTAGATCTAGTCAGTTTTCTAATCGATGCTTATCAGTGTTGCAGCTGTACTAACTGTTACCGAGTACCAAAACTGGTTAAAAAGTAACGCTTCAAGAGAACCAGTATTTTCACAGTCTGTAAACAGGGGAATCTTCCTTGTAACTAAAGTGCGTTGAAGGCCATTCCTCACGAAATGTAGAATGATCTCTGTCAGTGGGTGCTTTCCTCTAAAGCGAAGTATTCTTTCTACATCAAAGGGCAAAAGTACGTGTTTATGTCCCTCAGGGGCACAGGGAATGGAAGTCATTGTGTTGGTATTTTAATACAAATTGCTTCCTGCATTTCTAAGTGGCAAATATATGAATATTCATAGAATCACAAGGCCAGATGATCATCCAGTACGCGGCATATACGGGAGAAAAAACCGGAGGAGAATGTTTTAAGGCTCCAGAGTCTGCAGTTTGCCTTTGCCTGGGGGTGGTAAGTTTGGTCTCACCCTCCCCTTCCTCCGGAAGATGTCACAGTCGGGAGCCGGGGGTGGGAAGGGTTGAGTTGGAAGGGACGGGCGCGGGGCTGGAGAGCCCTCTGTGCCGCCTGCTGCTTCCCAAACCGGGGGGGTGCCCAGCAGCAGCCCGTGAGGGAGGAACGCTCCTCCGGGCAGCGCGCCTTTCCTCACGGCGCTCGCTGTCCCCCCGGCGCGTTTTAGGCTCTCCGGGATTTGAAGTATCCTTTTGCATTGTCCCTGTGGCTTCTCAGTCCCCTTGCTCCACAGGCGCAACGCGCCGGCAGCTGCAGGGATGATGAGTTTTCAGGTCTCGCTTTGGGGACGGGGGGGCGGGGGGCGGCCCCGGGTAGCCGGGGCGGGCGGCGCGGGCCGGCCCGGGCGGTGGCGCGCGGGGGCCACCGGGGGGCTCTGCAGGCTCGGGAGCCGCGCGCGCGCGCGCCCGCGCGCCGGCGCGCGCCGGGCGGCGCAGCGGCGCCGCGCTCCCGGGCGCCAGCGGGAGAAGCCGGGCGCCGCCTGGGCCGCGACGCCGGCGGATCGGGGCGGCTCACGGAGGCGGAATAAACTTCCCGGCAGGACAGGGCCGGCGGTGCTGCTCCGCGAGGAAGGAGGTGGAGCGCAGAAGAGTTGATTTGGCCGCAGCGGTGGCAGGACCCCGACGAGGGTGCGGGTTCTTCGCGCGCTGCTCCCCGTTCCTGCGCGGAAACCCTTGGGCTGATTCACCTTTGGCATCGCCCCTTTCGGAGCACGGCGGCGTCTGTTCGAATGCGTGTTCTTGCGTTAACATACACATCTCTACGCTTTGACATGTTACGGTTCTAATTGTATGTATTTAAGAGGAAGCTGCCGACGAACGCTTAAGGCTCGGTGTAATTCATACGCAATTTTATTTTGCGAAGTCAGACTGTATATTGATATATTAAAAGTGTTTAGTCGTATTTTAGGGTATGTGAATTCAGGGTGAGTGTGCTAATTGGGTCCGCGGGGGCAGGCGCATTGCTCTCCGCACTGCGCGTCGAGGTTAGTGCTGGCGGTCGGGATGAGCTGGGGGGGGGCCCGTTGCGGTGTCCCCAGGCGGGTCGGGGGCCGATGGGTCCCGCTTCTCCCCGCGCCGCCGCCACCCCCTCCCGGGCTCCTGCGCGGCGGTGCGGGCGTCCCCCCGGGCCCGGCCCGGGCCCCGCCGCCATCCCCCCGGCCGCTACCCACCCCCCCGCTGCCAGGGCGTCCCGGCGCTGCGCCCGGGGGCTCGGCGGGTGCCGGGGCGGCTCCAAGGGCCGCCCGTGGGGCCGCCGCCAGCGCGGCAGCGCCTCCCACCCGCCCCCGGCCGGTAGCGGCGCGGCGCGTCAAGGGTTAAGGCCGTGGCGGCGCTCGGCGCGGAGGGATACGGAGCCGGAGCCGTGAACGTGGTGCTGAGGCTCTGTAAGCAAAAAAATGTCTGCCTGAGGGAAACCCACAAGTTCCTTCCAGCGGGGGGGGAGCGCTCGGCTCGTCGCCTCCCACCCAGCCCGCGGCCCGCCCGCCGCCGCCGGCCCGGCCCTGGTCACCGGAGCGTACGGGGGGCAGCAGGTAAGTGCGGGCGGCGAGGGGCCGGGAGAAGTTGGGAGAGAGCGGTGGGGGGAGGGAAGCGGCGGCCGGGCGCGCTCAGGGGCAGAGGCGGCGGCGAGGGGCGGCGGGGTCCGCGGCCGGGCAGCAGCGGGGCTGCCCGGGGGCCGCCGCGGGGGCGGCGGGGAGGCCGCGGAGGAGGAGGAGGCGCCGCCGGCGAGCCCGAGGGGCGGCAGCCGCGGCCGGCCGGCCCGAGCGGCGGGGCGGCGTGCGGCGTTGCCGGGGTCTCCGCCGGCGGCGGGGCCCGGACCGCGGGCGGGCTGCGGCGCCCGGCCCCGGGCAGCAGCGAGTCCCCGCGGGCGGCGTCCGGGGCGCGCGCCGCCCGCCGCGCGGCTCCCAGCGCTCATAAAGGACCGCGGCGGCGGCAGCGCGGGCCCGGCGCGCCGGGCGGCTCCGAAACTTGGAGGGGAGCGGGGCTGCGGCGGCGCCCCCGCCGCTCCCCCGGGGCGCCCGCCGGGCACAAGGGAAGGCGCGGACCCCGCCGCCCCTCCTTCCCGCCCCCACCCCCCCCCCGCGCGCGCGCGCGCGCCCCCCCCCCGCCGCACGCGCATTCCACCTCGCACCCCCCCCGCCCGCCCGGCGGCGGCGCGCGCGCGCGCCCGGCCCCGTGCCGCGTGTGCGCGTGCGGTGCGCGGGGGCGGCTCCCGCCCCGCCGCGGTCCCGGGCGCGGAGCGGCGGGGGCGGGGAGAGCGGCCGGCGGGGGAGAGCGGCCGGCGGTAACGCCGGGGCAGAGATGGCTGTGCTGAGGCGCACCCGGCCCCGCTGGCCGGCCCCATTGTTGCAGGGAGCGTGACTCGCTCCGTCTCTCGCTCGTTCCCCGGACTTGGCTGGGCCCCGGCTGTCGGTTCGCTTTCGCTTGCCTGGGGGGGAACCTAATTCCTGGCGGCGGCGGCGGCGGCCCCGCTGCGGCGTGCCCGTGCCTTGCTCGAGCTGGGGGAGAAGAGGAATGAGGGAGAGAAGAGAGCCTGAGGAAACTTAAGGAGAGTTGGTTAGTTCGGGAAGCGGCCGCCGATTCCGGCGGCCCGGCCGGTAGAGGAGGGCTCCCCTGGGATCCCTCTGCCCCCGCCACAGGGGTGCGGGGACCAGAGGCCCTTCTTCGCTAGGGGCCGGGTTCCCGCTGTCGGGGGTCGGCACCAGCCCCGTGGTGAAGCAGTCCCTGTGCCTCTCTCCCTGTGCCCTCGAAGGTGATCGGAGGAGCAGAGGAAGATGAATTCCCAGCAGCAGAGGATGGCCGCTATAGGAACTGACAAGGAACTGAGCGACTTGCTGGACTTCAGTGCGGTAGGCTCTTCTCCGAGGTCCTCTCGTGACTTCTGCGTGGTAAAGCGAGCTGAGGGCTAGGGGCTCACTAAGGGCTAGGGGCTCGCTAGAGCGAGCTGAGGGCTAGGGGCTCGCTAAGGGCTAGGGGCTCGCTAAGGGCTAGGGGCTCGCTAGAGCGAGCTGAGGGCTAGGGGCTTGCTAAGGGCTAGGGGCTCGCTAGAGCGAGCTGAGGGCTAGGGGCTCGCTAAGGGCTAGGGGCTCGCTAGAGCGAGCCGAGGGCTAGGGACTCGCTAAGGGCTAGGGGCTCGCTAGAGCGAGCTGAGGGCTAGGGGCTCGCTAAGGGCTAGGGGCTCGCTAAAGCGAGCTGAGGAGTAGGGGCAGCAGCATGCAGGGCTCGGCTGGGTCCGTCTCGGCCAAGTTGGACACCTGAACTTTGATGTAATGTCTAGACTTCCAGATTTAATACTGTAATACCAGCTGGGTCAATTGGTTTAACTGGTTAAAATCAGGCTGACCCGGTGATGGCATAATCTAACAATTAACGTTTGTTAAGCTGGCGTGTGGCACTGGTGCTTTGGATGCCACCCCCCCCCCCCCCCTTTTTTTTAAAAAAAAACAACAAAAAAATTAATGCCCGTAAGTAACAGAGCTTATTCATTGATAGTTCTTACAGTAGTTTTAGCTTAGAAAATTACAGGTATTTTCTGTGTGAAACTTTTAACAGATTTCAAAAAGGTGCTTGATTTATAAACACAATAGAAAACTACTGCCTCTCAAAAGCTGTCCTTATCTAGTGACTTTAAACTCACAGATCAATAAGAAATATATTTCGAGTAGCAAAATTTAACATATATAACTATTTTAAATTGCAATAATAGTAG
This sequence comes from Pelecanus crispus, assembly GCF_030463565.1. Taxonomy (NCBI): domain Eukaryota; kingdom Metazoa; phylum Chordata; class Aves; order Pelecaniformes; family Pelecanidae; genus Pelecanus; species Pelecanus crispus. Next base: position 16,146,444 of record NC_134649.1, read on the forward strand.
TAGGTTTCCTTTTACTTTTATTTTTTTAAGTTGATTGTGTTCATGTAGAAAAGAAATTTTAGTGGTATTAATAAGCTGCAAGGAGTACTTTAGCTTATTGGTTTTATGGGTCTAAACACGCATCTTACATTCTGTTTATTTTTTAACAGAAAAAAGAATCAAATAATTGTTCCCTAGTAACTTTTTTTAAAGTTTACATTAATAATTTAACACAGAGTTTCAAAGCCAATTTAAATGCATCTTTTCTTTCTTGTTTTGCAGATGTTTTCCCCACCTGTTAATAGTGGGAAAACCAGACCAACTACGCTAGGAAGCAGCCAGTTCAGTGGATCAGGTAGGATGCATCCGAGATACATAAAGTTCATGTAACTAGGTCTTGATGTTTTAGCTTAGTCTTCATGTGCTCGAAGTATGGTAATCTTTCAGAAGTATGGTAATCTTTCATTTGTACACATTCTCATAAGATATTCAGATTAATTAAAGATGTACTGTTTTGATCCGACTTTATAACACATTTTGTGAACTTTAACCACGGTTTTCCTCTATATACGTTAGACTACTTGTCCCAGTACAGTGAAGTGTTAAAGTATCCCTAGTCATACTGACATGCAAGTTATCTGTTTTTCTGTCATGTTAAAAATGAATGGCTGCTTTGTTTTTGTCTGATAAAATCAAACTTACCTGTTCAGTTGAAGTATTTCCTAGCCCCTGTATGAAAGGGGAAAACACTTAAGTAAGATGCCAAATAATGAAAATCTACTGACTCAAGGATATATTTTAAAATGCAGTTCTTAAGGAAAATATAAGACTAATACAATTTTCTAGTACTGCGTAGTTCTCAAAGTCTTGATGAATAGAATTCTCTCGTGTTGAACCTTTATCAATGCATCTGGAAAACCAGTAACTGTATTTGCATGTTGCATGTGTTTTGTGGCTTCAATGTCTTTTTCATTGAGGTCCACCTAATGGCTGTTTTCAGAGACTTTTCACCGAAGCCTGTAATAGGAAAGAAGTGCAATTTTTAACAGATACTTTGTATCATTCTTGTAGAGGGTATATTTATTACTACTGTCAAAAGAGAAACTAAAGTAACTTTTTGATAACATGTTCTTTTTTATGTATGCTTATTTTCTGTGAATACAGTGAAGTCATATTTTTGGTTTTATGAATACAACAAAGTGATGTTTGTGTTTTTAGTTAAGTTTAATGAAAATAAATTTTTAGAATGCCAGGAGAGGAGTGAAGTAGTTGCTTGGAGTCGTGCAGTAACATCGCCTGTTTGCTTTTTACATTGTCAGAGCTGTTACTTTGAGAGGCCAAATGACACCTTGCATTATAGTGACACTTTAGAATTTTTGTTTTTAAAAGCATCTTAAAACTTCTGAATGGTATGATTTTGCAAACTCTCCAGAGACTATCTCCCATATTTAATTTAATGAAAATATGTAGCAAATATTGTAACATACCTGAAGAAGCATTTCTACTTTTTCTCTCCTAAAATATGTAAGTGGTTTTGTCTTGCTCTTTGAAAGTATGTCAAGTTTAAAATATTGGCAATAGTAAGACAGCAAATCCGTATACAATGTAGTTTACATTTTTTCTTTTAATACAAACATTCAAGACAGTTGTTTCTCGAAAGCTTGTTTTAAAAGACATTCAGGCAACTAAAACTTATTGTGGGGACCACAACCTGAGCATCTCGTCCCCCTTTCCCCTTGCTTTTCCTGAATGAGTAGAATAATTTTCTGTTGAATAATAAAGCCTTCATTTTTAGTTTAGCTCTTAGATGAGTCTTAGGTAATGTGGCTTGCCTTATTTGTAGGTAATGTTTCCCCTTCTTTCCTTGGATGACTCAGAAAAAGGGAGAATGCCAGAATACTTAGTTTTTTGAGAGAAACAGTGTTATTGACTCCTTGAATTTCTTTACCAATATGGTATATCATCACATAGATACCAATCATGAGCAGTACACTGCAGATGTCAAACAAGCTACAACCTCAACTGAATGCCCCTTGGAAATGATAATGGTATATAGTTGTGTGTTTTAGTTCAAAACACTTCTAGTTTTAGAGATTTACTGGTTAGTGGGATTATATGCCCTAATTCTTGTGACGTTACGACCTAAACCTTGACCCAGGGGGATTACTTTGCAGGAGCGAGAGGTCACGAATTTCTATATTAATTGTGTTCTGAGTCAGCGTTAACTGTTGTAGAAAGACTATGTTAAGATCATTGACGAAGTATAGACATTTCATTTCTAGCACTCTGATTTAATTGTGATCTGGCTTTAATTTCAAGAGTTTTGTAAATTCTAGGACAAACAACATTTGAAAGCTGTTTTTTTTTTTTTCTTTAAACTGCTAGAGGCCACTTTTTGAAGAGAAACATGAAAAGAGGAGGTATTTGTTCCTTTGAGCTATCTAGTACTGAAAAGCACAGTATACACAGATTTCTGAAAAGTACTTTTTAATTTTTTTCTTTGAATACGGAATGATGCTACCTCTTACAGAGACCTTCTGTGATTTTGATGGCAGTTACAGAAGTGAAGTTTGCTTTGGTGTCTTTCTCATTAAACTCGGTTCTTTCATTTTTCTGATGTCCTTACAAGCATACTAAAGGAAATGGTTTTCCCTTTCTTAGCTGGAATAAGAATGTGTTTATTTTCTGTTATTATAGAGCCCCCTTTTTCTCATTTAAACTTAAAATAAACAAACCCATCTGAAAACACCTTTCCTGCCCCCCCTCAACCTATCAGTGATTTGAGATGCAGCCTAGTGGCCCTCATTAAGTAGGTGAAAATCAATTGCTTGCCTGCATGGCTCTTAAACTGTATACTTCCGGGAAATCTGATTTAGAAGGAAGCAATGCTCATGGTGCATTTTCCTTGCCACCCCTGAGGCGCCCAGTTTAAAATGACAAATTAGTTGCTGTTCAAGGATGGTTAAGTTCTGTTTGTTTTTCAGGTGTGGCTTTGTGAAGTGTTGGAAATACTACAGTGTATGTTATTAATTCCGATGTAACAAGCTTGATCTGATATAATTCTGCAATATTTCTGTTGATCATGCTGTAAAAATATATGTGTAACTGGGTTGCATAAATGAAACGGGTAATATGACTGATACCTATAATTTGTAAGAAAATACTGTCCAGGATTAACATATGAACATTGCATTTTGATTAAACGGTAGCTAAGTCTGGTGTTGGGGCAGGCTTGCTTTCTACAGGTCAATCAGTTATGAATGAAAGCTGCAGATGAAATAAGTGAACTAATCTGATATATCATAGTAACTTACGACAGTAAGTCGTGTAGGCTGCTGATAAAGTCAAATAACTTGGTCAGACTACTGGTGAAAACAAATATATTGGAAAAGTAATCTGATATGTAAGTCAGTGAGTTAAGCCACAAAATATTCCTTGTCATACCTGTTGTAACTACCTCTTGTTTAAAAAGGAACTTCCCATTCTTTACTCCTCCAAAACCAACTTGTGAAGGTAAAGCCATTTCTGACTTAGAAATGGTAGAAAAGGCAAAGGTCAGAGATGCTCTATTGGGCTTTTTAATCAGGTTTTTTTTTCAGATTTTGTTTAAAATTAAAATTTTCTGTGTTGCTACTATCATTAATAGCAGTGTTTATGATTTACAGTGAAATTTTGCTTTGTCTTGCTCTTGTTAAAACCACAAAATGTATGCCAGTACAAACCTGGATGGTTACCCATTTTGCCCAATGCCCTTTATTTATTACAGTAACTCCGTTAAAATTCAGTCACAATATTCAGGTGCCTGCCATAGGCAATAATAGAGCAGTTTTCCTACTAGTAGTTTCCCAGTAGGTTTGATCTCAATTTCAGTTTTTCCTGTGATTGAAATTTTTTAATCTCTGGTGTGGTACCCTAAAATAAAACCCTTTCTTTTTCTTGCGCAAAGAACTTCTTAGATGTTAAAGAAGAATATATGCGAGACAGTATTTTCCTATGTGGCCTACTACCTTCAATTTTTGTAGCCTCCTCATTGTAGCAATAGCATTATTTTTGCATGTGGCTGTGCTTGGGCATATGCAAGGTATCAGTCAAAAACCTGAAGTAAGATAATGTGAATGTCTGAATGTATCCGTTTAGATACGGGGCAACCCCTGATATCAGTACAGGTTGGGGGATGAAGAGATTGAGAGCAGCCCTGCAGAGAAGGACTGGGGGGTACTGGTGGATGAAAAGCTGGACATGAGCCGGCAATGTGCACTTGCAGCCCAGAAAGCCAACCGAATCCTGGGCTGCATCAAAAGAAGCGTGGCCAGCAGGTCGAGGGAGGTGATTCTGCCCCTCTGCTCTGCTCTGCTCTGGTGAGACCTCACCTGGAGTACTGCGTCCAGCTCTGGGGCCCTCAGCACAAGAAGGACATGGACCTGTTGGAGCGGGTCCAGAGGAGGGCCACAAAAATGGTCCGAGGGCTGGAGCACCTCTCCTACAAGGACAGGCTGAGAGAGTTGGGGTTGTTCAGCCTGGAGAAGAGAAGGCTGTGGGGAGACCTGATTGCGGCCTTTCAGTACTTAAAGGGGGCCTACAGGAAAGATGGGGAGAATTTTTAATAAGGCCTGTTGTGACAGGACAAGGAATAATGGATTTAAACTAAAGAAGAATAGATTTAGACTAGACATAAGGAAGAAATTTTTCACAATGAGGGTGGTGAAGCACTGGCACAGGTTGCCCAGAGAGGCGGTGGAGGCCCCATCCCTGGAAACATTCCAGGTCAGGTTGGATGGGGCTCTGAGCAACCTGATCTGGTTAAAGCTGTCCCTGCTCACTGCAGGGGGGTTGGGCTAGATGGCCTCTAAAGGTCCCTTCCAACCCAAAGCATTCTATGATTCTATGAAATTCCTAGTACCTGCTCCTAATCCCCAAATTAAGGAGTTGATGAGAGGTCTCATGTAGTCACATAGTCTTGTCCTAGAATGTGTTAGGCCATGACAGACTCTTTTAAATAATTTAAAAAGAAAAGTGGAAGGCATATATTTCAGGAATTTGATCCGTATTTCTGGTTTTGTCACCCAAAATATGTTATGGTCTTGTGTGGTTTTGTTTGCTGTTCAAAAGGAGATAAGCTTGTGTGTTAAATGCCAGAAACCTAGGGTGGCCTGTTAAAATAAACATTAGGTCATGCAGCTATGTGGCTTTTTTATTATCTTTATTTTTAACATCTAGTTTGTTGTCTAGCTCCATTAAAAGTGAATCAGCAGACCTCGTAACCTGGTATTTCATCTTGGGTCTGAGGGATGCTAAATTCTGTCTTCTTCTGAAGAGCCTGGGAAGACTTGTAGAAGCCTCATGCTTGAAAGCAGAAAGGTATCTGTAGCTTCTTTCCCCTCTAGTTGGTAGGGGAGACCCATGGATTACCCTTCAAATGGACCAAATGCAAGTGAGATTAAGATCTTGGTCTGGATCCCTCACCTATTGCATTTAGAAACCTAGAAGGGTGATACAGTGCTAGTAAATAAACTTAGCAGCCTCTGTCTCACTATTGTTGTCTCTTTTTCCTCCTCCCCTTCCCTTGCCTTTGGAAAGATAAATTATGGGACACTTACTCCGTGAACAGTCTTGAAAAGTACAGCATATAAAAGGGCTAAGTAACTGCTTCCATATTCCTGTTTAAGAAAGAGGAGGAGAAAAAAAGTTGGACGAATAGAGGGAACTGATATCCCAACTTAAAAGCACACAGTCCCTCACAAGGTGTTTGTGGTCGCATGGATATTGAGGCTTTTTGTGTTTTGTTTGGTTTTTTTTTTTTTTAAATTAAAAAAAAAAAAAAGAAGAGGGAAAAAAGGGAAAGTTACTGGAACAGCTAGGTCTTATGAATCTAGCTTGGTGAGCAGATAAGTAGGTGTTAGTCCATTATTTATTGCCATTGGCGATGGTTTTGAAATGGCTGTTATTGCTTAAGGTGATGATATGAACCTCATGTCAATTGGTCAGAAATTCCTTACTGCCTTCCAAATAGCAAATTTTAGAATTTTTAGTAGCGTTTGGCTTGTCTTCTGTTTAGAGGTATACTTGACACTGTTAATAAAGGAAACTGTAACTTTTGCTGTATTGATACGTAGAAAGTATTCTTACAAAACGTTAATCTTGTATTTCCAGCAATTAGTTTTCCCTGGGTGAGAGCAGTGATGTGATCACTATGTTTACAAGCACAGCATCTAACCTCCAATCCCTATATAAATGCTACTGTCTCGCAATGCAAGGAAGATCTTTTGCAATGTTATTTCTGGGAGGCTTCGGAAGGTCTGGGGTCGCAGCAGTGCCTTGTCCTTTCCTGATGTGGATGGGGCACCTCCCACCATCACCCTCCACCTCAGCCAGTAGCCATTTGATCTGCCAAATTTTTCGGATCTACTGTAAGTGATGAAGAGTATCCAGGTGCTTTGGATAGTAGTCTTAATGGCATGTGGGAAGGAATATGATTTGAAATTGCCTGTTACTGTATTTTTGGATTTACCCAGAGAGCAGCGTTGATATAAATGTAAACACGAGGACTAAAGGTTTACGCTTCAGTGTGATTTTTCACCAAAAAGTGAAAGTGGGGGAAGAATCCTGGTAAGAGGCTGAGGAGAAATTGCAGGTTATCTGAGGAATTCCTTTTCTTTAATAGTTGTGTGTTCTTTAATGGCAGCTGAAGTTGTACTCGGTCCTTTAATTACTGTAGAACTTTTATCATGTCTGCAGCTTTTGCTAAGGTTTGGGGTTTTTTTTGTTTTGTTTGTTTGTGGTCTTTTTTTGGTCTTTGGCAAGGGAATTTTATGTTAAAAGCTTGTCATTCATACCTACATGCCAAAGTTCCCCAACAGTCGCACAAAGAGGACTTAACCCCTTAGTCATTTTGCTGTCAAATTGGTATGGCAGCTGTTTGTCTCAGATAATTCTACTTTATCCATAGTTGAGCCTATAGATACTGTTATATGATTTCTGTTAATCTACTATATACTATACCATAAACTTGGTAAACTGTATTTTGTTTAAGTTGCTAAAGTATGGTGTAATTTTTCATGGTTGAAAATTGTGTACATTTATTTATGAACAGAGGGATGTTTAAGGCACTAATATGATACCATATCACTTAGTAACATTGGAATTTATGGAGACTTTTTAAAATTGAAAGATACGCATAAACTTGAGTAGTTTATTAGACCTCTTGAGCTGACTTGACTGCTGAGATGTGCTTCTTTTTTTTGGTACTCTAATGTTGAAGGATTATGTTTTTGGGGAGTAGCATTGAGCATTTTTAGAAGCTTTATAAAATTTCTTAAATTACCTATAGAGCCAGATGTGATATAATAAATAAGGCTTCTGTCTTAAATTTCCTTCAAAATAAATATTAATTTATCATATTTGAAAATTCAGTTTCAATAAATGACTTCACTGAATAAAGTATGTTCTCTAAAAAGCTTTTTCTGGAGGCATTGTCTAATTTAATGTGTTAGCGCTTCTTCAGAAGTACATAGCAAAACTTGATTAGTTTTGTATGTTCTCCTGTGAGGAAGTCACTAAATTTAAATAGTAAATAAAGAAATAAGAAAAGGCACTATTTTCTTCTGCATGTGAATTATTTGATGGAGATTGTTATTCAACATTCATAACTAACTTTAAATTGTGTGTACGCCTTAATAATTTTTTTGGGTTATTAAACATTGTGAGAAGAGGGGGGAAAGTATTATTTTAGTGCATAATTATCATGCTAAGGACAGGAAATGTGTTTTTAATCTTTATTTTTTTCTGTCTTAAGTAGTGATGGCCACTTCTTCAATTTGTTGGGTTTTTTATTAATATGAAAGTCTAGAAGTTCACCATTCTATTGTATACCTCAACCTGATGATGTGGAAGTACTTGTGGACTTTTAAAATACCACAATCCATTATTTACTAGTGGTTGTAGGGGCAAGTTTTTTTTTTTTTTTTTCTATTATGAGTCTAAGATGAGATAATGATAATTTTTTTTAATGTCTTGAATGAATGCCTTGTTTTCTTCATTTGTAAAACAAAGCTGCATTTGTAAACACAACGTTCAAAAACATAAAGGACATACTTTTTTGGTGAAGATGTTAACTGAATACCAAGAATGATCAGAAAGAGCAGCTTTTGTTATATTTAATAATATCTCACTGTCTTCAGAGGATAATCAGGCTAAAATGTACCCAATCAATCTTTAGGACTTTGTTAGATTCTTCTTGTATGCCAGGGATCTTTTTTTCTTTTTTTTTTTTTTTTTTTAAAGAAGGAGCTGAAATTGCTTTAAATAAAATAAACTTCATGTCCTTACCTATGTAGTACAGAAAAATCTCACTTGATCACATCAAAATAATTGTTGCTGGTGTTTTAAAGAAGTACTTGGAATGGGGGGTGGAAGAGGAAAAGGCTTGATAAAAAGGGTTTACTTTACAGCCCTGTTAGTAGGGTAATGCTCTCTAGGAATGCTAGTAAAACCTTAGTATAAAACTAAGTAAGGTTTGTCTTGGATGGGGAAGTTGTACACTTCCATATTAGTGCTATGGAAAACTTAAAAAACTGCTCCTGCTATAGAATTGCATTTAAAAAAGAGGGTAAAAGGTGTACGTTTCTGGTATTACACACAATTTCTCTCTATTGGTAAGTGGAAAATAGGTAGATATTTCTAACATATAGCTGACAGTTTTAAATTAATACATTTTTTTTCTGAAGTAAATTTTGTTTTTGCAGTGGACCTGATTCCTTGCTCCTGAAGTTCTACAGAGATTGCCTATATTGTTTTTTGTAAGCATGTGAGAGATTTACATTACACTTTTCAAGTCTGCTTTTTTTGGTATTGCAGACTTGTTTTTTTCTGTACCAGTTGTAGCTGCAAAAACGGTGGTATCTCTCTGTCTTTATCAGGTTGTTAGTTATGTGGAGTTCTAGTAATAAGTGGAACCACTTGCTTTCACTGTTCTACTTTGCATGAACAAAACTGCAGGAAGCTTTTTTTTATTCTGTGTGTGTGCCTTGTCTCTGAAGGAGCTCTTTGCTGATGAAGTTGAAGCAGTGGTAACACAGAGAAACTGAAGTTAGTCTGGGTCGGAGTTTTATATAGAAGTGTATTCTGAGCCTTGATTTGTGAAAATTACATTTTAGATGGTGAATTTTTTCCCCTTTTTAAATACAAAGATGAATAGGCAGACCTGATTGTTAGAAAAACATGCCTAGTAAACCAAAATCCAAATTCAGTCATTTCTAGTTGTGTACATTTTGCGGGTAAAATACCAATGAATATCAGACCATGAATGTGCGTGTTCTGTGTGTTAAATGAAATTGGGTTTAAACCAAAGCTTACTCTTAATTCGATATAAACAAGAACTTGGTCTGTAGCGTTACCTGCTGTCTGTATTTATTCTGTTTAGAGTATGACCAAAATATATTGCTGATTTTAATATGTATATCATTGTCTTTGGAGAGTAAATTGATTTATAGTCCTCCCGTCTTCTTCCATGTTCAGGTTTTATAGACAGAATCTTTAGTGTATTGAGTGGTTTCAAGTCTTACCTAAAATAAAAACGGAATGCGCATTGGTGTTTTTTGTATGTACTATCTGCATTTTTAATGTCTATCTAAATGTCCAAAATAAACTGGTTTTTTTACTTGAATGATACAATAAGAAGGGAACCAGACAGAAGATTTAGCAAAACATAAAACTTGCTGAGTGTGATTCATACCTATTTGTAATTTAAAATAACAGTGCTTTGCAAACTTGTTTTCTCTAGTTCTGTTGGAAAACATGTTTAAAGCCTAAAAGATATAGATAAGTCCATGATAAAGTCATTGACTTTTGCATTTTGCATGCTGCAGGGAGGTCTTATAACCAAATATCTCTTGAATTTTCTACTGTGTTGCATTAGTGTTAGTAGGATGCTGTGGAGATAAATATATTTCAGAAAATTCTAAAGTATTTTTAGTCTTCTGTAGGAGAATGGAATTCACTGTTTATATTTTTATTTTTTGTTTATTTGAATGCAAGATACTATTGTCTTGGTGTTATTCCAAGAGCTGTTGTGGCCATTGTGTGAAATGATTAAAGCAGACAGCTTTGCTTGTAGGACAAACATTTTTTTATATTGTGATGTTTCGATGATTTTCAATGTGACACCTATCCCGTTCCAGTTTCTTTATGCAGCAACTTCATGAGTCATAATCCTTGCAAAAGAACACAGCTTAAAATAATCACTGATTGTTTCTTTGCAATTCTGTTCACTGCCCACTGCAAATAAACAAGAGCAGAAATGACAATATCATTTAATCCTTTAATGTTTGCTTTTGACGTGCAAAATGTTCTCTTGTAATAAGAGAAGTAATCCATAAGGAGGGTAGCTGCTCTTTCATCTTCCTGAATGCTAAATGAAGCCAAGGCTTTTATGAAGAGATGGTGATTTAATGAAGATGACCGACTTTTGGAGTAATGAAAAGCTTTTGTATATTTCTAAAAACGGTGCGTGGTGCTTATTACTCCAGAGTTCAAATGGCTATATTTTGTAGTATGTCTTTGCAAGATTAGTGCTTGTGATGCTTAGATGCAAGGTGATTGAATGGTATGGTAGATCAGAATTTTTTCCCTTTGTTTGTTTTTATAAAAGAAATGTGTATCTCTGCCACTTTATGTGTATAAATGCATGTAATGTCTGACACGTCTGCTCTGTGTAATGCTTTTATTTTGGTAACCTTGAAAATATCTCTGATATCATATTCCCTTGCCAGAGGACAGTGGTAAGCACACAAAAAACAGAGTGTGAACTTTGTCAATATTACTTAAGGCAGGAACATATGAATTAGATATTTTTCTTGCAAGTACTTGTAAATGCTGAAATTTAAAAAGCTCCTCAACTCAACCCTTGCCCCCCACCAAAAAAAACCCCCAAACCTCTGAAAAACCCAAACCCCAGTAAAAACCCAAACAAACCAAACCCCCCATCTTTTTTTCCCTTTCAGTTTTTCATTTCATTAGTTTACTTGGAATATTTATTTAAATAATCTGTAATATTACTACTTGCAAAGCAAGCTAGATAGCACATGATACTTCAAAAGGAAGCAGAGGGGGGCTGTAGAGGATGGGAGACTATATCTTCTCCAGAACATACTCTCCCAACAGTCTTTCAGGCTTTCATGAATTGGTGAAAGGGCCTTTTATTTTTCCCTCTTTGTAAGTCAACCCCTTTAAAGTAGGAAGTAGTCAACTTCTATAAAAGTTAATTTAATCTTTTTTCTTCCACCAAGATTTTAAAGGAGGTTGTGATTCTTTACAAAGTTTCTACTTGTATGTTAGTCTTCAGTATATGAGCGCTGTACTGTACAACCAGAAGTAATCTTCAAGGTTGCTAAACTTTTAGGGTTGCCATGAACGTAAAGAACGCAATCGTGTTGCTACATTTCTCATTGTGTTGCAGGGAAGCTATATCTGACCGCCAGGGGCGAATGAACTTAGGTGAGCAACAACAGGCTGGTTTTTGTCTACTTTTTAAAAACTGTCTTGTAATGAAAGCGCAGAAATGAACATGTAACTTAAATTTCCTTCTTAGCCTTTTGATGGCTTGAATTACTGGCTAGTCCCTATGTAGTAGTATACAAACTCTTACAAGTATAAGAGTGAGATATATGGCACGGATGCTTAAAACTCTACATGTTAGGTGAATGAATTTCAAAACATGTCAAGGCTGTGCATTTGTGAATACACTTCTGTGTAGAAGGTGAAGCATTATAAGAGATTGCGCTTTTTCTTTTGAGTGATGCAGTAAGAACAGACTTTATATTTATGCATGTCCATTATACTCATTAAACCCACTTTATTTTCAAGATACTTGTTGAGTACTGAACAACGGCTTCAATCATCTGCTTATTTCTGTGTACTAACGCTTCCTTTTCCTTTTCCATGATCCTTTTCCATGATCCTGTTAGAGGAAATTGGGATCAGAGAAGAGGCAAATGCCTGCATATGGGAGATGCAGTGTAATGCAATTTATATTCTATGCTAATGTTTATATTCCTTTTGGCTTTGAATAGTCTATATTTGTTTTAGAAAGTGAATGGCATTTTTTTCTCCTAGATGCAGCTGTTTATTTGTAGGTAACCTAAGTGCCCTGTGAACTATCATCAGAAAAACCTGTTTTGTGCCTTATAATCCTGCAAGTGAAAACTGGTAGGTATATGACAATGTAACTTGTGCTGCAGTGAGGAATCAGTCGGAGTTTGGCCATCTCTCATGTATGTGTCATAGGTTGTCTCCGAACTGGATACTGGAGAACATGCTGTTGCCATAGCAATGAAAGTCCTTTTGAAGGCAGGATTCTTGGCAGAGCTGTTGCATCTCCTAAAGTGCTTGGTGCATTGATCTGAAAGTACCTTGTCAGTATTAGCACATAGCTGTAGTGAAAAGAGCGGGAAGTACAGGTTTCTTTAGAATACATGATTGTCTTTCTTTTTTCACAGCTAATTGTTGATTGAACTCCCTGTTCATAAAGCTACAGCTTTTTAAAATCTTATGCTGGGAACAATTCTTATATTTAACATACTTAGCTTGAATGCATATATATTGAGCTGTTGTAACAGCTAACTAGTGTTTATTGCAAAAGTATCACTGCATGACTTTCATAGTTTCCTACAGTACTTGTCCCTTGTAGTACTTCGAAAAATATATTTTTAGAGTTCCCTCCATGATTTTGGTTACTGCAAAACAGTTGTGAAAATACACTGCTTTATTTGTAATACTTTTCAACTTGATGTTTTCCTTTTTTCTAAGTGAAATGCCTGCCTTGCTCCCATATCATTTATATTGCAGAAGCCTAATTGTGACACTAACGGGGGAGAATCACTTGTGGGGATGTACAGTTCTGTATTTATTTGGAAAATATACCTTATGTAGGATCCCATTTTCAGCAAACATAACTAGATCTTTGTGTATAAATATTTCCTCCTCAGAGTGTGGTTTTGTTATAAAATTAAGAAAAGACTGTGAATCTCTTCTGTCCCATCAGGGTTTTGTTTTGTTTTTTTTTATGTGAGGTTTTCTTCCTCAAGATGAAGTGTAGGAGCTGAGAAGCAACTTGTATAGTGCAGATACTCTAGACAGCAGTAACACCATAACAGCATTTCTACATGTGCTGTGAGGATGGACTTGATTAATTTTTTCCTTATTTAAAAAGATCAAGCAATTTTTAAACTGAGAAATATAAAGAAAAAGTGAAAACTTTTCTAAGTCTTCAGGAGACAATTAATGTGATTAACACTGTACAGCATATTTTTTCATGAGGACTGGGATTTCCATTTAAGTGTTCCTTTTTTACTGAAAGACCCTCTAGAAGAGAAGAATTTTGCAGTTACCCACATAGCTTGCTCTATCCTTTGCAGCTTTTTATGTAACATAGTCTTTAGCTTTATCACTTTCTCTGAGATAGTAGATATAGATGAGAATTAAACACACACTTCATTCTTTTTTCTCTTTCCAAGTGAAGTTAAGGAAGAATGAAATAATTAATACTTTATTTGTACTTGAAAATAACTTTCTGCCTGCTGTAGCAGATGTGTGCATGTGCCATACTAGTGATCGTTAGCTTGGGTTTTGGTTTTGAATCCCTGCCCCCTCTTGCCCCTTTCTCAGAGTGGGAAAGAAGCATAGCTTCAGGTTGGCTTGGCCTTGGGAGGCATTACTGAGCTGCTGCTCTAAGCAGTTTAGACAGGACTTGTTACTTACAGTTTCTACATGTGTTGGTCTAACCTGGATAGACAAGTTGTGGTGTAAGTGACCTTGGCATGGTGGCCAGATCCTGTGCCAAGGAGAGGTCAGCATTGATTACACTGAGAGCGTGAACCAAGGGAGTTAGACTCTGCAAGGTGTCTGCTTCTTGTTGTTTTCCCTTTTTAAGCAAATTTAACACTGCATCAGCGGATGTGTACTGAAGCTCTCTAGCTATCCCTGGGAATGAACACAACATTAATAACCCAAGTTTCCTCTACCTGTTTTGCCAGTTGGTCTCAAATCATGTTTGGGGAAAAAGGGTCTTTCACGGCTCCAACAGGATTTCTATTTATGTGACCTTTTAGCCTTTGAGTCAATTAATACTGATTGAGTAGGCACTGGTTTTTGGGATTGTGGCAATAGGTTCACTGAAATACTTTGAGATAAGCTCATTGTGCTCTGCATGTTTTAAGTATGTATTAGTACTCGCCTGATTTTGTCAGGCTTTAGCAAAGATACCATTTGAAATGAGTTTAGTATGAGAAGTTAGGTATTTATCTTTTGAAATTCTAATTCTGAAAGAATTTTATACTTGGATGACTGATTCTAAAATGAAATCAGCAGCTTGTATAATTCATGTAACAATCTTCTGTCTTGAGATATTCAATACTTTTCAATATCCTCTGGTTTTGTTTCTCTCTATGCTACTGTTCTATCAGATCCGTTAAATTATAGGGATCTGGAATACAGAATTATGAACAAAATACAGAATTCTCAAAATGTGATTTTTTTTTTGTCTTAATGACTTTTTTCATGAAAATCCATATCTAGAAATTCACTAGGAATAGCAAATTCCTAGGATATATTATTACTCACCTGATAGTGCTGTTGTTTTTGTAATTTAAATAAGCTAAAGCAGGCATTAATATCTCTGTCAAAAACTTTTGCCAAGATTGTATTATTGGATAATGAAGAGAGGATAATCTTGATTTTTAAAGGACATAGCAAAGAGGCAAAACTTCTGTTCATATCTTGGTGCATAGTTCCTGTGTCCCTTTGAGAAACTGCTTTTTACTGCCTTTTTTTTCTTTTCCTTTTCTATTTTCTGGTTTCCTCAGCTGTAAAATGAGGGATTAGTGTTTATACTGTAGAACAAACAGTGTTTTTTGACTTCCTCAGTTCAGGGAAATGGAATGGGTTAATAGGAGTAACTTCATATGAAGTTATGAAGCAGAGTTAAATTAGCTTGCACATATTTTCAGTGTTAATATCCACCCCTTCCTTTTGTGTATTATTTCTATGTCTCTGCTTGTTTAATTCAATCTTTTACTTATGTTGATAAAGTTTTGGGGTTTTTCTTTTTCAGTTCAGTTCTACTGTATCTACTGTATTTAGGACAAGAGGAAATGGGCTCAAGCTGTACCAGGGGAGGTTTAGATTGGATATTAGGAAAAATTTCTTTACGGAAGGGGTAGTCAAGCATTGGAACAGGTGAGAGGTGGTGGAGTCACCATCCCTGGAAGTGTTCAAAAAATGGGTAGACGTGGCACTTTGTGACATGGTTTAGTGGGCCTGGGGGTGTTGGGTTGATGATTTGACTAATGATCCTAGAGGTCCTTTCCAATCTTAATGATTCCTAGTTTTTACTTTCATTATAAATGATCCAGCCACCAAGCCAGGAGGTGTGGGGTTGCTACTCTACCCTTAATTGGTTTAGTGGTGGACTTGGTAGTGTTAGGTTAATGGTTGGACTGGATGATCTTAAAGGTCTTTCCCAACCTAAACGATTCTATGATTGTACTGCACAGCTTTTAAAATGTAACTTCTGTTATTTAAAAATGTGGAAATGTAAATTTTAGTCTAGGACTCATAGCAATGATCTAGAAACTGTTTCAGCACACCTTCACAGATTATATATGCTTCTCATTTCTGTAAATTTTATTTGGATCTAATCCAAATAAGAAAGTGCAGATAAATATATTTGCCTAAATTTCTTCAAGGAAGAAAATTACTAGTCTAAAAAGGTTTCCTGATACATAAACAGAAAACAGCCCTGTCCATAGCTATCCTATGTATTTAATAGATTAAATTCACTTTGACAGCTGGATATATGTACCAGTGTCTAGCCGATGGCCATGATCTAATAATCATGGATATGGTAACAAGTCGTCTAAAAAGATTCAGTAATCAAGTGGGTTTTTTGACAAAACCTTCTCTGACTGAAACAAGAAATGAGGCTATGTTAAATGTGACTGTGTTTGCTCCTGTGCCTGTACTCTGAATACTTAATAAATACCCTTTGGGATGTTGTAGATAGAACCTATCCTTTAACAGAGATGGAAAAGCTAATTGTGCTACAACGGCATGTGTTTTTAAAGTTATGGAAGAAATTTGATCTAACCTAATGATCATGAAGAACTTAGTTTCAAAACGTTAATTTCTCCTTCCCCTGAAGTGCTGTTTAACTTGCTTGTTTCTTCTGTCATAAAAATAGTTGTATACCATTAAATAGAACCTTTTGTGAAATACTCGATTCTTATATCATAATTCTGGTACGGGAGGAGAAGTTTAAGAAGTACTCATGAGTAAATACATGTCAAAGGGGACAACTTCAAGCACTACAGATATTTTGAAAACAAATACTTTATTACATGCTAACAGTGTGCTTTGGTCTCAATTATGTTTGACTCGTAAAACCTACATTATACATAAATATCCCTTAAGAGAAAAAACAATGCCTTGGCCCTCAAACAATCCTTTGTAACGCAAAATTAAACTAGTGTATTTTGCCAAACTAGCGTGTTATGACTCTTGTTTTATATTTGGTTCTAGCTTTGGGGAAACAAAGCTCCTTTATGTTCTATAAACTTCAGTAAAATCAACCAGGTTAGGATAAGAAGAAGTGTATCAAAATTTGTAACTTTGTTCTCTCTTCTTTTACTTTAAATAGAATTTCTGATATAGCTAGCAGGGACAATGTTTTAGAAAACACTGGAGGGGAGAGAGTGTGAACCAGTTTAAGGAATTAAACATTCCTTTAGGAAGGTGAATTAACTGTTCACTCCAATTTATAAGTTACATTTCAGCAACTTCTGAATGTGATACTAGTTGTGAGGCTTTTTTTTTTTTTTAAATCATGTCTACTTTCTCATCTTTTTGTAGTTCAAGTGATTTGAGGTACTTATTTTTAAACTTTACAACAGCTTTTATGAGAAGTAGGATGTTTGCACTGAAGGTAGTATTTGGGGAGATACAGAAAGCTGGGGAAATGAGGAGGCAGAATTATCTTCCAGGGGAGCCCAGGACATTGATCTGTTTGAAACTGTTAGTATGGGAAAGTTATTTGCTTTTTCACGTGCCTGATGTGCAAGAAACTTTAGGGATTCTTAACCACTTTATTTGTTGTTAGTATGCAAGGTATACCTTTGATCTTTCACTGTTTTGTTATCGTAGATATATGTCTTCTCCAACTTGTTGTTGAAGAATATTTGTCTGAGTTAAATGCTAATGCCACAGACTATGAAAGCAACTTTCATATTTATTTTGGCAGGATTATGTTATCCAAAAACTCAGAACAAAGCTCAAGAGCATCAATGTTTGTAAAGAGTAGTGTTCAACTTTGAAGCTGGGAAATAAAGAACTGTACTACTCTGCCCTTGGCATTCTTCATGCAGGTGGCCACATCCATTCCCACGTGCTTACCACTGTCCGCTACCAGGTTTCTGTTACTGGTTTTGGTAGTTGGGAACGTTTTTGTTCTGCCCTTGATGTGGAGTACTTCTCAATTTCTGAATTAATTCTTTTTAATATGAACCTAGTTCTCGATTCCGAGGAAAAATAAAGACAAGCTGTTAAAGAATGCTTGGTTTGTGTAACAGTTTGTTAGTGGTGTTGCTTCTAATAGTAAGTGTTAATGTCATAATTAAACCTTTCTTAATATAATTGCCATTGGGTAGCAAGAAAAACAGTAAAGTTTACTTCTCCCACACAGGGTAGATTTGAATTTGTCTGGATGTTCAGCTGATGTTTAATAATTTTTAAATTTTATTTGGTCATTTGCATTGTCCTAGGCTTGCTTTCACCCATGTCATTAATATAGTTAACTGCTTCTAGGACCATGTGATTCCTCCAGGCATTTGTACAATATGAACCAAACGAATGCGAAGTCCTGAACGCTGTATTCTGTGTTGTGTTTTTCACTTTCAGTTAATCTGTCTAACTAACATCTACAAACAGGAGGAGCTGGAGGCCCTTGTGCAGCAGGATGGCTATGACATAGTCGCCATCACGGAAACGTGGTGGGACGACTCTCATGACTGGAGTGCTGCACTGGAGGGCTATAAGCTCTTCAGAAGGGATAGGCAGGGTAGGAAAGGCGGTGGGGTGGCTCTGTATGTTAGGGAGTGTTTCGACTGCATAGAGCTTGACAGTGGTGATGACAAGGTGGAATGCTTATGGGTAAGGATGAGGGGGAAGGCTGGAAAGGCGGATGTCCTGTTGGGAGTCTGCTATAGACCACCCAACCAGGAGGTGGAGGTAGATGAGGCATTCTATAAGCGGCTGGCAGAAGTGTCGCAATCGCTAGCCCTTGTTCTCATGGGGGACTTCAACTTGCCAGACATCTGCTGGAAATACCACACAGCAGAGAGGCAGCAGTCTTGGAAGTTCCTAGAGCATGTGGGGGATAACTTTCTAATGCAGCTGGTAAGCGAGCCTACCAGGGGAGGTGCCCCGCTTGACCTGCTGTTTACCAACAGAGAAGGGCTTGTGGGAAATGTCGAGGTCGGAGGCCGTCTCGGGCTTAGCGACCACGACATGATAAAGTTCTCAATTTTGGGTGATGCTAAGCGGAGGGGCACCAAAACTATTACCATGGACTTCCGGAGGGCAGACTTTGCCCTCTTCAGGACCCTGGTTGGGAAAGTCCCTTGGGAGGCGGTCCTGAAGGGCAAAGGGGTCCAGGAAGGCTGGGCCCTCTTCAAGAAGGAAGTCTTAAGGGCGCAGGAGCGGGCTGTCCCCGTGTGTCGTAAGACCAACCGGAGGGGAAATCGACCGGCCTGGCTGAATAGGGAGCTTTTGCGGGGACTCAGGGAAAAAAGGAGAGTCTACCGCCTTTGGCAGAAGGGGCGGGCAGCTCAGGAGGAGTACAGGGATCTTGTTAGGTCCTGCAGGGAGGAAATTAGAAAGGCAAAAGCCCAGCTAGAACTCAATCTGGCCAGTGCTGTAAAAGACAATAAAAAATGCTTTTATAAGTACATCAGCAATAAAAGGAGAGCCAAGGAGGATCTCCATTTTTTGCTCGATGTGGGGGGGAACATTGTCACCGAGGACAAGGAAAAGGCTGAAGTACTTAACGCCTTCTTTGCCTCTGTGTTCAACAGCCAGACCGGTCATCCCCAGGGTACTCAGGCCCTTGAGCAAGAGGATAGGGATAGGGACCAGAATGGAGCCCTCATAGTCCAGGAGGAAGCAGTTAATGACCTGCTATGCCACCTGGACGCTCACAAGTCTATGGGGCCGGATGGGATCCACCCGAGAGTACTGAGGGAGCTGGCAGAGGAGCTTGCCAAGCCACTTTCCATCATCTATCAACAGTCCTGGTTAACAGGGGAGGTCCCTGATGACTGGAGGCTTGCCAATGTGACGCCCATCTACAAGAAGGGCCGGAAGGAGGACCCGGGGAACTACAGGCCTGTCAGCCTGACCTCGGTGCCGGGGAAGATTATGGAGAGGTTCATCTTGAGCGAACTCCACAGGCAAGTACAGGTCAACCAGGGGATCAGGCCCAGCCAGCATGGGTTCACAAAAGGCAGGTCCTGCTTGACCAACCTGATCTCCTTCTATGACCTGGTGACCCGCCTGGTAGATGATGGAAAGGCTGTGGATGTCATCTACCTAGACTTTAGCAAAGCTTTTGACACCGTCTCGCATAATATCCTCCTCGGGAAGCTGGCAGCTCACGGCTTAGACAGGCATACTCTTCGCTGGGTAAAGAACTGGTTGGGTGGCCGAGCCCAGAGAGTAGTGATAAATGGTGTTAAGTCCAGTTGGCGGCCGGTCACGAGCGGTGTTCCCCAGGGCTCTGTTTTAGGGCCAGTCTTGTTCAATATCTTTATCAATGATCTGGATGAGGGGATCGAGTGCACCCTCAGTAAGTTTGCAGACGACACCAAACTGGGTGGGAGTGTCGATCTGCTCGAGGGTAGGATGGCCCTGCAGAGGGACCTGGACAGACTGGATCGATGGGCCGTGGCCAACTGTATGAGGTTCAACAAGGCCAAGTGCCGGGTCCTGCACTTCGGTCACAACAACCCCATGCAACGCTACAGGCTTGGGGAGGAGTGGCTGGAAAGCTGCCTGGCCGAAAAGGACCTGGGGGTGTTAGTAGATAGCCGGCTGAACATGAGCCAGCAGTGTGCCCAGGTGGCCAAGAAGGCCAACAGCATCCTGGCTTGTATCAGGAATGCTGTGGCCAGCAGGAGCAGGGAGGTGATTGTCCCCCTGTACTCGGTGCTGGTGAGGCCGCACCTGGAATACTGTGTCCAGTTTTGGGCCCCTCACTACAAGAAAGACATTGAGGTGCTGGAGCGTGTTCAGAGGCGGGCAACGAAGCTGGTGAAGGGTCTGGAGAACAAGTCTTATGAGGAGCGGCTGAGGGAACTGGGGTTGTTTAGCCTGGAAAAGAGGAGGCTGAGGGGAGACCTTATCGCTCTCTACAACTAGCTGAAAGGAGGTTGTAGTGAGGTGGGTGTTGGTCTCTTCTCCCAAGTAGCTAGCGATAGGACAAGAGGAAATGGGCTTAAGCTGCGCCAGGGGAGGTTTAGACTGGAAATTAGGAAAAATTTCTTTACGGAAAGGGTGGTCAGGCATTGGAACAGGCTGCCCAGAGGGGTGGTGGAGTCACCATCCCTGGAGGCGTTTAAAAAACGGGTAGATGTGGCACTTCGGGATATGGTTTAGTCTGGTCTACCCTTGATTAGTCTAGAGTGGGCTTGGTAGTGTAGGTTAATGGTTGGACTGGATGATCTTAAAGGTCTTTTCCAACCTAGATGATTCTATGATTCTATGATTCTATGTGTTGATAGACAAAATGCCAGGGACAAGTCAGTAACTTTCTCTTTCATTGCTGTTCCTGGTGCTGTGATTTTTTTGATACAGTGGTGTCTGGCAGAAGTGATATTTTTTTGTGTGTGTACAAGAAAAAAAGAATACATGATACATGGAGTGGTGTGGACATAAATATTAAGAATAGTGACTGTGTTCTGAAATATATTTTGATTCCCTTTTACTGTGTATTCTTCCAGAACTCCTCAAATGAAGATTGTCATAATCACCTTTGAGCAGTTTCAAATCTTTTTCCTTTTAAAAGTCACTTGTCTTAAAGTTTCTTCTCGCATGTATGTTTCTGGAAATGTGCAACTGAAAATGTAATTGGGAGGCACAGCAGTGTCTGCAGTCACCCCTGAACCAGTGACAGATTTAGTGTTTTGAGACTTTGCATTCTCATGGTGCTA
Source organism: Pelecanus crispus (assembly GCF_030463565.1). Lineage (NCBI taxonomy): Eukaryota > Metazoa > Chordata > Aves > Pelecaniformes > Pelecanidae > Pelecanus > Pelecanus crispus. The sequence goes on from NC_134649.1 coordinate 16,167,674, forward strand.
GGAATAGGCTTTTAAATATGTTTTTAGCCTGATTTTTTCCTCTGAAGCCTCATGACTGATTGACTTTAAATGCAGACAGATTAAAAAAAAAATAGTTATTTGTTTCCATCCCTTTTGGAAATGATCTTTGCAACACACACACAATATATAGAACTAATTGGCATGCATCTGGCATTATGCTATTGAGAATGATATTATTATTTATTCTTAGGAAGTTTGTTGAACTTATTTAGGTAAAATTTAGCAAGGTAGGGAATGACTTAATTTCTCAGAAGTCATGTCTTTTCTTTGAAAATCCTGGGCACCTTTATGATGAGATGCAAATTTGGTATATGTGTCTGTTGTGTGAGGACTGTGCCTTTTTTTCTTTTGTTTTCCTTTTTTAAAAAAAAAAAAAGCTTAAAATGTAAAACATGCTTACACTTGTGAAATACTGTGTTGTGTTCTGTAACAGTGGTAGTAATGAACAAATTGGAAGTGAAAAAGCACTAAGAGGTATCTGGTGCCCCTCTTCTGTCAGCAGTGAAATACTGGCTGCCTTTCCTCCTTGATCCTGCTCTATCATGGTATGCAAATGGGCTGAGCCTGTGATGCGGGTTGCTGAATCTTTAATTCTGGTATAACGTCATTTCTCAGGGAAAGGAATCTCTCCTTTTCCTTCATCCAAAACATTTTTAGTCTTTGTGTTTTGATTGTTATCTCTAAACATGTGGGATTTCAGTGAGCATTTGCTAATTCAGTGAAATTTGTTAATTTTTGTCAACTTTGTCACTTTCCACTTATATAATTTTTGGGGCTTTTATCTTCTTTTAAGTTCTGCCAGGTAATCTAGTGTTAGTATTTCTGTTTCTATATAAATTCATTCCAATTTATCACAGCTTCTTAGAATACCTTATCTATCTTAATCACTTCATAAGTTTGCTTTTTTCTTGCTGGTCACTATTACTTTGGTAGTCTTCTGACATTATTCTTAAGCACTTTTTAAATTCTTGTTTTTTTCCTGATCTTAAATGAATTGATAGAGTATGTCCAGTTAATATTTCCTTTGTTCGCTTTCCCAGACTTCAGATTAATTTACATTTTTCTCAGTTCAGTAGAAGATGTAACTTTAGACCAGTGAACATGTCAGTGATATTATCTGTACGATTAAAAGTCAAGCACTTATTTATATACCTGGTTTAGTTGGGGGGTTTCATTTGACTCATGTATAGACCTGCAAAAGAGGTATTGATGTTGTAAAGTTCCTACAAGACTAAGAATGGTGTACCTAATACAATACACTTAAAGTAGTGGCATTACCTTTATAGTACAGGATATTACTGTTGGAATTTGGTTTAGATGCTGGATTAACAATCCCATATTATGTCTGTATTGAAGACACTTGCACGCTGGCAGTTTTTACTCTTCTCTTTACACACCTGTATCTAAATTCACAGGGTCTCAGCCATTTTGGGACTAATGCTGTGTATTCTAATTATCTCTGTGCTGTAACTTTTTCCTTTGAGGGAAGGTAACCATGTGGATTTCTGTAAAGGGTGTCAGTGAACAGAAGTTATAATGGCTCCAATTGTGCAAATAAATCTGTTGCTGTCCCACAGTGAACAAGCCTTTGCTTAAGTGGCCTGTCTGGTTTTCTTCCTGCCTGCTACAGATAGGAGTGAAGCTGGCTGAAAGCCATTTGCTTGTACAGCTAGGACTGCACACGTGGTGGAGCTTGGTTGTGCTTTACTTTCTGCAGTGAACAAATTCATGCTGCTCTTACTGCCAGCCTGGTTTTGATAGCAGAAAGAGGCTGTTAGGGTTTGGCTCTTTGGAGGGAAAGAGCTCAATCAGGATGCTAAGATTTTTTGGGGTGTGGAAATTTAGGTTCAGAGACTTTGTCATCTGCCTATCCATAACTCCGTTCTAATCGCTTGGGGCAATGCCAGTTATTTGGAAGTTGTTGCCTCTGACCATTTGTGTTTGTTCAATAGTCATTCACTCTTTTACAAGATTATTTGTAGGGAGATAAAAGTCCAAGAGAGGTGTGCTTTCATAGCCTGTAAATTGTTCTTTGTCGCTTTTTGGGCATGCACATGGCCTGATACTGGAAGTGCCTTGCCGATGCCTGCGTATGCGGTAGTGTGCGAGGAGGGAGCTGGCTCTGTTCTTAAAGTACACTCTTCTCAATATGCTTCTAATGTACTTCTTCAAGTTGGAGCTCTGTTTTGATATGACTGTTCAAGTGTTCCTGTGCTGGATATAACACATTTTGGCCTTTTTGTCTTTGGCCTTTCTATTTTGACTTTGCGTTTGGGGATTTTGATGACTTCTCTTAGCACTTCCCTCTAGTGCTCCTTAGCATTTGAGTTAGTGACAGTAGTCCGAGGAAGGCGTTTGTGCTCATTTGTTTCAAATAAAATTTAATAATATTGCATGTCCCTAAAAAATATTTTTTGTAAAGTGTTGCTGGTGCTGGGAGTGGAAAGCTTTAAAAGTAAATGTCATGGTAACACAGGGTGCACTGCAATGAAGGAAGTGTCTTGGTAAGTGTAGATACTGCAAAGTAGAAGCTTGCTGAATGTGCCTACATTTCTGTGAATGTGACTTCCTTTTCATGTTGCCTTCACTGACAGTGAAGGTGCTTAACATGTAGTAAGCTGTTGCATATTATTGAAAAACAACAACAACAGAAAACCTTTTTCCTTATTCAACTTCTGATTCAGCTGTATATATCTGGATGCCTCTAGTTAGATCTGTGCTTTTTAGGAGTCACAAGTTGATTAAGAAGTTTGCCCTTTGGCTTTATATTGTGGCCTGTGACAAGTTGCCAGTGTTGAAGAAAAAAATATCCTCTCTCAGAAAGGAGCTGTGCTTAAAACTCTGCTTTTATTATGGTAATTATAAGAAATGGACACCTGGCTGTAGGTTTATAATCTACTGAAAGGCCTGCATGTCTTCTGAATTCAAATTAAAATAATTAATTTTTGGTTTTGCAGAATTGATTTTTCCTTTTAATTGAACAAACAGAAAAAAACTTTTTGGTACTTTGGTTTATTGAAGGGAATTTTTTTGTGTGTGTGTGTGGTGGGTTTTTTTGGTTGGTGTTTAGGTTTTTTTTTTTTTTTTTGGTTGGTTGGTTTTTTTTAGTAGATGGCAGCAAGAATGGGTGACTAGCTTGTGTAACAGTATCCTTATTTTAGTTCTTCCTCCTCAGCGTGCTATAAGCATTGCACATGCACAATGACCTCCTGGTAGCTCTTATAAATAAAATGGAATTTGTGTATCTATGGTTTGAGATGCCATTTAGAGAAATAAAGACTTCAACTGGTGTTGACTTAATTGATGTTTTGATTGGACAGACAACCAGGTGTGAAGTCAAATGATGTTGGCTTTTATGTTCTATGCTTTTAAAATATTTTTTTTCTTCCCTGCCCCCCAGCCGGGGGATGATTCATGCAGAGATATTAAGGAACACAGTATTTATTGTATGCTGAAGTACAGTTGTACAATTATTTTAATGTAAATTTAGTTACTGAATCTAGCTAAGAGTAATAAGATAAGTAAGTAGGATGTCAGTAGAACAGTCTATATGCTGTTTCTTATTGCTGCTGACAAATCTGTTTTGGAAAACTGGTGTCATTAATAGTCTAGATTATCTTCTGTAGGATTGTTTTCTTTTCTGGAGGGATGCAGATGATGATATAAGAATAGCTGTGTATGTATGTGGTGGGTGTGGGGTTAAACATGCTCAAAATTGCAAAGGTGAGGAAGCAAACCCAAATTTTCCTGCTACTGATTCACTCTAGTTCTTACTGCTGTGTACTGGTAGAGGGCATGTATGATTGTAGTGCAGGGGTGTTGGGTTTTGGTTTTCCTCCTCTTTGTACTGCCATTGTTTAATGAATTAATGGATACAGTTCTTGATCTTTATTTAGTCTGCCAGTTTGCTTTTCCCATAGAAGATCATAATATCCCTTTTTCATTGCATTTGAGAAAAATCAGCTGTTTTATACTGAGTTAAATATGCATGTATTATTACTGATTTCTTTAAGGGTACTTGACATGTGGCTTAGATTTTCCAGCCATGTGCTATTACACTGTAAAAATGCTGTCATTTTGAGAAGTGAGATTTGCACGAAGGAGTAATATGACTTACTAGATAAACTCAGTATTATCTGCATTATAACTGTTACATGGGTCATAGGAACTAGAACACTACTACGCTAAAACTAGTTACTTGAACATGGCTGTTCTGTAATTGGTGTAAAATTTTCAGCTATATCAAAAATACACTATTCTATTGGTGTTTTAGGTACTAAGCTTTGTCACAATACATTCATTATGAGCTTAGGTTGGTCTTCCGGATTGCATGTAGTCATCAGGCTTTACATTTCATTTATAGAAAATGCTTATGAGCACCTTTTAATGTACTGTAATCTTATTAAGCCAAGTTGCTGGTGTTTTGTGTTAGGTTTGTTCTTTGTATTGCTTCACGCTGGAGGATATAGTTGATCATAAATACAGTCTTAACTATTCTTGGTTTTTAAAAAAAAAAGGTAGCTTTAGAAGTACTTCAGATGTATACTGGTGTTACATTTGGCTGTGTACAAATGTATATCAGCTATGTATTTACAGTTCTTCAGCATCTGACTCTAAGTTCTATTTACTTTTGAATTAATTATTTTGGGGAATATTTCATTTCCATCTAAAAATGTTTTATACAGTAATATTGATGTCTGTTCTTCAAAGGTACAAACAAAGTAGTTTGGTGATTTTCATTAGAATGCTTTTCACTTACATCCTTGAGACTTTTCTGTAAATCCTTCTTTAACAGTTCTTGACATTGCTACCTCAAGGCATTGAGCCAGCATGTGCAGTCTCAAGCGAGCAGACCCGAGTTCAAATCCCAGACTGCTCGCTCGAGGAGGCATTTTGCTCAAATCCTTAGGGCAATGTTGACCTTGTCTTTCTTAAGAAAGTGGCACCTGCTGGCTAACCAGGAGGGGCTTTGGGGGAATTTGGAAGGAGGGTACTTTGGTCTTGGTATGCTGTGATACGAAACTTGGGGTTGTGAGGGCTAAAGAAGTACTTGGCTCAAGGAGTGGATGGGTAGAAAACAAATAGAAATTAAGATCCTTAGGAGAGAAGCACTGTTTTGATCCATACCTGATGCACTTTATTCGGGTCTTGGCACTCATAGCATGATTATCCTTGGTGTTCCCTGTTTCTTGTTTCTTTGGATTGTGCTGCAGAACATTTGGACCGCTTGTGTACCGATTTAGTACCTCAAATAGGTGATGTTCAGTAAAAAAAAACAAAAAAAACCCCAAAAACCAAACAAACCAAAAACCACCAATGTTAACTTGATTATTTGGAAGTAAATAATTACTTTCTTATAAAGCAGCCTAATGTGGATGGATCTCAGCAATTCTCTAAGTTGTTAATTTTAGTTTGGTAGAATGAAAATAAACCAAGGAAAAACTCTGATTTCTATTTGCAAGGTCAGTATATAAAATGCTATTCACAGCTTTTTATCCCATCTTGTAGTTTTATGGTCTGTGTATCTAATGAAAAGTAATATATTTGGTAGCGAGCAATGAGATTTCATGCTGTTATTTCCAGAAGATTGCTAATACAATACAAAACTAATGTTTGTCTTTTTTTTGTTAGATTTACATAGACTTAATCACAGCTATTGTGCAGTTTTGAGCCAACAGTTAGAATGCACAAGATTGTGTTTAAGCAGAGTTTCTTTTTCTTCATGCCTCCACTAACAAAAATTAAAATTTAAATCTTCAGATGCAGGAGGGTGGGTTGTGTAGAAAGCACAGGAAATATAATTTGTATTTTACACAGGTCCAAATCAGCATTTTTTAAAAATAAGCTATTGAGTTATTGAGTGTTAAATTCTAGACTGCATTTAGTAGGGTAAATTGCTTATAATTCTGGAAGCACTGATCCTGATAGGCAAGGGTGATAATTAGTTTCTAATATGGACAGAATTGCTGTTATTAGCTGTGCTCCACATGTTTACTTCCCCTGTGGCATTCCTTGGGGTGCAGCAGATGGATGAACAAGGGGCAGAGGTAATGCGTGCCATGATCGGCTGCTGCTTTCCCCTGGGGATACTGCTAGAATGCTGATCTCTTCTTTCTTTTATTTTTTTTTTTTCTCTTTTCTTTTTCAGCAACTTTGCTGAGATGTATCAGAATTAATTTATTGTATTGCTCCTTTATAATCCATTAATCTAATCATTTAGTATCAATATGTTAATGTCTTAAAGGATGGGCTGTTGCAAGTGTGCTGGTACCTTAAATCTTACAAAGTCAATATCATGCTTAAATACTTTTCTCCATTCTATGAGGTTGTGGCATTAATAGTCTGATGTTGCCTGATACTGTTATCTGATCTTTTGTAACATGATTAACTCCTTTTAAGTTGGAAAATGGATATTATTGTGGCACCTGGATGATAGAGTGGAGTCTGCTATTGCAAAGAAATCTATCCAAGTAATGTCTGCTCTAATTTTCCTTTCTTTCTGCTCTTGATCAAAATATAGGCAGAGGTTGTGTGCAGGCTTTTGTTTTTGTTTTGTTTTGTTTTTATTTTTAAAGCCAAATCTATTCAAGGTAGTAAGGTAGACCACCTTCCCTGTTTGCCATCCAAAAAAGTAGTGTCTTGCTCAGGTAAGAACAAGAAGAGGCTGACTTTCCCATAGTCCCGCTAGGAGGAAGCCCAGCGTTGATGCAGCAGCTCTAACCTGGTGGCACAGCTGAAGGCTCAGAGCTTGCGGGGAGCTCTGCCTACTGGAAGTTGGTTGTGGGCTGCATGCCTACATGCTCAAAGGCAGGGGTGTTCATCTGAGAGGTTACCATGGAGTGCTTACTGAAATGATCAGCAGGAGCTGGAAAGGGCAGGGAGCTGTGTGTGCACATATGCTGATTATTAGTAAATATTTTCTTTGGTGCTTTTTAAATGTTTTCACTTCGTTTATATCTGTCTCTTATTTTTCGTTATCCTTTACTTGTTTGCTGTCCCTCCCAACCCATCTCACTGCCTGAGTCCCTAGAACTTCTCTTGCTTGTTTTGCAGCCATAACTTTTTTTATTCTTGTCTCCTTTTATTCCAGGAGTCATTAATAAAAACTGATATTTTCTCTGAATCTATTTGTGACCTTTTTTAATATGAAAAAACAGCTGGTGAAGTAATTCTTACCTTTTCCCATCTTTGCTTCCAAAGACAGATGTAGTAGATGTAAAAGAGAACTATAAACGTAATATATCGATTGAAAATATTTTCCATGCAAATGCTGCATGTAATGTGTAAGATTGTACTACAACAATACAGGTGTGGCACAGATAGTTCCTAGTTTGCAGGTAAACTTACATCCATCGGTATAGTCAAGACTGATCTTTACTGACTGTGGTTTTACATATTTTATTAAGTATATCTTTTCCAATTCGTATGCTACAGTGAATATTGTATAAAAAGCAGTTATTATAGCATCAGTCAGTGTACACATCCATTCACAATAACCAAGTCCATGTAAAAAATCCACATACAGGCACGTAATGGCTTAGTCCTTTTTAAAAAAAAAAAAAAAAAACCTCTCCTAGCATTTCTGTCTGTCTCAAAGGGAACAGGTCTTAAGTGTCTCTCAGACTGGGCTGTAACTGGTTAGGAGTGTTCCTGTCTCAGGCTGGGTGTCATTTGCTAGTGTAGAGAGGTACCCATGTTCATAAAGGAACTGTAGGTGCTGTTTCTGTTCACTGTTGTAGGTGTTATTCTGTGGGAAGATTATAGTTCTTATTTGCTATTAAATAGTGCTTGCGGTTTGGGTTTTTCAGGCAGTTGAGTGAAATGATTGCCTCTAAGAAGCAAAGCCTGGGCTTTATGATTTGAATGTAAACTTGTGGAGCACATTACAGCTTCTTTACCTTTTGGAGTGTGCAATGTGTAGTGGTTTGGAGCACTGAGATCTGTCTGTAGAGTTCTGTGGTACTACCTAGTAATCTTGGTATGCACTGAAAGCTGTCAATCTCTCCCCTAGATTTCAGATTGTTTTGAAATGGGGTGTGCAACTGGTGGTGTTTTGCTGACTTATTTCTGCCCCTAAAGGCTGCTTTGGAGTGTTAAAGTAAGAAAAACTACATTTTACTAGGACTACTAGAAAAGATTATACTGATCTGAAATTTAATAATTAAAAAAGAAAAAAATTAAATGTTTAGACTCCCTGAATTGTCACACAGGAGAAGCAGAGAGTAAAAGCCAGTCTGCTGCTGGTAGTGTTGCTGTTTCCGCAACTGGATGTGTATGTGCTAGTGCCGTAGAAAGCTGCAAATTGAAGAGAGCAGAGGCATCTTAAAACAAACAAACAAACAAACAAAAAACAAACAAAAAAAGAGAGGAAACTGCAAGTAATTGGTCCTGGATTAAATAAAGTGGAATAGCTAATTAAATAAAATGGAAGTCTATATATTAAAAACAGTCCTGGTTTTGGACTTTGTAACTTTTAAATGAAGGTAGGAATCTCCATCAAATTTGCTTTCCATCTGAATAGATAGGGTAGTGATGGCTTAGTACACATGAATGAAACTGCAGTTCATATAATAAGTTTACCAGGTAAGAGAGAAGGAAATCAAATAATGTGATGTCAGGCTATTGCATAGGAAAGCAGTTGAACTTTGTATGTTTAATTAAAAGAAATGTAAAAGCTTTCTAGTATCTAATGATTCTTCCTTAAATCCTTATCGAAATTCTGGCCAGAGTTCAGAGTGCTTTAAATAGACATGCCAACTGAACTCATGATAGATATCTACCTGGCTAAACTTGAATTTCACTGTGTTTGCCAGACGTATAGTAGTTTATACTGTTGGTAGGGGAGAAGAGATTAATGGCAGTGAAACACTGGATTGACCCAACCCAGTGCTGGGTGCATCATTAAGCTGGGGGGGTGGGGGATAAAAACCCAACCACATCATGAATGATGGCAGTGAATGCCTTCCAAGAGACCACTTCCAGACAAAGCGGCTGTCCTCATATCCATTTGATTTTTTTTTTTTTTTTTCCTTTCTGGTACAGACAGTAGAGAATATCAAATACAGTGCTTGAGAAATATTTAGGCTTGTGGAACAACTGTAACTGAAGGCACTTAGCTGTGATAATGAAGTAAGTGTAGTGTTCAGCACAGAGAATTAATGAGCTTGCATCTTCCACTGAATCTTAAGTAGTACCAGTGTTTTAAATTAAACAATTTCAAGAATAAATTTCAAATTCCTCTATGTATAAGTAATCACAGACACAAATAGGTCAAACTTGAAGTAAAAACAAAGTTGTACTTTCCCTGTGGCTCCTTTTAAGAGTTTGGATGTTGGTCTCTGGCATCTAATGTTGGATGAATACCTCTCTTCTGTTTTATCTCCCTTATTCCTACACTTCTTCAACATTCTACCACAGTATTTTGTGTATATATATTATAGTAGATCATTCAGTAGAACATTTGCAATATTGTGCTTAATTAAAGACTAATATGCTGCTGTAGCAGGTCACGAAAATTTACAGTTCCGTTTTGTATTACTAAATTACGGATAGCTTTATCTGGACAATTGTTTTATGAACACTTATTTTGCAGATTCTGTTGCCCATATGCTAACATATGAAGAGAATAATTCTAAGGAAATATTGCTCTTTTCTGGAATTAATTTCTGCCTCTTGCATTCTCAAACCACGCATTAGAGAAGAGCAGTCCTGTTGCAGGGTTCTTTTTTCTTCTTTTCTTTTTACTTTGTTAAAGTGTGTCTCTTCTTTTAAAAGAAGTCTGCTAAAATCTTCTAACTTTGGGTGGCAGAGCTAGTTTCTGACTTCTACTGTGGTTAAATTGCTTCTCCTGAAACTGACTTTTTACTAAGAAGTCAGAAGAAATGCTGTTTCCAGTGATGCAGCCATTGATTTCTCCAGTGAGGATTTTTGGCAGTGTGCCGGATAATAATGTCTGATTAAAAAATGCTACAGCTACTTTGAGGTGTGAGTATTTTTTTATTTGTTTGTTTAATTTTTTTCAGGTTCATCTTTGGCCTGCATCTTAAGAAACTTCGCTTAAATGGTGAGATGCAGTTTTATAAGAAAGAGGAAGGAAACTTCTGTGTTGTAGCTCAACCATTTGAAACCATTTCAAAGATTCTGGGTCTCCTTCACAATTAGTAAACTTTCTCCAGCTCTAGATCAAATTGTTTTTACTCTTAATTCCTTTCAGATGTTTTTTTGTTTACAACTGAGTCAGAAAACCTTTTGTGAATTTCAGGGATTTTTTTTTTTATTTTATTTTTTTCTTTTCTTTCTGGTTTTAACCTGGATTCTTGAACTGGAATGACTAAAGGAGGTACTGGTGAATTCTTTTGGATGATAGTTTGTATTTTCTTTCAATATTTTTTTCTTGTCTACTTTTGCTACCACATATTACAGATGTGGGTATGCAGTGGAAATCTATTGACAAGAAATTGTACCTTCTGTCTGAGGTTTGTGGTGTTTCTAGCACAGTGACTGCAAATATTTTTTCAGTTGAAGACTTACAGAAGACATCCTTTATGAGATAAGATTTCAAGTAAGTTTTTTAATAAATGCTAATCCACTTAAGGCTTTCAGAAATGGCAGAGTACTTCAGTGCTTCCTAAAATTAGGTGATACTGAAGTTGTAGGGAGACAGTCTCTGTCACCGCATGCAGTGGTTCTGGCACTGAAAGATCATGTTTGCTAGCTATAACAGTGTGCTTTCCAAACTGTAGTAGGCAATTTGGAGTAGTGTGTAGCCTGGCATGAAACTGAGGATGCTTCTGTTATTGGTACTACTGATGGTGGTAGTCAGCAAAACCTTTTTGCTCTGAAGTAGTTACTCTGTTATTTGATAGCTTCACTGTGAATCTGGACAGTGTGAGATATTTAATATTCTGATCATGCACTGAAGTAATTCCTTCGCACTTCGGCTGCTTAAATAGGCTGAAGAGTGCAGAGCTCCTTGATGCAGGGAGTTCTGCCGATAGGATTTCTTAAAGGTCATGTTGTTCAAAGAACTTTTTGCATAGTTGGATAACATGAGTGTTCTGGATTAGTAGATGGATTCCTTGTTTTTAATGCAAAAAAGTTCAAACAGCCAAGACTGTGACTTGGCAGAAGCAGTTTCCTAAACAAATGCTCTGTCAGATCAACCAGTTGACCATTGCTGCTAGCCTCTGTTGCATAAGTGATTGTCTGGAGACTGAATTGTTTGTGTAACTGACAGCCAGATCTGAATACAGTAACTGGATGTGTATTGAAGAGGATGAAAACTTGGAGAACCTTGCAGAGAAACTATTTCCCAAAAGGAAGGATTGGCAATCAGGAAATAAATAATCGTCTGTAGCATGGTCTAAAGACCAAATACAATGGTAAACAAACATAAGAGAGTGAAGTTAAAGTATTTAAAAAAAAAAAAGTGAGTTAGTGCTCCAGGTTGAAACACAACTTTGTTTTAATCTACTCTGTTTATATTGACCCATTTCAGAGCAAAAATACTGTTTCTGTGTCCTACTTGCTAAGTAGATAGGGTAACTTTCTCCTGCCTCATGGTGTTGATGCTTAACTGGCTATTTTTTGAAAACTCTTCTGAATTCCAAGCCAAAGGTTTGTAGGTGAATTAGGCATTATTGTTATTGCTCGAGGCTTGTTAGATATTTGGGGGGGGGCGGGGGGGGGGGGCAACTAACTTTTTTGTGGAAAATACTATAATAACTGTGAGCCTTTTCAGTTTCATAACTTAAAATCAAGTTGCATCTCTCCTCTTCTTCATGCAAGGAGCAACTGCATCTGAAATGCCTGGGTCAACACAGAAGAATTACATGTAACCAAAAGAAACAAATCAGAGATTTTTATGTAGCAGGTGTTTTCGGTGCTAGCTTCCTGCTGAAATCAATAGAAAGTTTTGATTAAACCTGGTATCTTGCCTAGTGTGTGTTTCTTACACTTTCAGAGAAAAAGTGCAGTGACTGGAATTTTCATGATCCTTTTCACCTTATAGCATAATAATAATAATACATGTATTCTTTTCTATTTAACTCATTTTCATGATTTAGTAAAAGAGATTTTAATTGTTGTACAGTATGTATTTTAATTTTTTTTAACTGTGAGCATGTATTTCTCAGGCTTCCAGAAAGACCTTTTACTATAGCATATACATTTTGTGATATGAGTTGGGTAAAACTCCATGGTCTGGGAAGTAATTTTACCATTTGATTTAATATGGAAAACTTTGTATGTAAATTTGAGAGTAGACTGTGCCATCTATGTATTCGTTTTCCTAAGCAATTCTCTCTAGAAATTCTTGACATTAAATTCATTAAATAATTAACCGTAGTGGTGTCTCTCTTCTGCCATAGGCAACTGGTTTTATTCAAGTATTACTCCTGTGATGAACCAGTTCAGGAATTTTGTTTGTTTTCATCTGCATCCACATTGCATTAATTGGAGCAAAATTCTTCCTGTGCTATTTGTCAAAAGGACAGAGAAGAATGCGTGCATGTGTATAGATGCATTAGATTATCATTAATCAACACACATAGTATAATGTTCCTCCTAAATAGCGAATTTGACATATTTTGCTTCATTTTTACTGATATGCTTTTAGAATACTGACCTCTACAGGTGGTTCATTCTTCCTCTTTAGGCTGCTGGTGGCCTTGAATTACTTCTGTTGCATTTGAAAAGTAAACAAAATAAATCCTACAGAGATATTTTTCCTTTCCATTGAGGCTGACAACATCAAGGGACAAAGAAAAAACTAGTAAAAACCTTGCTAGGGCAGTTAGCTCTTATTTTGCCCTATCTCTCATCAACAGCATATTGCATCCCTCCCCCCCTAACTTTTTTTTTTTGGTGCTATAACCATATTTACAATTGCTAAGTTCAGGTAGAACGTTAAACTTAAAAGTATTCCATAATTTAAGAGAATTCATGAAGTTGATGTCTAGACTTGTTCTAAATGCTTTTTTGTTGTTGTTGAAATACGTGCTGTCCGTGGAAACATTATGTATCATAGGGTTTTAGTTAACTCACGAACTTCTGTAAGTTGTCCATCCTTTTTTGTTTTAGTGTCCTTGATGCTTTGAGGTTAAAGTACTTTTGCCTGTGCTTTGAGTTGCTTGATGTGATTTAGATTCAATCTGGAGCTTTCCGCTGCTGTTAACAAGGTGCTGTGATTGAGCTAATCAGCCCTGCTATGAACTGGCTGTGGTCTAGAAGCTTAACAGCCTTAAGATTGCTGCAGTTAGACTTCTAATTTTGGAGCTGTTTTAAAAATGGCTTTGAGTGGATTTTTCTTCTGTAAAAGATGTCATGCACATAGTAATGACACTGTTGTAATTGTAGTCAGTATTTTTCTTAGGCCAAATGTCGAGTCTGGTAGACCTGTTTGAAATACAGATGTTCCCTTCTATAATTTTTTATATTTTTCTGTTCAGCAGAAAATGTGTTGTTATGATTTAGCAAAATCTTGTAAACCTTGTATTAGAATGAGGGATGTGGATATGAAGGAGATGTAATTGACTCTCAGTAGAAAAAGTGTTAAGTACAACACTAGATCAATACAGGCACCACATTAGATTCTTCTATTACTTGTCTGTAACTAGCATTATAGATGACATTACTCTGGATTTAATTGAGTGCAGAGAGTATAGAATTTTGGCTTCAAATGTACTTCATTCTTAATGGAAAGTAAGATGAAGTGGCTTAGCTTCATCTGTATTTTTAGAATCTTTTGTAAGTGACTAAACTCTCGTTTTACAACGAAAGAGTTAAGAACCTATATTCAATTGAAGTTCTGTACTAATAGGGTGTGTTAGATTTTTAAGACTTCTTAAAAACCTAATTGGTCCTCAGATGACTTAGAGGCTTCACAGATCTTAAGAGGTCCCACCATTTGTGAAGTTTTTGTTCACTTTGAACCTTTTTTAATAGAAGTAGGTGTGGATTGTTTCTCCATACTTTTTTTTTTTTGGTCTGTTATTCTGTCTTCTTTGTAGTGTAATATTTCATAGTATTTTTTTTTTCAGTTTTCTCTTGTTGCTCCCATAATAGATTCAGCATTAAGATAATGATACACTCTGAGTCCTTTAGGAAAATGAATACTAGTCTAAACAAATCTTAGGGGCTGAAGTGTATACAATGTTACGGTTTCTTGAGAATTGGTTAAGAATATCTATCTTACTCAAGGCAAGTTATGCCCCTGATGTTTAAAAACTCAACAGTGAACTTGAAAATGTAAAAGGAAGTGGCTTTAGATTTATTTCTTGCTTTTTTAAAAGAAAACCCAAGCAAGGAATAAAATCCTAACGGCAATCCGTATTCTCTAATGTCAAAGTGAAGCAAAGCCTGAAAGCTGTTGCCAGAGCTAAAAGCAGTAACATAAAGAAAACCGAATGTAGGATTTAAGGCCAACAAAATTTTAACTCAAAGTCACCACCCAGAGAGGTGATATGTTTAAATTGGCTTGTTTTGGCAATGCTTAAGTTTCTAAAATACAAAAGAGAAAATGGGCTATAGTAACTTTAGAAGCAACTTATTTGGCACACAGAACCCAAGACTTGATTTGGCTGAAATTCAAAGTGTACTTAAAAATTTTTAAATAAAGATTCTTACTTTTTGTCTTTTTAATTACAGAAGAAACGGAGGGAAGGAAAATGCCTGGGTTTGGTTTCCATTTACTTCAAAGTAATTTACTCTTCCTCTAAATTTTGGCTAAAATACCAGCAAGTGAATGATAAAGTATGTGAGTGAGTGTTCTGGCAGCGTTGAACTTCCTGGTAACCTGTTTCTACCCTAACACTGAGCAGATTGGATATTTTTTAAGATTTTATGAAGCTTATTGGTGTTTGATGTAATTCAAACATGCATTTATTCAGTTTTTGTCCTCACGCACTGGCATAGTATCACTGGTCCAATAAAGCCAGTAGTCCAAAAGTAGGCTGCAGGATTTTATGCAGTGATGTCTTCCCCGCCCCCCCCCCCCCCCCCCCCCCGAAGAAATCACTATGTTTTTAAAATATAGCCAGTCTCAGAACTAGAGAATGCTTGAAAAGTGGTGGGCTGGCTTCCCTGGCCCTTCATGCAACCCTGACTGGCCTTGTCTGATTCTCGTGCGCTCCCCTTCCTTTCTGACACCACTGGTGGTGTTCTGGCCTGGTAGTGAAATACTCCTCTGAGCTAATCTGGTCAGAAACCAACAAGGGCTTTTGGTTTGGGTTTTTTTTTTTATGGTTCTGTTTTCTACTAGTTTCTTCCTGAACTGGTTTACTGCAGGACCCTACAAAACGCTGGTGTTAGTATGACAGAGAAAGACATAAAAGCTGGGCTATGGGCAGTGGGGACAGCGAAGGATTAGGGAAAGCAGGATGGCCTCCTTTGGGTGGCAGCCAGCCCTTAGGTGTTAGTAAGCCAGGCTTGTGTTTGCATACATAAAACTTGACTCATAAGCTGTTGTCTGGCAATGGTTCCTGCATCACAATCCCTTGTGAGGAGTTGGTAAATGTTGCTTGCCTGTTTGAAGGCTTACTTTGCATGAGGAGATTTGGTACTGCTGTAGCTTGCATGTTGGCTGATGGGTCTACTGGAAGCTGCGCTGGCAGGGCTGGCGGTGACCAGCTCTCTGCAGTGCTAGGGAATTGGACGTTTTTAGTATCCTTCCACTTCTTATTCTCACTCACCTGTAATATTTACCTTAGAGTATTGGCCTAATTTTAATGTAAAATCATTAGCTTCTGTGTTCTCATTAAATATCCCTAGAAATCTAGTCTTAATTTTAAGGTAGAAGTTTTATAGGAATGAAGTTGTGAGACTATTTGATGCTTTTGTAGGAGGAGAGACTTTTAAAACATCCTGGGAGGAGGAATTTAAAAAAAAATAATTAGTTATTGATTGCTACTTGCTTTTCGACTATAGACTATTCAAGCTGATGTTTGGAAGTGTTTAATACTGTATTATTATTAATGTCTACCGCATTTTATTGGCTTTCAGCGTTTTCTAGCTATAACCTACAGAACTGCTGTAACAGCATACTTTGAGAAGCAGCAGCAATTTTTTTTGTTTGTTCAAAGTGCAACTTGTCCTCATTTTAAAACAGAAAAAAAAAAGGCATGAGTGCACTTTGTTAGCAGCAACAGGTATGTCAGTTCCAGCTGTAATGTCGTTAGAGAATGAAGGCAATTTAAAATGAGGTTACTTGAGTATTAATTCCAGTTCTAACTTTTCCATCGAAGTTCTGCTTCTGAAGTGTGTATGGTTTCTAAATACGTTCTATTAAGAGTGTTTTAGCTCATGTAACACTTATTACAAGAAAAGCATTGAAACCTTACATTTCTATAAAAAGTGTGATACTTAGGATTTAAGCCAAGGAGAAATGTTATGAAGTCCAACCAGACTATGGAGTATTAAATGAAAAGCTAGCAGAAGAAATAGGAGGAAAAGCAGTGAAGTTTTCAAACAGGGAAAAAAAGAAAGTCTTTCTTCTGGTTAAATAGTGAAGTTAGAGAAATCTTGACATCTTCACTAGCAAATGTGGATATTTCTGGAATTGTTTCCACCAGACCCAGATCCTGCCAGATTTAGTAGTCTGGAATAGAAAAATAAGTTGGTGTGGTTTTCTTGTTTGGTTGGTTGTTTTTTGGTTTGAGGTTTGGTTTGTGTGTGTGTCCTGTTTTCTTTTTTTTTTCCTCTTTTTTTTTTTTTTTGTTAGTGTGATACTACTTTAAGTTCTTTGCAGAATAGTTGGATATTTCTGCTAAATTAGCAATGTTAAGCTGTTGTAATTATTCTTCAGCATTTAAATACCATAGTGCAGGGAGTCTTGACTACTCTAGAGTTGTTACTTCTGTGTAACTGATCCTCTAAAGGTGTAATTTTGCTGTGGAAAGGCAATCTTTCCAGACTTAGAAGCTTGTAACAACATGGATATACTAGCAGAACGCAGATGATCCTGAAGTGCAGCAGAAGTTAGTAGGTCAGCTAATACCTTTTGCTTATGAAAGAAGAAACTACTGAATACAGGTGGCAGGCAACTTATTACTTCAGTGAGCTGTGGTGAGACATCTTGGTTCAATGGGAGGATTGGCCTTTCTTTTAAATAAAGAGAAAGAGTGGAAACACCTAATGAACAGAAACAAACATTTTCGGGGATTGAAGGTAAACGAGGCTCCCTCAGACATCTCAGTTGCTGCAGTACTGTACTGCTATGTATTAGTGCAAGGCCCATTAACATCAGGCAGCAATCTTCCTTCCACCTCGTTTGTTGATGTAGGAGACTGAACTGTTTCATATCAGCTTTCCAGCATTGTGGGCACACCATCATTTACTGCCACTCACACTAAGGGAGCTGTCAACACAAAGCCTGCCTGCCTGACTCAGCAGGCAGCTAACAGCCCAGGCAGCAAGGAGCTAGATTCAGCAAATATTTGGGCAGATACAATGGTATCTGGGAAATTTAAAGACAGCTTTCTCTCCTTTGACAGAATGTCACGTTTTCTTGCTTTGAGAATGAGGCTCAAAAATACCAATAAAATCTCTGTCAAAGAAGTGGTTGGAAGCAATGTTTCAGTGTTGAGGAAAGAAAAGTTTCTTGGGTTTGTTTTGTTTGTTTGGCTTTGGGTTTTTTTTAAAGTGTCTGAGGGCCCTGCTGGCAATGCAGGCTGTGTCAGATCTCCATCATTTGTTCAGACTGGATTCTGGCTATGACTTTTGGAAGTAATGGAATTATTGAGAACTGTTGATTTTGGGCCTCCACAAAAGGAGAACATCTGGCAAGAGCTTTACTACATTCCAGCTAGCTTATGGAGGGGGAAGCACTAGTTAGTACAAAATACATACTGGAAAAAGTAATCCTTGATACTGCAGGCTAATGCTGACTTCCATCAGCTCAAATTCTCGACTATATAAATGCAGGTAGAGATGCTTCTTGAAAGGTTCTAATAGTTTATTTTACTTTAGACCTTTTTTCTTCATGCCTAAAATAATAGAAGAAAACACATTTTGCTCTAGGCAGCTTTTTTACTGAGGGAATAGGTGCTATTTTTCCCTTGGAGAAACCAGCAGGGCACTTCATTGTGCTGCAGGGCAAATGGTAAAGCCCTAACCTTGCAAAAGCTTCCTTCTTGGATGAAAATGAAGTGTGGAGGGTTTCTTCTTGACTTTTGGCAAAAGAGGAGGGAGATAAGTGAGCCAGGTTGTAGTAATTACCTAAGTCAACATTTGCTGTATTTTTTCACATGTAACTTAGAGCTAGCCTACCACATTGCTGGCTTAGATGAACAGATGTGCAGTGCTTGCGTTTATCCATTAAGCATTCTTCCCTGTTTAAATACTGAACAGATAAACTTTGTTTCTGGAGTTAAAAGATGATGTTTAAGCTGACATGTTCATGTAATAGACACTTTTCCCCAGCTGAATTGAAAGAGCCAGAGAACATAACCCCTGATGGGGTTCACACAACCCCTGATGTGTAACTTCTGCTTTGTTCAGTAATGAGAGTTCAATCCTGTGGGTGAGTCTGTTAGATGTGCTCTTTAGAACAAGTAATCATAAGAAATCTCCTTTTTAGATATGCCTGTCTAGAGGTAGACCTGAAAACCTTCCAAACTTCTTTGTATTCTACATGCTTTGTTTTATGAAAAACGTAAGACGTTAGTGTATAACAATTTTTTGTTTTTTGTTTTAATGTGAGATGCCATGCTGCTGTTCATAGATAGACTTTAGATTTCAGTAGTGAAGGGTAGCCAAAGATCTGATACAGAGATACTATGTACCTTAGCAAAGCATATGTTTCCTTCCACGTGCTTTTAGGAAACGGCTTGGTCTAGATTTTCTGAAGATCAGACTCAGACTTGGGTGATCTTGACTGCCTATCTGTAAATAACTTGTTTCCAGTCATGGAAGTGTAAACGTGGAATTGCATTGGCACTTCCTTGGCTACACTGTTTACTGTACTTGCCATTTTACTTAAAGCTCAAAATCCTGGCTAGCTAAGATACAAGGTTTTTGTCTGCTACTTTTCTTTCTCTTCTGGTTCACCTGCATGGACTCGGAAATTCAAAATATATGATGTTTCTCACAAATGTATTTTTTCATTTTTCAGCTCTCTTTATTTTTTTTCCCCTCCCCACCTTCCCCCCGCCCCCCAACCTGCTGATATGTCAGAGAGTCTTTTTTTCCTTAAAAGGTTTGGGTGTTAATACATTAACAATCTAAATACCAGCAAAGTACTTTTAGTTTGTTGTAATTGGATAATTTTAATTGTATGTGTATAAAGATGCATGACAATCAACACCATGAAAGGATACTGACCTCAGGTTGATCTTGGAGTTTGTTTTCAAGAGGGTCAAAGTTTGCTGGACACCTTGTGATACAGTAAATGACTGAAAGCACTTTTTCTTAACATTTTTAGATATGTTGTTAGAAAAGCTTTCACACTTGCGGTGTTTTCTTTGCTTATGAGAGTTAACGCCTCAGTTACACACTGAGTAACTCAGATTGTATTGTGTTCTGGTGCCTGAATTGGCAGTTTTCTGTACTGTTGTAATACAGTTGGTAACAGTAGCTGTTGACTGTGAGGCTATATTTGAATATTTTTGGCCTGGTGTGTGCAGTCTTGTGACACTGGCCTTGATTTGGTGTATATATAAATATATATATATATATATTTTAAAGTGTGTGGTTATATAAAGCCGTTGAGTCATAACTGAAGTAACCACAGGAAAATTTGCCAGTAGAATGGATTATTATGCTAGTTAATATCATAGGACTGAGTCTTGCTTGTTAGAGCTGTTCAATCTGATACTTCATGGTTCAATACAGAGAGAAGAATAAGCAGCATGATGCAATTTAATAGCAGTTTAACTGTGTGTGTGTTTGCATGTGAATAAAAGCTCTAGGTCGTATCCCTGCTGAAGGCCTGATCTCTAAGCTGGTTTGCTTTATTCACATTTGTAACCAGGGAGGTTTCAAAATATACTGTGTGTGCACACATGTAAATATTATTTATATACAGGATATAATCCATGAAGATTAGCATTTTAATTTTTCTTTTAGAATTTTAACCTTAAATTGGATGGAAGAATAATATTAAAGCTTGTATTAATAGAGAAATATTTTTTTTCAGGGGCAAAGAATAGCTTTACAGTGTAGTGCTCTGAGCACCTCTGCGGATTTGTAAGGAATTTTTTTTTTTTAAAACGAGTTTAAATGCTAATTTTTATAGTTTTCATCACTAGCTTATGCTTGAACTGTTTGAATGAACATACACAAATAACAAATGTATTGCATACAGCATATTACATATGGTATTGTAAATACACTCTCCTCTTTGAACTGCACCTGATGTACTTTATCTGGCAAGATGGGTGTAGCAACGTGCAGTTTTCTGGTTTAGTAAAGTTGGGTGCAAAATGCCAGTTCCAATTTTATTCTGAGTAGGTTGTATTGTATCTAAAGTGTCCAGGTCATTTGGTGTGTTCGGTGATGTGATTTAGAGTCCAGGAAGCAGAGAATATGAGGAAAGAGAAGTGGGTAAATTCTGACATTTCTGTAAGAGCGCTGCTATTACAGGAATTAATAACCTAATGTTGTTGTTCTTGGGGAATACGTGGGCCTTACTACAAGAAATGAATAGGATTGTTTGTGAAATTAAGTTAAAAGTAATAATTGCCCCCCCCCCCCCCTTTTTTTTAATAGCAAATTGTATTTAGGTAATGAGTGGAAACAAATCTAAAACATACTTGACACTTATACAGGGACTGTATTACCCATCCTGACTTTTGATGTTAATAGACACTGTTAAAACAAATTAAAGCTTTTCATCAATTTTCCTGAACCAGAATGATTTTTTTTTCATTTTCTTCTGACTTTATACAATGTAAGTATTTTGTTGTATTAGAAACAGTTCTTCAAGTGTACACCCCAAAGTTGTATTCTGACCTGAGAAAATACTGTTCTTGCAAATCATTTTCTATATGAACGTATAGGTTTTAAACAGCTTTCCATAAAGAGAGGATTCAATTTGCTGCTACATTTTAGATTACAACTAATTTTTTAACACCTGTCAATGCTGATTTTGGTCTAAGTTTTGGTTATTGCCCAGGCAAGTTGTGTGCTTCTTATGTGTTCCACCCATTTGAATAAACTTGTACTGAAAAAATAAAATAAATAAATAAAATAAACTTCTACTGAAGTTTTACTTGTGATTTTTCTTATTCTGGGGATAGAAATTCACTGTGTAGCATATCTTATTGCCTATTCTTCAAATAATTTCTGCAATAACTGGCATAGCGGGTGTTTATTCTTTGCTATGTCAGATAATTGTGCTCCAGGATTCTCCAGGATAAACAAATGTTTCAAAAATGCAAATTAATTTATTTACTACTATTAATAATCACTGTTGATATTTCAAACAGATCTTACGCACTGATCTTTGCAAAGAAAAATATTCAAATAGAAGCTAGTGTTTTATGGGTAACAATCGAGATAACCGATGCTTCCTCAGGGTGGCTTCAATCCCTGCAGCGCTTCGTTGTTCTTTTAAATGTCTGCCATTAGAAGCTGGTAGTTAACAACCTCAGCTCTCATGGTTATAAACCTGACTGGGCAGATGGGGAAGGATATTGAAACTAACAGTTGAGCCCAGGAGAAATCTCACTTTTAGACCATATGATGGATTAAGTGTTCAATCCTCTGCTCTGTGGCTCAATACAACGAGGAGAGTGAGCAGTATCATGCAATTTAATAAAATTATCTCAGGAAGTTTCCTGAAGGAATTGTGGATTCCGGAGTTTGTACCAGACAACTCTGACTCAAGAGAGTGTTTCTGTGACATATCCACAGAACTTCCATTAATCTTCTCTGGAGCAAATGGTACAAAAAGGAATACTACCCTGCTACTCCCACTACTGCCTCTAATAAGCAGTTTTGTTACTGGGGAGGAGCTTTCCTTTTTGATCTGGAGGGTGGGAGGGAACTTCGTATCCATATGCTGTAAGGCAATCAGTCCATTCTCCAAGAAACAGTATGGATTGAGATTTGAAGTTTCTCATTATTTGTGTGGTGTGGCTTTTTTTTTTTTTATTATTTTTTTCCCCCCACACTTGAAGTACTTCCCCTTGCCTTTCCTTTGGGGGTGGGGGGTGGGTGGAGAGAAAGCCCTCTATTTTTATAGTTTGAAATGAAAGCAGTTTGTCTTTTACCTAATCATAATGTTGCATCTGAATTTATCCCAATGGTGCTTACGTGGTTAGGCTGTTGATAGGTTGCCTGGGTTTCATTTCTCTTCTCAATTTGATTAATGCCCTCAGCTTCGTATATTTTAAGCCCACCACATGACATCTATTGTCAAAGCTGCTTTTGGTTTTGAGTGTTTCCCCCGCCCCCGGTAATAAATGTGTGGAACTATTGCTTGTCTTTACTTGTTTATCTGACTTGCAAATTTCAGGTACATTGTTAGAATATAAATTGCTTTATTATGTTATTAAAAATATTAAGTTACTACAAAATGAGAAATATTTTATATTTGGAATCAACAACAAGATGCTGAGAACTAGTCTTAACCTACTGAAATTTAAAATGTTTAATTGAGATAGTATTTCTCCATCAAATAATATTTCTCTTTGCATCTCCTTACTAGAAAGTCTAGACCTAAAATATAATTTTAGGTAATAATTTGTATCATACTTCACAATAGACCTTTGCAATATAGGGTCTAATGGTAGATTGATTTGTTGGGGTGTCTAAGATGCAAAACGCAATCAATGCTGTTATGGTTTGTGCTCTACTTTTTTTGCAATTGATTTCAGTTGTTGAATCTTATCTGAAGGAATATAATTACTCTGAAACAAAATTGAATAAAGAAGCTATAAAAGATAAACTCATACCTTGAGTACCTAGTATAACAATCTACAATGGTTTTGTTTTGGGTTTTGTTTTTTTTTTTTGGTCAGATCATTTATTTGATCAACATCATAGCAGATGGTAACCCTATAAAGTATATTATCTTGTTTACACGTATACTAGAGCCTGTGTCTCTTGAAATAAGTTTTAAATATGGCCTTCTTTGTCTTATACCAGCAAGAACAACAACTTGCATTTCAGTTTGGTTGTAAGATCCAGTTTTTTTATTAGATGAATGTTTGGACCTGTTTCTTCAGAATGAGTACATATGTTGAAGTAACGAGACAACAGGTTTCTTCAGCTCTTCTAGAAGAGCTTGAAATGCTCACAGTGCCATCTTAAAAGTGCCATCAAGCAAAGTCTTTTTAGAATTCAATGCATAAAGCCAGAAAGCTTCCTTGTGACTGCTTGGTCTGGTCATCCCGAGGTGAGCGAGGAACACTTGGCCTTTCTTGTGGCCTGGTCGGGGTCCCGGATTTGGGCTGTGCTCTGTCTGCATGGCTGGCTGAGGGCAGGGGTGATGTCCTGCTGGTCCTCCTGGGACAACAGTAGTGAGTGCAGTGGAGGTGCTGTGTGAGCCAGAGCCAGCCCCAGACCGCCAGCTGAATCTGCTCGACCAAAGATCAAACTTACTGAATTACTCCCTAGTTAAGCTATGGCGTATCTGCTATAGAAGCAGCCAATTTTGATTGAGAACTGTGAAATCAGCTAATGAGTTATTTCAATTACTTTCCATCCTCAATGCCTACGTAAAAAAGGAAGTGTGGGGGTGGAACCTTGTTATACTTCTGTCTGCCCGACCGCATGTATCTGTGTTATTAGACCTTTATAACACGCGGTTGTTGAATTTCCCCCTTTTTTGCATTGCCTAAACAGATTGAGATGCTGCGGCCTTTCCCTGTGCAGCATGTTTTTCAGTGCTCTGCTGTCACAGCTTTCCTGTGCCCTTTAACATCCATGATGAATTAGTGGAATTGGACACTGGGTTTCCTTGTGGAAGGGGTTATACAAAAGTGATGATCCCCCTAGCTCCTCCATTCTGTTTGCGTTTCCCAGGAAAATGCTCGAACCCTTTTGATGACAGTTTTGCTTTGAGACTTTATTGAATTTATTACCATAGATGACTCCTGTGTTCTTTCTTACTATGTGTTCCCCGCTTCAGGCTCTCCTCCCATCTGGAAGGTGTATCGTATGCTCCTGGCTCATTCACGTAGAGCTACCTTTGGCTATATTAAAGTATGCGTAGTTTGTTTGTGCCCAGCCTGTTAGAGTTAGTCTGGGTCTTTGTCTCTTGCAGCATTTGGTTGTTTTTCATCTGTCATCGGTGGAAAAAACATCAGTGTACAAAGCAGAACAGATTCCTTGAGCACCACCATAGACACGTATCTGATTTCCTTGTTGAGCACTGTTGGCTAGCTGGTTCTCCGCTCCTTTGGCGTGTGCTGTGTTCATGGGGACTGCGAGCAGCAGGGGTGTCGTTCCAAGTCAAATCCAGATGTCAAGAGGCAGTGAGTCAAGAGTGCCGATGTTCTGTATGCAGTGTGTGAAATTCTTCCTCATAGCCTTCAAGGAGCTTCTAAAGTGTGAATGTTTCCTGTGCAAATTCTGATTAAAGGGTAGGTCTAGATGCAAGTCTGTTTTGGGCTTGTAAGAAAAGAAAAAATGCTGCATGAAAAGGAGGAAAAAGACACCTGGCAGAAAAAAGGAAGCATGTTGATACTCCTGACTACTCTAGCTAACCATACTGGGCTTTTTAGAAGAAAGAATTCTGGGAACTATTTAGAAATTAGTTTTCCTCCCCATCTTAAACTGTTACATTTTGTTTTAGAGTGGTTTCTTCAAACAATTTATTTACATAATTCAGATGGTAAAATTAAAATACAAGAATCTTTAGCTGTACATGTCCTGATTTAGCAGAACCTTAACGTAAGTCCTTATGTCCCACTGACTCAAACTTTTAAATGAGTAACATGTTTTACTGATTAGGGGTCATGCATCTAAACACTGTATGCATAACCATTACCTACTGACATTTCCTAAATGGGTTGCTATAACGTACTGTGTCTTAGATTTTCCTAAAGACTTTGTCTTGCAGTAAGACATTTTTCTCCGCCTCCCACTTGGAAACTAAAGCAATGGAAGACTTGTTATGATAATCACTGGATTACTAGCGCTGTTGTTTCTGGCAGAAAAGAGTCAGTTGTGCCAAAAGATTACTTTTGCCTTTGTCAGTGCCAGCCACGACTTTTTACTCAGCTCCTGGACCAGTTACAATGAAACAACAACAATGCTGTCAGCTGCAAAATGCAGCAAACTTCCACAAACTGCTGGCTCAATACAGTGGTGGTTTTGCATTTTCAAAGAGCGTTCTCCAGCCTTGAGGATCTTTCCTGCAGTACACAAAAGGTGTCTATAGTTTTGATCTGGGTGATTGTACTGTGCTTGCAGTTTAATATGCCTTCTGCAGGCTGTCTTTGTCAAAACAGTATTTTGTAGCTTCATAGAACACATTTCTTAAGGAAATAATTATTAGAATACTATTACTCCATAGGTAGTTATTTACAGTATTTCCTTGCATTTTGTTTTGTAGTGTGGCCAGTCTGAGATATATGGATGAAAATTTTATAGTTGCAATATAAAATTAGGGTTTAGGGATGATTGTATGGATTAACTTGCACTCAGCTCTTATTTATAAATTGTGACACTTAGTTCTTATTTATAAATTATGACATTATAAAGTTTCAGAAACAGTTTATACTATACATCACATAAAGAATTTCTGCTCTATATCAAAACTCTTTGAGAGAAGTTTGGGTGACAGGGAACTAATGAGTTGTGTTTTGTAGGCCAAAATGCACGGAAGTCTGAAATTTAGGATGGAAGTGTTCCACCCATTTAAAAAAAAAAAAAAAAAAAAAAAATCTTGCGATACAGGTAAACAGGAACCTAATTACTAAAATAGTAACCTTACCCTATATGAATAAATTTGCTATAGAAATTCAGGTACTTTTGCAATTAGTTGTTTTGGAATGTGGTTTAAAGATGGTTTGAACAATTAACTTTGACTATAAAGTAACTGGAGAAAGTGTTGGCAACAGTATTTCTAATTGTTGGCCAGATAATCTGTGGGATATATATTCTGATACTGAGTTTAAAGATCTCCCTATTTTTTCCTTCCTCTTTCTCTTCTGAGCTGTAACCTGGATTTGCATAAAGGGAACTGATTCTAAAAGAACCGTTACAGAGTTAAAAAAGATTCCTGTTTTAGTAGGGCAGACACCATGAGTCTCTGCGGGTTTTTTTTAAGACATTGAAATATAACCAGTCAGTCTTGCCTTTTCCCCCTCTTATGCTAAAATATCTTGCATGTCATGTAAAGACCAAGTAGGGGAAATAATTTTGCACATTTTACAATACTTAAGCAAGACATGAGAGCAAAGAGTAGATAACAAGTATACATTTCACAGTATGTGCTGCAATATTCAGTGCTTAAGATGCAGGATAAATCAGGCTGTGCAAAAAGCCAGGCTAACATCGTTGTACTTGTTTTGTTACTCATGCTAATTTCTTATGGATTGGGGAGGGCAGCCACTGCAGATTGGCAAATCTTCTTGACTTTTTATGTTCCTGTTTTCAGCAGCTGCAGGTGTCCAAATGATTAGGTTGCTTTGTAGCCAGCTTCATTGACAAGGAAACTGTTCATCTTAAATTTTGGGTTTGGAAATACTGCTTTAAGTATAGAGAAGCTGATGAATTTGCTTTAAGTGTATGGAAGCGGATGAATTTGCTTTCAGGTTGCATCAGAGAACGTTATGCTTTTGCTATGCTTTCTTATAGGTCTGTATTTTTCTTTTTATTGCTAGGTATGGATGAGCGAACAGGTGCCACATCCTGGGGAACAAGTGGTCAGCCAAGTCCTTCATATGAATCTTCAAGGGTAAGGTTCCCACACAGTAATTCATAGTGAAAGTTTATGGGAATATACTATGAAAATCAGCAGATGATTTGGCAATGTTTTTGAAGGGTAAGCTCCTTTAAATACATTGATTAACATCTTTTAGAGACTTTAATGACTTTGATATGCTGCAATAGTGATTCAGATTTCTAAGGCTAAAAAATATATAGGTTAAGAATTTATGAAAATAAACTGTACATAACTGTGAATGATGAGCATGTGTTTCATTTACCTTATGGTCAGAAAATGAAAATAGAAGTCACGTTAGTTATTCAGGAGCAGGTTTATTGGCAAAGTGTAGGGAATGCTTGCCTCTCCATTAACATTAGCCAGCTACAGTACGTGCTGTGTCATGTTGGAGAGAGGCTTCTCTTTTCAAATACCTTCCTCCTGTTCCTGTTGCAGCTTCATCTATCCTGGTTTTTGGTTTGGAGCTAAAGGTTTTTGATATATCTAATATCCTAAAATAACATTGCCTTTTAAAAACCCAACTCAATGGTCAAAAGCAAGCTTTACCCTTAGTAAATCACATTCCCTTTCATCTACTCAGTTTCCTTTTTATGAATATCTACTCCCTAAAAAGCCAATGAGCTAAGTACCTTATGAATTAATTACTGGAAATACATAGCATAACTGATGGGGCTAGTCTAAATAATCTGTTCTGATTTCAGTACCCTTGAGCCAGAGAGCTGTGTTAGCTCTTGCACCCTTGCAGCTTTCTCTTGCTGTGGAATGAACTGGGTAGGCTGCAAGGTCTTGTCTGGCTCACTGGATGTTGTTAAAACCTCTGTCTGACTTCAGAAGAGAGCATTAGAAAGGTTTATCATGAAGTCATAATTTTTCCGTTAATCTTTGGTAAATAAATTTATAATAAAAAAATAGAACAACTTCATGGGTTGCAGAAGTATTTCTGTGCAACATAGAAATTAGGTATTCTTTTAAAACATCCTGCATAACTTGAGGCATGAAGCCCAGCTTTTAGATGCCTTTTCTACATTTGACATGGAATCTTATTACACAGCTTTAAGTAACTCATATTCTTATTGTAAGTGTTTGGTGTTTTGACACTCATTTATGATGTTGCTGATCAATTTTAATCAATCATGAGTTAAGCTGACCTAACTGGAATTTGAACTTGTGATTCATTGGCTGTGTGGCTATATTAATTGCATATTTTTTTATGTTAGAGGATCAGCCAGCTAACATTCCAATAATGTAAAGCCAGGGTGCCTGGTGTGTTGGTCTTTTTTGTTTGTTTGGGGTTTGTTTTGGTTTGGTTTTTTGTTTGTTTTGGTGGGGTTTTTTGTTTTACTATAACTATAGAGCAGGACTAGGAAATTTAAACACTGGTCAAGAATCAAACCCTCCACAAATTATACCATTATACCCTAAAGTAGGTAATAAAGGCAGATGTTAGTGCTGTAGCAGAGGTATACCAGAAGTTAGAATCATAGGAAGAGGTTGGTGCTATTTGGGTGTATCATTAAGAAAAGCAAATGTAAATGTCTGTTTGTCTTGAGCCCTATGGAAGGCTTCAGAAAAAAGAGATGTTAAATTCTTATACAAGTCAGGTGTCCCCCTCCCCCCAGCAATTGTAACTTGGACTTGAAATAGTTTATATTTAAAAAAAAAAAAAAAAAGTGAGACAAAAAAAGAAATGTATCCTCCAAGCAAACAATTCTTGCTGAATCATAATTTATGTTAGGACAGTTTCAGCTAAAGCCAGTTGGACTTTAGCCAAACTGAATATATTGTTAAGAGCTGATGGAATCTATCCCCAGAATGTTATTGAAGTATTTCTTCCTCTGCTGGCTAAGTGCAGAGGATTTTTCTCTTGCATGCTAGTAATTTGAGATGATACTGAAAGTTCATTGTGAAGCAGCAATTATTTACAGCTTGTCTTTTTTGTTTTGTTTTGTTTTTAAGAAAATATGTTCATTTTTGTTTAAACTGGAGCATACTGTTTTAATAGGTCTTTCTTCATTCAAGCTAAATATGTTATAAAGTATGCTTAATTTTAGAGAATTGGCAGTTAATGCTGTCTGATTTTTTTTTTTTTTTTGAAAGTTAGGGACTTTCAAAATACTGATATGTAGATTTATTTCCCTACTTGTATTTGTGGCTGAATTTAACGATTTTATAGTACGGCTTTGTGTGCATTGGTATAAAATTTAGAACAGGAGAAGACTGAATACTTGCATACAAACTTTCTTGATTTATAAACTAAAAATGAGACAGTCAGGTTCACCTCTTCCCTCTGTCTCCCTAAACAATGTTTTGTATGTTTTGCATTCTCTTTAAAAAAAAAAAAAAAATAATAATTTGTTCCTGTAGTGTTGAGGTGGTAAAGTTTTTTTCACTTCAAGAGGACTTTTTTTTTTTTTTTGTCTAAAGGCAGCGGAAATCACGTGGCGGGGGGGGGGGAACCCCAATAGTCCTAAATTCTAGTGGAAGATTATTATAAGTTAAATATTTTTACAAATGTCTTCCTACACTAACTTTCTTTTTGGAAAACCTCCTAAACGATACAGATTTAAGAACAAGTCTCACATTAGCACAGAACATGACATTAGACTGTCCACAAAATTTCTCCATGGGGTTAGCTTAGCTGCGAGCTGTTGGCTCTACAGTTCTGAAGCATC
Source organism: Pelecanus crispus (assembly GCF_030463565.1). NCBI lineage: Eukaryota > Metazoa > Chordata > Aves > Pelecaniformes > Pelecanidae > Pelecanus > Pelecanus crispus. The sequence goes on from NC_134649.1 coordinate 16,197,200, forward strand.
GGTACAGCCGCAGTTCCTGACAGGATCGCTGACTGGGTAGTGGATGCTGGTAGGTTTAGATTTTCCTGAGAGCACGGTGTGGTTGGGTTGTCTTAGGAGGTGTCAGCCTCTGGTGCTAGGCTTTGAAAGTTTGCAAAACGTGTATCTCCTTGGTTCTATGTAGTATATCATCTTTGTGTACTGAGGAATAAGGAAGGCCCTGTTCCACAAGGTCAGGAGAGATATGCAGAATCGAGGTGAAGTGGCTATCCAAAGGAATTCAGAGGGTTTGGCTGATGATTATAGATCTTTGCCCAGGCCTTCAATACACCTAAAAATTTGATAGTGGGAGGGGAAAAAAACCCAACTCTCTGTAGAGGCCCTGCATGAAGCAATAAAGAATGGTTGTCTGCGATGTCATTTAAACAACAACAGTTTCCTTTTAAAGAAAACTGAATTCCTTTTACAGGAAAACTCCATTTCTGTGTTTTCCCCAAAAAAGTGATGAACACTAGAAAGATATACTGTCTGTATATAGAATTGGTAATGGTTGAGGCACAAATTAATTCATCCCATGGCCATGTTCTTCTGCAAAAAGGTAGAACAAAAGAAGTTCTCTTCTACATTGAAATCACTGAAAAAGCACTGGACTTCATTTACCAGTCTAAATCAAGTTTGCATGTGTAAATTTTGGGTAAGATGTATGGTCTTTATTTCTTGGTTTTCTTTCAACTAATGAGATGCATTATGCTAATGGTTCAGAATTTTAAATAAAGATAAGATCTGACTACTACTTCATATGCTGCCAGATCAGATGACTCTGAGGAAGAGCTACAATGAGCGTGTGGGTCTGTATTGTAAGAATATAGAACAGAGTTTCTCTGGAGGCAGGGCAAATGATACACTTAGCCTTTTACATTCCTAGGTTATTCCTTGTGACGATTAACAGAGAGAGTTTAAATAAGTTACAATTGTCTTACATGTTCAACTTTAGCTTCAAAATCCAGTGCTTTTCCCCGTAATTTCAATATAGAACATTATTCTTGTCTTAATTGTTCTTACTATTTGCCTGTTTACAGGAAAATGGCAGTCTTCATGGAAAAAGCTCAGACCTCTCCACAGACATAGAAAAGTTGAAACCTCAAGAGGTACCACTTACTCTTTTTATCTTGTGTGTGATTTTTATTTATTTATTTTTAATCTGCATGCAGCCTAGTACTGGAGTTGTCCTTTAAAAGTGACAATACAGTGACCAGATTATTTAAGAATTTAAACTGTTGGCCCAGTATTGGCTGGAATTTTCAAAGGTACATAAAGATAAGCAAATTTCAATTAAATAGAATTGGAATTTGGTGACAGTTAAGTACCTACCTGTTAAAGGCTAATTAAATAAGATGGTGGAAGACTGCCTAAAGGAGATCTTCCTTTCCCAACTCCTGCTGAAGGTCTGTTCAGGTCTGTGTAGGTGGCCTGATTGTGTCCAGCAATGATGCTTAAGGAAAGAGTGTAAGTTATAGGGCAAATATTTTGCCACCTTTGCTGTCGTACTCTCCTGGCAAAGCCCAGCACTTAGGGGCTTAGGAGATTTCCTGGGCAGAGCCGACCTTTTGGACATTGTTCTTATAGCTATTGGTGGAGTCGTTCTCTGCGAGTTGTGAATTTTTCTGACTTTGATTACAGTTTTGGCAGTAATTACAAGCGTTTCGTGGCAAGAATATTGATGTTTTTGTCTTAAGTGTGCTGACCAGTGATTTAACTGATTTTTACCATGTTCCTGTATTCTGAATAGTAATGACTGGTTGTTACTGATGTACTTCATAATTCTTTTTTTTTGGTTTTTTTTTTTTTCAACAAACATCCTTATTTTACATGCCACTTGTATGTCTCTCCTCAACCAAATTGAAGAATTGTAATCTATTGGTCTCTGTTTGTATAGTAACTTCTGCTAACCTGTGGTTAGTTCTTGGTACCATTCTCTGAATCTTTCTGCTTCTTCTGTATAACTTAGGAGTTAGGGTGATTACAGCTGCATGCACAAGTCGAGATGAGGGTATACCATCAATTTCTGCATGACATAATGGTACTTTAGTTCTCTGTTCCTTTCTTACTCGTTACCAAGTCTTACATTTTTTGACTGTCACTGAGCTCTGAAGTGATATTGTTTCAAAAACTATGTAGAAAAATAATAAGATTTTTTTTTCTTACATTGTACAGTAGTTATTGTTATGACATGGAGTTATTTTTAACATGTTTCTTTTGTATCTATTTACACCAAATTTTATCTGCTGTTATCTTATCTGCCAATTTCATGGAGAATTTGCTCTGCAACTCTGCACTAACATTGAGTTAGGATTATTTTTAAATGATTATTGCTATCGGCAAACTTTACTATGTCTTTGTTCACCTACTCTTTTTGATTTATTCATGGAATTGTTGAAGAATATTGGTCTGAGTACAGTCTTTTGGGGAAGTGGGCAAAACACGTTGGTAACTTCTTTTCACTCTGAAAACTGGATGTATATTCCTGTGCTTGGGGTGGGGTGTTTGTTTATGTGTTTTAGTCTTTTGATCAAAAATTAAATCACAAAAGATAATGATCTTATATCCCATAGCAGTTTATTTTAAAAGTCTCTGGTAATACCCTATTAAAAGCTAAAATATTCTTATTTCAGTAGTGTTTTGAACTAATATTGAAGGCTGACAATCACTGCAGGCTTGAGAAAACCTTCTATAAGAGCCTTGGTTTTTATTACCTAATAATGTTAAATAGCGTTCTAACACTGAAAGACAAGTGGGTATTTGTATTGGAATTGGCTGTAACAATCTTAAATTTGTGAAAATGTACAAATTGAGACATTAGTGACTTCTGTGTGCAAAATCTCTTTTGCATAGGCCAAATGTTTTGTTAGAAAAATGAATCATTCGAATATATATCTATTGGGGGGGGGGAGGGAAAGAAAAAGCTAGGAAAGCTTTATTTTTTTAGAGGAATAATTCAGGGATGGTAATTAGCAACTGTGGAATTCTACCAAGTGCTGATGGTCTCCCTTATTCTTGAATGATTATACTGAAGTCCATATACAATACTGTGTCAAAACTTTCCATCTCTTGTGGTGCTTGTTTTTCTTCCAACTCTCCAATCTTGCTTTTACTTCTATATGTGCAACAGTGGTGGTTTTTCAGTGAATATCTTCTGGGTAACGTATGCAAGTCCCTCCCTTATCTGAGTGATATAGAGCTAGAGATATTTTTGCATGTGTTCATAATCCCTTGCATTGGAAGGGTAGCTGGCTCTCAGTGTATGTTGCAGAGGACTGTAAAGCTGCTTTTTGAAAGCCTTGCTCTACTGAGCTCTTTGAAGCAAATTCTGAGGTACTTGAACCAAGTAGCAGGTTTGCTGCACAATAATATATTGCCCCATAGCACCTGAAAGTTTTGTCTTCCTGTTGTGAGATGTGTCTGAACTTTTTAGCTTTCCTGCTTTATTTAGGAGTTGCAATTTATACTCATAACCTAGCAACAAATTGGTATAATCACTTTTTTGGGGATAAACATTATCTTTTAATTAAACATTTTTCTATCATAGTTTTTTATTGCAGCGTGGCTAATGGTTGCTTTTATTTCATGAAGAATAGTGCTCTGTGAGGTTTTATTTCATTGTTTTGATTTTGTTGTAACATGTCTTTGCAATAAAAGGAGCAAATTAGTTTTTCATCTGTTTGGATTGCTGTCTCCAAATCAAGCAAATCTAAAAATATTTTTCATAAGACATTTCCTGCTGGATAGTCTTTTTATATACACAGACATAATAATTTTAACTGTTAAAGATTTAGCATAAATTAGCTGAGGTATTTTTCTTCCAAAACCTGAACTGTGGGTGTTTTAAGTATCTTCCAGCATGTATATTGCATTAAAAGCTGTGAGTGTACATTTTGACCTGATTGAACATAGAATCTAGCTTCAGTACTAAGAATGCAGTTTATCCTCCTTTTCACTTATGTAACTCTGCTATGTATCTACTTGAAGCCAGAGTTGAACTGATGAAGATACCACTGCTAGATTTAGATGGTTTTGTAGCATCACTCAACAGGTTGTCAACAGGTTATGCCCTCTATTGTACGTAAAATACTCAGACATGAATTGGAACCTGAAATACTATATGCCCAAAATATCCTTCCTGCCACCACCACCACCAGTAGTACTTTTAATTTGCAAAGAAGTCAAAAAATAGTAATGAGATAGCAGGTTTTGAAATAGTATTTTATACCTCTTAATCTCAGGTACATAACAAGAAAGGAAGCTGTTAAATAGCAAAACAAGACAAGAGGGACACAGAAATACAGTAAGTGTTATCAAGTCTGTTGTATTTGTGTCCTTTTTGTCCTCTGTTGTTTTTTTTTGCGGGGGGGGGAGGTTGTTTGGTGGTTCTTCTGCTGGTTATTTGCTTTTCCTGATGTACTCTATAAGTAAGCAGATGATTCAGTGTGAAATCAAAGCCAAAATTAAATATCCCATATTCAGCGCACAGGACATTTTTGCAAATGCAGCTTACTTTGCCATTTGATTTATGGGCAGCACTTTTCAAGCAAGTTCTGATGTTTAAGTTCTGAATGCTTTAGTTAAGTTTTTAAGTATTGTCTTTAAGCATTTATTTTTAGTATGTTGGCTATACTTGTGTTATTTTATTTCCTGGTTTAGAGCTTAGATAAGAGCTAGAAAAATCTGGTTTCAGTCATACAGGCTACATTGGAGAAGTGGTTTTTTTGGTTGTGGGTTTTTTTTGTTTTATTGGAACTACCTGTCATATTGAAATTAGCATTGGAATCTGTTCACAAATTAGTTTTCCGTGTGGCCAGGGAATTGTCCCATTACATATCATATTGATATTTGTCTTGCAAAAGTTTAGAGAGGTGTAATTGGCTGTTGGGTTTAGCTGTTTAAAATCAGAGTCATCATTCACTAAGTTAACTTCCTGGAAATTAATTTAGAACTGGAGAAAATGGGGATTATTTCAAAATAGATTCCTTGTTCAATGTCTTATGTTCCCCTTCGCCTTCCAAAGCTCTCCCAGGTTAAAAATAGATAAACAAATCATGTAATGAGTTGTTCTCATATTCCATTCCTGCACACATAGTTTTTGTCTATTTCAACTTGATATGTGGAAATAAGCTAATGAATATTTTTAGAGTTCTGTTACAAAACATGTAACTTTGGTGACACTTGGAGGGTACTTCTGAAAGCTCTTTTGACTTTTCCCAATAATACCTGAAATCTAGGGTAGTGATATCTGCTTTTTTTCCCCTGGGTAGCAGGTGACCAAGTAATGCATAAAGCTACATTTCTGTCTTTAGGATATTGTAGTGGAAGGTTAAAACTTGCTGATAGTGAAAGGGAATCAGAATTAAAACTTAGAAAGTGTACGGCTCCTTGTTTCTGGTGCAGTGGGGTGATCTCTATCGGCTAACTGCATTCATTCCTCTGTTTACTATTATTCATGTTTCTCGCACAATGAAGTGAGATGGGGTCGAAATATTGCCTGTTCTCAGGGGGCTGAGAGATGGCGTGCATGTGGACGGAAGAGGGGCTTGTTTCCTGGCACATCAGATGGGTCTTCAGCTTGGTCTCTTAGCTTTTGGATTGTAGCAGACAACTGATAGTAATACGAAATGGTCTAAGGAGCGCGAGGAGTCTCCCATCATTGTCCGTCTGCTCTGTTCCCCTGCTGGCATTTTCCCTTGTTTCGAAAGTTAAGGTAATTTTCTGTTTGACCTGTGACAGACTTGCATGTTGTCCTTATGGAGGATGTTGGTAGTAGAGAAAAGCAGGTTGCTGGATACATTTATTATTGGTTGTGTTAGAAAAGATTTGGTTATTGAAGAAGCTGCTTTTCATTTTAGTTTTTGGTCATAATGCCAGTTGGTTGGATTTTTTTGTTTTGGTTTGGTTTTTTTGTGGGTTTTTCATTGTTGTTGCATAGCAGCTTTATACATTGTTGATTAATTATATTCGGCCACCAACTGCCTTACCCCATAATTCCCCATTCCCTCACAGAAAAGTCTCTGTGCACTACTCTCTGGCCCACGGAATTACAAAATATAGTCAAGTATAGTTGCAATTGCAACATCCAAGCTAATAGTCTATGTATAAATAACCTGAAAGTAAGTTTTCAGACTTAACTTTTTTTGTTCTTGTACAGTTGTTCGGAAGTATTTTCAGACTTGAATAATTTTAAGTTGTATGAAGTACTTTATTTAAAAATGTCAGACTGAATTCTTAAAATACAGCTGTGTGGGTCTCTGTGCTTCTTTAGTACTTTTTTGTCAGAAGTCTACTTGGGAATGTGTACATTTTGCTGTCTTGCTGTGTCTTTTCCTGTTGCTCTCAGGTGAATACTTTGTAAAATCATTTTGGTCACTGTTTGGAAACAGCATTGTTCCCAACTAATAGTTTGCTCCAAGATAGATAGTGATTTAAATAGAATTGTACCATGACCTATAACAATGTGAGGTTTCTTGGTGTTCGGTTAATATAAATGAATATAGTACAGGTGATCCTCAAGGCAAAAAGGAAGAGTACTCTTCTCTAGATTTATTTTTAGCTTACCTTAATTTTTGCAAGGTTCTTCATGATCTGTGTGTTCAATAGACCCAGCCAGGTTTTGGCTCTGTAGTCTTTCCTCTAGGAGCCATTAACAAATACGTAGATTCAATGACTGAAAATACTTTTTGCAAAACAAAATGGTTGTTTATTTCTGGAAACATACATGATCACATAATCCATAATCTTTTAAATTAGCTAGGACACCTTGGTATGGCTGTTGTCCAGAGCCTCTTGTCTAATCTTCAGTCAGTGACTCACCACAATGTTCCGGGTGTAGTCAGTCCCTCTGGGTCTGTCCATCTGTCTCTCGCTGTCTCTGCATCTCGCTTTCTCTCCCCATTCCTTCTCCCTCCCCCCCCTTGTGTTTTTTTTTTTCCTCTTGTTTGTCTTTAGAACTCTCAGATTAGTTTGGAGAGGCAGATAATCCAAAATAAAGTGGATTTCAGCAGTAGATTCACTGTCATTCATTTACACATTAGTCATTTAGATGACTGTTGCCTGATTCATGTGATTGTAGCCAAATTTAGCTTGGAAGGGACCTCAGTATTCCTGAGTTTTAAACAACTAATATTTGTTAGTTAAGGTCAGCCAAACTATAAAACTCAAGGAATCGGAAGCAGCATTCATTATATTTAATCTTTTGGTCTGTAGCCATGTCAAACTATGAAGTCAACCATTCATTTTAGTGGAATTTTAATGTCTTAAGTTTGAAGTTGATAATTGAGCTATATTGTAACTCACTAAAATGCAAATACCCACTTATTGATCTGGCAGCTTGGTTATGAGCCACAACTGGGTCTCATTTTGGTCTATTCCCAGGGACTTGTGTAGGAGAGGGCTTGGGGATAAGGGAGGAGAAACAAAGAAAAATATCCTGTTTTCTCTAGTTTAGCGCACTTGAGCGAATAAAATGCTATGGATTAGTTACAGGAAGAAGTTATTCCATGAAGTCCATAAATGCATGAGAAAATCATGTGCCATGTAGTTACAGTACCTCCTTCATTTTTCAAATGTTACCCTGAAGTGGAAATCGGATGTTGTGCTTATTTAAAAACAAAACCGAAAAACTCACCGATTGAGTTAGGGTCAGGAGTACAGTTTTGCTTATGCATGGACAAATCCTTGTGTGACTTCACAAAATAATTACTAAGGGACAATAGTTTTATGTTTTTGAAGGGGAAGCAAAAGGGAGAGGGTGAATCCTACAGAAGCCCTGGAACCAGTGCAATGAAAAGGGGTAGGAACAGTGAGCCGGGGAGGCTCTTTCTGCTTGTTCTTAGGTGAGTTCTGTGACTGACTTAAACCAAAATGTCAGAACTTTAATGGTCATTGAAAGACATTGAGTTTTAGCAGGTTAATTACCATTTTATTTTGTAAAATGGGACACAGACTCACTGTGTCAGGCCTTCCCTTATGGTTTAGTAGGATAAATGTGCCTAGCAAGGAGTGTGTTTTCTCTGTGTGTTTTCCGTTTCCTCGTCTGAGTCGTCTTGAACAATACATTCTGTAAGATAATTTTCAGGTGTCCTGTATACTACTATTTATGATTTTGTAAATAGTCTCCAATTTTTAATTGGTTTGGCTGTGTTCGCATACCTGTGTATGGAAAATCCTCCTCATACAGATAAGGCCTAAACCACTCGGACACTTGGGGCATCTTACCCATGAGAGGTGGGAATGAAAGCTGTTGCAACTGTTGATTGTTTTAATTGATGGACTTAATTTATTGTAATGATTAGAGAACATCACTCTAATCCAATGAAATACCTGAAAAATATGTAAAATGTTAGAGCATTCAATGTTGAGAGTGCCTTCACTGCTCAGTTAAATTGCAGTGCTAATTAGTAGTAGTCTTTCAGCTGCCTTTCATGACAGGTGTTATTTGTAGACAATACTTGTTGCTTTTATTTGTAGATGTATCTGACTGTCTTTCTGATCACAAACATGCAGCGAGACTGAAATCCAGGGGGAGGCCTGTTGCAAAATGAACGGTGACAACATGACAAAATGCTGTAAGGGAACAGTTAGCCCCCATTAGACCTTATTGGGACTATAACAATACAGAAAGAAAAGTTTTGTCTTCCTTTGGGGAGGTTCAAGCTTGCTTTTGTAGTAGCTATGTAAGAGGTTGGAACAAACAAGATGGTTTTGAGTTTACAGCTATGGCATCTAATCATATTCAAGACTAGTTTTCTTTCTGTAAACAGAAAAGTGCCCTGAGCTATCTGCAGTCCCTTCAGAATAGGGTGCTCAGAACAGAAAATAAATTTGTCCAGCAACTCCTGTTTTGCACACTTTTTGCAAGTTATTTGCGAAATACTCAAACTGTGCACTCTGATGCATGCTAATCCATTGGTATGTTTGCAGGGGAGCAAAGGTGGCAGAAGTGGGGATGTGTACTCAGCCTAGAGTGTCTCCTTCCAGCCTTTCTATGTCAAACTTGCCTCACAGGTAACAGTAGGCAGCAATCCTCCAAAGGGCTTTGGAAGCCTGCCTGTGGTCCAAAGAATGGTATCACCAGCCTGTTCCAGTAGAGTCAGGTCAGAGCATATATCATTGAACAGTTCTTCCCAAGAGGGAGAATAGCTTTTGGCATAACTAATTAGCTTCTGTTTCTGCTTCTGCTTGGAGCCTGTATCAATCTAGCTATGATCAAGTGAGTCCCCTTCCAGAGAGTAGTCCTCAAAACTGCCATGAACTGAAATTCCCTTCCTCTCTCAGAGAGAAAGAAAGAAATTTGGCAGTATATATTATTGAGTCATCTTTAAAACATAGATTTGAAAAGGAGCTCTGATAAAAATGTATATATATCCCCCCACCTTCTGGTGCTTTTGCGATGAGGGGTGAGTTCAGATGCCAGCTGATGGTATCTTCTCTTTGGTACTCAGTCACACAGGTGGGATATATCTTTTAATAAAGGTCTGTCCTTTATTGGTGTTGCAGACAGACTTTTTAAGGCTCTCAACTGCATTCTTTAAGCAATAAACGTGTTGTCAATTTGCACTATCATATTTGTTAAATACCTTTTTTTTTTTTTTTTTTAAAGCCATGATTGTATGACTAGAAGCTTCCAGTAGCTTTTCAGAAGATACTGGAAGCTTCTAAAATTTTCACTTATGATTGATTACAGCTCTTCCCAGTAGAATTTTATGCTGTTTATTATGTAAGTTAACAATACAGATGTAAAAGCAAGGAATGGTATCAGGAATGGAATTTTATTTGAAGTACAGCTTAAATGTGAAGAATGCTCTGAAATAACTGTAATTTAAATCATTGTCCTTAGAGCTCTTCTGATTTTGCTTAATTTGCATTTGTGAAGTGTGCAAAATAAGTTTGTTAAATCAAAACTGCATGTGTTTGTGGTTAGTTTATATTCATTTAGTGTGGGTGAGTTATAGTGGGAATCAGCCCAGGGTTTCTAATCCCAAGCAAAACTCTGCTGCTTGAGCTGATAATCCATAACTCATTACTAAGACTTCGAATAACTGGTGTCAAGGATGATGGCCAAGTTAAGACCTCTTTACATGGGTCTGCTGTAGATGAAGGCTGAGAGAGGTTACACTTTGCACAAGTGTAAATTCTGTAGTGCGTGACAAAGAATGAAATGCCTGACAATTAATTTTAGTTAGGAATTGCATTCAAGTACAGAAAAAAACAATTCTATTTAAAGTACTTGCATATGCCTTAATACATTTTCCCCCCTCACATAGAAAATGTTCTGTTTTCTATGGCTTCAGTGTTGTGAAGAACTTCTTGGAGCATTTTCCAGGTAGATAAAGTAGTTGATTTGTCTAGTGGTGTAGAAATAGAACTTTGATGCTGTGGTAATTGGGTGCAAGTGCATTCTGGGAAACCAAGAGAGTGTATGAAAAGAACATGATGTAAAGGATTATTTGAAGGAATTCTGACGGTAGAAGGGAGAACATTCCTTTCTGTGTAAACTACCCACCCAGTTCTCCAAATCCTTTATTTTGGGGGGGAATATGGGATATTAACTTGGGGAGGAGCATTATTAATCCTGTGCATTAGGTAGATTGTGTTGTATGATGTGTAACTGTGTATGGGATGAGTCTTACTGCTGTTATATTTTCAGTAGTTTTATTATTTACTTTATAAATAAAGATCTCTTGAAGATTTCAGTTTCTGGGGCTCATGTAGGCACCACTTTCTGAGTGTCTGAGATACAGATTCTCTTTTATCACTGATAGTGTCCTTCACTATCACTAGAAAGGCACTGTCTTTCTTTTAAAAATAAAATATAGTTGAGTATTGTCTTAGGGGAAAAAAGTTTATTAAAAAAATGCGACGAGTACAAGCAGAGCACCAAATAGGAAGCTACCTACTTAGGAGCTTTTTTTGGTTTGGTCCTCTATTTGCAAATTTTTGTTTCTTTATTCAGCAGATTTAATTTCTTTTTTGTTTCATTTCAGCATAAAAATAAACCACATGTGGTGACCTTAGCTAGGAGCCACTCCATTTCCTCAGCAGCTGCTGCTACACGCTGCTTGTCTGACAGACGGGGCTAGGTCATGCTTACTAGAGGACACCCTCGTGGTCATAACCAAGTTGTAAATGTCACTAAGATTGTTTCTGAATGCCTATCACATGTGTATCGCTGATTCTGAAGTAGATAAAGTCAGCCAAAGATTCATTTGGGAGTTGGGACTCCCAGAAGATTACTTTCAAAGCCGAATAGCAGCAAGAGTTGTGACATGCATCCATAAGCAGCGGCAGTGATTTGACAGTTACTTAGCCCTCAGTTACTAGCCCTTTGGTAGAACTGACAGCATGCCTGCAAAGATAGGGAGGCCTGTTTCAGCCCCATTAATGTTGTCTTGAATGTGAGCCTGCGGTCTGAAAAAATGATAAATGTTCAGTGATTGATGATTTTTTTAGTCCCAGGGCACTTGGGATGGTTTCTGGTAGCTGTGAACAATCCCCCCCCCCCCCCCCCCGCCTTAATTAGGCCTGAGCTTTAGCTTTCTCTACCAGACTTAGAGAAGTAAGTGGGAATTGTAAGATAACGTTTACAAAATGTCTTCCAAAACTTTGGCTACAAAAAAGGTACAATTTTGAGTGCCAGGTCTGTCATGTTTTGGTACAGAATAAGTGATTCAGTGCACATCTGATCAGTCTGAATGGCAAATACCATATTCATACCTTTATATGGAAAAGCTGACAGCATTTTGAAATGTACAAAAGAGAATTTTAAGTAATTGGGTTAATGAAATGATATGTGCATCCTAGGGCTTCTGTGTTTTCTGTCTCTCTACCTCTGGGGCAAGTTTTCAATAAGCCAGTGTTTCCCTACTGCGTAAGGGTAACTCCAAGCCTGCTAAGTTGGCTGTATCAATGCTAGAAAAGTGCAAAACAGTATTTCAGTTTGAGTGCTTGTTTGGAAATCGGGTGACGAAGTTGTTTATTTAATCACTATTTGGAAGTAAACATTTTGTCAGTGAGCTATGCTATTTAGTAAGGTGATAGTGTCAAAATGCCTATTAATCTGTAACATTAATAGTAGGCTGCAAGGAGAAATGGAATTTCTTCTTCTCATTTGCACTAACATTTTTTCCTAATGTCAGTGACTCTTCCTGACCTTTTTACTGTGTTGTTTTATTAATGCAAACAGAAACCTTAGAGGGGGAAAAAAAATCAGTTGCAACTTCTTCAGACTAATTTTACTCTCTCAGTGGTTAGCGCCTTAACACTAAGAGGATTCAAATATTAAAATATCTCAGTATTATTCAATTTTTAGAAATATTGTCCATGAGGACATAGCTTATTAAGAAATTATGTGGTTTCTTTTTGATAGGGGAGAAAGAAAAGAGGGAGAGAAAGTAAAATATGGGCAGGGAGTAATTTCTGAGAGACAGACCCGAAAGCCAACTTTTGTGATTAATGACCAATTGTGACTCTGCACATTTAATTAGGAAAGTGTCATTACACTCAATTAGCAGGACTGCCAAATAATCTGTTTAATACTCTGGTCTTTTTTTCTCTAGGGTTTTGCAGACAGTCCTCATTACAGTGATCACTTGAATGACAGTCGATTAGGGCCCCATGAAGGATTGTCCCCGACACCTTTCATGAACTCAAATCTGATGGGTAAGTAGGTAATTCTTTACGAGTATCCCCTCAAAGCCTCTTTGGTCAGAAAGAGACATTTTTCATTCCCTTGTCTAGGCCTGACATGTCAAGCATCTGGAAGTTGCTCTGTTTCTCATTGCAACGCTGACTTTCCTATTGAAATCTTTTTGTTGGGCAAATTCCTCGTAAAGGGCATTGTCCATGACTTTTTAGAAGAAGGAACCACCTAGATTTTCTCAAGTTGATCTAGAAAGCTGATATCTTTTGATTTGATTTTTACATTTCTTTTGTAAATTCTAAATTATTTTAAAGCTAAATTTTCCTTAACTTTTGCTGAGAAGACATCTATAGCAATTTTTAATTTGTTCATTTAAAAAAAGTATTGTTTTTCTAACACTATTGATTCCTGAACTAGCTACCAATTTACTTTAGGCTTTTTTTCACTTAATAATTTGAGGGCTTGCCTCTTATTTTTAATTTTCTAATTTCTTTTGTATTTGTTGTATTAGAAGCATTGTCACTTCTTTGAAATAGATGCCAACTCCTATTTTGCTCGGCACATATTGTTACTGCTTCCAGGCCTGTGGATGTCCAACATTTTCTGCTTTTGAAACTGGAAAACAAGCAAGCAAAATGTGTATTATATTGTGGGCTTAGGTATTGAAAGCTTTTTCTTCGTTGCCTGCACTGTTGTCTTACCTGAAACATGTTAATGTATTGATGGCATTGTTTGAAACTCTTCTTCTCCCTATTCCAGTTTGGAGCATAAAAATGTTGATTTCAAATTATTTATTGTTTGGCAATACATGGTCTTGGGACAGATTTTTTTCTTGTTTCTTAAACTTAGGGATGACTCTGAATGTTTGTTCTGAATTTGTACATTTGACATTGCTTCACTTATATATTCTGCATCTTGTAGACATGACCTATTTTGTGATCTCAGTATTGTCCTTTTAAGACATAGCCGTGGTAATCTAAGTGGATTACCTAAATCCAAATCCCGGTGGTCTGCAATTTCTTTTGGAAATCTTTCTACTTTGCTCAGTCTTTGTTTACTACTTTAATTTTCTCTGAAATAGAGGCAGACAAAGCACAGCTATTGCTGAAACCAGAATTTTGTTTAAACCTTCATGTATGAACCTGAAAATATGTAATTTTAAAATGACAGTCTCTGTAGTCTTTGTTTAGAGAGAGTATGTCAGTTGGTCAATGCCACTTATATCTGAAGACAGTAAAGGTAAAATGTAGTTTCCCTTAGTTATTTTGATAAAGCAGAGTAGAGCTTCTCCCCAATACTGTTTTCAAATACGTTGTCTTTTTTTTAAATACAGGAGGCTAAAAAGACAAGTTATTTCAATTGCTTCTCCAGTATTTTGATCAGCAGCATGCATGGAATGGCTCTAGGCTTTGTAGCTGATACTGATTTTAGTTTACAAAAATATGTAACAAAGTTTGATTTTTCTTTTAAAAAAAAAAAAAAAATATTACCAAGGCAAACTATTTGCTCATGCTTTTATTTTGAGCCATCCAATTTCTAAACAATATATGCCTTTAAATATATGAAAAAAATAATTGGTGCAACTATAACTTCTTAGTTTTTCAGTTTTACTGAAGAGATGGCTAGGTGATTCCATTAGACATAATAGAATTACATCATTAATACAGATTGGAGAGGAATCCTCCATTGAGATTGTTTTGTAGAGAGAATTAATGAGTCGCAAGACGTGTATGTGTCAGTCACCCAAAGCAGCTGTGAACTGAAATAGTTTTGTAATGCTTTATGGCTAACAGTTCTTACAGATTTTATTTTGTTGGAGCAATGGTACTTCATTTCCTTCTATATGCAGCAAAGGATTATAGAAAGCTTTCAATATATATGTCTAAGAAATGTACACCTCAGAACTCTAAAAGTATGCTTTTAAAAGTATTCCACCTGTGGTTTTTGGCTTGTCATAACAAAAAATTACATTAATTTTACTTATGTTACAGTATGGGATGCAGCTTTGTATATCATACTTTGACATCATGAATTTTTGCAGCACATCTTAAGTTGATGCTGAAAGTTTGGAGAGAGGAATGATAAAATCTGCATAAAAACATTGAGTAGTAGTTTTCTGTGTAGTACCACTCTCTGTGTTTATGGATTTTTTTGTCTATTATTGAAAAGAAAAATTATATTTCTTCGTAAGTTTTTTGGCAAAAAAAAAATTGCCCTGTTTGTTAATATCAAATTGTGGACATGTTCCCATAAACAGAATTAAAACATCCATTTTATTAGTTACTGTAGATGATATTTAATGCATTGATTGATTATTCTGTGGTCTTCAGAGGTTAAAGGAGATGGAGGCTAAGAACACGAACTTGATGAGCTTATAGGAAGTATTTCACTAGGCTAATAGGAGTCATGGAGTGTCTGGGGTTCCACACTGAAGATCTAAGAAGCACATCCCTTCCCAACACTTTATCATGACTGAAATACATCTCTGAAATAGTTAAAAACTATTTAAAAAAAAAAAAGAAAGAAAGAAAAAAAAGAAAGAGCAACAACATATTTCACCATTGCTGTCAACACTTAAGAGCACCATTAAAAGAAAGAATTGTGTGTCAAGGGGATGTTGTTATTTTGTGTATTATGTTCAGCCGTAAGCATATTTGCCTGAAGAGATAGCGGATTATAAAGTGCCACTGTCTTTCATGATGGAGCTCTCAAACATTTTAATGATCTCGTACATTGCAAAAGAGAGAAATTTTGTCTAACAAGAGTTGATAATGATTCAATAATGAACAATTTGCCACAGAAAGATGCATTTCCATATTCATTTAGATATTTTTTGAAGTGTTTTGCAGAGGAAGTAAAGCTATTATGTTGGATTGGTTAGTGTTCTTCACTAATGAATTCCAGAATTATCCTGTTGATTTGTTAGTATAAAAAAAGAAGGGCCCTTGCTTGTATTTTAAGTAAAACCACTGAATCCTCTTGGCACTAGCATAGTCTGTTAGTATCCATAGAGATATGTAGCAAATCAGGCTAAGATATATTGGTGATATTGTAGCTCCATTTAGACTTGATAATTCTATGATCTTTGCTTATTCAACAGTTTCTAATTACATTCTAGAAAACTATTCACAAGGATATGAGATTCTTTTCTCTATAATTATGCTGCCTTTTAGTACGCTGCACTTGCACAGAGGTCAGTTTTAGCTAGGACCCTTCAAGCATGTGGTACTGTATCTTCTGTTGTACTGTTCCCTGAACTTTATTCTACTGAGCTCTTCTACTTCTGCTTACCAGGAAGAAAGCAAGGAGATAATTCTTGAATATAGGTTAAATGGGGTTTTGTTGGTCCTTCTTGAAAGTGGGGGACTTCATTCCTTTTGTGTGTGTGCCTTTCTGCAAGAGGTAGAAAGGATAAAGGCTAGACATTTCTGTTCCATGTTCATCATCTGTGTACTACACAGTTCCACAAGCTTGGCATGATAAGAAGTTATTAAAAAAATTAAGTCAGTAGTGAGTGAAAAAGTGGTGGTTAAATAAAAGCTTGCCATGTTGAAATCGATCCCTTGAAGTAGAGAGAGAGAGAGAGATCGTTCTTCCAAGTTTTCTTTCAAGCATACTTCCTTGTTTTGTCATAATTTCTTTAACTCGTTGCTTTACAGTTTAATTGGTTTAAATTTTAGAGCTCTGGGTGTTCCTGGGCTAGCCACAGGGTTTGAAAACCTGTCAACCAAGATGACTGGAAACTGTCATAATCAGAAAATCTGAATGTATGGGAGTGGAGGTTTTTAGATCATTTGCATCCTCCCAACCTCACCTACTCACTGACTCTAGTAGACTGGCTGCAAGATTGTAATTACTAGTATATTTCGTATCATCTGTTCACATTGTAACACTCACCTCTGTTAGTATCTTAGTTAAGTGGTGACCGTGTTCTTCTTCCTAACAAACTAACTTCTGTTTTATGCTGGGTATGGCCATGACATTTTTTTACAGCCAGCATTAAGAGTACGGAGGACCTGACAATGCAGGGAAGTCAAGACGCACATCAGGCAGTATTTATGAGGCAGGGAGTAGAAGCTTGTTTCAGTACTTAGAGCTAAAAATGATTCAGATTGTTAATCAAAATAGAGTTTCTTCTACTGTAAGTATTTATACTGTGTATATAAAGGGTAAGCCTAATTTTTTTCCTGATTGAAATAAATAGGTGAACAAACCAAACATAGTACTCCCTAATGGAAGCAGAGTAATGAATTTTGGGTTTTTTGCAGTGCGGTTTCCTTTAGTGTTGGTTGTATTTGATGCGCTTGAGTCACTCGGGTAGTTTGTCATCAGACTTCACGAAGCTGGGCTTGCAAGTAAATTTTTTACACACCCACCTCCCCACCCCCATTTTTTTCTACCCTCTATTAGTGTTTAACTGTCTTGTACCAATGTAGCAGGTGGCTAATAGGTATATGCTGGGTAGAAACTGCCATGTGGAGCTAAGGGCAGCAGGAGCAGAGAGGTGCTTGATGGGTTGAGGCCAGATTCCATGAATTTTCAAAGGCAGTCTTTCAAGATACTGTGAAACTAAAGACCCATTTTGTGGATTAATCATACAAATGAGCGATCAATATCTGGATTGGGATGCCTTCTGATTTTCGAGTTACTGTTCACTTAATTGACTTGATTGCCTGATTATGTAGGTTTGTACAAATGGCTGTGCTTCTGCCAGTGAGTCTTTCAAACCAGTGAAATTACTATGTCTAATTTTTATTGTAAAATCTGTTTGACTTGTAAGTTAAGCACCGCAGTTTGGATAGAGTGGTAAGTATTTTTAAAGATGAACATTAGGGGCATTTTTTTAAGCAACGTGGTAAATAGCTGAAGCCTCTGTAAGCTTTCCAGTATTGATATTGTTCTTGAACAGGTGATGTAAGCCTTTTAAACCTTAATTTGGGAAAGGATATTCTCAATAAAAGGAGAGGCTTTTGAACTTTAAAATGCAATTAAAAGAAGGCATGCCTCTGAATTCTTTCTCAGTTAAGAATCTAACTAATCTTCAGGAAAACTGCTAGTTTTCTTCCTCAGTAGCACTTCGGTAAAAGAATTTTGGAATTGAAGAGATAGAGCTTATTATCAAATGACTTTATGATGGTGAAGGCAATAGTAGGAAGCAAGCAAGATAAATTATTTAAATGGCAAATGTTAAGAATGATGCCATTATATTTTTTGCTAGGAATCTTGTTTTAATTACCTTTTAGGAAGGGAGAGGGCAGACATGAGTAGTGAGTTGGCAGACCTTGTATTTGTCCAAAATAATAGTTTGATTTCCTTGAATTGCCTTCTTTAGTCATTACTAATTTAACACATGGAATAAAATAGGCATCACAAGGGAAATGATCTCCAGAGACATGAGTAATGGCAAGATTGATCTGAAATAATTTATATGCAGTTACATCAGTATTAACTTGGAGAATGGTGGGGACAGAATATTTTGAATCCTTCAGAGAATTCATTAGGAAGAAAAAGGAAAAGAAGAAAATTACAACATAAGGGCACAATAAAGATTATAGCAAGTGCTTCAGTTCACCTCATTTTACAGGAGCAGGGCAGTAAGTTGAAAGAAAATTGTAAAAGGACAGCTAATAAGCTTCACATAGTGTGTAATTATCTGTCAAATATTATTGTAGGCTAAGAGTTCAGAAAAACTTTTCTTAGTAAAAACCACACAAGTATAAGATCATCCACAGTTACAATGCTTAGGGGTACAAGTCTCCTGCTCTAAGATGTGGGTCTGCCACAAGCTGTAGATTGTAAACTTCCAGTGCTGGAAAAGTTCATTGAAATTTACTTTACAGTAACTGGCATCATACAGTTTCACAGCATTATGTTTACTTTTTATCAAATCACTCACTGTCTTGATTATTGAAGCTAAAAGTATCAAGATGCTGACTAATCTATATGTAATATATCATGGCTGCTTTTTCCAAAGTAAGTGTTGCCATTGCTTCACCCCAGCAAAGCTTCATATTTTGTTGCTTCAGATAGGCTTCTGTTTTGTTAAAAATTAGTTTTTTCCAAATCATTGCATATAATGAATCTGGTAAATGGAAGATTCACATTTAAATTTTCTTCTACGACTGTTTGTTTTCCTTTTGGGGCATGTCACTGTGCTTAACTGCTTGATTGACACTGTTTTTGTATGATATTTTAGATTGGCTAAAAGCCTAACGTGCATTTTGTAGTATTTTGTTGTTTATAATGAAAATTCCAAACCCAGAGTAATGTTTTAAGTTACATTTCAATGATTTCTTCCTCTCTTCCAGATAATTACACGTATCATTTGCTTCATATGTGAATATATAAAATCTCCATAAAGAAATAGAGGTTTGGTTTTGTTTGGGGTTTTTTGGGGTTTTTTTGTGGGTTTTTTTTTTGTTTGTTTGGTTGTTTTTTGTTTTTTGTTTTTTTTTTTTTAAATGCTAGCAATATGAGTGTTCTTTTGTTCTGGGGTGTTTCTGCATCTGGCTGTGTCCCAGGTCTGGCGTGGCATGTTGGGCAGAGACAGGGTCCCATCAGCCGTACCTGTAAAACCTCAGACCTGACATGCTGGTTACTGCTGGTGCAGAGCCACGGACCTGCAGGCTTTCTAGAGTTGCGATGTTTTGTATCTGTTGGTACAGTTTCAGATTTATCCCCCCTCCCCCCCAGGTATTACATTAAATACATTCCACTCACACCAAAGAATTGCTCTCATCTGCTCTTCATTTTCCTTCTGTGAAAGCTAATGGATTTCTGGGAAATTAAATTACACAGTCATTTAGTGACAGTGCGAAGTGCAGGGCATTTTTACCCTTGGGTTTTTGCTCACAAGAGTGTGTGTTAAGCTTAGTTTTCCCTTCTGTTTACAGTAATATTTCAATCAAATAGCTTTCGTAACGTTTCTCTAAATACGCTAATACCTCAAGGCTTTCCACAAATGCAGCAGGGAGCTCGTGTCCTTTGTAAGGTTATGCTGTAGCAGGTGTCCGCTTGTGCTCCCTCCCCCTTGAGACTTTCATCTTCTTCCTGGTTAGCAGCTGTGGCAGAGGGGCCCTAACAACCCTCCTCAGGTGGTGCTCAGGTGTGGGTCTGCCAGGTAGGTGCGGGTCGCAGCTGCCTGCCCGCTCCACCGCCTCCCCTCGCTGCTGCTGCTGGCAGGAGGCCTCGCGCCTTCGGCAGCTCCCACGCAGGAAGGTGAAGCGCGGGCTGAGCAGGTGCACGGCGGCCGGCCTTCCCCGCTCCCTGTCCATGATCCCGTGGCTACGTGAGTATGCCGGAGTGTTGAGCCACTTTATCCCTAATGAGTACAGGTAGTGTGCAGGTTTAGAAGACTCTTATAACCTCCAAATCAGTGCTGGAGTTGTTTTCAGATTTAGTCTGCAGTGCTGTGGTTCAAGGGAAAAAACAGAAAGGTTTTCTTTCTGGCAAGTAAGAAAGTGAAGAAATCTGTCCTTGAAAATCCATCAAACTCTATGATTTAATATTTTACCAGGAACCTTTTTCAGTGGATAATACCAGTGCCACAGGTACCTTCACAGGACTTGTAGGAGTCCCTGCAAATCCGCAGCGTGTCCCACATGCAGAACTTGCAGTTCTGGTGGCAGTAGTGTTGCTTGCACAGTGCGCTAACAGGAGAAAAAATGGAGTGTTGGAGGAAGATGAAATGTTGCCTTCTTCAAAAAGGTCTCACACTTAAACCTTGAATTTTTGTCATACCAAGTACTTCTGAATTGCCAGTCTGGGAACTTAACTGTGCAAGTCTGTGGCTTTTAAGTTTTGAAATATTTTAGTTCTGATAAAATTTGTTCTGCAGAGCTTGGTTTTTAGTTAATGCAGTCTGATACATTTGAGTGTTGATTTATTCACAGTGTACTCTGCCTCTGAAAAGGGGAATAAATAGTAATCTGATGTAATTTTTAAGTCTTGCATTTCCTCTTTGTTATAACATGTCAGTTTAGCTGCTGTAGGGTATGTTTATCTGTTACAAGGCTCATCAGTGCATGAAATGCTGAAAGGGCACATTTCTCTCCTGTGGTTCCTGCCATCCCTGGGCACTTGTAGATGTGTTCCAGTGGATGGGATCAGCTGGGTGAAGCTGTAGGATTTTATGTTTCAGTCTGTCTGAAGGCGCCAAGCTCCTTGCCAGGGAGAAGGGAGGAGGGGATGATTCTTTCCCATACTGGTGACGTAACTTCCCCATGAGGCAGTTGCTTAGGGATCTACATAATAACTATTATCCTGTTCAAATAGGAGACTGTAGAAAGCTCACTGGTGATTAAAAGATAATTTTGTAATTTTTCATGGCTTGTCTTTGTTTTGCAATAAAGATGTTTGCTTATCGCCAGGTGCATAAAAATCATTTACTTAATCTCTATTTCATTCCATTAATTTTTTTTCATTCTTGCATGCATGTAGCTGTAGCCTGTCAGTCGCTAGCAGTCCAGTTTTTAATGAATGCAGCAGCCTGTATCCAGTGATTAAATTCTGAACTGATCAACCAAAATGTTGTAACTAGGCTGCTCATGCCAAAACAAGTGGCTTTTGTGATTTGAGGCATTATAGTATTTGCATTAATATGATTTGAAGTTGTTAATAGTTTTCTTTAGTGAGTCAAATGTTTGTTGCTGCTGGAAACCTGACTTTGTTTAGGTACACAGACCCCTCAGAGGGGAAAGGAAAACAGATGAAACTGAATGAGTGAGCCAATGAAAGACGTACCTTTATTTTTTAGGTGCATGGAGGTGTTGGACCTCTAATACTGTTGGGATTGTGAGTTGCCTGAGTAGCCACTGCATTTTCCCTGGAGTTGTAAGCTGCTGTAGGTGTGCAATGCCTCAGCTATATAGTGGATTAATTGAACAAGTATCATCAAAAGAAAACAAATTTTTAAAATTTGGTTTTGAAAAGCATGTCTGGACACTTCCAATTCAGGCCAATATTGCACCAAAGTTTTGTTTCTGAAATGTGAGTGAAAGGCTTTCATGTAACACAGATGTACAGATGAGAGAAACTGCAACTCATTCTTTTAAGTGATGGTAATATCTTCCTTTATTTGCAAGGCTTTCTTGGCTGCTGTCTTTTTATGCTTTTCTGAAGGCTAACAGCACTGTGGCTTTCAGATGGACGTTCAGCTTCTGTCACTCTAACGCGCATATACATGTATATATATGGAAGTCAGCTGAAAATTCTGTCGAGTTGTTTCTTAGGCATCCAGATGGGTCACTCTGAGAAATACAAACCTTGTTATCCTTATGTGTGGAAGCTTCACCAGGGTGACATTTGGTGGAGGGAGGGTGCTGTTTGGTTGGGGTTTTTTTTGGAAGACACTGACGGGGGTCCCCCATCTGAAGATGAAGTAGGAGAGAGGGTTGATATGTCATTTCATGTGATGTGTTATGTACAGGATTAAAGGAACTGACGGTATTTGGGACTACTGCTACTGATTCCTTTAAAGAAAGCAGCAGCCTTAAGTTCAGTGATGAGTTAAGGTTCATTGAAATGGGAATGGGAAAGAAACACAGCGACTGAAATAAGTTGAGACTGACTTTGCAGTTTTTCCTAAAGCTGCTGAGGTCTGGCCATGAGCCTTAAAAGTAGTTGGGAACCGAGCGCACTAAAACGTGTAATGTGTAAATGTAAAATGTGTAAATTCAAATTGGGATTGTGCGGACATGTGCAAACCTAGTACTATAGTCACAATAACTGCAATGAAATTTTAGTTTACTTCCCAGTGTAATAGGGACCCCTAAAATAAGCCTGGCACTTTAGGCACAAATGCAATACAAATAAGGCATCTTGCAATTTCTTCCTCTTGCACAATTGGACATAGAAAGCAGAAGCCTTGAGGGTAATGTGTGACTTGTTAACAGTCTTACAAGTTTCAAGGCTGATCCCTGGGGTCTGTATTGAATACATAAGTGCATCACTGTATCATAAATAAATTCGTATCAACTTTAAAAGAAGTTCTGCAGAGATAGGAAAGAGTATACTTGTACAGTCTACAGGGCACTGCAGTTTTAAGTACGTTTTGTGCATTGTAGGAGCAAAGTCAAGTTTGCCTTACTATTTTGCCGTGATAAATAACACTTCTGTTTCTGACTGGATTAATTTCTTTCCTATGACATCATTTATTTGTTTCACATATTGCTAGTCCATTACAAGCTGTCACCTCAGATTTAATATATTTATATATTCTTTTTTGAGTCTTGAGGTACTTTCCAACTTAAACTACAGGCTGATTGACCTGCTTGAATAGAGATTTACAAAAATTAATTCCTTACGGAACCGTATTTCTTAAATATGCCTTACCTATCTTAAAAGTCACATTGCCTTATGAAATATTGTAGACAATCTTCTGATCACGTCACCCTAACTTCAAAGGAGTTTGCAGAAGCTCATATGTGTGCTATACTATAGAAAGCATTTAGCACACCTTAATATTCCACCTGTCAGTCAAAAAATGAGGTTTTTTGACATATTTATAAGTTCTTTTTTCTTTAATTTTAGAGGAGATTTTGTTTCCTTATAGATGTGTTGCATTATTATACAGCTTCAAGTTTGAAAGGTACTGCAATTGGTACAGATATGCAAGATCAGAAACTGAGCTTTTGCTTATTTTCCAGGACACAGTTCTGTGTTACTTTGTACTTAAAGAAATGTCATCCTTTCACCTGGTGTGAATTAAATCTTTCTTCTCCATGGTAGCTGAGGTGATATTTTTTTCAGCAGTGCTATGTTCTGTGGCAAAAGATCTGCTAATATATTTCACCATCACTGAAACAATTTTTCTTTACATTTTCTGGGATTGATATTTTTAAGCTTAAGATAAATGTCACTAGCATTACTAGTGTTTAAAATATTACTTTATAAATAACAAAGCTGAGAAATCCATGTGCCATTTTTTTTCAGGTGTCTGAATCTATCGTTTTTCTGGGTACTTTGGGTTGAGCTATGAGAGCACAATCTGAAGGCACTTGTTCATGCAATGCTTGGTTTACTTTGCACCGCTACGTTGTTTTTGCCCAGCATACTGAGGGCTTGGGGGTTATTTTGTTTTGTTTGATTACTGAGAGTGGTGGGAGGAGGAGCAATGATTGGCTTGTCTTTCTGGTGCTTGGCTGCATTTCCTTTAATTTTTTTGTTCACTGCTTTTATTCATCAGTGACAATTTATAAACAGTGCATGTTTCACAATGATTTCAGCCTGGAGTGCCAAACAACTGTATGATTTTGTTCCTTTGTTTGACAGCTATGTGGCACCAAGCCCTGTGCACAATTGTAATGAATATTTTTGTCCAGTATATCTGTATATTCTTTATTTCACTTATATTTTTGCTATTACACTAGAAAGGTACTTTCCTAGAAATGTGGCTGAAAAGGTACATGGTAAAAAAAAAAAAAGCCAACAACTTTGTAAACCTGTTAAACAAATTGAGAATAAATCTGTTCCTTCAGTAGTTTGGAGCAGGGGGTAAAGGGAGAGGGGCCAGAAGAGAAATAACTGCTGGTTTTCGTTGGTTCAGTGGCACGGTTGCAAACTATGAAAAGGAATATGGTTTGTTGGCAGAAGGAAGAAGCCCATGTGTTTCTCCAGTTGGTAACCATTTTATGTAGGATAGCTTGCTTACGTATACACAATAAATAGTGGGCTTTCAGCAATATATTTAGAACAAAGGTAAAGAACAATTTTTTAAGTATAGAGGATTTTCTGTATTGATTTATCTCATTTTACCTACACAGAAGAGAATTTGGAGCACAAATGTCTTGAACTCAAGACACTGACTTTAGCTGGCTCTTTAGTGCTTGGCTGACATTCTGCAATATGAAGGAGGCAAGCTTCCCTGTTGACTGTACTCCTCCGAGTTTCTGGTCTGTGTGCCTCCCCCTCTTCCCACAGCATAGAGGCAGCTTGGTCTCATGATAGAGATATAGTGCAAATACCAGTAAACCAATGTGAAATAAAACACCAAATTGAAAGTTATCCAGGCCCCAGTAACTTTTCTTCTTTTAACCTGGGCTCTAAAGCATCGTTATTCCCTTAATAATCAATTTCAGCACCGCTATTGAACTGAAAGCTATGGTTTTAAAGTTGTCACTGCCGTTCTATCCTATCTCTCCTACTTTCTTGATGGTACTTTTATGTTGCTTTCTTGTTTATTAATGCAATACAGTTATGCGTCATTGGTCCAATGTATTTTCTTCAAAAAATGCCAAAACATCAGAAGTAGGAAATAATGTAAGCTTTAGTTTACACTAAAATCATCTACAGAATCATCTGTCCTTAATTCTGTAGAGTATAATTTTACCGTAGTTTTACTGTGTGGTTAAACTAGTATTTTTGTCCCTTGAATGCACCCATCTGGGTCAGTACACTGTTCCACCTGAGCACTTCCATCAGGCTCACACTCAGCTACACTTTGGGATTTTTCCTGTCTTTACCTGGCTTGTCTGTATTGGTCTGTTGACTTTTTTGACTGTTTTAAGAAAGGCCATTTTTTGTGGTTTTGTGCAGATGTGTTGCTCCTTGTAAATATATTTTCTTTTTGTTTCCTTCATCTTAAATACAAAGAAAATGAAGTTTTAAATCTGATTATGCTCTGTTGTTACTTACAGTATGGTACTTACTTGGCTGTAACACCTAACTTGAAATTTAGAGCGTATCATTCTTCACATTTGCAGGATTTTCTTTACGGTTCTTTCTCTGTGCACCCGTTACTGGCCAGTGCTATCGGTGGGATACCATGGTAGAGGAGCCTTTCTTCTATTTCAGTGTGGGTCTTTTTGCTTGTTTGTGAGACATTTGTACATTCAAAACTGGTATCTTCTGAATGGTCCTTAAGTGCAGATTCTGAACAGGGGTGCTATGTAGCACAGTAAGTATTCTCCTTCACAGGACAGATTACTGTGCAATCTACTGTGTAGATTTAGAACATCAAAACCGTTTGTTCTCATATTGCAATGGAGGTGTAGTAATGCATTCTCTGATCCTCTGTTAGGAGAGCTAGAAGTTGTGGTGAATGGACAAGAGGATAATAAAAGCCACTATAGGAAAATATGTTTTAAAGTGGAAAAATAATCCTTTAGTGATGGCCAACTTCTAAACAAACCTGCAAGGCTATGGCTTAGTTACACTGGAGGAAGGAATGTGAGCCAGATGTTAAAACATCCTTTGGTTAGACTCTGTAAGAGTGAGTTTGAATGCAAAATTAGTAAAAATCTGCTTATTTCTGTTAGGTCAACAGCATGGGTTCAGACATGCTGAAGGGGAATTTCGTAGTTTTCCACTGCAAAAAGCAAATTCACATACACATTTTTAGTGTCCAGTATTTTGTTATTTAAAACAAGTCCTTTTTACTGAAGTTTCTGAGATGTGTGGGGATGCTTTTCAGAACGCTTGATCCCTTGTAGCACATACCATGCTGCTCAAGGCAAGAATCTTTAGATGTCACAGTCATCTTGCCACACATGATGAATCACTTTGCCTAAAGATTTTCTGCCCACAAAGCCTCTGGGGTGGCTCTGTCTCCCTAAGGATGCTCTGTTCGACTAGCCATCTGAGCTTACTCTACTGTGACCAGTGTAGAAAGTACTAAATACAAACTTTTTCACATTTTATTTCTGCTTGTAAGTAACAAAAGGGGTCATATTATATAAATACATACGCAGAGGACACTGCTGACCAAAATCAGAAATGAGGCACAAAAAAACCTAGTTGGGCTTTAAAAAGACAATATCACTTTAAACTTCTTTCGTTTGAAGCTTTTTTTTTGTTTGATTTTTTACAAGAATCATGCTTTTTTTTGTTTGATTTTTTACAAGAATCGTGTCAAGTGACTGTAACTGCAGGATACTCTCCAAAATGTGTTTTCCTGGTTTTCTCCTTCTATTTTTTTTTCTTTATTGCTAATAAACTGATGTGTGTAATGAGTTTCATAGCTTTCCTGATTGTGTGTCTCTTTGGATACATTCTTTGGTTGTATTGGCCTCTAAGACAGGATTAGGGAAAGCTGGTAATAAAACCTGAAGTTTCAAGATACTGAATAGATATGTGGTCAACTGTCTCCTTTCAGGGGTCCATAAATTTGCTATGTGGAGCCTGGGGGACCACCCTACAAAGAACATTTTAAAAATATATCTTAATGTTTTTAGGATTTAATGCAATTCATGCTTTTTAAATAGTTCAAAATTTGTAGCAGGTAAACTTAAATTCATATCCAGCTGTTCAGTTTTCAAATTCAGTGGTCTAAAACAATATGCATTGACCATTTTGTTGTGGCAAGATGCATATTTCCCATTTTTGCAAATTTATAGAAGTAGTATGTCAACAGTAAGACATAGGAAGTGACAAACTACATGAAGTAATTTTTATTTTGAGCTTTCTTTTTGGTTTGGTTTTTTTTTTTTCTTAATTATTTATATTCCTACCCTTCCTGCCTTTTTGCTTTTGACTGTCTTTTTGGCAATATGTATTCCTGTGTTCTCCCCTTCCCGTGTGATCAGTGGAGTCCCTAACTCCCTTTTTACCCTTTTCTACTCCTTCCCCCTGAGAAAATCCACCTGTTCTTCATGAGCAGACTTTTGCAGTGATTTAAAAAGGGGGTGGAAATGTAACTGTGAATTACTAGATGGCCATATTTCATCTTTGGCATTTGTACACAGAACCTCCTTTTCTAACTTATGCTGCCTTTCTCCTTTCTGTCCTATTGACCCTTTTCAAATATTTGCTTAAATAACCGTTGTTGGGAGAGCTGCTCATCTAAAACTGTAAAAACAAGACCCAAAACATTTTTTATACTTTTTAAAAAAATAATAAAAAAAACCCCTCAGCCTGAATGCAATTCCAGCTCTTCTTTGCAATGAGACTTTTACTGATAGAAGATAAATTCTTGGTCCTTTTCCTGGTGGTTTGTTTTTTGTTTTTTTTTTTAATTTCTCATTAAAAATTTTGGTTTTGTTAGCTTTTTTTAAAATTTGCAACTTTGACAGCTACTGGAAATTCTTAAATATATGCAGTCTGAGTCACATTGAAAGAATTGTATTGGAATGAAAATTTTATTTAATACCTGAAAGTATAGCATGCTTAGTTACAAAAATGCTTATTTTGAAGTCAAAGCCAGTTATGCCTGCCCAAGGTTTAATATTCCTTTTTTATAATGAATCCAGCTGTGAAGCGTGAATGGAAATCAGGCAGCTTGATGCTAACAGCTGATCATAAGGAATCCAGTCAGGCAAAATGTAAAATGAATAGTTTTTGTAGACCCTGGATAAAGCTGAGTAATGTCAGTATAGATGATTAGATGAAAGAGACCAGTTAAGCAGTAGCTTGTCTCTAAACTTTAAAGCATTCAATTTAGCTGAGTTTGTATGTTTCTATAGTAGTTAAAGAACATTCTTAGTAGTATTACAGATTTTCTTTGGAATTGAATGCTTAAAGAACTGCGTTTACTAAGGGAAGCATATACCTAATTTTAGCTATGTTTTCAGTTTGCAGTTTTATTTGTTGAATGAGTTCTGTAAGGCTTTTTTTAATGTTGAGCAAATGTGCGTCTTTTGCTTGTTAGGGTAACATTTGCATTGACTGCATCTCATTTAACCATTTTTACTCAAGACATCACAAAACCATTTCAGTCTTAGCTATCAACTGTCACAAGTTCTGACACATTTTTACCTCTGTTTATTGTAGATACTAATTTTGCTGTATTTGTGATACTGTTAGTACTTCTTGCAGAAATCCATTTCAGGTTAACCCTGTAACCAGTTACAATTGGGCTGACAAGATGAAGTTGGGTTTTTTTATAACCGATTTGTTCATTAGCTTCCAGCTCCCTCTTTCCAAACAGTGGTGGTTGTCTAATTTTTAGTGAATGAAGAAATCAAAGCTACTTCTTACAAGATAAATTTTACTAATTTACGCACGATATACTTGTGAATTATATATAATGTTTTATTGATAACTCTGATTCTGTGTATTTTAGGGGTAAGAATCATAGTATAAGCAAATCTTCACTGGAGTCCTTTGCTGTAGGAAATGTCTCAGGAGTTATGTACTGTTTTGTTTATGGATTAAAATTTGTGTTACTGTTGTCGTGACTCCTTCACTGATGTGAACAAACTGATAAAAATCTGTTACTGTTCTCTTGATGTCCTTATAGCCTATATAATTTGTGTAACAATTGGATCCCTGATACCTGTGCATTTTTAAAAAATTGTTTTCAGAAGTTCACTAAAATTAGTCTCGGGTGCATTTCATGCTCTCTTTGTGGAAATCCCCTTGCTCACAAGCAGTACCACCTTTTACCATCTTGGAATACCCTTTCTTTTGAAGTTTCTCTGATAAGTCATTTCCTTTTGTGCTCTGGTTTCCATGTGTTGAGCTGAACCCTCACTTTCTATGTCTTAGCTTTTTAAAGTGTCACAAGCAAGCAAAACCCTACCCCTTTCCCACTGTAGTCAATGAGAAGAGAGCCTCACTTTTGTCTGAGGACCAGAAGAGGTTTGGTGTCTGGGGTGAGCCTCCCACCAGAGACACGTGTGTCCTTGGCTTCACGCATGTAGCGTTTTAGCACAGGGAAGGCAGGTGAGGTGCTCAGGCTGGCCTGGACACTTGTGCTAACTGTCTCCTTGTTCTCCCTCTTGCTTAATGTTTCCAGGTAAGAGTAAGCTTTACTGAGGCTTTTTCATTTTGGATGAGATTCTTTGCCAACCTCCTCCCAGCCCTTTCCATTGTGAATGTCGCCAGCTGTTAGTTTTTTGCCTCTTAAGAGATGTCAAGTCTGTAGCATGGCCATCAGCTTGCCCTGTGTTGCATATGAAGTGTGACTAATATTAGTACTTAATTCATTATATGACATTTTTAATTTCTTTTCAAGAGCTTTCAAAATGAAAGAAGTTGAATTTAATCTAAAAACCTGATCTTATTAAAGAAGATATTCTGATTTTAACATTGTAGGTTCCCCAGATACTACAGTAATTAGCATTCTGTAAGTGCCAGCATAGAACTGGTCATCAGGCCCTTAATTTAATGATTTATTGATTAATGATTTTTGTATTCTACTGAGGGAGAACACTTCCTCATCTGCTGCTGGTCAACACAGTTCTGCAAAAGGATGTGAATATTCCTTTGATATTACTCACGTTTGTTCTTTAACCCTTCTGTACTCCTCCGTCTGACAACACCAAGTCTGCCACCTTTTTATCGTGTGGAGTTTTTGGATTAAGGACTCAGATTTGGCCCTGTGAAAAGGTGAATCATGCCAAGACTCTGAATTGAGAGCAAAATGCAAATGCTTTTGTGCATTTTTCCGAGATCTTTGAGATAGGGAAGGGAGGAAGCCAAGGAAAGAAGATAAAAGGGCCTGCAGCAGTACAAATCACTAAATGATCTGGATTCTAACTATTAAAAAAAAAAAAAAGTGCTTTCTGCTTCTGACATGATGTACCCCCCCCATTAATGAATTAAAGTATGCTGTAGTCCCTTTGTGTAGCCTCCTGGATGGGAAAGGAGGAATTGCCATTGACCTAAAGCAACATGTAGTGCTATAGAGTGCAACCTAACAACTATGCTCTTATCATGCCTACTATGCTTATTTCTCCAAGTAGTTCTCAACAATTTATGCCTGAAAGCAAAGCTGAGGTGGTTCAGTCGATGCTAGACTTACCTGATTTAACTGTATAATTCAGAGGTGTCTGCTCTCCATATAATCAATTTAAGAAAAACAAAAGTAGAACTAAGCTCTTCACTTTGATACCAAACGGTGGAGTCCTACCTACCTGGGTACTTAATAGCATTCAAAATGTGAAAAGTGCATATTAATGGTTTATTTAGTCTTTCACATTCAGTTGCAACTGTTTGACTTTTAGCCCCAAGGCATAATGCAATTTCAAGAGAAGATGCACTACTTGTCACATTTGTTTCCTGAGTACCTTTTTAACAGTACAAATAATTAACGGTATAGCGTGATAAGCTCTGGCCAAAATGCCTCCATATCCTTATGTCCATAATGTTTATTATACTCCTAAGTCATCAATAACACAAACATAAATTAACATTTGTAATTAGCCTTTTTTGCAAACTGTAGTCAAAAGCAGCTAGTGCTCTGATTCAAGTGTTGATGTGCCGTGATCACATCATGTTGTGTAAATCTTTATCTGCTTGTTTTAAAACTAATCTGTGATACTTGCGTTAAAAGAAATAAATAATTGCTTTCACTGAGAGCATTGGCAAGCATATAGATAATTTTTTTTTTTTATAATTTTAACTTTGTTTATTTCATTACCGGTGGTCCTGCTTGTTTCAGAATTTTGACTAACATATCACCGAGTACAGAAGCACGTTCCTCCATTGATTTTCATCCCATTTTGTCCTTTATTTCTGCTTGCTTGCTATTGTTCAAGGGTTGTTTTGTGGAAGGTGCGAGCGTTGTGCACAGTTTATTTTTGGCAAAATGAATAATGTTGCCATTGATCTGGGTCCGAGCTGACTATGCCTCCTCGGGCAGAAGTTCTTAGCTTCAGGTTGTTTCCTTCTTGCACGCTCTGTTCAGATTGCAGCGTGGAGCCGGTGGTTCAGCTCTACCCGGCACTCTATTAATATGCACAACATGACCGGTTTCGGGGGAAGGTTATTAGAATGCTGGTTTGTATCCTCCAGTGAATGAAATGATGTGTGATTATGAAGTCATCAGGCATGGACCAGTAAGGCTCGAGAGAGCCTCCCCCCCAGGTCCTGGGGGTGCCATTGATTGGTGACCATGTGTTTGTGCCCGATAGACTGTGAAATGGTGTGTTGCTACACGGCTGTGTTGCACCTGCGCCCCACCGAGGTGATTGATTGGTTTGGTCATGTGGAATGTTCCCATCTGGTCTGCAGTAATGTGTTTTTTTTTTGTTGGGTGGGTTTTTTTTTTTTTTTTCCCCTTCCTTCCTCTTCTCTCCCGTTTCCCCTTCATCTGCAAATCGTGAGCGCTGGCTGGGTAGTTAGAGCAGGCAGTTGCAAAAGGCAGTGCAAGTCTTTGCCTTGAGAACAAAGTGGGGCTGCTGCAAGTGCAGCAAGCGCTGTTTTCGTTTCTGCTAAAAGATCAGATAGTCTGCGGTGTGCTCATGAGCAGCTTTGGGACATCTATCATTTTTTTTAAAGACTGGGGGAGGGTCGGGATACGACAGCCAAGCCCCAAAACCTACGTGTTACTCGGCAGATTTCTTACTGTTTTTACAAAAGTGCTCCGCTATTGTAATTAGATTACCCAAGTAGCAGTGCATGTGGAAGATCTTATTTAACCTCAGAAAAGTAGTAGTTTATTTATTGAAAACTACTGATGTTGCACTTTACATGCCAAGAAATTATTTTAGTTCCTTTAAAAAAAATTCTATAGTTACATTGGGCGGTCTTGTTTGATATTTCTTAATCTCACTCCTTTTTCATAATTGATCTATTCATTCCACTTAATGACTAATTACATATCAGAGCACATCATCAGCAGCATTCATCATTGTAGAATGTAATAATCAATGACATTTCAACAAAGGAAAAAATAAATATGCAAATAAGGACTCATTAACATTTGCATGAGCTGTTTGAATAATCACGTTGCTGACAAGGCTGTAATTAACAGAAATTGATGCTGAGTTCAGTATTTGATAGTGTGTTTTCTCAGCGTTTTATTGTTGTCACTGCGGGGGCTGGAATGAAGTTCTGCTCTACTTGTACCTTGACTTAGGCTTGATGTGATGGGTTGTGCCAGGTAGCAGAGGCTTCTGGGAGTCCTTAATTCATCTGTGACCTACACTTAATGCATAGAAAGATATTTTACTTAAATTACCATATTGTTAATGAAGGACTGTTAAATTCTTGGTAATTACACAACAACTGAAGGCAAACCTTCTCTCCAAAGTCAGAAAAACTAAAAATTATTCAATTTTTTTTTTTAATTGAGAATCTCTTACATGGATCAGGCACTTTGAAACTATAGGATTTCTTATTTGCATTGAAAATGAGGTATTGATGTAGGGATGTCTTTGTGGTCTCTTTTTGTTTGTTTCCTGTTAATCTGGCACAGTGTATCAGTGTCAGGAGGCTTGAGCTTTATTGTAATTGAAAATCACTTGCTAAGGAAAATGTTGTGTAATTATGAAATGTACAGTCTCTCTCTCTCTGTCTCCCCCCCTCCCTTTTTATTACTGCAACTTTACTCCCCGCCACCCCCTGCCCCCCAGCTTCCTCTTTTTGTCATGGATATCAACTAAAATGCACAAAACACAATAAAGCTGTTTATGTCAGTTTTTTTGGATGACTGTAAGTGCTGATTATAACAAGTTTAAGGAATTTCCTTTGTTGAGCGTGTACCCACGCCATATGGCTCAACATGGAACATTAACTTGACAGGGATAATGGATTGTGGTATATGGAGACAATTTTGCCTGCAGCTTCGCTATAACTCATTCTGGTTGGGGATCACAAGTTTATAATATAGGATGCAGCAAACATCCAGATGGATTTACTTTACATAAAAGGCTTGCATTTCTTTTTATTTCCTGCCTGTAATTGGAAAAAAAAGACTTTTAAAAAAAGAATTAAAAAGTAGTAAACAAAGAATGGGTCTTATTCAGGGAAGAAAAATCTCAGTGAAACTGTGTATATATGTGGCTGAATTGTTTTGGAGATGCTGAAACATAGGTGAAGTGTTGTTACTTATACACGCATACTTATACAAGATTTTTTCAAATAATATCTCAAGTGGTTTCACTTTTCAAAATATTTCAGTATAGCTCCAGTTCTAGAAATACATAATGTTCTAGGATAGTGTGGAAAAAGCTATTTGAAACAAATCTCTGATTTTTACTTAATGACCTTTTTTATCATAAGCAAAATGACCACTTAACTAGCATTCTGATGCTTTGGTAATGCTCTGATGGTACACTGTTTTCTTTTAGGAAAAAAATAATCCTTACAAGCTTTTTGTAAGGTAAGGAAGTAAAATACTGCTGAAATAGTTTAATTTGTTTACTTCAGTGGTTGCCTGATATATAATGGGAGGTGTCCAAATGTCTTAGAGTGTAACAAAAGTCAGTGTAAATCTAATGCATCCTACTGAATGATCTGCGTGCCCAAGGTAAGTCCTAATTTTACAAATACTTCTACATCTAAGAGACTTTAAGCACGCATAATCCCATTAAGCACGTATATAGCTGTTTGAAGGATCAGGGCCATAAAACCATATTTAGGATTTCAAATAGAGCTACATGAGATGGCTTCAGCATTCCTGTGCATTTGTGATTGCATTATACTCCAAATAAAATAGGGTGCTTTGCTATCTGAAAAGCAGACATCTTTTAGATACCAGTTTTGGAGATTCTTTTAAAATACTAGTTTTCTGAGACTCTGGAAATCTTGACCTTCCTTATCCAACATAGCTGCTGTAATTTTATTTTTTTTTTTTTATTCTTTGAACCACTATCACATGGATATGAATTTGTTAATTTTTTTAATTAGCTCTTGAGGTAAGTACCTGAGCAGATGGAGAAGACATGGTTCATGGTTGGGGAAGAGGGATACTGGTTGTGATTGTAATAGATACTGTTTGTCTGTCTAGTCTCCCTCCCCCATTGCTGACTTCATAGGTTGACATCCCAATTTAGCATCTCTAATCATTTTCCAAAGTTTCAGAAAGTAAACAGCTAGAAAGAATCTGCTTTTGAGAAGGGAGCAATAAAAAGGATCACTATTGACCTATGAAGAATCTGCGTTAGCTTAAGGTAGGGGGTTTCTTTCAGGTTTTTATGCTGCAAATTGTACTTTTAAAAAGTTCTCTGGGTTCATTCATCTTCCCCCTGCATTCCAGGCTGTATGTGTGATAATCACAGCCAGGTGGGAATTTACTATGGACTTAAGGACATTGTTGCTTGTGTTCTTACTGTGAAGTCCCTTATTTGCTACTGCCATTGCAGTTGCAAAAAGACCGTCTCAGGAAAACCCATGATATATCTTTAATGTTTTCAATAAAACTTGCTCTGTATTTGAAGTAGAGGAAGAACAACATCGTATCTAGTATGCCAGTCAGCTGGTGGATCTCTCTGATATATCATCCGCTGTTTGGGAAACACTAGGATAGGGAAGTGTGCACCAGTGTTGCAATAAACTTGAAGAATTTAAATCTGTAGATAAGAAAATTCTCCCCAGGAACTGTAAGGGGAGTTGACTATTTCTACCATCTTCTGGAATTTTTGGCTTCAGAAGGAAAATAAGAGTCAAAACCCCAGAAAACACTTAATAAAATTGAAATTTTTAAGGTAGCATTTGTGTCCTGTATCGGCATTCACCTGACCAACCAAGGAACTTCTGCAGGACTGTATTTGCAAAATAATGTTCTTCCTAGGTTACAGTGATGACTACCTGCAACATAGATTACACTCCAGTTAATAGTATTCTGTGAATGTGTAAGTGCTGCATTGGCAATAAGCTGCTTTTTTTTTTTGTGTGTGTGTGTGTGGTTTTTATTTGGCTTCTGGAAAAGCTACAAAAAGCAGGCTTTACTTTTTTTCTGATCTTGTAATCTGTAGTGGCCTGTGGGGAGCACACTGATGATCCAGTCTTGTTAATGGCTTAGTGGAAGGATGTTATAAAAGTCCAGTAGGTTGTCAGTAGAAAGGCCATCAATAGAAATTTATTAAGAGTAATGCTTGAAAGCGAATTCCACTGGCCTCTGACAGTAAGCCGCTGTAAAACTCTTTGATCCTGAAGGGTCTGCTGAATCTCAAGTTGAAGTCAGTGGTTTAGGTGTAAAGAGCAATGAATTTTTTATTTTTGTTTTGCTAATGATTTATTAATAAATATTGCTGCAGTCTTTGGATTAGTGCTTTTTCTTTATTGAGCTGTATTTTAAAGGAATTTGGTTGGAAGGGAAGCCTTGTTCCATTATGGTATAAGGAAATGTCTTTAGGTTATATTTCCCATCTGATTATTTTTGTAATGATGTAGACACTTCTTACAACATTATAGATATGTTTGATTGCTACATAGGTGAATAGCCCAGTCTTCAGCATGGTTAGAGTACATGAAAACAGGAGGGGGAGCTCTCGCCACAGCAGCAGCTGGGCCGAGTGGGGAGCAGTGCAATAGAATCATAGAATCGTTTAGGTTGGAAAAGACCTTTAAGATTGGTAACCGCAGAGGCAGGAGGTGCTGCAATAGCTACAGAGTAAAAGCGGCACCCTGAGAGAGCTGAAAATGGGCCACCAACTCCCCTCCACTTCAAACTCTTCTTGGAAAGTTATTTTCGTATTTCAGTAGTTAAATGTGGATGTTTGTCTCCTTTCTTGTCCTTAAACACGTGTGTGCTGTGAGCCAGGACTTTGTTTCTTTGCTTGGAGAGGGTGTATTATTACAATATTTTATGTCAAAAAGAGAAATGGATTTAAGTCTCTGTAATTTAAAGAAATCAGTTACTAGCTTAAAGTAGCACTTCCCTTAAGTTGCGAATTGGTTATTTTTGACATGTTACATTTTCAGTATTTTCAGAAATTTTGCCTAAATTTCTTAAAAACCACATTAAGAGTAGACTGAGATGATGCATCTTTCTTTGTCAGATTTCTCTGTAATCAGTGTGCAGTCCACCAATATTCTCGTAAGTGTATAGTTTAAATTATATGAGCAGTCCCTGCTGAATTTAGTTAATTTGTATACTTCTAAGTACATATGTGCTTAGTTGCTTTAGTGAATTGATACCTAAAAATGCTTCTAATAAATGCGGAGTATTGTTTAGGTCTTGTTTTCAACGTGGCTTTTAGAATCAGACCAATGTGATTAAGTCAAGGTGCGTGTAACAGCGGTGTGCTGACCAGTGTGAAAAGGTGAGTGACCATGTACTTAAGCTGAATCTCAAACAGATGAAAAGGTAGCCAATATGGGGCAGGATTAAATTATTATCTAATCAGAATCTTACATTTTCCCCTAAAGCAGAAGACTGTCTCTCATGATATCCTTTGTTCTAAAGAGAGGTGTGCGCTTTAATGCTCCTTTTGGGGAGAGAAGCAGCACTGAAAGCTGAGTGCTGTTCCTTGTCTCTGAATTGCCATGTGTTCCCCTTTTACCAGTTTTAAAATGGTCCCCGTATTACTTCAACAACTCACTTGAAGCAAGTGAGTTGGAATTGTAACAGGGAGCAAAGTTTGAAATTCTTTGGCCAAAAATTTCTTCATAACTGTGGGGGCAAATGCTACTGTTAACCGAGTCTTGTTTCTGGTTATGTACTTTGTTCAGTAATTTGGAAGACTTTGCATTAGTATCATTACTTGAAGAACTGAATAACTTTTTATTTCAAGGCAGAACACCAGCAGGGTTTGAAATGTTTGAGTTTGGCAAGAAAGGGCTTGTCTGTAAAACAATGAAATTGCGTTGGGGAAATACAGTGCCTCTGTTCAACTGAGGCGGGCTGAGGTACACTGTGAGCTGTTGGGAGCTGCAGCTGCATTTACCATCAAACACTGAGTTGGTGCGGATGAATGTTTTGTTTTTAGTGTCATGGAAACTGTGAGCCAAAGAATGGATATTCTATTCATCTGGGAAAATAGCAGTTCACTGCATAAAACATCAGTTGCTTCCAAGCAGTTCTTAAAATAGACTTTGTGAATATAACCCTAAAAGTAAAAGTGCAACAATTTAAATCACCTCAGTGCCGCTTTGTTTTTCTATTAGAATATACATGTGAATTAAATTAACATAGAAGTAGTGAGAGTTTTAAGACACAACTGTAGCATGGAAGGTACCCCTATAATGATTTCATGTTTTACTTTACTGCGCAATTTTTAATCTAAAAACGGAGAGGTCCAGACGTTTCAATAGCGGTCTTAATCCTTTTTATTACCTTTCTTCAAATGTTTGCTCCAAGCAGAGTAGTTTTGGTCATCATTCAGTATCATTTACTGTTTCATACAGCATTGCAGTGAGTTTTACAATTTTTTGCTGAGACCAGGTATCCAAGAGAGTGCTCTCACAGGCAGAGAAGGAAAGATAGTAAGGAAAAAATAGTGTGGGGTTTTTTTAAATGCATGAGTATTTTTGCAGAGCTAGTATGTAAAGAATAATTAATTAAGGGAGTTAATTCAGTTGAATTGGAAAGCAAATTTATTTGTTTTGCTTACATTTTTTTGTTGGGGAATAAATAAGTATGAGATCTGAGTGTAAGAAGTAAAAAGAAACCAATAGAGAAATATATATATATAAAGTCATTGCCCCTCGGGGGGGGTGGGGGGGGGGAAGGAAGCTGAGAAAAGAAATTGGAGGAGCAGAAGTTATTTGACCTGAGTGATAAGAAGTTGGAGGGAAAATTGCCAGTTGCAGGATTTCAGAATCCAGGATTCTGGAATGGATGTGATACCAATTAAAAGAAGGGATGCATCATTGTGAGGCCTCCTTCAATGTCCAGTGACAGTGTCTTCCTGTTGACTGTACTGCTCTCTAGCTTAGCGTTGGTTGGTTGGTTAGTGTGTGTTTGTTTGGTGGAGGGTTTCTTTTTGGTTTGTTTTAATTGGGGGACCCAAAATCGGATGTGATATTTTAGACCTGGTGTAACGAGTGCTGAACAAGGGTGGATAACCACTCCCCTCCACCTGCTGTCTCACATGCAGCTTGCCTTTCAAGACCTCAGCAGACTTCATCCCCACCTGCACTGCTGCAAGTGGCTAGTCTACCCCAGGTGTGGGACTTTACATTTGTTATGCCTGAATTTTATGAGGTTCCTGTTGGCCCAGTCATCTAGATTGCCTACATTCCTCTGAATGGTGTTCCTGCCTTCAAGCATAGTAACTGCATCTCCCAAATTGGGGTCTTTTGCAAACTTTTTAGGGTGCACTCTGCCTTCTCCTTCAGGCTAGTGATAAAGACATTAAGCAGGACAGGTTCCATATACGCTGTACAGTTGGTAATGACAAAATTACAGATGCAGGGAGACTGATGAAAACATAAATTTAGGTTGCAAAGCAACTGTATGAGAAGTAAAATAGGTGCTTGAGATGCTGAGACTTAGATGAGTAACTCAAGAGAGAGCAGGATCAAGAAAAGTCTTTATAAGTGTTTATGACTGTTTAATATCAAGGAGTAATGTGTAGTTGAGAGCTTACAGCAGAGATAAGGGCTAGATATGAAATGGAAAAGTGTCTCTGAAATTAATCCTAGTTTGTGTATAAAAGGCTTCTATAATAATATGCAAGCTCCGCAGTTCCCATTGTGTAGTGCAGGGAATTGAATTACAAGCAGGTAAAATAGATAAAAAGATAGAAAACCCACATGGCTTTTACTCTCACTCTTTAATACCATTTAGGCTTAGAAGGAAGATTTTCACTTTACAACACTTTCAGGTACCATAACCACATGTTCCTAACCCCAAGGTAGAAGACATTTGGGTTTTCCTGTTCAATGCCTGGGGAGATTCCCTGTGGGATTTGCAAAGGCTGGTGTCCCTCTGGCTGAGCTGCTGAGGCTGGCCAACAGGAAAGGTTAGGATAATAGTGGACCACAGAAAGTTTCCATAGCTGCCACCCTCCTACCATGGACAAATCTGGTTAAAGAACAGGAGGTTGCAGGGCCTTGTCTCAATCCTGCAGGCATCTTTTTGCACTTGGCTGAATAAAAAGGCAGCTTGCTTCCTTACGTGCCGTTCAGAACACTCCAGATCAGTGACCTGTCTTCAGTTGTTTCAATCTGCCAACAAGCTCTGAATTTCCAGTAACACATTTAGACTGTCACGTTGATGATTTTAAAAAAAAAAAGAAAAAAAAAAAGAATAAATCTAGGGGCAAGGTTTGAATCATATTGATATCGCTGAAAAATATTCAGTGATGATCCTCTGTTTACAGTTGCATTTTAAAACCTTGTCTGGTGCCTGGCTTTTACTCTCTTAATGCATGATTATTTTAAAAGAGTAATTAGATTATTCCTTTAAATTATTCTTTTAGAAGTCATCCATTTTTTTTGGTCAAAGTATTTTATCATATCAATGCACATAGCTTACAAAAATCTGCTACATTTATGGTGTACTCTGCAAGCTTACAGTGTAAAAAGACACCTTTCCCACAAATTCAGGTTGACTAGCATTGTCATTAACCTACCTAATCCTTTATTGATAAAATTCCATTTTGGTGATTTCATTATTTATGATTTGCTATCAGAGGAATAAGTTATTTGGGTAATCCTATTCACTTGTTTTAAATATTGTACAAAATGAACTTTCTTCCAGAGATCTTGCACTTCCTGAGTATTGTAAGACTAAAAACCAGTGTTAATATCCGAGAGAACTCCCTGGTTTATATATATTAAAAAGATTTTTCTTTAATCCTTTTGGAGTCAGGTTATCTAGACCTGCTGAGAAAAAAAGTGCAGAATGTTACCAATTGCTTTTACATCTTCCTTGCTGTTGAAATAGAAAATATTTCATTGTTCTTATTCACGTTATCATTTCTATAAAATAATTGACAATATTGCCATGAGTATTCCTTTTGTTCTTAACATGCTGAGGAAAAGGGTTTTCCTTACCTGCTTTAGGTCATTTAGGTCATTATGGTGATACCTCTGGGAAGCATGGGTAGCCAAGCAGAGAGGTAGTATTTATTGATATATGAAGTTTTATTCTTTAGTTCATTGAACAGCACACCACATTCCTTGGTGGTTTTAAATTCGAGGCTTACATTCACCTTGACTATGTCTGAACCTGGGACATTATTGTTAATGTTTCTTCAGCCATGTTCCCATGACTGTTAGGATCTCTTCTGAAGACCTTTTTTTCTTTCTCTATCAAGAATGCCCCTTGTCTCACCTCCCAAAATAAACAGTGAACACATGTTTTCCTTTGCAACTCTGTTGTTGTTGTTGTTGTTGTTGTTGTTGTTTTGGGGTTTTTGGGTTTTGGAGGGGTTTTTTTTAATATAACTTAAACAGTGTTCATCCTTCAGGTGCCTTGGCAGTAAGGTATCAGTGTTTCCATAAATGTCTGGAGACGGGGGGTGCCTACAGATGAGGGGATGGTTTAGAGATCTCTACATTTTTTGAGTGTTTTTTTAGTAGATAAGTTCGTTCTCTGTGTAGCTCCAATACCAGTTTGCCTTTCTGCAACACTGTGATGTTCTCTTCTGCAGTTATCTTCAATGTTTCTGGGCTTGGTAGGATTGCTTTCAATTTCTGGACAGTCTAAAGTCCCTTACTGTAAATACTGGTTATGTACTGAAATAAGAGCACCTATTTTAAGCTCTTAGCATTTTAGGTGCTTTGTATTAATTGAGACTATCTAGCTATTCTTTATGGGGTTTTTGTTTCACCTTCTTTTGGCTTGGTGTGTTTGCATATAGTTCGTGTGAATAATTAGGAGTTTTCAGCCCCCAAGCAGGAGATGGCTCCTTTCATGCAATGTCTTGTGAGGATTTCCCCTCCTGTTTTAACAGATAATTTGTTTACTCTGCAGCACCTGCAGAAATTGTTCTCTTGAAGCAGTAATACTGGGAAAACACTTAACATGTTGGTTTTGTTTTCTTCTGAAATCTGTTTTAGCATCTAATGGGTGTTTGGGGTTTGGTTTTCTTTATTTTGTTTTGGGTTGGGTTTGTTTGGGTTTTTTGTTTTGGGGCTGGGTTTTTTTTTTTTTTTTTCAGTTTAGCAGCTACTGCTAGTCTGGAGACCAGTTTCAGAATACCTGATTTACAAACTTCTATCTCAGTGCAATTGGAATGGCTGTATTGCCTGTGAAGGGTGAAGCTTGAATAAGTTATGCAAGTTGTCCAAATAAGAACTGTCAAAACTTTTATACAGCAGAGTACTATTGTATGCATTTGCCAGTTGCCTTATGGAAGATGTTTATAAATGCTTGTGGTGTTTGTACCTGTGTTTATATAGAGAATGGGTAAGGAGGAATCTTGCTTTGTTGACAAAGCTGGCTTTTCAAGTTTAATGAGAATTAATAGGTCTTGGATGGTGAGAGGAATTGTAGATACCTACAGAAGTAACTATTTTTAAGTCTTTATATAATTTCATATATATATAGGTAAAGTAATTTAGCAATTTGTAGTCAGTAGTGTCACCAAAATAATCTTTTAATCGGAAACAGGTGTAGCATTTTGTTGTAAAGTGTGGATTCTCTATTCATTTCCAATTATAAAATCCTCTTGACTTTAGACTTAAGAATGTACTTGATGTTCAAAGTCACTGATGGAAGCTGAGTAATTTTTGTCCTTAGATCTGAGATGAATTCCACACCAGGAGAGCAAGGGATGCTTTTCAAGTTAGTTGTAAGTAGCAACCTTGTTAGTTGCTTAAACATTTTAACTAAATCCCTTGGGGATGAGATGAGGGATAGGCAAAGGGAGAAATGTTTTAATAGACAAAGTGAAGACACTTGGATACTCTAGGAGTACATGGGCTGGGTAGGTGAGGTGGGTAAATGCATGTGATAAAATGCCTTCATCACCACTGTGGAATGTGTGTGTATTCATATGCGTACTCAGTTTGGTTATTGTCTTCTGGATATTATACATCCCTATAATGAAATATACATTATATTTCCCTCATTTTTAGTATGTTTTTAGTGTAGTAATTTTTAGTGTGTTTCTCCCAGTGATGTTCGGTCTGTGCATAGCACACCTTAATGGGTTAATAGAGTGGTAATATTATTTATGGTAAGGTTAGCCTAGGGTAGGCATAGTAGTGGAGAATTAAAACTAAATACACTAAACAGCTATTCAGGAATTATTTGGGTTGCAGATACTTGCTCACATATGCTTGGGCGAGGAGGAGAAGAAAGTTCGTTCTTCGTTTAAGAGGCTTGTACACTCTCTTTCCCCCTTGCCTTCAGTTACTCGTGTGCATCTTCCTGCCAGAGACTTCAGTCCCTTTTAGCCTTGCAAACATTTGATTTGTTATTCAGCACAGTATAAGCCTGGTAAGTGGAGGGACAGGAATAGTACTGAGGAAGGAGCCTTCATGGATCGGCCACTGATGGAATAGAAATGTTGTCAGTTTGGCAGGAGCGTATAAATTACAAGTTCATAGGGTCAATCCAAATATAATGTGGAATTTAGTCCACCCTTACCTTCTGTGTATCTGAAGTACATAAGAGCATTAATAAATTGTTTTTATAGCACAAGATCTGTGCAGTACTCTGCAAACTGACAAAATATTCCATCTTTTCTTAGAAGTACTTACAAATCAATGGGATGAAAGTGTCAAAGGCATGTCTTTGGGAAGCAGGTTCTTTAATACCACTTTGCACACTGACATTATTTCTTTTTAAAATATTGCATTAAAGAATTTGTGAGAAATCCCTTGACTTCTGTGTTTAACGTCTTAATAAATGTACTCTTGAGTTTTATTGCCTGGTCAGTTCAATCAGTAGAAGTCTTACAGTGAAAGACATCTGCAAATGCCCACACGACTGTAAGTAGAAAAGAACTTCTGAACTTTTCTAATCTTTGGAAAGCACAATGAAAAAAAATTTTTTTCCTAGGTGATCCCGCCCAAATGTCAGCAAAAGCAATAATTTAGTATTTGCTGTCTAAAGCATTGCTCCTGTATTGCAACAGTTATAATGGGAAGTTGATTCCAGGTAATTCCAGCTTTGGAATTTCCACATTTTGGATCACTTAGATATGAAAACCAGTTGTTACTCCAAATAAGACATATAAGTAACAGAACTGGATAGCAGAAGTATAATGATATCTTACAAATGAGAATTTACAGCATGGAGAATGCTAGGAGATTTCTGGCAGGCCTGAGACTGGACGCTTTTAAATCCCATAAATCTCATTCAAAATCATAACCTTTTACTTCTTGCAGATTCTTAGAGTTGTTCTGTAGGATCATGGTCTTTCAAAATTTTGATGAAAGAAAGGAGTAGGGGGCAAATCAGAAGTATTAAAACCAAGCTTTGCTAAACCTTTTCTTCTCCCGTGTGGGAAAATTTTAGAAGATGTCACAATATGGGCAGGGGGGTAAAGAATCTAAAACAATGTATTTTTTTCCACTAGTCATAGTCTGTACATACCATTTCCTTATCCATTCTTCAAGAACATGTAGGCCAACATTCTTATGATTACCTGTATAGACAGCATTGCTGATCATCACTTGGGCATGGCATTCCTGGTTAAATATGTTTGTGGGGTTTTTTTTCTTCTGTTCTGTTACTTTATTACAAAATTTTCCAGTAATATTATTTAGTTATGTATGAATTATTAATCTTAAGGTTCAAAATTTGTATTAGGAGTTTGCAGGCAATTCATATTATGTAGATTTGACTGCTTTATTAAAAGGTAAGACAGTGCGGCTGAGTTTGCAAGACTTTGAGTGTTATTGATTGGGAAGCTGCTTGCAGTCAGTAGAAGACTGAGCTAAGATAGAGCGTATGAGATAAAGGGCTAGGTTAGGAAAGTGATTACAACTGGGGACCTGCTAATCACTGACCTCTGTAGGGATCCTGTAGTTTATCACTAATCTCACTTGCACTTGGCATTTTCCTGTGTTGCTGCTTCATTGTTCATAGCCAAGTGAGTAATTTGGCTTGGATGAGCAGGAGGAGGGTGCTGCAAGTCCAGCAGCTGCACTTGTTGGCACTGGCTTGTTAAACATCCTCAGTGTAGCCAGCAGTGTGCTTGGCACACATTAGCCAATAATACTTAAACAAATTGTTGTGAAGAGAATAGGAGGTCATTTGTTTTAAGCACTTTCTTCAAATTGTGTTGCTTCAGATCTCGGTTTAATTTTCATGAGTTTTGGTCATAAGTATTATAAGGAAAAATGTGTGTAATATTTTTATATGTATTCACAATTATACACGTGTGTATTATGTACCTTTAAAATATTAAAGATAAGATTGTAGGTATAAGACAGATATTAAAACTCTGACTGCCTCTATTAATGAGTAGGCCTATACAGCAGTAGAATAGGAAGAAA
Source organism: Pelecanus crispus (assembly GCF_030463565.1). Lineage (NCBI taxonomy): Eukaryota > Metazoa > Chordata > Aves > Pelecaniformes > Pelecanidae > Pelecanus > Pelecanus crispus. The sequence goes on from NC_134649.1 coordinate 16,241,808, forward strand.
TTATTCTTCTGGTGCTGTGGGAAATGTCTAGATATGTAGTAAAACTTTTATGGCCACATATGTCAGTCAGTCTTGCCTCTAAGAAGCCAGCACACCAAATCGTAGGAGCAGGGCTGGTTTTGTGTTTTAATCAAATGTCAGTTTTTTTCAACATACTGAATAATTGCTGAAAAATAATTTTTAACACCAACAAAATTAAAAAAATAAGGAGTGGACCTGTACTGGAGGCAGCAAGGATGTTATTCTATAAACTTTGCATGGTTTCTTTCTACTTTGTGGTAAGTTGGAAAGTGATATTAAGAGTTGTAGAAAAATGTTTACTTTGAATGTTTTTCTTGCATCATCGGTATGCACCTGTCAGTATAGCTTTTGCAGCTTGTTGCTTCTTATATTGGATCTGCATATGAAAAATTATCTGAATGTATTAATTGTGTGGGTAACAAAGACACGTACTTTGTTGCTGGATACTTTGCTACTGGATGTGGAGGGGGAAAAAGCAGTATAAAAATTGATTTCTAGCCAAATCTATCAACACCAGTTTAATAACTTTAAGAGAAAAAAAAAATCCTCAAAGGTGTCAACAATGTTTTGTTATAAACTGACTTTTGGGTAGGCTATCTGTTGTGACCGGTTAACAGCATTATCAGTGATGAAATTATGATTAGGAACTGTAAAACATGCTTCAAGACTCACTGAAAGATGATTCTCTGTACAAGTAGGGCAGACATACTTCATGTCTGACAAACAGAGCAGCTGCCAGCTGTGGTCACTATGGTATTCATACTGGGTGATAAACATTGCTTCATTGAAAAATGCTGGCGCTTTCCATATTGCCAACCAAATAAATTCTTAGCAATGCATAGAAAGATCTTTACTCTGTAAAGGGTTAATTCTGTGGGAACTGAAGTAATTTTTTGCAGAGTTATGTTCTGTCATTCTCTCATAAACCAAGCATAATCTAGAAGCAGTGGGAAAAGGCTGTTTTACTACTGGCAGGCATTTATAGCACATTCACTGAAGTAGTCCTTCACTGAGTTAATGTAGTGCTGTTTTCGGCTCACTATCACTTTGCATCTTGCTGTTTCAGTTCATTCTGTGTTAAGAGTATTTAGGCTGCACAGCTGTTACACAGATAGATTTATTATGGAATACAATTCCATTTGTGGTATTCAAAAGCTGTATAAAGTTGTGAGCATATCACATTTAGACAAGCAATGGCAAGAGAAAAATAATTATTTACTAAATGCCTATTAATGTTTGAATTGGTACAGAATGCATCAAGGTTTTAAGTTTATGAAGTTAGGAAATACTTGTGGTTCAAAATGCTTAGTGGGATTTTTTTTTTTTTTGTTGCATAGTGCTTGGGCTTTAAGCCCGTTAGGTAGTGATTAGGTCATTGAAGTTTTTTTTGATGAAAACACATGAAACTTACTTAAAAATACAAACTCATTCCAAGTTTTTAAAAGATTTAAATGCCTTGTGAGTTGATCTATGCAGATTTAAGATTTCTGTATGTAACCAACTCAATTATTTTTAAATATCCGTTGCTTTAGTTCATATCTGGTTGGAAGACAAAACTCTGGGACATAGAGCCACCAATATGTAACCTGAAGAAAAGTTTACCATGATGCTACTTTGTAAGCAAGGCATAGATTTTGCTTCTAAAATGACAGCACATAACTTTTGAAACGTGAGTTAGGAGGTACGTGATAAAGGTGATCAAGGAGCTGATGATTCACGGTAGCCTTGTGTAGGAAGCCCTGCTGCAGAGGTCTGATGGGAATTGTTGGGGCTGAGAAAACTGGCTAAAGTTGCTTTACCTCTCATGAATATCTTGTGAAAATAAAATAGGATCTGAAGAGGAAATAAATTTCATTTGGGCATTACTTTACCTTCCCAGCTGGTAAGTCTACACACTACCTTACAGCCATGTTTACACAAACCTGTGCAAATGAAAACGTTCAATGAGGATTTTGTCATTTAATAGTGTTTTTGCATACCCCTCTCCTTCTTTCAATTAATGTCAGGTGCTGTAGTGAGTTTCCTCATGTCCCCTTAATGATGAGCATTAATGTTTCTTCTGAATTTCCAGCTATAATGAAAAAGATACTATTGCTATCTGTGTAGTGAGCACTGACTGAGACAAGACCCTCTTGAGAGAGGGTGGAGAGGATATGAACAGGCAGAGGGTATAATATACTTAACAGCAAATCTTGTGGGGTAAACCTGCAAGACATTTCAGGGTCTGCTTTGGCTTTCAGTGTCACTGGATTTTTAAAGTTTGCGTGCTCATAAACATTGGTACTCCACTAAGTTTGTTTTTTACAGTAGCTTCTACATTTTTATGCTCTTCTGTCAATCTGTAGAGAATCTGAATAATTAAGAAAGGGTTTTGATAAGCTAAAAACCACCAAAGGGATTCTGCTTTGATATATTTGGCTATGTGTTTGAACTTTATTGGATGCCAGAGACTGCCCATGCATTGATCAGACATTACATATGGAACCTACCTGTTTGTTAAACCAATGAGGAAGTGTCATCTTCTCAAACTTGACATTACCCACCTTTCAAGTACTTGACTCACTCACTATATGGAGTAGTTGCTAAGTATTTTCTCTTTCTATTGAAAAGTAAACACTACCTCTGACTTTTGCTTACAAGGCTTTAAATAGTGAGAATAGCATCATGCCTAGACTGGAGCAGCTGAAGTGTGTTGAAATGACAACAGGCAATTTGTAGTCAATAACCTTTCACTCTTCCATTGTGTTGATAGTGAAACCATCCTGTGATAGTGCCGGACAGCACGATGCTGTGAAACCTTTTTGATCATAGAATCATAGAATGCTTTTGGTTGGAAGGGACCTTTAGAGGTCATCCAGCCCAACCCCCCTGCAGTCAGCAGGGACAGCTTTAACCAGATCAGGTTGCTCAGAGCCCCATCCAACCTGACCTGGAATGTTGCCAGGGATGGGACCTCCACTACCTCTCTGGGCAACCTGTTCCAGTGCTTCACCACCCTCATTGTAAAAAGTTTCTTCCTTATGTCTAGTCTAAATCTGTTTTTCTTTAGTTTAAAACCATTACTCCTTGTCCTGTCACAACAGGCCTTGCTAAAAAGATTGTCCCCATCCTTCCTGTAGGCCCCCTTTAAGTACTGGAAGGTCGCAATCAGGTCTCCCCGCAGCCTTCTCTTCTCCAGGCTGAACAACCCCAACTCTCTCAGCCTGGCCTCGTAGGAGAGGTGCTCCAGCCCTCGGATCATTTTTGTGGCCCTCCTCTGGACCTGCTCCAACAGGTCCATGTCCTTCTTGTGCTGAGGGCCCCAGAGCTGGACGCAGTACTCCAGGTGAGGTCTCACCAGAGCAGAGTAGAGGGGCAGAATCACCTCCCTCGACCTGCTGGCCACGCTTCTTTTGATGCAGCCCAAGATATGGCTGGCTTTCTGGGCTGCAAGTGCACATTGCCGGCTCATGTCCAGCTTTTCATCCACCAGTACCCCCAAGTCCTTCTGTGCAGGGCTGCTCTCAATCCCTTCATCCCCCAACCTGTACTGATACCGGGGGTTACCCCGTCCCAGGTGCAGGACCTTGCCTTTGGCCTTGTTGAACCTCATGAGGTCACACAGGCCCACCTCTCCAGCTTGTCCAGGTCCCTTTGGATGACATCTTGTCCTTCTGGCATGTCAACAGCACCACTCAGCTTGCTATCGTCTGCAAACTTGCTGAGGGTGCACTCAATCCCACTCGATGTAGTATCAGTGAAGCTTCAGGGGCTGTTGATGGAGTCCTTTCTCTTCTCTCCTGAACACTGCAACAGATGTGCTCTAGTGGTGTCTGGGACAGCTCACCTTCTCTCTCCCATCCTTGTGCTATGCAGATGTGAAGATCATGTTGCTAGCACAGTGCTCCAGTCTTGCAAAAGGGACAACAGGGTGCGGTTCCACAGTACAAGAGAGAACCAGGAACAGGATTTGAGTGTGGGCTCAAAGTGTGTTTCTGTAGTGTGTGCCTGCTAATTTTTGTTGCTGTTGTTTAAAAATGTGTACCTTTACATTGTGACACTATTGCAGGTTTAAGAGTCCTATCTAAGTGCTTGCACTGGGAATGTGTTTTGGAGACTCTCTCTGTGAAAGACACCGCCTTGTACTTGTTCCTAGGTCGCTTTCCAAACCCTTCATTGAAAAGCTTAGCCATTTGAACACAGGTTAAATGTTAATTCTTAATAAATATTTAGGCAGTGCAGCTTCAGGCAGCCTTGACTTTTCTCAATCGTTTCTTAGAACCAAATTTAGTATAGATTGGGCTATTCTAGTCAGCTTTTTTCCTTTAGTATGAACCTGCCAAACTTTTTAGGTGATAACATTTAAATAACATGATTTTATGCATTCTTATCTAGCAATTTCTTGCTTGCTACACAAACCATAATTTAAATCATAATTTTTCTAGTCTCTGTAATTGACTCTTGTACAAATATTTGTTTTAAAGCCTGCCTGGAATACTGCATACTTCAGTTGAAGTTGTTTATCATGTGATATAAGATTCTCATTTTCTGGAAAGAAAATGCTGAGTCTGGTTTAATATGAACAGCATGATTCATCCTACTTCATACAATTTTGCATGCTAGGTATTTTATTTTCTTGGTGCCCAATAGTTGTTAGAGGCAAATTGCTTCAGCAGAAAAATGCTAACTTTTTTCCTTCCTTTGTTACAGCAGAGCTGCCATTTTTCAAGCAAACTATTGTTGACCAGATTACCTGTAGTTATCGAGATGATAACCTTGCAGAGATGTTGTCCTAAGAGATTCAAACTTCCTCTTCCTCTCCACTTAGACAAGATGCGTTTTTTTAAATGAACAATAAGCAAACTTTAGTTTTTCCTCTTATGAAATGACATTTAGGGATTTTTGGTGGTTAGAGAGAAAATTTGAAAAATCAAAGGAAGTCCTGTTCTAAAGTGCAATTGCAATAGCATGGAGCTATTTATCACTGAAATGGGAATGTGTAAGAGGCTACTTTTTCTTCTTATGAGGACTGGATGACACACGCATTGTTTAGAAAAGGGAATGCCTAGTTGAGCAAGATGACATTCATTTTCAAGCAGATAGGTATCATGGTTTATTAATGCTTACCTTTGGGTAAGACTCTGAGTGGTGTTACAGGGTGTTTCTTAGTTCTGTGTCATAATTAGGACAGGCATATGCACTTGGTGTTTTCTGTTTTGCACATACTTGATGGCTGACTCTTGACATTGTTCAGCAGAGAATTCAAGATTTTTTTTTTAAAGTGTTGATTGATAAACTTCTGAGCCCTACTGGAGAAATTTCACACTGAGTTTTAATACACAGACATGCCAGTTTGGTGGTATAACTAACAAATACAGCACTACGTAGTTTTTGTGGAATTGACAAATATATTGCTAGTGTCTGGTGACCTCAGATAGCAACATCAGAGGGCAGCCACTCTGCAGAAGGCACTATATTCAGTATGTGCTACCTACAGGCAAATACCGCATATATGGCAGAAGAGTCTGTTTTGCTCTACTGACCAGTTGTATTGCTTGAGTTTTGTACCTGACTGGAAAGTACATGAAACAAAAGGATTTTTAAGGATTTAAGGGGTGAGTGTCAAGAGCTGAATGATTCAGCTATGGTGTGGGTTTTCTTGTTGCTCTGAATTGAATTTTTGGTTCACTTTTCATGTGGTTTCGTTGGTTTTATTTTACTGCTTAGTATATTCATCACCTAAGCTGATACCAGCTATGTGTTAGTTTCATGTGGGAAGGAGAAATGTCTAAAAGTGTCTCTACCTTTGCTCATTGATAATGGAAGTGAAGCTGGACCTTTGCCCTTTTTATTTAAACACACCGTTTGGGATATTTCATAACAATAAAAAATTGCAGTAGTCCTTTTTAACTGATCGGTTATGTAAGAAATGAAATTAGGTAAGTATGTCATCTATTACAGTAGTGCTGTTTGAGTGTCTTAAACGCAGATGTATAAAAGCCTACTTTTATTTGTGCAACTTAATTTTTGTAAATTTACTATGATGCTAGCAAGCTTTCTGAATTGCATGTATAAGGACAACTGATGCAGATATCTAGCAGATGTTTTTAAAAAGAACCTAATTTCAAATGTCTTTCTTTTATAGGAAAAACCTCAGATAGAGGTCCATTTCCATTGTATGGTAGAGATACGGGGTTACCAGGCTGTCAAGTAAGTATAGTGATGATTGAAAGCAAATGGAATAATCTGAACTAAAATTTAGTTTTAAGTTACTTGAATGTGTTAGGCTACCAAACACAATAAACAAGAATGTGTTCCACAATTTGCAGAATCAATTTTCTGGGTTCTGTGTGGTCAAATTGCCTTGCACTTACATATATCCACTTAGAGGAGATACTTTTGCTATGTGCAAACTGCTGAATATAGTCCATTAGTTAACTGTTACTCCCAGCGGAGATCATGTGCATTTTTTAAGGAAAACAGTGTTACTAGGCTTTCAATTTTTAACAGTTGGGTTATCCAGTGTAATACTGTATTATTTTGTGGGTTTGATGATGTGTTTTTTAATTAAGAAAAATTTCTTTTTATGCCTGTAAATCTTAACTTTAGAGTGAGGATTTCTTCTGTGTTATTTCTAATGAGCCACATAAAGAATACTCTGTTGATCATTGTTTAAAAGTCTGTTTTGAATGTATAGGAAGCTTGAATGTTTAAAAAGTATAATTAGCATTTGATTATACTCAGTACTTGTTGACAAAGATTTAAAGAACTAATATATTATGGTTTTAATTCTGGGAAAATAATTTGTTATGCTTGTTTTCTCAAAGAGGATTTCTTTTTTTAAATTTTACTGTAAGTAGACTATTTGCTTTGAACTGGTATTTTCAGGAACATCTCTCTTCTGGAGGATAAAACTTAGCATACAGGTTTGAAATCTTGGTTTTGAGTCTTTTTAGTAGTAGTTTGGGAAGTGTGAATGGGCAGCACCATGTGGCAATGCAGTCCTAACATCGCTTCCCCTATTAAGAAAGGATCATTCTCACAGCCTTTACTGCTTCTCTGCAACACAGATGTGATGAACAAAGACCCATTTGTAACTGTATGGGTGAGCTTTCAGTAAGGTTCTCAGAAAAAGCAGTATACCTCTTTAAGTTCAAGTTATGGGCTTCACATTATTGCCAGTCTAGACAGTAAAACATTGTATTAGTGTTATTACTATTGTTCAAATAACCCTGTATGTACTGTATTTAAATATAATAATTTAAACTTGACATTAGTTTGGAAGCAAATTAATTTCCACGTTACTCTTTCATTAAGTTAATGTTCTGTATTGGAAAATGGGTTTATGTTAACTTTGCATAAAATTCTGTTTTGCTTTGCAGTAATGAGTACAATTTCTGTTGTTTGGCTTCTCACTGAGGAAAATGCTTTTGTATCTCCTAATTGTTTATATCTAGTGCCATTTAATATTAATTTTTACATGTAGCTGTTTTAAAGCCAAAATCTTATACATATTTGTTTCTATTAACATCACTTCTAATTCTGTTTATTCCTTTGATATGTTTCCTACTGTTTCCTCTCCCACAGTTTCTTCTTTCTTAAACATTTTTAGTATATGGGGAAAATATTATTGTAGGTAAATCTGTTTTGTTTTTATATTCAGGATAATGGAAAATGATCACAGAGTTAACTTTCAATTAAATTTTAATACAGTTTAAATTTTTGTGATAAGTTACAGTTTGTACTTTAATTCGGTCTTATCAGTTAAATCTGACAGTTTGAAATAATTTGCTAATTTGGAACATGGTGGGATTTCTGAATCTTTTGGGGTTTTTTTAATATTTTTCATAAATTCATGGCAGTGCCTGAAATACAGCTCTCATTGTAGCTACAGTGTTTGAAAGCAATCATAGAGAAGGTCGAAAGCAATCCTCAGAGGTCATTTTGACAATCCGAATGAAGAATCAGCAACATTGTCCCTGACAGATGCTCATATAGTCAGTTCTTAAAAACCTCTGGAGATGGAGGAGACTGCATGACCACACTGGGTTTTGTTTTCCATTACTTAAACATACTTACTCTTAAAAAGTTTCCCTGATGTCTTATCTAAATATCATTGTAATTAAAGCATCTGACTCTTGTCTTACAGACAGTGGACATGGCGAAGAGTCTGTTCTCTTTTAAGTCTGTAGAGGCTGTAAATCCAGTAAATGATTAAGATGATAAGGGTCCTTAGAAAAGATAAGACATAAAAGGAGTTAATTTTTACATTGGTGTGTATAGTGTAGGTATATTTTTAATAGTAGATATTTAAGAGGGTCTACCTTAGATCGAAATATTGGTAGAAAAGCTTATGCTCTGCTCTAGATGTTGTCCAGTAGGTTCACAATCCTAGGGAATTTCAGTGTTTTAAACTAGGTAATGTATCTCATCTAAGGCTTTACCATTATGGCAAAAAGAAATTTCCTGGATCTTTCTGACAATACCGTTAATTTTTTGCTGTGTGGCATTTGCCTTTTTCATAACAAATATCCAATCTTTGATACTTGTTTGATTGGTGATGATCTAAAATTTCCCAATACCTTCTTCTGGTGATGCTGGCCAGCTTGTCATTCCTCAGCCTATATTTTTCAGTTTACAGGTTCTATATGCAAAAATGTATTTACTTCTTAACATGTTTCTTCTACCCTCTCTACATTTGTCAGTGCAATTTTGAATTCCAGGCTGGCACTGCGTTTGTAGATCCTTCTGGGTTATTTGCTTTGTGAATTTAGTAAATGTGATCTTCATTTTTCATCCAAGTCGCTAATTAAGAGGTGGAATGATGCCCAAAACAGATGCCTGCAAAGTCTCAGTTAATACATTCACCCAGAGTTGATCATGAACTCCCAGCTACTGTTTTTTAAACAGCTACCCTCTGTATTCAGCAGCAGTTTTAGTTGTTCTTGGTTCCTTAGTTCACCTGTGAAATGTGAAAGTAGTAAAAGCCTTATTAAAACACCTCTTATGCTATCTGAGGAGAAAGTGAAATTGGTTTTACATAGCTTATTCCAGCTGAATCTATATCACTTCTTCATTATCTTCTGGCATTTGCAGTCTGTTTCTTCCAGTATTCTTCCAAAAAATGAAATGTAAATTGTTGAGGAATTACAAGCCACTGCTTTTGTTCCTCCCTGAAACAAACCAACCAACCCCATTCTTTTTTAGTCTCTCCACTCTCTCCAAACCATGAGTTTTCAAAGACAGTGGCTAAGGTTTCTGAAATTGCAAGAATGGCAAGAGCTTCTGAGTATCTTAATGGGTACAGATGAATTGAAAATACCTAACTTCTCCAAATACTCTCTAACCTGTTCTTTTACCAAGGTTCTTTCTGTATGTCATTGGTGTAAATGGTATTAATAACCTGGTGTGGATGTGTCATGAGTTTTAATTTTTACTTCCTATTAAGTTTACAGAGGGCTGGAATGAAAATTTTCAAGACCACTGTAAACTGAAATGCTTAAGACTCTTACTATTGCTTCTCAGCCTTTACTGAAAATGATCTAAGCAGTGATTTGTATGGACTGTTAGCTCCCTACAGGCTTTACATTTAGCATGATTGATTTTCAATGTAGCTTAAAAATCTAAGCAACTTAGGTAAAGGAATGTGATTCAGGTGTAACATTTAGTCACAAGAATGTAAATATGGCTAATTTATGAATATTTTGCCAAACAGAAAGTTGATAATTTCAGGTTTTATTTCCATCAGGTGCTTTAAGCAAGCCAAAAAGGAGCATTCTAGAGTATAGCACTTTGCACTGGGCCCATTCATGCAAATAACAGTGTCGAATAAGGTAGCTGCATTTGTCTTAAGCTGTGTTTTTTGTGTGGTTTGGTGTTAATAAGGTTAATGGTGTATATGTGTGTGCTACATTCAAACCTGTGCTTGTCTAGTGCTTTGCAATCAAGTTCTGAATCCTCTTCCTTTTTTGGCTTTATTTGTACTTTAATACATACTCTTTCTCCTTCTGACAGGTCTTCACTATATTATGCATGTTTCCAACTCTTATTGCCTTTTTTGTCTTCCTGATGTTTCATAGAGTATATAGGCTCTCAAATGAATGGGTAAGATGACAAATTGAGGCTTACGCAGAGCTGGTTTTGACAAATGTCAAAAACTTTTACCTGGACAAAGAATTGATAGCTTTTAGAAGAAATGTAAAAACTGTGTTTTGCTATCAGAATGAAATGCAATGCTACGTGGCTTGACAGAACATCTCCATTGGTGTCTTCGAATTGGGGGACGGGGAGCGGTTTGTGATTTTTTTGTGGGATTCCACCATTCCTGTTGGCTGTGTAATTGGAGATTTGGGAAGGGCATCTTTTCACAAATCTTAAATCGGATATAGATGAAGTTTTCAGAAAGCTTCTTGTGATAAAAAGGGTTTTCTTTACATTTGTGTAATTTAATACTGAAAACTGTAGCTTACGTAAAAGAAACAAGATTAGACTTCAGATATTGAATGCATGACTCCCATTTCCAGTATCATCGAAAAGGTACCCAGCTGTCACTGCACATTGCTTTGACAGGTCTGATCTCTAAGAAAGCCGGGAATCGGCACTATTTTCAAAGTGAAATTGAGATAAATGTGCAATACATGTGTAGCTTTTAGACTAATTCTTCTAATTGTTTCTGTGGGCCTCCACAGAACCTAACTTTATTCCCATGAGCCTGTAAGTGCCCCAGCTAATTGGTGGAGAGAGGGAGGGGGATGCTCCTTTTGCCTAACAGTGCCTGTTCTCATGCGGATGGCAAAGTCTGTCTCTCCCCACTGTCATCACTAGGCTGAAGATAGTAAATTATTTGTGACTATCCCCTTAATGTTTCTGTGTTTTCATGCATGGTTGTTTAGAATTAAATAGACATTATGGATTTTTTGACGTGTGGAGATAACACATTTACCCTCCCTTCATAATAATTTCAAGTCCGCATACTATCCCACGTGCAAGAAAGGAGATAAAATTGAGTGCTAAATGTAGTGGATGCTAGGCAGGAACTAAAGAGGCATTCACCAGTTTTTGTTTAAAGTGTAACCTTTCTATAAAGAGACGTATCTTATTTTACTTTATTTTTCTAACTCTCTAATCTGTATGTTCTAGATGATGATGGGACACTTTAAATGTTATAAAACAATTCAGAAAAAAGTTTAATTGATAAATTTGTAGAATACCTGATTGCTGGAAGGAGCTATGGATTATATTTACTAAATACACTTCAGTTAGTCTAGGTAAAATTACATATAAAATACTGCATAAAATATATATCATGTGCTATTTAGTGGTATATAGATATATACACTATATATATACTATATATTTCAGGCAGTAAGAAATATACAGCACTACATAGCATACGAAGGATTTATATGATACTGTATATACTATATATCTTATTTAGTAGTGGCAGATGGATTTTTAGCTAATTTCTGCTGCTGTTATTATATAAGTTTTGTGCATATGGGTAATAAATAAGGCTGCTTCAGAATCTTTATTTTTTGGAGAAAGAAAAAAAGAATCCAATAGAAACCTGGTCCATCAATGTTTTCAGCAATATTGCTACACCATTTCCCCTTCAATAGCCATCAGCCCTGCTATTGCTGTGAAGCTAATGTGAGGTGACTCATTTAGCAGCATATTATTGCATCATTGCAACATGATGTAAGGCACATCAGGCGTTATTAAATTAGCCTGAAATTTGCAGTATAACAGTAACATTTTATGCACATTAGCACCATACTTAGTGCTCCTTATGGGAATACCCTTTGAATAAACATATTAAGACATAATTTCAGACAACTTTTCAGGATTTACCAATTTCTTCTTTGTCAGGGAAAAAATATATATGCTTAACTGGAATATTACGACAGATGTAGTGGTCTTTGTGCATCTTCCGAGCATATTTTGTGTTTCTTAAATTACTTTAAATGTATGCTGTTACTTGCGTAGTACCTTGGAGGAAAAAATTAGCTGAGTTCTCACTGATTGTTAAAGTAAGGTGGAACAAACTCATCCATCTTCCACCTTTGCTATGATTCAACATAGAAACATCGTCCTCATTTGGGTGCCAGTCAGAGAAAGCTAGATTTGTGTATGCCTGACTCACTTCTGCTGAAAAATATTACAGAATTTAACACAGTATAGGTATTGAGCAACTGGAATTTATACTGTTGGCTTTTTAGCAAAAATTTGTGACCTTTGTCTGTTTATTGACTTAAGAATAACTTTCTTTACAATTTAATGTGGAACTTAAAGGTTGTTGTCTGCAAACTTAGCAATGTATTAAAGAATAAGTTTACAAGCATGAAAAACTGTATTTATTAGCTGTTACATCCTTCACAGACTAAAGTTTGCTTTATTTTGTGCAAAAAAATTAAGTTGCTTCTTAACAAACACGCTAGAAGAACTTTGAAATAAACCCAAAAAATGCCTTTAGCACCAATTTCTTGGGCAATTTAACAGATGATCACTTTGGCAAAAGAAACGTTTGCAAGTGTGTGTTACTTTGCCTTTGCATAGTCAGTAATTTGCCTCTTTCAAATTTAAAAAGGCTTTAAAGCAGTTTGAGCAGAATGCAAATCTAAAGAACAGTCATGCAATGCTGGGGAAGTAGTATCTCAGAGCATAGTCTAACAGCTATCTCACAGGTGAAGAAGTGTAATAAAAGTAGAAATCCAGAAATTTGAGTTGTCTAGGGAGAACATAAGAGCTCGCTCATATTGTGCATAAGGAAAAATGGCAACTTTTTCATCTTGGTGGTGAGGAATATGCAAGCAAGAGTGAAAACAAGTATCCATAGTAGGATGTAGAAACCAGCTTGCTGCATAGAGAAAAATTAATAGAACTGAATAACACCAACTTAAAAGTATTTTTAATATGTTCATAAACTGCATAATTGTAACATATGTATACAGTATAATGGAGAAGATTAACTGATTTTATTTTTTTAGTAAAGCATAAGGTAACATTAAACAGCTGGAAGAATAAGCATACAGACAAAAATGTGAATGTTAGGAGGTAAGAGTGTATAAAAATGTATGTGGGAAGCAGAAATGAGATGTGCTGACAAAAATGAAAAAGCAAAGAACGGTATGAAAAATGTAATTTGAAATACATGTTTTGTAAGAACAAAAAGTTGGAAGTGGCAGGACTGAAAGAAATGAGCGATTGTGAATAGTGGGATAGAGTGGTGTTTTAGTCGTATCTGACAGCTGAGATGTTACTTTAAAATGTGTGAGTCAAAGAAGAATGAGGTATTTGTAGCACATCACATTTTAAAATGTGGTTGTTCTTTAAATGTGTATGAAAGCTGCTAAACAAGTCTTTCTTGACCTGCAGGTGTAGCCCCCAAATGGCAGCATGTCTCTAGAGTTGCTCCTAGGATGCCTTGCTAAGTTTTTAAGAATTCATTACTTTAATACAAGGGTCATTGTACTAGACCACTACTAACATGCTTTACTGTGGCATTAGCTGTCAAAGAACAGTGAGCAGTAGATGTCTTGCTGGAAGATGAAAGAAGTAAGGGACAACTGTGTAGGAGAAATATATTAGGTGTTTCTTTGTATGGCCAGTGAGTACTTCGTAGTTTCTTCTTGGGTAACCTGATGTATGTCTGAAGTTTGCATACGCAAGCCCCCTCCCACACATTCAGAGTTCTGCAGTTTTCATTTCTTCCTGTAGGAATTCTGTTCATATCCTGAAACTTTTTATTGCTTGTCTCTAGGACTTCTATTCCTACTTGGCTTCCTTAAGAGAAATAATTAGATGGTTATTCTATGTTGCGGATGTGCCATCTGCTCCTATGATATTGTAGTGTTATTGAAAAGATTAAAAAAAAGGGGGGGGGGACTAATGAAAGGGTTTAAATTAATAGAAAAATGTAAATAGCTTGTCTCAGGAATGATTGGAAATAGGCGTCTTTAGACCACACCTAGGTGGTAGACAGTAGAGTAAGTAATATTGTGTGCAAAAGGGATGCTAGAGTGTGGATAATCCTTCTCTGGAGAACGTTAGGCTAAACTGTGTAGCTAATGCATCTCAGATGCCTTCAGGCTTTTTTTTTTAAAATTTATTTTAGGCTTTTTTTTCTTTTTTTAATTTCCTGGTTTTGAAATTAGATCTTTTTTAAAAACAAAACAAACATATATATATATAAAATATACAATTCAATGTAATTGTGTACAATAAGGAAAAAATATGCATACTTTAAACATGCTAATTATAAAAAAGCATAGGTGCTATAGAGGGGCTACCATTTTGTAGTTTTTATAAAAATGTTAGAATTTATTTTGGTGCTAATAAAATATGTCAGATTCTATCAGCTGTGGACCCACAGGGTTTTGGGAGGGGTGGGGTTGGATTGATTTGGGTTTTTTTAAAATGAATGTATCTATTAAACAGCAACGATAAAGCTCTTCCTGCTCACTGCTGGCAGTATGTTTGAAGATGCTTTAGATGGATCTTCCAATGAGGCAGAAAAGTACATGATATTCTGGACCCTTTTTATCTGTGGGGCCTTAGAAAGACTACAAGCAGTGGCACCAGTTGCTTTTCTTCCTTCCTCGTGTAGTTTTAGAAACAGTATGGAGAACATAATGTCTATTTAAATACAAGTAATACTGAGTTATGGAAGTATTAAAAAAAAAAATAAGGCTTGTACATGTGTAGGGTTTTTAATACCAATATAATTTTAAAGCTGACAAACTGATTTTATTTTGTAAATTTTCTCTTTTTAATCTCTTCTTTTCTGACACCTTTGATATCAGGTGTCTCCCCAAAGCAGATTTTTACAGCTGACTTATCAATCTCTAAGAAATGCAGCTTCTGAAGGAAAGGCTGACACAATGTTAACTGAAGCAGGGACTCTGGATTCTGCCAGCTGATACTGTCTTAAAAGGTTGGGATGGGGAGAGGGTTATATAGCTTAAGGGCAGGTGGAATGTCCAAACTTGAGCTTATTTTGCTTCATTTTACTTCTCAAGTAAAATCAAGCAATATTAACTTTCTCTTGATTGTGATTTATTAGAAGTGAATTACTTATTGTGCTATTGGGAAAATAGCTCCTGTCTCTCAGATGATAAGGAGCCTGCAGAACCTTTTTAGAAAGTAAAAGCATACAGGGCACAGGCTAGATTTCTTTTTCCAGAGCTGGAGGTGACCACCTGAAGTTAATCAGGGAAGACATCCCCCGGAATGAAGTGGGTAGCAGGTGTTAGGAATTAGTTATAGTTGGGGGAGGGATGCTATTTATAAAAGGGGAGCAGTTCTGCAAGGAATCATTTTGAATGCCTTACACAGACAAACTGTTACTTGTCTTTGCCCTTCTCTTTCTCACACTATTTAGGGTTGGCAAATTTTCTTGCCTCCTTCTAATTTTTGATTGTGTTTGATTGCATTTAGGGTAATGAATAGCCTGTAAATCTATCTATCTATATATATATAGTATCTTGCATGTTACACCATGGAATGCAGATACAATTTCTTTAGCCAATTACTGTTTGTCTCCAGCTAATCTTACTGCCTCAGAGCTGGCTGCTGCTCAATTACAAATTTTTGGTATTATTGGGGGATGGGGAACACATTAGCTCAATTCTCTCAGCCATACCTGTCTGTTTCAATGAGCTGCATTGCCCTTTGGATTTTCTTGAAGTGTTTATTCCTTTTGTCTGTAACTACTCTAGTAGGTTGAACCCCCATTTACCTTCCTTTCTTATTTCACAGGGAGATAAAGTCCCTTCCTAAACTTTGCAAGTGCACAGATTTCACCTTGAGCACAAGTGCTCAAGGTGAATACGGGCCCTGAGTAGAACTGGGAAAGGCGAGATAAGAGTGGTATAAGCAACCTGTTACTTAGCATTTGCTGCCTGGGATGGGCTAGGAGAGACTGTAGCTTGAGCAGATAGTGAATGGAAAGAATCACCAGACAGATTTGCCATTTTGATTCCTCTTCTGTGGAACTAAACCATCCAACTTGCATTGGTTTCAGTTGTGTTGTGGTGTGCTTTTCAAGATGATAGTGCTCCTGATGGCACAGCTTTCTGAAGAGCAGGGAAAAAAAGATAACATTTATTAAGGGGAGGGCATTGTAGCCTAAGATATTTACTTGGCTTGTCTATCTATTTCCTAGCACCCTAGTATTGGGCTTAGCTTTCACTTGATCATATGTGAAAACATATGGGTCCTCCATGTTAAGTCCTAACAATTATCTGGTTGCTGTATTAATGATAGTTTTTGAACCCTCATTATGTTACACATTTTGTGACTTGCTGCGTAGAGCAAGTGAGATTTTTCTCTTGGTTGTGTGGGAGAGGAGATGCACAGCTTCCACACCATATACATGAAACATTCCACTAATGGTCTGAAATCTTTTGAAACATTTTGCTGAAGATGCAGAGGGAGCAACAGATGCAAGGATAGTTTGAGCTTTATAATATCCTTTATAGTCTGACTTCTGTAAATAAGATTCAGCATAAAATCTTTTATTATAATGTTGACTTCTCATGCTTGTATCTTGTAATCATAGAGAAAAGCAGGAAGGCTGGTACCAAAAAACTAAAAAGTAGATGAATAGCCCCTCAGCTGCTTCTCTTCTGACATTTTGCAGTTCTCCACAAACCTTCTGCTTTTGTATAATCACAGTAAGGAAGCTGTTCAAATTACTGTTTTCATAATGTAGCGAAAAGATTCAAAGGCAAAGGGAGGGGAGCCTGACCTGTAATCACAATGCTTAGTAATGCCTTCCCAGAATTCAGGCAGCAACGCAAAAATACCTTGCCCGGGGGGATGAGCGAAGACAAGCTGAGCCAGCATAACCTCGGGGATTGGACACCAACATCAGCAGGGTGCCGCTTTTAGTAGCATAAGACAGAATTTGTAGTCTTGCCAATATGGGGTACCAGTGCAGGGAAGCCGCTACTGGAAAAGAGAAGGGACTAATTCAAAATATTTGTATTAATTGGGTGTTTTAAAGCCATTTAGATGCAGAAGGAATACAAAATGTTTCCTTCCCTTCGCATTTAATCTTTACTCCTCCCACTGCTTAAAAAAGACATATCTGGAATTCTGAATAAACTTCTTCCTTCTCCCTCGTCTGTCCCTGTGCTCAGTCTCAGTATATTTACACATAAACAGAATTATCCGTAGTAGCAGATTCTGCTTAGGTATGCACATTGAATAAGCAACTCATGGTGATCCAGAAAAGCTTTGGTGTAAAAAGGGAGTATATTGATACCTTGATATTTTTCAGTGTTAACATTAATTGGGAAAACAGTAAAACTAGATGTCTGTTATTTTGTTTATGATGTTGCTTCACTTCAATATTTAGTACCCTAGGTAGCTGTTTTTTACTCCAGTGAGCTAGATTAGCCTGATTACACTGGCAGGATGCAGTTGATGGATGACTGTCATTATCTTCTCAAACCTGCATGATACTTTAGGTATAGGAGATGATAATTAAATTTTCAAGAGACTACATTGAGATTATAAGATCTGAGTATTTTTTTAAAACGAGGAATATGTTTGCAATTATCAGCATGTTGCTAGAGGATCCTCTCCTGAGATGTTTTATTAGCAACCCCTGATTTCCTTTAAATTGATCAGGAAAAAATGCTCAAGTTATCATATAACACTTTAGATGTTGGTTTGGTTTTTTAATTCTGATATGTTCCTTCTCCTGAAACAGACCAAAAATGTATCTGATCAAATCTATCTATTGGTAATGGCTTGAAGATGTACAGGTTAGCACAATATATTTAATGAAACCTTGTTTGAGACAAAACACTAGAGAGGATCATAATTAATGCCTCATTTTCTGCCAGTTGCTATTGATTACTCATTCAGGGTCCCTTTGTTCTCAAAATGGTAACACTGTATTTCACATTACTATTTGATGATATTCTCAGGATGAGATTCTTTAACAACATGCTGATAATTGCAAACATATCTCTAAAATTTAAATTTAAAATGAATTTACATCATATGTCAGTGTTTTTCCAAATTCAGCTCCTATTTTGGAGTGCATATTCATTACAGTTTCTAAAGATTGGAGACTTGAGTAAAGTGAAATTCAGCACTTTATACTTGGTTGTATTTTTGGCTTAAACTGCATGACGTGGAGCTCAGGTGAATGGTCTTTTTGCAGCCCAAACCTCTGTACTGTACTAGTAACTCACAGAGCAATTATTTGTTAATGTTTTAATTTTGTGCTAGGTTTTCCTTTGCAATCACAGTAACAACATACACAACTTAGCTGGGGGATTTTGCAAGTTTAGCAGAGTTTGACTTCTCCATTTTGTTACGTTCTTTTAAACTAACTCGTGCAAATTGTCAGGTTTATTTATAAGGTAAGACATGTGAAATATTAAGACGCATTATATACATGCTTTAAGTCATCCAAATGGCTTGCTGAGTAAAAGGACATGTACATGAAACTTTTGATCTACCCAATGCAGCATTTCAAGTTTATAGCAAAGCAAGGAACGCACTCACTATCTGCTCTATGTAATTCTGAGAAATAGAGAAATGCCAAGTGACTTTGTCTGCGACTGTGTGGTGGGATAATAGAGGAATTTGATTGAGAAGGGTGCTGTTGGCATTACATTACTTTTACAAAATAATGTATTTAAGCTCCCAATTTTTAACTAAACAATTACTTTAAAAAAAAAAAAAAAAACAACCAAACTTCAGACAGTTTTCCTGCCTTAAATAGGGATAGCCTGACTACTGGGACTCAAAGCATAAACTTTTCAAAAAGGAAGCTAATGCAAAAAAACCTAGGAAAAATAAAATCTAGTTGACTAGTTTATGGGGTGGGGGGTGGGGGGAGTGGTTTCAAGATCTAGGTTTGCAGTTGGGAAGTTGCAGCTCTCATTTCACTGCCAAAGAAGCCTGCCTTATTATGCCAGCACAATGGCCGTGTCATAATCAGTTGCATATAATGGGCTAATGCTTTTATTCTCAACCATATTATTCTTTTGATAGAAAATAATGAATAATGTAAAGGCACACAGTTGTATTTGGATAGAGCTACTGCATAGTTTGGCTATGGCTACACTAGGAAAATCTGAGTTCTTACAGTGTTTGCTAATACATTTGTATTTAAAAAAGGAACGTGAATGAGTTTTAGACCAAGAAGTACAAGGCTAACTGTCTATAATATACGTTTTTGAAAAGGTAAAACCTTGTATACAATAGTGTAGTGTATGGAGTGTGTTTGTTAAAAATGTTTGTGTACTTTGCAGGATAGCTTGGCTTTCCTACCTACATATAGCCTAAATGTTTGAGACCTGCAAGGAATATTATGTAAGGACATCTGTAGGCCTTTACTTGTCCACATTTCTTTTTTTTTTTTTTTTATATCAAAGTAAGGAAATCAAGGAAGCATTTACCAACATATTAGAATTCTGCTGGCCGGTGTCCTAGAAATTCATTGAAGGCAGAGCAGTATTTTGGCATCAAATTGGATCTTCAGGATTCTAAAGGTTCATAGAGTTGGGCTGGGGAAAAGAAAACTTCCAAAGTAGTCAAACCCTTTCTTTTATGCTCAAATTCTTTGAAAGAGTCAATTTAAAAACCATTTTAAAATATGTTGAGTAAGGAACTTTTTTTATCTCAGGCATACCATTTTGATATAAGCATATGGTTGATTAGCTTGTTGGTTTGAATGGAAGCTAACTTTGCGTGCATGTAAGTGCAGCTGCAATACAAAGTTACTTGTTTTCTGTGACAAAGGTGCATAAATACACCCCACCCCCCCATATGTAGATATGATTCTTTTCACCCCACCTCACCCTTGCAGTGTTCAAATAGATGACTCCCCTGCATTTCATTTTTATGAGAATACTTTTTAGGAAAAGGATCCCTTTAAAGCATTTGTCTACATAATAAAGGCTTTTACAAGGGCCACTTTTTGGGTCAGGCCATGCCATTTCCCCTGAGGCAATCAAAACTGTTTCTTGGGTTTGCTGAAAGGGATAAATTTGAAAAGTAAAGCAGTCATGTTTACTTGCTTTTCTCTGTTCTTTTTGGAATCAGGCTTGCTTCGTTCTTAGTTGATTGTAATAAAAGCCTTTTTTACTCTGTTTTTTCTTTCCTTTTTTTTAGGTTGGTTATTGAACACACATTCCTTAGGTAAAATATTGCTTTAAATAAATTCTTGTTTATTTTGAAGCTGGAAAGATACCTCATAAAATCCAGAGAGGCAAATTTTTAAGGGTGATGCCTGTTTATTTATAATGGTAATGCAGACAGGACTCGGTAGCATTCAGGAGAATAACCAGTCATTGATTATTCCTTAGTAATTGGATCCATGCTTGGCAGATGAGGTTCGGAGTGAGCGTGAACATTCTCTGTAGAGAATGCTGCAAACTACGTGTGTAAGCGATCCGCCTCTGTGCAGGGACCTTGGGCACTTAGTCAGGAGAAGCTTGGTGCTGATAATACAAAGCTTTTTTGCTATCCTCAGTGGTATTTTTGTATTCCTTTCTTTATCAGATGCCCTTAGGAAAGGATCAGTCCTAATCAATATTGCTTCTCAATTGGTTCAGACAGGCAGAAAAATCAATAAGCTGAACTAATGACATCTATTTTTATTTTATTTTGGGAGACTGAGGAACAATTATAAAATTTTAAACAGATGCTTCATTTTTTTTTGGAAATGGTAGAAGAGGGTTGTGGTTTGTTTTTTTTTTTTTTCTCCGTCCCACTCCCCCCGCCCCGCCCCCCTCCAAAAAAATCTTACCCAAACACAACATAGAACAGAAAACCTTAGAGTGTGTTGCATAGCTTGAGATTCAATGGGTATGTATTATATTACTTACACACTTTATGTTGTTGTAGTAGCCATGCTGCTTTGAAATTCAGGGTCCGATGAAAAATGTCAAGAACTGGAATGGTTAAGACAAAAGCAAGGGTGGCAAATGTCATGAGGTAAAGGTTGGAGGTTAAGTCTGGAAAAGATATAGACATATGCCTTTTGGAATGGCTTGGTAGAAGTGAATTTGAGTTTTTACTGGTTTGTTTATTCATTAAGGGGGGGGCACAAACAAAGAGGAACAGAGGAACTAAGAATGCTCCCACGCCTTTTTTTGGAGGCGTCTGTATGGATCCTGTTGCATTTCCAAAATCACTGCCAATGATCAGGAGATGCTGGGGGGGAGCGGGGAGGGTTGTCTTTAATGTGAATGGGACATAGTTCCTAACTGTGTTTGACAGCTGCTCTGAGCAAGCAGGGGCTGGACTAGATGACCTCCAGAGGTCCCTGCCAGCCTCAGTGGTTCCGGGATTCTGTAAGTGGGACCTTGCTTCAGCTACTTGAAATGACAACTATCACAATACTTCCTCCCCTTCCCCACGGGCTACATAAAGAAGTTTTCCTTCAGTCCTGGGTTATTCTTGGGCTGAAGGTCAAGTCTTGGGCTAAGTGCAGAACTGGTTTAATTTCTTCTTTGGGACTGTGTTTGTTTGGAGGAACTGTGTTTCATAAAACATTGCACAGGTTTCCTGCACAGTGTTCCCCACTAAAACTCATAATACATGTTTAGAATAGCATCTTTGCTAAATTCAGACTTATATCTGAATCTTATATCTGGCTTACAAGCCAGATATTCTGACAATCGTAATGTTTTCTGCAAAACAATAAACTCAAACTCTTAACTGTTTGTGAAAGGCAAAATTAGCAAATCTTGAAACAGTCTACAAGCAGATTTCCACCCCCCACCCACCCACCCACCCTGCCCCAAATTTTCTGTATACTTTGTTTAAAGATCACCTCACTCCTTCTAAGGGTATCTCATTTCAAAGAGAGTTTTATATTAACAGTTCTGATTTGAAGACCATTTTATTGTAAGAATAAGAATGAAGAAATTGAGTTGAAGGGGAACTTTATTTTCATGCCTTAGCATTTTTAATCATTATTAACTTTGTTCTTCAAACCGTGCGATAGATTTGTAAGAAATAGTTAACACTTCTCGGCCCTCCTTTAGTTTGTAACGGGGTGACTCTTTCACATCCTACTCTTTTCAATTAAAATATAAGATTTTCATGCTCAAATTAGTCATCAGACAAGTGAAAGATAGAAATTTCAGTAGTGATAGGATGCAAAACCATTTATCAGGAAAAACACAGGTGAAGTTATTGCTTTTTTATATATATAGTCTGTAATTATATATAGAACTCTGGATTTTCTGCTAATCCCAGTTCATTGCAAGTTAGAAGGGATTTAGTACCTTACTGACAGCCATGCGAGTTAGCCTCACCTTTCACAAGTCATTGCACCAAAAGAAACAGCTTGAATAATATAATGTAATCCAAAAAATACATTTGTTTATGAATGAGGGTATTCAGGCCTGTGCTGGTTTTGGCTGGGGCAGAGTTAATTTTCTTCATAGTAGTATGGGGCTATGTTTTGGATTTGTGCTGGAAACAGAGTAGATGACACAGGGATGTTTTAGTTATTGCTGAGCAGTGCTTACACAGAGTCGAGGCCTTTTCTGCTTCTCACCCCACCCCACCAGCGAGCAGGCTGGGGGTGCACAAGAAGTTGGGAGGGGACACAGCCGGGACAGCTGACCCCAGCTGACCAAAGGGATATTCCACACCGTATGATGTCATGCTCAGCATGGAAAGCTGGGGGAAGAAGGAGGAAGGGGGGACGTTCGGAGTGATGGCGTTTGTCTTCCCAAGTAACCGTTACATGTGATGGAGCCCTGCTTTCCTGGAGATGGCTGAACACCTGCCTGCTGATGGGAAGCAGTGGATGAATTTCTTGTTTTGCTTTGCTTGCGTCTGCAGCTTTTGCTTTACCTATTAAACTGTTTCTATCACAACCCACGAGTTTTCTCACTTTCACTCGTCTGATTCTCTCCCCCATCCCCCCGTGGGGGGAGTGAGCGGAGCGGCTGTGTGGGGCTGAGTTGCCAGCTGGGGTTAAACCACGACAAGCCCTTAGAAGGCAAGGTGGGGAGAGCCAGGAGCAATGGCCTCCACACGTATTCCAGTGGTCTGCTGCAGCCCTAGAAGGCAACAGCGCTAGAGTGGTTCCTGCCGTGATGCAGTCTGCAAGCGTGCATGCTTGACGCCTTGGGAACCCCCGGCTGTGCGTGAACTTTGTCGTTGAGAGCAGTTGGAGGAGAGGAAGAAAGTTGGCTTGGGAGCAGTGGGGCTGAAGGAGAAAGGTGGCACCTCAAGTTTGTTTTGGTGTAGAAGTTAATCCAGTCAGCAGTTTCTGTCTTAGCATCATCTGACAATTGAACTGGTAGTGTAGTTTGTAGGCAAAACATAACTGTTGTCCTGCAATCCGACAGCCGTGCTTCACCCTCTGTAACAGTAAGACTGCGCTACGTAATGACCAAGTATGAAGAAATCAAATCACTTGTTTCTCAAGGCTGCTGGTTCCATGGTGACCTTAAAACACTGTCTGATTTTGCAAATACTAAAAGCGATGTGTCTTTAGCTATGTGTAACACAGAATGGATGCTGCTGTGTGAGGAAAGCTGTATGCAACAGCCAGGAGTGAAGTGGCAGTGAATGCATTTTTCCTGCCTGGTAGCATTATGTTTTCTGTACAGTTTTGTGGGTTTCACTCCAAGTCTGGGGATTTTCAGACTAAAACAAGGCTAAGCATACTATCAACCATGGAAAAACTATCTTCTCATAAATCACCAACATTCATTTCAGTTTCAAAGAAGAAGTCCAAATAACATGAGGCCAAACAATATATAATGCTCTTGTTAAGTGTTTAGAATGTTTTTCTATTTACTGCATGAAAAGGGAACAAAAAAGGTAGGGTTCAACTACATTGTTGGTTTGAAGTTTTAAAAATGTCATAATTTTTTATGTTCTGTGCATTAATCTGTTATCTCTTTTGTCTGCATTTGATTTTTTTGGACAATTATTCCATGTTTTTATGAATGTAATATAAGTCTGGATTTCTAAGTATGTGCTAAAACCTAATGTCACACTATAAACTCTTAGCAGTTTTTATCAATTATGTTTATATTGTGTAATAGAAGAGGTGTTACATAGCAAACTAAACAAAATATTATAATTTTTGTTTAGACTTTAAGGATGAATTGATTCTTTCAGATGTTTTAAACTGAAATGGTTATGTTTTTTTGGAGGCTCACAGCCAAACTTTCTCTGCCTTTCTGAATTATGCTGTAGTATATTCTCTGAATACTAATTTTAAAAAGTCAACTCTTTTTTTAAACTCTTAAGACCTTCACTGAAGGCCCAGTAAATTCCTATAAATGCCAAGAGCAGTATGTGTGGTTCATAGTTTGTTAGCCTAGTTTACTAACAGCTGAGTTGTCATAGAGCTTAATTTTACTTTTCTCTGTATGTTTTGCAGCCTAGTCTACTTCGGTCAGATATGGGGCTTGGAAGTCCAGGTCAGCTGTCATCCTCGGGAAAACCTGGAACACCCTACTACCCATTTTCTGGCACAAATCAACGCCGAAGACCACTTCATGACTCACCAGCTCTTGGTGAGTAATACAGACGGTTTTTAAACTTTTGTTCGTGATGCATTTTGCAGACTTTATTATTTTCTTTGACAGTTCATTTTATATACTGGAGATTGCTCTGTACTGAGCAATTCAGATTACAGCAAACTGCTGGTCGCTATTGCTTATAAAACAAACAAGAAACTCCAATAAAACCCTTAATTGCAAAAGCAATAATGACAGATGGATAGGAGCTGATGACCAGCTGAGTGCCCTTAACCCATGCCATCATTAACTCCTGGAAATGCCTGACCTTGAGGTCATTACCATTATTTAGTAGGGGAAAGACACAAAGGGGAAACAATTATCCTTTTATATGCTAAAAGTAACTTTATTCAGGGCAATATATAGTTCATTGTAATTGGTTCAACATGCCTTTAAAGTTCTTAGCAATTGGAGACTAGTAGTTTATCCTAAAATCAAACTACGTTGCAAAATATGCAGGCAGGAACTTGCTTAAAAATTGTTATAGTCCTATGACAATATTAATATTTTATTCTAGAGATACTTAGAGATAAATGGAATTTTCCTACTCGGTCATAGTCAGTGGTAATATTTCATAGCTCTGAAGACTTTCTATTGAATTAGAGAACCAAGAATGAGCCAGCTGTTCTATTGTTTCTGCTATAAGATTATCACGAATAATTGGGTGTGCAAGTTTTTAAAAATTCTTATTGGTATAAAAAGAGAGACTGTAACCTGATATTCTAGTTTAAAAGCTACCATATTTCAATGTTAGCATGTTATGTCATTAGGATTAGTCTAGTTATATGTTTGGTTTTTTCATGCCCCTCATTCTATATGGCACTTATATTCCATAATAAGATCTTGTTTGTTGGAACTATATAGCTTAAACCATACTTTACCCAAAACAAAATTTCATTAAATGCAAATTGTTTCTTGCAGTAACTTTAGTATTAACTAGAACTGAAAACTCCCTTGGGCATTAAAATAGTCCTGAACATGCTTGAAATTGTTTTTTAAATCTTTAATTATAAAAATATGACTTTGGAACTTTACCTATATATGTGTGTGTGTGTATATATATGTATCTTAAAATACCATTTTTGTATAACTTTTTAACCTGTTGTCAAGACAACCACCATTTAATCTGGGGTTGTCTTTCTTTACAAATATTTTTGTAAGTATTCATGTTCTTCAGAATATGAGAATCGAAGGCAGCAGTTCTTCAGATCCATTTCAGAAGAGGAACAGTCTGAGGAAAGTTCAGTGAAACTGTTTGCTGCTTGAAAGGGTGTTTGAACTTTAATAGAAAAGAGTTGGATTTTAAATATTTTTTTTTTTTAACGTTTTAGCCTCCATTGAAGAGGTTATAGTGAGAAACTGCTATAATAGTAACCTGCTGTGGTTTTGCGTAACAGGGGGGTTATCAGAGCATGACTTTGGGTGCTGGACAGAGTGATACTGACGTGGGCAGAAAGGTTATGGTATGAAGCAGTCATTGAGGGAGAGTCCTAAATGAGATTGTCTGATTTCTATTATATACTTGAATATGTGATTAAGTTAGTTTCTTCTGCAAACTATATAGAGTTTGGTAAGTTCCAGATACTATTAAATTAAACAAAATGAAGCTAGGTGTTTTCAGAGTAGTACTCCTTTTTTTTTTTTTTTTTTTTTTTCTTTGAAAGAGAAGCCCCAGGGGTATAAACCTGTTCAAACTGGTAATAGCATGATATTCCTCTTTCCATCATGGCTGAATCTGGGGGACTGTAACCCAGGAAATGGCAGGTGGTCGTTACAAATTCATGGAAATGTTTTTCCAGAAATGCCAGGAAAAGGAAATGCACTTTTATCTCAAGTCTTGTTTCCAATGGTTTGAGAAAGTATGTCTGAATTTTATTTTATTTTTTTTTTAAATGGACTAGTTAAATTTTACAAAACTGCTGCCTGAGAACTTAAAGCAACATCAAATTATGGCCATTTTATGCCTGAGAAGGAGTTGCCTGACCAGGATTTTAACAAACTCTCTTTAAATTTGCTATTAAAGTTCATTGAAACCAACCAGTGTTCCCTTCCAGGTGACACTTTGAGTGCAGTGTAAGTATATCTTCCAGAAGTACTTTTATTTTCTTTTTGAACATGCCCTGTGGAGAATGATCAGAGTAAAGATATCCAGCAGATATTCTCACCTTATCTCACCTTTATCTTGTCATATCATATAATAAAATTGTGATTAAATGATGAATGAAAACAGAAAAATAGGAATTTTGTATTTTAATTGAAGACTCAATTGGTCAACTGTAAGACTGGTAATCTTGCCAGATACTTGTCTTCAGAACATCAATTAACTTCTAATTTGCATGCATACTGTTCAGATTAATTTTATTAGCAGCTGACTAAACCGGTTCAGATTCTTGATTTAGGTACTGAAATTGCTGGGTACTTTTGTGATGTTACAATAATTATTGGTAGAAGGAAGCAGGTATCGTACTTCCAGCTTTACTATTATATGCAAATTTGAGTTGTATTGCCTTTATTACTTAAGTACTTAGGTCATTGGATGTGCTGTTTATTTACAACCTTGGTATAGTCTAAAAGCTACAGAAATTTACATCATGTTAGTATTTTAGAGTATAAATCATACTTTAACATGTCATAAATTCCTTTTTGATAGTTCTGTCTTTACTCTGAAGTGCAGAAAGGGAAAGCATTTCTCTCGCTAATCAGTCTCATTTTCTTCCTTACATATCTCAAAATCTCACTTTGTTTCTTGGCAAGTGTGTAAGGGCATCAGTGTACCCTTCACTGCTAGTGGTCTTAGGAATAACTGCTGTCCTTATGGAAAGAATTGAAAGTAATTATTTAGCAAAGCTTTATTTTAGAGAAGAACATAGGTGCGTTACATATTTAAGCACATTCTTGTCTTTATGTGAAAGACAAATTTCATTGGCATAGAATAAAAAAAATATGCATGAAATAGGAAAACAAGAAATCCATCGTGGAAAGAAAAAACTGTATAGCGTAGCTATTTATTCTTTTTCATCCTAATGTAGATGCTTGATGAAACATTGTTTTTCTGTGTACAGATCCTCTACAGACAAAGAAAGTAAGAAAGGTGCCCCCTGGTTTGCCTTCTTCTGTAAGTACTACGTTTTTTAACTTATAGTAAACAAATCGGGCTCAAATTGTGCTGTCTTTACCTGACGTACATACAAATTACTTAACTTTAGCATTAGGAAGGCTATCTGCTGGACATGAACAGCTAGGCTAGGTAATTGGGAGTGGTTCTGGAGGACTAAATACACATTTGATGTGGAATTTTTAGATTTCATAGCAGTGATTTGTAGCTTGCTCATATGCTCCTACCCACTTGTCCCTGTCATTTGAATTCCTCTCTTGGGAAGAGAGCCGGGCCAGGAGCTGTCAAAGAAGATCTCCTGTACAGGTCTTTTGATGTTTAATTAGTCATTATGTTGCTGAACAGGAGGACAGACAGAGATTAATAGCTGAGAATCTTAGAAATTTACATTTGTAATAATCCCAGTGGAGCTGAAGACATTAAGATTCGGAGGACATGTACAGCTCAGCTTGCCTCAGTAGGACTGAGGTTATTAATATGCATAAATCACCGAGTCAGATGTTCATTGTGAAGCCCTGGTGGATTTTAAAGCCTTCATTAAGCCTTTCCTAACTTCAGCCTAGCATCAGGAAAGCTTTCAAGCAACTAGTTTGTTGATCCCTCTTTGCTTGAAAATTTATCCTTCGAGAATAAAGGGCTTTGATGAAAAAGGTTGGAAGGGTTTTGGTGGAAAAATCATTAATGGCTGTGATAATCTAATGCTATAGGGGTGTTTTGCGGTATTAAATACGCTTTATTCTTAAAAGGAAGAAAATTGTTTATAAATGAATCTGCATTTAAAAATTCACGTGAAGTGAAAAATCCCCAGTGAAGTGAAGGACAGAATGATTTTTTTTTTTTTTTTCTTCCCCTGCTCAGAACAAACAGGAGGGGAGGGGGAAGCTCCACTGCCTTGCGGGGTACATCTCTTTGTTGTGTAAATGGATGTTGGGCTTTTATTTGGCAGTACTTAACACATGGGCGCAGGTGCACTTGGATGAGTCATAACTCAAAGCCGGATAGGCTGAATAGAACATACTGCCCAGGCAGCAGTAATATAGCGGGAGCAAAATGGGTCTGATCTTTTCATTTTGTATTGAGTCTGAAGTGCGGATGGTGTCTCCTAGTCCTCGCATCTCCCATGTTCTCTCCTCCCTCTCTTTCCCTTCTCCCTCTCCCTGCTCACGGTGATACATGGGATCTGAAATCCTATTTTAACCATACTTCCAGATGGAGCTGAGATAGTATAGATAGCCTGGGGCAGCTGTGCTCTGAACCTGCAGCCTACCTGGAAGCCAGGATTGCAGCTGCAGGCACTCTTAAAAGCTTTTGCTTGCATAAGCACTTGGGCCCCACTAGAGGCTGAATAGCTGCTTGATAAACAAAATGAACACAATGCCTCAAATCATTATTCCCGAGGCCAGGAATATTCTTCTTCTTCCTTCCCCACCACTCCCCCCCCCCTTTTTTTTTTCTCCCCTTCAGCAGCAGCTAAAAATAGTTTGGCAATTTACATTTTAACAGTTGCGTGTTATGTAGGGTGGCTTTACAGTCTAGCAGATGATTTCTGCTAGATTAACAAAAATATATTTAAAATGTCAGAGAAGCTAAAACACATAGCAGTGCAATTTTCATGTAATTTATTACTGTAATTCTAGGCGAGTAATAAAGCTTGCATTACATGTTTAATATTTAGTAGCGTCAGCCAGGTAAAGAGATCGTTTTAGCAGATGAAAAATTTCTCTCATTTCTCTTACCAGGCTTTAATTTTAAGAAGCAGTATTTTTCAAACGGTTTTCATTTAATTCTTCTTCTGTGAGAAGAGCATAGACAACAAAATGCTGATAAATTTTATTTGTGTTAGCATTGTACCAATCTGCGCAATAAAGTGATTGCGATGCTGCAGTTTTTCAGTACTGTTTCTCTGTATTTCAATGCTTTCAGTGCTGAATAGAGCCTTGAAGTATAATGACATATTAAAAAAAAAAAAGTGATATGAGATATTATGTGTTTGGAAGATGACACAAAACTAAATTTCACTGAGCATCATAGGAAATTTAAATTGAGTAGATAATTATGTAAGTGTTGTCTTTATTTAAAATATACGTCGGTAAGAGGTCAGAATGTGTTGTGGGAAAGATAAAAATTGATTTAGCTAATAGGTAGTGCAGAGAATTTTAATTATAATATGGAAAGTCACAAGAAAGATGATACCTAATGTTATTATACAAATCTGTATTTTTTTAATTTTTCAGTTTCTAAAAGATTGTTTTCTGCAATCTTTTTGTGTTAGTATAGGGCTACCATGTCAACAGATACTCAACAGTAATTTGATTTCCTAGAGAACTGTAATTTAATAACAATCTTTTAAGAAATAATGGTTCTTTAAAAAAAAAATCTTCCTCTAGTTTGTTTCTTTTTCTCTTGAATTTGTGTGGTATTTTCTCAAATTACTTGCTTTGAGGTTTA
Organism: Pelecanus crispus; assembly: GCF_030463565.1. Classification (NCBI taxonomy): domain Eukaryota; kingdom Metazoa; phylum Chordata; class Aves; order Pelecaniformes; family Pelecanidae; genus Pelecanus; species Pelecanus crispus. The sequence continues at coordinate 16,271,892 of NC_134649.1, forward strand.
TCTTTTTTCATGTATTCTTATCAGGGCCTGAAGTAGAAATAGTTACAGAGAAGAGTGCTAATGAATTGCTTAGTTACTTTCTGCAATGCAACTCAATCTGAACTTGTCCTTTTACTGTAAAAATTAAATGCACCAGGAAAATGCATTTTTAAGTTTTCCTGTCCTAAGTTGCAAAGTGGTGAGTCATTGCCCAAAACTTTGTGCATGTTGACATGCAAGCATTTATGTTGAACTACAACTACTAAATTTAAAGCCTTGTGGGGAGGATAGGAACTAAAAAATCAGTGGTTTATTTTTTTCTCACTGTTAGCTCAAGCCAGGCTTGAGTGAACAGAAAGATTATGATGCCCCGTTTATATTTATAAGTGGGGGGTGGGGTGTGGAATACTGCTCAGTTAGTTACGTTATCCTCAGAGATTCAAAACTGTTGTATTTCTGAGAATTTTTCTGATTGTAGGAGTTACCTTAACTAAGCCAAGAAATTAGTAACGCTTGAAACCAGTTGTAACTAATCGGCAGGGCTGAGTTAGGAAGAGCAGAGTGTCAGGGTTTTCAGAGCTGTTCAGTCCACAGAGGGAGAAGAAAGAAAAGTAAGGCTCACTTGGAAACACGCAGGGAGATTGCCATCTAATTATGGATGGGCTATGAGTAGAAACGTACTATTTACATGTGTAGTCAGAAAATATTTCAAACTAATCTTTATGATTAGTACCATAATCAGTAGCTATCATGAAATCATAATACTAAGAAAAATAGTGTGAATATCTATCACGATTCTTTTGCCATTTAATTACTCTCATATCAGAGAAATAACCTGAAATACATCATGTCTGTTGGTTTTTGTTACAGAATATCAGCTGTGACAGACAGGCACAAATATTTGATTGGTTTCTGTGTAGTGCCATTTCTAATAACTGTTTTGAGTACTTTAGACCTTCCACAATATCTGAGACTATCAGTTAATATTAATTTATATTGCCACTTACTTAATAAGAGATTGTCAAATGAATATTTTCTAATACCAGAGATCTCTTTCTAAATTCAAACTCATTATGATTTTCAATAACTTTAAGACAATTTATAGCTGGATTATAGAGGTTCCTCATCTATCATCCTCTACAGCATGCATATAGTCCATGGGTCCTAATTTACTGCAAGAATTCTTTATGAAGAAAAGCTAGAGAAGACTTAGTTTGAATGCATGGAACTACCTCCCAAACATTTAAGGCACTTTTCTTTTGGGTATCATGCTAGTCATTTAAGACCGAGTTTGAGAAATATATGTCAAGACTTGTCTCGTAAAGATACCAATGGTACCAGAAGAAAAATAATAGATCTTACTCCTTTCTGTGCTCCCCACTTCCTCCACCTCTCCTGAAGGGCAAAAGGAGATTATCTGAAATGGTGGAGTGGAAAGGATCCAGTCCTCTGAATCTTTATCTGAAACCCAGTTTTTGAGACTTTAATGTTTAGATTGTATTAAAAATAATATAACATTCACCACAAGAGGACTTTCTTTAGAGAGTTAGCCTCAATATTAGCAAGTTCAAAGTGTATTGGAGTAGCCTGGTGTAAAGCAATATCCCTGGAATATGTTTATGAAGTCTGTGGCTCTGAATAAAAACTTGGAGCATCCTGGGTAGATATTTTGTGTGATGTTTAGCTGACTGTGATGTTATGTTTAACTGACTGTCTAGTGGGATTTTTTTTTTTTGTAAAGTTTGTTCCCACTGGCCAGAAATGGTGTCAAAACGTAAAAAGCAGCATTTAGTTTGTTCAGAGCTGTTCTGAATTGCCTTGTGCAGTCAAGTGATACATTCAACTGTCACTTGTCTTTAGTATCTAACACTCTCAAAGACAGCAGTAACTTGCCTGACCCTTGCCTCTGATACTGTGCTGTGTTTTAGAAGGCAATTTTAAATAACAAAACTGAGCAAATAAATTTTTATGGATAATGCAACACAACTTGCGATTTCTTCCTCATGACTAACTCTTCCATCTTCCGTTCTTCCGCTTTATGCTCATTCTTTGGTCACCTGATTCAAGGGATAAAGTTTTTAGGGCCTTGCTCTGTACTCCTTTCTCAGCACCATGTTCATCTGAGAGCTTTCACAAAAAGCAACTATATAAAACATCCAACCCCTAAATTATGTTACAAACCAAGTAAAAGTGTTTCTTTGAGATTTTATGTTTATTAAGAAAAAGACCTGGTTTTCTGGTTGGATTATTCTAGGTTTTTTCAACATGGCCTGTATTTGAAATCTATCTGAAAACAGCAGTAACCCATATAGTGTCCCACCTGCTCTTCGCTATACAAGAACATTTAGCTGTCATTAAACAGCTAAGCAGTCCCTTGCAAAGTCCTGCTGTGAGAGTTCAGATCGAGTTCTCACTGAATTAGGGTGAAGGTACTTAAGTAACCCTCTCTTAATAGCATTTTTTTTTTATTGCAATCAGATCATTTTTCCAAACTAACTACCTTTTCATCTGACTGTGGTGAACTATTATTGTGAGGTTGCTTAATTGAAAGATCTGTTCTGTGGAAATCCTGCATATACATATATGAGGGATATATAATGATGTCAAACTATTTCTCCGTGTTTGGATTTACTGGAGAGACTTTATTTTTGACGTTTTCACAGTATATCAAAATGAACATATTAGATGCTCTTAAATTAGAGTGTAGATCTGCATAAAAGAACCTTAAATCTGTGCATAGTTCTAAAAACTGTTATCTGAAAAAAAACCATGACTGAATTGCAGCTCGTGTAATTTAGGGAGAAGTTATATGGAATTGCTGCAACTCCTGCTTTACCTCAAAGGTTAATGTGGCCATTACCATAAATTGGTGTGGTGTTTAATAACAATAGATAAGGATAAAAGCTTTTTTGAAGGCTATTTCTTAATATCTTTTGCTTGATAATACTTGCGGTTTTGGTGGGAAGGCTTTTATAATCCCTGAAGCCAGCTGGGAAAGTAGTGAGCAACGTTGTGTTGCCGGACTTTTACGTGCTGTTGAACCGACATGTTTCTTTTCCGTTGCTTGCTCTAGCCCAAATGTTGGGCTTGGGCAGGTTGCTTTGCCCATGACCGTGCCATTGATCAGAAACGGGCAATACAAAAATTGATTGTTTTTTTTTTCAAAAGAATGGTACTGAAATTAAAGCACTGCATAATCTTTAAATGAAATTTCAGATTAAGATGTGTGTTTATGCACTGAAGAAATTGAATTAAATTAGCTCGTTTTAGTGCCACAGAGTTTCTTGTGATGTCAAGACTTAGAAAGCAAACAAGTTGTACAGTCTTGGAGATTTAGTTATGGGATTTCATACCGTTTGTGCTGATAGCTAGGATTAGTTGTCAGTGTTTTTTCTTTCTGTAGGGAAGTAGTAGGTGGACTCCTAACTGTGGATGACAGAGGGATTGCTCGTTTGGTTTTTGATAGCTCATTCAGCTTCATTTGCAAAACAGTTTCTCCAAGCAGCAAGTTGGGAGTACAGAAGGGGAGAGATGCAAGGAAGTATATGCTGAGGCACAATTAGCTCTCTGCATTTTGACATGCAATCTTCTAAAGCTTCTCTGACACTGAATTATTTAATAAATCCAAAAAGTGTGTGTGCATTGATATATTAGGCTGGGCTCAGGTTTTGACTATGGAGCCACCTACAGGGCGATCACACAAGTGCAGGTGTAGCTGCATTGTTTTGGTGAAGGGAGAAAGTGAAAAATGCACTGTACTTCAGTAATGAAATAAAAGTTAAATGATACTAAGGTTGGACCAGCAGAGGGACCCCTTAATCACTTCTTAATTTTGCAAATAAATTTTCTTGGCCATATTGAGTTGATGTGAAAAGCTTTGTAATTCAGGTAGTCGTCTTCTGCAAGTTTCAATAACGCAGCCTTGCTAATTCATTTCAGGTTTTAAAATTCTTTCAAGGCCTATACACATTTTTAGATTGGGTAGGTTTTTAGCACATTTTTGGATGATGATTATCTGGCTTCTGATGGGATAATTTATTGCCTCAGGATAATGAACATGTTTGTTTACTTTTTAATGCAGATATGGGTAGTTAAGACCTTCATATAGAGGCTTTCAAACCTTAAGTGCTTAATACTTTCAGCAAAGTAATAAAACTTCCTGAATTGGAGCAATATCCTATATAAGTTGTATTTGAAAGATTTTGAAACAAGTTTTAAAACCTTCTCAAATTGTTTTGTGTTTGATTCTGAAAAATCTGATATACAACACTTTTTTCCTCATTCTTGCCACTCTAGTAAAATATTTATGTAAAAACTTAAACATCTGAAGTTCAATATTATTAACTTAAACACCTGAAATTCAATATTATTTGGAAAACTGCTGAAAGAGAAACTTCCTAGCTGTAGTTTCCAAAAAAACCCAACAACCACCTCCAACCCCCCAAAAACCTTGTGATATTGCTAGGTAAAATAATGGATAGCAACTAATATGAATTTCATTAGTATTTGTTGTCTGTTCTCTATCCCTTCAAACTGTCCCCTCTTCCCTGGTTATAGTAACATGAATGTTAAATGTGAAGTTAAAGACAAACCTTTTGAACAGGAAAACCACCAAACCATTTCAGCTCTTGCATAGATGAGTAAACTAATTTGCTTAAAACATCCTCGTTTGGATATTGTGGGGTTTTGCCTATCAAATTTTGTCCCCTGGTTTGTTTTAAATTGTCTTCCATACTGTTACTCTGCTCTGTCTCTGCTGAATAGCATACTTAGTGGTTGGTTAACCACAGAAGACTAAACTTCCAGGATTTTAAAATAAATTAACATTTACTTAACTGAATTGATTAATTAGAGGACTGTATAATAAGCAATGTGTTTTCCCCTTAAAACAGCCAGGTTTGTGTCTTAAGACTTGAAACCTTGTCTGTTCTAACAGCCACATTATGCATGATGTTCAGTGCATCCTTTATTGATGATCCTAACTCTGGCCTTGCTATGTAGTTAATCATCATAAATGTTTGGGTTTAAAATAAGTTATATTGGGAGTTCTAAGATGTCTAGAATTTTTTTTTCTGAATTGTTGCAAGAGAAGCAGCTCAAAGTTGCTATGTATGTTTTAATTAGCAACAGGTTGTTCAGTATCGGACTAATTTTCTATGAATTTGTCTTTTATCCTCTATCCCCCATTCCTTGCCTTTATTTCAATGGGGCATCAGTTGGGGTCTGTCTCTTCTGTTCAAGTTCCAGTTTTCTTAGAACTGGTAAGAACTTAATCGGTTGTGAGACTTCTGTTCCTCTGTCGAATGTGGTTGAAATTGATAGTAAGTTCCAACTGTGGACAGAGTGGGGAGAAAAGGAGAGACTTGTAGGGCAGTTGCCTTTGCCTTATTTCCAAAAATAGCAGGTTAACCTAGCCCCTAAGAAATTAAATGGAAATCAGTAAGAACAATAGAATTGGTATCCCCATCAAAAGCAGGCTTGGGCTCTTACCATGTTACCGTTCTTTCAGCAGGATTGAAGCTAACTCTCCATGAGGAAACTTGTGATACTTGGGTTTACACATCACAGTTGCTTTTGTTGGTGAAAAGGAACTTTAATTTCTAGTTGCACATAATGAATTGTAAAAGTTTTTGCTACTTGTGTGTTTGAGTAGACCCATTTAAAATAATAAAACTGTGGTAAAAAGCAAAAATCTTTTTTAAGTATTTTGGTATTTCAGTCTTGTGGAATACATTTGGCCAGAGGATGGCTCTCACCCATTGAGATGGTACTATAATTATCTTTCATATGGTATAATTTTCAGCGATCGGGAGAAATTATGTTTATTTTTTATAAATTCAAATGATGGGTCACATATGCTTATTGTGTATTTGCTTTGTGGCTCTGACAAGTTGGACAGAAGTGTATTTCACATAAAAGTTTGCTTTCAGGGAGAACATCTAGCTCATTCACCAAATCTCTCAGTGTTAAAACAATCTCTGAAAATATTCTCCTACAGGTAGCTTGGTTTATTATTAGGTCAGTATTTCGCTCTGCATCAGCTTTCATAATCTCTTTACATACTTTAGAAACAGGCAGTTTATTGTTTTTGACACACAGTACAGGGTCATGAGTGGAAACAATTCGGGCTACAAAGTGCATGTCAGTTCAGTGCTCCTCTGCTGACGGCATGTCTGTCTGAAATCAAGTTTAAAAAATTGGCCCTGTCTCCAGCTGACTTGTTTTGTCAGGCTGAGTCATAAGATTAACCCTTGACTTGTCACCAAGGAAAAATGGAGTAAACAACTGTACCCAGTACAGTATCGCTGATCCAGCTATGATTCATTTCACTGTAACATGATTCTCTTAAGAAAACAAATTTCAGAGCAGCTGTCGCTTGGCTTAAATGGGGATTATAAAAATTGCAACCACAAAACAAAAACTTACTTTGGACTTCAGGAGCTTTTGGAATAGTTATTTGGTGGTAGTTCCTGCAAATACAGAGTTATTGGTAACAGCTTTCTTGCGCAGTCTTTCAGATTCTTCCATTTTAGGTTTATTTTTCATCTATTCTGGTGAAAGTACACTTCTGTGGGTTCAAGTTTGATATGCTTGGTGGAATTATCGTTTGATCCTATAAGGTGAATTGATGTAGCAAATGTCCTGTGAGAAACAATGTTTTTGTATGGTAAATGTAGAACAGATACAGTGACAAATTTCAAGTATCATACACTAAGATTTTATTCCCACTGATGTAACAGAGTAGGACAACTAATTCCCTTTTCGGTAAAATGAAATTGTTATCCTTTTGATTTGTGGGGAAGTAGCTCAGGAGCAAATTCATTTATTGACTCATTATGGAGGTACCAGTCTGTAAACTAGTTTGTCTACAAACAGACAGCATTTGCAGGGGCGCTACTCAGTTTTATTGATCATAGTGTCGCTGTTGTCTTACCCATGTGATGGTGAACAACGTCAATGATTTCCTTGTACTGATAAATGTTAATTGTGTTAGTATATATTACCCATTAATATTACCTGTACGTTTTTCGTTACAATTGCTCTGTACAAGTATAGGGCAGTTGCAATGCGGAGAAGCCCCCCTCCCAATGCTGCGTAGTAAAGTTAGGTTTTTCTGCTGTATGTTTTAACGTTTTTCCAATTGCTTGTAATATGGGTGGATAATGCTTGTTACTCGAGAGGGGGCTTGATCATGCTCCTCATCTCAAATACAACTATTTTGAAAACTGAGCATGTGTGCATGGAGGCACAGTAGCAATTAAAACTATGTTGATGATAGTCTTTACTTCCAAGAACTGACTCCAGTTACCCTGGAAGTATTTTTAATGGTTTAAAAGTTTGTGTGCTTGAATTACTTCAGAAAAAAGGGGTTCTCTTACTTCTTCAGCTCTTGCAAGCTGGAAGCGCCTTTTCCAGCGTTTAGGCTTTTTTCTAAGTTGTACGTTAGTCTGAATTAGTGATTTTAATCTAGTGCGCTGTGAGAAGTAGCGCATGCAAAGATCTGAAGATCTTTTAGCATATCTCATCTGTAGAGTCCCAAACATTAGTGAGAAGCTTTAAGGAATGGCATTGTTAGCTGCAAATCAAAGCTCCTTACGGACTCTCGGGGGACTGAAATGGGTCTTTGTGGTCCCTAGGGGAAGAAGGAAGCCGCAAGTCACTCTGCAGGCCTGGCAATTTAATAGTCTGAAGTATAGTGATGTTCTTTTTTGCAGCTGCTGCTGTTATGTCTTTTGTATTGGAGAAGAGTTCGGTTCAGATATCATTAGCTTTACTGCACAGTTAAATATTTCTGGTGCGTAGTTTGACTTGCAGTAAAAATGCAAGTGTTCTTCAGCTGATGTGAACTTCAGGATGTATTTGCCAACATAGTCTGAGCACAGTAGTCTCCTAATTGATTGGAAGAGTTCCCTGAAAAAAAAACATTTGAAGCTGGAGGTGTGAATATTTTTTGTCAGTAAGTGCATATTCTGTAAATTTACAGACATGACAGTAGTTGGTCCTGGGATGATGGACATTGTACAGAAGACCCACTAAGAATACCATAGTATTCTACTGTAGTCAATTTGTCTTGCGGATCTTTTTAGTTCAGAAGATTTCCCTGACACACAAGGTGCTTGGGAGAATGAACCAAATTTCTGCGACTTGCTTTCTTTCCCTGTAAATTGCTGAATTGAACTTTGCCCATTTTTTTTTTTCCTTATCCTGAAGTATTTTCCTGCTTTTGTCAGGAGGGAGGCAGGGAGAATTCACAACATTGGCAGTTGACACAGTTAGAGGTGGAGAAATGTGCTTTTGCTTTAACCTTTTTTTTCCTGGATTGAAATCAGACTTACCAGGAGCTAAGTTAATAACCAGCTGCATTCATATGTAGAGAATTAAAAAAAAAAAAAAAGTACACCTCATTAAGAGTTAATGTTTGTTAATGGCACCGTTCAGTGAAGAAAGCAAAAATACTTTAAGCAGGCATAGGTAATGTGCAAATATTGAGGGATTTTTGTGCTGGAAGTTAGTTGCAGTCTGTTTGCTGTCTTGTCTAATTTGCATTTTTGCGCTGTGCCAAAGTTGTTGGGGTCCCCCACCTTCCCTCTTCATCCCTTTCTTACGTGGGCACAGGATTGCTTTTTTTCATACAAAACCGTATTATACAATATAAAGGGAGCCTGGGCTCATGTTTCCAAAGAACCATCATACTTTGCCTATTGTACCTTAAAGATGGATTTTGGATGATTTCAGAAAATGAAAATTTTTTTTTTCTTTTTTTAAGCCCAGCATCTTGCGAACGCGCCGTGCGTGTGTCAGGGCCTCCCGCCCCCGGCTCCCCGGCTCGGAAGCAGGCCGTGGCCCGGTGACCGTGCTGGGGCGGGCTGGGTGTTCGGGACGCGCCGGCTGCCTGCGGGGTGGCGCCGCCGGGGTGCTCCCCCCTTCCCACGGGACTCGCTCCCGGCCGCTCCCCGCGGCTTGGCCAGGCGTTTGCCAAAGTCAGAAGCAACTTCAGGCAGAGCCGCACGGCCGGAGCTGCGTCAGGCAGCGCCTTCCACCGCCACAAGCGCTCTAATTTAATTAAAGCAAAAAGCCCGAGGTGAACTGGCTCGGGACGTATCCATTTGCTGTCCCCTTGTAGCTGGCGGAGCCCTGCGCGCGGGGCAGGGTGCGTGCCCCCTCCCCTCCCCCTCCCCCCCCCCCCCCCGCCGCGCGCGCTGCTTGGCGAAGCCCGGGGCCGGGCCGCGGCGGGCAGAGGCGGCGGAGCGGCGGGCTGGGGGCCCCGCGCCCGGGCCTACCCCCGCGCCCGCCCGGAGATGGTTCAGTCCTGCTTTGCATAAGTCGCCTGCGAGGCGCTCCGTGCGCGCGGGCGGGCGGGCGGGTGCGGTGGAGAGAGGCGGCGCGGCGCGCCTCAGGCCGGCCCGCCGCCAGCCGCGCCATGTACTGCGCCTACCCCGTCCCCGGGGTGGGCAGCAACTCCCTCATGTACTACTACAACGGCAAGACGGTAAGGGCGGCCGCCTTTGTTCGGGAGCTGCGGCGCGCCGGGCAGCCGTGCTGGGGGGGCGGCCGGCCGCCGGGCAGATGCGAGTTCGCAGCGCGGGGGTGCCCCCGCGGGTCCGGCGTGCTTTCCAGAGGGCGACCGGTTCCCTGCCGGAGCAACCGGGGCGGGGGGGGGGGGCGAGCGGCCCGCGAAAGAACCTACAGCGGGGTCTGCGGGCTGCGTCGCGTAACGGGGCGAGGGGGAGATGAAAGTCTCCGCACTTGGGCGCAGAAACGCCGAGTCCGGCGCCGCGGGAGCGCGGAGGGCGGCCGCCCGCAGCCAGGCGGCGCTCGGGGCCGGGGCCGGGGCCGGGGCCGGGGCCGGGCTGCGCGCTGAGGTGCTGGCAGCGCGGCGCTCACTGCGGAGTGAAGTTTGGGTTCCTGCGTGCCTGCGGCTTTTCCTTAGGGTTTGTTGGTTTTGTTTTGGGTTCTTTTGTTTGTTTGTTTGTTTTCCTTTTTTTTTTAACCTCTCCTCTTCCAGACGGCTGCAGGGCAGCCTTCTCGGGTGCGCCTCAGCAGTGGCCGCTCTGGCTGCCCGCTCGCCCGCTCCCGAGCCCGGCCGTGGCACCGGTAGCGCGGCGCTGCCGGGCGCGTCGGGCAGCCTCCGCTCGCCGGCCGTGAACGCTGCCGGGCCCGGAGCCGGTCGGCTCGCTTGTGCGACTTTGAAATAATCGAAACATTGCTACAGCCACTGGAGGGGGGGAAGCAGATGCTGAAAACAAATAAATCTTCTCTCTAGATTTTCACTTTCCGGCAATTGAATGGGATATTTCTGTTTCGTGGTTGATACTTAGCATTTTTAAGTTCGTATGGCAACAGTTCTGATCTTTGCGTATGAAAACTAGCATACGATGGTAAACTTAACACATTATGTTTCTTTGCAGTCTGTTTATGTTGTATGTGGTTTTGGCTTTCTTCTGTTATAAAAATAACATTAAATAGAAAAAAGGGAGATGCTGATATAGATCTCTTGTGGGTTGGGTTTTTTTTTGTTTTACTGCTGTTTCTCCTCTCGTGGACCTATGTGAACTTTGCCTTTATTAGTAAACTTTTTGCCAAGAATTTTGTTCAATGATAAATAATTAAACTCTGCGTCTTTATGTTCATTAAAGATACTGTGTATGAGCTTCTTGAATAACAGAAAAGATACCGGAGGAGAGGTTAGGGGAATGGGTAAAATTGCTTGGTCTCCATTTCATTTCCTTTGGTATAAATGCCAGCTGTCTTTCAAATATGAAATGATTTTTCTTTCATGTCTGCTCCTAGACTAAAACAATCTGTTTGAAGTTTTATGTGAAGATATATATAAGACTTAAGTAAAATTAACTATACAATACCCCTGAAGCAAAGGGAATATAACTTGCATGGAGTTTTGATTTTATTCTTTCTAGAGCACAGATCACTCTATTACAACATTTCTCTTTGTTCTTGTAGCAGGAAAAAAGGCTTTGATCTTATTAAGTATTTCCAGGCATATAGTAGATGGAAGTGCTGGTACTGTAGGAGAGCATGGCTTGAAAATTGATAGCATGTGCCTGTTATGGGTCAGAGGTGACCTTTATGAGCTTGAAGAGTTAGTAAATAGATGACAAATCATATGATGATCCTATATCATGTTGCCCAAGGTTTTATTTAAATTTTTTTTTAACATCTCACTCGCTTTTAGCATTTTCTTTCCTAGGAATTCTGCAAGTTGGAGCAAATTACTAATTTAAATATACAGAAGAAGGATACGTGAAGTTGGGGGGGTTGGTTTTCGTGTTACAGTTTTTGAAGCACACATCTTGGTGTGTACCAAATCTTTGTGTGAACCTCTCCATAATGAGAGAACAGTACATACCCTAATTTTGATGTCTTACTGCTTTTATGTGTATTGTTTGATCAATTAGTAGTTGATAGTACATACCTCATTGTTTGAGTTCAAGATTTTTTATTTAGATTGTTGTATTAGATTTTAGATATTGACATTCCTTGATACCTGCTGATGTATATAAAATCTGATTTATTTACACACAAGGCAAGTGGGAAATTACATGCAGAAAACGTGTGTTTTAAACTTTTTATTAAATATGTTAAGCTTTTTTCTGGCTTACAGAATTAAGAAGTTGAAAAAAACCAGAATTAAGCTAAAAAACAAGTATCTGAGCACCCCAATAGATGGTCATGTGTGCACTGGCAAATAAGTTAAAAGTTTAAAAATTGAGTCAGGGGGTTTTACTATTAGAAGAGGTTCCATTTTTGTAATTTTGTACATTTTAAGAGGGACACAGGAAAGTGAAAAGTCGTGTTTTAATACAAATCCATTGCTAAGGAGTAAAATTTTACCGTTACATGTAATAGGTGTTATAAAAAATATTTCAAAAATTCTCACCAAATTAAAAAGCAGAAAGTTCTTAATCTGGTTTGTAAAGAAAATAAAACACTTGCTCTGAACTAGAAGATTTAGCCTATTTTTTCTTTTTTCTTGTTTTTTTTGGTCCTTCACCTGTTGATACATAGAAAATATTCTCAGTTTAATAATAAGCTTAGACGGCTTACAAAATCTTAATATAGAGCTTTTTGGAAAAAAATTATAGTTAAAAATTACATCTATCTTCAGAGTTTTACGTTTTCTTCTGTTCAAGAGCTGTGCTGTAGACCCCCAAAAATCAAAACACCTAACCCCCATTAAAAAAAAAAAAAAAGCTGCAAAAATGTTTAGGTAGAAATAATAGCACAAATTGAAATTATCTTTTTTAAACATTTTTATTTTATTCTTTAACTACTAAATAATTAAGCAAACTTCTTCATTCACTGCGGCCTTTTCATTTAAATTTTATAAAATGCAATAGCACCAAAATAATATTTAAGTAATAAAAGGTTTATATCTTCTTTGTGCATGAAGAACAAAATATAGACTTGAAAGACTTCCACTTTTTTCAGTTTACCTACAAGTTTAGAAATAAACTGGTTATTTTCTACGTGTACTGTAGAATTATTTTTATATAGATCGCAATAGACTAGTGTGTCAGTTATCACAAAAATAAATCATTTTAAGGAACACTATTGATTATATTTTATTTTATATCACCTACGACTACCTTTTCATATGAGAATTTGTGAATATATTACACATTACTGTTGTATTCTGCATATTGTATGGGTTAATTTGATATGCCAGTCTACGTATGAGTACTTTTTATTATTGAATAAATATTTGTTTTTCTCAGCATAGGCTGAGATTTTATTGAGCCCTTTTCCAAGGTGGAGTTACTGCATCTTTCTTTCACAGTAGATTTCTACAATGCCTATTTAAAAAGGGAGGAAAAAAAAATCAGCAGAGATATGTGTTTTGCAGATATGTAATGCTTTGTGATTTGTTTTTTTGTAAAGAAGTTCATATTGGGATTTTTTTGAGAAATTTGTTTTTTGCTTGAGAATTTTGAGTGGAAAAGGCTATGTATAAAAGTGTCCCTGTGTGTGCATACATATATACGTACATATGGCCACATATGTATAGATGAATAAATACACATAGGTGTGAGTATATATGTGTATATTGGGGTATTTTTAGTGGAGAAAAAGCCTGTCTTGCAGCCATCGCTCGCAAGAGCTACAGCAGAGAGGAACATGTTAATAATATTGCATGATGCTTAGATGACACGACGGCACGCCTTTCTGTAGCTGTTACGCAATAAATAGTGTACTAAGTCTTTTAACATCAATGTAAAATGTTTTCCATTTGTAAATTTTGGAGCAACCAGGTGCTAAAAAGAACGATTCAATTCTGCTTTTATTAGTATTGGGCCAGTTAGTATACAGGGAGAAAAGTACAATTAACGCTGTTCTGTGCCATATGCTGCCCACAGCAACTTAGACAAGGTCAAAGCTAACATTTGTAAGTCAGGACAAATATAAGATCATCTGGAAAATCTCTAGGGGTACATGGCTGTGGACATTGAATAAAGAGAGGTAGTAAACACTGGTCAGCTGGATTTCCCCCCCACCCCATTCCTTGCCCTTCTCTTTCCCCTCCCCAACCCACTAAAAAATGACGAGTTACAATGCATCAGCCCAAGAGAGTTTTCCCTGCTCCACTCCATTGGGTTGAACTGCCAATCTGCTGAGCAGTGGTCCCCTGCCAGAAGGGTGTCTTGTCTGCAACAAGCTTTATTGATGCTTTAAAGTGAAGGTTAGGTCCATTTCCTTGGGCAAATGAAAGCAGCTAGGGATGGGATCAGGTGCTGTAATGGATGGATCTATATTTCTCAAAATGTGAGCACCAAAGAGTAACACACCCCCGTTTGCTCAGTGCGTTTGCGTTCATAATCATGTGCGTGTTGGAAGTCTGTAGAAATACAATAGTCTGCGTTGGAGGTACAGAAACAGAGTACTAGTGAGTCCCGAGAAGAGATAAACAAATGCAAAAGATAGCGTTATATCTACTAATGCATCTTCCTGTTGTCAATATTGGTGATGGGGATTCCTACTGCAGCTATAACAGCCTTCTGAAATACAGGGAACAGGTTAAGAAACAGCTGATTATTTCCAACTTTTCCATTTTGTTGTTTCCTTAAAATCTGAATTTGATGAGGCATTTTTGAAGACTTAAGTTGTAGCATCCTTTAGTAACAGCGTAGTTTGAAGAGTGTGGAGAAGAGATTTTGCTTAGCAAATAAAATATAAAAAGAATCTTCAAGCACTATATATGTATATTTATTTCTGGTGTTTTTCCTGCTGCCTTACCTTCTTTTTCCTCCAATCTCTGCCTCACACTACAATTTAAAAAAATAAAATCAAAAGAACAGACAAAAAGATTTCCGTATGCTGAATTTGGGATTTTTGATAAGTTTGCTTATCACTTTTTAACATGACTTTAAAATTGTCGTTTACTGGGTAAGAAGCTAGGAAGTATTTGTGCTATGTATCTTTGCAGTGGGATTCTGTGTTTCAAAAACACCCAAATAGGCATGTATAGCATGCCTAAACTGCATAAACATTTATTTAAGATGGAATTCAGTTTAGCTACTTCAAGGACTTTGAATTTTATACCATCCTTAAAAATTATGGTTGGATTTGCAGGCAAGACTGATGCTCTGGTCTCTTAAAGGAGTGTTTTATTTTCATTCTGGGTGGTGAGAAGAGTTTTTAAAATGTGTGAACCTTTACACCTGGTATTGGAAACAAAAGGTATGATTGAGGATATGGTATACTGATCTTGTATACCAGGGCTCTTCATTTTAATATCTTGCTTAAATATCAACTAAACAAGAATTTTAGGGTGGGTTGGGTTTTTTGGGGGTGGGGTTGGTTTTTTGGGGGTTTTTTTTTTGGCAGCTTCTGTCTTGCTGTAGAGAGGAGCATGGAAAACTGTAGTTACTATTCTACATTCCTGAAGTTTTAGTACATGATTTTGTCAGAAATATAATGAACATGAAAACAAGTTTCCTTTTCCCAGAGCTGCCTTTCAGCAGAACTAGCTTTTGCCACAAAACCTGCAGATAATACGCTGTAAAATTTTGCCACATGTACAAATCATTCATCAGTGCGCACTTGCTTAGTGCATGACTGATGCTGATGGAATGTAGATAGGCTACTTAGCAGAGTTTACAAGCTACAGAATAGGTTATCCATCTTTACTGGTTTCAAAAAATTTTATGTCTTCAGCGGCTTGATAAATATTTTCCTGAACTTCCAAGAATTGTTAATAACTAGGCTTCAATGAGTAACATAATTCATAATTCCATAAACAGGATGCGTGATGGGAGCCTTGGTCTTGAGATAGCATGAGCTCATCGGAAGTAAGGTTTGGTTGCTTCATTGCTATTTTTTAATCTGCCTTTAACATTAATATTAAACATTGATAAATATTTAAGAATTTGAAACAGATTATGGGAAAATTGCCTGAGAGGAAGTATGCCAACAGGAGGACTCGCAGTGTTATATTTATTAAATGCATTTATAGAATGAGACTTGGAAGTTTTACTTAGCATAAAATTCGGTAAATGCAGATCTTCAAATTAATGTTCATATTATTGGCACTTGTATTAGTAAACAGATGCACACTGTGTAATCCTTTGATTGTTAGGTATTATATATCCTTAGATATATTAGGTCCGTGTAACTTTCATGATAGTGTTCATTGCATATGTTAATCGCCAGGGCAGATTTCAGAACTGGGTGATGCATTTGTTTTGCTTAAACCTGAGGTAGTACAGATAATGTCTTCTCAGCTCTGTTCTGAAGTCAGCTCCCACCACTACCCCTCAAAAAAATATCTTAGTTGTCATCCTGCCTTTCCCACTGGAGAAACATAAACCAGGTCCGGGTGCGGAAGAGACCGATGTGGGTCTCTGACTGGATGTCCTTTGCAACTCATTTGTCCTACTTCACTCTGCGGAGGCTGTCTGCCCTTGAGAAGTACTGCAGCGTTAGGATTGATGTCTATTCTAGCACAGCTCCAAAAAAGTCAAGTCTTCCACTTGATAAGTCATGTAAAAACCTGGTTTTGGCGTGTGTTTATCAGAAGGGAATTTCCCATTCGCAGTCGGAGAGTGTTTTGCTCGTCAGCATGGAGACACATCCGATGACTTCGGGTGCAGTGCGTTTAAGGGGATTAGAAGATGGGCTCCTTCTACCTGCTGGAGACAACCCTCTTCAAGGAGACTTTGCAGACAGGCTGACCTTTTAACAGTATTCCTCGTCTTGGTGGGACTGTCAGCCAGGAAAAACTGGTTTGATGCCTCCTGGATGTCACTGTTATCAGTTTAATAGCTAAAAGAGGCCGTCTTGAGCAGCCACGTCATATTTATAACTGCCTTACTCAGCTGTTGCAGAAGAGAGAGCCCTTTAAATAGGGCACAGACTGGGGAGCTGCTGCACAGCCATGCAAGCCTCCTGCGAGCCAGCAGCCACAGAGGCTACGTTTTGCTGGCTAGGGGTCCTAGTGCATGCGGGGGCTTTCAGAGTGAACAAACTAGTCGCCCTGATACATCGTTTCCCGACCTAAAAATAAAATGTCATCTTTTTTTCCTAAACTTTTTTATTTAGAACCTTTGTATTTCACATCTCATGGACTTCAGGTTAATCTTAGTAAATGTTCTCCTTTGCTTTTAAATTTTGTTTGTAGTAACACAGCATAAAAATTATGATTAGGTCATTAACCAGAAAAAACCTGGCGCTCATCTGCAGGTGATCAGATGACATCAGAGGCCTGGTTTTAATTTGTGGGTAGTTCTGATTGTAACTAAAAGAGACTTGCTCCTTTTGTGGAATTGGCTGGCTATTTCCCCACATCTGGAGTTAATGAAGTCTTTGAGACCACATCAGTTGTGTTTTGCCGCAAGAACCCTTTGATCTGAAAAATCTAGACTGGCACAAGTGCAGCTTCATAACATCGCAGCTATGTTTTTGCAAGCTATAGTTAAGATACCAAAACAAGCAGAAACTATATAAAGTTATGTGTCTCTGCTAGGACTTTCATGTAGCTGTTTGGAAGGGCCCTTTTACGTTAATATAATTCATAACATTTTATTATGTTAATGGCTTGTACATATGTATCTGTAAATGATATATTTGTAGGAGGTTTTCAGTTTAATTTCCCTTTGAGATAGTGTTTAATCAGTTTTTATAAATCACTCAATTTTGTAAAATGTTAAAATTCGTTAAAATACGTTAAAATTTCAGTCTGAAGCTTGTATTTACAAATCTCATTGATAACATTAGAGTTTAAAAGAAGTATAATTCATCATTGTAGGTGATTTTGCATTAATCAGTGTACATCTCCGTGGTAGTGCTAAATGTCATAAAGCTTTGTTTCCACTGCTGTCCTGTGACAGTGATAGATTATCCATCAGCTATAGCACATGCTGCGTTATTCTGCACAACAGAGAACTTGTAAATTAAGCCCAGTTTTGCCTAATATGTTTGCAGTCTTATGAGTGTGAGTAGTTACAGTTTGACAGTGACGTTTCTGTTAAAATATGTCTGAGGCGTGGAATATACATGCATTCAGCATATATAGTAAATACATATGTACTGTTAACATTGCTTGTAACGTATTGTCATTCTGTCACTCAGGTTTGGTAAGCATCTCTATTTTACATTTATTCCATAAATTGAAAATCTGCAAGTAAAATACTGAACGAAAGCTCCCTGAAAGGCTTGCTTTCCTAAATTTTTTTCCTTTATTTTGATAAAAAAATAAGGTTAGAACAAGCATGCAACTAAAAGTTGTAAGTTTTCCACTTGACTCCTTTTTATCAGGTGTCTTTTTACCTGCTGCCGTTTTCATGCCATGGCTCGTATTGACAGCCATGCCCTGGCTTCGTTCCTTGTGCCCTTGTCCTGATTCCATCATACAGCAGTTTGATAGATTTTATTGAAATTCTGTTGATGTAAAACGAGTCTAAGAGAGTGGTAAATCAGTCCCTCTGATATAAAAGAGTGCTGTCTGCAGGCACATGCCCAGCCATTTGGTCTGACAGCAGCAGGCTAGAAAAGCATTTGGGAGTGGGGAGGAGGGCTATTGGTATGCAAATGAAAAGCAGGACTTGCCCACTTCACTTTCTAAATATCGCTATCAGAACAATCACCCTCCGGGAGAACAATGGCTCTCTTTTAGGGAAGTTACGCTTTTTTTGTTGGCCGGCTTGGTTTTCCTGGCCCTTTTCTTGCTTGGTAAACAACATCCCAGAAAGACAAGGGAGAGGTGTGAATCTTGGAGATATATGCATGTGCTTGTATTTGCATAGGAAGGGATAAAAATACTAACTTTTGAATTTTAGGGTATAGTGGACTTTAAGTTGCATTTATGTAAGCCTTATTCTTAATAGATACCTTTATGAAGCCTTGTGTATTTACAAGTAAGGTGAATGATTAAAAAATAAAAATACTGCATTTTTTACTTTGTAGCAAAAAGATGCTCTGGTTGCGATGTTACATTTTGATATTCTTTGCCGCCATATTTAATTTGCCTTTTTTTTTAAAAAAAGATTTTTTTCTTTTAATATACACTAGTCATATTGCAATATTCAGCATATTGACCAAAATAGTGTTATGAAGAAATAGCATCACTTAGAACAACTAATGTTATGGGTAGAGTCCTTGAGTCTGTGAGTACTGGCTTTGTTGATTTGACTTATTTATTCCTGAATATGCTTCATAGTTCTTCTTAGAGTCACTGCAGTGAAAGACTTCTAATCACTACGTTTATTTGGCATCTTACAGTTTTTAGGTTGTGAAGAAAATTTGTTGCTTGCAAGTTGAGAATGGTCATTCCAATGTGGTGTTACACTGGAAAAAAAAAAAAAAGATGCTGGTTTTCTTTAATGCTAGGCCAGTGTGAAAATAATTTGCTTGATGTTGCAGTTTTAAGATTACTCCTCGGGACTTGCATTATGTATATTTTTGATGACTGTACAAAGGCGTGCAAGTTTCTGAATGGATGATACAATGGTTGCATTAAAATCTTTCCATTTGTCACTGGATGTTCTTTTTCTTTCTGATTGTTGGGGTGCCAGCTAATTAAATATTCAAACAGGCATACAGTTGTTTTAAAATAAAATTTGTTTGGGGCCCAGTTGTTTTATCTCACTTTTTTTTTTATCTTGAGCAACAAGTCTGTGCGAGTCATGCACTTACAAAGCAAAATCAGCATTCAAGCTTTTATCAGGCCACCTGGCTGAGTTGGCACACCAGAAAGTGTGTTGTTAAGATCATTCTACTGTAGTTCCTCTGTACTGTGGCAACGTGCTAAAAAGCAAATAAAACAAGGGCAACAAATGCTGCAGCTTGCTACACTGTTCTTTTTTTATTTGTGCTTTCTATCTGTGTCTGTATGCTGTTAGGGGTTTTTTAATGCACGACACCCAAATATTACTAACCTTCTTTTATTGCTCTCCAATATTTAGGTATATGCACCATCCCCGAGTTCTGATGATTTCAACAGAGAATCTCCAAGTTACCCGTCTCCTAAGCCACCAAGCAGTATGTTTGCTAGCACTTTCTTTATGCAAGGTGGGTAAAATGACTTCAAATATATGGGTAGGTGTCACTTGTCCTTTAGGCAGAAATCTGCAGTCAGCCACTGTTGTACCGAATGAAGGAGGAAGCGTAAAGGTAACATATCGTGCTAGAGCCTATGATTAAGTTTTATATACTTTTAAAACAGTTAGATGAAGGGAGCTGTCTGTTGATTTAAAGTTTTTCTTGTGACATTAATTGCTGACTGAAATTTAAGGGGATTATACACCAGGCCAGATGGACAGAATCCCCCATCCTTTGATTTGTAGGGGCTTCAGAGCAGCACACTGGAGTGATAGAGAAAAATGAGGTGAGGGCTTCTTGACTGTTCTGGAATTTGACTGTACAATATCAGCTAACAGTCTTAAGTTCTCAAATGCTTGTATATCCAGCATGCCAATAAAAAAACGGGTTTGCATTGAACAAAACGAGAGCAGAATTCATTTCCTCGGCCTCACATCATACAATTAGCTCGTACTGTAGTCTGATGAGGTTTTGGAGCATATTGAAAGCATAGTCCCTCAGTATGGGAATTTACAGAGCACTTCAGTTTGCTACAGAAGAACGGCATTGACACACAGGTTTAAGGCTTATGTAATGTAGTCATTTCAGTTACTTAAATCTGCTATTATGAAATGTTTTTATATTTTTATGGTACTAAGGTATTTTAGACTATAAATTGCTTATTTTAGGTTAATAGATGTTTTGTACTGTATGTTTACGATGAGCTCTGCTTAGCCAAACTTCTCTCTCCTCCGCCCCCTTTTTTATTATTTCTTTCAGTCTGGAATTTTTATCAACCCTCTTGATATAAATCTGGCCTTACTGAAGGTCTGTGTAATTAGCAGAAGTACTTGGTATTTTCTCAGCTGTGGTTGGATTGTATTTCAGCTATAAAGCCTCTGTTGGTTTTTTGGTTCTTTTATAAATGTAGCAACAGTGTGGTGGCATGAAAATAGAAGATGCAGTATAAACTGGTCACCATTTCACTGCTCATGTTAGTCTGAGTAGCTGAATTCTGTATCCTTTTAAAATAATTTTGTAAACGAAAGTAGAACTTAGTACTCTTCTTCATTAAACGTATTTTTGTTGTTTTGTTTTTTATTAAAAAATAATACCAAAAAAAAAAAAAAAAGATGGGACCCACAATTCGTCTGACCTCTGGAGTTCATCCAATGGCATGAGCCAGCCCGGCTATGGCGGAATGCTGGGAGGCTCCTCTTCCCACATGTCCCAGTCTGGCAGTTACGGCAGCCTGCACACACATGACCGTTTGGTAAGATACGCAGCAGAGATTAATGTATTTGTACTTGTATATGGAGATCTGACTTAGAAGAATTCATTCCTTGTTTGCTGCTCGTGTATGTCAGTTAAAAACCCAGTTGTCAGAAATCACAAACTTATGTATTAGATTTATATCCTTTTACTTATGTCTGTTGTATAAATAGAAGTCTTTGGCTGTATAGTGTCTGTTCCAGAGGATGGATGAGTCCCTTTCTTTAATAAAGAGCTGGGTGTTGTGTATTTGATCTTAAAATATCAACATTTATTTAAAGACTACTTAATGTCTTATGTCTGTTTCTCTTCTCTCTAGAGCTATCCCCCACATTCAGTCTCACCTACAGATATAAATGCCAGTCTTCCTCCAATGTCTAGCTTCCATCGTGGCAGTACCAGCAGTTCACCTTATGTAGCTGCCTCGCACACTCCACCTGTCAATGGATCAGATAATATTCTGGGTAAAAAGTTCTTCCTACTTTTTTTTAATTTTACAAGAAAATGAAATTTAGGGCTGCATGACGCACAAAGTTAGTAAGGTTTCATTTATGGGATGCTTGTAGATCAGCGATACCACGCCACTGTGACATTTCTGTCCTCAGTATGGCTGAGATGATGCAAATTGTTTTGCAGTCAGCTTAAGACTTAGTGTTTATTTGCTTTCACAGCCAAGCCTATGCTCGGGAGATTGTATCCATCTGACTTAATGGCAGTTATCCTTCCATGGTTTAGTGTGTGTACACGTTCATATACGTAGTTCTGGTGTTGCAGTTTTCAGAGTTGCTGTATCACCAAGGTACTGTGCAGGAGAAAGGCAGGAAGACTGTTTCTTTGGGGAGCTTGATAAACTGCATCGTAAATCCCTCTCTTAACTGATTTAGAGATTACTGAGTAGCCAGTATGGTGGCTGCTTTAGTCTCTTCTGTGCTTACCTAGAAAGCATGCAGTATAGGATGATCATCTGTTCCTTGCACATGTTTGCACATCTTAAGGTACAGCTGTAGAAATTAAATGCTTGTAGATGCTCCTTGTCAGTTTGCTATGATTTGCGCTTAGCTTCATTTTAGGTAAGCAGAATTTAGCTAGAGTGACTATATTGGCTTTGATTTGGGAACATGTTTTACACTCAGATCTTTAAACAGAACCCAGTCAGTGAGCTGGAAGATCCAAGTTTGCCATGAACTTGAAACAGCGAGTGTCGCGTGATTTGGATTTCTGATATGAATGGCTTACATTCACATTAAATACAAGTTTTTGACATTAGAAGTTGATAATTGGAGAAAGGAGATTCACTTTGAAAGGGTCTGTCTTCTACAGTAAAGCAGATATTTCAGAGGGTTCAGGTCTTTTCTGTGTTTCCATTTGGCAGGGGTTCAGACCTCCTCTTGGCTTGATGGTGTGTGGAGCAAAAGGGCACGCAAAGCTGCTGACATGCAACTAAGAGCAGGGGTGACAAAGCTTGGTGGATAAGAGCTTTTCAGGGATTTTCTAAAGTAAAGATGAGAGTACAACACAGGGAATTAGAGCAGGGGGAGCAAGGCGGCACATAAGGAACTATTCAGTGAATTTGGCTTTAAGAATTAATGAAACGTGCAGCACTTTAGTGATAAGAGTTTAGAAATAAGCTGCAATAATAGAATTTTCTGATTTTGATTCTCTTTTCACATTTTGTTAAAATTAGCCTGTGATCCCAGAAAAACAATTTCAGTCTTTTTTTTCTAACTGCTTTCACTTGTTGGTCCTTAAGTTATCACAGTGATACTGTGTTTGACTTTGAAGAGAAGAGCATCTAAATTTAAATCTAATTGTTTTAATTAAATTTTTAAATATAATGAGAACTGATTCTGTTGACACTGACTTCCTCAGAATATCCATTTAAAAAGTGGTTGCTCAACTGTATATGATGACAATAATAAAAGTAAATAAAATTTCAGCTTTAGAAGTAAGTGTTGGGTTTGCTTTCCACATTACAGGAAACAGAGGAAATGGTGCTGGAAGCTCACAGACAGGTGATGCACTTGGAAAGGCATTGGCATCTGTAAGTAGCAGTTAGAATGTTCGGATCTGAAAGACATATTTTGGTCATTGCATCCATTATTTATGTGTTCATTAATTTTATAGTACCAAATCAGGAGTTTTCATGTATGAAGTTAAAATAACGTACTATGATACAATGTCATATACTAGACAAATGTCTATAAAAAAGCAATGAGTCTTCTTGCAGAAGACTCATTCTGACTTCCTTGTTTTTTTAACAGGTGATGGAAGAATTTAGGGCAGATACAGTTTAGAAAGTTGTTTACACAAATAAAAGACAATCATAAGTTCAGGGTTTGATTTCCCTCTCCCCCCTGCTGCCCCCCCCCCCCCGTGTTCTAGTTAAAGTAAAATATTTTTAACATTACTCTTGGAGCAGATCCTGCCTCGGGGTTTAAAATGTTTTCTCAGTGGCCTTATAAAACTGAGAGGTTTTGAATGCAGTGTTGTATAGCTGTAATTTATGGAACAGCCTTTAAAATGTCGTATATGCGTAAAGTTTAAACTCTTAACTCTTGTTGGAATAATGTAGGTAATGTAAAACATTGCAAGTATCTTAAGTCTACTAAAAGCTCTGTTTACATATGCATGCATACAGCAATTATTTTTGCATTAATACAATCAGATGTACTTTTTATAAAACAGTAATTGATACAGTATAGCAGAAATTTCAGAGTTAGGAATGGTGGCTGGGGGATTACTTTGTATTTCTTGTACATAGCAAATAGGGAGACTAAGTCTCATTCAAAAGATAGAAATGACTACTTTGCAGCCCCAAAAGACCATTCCTGGGTTGGATTCTGCATCCCTCACCTCATACCAGTGAATGCAAATGTGCATATTCATGCAGATCCTGTTACCCTTGCAACCCCCGGAGGGTCATATGTTAAAAGATTACCAGATCTGATAATGTCTGTAATGTCCATATTGGGTAGGAGAACTCTGACCTACTGGCTTTGAGAAGAAAAATGTTGTCCCTGTTGCTTTTGGGGATTCAGCAAATAGATAACAATTCAGAGTCCAGAGGGCAGTTAACACTTTTTGTCTGTTCAGGACCTGTCAGAAAAGAACGGGGATCATTTCGACTCCTAGAAATAGCAATGCTTACATACTTCAAGCTGTTCATTACTTTGCAGATGTATTAGGATGTCTGCTGTTCTGCAGCCTGACCAAAATTTCTGTTAAGTCTGTCATGCTGGCCAGTTAGACCTGCAGGACTTTGTGACGTTTTCTTTCCACTGCTCTCCTTTTTAAAATTATTTTCTCATCCTTTCAGGTATTTTTGCCCCAGTCACTAGCTGAGAAAACCAGGCTGATGTTTTGAGGAAAAATGCTAAATATATTGCGAGTGGAAGTCAGGGCAGAAATGTTTAATCTAACTGGTGGGTGGGCTCTGGTTGTCATAGAAACTTGTTTCTGTCATCCTGTGTTGTTGCTTGGCAGGAGCAGCCAGGTCATTCCATAAATCATTTCTGTCATAGCTGATGGTGATGCATTCCATCTGCTCTATCAGTGCATGCCATAGTCTGCACACTTCAAATCCCTCGCCTCATCCATCTGCTTCCCCCGCACCCCGCAACACGCGTGCACCCAGCACACTTCTTGCGCTTGTTCGGCAAGGAGCACCGCTCACGGTTGTGGAGAGGAGGGAGGTGGGCTCTCCTGCAGGTGAAGCTAGTGCACATGAATTTTGATGGCTAGTAAACCAAGAGTATTTTTCTGTTTGAACAAAGTTTTATTTAAATCCTGCAATTGTCTTGACTTTTTTTTTCCTAAGACGACGCCGTATGACTTTCTGTTAGGATTTTAAACGCTACCGCTGCAACTGTTGAGAGGAATTTCTAGTTCTAAAATTCTGTTGATGTACATCTCACAATAGGCCTTTCATGTGCGAAACATCAGAGGATACGACATTTGTTCTTCAGTTTAGGTATTAAAGACCATACAGAATAGTATGTGATTAAACATGTAAGGCCAGATAATACATTTGCAAAGGTTCTTTTATTTTAGGTTTAAGCCTGGATAATTGTGGTCTTAATCTCAGGGTAGGCAAGAAAGAGAATTGTGCATGAAAGTATTTACACAAAGTTCCCAAAGCCCTGTGGATTATGCATTAGTTTGGATAATGAACTAGTATAGATAGAAAGAAAAGAAAATCTGGGTATTCGTGCCATTTCTAATGTGTTTCCCTGAACATTTGCCAAACAATAACCCTTTAAGATTGTGCCCATGGAGGGTTATATGGCAGGAGAAACATCTGGTTTATTTCATTGCCTAATGCCAAATCAAAACACTTGGTCTTTAATTTAGAGGAGATCAAACAGGAGGACTGTTTAACTGTTGATTATATCAGACCTCTTTGTGATAACTTATGTTTTGATTCCTACCTCAGAACTAGGGTAAAGGCCTTTGTATGGTCTCAGTAGTTAAATAGCCACTGGTCCCCTCACAAAAGAAAAGAAAATGTAGGGAAGTTGACTTCTAAAAGTAATTCATGAATTAAGTTTCTTTGTTGCTTTAGACTCAATAACATTAACATAACAAAGCCTAACTGAAATGTACACTGTAGTGTTTAAAAAATTGGACTAACAGCTCCGAGGTTTGGCTCTGCAGGCCCTCAATTGTGCAGCTTTTGTCTAAGAGCCTTTTCATTAGACCCTGGCATATTGGCACCCCGCTGATTGGAATGGACCATGACTGATAGGAGGAGGAGTCTCATTTGTTGCAGTAAAATGAGTCATGTTACCGTTTAAGCCTGGCAGAAGGTGTCAGGGTTGTTCATCATTGGTCATTTAACAGCACATCGGCCAAGGACTGCATGCAGAATGAATTCTGACCTCGTGTTTTACTTGTGGCTTTGGTATAATGCAGGTTTTCCCTCTTATAGCAAAATAAAGTCGCCAGGTAGACTGGTGGAAAACAGCCAGTTTCAAAGGAAACTTCACGGCCTTTGTTCTGACATAATTTTAATTTTCTGTATCTTATCTGTCTGGAACTGTCTACAGTTCCCATGCTGACACCCAAGATTTATTTTTACACTGACGTATGATGCATGAATGTCCTACAAAGGTCTGAGGTAGTTTGTTCTTTAAATATATTTTCTTTCTAGTATGTATGAAAAGGAGGAGCTACTTCATTAGGGAACTGATGGTCTTCTCTAATGAAGAAGTATGATAGACCAGGAAGGAGCATGTGGTCTATCAGGTCCCGGTTTTGTCAGTTCAAAAAATACAATATGCAACTTAACCAAGTCCCAGTTTATTGTCAGCTGAATGCTGAAACGTCATATTGTCTGTGTGAAGAGACATCAACCACACTGCCAGTGAAGATTTTTTAGCTGCCATCTGATGACTAACAAATCCTGGTCTCTGCTCAAGTAAAACAGGTTTGAACTGATGACCTGTAAAAATACGTTCTAAAGACTAAGTCAGCCTCTAAACCTATTCAATTCCCTTCACAAAACAAGTTTTCCAAGAATCTTGAAATTTTAAGATTTAATTAAAGCTTTAAGCATTATGTCTTTTGTTTTTATCAAGACCTTTTAATTACATTAATAGCAAGGAATGAATTGTTGCAAGTTGAGGTTTAGTATCTTAAGGGAGCAATTGATACAGAAATAAGAGAGAAAAATTGTGTGTGCTGCAATACATAGCAAAAGCAACAAAATTTCAGATGGTTTTTGTTTGGCAGGTACTAATAATAACTAGAGCTGAATGCTTTTTTGGTATTTTCTCTTATGAAGGATTAATTTTTGGAAGATAACATGTGATGACTGCTAAAACCTTTTCTCTGTCTAAAGTTTGGGAAGTCATTATTCCTCTGCATTTTCCTGAAGCTTTGTTTGTTACAATTGTCTGCGTACTGTTAACTCTCACGTATCTTGTTCCCCTTCAATGATGAAAAGGCGGTAATTTCTGCTGCTGTTAAAGTAGAAGGAAGGTCAGTTATACTTGTGTTGCTATCAAATACAGGCTGTGGTTATTTTGACAGCTGCTTGAAAATGAAAGTTCTCTGGACGTTTTTAGAGCCTTGAGTGTAATAAAGCAGAGCTGTGATTGAAGGATCAAATTGTTTTTTTATCAATCCAGCATCAAGAGTGACAATTAAAAGCATGAAAAGGAATCCTAATAGCTTTTTTTTTTTAAACCGTGTATTATGACGCGTATTGATATATGATCTCTTTTGTCTGTTGTTAGATTTATTCTCCTGATCATACCAGCAGTAGTTTTCCATCGAATCCGTCAACACCAGTTGGATCACCATCACCTCTTACAGGTAGAAACTAGCCATTTGTCAATAACTTGTGTGTTATTTTGAAAACACCCTGTTTGGAATCACAGATCAGTGGTAGCTTCCTTGCATAATTACTTCTATATTTTGCTTGTTTTTCCATTGTACTAAACCCAGATTTATAAACCCAGATTCTTAAGTATTTTATTATGAGCATTCGCTTAAATCCTGGCAACTGGCTTTGAAAATTAGCTTATTAAAATAATCTTTGAAAACATTGAATGACCGTATACTGTCACAGCTATAAAGATATCTGAACAGATCTGTACTATTGGAGAGAAATAAGGGTGATTTGGTTAGGGTTTTGTTTTTTTTTTTTAAAGCTATATGTTAAAACTCTGCGGCAGCTTTCAATGACAAACACAGCAGATGTGTGTTCCCTCTAATGAAAATATAGTAGGCTATGAGACTATCCAATTTTTACACAGGATAGCTTTTCATTCATATCTTTCATGAATGCTTTCATTCTATGGGAGAGGAATTTCTGGCATTTTTTGAAATAAATGCTCTGTATTGCAGCCACCTCTGTCACCTGTGCTTTGTGTGTTTGTAATGTGAATGTGGGAAGCAGCATTCCAGTGTGGAGATGAACTGTGGGCAGCTGCCTACAGCTATTAGTGGGTAGTGCAGCTTTCACAGACACTGTGGCCTCAGCTGTCTAGTAAAAGTTGAACAGCTGTTCTCCATATAGAGAGGACTGTGAAAGCTCCATTGACTTAAATTTGTTGTTTAACAAAGAACTAGAATTACAAGCAAGATGATGTAACTTTAACCCTGTTCTTTCCTATAGTGCAGTTTGTTAAATAATTTAACGTTTATACAACAGTCTGTTTTCCCATTCTCTGTTGTTTAATATATCCCTGCAGACTCCTGGCTGTTGGTCACTCTTTTGCAAGAGTGTTTTGCTTTTTATAAAACAAAAAATAAAATTAACTTATAGTGAAAGGTGTACAGGATGAGCTTAGCTGAACACTTCTGTAATCTAGATGAATAAATTAGTAAAGTTGTTGCATGCAAAATGCAGTCATATACATATGTATGTGAATATGCATATCTATATATGCAACGTCACTCAAAACTTTCATCATTCATGCTTCACTCGTGTTTAATGGACGCTGTTCTGGTTTTCTGTGGACTTAATGGATTAATGAATATCTGACATGGCATACCTGAGCAGCTGCTTTAGGCATTTTGTTTCTATAACTGAAAAAAACATACTGAATTGAGTAACGATGGCATTAATGGGATTTTTGATTTAGTGATTACAGTTGACAAAAATGTTTTGTGTATCCTTGTTGTACTGAAAAGACAGATCAGAGCAGAAAATTATTACTGTTTTCTTTTTAACATCAAAGCAAATATTGAAAAGAGCTCTGTGGCTGGAAGAAAGAAGTTCTGACATTTCCAAGTATTTAAAATTTTAAAGATCCCAATTGGAGTTCCCTGATTAGATACCACACCTAATTTTGTAAGCATGAAAGTGCTAGCTAATTTCTGGGTTTAGAATACAAATTTGAGGTCCCTAAAATTTGGGCTTTCCCTTTGCTGTTTTGATGCCTTTGTCTGTTGGAACCTGTATCAAATGTAAAACTCTCCAAAATTTGTGGTTTTGTGTTCCTTATTCTGGATTCTGACGGCTAAGACAGTAGTAGATACAAGCAAATAATACTGAAATCCTTCTCAGGCACAAACTTAGCATCTGCTTTACAATTACACCCTCCCACCCCACCCCCTTTAATTCCAGTGATACAGAATTTATCAAGCCTTTGGTAAATTGCTCCAGTAGTTAATTACCTTCATTTATGAATCTGGACTTTTATCTTTATTCCCAGATGAGTCTCTAAGAACACAGTGAAGCACAATGTAAAGTAATTACTACTATATTTATTGCTATTTATACTCCTGGTAGCCATTTTCTGTCCTGACCCAAAAAGTTATTGCAGATAAAACAAATGTTTTATGTATACTAAAATAATATATTTTGGAGTATTTTAGCCTTCATTGTGATTTTCCTCTTTTGCAGTTAGTTCTTTGCTTATTTAGCATTCCTGTTGTTATAGATTTGACTAAGTCATAATTTACCTATTCTTTAATTGTAAATTACAGTAGGAGCACTCTATTTGCCATTTAAAGCATTGAGAGATAGCAATGTCATGAGACACTTAAGTATATAAGCTCACATTTGACTATTTGGCTGTTAGGTTACTGGGTAAGTACTAATGACTTTTTTTTTATCAATTTAAGTAAAAGCTTTGAAAACAACATGATGAAAACCCCCAAATGTTATGAGACAATAGTGCGTGTCTCATCTTCCCTGCCCTCGTTTAATTTCTAATTTTACATAAACATGCCCAGAGCTTAGCTTCTTGCATAGTTTTAATGATTGTGTATATGTATGTGAAGTTTATATACGGATCTGAATGGTGGGAGCCTTGGTATTTGAAGAATCCTCCTCCCAGGATCAGAGGTATTCAGAAGGGTTCGGTCGGTTCTGAGGGTGCAAAACCAGCCCTCTGCCGACTCCAGTGCGAGTGTGTGCTTGAAAGGGGAGCCAGGGGATTAGTGTTGGGGAGACTCTGAGAGTAAGAACAATACTACAGTGATTACTATCGATGACCCCTGTAAATCCCAACACTTGCCTCCCGTATTTGTTTTTTCATGCTGCTATGTTGGTGCTGCACTAAAAGCTGCAGTTGTTAATTGCAGGGCTTGCGGTGCCAGGATGCTTTTTAACATAATTGGTGGATTTCATGCACGAACTTCTAAGAGGGGGAGTGGAATGAGGAAAGCAGGAAATCAGTGCCATCTGGCAACCTGCGCAGGCATGGAGTCAGAGTATGCCAACGCTCAGAAAGAGCACTAGCATTACTAGAGGTGTGATTAAAAACTGCAGGTTGCAGGTGGGTTGGTTGGTTGAGAGGAGAAGGAGCTGAGTATTCCCTCCCCGCTTTTCTTTTTGTTTCCTTTGTTGAGAAGTCCTATTCAGAGTTTTGTTCTGGGCTTACATTAAGGAAATAATGCCCTTTTCCATTTAAAAAAACCCCTCAGACGAGATGCACAGGCATTGAGTCTATTAATATTCAGCTGATGCTTTATTGTAGGAAGTAGTACACTCAATCTTGTTAGTAGTGAGCACTCATTAAAGCCTTGACTGTGGTCTTGTCTCTAAAAATGGAGTTTTGACCAAATAAAAATTTAAACATTACACTGAGCCAAAATACTCTAAAGCTGTTTCATTAATGCTTTGCAAAAATAAGTGGGACTCCAAGCATTATTCCCAAGTTTGGGAATGACAATAATGCAGAGGGAGACTGCAGATCCAGACCCAGAGTAGCTGTGTGAAGTGAAAATTGGCAATTATAAACTTACTCACTGATGTCGTTAGATTTTTAAAAGAGAATTCCACCACAGTTATGGCAGCTCTGGGCTTTTATGAAATTGAAGATGGTTTATTTTTTTTTAATTAGAAAGGAAATATTTAGGTATTTTAATAGCTATGCAAGCTGTACTCTTTTGGTAAATAAAACCCTGTCTTTAAAAGGTAACTACTTGCAGCTCTCTGAACAAAGGAACTGTAATGTTATTAAACCTTTTCCCAGTTTTCCAGACGTACAGCTCTGGCTGTTATTGAAAGAACAAGCCCACAGGCTCTTCCTTTAATGAGCTGCTTTGGATTGTATGTCCATAATTTATTAATGTAATTGCTTTATTATTACATTTGTATGGCTGAAAGGAAGCTGTCTCTAATGGACATAGAATTTCATGTAGTATCTTTATAAAAGATGCATTATTAGTTGGTGAGAAAAATACATGTTGTACTACTTTAGGCTTTGTTTTAAAAATACTGCTTTATTAGTTACTGCATTTCACATCTAATTATTTCTAAATTTTACATGGTAATTAGGTATATTTGTGTCAGATTAGAATGGATATGTATTTGAATTTGCAGTGTGTAGGTAACATGGCTATAATTGTCAATTTGTTGCATGGTCAATGATTCTTTAGCTGCTAATTCACCTTAAATATATCTGAAATAAGAAATGGGAATAACTTAGGTGTATTTTTACTCTCCTAAACTTGGAACGCATTATAATCTAAAATGGTATAGTGTAGCACTAGACAAGAAAAAGAAAGCTTATAGATCTAGTTTTAAATTTTCTTATTTAGTAGAGAGGTCTCATAAAAATGGTTTTCCAGTTATCCTTAATTCAGTGTCTATTTTATTTCTTTAAATATTTTAACACTATTAAAGATATACCTACATATACTGAACATAATCTGAAGAAGAAAGAATTCAGCAATCTTTTTATGGTGACACTGGCAGAAAGCAGGTATTTCAGACGCAGTGTGTGTGTGTGTGTGTGTGTGTTTAGTCCACTCTTTTAATGTTGAAGTACTTGGAAGATGTTACTGCTTTGTCATTGATAATGTGTCTAACCCTACAGATGCCAGGATATAAAAATTACCCCTCAATAAAGCAGAATGAAGGAATTTATCCTCCTTTGTATACCCATATGTTAGCTTACCTTTATGCAGAATACATTGGTTTTAATTATGTTGAGAAATACTGCGTCTCTGCTTCCCACTGATGCTGCATAAATCTGTGCGTTAACCTAGACAATTTTGACAGGTGCCAGTCAGTGGTCTAGGAGTGGAGGACAAGCCCCCTCATCTCCAAACTATGAAAACTCTCTACACTCCTTGGTAAGAATTGTTGAAAGCAACACAGTACTTTTTACTTAAGAGTTGAAGGCTTGGTTTTGTATAAATCCTGCATATCATTAAAGGAAACAGTAGGATAGCATTACAAATGAATTCTTTGCTAACAAATGGCCTGTTCAGTTGAACAATATAAGACGTGCAGGGTGTGTCTTTCACCATCTGTTCCTTGGGCATCAGGCTTCTGTGCTGAGGACAGCTGGTGCTAAAGCGCTGTTACGAGATTCTGGTACCTTTTCACAAATCCATAGCTAATTCTTACCTAAAGTTCAGTCTGGAGACAAGATAAAGACTTCATGCCTTCGCATTTACTTGTCCTTCCCCCTCTCTCCCTGAAATAGTAGTCTCTTGGGCTTGTTTTCATTACACTGTCATTAAAGTATTTAATGTATTTTATTTGTAATTATTATTTGGTTTTGGGGAATGTTCATTTCTTAATAAATGAAACTTACAGAAAAACACACAGGAAATAATCTACAGCATTGTAAATTTTCTTCTTTTGAAGATTCAGCAGAGGATTTAAGTTACTGACTTATTTAAATTTCTGATGCAGCATTGGGAAGGAAAGGGGAAAAATTTGAGGGAAGGTTTTGATAAGTTGTTAATATTTCTAATTTCCACAGATGTGATTTCTTTTTTTCTGTCTAACAAGAATAAATTTAAGCTAAATCAGTTTTCTTTTCTTCAGTATTTTTGCAATTAAATATAATTGGTATGTACATCTTAGAATCCTAACATAACTGCAGTGTTAAATATTAGCCTTTTCTTATCTTAATATAATCAGATCTCTGTTGCATTAACTTGACTAACAATTTATTGCTGACATGCACATCAGCTGTTTCCTCACCTCTTTTTTGAATTAATCTTAACCTGTGCTTTGCTTCCTGTTCTGTCTTGACTTTGCCAGAAAAATCGAGTTGAACAGCAACTTCACGAGCATTTGCAAGATGCAATGTCCTTCTTAAAGGATGTCTGTGAGGTACTATTTCACTTTAGATGGTGCCTTTTTGTGTTTCAATTAATGCTTCCTTTGGATTCCCCATTAAAAACTTAAATTAGTGTAGTGTATGACCCATCTTTTGACTCCAACATTCTGCTATTTCAGTTTCTAGGCAGCTGCAGTGTCAGAAGTGGTTTTGCTTTGGGGTTTTTGTGGTCTTTTTTTAAAGGAAAGTAATTTTAAGACAGACTTTTCTGCAGTAACATACAGAACTCGCTTTTATTTCTGAAATATCTAATCTGTTTAAAGATCCATTTTAGAAAATGATAACTTAAAGTTTTGTCCAGTTTTTTTTGTAATACAGGTTCTCAAAAAGCCACTGCCTCTCTTAATTGTTACCAACGTGGTGAGGCTGATTTTATGATCATTCTTTCTCGTCCTGTATTAGATAGCTTATTTTGTAGCACTTCCTTTTTTTCTTGTTCATGCCATGTAATAGAAGCTGAGTAACATTAACCTTATAATAAGCTTCACTTTAAAAGCTGCCACCTATTTGTGGAATGAATGCTATCTCAAGCAAAATCTCCAGATATCTTTTCTTTTTCCTGTTTGTTTGTAGTGCTGGTAGGTGCTTTCAAAGTCTTTTGATACTGCATTTCATCTTCTATCTTTAATATCTCCAAGGTAGAAACTGTTACAGTATAATGGGTCTGCAGATCTATTCAGTAATGACTGTCACTGTGCCTCTTAAATCCCAACAGCAGTCTCGAATGGAGGATCGCTTGGACAGACTCGATGATGCCATTCATGTACTACGAAATCATGCCGTGGGGCCTTCAACAAGCCTATCAGGTGGCCATGGAGATATACATAGTTTATTGGGACCATCCCACAATGGGCCAATTGGAAGCCTGAACTCAAATTATGGAGCATCTAGCCTTGTAACAACCAACAGACCAGCATCAATGGTAATGACATTTTTTAACATGTATATATTTATGCAAAGCAATTACTTACAGCTGATGCATTTGAATTATCATAGAGCCTAGTGAGTCAAAACTGGACTGTATGAGTAATATTTATCAAGAAGAAACTACTCGAGATTGTTGTGGAGGAAAAGATGGCAGACAACTTGCACCTGCTGTGGGTTTCCAATTAGAGGGCTGGGGTGGGGGTGGGCAGCAATGAGGGGGAGGAGAAAGATGGGAAAACTTAGACTTTGGCCTGGTCAGTGGCCCATAAAATCCTGCTGTGACCATATGCAGAAAGTTGAAACTTTCTGCTGAGAGCATTTCAGCTTATACATGCATTTTTTCCAGATGTGTAATAATTGGCAGAACAGTTTTCTCCTTGAAATGGTGAATAGGGAGATTGAATGGGAAAAGCAGTCAAGAAGGACTGAATTTCAAGTGTTCTGGTCTGGAAAAGCTGTTTATTATAAATTGGAACTAGTCTTCAATAGCAGATGCTGGCAGAGGACGGGGAGGAAGCTGTTGGAATGTGGAACCATAGTGTGCGCAGGCTCAAAATTTAAACTTTTTTCCTAAATGAAAAGGAGTTTGAGCACAGCTGTAGTGTAAGTAACAATGAAGAGGAAACAACTTTCAGATTAGTCCCCAAGAAAAGCGAAATCACTCAATCCATATCTTTTAGATTCTTGAAAAATGCGAACTGTTCTGAAAAAAATGTAGTCGAGCTTTTCATAGATCAGAAATATGTTAAAAGCATTATACAGTAAACGAAATCTATTTGTAGCATTGCTCACTTCCCTTTTTCTTCCTTTTCATTCCTCCCTTCTCAAAAATGCTGAAAGGAAAAAGAACTTTTTAAAACATGCTTATTTTAGTGGTGCCATGTGTTTGCATGTTTACAGCGTAATTTTAAAGACCAGTTACATGCTGTGAAATTTTCTGTTATAAAACAGATTCACAGCTGGGTACTGTGTGATCAAGGCAAGATTTCACCTATCATCAAAATAATTAGGTACCCCAATTGCTGAAGGGTTTGTATTCTATAAAACAGAATTAGTTCCAGGCTCTCCCATTCGCACGTCACACATCCATTTATATTAATTTCAGAACCACTGCAGTAAACATCAAAAAGAACTGGTTACTTTCTATAAGCTGCGTGTGTCTGGGGGCTTTTGGGGAGGGGGTACTTTCCAAACGCATGTCCAACTTCAGGTTTCTAACACAAGTTCACAGTTACTTTCAGTAATGAAGGAAGTGATGCATAAATACTTTAGAAATTTTTTTAATACTGCCTCATATTTAATATTTAAAGAATGTTGTTAAGGGGAAAGTTTTACAGTGTTGTGGGGGTAGACTGAAATTTAGTCATACAAAAGAAAACTTTTTTCCCCTAGGTCTTAGTGATGTGGGGTAAAGTGGGTGACTGAAACTGCAGTGACGAAATTGTTCTCTGACTTGTGGAACCTTCCGATACTGCTAAGCCAGATACAGTCAAATGTAGATAGTGCTGAAACGTACATAAAAATCTCTGTTTCTCTTTTAAACTAAGCTATGAGAAATATTTTATCAACTCAGTTTTGATTAAAATAGGTGACAGTGGAAAATGACTCTCCAAAATGAATAAAGATTCCTTGATCTGCTGTAGTTTAATGTAGTTGTATAACTTCAATGTCATATAGACTTGATTTATTGTCTAATGATTGGCCTGCAATTTTGATTGAAGGATGCTTGCTGCCTGTTAGAAATAAACTTGGATTAGGAAAATGAAAAAAAGATTTGCTTTTATATTTCATCCTCGCTGGGTGAAACAAGCTTGCAGATCAGTTTTGGCTTGAAAAGTGAGTCAGCTAAAGAATTTCTTGGATTAACCTTAATTGTGTTACATCAGAATAATTGGCTCCAACGGAAGGCATCCTGTCGTGGCCTTGCCCAGTCCCCAAAGAGTGCCCTTTGACATCATTCACAATTGCAGGAACTCGGCACGACTTAGGATGGAGTCCTGAAACATGTACAAAGCAGAGGTTGGCACATCTGGCTGTGGTGGAAACTGAGCAGTTTATTAGTGATGACTGCATTTCAGTAATGCCCCGCAAATATGAGGTGTAATTCTTGAAGTATTCAATAAATTTCAAACTGTGCTTATTTACTGTTTGTTTTTCTTGAAATAGTAAATGTAGGAGAGCAGAGAATTTGACACACAACCTGAACTATAAGATCTAGACTTTGCTCAGGAATTAAATATCACTTTGCTTTAGAGGACCTCTGATAAATTTTAAGAAAATAATGAGTACTGGCTAACATAGTGAGAAATGTCAACATTGATAAGGATGTTTGCCTATTTTTGTTTGGTGTGTTCGTAGGGTTTTTTGGTCAAGAAATGTTGATTGGGATTGAGCGCTAAATGAAACTTCGCTGTCAAGGGCGGGGGGATCTTTGTACAAAACATTTTTGTTCTTTAGGAAAAAAGAAATAAAATAAATTTAATTTCCCTTGAAGAAGATGATCTTGGCAGAAGGAGCTAGGAAATGAGTAATTTAACTCCTTTTTATGTAATTAGTGTAACCAGACATGGTTTTATTTTAACATTTGCTTAATTTTTGAGCCAGATTTATTTTAAAACTCTAGTTGACTTCATTTCCTGCTCGCTCTGAATGGTCTTGTTTTCTTTTTAGCTGG
Organism: Pelecanus crispus; assembly: GCF_030463565.1. NCBI lineage: Eukaryota > Metazoa > Chordata > Aves > Pelecaniformes > Pelecanidae > Pelecanus > Pelecanus crispus. Next base: position 16,308,309 of record NC_134649.1, read on the forward strand.
GCTGGCCATTAGACTTATTCAAATAGATTTTTAATATCTCAAACTCATCAAATATTTGCTAAGTGGCCTTTGAAGTTGATTTGTATTTTATTTCATGTATTATTGAAAAGTTAAGAAGTAATACTCTTTTTGTTCTTATTCAAGCTGCTTTTTATTTGTCATTGTAATACAATGGAAAAAGAACAGCCTGAATTGATTAAAAATAAATAAATAAAAGGCCTGGAAACTCAGTTCAGGATGGAACTCGGTCCTTAAGTCACAGGGTTTTTTTTCCAGGTATAACAGGAATCTAAGAAAATTGGTGGTCTCCCTCTTTGTACCCTGTGTGTGCTGCAGTATAAAAGCATGAAAGGGCAGTTTAAGCTGCTTTGCCAACACCAACCTCTGCTCTTGCTGAAAGCCCTTCCAGTGGTAGTATTTCTCTGCAGAGGTTATGCTCCCACTGAACAACTTTGAGGTGTCTGAAGTGTAAAAATCGTGATTCTGAAGCCCTTTTCATTGTCCTAATTATGTTCACCTTAGTTAAAACGGTGTTAATGACCAAAGCCAAATTGACCAGCCAGTATGGCTTGAAAAGTGTGTGTATTTTTAAATATGTTTACATCTAAGTCCCAAAGCAAATATGAAGAAAGACTGATTTTTTTTTTTTTGTTCCCCCCTCCAGTTCTCAAAAGCTTTTTATTGTGAGGAGTTCAAAATGAATAATCAAATTGAAGTGTGAGATGCAGAACCAGTGTTAACCGGACAAAGGTTGTCCTTTACCCACGTGTCACTCTCGGTTCTCCTACGTGCAGCGGTGTGTCATCAGCTGCCATGTTTTGTCTAGTTTTTATTTAGTTGCAAAAAATACCTAACTGGTTTTCTGGTTTCAGATCCCAAATGTTATCACTTAAATCAACTGAAATGAGTTCTGCACTCATTTTTTTCAAAACTGTGGAGTCTGAGTGTGGCTGCAGATTATCCTAACTGCAAGTCTTTCTTGAAATGCATAAAACCAAATACAGTTCACCTGGTAAATTAGAACAACTTAGTCTTACATGCAGGACTACTGTTTTTCTCTCGTGATTTTACTCAGCCATAACTTCTTTGATTTGCTGAGAAATCTAAATACGTATTAGATCGTCATTGTACAGAGAAAATACACGAAGGCAAGTGATTTCAATACGTTTTTAGCAAATGCGGTGTCTATGCTGATTGCTTGTCAGATTTTTCGAAAATATTTTGCCTTTGCAACTGAAAACTTTAGCTTTATGCCGTCGGTATGAATCCAGCCTTTCCATTTGGCTTCCATTTTGTGTGCCTGAGGAGCGTTTAGGGTTTACTGAAGAGAGGGGTCACGAAAATAAGGCGAAGCCAGCTCACGGAAGAATGGATGAACTCCCAAGTTTGTTTGCTTATGAAACTCAACGCTGCCAGCCCCCGTTTGCGGAATGCTGGAATTCTAATGGATAAGGCGGTTTTTAGGACGAGGCCTTAGAGGACCCGCCCCGGGGCGGGCCGGCGCAGGCCAGGCCGCGGATGGCGGCGGGGCGGCCGCTTGCTAATGGCGGCACCACGCCCCGCCCCGCCCGGCGGGGGCTGGAGGGGCTCTCTGGTGACGCCGGGGTGCTGCCACAGTCCAGAGCCCCGGGGCCGCCACCCCCCCCCGAAAGCCCCCCCAGGGCTTTCGGGGGGGGGTGGCGGCCCCGGGGCTCTGCAGCGGCAGCGCCGGCTGCCCCGGGGCAAGGCCCGAGGAGAAGCTGCGGGGCCTCAAGCAGGTCCAGGCCCCTGGGGCTGGACGCGCAACCGCCCCCGCCGCCCTCGGCGCTAGGAAGTCATTTGCCTGAGAATTACTTATAAATAATAGCAATAAAGCATGTCGCGAGCTCGTTTGTTGCGGAGGTGTCGGAGCTGATGGTGTAAAACGCCTTTCAGAAGACTTAAAGGAAGGCCAAGGTTGCGCTCCATTGACATGCAGATGGAGAGAGCCTCTTTTTCTGTGAAGTGGCAGTCCAGGGAAAGAAAAGCAAACTAAGTTTCCTAAACTCGGTGTTTAAGAGACTAAAGATCCAATTTAGTACCTCGAAGCAGTCGCTGATAAGTTTGGCCTTCGTAATGGGATACAGTGACTTTCAGCAAGTGTCTTGGTTTGGGGGTTTTTTTTGTTTGCCTGTTTGGATTTTCTAGTACATCATAGATCAGAGATAAAAATTCATGTTGCGCTCAGTTTTGTTACACTTCAGCTCTTAAGTTTCTTTGTAAATCTTGTTAATCTAAACTGTATGCTTTGAATTCGTAAGCCTGTTTCAAAGGACTGGAACGTGGCCTTGAATTCAGTTTTGATTTCTGATCTATTTTCCGCCTTTATCGGAGCTGATTTGCTAATCTGTCAGTTTTAAATTAGCTCTAGATTTGAAAGGTGCCAGGGTTCTGGCAGCTGCTACGTTTGTACACAGCTTTAAAAAATTTTTGCCTTTTTAAAGAAGTTTTTGGAACAAACCTGGCCCTGAAGCGATTAATAGTCTGTAGCTTGAATAAAAGCACCCTCATGTGTTAGGACTAAGCATGACCAGAAGAATAAAATAAAACACACAACCTGCAGGGCAGAGTTAGGGAAAGACTGGGTTTTGGAAGTTCAGTGTGGAGAATGAGTTTCACGTTCCTATTGTGAAGAGTTCAGTCTCGTGGGCTGAAAGACCCCGGCTCTGCTCTGTACTCCCAGTGAATTCACGACACTCGCAAGAGCCGAGATGACTGTATCCGTAGCAGAACTTCTCACAAACAAAGCCTATTACACACAAAGGAAGATAAAATACACTTTAAATAGCAACAGATATTCCGCAGTATACAAGAGGAGATTTTCTGCGGAACAATAGATGGGAATAGCAGCCTGGAATGACGTGATATTAGTTCTGGGTTGTCAGGGGGGTTTCCCCCTTTCCTTTCTTGTTCCTGCGCGTTAGCTTGCAGGAACGAGTGTATATTAAACAAAGGATAAACTTGCATAAGGGTATTTATCTCTCTCTGGGTAAAACCCATACTAAGACATGAAAGGTAAAAGCTGCATTAATTACTCAAGAGGGATTCAAAGCTCAGCAGTTTACTAGGATTGAAGGATTTATTGAAAAACAGTGGTTCTCATGTGTAACTCCAGGCAATAAACCTATTTAATTAAAGGCTTAATCTTCTAGTTGACATGTTTGCTACTGTTCCAATAAAAAGCTTCATCTGTAGCCAATTTTTGTAACTATACAAATAATAGTAGAATCCCTCATCTTTGTTCATTTTTTTCACTGTTTAATTCTATTATGTTGGTTGTATTATAAATATTTAAAGGACTTTTGTGTCTTTAGGAATCAAAAGCTTTAAATGGTCCGCGTTCCAAATTTTTTAAATACAGGCAGTGTGTCTTTACCTCTTCCTTTTTCAAACAAAAGAATATTCTTTTTTTATGGAGGTTTGCATTGATAACAGTATTCTGTATTGAGCAGCAGTTTTTTAACAAATCTGCCTCTTCAAGCTAGGTATGTGCACTCATAGCTGTCTTATGTAAGTATCATTAATTCAAGTTTATGCAAAATTAGAATTTTTTAAAGACTCTTCATCTCAATGCTTGCTGCTTAGAAATTTAATCATAACGTATTATGAAGGAGCAGATTAGAAAACACTGAGGTGGTAAGAATAGTTAGATGCCTGGATTATTTTCGTATGGTAAGATTCTGTAGTGGGACTAAACTAAATGTATTTAGCTGAGAAGGAAAATGAGAGCGCATTATTAAAGTGAATAAAGTAATATTTTGATATTAGACCCCGTTCTTTCTTAATCCTGTTTCAATCAACAAGAAGTGAGGAGGTGTTATTTATATGTTCTACAAATACATGTTTGTATTTATCTGTGTACATGAGTGTAGGGCAGTATACACACCTTTCACATGTGGTAAAGTCCATTATTCCCCATGATTTTCTTTTAAGGATCAAAATGTTCTAAGTACTAGAGTTGATAGTTGTATCAGTTTAAAGCAATTGAACGTTAATCAGATCTTATACCCTTCAGGTATAAATCAAGGAGAATATTTGGTAGTGTTCTGTGGGAAAATACGGAAAAAAATTTTTGCTAGGTTGCTACGTTGTTCCAAACAGGTGTTGGTCACTGCTTGAAACTCAGCTTAATCCAGTGTGGTGTAATCAAGTGGTTTAGTGCAACAGCGTCTTTCAACTAAATCGTTCCTTTACTGAGCTAGAACTTTAACTCGGGCCTCTAATCCAGCAAATACTTTAAGTCTTTTAAACTTCTATTTTTGGACTATTTCTTTGAGTCACATCTTTAATAGAAATGTTTGCTTTGCTTTGCTTTAGGTTGGGACTCATCGGGAAGAAAGTGTCAGCCTCAACAGCAACCATTCAGTTCTTCCCAGTACAGTTTCTGCTCAGAGCACAGAACTAAATCATAAAACACAAGAAAGCTACAGAGGTAACTTTCCAGCAATACTAAACACTGAACAGGGTGTGCAATAATCCAGAGCCAGTGATGCTGTAGGTCTTGGTAAACTTGCGTCAACACAGGGGATAGGGACATAGATAATGTTGAGAAATAAAAATTCATGATAAATCCCATAAACCACCACTGCGCAGGGATTCCTGCAACCGTGTTGAGGGCATCCCTGTGTCAGCTTGTCCCAGTATAACTTCAGCAGAAGACTCTGCATTACAGCCGCATTCTTCCGGCTTAAGGAGCCATAATACCACTTGCAGTCCTGCAGCCGTTTCCGAATCGGCCAGGAGGGTTGCAGAGTGAGCTGAGGCCAGATTTCAGTCTAGCCAATAAAAGGAAGTTGTTCCACACAAGCGTTTACAGTTCCCTCAATTTTTAGCCTAAAAGTAAGCTGTAGAAAACAGAAGTCAGCTTACTCATTAGGATGCTTGCACCATTTAGGGATGTGTGTGTTGCACATTTGGCCTAAGCCCCAGCCTCGATGTCAGCGCAGCTCAGCCCCTTAGACTTGCAGCCCAGACATGAGGTGCAAATCTCCTTACTTTGCTAAATGTCCTTTTGTCTTTAACAGTGTCTTTCTTAGATTAAGCTGTTACCGATCAAGCTGCTCTATGAATTACGATCCCTTTACAACCCATGACACGTGTCCAAGTGTTACCAGGATTTTTGTTGTTTCTGTTGCCAGAGCGTAGTTCCTCCTGATGTCTTCCCAGACTTCTGCTCGGGTCTGGCCTCCCATCGACAAGATCTGCTTGAGAGTCTCTTAAATGTTTCACTCCTGTGATACTCATGCTGATCTCTGGTTGCTTGCAGCATTGTCAGGTGGCTTACAGAGCCAGTCTGTGGCTATAGGTCCAACAGAAATCAAGTCTGAACATAAGGAGAAGGATGAAAATATACATGAGCCCCCCTCATCGGATGACATGAAATCAGATGACGAGTCCTCCCAGAAGGATATCAAGGTCTCATCTAGAGGCAGGACAAGGTAGGTCGCTGACATGACCTAGAGAATTTGTGCTTCATTAATGCTCGGTAGCATGTTGTCCTTAAGTTTGGTGAATTTATTTCGAGGCTTTTGCGTTACCTCAGTGTGTATATTAATAGGCAGCTGAAATAGATTAATAGTTTACAGTATTTATATCTATTTGAATACAAGATAGAGGATTTTCTGGGAAAATCACCTGAAAATTACACTTTCCCTTGCATTAGGGCATTGCCTGGTATCTGCTTGTGCCGTTAAGTAGTAAAAGATTCAGAGGGCCCTGCCCAGCATAGAGGATGGGAGAGGGTTAGAATTGTGATGCTTTGTACCTGGGCCAGGGCTGTGCTTCTAAACGTGAGCCAGTGGTGATGGAGAGGGGCAGCCTGATAATCCAGGGGCTGGGGTGAATACGATAGGTAAATATCCTTCTTGAACACTTCTGGATCTGCCTGATGGGCCTGACATGAGCATTGAAATTTGAGATAACAGTAAACAATCAGAAGTTTGCAACCACAGGCAGCGGAGTCTATATCATCAGATGTGTCTAATGGCATTTTAGTGTATTAATTTTAGTAGAGCAGAGGTTTTGCACAGTTTTAGACTGAATTGGACAGTCGTATATTTAAAAAAAAAAGGCTGTGCAACTTAATATTATCATTTGAAGTGATACAAGAATTCTAAATATAACTGTTTAGCTCTACACTGGGTATTAGAAGAAAAAATAGTTCTAAAATTGGCCAGGAAGGTCTTTAACAAAACTAAAACTTTTCAGTAAGCACATTAAATTGAAAATTACTTGAATGCCTTTTTATATAAGCTGATATATTGGAAACTAGCAAAAACTGTTTGTTGAAAATGATTTATTCTTCACCTGATGAGATGGCTGAGTTATCTCTTAACTACTTGAACATTCATCAGTAATTGAGAGAAGTGGTAGTTTGGATACATCTTTTGCTTCAAGGGGCAGCGCGTTGGCACTACTCTTCCTAGAGGTGTTTACCATCTGTAGACAATATTCTGTGGATATTCTTCAGGCAGAAACCATTTAACATCTGTTTTCAGGAAAAGGCAGGAACAGCAAGAATTACCTTGAATACTTAAGCATTGATATCTAACACTTTCTTAGTTACCTAAATATACTTCAGTAGGAAATAGATTAAGTGGGAAGAAGTTTAATTTCATCAGCTGAAAATGTTGAACCAGCAGCAGGATCACACGTTTGAAATACCAGTGATATTTCAGTATACTTTTATTTATACCTTCTTGCAGCAGTACTAATGAAGATGAGGATTTAAACCCAGAGCAGAAAATAGAAAGAGAAAAGGAGAGGAGAATGGCAAATAACGCTAGAGAACGTTTGCGTGTACGAGATATAAATGAGGCATTTAAAGAACTTGGCCGTATGTGTCAGCTTCATCTGAAGAGTGAAAAACCACAGACGAAACTGCTTATTCTTCACCAGGCTGTGGCAGTCATCCTCAGTCTAGAGCAGCAAGTGAGAGGTCAGTAGCCCGTCGTCGTGCTGTGGCAATTTGCGTGGTAGCTTTCTTCGTGGAACAGTGTTGGTCTCTTGAAATCTGCATCACTACATGCAAAAGTTACTAAAAGTATGTTTGCTGTTCTGTAACGATGTTGAAGTTCTTCAGGAAAAGCAAAGAATTACTTTCTCCAAAAAAGGGGGGGGGCATTGCGTTTATACTTTGATCTTCCTCGGTTTTTTTCCTGTGTAGTTAGCCCATCTCTTCACCTATGTTTTCAAGGTAAATCAATTAATTAAAATAGATGCATCTTGCTTTAAATTGTAACAAGCTCTTATTTTGTAGTACAGAAGCTCTAACAAAAATAAGAGATCTGTTTTAAGACGAACCCCACGTAACTGAAATACTAAAATGCAGTGAATTTAACTGCATTTACTTAGGTTTTTTCATTAAACACATACTGGGGAGGAGGAAGGAAACTTACTCCTACTTTAATTGAATCAGGGCTGGTTTTGTGTGTGTTTTCTTTCCCCTGTTCCTTTAAATTTTTTCAGGAAAGGAATAATAGGCCTATTGGTAGGCGCAGACGGAAGAATTCTTTGTGCAGTTCACTCTCTCAAGGAAAGACAGTTCTAGGAATCACGTTTAGTTCTTCAACTGTTCCGTTCTCCTCTGTTGGTGAAGCTGCAGTTGACTTTGTCTCCCTTTCACCTTGTGTCAAAGACATGTTAAAGTTCTGAGGCACCGTGCTTTAACTTTTGGTCAGCCCTGAATTGGTCAGGCAGTTGGGCTGGACGATCGTTGTAGGTCCCTTCCAACTGAAAGAGTCTAGTCTATGTAGCTGGCACTCAAACGGGTAAGCGTCCTCATCTTTTGCTGGTTTGGAGTAGCGAATAACCGTCTTCCTTGGTGTCTCGCTGATGGAAGTGCATCAAGTGACTGGAAAAGTCTTTCAGACGTGGACAATGTCACTGGTCGTATTTGCTTAACACGCTACATTTTTGAAGCACTGATGTCACTGAATAATGTCAACGTTTTATTTCTGTGTACCTTGTTTTTACTTCCGTTTCCTAATTTGTTGCTTGCATTTGGCACAGGAGATCAAAGCAACTGTTAAAAATTTGTTGAAAGTGACAAAGCAGGTAACTTGACGCAAGCTTATGTACTTTGTAGTGAGGATGAGATGCTATGTTTTCAGGCAGAGTTTTACTGACCCAGTTCTTAATAAAGAAATGCGCTGTCTTCAGTCTTCTGGAGAGTTCTTCTTGGAAGAGTTCTTCCAAGGCGTGTAGAGCAACTGGTTACTCTGCAGGTGAGACACCAACCGGTGCCATGGTAGAGCCCTGTTTTAGCGTCTCTGAGACTTTGATCCTGGGAATTGTTTTGGTCTGAAGATGTTTGCTGTAGTCTGGAAGATAAGGTAGAATGTTATGAAGTATAGTCAGAATACCATTAATCAAGCATGGTTTTTTAATGTTTAAAAACCGTTGAGTCCATCTCCCTGCTCTCACAGTTTCTGTAATCCACAGAAAGCTCCGTGTGAAAATTAATAATGTCACTTCTGCCTTGGTCAGAGGTTGCTTCCGAACCTTAGGTCTCTGGTAGAAATCTTTTTCTAAATGTACTTCTAATTAAATTGGACCTGTTCTACAGGCAGTGTAAACTGAGAGCCGCTTCCTCACGTTTACCTCTCACCTTCTACTCTCTGTGCATGCAAGGAAGCCTGTCCAAGCACATTGTGCCTTGTGTGCGAGAGGTTGCGTTCCCCATTTTATCTCGCCCGTCTTTCTTTGCACCTGTTCCTGGAAGTGAGTGACCGGAGCTTCGTGTGGTGCCCAGAGGAGCTTTCACCAGTGCATTATATAATTGCATAAACAATTTCCTCTCTCTGCTGGTAATGAAGCTTCTCATTTTGTGATTGGTGCTATTCAAAATGAAACATTCCAGATTTTAAGCTCTAACTGTAGGCTAGCATTTTTATCGCTGTTTCCTAAATCACTGTAAATTAACTTCCTTTCAAAGTTCCCACGTAATTAAATCTTCTTTAAAACTTCAAGGCAAGCCATGCTTAAACAAAGAAAACTGTGATTAAGGAAAGTTAGCAGGGGTTTTTTTTTTTCCCAGTAGACTCTCTGGGAGTGCTCATCCTTAGGAAATGCAGTAGGAGGCTGTTGATAACGACTTGGGTGAAAGCAGAATTAGCAAGTCCGTCCAAAAATGCCTCTGTCAGACTAGCTAGATTCTACCCCTTGCGAAACGCGCAAGGGTCAGCAAACTGCAGTTACTAGAGGGGCGCCTGTGCAGTGCAAGAGAAGGGCTTGTGCCATCTGTTCAGTTTTGGCAGTCTCCTTACAGTTAAAATTGTATCTGCAATCTTAAACTGCAAAACCGAATTCACCGACAGCTAGAGAAACACCTCAAAACATTGATTAAATTCCATGTGTGCTGATAGAATGTATTACATGCTTTTTGTGTGTTTTTCTGCCTATTGCGATTTACATCTTTTGTATTTTGATTCTTGAAAAGCCATTTTGAAGAACAGAAACAGTTGACTTGTAGAAACTGTCATTATTTGAAAACTAGATGCAAATCTACATCTATTGAAGCTAATGGGGGAAGTGGAAACATACTGATGGAAATATCTTGGTAGCTAGTCCACGACTGGCTGTTACAAAGTACTGACTTTTGTGTGAGTGGAAATATGGTTTTAAAAAAAAAAAAAAAAATCCTTCTGCTCTGTGTGACTGTCGTCATATTCTTTTGATTTAAGCAAGATGGGCACAAGGTGATTTCACAGACTTGAGGGTCTGAAGAGAACTGTCGGCTTAGGACACTGCCTCCCCTGTTCTAAGAGCAGGCTAATACTTAAGGTGAAGAACAAAGCAGTAACATTACTAAAACTAGTGTGATGTCAGTAGGGTTGGTTTGACTTCAACATACCAACAAAACACGATGTTTTATTACATTGTAAATTACAGACAGTTCTCATTTTGCACTTTGGCAACTTCTGGTGATGAGGGAGGTACTTTTTAAAAGTTTTTTTAAGGTATATGTAGGCAGCTAGTAAAGCTTGTTTTTCTTGGAAAAAAACCTACCAGTTTAGGAGATGCCTGGTAGGATTTTCAGTAGTGCTTGTCTGCGGTTTTAGACACCTGCATTTTAACACCGGGACATAAGTAGTTAGAAGAGGGAAGCTGCATAGCTACGTCTACTACAGTGGTTAATGTATCGCTATTCCCCGTGGTATCAATGGATAGGATGCTAAGAATAATTTTTCTGTTACAGAACGAAACCTAAACCCTAAAGCAGCCTGCCTTAAGAGAAGGGAAGAAGAAAAAGTTTCTGCCGTATCGGCAGAGCCGCCAACACCGCACCCAGGAAGCCACCCTGGCCTGAGTGAAACTACCAACCCTATGGGTCATATGTGAACACCAGCCAGGTGCGTCTTGTGTCAAGAGGGGAGGGGCTCTTGTTGCTTTTTATCGGCTAAAATGTGGGAGATCTTCGTTACCCAGCTGCCACTAGCACCAAACTTCTTTATGCCGCTAAGTACTTCCATATCTCTGAGCATAAGCAAAAGCATGCAGATTTGTTTAGTTTTATAATAAAACAAACCCCCAAGAAACTGTCCTTGAAGTCTCTTCATTCCCATGCGTTGTTGCCAATGGCTGCATCTCGTGGCTCAGGTGGCCTTCTTGGCATGACATCAGAGGAATAGTTAACAGCTTGCTAGATAAGCCACGCATAATAGGGGTGAATTACACATCTTTAAATGGTCCAACTATCACATTAGTTCATTTGAAAATCCACGTATTGTTTCCCAGTGCTGATACAAACAGAGAGACTTCGCGTCTCAAAGAGACTTGCCCTCTGGTTTAAGGCCAGTCATTCTAGCTCATATCATTTGCCCAACAGAGATCGCTAACTATCTTAATTCACAGTCTGTGTTAGTGAAGACAGTTAAGATTTAAAAAGTAATGCTTTCAGCTTTGCAAGGTCAGTCAGTGTTTCCCAAAGCCCCATGTAGTCCAGTACGCAGTAGTTCATTTAAAGCATGCTGATGGGGGAGGCCTTACAGGAATATTAGTCTCCTGGTTTTATTATGTGTTGTTGGTTGGGTGGGTGGGTTTTTTAAATAATTGGGAAAAAATTTTTGAGAAGATTTTGAGAAGAAAAAATTCTAGGTAATCCATGTCTTCTAAAACAGTAGAACTGTTGCCACCTTCAAAAAGAGTAAGAGATTGGGTTCAATGCCCTTATTTTGATCCGTAACTTTACTAAATGTTTTGGTTTGGAGGGTTTTATTTGTTGTTGTGTACATAGACTGTTCTGCTTCTATTTTAGCTTAAGGTAAAGGCATGTATCTTGCCAGAATGTATCCCATGGAAGTTTATTATTCCCTGGTGTTCCTTAAAAAGCAGCAAAACGGCATTTAAACCAAGCCTTACTCGAGTCAGTGCTTTTTCCCCATCCCTTATAGGCAGCAGCTTTCTTCATAAACAAAATGGGTTTTCTCCTTCGGAAAACAAGGTGCTTTGAATTTCCTTAATTTGTTTTATTTCTTACCAGAGCAATAGGCTCCTTCTAAATCGTCAGATAATTCTTCATTTCCAGCAGAATTGGTAGCCTGTTCTTGCCATATTAATACAATGAACCGCTTTCGAAAGTTTACCATATCTTTGCTTTTTTAATAGCAATAACTTTGTAAGATGACTAAAGCGCGAGGTTGACATGAGAAGGCTGTACAGGCTCGTTAGGTACGTGGCGATGCGTACCTTCAGCAGCAGTGATTAAATTGGGTACTATCTCCTGCTTATTTTAGGGAACAAAGTCAAACCCCAGTCAGAGGTCTGAGATTTGCAGATTACTCTTTCTCCCATATCGAGAGAGTCCAAATCGAATGTTCCTGGCAGCAAACTGTTCAGTAGATCATATTCAGTACGGATGTCTCTGGGAAGAAGGATTTCAAGGCCTCTCAGTGTGATTTTCTCTCGCACTTAACTGACTGAAAATGCAGTAAGATACAGTTTAAAGTAGTTGTCTAGTGTTGGTATTATGCTGCTTATTGATTCTTCTCCTACTACCCCTTTCTTCTCCCCAATTTTTTTCTAGAATTCCAGAATTATTGGTAGGATACACAGAAGGTGACCTTTCTTCACAAGGACACAGACAACTAACATTATATGAAGACACAAACCTGACAGGAGAAAACACTTGAAGCAAGAAACCCAAATGCAATCTTATGATCAAAGCTACTGGTCAACACCTGCATCAGGATTGAAGATACAAGATCTTCAGATAGAATTTCAGCCCATGAAATGCTCTGAACATATCATTCTGTTGCAAGCAGTGTGTCGCTTCTGCACAATCAGAGACTGTTGTGATCTCTCCACTCATTGTGGAAGTTGCCTTGTGCCTAAACTGAATTGACAAATGCATTGTAACTACAAATTTTATTTATTGTTATGGAACTGTAAAGGTCTACATATAAAGGGAAAAGTTAACATGTGAAAAGCTGATAAAATTTCAGCTGGATGCCAGCATTTACTAAAGCTGTTCACATTCAGAGAACAAAGCAGTGACAACCGTCGACCCGTAGCATTCCCAGCATACCTATTAGTGTCTTAAAAAAGGAAGGGAAAAGGCTTTTGTCGTCCTTTCCTCTCCTTTTGCCATATGACTAGTGTTTTCCATGCAATAGGAAACTATTCCTTGGTATAGCTTTTTTATGTTGTTTTTGGTCTCTGGTAATCTGAACAGTTATGGCCGCAGTTACCCTTCCACGCGGAGCTCCGTGCTTCAGGCCCGTCAGAGGCCTCGTCAAGGCTGCGGGCGGGAGCAGTGCTGTGACCATAACGTTTCTTGGATTTAAAAAGTGACTTTTATTTTCCCTCAGACTTTCCTCCAATGTTTTGTTTTGTTTTGTTTTGTTTTTCTAATTATAAACAAAACCTTTTTAGGCTTCTAGGCTTCATAGTAAAGCTTGTAACGTGAAGTGTAAATTGGGTGGGGAGAATCTACTTTGTTAGAGTTGCTTTGTTTTCCGAGCAGTAAGTACTACATATAGTACATGTAAAGTGTTAGCTGTACGTAAGCACAAAATGCATTAAAATACAAAGGAGATTTTTTTTCAGGCTGTAATTTTGGTGAATAGCAAAATCCTAAATTCACCGTGGCAGGTAGTGTGATGATAGAACCACCGGGAAGGTGGGCTTACTTACGTAATGGAATATAAGAGCAATGGTCACCAGTTTTTCCTTACTGTATACATTCATTATCTTGTCATTTTTGTATGGCTTGTCAGTGGAGAAACCCCCACAGTGTGAATCCAGTGCAAAGGAATGACCCCCTCCCAAGCCATATTAGCATTAAACCTTTCAATGTTTCTCCACCAGAAGAGTGTCCATAAGTATTCCTTCGTCACAGATGTGCTGAAGTGGTTCAAATCCCTTTGAACTTCCATGGAAACTGTCTTCCACTGCAATGACCATGGGAGGAAGATTCCTAAGCCAAGGTTGTCTGAGCTATTGTTTGTGTAGTGCATCTTTCATCACTGGCAATTGGTTCGCACACAAAACAGGAACAAAACAAAAATTTTGATGAAGTTGTTTGATTTGAAAGAACAAAAGATGGATTGATAAAATAAACTAATGAAGTGAAGCTCACGTTTTGGATGGTTCCTAACCAAACAGTTTGTGGAATTAGTGGACTCATTTCTATTACTTTAATTTGCATATATCATCAAATAACACCTGATTATATCTGTGGCCTTGTTCTTCATTTCAGTGTTTATCAGCTAAACAAATTTGTTGCTTATGACGTGTGAAAGTGATCACGTGCCACTGCCTGGCCTTTTTCCTTCTAAGCTTGTTGTCTTTTTGGCTATATTAGACTTTGCAGTATGCCCAGAAGCTTTCCTTCATAAAATAGAAAGAAAAAAACATTTGGCTTATTTTTCACTGTAGCTAGTCTTTTATACAATAATCTTGTAAGAAAATTTCTTGAATTCTAAATATTACTCTTTCTAGATTTTTGAAATCGAAAAAGTTTTCAGTAAAAAGTTTCTTACTTTATTTTACTATATTAGGTAGTAAAAATGTAGGGTTATTTACCATAACCTGTTCATTAATATCAGAAATTTACAATAGCATTGTAAGACCATAGTAGGGTTCTAGCATACCGTGTAGTACCTATGGAGTATCGTTAAGAGCTAATTGTCCGAGATGAATTGCTTCTCATCTTGTTCTCCAGTTTCCATTGTTGGTTTATTGCAGATTTGTACCCTGTGTCAAATTTCAAGGTATTGCTGATAAACCTTTCCAACCAGCAGCAAGAAGTTCAAAAAAATTTCTGTCAATGTAACAGAAAACACTATGTATATAACATTTATGTAGCAATAAATGTGCCATCTTTTTTTAACATGGTAAATCAGTGAGTTTTTTAAAAATTTCTCTCTCCTCATAGGTAACGTGTCGCTTGAAAAACACTGGCAAAAACGGCTTCCGCCTTTTATCTGAATAAAACCTAGCACACGCTCTCGAGGTACACAGCGTAAGTTGCAGGCACGAGAAGTGGTGTGGCTACTCCCTGTGAAGCCACTGCAGAAATTCCCAGCAAGCTGAGGAGGAGCGGTACCTCGCCTGCGGTTGCTGCCACGCAGAAAGGGGATTGTGTGGGCAAACGGGAAGCTGGGAGCAGAAGGTGATGCCGTAGGCTTGTGCCTCCCGCTGCATCTTGTTCCTTTACTTTGCCTGGCCTTAAGATAGGTTGCTGGGATCTAAGCCCCTCTTGTGCATCAAAGTTCAGTGCTGAGTTACTTCTGATACATCTATGTAGGTTTTATGAAAAAAGAGGGGGGGGGGGAAGTGTAGCTTAAGCTTGAAATGAAAATTTTCACTTGTTCTACAATTTTTCTTTCTGCGAGTGCGAACAAAAGGAAGTGTACAATGTCCAAGGCATGCGCAGACAGTGGTGAAATCTTCATGCAATTCCTAGTCCACAACTATTTAAGCCAAAACTCTTAAGTAACAAGCAGACTTTGTAGAAGCTTGAGTTTTTTCAGCTCTTCTGTAAATAAATATCCCTGGGAAAAGCACATCGAAGACAAAAGCAAGTAGAGGTACTATATATAGTTACGAGGTTTAACTGAATGTGGTGTGTCAGTCGGTACGGCTTCTGCGTACTGCATTGTTTCCAACTCTTGATACCGTCCTTGGTAGCCTTAGAAAACCTAATGAGTATGATGAGATCTAGTTTACGTTGTAAAAGACTTGTCAGCACGCATATACAGGCAAGTTTTTCTAATGTGCCAGCGCTTTTACCACAGGCAAATCTCTTAACGTGGTCTGGCCAAATACAGGAGGCGAGACGCAGCCGCTTAAGTATGTCTTTCAGTGTGTCTCCAGCAGCAAGCTGTGGAGGAGGTGCCCTGGTGCCTTCCCCAGCGCACGTTCCCAATTCTAACGCTTACTCCGGCAACAATTCTAAATCAAGCCTTTGAGCATCCATCATTGCTCCTCTCCCCTTTTCTGAATGAGACCTACTACAAATTTGTCACTTCTTTCAGAGAGTAAGAATGACGCTTGCCCCTTCTTCATCTTGCCTTTACCACTCTCCTGCTGTCCTGTTCACGTATACTTTCTGATCACCAGTCCTTCATCCTCGGGGTTGTTTTCCACATTTCCTTTTTTCTCCGTTTGCCTTTTTTTGTGTGTATGTGTGTAAGAGATGCATGTCGAGGATACCTTTGTTGAATACAATCTGCTGGAATGAACATTTGAAATACTGTAGGAAAGCTTTCTTGCAAGTCTAAAGCATTAGGAAAGGTTTAAAACGGACTCCATCTTTTTTCTTCCAGCACTGAGTAGATGCTGTTAAAAAGAAGATTCTGGATTCTTTATTATAGAGAGTTAACATTTACCCAAGAATTAATCACTGTTTTCCCTGTTAGCATCTGGAAATCATGGCAGAACAAAAATAAAATGCAACAGTCTGTAAAAGATAACCTAGACACAGGATAGCAAACTTTACTTTTTGTTTTTAACACTAATCCCTTATGCCTTCTAACGTACCTAACCTGTGGATACTAAAATGTCCTGTAAAAGGAAGAAATAATTTGTCCCAATTTTAAAGCCAAGCAGCATTGCAAGAGTGGGGTTCAAGAAGGTCCAACAGGGATGAATAAGCAAGCTGACACCTTCCTGCCTCTGAGCAGCCAAGCTGCGCCCAGGGCTCAGAGCCACAATGTGGCCGCCTTAGTCGCTGGGCATCGCTAAGGCAGGGATGGAGGGTGGCAGCCTGTCACATGGCTGGGGAGAGGCACAGCCCCGGCTCCTGCCTTCCTGCTGCTTGCCTGCCCGGTGCAGGGAGGGAAAAGTTTCCCAGGAAGTGGGGAAATGGTGCTAATAGGAGACTGCTACAATCCTTTCTGCTCTTCCCTTCGGGTCTCTGCTGTCAAAGAGCAGCTAAGTCAGGTGCCATTTGCAGGGGGTGTTTTGTGCTGTTTAAACATCGTTTGTTTTACTGAAGTTAATTCCACCCTCAACCTGGATGCCATTGCAAAATACCGTGTGGTTATTCCCTGGTTAAGACACGAATATACTGTTCAACTGATATCGCAAGCAACCGCACGTGCACGTTCAGTATGACTTTCAGCTACTTAGCTGTTTGGTTGCAGTCACCTGGGATTGTTTGTATTGGTCATAAAGCACACAGACCAGGCCTTAGGCTCCAAAACCGCACATCGTCTGGGTTGTAAACAGAATCCCTGTCAATTCTCTCCTAATCCTGACTTTTCAAATGCTGTGATGCAATTAACAACATCTCTTAAATAAAAACTCATTTAAAAAAAAAAAAAGTCTTAAAAAAAATTTATACCAAGTGAAATAAAAATCTCACTCAAAACATTCATAACTGATCCTGGAGGGCAGATCTGTCAGAATGTCCATGGCTGAGCTAAATATTTGGAATTCTGGTTATTTCAGGTAAACTAGAGAAACAAGAATACCAAGGCTGTTTCATTTTCAGGAGGGATCCACTGTATTTTTAACAGTATTACCTAAAGGTACAGAGACAAAAGGAATTAGATATAAACTGTATCAGTCAGAACAGTAACTGCTGCCAAATGTGACTGAACATCTGAGGAAATAATTTACACTATAACTCAAAATTCAGTCTACGTTAGACATTAGACCCCTGCTAGTCCTGGACTTCAGAAAAGCATGAGAAATCTATGCAGATCCTGTAGCTGGAGCTCTCTCTTTCCATCAAAGCTCTGAATAATATACTGAGTTATATTTGTTTTGGAAAACTCAACAATTCAGCTCTTTAAAAAAAAAAAAAATCCAGGAGCAAAGTGTTCAAAGTAAATGGACATGACATTAAACTCTTGTACAAAATGAACACAACAGTGTCTTGGTAACATGGCTTTTTGGCCCTACTTTCTTATTTTTGTGCTGAGGCTTTTTCTGTCCCCCTTCACTGTATTTTAATGGCTAAGGAAGACTCTTGGAAATGGCAGAACAGGCTGATTTACTACGTTGCTAGATTACTTATATACAAGTACATTAAGCGGTTCCTTATGCTCATGGCAGTTCTGACACAAAATGTTGCATTAAATGCACATCTTCTCTATCCAGGATGCAGAAAGGAAAAAGAAATACTTATGGTGGAATTGTAGGTTAGTCTTTTATATTCAAGTACAGCTGAAGAAATTTGATGAACGTGAATGAGTCTGTAGCAATCTTAAAAATAAGTTCTCCAAACATGAGGTTATAAACTCATCTGTAGAATGAGATGTCTGAGGAGTATCGCTCCGCAGTTTACTCCCCAGCACCCATAAATGAGCAGATGAACAGTATCAGAAGCATTAGCTTATCACAGAAGCAGAATTAATCACTAGCCCTAGCTCGTGTGTTTGTTGGAAAGACACCAAATAGCCAATTGTTTGCTGCACAACCAGATTAGGCGCTCCAGACTACTCCCAAGCAATTTTCTCTGACCACTAAAATAACTGCTTTCAAAATCAAATGAGTTCTTTGGGGCATTTGCAGGCTTGATATTTACTGGATCAACCTCATTCACTCAGACTGGAACCTTGATGGGCTAGAACGAAAAGTCCCCATCTCAAACTACTGAAAACTCGCTCTATAGGAGAGAAATCTCCTCTATATGCATATAAAACGATGAGGTAGGGGAAATTTTTGGGTCATGTTTTGAATGGTCAGTTCACACCTGCAAAAGCTGAAGAGGGTATCGCAATATTTTCTTTTAAAGGTGACAAAGAAAGGAAGTAAGTTTTGCAGATGCACTCCAGTTCTAGTTGTACAGTAGACAGCAGAAGAGAGCTCACATCTGAGCTGATCTTCTGTATGCTGCAAAGACATAATGCTAATGTATCTGATTATGAATGTAACAGCTAGAGTACATTAATCCCTAACATTACCTGACTAATTAAGATAAATGCACGCCATATCGGTTGTAAGTCGATGGGCTCTGCTTCCAGTTTACCCTTTTAAAAGGGTAACATTTAATTAAATGTCCATTTAATTTGTTTACATGACTAATTAATAGCTGAGAGTGTAATTAAACATAAAGCTTTTAAAATGCTCATTCCTTTCCTAGTATGCAAGAATAATAAATGTGAGCATCATAAAATGCAAGTACAAGTGGGCAAGAATGCTAAAAATGGGGAAAAAAAAAAGTGACAACCTACAGAATAGGAAGGTAGTAATCCAATATAAATTAGTGCTTGTCATTATCTGTAGCCAGCTGGTCATCATTATCCTATTATAGAGAAGTATAACAAATATGTCAGTAAAGCTCTCATTATAAAGTTTTTTTATATATAAAACCAGATTCTGCATTTACAGGAGTATCAGGGGTATCAGGAAAAAGAGTGTGAATGAAACCAAAAATGGTATATGTCTGTTAAGCTTCGCTGCCTATTTTTCTGGTGTGGCTATTTTGGACAGCCAGGATAACTGGTAAAAAATAACCACAAATACACACTGGTTAATTCCACTGTTTCTGTAACTTTTGTTGACTTTTCAACTGGAAGGCTACATAAACTGAGCTGTCTGTACATGCTTCCACAGCTCTTCCTGGACCTCCTTCCTCCCTGCCCTGCCCTGCCCTCCCCCAGTTTCTGCTGCATGAGATATGGTCTCCAAATTGTATTGGTCATAAGCAAGCTTAAAACTTTTTATTTCCAGGTACATGCCCCTGCTAATTAACTAATGGAATGACTAGTGTGGTGCAGGTTCACTGCTTCAGCATGAGGAGCACTGCTGAGATTCAACAATGCTAGGTCCCTTCCAGCATCCACAGGAAAGTGTCAGAGACGCTTCTGCCTCCCTTACCCATGCCATTTCTTCCCTGGCCCCTTGCCCATCCTTGAGGATTTGTCCCTTCAGACTTACAGCTCTAGGTCCGGTCCTTCCCTTCCCCAGCCAGATGCATGCTGGCTTCTGCTCCTTCCAGGCCCAGCATTGGGACTGCCTCCTTTAGGTAAAGCAGCAGCTGACTCTTCCTCCTCAGCATGCGGAAGAAAGAGAGCCGCAGGGACAGGAGAACAGAGAGCAAGTCCTTCTTCTCAGTGCCAGCATGCAGCATTACACTCACCTTGAGGGCTGGAAGGAGTAATTATGTGGCAAGTCTCATTCAACCCAAATCTAATAAGCCTATACTGAACATATGCTTATTAAACCAGTAGCTTTTTTAGGCAATTTTCAACGAAAAGGAACATTCATGATACAAGGACCTACAAACACGTATCAGACTCTATTACCATTCTAATTTGTGAGCAGTAAACTTATGGGCAGTAAAATTCCTCAGTAACAGTAACCAAAAATGAATATATACAAACCAGCAGTTCTTCTTAATCAAATTATTGGAAAGGCCGGATTATTTTTGCTGAAAATCTTAAAAGATTTCAGCCCAAGTTCTCAGGATAGAAAACTTGTTCCCATGGTTAAGACCTGTAAAAGAATGGGCACTAAAAACAGGAGCTGAAATTGGAAAGTAGCAGGCAACCTTAGCTGTGTGAAATGTAACCATCTCTAACTGTACAGAGAAGGATGCCGTGCCTAAGCACAAATGAAATGGTTCGGGGAATTCGGGTTGTTCCACTATTGAACTGTGCAAGTGCATGACCCTCTTACTGACAGCCTTCCTCTCACTCTTTCCTGCTCATGCTCAAACTCAGTGAGCTTCATGCACCTTGTCATAAATCAGTTCCTAAACTCTTTGAGGTATCTGCTTGCTTCCTTTTCCCAAATACTGTTTTAAGGCAAAAGATTGACAATAATCTGTTCACTGGAAAAAAACATAATTTAGTCCACATTTGTTTTACATTTATTTCATATTATTTTGTAATATTTTAAGCTCCATATGGAATGAGAAGGACATCTAAAGGAATTTTCATCTTAGATCTGAATTGCTGCATTATAACCATATAATTCTTCTCTTCTACACATTTGCTAGAGTAATTTTTATCCCCTCCCTCCCCCCCCCCCCCCCCCGCACCTACTAAAATTCCCTGTGCCCAAGGGCCCTTGATCCCATGAAGACATATGCACAGTTTATGCATAGGATAGCCCTTCTCATTTCAGTGGGCATACTTCTATACTTCATGCTGAGTTCCTATTATGTCTTCACAGGTCAGAAGTCTGATGCTTACAGATCTTTCTGGGTTTTCTACAATACCCAAGGTAGGAATATGTGCAACAGAAAGGTCAAACTGCTAAGCCTCGCTGCTTCTTTTTTTATTAGAGATCCGGAGACAAAAATACCAATGTAAAGTCTTTACTTCTCTGTAAGTGAAGAAGAAAGAGTGTTTGAAAGCAGGAGGCTGGGTGTGGAAACGTAAGTACATTGCATCTGTGACTTTATAGACATCTATTTTGCAACAATTGGGAAGAAACCGGGTGGGCGGTGTAGAAGAGGGGGAGCTGTGAAGACCAAATGTTTAGCTGTATTCAACTGTAAACAGAGTGATAGTCAGTAAACAGTCTCTCTGAAGAGAGTAATTAATAGGCACATGTGAAGAGATGGAAAAGAAGATGTATCCTTCTTCAGCAGACATCAAAGGGCAGGCTGGACAGTGAGAAATGAAGCATACCCCAAGGAGGCCACACAGCTGAATGTACGTTCAGCTAGGAAACATAACGCAATGTAGTGAGCTAGGAAAAGGAGGAATGAGGGGGTAAGAGAAGCAGTGAAAACGGAGTCCTAAAGTAACAAAGGAATGAGCAACTTGCTCTGCAAGGAAGGGAGCAGGAGTATGAGATGCAGGGAGGTCTAAGCAGGTCAGCTCTTTGTGCACAGGGGTCAAGTTGCAGAGAAGTTTTGCAGGATTAGAAAGAGTGATAAGAGCACAGTAGGTAGCCTCAAAATAAGATAAGGAAACAGAGGAGGAGCCACTGAAATGAAAGGTTCGTCACTGTGATTCTCCTGCCTCTTGCTACATCTGAAAGCAGAACCCTGTGGCAGTTGGCCAGTTTGACAGGGAAGGCGATAAAAATAAATTACATCCTCTGTTTCCAATACAGACTGAGATGTTTCCAAAAGAATGGGGGAAGGGAACTTAGTTGCAGGGAGGAAAGGTTCTTATGACATCCAAAACTCATTGTCTGTTCTCTATAAAGTGGTGTCACGACTGCCTCCATAATGTACGTACTTGGCTCCAAATGGGGTTTTAGAATATTCCACCTCTGGGGCCAGCTGCTTTCGCGAATGTTCGGCCGGAAGATAAATCCAAGTTCAAAATGAAGGAAATGCTCTTTTTTGTCTCTCAAAGAACACGAATGAAGCTGAGAAGAACAAATCAGAGAACCTCAGGCCAAGCAGTTTGAGATTCCCAGTGTCCTGGGTGGTCTTTGCTGTTAAATTCTATTAGTGTCATCTGTGGAGAATGTTTTCCTTCAAAACCTGACTAATACTGGGATAAGATAGATTTTCCCAACCATTCTGATTTCCAGTTTAGCATAAGTGGAATACATGTATGTTAGCAGTGTGGTTTTGGCCTACTGTTGCAAATCAGGTTTTGTGCACCCAATTTAGAGAGTCTAAGGAAACAGGTCTTATGTGAGTTTCTTGGCACAAGTGGACATGCATTTTTGCTGTAAAAGCAGCTTTAGCAAGGACAACTAATCTCTCTCAGACACAGCACTAAAAGAGTGGTTTTGGAAGAAGCAAAAGAAACCTATGAGAAGGCTGGAACCGGTAGTATCTAAGATGAAACATGCCCTGTCCTCTTGCATGTGCTATCCTCTTGGGTTTGATATGTGCTCTGTGGATCTGTGGAAACTGAGGATTGCCATGCCTTCTCTAATACTTTTGGCTTAAGTGTCAGGTGACACGCACAGGGAAAATGTGTCTTGTGTCAAGCAGGGACTATATCTGTGGGTCACCCAAAGCAGGGAAGTACTTTGCATCCTAGCACTCTGTCCTGGGCTTAGGACCAGGCAATTGCCCTGTTAGTTATCTACTATCACTCTCCCACTGAGAGAGCAGTCCAGGTTCTTCGTTTAACTACGTACCGTGGAGTAAGCCATCAGCTCCCCATGAACTGGAAATCAAAAGTAGATCTGTCCTTATGGATCCAGAACAAATATATTATTTGTCTTACCTGGCTGGTTTGTCCCATACCACTAGTGATCTTCCCAGAGAAAGATTCTGCATACCACTAATGGCATTTTTTGAGGGTTAGAAATTCCGAAGTTGCCTACTCAAGGGAAGAAATTTCATGTTTCAGCAACTTAGAAACACGGGCTGCAGTTACTGCAAAGAATGGAATTGCAATTAGTCTTCTATGATCTTTATAGACATGCCTGAAAAACAGAGATATCAATATTGCAGGTCTGAGGTCAGTAAGGCAGTGTCCTTTGCTGACAGACAACAGACCATGCCTCAAAACTCCCACTTGCTGGGCTGGTGGAGATAACACTTAGTGTGAGGCAGAGCAGCTTCAGTTTTAAGGCAGGGGTGCTGCCTCTGTGGTTCTTTGGAATCCTCTTTGCCGGAAAACAACCCTGTATTATCCTCCAGAGATCAGCCAGGGCTGGTCTCCCATCTGTTCATGGATCTGCACCTGTTTTTCATTTCACCAATAGTGGCCACATGGCCTAAGACTGTGGGGGAATACAGAGAAGAAAATGAATGTGTGGTTCAGGCACTGGGGTTGGATTCAGAAGTTCTGAGTTCAAATCCTGACTGTGTGGCATAACCTTGGTGAGTCCTTTCATTTCTGTCTGCCTTAACCTCATCTGTAAAGGAGAGGAAGGAGTGATTATTATTCTGGGGCCTTCTCCTTACCTTTTTAAACAAGGAGTTGGAGAAAATCTGTTTTTTCCTCTTTGCTTGTATTTCATCCAGCACAGAAGTCTTTACAGAAGTGGATCTCTATAAAACATCACTGACGATTAGGAACACCAAACATGTGTCCCATTCATTTCCTTTGCACTCTGAAAAATAGAAGGGAAGTTCCTTAGAAAAGCTGCTCAATTTCTGCCTGTGTAATGACAATACTGCTTTGACATAGCTCCAGTAGCATAGAACTGGTGTATCTGTATTTTGAGTGTTTATCTGCAACTGGTGCATGTGACTCCAGTGTAGTCACTCTTTGTTGATCTGAGGCTGAATCACATTCTAGCTGCGGCCAGCTTCAGAGGCATACAGAGGCAGCATATCTATTAATTCCCTGCCTCTCTCATGTCCTGCACCAGACATGCCATAGATTTGGCATTGTACATTTTGTAGTCCTTACACTTGTTCAGAAAACAGAGGCAAAGTTGTTGTCCCCCTACCTACTCATTTTATTTATTGCTTCATCAGCCACACTTTGTGTGTTTACACTCCTGTACAACAGTTTGGCTGCAGCTTGTTTTGACAGCCTGTAGATACCTTGAGGCTAAATAAAGAGCGTAACCGTTGTCAGGTTCCATGTAAGTTCTCAGCTGGGCACGGTAATGCCATGCTAACTGGAGACATGCCGACCTTGCCAAATGCTATCCGCTTCTGCAAGGATCCCTTAAAGTGCTCAGAGATCCTTGCAACTTACTCTTGTGAATTCTCAACCAGGCACCCATCATAAAGAATCCTCTCCCATTTTTTCTGTCCTAACTGGGGATTGAGTTGATTACAACTGTTCTCAGAGTTGTTTTTCACCTTGAGTCTCACTCAACTTCTACTGAAAGCTGCTGGGTTTTGTTATTGACTTCAGTGGAATTAGGCTTAGGCCTTTATGAGAAAGTCTGCCGTTTGCTGCAAGTTTAATTTCCATGTGATATATCTGGAAGCTTTCAATTGTCATGCTGCCTTTGAAATGGGAAACTGACAAACTGTTATCTCTGGGAGCTTGCTGGGTTCAGATTGGTTTGGTCAGATCACAAGTAAATTTGTGCCAAGCAAGGTTGCTATTGAGTTCTTTATGTTTGATCCTCAAATTAAAATTTACTTGTCTGATTGTTTTGCATTTGAGACTATCACTCTTTGGTTTTGTCTGAAATTTGCAACAACGGAAAGGGCAGGTATTTTGCATGATCAGGAGTTTTGTGTCAGCTTCAGAAAACCTCAAGAGGCTTGTTATGCTGAACACTACAAATTCACAGGTGCTGTGGCCAGAAGAGACAATTAAGATCATTTATTTTGACCTTCTGCAAGCTACAAAGTACCTCCTGTAGTTTTTAGAGAGGTCCATACCTCTCGGTTTAACCAATACATAGTTGTTAAAATTCTAGGTTGATTAAATTACCTCCAATTATGGAATGCTTGCTGCAATCTAAGGTTGCTTTTCCTCAGTGTTTAAAACTTGTTCCTCATCTCTCATCTGAACTTGTTTAACTTTTGTTTTATGTCACTGGATGTTGCTCTGCTTTCACCTGTGTCTATTGTTGGAGTCTATAGCTCTATAGTATCCCCATCTAGACCCTTATGCACTGCAGTCAATCAACTTTTTACTTCTTTGTCTTAACCATCTTCAGAGTCAGGTATATATTTCAGAACTCCATTCATTCATAACTCTAGTATTTATATTTTCAGAATTTGGATTGTACCAATTTATACAGCTTCTGGTGACCTGAATCACCATGCTACTTTTAAATGTTGGTGTCACATTAGGTGTTTCCACTGAAATTCCTGTGGTTCACACTCACGCTACAGTTTTGTAAGGCCTACTTATAAAATCAGTTCTTTCACACTCAGATGTGTAATTCACATTGGACTCAATGGAAATATCTGTTTTACCCAGGAATGGCAAGACCAGACATTAAACTAGCAGGCAATGCCAATATAATGCTAACAATGAAGACGTTAATCTTGGAAGAGCCAACTACTGAGATTTTTTCCTCTATTTCATGACTCGGCTTTCTTTTATGGCCTATTTTTAAGTTAATTCCATTAGATCATTTTTTTCATAGAATGGTATAAATGAATTTGGTAAAAGGTAAACCAAATCTGGACCCAGTCATAGAGTAACTGAAGTGGGAAAGGACCTTTGGAGGTCGTCCTGTGTAGATCCCCACTAAAAGCAAGGTGAAGTTTGAAGTTAGATCCAAGTATACTCATAAATACAACTGTGACTACAGGAAAAGGTTGAATGGTACCACATTCACCTTTTAAAATTAACCATTCATAAAGGACATGACTTACTTACAAATGTTACAACAGATAATTGCAGTAGGGATGTTGCTATTATATTTTGCTAGGCACCTTCTCACTGTCCATCCTTAACAAAAATTTTGGAGCAAAACTCTATTAGTCAATTTAAAATCAACATAAACTCTCATAGAAGTATACAAATTACTTTGAAGTCTTCTGTCTCATCAACGGCCCAAGAGCCAATCCTTTTGTTTAAGCACAAAAGGTGCAACAAGTTGACTTAAAAGCTTATCTTTATCTATATGCATTAGTATTTTCATTCTACTTTGTCAAAACAAATATGAAGAATTAGTCTTCCCGCTTTTGGAATGATCTTAGTAAAATTAGACATTTGACAGAAATCTGTAAAGAGAGGTTTTTTTTTGGTTTGGGTTTTGGGGTTTTTTTGTATATAAAATACTCTTGTAACATTTGCTCTTCTGGCCTTATTCTTTATTTACGACAGTTTTTTGACATCTGTCCCTGTCTCTTTTCATCAAATATTTATCTCCAGCAGCTGAAAGAGCCTCATTTGTTTTAATTAAAAATAAGACCACCAAGTTGGGATCACTTCCTTAGCTCTTCCATGGCTTGCACAGACAGACAGTAGATCTTGTGAGGTTTTCCTGAGGGTGGCCCATTGACAGGCTTTCCCCCCTCCCTATATCCTTTTCTTTTGCACCATGTTTATTTTTGGATAGAGAAATGTAATCAGAGCCACATTCCGGACAAAGAAACTTTTTACAGTTAACACGTATGAGACAGGAGGAAGACCATGTTGTGTTTCATTTGGTGTTTCATTGTAAGAAACCATTTTCTAATTTGTGGCTTCTGGAATGGAATTATCATTGCCACAGAAACATAGGAACTGCCATAGCAATAAGGCATGCTGATACTGACATAGGCAGCACACACTTAAGGAAAAATTGTAGAAATTCAGCTGAGGAATATCCTACTGATCGAAAACATTTTTTTCACCACTTTTCCTCACTAGCTAATACCTATCTCATGGGGTTTTTTTTTTGCCCAGTGTTGACTTAAGAAGAGGAAAAACCAAGAACAAAGCAGCAACCTAAAATAACTCCTTCGTTCAAAGTTAGTATTCTAAGGTCATGGTACAAGCTGATGCCTATTGCTAATAAAACTGTTCTGGAGGGTGCTTGGGACATGTTATTTTCAGTTTTACAGGTTCTAGACCAATACTTTTGAAGTGCACAGACAGACTGCTCATGACTTCTAGAGATGGTGAGATGTCTTCTGGTCTCAGGATCCCAATTAAGTTGCATAGCATCGCTGACCTTTCTCAGTCATCTTCACTATCTTAGTTCTTGTTAATCATAGAATCATAGAATTGTTTAGGTGAGACAGACTGTTAAATTATGGCTTTACATTTATTTGAGATGGAGGAAACTAATAAGCAAATCTTGGTTTTTTTCATACCCCATTTTCACCTCATTCTTCATCTTAGATGAAAAGTAAAAATTAAAACAAGCCATCCCTGTGAATCACCAAATTAAAACTCTTGTATCCTCACTTGGCAAAAATTACCTTAAAAAATGATCCTACTTCAATCTCCCCTGGCAGTAAGTTACAGTAGAGTCATTCAGTGCTTAGAAAGATATTTCTTACAGTTGTCTGTCAGATACAAAACATTGATTAGCTTTAGAATGAAAAGATCTCCTTTCTTTGTAGGTGTAATCGGTTTAAGACTTTACACTCTGGTAGTTGGAGTTTTCTAAATTCTGAAAAAAACTATCAGACTCAAAGCCTGACAGTAACTTGTGCACCTCTTAGTTTATTTTGTAGGCAAAGTAGAAAAAAAGGTTGAGGTGATCTTACACATAAAAAATTACCTCATTACAACATCTACATAAGAAAATGGGCTTAGGTGAGTAAAAAATTTTTTTTCCTCATAATACGCATATGCAACAGGCACACATATAGCACATTTCAGAACATTTATATAAAAGTTGTTGACATACCAAGATGTCAACAGAAATTTTATCTCAGCATCTTTTCCAATTCACAGTATTATCTCCTGTTCCTCAGGACACAATAATGTGGCTGCATAACGTCCTCATGTAGATTGGTTCTGTATTTGAGACATATGGGTAAAACTGACACAGAGTTTTAAGGACAAAGTTTTCAAAAGTAGACACATATATGAAGAGCACAGATTTAAATGAAAAGTTGACCCCTGAGTTGTCCTATAGTGGTAATTATCATTTAAGTAACTTTTACAGACAATAATTCACCGTATTATAGTTACATTATTGTACTATAACTTTCTAAGATCTTGATATTGGCATAAAGGAAAAGAATCAATTATCTAACTTGGAATCAGAATTTAATCCTTTCCTTGCAAGATACTGAGACAGGAGAGAGCACCGTTGCTTAATCAATTGAACAATAGAAGGGCACTCAGGAACCTAGATTTTCTTTCCAGCTCTGCCACTGGATTGAGGGTGACCTTCATCAAATCCTGTTTCTACTCTGTAAAATGTAACTGTAAATTGTCTTTTTAAAAGCATTTTAAATGAGAAAGTACTGTAAAGTACCCTAGATTTGATGCTGATTGCTTATAACAGTAAGTGAACTCAGAGTTAAACTAATTTAAGGGAGACTTTATTAACTAGAAAGATTATGAGCTTGTCAAGAAGATATTAATTAAAGTCTGGGGACTGCTTGCCAGTGTCATTCTAAATTAATTGCTAATGGGTTACTCTTAAAAGTGGAGTGCAGCTGCAAGAACATCAGGCTCAAAGGAAACTTGATTTTGTTTATCATTCATTTTTACTTTGTTTAGCAAAGGATTTCTAAATACCAAAGAAACCTGAAACTGTTCCTGGCAAGGACATTTTTGATTACAAAAATCTTTCTATAATCTGAATGGCAGGATGCACACACTTACTATAACCTTCTACACTTTTCTCTATTTCTGTAAATCTCAGAGAATAGAAAAACCTTGAGAACTATATCTTGTGTATCTTTTAAGAGGCAAATAAGCCAGAAAAAACAACTGGCTTTTTAGAGCCAGTGGCACACAAAAAGGATTGACATAAAGTTAGCAGTGGTTCTATTGACCCCCAAATCATGTGTGGTTGGTATCATGCTCTTTGGGGATAATATTACCTGTGAGAGCACTTCAGAACAGGCCAGAGATTTCTCCTGACTTCAAGGCCTCCAGTTTACAGTAATACTTAAGGGCACAGGGTGGGCATGGGGTAGGAAGTGATTCATATCCACTTCTGTCTCTATTTACAGGCTATGTGTTCTAGCTTTTTGTATATGAGTTTTGCTGCAATATCTCACAGAAAGAAATGCTTCAGGAGGATGTGTAGTTAAAGAAAGGCTGTGCTCTGGTCAGACGAATTGATGCATGTGGGGAATATTCTTTGAAGACAGTATGGTTACACTGGTGTAAAATGTGGGAAAACAGAACCTGAAGATTGCAATCCTGCTAGCAGGCTGAGAGGCCATGCTGTCAAAAGGCCTGCCCTACATTAGAGCTCCCTTTCTTGTCAGTGACTGAGGCTCCCCTGCTTTTGACTCCTAAACAAGACTTAGTCAGACTGCCTCTCAGTTTAGGCATGCAAGGGGCTTTTGCAGATATTTTCTTTTCAGTTCAACAGTAGTGAGCAGGCACCCACAATAGAGAAAAAAATGTATCCCACTGAACATCTGTTAAGCTATTTATTTCCTTGTTTTATGCTACCCAATAGTATAACCATTTTGTGCCAGTTCCTGAGTTAAAGAGAAACACAGATCACTATTTTAAAGGAAGTTGGAGAGTTCTGTGCTACCTCAGCCAGAAGTTTTTGAAATAGTGGGAATTCAGTGAAAACATTTGTTTTTCATACAGCTCTGTCACCAAAGAAGGAAGTGATAAACTGTTATCTTTTTTATTCCTACAGTTTCAATTTGAGAATATGAAAGCCAACACTACATATACTTCTGCTAATTCAGGTATATTAAATCCTGACAAGACTGTCAGACCCAAAAGGCACAGTTCTGGCCTTGTGCAAATCAGTGACAAAAATACCACTTGATTTTGAAAGATGCCAAAATTGTACCAAAGTGTGGTTTGGTTGTTTTGTTTTGGTTTTTTTTTTACCCCAGAAAATAAGAATATGATTTACACCTTCCCATATTGATCCTTCTGTTCTGTCATGATCTTCATCACACTGGGACACTTCAGTGTTTTGGCATTTATTTTGGATGCTGTCACTTTAGCAGTGCAAATACTAAGTGATATGGGAATATGGTGCTTTGAAGTGCTGATGACTATTCTGTTAACGGCTTGGGAATATGGCTAGCACAGCTGTCTCCATATTACTTGTGAACAGAATTCCTCTTCTGTTTTCTTCGCAAAACTTGATGACTTTTGAAACTCTATTAATTGAAAGTCATCTTCCTAATACTTACGAAACCATCTCAGGAAAGGACAACATAGTACTATTACATTAACTGTCCCATTTGAAGCATCTGGACTCTAAAGCTACAGGCTCAGAACCCCCAGCAGAATTTACCAAACATTTCTGCTTTATATTGACATGACCAACTTCATAGCATTTTTCTTAAGAGGGATTTGAACCAGGGCCCAAAGTTTCCCTCCCTATTCCATAATCTATTTATCATTGTGCCATTGCTTCTCTACTTGTACACACACATATATACAGCATATAGACAGTCTCTCTTGTGGTTTTCATAGCTATATGTGTGGTATGCGACATGTTGGACCAAGCAGGAAGAGCACCAGCAGCTGGAGAAATCTTTCTGACAGAAACTTTTACGAGTAAAGTACTAAGTCTCCCCTGGAAGTGAAATAAGCTAGAACGACAGAACAACTTTCTGTGTGCCACATGTGAAGACTCTGCACTTGCTAGTGAATCTGCTGTTGCACTGAGAAAAAAAGAGGAGAACCTATAGTCCACCATGTCCTTTGGGACTCAGAGACACTGTTTAACCAAAGCAGAATGCTGTGACAACAGAGTACATCTTGTAAATGTAAGAACGCCATAAAAAAATGCAGCTGTGCTTACTGATCATAATGTAATTAAGCAATAAACACACACTGCAAGGTGAATGCCATGCAATGAATGTCTGGTTGGTATCAGGATTCTTTTAGTAACATATGGGCAAGGAAGCTTAGTGATTCACAGACCATGCTCAGAGTGACTATAGCACCCATGACTACATGAAAGTTGGCAATTGATTCTCATGGTGAAAAGTTACTAAGTTCCTTAAAATTAAAAAGAGTGTTAGAAAAGAAGGGAGGTCAGAGAAAACATAGTTAGCATCCTATTGTCCTAGCATGAAATAATCTTTGAACAATTACTACAGCAACTTATGCAAACTGTGAGGTTTATAGATACATTGTAACTCTGATTCATGAGAAGCCTTACTTCACTAGATGCTCCAAATTAAGATTTCCAGGCATCCCATCTAATCTTCTAATCCAATAATCCTAAAATCCAGCAATTAAAGAATGTTTTGACAAAGCAACCTGAGGCTCATTCCTCTAATTATGCTGCACAGTTTAAGCCCACTGACTTAAAATACATAGGTTTTGCAAAATATGCATGCAAGTCATCTGAACTTACTAGATTGATAGACACTTCTGCAGAATGCAGCCTATTAACAGCTTCTTCCAAAATGAAACTAAATCAAGACATCTTATTGCCAAAGAAGAAAACTCTGGGGGAAGTGTTCACTTAAGTAATTCTGTTTCCATGCTGAAAATGAATGCAATTATACCTCTAACACTAAGTCATATCTGAGACCAACAATATTTAAAAAAAAATAGAATCTAATAAGCAGCTTCTAGAAATCCCTCTCATTCTGTCATGTGGGTTGGATTTCTCTTTAAGCTTTGCCATTTTGCTGGTGTTTCCTATCAGAAGGTGCAGAGTCTGATGATTCAGAATGAGAGACTTGAAATGTTCTTCAAGTACAGAAGCCATGGAAGACTGGAAACTTCAGTGATGCAGGGAATTTATATTATTGTTGGTTAATTTCAGATAAGAACAAAAATACTTCTATATATTCTTCCTGTTGTAGAATTATACTTTATCAAGTATAATTAACTCTCTTTTCTGCTCCATTCCTAGACATTAAATCATTCCTTCCTTATTGAGCTGGTTTTCTGAGAGGTAGGAAAATTAACAGACATTTGACTGATCTCCGGAAAATTTCTCCATCATAAAGAACCTGGGACAGTTCTCCTGAGGCAGTTGTTCAACAACTTGCCATTTGCAGTCTTGCCACTGTATGCAAGATGTCTGCACTGCTAGACCCAATCTATACAGCACAACTTCCCATGCTGGACTTACTGAAAGTAGTCCCAGTGACTAAGACCCACACAGAGTTTTTTCCTTGTGCTCTGCTTCATGTCCTGATCATCAGTCTGCTTTGCTTGTCTAACTGTAAAGGTTCTGTGGGAGGATCCTTAGGGCTACAGAAAGAAACAAACTGAAGAACAAATTAGGAACTTGACTACTAATCTCTGAAACTGCTGGTAGCTGGTACTGCATTTCAGGCACCATACAGAAAGAGCAGAATGATGAAAAGGTGGGGTGAGAGGCAGCTTACCAGGCCTCAAATGAAACCCAGCCTATTGTCCTTCCCTCTGCTGAAGCTGCAGCTTGATGAGGATGCAGACTGGTGAATGACTGGCTTTGGAGTAGGGAAAAAAGTTACACAGCAGGCCTGGGGAAAGCAAAAGCATTGCTGAACTTCTGGAGAGGAATGTAAAAAGATTTGTGCTATTTGATAACATGTGAGAGAAATTTGGAGTGTATAGGGTTTGCCCCAGAAGCTGGAAGAGAAACAAAATGATACATTGAACCTGTTGTAGCAGAAACCCGTAACAGAATCATAGAATCATTCAGATTGGAAAAGACCCTTAAGGTCATCAAGTCCAACCGAGCTGTCTTTTCATAATTCTAAATTGGACTCACGTTAAATATGAAGCCTGCACTATCACAGCCTGATACAGTATGTGTCTCCAGTAAAGTACTAGTTTGCTAGCAAAACAAATTACAATATTTTGTTTGTGAGTTCTGTTAACCTTCAACCTGGTAAGAGGATAAAATGTTAAAAAGCACAGAAACAGACAAGAGTGGTTTTTACAAGTGGAACCTTTGTAATAGCAAGACTACCTCTGTGTGACAGGAGGGCTTGGCTTGTTTGTTGTTTGTTTTGGGGATTTAGGAGGGTAATGAACAAAGCAATTACGAGAGACAAAGATATGTAGCTTTTTCCTTGTCCCAGCAATCTAGGGGAATTGAATCCACTGGTTGCCTGGAGTTCATTCTTGTAATCCATTCATTAAACCTTTCATTCAATGAGCCCTCAATTTTCCACTGGATGCCAACTGCAGTCTGCTTGTGTCCGTGCCCACATTTTTCTTTCATTTTTATGTTGGGCAGGAATCCTTCTCTGTCATGTTTGGTTCCTTTTAGATGCATCAGTCTACTACCAGACCATGTCCAGTTTTTCCAATGTTGATAGCATTATTATTAAAATTACAGAGTACAGTGATATTATTCAAGTGACCACACTGAATCTTTTCTTTTTTCCTAATGATCTCCCATAACTTCACTGACTTACAATTTGTGTTGATATTTTTTACATGCTTTTCACAGTCCTTTAGCCAGAAGCTAAGGGGTTAATTGTTTTTTATTGTATATGTCTTGTACAGGCAGAGATGAAAGCCATGGCTCAGCAAAGTCTTGGCTAAACACACTTATTAGCATCAAACACTCCTCATTCTAAAAAGGTGTTGCTATGCACCTGCTATTTTAATTCATACTAGGTTATTAAAATCCAAACACAGTGTCAGACTAGAAACAGAGCAGTGCTATGATCTGCTGGAAGACATCAAAAGTATACAGATTATGAAGTCTGATATGGCTACTGCAGTAATTTCTAAATGTGGATTATTCTTTCTGTGTAAAATTTTTAGGTAATAACCTCAGCAAAGGTAACTGGCACTGAAGCCAACAATGCTGTTTGTTTATATCAGCAAGACCTGGATCCCTTTTATCTTGCATAAAACATGAATTACTAGCTTTTATGCAGTTGTCCTGCCCACTGTGGTTCTCTGAAGAAGAGATGTGGAGGAAATAATTTTTGCAAGGAAAACTTGAAAAGCATTTCCCTCTTGCAAGGCACCCACGCTTGACTACTGTTCAGAATAGGATACTGAGCTAGATGGGCTTTTGGTTTGCCCCAGCACAGGTGCTCTTAACTTTTTACATATTCACTCTTTTCACCTGAAACAAAACCTATTTTTTCTCTTTTGCTTCTAGTTCTGGACAGCCAGAATTAGGGAAGCATGTAACTGTGCTGCAGTAACTACTGAAACAATCTGCTGGAATCCAATCCCTTTATGTGAGGCACTGAAATGGATCCTTTCTGCCCAAATTTCCCCAGTGAGAACTTGGTAGAAGTTGGTAGGCTTTGAATCTTCTCTCTGCCAACAGGAGAATCATGCATTTTGTTAATTAAACAGTGGGGGATACAATTAGTCAACTGGACACTTTACACACCAATCAGGAGTTAATCCATGAAGTACAGAGTGCCTGTTAAAATTGTATCTTGCAATGCTGCTAACACTCTGCTCTGTGTCCCAGCATATGAGATAGCAGTATGTATTACCTCAGCTAGGAAAGATGAAAAAGAAAACACTGCTTATCATAGACATGGACCAAACTGTTTCTCAGGAATCAGGTGACCTGAAACTCCACTATAGCAGCTCTAAGCCTTGGGAAAAAAAGCTTGCGTTAATTGTCACAATTTGAACAGCACATAAATAGAGAATTTTACAGGTTTAGGAAGAGCAAAGAAGGCATTTTGGAACTACAGAAGTATCAACCAAGCCTTGGGATCCAACAGATGCTTAACTGCAATGAAAAAAGGAATGAAATATAAATGTCAAAGTACATACAGAAGAACACTGCAGGAGTATCTGTAACTACTTAGTGAAGGAACTGAATAGATCAGATCTTCTTTCCAAGTCTAGCAATTTTTTAGTACACAGATGGTCTAGAATTAGTGGAAGCAAAAGTATCACATCATAAGTCAGTTGTTTAACAAACTCTGTGTTTATATAAACTATGGATAGACACAGCATTACTGTAATATCATGGTTGAGAAATCAGGCACTCAGGGGTCAGAAAATGCAGCACAGGTCGAACCACAATCATAATTCTTGCCTTTTCTTGCTTATGCATGAAAACATGAGATTGGATGTTCTACTGACTTATGTCAGGGGGCCTACGTGTACCAATAGGATTTAATGGCCCTGACCAGCCTCACCTGGGGCCTCCACCCACTCCCCTGCCCATTTAAGCTTCATTTAAGCTCAGCTCTAGCTTTCAGTCCTTGCTTAAGCTATGTTTTAGGTGTGCCTGTGCTTGGCCACAGACCCTGATGATCAGATCATGAGTTGGGCTGACTTCCCAGCTTCAGCTCAGCTCTGCCTGTTGCTGTGGTCCTGCCTGATGATTCCTGGGCTGACCCTGACCTGCAGATGGCCTGCCTGCCTTGCCACTGCAAACTTGCCTGGTATTTGGATTTTTGCTTAACCCCTGCTGCCTCTCCTGAGCCTTCCCTGCTCTCTTGCTCTGGTGTTGTGGGACAGGGCCCTGGCTGGTGAGTCCTCTGCCATGCCAGCTGTAGTATCAGGTCTGGCTCCTTTGGCAGGAGCCAGCCCTTGCTGTACTCTGACTGCTTATGCTTTATGTTACCATTTATATTTCTGAAGAGTGAGAGTGTGATGTTCCTACAAAGTCCTACCTTCCCCAGCAAGACTTGGAGGCTAAACCTGCATTCAGACTTTGTGGTTATAGATCACTGGTTGAGAGATGAAAATCAATTACTAAAATCTTACAACTACTGCAACAGTATGATAATGTAATACTAATGAATTGTACATTGAAACAAATGTCTCTAGGCACAAAGTTTTCTCAAAAGTTTGAAGAATATTTGTGAGTGACATTTTGTATGAGACGTCACAAAACCATTTTACTGGTCTCCTCATGTTTGGCAATCTTTTTTTTTTTTTTAATTTGTCTTCAAAAATTTCTAGACTTCAATTATGAAAACCAAGACTTCTTTTAGCAAAAAGAAAATTAATTATTTGGAGATTATTTATTAACTTTTGTGTCAGAAATACTAGAGTGTTCCACCTCTGCTATTAGTTTTTCTAAGACCAACAGTTCCATAGAAAATATCAAGAAAAGGCTGGAGCATTTTCAAATTAACAAAGCATTGCACGCTTCTAGTCTTAAGCGGTTTTAAAGACAGGAGGTGAAAAATTCTGGCATCTTAGAATTTGGTGGCTCCTGTTGATTTTGGGGGGACCAACAGCTTACCCAATAGCTAAAACAGAGAGACCATTCTGCCAAATGAAATGTTTCCAGAGACAAAAAGAAAATAGTCAGAAGATGTCTTCTGGCAAGAATTACAATGCACAAGAGAAACCTAACTGACAAAAGAGATACTGCTCAAAGGCATTCTCATGGACAAAATATGTGCTTACTTTGCACAGCCAAGGAAACTTCAAGTATTTAAGAGTGGCAGGGTGTGGAAATCTTAACCTGTTGTATGTTAGTGAGGTATGGCTAGAAAACAGCAATCAGTGGCTTTGGCATTGGCAGTGTGAAAACTCAGGCCAGTACCTAAGCAGTCTCTAGTCTGTTAAAATTCATTTGCCAGTTTCAAGATGAAATTGCAAAGACTTTTTCAGAGTTGGAAAAATCTGAAGTCAGAAGAGATTGGGGGGGTGGGGGGAAGGCATCAGAGGGAAAAAATTGGTCTTTTGAAGTTTTATATGTAAGGAAAGACCTGGATTTGTGCCTTTAAAGCAAACCTTCCTGACATTACAAATCCAAAAACCTCACTGTGGCCAAAAGCCACATTGCATATACTTATCTTTGAGAGGAAGGGGGAGGGAGATCAGTTCACAAGCAGGAAATGGCTTCCAGGTGTCTCCCTACTCCAGTGTGCAACTTGATCACTACAATCCAGTGATGCCAGGCTTAGTAGTCCCAGCTGCCTTACTTCTTTTCAGGGATTTGGACTAATCATGCATTATCACAGCCCTACTCCTGGTGACAAAGCATAACCCTGGCTCTGGAGCTGTGCTTCAACTGCTTACAAGTGGTGGGTGACTGAAAAAGTTACAGGTAGGCCTTCTCAATCAAGTATGAGCATGTGGAAATGAGCAGGGTACATGTACATATACATATGCCTATGTCTGCGTATGCATTCATGCCTGTGTGCGTAGAAATTCAAACCACATCTGTTTCTGGAGCTGGACAACAAAATGGCTACTCCACTTCTTGGTGTGTTGTGGAAGGAAGTAACTGAATGTGGCACTCTCTTTCTATCCCAGCACTCTGTACAGCTGGTGAAGAGGGAGGAAAAGATCTGTTCCATTTATTCTCCCTCAATGTTGTCTTTTTTTTTTCTTTTCTCCCTTCTTCCAGCTGCAGAAACACTTCCTTGTTGGGTATTCTGCCTTCATTGTGCAAATATGGTAGGAAGAGCTTTCCAAAGCCTTGTTCCAGCTTGTTAGTTAAGAATATAACAAAAAAGTAATTAACTTCTGTATCTGACACAGAAAGGAAAGTTAACGGAGTACTGTTTAAACATTTTGGCCTTTTCCTCATGCAAAAGTTTGAACTTGTAGCATTAAGCAGACAGAAAAGTGCTGCCATCCATTCTACTACACTATTTACATCAGTATGAGACCATGTCATGACGCAGTAGAAGGGTGTCCTTTTATTTGCCAATGAAGTCACATTCCATGTTGGCTAACTTTACTGTTTTCCAGTTAACCAGAATGAATTTAATCAATTTAATATTAAGCTGGGAATGTGACTTTTTTTGGGGGGGGGGAGGAATAAGAAAACCAAAAGTAATTTTATTTTGATTGGCATTTACTTGGCTGCAGAAACAATGAAAGTTTGCATTCTCAATGCTGATGAAAGCTTCTCCACTGCTTGTTTTCACTGTGTTCTCTGGAGGACCATTTTGAACAAAACTCTTAAGGTCTGCATTCAAGTATAGAAGTTTCAGTGACTATTTTCTTTTTAAAGCTGAATGGAAGTCTAGAAGTTCCTTAGCCTGGAAAAGGCTGTACAGAATGATAGTTTTCTCAAGATACAGTAGCAGCTTCCCTGTGCAAAAGGATGAACAGATGAGTAAGAAGTTTAACTCTTACATGTAAACATTAAGGAGAAAAAAAAAAGTCTCAGCAAAAAGCAGTCTGAACTGCAGGAATTGGCACCACATTTTCATGTCAATGCAAAAGGTGCGACTGACAGCATGACACCAGCCAGCACCACCCATACTCTGACTACGTCTGTTAAGTTGTGGAATGGCAAATGTTACAGGCCTGTACTGTGGAACTTACAAACAAATGTTTAATGTGACATATTAGATCACATTATATTAGACATATAAGGAGTCAAGCAACCACCTTTTCTGTCATTATGTTTTCTGACAGTAACAAACACCCTGATGATACAATGTTCCTATATCATAGTATGCTGAGTACACCAGCACTTTATATTTAGTTGATGATTTTGTGAAGCTCCACATTGGAGTAGGGTCATGCTTCTGTTTTTATTGTTCCACTAAAGCTTTTAATATTGTAACTTTTAATATTTATTTCTCAGTGTGTGAGAAACCCTAAAAAGTTTGAAGCTGTAGTCCACCAATTCTGTTGTCAAAACAGGAGAACTATATGACTCTGTATATCCAAAGTTTTATTACCTACTTTTTGCCTAACTGCTTAGCTTCTTCCCAGATCTGACTGTTTCAAAATTAAGCATACTACTCCTGCACCATATGTTCAGATGCACCAAGGGAGAAGGGAGTTGTTTTTCAATTGGCTCACTGTCTTTTAATGAGGCAGGGGACTTGTGACCTCAGTGCATTGTGGCTGATAAATGGTAGGATGTACCCACACATACTCACAGAAAACCTGCAAACACAAATGAGTTGTGGGTAATCTTTAGCCTTTACTAGGGAAAGGCAATCTTGTGGGCAAACACTTAAGCAGAAAGCTAATGCTTAATAGCATGTAATTTTAAACTGCTAGTGCACAAGCCTGTCAACATTTATTTCCAGGTTTTCTGATCCTCTTTATTAGTTTCCTGTCTTGCTTTCATCTTAACCAAGTCACTGAAAGGTTTGATTTTTCTTTTGTTAACAAATACTCAATTTTTTTTCTTCAAATCTCTTTGCATTTCTGAAGGATCTGAACAGGTTAAAAATGTTGTTTGTGCTGCTGAAGGTAAAGTATACTCTTAAACAAAAAGTTATGTAACATACAGAATAATATCACATGCTAGACCATTATGCTAGGATCTGATCAGATAAGTAAGCTTTGCCTTCATTAAAGGGTTTAATCTTGATTATACTCAGGGCAGCCTCTAAACAAGAACTCTGGAGTTTTTCTTCTAAAGGGTCATTCATGCTCTGGTCTGGAATTTTTCAAACAACTAACACCATTTTTTGAGAAATCAAAAGCAAAATTTTTTCCCCTCTGTTTTTAGAAGTAACAGGGTGATGACAGAAAAACGTCTCCTTGGCTCTCAACTGGGAGTTATAAATACCCAAAAGCTAAATACTAGTCTGGGTTGGGTTTTTAATTTTATTTTCTTTCTCCAAGATCTCTTTTCTGGAGATGTGTTTGAGCCTTAGATCTCTTGCTTGCATTGCTACAGAACTGATGAAAGTCTGAGATCTCAATCAAAGGCTTAACAAAACAATAATCCTCTATTGCCCTAATTCTTCTCAGAAACATCTCTGACAAGAACAGTCCTTAAGCTTTTACATCTTTTTCTGCTTAAAATTACTTTCCTAATTAGAAGAAATTGTTTCCCTCCTGAGTCTTTGTGCCTGAAGACCGCTGTATTTATGGAAAAGCATCTCTCAGGCTCTTTAGCTCCCCACCCTCAAATACTATGACAGTGATAACATTCTACATCCCTCAAATACCAACCTCCTTTTTAAACAAACAGAAGAATTCATAACATTCTTCACAATCAGGCCAATTCCATTTGAAGCAAAAATCAGAAATTGCAGGAATAATCACGAATCACAGAGATTTCATGCTTAATGTAATCACTAACTCTCCAACACAACATTACAATTTAAAATTAATTCTCTTTCCCAGATACATTTACTTTATATACTTCCATCCTAATCATGACCAAGCTTTTAGACACCATATTTAACAGGAATCAGAATGTGTGAATGCAGTATAGGTAGAATTAGTTGAGTATCAGACACTGAGTAGGCAATTTAAAACAGATTTCCATACCAGAGGGTTTGTTTAAGTTTTCTTCAACTCAGCAGCTGCTCGTCCTTACAGGTGATAAAGGCTCCATTTCAAGAAGGTACCTATGCAGGAATAGTATCAGTAGCTTCAAATATCTGAGTAATTCTGCCCACCTAAGTTGGACATGAGCTCAGATGCCATTCTGACTAGGCTTCAGTTGTAACAAATTTACCTGCCAGCAAATTTTAGTGTGCCAACTGCTGACATGGACTATGCTCATGGAAGAAGTTCCTGACAAGCTGCAACAAGATTTGGGAAGGTCATGAAGAACTTATTAAAGCAGATGAATTTGAGTCCAGCTAAATACAAAATAATTCATACTGAATGAGATGACTCTCTTAATTAGCGTGGTTTGGAAGAGCATTGGAATGAAATTTGTTAGTGCTTTTACAAGGAAGTATGTAATGTGAAGATGTGATGATGGCCATGGCTTGTGTGACTTAAGCAGTTGTTATACCACCTAGCCAGTAGGCATGACTGCACCTGATTTGACACACTTTCTTCAGAAGTGAACAGATATTCAGCTGTTTGA
The DNA here is from genome assembly GCF_030463565.1 of Pelecanus crispus. Classification (NCBI taxonomy): domain Eukaryota; kingdom Metazoa; phylum Chordata; class Aves; order Pelecaniformes; family Pelecanidae; genus Pelecanus; species Pelecanus crispus. Next base: position 16,348,767 of record NC_134649.1, read on the forward strand.
ACAGCTGAATGTCTCTTCCTATGCCTGTGAACACCATTATTTAAATCTGAGAGGAGTGGTTGAAGCTGGAGTAATGCTCTCTTGCACTTACCAGTAACCCAGCTTAAAGAGGCCACCACTGACTCATGACAAGGTCTTAAATTCATCTCCCCTGGATATGGAAGTCTGGAAATGGACCATGTTTCCTCATTCAAATTCATGTCCCAGTAAGGATACTGCAATCACAGAGAAAGTCCAGAAGCTGAAAGTGATTAAAAACAATTTGGAGAGACTTTCATGTGACAGATTTTTGAAAACTCATGCTACTGAGCTGAGACTGTAACTACCTAAGATCATGAGGTTGCATAAAGCAATGAATATCACTACAAATGTTTTTAGTGCTGTCCTACTGAATAAGATGATAGCATACAATAAAAAAGATCAGATAATAATAAAATAGGGTTTTACAAAATATCTCTTTCCCTCATCTAGGTAACTAAATGCAACAGGATATTAATTAATCTGAGATTAAAAATATGACTAAATAGTTAAATGAATTACAATATCTTCTTATTATTCACTAGGCCAAATAACTTTATTTTCCAGAAAAATACTTGATTATTAGTTGGGAATAGAAAGAAAGTTTCTGCATACTTTGGGCATACATCATATTTTTAATTTAGAGACAGACAAATGTTCTGGGAAATAATTTTTTTATTCTGAGGTTACTCCCCTACTTTCAATAGTGAATTACTCCTAAGATTTCCTCTGAAAATCCTTGAATGCATGGATTTACATTCTAGGATTCAGAGTTTTGTTTTTATGGCAGATGCTACTTATACTCTTCTTTTGACATCAGAAGATGAACACACAACACGTTGGCTTTGTTTGCATTATTATTGGTCACAGTTCTACAAGGGAGATCCATTTCTGACTAAAGTTTGATATATTTCATTAATGATGAAAATGGGCGTCTATGCTCTAACAAGATCCTCTAAATAAAGGGTCACGCTAGTACCTTGTATAGTTTCACAGGTATGCAGTTGGAATATAAGACAAAGTAGAGGAAGGATTCGTCTTTCTCATACTCTGAGTCTGCTAGGGACCAGAAGCTAGCAGATTGAGAAAAGAAACTTGTGCATCTGGACAAGCAATAGGATCAGAACAGAGAAGTGCTGAACTGGCTTGAAAACTAACAAAATCTGTGAAACAGATCTGATCTTTTGAAGAGCCAATGCAGACCAGCAGAAATGACAGAGCAGAGAGGCCATGCTGAAAACTCCAAGTGCAAACTGACTGCATCAGCAGCAGTCATGGCAATGGGAAAACTCTCTGGATTGACAACAAATAAGCTGATCAGGCAAAGTAAACTCAGCTGCTTCACAGGTCCACATGCAAGCTTGGAGGAAGCTGAAATGCACCGCAGAGCCAGCTGGCTGTTCCTGAGGGTGGGCCTGCTGCCAGGCAGCTGTGACAGGGGGAGCCAGACTCGGTAGCCACCCCTTGATGACCTGGGCTACCCTGGGATTGACTGATATTCTTTACTGGGAAGGGAGAAGTTGAATACACTTTGCAAATAGCCATAGATTTTGTTAATCATTATTTAAAGAGATCTATACAGTCAGTGTCCCACAGTCTGTTGTTTGTATTCCAAAATAATCAAGAGCAGAAGAACCTCCTAGTAAGAGCACAAGAAAAGGTTTAATTCATTTTTCCCCTAAAGGGAACTTGGAAATGAAACTCTAAGCAAGAGCTTTGAGACATGGTTATCTTGCCAAAAAGAATCATAGATATTGAGACTGATCCTCTTTGCTGCCAATTTAGAAACTTAGGTTTTGAGTCTCTGCTGTGACCTTTTTTTTTTTAAATTTTCTAATGTGATTGATTGTTTATTTTCTAAACATTTAGTACCTCCATTAATTCCCTAGCTTCACAGATGGAAAAGTGCATGCCTGGATCTGGCTGGTCATACTTTAAGGACACGTTTCAAAGACAGGCTAACATTCTGATCACAAAAGAAGGATGTCAGAGCCACTGCATAAGCACAGGTCAGCACATTTGCAAAATGAGATATTTGTCTTTCTTCAAAGATTAGGGGTGTCTCTTCAGTGAAGTGTTAGAAGACGCATAAGTGCAAACACTGCCAGCTGCCCCTGCTATTGCAACAAAACTAAACAAATATTTTCATTGTACTCTGAAAAAGAAACATCACTGACCCCCGTACCATTCTCATGTTTTGTTATGGGGTGTTAAAAAACAGGCAAGCACAAAATATGTATTAGGATGCCATCTCTCCTCATGTTCCTGGATTTCAGAAAGGAAAAGATTAGTGTTTCCATATATTGTTTTTTCACTCCAGTGAAAAGAATTAAAATAATTTTCAGTATCCAAAGTGTCTGCACCTGGGGCCTAAATGAAGGGAAGTAGGTAAATAGTTCCAAGTAATTAATGTAATGGCTCAGAGGGGCCACAGAAGGAAAGGGGAGTTTCTCCAGTTTAAATGCTTGCATTCATGCTTTGCCTAAAGCAAAACAAGCTATCTGTCTTCTGGTTTGCATTTTCCCAATGAAAGCTTCCATTTGTTTTATTGTCATTCCAACATGTGCATCATTTACAGCTTTCACTGCTTGAAATATGCAAGTACTGTACAATGCAGTATTTTTTTCTGAGCTTTTAAGATTTTCTAGAATTGTAGAGTGTGTTTTTTAAAAAGTGAACCAGTAAAGGTGGATTCAATTTAGAGTATGTTGGGTAATTTTTATAAGTGGCTACAGGTTAGAGGCTTTGGTACTGCGATACTTTGCTGCATAGTGGAATTTCCAACCCAGAATGAAGTGCATTACCTCTTTCCATACTTGGGGGAAAGAGGGTCCACCACAGAAGTGACCAAAATTGACAGGTTACACCCAGATTGGCCATTATTAAAGACTGAAGAAAGTGTGATGGGTCTTGAGTTCCACCTGCTTCTGACATTCTGGTCCGTGAATGTGAGCTGTAGAGATGAGCAAATCTCCAAAATACATTTCTGAACTCTCTTCTAGAGTTAGAAATTTATGCCAACCTTTTCTTACAAAACAGGGGAAGGAAAGCATTATCTGTTTTATCTAATACCTCAGTGAATAGAGGATTAGTGATCAGAGGAAGTCTGTGTTCAAGTCTTGACTTACTGAGGGTATTAGATTTGCATTTCTAACTTCCCATTTTAAGAACTTCAGTATAAGGGATGTTTAGGTGAGATACTTCTAGTTTCTCCTATGGAAGTGAAAACACTGCCTACCAGAAATACCGTGATAGAAAGAGAATTGAGAATTAAGCATGACTAACTTAATAGTTAGTGTACTCATCAAGATTAGGGGAGGTCTAGGTTTCTGTTTGTGCAAGTTACTACTTAATACTAAATCCTGAGGAAGGAAAGCCCTATGAGACAAATTCCTTGTCTTTGGCCTATCATTGTGTTCCCCTGTTACATGACTCACATCAGAAATATTTTCTGCCATCGGACCTCGAGCAGTATAATTTCTTCTATCAAAGATACTTGCCTGATGCGTGGGGATAGTTAATTTTGCCAGCTCTCACAAAGACAGAATTTCATTTGACTATTCACACAACAAGCCTGCAGTCACAGTCCTAGGTAACATAAAGTCCTCTTTGTATGATACAGTGTACAACCATGTTAAGGGACATGACCTAACCTGCAAGTTGATAGTGATGAATTTGATGTGGAAACTGGAGATTGGACCAGGCCAAGTTCATCTCATTAGAAGCCAGCAAACATCTGTTAAGCTTGGTCTATGTTTAAAAGGTTTCCTAATGGAGTGTTCTTGGCAAAGTCTCCCTAGAATAGATGCTACTGAAGTTAGCCAAAAAAGCTCAGCGGTCTTCCCCAGACAAAACAAGCTGCACTGACTTCTGTGCTCTAAACTGGGCCTACAGTAGAGCTGTTACAAAAGTGCAGCGAAGAGTCACAGCCTTTGTGACACTCTAATATATAATAAGTATCTTCTGTAGACCTGGTCTGCAATAGGGTTAATCTTACATGATGTCTGGATCTCAAATGAGTGACCACTGGTGAAAGTCTTATTATCTGAGTCCATGTCTAAGAGTACCTTCTCAGGATAAGCATACAAATTCAGTATAAGAAACAGCGTAACTGTTGTTAGGAAAAGTGTAGATTGGGAAAACTGTGCTTCTGCAGCATATGTTTCATCTCCTCCCAGCATAACAACCTATTCAAGAGGAAGTGTGGTTTTGCTGTTGTAAGTGTATGTTATGGTATAGGCTTTTTTTGATACAGTCATGTCAGTCAAAGATCACACCTCATCACATCTAGGACTGACAGAGCAGTGCTGGCAGAAGCCTGTAGCCTAGTCGTGGTCTCACAGGAAAGGTCCTGACCTCAGAAATGTTAAATCTCCTCACAGTGCTCTAAAACAGGCTTATTGCAGTTCTGATTATTAAAATAAAATTCTTATCTTTCTGAGGCTTATAGACTCTACCCTCTCTGGAAAGAGGTAACATTTCTCAAGCATACAGAATTAACTCAATCATTTCTTGGCTGTACTGAGGGGAACACATAATTTTATATATAAAAAAAAATATTGTATGGTTGAGGGAAAAATATAGCAGGACAAAGTTTTATTTAGTCTATTGTATCTAGGATTCCCCCGCCCCCCCGCTAATTCAGTTAGAGAAGTATAAAAAACAGATAGCTTGGGAGTATGGTGGAGTAATCAACCAAACTACAGACAAACCAAAGTAAAATAAAGTTAAATCCTTCCCAACAGAATTTCAGAGAGCACAATGTGGGAGCATCAACTTCATTTAACTAAAGAATTTTTGTGAATATTTAAATTACTTCTTTGGAACAATAAGCTCTTATCCAACTCTGAACGGCCTTGCAACTAAAAATACACTCTATTTAGTATTTCTTTCAACTTGTTTTAGAGAGCATCAATAGTTTTCTCAGAAGATGCTATCACTGTTTGGCAGAAACATACTTGCAAACATAAACTAAATCCAGAAAAGTTTCCAGGGATGTATTTGGATACAAATGTGGATAGTGATTCTTGCCCATATCCAAAATAAAACACACTAAGCTGTACAACAACTTTCTTTGCTAAATGTAAACATCCTAACATTGATAAGCCTTACAGAAGGAGAAACTGATTGCCATATATTACTACCATCACCAGTACTTTAAGAGCACCCTCTACAGTCACAAAACATTATCTAAACAGGAAAGGCTCTTCTACCTGAAGAAAATAGTATTAACTGAAAACTGGAGAATCAGTATAGTGTCAAATCTATATGAACATATCTCTGTGAGTGCTTTAAGCCCCAGTAAAGATGAGCAGACTTTGCATGAGTGCCAAAGATAGAACCTATTTCATCACTGAAGCCTCCATATTTGAGAATTTAAAATAGCGTAAGTGTTCTGGGCTGACTCATAATTAGGCTGTAAACTTCTTCTCTTAAGACAATGGATGATTGTGGGATCTGAAATGGAAACCCAGGACAAGGCAGTGTTTGTTATTTTCAAAAGAAAGCAAGAAATAAACCATGGTAAAGGCCAGGATGAACTAGTTTCCCTGAGTTCATTTCGTTTGCTTGTTTGTTCTTGGTTTTAGTTCTCAGAATACTTTTTGTAAGACCTGTGTGAAACACGTACTTATTTCACAAGTGGAACTGAAAAACTTAAAAAAAAAAACCCCTTAATTCTCCATGAAATGCTTATTATATGCCTGTACCTTCTACTGCCCAAACGCTTATGTCTTGCTTGATTTTGGGATTTGGTTAGTAGTTCCCATAAAGCACATGATTATTCCTTCCCGGAGCTTCAAAAAGAGGAGAGACAGGGTAGCATGCCTCTAAGATCTTCATACTCTACTTCTTTTCAGCAATCTCTCAGTTTCATGCAGACCCTTCTACTGGCTCCTGACATGGTGAATCTGACACTGTGGTAGTACACTTTGTTGGTACTGCAGTGTAACTCTCTTTTTATAGGTTAAAAGTCCGTCTTCTGTTGCTGATTTATTTTTTTAAATATATATTGGATATATTTTTTTTTTCAGTTAGGAGAGAGTTGACTTTATTCTGCTATGATTTCCACCCTTCCAAATGAGTAAAAAACGTTGCATGTCTGTTTGCTACCTTCCTCCCCCCTTGCCCTTTAAAAAGAAAAAGCAAAGGATTTCCAGATCACTCGTTCATTTTCCCTCCCTTTCCCCTGCTTTGGTCTCCAACTGGTATGTTCAGCCCTAAATATTTTTCCATGTTTAATTCTGAAAAACTGTTTATGTCATATTGAAATGAGTAGGATTAAAAGGCATTTTAAGTTAAGCACATGCTTAAGCGCTTTTCTGCATCAGTCCTGACAAAACAAACCTATAAAGGCTGGAAATTACAATCCTCTAAAACCTATCTTTCTTAACCTGTTTTTCTGGGTCTTGCCTAGATTTGCAAAGATACAGATATTTCTTAAGTCTTCAGTGCATCAGTAGTTAAGATACTGCAGATGAATCAAGAGTGATGCTTTACCTTTAAAGCAGAAGGATCAATATCTTTGTAAGTTGATCCTTAAAGTTTCTTATATGGGACATTACTGAAACGTTTATATCTCTTCTAAAATATTGCTTCACAAAACTATTTAAATTACAGTACCTCACCTGATTAAGAAAAGTGGCTAGAAATAAAAACAATCTTAGGAATATTAAGGATAATCCTCTTTTCCTGGTCTTTATTTTCAAGCTACTCAGATGTATATTTGTCAAAGGAGCAAACGGTTAAAATTCTTGTAGCCACCAGGTGGTGCTATTGCACAACATCATAAAAGTATACAAGCCAACGTACCAAAATTAAGTTAGGAGAAAGGTTTTGGATCAGATACTGCTATAGACTTCCATAGGCTTGGAAACGTTTCCTTATCTTTGTCCAAAAGTAGGAGGAAAAAAAAAGCAATACGTAAGATATCCATGAATACCTATAAGAAAAAAAAAAAAAGTCAATTTTTACATGGAATAGTGACAATTTTATCTCTGTTCCAAAAGCTACCTGTGTCTAAACCCAAGAATATATTTAACATTTCACCTCTCTATTGAAATAATTTTATTTTAATGAGAAGTAGGAGCCTAAATTCTTTACTGGATGTTGGCATTAGTTCTCATTAAAGACACGTGCACATTTTTAAGAAAACTGAATATAAGATGCAATGTCTGCAAATCCTCATGTGACTAACAGAATTAATTAATAAAAACATTAAACTAAATAAAAGTTTGTCCTACTATATTTTTAATCAACAGTACATTTTAAAACATGAAAATATTAATTTTGTTCTTACATGCTGTCTTTCTTGGTACACTAGATATATGTTACATTGCCTGCATACCCTAAACCAAGATAATCTTTGACATACATTGTAAACAAAAGAAAGCTACTTAAACAAAGGTAAAACAAGATTTGAAATTAATATTTCTGCGAGAGACAGAATATATTCTGTCTCCAGGGTGTAATCTTTGGATGCCAATCTTGAGAATTTAGACCTTAATTTTGCAAATATTTATGTGTTAGGTTAAATCTTACATACATCAAAAATGCTTACATTTGCTTAACATTACACATATACATGTTATTTCAGGATGAGAGACAGAATTGTTAAATCACTCAGGAAGTCCCTGCACTATCTTGCCATGATACATGTTTTTGGTTTCAGCATAGAACATTCTGTATTCTTTTTTTGTGATTAAATCTTTTGTCTACTTAGATTGTAAAGCATTTTTTTGTATGGATCTGTATCTGCACGGAGCTCTACAATGCCTAGCACAATGTCCTAATACTGAAGGCGTTATTATAAAATAAAGAAGAGCAATAGCTCTTAAGAGCTACATGCATAAAGAGCATAGGAGACATTTAATTTACTACATTGCTATTATTGTGATAAATTAATCAATGTTTACATTTGCAATGACTGAAACAATGCGCCCTTTAAGCTTTCTTCAAGTAAATACATTGATGCTGCCAACAAATTACTACCTTTACATATTTGTGCAAAATAGAGACTCAGCCTGTGCTACTCCCCAAAAACCAGTTTGTTCCTGCAGTATGGGCAGAGCCTAATCCTAGCAGGCTGGACTTGACCAAGAGGAGCTACACAGACCGCAACAGAGCAGATAAGTTACAATGGTTTCTGGAACTTCAATGTAGATGCACTTGGTAGTACCTAGGATTTCTGCAGGCTCTTCTTGGAAAAACTTTCTTTGTCATTGCTAGAATTACTTCAGTAAGGACAGTGGGAGCAAGACTGTGTCATTAAGGTGAAGAAAGAAATGTGGATATAGCCAAAAGTTGTCCAAGGAGGAGAATGGGAAGTCAGAAAGTCTCGTGGTGGCTAGATATAGAACAGTGTCCAAAATCTTCAACTAAAGTTCATATCAGTACTAATTATTCACTTAATTACTAGACTATATATTAGTTAAATGAATATTGAAACTATCATGTGTGATAAAACTTTGTTCTGTGTATTTTCCCCTCAACAGCTTTTGAAGTCAATGGATTCTTCTCTTCATCTCACGTTGTACCTTTGAATATTCTATCTCACTCTTGATTTCTATGTACATAAGATTAATAATTGTGCAGTCTTATATTCAGTTGGAAGAGTATTTGTAAACTTGAGCTAACTAAAATGAAATTAAATTCTACAGAAGACAAGTTACAGTTTAAATCTTCATCTCCTAACTTTTTCCTTACCATGGATTAGCTAATGTAAAGTAAAAACAGGTATTTTCCCCTGTTGAAGACATCTGAAAATATTAATTTCTTGTTCTACAATTTCATCTGCCATTTTATACATTTTATTTACCACATCTTATTCTCCTGCAATGTAAATATGTTCTTGAATAGCTACCCTAATGGCTGGGATTATTCAGGCTTTTTTAGACTATTGTTACACACCTCTCCACATTGCGTGCTTGGGTTAGAGATACCAGGAACCCAGTGCTCTGGGTTGTATCAGCAGTACCCTGTGTGTTTGACAGCTGTAAATGGGAGCACAGAGAAACGGGAGAACGAGACGACAAATGTAAAAGACAGGGGCTACCCCCAAAAAGAAAAAGGAGATAGAAGGGGGGGGGGGAGGGGGGGGGGAGAAAGAAAAGCCACTGCGAAAAGAGGGGAGAAAAATAAGAAAGGTGGAAAATGAAGGGTCTCCCTTTCTGATTAGTTGTCTTTCGAAGAAAAAACAGAGGTCATACATTAAAAGGCATCTGATAAGAGTGTAAAATTACATTTCTTCAAATAACCCAAATCCTCCTCTGGAAGTAAATTTACACCACAGTAAATTTAATATTTAAAATAGAACTGTTCCTTGGTGTTCTGTGATAGCCAAAGTCGTCTGATTTTTACAGCAATTTTACAGATATCATGTTAGAATCCACTCTGTAAACATTCTGCTTAAGATAAAATGTTTTGCGAAAACAAGTCAGCAAAAATAACGGTAGAGAATAGAAAAGAAGACCTGAGTTTTGAAGACTGTATTTCTTGAAATAAGAAATAGATAAAATATAAAATAAAATAGAAATAGATAAAAATGTCTGTTCAATACCTTACTGGATACTGTAATAACAGGGATAATTTTGTTAGTTCTTAAGCAAGTCTTTTATAATACAGTCTTTTATAATAATTTGAGAGAATTTGCAATATGTATTGTAAAAGATGAGTCAGAAGCAGTGTTTCGAAGTAATTATATACTGTGAGAGAGACTTCCCCCACCCCCTCTTTCCCACTGTGATTATTGGATCAGATCCTTTCCTGCAAGGAAATCAGGGGACTATAATAAAGTGTCAAAATTCAGTTCAATGTGTAGTTGAATAGGAAGAGATAGAGATGCATCTTGCTAGGAGCCAAGCACGGCACTAATAAACCAAGCTTTTGATACAGTCTGACTCAGTGCAAAAGGAGAGGTGAATTTAGGGAGTGCTATTCAGTACCCGAAGTGTGTTGGAGTAGCTAGCAGCTGGAATTAATCTACAGCACAAGCTGCTAGGGCATTACTGTTTGTTTTTGCTTTAGCTACATACTCCATTTTGTATTGTATTTCACAACTGCCTGATAATATGCTGCCTGGACAGAGAGACATTAATCATAGTGTCAAGCCAGTTTTGTAAACAAGGACCAAAGCCTTCATTTAAAGGAGAGGAAGAGAAAAGTAGGTGGATGAGGGGTGGGAAAGGAAATGGTAGCCTGCACTGAGATGATACTGTGTATGACCTAACTTGGTCTTCAGTGCAATTTTAGCCCATTTCTGTGTTTGTATACATTCCTTCAAAAAATTCTTACCTCACTGGACAACCTTGTATTTTTGCAGTATTCCAGCTGGACTATAGCTCTTAGTGAACAAAGTCTTAATGTTTGTAGCATTATACCAAGTACTTCTAAAACTCATGTTCAGAATATGACAAAGATCTTGTAAGAAACTGTTTGACAAAATGTTTGCTTTAAACTACAGTTTTCATGAAATTTTTTTTCATGAAAAAGGTTCAAATTAAACTTTCCTCAAAGGCTCATGAAATATAGGATAGAGCTTTGAGTCAAAATCCAGTCAAAGCTCTCCTTTACAGTCTGGGATGCTCACAGACAATATAAGACTTTTAGCAATTGTGCTGGTCCCACCTTTTTCTCTCTGAGTTTTTTTTTTTCTGCTTTAATACAAAAATAAAATAAAGAAAAAAAAGAAAGAAAATTGCTTTGGCCTAATTAATATAATATTTTTTCTGAAACTCAGTACAGAACAAGAGAACAACTTTCTAAGCAGTTGAATGCTGAGCATGCCAGATAGCAATCGAATTGTCTCCTGAGCTGTTACCTGATAGGTAATACATCATGAAAAAGATTAATTATGGACTATATAGTAATGACTAGTAGTCATCATAACCTGGTTGTTTTAGCAAGAAATGAATGTTTTATGTTTTTTTCTGGTTTGCTTCTAAATGCAATGGAAATCTATTATTGTATAATATCATTGATTAACACCTGTTTTTAATTAGCCTCTAACAATAACCTGAAAATTATAGGTGTATACACCTCTTCAATGAAGCATTGTTTTCTATTAAGTTCAATTCCTTCACGTTACAAAACTACAATACGAGGCTGAACAAACTGTCAGCACATTTCTTCACACTTTAATTGTAATAAAATACCACCATATATATGTGTCTGTGAGTTCAACTGAAAACTTTGCTACATAGCTCATGTAACTGCGGAAAAAAAAAAAGTTTAATTACTTTGTTCTTTTCTATTCCTTGTTTCTCAGTTTTACTAGTTAGAGGGGGTGGGGGTTAAACATCATGTGCTTTCTGAAAACAGTGAAAGGAGCTAAGCAAACTGTATAAATCTTTTCCTTAAACATATCCAAGATTAGTCACGGCCTCTGGTTATGTGAAAAAATGTATATAAAAAGCAAATGTTAAATGGCAAAATAAGTAAAAGATCAAGATGGCAACAAAATTTGGGCTGTTCTGTCCCATGAGCATTTTTCTGCAAAGTCAACTTAATACCAAGGGCGGAAAAATCCATACATCTAGGACTTTACTCTCAGCAACCACTTTGAGGGAGAATGACCTTAGTACATTATGTAGAGGTGCATTTGTCCACAACAGAAGTCTTTATAGCCCCTGTCACACCTAATACTTCCATCCTCTCGGGATGGAAAACATTGTTAGAAGTCTGCAAACACCTCACTACCTGGCTCTTTAAAGCTGTTTATAATTGGTCCAATTCCCACAGTTCTTTCTACTGATTAACCACCAGTATGGTATTTTATCACAAGCTACTGCTGTCAGTTGCTATCCATGCTCCTCTGTAGAACAGCTCTGTAAGCGGCTTTCATGGCTTATATACTGAATTTTTCCTTCTCATGTTCACTGCCCTGCATTTCTCTGTTCTAGACATGGACCTATCGTACTTTATTGTATTTTTCCCCTGTATATGCACTATAACCTTGTTTTCTGGCAATGTTGCTTGTTTTAGGTGGTTCAAATCTTGAGAACAAATCTCAAGAGTGGAAGAAATTAACTGAGGCCCAATTCTTGTGAGATGCTTATTGTCACTGTATTTTTTTTGTATGACACTTGTAAACCGTAAGTCCTTGGTGCCTAGCTTTCCTTCGCATATGGGTCAGGGGGGAGAGACATGCTTCAGTATGGCAGCACTTCAGTTTTTACTATATATGTAGAATATCCTGGAAATCTGCACACACCTTGTTGTGGTACTTCCAGTCTAGCTGAAGACATTGTGAAAATCATCCAAAACGCTGAAGACAGCCCAGGTGTGCTCAGAGGTGCTCGTGACGTTGTTCTCCAAGCACTACGGGGGCACGCTGCCCTATTCGCTCCAGACTGCGCACCGCGGCCTGACTCCTAGCTCCTTCCCTCTTACCTCTACCACACGTTCAACACCGCGCCTGCCCTGCCCCGTCCCGTCCTTGTGCTGCCTGAGCTCTTCCCCCGCCGCGGCGGGAGCCTCGCCAGCCGCCTCCGCACGCCGACGGGCCGCGCTCGGGAGGGAAAACAAACCCGCCTGTCAGCGGCCTCGAGCTGACAGTACCTGGGCCCGGCGCTGGGTTTCTTCTTCAGAGGAGTGTTCAGGCCACCCCCTCCCTCCTGGCACCGCCTGCCGCAGCCTGAGCAGAGGAGGATTGGGGTGTTTTTCCCCTCTGTTTGCGGCCTATAGGTGTCTGTCGGGGGGGGGGGGGGGCTTCAGCCTGAGGAGACCCCGCGCGCCGCGCTCCCCGCCCAGGGAGCCCAACGGCTGCGGGCGGGGCGGGGACGGGCGGGAAACCGCCGCCGCGCGCTCACGCGCGCGCGCACGAGGAAGCCCCTCGCTCACCTGAGGGAGCGCCCCCCCGCCTGGCTCCTCCCCGGCAGGGCGCGGGCGCGGCCCCGGCCCCGGCCCCGGCCCGGCGGCTCCGGCACCCCCTCCCCCGCTGGAGGGGGCGGGCAGTCCGCGCTCAAGCTCCGACGGCGAGCGCGGCTGGCGGGGCGGCGGCCACAGCGGCGCGAAGTTGACGGGGTTCCCCCTCAGCGGGCGAGGCGGCTCGGGACGGGTGAGGGGAGCGGCGGCCGGCTGCGACGGGAGGTCCGGGAGCCGAGGGGGGAACCGCGTCGCCCCTTTCTCTCTGCCGCGGTGGCCGGGCGGGCACAGGGCTGTGGCGCGACCCGACCGGAGCGCGGTGGGCACGGGGGACGTCGCCGTGCGGTGCCTCAGGGGCTGCCGCCCGCGGCGGGGCGCCGCGGCTGTGGAGGTGGCTCCCTGCGCCGAGGCGCCCTGGGTCGCGGGCTTTCGTCCTCCATCTCGCTCCGTTAAACACGCTCCTTTCCAAAGGCCAAGGACGCCGAGTCCTCCCGGGCGTGTGGAGAGAGCAACACGGCTCGCCCTGCGCGGCGAGGCTGGCGGAGCGCCGGCCGTGCCAGGGCAGGCCTTCCCCCGAGCGCCCCTCGGGGCTGCGCTGGCGAGCGGCGGCCCTGCCGCCCCCGGGGCGGGCGTGCTAAGCGGCGGAGGGGGGAGCGTTGCCACCGGGCCGCGGAGCGGAGGTGGAGTTGCCGGGAAGCAGGCTGCGATAAAACCTTGACTGTTTCTTAGCGTTCTCTCGCGGCTCTGAAGAGCGGGGGCTCTTTCCCCGAGCGCGCGTACCGGCCCCGGCGCGGTGGTTGCAGTGCCGCTGCCGGCCTTTGGCTTCAGGTGAAGGCGGCCGGGCGGGGCCGCTGAGGGGGGCGCTGAGGGCGGGCGGGCCGGCGGGCAGCCCCCGCGGGGCGCCGGGGCCGCCTGCCCGCACGCATTCCTCCGGGGATTCCTGGCATTCCTGAGCTGAGGGCACTCTGCCTTCTTCATCTCCCTTTTATTCCCCGAATGAGCGTATTTTTGCGAAAGGGTGTGTCCGCATTGTGTGTGTTCTGTTCCTTTTCATGGGAAAAGCTTAGAATGGCAGTTCAGCCGTTTATTCTTCTTCCCAACTAACTTTGCATCTGATATAATTTATATCCCTCCCATATGATGACAACGTTATGGGGAGATCGGTGCTGCGATAAAACTTTTGTGGTGAGTTTGGATTAGCATCTGCAGTTGACAGAAGAATAGTTGTTACAGCTTTTATCTTTCTGCTGGTTTTCTCTTTAGCATGTAAGTATTTTTAAAAAAATCGCTGCAATGTAGTTCCAATAATTAGCGAAGTGGAAATAGTGGAAACCTAGCCTTGAAACTTGTTTTATTTATCTGAACATCTACACTGTGTTTAACTTGCTCACATTCGTGTGAAGTGAATCCTGTAGATGAATCAGAAACCCCCTATGATATAATGATTTGTGGTATACCCATATGAATTTGATAGATTCAGTGTCTGACGCTTATTCTGATAACTGTCACATGTCTCAGAGTTAAGGATCTCTTTACAGAGTTGGTTGTAACAGAACTTTAAACCATTGATAAAAATATAATTAAAATGGCAAAACCAAACTGCTGATTACTTTTTTAAGGTGTTTTGTAAGAACTTGTTCGACTAGCAATTACATTTTCTAGAAATGTCATTGTCCTTGAATTGTCTCTTTTTTTCTCATGTTAGACCCAGAATAAGTTTGCTTATGCTCACAGTGTGTACTAATGGTTACTGCTAATTAATATAAAAGTATTTCAAGTTGCTATAAGCTTTTTTTTTTTTTTTTTTAAATTAGCGTGTTAGTTTGAACTCGGGTCTTTTGGGAAAAGATTATAAATGGGATTGAAAACTTTTCATACAGTATTGGAATGTACCATTAGTAGTGTAGTCAGCAGCATGTTTTACAAAGGAGATTAAGTTTGTCATGTTACAAATGGCAATTATACTGCTTTTTATTGTATGTTATTTTTTTGAGACATAGTCAGCTATACTTTTTAAACAGAAAACTGTGTAAAATTAGAAAGCAATATTTCTAATTTTTATTTAAAATTCTCTTAGGATATTAAGATAATCTTTCACATAAGAGAAGATAATTGTTATTAATAGAAGATTTTTTTCAGTTTAATATTCAGATAAATTTTTTAAAAAATATAAGCTAAACAAAAAAATGCGGTGCTTCAAATGAAGTATCTTATAAAGGGAGTAATATGTTTACATTTATGTGTTTACAATTTGGAGGTGTTTTTGAAATGTATTAATCATTGGAAAAGAATTCCTAGTTGGTTTTACATATACCTTGAATTGCAACTGACATTAACTGTTTCTAAATCCCACTTCAGTGCATAGACACTAGAAAGGATTATTTTAGCAAATGTCAATAATGTTATGACAGTAACGAAAAGGGAGGGCGTATCATTGCTGACTTATTTGATTACAGAATTTGTGGTGATATTCCAAAGAGCCTGTCTTCTCTGTGAGTGTATCACACAACTGTTTTTATTCTCAGTATCCTATTTAGTTGAGTTTTGCTTTTAAACATAATAAATGGGATGACTGCTTAGGCTGTCTGAATTGGCTCCAATCAAACCAGCTTATTCTAATTTCTGTTAATTACATTATTAAATATCACTGTCACTAGGAAAATGTCTGAGAATGCAGTTAGGTTCCCCTGACAGGGTATATATGGGGGATGTGAAATTTAATTCACTGCAAAAATGATCTGTGGTGTATCCTGTATAAGGAATTTTACCTCAATAGAAGGATGAAAAAGCTGAAAAAAAGAATTGGTGACAGTTCCTTCTTCTGGTTTACCTTGTGTAATGGGAAGTTGATCTTTGTGGAAGTATTGGTGAAACTGGTTTGTCTAGGCTCTGCAATGTCATCTGAAATGTGTAGGTGAAATGGCATGACCTCAAACTTGAATTTTTAAATCTTTTCTTATGGAGCAATGTGAGATGAACATATGCGTAAGGAGTTTATTTAGCCTGGACCATAATGGGCAGGTTTTTATTTAAAAATAGCTACTTAAGTATTTTGAGGCCAAATAATTCTGTTGATGTCAGAAATTAAACAAAAGTAGACCAGCACAGTTTCACTCTGCAGCCTGCTGTTTTACCGTTTCTGCTTTCCGAAGTCATAGAGGTGATGATGATGATGTCATTATTATCTGGCCTTTTTACTAGGTTGATAACCTGACAATGTGTGTATTAATATCACACATGTGAGCCTGATTATGCAAAGCAATGTTCAGCCTACAGCACTGTCTACCTTTGTTGATAGAGGGGAACTAGCAAGAATCTGGTCAAGATCACTGACGCTAATAGATTTCTGAGAAATGGCAATGAACACTAAAATAATGAGCCATGCAACTCTGAACGGCAGCAGAAATGATGGAGGTACCTACTGCCCATGTATTCAGATAAAGTAGGCTTAAGAAATTTGTGTTTCTTCTTTCTTCTGTCTGCCTCACTTCTCCTGCCTTTTTAGGGATAGGAGGTGGTTATCTTTTACCTGATCAGTTCAGTGATATGATTCAGAGCCAGGCTTTACAAAGAACTACATCTTTACAATATAGAGATTAACAGCTGTGTCTTGAATGGCCAGGATGAGGTGAAGATGTTAGAATTTCTCCAGTTTTGTTGCTAGGTCTCAACGAACTGCATGCTGAGGAAGGTGGTACTGGCTTGATGCATCTGCAACTTAGGTTTGGCAGTTTACAGGGTTTTTTAATACGTCTTGGATGTTGTGTTGGTAGGATGTGCAAAAACCCAAAAAAGGTCCGTTTTGTCATTTCTGGCCTTACTTGGCAAAAGAATGGAGGATCCTCCCACTGAGAATGCTACATTACCAGGTTATTGTGTGAGGGAAGATACTTCATGTGTTGATGGAGTGTTTATTCCAAGCATGTTTATCTGGAAACATTAACACATTTCAGAAACTGCTTTGGCCTTGACTCTCTGAGTGGACTTAAATCTAAATGGTAATATTTTTCAGTATAGCCAAGTACCAAAATTTAAAGTTAGGAATGCATGTGCTAAAGATTTAGTGGAGTGGTAGTCATGGAGTCACCACTGTTTGGCATTAGAGCTCAGTGTATTTGCTGTTACTTTGTACCATCTCTGCCAACAGAGCTGGCAGCCTCCTTGAAGGAGTTTATCCAAATGTAGGCTTATAGCCTTCTGTTTCATGTGAAATAGAGTGGATGACAAAATCCATAGCCAAACATTTTAAGTACATAGTGTAGTTTTTGCATGAATGCTTCTAAATTTTTATCCAAATGAACTCTGTTTTAAATTCAGTTGATTCATCTTTTGTATTTCTGAGATGCATTAACCAGATTGACAGTATCAGATTCAAAATGAATATTCTATAATAACATTTTCACATTCTACTTGATTTTGATAAAGACAGAGAGCAATGAGGAGTAAAGGTCATTGGAGAAACATCTCAGAAAGTACTTTGACTTAAAAAAAACATCACGGAAATTGGTAAGACTGGAAGATGCCTCAATTATTATCACAACTGCCCCTTTCTGTGAGTGTCCCCAGGCATGCTAGGAGTCATTACCATTCAAATAGCTGCATGACTCTCTGCAGTCTGAGCATGACAAGAGTTTGACTCCAGGCATTTGCAGAAGTTCATAATTCTTTATTTACGTGTACATTACACACACAATTTTAATGTAACTAAAACACTCAAAAGTGAGTAGTGATTTGTGATCTATTTCAACATAAAGCATAACGCAGAAGTGGTGGGTAAAATTTGACATTTTATATAGAGATGAGAGAATGTTTTCAGTGATGTGAATCAAGCTCAGAATGTTTTGTTAGGCCTTGTTGAAACTGGTAATGGGTTGGGGTATGCCTTCATACGGTCATTTGCACGCCATTAGCTATTATATGCAGGGAGCAAATGTTCAGCAGTAGCAGCCTTTATTGACAAGAACAATTGGCATGTAATGTTACATTATAATTCCACAAACACTTCAAGCCTTATAAAGAAGCAGCCTTACCTCTCTCATTTCCCCCCAGTAATTAGCTATTCCAGTGTGAAGGCAAGAAGAGCGACGGCTTGTGGAAGCTTGTTAAACCTGTGCTCAGTGTACAAGCAGGGTCCACACCAGACAGCTTTGGCTGCTTAGGCTTCATAAGCCCTTCTAAGTGATGCATATCCTGGTGGAGCAGTCCAGCACACTACGAAGCTTCCTTCCTCTGTGGAGTTGTCTAGCCTCTCTCTACTCAGCCTATGTCTCTGAGACTGAGTGTGATGATATCATCTTGTTGTCTTGAGGTGGCTGGGCTCAGGGCCTGCAGTTCTGACTACATATTTAAATTTTAAAATGCATGGTTGAGTTAGTTGAAAGAAACTAGATGGGCGTGAAGCCAAGCATTTAAAGAATACAGTGTAATTAAGACAAAGCTTAACAATGGAAAAAAAGGAGCCATAACCACCCTGAATACACATGAAGCTGTGGCCCTGTGTTGGCTATGTAAATATGACTCCTGAAGTCTATTTTACATGTAGTTTTTGTTCTTAAACACTTCCATCTCCATAGAGATTAACCCTTTTCTGTGTGTCTTCATATAGGTGAGACCTTGGTCTCTGCATGCAGTTGTACTCATATAGCTCATCCTTAATTTTATTTAGGAGTAAGCTATACTTTTATAATCAAGGTTATGCTGGTTGCATCTGTTGTGTTGCTGTAACTGTAATTTCTGTAGAAAAGGTTGTATTTTTTTGGGTGGGAACACTGAGAAGGTGGTCCAGTGATATGTCGCATCTAAAACTAAGGAATAATGTTTGGAGTAGGGGAACCTTTCCATTTATTTGTTTTAGATATTATTATAAATAATTTTGTGTTCTTGAAGCACTGGCAAAACTTTTTAACAAAGGTTGCCCTAACTTGTGTTTCCATTTCTTTGAAAAGGACTTTCTAAGAGACTCTTTATTTTAACAAACTTGAGATTTTTGCCTGAGCCTCTAAAAATATGAACAGGATATTCTCTTCTATTTAAACAATAATGATATAATTGGGATGTATTAAGATAGTTTCCTTTGGAACAAAATACAAAGTTTCTAACACTGACAATTGGAGGAAAATGTAGTGAAACAACACAGAATCTCTTGTGGAGTGAGTGTAATCATATCGGATGTTTGGATACAAACCAGCTATTGTATTTGAAATCACAAACTGCTTTTAGAATCCGTTAGTATCCCTGTGTCGCTCAGCTGTTGTTTCTGTCAACAGATATGAACATTTAGAATTTGATAAACTAGAAGAGAGTATATAAAATAAAATTTCCTCTTGGTGACTTTATTACCTTTTTTTTTTTTTTTTAAACCTTCTCCTTTGCAATTTTGCCATAAAAATGAGGAAAACTTGAGTGTGGTCATATCACGTGTATATAATTAACTCTGAGATAAGCATTTATAAAGTTTTGTTGTTTGCTTGCTTTTTGTATTTGAAGTTTATACATTTTAATTGTACTGCAGTGGTATCAGGATATGTAAAGTGCAAGTAGATAACTCTGGTAGGTTGGATTCTGTGTTAGTGGCAAAAAAGAGCTTGTGCAGGTGTATATGAGCCTGTGTGGGAGACTAAACAGTATAGTGGTATAAATACACTTATGCAGGTATTTGTGTCCACATAAAGCTTGTACCAATGTAACTATTAATAAACAAATGTAACTCTCCATCTTCTTCCAGAGACTTAACTAGTACTACAGTATACAGGACCTGGGACTAGTAGAGACAGATGACATGGATTAGTTTCTTGGAATTGTATTTCAGATACAGACTGACTTCTGTTTTAGTATATTTTTAACATGCTTCTTGTCTCTGATTCCCTTTTGTTTGTGATTTGGGAGAGTCTGGAAACTAATTACTTCAATAAAGAAAGAGAGAGCTTTTTAATAATGATACAAAATATATATTACAGTGGTAATAGTTTAGAATATTACATGAGAAATTTGGGGTTTTCTTGATACTTTTATCATTAACAAAAATTAAGGCTTTAATTTCCACTCAGTAAGCAAGGTTAGTAGGTCATGCCATGTTTTCTCAGCAGATAAGTCTTGTAAAATTATTACTATATGAATTCATACATAGCAGGTTAAGAAAATGGGATATATATTATGTCCTTGTCTTCAATCAAACTTGACAATTTATGAGTCCTGAGGATCTGCCAAAATGTCTTCTTGTTGACTTACAGCCACCGAAGCAGATTTTCCTTTTGGGGGGGAAAAAAAAAAACAACCCCACCACCACCAAAGCCTACTAGTTGTCACACAGCTCAAGCATTTGGCTGATCTATCACATACTTTCATAGTACTAACAAGATGTTTTACATTTGAGACATTGAGATTTCCTCACACACAATGTTTTTCAGCCAGAGGGGGTATGAACCAAGCTGTAAGCAAGCAAACAGTATCTTTTGCTCTAACTGCTGTTAATAGTTCTTTCTACTGTCAGTCTTTTTTAAATACCGTTCTCTTCCTGTCCTTGAAAGGGTGGCTATTAATATTCTGTTTTATTGGCGGAGCATCTGAATAAGGTTGTTTAATATTTGGGCAGAACTGCAAGTGAAAGTGAAATAGTCATCTCTAAGGCAGCAGATCCAAGACTCATCCACCTTGCTACACTGTGTTTTCAGGAGAAAGTGGTAAAATAATACGTGTAATCCATGCTAACCTAAGCATGGCTGTTTGCTTCCACTAACAGCTATGGAAGAAAAGTGTTATTTGGAGTTTTCATCCTGCAGGAAATTCTAACTTGTCATCCCCAGGCTGCCATCTGGAATCAGAACAGAGAATGATATTTTTCACAGAATAGAAAGTAATTGATTCAGAAATGCTGAAATACTACTAAAATGTATTACTGTGATGGCACGCTTCCTTCTGTCCTCAGACTTCCCCATGGGTCAGTGTTCCTGGCTGGGCTTCATTTTTTGTTATGTACCCAAAGCCATATGACTACCATATTTAATCACAACTTGGTCAAACGAAGAAAAACCACATTGCATTTATGGAAGGCACAGACCTGCATGGCTCTGGTGTGGAGGCTGGAATTACTGCTTTCAAAGGGAGGCTTGAGTGACCCACTTGTAATGTGGGTGTGTGGTCCTCCAGCATTTACTTCTCAATATGGGCACCATGCACACCTTGGACTGGCTATGGGTATGAATTTCATTGCAGGTAACAGTGCAGTGTTGGGTATGCAGTCCAGGGGCCATAATGGAATGCAGCAGGTGAAAACCTGGTCCTTTTCTCTTTGTGCTGCACCAGTTAGTAATATAGATGCATGCAGGGACTGTATGAGGAAGGACTGTATCCAAGGTGGTGGATGGGATCTAGTACGAAGTTTAAAAATGGCATGTGCAGTTTATTTACATGCAGAGTTTTTGGAAGAATATAAATTGCTAGCTTACTTTTGTGAAATGTGTAAGATGAATTCTGCCTATAATAATAAGTCAGCCCTGTTGTGGAGGCTGAAGAGATACCTTGATTTGGTCTTGCGTCTGTTTGATACCAAGCATAAGTCTTTGTGGTGTAACACTGGTATATGGAGTTCTGGGTGATACATGGCATATGGCTTAGGTTCCCAGCAGCTCACCATTTTTTTCAAACAGAATTTTTCACAGTCTCTTTCATTCCAACAGGTAGGAAGACAAGGTGAGACATGAAGCTTTTGGGCTGCTTTTAAAGGGAATGAATATTTTAAAACTCAGTGGTCTGTTTTCTGGTTCTTCATTTACAGAAATTTTAGGTAGATCTTTGATGCTGACATCAGAAAAGCTGACCAATAATAAAATAAATCTCTCTCAGGGTAATTTTTTTTTTTTTTCCCACTGCTGCCTGCAGAGAGCCTGCATATACTGAATTATGACATGATATATTGTAGAAAATCCTCTGTATAGGACTTTTGAAAGTTTTGAATTTTGACGACTAGATAGGGAGTGGCAGTTTACAGACAGGAACAGGGACAAGTTTACAGTACAGGGACAAGAAGAAATTGCTGTGGAAGTTTTATTGTGTTCTGTAACTATCATAATTTTCTTTCTAATAACTGTGAGGAGTGACTGCCAGATATGATACAAATATAATTTTATATAGACAAAAACTATACCTCAAGTAGGAAAAAAATTTAAATGGGGATAAGGAATCCACTGGAAAGATCTGAAACAAGAAGTTTGCCATGTCTTTCTGTTGCTGGATATGGTCAGTTTGCTCTTAAATGAGTTTCACTGTCCCTTTTTACGGTCTCATATCTAGAACTTTAAAATTTCTCTTTTCTCCCTTCTGCTCTTCTGTAGGCAGTAAATCAAGTAAATTCAGCTACCGTGGAGCTATCATCCATATAGACTAAAAAGGGCAGCAGCCCAGGTCCATTTTTATTTTGCAGAAGCCTCAGCTTGTAGATAGGATTGACAGTGATGAAGTTTCTTCTCACACTTGCAAAGCATGTTTGTGAGACTGTGTTCCACCAAGTGTAAAAACATTACCGTTTCAGTCTTTCCATGAATTATCCTGTCTGCTTCCTTTTCTTTACCCTCACAGTATGCAAGTTTTCCTTCCTCTTCTCTTCTAAAGTTATTTCCTGTCCTTTTTCCATAGCACTGTCATTTATTATTGACCTAACACCCACTTTGTGTGATATTGCTGGTACTTTCTGAATAGTCAGCTGCATAGAGAATCCATTATTTAGCTTGGAGAGCAAGCTCAATGCTATGTAAAGCTGGAGGACAAATTTCATAGTTCCTTCCTGGCATTTTGCTGTGTGTGCGTGAAAAATCTGGAGTAAATATCCATAAACTTAACATCCCTTTTTTTAAAAAAGGCACTGATTAAATAATATGGGCAGTGGCTTTTTTTTTTTTTTGTGGTAAGAAAATTTGGAAATAACTTCCATGGAAGCAAATGCAATTTGTTAAGTTAGCCTTTAAAAGCTTAAAATTTTCAGAATTCTAAAAGTTCACTCCTCCGAAGAGAAGATGGATAGTGTGGTATGCCCTAATCTTCCTTTAATGAAACATCTTCAGCTGATTCAGTCTTAGGAGTCTCAGGATGATGATACTGGATATGAGGGAGTTCCTGTTTTTCTGTAAGGAGAGCCAGGGAGGAGTCCTAGTGCCACAGGAAAAGTGGAAAAGTCAGATCCTTTTTATTCTTCCATATTCCTTCATTAGATGTACGTCAAAGGAGCACACGTGTAATGTGAGGCAATACCTGTGAAGGATCTGTGGGTATTTAAGGAGGCCAGGGAACATATATGCTGGTGCAATAGTGTGTCCCCCACAAGCCGGTCAACATCTCTGCCTGTATTATATATCACAGGAGCCCTGTCTGTCCAGCGCAGCTAGTTTGTTCGTATGCTGGAAGCAGAAAGTGTGAGGTGCTTTATTGCAGATGTGTTAGAGGCATGTTTAGTAATGAGGGTGTATGGGCAGGATACAGAAGAGCAAGCTTCATATGCAGAGCATGACATTTAATGGGATTGGGAAGGTTTTTTTTTGTTTTTGTTTTTTGGATAAATCTGTCTTGTAGATTTGGCTAAAGTCACAGGGGTTTTCGGTTTTTTTTGTAAGGAGGGTCTCAAATAGCTTCTGGAAGCTAGCTTTAAAATACCTGTGAAAGGAAATGTTTTGGAGGCGTTTTTAAAAAAATGTTTTTGACCTGTTAAACCTTCAGTATTCCTCTCCTGTGGTTCTTTGTAAAGTATCGTATCACCGCTGAAGAACAAACTGCTATAGAAGAACTTGCAGAGTATTGGATTTTCAGACAGGAGAACCTCTGCTGACAAGTTCTCTTTATACACAAAAATGTCATAGTTTCTATTTTTGGCAAAAATAAGTTGTTCAGAAAAATGAAACCACTTCTGAGTAATGATAAAATACGGGACTTTCATACCCACTGGAGGCCAGTATTTAAAATGAGTGCTTAAACATCTTTATAAAGGCTTATTTTAAAAAGAAGTCCTGAAATGGAAAGGCCTGAACAGCTTTGAGTGCCAATTTTTTTTGTTTGTTTGCAGAATTTTTTAAAGGTTTCTGTCCCTGAAAACGGAGTTAAAACACAAATTCAGTTTGGAATTTTGTGATTGCCTCAAGCAGTCCAAGGCCATGTTGCTGCCAAAATAGGTGATCCCATCATTCCCTGGTGCCTTACTTGCTGATCTGATAGGTAACTACTCATTTTTTTGCTGGATCAGTAAAGCTGCGTAGCTGCATGGTTGCTTGCTCACAAAAGGAGCCGGGAGGATTGTACTAGCTGAGATAATGGGGTGCTAGAACTGTTGCTTTTGGGGATAGTGTGTTATGGCCTATGTTTTTTAAGTCAGTTGGTAACATTGAAGTAAAGTCAGCATCTTTCAAACCAACATATTTGGAACTTTTTAAAGAACTTGATCCTGTAGCCTAATGAAACTGGATGTGACCACAAAGGGACTACACAGGGTTTTCCTGGGGTTTCAGAATGAGGAAGGGCTTATGTAGATACAAAGGTTTAGGCTAGCAGGCTCAGGCTGAGTCTATGGTAAACTCATTAAGTCAGTTTCTTTCAGCTCTTGACAGTTTTCAAGGAGGTATTTGATTGAAAATTACTCTTTAGCTAAAACTTCAAATAAAACAACTTATCTCGGGCATGCAGTGAATACACTCCAATGATATCTGTAAAAATGTGTTAGTGAATTTGCTTTGTTTGTGCCTGACTGTTTCTTGGATCTTTAATTCTGTGTTCTTTTGGACTTGCTCTAGATGATGACTGGATTTACTGAACTTGTTGATCAGTAAATCCAGCTGTTTAAGTTTATGTGGTGTAACTGTAGAAAGTCAGGCTATTTCTTTTCTGGACTGTTAGCAAGTTTGCAGGTGAAACTTTGCTACTTAGTAAAATTTGGCTTGGTATGAACAGCAAATGAAGTTAGCAATCAGAAGATGTCAATATACTTTCATTGTTCTAAACTGCAGCTAAACTTTTAATCTGTGAAAGATATTCATGGTTGCATGTCCTTGACTATATTATCTGTTGTTTTAGCAAGTAGAATATTTTGAAAATAAAATAATTTCTTGAAGTATTTATTTCTTATGTCCTAATTAATTTGTATATGCTGTTGTGATAGTATTTGCTTCACAAATAAGAGATAAGAACTGATTTTATAAAATAATAGAATGAGTCTTCTACCTAATTAAGAATTTATGCAGAACTATTGCTTCTGTTTTCTGAAAACTGTATTTTTAAACTCCTCTGAGACAACAAATAAAATTACTAGCAAGACTGTATTATTTAAAATGAAATGTATTAGTTTGGCATAAAACCTGGGATTAGAATTTATACCACCCTCTACTTAAAAAAAAAAAAAAAAAAAAAAAGGCACTTCTAATTTTTTATAAGTAACTACAAGGAAACAACAAGCAGCCCCACAAACAGGGTGAATCTCTTCCTAACTACTGTTAAAATATCTAACCTTTTCTAAGCTTAAGAGTAAACAAACTGTTCTGTCATAACATTTGAGGGCTTCAGCAGACTTAAAGAAGATTAAAACTGGGCAGTTGTAGCTCTCAGTGCTCCCAGCTGTCAGCTCCGCCACTGTATCAGATGTCAGAATTTCAATCGTTAATAGTGTGGAACACAAGGCTGATTGCATTTACCCGAGTATGCCAGTCTGCAAATTTTTGTGGCTGAGGTGTATACTCAAGCCATCAGAGTGTTGAGATGTTCTCATTTTTGACATGGTGACGTCTGTCAGAGGTGTGGGGCAGACAGATGGGAGAGGAACAGCTTCAGTCCTCTCATCTTAATCTTTTGCTGTAAGCCTGCCAAAGCCCAAGATGCCGACTGTACAATGTGTGTATGGAAATATTGTCTGTAACTGTAATTAAACAATTAACACCATTAGAGGCTTTATGTTTTCATCAGAAAGGCTGTGTGTGAGGAAAACCAGCAATGTTTTTTTTAATTAAAAGATGTTTACAATATTACAATATTTACAATATTACAAATCCAGTGTTTTCAAGTATTGTAAAATAACTTTTTGATATTATGTAGTTCATGGGAGCATTATCCATTGTGGCTTGACATCTTATAAAATAGGAACTCTAAGTAAAGCCTTCAACTATTTGAATGGTAGGGCCAGCTGTCTTATTTTCTTGTGGATGTAATGGGGATTTATATATAAATTTTTTTTTCACAGTACCAGAAAGAAAATGTTTTATTTTTGAAAATTGTTTTCGCACTTTGATTTCTACAAGGTTTTAACCTTCTTTATAGTAAAATCAAGTATTTTATTAGTATAATGCACATGAAGATGACAAATACACTTAATTCTTTATAGTTATAGAGACAAATTAAATATATTAATGGTTAATTTAAGGTAGATTATTAATGTGATTACTGTTTCCACTATACACTAGGGGTTTTGGTGTTGTGTTTGAAAGTACAGCTTTTACAGTCACCCTGAATTTGACATACTCTAATTTATTACTTATCTATTTTTTAAGTTGGAGGTTTATTTTTATTGACCCCTTTTTCTTGTGGTTGTTAATTGTTACCACTACTGGCAAATTCAGATGAACTTTACTCTTTTTATAGGTCTGCTAATACACACAGCTTTAAAGTGTAGTGTAAACTTTCATATACTAAGTAACCTGTCTAACCTTATTGGCAGCATTTCTAATCTTGCTAGAATTGCTAAGTGGAGAGCCTTTATAAAGATGTTCACGTATTCATCTACTGCAGATGTATGCTACCAACTATGTATAAATCATGGGGTTTTTTTCACTTACATGGTCGCATGCAAATATGCCATGAGTGATTTTAACTTACTCAGAGTAGTATCAGCATGCTGTATTCTGCAAACTAGATTTCTTTTTATAAAGTTAGAGTTCTGAATCATTTGTATTTTCTGAAAACATTGAGTCACTTTAAAAACTTGCTTACTCTTTAGGAGATAACAGAATTATGTTGCTTTTTTCACAGGCTGTTTGGAGTTTCTTTGTTAGTGATTATCAGTTACAAAATCATGCTTGTTAATACTTTTTCCCTAGACAATCATGCAGATTTGATTTAGAAGTCTGAGACACTTTATTTCATAATTTTTATTTTGCTAAAACTTGAAATGATTTAAATTTTTATTTCATTACATAGCTGTAACACTAGCTTCAGATGAACATCGTATAACAGTAATATAAAAATGGAAAGCATAGAAGCTTCAAAATGCTTACTTTATTTGAAAACAACTTTTGAACTTTTAAAAACACTTCCTTTTTGTTGCCTTGAGCAAACAAAGAACAGTTTTGAGACATTGATGAATGCAGCTGGACCCACTCAACAATTTAAAGAACAGAGTGGAGAGCCTGGTTTCTTTCCCACCTCCAGCAATTGTTCATTAGATTAGTGTGGTGTGGTTCCTTTACAGTGTATATTTTAAGTTACAACTCTGTACAGTGCGCTCTCTCTTTCCTCCATTGCTTTCTCAGCCACGATCAGTGCAGCTCAGAAGTTGATTTCAGTGCCCTGGTCAAAACCCCACTAAATCAATGGAGAGCTCTTCATTGACTTTGGGTTACTAGATTCAGCTTCTGCTATTTTTACTTGGTCACTTTTGTCTCAGCTTATACATTGAAACAGTGTAATTAATGTGAGATGTTATGAGTATTGAGAAAAGAAGGTAAAAAATTATGGAGAAATACATAAAATGGAGGCCCAAGATAATGAAGTGTGTTGGTCCTTGCTGTTTCTTTCCATTGTTCTTGCTCCTTTGTTTTTCCACTTTCTTTAGCCTTCTCTGGCTCATCTTTGCTTTTCCCTTGTTCTGTTTCTCTTCCTACTCCGGGAAGTCTTAAATGGAGATCAAATTCATAGTGTCTATTTACTTCTCTTTACTAAATGAATTTAACCCCTGAATTAATTTTGGTAAATTTAACTAGTTCAGCAAATCTTTTAATATCTAAGGAACACTTTGACAGTGAGACTGCTTTTTTTCTCCATTTAAAAAAATCACTTGATATCTGGCATTGTATTTAGAGAAAGATAAGCCGATTCCTTCAGATGAAGTCAGCCTACTGTTGAGGAGGAGCTGGAGTCGGTTCTTGCGAAGAGGTTTTTGAGGGGAGCTGTCCTGCTAGAAGGAAGAATTGGGTGGAAACTAGCCTACTATGAATATTGAGCCAAACTTTTTAATTCGCTGTCAGGAAAAAATGTTAACTCTACTGTTGATTAGAATATCTGAGGGAGATGGTTCATGCTGAGATACACAGGAGAGTGAAACTGGCTGCAGAAGTTTGTTTTTCCATGAGACATCCTGTTCTTTTGGTTTCCTCTTGGTGATTATTCACCATCGTTTAGTGATCTTGGTTTTGTCAGGCTTCAGTGATTACTCAGCTTTCCAGCTCAGTTCAAAAGTTTATTCCCTCCAGGTTTTGCATCAGTCTGACAGTCTTGTGTTCCGTTCTTTTATAGACACAGCTCTTACTGTTGCTGCATTGCCTCTGCCACTAGACAGCTGGCTCATATCCAACAGATAGTAAAGTAAAACTACCCATAAAACCAGCTCTTACAGAAATAGAAAATGGCATTTAACGTTAAAAGTGCAGGTAGGGTTTATTTTATTGTTTTCTAGAACTGAAACAGTTTTAGCACATATAGGCTGGAGTTAGCATTCCTGTTGCTTCTGAAAAAGGTACTATCAGCTTTGGAAATACTAACAATATTTTTCCATTTCTGTTGCTCAGCAAAGTATCTGTTTTAAAATAGCAGCTGCAGTTTTCAGGAACAAGTCCACAACTGGAGGATTGTTAAATTAATCTGGAGGATTGTTAAATTAATCTGGAGGAAAGTTTATTCTTATGGATGACAATGAGATAATAAATGAAAAAGTTTATTTTCAGATCTCTTTAGAAAAAAATATTGAAAACCAGGTACATAAAAGTGCAACTCAAAGGCATGACGATATTGACGTTCCTTGCAGTGCTTTAGTTACCTAAAACTCATAACCTAGAACTGTCTGCTTGTGATTTGCTCTCGTGGACTCCTGTTTAAATGTTAATATGGCTGGTACTAACTGCTGGCTATAAAATGATCATTGATTTATAAAGGGTACAGTCTTTCAGTAAATATAGTGCAAAAACCCCAAATAAAAGCTGCTTTGATTAAAAAAGTTGCACTAGAATTGCTTATGCTTGAAGTCATTTGATTCCAAAGCAACTAGCACCAACTCTGTAGGTAATCTTAACCGTTGTTATTTCTTAATGTTATTATTTATTAATTATGACTGTAAATGTTACATTGATCCAGAATCAGTCAGTCAGACATGTGTCTTTGTATCACAATGCATTTGCTTTGGGCTTTGTATAGCTTGTATATTGATATCTCTGCATATTACTGTTAGTCTTTGTAGTCACATTGAATGGTAGAATAAAGTAATTAGTGAAATAACATAAAATATTTAAAACTGACATTTTTGTAATTTTTCTTCTATTCAGCTATAATCCTCTGATAATCATGGAGCCATATTTTGCTGGTTTTAAGCATGTGCAGCAGGACTATGAAGTCACTCTTGAACTTGCAAGTGAGGAGACTCAAAAAACTAGAAATGCACAAAATTCTAGGACGGGGTCTTATGGTGTCAGTATTAGAGTCCAAGGAATTGATGGACATCCTTACATAGTACTAAACAATACAGAAGGATGTTTGTCAGAAAATCCCCCTCCTTCTGGAAAAGAACAGCAGGTCATTTCTCAGACTGTAAGCAAGCCAGCCACAGACTCCAGTACTGCTTTTAAGTTGGAGGACAAAAACAGTGAACACACAAAGTTTCCTGGAACACAGCACATGCAGCCCTGTGTGCTTAAAACCCTAAAGATAACCAATCTTGATGAAAAGGAAAATGGAATATCAGATTTTAAAGATGGAACAACGAAATCTTCCAATTTGTTGAACTTTCAAAGACATCCTGAACTTTTACAGCCTTACGATCCTGAAAAAAGTAACATTAACTTGGATAATTATCAATCTTCTGTGTGCGGTAAATCTAAATCTTTTGCAGATGAAGATAAGACTGAAGCACATCCTTGGATTTCCTCATCTAAAGTAGTGTCCCTACAGAAAATGAATACATGTCCTGCAGAGCCAACCAAAGCAAATTCAAAAAAGATACATTTGAACAGACCAGGAGAGGACCAAAGTAAGCAGCTGTTGGATTGTCCCAGTAACACAATCAGCCCCGATGAAGTGTGTGTTTCAGAATCATTTTCATCTGCAGGAGGATCCCCATGTGTTAGTCCCACTGCTTATCCGGAGACAAGAAAACCTAGACCAGATGTTCTTCCCTTCCGCAGACAAGATTCAGCTGGGCCAGTACTAGATGACTCGCGAAGATCATCATCCTCATCAGCTACTCCCACTTCTGCAAATTCCTTATACAGATTTTTACTTGATGACCAAGAGTATGCCATCTATGCAGACAATGTTAATAGACATGAAAACAGAAGATATATCCCATTTTTGCCTGGAACTGGCCGTGATATTGACACTGGTTCACTTCCAGGAGTAGATCAGCTAATTGAAAAGTTTGATAAGAAAGTTGATGCTCACAGAAGAGGTAGGTCAGGAAAAAGGAATAGAATTCATCCAGATGATCGTAAAAGATCGAGAAGCGTTGATAGTGCCTTGTCATTAGGGCTTGATGTAAATTCAGATTATTTAGGTGAATTCAGTAAAAGCTTGGGTAAGTCAACTGAGCACTTGCTGAGACCATCTAAAGTTTGCCTTCACAAGCAGTTATCCAGAGATGAAAAGTCACTTTCCAAAGAGATGAAGATTTCTGCTCGAAGTATTGGAAAACTGCAAACGCCTGATAAAGACGCTCAGAACAGCAATTTCAATTCTTTGCAATACCATAAACAAAATGGAGCTGATACCGAGAGCTTGATGTTTAGGTCGTCTACGCTGCCAGGACAGAATAAGAGAGAAGAAGTTAGAACAGTAACTTCTACTTTGTTGTTGCCAAACCGAATCACAATTCCACCTGATTCAGGAGCCAAGAAGATTTCTGTAAAAACATTTTCATCCATCCCTAATACACAGGTATTTTTAATGTAGTCTTTAAGTTGTGTTTTGTAATCTAGGATACTAAAACTGTCATATTGTTAAATGCATATTTTTCTGCTCTTCATTAGAACAAACTCCCATCGCACAATACTTCCAAATGGGATAGCTGAGTTGTTCTGGAGAAATGTAAATACAAAAGTTATTCCTGTAGTTGCAGGTATAGACAACATGGGTAGTAAAACAGCTTGTTCTTGTGGGGGTGAAGGAAGATGGTGGGGCCAAAGAAGGTTAGTGTAAATGATATTAGGATGATTCTTAAGCATAAATGCACAAAAGTAGAATGCTGAAACATATGTAACTCCATGCAAAATTATGTTTTCTTTCTTTTGTTGTGGAGTAGGCTTTCTTCTTGCACTAAGCCAAAATTCCAATGGATCTTTGTGAACTTCAGGTCCACAATACATAAACTTTTTCATAATAGAATAGAATGGGGAACTTAAATTGTACAGGTTGTATTTACAACCCTCATAGGATTATATTTTTTGACACTTTATCTTGTCCTTTTAGGCAACTCCTGATCTCTTAAAAGGGCAGCAAGACCTTGCACAGCAAACGAATGAAGAGACTGCTAAACAGATACTTTACAATTACCTTAAAGAAGGGTTAGTAAACATAGTTAACTTTTGGAGAGGAGATTGTTTTTTCTCAGTGTTTATCTTCTATTACATTTAAAATGTGAAACTGTAAAATCAAAGCTATAACTAAATGAAATGTCTGTTTCGTAATTCTGTAGCTCAGCTGTGTCCTTTAAGGCATTCTAGGATGTCAAAATACCCAGGTAATCAGGACTTACATCAGGTATTGTACAGGATTTAATTAAATGTACTTGACATTTGTGAATTGGAATACGTTTTGTCATTTAAATACTTCTGGAGTTAAACTTCATGTGATATGGAGCTTCATGAAGAATTCAAATCATACCTCATGGGAGTTTAAGCCTGTGGATTTTTTTAAACAACAACAAAGGGTTGTCTCTTAAGGTTTGACAGAAGCTCTCTTGTTGCTGTGCATTTAATCCTTTGTCCACCTGTAACTCTTTTACTTGGTATTTTCTAATGATAACTTATTGAAAGATGAAGGAAGGAGAAATGAATTAAAACACACATGATGCACTTAAATTTCTTTGCATTCCTGATGTAGCAGGTTCTGGGAGCTGTTGAAGTGTTATTTTATGGTGCAGTAGTCAGGACTTGAAAAACCTAATACTAATTACTTCTAATTTAAGTATGTTTGAATAATATACGTGCTGAATACCTGTCTTTCCACAGCTATAGTCTTGTAGAAGAGAGTTGCAATTAGAGTTCTGTGATTTATTTATTTATTTAAGAAAACATTTGGAATACAAATTCTTAACAACCTCTCTTTAAAGGATTTAATGAAATCATAGTTAAGATAATTTCTGACTGGTTCATACCAGATTTTTTTTTTTATGGTGATTTTCAACAGTTTGGACACTCTGAATTTGTTTTGATATTAACAAAATAGTACCTTCGATCATATCGTTGCTTACTTGTACTGTCTGTGTTTTAGAAGTGCTGATAACGATGATGCGACAAAGAGGAAAGTCAACTTAGTTTTTGAGAAAATCCAGACTTTAAAGTCAAGAGCTGCTGGGAAGACACAGGTAAAAAGTTTTTTAAGTTGCTTTGGCTTGTTTCATAGCAATACAGTGTTCAAACAGGGCTTTAAAAATTTGAATCCCCTCACTGACTTCAATTAGACTGTTCTTGTAGTCCCTCAGTAGTACAGCTTAATTTTAATCATGCACTGAGGTGACTTATGGGAAATCTTTTTGTTAACAATTTAAAAAAAAATGTAAAGGAGTCTACCATGAGAGCTTCTACGTTTTGCTTCTACATTTAAGAAGGAGAGATGCAAACTTAACGTGAACATCAAAAGGTTGTTGGATTGAAGAAAAAGCTAACATACATAGCTTTAAAAATAATGGTGGAGCATCTTCTCATTATAGTGATGTAAACAGATATCTAAGTGGAGAGAGTATTTTGATCTGTAATTTAGAAAAGCGGTCATCTAGGATATTGTTTAAAAGCCATATTATAGTAATAGCATTTGCCAGTCAGCCTGCAGAAAAGTTTGTTTTCTGCTACGTGGTGCACTGTTTTTTCAGTTCTAAAGCAAAGTGAAGAAAAGCCCAGTTGTTGCAGTGATGGCATAAGTGGGATTAAATGCTTACTTTTGATGATTATTGTATCCTGGGCTATAATTAGTAAAAATAAAAATATAAAACACATCTTAAGAAATTACCAAAAAAACAGTGTTTGAAAATCTGTCTTGACATATGAGCATGAATCCCTTTGATGTCCGTTTTGTGTAACTGGTGATACCTTAGTCAAATTTGGCCCTAAGTACTTGTGATTTAATTCATATGTTGCCTAATTTGAATTTTTCTTTACGTTTATATGTTTTCTGTACTGTTGGCAACATGCCTTGAGCAATTACAAGAAGTTTTATGAAAATCAAATCATGGTTCCTTTGAAAATATTAGCTTGGCTTGACCCATATGAAAAGTCCCTGGTGAGCTCAGGCAGTTGATTCTACACTTTATTAGCCTTGCTTGTAGCTTTACTTTAGATTTTAAAAAACAATTGTCAAAGTACATCTTGGCTTTGCGGGAATAAACATCTCTAATTGTAGGTTTCGGATTCTTCAGCTGAAGTAAAAGCACTGGTGGAACAAAAAGCAGAACTTGAAAGGAAGGTGGAAGAACTAGAGAAAAAACTGGATCTGGAAATTAGGGTATGGCACTTCGTTGTTATAAAGCGCTTGACTATTTCAAATATACTTTTTTAAGTAAGTGACAACTAATCAACCAACTAAATCTTTTTTTGCTTCATATTCTTTTTAATCCAGATATACCTGGGGTTTTACAGAAGACTTTTTATTTTAAGTGTAGTTGCTCATAGCATAGTAACCCTTTTTAAGAAATATCTTCTTAGTATTTTAGGAGGAGTTTGGAGCAGCGAATAAAAATGTTAGGTACATGCACATAAAATTTCTTAGGTATCTGCAGAGGTAAATGTGAATCTGTTGACTGCAATGAGACAGACATGGAGTGACAGACAAACTGTATTGCTCATTAGCTGCTGTTTATTAATTACAGCATTATTTTTGCAGCACTGAATTCAAAGTAATTAAATACAGCCATGCTCTGAAGACATGAGAAGGACAGTTTGGCTTCTTTTGGTTTGCGTTTTGAGTCTGTGATAATAATCAATATACTTGAAACTGATTAGATAGTACTGAGGAGACTTCGCTTCTCACATTTCTAATAAAAAATTTAAAAAAGTGTTTTGTGTGTTTTAATAAACATGCTAAGCTTTTACTAGTCATAAATTAGTAAGAATTTCTACATGTGAAAAATATCGGTCTTGAAATGGCTTCTTTCATATAATAATAAAAAAAAGCCTTTAATTTATTTATGCTTGGTCTATTGTCTTGCTTAACTTGTGGTGTACAAAATTCAGAATCAGCAAAATTCCAGAGAAGAGAGAGATGCTACACGAGCAAGCCTGAAAGATCTTCAGTTGCAACTTGATGAAAGTATATGTGAAAAAGAAGCATTAAAAAAGCAGCTGGAAGAAAATGAGAAGGAACTCAGGCAAAACCTAGAGGAGTGAGTTAATTCTAGAAAAGTTATTCATTGGAATTTGTGCCTTTTCTTAAACCTTTTAGATTAAAAATACCTGTGTCTTCAGAATATGTTAATGGAATCAGACAGAGTGACATTTATTATTGTAGGAAATACTTCTACCATTTAAAAACTGCATGTTTTTAGAATATCTGGAAGGAAAAGAAAGATTCCTGAATTTACAGTCTCCTCAGTGCAAATTGCTTTTAATATTTCATAGTCATAATTTATAGTTGAAGACTTTAAAAGCACTTGAGTGCTTTAGTCAAGAATATAGTACCAGGTTTAGAATAAAACACAACTTTCCACTTAAATATCTACTTAAAGGACTTCTCATTTTTACCCCTCTGACATTTCATTTTTCTGCCTCTTTATATCCCATTCCCATGTGGGGAACATGGGAATAGATACTCTTATCTTTTTAGTACTTGAAAGAACAAATTAGTATTTCTATAAATTAAAAAATCCTGTCTGATTTTTCCTGATGAGGCTTTTTCAAGTGAAGATGGAGCAGGAGCAACACCAGACTGAGATCAGAGATCTTCAAGACCAGCTCTCTGAGATGCATGATGAACTGGATAACGCAAAACATACTGATGAAGGGGAGAAAGAGCTTCTGATTGAGGTTAGTTATAACCTACCAGAAGAAGGATGAAAAAATCAAAAGAATTGCATAAAAAGTGGGAACCAAGGTACAGGCAGAAGAAATACATGCCGTAGCTTTTCCCATTTTATCAATCCAAAACAATATAACGTTATTAGGTAACCTAAGCAAGCAGGTTGTAATAACTACATTAACACTAAAAGGAATACAAAGTATAAGTACCATTGTTTTATAGGAGAACATTGTAGAATAGGAGAACAAATAACATAATGGTTGAGGGACAGCTGAGTTATCCGCTATTACCAGATAATCATCTCAGTCAGTTTTAACAGTTAGATAGGATTTTGAGTCAGAACAGGGAAGATCAGTTTAAAGAAGGTGTACATACTAGCAAGGCCAGATGAGATTCAACTAAGAAAATTAAAAACTCACCAAAGCAGCCTCTAAATTGTTGGCTCCCTATTGATGGGACCAAGGGCGAAGGGCTAGAGTCTGAAGAGGAACAAGAGAGTTATGGGTTTTCTGTTACCTTGGGATGAAAGAGGAGTTGGCTGTAGCCCTGGTTATAGTAATATACTGATGATGAAATAGAGAACACTGCTTGCTAAATTTATTGATAAGGGTGTGTAAGAGTATCAGTGCATAATGGTTCAAGAGGAGGATTAGAATTCGGAATTATCTGAATACATTGTAGTACCAAAACAATTAACTTCACTTAATGCTAGTGCAAAGAACTAGCTTAAGTAATGGAAGCTAAATGTTAAAATGCAAAATAGGTAGCAAAAGCATAGACGGGAATATTAAAGATGTTCGTATGCAAGACACGCTGAGTAGAGTAACTACCTTGTTTTGTGTAGGTGAGATGTGATTACTCCCTTAAATTACTGTCTTAAATCTCAGGCACTGCAGTTGAAAGTTGTACATAAGTAGGGGAATATCTGCAATGATGGCGATAATACTGAAAAACATTACCTATGAAGAAGGACTTTAATCTGAATGGAGGAGTAAGGGAAGAGTCAAAAGCACATCTTATATAATGTTGCTATAAAGGAAAAAGTGATCAATTTTTTTTATGTTGTGTGGGGATAAAGTAAGAAATAAGAGAGTTAGCTGCAGAGATTTAAAGTAAGTGAAAACATTTTCTGTCAATATGGAGAATTAAACAGTGGAACACGGTTATTGGGGTGGTAGTAGAATCCCTTTCATTGTAGGCTTTTAAGGACAGAATAGATGATGTGTGTCAGGAATGGTTTAGATATTCTGATCCTGCTTCAGTGCAGGGGAAGTTTACATTATTTTTGAAAGTGCAATTATTCACAGCTTGAGAAATACAGAATTAGATAATTCTTGAAGCTGTACATTTTTGATTGTTGCTGTTTTATTCTGTGTCTGTATACATGAATGTGTGTATTTATTCTTCAGATTCACTGACGACCCTCTTCCTTCCCAGCAATTTGGAGGGGGAAATGACTTCTAGGGGAGAACACGGTGGGAGGAGGAAGGGTGTAAAGGCGTGGACTCAGTTGGGAAGCACTTGTTTTGTCTTCAGTACTTGCAGAAGCAACTTTCTTTATTCTTTCCAGCGGAAAAGACAACAAAGAATTATCATTGGGTTTGCTTCTCTTGCAGTGTGGGAAGCAAAGGTTTTTCTTTGTTCTTATCTGCCTCTTTGCTACAGAAGGTAGGACTGAGGGAGTTGTTGAATTGCAACCTTAGTTTGACTCCTGCTTTATTTACAGATAGCATAACATACACCAGCAAAGTCTTTTCATAGTTTTGCAGGATCAGATATGTTGACCCATTATATAAAACATCAACTATATGTTATACTTCTAATAATCTTAGGGTTTAGTAAATTTTTAGCTTACTATAAAAGGCGCAGAAAATACATCAGTCATAAAACAAAGTCAGCCTTGGGGAGCTTATACTTAGATGTTTTCTTTCTCTGAAACACAAACAGAACATCCATTGGAGCTATTTGTCATGCAGTTGTGTTTAATTTTGTTCTTTAGGAGCTGATGCAAATGAAGCAGGATCTGCAAGCAGTGTTAATAGCAAAAGATCAGCAAGAAGAGATTTTGAGAAAAAGAGAGAGAGAGCTTACAGCTTTAAAAGGAGCACTAAAAGAAGAAGTATCTAGCCATGACATGGAGATGGATAAACTTAAAGAGCAACATGATAAAGAATTGCTCAATCTACAACAGAGCCTGGAGAAAGCAACAGAGGTGAAATAAGTCATTACAGTTAATCTCTGCAGGGAAAAATCATGCCTCTCACAGATATCACATACTAGATGCTTTCAGATACTAATATTTTCTTAGCAAAATGAATAGGTAAAGATTTGGGCTAGGAGATTCTTAGCTGCTGATAATAAGTTTTATTTCATACACTTGTATAATGTTTTGATGGTTTGTCACAGCTGAAGTTGTGTCCCTTTCTTCAAGTGGTTATTTACTAAGTTTGCTTCACTTCAAACTTTGGGAGGGAATAGATGGGAGTATAGTAGAGAGGACAATTTGCTTGGCTTGGCTTAAATGGAATCACTGAAACCTTGAGGATGCCCTGAAGAGTGCCAGTGTGCTTTGCCAGTGATGCTGTTGAAATTACAGTCTGGGAGCTTCTAGCAGTTCTCTGCAGTTCTTTGCAGTGGTTCCTACCTTCAGCTCTTTGTGTCATGTCCTGTTCCCTGGTTACATTGTCCTACCTTGTCCCTTGAACTACTTAGTGCTAGGGGATTTTTTTGTTTTATTTTGTGTGCTTTTCATTTATTGAGCTTATCTTGTTTACTGAATGGTCAAACGAGTGCCAACACAAGGGAAACAGCAGGGAGTGAGTGTCTGGAAGCAGACAGGAGGAGAACAGAACTGAAGGAATTGCCTCTTCCAGCGTCAGCAGGCAGTCTTTGTGAGGGGGAGAGTAGGAACAGTTTTCAGATGTGAATATCTGTTACTGCTTTCCAAAAGATGTCCTTTGTGAAGTTATCTTTGCAGAGATGGCAGCTAGGAATTTATTGCAAGATTTTTTTTGTAAGGGAACAGTTCTCATAGAATTTTGAGTGTTATTTTTACAGTGACAGTTATTTGTGTCTTTTCCATATGCCCTTCCCTCATTTTATTTCTGTCAAATATTTGAGAAAATTTCTAAAGGCAAACTGTGCTTGACCAATATAAGTCAAAATTGTAAGCTCGGTTTTATGCTTAGAAATGTCCGTGCTAATTTATATCTTTTACCCACACCTCATTGGTATTAGGTGAGTTGCAGTTATCCTACAAGTCATGGCTGAAAACATAATGTAAAACTGAATTAAAATCAAGCTTGAAACTTGAAAGAAGTTTCCAAAGCTGTATATGCTTTATGAGCAAAAAAGGAGCACATATGGAAGATGCTGGATAGATATTGTATGACTGAATTCTGATAAAGAGTAACAGGGTTGTTCTTAAACGTGCAGTTTTCCTCAGTGGTTAGAAAAGTTTATATACACTGGTTTGTTTTTGCAGCCTAGGACTTCTACTTGAGATTGTTTGGCTTTGCTCAAATGTGTTGTTTCTCTCTGTTTACATCATCATGAAGATATTTGACTCATCTGAGCTGCTTGAACTGAATTAATTTTTTTCTTTGAGAGAAGTAGAACATTTAAATTATCATTTTTTAATTATACAGTAATTGTAGTGACAGCTTAACCTCAGTGAACCATCTTTCAGAGTTACTCTATGGTAATTTACTGTATTTCAATTATGGAACTGTAATTACGACTGACAAGAAATGAAAGAGTGGTCTGTTTGGCATAACAATAACAGTCTGGGAAATGGCCCTATGACTGGGTTGCTGTAGCTTAGTGATGGTTATAAATAGCATTTATTAACTTGCATGACATAGTCTATCTAATAGTAAATTTAATAAGATGTTCAAAAGTGAAATTTAATTAATTAATGTTGCTCTTCCAATTTTACTTCAAGTGGTTTTTGTTGGTTTTAAGTAAAACTTTCATCATACTTAATTGGAAGGTTGGGTTTTTTTTGTGGTGGTGTTTTTTGGTTTGTTTTTTTTTAAAAAAAATCTCACTAGTATTAGTACCCTTAATGATTTTTTTTTTGAAGCCCAGCATTATCTCTGTGCCTGCTGGCTGAGATTTGTTGTTGAGTTTGATATATCATCTATCAAGAAAGTATAATCAGTCTCTGCAGGGAGTTAGATGGGTGATCTGCTGTGATCTTACATATGATGTTAGTTATTGGTCTTATAATTAATCTGGAATACCCAACAGTGTGTGTGAAAATCATATTTTATACAATTGAAGCTGCTTGACCTGTTAATTTTTTTTTTTTAAATATTATTGCAAGCTGGAAACATTTATATTGGATGGCGGGATAGAAGAAATTTACAAAAAAGATTAGTGGAAAGGGCCATTCTGTTGTATTTAATGAGGGAAACAGGTGTGTGAATGCTGTAACAGTGGTTTATCATACAGAAAATACGGATACCGATGTTTGATAGATCAGGGTATATCAGAGTTTGTTAAAAAAAAAAACAAACCCAAAAACCACAAAACCAAAAACCAAACAAAAACCCCCAAACAAAAACCCAGAATTTTTCAGCTGCTAGAGATGTCAGATAGGTTGGCAAGTAATGTGCTGTGCTTTTAGTCTGTGTGATTAGAATGTCACATAGATCTGTTTTGAAACCATGTTAGAAACATACTCAAGGTTATCTGATAGGAGAACAGAGCACGATTATTTGTCATGTGCGATTCTGTTCTCATGCTCACTGATGTGGTGGTAGGTTGGGGTTTTTTGGGTTTTTGTGTTTTGTTTTGTTTTTTTAAATAGAGAGTGTTATATAAAGCCACAGATATTAAGATACTAATTTTCTTTGCTACAGTTTACCTTTTAAACTCATTTTTATGTTATATCTTTTGCTTGTGGTAGTCTTGAGGCAGCTGTGATTGTTCTTAACTTCATTGCTTGTTTATTAGGACTGAGACCAGACTATTTCCATTTAACAACAGTAAAAGTTTTACTCTTCCATAATATACCTCTGTGGGGTAATAATTACATTTAACTTAAGAAATTAAAAAATTAATGTCTTTCTAATTAAAAATTAGATCACTGCAAGTGCTAGAGCAGAAATGAATATGAATCCCCTCCTAGTTTTAATGTAGTACAAAAATTTATATTATTTAATCTGATCCTACAACACAACAGGCCAGAATTGTACTACTTAACCATGAGTGCTCTGTTACTGTAAATGAAGTGCCACTGTTTCAGTAAAATTTGGAAATATCTTTTGGAACGTAATGTAGGTAAAAGGTTGTAGCAAATAGCAACTAGTACTGTTCAAATTCCACTGAAATTGGATCAGCTCGGGAGTGCAATTGTGAACTGCCCAGCACTGTCAAATTTATGTCTGTTTTGAGAAGCAGGCTGCTCAAATTATGTTGTTCAGAAAAAGTTGTAATCATCACATTATGAAGAGGCTTACCTAAGCCTGGCCTTTACTGATTTTTTCAGGGTTCATCATACTTCTGATCTTTTCCTCAAAATGATAAAACAGACAATCAGAGTTTAGAAACCAATTCATTTATCAACACATTTAAGAATGCAATGAAGCTTCTGGTCATTTGAGGTTTAACTGACATGTATGTGTTAAGACATGCGATATGATTAAAAAGAAGACGGAATTTTGCCAGAGCAAGTGGTAGGAGCAGCAAAAGACAGTGGTTACCTTCTGCACATGTTACAAACTAAGAGTGTACTCCTTTAAAATAAGAAAATAATATAAAATTTTGAGCATTGTAGATGAGAAGAAGCTTTTGTTTTGTTTTTATTTTTTCCCCACCTGTATGAAGTGATTGTGAATTTAGGTGAACCTAGCACAGAGCTGTAAAGATCTTCTTCAGAGCTAAATAAAAATCTCCTCATAGAGCAGAAGCTTAATAAAAACTAGTTTAACATTGTAAATAATACTGATTTATACTGTGTGTGCCTTTCTTGTAGAAATGGCTTGGCATATATAGTTTAAATGTAAAATGATACAAAACTAAATTTAGTATACTCTGAGAACCTGTTTTGGAATAATGCTGTACAAACATGAAACAGTGGTTACCCAAGTTACTCAAGGTAAAGTGAAGACATAACTGATTGTGGAGCATCACAGAGACGTTTTGGTACATAAAGTGATAGACAAATTTAATTTTTATAACTATAAAATTATATATTTGGAAAAAAACAATAGGATCCAAACTAACTTGTGCCACTCCAAGATGAAATCTTGGGGATATAATAAATATAAAAACATTGTCTTGTTAGCAGTAAAAGAAACAAATTATATGATAGGAGTTACTAGGGCATAAGAACATCATTATGCCCTTGTATGCATACATCCATAACTCATCTGAATCTGCATCCTGAATGCCGTGTCTGAGTCTAGCCCGTTCACCTCAAACAAGATACACACAGCTGGAAAAGATTTAGAGAAGATGAACAAGCATTTCAGATGCCACTGCTGGGTTTTTTTTTTCTTTCCTCTGCTTGCCTCAGGCAGCCTTTGCCATGTTGAAATAACACTTCTTTCTGTTTCAAGGGTAGAAACCAGTCAGTAACTGATCTAAACTGTATACAGAGTCAAAGAATAGTGGAGTGACTGGTCCAAGTCAATGTTTCCTCTTTCATGACCTTCCCCCCTCCTCTTCATTTTCTGCCCTCCTTTGCCATCTCTCTAAAAGCCTGGTGTGTTTTTAATCAGTTTCTATTGTGGTCCTACAAACACAGATGGAGTGGGGGAAAGAGAGGGAGGGTGCACAGTCAGAAGTGTGATGGTGGAAGGAAGGCTACAGGCACTCCTTAAATAGGCATCATTATTGGAAACACATATTTTAGAATTGTATATGGAAAATGTGGGAGACAGATTTGATTTGTTTTGCTCTAAGTGTCTGTTCTGTGCATGGAAAGGAAGCTGTTTGGTAACAGCATCATGCGTGTTTTTAGGCACCCATTAAATGAAATACCAAACAAATTATGAAATTGTAGCTGTGTTGTTGACAAGAACAGTAAATGTGACGCTAAGGCGCACTGAAGATGTAGTTTGGTGACTTTTTGGTTTTGGTGCTAAAGCAGCTTTTTAAGTTCCAGCTCTTCTGGTCTTTTGTTTCCATGCAATTTACTCCATCATTTATTTAGTGTGGACATGAGTTTGTTTGGATGCAGACAGTACCATGAAACTACAACTGGGTGGTTTTTATAGTGTATGTAGAGTCAAGAAAGCCTCTGAACAAAACCGTCCTGCAAAGTTCTATCTGAGTTGGATTGGACCACTTCTAAACAAGACAAAGAAAATCTGTTTCATCTGTAATAGTAATTTCACCATTGTGAACCTTATTCACCCAGGACTATTTCAGTTAGTCTGGACTGAGACAGGGGGTTGGTTGGTTGTGGGGTCTTTTTGTTTCTGAAAGTTGGCAAGAGCCTGTGCAGTCAGATACTTCTTTAATACCATCAGGAGGATCTCTAATCCTTATCAGCAGAAGACAGTATATGTATTTTCAGGTGGTTTGTCCTGTGAAAGTATGTATGTTTGTGTATGTGTATGAAGTGTTTAACTGTGTAAGTCCATTCAGTAGGGTACAATGTGGACACAGAACTAGTTAATATTTTACTTCAGTCTTTGCAACAACTTCTGACCTTGCAAAAACTGTTAAGCCAGTCTGAGTATGTCATGATACATAGCTAGGAGGATAATATGACATTGATATAGCTACTGGTTGAGAGTTAATACTTTCCTGGCTCTAGATTTAACTGTGTAAATATTAGGTCATGCCTATAGTGGGAAATTTTGTTTAATATGCTCTGTAGTTTGTTTTTGTTTTGTTTTGTTTTAAAAAAAGTGCATTCTGCAATATCTTTAAAATGTAGGTATTTCAATCTTTCATTACATCTCATAAATGAAAACCTAAATAGTTTTGGAAATAATATTAAGGATATGATGCTGTTTAGACTGGTGAAAATGGCCTTGCAAGAGAACAAGTCTTGTCTCTAAACTGTCACAAATGAACAATTTTTAACTAGTTAATAGAATGGATCTAGCTGAAAGGAACGACTGACTTGCTTGTAAATTTGTGCACTTGCTTACTGAATAATCGCTTGAAGTACAGCTGAGGACTCAGGTTGGTTGCAGTGTACCTCACTAAGATAAAAACACACTGACCTTTTTAATAGGTAACTAATGATAGTTAACTTCCAAAGGCATAGGCACACGTTAAAGTAGGCTAGGCCTCATTTTGAGGTGATGGGAAGAATTAATCAGTGTAAGATAGAAAAGCAGTAAGTAAAGCCATTTAGGCCATTTAGTCTCTTTTCCAGAATGTTGGGGGTTTTGTTTAGGGTTTTGGTGGTTTTTTTGGGGGGGTGGGGGGGGGTGTTGGTAGCCTAACATTCCATTTTGCTTTTAAGGAGTTTTCACATTCCTTTTTTAGAGGTATGAGATTTTATCATTCATGCTATCCAACGTTACTGTGTCATTCATCCCAGGACTTCCAACTGCTTTAAGAAATAGTTCTGAGGTTAGAAGAATTGCCTAAAGGTACACAGTGGGGAAAAATACCGGAACTACAAACAGAGCTGCAAACAGAAATAAAGACCTGTTATTTGCATTCATGAGCTTTAAAAACTAGATGACTATACCTGAATAATACTGATTTCAGAAGCTCTCTTTACTGAAGAGCTAATAAAGATTACAATTAAAGGGCTGTCCCTATGTTGAGACTTGGTATGTTTGTCTTTTTTCCTTGGGTGTCAGTCTTTGGGTGTAGGTTGATTTTGTTTTTTTCTTTCTTTGGAAATCACCTGCATATTACCTAGGGAAATCAGTGTCTAGTTGTTTTATTTAAACTTGATTTGTTTCTATACAAAAAGGACAGGAAAAGACAATAGAAAGGGATTTGCTATCTCCATCACTGCTACCCCCTCAGGATTGTCTGAGGGAGCTGGGTAGATCTGAATCCCTGAAGCTGCATGAAACTCTTTACATGTAGTTCAAGAAGTTAAACAACTACTCCAGCATCAACCTAAAAAGGTAGTCCATAAGACTTTAGAGTTGGTTTCAGCAGACAATATCTTCCTTGATACCTTAAGTGTTCCACTCCAGGAACAAAATGAAGTGCGCAGCCACACCATACCCTTTTTTTCAGAAGGTTTTGGAAGATTATCGTGTCATTTGCTTTGATTCCACAAGTAGGAGTATGGAAAGA
This sequence comes from Pelecanus crispus, assembly GCF_030463565.1. Taxonomy (NCBI): domain Eukaryota; kingdom Metazoa; phylum Chordata; class Aves; order Pelecaniformes; family Pelecanidae; genus Pelecanus; species Pelecanus crispus. Next base: position 16,393,260 of record NC_134649.1, read on the forward strand.
ATATTTGAAAGTCTGTTACTTTTATTTAAAAAAAAAAAAAAAAACTTCTGTTTGTGCTCTAGCTCATTTTGAATGGAGATTTATTCTTTAGATTTGTACTTCAAGTATGGCAATTAAAGAACAAACAGTTAATTGGTTGAATTCAGTTTTACTCAGTTGAACTTGATTCTGAAAGGAAATGTAAAGGTTTTTAGAAAAATTGGCTGAGTTGTGCCTAATAAATGTTGAATCGAGCCAAAATTTAACAATTCTAATAAGCTGTGAATGAGATACTTAGCTTCCTCTCACTTTAGCTTTTCCTGTATTTTGTAAAAGGACTCTAAAGGTCCTGTACTGTGCGGTCACTGCCAAAGGGGGAATTTCACCAGCTGAAACACTGAAGTCAGCCAAAACCATTTTTTAATGATCAGTTACACAACTACTCTCATGTCTTTGCCAGTGTTGAGGGTGTGGTAAAAAAAGGTGTGGAGCCACAGAACATTTTCTGCATTCCTATCCAAGAGGTTTTTTGCTATATTCAGGATGAAATAGAATGTTTCATTTGCATCTCGAGGACCCTGTTTGTGTGTTCTGTCCAGTTTCTTTGGGTTTACACAGTAAGGGGCGGTGGGAAGGATTTTGATGCCCTTGGTACTAACTGAGCTTCATCTCCAGTTCTTTAAATCTGTTCCCTGCTTGCACCAAAGATGAGAGTAGAATAGTATATAAATACATTTGCTTTACTGAGATTTCTGCAACAAAGGAGTTGGAACAATGTTTATTGCTTTATTTAAACTTGGTCTTGACTAATTTTAATATATTTTAAAATATATCTGGACACATATACAACTTTATATAAGGACACAAACCCAAATTTTATTCAATTCATTTCTTGTTAGGCAAAACACCTGAAAGGAGCAGGATGGGAAGTGAGGGAATTGAATTTCACTGCTGAAGTGCCCTTACGGAGAGTAACTTCCTTAGGCCCAAAGCTGAAAACTAAATGCTGCATGCATATGAACTCCAGCAGCTGTGACTATGTGGGCTCAGATAAGCAGACCTGCGCTAGGTAAAACTTTATAAATCCGATATACATACCAAATCAAATAGTACACATATATATATGCAATGCATTCTCTCACTTTCTTCTCATCCATCTGAGTTAAAAGTAGCTTTGTATTGACTTAAAGACAACGTTAGAATATTTCATTTATCAATGTTTTTCAGACTTTGGTCTGTTCCTGCACTTAGTACATTCTATTAAAAACCTCTTCTGAAGAAAGAATTATATTGATTATTTCACAACCTTTAATTCCTTTTCTCAGCATAGCTGCAAGCTCGTAAGTAATGTTATTTGCCATATTAAGTATAGGAAAGTAAGAGGTAGAGAGATTACTGTCAAAAGGATCCATTAGTTGTGCATGTTCAAATTAAGGTGCCTAGGTTAACATAATGTTAACCATTATATAGTCCTTGATATATTCAGGGTACAATTTTTGCTGACCTCAGTTGCAGCTGTGCACTCAAGACTTTGGAAACCACACCCTAGTGTCTCAAATCAAGCACCAAGGAATTTAAGGAGCATGCAGTTATTGATCCCCTCTGGAAAGTTTTGGTTGAGTGATTTGCCTCAGGAGTTCTTTGGCAGAGTCAAGAATAGAGTCCAGATTCTCTAGGGCTGTATTTAGGTATCTTAGCTGTGAAACTATCCTTTCTCTTACTGCCTCACTCATTTCTGCCAGACTCCTTTATTTCTGCAGCAACAGACTTTTTCAGTGTAAACTCTTTACTTGTTCTTGAGCTGTTTGACTAATCCTTTAAGCTTCAGAGTTAAAATGTATGAGAACTATTAAAAAATTTCAGTGGTTATTGACCTCTGTAGATTATTTTCCTCCATGTGTGATCTTTTTTTGTGGTCAGAAACTGATTTTTTGCGGTGGACCTTTCTTTTAGAATTTGATAACTTGTTTTATTCATGGTGGCTTGAGTCCACTGTTGGGCTAGTAAGTAAAGCTATTGCATGTGCAATGTGGCACAATTACAATGTCAGAATGCAGAAGCTTATCTTCAAGCAGTCACAGAGGACTTTGTATTATGGGACCTCATCATTACAGCTATGTTTTCTTTCTTCTAGATGGCTTCTTTTTCTTTTCTCAGCTTTTCTCAGAAATTTGCAACCATTTCCAGCTTCTTTTGCCTAATCTCTGTAGCTTAAGTTTGCTGATAAGGCTCGCTCAGTCTTAAATCATGAATTTAAACATGATAAAATTTGAGAAAGCATAATAAAATATTTCATGTTTTCAAAACTAATAAATGAGAAGAAGGTATAAGTGTGTTTAAGAAGTCTGCAAGGATGTGGGTATTAAGAGGAAGGTATTCCTTCAGAGATTGAAGAGATGGAAATCTGAATGTGAAACAGGCTAAACATAGGAAATAGAAGACACCGAATGCCCTGGAAGACAGAGTAAAGACAGATTGGAAGGAAAGACAAAGCAAATGCAGGCAAACATAGCAAGGAAAATGCTATAAGGTTTTTACCTTAGATAAATATAATTCCATAATATAGTAAAAAGTTGGCTTACTAAAACATACTGCCACAACTAGCAAGTGGGAGTAAAAAGAAATAAGCATGTTTTATATGTTATAGGGAAGAAACTGCAGCCTTTGAATTGAGATATGTTAATTTTAAGATCCAAAGAGCCCACTTCAATCCTTGATACCATTTCTTTTTTTTTCCCCCTGTTTTCTGGGGGGATTGGGGTTTTTTGTTGTTTGGTGGGTTTGGGTTTTTTTTGTATGGCAAATATGTCTGAATATACAGTATTTCATTCCAGCTTTTGTCTGCAAGAATCTCGTTTAACCAGTTTTATCTGTTATGTGCTCCGTATGTGTTTACGTACATAATCTCATTTCAACTCTCTGAAGAGGCTGATCCACAGTTCTGTGAGCTAAAGATAATGTTACATTAACATGTTTGTTAATGTTTCATATTCAGCTTAAATAATTATTTTGTGACCTTTACCCAGTTCTGTTATCACGGGTTAAATTTATATGAACTTAGTTAAAATGATTGGCAAAACTTTACCAACATCCCCAAATACTAAATGTAGCAGTATAAAGGATTTATGAATGGGTACCAACAGGAGTCATTAATTGATCTAAGTCATTAAGCCTTAAGGACCTTTTGTTAACTCACGCTGTTTATGTACAGCACCATTACAAATAAGTCATGTGTGGACTGAAGGATACGGATCCACAGCACAAGCTGTACATGTGAGTTCTCCCTGTCTGGCTTTTTTCCTCATTTGTACTTAACTAGCCCTGTAGCGTTCTGTTATCCTTCTGCTTTCATCCTCATCACTAACCTGCTCTAATTCAACGCTTTTGCAAACACCTTTCAACTCCTTTTTTGAATGTGTGAGCCAGTCACTAAATTTTAAATGAAAGCTGTGCCTTCTTGCTCGTGTAGACAGAACCAAAGAGAATAGGATTACCGCTGGCTGTTAGTAAATACCATCTGTTGTACAGTTTAAACTGTCTATGCTGGTGCCACTTTCAGTTTTAGCCTATGAAGTGCAATAATTGCCATTCAGTATTTATCAATGTACCTAGTAATTTCTCTGTAATTTCAGTGCAGTGGTTTTCGTATCTTCTACTGGCATGTTTTATTAGGGGGAATTTTGTGCAGAACATTTTGTGCAGGCCATCTCTAGCGACAGAGCGGTGAATTTAATGTATGGTCTCTACGTGAGTAATATTGTCTTCTAGTTGCTTGGGGCTGGTTGAGTACACTGCCTGGCAGGGTTCCATAGTCAACGGACGCAACAATCTATTTCTGCTTCGGCAGTGTCCGTGTATGATTTGATAGCTGCTGGCCTGAACCTTATGTAACCGTTCAATATATGGATAGGGATCTCTCTCCACCAGGTTCTGCCCTAATGGTGTTGCTACAAGGTCTGTCAGAACTACATTTCAGTGCTTGCTTCCTTTGCATAGCCTTTCTAATGATACCTAGGCTCTTTTCTATCTTATTCACCTTCTTCCCAAGAGAAGACCTGGAGGGGAGGTAGAAGGTGATGTGGGGTGCCAGATGAGACTAACGGTGGAGAATAGGAGAAGGGAAGAGGCACGGAGTTTCTTGATACCCTAACTGTCTGTGGCAATACGCTACAGAATATGGCATGTATTGCTAAAAGCTATTATAATCCAGAAACTTCATTTATGCTAGTGAAGAGCTCTGCATGCAATTCTCATTACACTGGGGATAAATGAATATAGGCTTTTTTCCTATTGAAACCCAGCTGTGTAATTTGACTCTTCTGGAGAAGTGATGCTCTGTACGCATTTTCTCCTCAAAGAACATGTAAATTGCATTTGTGTGTTTGACTTTGTTTAAATTTCACTATCAATGTGAAGATACTTGTGTGTTGTTTTTTTCTAATATCATCCTGAATGATACCATGAAGGTCATCTTCCATGCCTTATGTGTATAGTACAATTGTGTAAGGTAAACTGATAGGATAGATATTCCTGTGTTTCTTTTCAGCCTTATCTGAAACAAGTTAAAAAAATGTTGAAACAATAGTGTACAGTGAAATGTGCATTGTGAAGAAAATTTCTCCTACTCCCCCCAGAAGATATGCAAGAAAAATGCCCGCTCTCCAACTACAATACAGCAAAGCTCCCCATATATACTAAGAGACTTTTTCCTACCGTCTTGAAAAAGTGTGTATGTGAGTGTATATATTTATTGCTGACATTTTTTAAGACATACCCCTTCCAGGTGAAATAAAGGAATTTTGTACTTAACATGTTAGAGAAATTGTTTGGGAGCAGTTCGTTCATGTGAAGGTGTAACCTTGTAATGATGCCAAGGCCATTAGATACCTGTGGAGATCTGCTGGTTAAGTGCTGGTCACTCAGGCAGCTGGAACTTTAGGCAGGTTTTACTTATATACCCAATTTATTTCCAGTATTTTAAATTAGGTTAATAAAGATAATGCTTGCAGCTTGCCCTTTATATGTCTCTACCTTTTATATATATTCGCCTAGCATCTTGCCAACTTACTGAAATACATAGTGAAAAAGGAGAGAGAATACCAGTTTAATTTTAGTGGCTGGAACAGTATCCTAAGATACATACAGCAAAAGGCAGAAATCTGGAGCAGATTTCTACATATGACTGCGTCAGTGTAAGTTGAACTTAATTTTGAACCTGTTAGGTTAAATATAGATATGTATTTATGTGTATATTTATGTATGTAGATCTGGGGGGGGTTGTTTGGTTGTTTGCTTTTGTGTGTGTATGTACGTGTACTTCTAAGTAAATAATGCTTCCTGTGCTGGGAAAGTAGAGCAAACCATGGTAGATGAGGTAGTGCAATCTCCAGGTACAGTGTGGGTCTGCTGCAGTCCTCTGTTACTGTGCAGCTCTGTGTAGGCGGTTGGATGAAAAAGAACAGACAAATCAACATTCCTTTCCCTGAACTCCCCAGCATGCCTCAGCTGCTTTCACTCAGCTCCAGAAAGGGGAAATGAGACAAAAAGGAGCCACTGGTGGAGTGCTTGCTAATTAGTAAAACTCTGCTCTATGCTAAAAGCAAAAATTAAAGGAATATATAAATGCTATTGAAACTTCAGTATGTGAGAACTTAAAGCATCAGCAGAGATTTATTTCAGAGTTTTTAACTAGTCATGTACTTAGAAGAACAAGTTTTTTCAGTATTTTCAAAAGACCAGAACTTGTCAGCCTACTTATGCTGCCAGTTTTTTTATAAGTTCATTGACCCTGTAGACAGTCTGAGTGTTTTCTGTGTTACCGCTTTATCAAACTAATTTGCATGATTTTAAAGCTGTTGCTTGCTAGAAAACAATCTAGTGAGGGCGCACTTTGTAAACACCCTTTTATATAACTTTACTTATTCCTTTTGGGGGTGGGGAGCGAAAAATTGGGAGCTACAATCAAAAATAGAATAGCTGAAAAGTGATTTTCATGCTTTCATGAAATATTTCACAAAATAGTTTCTTACCAAACTACTCTGTAGGATTTCGTTTGTTTTCAGTTAGATAAACACAATTTCACATGCAAAAAAGTTATGCTGCAGTAATTAATGTGTAATTACCTATTGTCACCAGGTAGTGTAGAGGCCAAAGGTATAAATGGATTCAAAAAGGACTGGAGAAATTAATGGATGATACATTCATGGAGGAAAAACAGTGAGAGCTGGGAGTGTGTAATGGGGAAAGGCTCGCCCCGTAGTTCTTCCTCTTTTTGTCCATAAACATAAACTGGCCACTGGAGAGAATACTGGTCTAGATTGACTCGTATGTCTGTTCTGCTGTTCTTACTGTTGTTTAAGGTCTTAATGTAGAAGGCAGTGAGCCTATACATGAGAACGAGATCTTTGTACAGAGTATTGCTTTGTATCACACCCTGAATGCCCAAGACCAAGAACCACAAATTGTATCTTGGATTATGTTCTTTGGAGGGGATTCTGACTGACAAGTCAATGAAGAGTAAAGAGTAAAGATTAAATCCTTCCAGCTCTTTACTCCACAGAATTAAATGTTTACAAGTACATAGCTGATCTGTGTTACAGTATAACGGTATAGATAGTATAATGATATAAATACATACTTGCACTCATGGTTTCCACAATAAATGGTAGGGTGTTGTAGAGAGGGTAAGTGGTGAGACTAAGGTGATGATTAGCTCTGAAAAGTTATATCCTGCAGCCAGTTACTCTGAAAAAAAAAAAAAAAAAAAAAAATCTGTATCACCACGTGATAAATTGTGATAAGTAGTTTATTATAATTTGTCTTTGTGCTGTATATTGATTTTCTGAAAAAATGCAAAGTGTATCTTTTTGAACACAAGCTGAACTCAGTAGCTAAACTCCCTCCATCCTCGAGTAGTAACTGAAAACCAAGCAGAACTTCTACTGAGTAAGTAGTGTTGTATGTTAGTGCTTGGAATAAGCAGTAGGGCGAGATTGCCTAAATTTTCTGTTGTTGTGGAAGATACTCTTCATAAGTATGTTCTTCCTTAAAGGTTCATACAGCTTTTGATGTGTCTCAAGTTTTTTTAGATTACTTGGAATTACCTAACAGTGGGATTTGGTAATACAAATATTTTAGGGCAATAAAGAGGAAGATGTTAAGGTGAAAATATGTGATGGCAGGCATGAGACTGTTGAGGTGTGGTATGTTACTTTAGCACGTAGGTATGCCTGGGGAAAAAAAAATACTCCTTGTGTGTTCTTCCACAGTAATATGAATAATAAAAATACGTGTTTGTAAGGCATACAGACTTTAAGTTAAAATCTTTCTTGACATTTTAATGTTATATCCTAGCATATTTGCTGTGGTGCCACATGAAACTTCTGTTGGAAAACAGCATTGGGTTTTGGCAGTTTTTTTGTTGTTTTGTTTTGTTTTTTTTTTTTTTTAAACATGACATGATTTATTTTCACTAGAGTGCTGCTGTCCTTGCCAGTGAAAGAAACGCTGCACAAGAGGTGCGAGATAGTATAGAAAATCGAGTCAAAGAGCTAACTGAGGAAAATGAACAGTTGAAGAGAACGGTTGATGAGCTAGAGAGTAAAATTGAAGAGTTGCACAAACAGATTGATAATATGAAAGGAGAAGAAAATTCAGTGAAGGAAAAAATAAAGAGATATGAGGTAAGTTTAAGAAAACAAGCCAGTTATGTATCATTTGCAAACAGGAAGGAGACTACTTTATAGAACAAAAGCTGACAAAGAGGGAGATGGGCAATGTCATTGGGAAGGCTAAGCAAAACCAGCAGGTTTTCAAGAAGCAGGATGTAGTTTGCTGACATGTATAGGAAAGATTTCCCCAGTGAAAACCAGTGTAAAAGCAAGTCACAGCTTGGAATGGGGGAGATCAGTGATAGGCCAGAATGAATGTACTTTATAGCTCAGCTTACTTGTCAGATTAAAGGCCTTGACACTATTTCTAAATGTATCGAATTGTATCATTGCAGGAGGAGAAACAACAATTAGAAGCAGCTTTGAAACATGCTGAAAAGGAGGCAAAAGAATTGGTAGTGTTAAAAAGGTCTTTGGAAAGCCAACTGGAAGATATGCAGGTAAGAACAAGAGCAATTTGGAATATTTAGATTTTAAATTTCCTGTTTGTTTACCTAAGTCACCATTGCTTTCTTCAGAGTAACATCTCATTCTTTTTGAAGTACACTTTGCTGCGAGGTCTGGACTTTAAAACAATGTTCAAATGTTTCCTGAAAGCATAGCATGACCTAATTAAAATTGTTTTCTTGCTAAAGTTTTTTTGTTTTATTTTTGTTTGGGTTGTTTTTTTTTTTTAATTCCATGGATCTTGCAAAATTTCAGGGAGATGAATCGCAAAATAAACTGCCTAAGGTTTTATAAATCTATTTTATTATTTTGGATGATCATACAACTCCGGTTCTGTGTAGGTTTTTACATGTGAAAGAATAAAAAGCTGTACTTGGATATAAGCAAAAATATTGGTAGTAGACAAATATCAGGCAATTGGTTTCTCTCTCTATTTTTTACTAACCTGTCTTATTTGTCTTAAACTCTGTATGAAGTCCTCTTTCGACCTTGCTCCCTGCTCTACTCAGTATCCAGGAAAGGATATGCATTCTCCCAGATTAGCCCAGACTTAATCATGTGGAGAATGCATCTACTTCAGAGCAGTGGAGAGGGATATTGGCAATATTGTGTATGAGTAAAGATGGAATGATTCAGTTCTGTTTAGTAAGGAGACGAATGTGTATAAATCTTAAAACTCTTCTTACTGACATCATATTCTGTACCTGAAAAAGTTGCAAAACTAATCTTTCCTCTTTGTAATTCACTTTTTACATGTACCAAAGAAGCATCTATTTCTACAGTATCGGATAGTTTAGAATTCTTAGTTTTGCTTCTAGAAGCAAAGTTTTTAAGTGATTCTATCAAACAAGTCAGACTCAAAAGTGAGGTACATGTACATTGCTAGTCACCCTTTTTTAATTGAACAGATGCTTCCCCTTGTCTTCAACACAAATTTTACATTACTGTTCTGAAAATCTGAAAATGAAACTTGTCTATAAGTGGATTATAAACCAAGGGAAGATTGTATTAACCAGAATGTTCTCATGGTTCGGTCAATTATGGTAAAAAGAAAAAACTAACAACAAGAAAATACTACTATGTCTTTAAAATGGAATGTGCTTCAAGAACATAAGGTTTTAACAGTATGGGTGAAGAAGTTTTGTTTCTACAAAAAGATGATTTTAAGCTGATGTTCCTTGTAACTACATCAATAAGTGTTTCATCTGAGGCTTTTGGTCGGTTGCTTTTTTTTTTTCCCCCCTTTTAAATCTGTTTGTCTCTTCTACTTCACTGATCCTCCAAATTTGCTCGTCTTTGATAGTCTGCAAGTCTGCACAGTCACAATAGATGGCCCATTGCTCATCACTGGCTTGCATTTAGCACTGTTCTCTAAGAACTCCCTTCTATCACAGTCTGGCTCAACCTTCCTGCACAACGTGAATCAATGCACCATATGCATCTCCTGCATCTTGATTAGCTTTGAGTCAAGATGCTTGGAAAGTGTGTCCTTTCTTTTCTGTTTATGCATCCTTCAGGGCATCGTGCCAAGTCATGCTGCCTCCAGGCTGGGTCTCCAAATTAATCTAGGAAAGGTGACAGATAGAAGAGTCTGTCTTGTGTTTTTATTCACAACTTATTTCTAATTTCTGGCATACCAAGTTTAAACCTCGTTCTGATTCTACACTCTTCTTGTCCACCAGATATGAGCACTAATGGACTTCAGTGTGTAATCAGTGGTCCTTTTTGTTTAGAACAATTCAGCCTTTCTGTCTTTAGATTTTTCCTTGTTTTAATGAACAATGTTGTGCAGTAGGCTGATTTGGCCTCATGTTACCTTTTGATAATTTAATAATTTAGATGACAAACTTTGGCACAGTAATAATGCTTATCACCGTGGAAACTTAATTCCTGACTGGCCCATCTTGCTTTTTACATAATACAAATGACTTTTAATGGTGGACTAGCATAAGAAAGACAATGACAATATGAATAGAATTGTAACAGTTACTGTAAACATAGCCAAATCTATTCCTCCTCCATCCTAAATTTCTACTCAGAAAAGTTACAGCTGGAATACACTTTATTATTATAGACAATTTGTTTTAATGCTTTTTTCTAAAATCAACTTCAGTATATACTGAAATTTTCTTTATGGATGGTCAGGCAAGTAGTGTCTCATGCTGTGTTATAACATCTGGTTTAGGGTAGCGTAGGGTAGCGTCCTCTATGTAGTCTGTTGTTTCAAGAAATTAAATACATCTTAACACTTTTGCAACATTGAGAAGACTTTTGGAAGTTTCTTGAGAACTCTCTTGGGAAAGGAAATAATTTCATATAATTATTATGCACCTTAACCATAGCATATATGGTACTGCGATATATTAAAAAAATATCAATTATACCAACATTATGAATGCCAGTGCCAAGTATTCTGTGCTTGTTAAATTAAGCAATCAAAATACAGGATCCTTTCAATGGGTGGAAGAATATGAAATGTATCTTTTCATTGTGGTAAGTAATGGTAGGTACATAGAATTAGTGTTACAGAGCACTGTAATTGGAAATACATTCTTAATTTTCAGTTATCAGTTGAAAGAAATTATTAATTTTGCAAAGAGATGGTTCAACTAACATTGTTTGGAAAAATAAGGAAGTATTGCAATAATCTTATAGGTTACTATGAAAACAAATTACTACTACTTTTTTCCCCCATTTTGTTTTCTTTCCTTCTCTGGGTATGTGGAAACATCAGTGTGTTCTATTATTTTATGGCTCCCTGTCTTCTGGACCACTGTCTGTATACCAACCTGAAATTGAGAAATACTGCTGTAGAGTTAGCCTCACTTGGGCTGAAATATCACTTAAGCTTCTTCACAAAATGATTGATTGCCACTACAGATTGGCTTTAAGATGGCAACTGGCAAACTGTTTACTTGACTTGTGGTTACACTGTAACTGACAGGCCAGCCAATTCCGGTGAAAAGTACTCAAGGATTGTTGTATGTGAAGGGGACTCAGAGGTTATACTTGAGTTGACTGTTGAAGCTATCCTATAGGACATCCCAAATTTCAAGTATTGAAATTCAGTATAGTGTATTGAAAGGCTAGATGCTGAGGAAACTGCAGCATTTGGATAGTTGGTAGCAACATTTCCATTGCATCATGTTTTTTAATACTTGAGTTAAGCAAAGTGATATAAATGGAATTTCAGTTGATTCTAGCATGACGTATTAGTCTATTTCAAATATTAATGTTAAGCTATGCATGCTAATTTTTAGTATTTTTCTCTCTTATCAGCTAATCTATAAAAGTGAAATACCATATCCTAATTTGTGTTGCCCAAGGAAAGTGGTTGTTGATGGGAAACTACATATGACAAGTTATTTCCCTTGAATAAGATTACAAGAATGAAGTAGTATCTGTTGTAATGCAGGGTTTTTAGTAAAACAAAGATAGTTTCTTGTTGCAATGCTCACTTTTCTTGAGGAATATTTTTAGCCTATACCTCTATTACCAAGTTTTCTGCTGGCTACATGTTAGCAAAACAACAAGGACCTCATTATGCTTTGGTGGTAATTTTGCTATTTGAAGAATAAATTATTCTGTGGCATAGTTAAATAAATAAATAGCTAAATAATACAGATCATAATGTGGACACCTATTAAATAGATTTTGGAAAGAAAATTGTGCAGAATGGTGCGGTGAGGAAACCACCATTTCCAGGCAAGTAGAATTCATCAAGCCTAGAGGACAATCAGCTGTTATACACTTTTCCAAAGAGAACGGTTGTTCATGTGAACCATTTGTTCGTGCATTAAAAACTTGTTGATTTGGAAAGAAACAACACTCGTGTAAATTTATTTTCAGTATTGTACTTTGTATGTACCCAGAGAAGCCTTTGCTTTCTCCCATCACTAAGAAATGTGATGTACCAGAAGGGTAGGTTGGAAAGTGACAGGATCTTTACTGTGTCCAGGAAATGCTTAGTCCTGTGATTCTTATGGCACTTCAGATGGCTCAGCAGATACTGATGCATCACAAGAGGGACGTGGGCATGAGAGATTTTAATAGATGTGGGGGAATGAGAGCATGAAACACCTGAACTTCAGTTCCCATGATACTCTGAAGCAGCATTGCCCCTGTCAGTTTATTATTGAATGAACTAAAAAACAAACTCAGCAAAACTGAAATTTCTCATTGGAACAGGTCAGTTATCTAGGAATTGCATTTTCTATTAAAATAATTATGATTACAACTTCACAACACATTCTAATTTTTAGTAACGTACTTAGTATTTGTTTTATCATCCTCCTTAGTAATGAACGGTAAAAATATGTTGATGAAAATAGGGAGATGCAATATGTGAATGTGAAAAGTACAGATTTTTCTTTTCAGGATGCCAGAATATAACTCAAAGGAGAAAAAGCTAAATTGCAATCTCAGGCATCTCAGTCTGCTACATATTTGAAAATCAGGCAAAAGTTAGCATCACCTGTTGAAAATTGAGCTGATCCACTGCTTTCATCAAGCCCCTACTTAACTATTTTTCTTAAATATTGTAGTTATTCATACTTATTATTACTTTGGCAATTGCCCTAGTTAGTAGATGAAATTTCTCAAATTAGTGATAGATTTTTCTGTTTGGTTGATTGTTTTTTTTTTTTCCTTTGCTGTTGTTAACTCTGAAGTAAAGAGAGTCACCAGATTTGCTCTGATGTTTACTTGCCTTTTCAGCACACTGGAAATGCAGAACAGCATCCCGCTGGCACCATTATTCTGCCACAATGTATTTCACTGATCCGTGTCTGTGCAGGTTGTTTCTCAAGGATGTGTAAACAAACAGTAAAGTTAAATGATCTGTGAAGGGCTGATGGAGGGGGCGCATATGAGGGTTTTATAACCTGTTCAAATGTGGCACATTAGCAGAGTCCCAAAACTTCAGCGGCTTTTAGAGCTGCAGTGCTAAAGTTGAACCTTTTCAAGGGTCTTGAAATCCTTTCGTATCGGCTAAGCCAGTTCTGGTGTAGAATTAGGCTTAGCAAAATAACATCTATTAGCCCCCAGCATGGGTTATGTATACAATTCTTAGGCATCCACCATAACTCCTGTATCAGAGGCGTCTTTTGTTGACAGGTTGTACAGGAAGGTAAGAGAGACAATGGATCTAAAGAAATCTCTTAACTTCTAACATTTGACAATGTTCTTTCTTTTCTCTTCTAACAGAACAATTATTTTTTGAGATTCTGATCTGTATTGCCTACAGAAATACTACTGTGTTTTCACATTTAAAGTTTTTTGAAGTGTAATGAAGTAAGCATCACAGGTATTAGATATTCACCAAAACTTTATATTTCTAATATTAAAATGTAAAACAAAGCTTTAGAATGCTTTTTACAATTTATGGCCATTTTAATTATTTACATTTTTCTGTTGGAACAATTTAAACTATCCATAATCTGGTTTTAATCAATTTAATGGTGCCTCTCAGACTTCATAAAAACAAGCCCTTTCTCTAGTCTTGTGGTGTCTGTTTAGAGTAGGGCCATTAAGGTATTTTATTATGGAGGGAGAAGGAAGAGGTGAGACTCCCAACATGCAGATGGAATTCAGTTATTCTGCTGATGGACAGTATTTAGAAGTTGGAGGGTGGGAAGTTCTCAAACATCCTGAATGTAATAGCAGACATATTTGGAGCTTCTGGTGGATGAGCATACAGCATAGCCCTGCAGTTCATTCAATATTTAATCTGATAATGAAGGTCTGGTTTGAACATTAATGGCATAAGTTCTTTCAGGAAGGGGGCTTCTGTGCTAGGAGCTGCAAAGTTCTGTTTGCACAGCAGCTGTCACAATGAGACATCATTTTGATTAGGGCTTCTGGGTGCTATAGAAGCACAGCAGTGAGGGAAAAAAATCACCACTAGTTATTTCTCACTCACCGTAGGAACAGATTTGTATTTTATTTTTTTTACCTAGGAAAAAAGGTTATTGTTAATAAAACTTTTAAGGGAGCATTAAAGGAAGCATAAAGGAAAATGTGAAACCTGAAATGGATATTGAACCTTGTGCAGGAGGTAGGATTTACTGACATGTGTGCAACTGCAGAGGAATGTATACTTTGCATGTAACAGAATAATGAAAAGGGTTTACATTTGAGCCTATGAATGTTGTTTTAGGAATTTATACGAAGGAGAAAGCACTGTATTGCTAAAATAAGATTTGTCCTATACTGGCTAGCAAACTGTAACTCCATAATGGTGCGGTGTTGGGTTTTGGTTTGGGTTTGTTTTTTTTTTTTTTTTTTTTTTCATTTACGTTTGTCTTGATGTTACAACAACTGGTTGTATTACTGCTGCACAGAGTGTTATATAACATTCCTTTAAGGCATTAGAAAAGAGGGTCTACATTTCATTGTACGTTTTTTTAAAATCTGCAGGAGAACATCCATTGTATTTCACAGGAACGGCAACAGTTAGCTCAGCAGTTAAAAGACGCAAGTCACCAGAAGGAACAGTTAAAGCAGATAAAGAATGAAATGGAAAATGAACGATGGCATCTGAACAAGACTGTTGAAAAGTTACAGGAGGAGGTACGAGATTACTCCAGAGAGGCTGCAGGAATCTGAATACGTAACAGACAGAAGCAAATGAGCTGCCAAATTGTAAAGTTTTTTTTTTTTTTTTGATGCGTAAAAGAAAGTGAAATGCAAACTTTATTATTAGTCTCTTTAACCTAGAGACTATCAATAAAAGCTTTCAGGGTTGGAACAGTGGTTGAACACTGCTATCTCAAAATGCTGTTGTAAAACAGTTCTGTTTTGTTTAAACAAGATCCCAGATTTGAGTTTAGTTCTAATGTATGCTGCAACGATGTTTCAGAGTTTTATAGCTGATCCTCAAAATACTACTGCATTAGAATTATTTTGCCATCTCTGTGTAAACCGTAAAACTTAATATTGATATACTGAAGTGTGACTGTGCAGTTCATTATGTCAGTCAGTTGGAAGAACTGCTGACAGACAAAAAGAGAATAGTCTTGCCACACATGCTACTAGAAAATAACCTTACTGTTTTGTGTTTTCACACTTCTGCATAGAAAGTTTGTTTGGGAACATATTTGATAAATTTTCCATTTGAAAATACTGAGCTGAATATTGAAGCTGGAGGAAAAAAACCTTTTGGTGTATTAAGCATGATAGAACCTTTTGTAGCACTATTTTAGGAAAAAAATTATATGTACTTCTTTCCCAGATATCTGAAATAGTAGAGGTCTCAAGAACATCAACTCTGGAGCTTCAGAACCAGCTTGATGAATACAAGGAGAAAAATCGCAGGGAACTTGCAGATGTGCAGAGACAATTGAAAGAGAAAAACCTTGAGGTAGAAAAATCACGCCTGACAGCGATGAGAATGCAAGATGAGGTAATGACTGATAAGTTCAGTGACAAATTCTAACCTTTGCCCTAGAATTAGGCTCAGTTTTCAAGACAATGAATGTCTGCTATCACACTTTTGTATGCTTCATCAGGAGACACTGATCTCAATCAGCATGCTTTTGAGCTTCATTCTTCATGATGATGATCAGCGTGTTACTTCTGCCAGGGAAATGGGGTTTCCTGTTTATGGCAGATAAAGGCAGTGTTTGACGAATGTATCTTAAGTGATGTGACAAGGATTCCTTTGATGATCTACTGCTCTTTTAATGCCTGCTACTGAAGGAATTGAGAATGTGGAAATATTCTTGAATTAGGAAAAATCCACAGCAGTTACATAGGGGGATTAAAAAACAGACAAACAAAGCCAAATTCTGGCTCTAAACAAGTTGACATACATTCTCCTCTTCCTTCATATGAGCCAAGTTGCAGATTTAAATGACAAAGGTGTCTGTGCAACCAAGAATCAACCACAGTCTTGAAGTGTCTGCCTCTTAGTATGTAAATTTTGCTATACAGGCAATCCAGTCTTTTAAAGATCTGCATATTCTTGTTCTGTAATTGGAAAAGCTATGAGAATACACTGGTCACTGATGTTTTCTGTATGTTGAATATTTTAATAGTTTGATTTTTCCAGTTCAGAACTTCTCTATGTTGCCCTCCTTAACAAACTTCTTTTAAATTCAGTTTAAAAGAACAGCAATAAAAGAAAGTATAGTACCTATATATTATTCTGTCTTCCTTCTATATTTATTCCATTCAGGGATGGAGAGCCTTTGTAAAGGGATGAAGACTCATAATGAAATGTGAAAGATAAAACTGGTATATTGAGAACGTGGCTCTTAAGTTGAATAAATGAGAATAGACAGCATAAATAAAAGATATGTATATGTGTGTGTAAACATGTATACACACAGTGTTTACAGTTATGAAAAATACTTCTAATGTTATCTATTAGAACTACAAAACAAATACAAAGAAAAAATTTCAGAACAAAAGAAACCTTCATTATTTGACAAAAAGATAATCCAAACACTATATATAAAGGACAAAATATTACTGGTTGTGGAATTCTACATCTCCATAAGGCAATATTTAAAATTCTAGGGCTTTAGAAATGTAGTATGGCAACTAGCTGCAAAAGAGGAAACAAAATCTGAAAATATAGGATAGGCAGGTTAAACAGCAGACTTTCTAGAGAGACTAAATATTCAGGACAATTGAAAGTCTTTTATTATCTCTTCCTCTTTTGTGTTTAACAAGTAGTACAAATACATAGTCCTTCCATTCAACATGAAAGAGTCTGTTTTCTGTGAAAATCCTCTTGGGTAGGTGTCATAGTGCACAAAACGTTTTTTTTGAGAGTCTCATCAAAAGCCAAGGATTGTAATGATCATGGCAACATGAGTATCATCATCTTGTTCTAGCAGAAAAATTATGAAACAGTCTTGCAAGGTAGTAT
The DNA here is from genome assembly GCF_030463565.1 of Pelecanus crispus. Lineage (NCBI taxonomy): Eukaryota > Metazoa > Chordata > Aves > Pelecaniformes > Pelecanidae > Pelecanus > Pelecanus crispus. The sequence goes on from NC_134649.1 coordinate 16,410,231, forward strand.
GGGAGTTCTTCATTGCTGTCTCTCTTGTATGTTCTCTGTGGATACATAAAAGATAACAATCTAGAAAGTCATCAATCCAATGTCATTCTGAAACATTAAATGCATATGAAGTGCTAATAATATTGCTAATAATGTTAATAACCGATCTCTGCACTTAACTAGCTCTTTACCAGGTCATGCAGATGTTCAGCGTTTTGTGGTCAGGACTTAGCAATAGGTAGCAAATTCTTCAAACAGTCACTAATACATTATTTTAGCTTCATCACTAAAATAAGCACTTGACTAAACAGAGGAAGAATGTGGAAGACTCTATGCTGAAGAAAAAAACCCCTCATCATATATTATATACATGTCGTAAGTTAAGGTACAAGTCTAAGGAATGATCACAGTCTCAGCTAAAACCCCTCACTACTTATTCTAAAGTACTGTGAAGGTTTGAGATAATTTTATTGAGTACATGCTGTTGTTAGAACAGGAAACTCTTGTCCTCAGCTGATAGCCCTACTGTATCTAAAAGTTATACTAGTACGTGTGTGTATATATGTATATGTGTGTGTAAGCAATTACGTCATTGGTAAAATGCTGTTATCAAAGTGCCTCAGACATATAAACTACGTAATTATTTAAAAGCTGAAATATTGGTAGTCTGAAAAAGAAAGGAATAATATTGCAAAAGTTCCAAAGATATAATTATTTAGAAAATTGTAAAAATTTTGGCTTGCTGCAACTGGGTAAAATAAATAAATAGAAAAACCCCACTATGTGGAATTGTCACTGTAAAACCTGTAGTGTGAAGCATTTCTTTAGATCTGATATTTAATCCAAGTTTATTTTCTTGGTGCCATCTTGTGGATAAAACAAAAATTACTGTGAAAAGCATATAATTCGATGCAGTTCCTGTCATGCTTCCAGATCTCTCATGTTTGTAGTCAGTCCCCTTTACTGACATCACTTATTTATAGAAAGTACAGTATAAAGTGCCTTATTAATCTTATTGTTTCAGATGCGTCTTATGGAAGAAAACTTGAGGGACCACCAAAGAGCTCAGGATGAGGCAATAACAAAAACTCAGCTGCTAGAACAGACTGTGAAAGGCTTGGAGTATGAACTGGAAGCCAAAAACCACTTAAAAGACGATCGGGCAAGACAAATCAAACTAATGGAGGTAAAAGACATTTTTAAGGGTTGGTATCTTACTAGAACTGATTAAAATAATTTTGGTATTTCACATGGTTTCTGCCTGGGAAGAAACAAAATAACTTGATGTCGTTGAAAATCCATGTAGTACTGCTGCAGGAATTATTCTAAAGGTGATCTGTTAACATATCTGTTGTAGCATGATGTGTTCTAAATTGCATTTGTTGTTTCATCATTTTAGTTAGCTTTCTTTTTAATTAATTTTCTCTAGAATTTATCAGGCAAAATTGTATTATTTTTGTATGTAGACCTATCACTCAGAAGTTCAAAAGTATTTAGAAGCGTAAGTTCTATTTAGCATGTAATATCAGTTCATTTCAGGAGCTTAAATAATGTCATTATTCTAATTATGTTGTTACAGGGTTAGCTTCATAACTGTTCAGTTCAACTAAGCTGTCATTTGACTTTCATAAACAAACACTTTTATATCACTATACTTGTATGAAAAGAAATTTGTCTTCCAAATTTATAATGTAACTTGGACATTCTAAAAACAGTCTCTAGAAACATTACATAATTTCTCTTATTTTCTTGTGGGAGTAATTAAAAAAGGAAATGAAACTTCTATTTTGCTTCTGTCAGACAAACAAATTCACTTTAAAGGCTTATCTGCCTGCCACCTCCTTTTCTAGATTCTGTACGTGTTTTCAGAGGCATTTCAGTTTTCAAGCCTAGTCTTTAAGACGGTTTGAGTCCTTGAAGTTTAAGGAAGAATGCCCTGGTAGCGATCTGAAGAGGATGGGAAAAGTAGTATGTTGAAATTTCTTTTCTTTGTTCCACTTAGGACAAGTTATCTCACCTGGAACTTGAGCTTGATGAAGAAAAGACTAATTCAGATCTGTTGTCTGAGAGGATCAGTAGATGCAGAGAACAGGTACTTGAACAAGTTTTCCAACTATTGTATAGTGATGAGGAAAAAGTGTTATTAGGATCACAAACAATATTGATCAACTAAATAATGATTAGCAGTAGGGTTTATATGCTACACTTAAGCAGAGTATGTAAATCCAAAAAACCAAGGTTCACAAACACGATTAAATATGTTCCTCCGTGTCATCACAGACCCAATTTTTTTCCTGTTTTCCTAACTGAAAAACTGACACAGATTGCATATAAAGACTGAAGACCAGTATCTTCCTCTGATATTCTTAATGCAGTGAGCTTCATCAAGTAATAATGGATGCATGCAGAGATGATGCTATCTTAGGCTTAGCATTAGGCGGTGAGGCTATCAGAGAAAGCCTGGTTGTAGAAAGTATCTTAGATTGAAAGATCACAATTTTTTAACCTTACTGAAAAGCAGGCCAGCATAATAGAGTCTTGATTTCAGAGGAGGAGGAGCTTAGGAAATTGTGGAATTAATTAGTGAAGTCAGCTGAACTGAAGATGCTGGCCAGTTTCAACAGAGAGGAAGCATTATTTTCATTACAAGTGTAAAAACTGATAAAGGTATATCAAAGATAAGACAGTTGGAAAGCATTTTCCACATAAAAAACATCAGTCATTAGTTACAGAAGTGTTATATGAGTAGATAGCCCAAAAAGAGGGGAAGAAGGATTTATTAACAAGGTTGCATCCCATGGGGCAGAAATGTAAAGATAAAGTGAGATTTGCCAAGCTAAGTGAGACCAATCACAGTAATTCAGACAAGTAACAAAAAGGTTCTTGACTTTATAAGTAGAAGAAAGAAGTTGTCAAACTGTATGATGAGGTATCAATCAAAATAAAAAGTAATCCAGCTATGCCTCCTCAAATAAATGAGTATTTTGCCTCTGTCTTCAGTAAGGCCAGTGAATGTGCAGGTGGGGGGAAGTGGAGTGGGCTAATGGAAATGAGACCATTGAGCTGGAAATCACCAAGTCTAAGAGAATTAGGAGTTCATTGTTCTGAAGAAAGAGGCCTTAATAATATTATTCAAGACTTCTGAAAGAGCTGACATATGAAATTATAGGTCCTGTAACAAAGATTTGTAATAAACTAGAAAAGTAGAGAATAGGGCCTGATGACTGAAAAAGTAACCAGAGCATCCACGGCCGAGTAGTCAGTATTATGCAAGCTTTTGATTAGTCCACGGAAAGGAATACGGTGATATATGGCTGTTGTGGAATAGCATGGCCTAGACAATGTTCTTTGCCTTAGTTTTACATTCTGAAACATGTGAAACTGATGTGTAACTCATTACAACATGTCTGCTGCTGTAGCTTTACGTTAAGTACTATACCTCATTAGTAATTTCCTAAAAGTCCAGGAGACAATTTGAATTGCAGTACAACTGTCCTGGTTTCAGCTGGGATAGAGTTAATTTTCTTCCTAGTAGCAGGCACAGTGCTGTGTTTTGGATTTAGTAGGAGAAGAATGTTGATAACACACTGATGTTTTAGTTGTTGCTGAGTACTGCTTGTGCTAGTCAAGGACTTTTCAGCTTCCCATGCTCTGCCAAGGACACAAGAAACTGGGAGGGGGCACAGCCAGAATAGTTGATCCAAACTGACCAAAGGGCTATTCCATACCATATGACGTCATGCTCAGTATATAAACTGAGGGGGGTTGGCTGGGGAGCAGCGATCGCTGCTCGGGAGCTGTCTGGGTATCGGTCGGCGGGTGGTGAGCAATTGCATTGTGCATCACTTGTTTTTTGTTGTTGTTGTTGTTGTTGTTGTTGTTATTATTATTATTTTACTATTATCATTACTATTTTACTTTATTTCAATTATTAAACTGTTCTTATCTCAACCCAGGAGTGTTTCTCACTCTTACTCCTCTGATTCTCTCCCCCATCCCATCAGGGTAGGGGGAGTGAGCGAGCGGCTGCGTGGTGCTTAGTTGTTGGCTGGGGCTAAACCACGACAACAACCCACAATAGTCTTCTGTTTTCATTTCTCTCTCTTTGTCTGGCAAAAAAGAATTGCTGACATTCTTTTGAATAGCTTTAATTTCAGAGGGAGAACAGAAAGTAAAATCTTAGTTTCTGTGTCTTTTCAATTAAATTGTATGTTCCACTGAAACAGCTGGAGAATTTTAAAGTGAGTTAGAGCTCAGCTTTCTCTCATGCATCCTTGAAACACTGAGGCACCTTTACTGCTTTGTTGGGACTCAGGTTACTGAGATTCTATTTGACTGCAATATAGTCTTTTTGCTATTATTCCATTGATATTGTACAGACTCTGAGTCAGTGGGTGAAATAGAATGTAAAGGACCTGTAATAATGTGGAGTCATGCTATTGTTAAATTAGGAAGCCTTTAGTCTGTGTTGTAAGCCTGGGATAAAAGAACCTTAGTCATAGCTGCAGTAGTGGGTACTATAGTAAGTTAATTTGCTAACTGAATGGAAACCTAAAATACAGATGGGTGACCAAAATGTTACATAATGGGTAAAAGACGTGTTTATTTTGAGGTCTGGAGTTTCTTATTTCACACAGGAGTTACAAAGGTTGCTTTGTTTTGGTTTTTATGCCAGAATGACTAAATAGTCAAATTACTAATGAGTATTTCAGGGTCTGCTAAGTATTTATAATGACATGAGAAATTATAATGGATTTGTTTTGGTAATATCTGTATTCCTGTAAATGTTTTTTTAATTATAAATGTGTTATTTCAATACACTGATAATGAACTATAATACTCAAATTTCTAGTAAAAACAAATTGAAACAACTGGTTCTATTTTACATAAAGCTAGATGTTTGAATAAACATTGGCAAGGCTGATGGTTCACATTTCATTTACCATGAAATGTTGTCCTTTTTTAATTTAAACACCCTTTCAAATCTGGGAATGACTGCATGAGACACTGTTCTCATCTTCCCTACCTCATTCTTGGAAAGTACCACAACAAAGTGGCAACAGTAAAAAATTGGGGAATAGTGGATCATATCCTATTAGTTTTTAAATGATAAGGTATTAGCAACTCTGGGAGGAGCAGAATGGTCAACACACACACACAAAGAAAGCTAGAGCATTCAGCTGCCCCTTGAGTCTAAAGTGAGCAGGGACAGGGCACATTTTAGTACACGATGGGTTTTTTCCCACAAACAAGTGAAATGAACTACCTCTTGCCATTTTGTTTTTGCAAACATAATTGAGAAATACTTAAGATACCCTCAACAATTCTTGTATTCTGTGAAAATGCAAACATTAGTCTATTGACTCCGCAGTTGTTTCCAGTAAGTGTCAAAAACGGGCTAGTTAGTTTCTGTGACAATTTTAGAATAAATACGGTGCGATAAAATTGAATTAACTGTATTATTAGCTTCCTTTTGGTAAAGCATTCCCAATGAATAGCTGTATACCTGCTCTTTAGCTGGCATCAGCTGTGGGAAGCAAACAATGAAAAGGTGGACATGAAGGTTGCTTTCAATTACAAAGGATCAAAGGGGTTTGTTTGGCTTTAGCTTGCTTGTTTGTTAAAAATCGTGGGTTTTGGTCATATACTTGAGAATTGTGTATGTAGGTCAATATATGTATGTATTTTACTTTTCCCTGTTTAGGTAGTAACAAGAAACATAGTCCGTGAACCTAGTGCAAGATGGTAAACAGTGGTGATAGCATCTAAAATATTATTAGAAATCAAATTGCTGCACTAATAATGAACTCAACAGCTGCTTCTAATACTAAAGCTGGCACAAAATGTTGTTATGTCTAATAAAGCTTTGTAAAATCTATTGCTTTTCTCAATTCTTTGTTGTTAGCATTCTTCAAATCCAGCTGTGATAACTGTTGCCTTAAGCTGCAGAAACAGTTTATACCTTTAACATAATTAGAATGTATTAGATATAGGAAAGGTAGAATGCGAAGCACAAAGCTCTGCATGGTACGTACCCAGAGCCTATCTTAACTGCTGTGAAATAAGTGAAAAGTTTGAGCACATTTTGGCAGACAACTGCTTTTTTCCTTTGTGTATGTTAATTATGTGTTTACTAATGAAAAGTGCAAGGAGATAAGTGAAAACAGTTTCCACCTCCCCCAGCAGGAATTGTGTCCTGCTGCCCTTCTCTTTTTACAAGCTCTTGTACATATTTGCACGTAGCTTTCTGATCTCTCTCCCACTGTTTTTCTGTGAGGTTGCTTTTACCATGAGGTGTCCAACAACAGTGGCAGTCATCTTGGAAATATAATAATTGTCCTCTAAATAATGCCTTAATTTGAGATCTTGGGAAGGTTGCACAAATTTCACAGCCTTTGAGCACAGTAAGAGCACAGTAGAACTTTAGAGTGGTCCGTTAAGCAAGTTCCTGCATAAAACAAAAACCCTTTCTTCAGTTAACAGTTGCATTTATAATTAGTCATTCATTTTACTACAAATTTGCTTTATTTTTTCTGTGTCTGTCTGCAATTACAGCAGAATAAAATCTATGTAATCCCCCACATTATTAGTTTTTAAAAATACATTTTATGAGTGAATGCAGCTATTGTACACATGAGTGATTCTGATTTTTATATATAAAATAATACTCTAATATATAATGTATAAAAAAATTATTATTTTTAGGCTTCTATGCAACAATGAGAGCTTTTAGGAAATTACCTAGCTGTTGAGAATGCAACCATGTGCTAACATTTGTAGTCCAGTAACTGTTATGACCTTAGTTTTCAGGAGTGCCTTCTACTGTTCTGAAACCACGCTATGGCATAACATATGCAACTGCATGCGTTGCTACCATTGTTAGTATTCATATATTCATTTCAAAGCTACAGAATCAGTGTAAATGACTTCTTTTAAGCATGTGATTAACTAAAAATATATCTTTTAATATTATAATGTGGTAAAAAAAAAAAAAGGCCTAAGGTGAAATTTCATGTGCTGTACTTGTTCAACCTTCACATTCTTAGCATTGCTTTTGGAATTTTTTTATTTTTTTAAATGCAAGAATTCCCAGTGGCTTTTGAAAGACCTTTAGTGAGATAAGCAGCTCTAAGTTACAGATTTAACAGTGATGGTGTGTTTATGCAAGTTCATATGTAACTGTTGTAAAGCAGGGAAGAATGCAGTGGTGACTGAAACTTTTGTTGGTCTTTTTGCAGGTACAGTAAATGGCATAGATGTTCACTGTATTCCCCAGGTTACATTCATCATAGTAAACATTGTGCGGGCAATAGTACAAATGCTGTGGTAACATTAGCTGTGCCTGCAAAGGCATTGTAAAGACGTGAGGGCAGTCTCAGTAGGAATGAGAGACAAGAAAAGCATTTGGGCACTACAGACTTTTTCCTTTAGCCCCAAAGTTTCAGTAGCAGCTGTTAGGCAGTTTAGAATTTATTTGATCCTCAGAATTTTTTTTTTTCCTCAGTGAAGTCCAATAGTGAGACAAAACAAACTAATTCTGTATTCTTATCTTGATTCTGTATTGATCAGATAGCTTTTTAACATCTTACATATGGAGAATATACTTTCCTTTTGGTTATTAAATATGCAACTGAAATATTTACAGAAACTGTGGCAAAAGTTGTGTTTTAACAAAACAAACAAAAACCACCCCCTCCCCAAATCCAGAAATTGGTGCTCTCCTGGAATGACAGACATAAAATGGGCTGGAGGAGGGGAGCAATGTTCATATCCAGTATGTATCAGAGTGTTGAAAAAGAGATTTTACTATTCTCATGGACATAGAAAACTGTAATTGTCTGTAGAGTGTCTCAGAGTTCTAGGCACTTCTCTGTAGCTATCAGTTTGTGTTCAGTAAAGTGAAACTTCACAGTAGACTAGTCAGCAGCTTAAAGGTAGGGTGCCATTTCAGAGCTTCAGACTGAAGTATGAAGAAAACTGTAGAAGGTGTTTGAAGATTGATGTGATGTTCCGGAACTCGATTCCCTCCCACGTGATATGTCTGTCATGCAACATTTTAGAGTTCAGTTCCCTGCTACAGAATATATATACTGAACATCAACAATACCCAATGTGGCTGGAAAATGTCTATAATAAGTACTGGTAATAGCATGGGCTTCCCAAAGTGGAAAATATTGTTCGAGGTTGTAATTGTAAACTTCATCTGAAATAATGCGTATGTCTTGAGTTCTAAGAAAAAGCAAGCTTTTTCTCATTGCATAGGTATAGGTATTTTATGTATGTGTGTATATGTATATACATACAGTATCATATAGATAATTGTAAATTAATTCTTTTATTAAAATTTCTGTCTTTTCTTTCTATAATAGATTGAACAAATGAGGACAGAGCTACTTCAGGAAAGAGCTATAAAGCAAGATTTGGAGTGTGACAAAATTTCATTGGAAAGACAGGTAATTATGGCTGGCATATTATCACACTAGCAAGATAAGAGGCTGGGTATCTGCCTTCATTAGGAAGCTCAAATAAGCATTTAAGGAATACAGTATTTGGTAGCTGGCACTATCCCACCATAGTGTGCTGCTGGAAGTACGTGTTAATAAGAATAGATTAAAAACCATGAGTATCTTAATACTGATACACAAAAGGAAATGTTATAATCTTGAAATAAGTCTTCTCTTAGTAGTATATTTTTTTTTTCTTTCAGTACCCCTAGTTTTAGCTTGAGGTTTGTCACAGTTTATATATTTCATGTACTAAACACTCATACTATGCATACATCTGTTTATATAATATAATAAGACATTTTTGTTGTAGTGAGTGCAGGCATCTCTCTACCACACAATTTCTGTCTATACATTTGAGAATCAAAGACAGTAAAAATAAGAAATGTGACAGTTGATATGGTAAACTTGTTTTAGAATAAGACTGAGATATCAATATAGAAAATTTAAAAAAGAATATATACAGAAAAGACTATAGAATATCAGAGACACTGTTACGCAGTTCAGCTGTAAATCCTTTGACTACTTTTGGAGGAGCTGTTCTTCAAAGTCTTGACAGTACTTCAGGAACACTGCTGAAGGTAGATCATAATTTCAAAGAATTGTGATTTTAGTTGAGTATCTTCTTCTGTAGGAGCATACAAGTGAAAAAATGACATGCCTCTGAAAGAAAAGCTACAGATTTGATAGAGAACTGCTATTCTCTGTCGAGGAAGGAATATCACTTGTATGATTCAATATCTGCGATGGAAAGTACATTAAAAATACTTTCCATCTTTTTGTGACATTATTCTGCAGCTCAGTGGTCTTTGAAAGCAAGATTACTATCATATTCCCTAGCTGAGATCCAGAGGAAAGCTATCTTTGCAAGTCATATTATTATTGACAGTCTCAAGAACGTAAAACAGGTTGTAATGGGAGTTTAGAGAACATGTTTATACCAGACACCTAATTTGGTGCCTTAAATTATGTGACATTAATCCCATCTTTGATCTTTGCTTTGTTTGAGCAAAAAGAATGCCACCTACTGGTATATCCCATGTACATCCTTATACTTCAGTTCTGACTTTTCTATCGTAGCTTTTTTAGTGTTTGAGATCTGAGATTATGGTTTGAAGTTCTGTAACAAAGAGCTTTATTTTCTGTTCCTCATGTAACTCTTTTTTTTTTTTTTTTTAATGGCAACTTTATCATTAGGTCCCCATTGAAAATCTGAATTACCTAGCCTCATAAAAATTGAAGTGTAAATCTGAGAAAAAAGTCTGCTTTTACAAATCATGCAGCTTGCAAAGTTTTTCAAACTATTTATGTAGTAGAACTACCATTTGATAGTTAAGAAAGGGAGCAAAACAACCCAGAGTAACAGCTTTGAGAGAGGAAAGCGATACTGGATGCAAGTAACTTCTTTGTCTACTTGTTTTACCCGTACACCAGTGAGTTACAGGGGAAGAATACAGAATTTGACAAAAGAATTGTGTGGCGAATAGGACAGATCTAATGCTATTTGAAAAATTTTGGCATACTGAAAAATGTTGTTGGAAGGGGCTTGCAGCCATCTGAAGTTCAAGGGTCCTAAAACTTTAATGCAAGCTTAACACTAAATTCTTTTTAATAAAGCACAGTAATAGAAGATTAGTTTGTAGTGAACAGTAAAATCTCACTGACTCTTTTTTTTCCGTATTTACTAAATTAAAAATACACCGATTACCTTACGTTTTCCTGGATAAATTTATTTTGTATCAAGGTGATATTTGTTAATATGAGCATGTATGTAGTAATTGAGTATGTTCTAACTATAGAACAAAGACTTGAAGAGCCGAATCCTTCACCTAGAGGGTTCTTACCGATCCAGTAAAGAGGGACTTGTTGCTCAAATGGAAGCAAGGATCACAGAGCTAGAAGAACGACTTGAAAATGAAGAGAGGTGAAACTAGTTGTGTTAAGATCAAAATATGCATGTTTATGTCTGTTAATATGGCTTCTTGCTAAGTCTCTAGTACAATTAACTTGATTTTCTTTTTCCTTACAAGCACCAAATTAAAATGGTTGCTGTTTCATAGAACTGTTGAAAATTTTCTTTTTGACTGAAAGTACACTAGAAGTATAAATTGGAAAATGGGCACAGTGCTAACACGGTTCCATACCTCATTATTTTATCAATGTCTAATATCAGTAACAGGCCTAGAAATATTAAATGTACTTTAACGCTTCCATTTTCATGTTCACTTCATTGTTTAATCTTGGAGGAGTGGGGTTTTTTCCCTAAATGGTGCTCTGGAAACAAGAAATTCCCCTTTGTTGTTCATGCTTTTGAACAAATTTCTTAAATTGTTGCATGGAATCAGTAAATCAAAGCAGGGGCCGTTAGTATTTAATTCTTAGAAGATTGCTAAGGAATTGTCAGCAGGATTGGAAGTATTTCAGTTCCTTTTTTTTACAAGCCTGTCTTTTTTTTGTTTTGTTTTTCCTAGGGATAGAGCTAATTTCCAATTAAGTAACCGCAGACTTGAGAGAAAAGTGAAGGAGTTAATGTTGCAAGTAGATGATGAACATCTCTCATTGACTGATCAAAAGGACCAGGTAGAGGGAAAGACTACTATGCAAATATCTGATATTAATCCTACTAGCATAAATCATCATATATAAAAGATATGCGAAGAATATAGGTAGATACCAATTACTCTGTTTATGAACTCCTGTTTAGTGAGATTCGCAGTTCCCATTGTCATCATGTTCTTTTGGCTAGTGCTAAATTGTTACTCATTTCTAAAATTATGAAAAGGAAGCACTTACAGAAGCAATGCTATAATTATTTTAAGAAATAAAGCAAATAACAGACAGTATATGATCCTATAAATACATACACAAACAAATAATACATTCTGTTTTGCCACCATAAAATTTTGTTTAAAGAAAGAAGTTATTGTAAATATAGACTACAAGTATTAAGCATACATTGATATTCTAATAGCAATGTGCTCTACCATTCCTGGGTCTTTGTTGATTCCTTGCTTAAAACATTTTTTTTTCAGTATGCGAGTCAAATAGTTAATGTTTTGCCTAGAGAATGAACAGTATGTTTCAAATTGCAGACATCTGTTAAGGGAAACAATCTTTTAAAATCCTCTGCGTTTTTAAAACCTATTTTATAGTATTTGTCTGGTAAAGTTGCTTAACTTAGACACACCAATACCTCTTCTTCCCTTATTGATAACCAGCTCTTGCTATCACATAATACTATGTTACTCTCCCAAAGCTATGTTTGCTTGTTGCTGTTTTTTCTTCTTAAAAAATTTTATCCAATTGCTTTTCTCAAAATCTAATGCTGACTTTCAAATATTTCTGACGCATAGGATTACAGTGTCACTACACTGGCAAAGTTGTGTCTTTATTCTCCCTCTCATAGATGCTGGAAGAATAAAATTCCTTTATTAAAATAGTCTTCTAATCAGCTGACATGTAAATATTTCAGTTGAGTTTGCGTTTAAAAGCAATGAAACGTCAAGTTGAAGAAGCTGAAGAAGAAATAGACAGACTGGAAAGTGCTAAAAAGAAACTCCAGAGAGAACTGGAAGAGCAACTAGACATGAATGAACAATTGCAAGGGCAGCTTAACGCTGCAAAGAAGGAATTAAGGTAGGATGACTTGTCAGACGTTACAATTACAACACAGCACCACTCACAAGATTGATCTCTTGCCCTTTTAGTCCATAAACTGAGCACTTCCTCTAACAAACTTCAAGTTTGTCATAAGCAGTCAGAGTTAAGAGACAGACCTGTGAAACTCTTCTGCGTTTCCTTTCTCTACAAATGTTCTCCAACTCTTTCCAGGGTGCTCTAGGTGCCCAAACCTTCTTTCCAAGATCTGCCTGCTGAATAAAGTCATTGAGGCAGGGAATAAAAATGGAAAAAGGTGGTGGGACTCAAGACTGTTATCATTTGTAGTAATAAAAGTTTCCTGCTCATGACTGAGAGGTACAGCTATCTATCCTGTGTTAGTTTTCCTCAGCCATCTTTGAACGTCTCCATGTGCAAAGTTTACAGTTTACCCTCTCTGTGACTTTAGTTAGAGGTGCTTGAAAATATGATTGAATGATCTTCATTCTCTTGCATAGAATCATAGAATCATAGAATCATCTAGGTTGGAAAAGACCTTTAAGATCATCCAGTCCAACCATTAACCTACACTACCAAGCCCACTCTAGACTAATCAAGGGTAGACCAGACTAAACCATATACCGAAGTGCCACATCTACCCGTTTTTTAAACGCCTCCAGGGATGGTGACTCCACCACCTCTCTGGGCAGCTCATGTAGCATGTAGTCTATGATAAACTACCCCTGTTGGACCACAAGTTTCTTTGACATCCTTTAAAAATGTAAATTCTACCTGTCAGTGTTTTAAGGTTTGCATAAGTGTTCTGCATGTAGATGTACAGTTTTAATAGCAAAGACGTATTTTTGTTTTAGTAGACTGAAGAAGTCACCAAGTAACGTGTTGGCTGATTCTGATGATGATGACGATGATGATGATGATTTCGGCACGGATGGTGATAGTCTCTGTGAAGTACCTTCAGGAAATAACTTTTCAAAAGATGATGACACAAAAATCTAAATAAGTATTGAATCTGTGATTCCTTGAAAGTACTGGAAGAATAACATTAAATTATCGAGAAACTGGATATTCTAGAAGTCAAATGATATAAAGGGATTTAAGAGTTGGGAATATAATGTTTCCATCCATACTGTGCCATTTTCTTATTTCAGATCTCCACTGTTTATTATAGAAAAGAGGATTGCATTATAAAACAGCTATAAAACACGTGTGTGTGTGTGTATATATATATATAACTGCTACTGAAAACATGGGGATAATGTTTCTCATTGGAAATGTGATTTTGCTAAAATTCTGTTTAAGTCAAAAGCCATTTGAAAGTAATACAAAATTAGTTTGTAGTTATTAAAAGCTTTTCCCTAAAATTAAGGAAATCACAGAAGATTATTTAATAATTGTAAGTAGGGGGAAATGATGTATAAAATGTAAATATTTTAAACCTGATCTTTTTATTTACTACTTTAGTACTATTTTGTAAACTTTCCAATATTACATAAATCAGTTCCATAAGTAAAGTACTTAAATTTATACTGAATGCTATATTTGGGTTTTAACTAAGAAGAAAACAAATTAAATGAATACATTTTGTGCATTACAGAGCAGACTCACAGTTCCTGAGCCAGGAAGTACATTCCCATTTTAAAACCAGTGCAAGTTTTATTGTATGTATTCTGTATATTGGAGATCAAATGTTAGTCCTGCCTGTTGACTTTAAAAGGACCATCACATCTGCATGATGAGTGAGGCTTGCCTACAGCTTTCTTGTAAACTTTGTTTGGGAAGGTTTCTGTTCTTAGTAGGGAAGGGTGAGAATGAGGTCAATTATTACTTTGATTTCCTGAAATGGACTCCATACTGCCAGAGGCAGGACATTCTAAGCCTGCTGATTTGAAGGCATCATGACAGGCTTATCTTAAAGTCTCTAGGAGAGTCCCACTCATTCCAGTAAAATTACTTGTGGACTTTGAATTAAGTACATGCTTAATTTTTGTTAATACATGTTTGTTAATTGATCCCAAAATTTTATGCATCTGGCAAGAAATTGCACCAAGAAAACAGAGAGCATGTAATCTTGATTTTTCTTTCTAAGCTGTTCTTGAGCATCTATTTGTGATTTATTGCAGTGTATGGTCATATATGCAGATATATATTAGTATTTCAGTTTATGGAAGTATCTGCATTTTGGGTAATCCATCGTTTCAGCAAACTTTGTGGGAAACTTAAAAGAAAAAAAGCATTGCAGATTTTATTTTAAAAGCATTTTCCATTTTATTGCTATTTTTTTTTGGTCATTTATATTACACCAGACCGTCTTTGCCCCTTTGCAAATCTAGAAATCTAAGGAAAGGGTACCACTACATATTTTTGTTAAGAAACCATAGCTAAGTCCTGTCTGATTATTAGTATTTTTCCCCAGTTACAGGTTAGCGAGCACTTATTTGTTGAAGGGACCAACTAATAGTATAATGTGATTGTAAAAACTATTTTAAACTGAAGTTGCTGGGAGCTTCCATTACTCCCACAAAGGCATCTACTGAAGAGGACAAATTTAACAGCTCTGAAAGTGAGGCTGATAGACTTGGTTAAGGCAAAAGTCCTGACAATGGCAGTATCCAATTTCATACGAATATATGAAATGAAATTCCTGCCTGTGGGATCAGAAATACATTCATGCATAGCAGATTACAAATGCTTTTGACATGTAATTCCCTTCAGCTTGATTTTGATGTTTGAGATACATGGGAAATAATATGAATGGCATAGTTGTAATGCTCTGAATCTTGTATATCTTTTCAAGTAGCATACATTGTATAATTTTTTTGCAGCGCTAGCTCTACTATTTTGGCAACACAGAAACAGCCTTTCCTCCAAGATCTGCACTCTACTGTACTGACAATCATCATATAACCTGCTGTGATTTATTTCTTGTTGTTTCATTTGCATGTTTATGTAGGCTTAACTTAAAACAGTGGATTCCAATCTCCAGTACTCTGTTCTAATGTTCATAGATGATTATTATTTCAAACCACTGGAAGTAAATCACTTAATATTGCATCTACCTCCAGTTATACTAAACTGTAAAAGAAAAATTCACTTAAAATAAAGTCAGTCATCTCTTCCAGTTCTACTTTGTATGTGTACTTAGCTTGATACGACAATTGAATTTCGTATGGAAGATGCATGTGTTTAAAATATAACAAGAAAATAATGGTCTGGGAAATACTGATGCTGTAAACAAGTTTCTGCATTTTCTTCTTCTTGGATAGCTACTTTCTTTGTAACTTACAGAGCAGGTGGCAGGTGTAGTATCTGGAAGACTACTTTTCTCATTTGAACTGACAATAAGTTAGGAGGAGGGAGACGCATTGTTGCGGACTCCTAGTGGGAGACCTCCCACTTATTAGACCTCCCCCCCATGTCTTCATGAAAAGAACTGGTCTTCAGTTTGTTCATTTAGACTTGTAAATGGCATTTCCTCTTTCGAGTTCTCAAATTATATGACTAAAATAAAATCTTAAGATGTTGAAAAGGGTATTTCAACTCATTCACAAAACAGTCGGTAGCTCTGTTTCTTAGTACATGCTAGCTGTGGTGAGGGTAGGGTCTAGATCTTGATTGCCACAAAGGAACATTGATAATAGTTTAAAGATGTCTGATTTGTTCGCTCCATCTCATGGCAGTTTTGGATCAAAACTCATTTTAAATCAAGGTTTAGTTTAGAAAAATGTTCCTGATATTTCCATGTAATCTATTTTTAAATGAATTTCAGAAGAAGCTCTTGACCTGTAAAAGGAAGCAAGAGGGAGAATACGTGAAGAAACATGGTTGTGAGACATTCAGTCCCTAGAAGTTTGTACAAACATCAATGTTTCTGGTGTATTACAGAGACACGGCTTAAACTCTGAGCTGTAGAGACCTTCAGTTTTCTTTGATGATACCATAATATCTCATAAACTAACAGACCAAAGCTAAATCAATTTTGATATAAACCTGACCTGATAACTTATATAGTGGATGCTTCTTTCTCAGTGTAAGTAATCTATGATGAACAATGAACTTTTTGTCCTCTCTGGGATTAATGGCCTTTCACATCCCACTGAGATTTTGACTATTTTTGTGTGGTGAGAGATTTTCTACAAAAACAGTATTTCTTCCCATTAAAATTCTATTCTGCCTAAATATACATGTTCTTCAAACAGCTGTGTAAGATTAATATTGCCATATTCAATTCCTGACAAACTTGTGCCTTAAGAGGACTTGTATGGTCATTTATAATTCCTGGTTTTGAGAATCAAATCCAAGTTCTATTTTGAGCATTTTACTAATCGGTTATGCTCTGGCAGATCCTCTTGTTTTTCTGAGCCTACTTTTGTAGATAGGAGAATAGATGTTAACTTCTACAAGAGTGTTTTGATGTTTTAAATCACTAACATTTGGCAAGTGCTCCAAGATCTTTCAATGGCAAGTGCTATACAATGCAAAATATGTAAATGTAAACAAAGAAGGGAACAATATCCTCCTGCCCTCCATAGACTCCTCACTGTCCAAGTAATAAAGTTGAGTATATTTGTCACATATAAAGGATTATAATGCCCTTGAGTTTGGAAGGCATCTCTTTTCATAAAAGCATTAAGGTCTTTCGGATGTCATATCTTTTTTTAGTGCATGAAGAAAGAAAAAGGGAAAGTCGTTGTCTTCTTGCTGTCCCCTTTACCTGCTTCCCTGAGCTGCACTGCACTTTAAGGAAAACCTTATATTATGCAAATACTTTCTTAGTTCAGCATTGGCAGTTGCTTTTTATTGTTCAATCACCAGGCAGGTTTCCCCCCCATAATGTAGTCTCTTGGTGATGAGACTATAATTTGTTGATTAATCTGTGTATTCCTCTGATTTATCCTCATTCTTCTCAACTAAATGATTTCCTTTTTCCTGATTAAGTAATCTGTACTGATTTATAGCTGATTTTCTGAACTATTCCAGAAGCCATGTGCATTCCTCATTTTTTACAGACCAGCTGTGTGCTTTGCTGAGTGAGCTACACAGTGCAATAGCTTCAGCTTTTGGGCCTTTTCTGGATCATGCAGCATATTTCAGTAATTAAATGTTGATGGTTTTAGCTTACTGGAGCTTCCTATCCTATGAGTAGAGCTACACATTTCAGCTGCTTAATTTCTGCCAACTGCAGTTATCAAGTAACATTGCAAAATGTTCAAAGACTTTGCTGAGAGCGCAATGTTCTTTAGAAATTGCCAGGGCTTATAACACATCTAGTTTGTTCTTTTTTGCATAGGGTGCTGATTAGGTCACATATTTAACCCTCTGACCCTACTGTGTTATAGTGGGGAAAATTTCATTGTTATTTCCAAATTTATTTGTGAGCACTGGGCTATTGAGAAAAAGGTATAGAAATTAATTTTTTTTGTATTACATGTTTTTCTTTTAACATGTAAGAAAGGAAAGACTTAAGAAGAGGAAGGGGAGTAAAGTTCAACAGACAAGGTCAAGTGCAGTAGTGAATTGGGCTCACCTACCTCAGTAGCAGTGTGACAGCCTTAATGGTTAGTACCAGTGAATCTCATGTGAGGTCAGCAGAGACTGTATGCTTTATGTTAAGAGGGAACATTTGATCTTTTTTCCACTTCTAATAACAATTTGCTGTTTTATTCAGATCCTGAAGCTTCATGCCATTAGCAGAACAGGCGATAAAAAAAAATACTTAATTTCTGAGCACAGGTGGATGATAAAAGTGTAAGCTCTCCAAGTTGCCAGCAGGAAAACTGTAGGAACACTTCTATGTGAGTGCAGAGAAGGGACTCATTACAGGTAACTCAAGTTTTTCTGTGCTTTCTGTGTTCTTATGCTTCTTCAGCAGAATGGGCTTTCTGAACAATGCTTTATATATTTGGTTACAAAGGTGTTTTCGCTAGTTTCAAGCAGTCCTTTTGTTTTGGTTGCATGCAGTCTGGCTAGGATGAAACCTACCAATGGCATAATGTGAAATAAGGGAGAAAACATAGACAGTAAGAAAGATCAACGCAGGACCCAGTTCTGGTTAATTTGATTTTGACCTTCCCTTTACTCCTTTTAAAGAGCCTGGCACTGAATGTTGCTTAAGCCATCTTAAACCTACAGATACCTGACTTGGGCTGGTATGGGTGTAAGGTTTTATTTCCAGGGAAATACTGTGAAGGTTCACGGTCTGGATGGTAGGGAGCACATTGAAGTAGTGCTAGGAAATGCCTATTTCCTGTATGCATTTGCAGCAAAGATACTCAAGAGAGTCCAGCTGAGACAAATGATAGTGCTGAAAAAGGAGCAACATATGTTTCTGATATTTCTGTGGATGCACTGTTAATGAAGACTGATTAGCTGCATACCCCTGTGCAGCACGGGTAGTTCTGTTTGGCAGAAACACTTTCAGCATCTTTAAACCTTGGATACCCAAGTGCCTGCCAGTATCAGAAACACCTGTTTTGTGTGACTCGCTTTTTATCTTATCCTTTTCGCAGAAAGAAATTGCGTGTGTAGTTTCTGTGTTTTCCCTTGGATTTGGCTGTTTGTCAAAGATGTGTTTACTTCTGTGGTTTTTTGTGAGAAAAGAAAGAGAAAGAAAACATTGCTGCCCTTGGAGTGGAAAGAGAGACGAGACTGTTTGGGACTCATCCCTGGGAAAACTCAGTCTGTGCCAGAAAAGAAATTTACTTTTCTAGAAAGCAGTTCCACTGTGCATAGGAACGATGAGCTGTTGACTAAAAGTTCACTTCTCACACCCACAGAGCTGGCTATTCTCAGCCCAGCCTGGCCTTTATTTTCCTGGGAGGTTAAGGAGTGCGACCTGGAACTTGACTTGGCTGAGGCTGCCAGCATGCGATTTCTGTACTACAGATGAGATTGGTATACTTTTAATTTTGTTCAAGTCTTTTGGTTAAAGTGCAGCAAATACTAATTTGTGACTAGAGCATGCAAGAGTAAATACATGTGTGCACACACGTTCTGAAGGCAGAGAGAGGTAAGTGTGCATTGCTGCAAGTGCTGTATCAGCTGGTTTGGTGCCTCCCTGAAAACATAATCCTGACTGTTTAATATTGATACACAAATTCATTGGCTACGGTCACACTGTGGTTACTGTAAATCCTTCCCAGCACAGACCACTGTCATCTGAGTTCTGGCGTTTTCTTGGGTATCTGCTGTGTAAAAGAGCTTTTTGACAGAGTCCCAACAATCTGCTTAATTTGTCTTTTAAACACTTTACCAAAAGGAAAACAAAGGAAGCTGAACCATCCAGAGAAGACAGGGTGGTCTAACAGTTGGAAGTGGAGCACTGGGAACCAGGAGGATTCTGGCTTCTAATCAACTTGAGCTGCTGCTTCAGTCATACTTTTGTCAACATGCCTAGAAAATGTAGCACAAAACTAGACCTTGAAAACTTGATACTGTGTCTGCATTGAAACTTCCTGGATAAAAATATTAGGAGGAAATGCCAAGGATCTGATTTTTCAGAGAATCTGATTTTTCAGCATATCTGCTTTCTGTGCTGTGCTCTTTCTGTGCCCTTTGCCCTGCAGTCTGTGATATGCTGTAGTGCTTTCCAAGTGAGGAGCTGTTTGACCTGCCACATGTCTGAGATTGGAGGTCTTGTGCTGGCTGTGCAGTAACCAGCAGGCTCTGTGGAGTGTCTTTGCTGCAGAACGGCGGACTTGAGTCTAGATTTCCTTGCTTTAGGGGGAGTCTCAAGTTTGTTTTTCTTCAAATAAGAAAATGGTTTATTGTGTGACAGGTAGAATGGCTATGAAAAGAGGGAAGGAAAAAATAAAGTCAGTCCAATAAAACTGTGTAAAAGCTGTAGCATCAGCCAACCAAAGCAAGGAAGCTTCCCTGAATCGGGCTATGTTTACTTTAAACACAGCTCACTGTGCTTTGCTATTTCCATACATATTGTGTGTGGTATCCAGCTGCTTTAAAGATAAAGATCAAATTCACAATGCAGATCCCAATGTCTCTGCCAACTGTGAACTTTTTAAGCATTGCTAAGAGTCACAGTGGAAGACCGTGGTCTGTGTGGACTGCATAAGGATAAATATTTGTCAGGATGTCCAAGCATAGTCTGAGCCTCCTATAGAGCTCAAGAGAATTCATCTCTTCAGTTTGCCTGGCATCCTTTTGCTAGGAAGCTTTTTCAGATGCACTGAATTTAATAAGTATTGAGGGATAAGCAGAGAAGAGAAAAGAATGAGTAAGAAACAGGGCCACTACAGCTGCTACCTGTCTGAGGGGAAAGGAATCTTTGTAGGTGTGTGCACAATAAGCCTCCTGTATGCGTGTACCGTGCTGGTACTATTGATATGGAGTGGGGATGGCAGAAGGAAAACTGCAGTCTACTTAATCTCCTTTCCTCTTCTGCCCTTCTGGCTGTTGCTGGCTTCTCTACTGAGAAAGTGAGCTATAGTGGCACTGGGAAACTCCTACTCAGTACGCTAGAGTCCTTCATATTGTCTGCAGGAGAAAGGTAGCTCTAAGTTTCCACATACATAACAAACCAACTCAAAATGCTCACAAACTCAACTATTTGTTTTTAAAATGAAATAAGTTCAATTTAAAGACATGTATATCAACAAAAGTATGTTTGTAATAGGTCCCATGAAAGTATTTTTTTCAAAGACGAAACTGGATTTTCATCAGACCTGTCACCCAGTGACAACTACCATGAAGCAAGCCCCAGCACCATCCCTGCTGGGCCAGCTACTTACCACACAGTAGCCCTGCAAAGGTGCAGGTAAGTATCTCGGGATTACCAGTTTGTGTTATGCTGTGGGTGTGCTTTCTAACATGGCAGCTGGCTGACGGTCTCTCTTGCACTTCCCAGCTGTGGTCCTTCCTTTACTGGTGACAAGGGCAGACACTGTTGGAAGACCCAGTGCATGGCATTAGATGCCCCAGGGCAGAGAGGAAATGGGGAGTCCTGACCACTAGATGTTTGGAAAACGTAGAGTTAACATTAGCTTATTCACAGCAGACACAGGTTCCCAGGTGCTGACAGAAAGGTCTGGCTGTTTGATAGGTGGCTGTTGGGACATTTTGCTTTTTTGGGCAAGTTTGGTGTTTCGGGGAAAAAAACCCCAAACCTGAACTTGGTGAGGTTTCTCTTCTGGTTTTGTTCTCTAGGCATCTGTTGGGTCTCCTCTCTCTTGTTGGTGAAATCTTGACTATGTGTATGGGATTTTATTTTACTTACGTCTTTAACTTACCTTGTGTCCACAAGTAAAGTGAGAGGCAGTCAGTATCTGCAGTGTGCTGTGGTGACGCTGCCCGGCTGGTAGTACAGGAAATGTCATGACGCACTGTGAGCATGATCTTTCAGCTTATTTGAGCAAAATAATGAGCTTTTTGTACTCATGCAATTACTGCTTATTTAGCCTTTTCTTGCAAAGTGTTTGTATTCACCTGGAGGGCTTTCACTGTAAGGCTTCACAGTGCTGTTTGCAGGAAAGGTAGGTGCTTGTGACTCAAAGTGGGATGACACAAGCCTCAGGAGCCTGTGTATAAACTGCAGCATCTGTAGATGTCAATGTGCCATCAAATGAATGACGTTAGCAGTCGCTTCTGAAGGGCAGCGCAGGTGGCAGGAGGGAATTGAATACCTGGAAACTCAGTGGGGTGGGGAGTCTGCCTAGATTTGTTCTATATGGTGTCAAGCTTACCACCAGTGCACAGGATGAGTAACTCCTGGATAGAGTAGGTCTCCACACTAAGTGATTAAATAGACCTGTACCTCCTATACCTGCTAAGCCTAGAGCATCAGGTATCAGGTAATTGAGCTTTGATTCTACAAACTTTTATAAGTCTTGTTATTTTAGCTTTTCTTCCGAAGAATGTAAAGATGCCATACCGGTGATACCCACTGGACAAACTGCAGTTACACTTCCCTGAAGCATACATGCGGTGGCATGCTGCTGACCACAAACATGAGTGTGCACAGCTGCCAGGGACCAGCTGTGAGGCCCTTTGAGCGTACTCTGCAACTGAGTGCAGAGAATCAGATAAAAGCAGCACGTTTTAACTTTGGGACTTTATCTAGTCAGTGTAATTGTTCTCATCACCTTTATAATTTTTACAAATTTAGAAGAAATATGGAGGGGAAAAGGGGGATTGATACCTGTTAACTTTGTTGCTCGCCTGAAACTTTTCTGTGCTTAGCAGAGCTTGACATTTCTGGCTCTTGAGAAAAATAAAAACAAAAAAGCCCCCAAAAGAGAAAGCTGGTGCAAGTTTTCTGGCGAGAGAAGGACTATTTTTCCACGGAAAACGTGTGAAAGTCTCAAACGTGGGAACTGCAGTGGTGCCTGGGACGCCTGAGGGAAGTCACCCTCGCCGAAGGCGCCGGGGAGCGCGCCCCGCAGGTGGCAGCAGAGAGCGGGCGGCGGGGCCGGGGGGGTGCCCTGCCTTCCTCCCCAAAGTCCTCCTGCAAATGTGGGTCTTAATCCCATTTTGCGGGTATGTTTTAATACACCGTGAATTGTGTTTAATGACGCGATGCCCTCTGTATACCACGATGGTATGCATTTTGCCAAAATACAGGGGTTGGTGGCAAAGAATCTCACATCCATGAAGCTGGTGACCCCTTTCCATGGGGGTGATAAATTGCCCAGTGGCACTACTGCCTTGCTTTGTTGTTGGCATCCTTCAATATAGCGAGGATGGCAAAATTCATCCCTCCGCACTGCTAAGCAGCCAGGGAGTCTTGCTGTGGCTGTCAGTGCAGCTTGAGGTATTGCACACTCCCTGTTGGCTTGTGTTAATTATGCCCTAATAGTGCACCTTTTGTCTTGTTTTCTCAGGCAGCAACTGGCGTGGAGCCAATTGTGATGCTCCCTCTGCAAAGAAGGTTCATGTATAAACCAACCTAAGAGAGAGATGGACCAGCTAAAGGGTACCTTGAAGCTTTGGAATCTTGAGATTGAGCTCCTGTCAGAGCACAGGTTTCTTGCAAGATGGGGGAAATTATTTAATCCTTCTTGGATATCAATTCTCCAGCGATGAAATACAATACAGAACAGCAGGGTTGCCATTCAAGAAGTAATCTGTACAGAAAGTGACCTGCTGCTCAACAAAGATCCTTTTCAGTACAGAGTCCCAGTCAAAATAGCATTCAAGATGTTAAGGTGCATGAAGTGACTAATGTGAGAAAGTGTGTTTTCCTATAAAAGTGCTGCTGCTGTAAGAAGTACTCAGATACTATTGCATGACTTTAAGAGGACAGAAAACTGAGTGGTCCTGAGTCTGGAGAAATTAATTTATGAAGGACAGAAAAAGCATAGATAACATCTACTCTTCGCTGTTTTGTAACACTGTAACAAGGAGATGATCACTAGAAGGGAGCAAGGAGAATCAAAATTGGTGCTTTTTTATACAGCATGATTAGACATGCTGGTGCTGATGGTGATAATTCAGTAAGAAACAAAAGTTCATAGCTGGTAGGAATACCCATTGTTCATGAAAATGTGTCAGCAGAAGTTACTAAACCTATAGTTCAGGAAGCAAGCTGGTCTCTAATGATTAGAAATACAGGGAGCTATTTGGAGGGTATGGGAGGATAATTAACATCTGTCTCCTATGAAGTTCTTGCGTATCTTTCTGAAACAGGAAATCCTGGCCACTGACACAACTTAGACAGCAGCTCTGATGCAGTCTGGGCATTTGTACTACTCTGCATAATACTGAGTGATGATCTGTGAGGCAATATGAGGTAGTTCATGACTATGGGTGGACTATCACTTGACAGAAAGAATTTATTGGAAACCAAGTTGTCTTTTGCCTCAACATTTTAACGTATTCGCAAACAAATGATTTTCAATGCTGCTTTAGACCTGGGTTCATTCCACCTACCTTCAGGCACTGACCTAGGAAGAAAAGTATAAGCAGGTATGTTCACGCTTTCATTAGGGGACTGGAGTGTTCACACTTCTTGTTGTGATCTTTCTCAGAAGTTTCCCTTTTTTTCATCTGACTTGATGAGATCCTAGTATCGCTCTCTTTCACTGAAAACATGATCTGTTTGACGTTTGCTTACTGGAATATGGATCAACACCAGTCGCCAGCCCAGTTGCAAAAATACTCTTTGTGACATGCAGAATATGACGTCTGCAGACTAGTGAGTTTTGAGCAGTCACCATTTCACAGTGTGGTCCCTAGGAGTTCCTCCACTTTTCCAGAATTCACACAGGACAGAATGAACTGTGGTGAAATGTGTGTGGTTTATTTACTGGTGGCCTACACTAGCCATGTTATCAGGAATCTGTAAAATTTTCTAAGTTAACAAGACCACAGTTTCTACTTGAACAGGTTCTCCATTTTGTGTCACCAAGCTCTCTACAAAATCATGCTGTTCTAGCCCAAGGGAAACCTCAGAATTTCTACACAGGGAAAATCTAATCTTTTTGGAAGGTTTTACATTAAAATGATCAGATGGTATTTACCAAAAGACAGCTAAAAATTCAGCCAAAGCAATTATAAGTGTCTAGACCATGTGGGGCTAGAGAAACAGTGGAATTCAAGTTATATCTGCATAACGGGGTAAGTCAGTGAATTATAACCTTCGTGTTGCTGTTGCAAAGTGGTTGCTGGTACCCAAACACGCGAACTTAAAGGTAGCCAAGGAATCTGACCTCTCTAGTGCAGCTATTTCTGGTACTGTCAGAGAAAGAGCAATCTAACCACAGGCTGAAAACTTTCCAGAGAATTTGATGGGATCTGTGGAAACTATGCCAAACACCTGTATTAATAGAAAATTAATAAACAACATCAGCCACAAAAGGTTAAAAACTGAAGAAATTGTATAGGTTCTGTAGATGGGGGAAACAAACAAAAGACATTTGAACTATGCCAGCAGTGCTATTTTGGCAATACAGAAACAGATTCCAAACAATCTTAAAGCTATGTGGTTGGCAATATGCACTCAGGAAATCTGTGGATGTGGGCCAGTAGCAAGCATGCAAAAAAAACCCACCTTATTTCAGGTATCCTTAATGCTGGTGTTCATCTGTATGTGTGTTTATGTGGTTGTCCTGCATTGCACAAATCCAACCTACAGATGTGGAAGTTAATACCAGGTTCCCATCAGAGTCAAAATTTCAGCCAAATATCCAAATATGTTTCAGCTTATTATTTTTCTAGATCCTTCCATTGCTGTCAGAGAATCACCTTTATACTGAAATGATTCCAAATCTGAGGGTGAGATCCTGTTTATGGTTACAGCCGATTTATGCAGAAAGGGCATACCATTGAACAGGAAGATTTGGCCAGCTGGGTAGGACCTAGAAAGTGTTCTAGTCATACTCATCTTCTGTTGCAATTTATGCCCACATATGCCACTGTCCCTTGCATAAGCCAAGGAAAGGAAAACAATATTCTGTTGAGAAATCTGCTTCAACATTGTCTCCCTAAGGACAGGGACAGAAATGCTCAGCAGTAACACAGTTCTGGAGGGCACTCAATGATTTTTGTCCAATGTTTAATCCTATAGGATATTTTTGTCTACGTATGTTCTTTCTCTTGTTAATTGATCAAAATACTAAACATGTATATCAACACAGGGGAACCCCAAAATTGTGAGAGACTCCATAACTACAGTCATATGAGGAGAAGTGGGAAATGTACCAAAACTCTTCCTTAAGAGCTTGCTAGCCTGTCTGCTGTCAGAATATTTTTGTGTACTTTTCGTTCTAATGCTTTAGGAAAAGCAGGCTGTGTGTCATAGGACAGTAGATTGAAGATTTCAGAAGTGTTTGTTACTCCCCCAAATGGCTTACTCAAATAAAATGAGCTAGAAAATGAACAATCATCAGGTGTTTTCAAGGTATCCAGTGCATGCTGTTAATGTATTAATATATTTTAGTCTCTGTGCAACGTCTGTAGAAATTACTGGGAATTTTGCTGTTGATTTTAGAGGGAGGAGGATTGGGCCTTGTGTGCGATACAATTAATCATTCGGTAAATATTTCTCTAAAAGGTAGGAATATAGAAATTTCCACGGGCAGAGTGATAGTCTAACATCCTGTTTTCAACAGGGGCCAATTCCCAGGGCCCCATAGGAAGGCAAATCCCCTCCTTTCCTTTCCCTCCATGTCTAGTGTCAGTTGTGTCACAGGAGACTACTGTCAGTCTCTCTCTGATCATTGCTAGCCATGTGGCAAACCTGATTGATAGCTCTGGCTGATTTCATGCTAGCTAGCTCACCGTTTTGTCTGACCCAAACATGATCATGTATATATATCTGTACGTATCTCTTCCTTCAATGCTAGTAACTTCTTCGTTCAGTGACCTGTGGCAGCAATGGATCTCCAGGTTAGTTATAAAAAGCAATAAGATATTTCCTTTGTACTACTTTAATTCTATTAACCCACATTAATATCCAGAGCACCTCCGTTTACTTCTCAGTTATTATCAGACAGATGCTAGTAAAAATGAGAGCAGAAGTAGGGCAATTGTCTTTTAGTGATTTTTTTTTGGTGTGTGTGTCTCTGTTCTTGTTCTGCAGCAGGGAGAATAGGTGTTCCAGACAGGTCTGTTCTAAGCATTCATTACTATCCATACCCCTCTTGTATCTGCTTTCTCTGCTTACGTTAGAATACTGCAGTTCTAAAATCAGCAAGATTAAGTTGTACTAACTAAAAGACATTGTTAATCAACTGTCACGCATGTGACTGTATGTGTGCATTTAAAAAAAGCTTTGTGACTTATACTTGGACAAAGCTAATAGGAAAAGAACACCCCTTGCAGCAGCTGCATTTTGGAATAAATACAGCAGTCCTATAGTGCTCACTTTCCATGCTGAAATACTTATGCAAAAAATAAACCTGCAACAGGGAAGAATTTAAATACACCTCTTGAGATATGCCATTTCTGTTTCCCCCTGCCAGGGGAAGATGAGATTCTGCCCAAGCAAGCAGGGATATATGCCCTATTAGGTGCCCAATAGAATCCCGCGTGTTACTCAGTCCAACTGCTCTGGTAGGTTTCTAAGCTTTCAGGTAACTCCTCTCAAAGATTTCCAGAAGTGGGAATGGTGTTCTGTTGACCTGTAATAAATAAACTTCTCAAAGAAGTAATCTGGGTAGGCCAGAACTGCAGCAAAGTGCCTAAGCACGGTGAAGTTATGAGAAAGAGAAGGAATAGCAGTTAATCATTCAGAGAAATTAAAATTTCAAGTTAACGCTAATGACACCTTTTAGAAATCTGTATCTACAAAATTAAATAAATTTTATTAGGATTGATTTGGGCAACCAAAGACTTCATCAACAGACATAGTTTGAAATCTTTTTACAAAGGCATGTCAGAAGCACTAGAGACAGGGCCAGGCATCTGAATAGAAAGAGTAAGATAAAATGGAGTTGAGTGATACTAAAGAGAACTGGCCTTCCCCCAGAGCCTGCAAAGAGTTTGTCATAATATAGTCACTGTGCATGGCTTTCTGTGTGCTTTTTTCCTGCATGTCCCTTGGATTCAAGTAGTTATATTAGGCACAGTAAATTTTAGGTACATTCTGAAATGCAGGGAAAGCAGAAGAGTTTTATGGAGACTTTTGCCATCCAAATCTCCTGACTGGAATAAATTTATGGAATAAGTCAAAACCCAATGGAAGTGAATGGATCTTTCAAGTAATTTCAAAGGTCTTTTGATCAAGTACTCACTACTTTTTATTGTGGTTTTCTCTGGAGAGAGAAACCTGATGGGAATAGTTCCACTGCAGAATCAATTTAATTTCATGGTAGAAACTTTAATTTCTGAATTATGAGTGATCTTGCAAACTGGTTTATTTCCTTTTGTAGACCAGCCTTTGTGACTAAAAAACTACAGGTTTATTTAGATTTCACATTATCATCAATCAGGCAGAATGTCAGGAAATCCTGCTCTGCTGGCCCAAGTGAGTGATACTGGGTTTGATCTATTTCAAAGTCTGTAATATTTCTTGAAAGTGCCTTCCTGGAATAGTTCAAATCTCTTGCTCTGTGGTCGGGACCCAGAGCCATGCTACTCTCAGCTGCATTCTTGCTAACTGGATGATGCACCATATGCAGGTGAAGGAAAAACATACTCCTCCTCTTGGGCTGAAGCAGTCTGAAGGATGACACACTGGAAATCTGGGGAGTGGCCATCCAGATTCGCAGATACAATGTGTGAGCAAATATGTAAGCAGTTAGGTGTGTGAATCCATTTCCTTCCTAGGACTGGGTCTATTGTTAGAGGGGCATTTCCCTAAGTAATATTTAGTCACTGCAGTTGAGCTATTAGTAATACCCTTTTTAGTCCTCCCTACACTCCTTCCTAATAACTTTACTTCAGTTAGGCCCAACGATATCTTCTGTATTGATTATAACTTTACTTCTTTTTCTATTATTGTAATGACTTATGCACAGAGGAAGTGAGACAATTCTTGGTGACAGGATAAGAAAATTTCCTTATACTGTAGGTAATGATAGGTCCACTAGAATGTTTTTTGGAGCTGGAGGGACCAAAGTTTTCCTGATGAAAGTCCCTTGATATCAAGAGTCAGTATGACCTGATATTTTATGGTTAAAATACCCCTTCTACCTTATTTTCTTTTTATATGACTTTAATAAACTTCTTTTTAGTATGTAGAAAGAGAATAAAAAATAGAACCACATCTTCCACTTGTACTTCACAACTTTTATGCACAGCTCCCTGTCCCAGCTATGTGTGTGAACAGGCAATGGGCTGGGAGAGTCATTAAGAACTGCTAAATTCCCATGTGTATCATTCTGAGATGGAGAACATGGAGGCCCTAAACTGGGTCTAAAACAAGGGGGAAGCCAGGCAACCAAGAACTTCTGTAGCATCTGTGCAGATGTTCTAGACAAATGCCTGGTTGCTTCGTCGGTTAAAAAAATGTTCCATCATCCTCTGCCCTGAAGCAGGGTTAAAGTCCACCACTTGCTATTCTGGCCTTCTATCATAAAATAGAGCTGCAGCAGAATGTATTTTTCCCCCTTCTTCCTCTTCTGTGTTTCCTTTCCTGGGGGCAAATAAAGGGGAAATGTGTCTCATCTTCCCCTTTGTAAGCTAAAAGAAAACAGTCAAATATATGTAGTGATTTCCTGTCCTTAATGCTCCCACTCCCTGGAATATGTCCATTGCTTACACTTACAGAAGAACTTGCACTTCACAGTTTATTTCTGTCTCTAAAATTTCCTTATTTCCTGCCACAATGACAATACTGAAATAAGTCTTTTGGAGGAGATCTATCCTTTGATATTATCTCCAGGGAGTGGAATATGATTTTAAATGCAGCTACCTAACAATATAACTGTGGTCCTAATGGTGGGGCGTGCCTGTTTTCTACTCTCTTACCTACCTTAACCAGTTCAATTACGTGACCTGGCCAAGTCACACCCCTGCGTGAACAATGCTGCTGCTCCTGTGCTGAATTACTTTTACATGATATTTATGCTGAACTGTCCTGCTTGCATGGACTGACTAAAGCAAAACCTGCTGCTGAAGAATGAATGACAGGCTTCTAGCATCGCACGTGTGTCTTGGGCCACATTGCTATGGGCCGTGACCCAGTTGTTAACTGAATGGGAGACCTACATGAAAGAGGAAATGGTGAAGATGAATCAAGGGGTGGTACTTTTTCTGCTGAATCAGAACTGGATTGATGCCCTATATGTGTCAGCAAAAGCTGAAGTGATGCTGTCTAAATCCCTAAGAATTTGTGATTGAAAAATGACAGCGCTATTTTTTCATTCATATGCAGCCACGTATTCATGATAAATGAAACTGTCCTGTATTTGTCTCGATATGTTTCATATCTCTCAGTTGATTTTGGTAAAGTCCAAGCTTTTCTTTTTTATTTAATAAAATAAAAGCCATGGCTATGGCTGTGTAAATACTATGACTTACAGATGTGCTCAATCAAAAGCCTTCCCAAATAAAGCTAAAAATATCTCTTTTTCCTGAAAAACATGCCCTTCTAGTGCTTTGTAGCCTTCTGTAAAATCTTAGCAGTAATTTTTATTTCACTATAAATTGCTTTTTAACAGTCTGAGTCTGCAAATCATAGCTACCAGGTATAATCCTCATTTTTCTAACTGCTAGGTGCACAAACTGTGTGAAATACACTGACATACATATATATGCATAAAGGTATGTGGCAGAATCCTGTTATTATTATCGTTACCTGATTGGCTTTGATGGACTTGCTCTGTGTTCTTGACCAGATACGGCTTTGAGTGACTAACCCATTCTCTTTTGTCCTTCCTGTCTCTTCCAGAGGAAATGATAGTGCACATTGCCTTGTATTATTTATTGAGCTATCTAGCATTTTGTGACTTTATTGATATATAGTTAAAAAGTACTTTAGAACCTCAACAGGAAGATGGACTTTAAGTAGCAAGTAGGACAACAATTAAAAGCAGAAAACATTAAAAGAAACATTTATTGCAATTACATTTTGTGACTCTGCATTATCAGTAACGATGGGATCAAGCTATTATTGCAGGTAACTCCAGGAATTTCTTTTTTTTATTCAATTCAACCATAACTGAAATAATCACATAAAATGGGTACTGAGGGCTTTGCAAAATAAAATGTATATTCTGCATTTCAAACTCCTGGTGTGGGAATTCTTAATTATAGATTTGTATATGTGAAATCAGCAGAGGAGGCTCTGAGTTTCTGTAGTAATCCTGTATTAGCCATGTAGCAAGAGTGTTAAGTGACAGCAAACAGTTATATTGATAGGTTTGAGAACTGATATGATGTTTGTAGCTAAACCAAGCTGGACATTCAGATAGCTGTACGTGTTATGTCACTTCAAAAGGGTAACTATAAACCACACTAGCTCCAAATGCAGCAAAGATGTATTTGCCAGTGAAAGATGAAATACTGCTCAAGACAAGAACTGTACAATATTATATATTGGTTTGTATATTGCATATAAGGGGACCTATGACTACTGAATTTGGGGGCTCAGTTTCTGATATGCGTCCCCTAACAAGCTGTTTTATGACCATTAGCAGGCTAAAGTTTTCATGCTAGCTGTAATGCCCAAAAATAGAGCCTGAGAGTTACATGATGCTGAGCTAAGTGTGTGTCTGTAGAATACAAGGATGAAAGCAAGCAGAAAAAAGAAACAGCTCTGAGGAAAAATAGGTGATCAAGCCCACAAGTCTTACTGAGTCTGGTTCTGAAATACTTTACATGCGTCTGTCCATTTGATAATCTCTGCTATAAATGGGTTTCATGCCTTAGGGATTATGAAGGCAGAATAGATTTTAATCCCCCTGGAAAGTGAAGGCTATTAGAAGTTAATTATAACACCTCATTTTTGTAGAAATACAAATGGGACTTTATAACCTTAATGACCACAGGTGTGAGTTCTTGTTCAATTTGTAACTCTGCAATTATTCCCAAATCCCACAGGATTAGTATTCCAGTTGATCAAGTGTTATTGGAACTTTTCTTCTTCCTCTGGACTCTGCCAGCAGTTATCCTGAAGATGGAGAGGAGATTTTGATGAAAAAAAAATTAGCCTTTTATCATGCCCATGCTTAGGCAATTTGTTAAGGTAAGACCAGGCTACCCACTTCCGCAGGAATTCTTTTACGTTCTGTGAGTGCAGACCTACTTCCTACGCCATGTATTGTATGCTCTGTTGCCTGTCTTGTGACCAAGGGCTTTTCATAAAAAGGCCTGTTGATTCTGTGACATCCCATTTCATTTTTCCCACAGCATAACAATCTTTGGGCCTCCTGGGGAAAAAAACATTTCAGTAATGCTGGTGGTGGGGGAACAAGGTAATCTGCAAAAAAATGAAGAAGGTGCCTACACTTTAAGTTTCTTGCAATTTCTGTGTAATCATATTAGCTGTTTCACAACAACTATTGCTCCAGATATTATTAATATAGTGTCATCTTGTAATTAACCTGCTGTGCCTTTGGATCATGGCATTCACAAAGCACTGGCAGGTTTTGAACTGAAAGCTCAGCATCCTGGTCAGATTATGTTCTGCCACCACATTGTATATTGTCTGAGCAGTCTGTATGACTGTGTATACCTTTTGTGTAGTCTGTCCAACTGTAAAAATCAGTAGAATACTGTTGTTTTAGTCAAACTAATTCCCAAGTAGTGATTTACTTTCCATTCCCCTATCCTGTTTCTGTAAGCTAGTGCCATGACACTAACCACAGACAGCATGAAATGCTCACAACAGCATACTATGACCCTTGCAGGAAAGAGAGCTGTAAACTGTGGCAAATATTCAGACTGTATCAGAACCAGGGAGGTAAGGGACAGGCTGAAACCAAGCAGACATTTCTCCCTGATCTCTTAGGGAGCGAAAGAGGGAGTTGCTTCATGGATTGTCACTTCTTGGCTGAAGTCTTCACCGGGAGTGAGAGAGAATGGCAAATGTGGAATAATGAGCTGCAGCCAGAACTGCATGCACAACTTGCCCTAGGCAAGGACAGATGCTGGGCACGAGAGCTCCTTTCAGAGCAGAGGAGAACTGTTGCTTGCCAGAAGCCTGTCACCTTTACCACTATTGGTGGGGTGTCTGTCATATCAAGGCTGAAAAGGTAGTGGTCAGAGGTCCTGTCACAGGAGAGCTATCAAGAAAGCAAACCCACAATTCAAGGACCTCCCGAGTCAGTATTGTAGATATATCTTCACGTTTTCTAGCCCTCATAGCTTGCCTCCCAGGAGTTTATGCGGCTGCTTTCTGAGAGCATTTATACTTTTCATAATCAGAGTATCCTCTGCCATAATTTAATTTCCCACATAAATGTGCCTGGTTTACTAATGAATAGCCATTCCCCATTCACTTCTGCATACTACTCATGATCTTCTACGCCTCTGTTGCCCATCCCCCACCATTGTCTTTTGTCCAAGCTGAAGATCCCAAATCTGTTTATCCTGTCTTCATCCAAAAATAATTCTGTAACTCTGAGCTTTTTTGCAGCTCTTCTATGCGTGTCTCATATTGCTGCAACATCTTCTCTTGAGCTTCCTTTTTCCTACCTAGGGGTACCAGGTGTTCACTCAATACTAGTGGCTGGCTCCATAATCCATGTAGTGTATTAGATCTTTGGGGATGGAGAAAAAGTTATTCCAAATGTTGTTTTCATACACAGAGAGGTATTTGTTGATTTGGGGGGGTGGGGTGGGGTGGGGGGGTGTTTGTTTTTTGTTTTGGTTTTGGGGGTTTTTTTGAGTCACACTTCTACATGTTCATCTCAGCCTTGGCAGAGCTTAGAGATTATAAGGTATTTTCAAATATCTATTATGCACATAGGACCACACAGCCCACACAAGGGCTGAAGAGGGCTGAAGAGACTGCGGGTGGGTGCATAGGATACACAGCCAACTAGCAAGGCAGAAAACAGATTAGACTCCTTACTACACTTGTGCAGCTTGCTGACTGGGGGGAAGGGAAGGAGATGATTCATTGAGTATCCAAAAAAAGCAGACTACTAACTGTGCATGCAGGTTACTCTTTCTTGGAGGATTTTAGTTTGAGGATGCGCCCAAAGGTAGAAGATGCTCCTGTTCAAACAGATACCGGTAAATCAGGTAGATGTGGCCTCCTGCTATTTTCCAAGAAATGGGGAGAGCTGCTAGTAATGTAGACAAAATGGAGAAAACTATATTTCGATTATGTCTTTGTATTATCCATGGACAAGTCTTTTCCTCATCTGCACCAATAAGATTTCGATCAAAATTATCAAAATTCTCAAAGTTCACACAGAGCTTGCAAATTCTCCCAGAGATCTGATTATTGTGCCTTGCTCTCTCATGCTCTAGTGTATGGGAAGGGAGGTCCTTTCCCATGGCGTGGCACAAGTTTCGTCTCTGTGCCTGTTCTTAGAAAAGCAGTTCTCCTGTTTGTGCCTTGCAGTGACTAGACAGGCCTGTGTACACACCTTTTCCCAGAAGGGAATGAAGCCCAGAAGTCACAACTTCTCACTAACCAGGAGAATCTCACAGGTATATGAACTCCTTCCCAGGTGAAACCACAAATGCCAGCAGCTGGCTGCATACCAGAATTTAAATTGAGACTTTTGTGCTCAGCAGCATTACAACCAGGAGTTAAGACCAGTGGGTGATTCATATGGAAATGCAATTGTTTGTAGGCACGAGACACCTTTGCACAAAAAAAATTGTGTAACATGCAGCCAATCTTGAGTTGAGCAAAATCCAACTACAAGTGGTTGTTCTATCTCATTTGCCTTCCTCAGGTGGAGAAGAGAATAGTAGCTGAGAAAACAACAGAAAAGATGCTGAATACTAAATGCAGACCCTTCGTTCATTCCTCTGGGCCTGGGCAATGCTTTCTTCTTCTCTTCCTCATATCCTTGTCATGTTGATAGTTCAGTATCTTGCCCTGGGGACAGGGAGCTGAGAGGCAGAACAGAACAGATGCATTGTACACAGAAGGTGAGGCACTGCTAGTTCAGTGCAATTTCCATTTTTCCAATGCAAATTACTTCCTTCTCTTCAGCATTCTCCAAATCAGGAACCAGCATATAGCCATAGTAGCATGATCATTAACATCTGTATTGGGCTTGCGTGGCAAGGTTTTGGTAGCGGGGGAGCTACAGGGGTGGCTTCTGTGAGAAGCTGCCAGAAGCTTCCCCTGTGTCCGATAGAGCCAATGCCAGCCAGCTCCAAAACGGACCCACTGCTGCCCAAGGCCGAGCCTATCAGCAACAGTGGTAGCACCTCTGGGATAACATATTTAAGAAGGGGAAGAAAACCCCACTGGGGACACAAACTGCAGCTGGAGTGATGAGTGAGAATATGTGAGAGGAAGAACGCTGCAGACACCAAGGTCAGTGAGGAAGGAGGGGGAGGAGGTGCTCCAGGCCCCGGAGCAGAGATGCCCCTGCAGCCCCTGGTGTAGCCCCTGGTGAGGCAGCTGTGCCCCTGCACCCATGGAGGCCCACGGTGGAGCAGAGATCCACCTGCAGCCCATGGAGGACCCCACACGAGAGCAGGTGGATGTGCCTGAAGGAGGCTGTGACCCCGTGGGAAGTCTGCGCTGGAGCAGGCTCCTGGCAGGACCTGTGGACCCATGGAGAGAGAGGAGCCCACGCTGGAGCAGGTTTGCTGGCAGGACTTGTGACCCCACGGGGGACCCATGCTGGAGTAGTCCGCTCCTGAAGGACTGCACCCCATGGAAGGGACCCACGCTGGAGCAGTTCATGGAGAACTGTAGCCTGTGGGAAGGACCCACCTTGGAGAAGTTCGTGGAGGACTGGCTGCTGTGGAAGGGACCCCACGCTGGAGCAGGGGAAGAGTGTGAGGAGTCTTCCCCTGAGGAGGAAGGAGCGGCAGAGATGATACGCGATGAACTGACTGCAACCCCCATTCCCCGTCCCCCTGCGCTGCTCGGGGGGAGGAGGTAGAGAAAAAACATCAGGAGTGAAGTTGAGCCTGGGAAGAAGGGAGGGGTGGGGAGAAGGTGTTTTAAGATTTGGTTTTGTTTCTTACTACCCTACTTAGTTTTAGATTTTCCCCAAGTCGAGTCTGTTTTGCCTGTGACAGTAACTGGTGAGACATCTCCCTGTCCTTATCTCGACCCATGAGCTTTTTCGTTATATTTTCTCTCCCCTGTCCAGTTGAGAAGGGGAGTGATAGAGCGGCTTTGGTGGGCACTTGGCATCCGGCCAGGGTCAACCCACCACAACATTGTAACAGGCAAGGACATTGCATAGCCGTAACTGTATTTTCTCCTGGTTTTAATTGTTCCAAGGTAATTACATGGAGACAGAGGATAATCTATTTTAAAAATGCCGTTACAGCTATTTGTTCTGCAATTTTTTTTTTTTTTTTTCAGACAAAAGCATCTCCTTCAGTTGTAACTCC
The DNA here is from genome assembly GCF_030463565.1 of Pelecanus crispus. Classification (NCBI taxonomy): domain Eukaryota; kingdom Metazoa; phylum Chordata; class Aves; order Pelecaniformes; family Pelecanidae; genus Pelecanus; species Pelecanus crispus. The sequence continues at coordinate 16,446,209 of NC_134649.1, forward strand.
TTTGATTAGCCGAGGAACGTACTGCTCATGAGATGCGCAAGGTTGCAGGGGTGCGTGCGCCTAGGCCTGTGCACAGCGCCGTAGGGTTACAGCGTTCCCTTTATCCCGAATCCTGGAAAGAGCTGGGCATCCGAAATGCTGCAGTCCGCACCTGCAAACCTGGCTCGGGGCCAGCGAACTCCAGTGCACCAGGCTCACCTCCCTCCTTGTTGGACCTTTGGCACCGAAGGCTTAACGCTGTCGCTCACGCATTGAGCTTGCACCGGCTTTGTGCCTGCCGGGCCAAGGCTGGCTGGGCTCTGGGTGCTTCGCACCAGTCTGGTACCCGTTCCTGGAGCGGTGGCTCACAAAAAGCAGCTGGGGCAAGGAGGGGAGGACGCCAGCGCAAGTCCGGCGGGGGCGGGCCGGGGAGGGGGAAGCGGGGTTCCCCCGCTTCCCCCTCCCCGGCCCGCCCCCGCCGGGCAGCCCGGCCCCCGCGGCCATGTGCGCGGGGGGCGGAGCGGCGCCGCCGGCCAAAGGCAGCTGCAATCGGCGGCAGCTCGGCGGCCCGCCGGCATGTTGCGCTACAGCTCGGGGCTCACCGTCACCGCCACCACCCCCCGGAGGCCGCCCGGAGACGGCGGCCGCGCCCGGCGGAAGGTGCGCGGGGGGGGGGGGGGGGGCGGCGGGGAGGTCCCGCGGGGGGTGGCGTGGGGCGAAGTGGCGGTCTGACACCCCCCCCCCCCCCCCAATAGCTTACCTGTGGAGCGCTTTGGGGGTTTTCTCGCTTATTATCGGCGTTTTCTCGCTTATTATCGGCGTTTTCAGGTGAAGCGCGCGGCGTGCCAGAACATCTTTCCGCGCGTTCGTAGTCGGCGCTGGGAAATGAAGAGCTTTTGGGGTGTCCCGCACGGCTTTCGTTAGCGCTAGTCCCTGCCTTTTCCTCTGGAAACCTGCGAGGAAGGTGTGCTTGTGGTGGCGACTTCCCCCCTACCCCCCCTTGAAATGCGCCTTAGGGTTTACAACCGAGAACTTGCCTACTCAGGTGCTGCCTATCGTGAGGAAGCTCACCGTCATGATTTAGATGGCAGTAGTAATTCATTTTTATAACCAGTTCCTGATTTAGATGGCAGTAGTGATGCATTTTTATAATCAGTTCCTCAAATACCGACTTACCGATGTTCGTTCTGTAATTTTCATAAATGAGGTAAATAATAGCCATGTACTAATCTGTTGGGAAATGCTTCTAAAAAGTTGTGGAAACTCTGGCAGATATGACAGGAATGTCTCTACAGCCACCCTGCTTTAAATAGCCCTTTTTTGCTGCTGAGACCACACTGCTATCATTGCGAGTGCACATTCCACGTGTGAAGTAATAAATCAAAAAAAAAAAATGATAAGAAAGACAATCATGTCATCATGACGCTTCTTGAATTTCTTAGTGATTCATAGAATCGTAGAATCATTTAGGTTGGAAAAGACCTTTAAGATCATCTAGTCCAACCATTAACCTAACACTACCAAGTCCACCACTAAACCAGTTAAGGGTAGACTAACAATTAATTTCATGTTTCCTGGCTTGGTGGTTGGATTATTTTTTTAATGAAAGTAAAACTAGGATTGTTTGGACACTCCAAAAAATTTGAGCTCATAATTGAAACAATGAAGAATGTCATGTTGCCATGTTTTACATGATAACATGAGGGTCAGGCTCTTTTACAGAAAAAAATCCCTGGCCTTAATAAAAATGAAATTGCTCATGCATGTGGAAAAATTAAGATAACTTGGAAATCATAGATATGTTCCCTACATGTCTTCCGCGTTCCTATGGAGTTTTTCTGTTTCAGTATTTCTTAAAGAAGTTAAAGCTAAGAGAATTTGTGTTTAAGTGATAATTTTCTTATTTTCATCCCCATAATATGTTTGCTGGAGACGATGTAAAATGAACTATATTTGATATATCCCCTTAAGGAAACTGGTAAAAACCTAATTTGCAGATAAAACCCACTGGGAAGCTGCTGCTCCTTTTTTTTTTTTTGTGAAATCTGACTCCCATGAGTTGTCAAAAGAGGGGAGGAAGACAGTTAGAATAACTGCTGAAGCTTTCATTTGAAAGATATGTGTCACATTCCTGTGTGCCTGTGGTCACAGGAAAAGTGCCCTTTAATTGTGTGGGGAATCTCATAGCAGAGATTTTATAAATGGAGCAGGCTAGTCAACAGATAAATGACCAAAGAAAGTACTTTCTTCTTTGCTTTTTAGGACTGACTGAAATTAAACACCCACTCCTTTTCTGCGTTCACCTTCAAAAGTCTAAAACTAACATTGGGTTTCGGGCAAAGGGAGTGATTTTTGGCCATTCATCTGACAGGTTAGCAGATAGTTACTCAACAGATGTGTTATCCCCAAACCATTTTATTATCAGACATTAGAAAGAGCAACAATATTAAATTCTGGTGATGTTAACTCTAAAGCTGATTTGAAGCCAGATCAATATTGATTGACATCTTCCCTGTGGGGGGACTGTAAAAATCTTAGAATGGGACTGGTTGTTAGTAGAACAGCTTGTGTTTTTGTGTTGCTGTACTAGTAACTTTGGTTATTCTATAAAATCATTGTTCATTATTTTAAAGCTAGCTCCGTAATTATTTCAGTACATAGTTAACTATGATCAAGGCCTTTCTGGGTGCTTTGTTTTTTAGAAGGGGGAAGAAGAGACTGAAGAACATTACTCAAACTGAATCTGTCGCCTGTATTTGTTTTAAGTTGCACCCTAGTGATTTGAGTAGGATGGTAAACACGAATGTGGATTGTGGATCTGGGCCATGAATTGTTAACATTTTTAACGAACCTAGATTGGCTTTTTTCTTAACTGCCATACTGCAGTAGCTCTCATCTATGCTGTCCCACTAGCCTCTTAAAAATTTGGTAAAAGAGCATGTCTTCACCTGTGCATTTCCGTTGCACTCAGCAAACTTTTACTGTCCGATGTTGTGCCGGGCCAAACCTGTCAGTCTTTGTTTTCCTGCCTGCATATTTGTTTTACAAATGATGTCAGATGAGCTTTGGAAATACTGCTCCTGGGTTGTTGGTGTCAAGAAGCTAGGAGCGAACACAAAATGTTGGCACAATTAAGATTACTTATATTGTTGGCTTGCCAAAGCTACAGATGCTCCAAATCAAACTAAAATCTGATAGATTTTAGCCTAGAAAACCTGATACCTGCTTCTTCTTCTACCCAGTATTTCTTTTTAAAAGTTATGCCCACAAAGTTACAACGTCGATGACATAAAGGTAGGGTAGAAGACATGTCTGTCCCTGTCTTTCTCCTCTTGTTCTTACTGTCAGTCAGCAGTTGAAGGAAATTGAATCACAGCCTTTTCCTTGCTAGGGGAGTTCTCTTTCATTCTCCTCCCTGCTTTCTCTCTGCTTACCCCAATTTGTTTCTGGAAATTACTCCTTCATCCTCAGTTGCACACTATTCTACCACTGTTTGGCACAGAGTTGAGGCTGTTCCTGTTAGGATTTCATTTCCATTTTAAGGCAGCACTGCAGCAGCTTTTTGCTGTTGGAGGAGGGCTTGCTGCCATTTCCAGCCTGCTCATTCATTTGGTCAAGTAAACTTGCCGACAAATGGTGCAGTGTGTTGTTTCTTCAGGAAGCACTGCACAGCAGGAACAGTATAGGTCCAGTATTCATAATTGCTTCTGGAGGTTAGAGGAAAAAGCAGTGCCTGTTGTTTTTCCCTTCCAATCTCTGTAGTGTTCTTAAATTTTAACAGATTGGTCTGTAGTTCTGTCCTTAAGAGTGCATCATCTGTGGCCCAGGAGGAGCAGGAGTGAATGGCTACTTTATGCGTTTGCTGCTGTTTCCCCAGGGATGCTGAGGAAGTCCCATTGTTATAAACAATAGCAAAAGTACAGCCTGTATAAGTTTGTCCTAGTGAGGAATTGGGTGGTGCTTTGCTGCTGCCGTACAAGCCTCGCTGGGCATGACTTCAAGGCTGGACTCCTCAGATGATTGCCAATGCCACCTTCTGTTTGGCATGCAACAGGCTGCAAAGTAAAGCATTAAAACTTTATTTTGTATCAGAAATACTGCCAAAAAGATGATACTGGTTTGAGGTGTTTTAAAAGTAAGGAGCTAGCGTGGAAATGAGGAAGTGGCAGCGGGAGAAAGCATTTTGGGAGGTAATAAAGAAGGCAGTGTGAAAAGGGCAAGAAAAACAGTTTAGATTATAACAACCCTTTGATTGTACAGTGTTTTTAGTCTCAACAAATTACTGTTATTAATTTACATTTCCAACCTAGTTATGATTTGACTGCCATCTGTACTGGGCTTCTGTGATTTCCTTCACAGTAACCCTGTAACACATCAATTGCTGTAATGTGATGGGCAGTCATGATTCACGAACTGGTATACAGGTACAGGGATAATTACTTATTTACAATCACTGCACTGTGAATCTCTAAGTATGTTGGCTATAATTAGTCCCATAGTGATTAACAGGCAAGCCATTTGCCAGCTTCAGAGAATCATGCACAACTCCATTTCTCCTAACTTTGAGTTGCTAGTCGTTATCTGTTTCTATTCATTTGAGGTATTTTTCATGTCTCCTAACAATCCTTTCATTCCTTTTAGTCCAGTTTTCCTTCATTTGAAATCACTGTAAGAAAAAGTTGGCCTCGTCTATCATTTCCTGCACAGCACAATTTCAGTTCTATTTCCTATTTATGGGTCTGGTCTTTCTTTGTTTCCCTACATGGAGGAATGCCAGACTGTTTCCCTTCTTGTTGTAAACAGGCATGTTTTAAGAGGAAAGAGCCTTGCTAAGCTAATGGGAAGAAAGAACGGGGGGAAATGGAAATTAAATAGGTGAGAAAAGGTGGTATTAATTACCTTAAGAATCAATGAGCTCCAAAGTTGAGGAGTTTATTAATAATATACTTTGACAACTAATTTGTAAGCAGCAAGCACCTCCAGCTTCTGCAGTATATGGGGAGAGTCTGGTGTTCTCAGAAGAACAAACACAGCAGTCAATCAGTGTCAAAAGCTCATGTGCAAGGATTCATAATTTTTAAATGTATTTTATTGTTTCAGAATTCTTTAGCAAATATGAAAGCATAACCTGCTTTTATGTAAGTTTTAGGGGTTTTATGTCACATTCTCTCTGGCTTCTTCTTGTAGATTTGCTAGCATACAGATGAATGATGAATTAATGGTGAGGAGCCCATTGCACAAAAAGTAGCCTCCACAGATGTGTCTAAAGAGTAGGTTATATTTCACCTTGATCTTGTTGTAGACTTTTTTTTTTTCTTCTTCTTTGTAATACAGACATAGCTCTCATATTTTATAGGAGCTTTATCTGTATCTCAGGACACTGTTCCTTATTGATGGAAGGCCTTGCAGACCTGGGAGACCAAACTGAGAGAGGAAGATGGAAGGCAATCCAACGTAGCATTTTTTTAATACAGTTGACAGCATACCGGTAGTCTAAACCCTGTTGATTTGTCATCTCAACAGATTTAAAGGAAGGCTGGAAGAAAAATAGTGAAGTTGCTGCAGATGCTTGCAGATAGGCCTTCCAATTTTTGCTTGGGAAGGAGAAGAAGTTAAAGCTTGTTTGAAAAGTTGAAAAAGGTCCATTGTTTGGAAGCAGGGAAAACGGGAATCCTTGTCATGATGCTGAATAGTGGTGCTCTGAGGAGGTTGTGTTGTAAAGAGCCTTGAAAGTGAAGTAAAGTTAGCTTAATTGATATGAGAGACAGTTGGATGAAATGAATTATAAAATGGTAAAATTTGGGGTCTGTGAAAAGGACTTTGCTGCTGTGCTCTGAATGCCTGTGAGGATAACGTCATTGCCATTTTCAAGGCAAAAGGAAGTGCTGTAATGACCAAGACATGAGCTGTGACCTTGGGCAAGTGCAATGGAAAGGTGTATTTCAGAGAGAAGGTATACATTCAGCATGACTGGAGGTAAGTAGTTAGGAGAAACTACAGAGAGCTAGATCAGATGAGATGCTGGGCTATATATAGAAAAACAGTGGTGATGGCCCACAGTAATCATGAAAGAGATATTTTAGACATTTTGAGGAAAAGCTTTAAGAGCCCTGTTTATTGTCAACAGACAGCTGGCATTTCATGGGAGGGCATTGTACAGCTTCAGATTTGGACAGACAAATTTCTCATTTTAACATTTGCTATGCTCTCTTTAGTTGTTTTCCACAAATATGTCTCATGAATAGGACTAAGACTGAAAGTTTGAACCATGTTTCTTGTATGAAATGCTTTGCTTTAAAAATATCATTGCAGTAAAAATCTCTCAGCCAAAAGCTAGGCAAACCGCAGTTGAGGATAGAAGGGTGTCAACCCTATTGGGCTGTTTCCTCAGCAAAAGAATGGCTTTTCTGAAATCAGATAGGAAACAATACCTCTTAAATTTTCTCTGAAGCGTTTTGAAGATTAGTTTTTACAAGCAACTTGTATGTATCAGATTTCAATAATATTCCTATTCACATTCAGTGGAATTGCAGTACTGAGGTATCCTTGGATCAAATACTTGGATATATACTGAACAGAAAAGAGGCATTCAGTCCAGAATACACTTTGTGTTTCTAAATAATCCCTTTTGATGATTAAAAGTATGCCAAATCTGCAAACAAAGCTGAGAAACTAGAAAATTATGTTCATTGTTCTGTTATCTCAGCTCTCAATGTCATTTATGAGTATATAAGAACATGTTGTTGCTTGAAATGGATTTTTGCTATTTCAGGTCTGTAATTATGGGGATGCCCTTGAAGTATTTCTTGCTAGCGAAAAAAACCCTCCAACCTTTAAAAAATAATCTTTTGTTAGCTATGTGGCAGAAGGTAGAAAATAGTAAATTGAAACTTGAATGTTAGTACAGTTCATTCTGTAAAGCAAGTTATTAAAATGATTTTTTGTAACACTTAAATCTAAAAGCATACCTTTGTTTTTCTTTCAGATGAATGTCTGTAGGTTACGCTTAACAGTACCACCTGATGAAGGCTCACAGCCTGAACAGGGAGCAAAGGAACCTGAAAGAAAGAAAAACGTAAGTTTTAATAATCAAAGTTAAATGCTGTATAAACCAGGAGTATATAGTAAATAGTAATAATTAATTTTGTACAGGGGTGTTTAGTTGTAGCACTTAAGAGTAGCTTCCCCCACCACTTACTCTGTCATTCTCTGTCAGTTTGTATCTGATTGCAGAAACCGCCAGACTGGCCTAAGCATATGGGCCCATTGCCCTAAGAGTAATGTAAGTTTGTTTTTGAGGAGGATAGATATTGACTCCTGGCTTACTCACTACTCAGCCCAATAAAGTGTAATAATAAGAAACAAGTGTGAATGATTAGGGCTTGGATAATTTGTAGTGACTTTCTTATGTGACCAATTTTTTTCTCTGTGGGACCTTTTATTTAATGAGAGCTCTATTTCCCCCACAATACAAGTGAAGGCAAGTGGGTTTTGTATCAGAGAACGTTAAGGAGAGGATATGAAAGGTAATAAATACATTATTGGGCTCATCTTGTATTCCAGTATATTGCACAGTGATTTTTAAAAGATAGGTCCGTTTTAGCTGAGACCAAAAAAATGGTATGCAATTTAATTATTTTATGTTCTGAGCAGTTTTTCTGAAGTTCAGTACTTCTACACAATTTAAAGACTTTTAGAAAGCGTACATACAGCCTTCAGAGCCAGGTGGGATCTAATTAGTCAATTTCATAGCAATTAAAAAACACAGAGTAACTGTGCCATCTACTTGTGTTTTATGGTTTTTGTGTAATTAAAAAAATAGCCCTACAGATTGTATAGTCATAGTATACAGAAGCAGCTACAAAAAAAATCACTGATCATGAACTGGTTTTTCCTCATGTCTCTAAAACAAGACAGTAATGTATTACCTATAGATTTTTATGGTCTATGTAGCATATTGCCTTATGTATTTGAATTAGTTACACAGTAACTTACAGTGCACACAGGACTCTTGACTAGTCATGCTTTCTTTAATTTAAAAAAAAAAAAAAAGCATCTCCTAAAAGCAGTGATCGGATATCTCTGCTGATCCACCCATATTCAACTGACTCAATGTTAATGAAATTACTTAAAGCACTTTGAGAATAACAGGTTTTACAAATGTTAGATAATCCTCACACAATCCTATGAGAACTGTGCCCCCTTCTTGGAAATAGAGGTAATAGAGAGAAATTAGGGAACTGCTCAGTTTTCTGCCTTGCACTTTACAATTTAAGGTCAAAAAATAACAGCTTCACCAAGAATCAAATTTAACAGCAAGTCTCTTGTTGGAATCTAGAGTTCTATGCTGTCTTTAAACGCTGAGTATTAAGAAAATGGGAACATGGAAAATGTTTTTGGTATTTAAAATATATTAGTGTGATTTACGGAAATGAACTGCAGGGGTAACCTGTGGGATTGCGCGTTTTTTGCTGGAGTGCTCAGGCAGATCAGGCAGCCCGAGCCTGGCTGCCAGGCGCTCTCCTGTTTGGGCAGGACAAGTGCTGGAGAGAGACGGACTCTTCCCTGCCTCTGCGCGCTGCTGATGAGGGAGGAGAGCAGAGACCTGGCTGTGTCAGTGCCAGAAAACTATAAATATACCATGGTGTGACATTTGGTTGTAATCTCCTCTTTCAAATCTTTCATCAGAAGGAGATGATTTTGAGCTGCCCTGATGTGATGTAGTGATGGCTTACTGACTGTTGGTTATTTTTCTGTATCTTTCTGGGGCTCAGTACCGTTAAGAGATGTTTCAGTTGTGAAATCAGCTAGTGAACTGCACAGAAGCCCTTGCTAGTGCTGATCCTCCCAATAACTTGGTTTGGAGCCTGATGTTAGATCAGAACTGATTCTTTATTGGTTGTGTTAGTAGCTGTTAGCTTAGCCTTCTTCACTGTAGTCCAAGTTGAGCAGAAAATGTATGCTGTATTTCGTTAAATCTGTATGAGTGCATTAAGTTTCCAGATCGACTTTTTTATTGCTATACATCCATGAAATAAAAACGAACCAGTGTAAGAGATTAAAACAAAGTGATGGAGCTGGGCAGTTTTGTTGCAACAAAATTACTGCAGGCATTACTGTACTGGGATGGCCTCTCCCTGTCTTTTGTGAAAGTGACAGATGGTGCACAGAGTTGATCTCAAAAACTGAAGGGGGAGTTAACTTGTGCTCCAGTGTGTCAGGCTGGATTTTTATATTCATATTTAGGCTATGATACCTTGAAAGAAGCCTATGGGAACTGAAGTCACAAGTAGAGGCTTGTTGGTTGGTTGGTTGGTTTGCTTTTTAAAAGCCTACTTGCTAAATATCTCTGAATTGTTAGCACTTCAGGTAGAGAGAATCTGAAACTATCCTGATTTTGTTCTGTTATTTCTGTTAATGACAGATAATGGATGACAGTAGTGTGAGGCTGTTTACTTCACCATGAAGTACAAAGGAATATTGTGCTCATCAGATTGTATGCAAAATCTGCATGTCCTGAAGCCTGCCTTGTCTTGCATAATAAAGGGCTACCAGACAATTGTATTGTCCCTGTTTGGGATTGGGCTTATTTTTATCCATCAGTCCCTTTCTTCATTGTCACGGCTAAATTTGGAAGTGTCATTGGAAGCTCAGCTAGGCATTTCAGGGCAGAATACGGAGATACGTATAGACAGATTTTTTTCTTTTTCATTTGGTCACATGGACAAGAGAATGAAAATGAGATAACACACTAGAAATTTGTGTCGCTTTCCTGTCTTTATGGCTTTCAACAGAGTTTGAGCAGTGTTTAGTCTTAAACTCTAATTGGTACTTTGGCTGTATATATCCTCAAACTCTTTAATTTTCTTATGTTTTTAAAGCATCCAGCCAAGAGGTGAAACTGTTTTTGCTTCCTAAGCAGGAATACAGAAGCACAGCGACATTTTTTTCCCCAGCAAAAAAATAGGGTTTAAAGAAGCCAGAAGGGGAATTTGCTCCTGTATGTGATGGAGAGAATCAAGCAGAAACTTACGTCAGGCCTGGATCAAAGAATATGAGTGCGATGAACGTGGGGCTGTTGTGCACACTGAATCTAGGACAGTGCCTACTTTCTCTGCTGATCTGCTGCTGCCAGCCCACTCCCATCAGCGCAGAAGAAGTTGTGTCATAACAAATGTGGTTCACCTGCTACAGGTGGCTGATGGTACTGTTTCTCAGCCTCTCCAGCACTGATTGCTTGAGTTTTGATGTGTACTAATTAAGTGACACCTTCATTAAAAACAGCACTACATGAACACCACAGAAAATTCCACTGACTCCTGTGGTTACTGCTGTATTTGTTGCATCTTATTTTCTTAGTGTATAAATGTTGGTATTCTGTGTACGGATTTCATTGATTAGATATGACTTTGTATAATGCTTGCCACTTCTACTTTTTGAGATAGGCACTTAAATTCTGCATTTCAAGGAGCTTAAAAGTTGGAATCTGTTAAATGATGCTTCTTATTTAGCATCATGAATTTAAGAACACTCATGTCTATGTTTTGGCATATTTTCCCTATTTTAATACTATATGAATAATATATGAAACATCTGTAAATGCAACATGAGTTTCATGGGCTGTAGAAGGATATGAAAAAAACCCATTAAAACATAGCTACCTTTTGTCAGAGCACAGTAACTTTCCTTGGTGAGCTCAATATTACAAATTTGTCATTCTGCTGAACAGAAAATATGTAACCTGAGTAACAATGTGAATGTTCTTGTTCCTTGTATAACTAGTGAACAAACAAAAGATAACTGGATATTTCAGAAACCTCTGGAATGTGGCAGTTGAGAAACAGATAAAGCCTTGCTTAACTGCTATAGTTCTGGTTAAAAGAAGAGTTTTTAGATGGTGTAGGTAACCAGAAGATCATGATTTAGCAAAATTTTAAGGCTGTACGAGTACTAAGCCCAGAATTGTGCTTGTCATCACATTAGATGTCCCTTTTCCTCAAAATAAGGTACCTGCTTCCAATTTTGGGGCAGGGAGAAAGTATGAAGTATGGGGGTATCTGACTTTAATTTCAAAACCTGATGGAGATAGATTACGAGGCAAATCATCCTTCAGTGTTAATTACATAATGCCAATAAAACCATGGGCAATACAAAAAGCAGCTAACAACTCTTCTTTAGGGTTTGTTTTTATAGTGTCTTTGCTTCACCTGTTTCGTGCTACTTGTGCTACTTCCTTGGACAGAGACATAAACAGGATGCACGGCAATTATCAAGACTTTTGCAACCTTGGGGTGTAGGCTTCTGTTTTAAATATTTATTCATTAAGTAAATACAGTCTGCATTTCTTTGGTACGTGCTGTGTGATCACACCAAGTGCAACATGACTGTTGCTGCAACGTAGACAAAGCATGTTCCTGGAAGCTGCTATAGTATTCACGTGTATCAACGTGATGTGTTCTTGCTGTTACCTTGGACTATCATATAACATACATGACTATAGGTACAAAGAAATATTCACAAACTGCTTAAGCTAAGCCTGCCTTTTCAGATCAGCAGCTCACATCAGAAGGGATTTTGAGCACAATTTGGGGGAACAACTGCGCTTGTTCCAGTGCAGTGAGTGCATAGGCAGGTGGGGAGTGAGAACTTCCCTGTACTCTGGAGCTGGCTGATATTTTGACCTTAAACAGCAGTAGTTAACTAATCTAACAAAACCTTCCATCTTCAAGCACTTTTCTGGTTAGCTTTACAGTATTTACTTGCCCTTAAATGCTTGCATGTGTTTGTTTATCCTGTTACCATCACAGAGATGCCTCACTGCAGATCAGCGTGGAGACAGGTGAGGACCTTCTCAGAAAAATATCTTAGTTCTGAGAGTGGGCATGTATGGGACATAGAGGAAAACAATGAAAAGTATTTGACTTAAAAAACATTCTGTAGTCTTTGGGGACGTGGAAAATCCAGGATTTGTGGAAGAGGAAATGTGAGAGAGAGAGAGAGGACATGACAGCGGACAAGGCAGAAAAGGAAAAAACACTGAAGGGAGAAAAATAAACAAAGGTAGGCGGAAGTAGCTTGAGAGAGGAGACGAATTGGCAGAAAGTATACTCCATGCACACTTAGTGATGCAGTTCTGTGGAGCAGTTTGAGAACTGAGCTATTCAGCAAGGCCTCCTTTAGAGGCAAAGGTGTATTAACCTAGTCAACAAGCAAAGCAACCCATCCACCTCTCAACCCTGTATTGAGCAAAGTTTTCTGATTGTAACCCTTCCTCTAAGAGGTGATGGCATCAGGTTAGCCCTTTTTTTGTCAGGGTATATGCTGAACCCTGAAACAAGTGGTCATTGAGTGGAAATTCACTGAGTTACCAACCAGAGAAAAGGAGGAGTAGAAGGTAAGCATAGCTGGAATAGAACAGCAAAGAAAAAGACTAAAGAAATATGAGAGCAGTTATTTGTATAGTTGTTGGTTCACACAGCTTTAAATCAAGCAAGAACTGTACTGAAATGTTACCAGGTGCTTGCCTGGGGATTGTGATACAAAGGAGGAATAAGGAGAGGATAAAAGCAATATCCTGTATTTTAAGTACATTGTAGAACTGGAACACTCAACAGATGATGGAGATTCTTTTAACCTTCTGAAAGAGAAGTAACAAAGGGATCTTGGGAGGCTTGTGCAAATACAGACAACAAGCAAGTTTAGCATTGTTGCAAGAGACATGTAACCAATCTGGCTTTGTGCATATTTAATCCTGCATGTACTGCCCATTATGATGTAAATTTAAGTCTGTTTGTGAAATATGTACGTGCCATGGGTGATTCTCCAGCTGCAAACCCATCGTCTGAATTTGTAGGTCTTTCTTAGAGGGGAAAAAAAAAAAATCCTTCAAAGCATTCTTTAGGAATGTGTTTATAATATTCTAAAAATAAGGAACTTGGTCACAATTTTCATACAGAACTCTGCAAACATCACTTTAAACAATTCTGCTAATGTTTCAGAGGCACAAAGGATCTTGGTAGTTGCTATTATTCAGCTGTTCACCTCAGAAAAAATGAATGATCATGGGTAAAAGGTATGGATTTATTAATTCAGTGTCTGGCACCTTAGTAACCTCTAAACAATAAAAGTGATTATTCATTTGGTTACCAGATTATTCATTTGGTTATCAGGAAGATGGAAACTTGTATGTAATCCCTTTATCCAGATGCAGGGGAGGGGCTGTGATGAAACTATCAGAGAAACTGTACAACCCTAGAAGCAAACAAACACAAAAAAATTTTTGAGTTATGTCCCCATCTAGTTTCTGTATTTTCTCTACTCTCAAAAAATCAGGTGTGGTGTTTTTGTTTGTACATATCCAATGGCAAAACAAAAACCTGAATAATACATAATTATGAAACTTCTGATTATCAGGATATGAAGCTTTGCATATAATGTTTTCAAAGTGTAAAATGGTGTCATGGATAGGTAGGGCTGGTTGCCCAATTTTTTTCCATTAAGTGGTTTCAAGGCTTTCTTTTTAAACGGTTGCTTATAGCTTTGTCGTTCTTTGCCTGCAATGTTCTTTATCAGGTGTCTGCTCCCTGATTGTTCCCCTCCCAGCCCTGCACACACAGACCCAGAGCTTCAGCAAAATGGTTAAGCTATTAATGATACAGTAAAGGAAAATGTGTAGGATTTACAATGTTGAGAAGATCTGTCAGTGCCACGCAGGAGGGACACAATATAAAACAAATGTCTATCTTTACCCATTCTTCTTAATGCAAGTAGATTTTCCTGTTCGTTTTTCCCTTACCCAAAGAAGTATTTATTCTTACTTTGCCACCATAGTTAGTTTGGCTGCTAAAAACTGCAAGTGCTACTGCTTTAGGCTGCAGATGCTATCATCACCATCTGTCATGGTAAGGCATGGAGACTCTCTAGGGTGCAGCTGCAGATGGGTATAAGATGCTGAGTTTCATCTCTTCCAGCCTCTGTTTGGTGTCGAAGAGGGTATTTAGACACTGCTTAGACTCTTAATTTAGTAAAGAATCTCAAAGTTTGTTGGTTTTCATACAGTGTCATTACTGAAAAACAAAACAAAACTAAACATATTCTAAGGTCAGTGTAGTAACTATTCTCAGATTTACCTGTATCCTGGTATATCTAGTGTGAGAAAGAAAGTTCAGTAAAATTACCTATAACTGATTTGTTCCCAGCACTGGGCTTTCAAAGACAACGTACAAAGCTAAGCAGTAACAGCTGTGTTTCCAAGATTGTGTCTTTCTAACTTTCTATTTGGAAGTAATCACTAATTTTGGGTTCCTAGTTTGCAAATATTTGAAGTTAGGTAAGAATATTTTTTTTCCTTCTTTTTAAAAAGTCATAATGTGGATGTCTTCATCTAAGCTAGTTGTTAAATTCTTTGTAATCAAGAAGAGAAGTTAGTACTTCTGGAGACTGACTCATTTCAGATGATTGCTACAGAAGGATGTTTCTCTGGGTTGATTAGAAGGAAGCCCAGGTGAGTAGTCAGGTCAGGTGGCTACATCTGACCTTGCAGATATTTATTTACATGCTAAGGGAAATGATATCTACTGTGTGCATGAATATTTTTCTTACTAAGTGTATTGATGAGGTGAATAAGAGTCATCTGTTGCAAAGAGTGCCTTAAAGTAAGACATACAATTATTACAAGTACGGTTTACCAATTTCGAAGTTTTATCCTCCTACAATAGTTAACAACATTGGATGACCCACATGAATGCTGTTTCACAGCTTTGCTTTGGCTCTTACAATGTCAGTTCTACAACTTCTATGAGAAATGCAGCCCTGAAATGAATGTTTGATTGCTTTGGAGGTCCTCAGCTTTAAATGCAAACTGAAATTCTACTTTGTTTATCTCCAAGATAAACAGATTTTTTCTGAGCACTGTGTAAGGAACCTTGCCTAAAATGTTTTAATTTCAGTTTCTTCTGAGAACTTTCTAAAATTTTTGATTAAACTTGTGAATTTTTGTGTTTCCTGCAGCAGGGAGTTTGGGGAGTAAGGGGCAATTCTGTGGTTGCAAGAGTTTAAAGGGAACTGTGAGAGCTGACAATACTCTGGAGGAATGCAGAAAAATAGCACATGTTGGTGAATGAAAATAAGCCAGGATAACTTTTTCTCTTGCATGTCTCTACCTCTCCTTGCACAAATCCAATCTGTTGTCTCTAGCTGTACCTATATCACTTCCATTGAAGCCAGTGGAAGCTAGACATCTCTGTCATCTCTATCAATTATAAACTGGTCATTGATCTTCCCCAAAACATGAAGCTTGACAATTTGGCCCTAAAATATTTGGGAACTAGTGTTCTCAGGTACTGTCGTGCTTTAACGATAGTTGGCTGTCTCTCCTGGCCCTATGTTACTGTATTTTTGTTTGTTTTTTTTTTTTATTCTAGTACTGATTTAACAATAACTCTTTTTTTTTTTTTTTTTTTTTTTTTTTTTTTTTTTACTTTTAAGGAGCTCTACCATGTACCAAATGGCATGTCTCCAGGGAAGCTCTCTCATGGGATGGTGTATGGCGTTGTGCACCGAACTGACAACAACCATAAGAGAGAAATGGTGGTTTATGGCTGGTCAGCTGATCAGCTGAAAGAAGAGATGAATTACATTAAAGAAGTGAGTTATGCAGCTTCAAAATTTGTCAAATATCCTTTCCATATATCCATGTAGATCTGTGAATGTGTATGGGATGACTGCTGTCTAGCCCAACACCTGAATTTGAATTGGGAACCTACTCAGAAGCTAAAGGCTTGCCTTGCTACTATTCAGGCTGGGAAAAAAGCACGCTATATGCCTGGGAACTGTGTGGTCCAGACTCAAGGCCTCTGTGCCAAGTGATACTTGTTTATGCTGGCTGACTGGGCTACAGCTGGGCAAGCAAACTGCCAAACAGATCTTGGGGTTCCTGTCCTGAAGCCTTCAGAACTTGGAATGTGGTACAGAAGAAACTGTAAGCAGACACCTGAAAGGATAAACTCTCTTCTTTCTTCCTCTGCTTCCCCCATCCCCAAACCCCCCAGTTTTGAAAAGGCTCCTAAACTAGGTGACATGGTAAAATCCCTTGGGTATATTTTGGGGCAGCCTTAAAATAGTCAGCCTAATAAGGATGACTTTGTACTACTTTCTCTGTGCATGCTCATTTATCATAATTGGCAGAAGCTCTCCTGAAAGAAAAAAAAAAAAAAAAGACATTTCTGATGCTGCTGGTTTCTGTGCTTAAAACTCAGCATCTCTTTGCCTGTCAGTCCTTGGCTCTCGGGCTTTGGCAATAACCCCCTAATTAGCCCAGGGCAAATAATTTGACCGGCTCTTTCCATCCACCTTCACCCCCCCAGGAAGCTATTGGTCAATGGTTGTCCTGTTACACTGATTTAAGTGCAAGGTGAGTTGATGTAAAAGGGAGGAACGCTGACTCGAGCCAGCAGTGTAAGAGACTGTAATTACGTGTGCTCCTAATGTCTGCCTGGTCTCTAGCTATCAGCACTTGCTTCTGTCCTTTCTTACTCACAGTTTGTTAGCTCCCAGCATTCGCCACTCTGAAGTTCCTGCACTCCCAGTTAGGGTATGTCACTGCTGCAGCGCAGGCGAGGCACGCAAGCTGCCTCAGCCACTGGTTTGCTGCCTGGGTGCTGGTTTCCTGCTAATCTACCCTGCTGGGGTGGTGTCCGGGGATGGGCGAATTGGCCTGTGGCAGGGGCAGCTCCCTGGGCTGCACTGCTTCTGGTACCTGGCGCAGATTGCTTGGCCCGGGACCATCTCCCTGCCCTTTTCTGTTCACAGCTGGCTTGTGGCATGGAGGGACATGTCGAACCAGGTGAACAGCATGTCTTGCATGTGTGTTTAAGGGTACTGATCCTTTCAGGAAAAAGTGGGAAAGACATGGGAAGAGATGCACTGGCCCTTGCTCTTCCATCTTCTGGAAGCTGTATTCAGCTATGCTAATTTGTGAACTTTTGTCTGTCAGATAAGTTTCACCTTTAAAAGTAGTCTTAAACAAGAGTCCTCAGCTTGCGCCACGTATGTGCTGACTTAAATAGACCAAAAATGATGGGCCACATCAGAACTGCTGACGCTTTCCTCTGTCTGTGAGTCAAATTTGCACCTTGCAAGAGGGGGCGTGTGCGTGCATGTGCCTATGTGTGGGTAGGGACAGGGTGAGGGGTGCTTTCCTGAGGTGAAGTGAAGGTGTCAGCTTCCTTCTGTGTTTCTCATCCTAAAGGGAGCACATAGTTCAGGGTAAGCTTGTGCCTACTCCTTGCATAGATTTGGTGGCCAACGTCCCTCTTTCTGGGAGAGAGTGGGTATTCTGCGGAGCTGCTAGAAATATCCCCTCTTGTATAAGGCCCTATTAATGTTTTCCCATCGCTCCTTCGCCAAACCTGTGCAGGGATGAGGTACGCTCACTACCCTAGATTATCTGCAATCCGTCTGTGTTTGATAGAGGTGAGGGAAAAAAAAAAAAAAGAGGAGTTTGAATTACGTAGCTGGAAGGCAGACTGTAGGCAAACATTTAACTAGTGTTTACAGTGTGGGCTCTTGAGAAGATTGGTTCTATGCATGACTGCAATGGCATGTAAATCCAAGCTGGCTTCCAGCATGCTTTTTTTTTTTTTTCCTTCCTTTTCTTTTTTTAGAAAGGCAAGGTATAATTTACATCCATAGCTCTTAAATAAAATCGAGTACTCCATTATTTAGATTTGAAATTGCATTGGTAAATTTATGCTCATATATTGTTTAGCTAGATAAAAGCCTAAAAGTCTGAAATTAAAGGGTTTATCTTCAAAGGATACTCAGGGAAAACTAATTAACCACTTTAAAAAGTATGAAGGTGCATTAAATCCATGTGTGGATGCTTTTTTTTAAGAAAGAAAACATTATATGCTCAATTAATTTTAATTCCTTTAGTAATCAGGTTAGAATGAGTTACGGATAATTTAATTGAAATCCATTATTTAAATTATTAATTTACAAGTGTTTAAGTGTGTATAGAGAAGTTTAGAATTACTCAGATACGTTTATTTGTATCATCCCTATGTAGACGAGTCTTGAGGCTTAAGTTTTTGTCTTGTTCTTAAGAGTAAATTGCTGTTGATGAAAAGGTAGATTAATAATGGAAATTACTGAAAGTAACAATGAAGGACATAGAAAAAAACCAATCATGTCCTAGTATAAACACTATCATCAATAAGCTTGATAAAGGCATTTGATTTTTCTAACACCAGGTGAGAGCAACACTGGAAAAAGTAAGAAAGAAAATGTATGGTGAATATGATGAAATGAAACGAAAAATACAGCAGCTTACGAATGAACTGAAAGTAAGTATGCATTCATTTGTAGGGAAAACATATGAGAATTTCTAGATAACACTGGGACAGTTACTTTTTTTTTTTTTTGCTTCAGCAGAACAGAAATAATTTCTCAAACCACTCCAGTTCATTGTTTTATGTGACATCTATACTTTACTTTATTTATTTATTTTTCCCTCCAGGAAGGTAAAGTAGGACAGGGATGCTTTTGCATATGGAATTACTAATTGCCTGCTTCTTGGAAATAAAAGAATGATTTGATAGCATTGTCTGTGTGTATTGATAATTAGTGGAGACGTTTGTACCAGTAAGCTGCCAGGTGAATTGAACAAATAACTTAAACGTGCAACTTAGTAGATATCATTTCAACAGATTTTGCTCTGGTTTACTGCCTGTATTGTTTAAACACTATAATAAAAGAAGTAGCAATATTCCTTAGTATTAAAGTGCATGACAGTTCTAAAAATGACTTACCTTTTGGTTCTTAATTGAACCTTTCAACGGTCATTTGATGACCTCTCTTTCTTCTGACATGCTGGTTTAGCAAGAAAAGCTGCTGCAGTCTGTAGAAGTATCCTTCATATTAAACCGCTGAGTTTTTTGGTCCAAAACATCACCCTGAAAACTTGCTGTGGATTTTATATTCAACGCTGGTTTTCACAGCCCTGGTTCAGAGGAAGCTTTGGCAATTAAATGTATTCTGACTTCAAGGGACTGGGACCTTGACTTGTACCCTTGTGCCATCCTCGTTTGGAGACTGTCAGTTCCCTGCATGCTGTATTATGTATAAAGATCAGAACTTGCTGTTAAACTGGTACTTTCACTCTGTGGCAACGAGTCTCAAAAAAAAAAACAAACCAAAAAAAAAACCCACCCTGACTTGAGAGGAAGAGGGAGAGAAAACTGCATTTCTGTAAACTGTGTTAAATAGTCTTAACGATGCCAATGAGGTGAGTCCCCCACCCAGTATGCATGTAGGCAAATGCTGATTCAGATGCAGTTTTGTCATCTTTGCTGCTGATACTTACTGAATAGCAGTGGTGATACTCTGCACTTCCAGAACTTCCTGTCAGACCAGTAGAAATCCTGCATGAGTCTGAACATCTCTCTTAATTAAGGGTTTCTGACCAGCTCTGACAGAATCTCTAGGTCTGAAGCAAATTAGCAGTTTATGAAGCACTCCTTCTGACATGAGTGGCACATTATGAGACACCCTTCCCCCTTTTCTAATACTTTAGAATGCCTGAAAGAAAGCACAAGTGTTGTTCTGTCTAATAATAAATGCTTTTTTTTGTTTGGTTCGTTGATTTTTGGTTTTGGTTTTATATGACTGCCATCTTTCGTGCTATTTGGGGATCCCGTTTAAAATCCTTTATATACTCTTTGCTTCAGCTTTGAATCACTATGCTTTTTTCCCATCAATTTTCCATTAATTTTTGTTCATAAAGTTTGTTTGAAGTTTGTACTTCCAATATCCTGTCCTGGGCAGTATGCTTCTTCACAGAAGTTCTTACCTTGTAACTTTCTTAATCCTATTAAGCATTTCTACTTTTGTTTGTTTGTTTTTACGTGAGCGCACCTTTATATAGGATTAACAGTAACTACTTGGCTTCTGCTCCCTATGCTGACCTAATCTGTGTATCACTTGGTTACTAAACACTAATTGTTCTCCATAGCAGTCCCTAGTGTTCTTACGTTTTTATCAAGAAACAAATCTGGTCCATCTAAGAATGTGAGTTGGGCTGGCCTCCATTAGTAAATTTTTTTCCTCTTTATTATTGGATGGTTCATAATCATTTACACTGTTTGGGTTTTGGTCTCTTCTTAAATGGTGTCATTTTGTGCCTTTTTTTTTTTTTCCCCTCCAGTTTCTAAGCGTGTGTGTGTGCATAACAGAAGATGACAAATTTTCACACAACAAAGCTCTCTGCTGACTACTTCTACCTGCTTTGTATTGTTTCATCCTTAAGACGTCTTGATGTTGCTTCTTTACATACCTGATTAGTCAGTTCCTTCTTAATTAAGGCTATTCTACTGTTCACCCAAACCTTTCTAGATTTCCTCATTTCTTGCATTCTTCTGCTTTTCACTCTGTGACTTTTTACAATCTGCCCACTTTGTGTATATAAACTTCCTGAATAGACATCTGCCAAGTGTCCTCTTGTCCTTTCAAAAAGATCAGCTTTTACAGTGATTATAGACTAGCAATAAACATAGATACTTGTGCCTTATTTCTGTTAGCATACTTAGAATCTAAGTTTTGTTTGTTTGTTTCTGAGGTGCAAGAATGTGCTTTGAGGCCTGTATATTTTAAGCATCCTAGTACTGTGAAAATTAACCACGGGGTCTTTCTCTTCTGTAGCTCCCTCTGAAAGAATAGGTAAACTTGATCGTTATTCTATATAAAACTTTTTTTTTTTTTTTTTCTGCTCAGGTGACAAATGCTCATCAGGAATCCTTAGAGAATCATGTGCGAGTGCAGGCTGCAGCCTTAGATAGCTTTAGTGAAATGAACAGCTCCTTGACATCAGCATCAATAGACTTGCAGGTACATTTTAATAGCTGTTTCACAGCTGACAACTGCCTTCTCTGACACGGATTTAAAAGCATACATAAAACATGGATGACAAATACAGATTCTAACACTAAACAAGCTCATAAAGTACTGTCTTGGATATCTAAGGCAGCTAATTTAGGAAACTAAGAAAAAAATATTCCAACACCTGTGCTTTTTAAAAACCTGTTAAAAAATAGTGTACAATAAGAAGGTTCTGATCTGTAGCAGACTAATGCCACTAGTTGTCTCTACGTGTCTAAGGTGAAAATGTGATTTGTTCTGTATTGTGCAAAAGGGTACATCTCCTGACTTATTTATACCTTCTGGTTAACAGAAATGGAAGTGGCATACTTGGATGCTAAACACTTGTGGACTTTACATACCTGAGAAATGTAGGGGGAGGGAGAAGGTGGGAATGAATTTTCTGTTTTAAAGACTTCCAAATTCCCACGTATCTAAGCTGAACAACTTAATGTTCCTGCTTTCTTGTATGTCACATTTTTCTCAGCCTAGTGCATTTAAAATGTGTAGCGTGGCCCTTGGAGAGAAGAAAGGAAGATTGTTGGGACTAGTATTCATACCGAAATGTATCCATGTTCCTTTCTTTTTTTTATAGTGTTCCAGGACTTGATTGCACTGAGCATGTTCCTCACAGAAATACCTTCTAGAAAACTAAATACAACAAAAGCCATAATTTTAAATGTTAAAAGTTGCAAAACTGTTCACACTGCATTGACACATCAGGAAACTCTCAACTGTTCTGTCTGTTCCATAATCTCTTGACTATATTAATTCACCAAATTATTTGTGATTTTTTTGTTAATATGTGGTTTGCCTCTTTCTTCTA
Source organism: Pelecanus crispus (assembly GCF_030463565.1). Taxonomy (NCBI): domain Eukaryota; kingdom Metazoa; phylum Chordata; class Aves; order Pelecaniformes; family Pelecanidae; genus Pelecanus; species Pelecanus crispus. The sequence continues at coordinate 16,467,927 of NC_134649.1, forward strand.
GAAAACTCTAGTGGATGTTACATTGGAGAACACTGATATAAGGGAACAAATACGGAATTTAAAACATACACATGAGCAATCTATGGAAAAGCTGAGAGAGAAGCAAAAGCAACTGGAAACGGCACAAATTGAAAATCAGTTACTGAAATTAAAGGTGCGGTATATCAACTCCCCTAAGAATCTTGCACAGTAAGGACATTAGGAGTATGTTAAATGAATTCCTTTGCCTTATTTGTAAGGGGTGCATCATTCTTCATGCCTTCATCATTCCCTAGAGCTGATATATTCCTGTGAATCAATACTGTTTAAATAACAAAGACTCTTCAGCTGGCAGCAGTCAGTCTTTCCGTAGCATGGGATTACCATTCAGGGATATTGTTAGGTAAAAATTCAAACCATTACATGGTTATTAGTGTTCGTTGCTGTAAGTGAAGGAATATTATAACTCTATGCTATAAGAATTTCCTGATGTTGAATTTGTTTATTTGTTATTGCTCAATTTTTAATAGGTAATCTGTTAAGTCCTATGAGCATACGGTCAGCAGATACGTGCTGTAACAGCAAGTGTCTTGAGAAGAGAATTAAGCTATTTGTTTCAGAGAGATGCAAGGGAATAAAATGCAAACTGGAAGTTTTTATATGCCAGAAAACTTGACCGTTTTCTCCCCTCATCTCCCAAATGTATTCCTTTAATCTTACTGAAAAAAAAAACCCAAAACCCAAACAAACCACAAACAACCAAAAACCCCTCTTCTGGAAACCTTTGCATCTCTTAAAATTGCTCAAAATAGACTAAGTTGGATATAGTAATGTATCAGAACTTGTCACTGTGAAATTAAGGTAACTGCTGGTTTATTCATGTTAAATTTTGTCAGAGAAGATGTTTCTTTTTGGCTCTCTAGTGACTTGCATTCATGCTTAATGATGAATGGTTAAAAGAGAAAACATTAACATAAGTGCATAACAATTTACAATTCATGTTCTAGTTTCCTCTCATAGTGAAGCTTTCCTCTCACATAGTGAAGCTATAAAAGTAGGTGCATTTTGTACCTGCTATTGTCAGCAGGAAATAAAATGAGGGAAAAAACAATTAAAAGAAGAAAGCAAAGCTGATGCAATTTAAAACAGAAATTTGGACTTAAGGACATGCACCAACAAGTCAGGGAAAGGCATGTCTGCTTCTAAGAGCAGAGAACTGCAGGTTGAGTCGCAGTTCAGCTGAATGCTTAAGGATTTGTTTATCTTCAAGCATGTCAAGGTCTGCAGAATACATGCCCTGCCTTAACGAGGAAAAAGTTTAAATTTTGCACTCAGAGTTGCAGTTTTATTGCTAAGTTAGTGGATAAATACCTCATTGCTGTCTTTGAAAGTTAAACATAAAATTGTGCATCAAAGATGCCAAGACATCTAGGATTTAATTACAGGGGTGAATGTAAGAGGATGGTGTGGAATCTGGGAGGTTAGTAGTTGAAAAGCAGTAATGACTGGCAACTACCATATACCATGATTATTTTCTGGGTAAGAGAACACACCCATGTAGCTTATTAAGTAGGTTCAGTTTATTCATACAATCATAACAATAACTGAGGTTGGAGACGCTGCTTAAGAGTATTGTTACAGATACCCCGATGCGCCTGCCTTTTTATACTTATTTTTACTCTCCTCATTGCTTAAGCTATAAGGAAAGGAATGATGGAGAGACAGTGCTGGAGATCATAGTTCAGTTCAGTGTATCTTAAGGACTCTGGGTTTTGACTGTTGGCTTTTTCTGAATGATGTGATTCTTTCAAGCTTTCTGAAATGAGGAAGGGTTTGTGTTGTACTGAAACTTAATTTAACTCTAGTCCCTCTCACAAAGTGCAGGTTACAACCCCTGCCCCAGTGTTGGTCTAGGTGAGATGCCAAAGGGGGCAACTACAGTGCAAGTGGAGTCCTTCAGAGCTCAGTCCTGTTTCAAAGGATGAAATATGATGTTGTTATCCTACAGGGTAGGAAAACAGCTTGTTCCCACCATGCAAGATAAACACAAGGGTTTAATAAATCTTTCAGTCCTTGAAATGTAAAAAAAAAAAAACCCAAACCAAACCCGAAACCCCAAAAACTTAATCATCAGAACCAGGTATTTTGTACCTGTGTAAACTGTAGTGATTGGCAGGGAACCCTTTATTCTTCTCCCAGATGACAGTATATTCCTCCTCTTCCTGACATTTTTGTAGCACCCACAGCATTTCACTATAACCTTGTCTGATTTTTAGCATCTCTAGTAAGAGAACTAAGTCCTGGATTAGCTATTTTAATTTGCTTTTATTGCGGTTTAGAATAGATGGGTTTAAGCTGTGAATATCCTATCTGGTGTTTAATCACTGAGGGTGTGGTTCAGTCAGTGTTTTGAGCCAACATAATTCAGAAACATGATTTCCCCCTTACCATTCCTGCCGTCTTCCCTGTAGCAGTAGTAAAGTTTCTGGTCCTGTGGTTAAAAATTAATCCTTCCACACCCCTGAGTATATTAATTTTAAGTCTGATTGTTCCCTCATCTGCTTTGCTCCATGGTCACTTCAATTCTCATGCCTACACAAAGAGCAGTATGCGAAAAAGCAAGAGAGAGGAGGGAGGGTGCAGCCGTGTCTTCTAGTTAACAACACATAGTCAGGTCCAGCTTAAAATAATTACTGCTTTGAGTGTTTATGGTCATTTAGAAACAGGAGTTGAGTCTAGACCATCTCTAACCTGCTTCTGTAAAATGGGGGGAGACAATACCTTTTCAATGGGGAAACAAAACAAGTGACTTGGAGGCCGTTATGGAAGGGCTCAGTAAATCAGCATAGCCTGGTCTTGGATAAGCAATGACTAGTTAAATTTAGACGACATGGAACTTGATGAAACAGTAACTTCTACAAATTCAAATGGCTTGTATACTGGCAGAGTGTTATAAATGGTCTTGATGCAAACGAAAATCTGCTTCAGCAGTGTCAGATTTATAACAAGGTGGAGCTGAAGTTCAAAGTGTTATTCTTACATCATGTGCACTCTGTTTCTCCTGCTGCTGTACTGACTGATGGGTCAACGGTGACTTTCATCCTTTCCCCTCTCATAGGTGGAATCGTCGCAGGAAGCCAATGCTGAAGTCATGAGAGAGATGACAAGAAAACTGTATAGTCAGTATGAGGAAAAAATGCGGGAAGAAGAGCAGAAACATAAAGCTGAGAAAGAAATCCTCCTAGTACGTACAGCCAGTCTGTAAGAGTGGTGCTTAGCTTGGGTGTCATTTCTCAGTCGCTTAATACTGCAGAGTTGACGTGTTCCTTCACTCCTGTCTCTGTGACTAGTGACGCCACGGGTACTAAGCTTTCTAAGCTTTTGGGGTTGTAGGGCTGAGAAAAGAATGTGTTCAAACACAGTAACAGTAATGAAAATGTAGATTTCAAAATTTGAAATGGAGTAAGTTGGTGTGTTATCAACATTATTTTCATACTAAATCTAAAACACAGCACTACACCAGCTACTAGGAAGAAAATTAACTGTATCCTAGCCAAAACCAGGACAGTTGGGTTCTTTAACTTCTGATTCTCTTAAAAAAGGAAAAGATAATGTCCAATTTTATTGACAGTTTAAGAAGGGGAGGGGGGGAACAACTTCACTGGACACTGCTGGAGCAAGAACTCTTCATGTCCCCTGGTTTCCCTCCACCCCCAAGTAAAACCTTTCTATGAGCAGTTTGTCATTGCATTTTCCTAACTGATAACCATAGGTAATGACTGAGATTGAAGGTAGATTCCCCAGCCTCTTTCTATTCATATTGTTTTATACATGAGGAAAGTACAAAGCTGAACGTGGCAAACTTTGGTGTTTAAAATGCTATCTTCTGCAACAGCATCTTTTTCTTATGCTGTTACTTCACAGCATCCTCAGAAGGGAAAACAAATATCTAAGAAACAGCTAAAAGTTTTTCTCAGATTTTTCATAATGATGCGTTACAAATACCTGTGCACTTCAAAGTGCCCCAAATCTTTTGTTCCATACAATTCACATTTAGGGTTGCAACTCTTCCAGACTTCTGGGCAGGTGTAGTGAAAAGCTTTGAGCTCTGCTTAAAAGCTATTAGCCTGGCTCAATGGCCAAAAAGAAAATTCCTCATTAATATATTGTATGTTAATGTGACTGTAAATGCTCTTATTTGAAGGAAGAAACGAATCGGCTTCTGAAGGCTATTGAAGAGGCAAATAAGAAGATGCAGATTACAGAAACAAGCATACAGGAAAAAGACCAGAGAATTGGTGAGCTGGACCGGCTGATTGAACGCATGGAGGAGGTATGAGAGTTAGTGCAGAAGTGCATGGAGGAAATTGGACGCTTTTTTTTGTGTGCGTGTGTCTGTTGCTCAGTACCCTGTTCAGTGACATACCATTGCTGTTTGCATCTTGTTTCCATATAAGTAAATGGACCTGGACTACCATAGAGACACTGTGATTAAGTGGTTCTTCTATCTTTCTAGTGGCCTTTACAGGGCCTTCAGGGCTGCCTAAGGTGTCAAAATTTATTCAGTAAATTAACCATGATTTTAAAGAAAGAATTTAAAAAGACCATTCAGTCTTCCTTCAGTGTGCAAGGTCTCCTAAGCCTAATGAAGTAGTAATCATAAATGATCCAAAGTCTCTTAGAAATGCTGTTGGTAGGTCCATTAAAATGTTTTAGTTACGAATAGACCTTATTATTTGCTGATTGGAATTGTATCTCCAAATTTCTCCACATGTGGATGAAATGCTAAACTGAAAGCTTCAGACTAAAATGCTTTGAGGGTTTTTTGTGGGTATGTAGCAGCCACTTAATCTTCCATGCAGGTATCTATCTTATTTAGATTGTGGATCAGAATATTTTGAGGAGAGAAGAAAAAAAACATTTTTACTGCCTTTTAATCCAAAACTTAGGTTCTTCCTTTCCTGCTAGCATTAAAAAATTTCAATTATTCCTCTCCCTGGCTAAATATTCCCTACCAAACTGTAATTGAGAGCAGATTTTTTGACAATTTACTTTTAAAGCTCTGAAAGCAGAAATGCTTTCAGACATTTACCTCTTGTGACACTGGCAGCACTACTGTAAAACTAATTGTAGCAGTTTTTGCATTGCTTCATTTTATTTCCTGCCTTTCCTTCTTCTCTTTTATGGACTCATCTGAGTTTTGCCCTGGAGCAGAGTAGTCAGATTATTATTATTTTAATGTATTGTTAAGCCTAAGAGTATCACAGTACCTCTCCTTGCATAGTACACTGCATCTGAATCTCATTTGTTGAACCTTTTCACATATCTGAAAAAGCTTTTTATCTTCTCAGACAGTTACAGTGAAATTTCTTCTTTGTTTTCTGGTGTCATTCACCTAACTGAGAATGAATGTTATTGTTTAGTCCTTAGACTGAATAGTGTCTCTCCAAACTGTATAAGAGCAGCCCTTCCAAAAGACTGCAATGCTCTTGGATGTATTTTGGCATTTCTTATTTCACTCAATAGCAGGCATCTCATTATCTTTAAAGATCTGTGCCTTGCTATCTAAAATACAGAAGCAGAGAGCATTCTAGTAAGTGGAGGGAATATGATCTTCTGTTCTTACAAGTGAAGTGGTTTTTCACCAAATTTAGTTTTGTATAGTCAATATTTGTTACTGAGAAATAGATTTTTATAAGCCAGTCTCGTTGGCTTGACTGGGTAGTCCAATGTGCATTTGTATTGAGCCTCTTTTGCCTAATGCTTGTAAATCTATTAGTAGAATTAGTGATTACAGTGAGAAATCATTCAGCTTTATATGCCCCTTTAGTAGCTCCATTAACTTTGTCTGTGCTTTAGCCTACAACTTCTAAGTATTATGCAGCGAATATAGGATTACAATATAGTTCTTAAGTACAGATGAGTTTCTTCATGTTGGTTATTTAATTTGCTCTTATCTGGCTGATACTGCAGAGTAAAACCGAATGCCTCTTAAATTCCCATTAAAGTGGATAGCAGATTCCTCTGTTAATCTGTGTTGACTCAGTCCCCAAGTCCTCATAGATCTTCATGAGTGCTGTGCTGGTGGATACCTAAAAACCAGGAATATTTGGCGAAGAAAATAGATCAATACCTTTATCAATACCTTTTATCTCAGCCTTGGATTGAGAGATCTTTTTGGAGGGATAACATGGAAAATTTGATATTTATGTAGTTAAAGATTGTGATGACTCATCTTTTTATTCAAGAAATTCAGTTTGAAGTACAACCATCTATGTTCGAATAGGAAACGGAAAACTCTGATCTTATTTCCATGCATAGCTGGGAATTTGATTTTTATTATTATGCATTCTGTGTTCCTTGGCTATAGGAAGTGCATGAATTTTGTTTAATCAGTTTCTATTTTAATTTCACAAATGATCTTTTGAATTGCAATGAAATATGGTTTGTGAAGCCTTTACATTTTGACATATGGAGAACTGAAGGATAACATCTCTTGTTTAGGAACGTCACCAGCTGCAAAAACAACTCGAATTAAATGAAATACAAATATCTGGAGCAAAATCTGAAAACAACTCTGACAGTGAAAGGTGAGATATGTCTTGTCTGTGGAACTTCTAGTATTGCTAGGAAACTTTAAGGGTGAGTTGGCTTGTTTTTGAAGACACCTGAATTTTACTTTTTCTAACTTGAAAGCTGCAGTCTGGTAGGGATTGTCCATCTGAATGTGACTTTATTTACATACAAAATATCAAGAGGATTAATTTTTGCAACAAAAAACACTTTCATGCATCTTTCTCAAAGTTGTTTGCAAACATGCAGAATACATTTTAGATGGAACAAGTTGTGACATATTTGTGGATTGCATTTTTCTTAAATCTGCGTTCCCAAATTCAGCACAGAATGATCCTAAGTATGAATACTTCCATTATCTCCTTCCAGATTGCTCAACACAGCTTTAAAAGAAAAGACATTCTGTGTCCTATATTAAGCTGTAGGACATCCCCTTTGAAAAGATGAACTCTTGAAGAGAGCAAGAGTTTTGCATATAACTGTCAGAGGTGTCTTTTTTTTTTTTTTTTTTTTTTTTTTATAAAAGAGGAAAAGCAGGGAATGTATTTGAGGCTTGGAGGGGCAGGTCCACACATGTGATGCACGTTAACGTATGCACATGAACAAAATGAAGGTGTGGAAGAAATCTGTCATGCAGCATCACAGTGCCGAAATAAGCTATGAAGTTATCTGTGGAAAGTGAGGGTGATGTTATTGGCAGTGAGACCTCTGTTCTTGAAAGCACGAGGCTTAGAAGAAAGATCTGGTGGTGTGGTGGCACCTGGATGTGCTGTTTCTGCCCACAGGTGGTATGTGCATCTGTTACTACTACTTTGAGACTGACAGAGCACCATGACCAGGCAAAAGAAAGCTTCAAGCAAAGCCAGAGGCAAAGTTTCAAGAGAAATCTATCCAGCACTGAGATAATGTAACTGCTGTTGGAGTAAAAATTGCATCCACCGCTTAAAGGTTTATATGACACTACTTGAGTGGGTAAAGAGGAATTACAAGCAGAGACTGAATAATTGTGCTTGATTGCTACTTATATTTCTGTGGCATCCAGAAATTCAGTTTTAAGATTTTGGCATCCCACTGTTCTGTAGGAAGTGTAAACATAAAAGGAGGTCCCTGCCGAGAGCATCTCACTGCCTAGTTGTATTGATCTGTGACCAGCTTATCTGGTTTCAGGGTAATAACGTCTTTTCACAGCAGCTTGTTAAAATAATAATTTAAAGTGAACAGATGTTGCATACAAAAAGTAATTATCCTTCATTTCCATATTCTTTTCTTCCTTTACCTCTGGATAACACATACTCTTCTCGCTTCAGTGTATCCTGCCCTGTCCATTCAGCATGAAAATTTATGCTGCAGTAAAAAGGGTAAAGGCAATGTTCAGACAGGAATTTGTGCAATGCAAGCAAGCACACAGTTGCAAGCTATGTGATGCAAGCAATGAATCTGTGTTCAGATGCTAAAGTCTGTTCTTAAGTTCTTTTCACCTCTCTGTAGCCGAGCAGACACTTGAGCTCCACTAGAGGAAGGACCTCTGTTCCCTTACTGCCTTGCTATCAGTGCTTAAAATTCTGAATCTTTCAATGAGAGACCAAATATGTGTTACAATTGCAATCAAAATGTAAATTGCAGTTTTGTGAGACCTTAATATTCAGGATTGAAAAACCTGCAGGAATGCCTTGGTTTTTGAGTCCTTGTCAAAGTGCTGCAGTTACAGTTCTGTAGAGTACTTCACTGTTAATAGAGACTCTTTCTGGGAGGAAACAGCATACAATTCAGTCATTCATTGGAATCATGTCATACAGTTTGCCATCTGCTGCTTTGCCTTAGAATGGTTGTTCTATTTGCAGCTTCAACAGTTTCTTCTGCTGTGCAGAGACCAAGATGAAAAAAGCCTTTTTGTCTTTGATTCCCCTCCTCCACTTCTCAAATTCTGTCCGGTCCCGAACCTAGGAGTACAGAAGTTTATTTTGTAAGCAAGCGATTGCTTTCTTTGAGGAATTTCAAGAATTGTACATTAAGATAAAAATGGAGACTCCCATGGCCAACATGCCAAAAACTTATTAAAAAGATTCCCTCCTGTCTCTTTGCAGATTCTAAAACTACTTTTCTAGCAAGCTTTCAAACCAACTTGTGGCAGGAGTTCTGTGGGTGTTCAACTTCTGTGTTAAACAGATTTGAGGAAATGTAGACGCTATCTAAAGAGTTATACATACAAACTTAAAACAGGCGCAACAATTCCTGCTGACTGTTGATGAGTTAATGCTACTCCAGTTAGCATTCTGCTACTGTTGGCAGCTATGCCAAATCCTTGACTCAAGGCTTCTGTGTAGTAGGAGAGCTTTTAAAAGCACATCAGCACATGTGCTTCCTGGCTTTTATTTAGTATGTATTTCCAAAAAGTTTGCAGGTGGTAATAAGTCAGGATAAATATGTCTTTCTGATGATAAAGATCTAGTTGTCTAAATGCCTTTCAAAGAAAAACAGACAGCTTAAGGAGATGATCTTTGTCACATTGCTTAATTGTCAGCACTTCAGGCTCTGAGTAAGCACACCAGTATGCAAGACAAAGGTGAGTTGACTTGGGTGGAGACAGCCACTTGGACTAAAAGACTACCATTAAAATGTACTTTGGACAAACTGACATCTCTCAGTGGAATTTGACTTGCCTACCTCTTGACCTACTCTTCCTGATTTATGGTGGGATTGTGGGTGTTGTTCTTGTTTTGCTTATACTGCATAGCTCCCCACTTAATTCTTCCATGTTCTGCTAGGTCACAGCATTTGGAGGAGGTAGCAGCTAGCCTAAGAGAACGAATCAAACATCTGGATGATATGGTCCACTGCCAACAGAAGAAAGTCAAGCACATGGTTGAGGAGGTGAGATCTAGTAAAACAATTCTGAGTCTTTTGGGAACACTGATTCTTTTTGTGCATAATCCAAGGAGAGCTCTGTTCTGTGTGCAATTTCTGTATGCCACCTTAGTTACAAACACAATGGAAGATGAGCTAAGCATCTGGAGCTAATGAAGCAGAAAGACTAGGTGAAAGCAGTTTAATCCAGAGGCTGTGGGTTATATGCTGTGATTTATAGACTGACGCTAATTCTGGAACTCTTTGTGGTAGCCCAGGAAATACAACATACAACTTGCAACTTAATTTGAAGCATTCAGAGGATAACTGCAGAAACAATGCAACCTAGTCATTGAGTGTCTCCTTCTTGTACAGAAGTGGAAGGCAAAAACTGCCCTTTAATTTTTTTTTTTTTTTTTTTTAATGTGGTTCCTCACAGAAATAGGGGGGCAAACACAGTTTTTCACCACTCACCTTTTTTATCCTAGTCTTGGGACATCATCTTAGCTGATATAATTTCCTGTAAAATTTTAAGTGGCTTTCTGCTGGAAGGCTGCTTGAAGTGACAGGCTACCTACATGCCAAGAAACTGTTTAGCAGTTGGAAGGCTGTGATTGCAAACATTTCTGTTTCTCCGAGTGGATGAAAGAATGACATGGGAAATCAGTAAATTAAGTTTAAACTGGAGATTTACAAAGCAGACTGACAGGACTATTACACTGAGCCTTGCCATTGCACAGAGGATAGGCATTCATGAAATATCTTTTATTTGTATTTGGACATCACATGTGCACAAAATTCAATGTTTGGAAACCATTCTAACCTAAGGCATTCTTTCTGCATTCAAAATGTGCTATTATAGGATTTCTGATTAGACATGGAGTTTTTCCATTTTTATCAAGGTTGTGTGGGGTTTTTTTAATATATATGTAGATCTCTTACATTTTTATATATATATATATTTACCTATATCTGTTTTGTTTTATAAGGTTCTGATGTAGTCCTGGTGTATGATCAGATGTGTGATACTAAGTGTGTTTTACACAGAGGGATGCAAAAGTTTCTATGTCTTTGCATTAAAGTTCTTCTGTCATATCATCAGCGTAGAAGACTGGTATAAAGTCTTGAGGTTTTGTTTCTAGTTCAGTTTGCCATTTTCACTGTTTTCAAGCATCATAGTGGGTGGTCTAAAACTGAACTAACAATCTTTATACCATGGTATTCTATTAAGGAAAACTTCTCCAGTCTAATAATCCAATCCACCTAATTAATGGATTATGGGAACAATTATTTAATCTGTTTTGTATCTCTGTAAGCCAACCATCGTATTATGAGCTTTTTTCTTGTTCTAACTGAAAGTTCTAAAGGACTTGTCACTTTGTGATACATGTGGCCACCCAGATGATTCTAGTAATATATAACAGAATGGTGGCCTAAGCTTTGCCTTTTATTACTAAATATATTTTAAACTGCTCAATGTAACTTGACCTCTAGTGGGCTGCACTGGTATAACAAATACTTTCAGTTCCGTGGAGTATTTTGGCAAAAACATGTATAGAGCTTGGGCCAATGATTATTATTTCATAAATACTAGGTTTAATGGGTGAATTTAGCTTGCTGATTCCTTGTAATGTATCTCAGCTGGTACCTTCATATACACCGAAAGTCCTTCTAGATCTTTTGGTTATCCTATTTAACAAGTAGAATGTCAGATGACCAACCCACTACTTAGCTGTCAAATATGACTGCTTTTAATTGATGTCTGACTACCTGCTTTTCAAAATCAGTTAAATCTCTCTACAAATCCTTGACTGCCATTTAGCCACAGGGAATATATTTTTGCTCTCTCCTTTAGTCTTCATGTGTTTTTAGTTTTTCTTTTAATTCCATTTCCTTGAGAACTGCATGAATGCACATAGACCTGTAGCTACCCAGTATTTTCACTAGTGAGCTAACTAAAGACTCCTGTAACAGAGGTTTGATAAGGTCAGATGGTACCAAGTACATTAGGCACTTAATGTTCTTTTTAATTTTATGCTATCCGTGGTTTGTGTTTGTACTGCGTTTGAGGAAATATGCACATTATAGTTGGCATGCACTATTTTAAACTAGACCCTTTTAATTAAAGGCCTAGAAATAGCAGCTTTAATAGTACAGAGTAGCTGTCCACCACTGGGGAAGATAAAAAGCACTGCAGATGTGTATGCCCTGAGCTATCCACGCACGTGGTATTTTTCCTGATTTTGTGCTCCTCTCTACGTAAATATTAGAAAAGTATTTTTAGGCTCACTTTAAGCAACACATACTAACTATGTCATAGAAGCTGAGAAATCGGCAACAAAAATACTTCTTAGAACGTAGGCTGTTGAAAAGGGATGCTATCTGAAGAGTCTGTTCTGGAATTAAGTTAGAAACTAGGGAGCAGCAGCAGTAAATATACTTTCTAGAGTAAATAGGGAAGATTTTGTAATTGCGCTACTACTTAAGTCCCAGAAAATGTGTTCATCAGGGTATATTTGAATGCATGTCTTCTCTACATTAAATTTAATCAAATGCAGAATGTAATAGCTAGGAATGTCTAGAAAGGTGTCATGAAAACCTGCCATGTTACTCGTTATTGCAATACTTTCATGGCTGGTGAACACCCTAACATTCCATTTTAGGGTTTATGATAGGTATTATAATAATCAATAACTTGCATTTAAATATCATCGAGAAAGAAAGAATGATCAAAGTAGCTAGAAAGCCAGCTTTCTGAAACGCTTAGCTTCTCTGTTGTATGATAATAGACTGAGGACAGGCTAACCTGTGAAACTCAGAAGAGAAATGTAAAGAAAGTAAATAGTCAAAATTGTCAGCAGTGCTTTTGTTAGAAGCTGAAACAAAGCTACTGTATGAACTAGGTGAGAATGATGGCTAAGCCTATGCTTGCTTGACTACAGGATGAGCTTTATTTAGTATTAATCTTGGTATATTTGGACACAGTTCTGAAGTATAAATGAGGGGTTTATTCTTTCAGTGTAAACCACAATGGGTTTATGCTGTTATCATCTCTGAATTAGACAAAGTGCAGCTACAGAAATGAACATCATTTCAAAGGGGTGTTGAACAAACAAGATATGCTGCTTCAAACTCATATGGAGAACTGTCAAAATTGAACAAGTACTGAGATGAATCTGCTGGCTGAAAAATCACAAAATAGATTGCCCTTCAGGCCTTTTTAGGGAAAGATGATAGATTATTTGCAAGTGACAGATGCAGGGCATTCTGTAAAAGAACAGCAAGCAGTCAGGAGGAAGTGAAAGAGAAGCTTTATAGTGGAGTTTTGTGATGCAGTAGGCAGGTCTAACACCTCTAGTGCTGTTTTAATGACATTTAAAAATGTGTTAGGAGGCTGTGGTCAGTCCTAATCTAGGCATGCATGAAAGGGGATCCTGGCAGCAAAGCACCAAATGTAGGAGGCCATGGAGGAAAAGAGTACTAAAACCTTCCTTTTAACAGGACCCATCTTGTTGGTACTGAATGCAGTAGATATGTGACCTGTGGAATTGAGCCCAGGCAGAGAAGGACAATCACAGTTCAATGTGCTTATACTCCTTAGCGAAGAAATCATTTGCTTCTAATTTTTTTCTCTGAAAATAAATCCTTCCATCTCAGGCATTAATAGAACATTTTTCAACTTGACCTAGTCAAACCAGTCATAAATTAGATAGGAGAATGGAAAATAACTTTCAGAAGAAAATAAATGGAAGAAATAAATGGAAGTTTGCTGGAGTCGGTGACCTTCAACATCGCTGTGTTAGATCCCATGCATGCCCATTTTTCAGCCTCATAGGGATTCTCTGCTGTGAGAGCCAAGATCGCAGCCCATTAGAGCACCAGATGAGCAGGAAGTTATCCTGCATAGTCTTAAAGCCTCATGTTCTTGTTAGATAGAGACTGCAGATGATTTAAGGCTGACAGATTTATTTGTGTGTTGAACTTGTTTGTTAAACCTATTTGTTCCCTGCTTAGTGCTGGCAGTTGAAAGTACAGGACCTGCATTTGGCAGGTGTGTAGAAACCCAGCCCTGTTCTCATACTATTTGTACAGAGCAGGCTTTCAAAAAAAGAGTGAGAAGAGGCAGGTGGCCAGAGTGGGTCACCCAGAGCTCAGTGGTGGAATCTGAACATTAATAATGGTAGACTCGAGTAGCTTAATTTTTTTTTTTTTTCTTGGCCCTTGCCTTTGTAGCCATCTTAAAGTATGGCTGGACAGAGAGAGACTTTCAAAGACAATCAAGAAGCCAGTTTGATCAGAGGAAGAATTTGGAGGGAGACTCACAGCATGAAAGATGGAAGCATGCAAACTTCAGGCCCTTCCACTAAGGAGTTTCCAATGCAGAGACAGAATTGGGCAGGCAGATGCAGGCCCGGAGACCCTACGGGAGGGCATGGGAAGCTGCTACCACATTGTTTCTTTCAGGGTTGAAATTGCTCTTGTTCTGTGAGAGGGGTGAAAGCTTGTCTTTTAAGTTATCTATTCAATATGGTCAATCAGTTTATCCTGTCTGTGCTAGTGTAGGAGATGGGAGAGAGTTTAATGTAAGATAAAGCTAAAAGTCTTCAAATGAAATAGGAAACATTGATTTTACATCAGCAACAGAAGTATTTCTGGGCTTGATCTCAATTTCAAACCTTGAGAGATTTAAGAGAGCTTTAGTTTTGAGATTTGTGCAATTAACATGGAAATGGATTGCAGTTTCATGGCACAATAAGCTTATTTTATATGTAATATTGTTTCATTGTTGAGAAAAGGGAAGGAAATGAGCATTTATGTTTTGTAAGCAAGGCAAGTGGGTTGATGCAGATACAGGGAGCTGTTCTGAAGGGGACTGAGAAGAGAAAAGGATATTTGATTCCATGCCAAGAAATTATCTACAGAACTCAGATTTCACATGAAATTCCCCTAACTACTGAATTGAACTGTCTCTAGGTCATGGCCCATGAGCTGTTCTCCAGCTTTAGTCTCAGATTCGTTGGATAATAAATGGTGACCAAACACCAGGGAGAAGCTGTATCCTGTTCTGTTGTGGAAGACACTTGCATGAAAGGACAAAGTGCTAATGAGCAAATGATATCCCAGATACAGAAGATACTTTGTATTGCACAAATGGGGAATAAAGAAGAAATTTTCCCACTGAAGACTACTTAACCAGCTGAAAACTGCTGTATCAAGATACTCCAACTCCAGATCTATAGCAAAATATCCCAGTTTTAATATGGAAGTACGGTTTCAATTTTAGGTCAAGTGAAAGAAGCCAAACAGAAGCAGAGGGGATGAGAAGATGGAATTACCAGCCACAGACAGATGCCAAATTTTTACTAACCAAAATCTGCATACCTACAGTAAAAAAAAAAACAAAACAACAAAACACACAACAACAAATGTAGAAAGAGAAACCCACCTTGGGAGCTTGGAGGTAGAAGATAAATGGCAGAACATAAATAACTCGCCACTCCCCCAGTTCAAGTGTTTGGCATGCCTCAGTGGATTTGAGCAATACAGTATATTGCTTATCTATTGGCAGAAGTAGAATCACTACTGGTATTTGGTGAGAGTGTTTATACATGCATAGCATCAGCTCTTTCAGCTGGGAATTGCCTGGCCAAGTCATTAATTAGAAAACTTGCACATTACTAAGGTAGTTCTTAATAAGGTGTGTTGAACTGTTAGACAATGTGCCAATGTTTATAACTCATTAGGACATCTTGGCCCTGTGGGCCTGCTTTAGCAATAGACGTACATCAAAGACTGGTGTAATGTGTTCATACAGCTCATTAATTTAGGAAGGTCTCTAAGTTGGTGCATTAACTTCAATCAATCAGTTGTTACTTTTTCTTTAAATACAGTATGAGTTTTAAAATACAAGAAGTATTGAGTGGTCACTCAAGTGATTTAAGGAGGATTAAAAGGCAAAGGTGCTCATTCCTATTTACTGTATTACATTCCCTGAAAAAATTTCAACACTCTTGTCTAGCCTCTGATAAATACCACTTAAGGTCCAGTGAAATATTGGACTGAGTAAAATCCTGTTTTCCTTGTACAGCAATTACCTCTGATAGTTCAGGCTGATGTTGCAATGTCTTGTCTGTCTTGTTTTGTATCATATAGTATGTGTTTGTCCTGTGTTCAGTCATATTTATGACCGGTTTGTTCATGTGTCTGTATCAGTGTTACAAATGCCCAATCCATTAATGGTAGATGAATAAGGAAAATATGAGATACTTGAATAATGTATAATACTTAAATATATTAACACTGTCATGTTCTGATACATATTTTAAACTAATGGATGATAATATAAAGTGGTAAATGTTGACTGAGTTTACCTAACAGCTGGATCTGTTCCAATCCAGTAGATCACTGTATATTTCAAGCCTCCAGAACTGTGTCTGAGTACACAGAATAAAACAAAGTTTGCTGCTTCAGACTTTCTTTATAAAGGCTCTACAACTGGACATGAACTTTAATTCTTTTTAAGATGCTTTTTCTCTGTGCTTTAATTGCTTTGTAATTCTGTTGACTTCCCTTCTAATATCACTACTTGCATCTCCAGCATTTCTTTAGAGACTCTTTCTTTTAGGTCTTGCAATTCTCCTCCTGACTGTTCTTCTTAGGTGTTCTATCCATGAGATCAATTTAATGCTGTTGACTCGTACGTCTAGCTTTCCATGTTACTGAAACAAAGTTTAGTTGCTTGGTTGCTTGGAGAAATTCAGAAGGGCAGCTCTTCCTAGAAAGTATTTAGACAGTCCATTCAAGTAGCATGACAATTTTGTTTGGTATTTGAGGAGATGTACTGGAGATTCTATAAGGTGCACTAGTGAGAAAGAAACAGATCTTCACTCATGGGATGGACAGGAACAATTTAATTTTCTGGGAGTTGCTGCAGGATAAAGTGACAGTCTGGAGGTTGAGGGACTTTGAGAGAAATGACCTCAAGGTTTCAGAAGGAGACAAAAGCATAGAGGTGGTAACAGCAATAGGACTGAATAAAGGAGGAGAGAGCTTGAAAAGAAGTGCTGTGGCCATATTAATCCTGAGCCAGTGGATAAATTCAGGATGATTCACATTGCGCGTGGGCCCTTACATGCTGTTTCAGATCATTGGAAATTGCAGTGGGTATGTGAAATGCATGCTGCGCGCCCAACACAATCTGCAGAGAACTTCATGGGTCCTGCCATGACAGGGAGAGATCAGGTGCCCTTCCTGTGCCCGACAGCCAAATGCCGGGGATTGCAGTGGAGTGGCCAAAGGGCTGAGCTCACGTGCCCCCTGCCGTGTTGGCCTGTCGCCAGACCCAGAGCTCCTGAGCAGCATTGTGCGTGCTGAGCGACTGAGACAAGGAGTTCATCTCTCCGAGTTGTTACAGCACTGGGGGGGAATGCGCTCTGCTCCCCAGCCCCTGGGGTGGCCTAGGAGCGTGGGATGCCCCTCAGTTGCTGGCAGACCAGATAAATTACAAACTGTAGCTTGGGCCTTGTAGCTCTTCCCTTCTCAGTGTTGGAATAGCCAGATGTCTCCCAACAGGAAAAGGGAAAGCAAGAGCAATGAATACAGTGGCATGGGGGAGGTAAGAGAGAATGGAGTGATAGGAAAAAGGGGGGTGGTGTGGCCCAGGGTTGCTAAATTCACATTTTTACTGTTAGCCAAACTGTTTTGAAATGAATGAGTGGGTCTTTAATGTAAAATGATATTGCTAAGTAGGTTGCCAGTTTTGTTTGCTTAATGTGGATGTGAAAGTTATAAACATACTGGTAGAAACGTGGAGGGAAAAGATGGCTAGTCAGTCTAACAATGCAAGTCAGGTCAAGAGGTAAGTGCTAGGGAAAGTCTGTCTGGGCACTGCTAGAGAAATTTGGAAGAGTGGAGGCTGAAGGATGTAGCTGAACAGTGCTTGTAGAAAATGATGGAGAAATTTGAGAGGGTAGTTGTGCAAAAGCCAGATTTGGGAGCAAGTTGCTGAGTTGGCAGTGAGCTGAAACGCTAAAGTCTGCAGACACAGCAAGGATGAGGTATATTATAGGCCTTGGGCATTGAGCAAAGAAAATGTAGGAACATCTTGGTGATGATTTTGTCCTGGAGTCAGTCCAGAAGTGACTCAGATCCAAGAGTCAGTCCGTGGAAGGTGAGAGTCTTTGGCTAGCACTGATTTGTTTCTGACCCTAGACTATTCTGGCCTTCAGTTGGGCCTTCAGTTCAGGATGGTGTTTGACCTGTCTTGCTTCTCCTTTCCTTCTCCTTACCTTATATTCAACCAAAAGTAAAAATCTATTGCTCTGTCACCTGCTAGTTGTTCTCTTGCTTTATGCAACTCCTTGAAACAAAGACACTCTCAAGACTTGGGTTTGTGCAATACAGGTTTATGGTGCTGTAATGTTATTGTCTTATTTTAGTTTGCCATAACTAACATTTTTATGGAAAAATCAAAATGTCATTAAGTAGCGAGGCATGAATTTTATTTTTGAAGTGCTTTTACCCAGTATTAGCGTTATGATCGGGTGTTCTTGTTACATTCCTCTCTCAAAGGAAGCCATCGCTTTTACTTTATGCAGTGTGCCTTATATAAATGTATTGAATTAAGGTTGCATTTTATGTAATATATTAAGATAATCCCCTAAAGTTATTCCTGGTTTTCCTGGTTTCCTGTGACATACCCACTCCAGGGTTAATCAAATCAGGTTTTCTCAGTCCTGGTGCTAATGGCATAAGATGATGTGTACTCAAGTCCTTATTCAGTAAATAAACTTTTTGTAGTAAACTGCTCCAGTGGGATGTGTCATCTGTGTCAGGCCTGTGGGTAGGTTTAAAGGCGTGTCACAACTTTGGAAGTTGTTTCAGCCCTTGGACTGCAGTAGCTGCTGAGACAACTAGTTGGCCATGTGTCTGGGGGTGCGGCATGCCTGTATGAAGTAATACGGGGGTGCCCTGCTACATTCTGGCCCTGCTTTCCTTCTGCAGCGGCCTCAAAGGGTAGCTCTGCTGCATATGCGGAGCGCAGACTGCAGGACATTTTTCCTGGTGCTGAAACAGCCTCTCTCATTTTTAGCCACTGCTGAGTTTATTTCTCCTGGAATGTGTTTGGTCTGCGTGGCTGTGTCTTTGAGTTCGTAATGTTCTAAAGAGCCACCGAAAAGTCTTGTACAAGTTACCCAATTCTCAGCCTTATCGTATCTGTGATCTGCATGGTCTAATCCCTTCCATTCTATTTTACTGCTAGACTAAGACTTTGTGTGCATGATGATATAGTACCACATTGTCCCTTCTCCATACTGTAGAAGAGAAGGCGTGTTGTAAAATTCTGGCAGAATCCTTCAGCGGGACAAAGCAGATTGATTTAATGGGGTCTATGTAAATGTGTTAAAATGAGGCGGGGAATGCTGTGTTCAGTCTGCCAGTCTTTCCGGGATTCTCACACACACACACACACACACAGAGAAAAGTAAAAGCAGTAATATTCCTGCCACATTACACAATGTCTTTGTGGAGTTCAGGTTTGTGTTTGGGGAGGAAGCTGTTTGCCAAGGTCTTCCTCTTTGTATTCTCGGTTAGATTTTTAGTCCATGCTCATTTTTGCCTTCAGAGTACTCTAGTTAAAATAACTCAAAAACATCCTTAGGAATTTTGTGTCTCTGTAATCAATGTGAAGAATAAACAAATATAAGTTTAATTTTAACTTATGCTATATCTATTTGTACATAATACTGGTAAACATAATGGTTAGTTGTCACAGTTTATTTCACGTCTTAGAGCATCTGTATCATAGAGTGAATATAACTGAAGGTAAATGGCTATGAAACACAAGAGTTTGGTCTTGCTTTTGGATAATAGATAATTCGATCACTTATTTGGAAACAGAAATATTTTGTGTTTGATGTAAAAACCAGAACAGGCAGCTGACGAGATATATTATCTTTAATAACAAGAACGGATATCTGTCAGGGCAAACCCCTCCTCTGATCACATAGCTGTGCTTGGCTTCAGTCGTCTTTGTGTCATACTGATTACTGGTGTTAAAATTATTTCCTTGTATGCATAATAGGAGAACAGAATATTAATAGAGAAGACCCACTTGAAAGTCCTAAAAGAAGAGTTTATCTTTTCTGAAATGGAATTTATTGGCAGGACTGAAGCTATTGAACCAGTGAAGATATAGCTGACTTAATTTAGTCATACTGTTAAACAAAGTTGTAATTAGACATGAAGATCAAAAAATATGTTCTATGATTTTCTGAAAATGCTACAAGCTTTGTGTTTCTGTGATTTGAAAACTGAACCAATAATAGCTTTAGATGACATGGATAGTTTCTACATGCACTTTAAAGTAAAAGAAAAAAAAAAAAGGAAATACCTGATTTTGAGAAAGATGGATGATGATAGCACTCATATTCTGTAACTGTTCAGCTGAAAACACTTACTGTATGGAGTTTACACTTTAGCTTTTCCAAGTAATAACTGATCATTGTGTTAATGAGATGAGATAACTGAAGATCATGAAGACTAAATTAAAGTTGAGTTGGTTTTATAACTTCTTATTTTTTGGTTTAATTTATGCATTTGTTTTGCTTCATTTTTTTCATAATTCCGTATGTTTTGGTTGAAATGTTTTATAATACCTAGGAGTAAATTTTTGGGAGGGTGAGAGTACTACTGTTGTTTTGATTATTGTAGCTTTGAGTATTTTATTATTCTCTTTTAGCAGGATGTGAATATTTCTACTAATCATTGTTTCCAGACATGCTGAGAAGTTTTACACTGGTAGTTTTGAAGGGGTTTGTTAGTGTTCTTTCACAACATTGATTTTTAAGGTATAGAGTTAAAAAGTGACTGGTGAGAGTGCATGGAAAATTTGACCCAAGTATTTAGAAGTGGTCTTTCTTGCCTATCAACGTAACATAATGGCTGCCAGGAAAAATAATGTATTCTGAACTTCCCTTGATTTTATTTTGGCTGTTCTACAAAATAAACTCACTTTAGTAAAAGTCGACTAAATTTTTTACTAACAAATACTTTTTACTTTTTTCCTTAGAATTGTATCAATGAAGCCCACAGCCAATCAATAACTTGACAAAATAAAGCTACCTCAGTTAATGTGAAGTTTTATAGAAAAGACCTATTTTTTATTATGCATAGGTACTTTTATAACTAACTTGTGATAAAAAAGCTATAGGCAGAGATCCCCATTGTTGGCATATTGCCCAAAAATGTGAAGGAATGTGCAGGATACACACTTTTCTAGTGCTGTAATGGCAGTTTGAATATCTTTCTTTCCTCATCTAACACAGCTTTAAGGGGTGCACTTTTTTATATATACAGCAGTAGAGACTTTACTAAAAGCAGTGCATGGCAGACTCTGGCATTCCATTTGTGATGTGGACCATCCATTTACTAGCTTGGTTTACTCTTCTGATTCTGCTTTCAGGCTTAAGATCAGAAACTTTTTATATCTTTAATTTA
This sequence comes from Pelecanus crispus, assembly GCF_030463565.1. Classification (NCBI taxonomy): domain Eukaryota; kingdom Metazoa; phylum Chordata; class Aves; order Pelecaniformes; family Pelecanidae; genus Pelecanus; species Pelecanus crispus. The sequence goes on from NC_134649.1 coordinate 16,488,822, forward strand.
CTTTAGTGAGTTGTGGAGACAATTGCCTTAGATAATGCAGTGTTTGGTAAAGCAGAAGTTGCTGGGTGGGCTTTGCCTAGTTAAAGAGAGCTGGCATGGAGCAGGGAAGGGGGTTTAGCTAATGATGTTGCCGCACCTCAGCTGAGAGACACATTCCCATTGACTTAATAGGCGGAAAATAGGGTTTTTGACTTTCATGTCGTCAGACCTGAAATGGCTTGTTCAAGAAAGGTGGATTGAAATTTAATTGGAAAAATTACTGACCTGACAGCATTTAACACTGACAGCAACAAGAGTATCCACTGCTATCAGCTTTCATTGCTGTTGCTGTAGGGCAAGTCTTGCATAAGCACAGAACACAGTGGGAAATCCGTCTTCTCCCAGTACCTACCTGCATGCAAACATGATGCAGAATCTCTTTTCTCCCTCAGACTGACCTTTCAGTGCACTTCTGATGATTCTCCTTAGAAATATTTTTAACACTGCTTTCTGCATCTGAAGTAGACTGTAAGTACAGATACAGGAAGCACCTTCTCTTCGGTGCTGGTAAAGGGGTGTGTGTCTGCAGCTGTCTGTGAGTAATAACCTGAACAGTAACAACTGAAGTTGTTATGTAGCTGTTGCTTTGTTTTGCTCTTTCTATTAGCCGCTATTTTAGTAGGTGTAGTCAGCAGGGGTTGAGAGAGAATAACAAGTGACTTTTCCTTTGGTTCAAGGAGAAAATCCGGTTTGTTTGCACTAGATGCTATTATCTCCTACATGTGGTCAGCTGAAAGGAACTGACCTCTGTGCCACTCAACAGGTCTCAGGCTATCACTGATAATAGTATGAACCTCACACAGCAAATCTTGCTTTAAGCAAAGGCTTCAGAAGAATGGAAAAGGAAAACTGTGGCTTTAGGATCTTTAGAAAGCCATTTCCACACAATCAGAACAGCTTTGGGCCAGCAGCAAGGGACTGGTATGAAATCTGGGTCATACCTGCTTGTGCTGTTATTAATGCAGAAGTTATTGTTGTATGGCTCTATAACCAGCAGAAATTCCAGAATATAAAGAAGATTGTCTTCTGTTCCATATAGAACAGTGTTAAGATGCAATGCTTCTGGTGCAGGTAACTTTATTTTAATTTTCATGAACATTTGCAAATAACTGCTTTCCATTCCCTAGCTATAAAATGAAAAGGCACTTTTTTCCAAGGAGTCTGGTATGCCAGGAAATAACTGAACAAATAAGACCTTCAAGAAACTAGCAAATGTGCAACATATTTTTGGGTGTAGTTAAAATTGACTAGAGCAAAGGCCTTTGAATCAGAGATGGAGTTTTCCCTAGTTTGCTTTGTTACATGACAATGTTGGAGTTTCTGTTCTCTTTCCAGAAAAATACAAATTCTTAAAAGCCGTGTTAGTATATGTGTATCATCTTTAGATAAACGATCCTGATTGTATGGGATGATAGGTAATCTGTGGATTAAAGCAGTTCATTAATATGTGTAGGTATTCGACTGTTGCTGAACAATAAAATTAAACGTTTTCTTCCTGTGGTATCTAGGTCTTTTTCCTCCTCTTCCCATCCCCATTAGACTAAATGTCTTTGTTTTATTTTTCTTCACAGATTGAAATGCTAAGGAAGAAAGTAAAAGAAAAGGAATTATTTATAATACAGCTTTTAGAAAAAATCTCCTTCTTAGAATGTGAGGTAAGGCATTACCTTTTAAGTTTATATTATTGTGATTATTTTATGAAACCAAATAAAATTTGAACCAATGTCGCCTGACGTTATCTGGATGCATATTTACTCTATGTATTTGCTGTTCTTCAGTATGGAAATCAAACTTACGACACCAGTCACATGAGGAATGTATGTAATACAAAGTCTCAATATTCATGCTAAGTTTCTTAACATACAATTTTATAACAGTATTATAATTACTTAAAACAGAAGCTTCTGAATAAAACTGTTGGTTTAATTTTTTCTTTTTCTCAGAAGTAAGGATTCCTTTATTTTCTCAATAAATACTTTTTTACATTATTTCTTGCGGGGAGAAGCCAATATGCAATTTCCTTGTTTAATTAACATAATTTAAATAAGATAAACTTGTGGTGAAAATTACTGTTTTCCAGAATAAAGAATTACAAGATAAATTGGACTACTTAATGGAAAACCAACCAAAGACCAATATAGAAACCAGAGATACTGGTGTAGGATGTGATCTTGCATACAGGTATTTACTTCTTCTGCTTGTTCATAGGAAACTTCTTCATAATGTCCCTTATTGGTGCTGTATTAGTAAACCATTGTGCTAATAAACTGTTAGAGTGGATTGTGGAGTTTTGCAAAATTTTCCCAAGTTTAAAAGAGCACATCTACTAGGTGTAGTGTACTTCAATGACTTCTGGAGTAGTCTGTTGGCATGTTGACTTGCACTTGAATCTTCCCCTCAACAAGTCACCGCAGGGAAGAGCAAAACAGGAACTAAAATAGTAAGGTAAGGAGGACCATTGCACATTACTTTTACTACCAACAAGTAAACTTGTTCATCTTAACTGCCCCGCAAATTGAATCATTTAGTTTGAGGAATGTAAATCAGCATACAAAATCAGCAAGCTGCAATACAAACTAAAATTTCCTTCCCAATTTAAAAATACACTCATTTCAGTGTTCAGCCTAGAGCATATTTTAATGGCATGAGCTTTGACACCTCAAAAATAGTGTTTTTCACTCAGGTTGCCAACAGAAAGTTATCTTTGTTGTCCTCTCTGGGGCCCCTCTGGATGTAACTACAGCCCCTACTTATCTGATATTTTTCCTGTTTTTGAGATTTATCTCTATGCAGTTTAGATTTTATGGAATTACTCTTCACAATTAATTGTGTTCTTAAATGTAATATTGCTGTCTTTATTGTTGCAGGACCCTTAGTCCTAGCAGCTCTATTGCTGGACATTCCAGTATGTGCTCCAGCAGATTGCCTGCATATAAACTTTTCAGTATCTGCCACAGTTTTTATCAAGTATTCTTTGTGGCATTATAGAAAAGAGATATGGAACATATCAAATACACCAAATAGTTTACTTTTAGCCTGTCAATATCAATAACAAGGCACAAGTTCATCGCCGTGGCATTTCCAGCCCAGCTGTCTGATACTCTGACGTCAACTCTAAGCTTTTTCTTGTCTCCTTAACAGTACCAGTACTGAGAACAGAAGATCTCCTGAAAGTGCAAGGCCAGTGAGGACATACACCCCATTCAAGAGAGTGTTGGAATTTAGCACAAAGAACAGTACATCTTGAGCATTCAAGTCAACATGCTTTCTAAATACGATCAAATATCTTGCGCCTTTGCAGCTTGATTAGATAAATTTTTACCAAGTCATAGAGAAGAACAGCAGCATGGAATCTTGCTAAATTTATCCTGAAAGGAGCTTTTTAGTAACTTCGTATCTGAAGTTACTACTGACGTTAACTGTGAGGGGGATATGGAAGAAGCAGGATGAGTGAAGCAGCAGTCAGTATTGCTTCCTTAGAAGCTGTCTAGTGCAATGTGTCATTTCAAATGCCTGTAAGGAAGGAGCTGTGTAGCTGTACAGGTTTTTTTTTCTTCAGTTGTATTGTAATACTGTTTGTGTAATGAAGCTCTTAAATATATTTATTTTCAATACTACTAGAAGCAGTATCTGAAACTATGCTGGCAGAGGGTCCGTGCACAAAGTATGAGGGCTGTTCATACCTGTCCTAGAGACCTGGTATAGTTGACAGCTCTGTTCACCTGGAAGAAGTTCACTTGTAACCAGCACTCTTTTGCTGGGAGGGAGACATGCAACTGGGCTATTTCAAACAATTCCCTCAACACATGCAGATGAATGTCATGTTTGTTGCTTAAAACAGTAAGCGATAGAGCAGATTCTAATGGATTTTGCTTTGTTAGGCTGAGGCACTTGTTTGCACTTCCTCATTCCATGGGATAGAGCAACTCTTGGTGATACATTCAGTTGTAATTGTGTAGGAAAATCCCTGTCACGTTTTTAAATTTACTTTTCCATTAGATAAAGGAATTTTCATTAAACAGAATTTTGCCTACAGCAACCTGCAGCAGTCCCTGCAATTCCTGCAGCAATAGCAATCCTGAATCAGGATTTTGATTTTTGAGTACTCTTTTTTTTTTTTCCTCCCCTCCCCTTCTCCAAAGCACTTAAAATCTTACCCTTGACTTCAAAGTACCAGCAGGAATGACTGCATCTAGTACTGAACTTATTTAAATATATATATCTAGGGTATTTTTTTACATCTTGTTTTGATCTCCCAGTCTTAGTGAACTAAAATGACTTATGAATATTTTCTTCTAGTTCTATTAACATGAATGAAGGGCATTTTTTTTTATTACAGTAACTGCTACAGAAAACAAACTACTTATGTTTTCTATGATTAATATTGTTCTTGCATTGAATGTCAGTCCCAGGAGGTATTCACCTTGCCACAGGGTTTCACAAAGTGATTGCTTGTATCTCCAGTCTAATGCAAGTTCTTAAATTCAGTACTGTTGGTGAAAATTATGTATACTCAGTAGATTTGTATTTAAAATAAAAATATTGACCTCATAATCAAATCTTATTCCTGCATTATTTCATGGGTTTCTGATTTTGTTAGAGAACTTTGTTTATTCTGTAGCTGTGCTGTTTAACTGCTAAATAAAGAAGACTGTTTTGATATGGTACAGGTATCTTGCAGGAACGTGAATTGCTTGATATAATCAAAAGCACACACAAAATAAAATGGGAAGCTCAAACTTCTCCAGCTTTTGTGCTCAGATCATCCTCTGTTTGCACATAAGCTATTTTTTTCCTCGCAACCTGTTCAACTCCTGAGAACTTAAAATGGTCATTCTTTCTAAAAAGTCAAATGCAATATTATGGATTGTATTATGCACGAAATTCAAGAAATAATTGCAATCAAAGCCATTAACTAAAAGGTAAATTATCTACTGTGTGAAGGAAGCCTGTAATCTTCACTGCTATAGAAGCTGCAAACATTAACAGCTGCTCAATGTTTCTTTTAAAAAGAATAATTAAAAAATACACTGTTAGTTTTAATAGCTCTAAAAGGAAACTGTTTACTTTGCATGTGATGGGGGAGTGCAAAAGATCTCATAGATATCAAAAGGGCAAAGAAAACCCTCTAGCTGTCACATTAGTAAACAGGCTTACCACACATGTGCTTAAATAGCTTCTCCCAGAGAACCGGTGCAAAACCTCTAAAGAAGGAAGGGGCTTTGAAGAGAATGTCCCCAAGAATGAAGTCTGCTTGCTATAAAACCAGTCCTCAGACAAAGCACCCTCTCATTGTGCAAAGCAGAGGACTTGTCTTGTACCTGAATACCAAAGATATGGAAACAGCTGACACGGGGAGAAGCTGTAGTCTTAACCGTGCATAGGGCATTTTTGGTTGATGATGTTTTGGTGCTTGAGTGAATTTGGGAGACTGAGTTTGCTGAACAAAGTTCCCAAATAACAGTTAATTTGATCAATAACTAAATGAATTATGGTTATGAACAACTAAGATAATGAAGTGAAACTCTAAATGAGAAAACATTTAAATTGGAAGTGTATGTTGATGAACCCAAAAGATGATGGGTCATGACCCACCTCAAATTTCAGGGATAAGCTTTGTACTTGTGTAATCGTATCTCCCTCTAGTGGCTGATAACAGCAAATACTTGGACAGTCTGAAGAGAAGGACACTAAAAACTAATGCCAACTGGCCATATTAATGTCCTTTAAGGATGCAGCTTTAGTTCATTACATAATGCCTTTTAGCATTTTTTGTGCCCAAATAGACCCTCTATATTTCAGGAATTTAATTCTGAATCATGGTTTGTGAAAGTTACCTTCAAACTTAAGATGGATGGATGAAGGTGGTATTTATAGATAAAAAGAAATGCATGTCGTCATAAAATACATTAACTGACAAGTTTAAATAAGTAAAAATATTTTATCCCTCTGGTTTTGTCCAGAATTCAGAAAACAGAACCTGCTGACTGTGAGGTGCTCAGTGAATGGTAGGGGAGGGCAGAATGAAGTATCAAAATGCTGTTTTGACACGGACTTCAAAAGGAAGTTCATTCTACTTCTAATATACTCCTGAGGCTCTCCTCTGAAAATACTGCAAGCTATTTTAACTCAGAGTTGCAAAATTATGATCATCTTAACACTTCCAAGACTGCGGCAAGGTGTTGAATTATTACTGTAAAAGTTTTCTGTATAAACTCTGTCTTGACTGTTTGATGAAATGCTATTTTTTTTCCTAAACAAAATAAGGATTGGAGTCTATGCTATATTTTAAGAGCATTTTGACATGCAATGAGCTGGATGACCATCATTTGATTGGACCACTGGTCTAAATTTGGCAATTGAAGAACAGGAGAGGAACAGTATTTATATAGTTGTGTTACATGAAAATGTAGAGCTTTCCAGTCAAATCAGCAGCAATGGAAAGTAGCATAGATAGTAACAAATGTGACTGAAAAGACTGTAACACTTCAGTATAAATTTTGTCAATTTGAGATTGGGTTCATTAGTACTATAACATTAGAAACTAGTAAAATTTCTGTAAACATCAATAAAAGCCATATAGATAGGTCCCAGAAAGTGCATTCAATATAAGTCAATTATATGACTACATTTGTACCATGATAAGTATTCTTTTGTGATTTATTCCAGATACTCTGGAAAGTATTTTGGGATACAGTTTTCATATATGCTATATATAATGCAGTTACATTGCACGCTTTTAATACACCCTGTATGTAGGACTTGAAAAGGATAAATTGCAATAAATATTGTATTTAAACTTTCTATTCTGTTGTGTCAACATTCATTTGGAAATAAACTTACCTTAAAACCTTGCAAACTCTTACTCTACACAATCTTGTTTGTTCAAAACATGTATGAATGCAAAAGTGGTTCCTCTGGAGCCTTGATGTTCTTGTCAGTGTTTCCTTTGGCAACGGGTTCTTGAGAACAGGAACACACTCCCTTGCTAAAGACTAAAGACTCTTCTCAAAGCCAAGTAACAAAAGTAGATGAACTCTTTTATGAAATAAAGAACTATTGACTTGCACAGGATAAACAAGAACTGGGCAGTGCAGCTCTTGCAAAAAACCCAACAACTTCAGATCCCACAGATAACATCTGAATACATCTGGGATGATGCTCTCCAGGCTTCAGCATGATGAGATTGGGATGACCGTGGCCCACCTTTTTTTACAGTTTATATCCACTCACTGATAACAGAGATTTATCTTTAAGACTGTCACAATGAAACAATCTACATGTCAACTAAATACGGAGAGGTCATGCAAACATGACAATTGCAGTGTTATTGGTTTGCAATGCTGAGCTGACGAATGTTAGGTTTTTTACTTGAGTAATGCTTCCCTGTATACGTGTATTCAGTACAGATTGCCAAAAAGACCTCATAAAATCTTGCTGAGATCAGCAATGCTCAGTGCTGAACCTACAATATAGGATTCTGGGAGTTGAATACTAATGCTTTTCGGAGAGGCTTTAAATCCTTGTTTTGACATCTGAAGACTTTTAGACAGATGAGCAAATAAGTAAGACATAAGTTCTCTCCGTATTGTTAAGTCTGTAACTCCGTACAGGAAATCCCTGCTCCACAGAATGGAGACGTACATGCTGAAAGTTTCATTCCACTTGTTTTATTTCATTCCCATTCAGCACCTGGGGGTATTTACATGTGTAAAAGAAGAAATGTGCTTAAGAGACCTGATGAGTTAAGGCCCTTCCAGCCCTACCTCATGCACTAGAACATGGAAGAAACACAGGAAAACAAGGCAATAGCAGCCATCTACAACTTAAGGTATGTGAAAACTTTCAAAAGAAAAAGGGACCGGGTGGATTAAAGAGGAAATACATAGAAGCGAATATCTATGAGGTTACTATATTCTGTAAAGGTGTGTGTGGTGTGTAGGCATACTACAATAATCTGACGGTTGCTTCCCACATCAACAGTATGTTGATAAGTATAAGCATATATAGGATTGCTTTTAAAGTGTTTGGGGCTTTTTTAGATAAGTAAGGTTAAGGGAGGAGTTATTTTCTTTAAATTAAGGAAAGTAAAATGAATTATTACAAAGGTGCATCATGCTGGTTAAAGAAGTTTTCTTTTAAAAATGAAATTAAAATTAATCATTTTAATTCCAAATATTCATACATTTTTTTCTGTTGTTTTGGGGGTGGTTTATTTTGTATGTGTGGCTTGATTTCTCTCCTCCTGCCCCTCAATATTTCCACCTACGAGCGGAGAAACTGTAGAAGTAGTTTTTTCCCACCTCAAAACCTACTTTCTAAAGTCTCTTTTGCCCCTTTTCCTAGAGAAGAGTAACATTTATGTATTCATAAAGTTGAAGAAAGGAGAAAAGGACAATGGAAACAATACCTTTAACAGAAAAGAAGCAAAAGTGTTAGTTTTACTTTTAATACCAATTTTGAGCAGACTCAGATATTTCTGACAGGAAATTTTTCCACCTGAAAAAACTCAGCCAGTTGTACTTCATGGCTATCTCCCCCCAAATGTCATATGACTAGAATACATTAGCTTAGTTGTAACTGGCATTGATAAAACAGAAATACTAAAAATTCAGACACAAATGTCTGTTGCAGTGTTCCTTGTAACTGGTGTAATCTACCAAAAAAAAAGAAATCTATGCTAGAATAAGTTGCTTAGTTATTTGAATACCTTTCTTTTCAGCTATACTATATGTGAAGATGAATACTCCTGGGGCAGGCTTTGCTTTGTGTTCTTTTTTTCATGTGGCTTACTCTTTTTTGTTAGTATACCTGATTTTCTTCTTCATTGACATTCTAATAATTTAATTATCTTGTAGAAATAATACTAAATTGCATCGTAATTCCAGCCATGCTATTGCGGAATAAATTATATTTAACTCTAGATACCTAGTGACAGAAAACAGACTGACTGAAAACTGTACCTAGTAATAGCTCTTGAGATAATGCCGTAAGTGAGAAACATAGGAAAGCACATTATGTAAGAAATAATAAACCCCCCAGTTTTGTTACATACTTAGCTCACATGAATGCTGATCAAAATATTCAAGAAAGTGATACAAAATAAAGCCTCTAATCAAAAAGGCCAAGCATGCTTTGAGGAAAATAATGAAAATATTACTGTGCACTGCAAATAATGACAGTGTATCAGTCTCCCAAGAGAAGCAAGAGCGAAGTCCTAAGAATAAACTTGCAGTACGTATTGCTGGATGGTGATTACTCATGTTCAGAGGGTGGCTAGTGAGGATTTTCCTACACACCTGTAGTTCGCCCCAGGGCAAACAGTAAGTTTATAATTCTCCTCAGTCCCACAAGTGCTCCATGCTTCTGCTCCTTGACTGAGAAAGCTTAAATCTATTTTTCCTTCTTCACATTTGTATCTAAATTGATACTACCTGTATTTCATTGTATCTAGGTGCTGCCCATCTCTCCATAAAAAAGAACCTATTTGTTCCGTCTCCTTCCAAATTTCAGCTACTTGTTCATCATTCTGGAAATGTGTGTTACCTGTAAACAGACTACAGTATTCCAAAACTTTACAGTTTGGGAGTGCTGAGATGAACAACATTCCTTCCCAAAGACCTTGGACAAACACAGACTTGGTGAATGGTATTCCAAGTAAGGCTACAGAATCATCAGTTGTGATTCCCAGTGCTCATGTTATTAGGACTTTGTTTATTAGGACTTCATTTTTTGCTCTAATTTTCTGTGTTTATGCAGTTTAGCACATAAGCTGAAACCCGCCGTAAATACCAGCATTACTTTTCTGTACATGGAATAAGGGCAGCTGAACTGAGTGAACCATCATCATTGTTGTGGTTTAACCCCAGCTGGCAACTAAGCCCCACACAGCCGCTCTGCTCACTCCCCCCACGGGGGGATGGGGGAGAGAATCAGAAGGGTAAAAGAGAGAAGAGACAGTCAATAGGTAAAGCAAAAGCTACACACGCAAGCAAAGCAAAACAAGGAATTCATCCACTGCTTCCCATCAGCAGGCGGGTGTTCAGCCATCTCCAGGAAAGCAGGGCTCCATCACGCGTAACAGTTACTTGGGAAGACAAACGCCATCACTCTGAATATCCGCACCCCCCTCCTTCTTCTTCTCCCAGCCTTCTACGCTGAGCATGACGCCATACGGTGTGGAATATCCCTTTGGTCAGTTGGGGTCAGCTGTCCCGGCTGTGTCCCCTCCCAACTTCTTGTGCACCCCCAGCCTGCTCGCTGGTGGGGTGGGGTGAGAAGCAGAAAAGGCCTCGACTCTGCGTAAGCACTGCTCAGCCGTAACTAAAACATCCCTGTGTCATCTACTCTGTTTCCAGCACAAATCCAAAACATAGCCCCATACTACTATGAAGAAAATTAACTCTGCCCCAGCCAAAACCAGCACAATCATGTAAGTGCAGAGCAGTAGTCTAATGAGATCGTTCCTTCTAGACTCCCACTTCCATGTGGGCAGAAGCAGTGCTCTGTTTCCATGCCCAGCCCTCCCACTTTCTCCAATCTGCACAGGAGAAAGAGGCTAAAAAGCAAGATAAAATGTTCCTTCTTGCACGATGCAGAAAAGTTACAGAGATGGCATAACTTAAGTGTGCATTACAGAGGCAGCAATTCAGAGAACTTGCGTCCTATAACAGTGGGTGATCGCCTGGTGAGAAAAACTCACGGTGATTTCCTCTTCCCTGAACTCTTAGGGGAAAAATCCCTGAGGGATTTTCCACAGGAGATGATCCAGGTTGTGCATAATAGACAGTGAAACCGTCTCTTCAACTAGTCACTTCACTTGGCTTTTCTCACCCTGATGGTGGTATTTTTTTCCATGGGCAGCTGCCTACTTGATTAATCTCATTTCCCCTGGCCCTCAGCCTTTCCATTCACCTTCCAGCTGAGCAAACAAAGGGGCGGGCAGCCATTTTAAAACGCTTCCTCCTCCAGTCCCTCCGGGGTGGGCCCTCTGTTCATCCTGTTCATAAAACAACTGTTTTAACAATCTCTGAGAAATGTGCTTCTTTGCTATTACTTGGATCAAGAAACCTCCACTGGGATCAACTTTAAAAGGCTGACATCTACCACCTGGGAACTACCATTCAGCTAATGACCTTACTACTGCTAGATGGAGCGCACTTACTAAAGCGCATGGCACTTGTATCCATTAGTAAAATTTGCAGCAAGCAGGCCCACGTTCTATTACAGTATGAATTTCTATATTCGGTCTGTGTATCACACATGTTAAAAAAGAAGTGCCACGTAAAGAAAACTGTACCAAATCTCTGCACATTAAACCTTGAGTCCTCAATCGGAATCGATGCTCTGCTAAATGCTACTCAAACACAAGGAAATGGCATGGCTTTTGTCAATGAAAATGCAAAACAATCAATGCAAGAAACATTGCGTCCTATAACAGTGGGTGATCGCCTGGTGAGAAATCGCCTGGTGAGAAAAACTCACGGTGATTTCCTCTTCCCTGAACTCTTAGGGGAAAAATCCCTGAGGGATTTTCCACAGGAGATGATCCAGCTTGTGCATAATAAGACAGTGAAACCGTCTCTTCAACTAGTCACTTCACTTGGCTTTTCTCACCCTGATGGTGGTATTTTTTTCCACGGGTAGCTGCCTACTTGATTAATCTCATTTCCCCTGGCCCTCAGCCTTTCCAAAGCCTTTGCAGCTTTTTGAGCATGCTGAGCGCGCCGAGTTCAGCAACAGCCTCTGCTCCGCCCAACTTCTCGCACCCAGGCTAACGTGAAATGTGCTTCTTGAATGCTACGGCAATCGCTGTAATTCGGATTTTGTGCCGCAAGGATCGACGCTGAAGGCACCCGAGGCGGCCGCAGCGCCAGGGAGCCTGAGCCGCCCCGCCCGCGCAACAGCTGCGTCAGCCGAGAGAAAACACACGTCCGACGTAATTTTAGGCTTGTGGGAGTTACCAAAACGAGTCCCCGGCCCTTGGGGTGAAGCCCACCGCCGGCCTCTGCGCCCCGAGAAGCCCCGTCTGGCGCCCCTCCCCTCCCCCGGGGCGGTTTCTCCCGCACCCCGCGGGCCTCCCCGAGGAGGCGGGGCAGGGCCGCTGGCTTCACGCAGCGGCCGCGTCGGCTTTGCGATCCGACCAAGTCCGGCCCTGCCGCCCTGCCGTCGCTTCCGGTAAGATGGCGGCCTCGGGGGAGCTGCGGAAGCGGCGCCGGCGGCGCCGGGCCCGGGCGGCTGCCCCGCTGACAGGCGGCGCGGGGCAGCATGGCAGCTGCGGGCGGCGGCGGCGGCGCCTGCCTGCGGGGCCGGAGCCTCCCCGAGCTGCGGGAGATGCTGAGGCGTCAGGAGCGGCTGCTGGCAGACCGGTGAGGAGAAGCGGAGCGCGGGCGCCGGGGAGCGGGTCAGGCCTTCGGCCGGCTTCGCCCGTCCCCGCGTAGGCGGCAGCGGCCAAACCTCTTCCTCTTGTTTAACCCCTTTCAGGGGCTGATGAAGCTGCATGCACCTCGCAGGGGCTTCCAGCTTTTGCCGCAGCGGCGGCGCTCTCTGGAGGTGCCGAGCGGGGCGCGGGGCTGCCGCCCCTCAGCGCTTCCCCTCGGGCCCGGGCCCGGTTCCCGCCCGGCCGCTCTGTCGCTGCATTCGGCTGTGGAATCGCGCAGGGTCTTCCTGTCTGGGCTGTCAAGATCACAGCCGGGGATATCGTTCAACTTATACACGTCTGTGTGGTTTTACAGCCTGTGGGCATTCACAGTTACGGCTGTATGGTTATTTCTGGGAATACGGACAAAAAAACCTGTGTACTCCGCTTTGATGAAAATACTAAGCGATATTGGCGCACTGCACCTTTCAGAGCAGAGGTCACATCTTTGAGTAGAAAAAGACATAGTAGTTGCTTTATCACAGTATGCATCTGAGGCTGCAAGTGCTTTGCATCTTACCGCTTTTCAGAAATCTAGTATGTAAATAAGAAACTTAATGCTAGAATGAGAAACCTGCCATGTTAACTATTCTAATAAAACAATTCTGTATATCAGATTGAAATAGGATTGTTTATTCCCTGTTAATTTTTTTTTTGTCTTAGGAAATTCATTGCTAGGCTTCCAGATAAGGGTAAGAAGATCTCCAATTTTGCTGAAAAGCTGACGCTTGCCATTTTACAAGAGGAAGAATTAGCAAGGACAGCTGAGCTGTTATCTGCTGTCAGGTTGGAGTTTCAGGTGAAACAGGAGGAGATTAATACAAGCAAACAGCAAGTTATCCTAAACAAGGACACAATAAACTGTGGAGATTCTTCAGTCTTCAATGAAAACTCTAATATTAAAGAAGTTTCTGAGATTTCTTCCCAAAGGCAGGAGGGAGAATGTATTGAGCAAGATGCCACAAATACAGCTCTGGAAAATCAAAGGACTTGGAGAAAAAGTGATAAAGTAAAGACTGTTACGAAAGATCAGAATCTTTTTTGTGAAGTTGTCTCCACGTCAGCCACAAGCAGTCATCTGAAAAATGATCAGCAGGTATCTCAGAGCAATGCTGAGGATGGTACAGAAAGTACAGCTGCTCTGGACAACAGTAAAGACACATTGGTTGATGCCTTTCAAAAAGTTACAATTGTAGATGGGGATAATAGTGAAAAAGTATTAGAAAAAGAGCAGAATGTGGCTAAATGTAAGGGCAATATCTTCGGAAGCCTGCACCACAAGACACCACATTATATTGAAGTTCTAGAGTCTAGAGCCAAGAACCCAGTCATAAAAAAAAGCAAATTTAAAACAAATGTGTAAGTATTATGGAATAGAAAAACCTTTTGCGAAATAATTGTCTTATATAAAATTGGAAATGGTACAGGGCAAGCATGGTGGGTTTATTTTCTTGTGGCGATTAAAGAGATTTAAAGTCATATGATATGTGAGGTTAACATACTGGCTCTTTAGCATTAAGTGCCACAGAATCTCAATATTGAGCGGTGAAACAATTGTCATCAATCTTCATAGAGTTTCATAGCTTAAGCTACAAAACTATTAAGCAGCTGGCAAAACTGTCATGTGGATCGATTCTAGAACTTTAATAGCAGGTAGCCTTTTGCTTTTCCTGCACCTCTAGAGAAATTACAATTCACATTGTCTGTCCTGGTAGCAGTAGTAGTTTATACCTTGTGTAACTACCGAAGCATTGCAATGTTATGCTTGCTAATTAATTGGCATACTTTTTTTGTTCACTATCAGGAGTAACTTGTGATACTGTCTCTCTGCAGAGAAATCTTTTTAGTTTTTCTGAATGCTGCTTATATTTTGTTTATGGTGTCATAACACTTCAGATTTCTTTTCAACTCTTACATGTTGAAAATAACAAGTTTTGGAACTGAATTTTTTCAACCTTGTGCTGCAGATTTGGGTCATAGCTTTTCTGGTTTATCTCTTCCAGATTATCAGGAGAGCAAAGTGGATCATCGCATGGTTCCTCATCCAGTCAATCACCTGGGGGATTTGGCTCTCTAATTTCTACTGAAGAAAGACGATTTAGAGATAAGAAACATTTGAATGACATCACAGCAGCTCGGCTGCCACCGCTTCACCATTCCCCTGCTAAGCTATTATCCATAGAGGAATCCATAGCAATTCAGATACAGCAAAAAGAAGCATATGAGGTACAAATTTAAGATTTGGTCTGAAAAGTAATTATATAATTAGGATCACTCCTAAAAAAAGCAAGCATAAGGGGATCTTTTCATACTGATTAATTTGATGATGAAATTGAGATGGGTAGACATTGAGGAAAGACACTTTTTCTTGCACTTGATTCTTTTAATCATATAATTAAATAATGTCTTAAGCCCTTCTGAAAGTGTTATTCCTGCATTCATCAAAATCTAGTGTTATTTTTTGTGTATCGATACGCTAACCTCATTGCACTCGCTTCACCTCTGACTAGAAATTTAAATGTATACCTTGCCTATTAGTCTTTAAAGAGTTTTTGGCCCTTGCATAAATGAGGGCCTAGCAGCATTTGTTATTCTTAAAATATGCAAGTATCTGTGTTTGCCTTTATGTACGCTGTGCCTGAAGAATCTGAGTTCGGAGGTTCTTCAAATTCTGTTGTAATGGATTTTGATTTCGACTTGCCAAGTAGTGCCAAGCTAATGTTTAAATTAGATCCTATTGTAAAAGCATTTGCTGCTGCTTATTGTTTTAAAAGCACTTGCTAATTTAGTCATCTTGGCACTTCAAGGGAGGTAATTTATTTGGAAAACGGGGACAGATTTTTTTGCTGAGGTTGCTGAATGACAAGCATTGCTATTGCTATGTGGTTAATGGGCACAGCTGCTCTCTTATGTGGATTGATTTTGTTCTGTTAAAGCTGACATTAGTGTATCACAGGTGAGGACTGCCACATGGGGAATTTCAACTGTTATAAAAAAGTCTTCAAAGATTAATAACACAGTTATGTCTAAGTGTAAAAAGAAACCTGAAATTCCTTTGCTAGTTAGTAAAACTTTTGATTAAGCTCACTCTGGAATTACTAATATTACTATGTCAAGTTTATATTTTAGTATATTAGTTTCTTTATGACCAGGATAAAAATGACAGATGAACAATTTTTCTAACTTGTGTCCTTTTTTTTTTTTTCTTTTATATAGGAAATGCAAGCCAAGCTTGCAGCACAGAAGCTTGCAGAGAGATTAAATATAAAAATGCTCAGGTTTGAACCAGAGGGGGAGGCCTCGATGCAATACAGAGAAGTGAGAGATGAAGATTATTTTTCAGCAGAGGACTGAATTCAAGAAGGGATGTCTGAGGATGAGCCATGTAACTGATCTTTGTGCAGTACTTCTTAAAACCCAAACCTGGATATTGAGAATGCTTGATCTAGTCAGTTTTTTCTTAAAATTTTAACTTTATGGCTATGGGAAGGGTTCAATATAAACCTCATAAATATAAGTGTTATTAAGTGGTAACCCCAGTGTCATCTGGGGACTGTTTTGAGCACTTGGGGCAGTTAATCCTTGTGGAATGCCCCATAGTTTTCAGCTGCAGCAGTGAGCTCTTTAATACGCTTTTGCGGGCTATGATGAGTCATCTACAAGAGAAGGTTTTTTCTGTGCGGAAATGTGATTGCAAAGGACATTGGCACACATGTCCATAAAGTCAACGAAGGTACCTGTGAACTGCTTGCATTTATGAAAGCTCTTGTCTTGTATAAATGTGATATACTTCTTTTATCTACTTAAGGTTATCTTGCTTTCACCATATGGTGAAAATACATGCCCGGACAGCTACAATAAATATGTGATAGTTAGGCTTCTTATCACATAAGAACTTGTTTCCGTGCCCACACCTTAAAATAACACTTTCTGCTCTTACGTTGTAATAAATAGGTTAAGAATTTCAAGTTATTTTGTACCTCAAATTCTGTTTGGTCTTTAATGAAACAGCAGAGTCCCTTTTTGGTGATTACTGCAAAGCACATCAAGAGATCAAGTTAATCTGAAGACTTTAATACTTTTATTAAAGGTTTTGGTGTTTTTCCATATTTTTGTACACTGCTTTCATACATTGGAATACTATTTTTTCATAGTCTGATACTGTAAATTAAGAGATCTGCCCTCTGATTTTCTTGGAGAAAATGTCCTGTGTATTTTGCAATTTTAGCTGTTCTTTGAAGATAAAAATTTTTTTCCTTACAATAACATTTTCTGCCTTTTGATATGAATTTTGAAAGATAAGGAACACACCTGAGAAGTATTTCACAATGATATTGCAGTGTTGACTAGGATATTCCAGCCCTAATATGAGTTCAGTTCTAAAAAAAAAAAAAACCTCAGAGATTCCTTGTATAGCCTGGCAACACCTGTTTTCAGAGATGCTGCAGCAGCAGTGTGTGCAGGGTAGCTGTGTGTGCAAGGCTCGCTCTGGGTGCATACATATTCCTGCAGAAATGGTATCTCTGGAAACCAACAGCGCTCCAGATGTGAGTCATTCAAAAAGCTGCACGATGTCATCTAGAAATGGGAGATGAAAGTCTCTGCCACTTCTTGAGTAGTTACAACATTTTATTAGCAGGCAGTAACTCTCCCAAATGCTCCACAAGTGCTTCCAGGCAGTCCCTGTGGCACAATCCATACCCTGGCAATGCAGTTTGACAGGTGGAACTACTGCTAAGCTAGTATGTGGTATTTTTTGACTAGGTCATCTGTTGCTCATCTGTGATGCCTCTTTCCTGTACCCTTTCCTCTCATGGTTTTCTTGTTCTCATTGTTCATTGGCTTCTCATCAGCTGTCTGCTCTTCCCTTTTCCTCATAAGACTTATCTCCTGTCACTAAAGCAAATTCATATTCTGCATCCCTGCACCACCCATTCCCTTTCATATGACATATTGCTCCCTCTGTCTGCATTTAACTTCTGCCATGTGTCACACATCCTCCTGCCATCGCTATCTTCTCTTGCTTTTTGTAATTCCATCTAAATACTAGCTGTGCACCTGGGTACCTTCTACATGCCTTAGTCACTTAAATATCTTGCAGAGACCTGAATGTCTTTGTGTTTTTGTCACAGCTGCCCTCCTACTGAGGCTTTCCTTTCTTATTTCCTGTTTGGTTTCAGACTGTGCAGATGTTTGCCACTTCCAGGCCTTATAACCTCTTTACTGCTTTATCTTGGTTTTTTCCCTCTCTCTTTTTGTGCTTCTGCTTCATCCTCCCAGCTTCTCACCATCACTTGTCTTTGTCAGCACTATTTTTTGGCACACTTGCAGTCATTCACATTCATCCCTCAGCATCCATGTTGATGACCCATCTGATCCCTCAGTTGTATGTATTTCTGCCCTTAGTGTCTTTCTTCAGTGTGTGGCTCTGACTCCACAGGCCAGTGGAGTGCTCTTTTCTTGTAGATGCAGTTCATCTCTCAGATCACCATTGCCTGTGCTACCACCTGCTCATCCAGCTGGATCGTGTCATCCGTCCTCCCATTATTTTGGTCTGTTGTACTGCTTAAGGACAAAGAGGCCTCAGAAGCATATTGGCTTTCCCTTTGCTGCTGCATGAAGCACAAGTTACCATTTCCAGGCCTGTTTGCATCTCTGCCCCTCGTTAACATCATCACCCTTGTCCCTGTACTGACTGTGCTGTCACACCTTTAAAGTTACTGCATGTGGTTTTTCCATGCTGGCTTTCCTGTGCTAAAGGAATTTACACAAAGCTACACAGTTAAGAATTTGTTTTCTCAATTACTGAAATCTAGCTCAATGTAGGCTTCTGCTGACCAGTCTTTTATGCTGATTAAAATTATGCTCTTTCCTTGATGCTTTTAAGGTTTTGCTCTCTGAACTTTGTGAAGCAGAGGTAGTTTTCTTCACCTGTATTTTGATAGCATTCAACATGTTGGGACTTTGCCACGGTGGATCCCCTGAATGGGCAAATTTCACCCTTAAGGAAAAAAAAAAAGTCACTGTAGTAACAGGTGAATTGCATTGTATATTTGTTACACAAGTAGCAACTGTTCAGCACAGTGCTGGGGGAGTCCTTGTGGAAGAGTGCTGTGTGGATGCAAAACCAAGCCTAAGGTATGAATTTTAAATTATTGCTAAAGGGTTTGTATTACTGCAAAACCTGGAAGCTGTCATGGGGGGTTGTTGGTCCTAGGTTCTGAGCACAGGTATGTACTTTGCTTTCGTATCACTCACAAAATCTTAATTCAAAGTCAGGTACAAAGAGAGCCCTGTGTTAAGGAGGATGTGCAATCCAGAAGTTTGTAAAAGGTTAGAGAATAAGGGGATGAATCCTGGAATGATTTAGTCATACTGAATTAAGTTTCTGATCAAGTATGGTGGTGTTATTGTGTATTTCCCTGTTCTCCAGTTCCAGAACATTTCAAAACGTACACTGAGAATTGAGGAGCTTGCTCTCTTTTTTGGGAGTGGATTGTTTTATTGGAGTGGGCTGTTAACCCTGTAGAAAAAATAAAGAATTGAAAATGTGTTTCTGAAGTTCCTCATGTGACTAGTGTTTTGTTTTAACTATGTAAAGTTTGCCGTCAAATTTTGGGGAAAACTGGAAACTTTTGCTTCAGTGCTCCACAAGGAAAACACTGGAGATGGAGTTAGGAAACAGTTGCTATATAGGGAAAGAAAACTTTTGGGAATGCAAATGGATGAGAAAAGATCTGTAATACCTAAAGCTGGGCAATCATGCAGGTCTGAAAGATGGCACAGAGACAGAGCTTAAATGGTGTGCTGCAAGTCTGAGCGCTATAGCGTGTGAGGCAGGTGTCTATGTAGCAGCAGCTGCAGTCCCTTGTTTTTTGCATTGTTAGGAGTACCTGATCCCCTAACTGCACAGAAGAAAAGCACCTTTTGGCTCTAACAGATTTTCTGTTCACAGCTGTAACCTTTCCCAAGGGAGAGAACATGCAGTCTGTTTCGCTAGCGGTGGTGATAACATGATCTAGAGGATTTAGCAGCCTAAAAATTTATGTTAAGTATTTGGGAAATAATATTTGAAAGAAGAAAGACCTAAATGCTGCTGTACTTAATTGTTTTGGGGGACTATAAGAGTAACTAAGGGTAGAAAAGATGCAGAAGTCTCTCCTGGTTTTTAGAGTTAGACCTAGCTGACAGAGCAGCCGTTCTATTAGTAGTTTTCCATCTGATGGCTTGTGGACTGCTTCTAAGGGCCAGGTGATCAAAAAGAAATCAGTGGCAGTAAGCTGCAAGTTCCTGCATGGAGGAAATGGGGCCTGCAAATTGAGAGAATTTGAAAATCATGGCTCTGTGCAGTGGAATTTCTGAACCTGTCACGGGGATGCAGTATCAGGAGACAGGGAAAAGAATATCTGGACACTGCAGCCTGATGAGTTCAAACTTGAGCAGGAAGCCATGGCAAAAGCTGGTCATGCTCCATGAGCAGGCCCTGGGCAGTAGTTTGGGGGTTTCTGTATGGAACTCGCAGACAATTCCCATATCACAGGCATACCACAAGCTGGCAGCCTTTAGCAGTCTCACGGAGGAGGTAGGACCTGATTAGCCTGAGTTGCAGGTGGAGATCTGGCTGGCTGGTTGTTTTGTGCAGCTCCATTGCAGAGCCAGTTCTTTGGATCCAGGAGGCTGACTGTAATCTCAGTTGTGTACCATGCTGGGTTTTGCCAGTTAAAATTATCTGTAGTGGGACCCTGTTCAGAACATTTTTGGCCTAGTTTGAGTGGCATCTGGCTCATCATTTCCCTTTAGCAAGTTGGTCCCTGCAAGGAGTATCCTTGGGCCAGGGGAATTGCAATGAATTCCTGGCCTATACCAAATGAATGGCATAAAGGGGACAGGGAATGGGATTCCTGTGTTGGAAGAAGCTGTGCCCTACCCTGTGGGCTCTGCTGTAGGAAAAGGTGGCTTTTCTCTGCTTTGCCAGCCTTGCTTCTTTTTCAGAGCAGTATAAGAAGGAAGCGTAATTTCTCCAAAGTGTCTTGTAAGGACAAATTTTTCAGGGAGTAGGGCTTGCATGGTGTGGTCTTATTCTAGGGAGGTGCTAACTGAACTGTATTTTTCCTGAGTTTGTGGTTCATGTTTTGTTGCAAGTCCACTGCTCTTAGGGTGGTATGTGTGGAGATCACCACTGAGATTTCCTGGTTTCCTAATGTTTGTTTTTAGGTTGTGAACTCCCACGTTCTGGGAGGGAAAGGGAAGTAGAAAAGACAGCTGTGTGAAAACAACATTTATTTTGCTGTGGTATTTTTTTCTTTTTCAGTAAGCTAACGATTGTGTTTTATTCTCATACTTCTGCAGTGCTGTGTCACTGCTGACGTTGTGGCAGGCAAATGTTAGCTGACTGTACTCCAAACATTTTACACTCACATTGACTTTCCGTGGGATACGAGTGCTTAACTCCGTTTGACTCCTTTGTAAATACTGTAATTATTATTCCATACGTATGCAAAGCTTTAGAGGTATTTAGTCATCTCTTGTTTAAAGCAGCTGTTCCGATCATTTTTTTATTAAGATTTTATTAAATTGACCCTTGGTTGGTGAAGCATGAAAGCATGTACTGAAGTCAAAGCTTGATTCCTCTAGGAACATTTATGTGCAAGTGCTCTATTGGCTCTGTGTCTTGTTTAATCCCTGCGTGCAAGGGAATTTGTGAATAAGAGTTGTGAACCAATTACTGAACGTGAGGAGATGACACAAATGAGCACAGTGAAATGTGTGTGGGAAGCAAATTGATTTTCAACTTGCTAGAATCATTGAACTAAGTATTTCACTTTTAATCATCCAAATATGAGTGGATGTGTCCTCCAGCAGTAAGCATAAGAGAGATTTCTTGACAGGGAAATTTGTAAGAATTTGTACTAAGTGACACTCTCATTGCTTTTCTTTCAGGTTTGATACTGGGGACCATAACTGCATCATGCACGAATTGGCGCATCTCCACTGAAGTCATGAGGGAGATAAGTGGAGCCATAATGCTTAATGAACATACTCATATTTTCTCCCTCTATCCATGCAGCTGGTATTAATGTAGTTGCTTATTAGATCAAGGCAGTGATATAATGCGGCAGGTAGCTGCAGTCCAAGGTTTTGCTGAGTCTCTGAAGCTGAGCACTTGATAGGAGATATTCTTTGTATGCTTCTCCTGAATAGAAATCTCAGTTGCCACGTTTCTGTCCATGTTTTAGTTCTGTTGGTTTTTTTTTTTTTTCCTGAAAAATGTTTTCTCAATTGTTACTTGATGCTAGTCACATATATATTTAATTTACTTGGAGGTTAGTCAGACAGTGATGGTAATACTGTAGTTCTGGTTATAACAGCATGTGATCTCCTGCATCCATCTCTGAACTGAAGCTATCATCTGCACTGCCTTCCCAGTGCCTGCAGGTTGTATGCAACCTGTGCTGCAATGAGCGCAAAATCTGTGACAAAACTTGCGATTCTGCAAGAAGCTATGGGGTTTTTTTACGGCCCACACAGAATCACAACTGAATCTGGAGGTGCAATGACACCATTTGTAGATCTCAGCGAGGGAGAATGACTCTCAGCACGGCTGAAAGCTTAGCTATTAGGGCTTTGTCTGGTAGGTGGATGCAGCTTCTGAAACTGACAGTGTAGAGAGAGAAGTAAATTACATAATCAATGAGATTTACATTTCCAAGTCATTTAGACCATTATCCATTGAATTTGCAAGGTGTCCGTCTCTTACTGATAGATTAGAACTAAAATGGGTAACATTCCTCACCAAGAGAGGAACCCAGTGTTAGTACCTGGGTACTAACATGAAAACATGAAGTGGCATCAGTACTATTTTCTCCAGCGATCTTGTATCTCTAGTTCCATTTATATTGAATTAGCATTGATTTTTTTTCCTCTGTTTACTTACAAATCTTAAAAAAAAAAACCAACCCCTTCCAGAATTTGCCTACAAACCAAATGAACCAACTGATTTTGGGCAACAGATACAGATATAACTGTAGAGAGATACAGATAGATATAAAAAAAGGAGCTGTGTTAGCCAACTATTGGCATTTGAATGTAGGAAATCTTCAGAGACTGTGTGATAAGCTCTTTCTGTTTAAATCCCTCTTATGAGTGGCCTGTGTTGTCTCCTGGTTACTATAAAAGTCTTGATGTAATTGTGGTTTCCAGAGTTACAGATCCATCAATTCCATTTGTAATTATGTGTGAAATTACTTTGTCATTGGGTTTCCCCCTGCTTTTTCTTGAAAGGGGGGGAAAAAAGCCCAACACAGAGTCACAAAATCTTCTTTTTATGCAATGATATTTTCTTTACTGACCCAAGTTATTTCATATTGGTTAGAAGTTCTTATTCCCTGGTTTCACACGTATTTCTCTGAGCTGCTTTAAATTGGTGTTGTACTGATTATAGTACTGCTTAAATGATAGCTGATGATAAATATTATCCTTGCACAGACATTGGGCATCATCATGTGTCATGTCTGCAGACCAGTTTTTTGCCTGCATGGCAGATTTTTGTGGCTGTGAGCCAGGAATTTTAATGAAAGAAAACATCAAAGATACAGAAGAAATGAGAATATTAGTCAAGGAAGATACACAGTGATGCTCTCTGATAACCCCTGGTAATTGACATTAGAACTATGTGGGAGCAACTTAAATAAACATCTGGACACTGAGTTTAGACATTTCCAGTGACAAAACCCAGACAGATCTTCTGGACTTGCAATAATAAATATTTCAGCGCAGTCCACATGAATCAACTTAGAATTCTGTTTTCAATTATTCTAGTTTTATAAATATATCATAGTTAATTATTCAGGGATAGAATTTCTTTTGAAGATTAAGGAATTTGATGTTTGCTTCATTCACATAAAGTTCCATTTTTTATTTATATCAAATTTACTTCTGTTTGCACAAAAACAATAGCGCAAGCTTGCCAAAAGCCATTAAAGCAGAATGCAACCGAACTTTTCCTGGGGTGGAAGGGCCTTTTCTGAAAATCCTGGTAGTGCACTGTAATTCATTCCAGCTATGGTAACCACTTAGATTGTGCTGAAAAGAAAATTATAAATAATCATTTTAAAAAGTTATTCTCAATATTTTTAAAGATTCTTTCCTTATCTTTTTTCTTTTGGTAACATGGTAGTACTAAGAACGTGGTGTCCCTTACAGACAGTGAAGAGATGTTTATATGTACCAAAGTATTTAAAAGAAGTAGCGATGAAGCTACAAGACTGAATGAAACACTGGTTGCAGTCCAGATCTGATCCTGGTATTACAACTGTGATGAGGGAATGGCTAGTAGAAGCACGCTCAGTTTTTGTGCAACTTTTATATTCCTTAGAAAAGCCTCTAGTGTGGGCTATAATTGCAAAATCACTTATTTCAGAAGGAATGAATCGCGTCTCTGAGGTTGAAGAGTTACTGACACATTATATTAAAATGACTACATTCATGCATTTCTTTTTTTTATCATTATTATTATTTTGAGATGATCTGTATCTTTGTTGCCAGGGGCCCTGGACAAGCTGAGGGATTCTTCTGGAGAGTATTCAGGATTTAGTAAAGTTCATTGCCACTTTCAGTTTAATTTATGCTTCCCCACAGCCCAGGCTGTCAACATCAGTACATGCTTCTACAGTTTCCTACCTTGGCTGTCACTAGCAGGAGCACTAGTGTAAGCTGGCTGCCAATGTTGTTGAGCCACTGGTTGAGTTATGCTATACCAACAGGTTAAGAAAGTTTTAGGGAACTGCTGTGTTAGCCTGACCTACAGGTCATCATCCCTTTCAGAGGTGGAAGAGGCAGAATTGTGTTTTAAGTACAATTCAGAAAGTCCCTTCTATGCGAGCTGTCAAAATTGTTGTGTCCTGAGTCAGGCTTGGGTTCATATGGCAGTTCAGGTTAGAAGGGACCTCAGGAGCGCTCTTGACCAACCTCCTGCACAAAGCAGAGTTGGCTATGAGGCCAGATGAGGTTGATCAGGGCTTTAATCCAGTCTGGAATTGAAAACCTCCAAGGATGGAGACTGTACAACCTCTCAGGGCATCCTGTTCCTATGTACAGCTGTCCTTCTGGGGTGTAGGGGGGAAGTTTTTCTTTAAACCCAGTCTGAACCTCTCTTGTTTCAGCTTATGCCTGGCTCTGTCTTGATGACCTCTTCATAGGTACTGGAGGGCTGCTGTTCAATCCCCTTGAAGTCTCCACTTCTCCAGGCTGAACAGGTACACTGCTGGCTTGTGCAGCTTGCTCTTTACCAAGACCCTCAGGGCCTTTTCAGCAGGGCTGCTCCCCAGCTTGTTGTCATTTCTGGGCAAATCATAGGCAAGCATGTTAGGAAGCTGCAGGCTGACAAGTGCATTGTATTATTCAGTTTTGTCACAGCTCTCCCAGATCAACAAAGTATGTTTTCTGCTTTCATGTTTTGGAAAAAAACCCATAAGCTAGCCTGGTTATCCTGATCTAAGCCTATCTAAAACTTCAATGTTAATTAAAAAAAGGCAATTTGTGCTTTGCAACCCTTTCTATGTACTATAAAAATGATGGATAAGGAAGCGCAGTGAAAGCTATAAATCAGCCTTGAGCCTGATAATCTAATAAGAGCATCTCTTTGGCAGTTTCACCTCTTGCTCATTGATCTATAGCTTGGCAATTAATTTCCCCTAGTTTTAACCTTGTATTTATTAGAATACCTAATTCCTTATTGCTAAAGCTATGCACTGGAAATTTGTAGTGTTCTAGTTCAGACAGTGTAATCTATTTATTGTTATAGGAACACAGAGGAGGAAGACAAATTATTTAGAGGTTTATCACTTGGAGAGAGGCATTTGCGGAAAGACAGGGAATAAAGCTGAACAGATAAAGCTAGGTGGAAAATGTAGATTGTGACTATTAAGCAAAAGCTCTTGTAACAGAGGGATTATCTGTTGAATGATCCCCTATGGGAAAGCATTAGGTTCTCATCTGCAGGTGTTTAAAACACCACTGGACAAAGTACTGACTGCAGAGAACAGCTCTGTGCTGACCAGGTAGACAGGTAATCAGGATGCGCTGCTGCTGTTCTGTGTGCTGCCCTGTGCCATAACTGCAGCATATCCGTCTCTTACAGGGCAGTCACTGTTTTCAGTTCTATTTATGATTAAAACCCGAGGGTCTGGTTTGACTGCCCTAACTGCCATAGAATTTAATGGAAATTGCTCATCAGATCCTGAATCTGAAATACATTGATAGTTCTGGCTTCCTCCGCCAGTTTTGTTTTCTGATCTTGCTGAAAGGATGGGGCAGTCTGGGTAACTGCCTTACCATCTGTGCCCTGTTCCAACATTGATTACTTTTTCTCAAGAATGAAAAATGCTGATTGAAAACAGTAATCAAATTAACTTCAAATTATTTGTAGCAGATGTAAATTCTCTTTATGCATTCCTTTTGTGTAAAGGCAAAAGAGCCCAAGCTGTCTGTCTTGACCCCTCCTTTGACTCAAACTGCCATGCAGCAGAGAGGAAGTGAACTTTATAGGTTTGTACTTAGTGGCTGTTGAGACACTTGACATGTGTACATTTGAAATCTTAAGTCATTCCTCTATTTGGGTATTTTTATTTCCGAAGTGATTATGAAGTTTTGTAGAGATCCAAAGATAACAAACCTTTAAGCACATACATTACAAGCTGACTTTAGCACTCATGTGCCACATACCTACATTATATGCAGAGAAAGTTTAAAAAAAAAAAAGCAAGATGTAGAAAAAATGTTAATCAAGTAAATATTTCATTAGATGGTAAAGCTACAGTTTGCTACTTTATAAATAGCACTTTGTTTAAAAAAAAGACACCCCCCCCAAAAAAAAAAAAACCAACCCACAACCAAAAAACCAACCCAGCAAACAGCATATATTGTTATTAGGATATCAGAATCCTTCTGCAAAACAGAATATAGGTCAGGTATCTTAGCCAGATGTTCAGAGGAGCTCTGTTCTCTATCTTACAAGTAGTTGCTCAGGGTTATCAATTGTGTTTGGCTTTTAGCATAAAGGGAATCAGCAAAGCACCATTTCAGATTTCACCCATTATGCCTGTCTTACAGGGCATCACACTCCTTCACAGAAAAGGGGCTCTGCCTTTTGTGCTAGAGAGATCAGACTGTGCTTTTACTGGTGGACTGAGGATCTGTGAGAGACCGTCACCCAAACTGCACATTTCCTACCTTTTAAAAACAGGGAGATAAAGATAAAGTTTCATAGGTCTGGAAGGAGCAGCGGTTTGTGTTTCGGCCCGTGTCACGTCTGTCTAACCTGTGTATGTGGTCCATAATTCTCTGCCACAGCTTAGGAGGCAAGTGCTTCAGAGAACTTGGTGTGCTCTCTTTCAAGTGTTGGTGCATAAGAAATGATAGATCCAAAATATTTGGAGGCTCTAGGAGTCAATGGTGCAGAGATCAGGATGAAAGCCTAGAACGCCTTTTCCAGCCATGTGCCAGGGAAGGGGAGCATGACACTCATCCTTAAACCTAGCCTATACTTAATACTTATATGTTCCCTGCTAAATTCATGTCTAAGTAAATAGCTTTGCTGGTGGGAGTAGAGGAGACATGAGAGTCAGATTACACTTTATCGTGGAACTTGATATGAAATCCATACTTTGTTGCTTGGAGACTGCAGTGAGATGGATGTCTGTGGTAGTAATATAAGAGGATGTTTGTAGGAGGGCTGTATGTCACAGCGCTGCCCTGGATCAGATCGCATTTAAATACATTGTACATGGACTTTGATCAAGGACCACCTGGCCAGTGGAGAACCAGACTTACTGAAGGACAAACTCTCCACTCTACAGACTGCCACTACAGCAGGAAATGTTTTTCCAGGTTATGGTTTTACCGTTAGTAACACTGTTGCTGTATAATACAGGATCACCCAACAGTACTAGTTCAACCAGGATACTATGTGGATACACAGCTTATTTCTGTTTATTCAGCCAGAGCAGCCAGTGTGCTTGTTATGCTGTCTTTATGATTTTATGCCAGCTGTGTACGGACAGGCAATACTCAATCCAGCACACAGCCTGCCAGGAGAAAGGTATTTTTCAGAACAGCTGGAAGAAATGGGAAACTCATGGGGTCAGTCTGAACCAGTGTAACCATTTGTTTCACCTGCCCAGTAGTGTTTAGTTTGTGGTCGGGACTAGGTGCTTAAAACCAGGCCTGCAGCCTTGATTGAGCCATGCCCTCAGTAAAATCCCAATTTGTGCTTCTGGCTGGAGAGTTGATGCCCCCCAGAGATCGCCCTGTTCCCTGCTGCAGAGCTGAGCTGTGCCATACAAGACATTTTGTGGTTTTTGTCATTGTGCCAATGGTTCAAGGCTGCCATAGTAATTTTAAATCCTAAGGTAGAGAGAAACCATTTTTCCCCCCGCCCCCCCCAAAAAATGGCCTTGTTTGGAACTTGCTTTAGGGTTTGAAAATTGTAACTAGTTTTTTGTATAATTAGCTAGTGCATTCCTGGTGTAACGCCATTAGAGACATTGACATGGTACCAGGCAGCACCCCAGAAAGCTGCCTGGCTTGTCAGGGCACTGGAGGCAATATAGCGTCATTAGCGCCGAGCTCCACCTGGGTTAATGAAGCCCAGCTAATGAATAATGTTGTGCTAAGTAGCGTACTCTAGTGTCAGTAGAGTAACGAACCAAGATAAATTCTGAATACTGTTTAAGAGGGTTTTCAAATGTCTTTTGATATTTTTACTGGAAAAATACAGGTGTATGCAACCCTGCCTGATACTACTTCTGTTTCCATTCCTTGAAGAATATAGCTGGCCTGTTTTGCAATTTCTGGGTAACAGGTTAACACCAACATTAAAACATTTTTCTGTGGATTTGTGATGTTCTGTCAAGCTAGGCTATCTGGCGTAATCATGTAATTAAATATCTAGTTCTTTTACGATACTTTAATTAAATATCAGACCTCCTTAGGGAGCTTAAGAAGAAGGGAAATGCAGAAAGCAGGAATAACTCCCTGCAAGTCACCCCCCAAGCCACGGGCTGGGGCTCTGGGGAAAATCCCGGCCTCAAGTACTGGCCCAGGGATTTTGTTTGTGAGGGGGTGGAAAAACTCAAGGTGACAGAGGTCAGAATGGTGGCTGGGCTGCACCATGGGTCTTGGGTTGCTCAGGCAGGGAGGAGCCGGCCTCACGGCTGCTGTGTGCCAGCAGGCTGAGGTGAGTGACTCCCGGGCTCTGCAGGTGCGTGGGGGACAGGCCCTGCGGCCCCGGCCCTGTGAGGCACCCAGGGGGGCCGGCCCTGTGGGGCCTGGTGGCCATGGCGGTTGCATGGCAGGGCGGGATGGTGTGGCCTCCCCTGAGCTGCAGGAAAAGCTCAGCGAGAGCTGAGGAAAAACTTTAAATGGGCCATAGCCTGAAGATATTATCCTCTCCCTGGCTGACAGCCTTGGTCTGGAGACCAGCCAGGGAGGACGAGAATGGGGCCCTTGGGGTCCGGAGATATTAACAAAATAAATAACTCCGACCGCAGCGCCCCCTTCCACTCCCCTCAGCACATTCCGCGGAGGAGCCAGCAGCACCCTTCCTCTCCCGCTGCCTCCTGAGGTAAATCAGACGCACCACGTCTGCTTCGTATTATTAAAAGAGGGAAATGAAAAAAAAACCAATGTAAACACTCTTACAATTGCTGCGGAAACTGGATATAACCAGGTTACTCAAAGGGAAAAAATTAAGCCATCCGTATATGCCAAGTTTGCCTTCACATCTGTTAATTGTAAGGGGATGATTTTAAAAAAAGAGAAGTCATGGTTTAGGGCCTGGTTCAGCAAAGCCTGTAAATGTGTACTTCACAAAAACAGGCTTAAATCTATCCCTTTTCAGTGAAGGCCTCACGCAGGCTGGTGCTTATGGAAATAAGACATGTTTTTCAGGGCTATGCTGTGGGAGGAGAGCCAGCCTCCGTGGCAGGGCTAGAGCTCAGCCGACTGCATCCTATGAAGCTGTGAGGGCACCCCAGTCTGCCCCTAGCCAAGAAATTATTGCTGCTGTAGTTGTCAGTGTTGTGTTGCTATTATCCTGTCAGCAGTGTATGGTAAGAAGAAATGAGCAGTGTTTTAAAAACTTTAACGCACAGAAAATGTCACTGTTGTTGCTGCTATTACATTATGATTGTATTGTTTTATTATTATGTTACTATATTACTCGTGTAGCATCCACAACATCATGTTTCTGAGTTCAGCACAGTCATTTTAACATCAAATAGTTAGTCTTTTTACCTCAGAAAATCTTTATTTTCATTTAGCATGCACACAGGTTTAAACTTAAAATAAAGACCAGTCTTGTTTGGCTCTGCTTGCTTAAGTGAATGCAAGTTGGTGGCATATTTTATATAGTCGTGATCCACTTCTTACTGAAATTCTGAGTTCAGTACGAAAATTAAAAAATCAAAATCATTAGCTCAAACTGCTATATTCAGGTTTCTTGGTTGTCAACTTTAAAATACCATCCCATAAGAAACACAGTGTTGTCATTGCCCATTATTTTATTGTGGGCTTGAAAATATTCAATAGGGTTTGTTTTGTTTTGTTTTGTTTTAAACACTCCATCACCTGAATCTGTCATATATGAAAATTTTGGCTTCATTTGTGTAAGGTGATTTGCTGTGCCTGAAATCTGGAAACATCAGCTCTAGAGGTAAAATCTTTTCTTAATTCTGTCAGTTAAAAAGAATCCAGTGCTTCATATGTTTACAAATAAGTAAACTGGCCAACCCCCATTATTTTCTGTTAGGAAGCTGGGTTAATTTTTACTGTTTGTAATTGTCAATACTGAAATAACTAGAGCAGAGGATGAAAGCATGTTCTGTGCCTGCTCAAATAAACTCTCAAGATATTTAGGTTTTCTAAGTGGTCTTTTAATTTTAGACAATAAGCTATTTTTATGTAGAGATTACTTTGATTAAGTTGTGTAGATGTTTTTCTAATAGGAGTTTTTGTAAACTTCCTTTGTCAGTAGAATAATAATTAAAATGTAAATAAACGAATACTCAATAACTGGAAAACCTTACACACTTTCTCTGAAACAGAATAAAATGGTTTAAATAACAGACTGTAAAAAGTAGTCTTTATTATGTTATTGAACTGTTAAAGCTCAAAATTTTAAGATACCAGGCCATTATCAAATTATGACACAATCCTCCTTTCTAACATCTTCAAATGTATATATTTTATAAGTAAGTTTACATACGTATATGGCATTTGGAAGCATTTGGACAAAATGCATTAATTTCATCTTTCATGAGCTTTTGTATGTCTTGCCTTGCAGAGTACTTAAGGAGCATGAGTATTTTCGAAGATATCTGTGACATCTGTTCCTAATATTCTAACATCTTTCTTCCATGTACATTTGATAGACAACATACTTTTGGCAGTCTCTGTTATTGGAATTGCCAAAATGTTGATATTAATTTGAGTGCCTTGGTTTTCAATGAGTGCAAGGCAGAATGAGCCTTTTCAGAGACTCATCTTTGGAACCAAGTTATTTCTAGAAAGCCAAATGTTTCAACATTCTTTTTAGGTAATCAGAAATAGATTTATAATAGAATAAGGAAATGATTTCTGTTCAGGAACAGTTGTTCAAATATATCTGCTCCCTAATCTTTATTTCTGATCTGTGGATTTTTAAATATAATACTGTGTTAGAACTCCATCCAAGTACCAGGCCATGGGATTTTGCTTCACTAGATACTTAACCCTCCTAAATGCCCATTTAAAGTGCACTGATATGGGTGTATAAATGGCATTTCATTAAGAGACTTTCTCAGACTTAGATGTTACGCTATTGAGCACTGTGCTGTGCAGTTTTCAGAAGTCTGAGCACAGAGTGAAAGGCGCAGCCATGAGTTAAGTGCCAGGGCTTCTTATACAACATATGAGAAGTCCTCTCTGAAAGAGCTGTGCAAAGTCCAGGTCACACTAGAAAGTAAAAAGAGAGCCAGTAAGGAAGTACCTCCAGGTACTCTGGATTTGCAGTCTGGTTCCTGACAGGAACATCTGCTTGAGGGTAGGAAGGCCCTGCAGAGGGACCTGGACAGGCTGGACCGATGGGCCGAGGCCAACTGTATGAGGTTCAACAAGGGCAAGTGCCAGGTCCTGCACTTCGGTCACAACAACCCCATGCAACGCTATAGGCTTGGGGAAGAGTGGCTGGAAAGCTGCCTGGCCGAAAAGGACCTGGGGGTGCTGGTTGACAGCCGGCTGAACACGAGCCAGCAGTGTGCCCAGATGGCCAAGAAGGCCAACAGCATCCTGGCCTGTATCAGGAATAGTGTGGCCAGCAGGAGCAGGGAGGTGATTGTGCCCCTGTACTTGGCGCTGGTGAGGCCGCACCTGGAATACTGTGTCCAGTTTTGGACCCCCTCAATACAAGACAGACATTGAGGTGCTGGAGCGTGTTCAGAGAAAGGCAATGAAGCTGGTGAAGGGTCTGGAGCACAGGCCTTATGAGGAGCAGCTGAGGGAACCGGGGTTGTTTAGCCTGGAGAAGAGGAGGCTGAGGGGAGACCTTATTGCTCTCTACAACTAGCTGA
Source organism: Pelecanus crispus (assembly GCF_030463565.1). NCBI lineage: Eukaryota > Metazoa > Chordata > Aves > Pelecaniformes > Pelecanidae > Pelecanus > Pelecanus crispus. The sequence continues at coordinate 16,520,883 of NC_134649.1, forward strand.
AAGGAGGTTGTAGTGAGGTGGGTGTTGGTCTCTTCTCCCAAGCGGTTAGTGATAGAACGAGAGGAAATGGGCTCAAGCTGCGCCAGGGGAGGTTTAGGTTGGATATTAGGAAAAATTTCTTCACGGAAAGGGTAGTCAAGCATTGGAACAGGCTGCCCAGAGAGGTGGTGGAGTCACCATCCCTGGAAGTGTTCAAAAATCGGGTAGACGTGGCACTTCGGGACATGGTTTAGTCTAGTCTACCCTTAATTGGTTTAGTGTGGACTTGGTAATATTAGGTTAATGGTTGGACTGGATGATCTTAAGGGTCTTTTCCAACCTAAACGATTCTATGATTCTAGGAGAATAGGTTCCTAGGTATTTCTTTTCAGAAGTTAGATGACTGTCATTTCTCTGAAATCACACCATCCAATGACTGTAGAATTCAGCTGGAATTAAATCCCTTTATTGCAGAGAGCCTATTCCCTTCAAGTTGATTTCTTGTATGTCTCTGAAGAATTCATTAGCCACAGGCCTGCAAACTCTTCTGTACTGGTGTAAGCTTATCTCCTGCGGGGAAGCTGTTACCCAGATTAACAAGCCTCAGGGAGAGGGAGTGCATGGCCTGGGTTTCTAACCTGTTTGACAATTGGAAGATTAGGTTCCAGTTGCTCTTCAGAGGATTATTTGGTGGACAAGATGTATAACCCACCTACTCCTACTCCAGAAAGAAAGATGAGGCTGCAACTACTTTTTCTGAGAAGGCCGGTGTGAGCAATGAGAATGTATACTGGATCAGACACAAGTGATAACTGCATGAATCCTGATGGACCCCAGTGTGAGAAGTGCGTGCTGAGTTGTATAGCCCTCCCAAGATTGTGGCATGTCCGAGTGCATGTAGAAGCCAAGCTTTAGGTACCAAGAAAATTTCAAGGTGATAACTGGAGCATAGATGGAAATGAAGTACCTTCAGTTAGAGAACAATTGGGAGAGAGTTTTCAGCACTGTGCTGCAGTTTTTAATCTACATGTGATACTTGAAGTAGAACTTCAGTGGGAGCTGAGTGTGTATCAGCTTTATCGATTGAACCTACTCACACAAAAAAGCTGGGGTTTTGCCCTGTGTAACCAGGAATGACTACTTGGGATATTTTATACATCAGATACGTGAGCTAAAGATCTTATCTTATGTTTATATCCATTTCAGAATCTGCAGAAACAAATGTGAAAAGCCCATGCAGACACTGAAATCCTGTCCCTGTCAAGGTAAGAGGGGCATTTCATAACAACTTCATCGCAGTTCAAATCTTGTAACGTGATATTTAATTTTGACTGTGATGTTTCTCATATTGCAAAAAGAAAATCAATTAAGCTGCTTTATTGATAGTGTTACCCTATGTTACAAATATTTATTGGCCAAATTAGTTTGTATTTATAATTCTGTAAATTCAGTGTAACTTCAGTGATGAGAAATTGGCCCAGAAGTGGAGAAACACAAATCCACTCACAATCATTATCACCCTGACTCATTCCAACTCAATTAGAATTTTATATGTTGTTTCTTCCCCACCCCACCCCCCAAAAAATTAGTTTTGCTATTACCCAAACTAAGATACACAGACCTTTCCTGTTAACTTTGTAGAATGAAATCTCTAGACATGAGACCTGTAGTTATGGTTATTGTTCTGTAGCTGTAAGGATGGCTATGGATTCTTCTCTGTTCAGCATGGGGAAAGAATACACTTTATAATGCATGAGATACCAGCAAAATTTTTTCTTGAACTGCCTGAATGGTGTAACTGCCATATGTCATCGTGACAACAGACACACAGATCAGAAAGTACCTCTGAATTGTTATTTTGATGACTGTTCTCTTAGTAGTGGTATTTTTATTCCTGCCATAGTTTAGCTAAATTATCCATTTCCTATAGGAAACAAATTATACATAAATTTCCAATAGCACTTGTGCAGCATGGTTTCCTAAATCCAGTATTTTGTACTATGTGGATTTTAGCTTCAGCTGCCACGGTTCGAGGGCTTTATGAGCAGTCAGTATGAACTAGGCGTGCATCCTGACACACCTGATACTGTGTGTCAATCTGGGCATTCAGACTTTTGGAACTGTAAGAACAAGTCTGCAGCATTTATGTAAGGGATACAGCTCTCTCCTGAATGTCCCTTATATTCCCTCTTAAACGTTCCCTGTAATGTCTCTGTTGAATCACTGACCTTAAATGAAGCAAGTGAATATCGATACAAAATAAGTAATAAATAAGTATGCAAGCATGCATAAAATGCGGCGGAAAACTAAAATGGGAAACAACAAATCAGGGCCAAGTCTCCCCCAATCCCTTTGCTAAGATGTGCAATTTCGCTTTCTCTCAGTAGATGTCAGCAACGCTACAAACTTGCCCAGTTTACCACTTCGAGAGTCCTGTTATGACTTTAATTAGTTTTCCTATTTCAGTTTTGCAAAGGAATAGCCCATCTAAACTGGTGGAATCTATTGGCCTCTGAGACAGGATTAGAGACTGCTGTTCAGCATCTTAGAATAATATTGTATTCTCAGTACCGCAGAACTCATACGGAACTTAGTAGAAGGGGCTTATTGCTACATTTTTAGAATTTTCTGAACATTTACCTCACATTTGCCCTCCAGGTAAACATGAAGTAATATAAGGTGTCTAATATTTTGATTCTTTCTGTGAAGTAAATCAAAACCATGGGAATGTTTTCATATAATTTGAATTACTCCTGTCTCCTACAATACATCTTCAACTCTGTACAATTAACTTTCTGCCCACTATAAGAAAGGGGCACAATCATATTCTGACTGAAAGCAATGGCAAGTGTTCTGTTGGCTGTGCTGGGAGTTGTGTCAGCCCCAGAGAAGTTCATAACCACAAAGGAAGGATGTGGAAGGAAGTTTCTTAGTAGAATTTTGTGTGTGTGTGTATGGCAGGGAGAAAAAGGGTTGTTTATTTCTGTGTATAAGGAGCATTCATTTTGCTGCATATTATAAAATAAACAGAAATATTTCAAAATCATCATGTACATGAAATGGGCACCAGAGAATAAACATTCCAGTGTTTATTTGGTTAGAAATGAAGAAATTTCATTATCTTCTGATTCTCACAGGAGGGTCTTTTCCTTCTTCTGATCTCCAGCAGGATCTTTAATTTTTTGTGATATATTGGGTACTTGTGAAGCAAGGCAGATTAGCACTTTTTGAGGTTAAGATCATACCCTCAGAAACAGGATCAGCCCAGAAAGCAGCAGTGAGCATCTCTCCATGTGCCTGTCACCATCTCATTGGCAAGAGCATCAAAATGAGCAGCACTGAGAATTAGAGGCCGGTTCAGCCACAGGCAGCGCTGGGGACATTTTGTGTCGTATTCGCTTGTCTGTAGGGAAATGGGCTGTGACCGTTTTATCTTGGCTGTAGCATGTGCCTGCACATGCTGCAGCCAGCTAGAGCTGGCCAGCTCCAGAGCCAAATTCCTCTAACCAGAGATGCAGACACAAAAAAAAAAAAAAAAAAAAACAACAAAAACCAAAACTTTGGAGGGGAATCAGGTGGAGCAATTTTAACTTCTAGCTAAGGGAGATAAAGAGCTGTATTCCTCAGCCTGTGTTGGCTTATCGACAACAACACTGAGCAAATACCATGCTGCTGGCGACATGGTATTTTGTTCTCTGTGTCCTCCTCAGAACATTTTAATTTCCTGTGTCACAAGCAACATTACAGTATGTTGCCTTCAAGCCATAGGTTGGCAGCCACCATGTCATAGTATTCCCTTTATGTTCTTGTTCCCCAAATTCTGTGTCACTTCCCATGATCTGTCCCTTTTGGTGTCCTCTCGTTCAGTGTCCTCTCGTGCCTCACTACACTCTGTTCCTATGCTTATCAAGTGGTCTTTGATCCTTTTCTGCTTGTCAGTTGACCCATTCTATATCGATCCTTCTCTCAGCTGCACTTTTCTCATAACCTCACAGGGGTGGGCTGGGAGATGCTCTCTGGCAGGCAAGTGCTGCCAAAGGAATACTTACCAGTCCTAGGGATGGGTCCAAAACACAGGGGAGCCAGTGGAGCTTGGGCCCCCCACATGGGCCCATCGATGTCTGGGTCTCAGCCTGGGTAGATGAAGCAGACAAGGAGAAGCAGTTTGCCAAACTGAGCATGGGGTATGTGGCTCCAGAGTGATGAGGCAGCAGCAACGCAAAGCAAATTTTACTTAGAGGCATCTGTTAGCAGCCATTTGGGATCTAAACCAAATGACCCCAGTGTAATCCTGTTCTGCTGCCTCCATTGTTCTGGGCTCCTTTCTTACTTGCATACCCAGCAGGAGGAAGCTGGTGGCTTTGGCTCTCTCTCTGACTCCTTCTTTGGCTCTCCTTGCTGAATGGATCTGTTTCTGCCTCTCTTGTTCAGCTGTTGAGCAAGCCTGTTTCTTGGGTTTTGGCCTGCTTTGCAGGGTATGAAGTAGGGAATGCTGAATCTGCTGCTGCTTTGCAGTATATTAGATTTGGAGGGGCAGTCTTTGCCACTTCACCTCAGATTGAAACTGCAAGGAAATGGAAAGATCGTATCTAGCATCTGCCTGAACATGTTGGGGAAAATGCCTTCCTAGCCCTTTCTGGGGTTACGTGTATTGCTAATAACGTTCTGAATTTACATCTGAGAATATTACAGGGTCATGAGCTAAACACACATCTGTGTGAAGTTAGGCAAAAGTTGCCTCTATATTACAGGACTTGAAATCAAGGTGCAAAAATAATATGAGTTAGCCCAGAGTTTACAAGAAGACTCAAGCAATTTGGCAGCAGAGTGACAGAAATCTCCCCATTTTCAGGGTTGTGCATAATGACAGAGCCAGAAGTACTGAAAAAGTGTAGGACTGAACACCACATTAGGTTTCATTGTCTTCATGTAGGTCTCCTAGGAAGCTTCTGAAAATTAACTTTTGCAATGAGATTGGGCATACAGCTATACTGCTGGGCAATTTAGTATGGTAAGTAGTTGGTGCTTAAGTCACAGTAAGAGTAAAAACTGAATGTTCCCAGCTTCACACATACTACAGTATGAAAGAAGAGATGTCTAACTTAGTTTAACTTTGTGCTTTTTCAAGTCATGATTGCTGCACTGGTGGATTGGTTTAGTTGAAAAGGGAGGTGGTGGCAGGTCTGAGTTTTCCTTTAAATATGACTTCACTGGAAGAGCTGGCATAAGTTTTTATTAATACTAACAATATTGAGCATAACATCAAAGCAAGGTTTAACTATTATATGTTGCATAGCTAAATATGAAAAATAAGACTATGAGTCTTTCTGCATGTGCACTATTTCATGAAACTGATTTTCAGGCCTTATGTACATCAACAATAATGGACCAATCCAGCCAAAATCTGCTTCCACAGCTGCTGGCCTTAGGAAGTTCCCTGGGCCTCCTGTGTTCTGCAGCTGTGGAGGCTATTCCCTGCTCTGAACGAAAGAATCTCCCCTCTCTCATGACTGCAAATGCTGAATGAGACATCCTGTAACACCCTGTTCAGAGGGGCAGAGCTGACAGCTGAAGGCCATCCTTGGCATTTTAGTCTTTGTAGATAATGACAGATGGTGCATAGCAATGAGCAAGGAACCCCTTAGGTCCTAAAATAGGGGAGGAGGTTTCTGGGGAATTATTATAAAATTTCATTGCCCAAAGGTCTTGGTGCTGGTTCTGCTCCAGAGAGAGTAAGGAGCAGAGATATTAAGCAGAGGTTTAAAGAAAAAATAATCTGGCATATTAGAGTATTGCAACATCTTAGGCGAGTGCAGAGAGTACATTTCTCCACATACACCAAGAATAAGCCCAGGAGAACTGCTGCATGAAATGTTTCTTACAGGACCACACAAAACTTGCCTACTTTCAAGTTTTGCTCTGTGTTTAGATATAAAACTGTCTGTTGTAAGTTTCACTTAAATTCCTTAATTTGCACCTTGCAAATGACTTGAAGCCCACTTACGGTTTTGCAAATGAAACCTGATGGTTTCAAGTAAGTTTCAGTTTGAGCTTTTAACATTCTTGTTCAAGCCTGAAACTCAAAAGTGAAATTCAGGGGGTGCAAAAACACGTATATGGAAAAATCAGAGGAAAAATTCACAAGAACCTGTGCAAACCAAACTTACAATATTTCCTACAGCTTGGGCTCTGCCCATTTACGCATCATTTTAGTCATCATCTTAGATCATCTTAGTCTCCTCTTTGCTATGTGTCTGTGGAGGCCAGAGGGTCTGATGGTGGTAGCTGTCAGGAGCAGTACTACCAAAGAACTGCAATGTCTTTGCATGGTCAACTACTATGGGGACAGCCATTCACCCAAATCTAAATTTGTCTTCAGATTCCATACATGCATCAGTAAGGCAGGAACAGTTTAAGTTCTGTTGATAATGTGTAACTGAAGCTGAAGAAACAAGGTTTGATGCTTATTTGGAGCAAGGAAAAGTTTTAGTAACTGAGCTGCAACAAATGGGTAATTACAAAGAGAACTAGGTGGTGGGGGTGGGAAACCGGATGAATTACGAGGCTTTATCTAATTTCCATCCCTGCAGCACTTTTGGTTGGAAAACAGAAACTAAGCATGCCTCGTTATTGCATGAAATAAATAAAACAAAACCAGAATGCTGTGGTGGCTTCTTGATCTGTAAAGCATGCAAAGCTAAAACCACCACATGCAAAAACGATCGCAAGAGTGAGTGCAAGCTGAAGGGTTGGTGATACTCGCTCTTTGCAATGTGTACAGCTCACAATTCTCAGCACAGCTGACCTCTTGGGAACTGATAGGAAGTCCTGGCTCTGCTTGAGTCAATGGGAATTTTGCTGTGGACTTCAGGGAAGCTGGAACTTCACAGCAAAACCCATGTTGTGCAATATATTGTTCCTGGCTCTTAAAACCTTGTGAAATCTCATAGGTGGACAAATATGCATTTGTAGTGCTCTGGGTCTTCTGTTCAGCAAGAATGGGAAATTAAAGGCAACCCATTTTCACTACAGCTAGCTAGGCTCCTGGTAGTGATGTACTATCTTACCCATGAAAATGAAATGCATAAATGTATAACTAACGTGACTGTAAGTGGTCTCATGTTGCTCATTCTGCTTGCTTGCATGTGCCGTCCCCTCCCTTTGTGCTGTCGTCTTAAACTGCTTCAATGCACACAGGATTTGGCAATACTTAGAGGAAGGGGTCCTGATCTTGTTTGGTCTTTAGGCACTAAGGTCCACATCCTCACTCCCATTCACAATGTGGGCCTCAAGTAGTAGTTGTGATAGTTAATATTCAGTCATGTTGCTAAGATAATTTAAAGTACTTTCTAGTACTAGTAAACTAGCACCTCTGATTGTAACATTAGCAACAGAGAAATGCCGTGTTCAACGAGTGAACAGGGATCAATTTTTGGGCCTTGTTCATCAATATCCTTAGAGATGTGCCACCATCCCTAGGGAAGATAGAAGAATGTTTTTTTCTTAAGAATATCTTTTTGTCAGCTTTGAATGTGGAGTCATATAAGGCTGCCAATATTGTTACAAAGGTTTTATCCTGTTTACTCCATTTGTTGAGTTCTTCCTGCTAAGTCAGCCAAAACTTTATTTTCACTGTTTGTGAAAGATCTGGCTGGTTTCAGTAGCTTATGTTTGGGGTAGGGCAAATTCAATTCATTGACCACTTAAAAGCTGCACATTCATAACTGAAATGACTGGAGTTCCTTGTGTCTCCTTCCTTGTCTCTTATCTCTGCAAGGCTTAGGTACAAGGATGAAATCTAGACTCCTTTGGAGAACTTAAAAATGGAAAAGCAACATACTGTATCTTTTTCATATAAGTAAGTCTACCTAAATAAATGTACAGACAAAATGGCAAAAAGCTGGCAATAAAATGGTGTGAAGACTGAGGTATGTATTTCTTGTATAGCATGTTGGTAGGGGTCCCAAGGCAGGTCCCTGTGTCCTTTTATATGCCAAAGCTGTAGATGAATGGGAACTTAGGACCAAAATAGCACCATTAGTGGCTTCTATTAATCTGTTCTTGTGGTGGGAAAGGCATTGCTAAGGAAAAAATAACGCTTATTTTAATGAGAGTTTGAAAATCACTTCAGCAAATCACAGTTTTCATAAGGTGACGTGCCAGGGTGAAATGACCTTATAAGGTCCACTTGAGGAAATATCATGGTATTCTTTCCTAATATTTTGAACCTTAACCTTTTCCTATAGAAGCTCCAAAAAGTTTAACATCTGTAGAGGAAGCAGCTGGGATCTTAGAGGTAGAGACAGCTTGGTACACCAGTCAATAGATATCCAAATTAGGATGTCACATCAAGAACTTTTCCTTTCAGGAAAAACAAAACGTGAGGTTTATTTCTGTGGTGGCTCATCTGGAGAAACCCTCTAATGATTGTATTTTGTTCATAAGTATGACACAAAATCAGCAGGGTGTAGCGAGTGGTGTAGGATTTGGAACATTACTTTAAGACAGAAAAATAAACAGGAAGAGAACTGGTTGCCAAGGGTGTATGAGAATCAGTTGGGGTAGGATTTGCTTTGTCAGTGTTGTAACCAGCCTGTGAGTGCTCCTTCTGAAGTCTGCAAAGTGGGCACATAATATAGCTGCCCACACACTATGGGTTTAATGCCAGCTGTGGTTGTGGGTTGGTTTTTTTTTTAAAAAAAAAAAGTATGGATGAATAAGGAAAATTATATTTAAGCTTGTTTTAGTTGGGCATGTGACACATGAAAAAAAAAATTGCCAGCTTATTTTCCCAGCCTTGTTTTCTGCAAGAGCTCAAATAGCTTCAGTTGCCTCATAAATCCACAGTGATTACAATGTATTTATTTATTATTATCTATGCAGACATAAAATGACCTCAGTAAAGAAGAAGCCAAAACAATTCCTTGATTTTGGGAGAAAAATGATTCAGCCCCCAGCTCTCTTCCACCCACAGCCTCCTTCTGGGGGCTGTGACTTTGTCTTATGCTTCAGCAGGAAACATATTTTTGGCTGAATTTGAACTCTCTAGAGTGTGTTGGATCTTACAGGTATACTGTCAAATAGAGTTTGTATTGGACACAAGATGCTTCGTTTGAGTACATCAAAGTGCTAAGGTTTCCTGTAAAATTGATCTTCATGGTTTTCAATACATGACTAGTTATTTATGTTTTGTTGTTACACAGTTTCAAATAATATGAAAGTTAAAAGGAAGAAATACTTTCTGTGCTGTGTAAGAGGGATGTGGGACCAAGTTCACTTCAGCAGAGAGCTGAGTAAATTGTTGAGAAGCATGATAAAATAAGTTTGTACAGTCTTCTGGAATTTTGTGTGGGTGGATGAATAGAGTACGGAAATATGTTCCATTAATTTCTAAGGCATATTTCCTATGTATTGATGAAGGGGTCTGAGTTTTGTTCAATGTCATGGATGATATAATTGGAGATTGTTAAATGAATTAGCTGTATTAGGTGTTCCACCCAATCATGTTTTACAGTGAAAATCACAGTGTCAGACCAGATACTCATTAAATGAAGTACCAACAGCGGCTATTTCTTATAAGGCCAGGTATAGACCCTCTCAAGTTTTGGAAATTGGCAGCTTAAGAAAATCTTGCATTTAACAGACATGGGCCTATCTATCTTTCATGAACTGATCAAATCCCTTTCATAAGACATTCTTACTTTTGACTTCCATATATCCTATGGCAATGAATTCTTTCTTTTGTTTGTTTGATGTCATTTTACATGGTACTCCTACTTTATTCTTTTATTGTGAAAAATAATGACTAGTCATTCCCCATTCAACCATATTTCCTTCAAGTTACCTCTTTTCAACTATAATGTTATTTTATCTTTTTTCCCACTGTGTAGAAGCTTTTTCATATCTGTCGTCTCTTTCTAGTAAAGATCTCAAACAAATGATCTAGAATTAGAAAGTACCAAATAATCTCGGTGTAATACATTCTGTCCTCCAATCCATTGGCAGAAAAGCAATGAGGAAGAAAAATTATTTTAAAATATTCTTCAAGACTAGATACAATTCAGAATCTGAATCTGTGTGCCACTCCATACTCCCTCCTATAGTGGATATAATGTCCTTTCAAGGCTTGAGAACAAGTATTAAAGACAAAATATAATTAAAGATGGAGATTAAAAAAAAAAAAAAGTGACAACTTTTTGTGACAGCCTGAGGGAACTGGGGTTGTTTAGTCTGGAGAAGAGGAGGCTGAGGGGAGACCTTATCACTCTCTACAACTAGCTGAAAGGAGGTTGTAGCGAGGTGGATGTTGGTCTCTTCTCCCAAGTAGCTAGCGATAGGACGAGAGGAAATGGGCTCAAGCTGCGCCAGGGGAGGTTTAGATTGGATATTAGGAAAAATTTCCTCACAGAAAGGGTAGTCAAGCATTGGAACACGCTGCCCAGAGAGATGGTGGAGTCACCATCCCTGGAAGTGTTCAAAAACCAAGTAGATGTGGCACTTTGGGACATGGTTTAGTGGGCATGGTGGTGTTGGGTTGATGATTGAAATGATGATCTTAGAGGTTCTTTCCAATCTTAATGATTCCTAATTTTTACTTTCATTATAAATGATCCAGCCACTGAGCCAGGAGGCATGGGGTTGCTACTCTACCCTTAACTGGTTTAGTGGTGGACTTGGTAATGTTAGGTTAATGGTTGGACTGGATGATCTTAAAGGTCTTTTCCAACCTAAACGATTCTATGATTCTATGAACATGTGAGATGTGCTTGCCAAAGTTAGATCATAGCCCATTAAACAGGTATTTAAAACAATAGCTTGTCTAGAAAAAGTGTATCTGTTCTAGATGTTTTGCAGCAAAACATTTGCTATAGAGCAACAGGGGACCCCTAGTGTTAGACTGTAGGAGGTGGGGATTTGTACAGGCACTGCGGGTAAGGAACTGCCTGAAGGAGGGAGGAGAGTGGGTTCTGTTGAGAGGGGAAGTACTGGGCAGGAAGGAAGGTTACAAATGAAGTTCCTTGGTGATGAGTCAGGGGACTGGATATGTTTTGTATTTTTATTAATGACTTTGGCATACAAAGAATGTTGAGGGAATTTGATGATGATATACAGTTGGGACCCATTGCTAATGCAGAAAGGGCAGGAATATCTTACAGGAAGAAATGGATGCCTTCTAGGTTTGGAGTAACAGGAACAGGCTGAAAGTTAATGGAATGAATCATAGAATGCTTTGGGTTGGAAGGGACCTTTAGAGGTCACCTAGCCCAACCCCCCTGCAGTGAGCAGGGACAGCTTTAACCAGATCAGGTTGCTCAGAGCCCCATCCAACCTGACCTTGAATGTTTCCAGGGATGGGGCTTCCACTACCTCTCTGGGCAACCTGTTCCAGTGCTTCACCACCCTCATTGTAAAAAATTTCTTCCTTATATCCAGTCTAAATATATCCTCCTTTAGTTTAAAACCATGCCAAAAAGATTGTCCTCATCTTTCCTATAGGCCCCTTTTAAGAACTGAAAGGCCACAATCAGGTCTCCCCACAGCCTTCTCTTCTCCAGGCTGAACAACCCCAACTCTCTCAGCCTGTCCTTGTAGGAGAGGTGCTCCAGCCCTCGGATCATTTTTGTGGCCCTCCTCTGGACCCGCTCCAACAGTTCCATGTCCTTCTTGTGCTGAGAGCTCCAGAGCTGGACGCAGTACTCCAGGTGAGGTCTCACCAGAGCAGAGTAGAGGGGCAGAATCACCTCCCTTGGCCTGCTGGCCACGCATCTTTTGATGCAGCCCAGGATTCGGTTGGCTTTCTGGGCTGCAAGCGCACATTGCCAGCTCATGTCCAGCTTTTCATCCACCAGTACCCCCAAGTCCTTCTCTGCAGGGCTGCTCTCAATCCCTTCATCCCCCAGCCTGTATTGATATTGGGGGTTGCCCCATCCCAGGTACAGAACCTTGCCCTTGGCCTATGGTTTATTTAGCCTAGCAAAATTAAATCAGAGATGTGACTTATAAATATATCCATGGGAGAAAATACCAGAAAAGCAGTGCTATTTAAAAGATAACAATTAAACACAAACAAATCAATATAAACTGGCTTTGAGGAAATCTGAGCTGCAATTTAGACTTCTAAGTAACAGAAGAGCCAGGTTCTCAAACAAGCATAGTGGAACAGAATAAGAAGAACTAACTAGTTTCATTACAGAGGTGTATCACTTTATTAGAGGAATAGTACAGTATGCTTTTTTGTGGATGAAGCTGATGGCATGGCCCAAAAGCCTGATGGAGGAGCTTCATGATTTCTTGCTTGATCCTAATTTACTCCCCTTTGGTTAGTGCTTAGATGGCAGTTGTTTTAAGGAGTGTGTAGAAATTGCACAAGATTTTAGTTTTGATTCAGTGGTTAAACTTGAGAATCAGTAACGCCTTAAGATGTTTTCACTGTAGTAGATCAAACCTTGAGACTGTAGGGAAAACTACCCTTTCTAGAGGGCCACAAAACTTAACAAATCCTTATGGTTTTGGAAGTGGAGGCATTAAAGCCGCACTAAAGGTCATCTATTGTTACCCCTCTGAAAGACTAGCAAATCAGTGTACAGAGCTAGAAGCTGCACCACAGTGCCAACATTTATTCCAAAGTTCATGGATTTCCAGATTTTCACATGCTCTATTATAATTTATTTTTATAACATTCATTTTTCACCCATTAATATTACAATTGGCATACTTATTCCACTTAATGCATTTAGATTGACCAGGCATTTTTACTTCCCAGTAAAGAAAATATTTCACATTCCCAGTTTAACTTGGATTTATAACTTGCTCAAAAATACCCTTGCTAAAGTCCCTTCTTATCCGCTTCCATCTCTGAGCACCCAGGGAAGGAAGGTATCATGAAACCAGAATAATTTTCATCTCATTAAAAGGACTCTCTTAACTTATACACAGCCAAAATATTGTTGATAAAATTGTCAACATATTCGTGGTCTAATCAGAATGACATGGCATTCAAAGAACAACCTTTCATAAGTATTTCCCATTCATAACAATAGAATGCAGCAGTGTATGAAAATAAATATGCTGTGTGGAAATTTATATAGACATCAATCAGTGTTTTATGTTCTCTGGTCAAGACAAGTTGTACTTTTGAAATCCTCTAAAAGCTGCTGTAATACTTCTATTTCAGAAGAAAACCAATTGTCTTGCTGGCAGAATTAAGCCCATGACAGCTTTTCTCCTTGATTTTTCTCCTCTTGAATTGAGTGTCACTATAGATTCATATATGTAAGATTTTTTAAAGCCCAGTAATGCCAAAACTCCTCCTCTTCTTTGAGCCAGATGTTTCATTTTAGAAACATATTTTTCAATGAAAATAAAGTGGATTAACATAAAATAAATATCCCAGAATAGCTGCAATTGAAATTTAAGTTGTTCTGACTGAAACAAAAAATGACACCAAAGGTGCTTTCAAATGATGATTCGTGTGCTAATTGGCTGATCTTCTTTTTTTCATATGCTGTTTGCGCAGCTGTGTTTGTAATATATCCTGAAAAATTTAAGATGCATTACTTAAGATATATTTCTATGCTCCTTGTGGTTTTAGGAGAACTACTCTTGAAAGAAGGGCTTTTGTTCAGGGAACTTGCTATGCTCATTACTCACAGGAAGGATGGTGATGTTTTCCTCAATGCTATGGCTTAAAAAAAAAAAAAAAAAAAAAATTGTAGAACCCACAATCTCAAAGTTTGCATACTGGTTTGACATGGTAACAATTTTCCATGTGCAGCTTTTATTTCGTATGACTTCTGCAGTTGGGACAATTACTGAATTGTTAAAAACTCTTCATATATATACCAGTGCACTGTACTCCAGATAAACATGAGTAACACTGTTGATCAGATCTTCCAAATTAAACACAGAAACACAGTTCTTTTATTTATGCATTCCTAATCTATATACAGTGCAGGTTAATGCATTCTGACATTTCCACAGAGCTCTCCTCTGGCATCCTAATTTGGCTGCATGTTTCACAAATAATCTGACCTGTGTGCGGCTATCTTGAAGTTTTTTGGTATATAGGTCAGGTAACATTTCCTTAGTGAATAGTGAAATAAAGTGACTATTTTCTTAAGGTCATCTAAATAAGAAGATAAGAAATGACTTACTGGATCAGAGGAGCTTTGTGGCTCCAACTATTGCAACAGGAGACACTCTATAGGGAGTGCACATGAGCCTAGCCACTTGCTATGGTCCAGTCTCCTTAGACTCCTCAGCACCTGCAGTTGTTATATAGGCATATCAGTGTGTACAGCCCACCAATAATCGCTGTATATTATCCACTTATGGACCTATTGTCAGTGAATTTGTATAATCCCTTTCTGAACCTGCTGGTACACTCTGTCCTTGCCACCTCCTGTGGCAGCAAGGTCAGGAAGTATACTGCCCACTGTGTAAAGAAGTACTTTATCTGTTTTGTATTATGTGTTCATTCAGTGCCTCCTAATAGCCTGAAAATTGCAGGATTTTTGTGAATAAAATTTCTACATTAATTTTTCACACTTCCTTCATCATTTTGGGAATCCTGATTGTATTCCCCCTTGATCTCCTTCCCAGATTGGTAAGTCCTAGACTTTTTGGTCTCTCCTTGTAAGTCAACTGCTGCAAACCAATGATCACTTTAGCTGCTCTCTGTATATATTCTCTAATTCTGCTATTTCTTTTTCAAGATGCAAAGACCAGAATCCATATAATTTCTATGCTGAGTTAACATCTGACATTGCTGATTTCCCTAAGCTGTATTTCATCCCCTTTTGGGCTTAATAGTATCTTACCTTTGGTACTTAAAGGTAATGGTTAATTCACTGAATTTCAATTCTCTAGAAAGTGGACATTGCAGTAGAAAGATTAAAAGTAAGTAGCATAGCTGTTAACAAAATAAACCCAGAGCGCTGAACATACAGTTGTTTAGGCTTCCCAGAAGTTTGGCTGGATATGGAACTAAACTATCTGAACTTGACAAAGTAGGTGAGTGGAATCTATACATGTGAAAATAGAGTAAGAGTTTGATAAAGCTGTCTATAACCTTAAAACTTATTTTTAAATTAACGCAAGTTGATTGTATCTTAATGAGAAAGCTGTAGCCATCTGTATGAAACATGGAAATAACTAGATTATTTTGAACAGCTTGATAAAGCAGTTGCAGACTAGCTCATAAAAATCCTCTTCTAGTGCCATAGTCCTATGACATGAAAAGGCCATAAAGAATTTAGCAGTTTTGAATGTGACCTCATCATTAGCCATGGGTTCTTTATTGATGGTTTAGAACAAAGCATGGCTGTAGTGCTGTTAGAGCTGATGCACCCCACAGTCTATACCTGTGTGGAGTAATCAGTCCTTCCTTCTACTGACTTCCTGTGCAATTTTAAAAAAATGAAAACAATCCCATCTTCTCTTGATTGGTACTGAAGGCTGCGATTATGAATTTCCTGAGTGGAAATTTCCTTCTGAGCTAAGAAGCTGAGTCTGCTCTTAACTCCAATAAAACTGTTTTAATCCAAAAGCTCTAAATCTAACCCATAGCATTCTGGAAGAGTTAACCTTACTAAGCCCAAAAGATATCCTTACTTGAGTATTTCCCTTTTTTTTCCCCCTGTCTCATTTTTGGTGTTGTCAAATATTGTTGCTAAACTACTCT
This sequence comes from Pelecanus crispus, assembly GCF_030463565.1. Lineage (NCBI taxonomy): Eukaryota > Metazoa > Chordata > Aves > Pelecaniformes > Pelecanidae > Pelecanus > Pelecanus crispus. The sequence continues at coordinate 16,536,544 of NC_134649.1, forward strand.
TCCTTTCCTAAGCTTCAGCTTCTCTTTCTCTCCCACTCTCTCCCTCTCTCTCATCAGACCGAAACTCCTTATGTCTACAGATTATAACAGTTCGTATTTTTCCACTTTCCCTCATTTTCTCATGTTTACTTGCTTCCTTCTTATCCCAGCTTTTTCTCTTGACACCGGTGGTGTTCTCTCTTATTTTGGAATGGTCTTACAAAACAATATAAGGAAACATAACTTTATCTTCAGTTTGGCAGCTGCAGGTGTACTTCACGTGCTTAAGGACCGGCAGGTACAAAAATAAGTTACTACGAGGTAACAAGTGAAAGGGAAACCACAGTCCATAAGGTATGCTGTGTTAACTGCCCTTGTCATTGGTCTGGTTCTGCCATAAGAGGAACTTCACGATGCAGTTACAGGTAGAAGAGAGAAGGCCAAGTTAACTCATACTTATGACAGTTAGTGGTGTGTAAGAGCACACACAGAAGTAGTTGCCATGGCATGACAGACATCTGAGGTGTATATATCACTGCAGAGACAACCTAGCTTTCAGGTAACCTCCTGGTAGACTGTGAGGAATGCAGATAACTTTCTATTTGACTGACATTACAATCCACCTCCAGCTGCCAAACTGATTGCAGCCATGTAGAGAGTGCCCTCACTGGGTGAGTGCTGAAGGATCTGCCTGTGGCTAGCATGGGGTCGTCATTCTGGGAGGAAATTTGAGGCTGGAAGGAAGCAGAGGCACTGTGGCTGTGTAGCAGGGGCCATGAACAAAGCAAGCTTACTCTTCCACTGGAAGGGAGAAAGAAACCTAGCTGTGATTTTTGGTTTTGCTTAAAAAAAAAAAAGAAAAAGAAAAAGAAAAAGTAGTCTTGAGCATACATAGGAAGTAATAGAGGCAGAATGGAAGAGGCTGCCTATAGTTTTGACTTGTTTCCTTTCATCATTTTAAAGACAGTGCAATGTTTGGTCTACAGCTGTGCCTTGCACCAATGAAGCCCTGCAGGCAGCTTCACTGCCCTGTCCCCTTTAAGTTTCAAGTATCATCTCCTCTGCTGATGTATGCTTCATTCCTTCCTTCTCCCATGACTTGTTTGCCTTCTAAGCCTCATGTAAACTGACTGTATTTCTCTAACCAAGCCTGGAAAGCGGAAAAGAAATGAGCATATTCTGCCTCTATAGAGAGAGAATGCAGGGAAATCAACAAGGAAATAAATAACAAATCAGGACCAAATATGTAGTTCCTTTTTTCTTTCTATTGTCCTATTCGTTCCTTGGAGTGTAGCAATAACTCATTTCTCATTTCCACTGCTAATAAATGCCGCTAGCACTTTAAAGTCAAGACCACGTATCCCATGGTTCCCCTGGGGAACTTCCCCATGTACTTCCCCAGGTGTACAAAGAAAGAGCTCAGAGGTTTTGAGAAGGCCATGTTTAGTGGCCTTCACTGAAGTTGATAAAATTAAGGTGAGCTGAGTTAATCCTTCAAAAATCTCTGCTACGTTTCCACCTCTCTTACTCCATAGCAATGTATGGGTTTCACTCCAAGTTATTGTTAGTCTTTACTACACTCCTATCTTACAATGTGAGGCTGGAGGGACAACTCCTGATAGGAAGAGATTAATTTCTGGTTCTATGTTCTAGGTACTGAAATACAGGACTGCTCATATATCTACTGGTTGAAAACCTCGATACTCTGGTGGTGAGTGCATAAAAACACATTTCTGCAATGCTTCATCTGGGGGTAAGAGTAGTGCTATGCATCAGATAGAAGTAACTTCTGTCTGATTTACTCGTGGGCTGTGTGATCTGATACAGAGTTATAATCTGCATAAGTACACAGATTACTAATGGTAATATACTTATGTAGTCCTGTTTCTGTTACTATGAAAACATTATTTATTTCACTAACTATGTGGCAGTGGGTTTCATAGGTTGTATGAAGAAACATTCCTTTTCTAAGTTGTAAACTTAAATTAAACTAGGCTCTAAATGTGTGTATATAAGACGTGACCTTGTGTTCTGAGAAGTGGAGCAGGTCCTCTTTTTTTCTTCAAAAGATCTTCACTTCATTAAGAAGTTTTCATTGCCTAAGTTCTGCTAGTCACATCACATATAGCGAAAATAAACACACCAGCTGATGAATGGAGGACAAGTAACAAGGCTAGGAGAGGCGGGGGTGTCACCTACATCTGCACAGGAAAATTAAGATTTATTCTTAGTTTCTGTATGCGGTATGTTTCTTGCAGCCAAGCTGAACTTCTGCATTTAAATGCATAAGTTGTGTATATGCTTAAATTTAACTACAAGGATAATCCCATCACTTACATTGAGTTCATTTGTAAGACTTCACTGAGTCAAAGCTTTCATCACACACATTTTTTTAAATGCTGCAACAGTTCAAGCAATGGTCCAGGCATAAGATCTTTGCATTGACCTCCTAATGTAACAGGAGCAGTATTTGAGAATATTATTTTACTTAACAGATTTGAAAATTAATTAAATTAAAAAATAAATATGAAATGTTTTCATTGACAGATGTCTAAGTACATTTCAAATTAGGGTAAGCATGATTATTGTCCCTTTACACCTAAGAAAACTGAAACATGTAAAAGCTAAGTGCTTGCAAGAGTGTTAGAACCAGGGGAACTTAGGAAAGTCTTGTTAGTTCATCTTCTGAATCTAGGCCAGAGCCTTAGCCACAGACTGCTTCAAAACTCTGGCTAAATATATTTTCATAATTCTCACTCCTCAATCAAATTAGATCTAAGAATTAGAGGCCCAGTCATATGTGTCTTGAAGATTATGAAAGTCTTGTTCTTGAGTTTGCTGGGGTTAAGAGTGAGTCTTTAATCCCCAGAAGTTATCTATCATTTATTGTGTTTTCCTTGTTTCAGGTGTGTTCTATTTGCCAAGCTTTTTTCTATGGACCTGTAGAAGAGAAATAATTCTACTATTTAACAGTTTGATCGGAGGAAGGTTAACCTGGCGGGGGGGTGTGTTAATTTATTCAGTACTGCCTGTGTTTAGTCAAAGTCATTGATTCTCTGTGTGAAAGCATCACTATTTCTTGATTTATGGCTAGTTTACATATTTGGGGGGGGGGGGAACAGACTAGCACTGTAAATAAAAATGTTGGTTTTTTTAACAACATGGCTAATTTAACAAAAACAGGCTATTAATGGCAACAAAAATGTTCAAATGTTTGCTGGACCTACACGTATTTCAATCATTCATTTGAAAGGATTTGAAGGCCATGCTTGTTTTGCACTTGAGACACAGCAGTGACAGAAAATGATTGCACTTCATTTAGGTATTTCTTCAAGTTACCCAAAGGCATAATATTTGCAACCCCTACTTAAATACTCGATGAAATTAATCTAATTGTAAGGAAGCTATTTCATATTGTTACGGCACTGTATGTCTTCGCATTTGACAAGTACCAGCTTTTAACCTTTTAATTGAAAATCACTTTGGGGATCATGCCAGAAACTGAAAACTGAAAACACTAACCCCCCCTTACTGAGTCATGTAATACAATAGGTATAAAGTCAGATGTCCTTGACAGGCACGCTCTGCGGCTGTGTGGGTAGGAAGTTCTGTGGCCTTCCAGAATGAACTTCTTCCTGGTACAAAGGCTGGTTATACAGTTTAAGGATCATTTCATAATTTCTACATACAAATACTTGTAAGAAGATAAATTGATTATTCCCCCTTACAGAAGTGCTTTTACTTGATATTGTTTAAGGCAGGAGCAGTGCTTCAAGGGAAAGAAAAGTTTTATTATTTATTTGGAATATGTGGATTTTTATGTGGGGAGGGAGGGGAGGGAGACAGGAAGGAAATTCCTTTACATCTTCCAGAAGAATTGGAGTTGGAAGCTGCAATAAGGTATGGGATTAGTGAAGATCTCCAGTAGTAATGGCTGCGCACAGCTCAGGTCATGCAGCCACAGCAGTTCTTAAGGCAGGATGAGTGCAGCTCCGGACGATGCCACAAGGACTGTGTAAGGGTTTCATTTAGCTCTGTGAAAGATTCTTAGTTAAAAGCTGTTCAGTGTTACTATTTTGTCTGTAACTGTGTTTTCAGAAGTACTTTCTAAAGACGGACTTAAACTGATGATGATCCTTGACAGTTCCAACGTTGTTGTCTGGAGTTGGGTACCCAGAAGCTGAGACAAAGGAGATGTGTTTTCAGACCCTCAGAGTGTTTGGGCTGTTCTGACCACCACAGCTGCAGGAAAGTGGAAGTCAAGAGTCCACAAAGCAGAAATTTTCACTCTGCTAATGTAATTCATGGAGAGGTACCAGGATTACCCACTGCCAGTTAAAGGCTTTTCATCATTCCAGGCAAAACTAGATTTCACTGTCTTGAGGAGTAGCAGGACAGGACCTGGGCTGTATCTGAGCTAGGAATGGGAAGTTAGGGTTGATCTGGGGAACAGAGACCTGATGAAACAGATTTGCTGTTCTCTTGTGGTTTGAAGATGGTGACTGCTGTTGCTTCTTTGAAGCTTCTTCCTGCCTTCAGTGGAAGCGAAAGGAGAAGGAACAAGGCTGGCTTCTCAAGGGTTTACCGTAACAAAACAGGTCTCGGAGTTGTACCTGTTTTGCCTTCATTGCATTGAGATGAAATGAGTGAATGTGTTCAAAATTTAATGACAGATGGAAAGAAGGATAGAGCATGTGATTGTGCAAGCTTCCTCCTCGTAGGAGACCAGCCTGAACTGAAGAAAAGTTAATTTTAACTCAGTGTATTTAAAATTTAGATTGTGCAGCTAAAAAACCTGTGTTATTGTGAGCTCTTTCGAATAGAGGTCGATTTTATGAGACAGCATGCATGAGTGCTGAAAAAGCTTTTGTGTCAAAATGTGAGCCATGGTTTTGTCAACATATAATATGTATAGACTGTTCTAATGCAAATTCTCTTGAAAAAGTGTACAGTGGTATAAACCCTTTCCAGAAGGGAGACTCAAGTGAAGTGAGGAATTGTATCTACGTTGTTCTACGGCTTGGTAGGGGAGCATGCTGCAGCTTTAAGTGACTTGCATTGGTAACTCCTCTTTCCACAGGTTAAGTTTCATGGAGTCCTATTGCTGCTGGGTGGATATATATATAAAGGTTGGAATTTTGGTTTCTAAATACATTCAAATCCAGTGTAGTATTTAACTGGAAATACAAAACGTTTAAAAAAAAAAAAGAATCTTGTCAAGTAAGGAAGAATTCAGTCTGCCAATAAACTGAACATGTGTAAATACCCTGTGAATGGGAAGTAATAAGGGATATTGTGTAAAAGTAGGGGTTAAGCTGTGGTTATAGGAATAGGAAGGAATACACAAAACTTGGCTCTGTGAGCATGTGCTGCGGAAATACCTGTGCCAAACTAAAGGAACATAGAGCCTCTGGAATTATATCTGGAAATAAGCTGTAGTTAGTTACTGTTACTTGCATAGGCCTGGTTTGTGCATGTTATATGCAGATAAATTTTCTGAAAGGATTTACTTATGTAAACATTTTGTCGTGCAAGTAACTTTCAGTAACGCTGCGTCCTCAGTCAGATAGCTCACGTGAGGTAGCAGAATTAGGCCATGAGCTAGTGCTGGTCAGCTTCCCGTTTCAAATCTGGGTGTTTTATAAAGTCTTGTGGCCAAAATGAAAATGGAGTACATCCCACCACCCTAGCTTTACTAACAATTTTGGTTTTGTGAAAGGTCAGCACATGAGTGTGTCTTGTAACATTACACATTACCTTTACTCAAAAATTCACATGCACAGGGAAACTGACAAAACAGTTTATTTCAGAAAATGAGTAAATCCAAATGATGGATACCATGTGTCAAAATAATCCTTGGTGCACGTGCTTGCATTTTCACATGGATGTTTTTGAAAATTGTACTGTGGAAACTAAAATGAGAATCAGTTTGCCAGGGAGCAGACTTAAGCCACTTTTTGGTACAGACTGCGAGATGTGGTCTCTTTTACTAAACATGGAAGCAAAACGGTTCCATCTTTAATTTAGCCCTTTGCTATTGTTCTCCATAGGTGCCAAACAAGATCTAAAGGACCAGTTAGTGGAGTTAGAAGAGGATTAAGGCTGAAATTTCAGAACTAAAGATGTAAGCATAGTCCTTAAGATTCATTTCACATTCTTTGAGCACTTTAAAAACTTGGTGCTTAGTTGAAGCTGGTTCAATTCTAGAGCCAGTGGAGAGAGACAGGCATCTCTGGGAGTTTACTTGATGTTCATCCTGTATATTCTAAAAGGGAAGAGGTAATGGAGGATAAGTTCTTGGCCTCTAAATGCTGACAAATATAGCACTGTTTAAACAAGTGAATAGTCTTTCTCTTATCTGCTTGCTTTAAAACCTTAGGTAAATCTCATGTGAAGCAGTTAATAACTTTCACCTTGGTCAAATGTGAATGGAGAATGATTTTGTGGATGTTGAGACTGTGCTGCCGTGTTTGATTACATTTCATTGACGCTTTATGGACAGGCTTGCATTTTCTTTTTTTTTCTCTCAGTAGCCCAAACACAAAAGTGCATGTAAGATCTTTGCTGAACCTGTCCAGGGTGTTACATAGCAAATCTTGAACTGGAAGAATAATGCAGGGTTCCTGAGTTCCAGGACATTGAAGTAACCAACAAGGTCATTACCTGGGAATAGAAGGATATGGACTTGTTTTGGTTACTTTCTTAGGTGTTTTGAATACAGTTAGTGGGACATTTCTGCACATACATTAACAACTGTTTTGAAGTAGTAGCAGTCGGCTTCACCTGCACAATGTTCTACGTGTGGGAATATATATGGAAGAGAGGTTGAGGTCTCTTTGGTAACAAGGCCCTAGCCTGCTTTTATTTTGATTTTGGTTAATGTTTGCTCAGTGTGCTGGGAATGGGAAACGCACCTCTGAAAGCATCATGCTAGTATCATGCTGACAACCAAAATCTTTTTTGTGGAGACTTAAATTTGCTCAAACATTTAAGAAGTTTGGTAGAGTTAGGTTTTCAGTCCTCTTCCTAAAGCAGAAACAGGTTTACTGCTGTCAGCCTACATTGTTGCCATGAGAACAGGGCATTGCCTGCCATTTTCCGTCTTATATATCCCTTAGAAAAGATGCTTAGACTGTAAAATGAATTACTGGTTTGTAATTTAGCTTTAAGCAAAAGGAATATTTCAATGGTGACAGTTCTGGAAATGCTTTAACTTTTAAATGCTGACACCAAATAATAAGTAAAACCTTGTGATTAATGTTTCCAGAAGGGACTATTAACATTATCCTACATCTGTTCGTGATATAATCTCCAAATGAAAAACACTCATTTAAAAAAAAAAAAAAGAAAGAAAGAAAAAAAGGAAAAAAAAAAAAAGAAAGCCTAAAGAAGTATAAGTTTATGCAACATTTCAGTACAGACTTAACTCTAATGTGTGGACATCCTTGGTAAGACTTCACCAACTAATTTTTCTTCTGACCATTATTTAGTCAAACCTCTATGGTACTCCTGAGGTTGCTTAAATTTCATTGACAACATGTCGTTTCATTTGCTGAAAAATGTGGTCATTTTAAATTACACTACATGAAAGAGCTTTTTATTACTTAGAGTAAAATTAGCCATCATATTTTATGAAAATACTAAATGGTAGATCAGGCATAAAGTTCTGTGAATCATGATTTCATAATTAGTTCTTGCTGATTTAAATATTTGAGATTGTATAGGAGGGTTGTTTTTTATGACTAGGAAGAATTTGCAGGAGTCCCATCATCTTTTAAGAAAAGTTTAGGAGTACTGAAGCAGAATTTGTAGAACATACGGCAGCAACTCATTCAGAAAATAATTATTCTGAAAATAATTACCTGTATTGGTTGGGAATAATTTTCCCATTTTAAGACAAAAACCTAAATTGACTTTTGTTATCAAGATAGCTGTATTAATTTCAGTCTGTATGTCTTGATCTCAAATTTATTTTACTTAATGAATAAAAGTTTATGGAATTCATGCACTCTATGAAAATGTATGCTGAAAAATCATCCCTTTTTATGCAAGGTGGTGTTTTTGTTACTATTAAACTACAGTTTGTACCATGCCAAATACTTACTAAATGTGTAAATTGGCATTTTTGGTAGCTTTTTTAGATTCCTGTTGAATAGTCATTTTGATCTCTGTTGAGTGCTATTTGCCATGAACAACTGATTCCCAATTTTCCAGTTTCGTTGTTTTAGCTGGCATAAGAAATCAGTGATAACCTAACAGTTACAGGCAGTATCACTTATAGGCCATGGTTTGAATTTTTTTTTTTTTTGATGCATGTTTTAATTGATGCGGTTTCCTACTAGCATGCTTTAGTTTCAACAAACAACTCTGTTGTGGTTTGGGTAGAAAAGTGAGATGCAAATTGCGAGGCATGGAATGCAGGGTGCATATTGCTAGGTGTCTTATGCAGATTTAACATCTGCATGTGGTAGAGCTAAAATACTGTCACAGGTGGTGTTGAGTATCATCCATGATAAAAATTGAAGGTATCTTCAAAATGAATGATAGAACAGGTGCAACAGGTTGGTTAGGAATCTCAAAAGCCCCATTCAAGCATTTAAAGTTAAATTAATGCCTTTATGCTTTGTCTGTATGGCCATGCTTCAGGCTAATCTCTCTGTTTGCTGGAAACCAAGTCAGTCCCCTTTAAAATAAGTTGAGTTGAAGGTTGTTCCATAATTTATCTTGGAACACCATTGTTCTAGCCTCTATGGATAGATCAAGATTTATTCCAAGTAATTTTTGACAAATAAAATCCAGACAACTCTGGACACAAGACTGTCCATCATACTTAAGCTGCCTGAAATGACTTTCATGGCATTGACAGTATTTTAATGATGAAATCTAAACTTCAAATCAGCAAATGGTTTGTTTAACCATCTGCTTATATAAGACATGCAGGGGCTTTTTTATTTCTCTCTGTTTACACATATGCACACACAACTTGCATTTATTATATGCATGCAGTTCAGTAAGAACAGATCAGAATACTTGTCTTTCCAGGAAAGAACATGTAATACACTTAATTTATGTCAATAAGAAAACAAAGTTAAAACACCAATTAAAATAAAATTTACTCATATTTTTCACATAGTTTTTATCCTCAGTTATTGCATTAGAACAGAATTAAGACATTGCCATTTGGGGAAATATACCTCATATGTAGGCATAGAACTGTGCTGAAGAAAAGCTTCAGGTGAATTTACTCTGGTTACAAAGTAACATCTTACATCACTGCAGCTTTGTGTGAATGAATGAACATATATTGTATATGATCATAGCAGATGACATTCAAGTTACTTGGTCCTTCATACCTGCAGGAAACCTATAAAGAGAAAGCTGCTGGTTTCTGTATGTTCTAACCAGACTGTTTGCCATGCAGTGTGTCTCAGGTTGTTGTCTTGTAAGCTGTAGCTTGGGAAGTTTGCACTATTTTCCTTGCTTCACTCACCTGTCCTGTTTAGATAAAACCTGAAGGTGTCAAATGAGCTAATATGGATTTTTTTTTCCTATTTTTCAACATTTTTCTAAAACAAAGAAAATGAGCCAGAGCAAGAAACAATTTTAGCAAAATATATCTCTTACGACTGCCTCTCCCAGCGCAAAGGTGTAGTTTGTCATTTTGTGTTCAGTCCTTCATTCTAGTGTATTTGTTTCTACATGTTTCTGTGTATTAGTGGCTTGTCTACTGTGTCAGATTGTAATATGTCATATTTTGCACAGTTAAACTTTTTTCCTTTGCATGGGGTTGTGTAACGCATCTTTCCTGTTAGCATAAGTGGTCAGGCATAACTGACTCCTTTCTGTTGTCTAATTATTCTGTTTTGACATATTTTCCTGTGTATGTGAGCTCTGATAATGTGTTTGTGACATTTACCTTGCAGAAGTGGCCCTTTTTGTCACCATTTATCTTGTCATGTTAAACCTGTTTCTGAAACCAGTTTGTCACTTGAAGTACACACAAAACATTGTTCAACACGTGCAACGCAAACAACTGCCAAACCTCAGACTTGTATGTTCATGTCAGACTTCTTAGCCAGCAGTACTGAAACAGCTGTGTATGCTAGGCTTCTTTATACCCATGATTACTGAATGAACTTGGAAAGAGTGAGTAGGGGGAAGGGAGACTCCAGTGAATATATACGACAAGTTTTTTGGCTTGGTCGTTATAAAAATGATTCTAATAACAGTCTCTCAACCTGCTGAGGGCTTCATAAGCTTCATAAGTTCATTATCAACAGAATTTACTCAATTTACTCAAAGGTCCTTCATGGAAAAGAGGAATATTCCTGATGAGTAAACAGAAATGGTGATTATCATGTTTTCCTACAAAATATTTCTGCAACCAAGGCAGAAAGAATATTGCTAAGGTATTTTTAGGCTTAACGCTACATGCATTGTGTAAAGTTAAATTTCAGAGGGACTTACAAAGTAATGGTTGCAGAAGAAACTCAGATTCTTCCCCCCCCAACCCGGCCCCCATCAGCTATTTAAATTTTTTTTAAAAAAATAATAATTCATAGCTCTTTCTGCCAATCTGGAGACAATGAAGACTTTAAAGCTGTAAAGCGTAAAGAGGTATTTTTTTAACAGACAGAATTTGGTGGTTAAATTTGTTTTGGAGGGAAACTACAACCAGGTGCATTGTGAAGAAACTGCATTTTCATATATAAATGCAACAGTGAATATGAGTTACTGTGATGGTTACGCTCATCATAAAAATAAAGGAAATAAGACAAGTGGAATAATAAACTTATGCCTAAGAGGGCCTTGCATTTTAAAACAAACAAAAGCTGTATGTCTTTTCAGGAATGTCATATCCTACAAGAAATTATGTCTGTCCTTAGGAAGCTCGCTAACAGAAAAATTATTAGTCTGCAACAAATACTGTCTATACTAGCAGGAAATAACGGACATGCTGTTGCCAGAGAGGATGATGAAGATTCAAGATGACTTTGTTAAGGACTGCATTTATATACAGGACCAGTGAGTTTTGTACATAGCCTCACCTGCATCAGCATGGAACTAAACTCGGTACCATACCTTTCTCTAGTAAGTACCTGAGTGCCATAAAGATTCATTTGGCCTTGATATAGGGTGCAGATTGGTCAGCCTAAAGGCTAGGTGTGTTTGCTTCATCTGACAGATCTGACAGCACAGAGGATGTGAGAGAGAAAACTCTGTATATGAGACCTATGAATGTAGACTAGCTTTCTATGGCACATAAGGCTAAAGATATCATCAGTATCCTCAGAGCATGCTGCAAGAGAAATGGCTCTTCTAGATAAAAAGTAATCTGTAATACACCCACTCATGTGATACACCCTATGCAGTGCAAATCTTTGAAACATAGATCTTACACGTAATAAGAATTGGCATGAAAGTACACGGAGTTAGATATAACCTTGGATTTGTAGTTGCTAGGTCTAGAAAGGAAAGGTTTCATGTAAATTATTTGGTTCACATGAGTAGAATGCAAATTAGGAGAGAGAATGAATGCATGGGGAAGAAAATTCTTAAAACTGAGAGGAACTGGGCTGCAGAAGTGGTGAGTACATTGTGGCTTGGAAATTCTGAAATGAAATTAAGAAAAACACTTGGAAATATGACTATATAGGAACAATCCTATAGAAGACCTAAAAATTAGAGATCTGGATAATCCAGTAGGTCTTCTGAGCTCTCTTTCCCTGTTTTAAGAACTCATTTCTTCAATGGATGGATGCTAGATTACCACTCTGTCAGGATAGTCTCCATGCAAATAGCTACTTTTTAGGGTTTGGGTGGTTTTTTTGAGAATTGTTTGTTTTCTTTGTAATGCTCTGCACTTTCAGGAAAAAGGATTATCTTGGTGTGTGTGAAATTGCCTGATACATCTTGAACTCCATCTAGAAAATCATTAATAAAAGCCAAATCTATGCACACATTTTTAGAAGGTATACTCACACAGCATTTGTGCATGACAAGAAAAATAGAGAACATGGCATCTTCCAAGCAGGCTCTGAGCAAATATTCTGGACCTGAAAAAAGTCTGCTTTCCAGTCTGGGTAGGTGTCTTGTTCTCTCATGTCTTATACTTAATTTCTCTGCGTAGTTTCCCTGAATACTGGTACAGGTCTAGGTTTCCATTGCTATAAACAAGAACAAAATTTGGCTTTTCATTCCAGTTGAACTTAGTGGAAACCCAGAACTGTGTTATTAGTGTTCAGATGAATTACTTCAGGTTGAGTTCAGAATAGTAAAAGTAAGTAGTTTGATCCAAAGTTTGATAATTGGTTTGTACTTCTGTGATGTGGACTAAAGGCCAATAAGGGTTAAGAAGATAGAAGTCCCAAATTCTCCTTCATTTTACCTTAGATAAATCTGAGCCCAGGCCTCCAGAGGTGAAAGGCTAGCACATTAACTAGGACCTTAAATGTGTGCTTCAGCACACAAACCTGCAGTATCTTTTGAAATCTATGCAGGTTTCTCCTGCCTGCTGTGCGTAATTTCAGAATACGCTGTCACCATTAAAGAAAAAAAACAAGTTTGCTCTTTCATCTGTGCACCCCACGGCACCGATTGGGGGAATCAGTCCCCAGGCTCCCCTAAAATTTGTGATCTTTGGCTCCTGCTGTAAATTGATTCCGTGCTGTGCCTCCTGACATGTGAACTGGGTAAAATCCATTTTGAAGTCTTTTAAAACCTGGCATTAACCCTGTGGCATCCTCTTAAGTGCTGATGTTTTCTCATTATATTATTTACTAGGAAGAACTTGCCTTGAAAACTCTAGCAGCATTGCAAGCTAACTTGTTAAAATCTCAGTATTAAAGATAGACGCTATAGTGTGCTTTGAATTTCTCCTGAGACCTGATGTTGGGAAAAGTGAGTACAATTAGTCATGAGCGAGGTGAGTGCCTCACTACTGTGCAAATAGCTTTGGGACCATTTGGCCCATGTCTACTCATGATCCTTCCCCCTCATAAATACAGATGTGTAAAGTAGTCAATATTTTGTTTAAGCTTATCTTGGACTGATTATCTGAAACCCTCAATTTTTTTTTTTTTTTTTTTGCTTCAGTGCCATGTAATAAAAAGAGTATTAAATTTTTCAGATTTTTCCCTCTGCTCTTTTATAGGGAAAGTAGTAATGTCTTTTGTACACATATGTCTCTCTCTTTACATCTATCCCGTATGACTTGGTTCACTGCCCATTGAAATGAAGTGGCCTTTGGGATTACAACATAGTAATGTTTTACTCAAGAGTTTCGGACAGGAAGTCGAAGTGAATAACTATTTGAAAACTTTAGGGATTTTTAAGTAGCCAGAACTTAATCCCAAAGAGAACATGGCTTTGGACAAAATAGCAAAAACAATAGAAATTCTTTAATGACAGAAATGAGTTGCAGCTCTGGTGTTACATCTTAAGATGACAGTACTGGCAGTGGAGTACCCTTGCTCTATAAAATCATAATAAAAGGGATTTGGATTTGAACTGATGGTCTTGCATGCTGGCATGCTGCTTGCTTTTGTGCAAAGGACTATTTGTGAAAATGGCCTCTCTGTTCTTTAAGCGCTTACTCACTTTGATTCTGTTTTTAAAAGAGCTGAACTACTCTTTCCTTCAAGGAAGCCATGCTCAGACCAACTGGACACTCACTAGAGCAGGATTTTGAGAACTTGCCAAAGTTACATCTTTTCTTCTCCATCTCCACGCTGCTGTTTATGTAGACGTCTGGCATACAGTTTAGTTGGTAGCAACTGATAAGGCATAATACTGCTTGTTGTTGTATACTAAAAGTGAGGTGAAACTGTATTTCACTTTTCCTTTGAGAAAAAGCCTGGTAATACAGGACTTGTCAAGACCCTTTCCTGTGTTTGATAGCTTTATCACAGCCCCAGCTCGAAAGGTTAAATGTTTTGGATTACACAGAATGTACATTATATAGAGGGCTTACTATAAATCAACAAGGCAGGTATGTTAAACACAGAAAAATATCTACAGCTGTTCTCTTACTCATCCTGCTTGTTATTTAACTCTGTCTCTACCCAAAGGAATATTTTTAGTTGTACTGTCAACAGTTTCAAAACAAAGAAGCAACTACAACTGGCAAATGAGGAACCCAGCTGGTGCTATGTTTAGGCTCCCAATGAATATACTCTAATCCTGACACCTGCAAGCTATTTAATCAGGATTTACAATTGAACATGAAGGATGAGAGGTCCAGAGGGCTGTGTTCTTGGTGTTTTGATTGCAAATGATGGAGAAAAACTTTGTTATCGGATGTTGTAGTTATTTGAAGTTTGGTGCCCTCTAACCCATGGGGGACCAAGAATCATTTATCACTTCACAGCAAAAGCCAAAAAAAGCCACTATGGCTTACACACTAGCATTCTCCTTTAGCTTTTCCTGTATTCCAGTGTAAACACGCCTTGGATTTATGAACAATGAAAAACAATTTCCAGCAGGCACAGGGAAAGAAGAGGTTGTAAGGAAAGTATGCATTATCAGTTCTTTGTCAAACTGAAAAAAATCACTTTAAAATCCTCAGCACCAGTAATGTACATAATGATGAAATGTACCTTTAAAGATGAGCAGAAAGAATGTGAAAGAAATCTAATAAAACAAGACTTTTTTTTTTTTTTAAAGAAAAGATCCTTTTCCATAGTGTAATTCTTGAATCTCTAAGTGGCATTGTCAAGGGTGAATGGCTCCCTTCATAAAGGTCTTCATTGCTCCTCCTAAAACTCTCTGTTTCCCCAAACAAGTGACATGACATGAAGAAATTTAAAATTTCACTGTACCATCTCGTAACAAGCCCAGATGTGCCATTATGTTGCTGTGCTTGTTTATTTATTTACTGAAGGTTTCTAAGTACTTCTAGCTGAGTTCATGACAAATTAAACACATCATTCTGGCAGTAGCATTAGTGTGTGTACATGGGGTGTGTATGTGGGGGGTAGTATGCTTTTCTCTTGCTGTGTTGTGCTGTCAACAACACAGTTATGAACAAGCAGGGTGTGGTGTAATTGACACCCTACAAAAAGTGGTTAATCAGCTGTCTGAAGTCATTAGGTAACAATGCTGTTGCCTCTGGGTCTGATTGGATGATGTAATGCCTGTAAGTTATTTTTTGTTGGTTGAGGCTATTGTGTAACTCAATATCCTACAGAGGGTTTGTATGGCTAGAGTCACAGAATAAGTCAGAATTTATTTCTAACTTGATTATGCTGTTTTATTTTGTTCTTAATTTAAAAGGGAGGAAAAAAGTATTTGTTACTTTTCAAGGGAAATAACTAGTGGAGACAGCAAAACAGGGCTCAAAGCAGTTGTCTTCATGGATTCTGTAATCAGCTGGAGGCAGAGAGCTTTCCTCCAGAGCATCTTGTATTCTGGTCTGCTACAGGTTGTGCTGGCCAGGATGATCCCATAAAGGCTCTTGTGCTACATGACCCCTCTCCTGTGCTCCTCCAGCAGGCCTATCCTGTGCTGCCCAGCAGGCAGTCTTTTGGGCTTTAAAGTTTTACTTAACAGCATTGACTACACAGAGGGACTTAATCTAGGGTCTCTTCAAACTTCTAGTTATAACTGCAGAAACAAATATTTTGGCAGAATGACAGCACTGCCCCTTTCTAGATCATCCCTTGGCATCTGGATGGATGACATCACTTACGTAGTACTAATGACATAGGATCTTTAGTGCTTGTTGAACTGAAAAGAAATTAAAACTGCTCCCTGAATTCTTCCTCAGCTTTATTTACCTGCTCGGGCTTTGCACTTTCATTATTGCCACATTTCTTTAAACAAGAGACTGTGCTTTCTACAAGTATCCTTTCTTCTCTCTCAACATCTTCCCTCTGGTCCAGGCATTCAGATGTTGATGGCATTGACCAAATATTTCTTGTGCTGAATGCTCTGATTACACAAAGTCCATCTCTCCTGAGGACCTGCCAGCTTTGCAGGCTTGCACAAGGTTCTTCTCTTAGGGAATTCTGAACTGTTGTCAGTCTCATGCCAGCTCGGTTCTCTCTGGAGAATCTCCATTACAATCCCTCTGGTGTCCTTTGGTACCTATTACAACTTGACCTTCCCTTAGCTTGTTTGTCATATCCACTACCTTCACCATGTACATTGCATGCACTCATGTGCTTTTCTGTTGCTTCCACAATTTAATTGCTACCCCCCAACTCTGTCAGATTAATACAATACTGTCAAGTAACTTCTGCAAATAACTTTTTCATGTGGAGTTATACATGCCATTGTTTCTATGGACAAAGGAAACAATACTCAGTACTGTCAAGGGAACCATAATGTGAAGATACAATAAAGTCACACATTCTGTTCTGATTGCAGCTTTGTGGGGTGAACAGGTTACTGCCCAGGGGCTCTCTTCTGTTTCTTTTCCCACTCCCTAGAGATCTGCCACGATAACTTTGTGTGTAAATGCTCTCTAGACTATCTGAGAAAAAAGTTATGCATATATTTTTAAAATGTTTAAGCTAACCTAATCATTTTAATTGAACTAGATTAGGAAGCAAGTAGTGGGGCAGTGATCTTGGATATGCTGGGAAGCAGCTGGGACCAGTAATGTCTTCACTTGAATCGGCTGCAGCCAGAACAAGACTGCTGACTTCTGTATCCCTTGGCACTGGAGTAACAGCACTCAGGCTGACTTTTTGCACCCTTGAACTCTCATCGTGTTCATCATGTCTGCAAGATCAGATATAAAACGTCTTTCAAGGCCATTTGAGTAAAGAACTGGCATTCTCAATCCTAAAACTGCATTTCCACAGTTGCATTGCATCTCTGAAAGCAGCAAGCAACATTATTGCCTGGAGTTCTGCTTCTTAAAGGGCTCCACAAGGAATGCCATTCATACTAAGAAGATGCAAAAATAGCCTCTTTAGAACACAAAAGTCAGTTGAGATATGTGGAAAAAAATGAATGGAGAAATGAGACAAAGAAGGGTTAATCAAATGGAAAGTGTGGTGAAATACCAGAACTGCAGCACATCTGACAGATAAGAAGCCTAATGACACACACTCTCTACTGAGAAGTGAAAACTTTCTTACTTCAAAGATTTGCCTTAGACACACCTATTTGGTAAAATAGCAAATTTCTTGAGTCATCTTTTTTGTAGCTAAAAGTTTAGTTTTGCTGGCACTCTGCTGAAGAATATCAGTGAGGCAGTCAGATATCACATCAATAGATTGACCTACATGCTTGAAACCTTGTCTGTCCTTCCCAGCTATATCATTTCAGCTGATAAAGGGTATCGCTTCATTCCAGGAACGCTGCCTTGCTCACCACAGTTAACAGCAACGTTACTCCCGCAGCTTGAAATGTATCTACTTTGACAGGGTTGTAGGATCTTCTCCAATGCTAGCTGGAGTATTCCAATAGATACTACACCTCAGAAAAAGTGCTTTGGGAATAATTTGTGTTAATTCTTGGGCAAACACATCAGAGAAATGGTGATTGCTTACAAAGCAAAGCATTTATAAATTATCCTAATTCCTAGTGGTCTGCCATTAGGATGATGGAAGACTTGATACACGTGTTGTTACCTTTGGGCTCAAATTTGAAGAACCAAGAATGTTATGCTGTTGCTTTTGCAACACCTAGTAAGGAGGGGAAATCTCTGCTGTTTGACTTATGCAGTGCTGTAGAACATTTACTAAAATGATAAAATTTATTAAAGGCTCTCAGCCTTTAATAAACACTGAATTTACCAATTGTGTTCTCCATTGTAGCTGCTTTGGCATGTAGATATGCATTTCCATTTTTGAATAACATTTTGGAAAATACTAATAGGGATGGTGAGATGTGTTTCACACCATATCCCATTTAAAGGCATAAATTCTATTTTAATGTGGCGTTTCAGATTTAGCATTATGGACAGACACATCAGTTCAATTATTTAGTTGCTTAAATATGCTGACAAGTAAACTGACAAGTCAGGAATAAACCCCTTTCTGTTTAACTAAGGGTTGTTAATTACTGCCTGTTTCAGCATATGAAAATGAACTTGGCTTTTTCTTTTGAACTCTGTCTTTAGAAGTTCAGGGTGGGAAAGTACAGCGTTTATTCAAGAAGGCTGTGAATCTATGTACCTCAGCTAGATTATCACTTTGCAACATTGACAGGTAGTTAACAAAACAAATGGCTTAGACAGTAATGCATGAGCTGGGTTCTGCAGTTTCTTCTCAAAAACCAGACCTGTCCAATGGTAGAATCTGTTAGCATTGTGAAAGAAAAGCCTCTGTCCTTCAGATTTTTTTTTTTTTAATATGAAATATGGAGGAAATTCAAATACATGGTACTTGTGGTATCTAGTGTTGAACTGGATGACTTTTATTAAAGGATTTGAGATCCTTTACTCGCAAGTATTCCCATTGACAAGTGTCTCTCTGGACAGAATCTCCTCTGTTTTGTATATATCTGAGGAAGATTTTGGAAGATTAGGTCCAAATTACTGATGGGAAAAGCAAGCTTAAGAAAATTATTTTATTGTGGCACATGAGAAAATATATTGCAGAGTTGCTCCTAAACAAAAAACTCATGACAGGCAAAGCAGTGCTGCTGGGACAATTCAAATGCATGAAGTCTTATGAGGAGCATTTCTATGAAGGGTTTGTAATGCCTAAGTGTTAGTCAACATATAATTTCTCTTGGCAATGATATATTGCTCATGATTGTAAATTGTATAGAGCCACAATTGGCTTTATTTACTTTCTAATCCTAACAGGAAGCGAGATATCAGTATGAGTTACTTTGGGAATAAAAATTTCTCAAGCAACATTGAAGTTGCATGTGGGTACCATGTGGTTTCATGTTTTGGAAGGTAAACTGCATAAAGTAGCACAAAGGAGCAGGTTGTTTGGGTTTAGGATTAGTCTATTCTGAAAGCTGACCCTCCCAAACCAGGTGAAAATTAGTGCCTCCTCACATAGACTGGGCAAGTCAAGGCAGCTAGATATGATGCTAGCCAAACTGTAAGCTGTTGCCTTCACAAAGTACCATACCCTAATTGCATTGCTAATAAATCAAATAAACCCAGGCAGAACTTTGATTTTTAGCTAGTTAAGTACAAGGTTATGGTTCAGTCTACAGACAAATAGAGAAATCAATCACATGGGATAATTATCTGCATAGCCAATGTAAATCTCAAAGCTTTAAAGTAGTACAAGTGTTTTGACTAGAGATTTTTGCATCCTCAAGACAACTGTACATATAAAATGTGACTGCTGGGACAGGTGTGTGCATAAACATCTCCCCCCCCCCCCCCCCCCCCCCCCCCGAATTGCATGTAGGTATTTTCTCTGTGTAGAACAATACCAACAGACAAAAGCGTTTTCCACGTTTTGTCCTCCCTGCTTTTCTCTTCCTTTTTTTCAAAAGCAAAAAGAGAAAGGAGAGAGAGAAATAGGAGTATAAAAAACAAATGTCAGAATAATTTTTGATACACATTTTAAATGAATGATTAAAAGTAAATGAAAAATGATTTGCTTTGATGTCAAAATACTTTTGAAAGTTTCAAAATCCATTTGAAGTATTTTTTATGTTTTTCAATCCATTCTTAAACTGATCTTTATATATGTCCTTTAAAACCTTTCCAAGCTTCAAGTACTGGAATGAGTGTCAAATTATTGTATGTTCTCTTACGATTTCACATCAGGTGGGATAACTCATGATCAGGCCTTCCAGAAATGATTATGGCTTTCTGTGCTTCAGTTCCTGAGTGACTATTTCAAAATATCTTGCAGGGTCTGACTTTTCAGAAAATGTATAATGCACGTTTCCTAAGAATCTGATTTGTTTCAGTGGTTGTGGTTGAAAACTTGACCTGAAAATGTAAAAATTTTGATCAGAACATCAACTCCTCCTAATGGAGGAGTTTCACTGATGTTACTTCTCAGTATATGTGAAATGCCTGAAGATAATCCATACATTCCACTTCCAAGCCATATAAATTGCAAAGGAAAACAATAATTCGATTTGCAGGCCTTTTTCCTCTCGTTGTATTTTTTATTAAAATTTATTGTGGTTTAGCAGAACCCTGGCAGATCCAAAGGCAACATGCTTTCCACAAGTACAGATGCCTGTAAAACCTGCTCATAGTACATATGATACAGCCTCTGATTAATAGCATGAGATATTTTTGTGGACAGATAGATCTGAGTTGGATCATAGAGAGAATTCAAAAGAAAAACAATAGTTTCATAAAAAGCACTTAGTATGTATATGGATAGAATTCATGCAGGTGCAGGTAGACAAGCAAAATTCAAATACAGGGTAGGTAAACACTGGTGTTTTGCCTGTAGCAGGTTGGATTGCATATGCTAGCTGCAGTTTACATGGGTTTCTTTTTTCTTTAAAAAGTGCAAGAGTAATAGATAACTTCTGCTACATCAGGGCGTCAGTATTTTGATGGGCAAATGAGGAAGAATCTCTAGTAGATTACATCTCTACACTCAATAAATACTTAATTTTTATCAATATGATACAGTAAAGGGAAACAATTGTACATCAGTATGTTTCAGTGGTTAACTCGGAATAAATGAATATTAGGCTACCACAGAAAGACCCAGTACATTTGGTTTTAACTTTTTTTTAATGTGTGATGTAATGATGTTGGACAACATTTTGTGTGTTTGTTCATATGTTGCTTGACTACATTCTGGACTGTGGCTATGGAGTCATTTTTTTGGAATTTTCAGTATGACACCAGATGTAAAAAGCTGAATTAAAATGTGGGCTAGTTTCCAAAATGGCTATTCCTGGGCATATACCTTTTAAGCAACTATACTCAATACAACATGTCACATTTTGGTATGATGCCTTTCAAATTAGCAGTCTCCAATTATTGGGATTCAACACATTTCTATAAGAGTTTCAGGATTTTTTTTTTAACCTTTGTAAAGGGTTATTTATTACCTGACCTATTGGGACATGGGAAAAAAAACCAGGGCAAATAAGCTATTTGTTAATCATGTCAGTAGCATGGGAATTTAAACAAATGTTACAAATGCTTGCAAGCAAATGGTCAGCTTCTGAACCATGTGTTTAGTTAGTGAACTTCTGGTTCTCTGGTGATATTCTTTCATGTGCTTGCTGAGGACATGACTATGCCTGCATTTCTTCTAAAGATGTTAACTTAAAAGCAGCATGACACTGAAGAGAAGTTGTCAACCCTGAGATTGCAACTATTCTTCATTATTCCAATGACATTAAAAAACCCACTTCTTTCATGAGAAGAAATGAAAGTGTTAGACCATATGGATCTGCATCACATACTTCATGGCCTTGTTCCCATGGTACCTGAATTTGACAGCAAGTGCTGCTCAACTGCATCCCTAGCTTCTAAAGAGAACACTTTGTGCTTCTGGTTTTGCATCCTCTTATGAAACAATCACCAAGATTTGAATTGGGGGAGGCAACTTAGGTTTGCTTTGTTGCTTTACTCCTTATAATCCAATTAGAATGTGCACTGCTGTATCTCAGTGTGTCAGGGAAGGACTGGAGAGTTGGGTTCTGAAACACCCTGCTTCATTACTAACTGTGAGGAATACTCCTGCCATCAGGAGACCTTTCACAGTGTAGTGATCTGCAGCAGCTTCTGTGATTTGTTTTCTGATATGTCCTCCTCTGTCATTGCAGTCTTCCCCCAACAAGATACAGTCTACCATAGCCAACAGCATGAACTGAAGTGCCACGAAAATTTCGGCTAAGCGTGAGAAAGCCTGCATAATGCTCTGGGCCCCCACTGAGCATCAAGTTGATGGTCTGTCTTCCCATGGTTTCACTGCTGTTGTGCCAGACTAGTTTGATGAGAGCCAGTCTTGGCAAGTTACCATGGACTGCAGTCATGCATTGCTGTTGCAGGGCAGACATACCATGGTTGGGTCAGTATGGAAAGTTCTCCAGAGTGATCTTGAAATCCATCAGTGGCTGTATGAATACCTATGCGCTCTGTGACATCAAACAGTACATGGCTAATAAATGACACTACAAAACTCTTTCAAAGATTTGTGTGAGTAGCAGGGCAGAGACTTTTTCCACAGAGAAAAAGAATTTTTCAGATTTTATGTTAAAAATGCTTGAAAAATGCTGGAAGTGTTTGATGCTGAAGAACATGAAATGCTATGAGTCCTTATTCGTAAGGCTGTTAAGTTGCCTACTCTTCCAAAAAGTCTTGGGGAGTGGGTTACCAGAACTGTAACTGTGGTAAAGACTGGAAAGCAGGGCCATGTCTAGCACCAAAATGAGAAATGAAACTAGAAATCGTTATTCCTGAATGATATTTTGAATCATTCTGAGTCCTGGATTTCCCATTCCTTTCTGAAGAGCCTTTAGAATAGGGTAGGAGTAAAATTTATACATTTCTCTAAAAAGAACTCTTGACAACCTACACATGAATGACAAGTTGAACCTCATTTGTCCTTGTAGGTTTTGTATGTTTTTTGGTAAATAGTCTAGGTGGAATATTATTAGTATCAACTCTACAGGACAGCTGAAGAACAATGAACTAATAGGATAATATTTCCTAGTGTGTTGTATAGAACTTCTGCCATAAGCTTTTTCTTTCTGATGTTTATCCCACTAAAAGTAAATAACATACCTGGAGGGCAGTGCTGAGATGACATGTGCTTGGGTTGCTGGCTACAGCAAGCACAGCTGTTGGTGTTTGCAGACAACTTGGCCCCACACCTCTATTCAGCATGTAGTCTGGAGGTGATGAGAAACTGCTGAGATCCCTGCTGAGGAACAGAAGAAAGAAGCATCTTCTCCTTCACAGCTTTTATCTAAAAACAAGTTAATCAATATGCTAAACACTGATAGCAAAATACCCTCACTGAGACTGATGTTCTGAGGAGGTCTGGAAGGCACCATTTGTCCACAGCAAAGCTTTGTCAAGGGAAAAGCTATCTGTGGAAGGGATGGAAGGAGTAAGAAGCTGAAAATACATTTATATCTTTGCTTTAGGGGTAGGAGAGACAAAATAGCGATGACTGCAGAAGAGCACATCCCTGCTGACACTTTCAAATATCTCTACCACAGTTCAGTACAGCAAGCAAACAAGAATGGCTAGAGAAATTGTTCTTCATCTTTGCACTGAAATGGTGATTGAAATTATCCTGTTTTGGAACACAATAAAATGAATCTACTCCTCCTACCAAATTATTTTTTTCATAATCACTTCTTGCTCTGAATGGCTTAATAAGCCTACACATTTATGTAGTAGCTCTCATTTGGGGTAAAAGTGATATAGAATACTTTGCCGGGACTCTGTTTCCCACAAGTTATAGTGTTGTGCCTAAAAGCACTAACTGGTAGAAGAGTCAAAGGTGTTATTTTGCCAGCATGGATAATTTCCATCATTACGGACCAATTATTTCATTCTCCATCATAATCTGTTATCTTTATAAGAATAAATTAATGCATATTTCTACCATAATCCGTGTAGCTAATTAACAGATAGCTGGCCTGTTCTCAATATTGTCCATTTAGGCTGCACATATAATACTTTCTGAGGTATGATGATCCTTATTTTGTTTTCACTTTTGTTCCTGATGACTAGTACCAATCCATTTTCTTTAATTCTTATTGAGCATTGAGTTGATACGAACAAGTTTTGAAAAACAGTGACTGAAAGATCTCTTTACTGAGAGGTAATAGCTAATATAGATCCTGTTGGCTAATATGTATAATTAAGGTTGGTTTTAACTTTTCTGCATCTCCTTGCACTTATCAGCACTGAATTTCTCCTGTTATTTTATTTTCTCAATCATTCAGTGTCATGTCACAAACACTTTTTTCAGCTTTTCATAGTTATTTTTAATTTTGTTTATCCTGAATTCTGTGCCATCAGTAGTCTGTGCCTTCTTACCATTCTCTCCATTTTCTGCATAATTTGGAATAGGTTGAACAGTACTGGTCCTAGTTGTTTGGGACCAACTTCTGCTGCAACCTGTGGTGCAAAATGACCATTTAATCTCTACTTTTTGCTTTCTCTCTTCTAAAGGACAGGATCTTGTCTCTTTTTACGTTGCAGCTGAGAGTCCTGAAGAGTCTTTTCTAGTGTCCTGTGAAAAGTTCTTGGTTTGATTTCTATTTACAAGAGTCAGCTTGTTCTTCCTTCTATCATTTTTACCTGTGCATACCATTCTGTTCTCTCTTACAGTGTCAAATCACTTGCTCAGTATGGAAGAAAGGCTTGCTAATCTGTAGCTATTCAGATTTATCCTCTACCTTTGTTAAAAGCCAACAAGCAATACTACTTTAATCCTTGAAAAGATGTCTCTCTGTCATGCCTCCTCTCCTGAAGAGAATCTATGCAAGGGTGACTTTCAAGAGAAGTAAACAAGGACAGGATGGAGGGTTAAATGTGAAGCAGTGTGCCTGATCCTATGAAAGCTGATCTCTGGGGATCCCTTTGAGTGTGCGATCCAGTATGTTCAGCTGAGTTCCATATACTTAAAGCCAACCTAAATGCATTAGTGACGGTAGTACCTCTTGAGAAGACTGTAACCTAATTAGCTACTATGTTTGTTAGTTTGAGACCACTTATTCATGCTTAGAGTTACATCTATGCCCATCTGTATTACAGATATTTGTATTGTGAAATGAGAGTGAATGGGAGTGATTAGAGAAAGAGAAGTTAAGCAACTGTCAGAAGTTCATACTTCAGGTCCCCTTAAGGGGAGCAAGAAACTGCCATTGCTTTTTGCTTCTGCTCCTGAGGTAACCATTGAGATTATGAATTGGGTAGAAAATGATTTAATTTGCAGGACAAAGCTCTCCAACCGTCCTTTTTCATGTGCCAGCATTACAGGGCTACTTTTCACATAGAAACTTAAATTGTGACCTGATGGTTTTTTTCAAGGTGGGAAGCTGATTTAAATTATTTGTCTTGCTAGCTCTGCATTTCCTTCCCTGCCTCCCCCCCCCCCCCCCCCCCCCCCCCCCCCCCCCGCAGCAAGCTGCCTCCTCAGTTAGTCCTGCATGCATTTGTTACGGGCATGTTAAGCAAAAGCTGAAGTTACTGTCTCATGTGGGTGCCCAACATTTACTCATTCTTCCTGAGGAGAAAGAGGTTCCTTCTGCAAACTCCTGAGACTCATTCCTTAGTAACAAAATCCAGTTTTCTACACAGCAGAGGCACTGAAGAGATGATGATATCTGAGGAAAAACACAGTATGGATTCCTGTTCTGCAAATCAGTTTCAGGCTTACTCAGGAGATTTTTAGCATGGGATTAGCGTTGCACTAACATGGCTTTGGGAAACATGGGTTATAATCCCTAGAAGTTTCATTTATATAGGAAGTTATTTAAATATTAAAGCCTTTAGTGTGCTGCTGCTGCTTCTATGCATTCATTTAAGATCCTCTAAGCAATTAAAAATTAAAAAATCAAGTCTCTGTAAACTTGAAAAGTGTTTAAAAACCCAAACAAAACCAACACTGAAACAAGCAGCATCCTTATTAGAAATTTCAGTCATTAGGGTATAAAATGGAAGTCAGTGGTTACTAACACACTATCTAAAGGTGCATCAAGGGTTTTGTAGGTTCATGCTCTAACTGTTGTTTATTGCATTGCCTAAGAAATAACTTGCTTTGCACTCTTGACTGCAGCAGTCTGACAGCAGACTGTGTTTTCACTTGCATGTTCATCTTTCAAGTAAAGATGGAATATGGAAGCAGTCAGGTTTTGTAGTACGTTTGTGTCACAGTGTCAACATAAGAGAGGAATGTCCCTTCCCAGCTGTTGTATCACAAAAACTGTGCATCTGGCTAGCCTGCTACGTATTTTAAAAACTCTTGCGTTCCCACCTATGGGGTGCACAGCTCACCCTTCCTTCACATTTCCCTGGAACACCCACTGTGTTACTACCTTTTCTTGACGAGGGCATTCACACACTCTTGGATCTGGATAGGCCCAGATGCTAACTGCATGTGTCACCACATCAACTGATCCTGCTCTGGCACCAGCAGCTGCTAAGGAGTAAGGGATGGAATAAAAGAATGCACAGCACAAGAGCACACAATCGCTGACTGTTTCACAGAAAGGGAAGACTTTAAGAAAGGGAAGACTTTAACCACTAGTATCAGGAAAGTATCATGGAGATTCATTAAATGGTTAAGTAGTCTCCCTAGAGAGTTAGTGGAGGATCTGTTTGATCTATGTCTTAGGTGGTTACAGCTAGATTGCCCAAACTAGAAAGTTTGCTACTGGAGGAAACGTGCAATGGCAGGCAGATAGAAGCTGTGACCAAATAGATCTTGTTTCTCTTTGTTCCTTGACCACCAGCTGTTAAAAGCAACAGTGTTTGTAAATGTTTGAATAGAAGTTAGGCTTTTTCTCATCATCATAAACCTCCAGGTCTTTGTTTAATACCTCCCTCTATTGAATAAGATTCTTGCATGCAGACAGCTGAAAAATAGTTCAGAACTCACTGAAGATCTTAAAGTATATTATTTGGCTGAACACTTTAAAGAAGTTCTTCTGTGATAAAATTATTATAGAATGCTTATCAGAGAATAGAGGAATGCAGCTGAGGGGGTTTAGTTTGCCCTATTACTATGGATACGCCATCTGTATGACACAGAACCACTTTAGTGGTGAATACTTGCTCTTAGCAAGAAAAGAATACTGAGAAACCCTGATTATAAGACCACCACAATCTAATCTGTCTCCTTTCCCTAAGTTTGTGGTTAAAATCTGTTGGCATATGGCCCACAACATATTGCCTCTCTTACAGCAGAGCAAAAGTATGCAGAAGTATTTCCTCTAACAATCAAAGCTTCAGTGCAAAAGTAGTGACCCAAATTAACTGTTTGGAAGAAAAAGGTTAAAGGTGTTCTAAAAAAGCATTCCTGACCAAACTGAAATAAATCAGCAAACTTCACCCACACATCCTCCAAACCTGCAATCAGCAATAATTTCATAGAAATAAAACAAATGGATTGCCACATTCCTTCATGTCTATTACACTTCTGTCTTCATTGCAGAAATTACTCAGAAATGAAAAGTTGGAAGGAAACTTGGCTGTTGGTAATAGCTTTATCACTCGTGCTACAGCAAACGTACTCTCTACAGAAATTTCTAGGATGCACTGTTTCTGGTTCTAATAAGTATTCCCAAACTCTTCATATAAAAGCTCTAATGCTGTTTTTGTACGTAATAGTAACGAATCAGACCTCTGGATAACAAAAGTGTATTAGAGCTACGGTTCAGTTACATCTAACAAATTTTAGTCCCATTCCAAGAAAGGAGCTTGTTGTTTAATAGAAGCACCTTAGCATGCATGTAAACTGTATTTTATATAAGGTTAAGGTGCTCTCTGGGATGAGGGCTTACCTTTAAAATAGATTTTTAGATGCCCTATTTAGATGAAAAGATCAGTAAAAGGGATCTTTTATGAAATTCTGTGTTTAGCTACAAAATAAACAAGAAATGGAAAAAAACACCACCACATTCAGTGCTTAGTGTTGTAAGACATGAGATGGGTGGTAAGTGGAGGGCATTTTGAATTATAGCAGCATTAGAAAAGTATGCCAACTCTCGCTTTTATTTACTTCACATTTATAGGAAAGGGATGAAGTCAGCAACTTCTAATTAAAGCTACAAAGAAATCAGTACTTTTCCTTCACAAATATTAGCTAGGAAGGGAAAAGAACAACTTTAGACTTGTCCAGACGTAGAGCTGTGGAGTAGAAGTCAGTTTGACTATGCTAGGTTTTGTGTTTTAATAAAAGATGGATGTGAATGAGAGGTTATTTGTGAAGTGTTTTGCAAGAGATTTCGTTGTACTTCTACCTTTTTGCTAGGAAGGATATCTTTGGCTCCGAGGAAAGTGGTTTTGAAGATCTCTAGCCTGAAGCAATGGCTTGTCAGTTTTGATAGTGGACAGTAGGAGAGGTAGTTGGTGTTGGATGTGGTAAAAAACAGGGAGAAAATGAGAAGCTGAGACTGTCTAACAGGAGAGGTGGCGTTTATTAGGAAGAAACCGAGCAACGTATAATGAGTTCTGTCACAGTAAAAGGAGAGTTCCTGTAGAAGGTCCAGTTACAGGAAATATTGGTATAGGAAATACTGAGAGCAAGAAACAGAAAGAGCTTGGGAGGCGTTGCTGAAGAGTTTATTATGCTCTGAGAACTGGAAAGTATAGGACAGAGCCCTCTCCCAAGCAGGACTCTTCAAGAAACCTCTTATTTTCCTTAACATTATGATATAAAATATGAAATGCTTTAGAGTAAATTACAGAATGGAGTATACCAATGTTTTTATTTTCAAAGCAAATAAAAACATTTATTAATTTTGGAGAGACACTGTGATGAATTCTTCTCACTCTCATAAAATGCACAAACTTCATTATACTGCTTGGACACAGACAATGGCAATGTAAATACTCTAGAAGTGCAACATTTCAGCTTGACATCTCTCCCACTTAGAGAGCTTTGTGCTCCATGCCAGTGCTACCTTCCTGTAAATAATTTCTCTGAGCAGCAAATTATTAGCATTGTCTTTTGCCTATTAGCACAGAAATAATGGCTGAAATGGACTGATAGGATAATGTAGTGATTCCTAACAGAAGCAGAACCAAAGAAAAATCAGTTACTAGGTGCTGATTCTGTGATACTTGTCTTGCGCCCAGCCAGATGCCAGTCTGTGTGTGGCACCCAGATTAGTCCTGCTCAGCATAGTAAAGCCCCATTGTGTCTTTGCTGTCTCTCTGCCCAACCTTTCATGGCTGCCGTGCTCTGGCAATGGGAAGATGGTAGAAGTGGACTCTGTCCCCTTTTCCCTCATCTGCTGATACTGTGCATCCCTCTTCCTACCAAAGGCTCAGGGTGGGATAAGGTACTGCTCACAAGAGGGCAGCTAATGGCAGGAAGGGAGAGTGATAATCTGTGGTTCATGCCCCACAGAAGAGCATGAGGGAAAGGAAGACGAGCAGGCGCAACATCTTTGGGGGCACTACTGGGAAAAGGCCCCTGGGGAAGGTCCAGTCTTTTAGTAATGCAAGATTGGCTGGGAGAAGAGCCATTTCTGATGGAATAGAAACCCTCCTCTGTCTTTGACGCCCACTGACATTTCTCTATACAGTTTAATAGCATTGAGATTCTTAGTAACATCATGATCCTTTCTTTTATGAAAATCGTAGATGCATCAAATGGTACAAGCATCAAATGCCATAATAGGATCCATACGAAAACATTCACTTCTTCCTTAAATTGAAACCCCATGTACGTTGCAGTAAGGAAAGAATTTGATTATTAATGATTTGACTACTTTAGTATCTGGGTTCTCCTGAGAGAAGCTTAAATCCCAATTACATTTCAGTTTGATACAAAGTAACTACCTGTAAGAAAAGGTTAATATTTCAAAAGTTGCTCTAAGGAGTCCTCAGAACTGATGCTAATTCAGTTTTGACCAAACATATCCCTGGTGTAAATTGTTTAAATAAAGATATACTGACAAATATTGCCCTGCATGTCAGCCATACTTACAATATCGAGGAATGTGGTAATGTGGTGTTATCTGCTACTGTGACCTTTACTCAGTAATAACTGTATATGGCACAGCAGATATCAGGTCTTACAGATCATGACTAAGACCATTTTAATTGTTTCCCTAGATTCTTCTATGCATGAAAACTAAACAGTAAATTTAGGGTGGTTTCCCTCATCTCCCAGCCACATATAATGCAGAACACAGACCTTAAAACTCCAGCTGTTTATGTTCTGCAAAATGCACATCAGTCAGAAGAGAGCAGGGATTTGCCATTTCCATTTTATTAATGTACCTTTTATGGGGAGGAACAGCAGCTGTAACCGAAAAAAGCCCATGTGAAAGATGAATGATAAAGAGAGGGATAGGTGGCAACACTAGAGAGCCAGAGGTAGAACAATTGGAGGAAGCACGTACATCCGAACAGCATCCCTTCAGGTATTCTCCACTTTCACCACAGTCTTTTTCTTAGTGTCTTCCCTACATTTCTGCAAGATTTCATTGGGTATTGTTGACATGGAGCCAACTAAGTGTTAAAAACAATCCTTTACCCCAAAACAATAAAAGCAAAATTCACAACAGGTGCAATGACACAAAGGCATCATCCTTGATAGCAGGCAGTAGACAGTACCTGAAGCTTTGGCTATAAAGTATAAATATAACCAAAATCATTCTGGAATACAGATGTGAAATGAAGCAATGGTCAAGCTCATAAAATTCCTGCAAGATTCATATCCTTTAGATAATTTTTATCTATCTGAATAGAAAGAACAGAGTCAGTGTGTATGTTCTCTGCTTTTACTGCTTATTTTAGGCAGGCAGTCAATGTCAATGCAGTAACAAGGGTAAGAAATGCTGTTAATTTGCTTCTGGCATCAGCACACAGGTCAAATTGCATTATCATTGTTCTATCAGTTTCCCTCATATTGTATATGTTCACATTCATAAGCTCAGCCTCAAAAAGTTAGTGGAATAGGTCCATTTTTCTTACTGCTGAGATCCTTTTGAGAGTAGGAAAAGAGATCTAAACTGCTCAGTTGTTTCTTTAGCTTAGGAAAGAAAAGGATTTCGAGGCTACTTGTGATAAAGTTTTTAAATAAATATATTGCATTGCAACAGAGGTCATATCTAGCCATGATGGAAACAAAAATCCAGTAAATATGCTGTTTCATATGTATAACATGAAAAATAAGTCTGTCTGTCTTCACTAATGCCAACTCTGACTCCTAGCATTCTTGAACCAAACTGTCTCATGTTTTGCACTGTAACAATTAATTGTTCCAAGTTAAACCAAACATGTATTGGAACTCTCGTATCTTTATTAAGCCACAGACAACTTTTATACTAAGATTTTCATGTACTTCTGCCTTCTGTGGCTGCCTTATGGGTGAAAATACCAAAATATGACTA
Source organism: Pelecanus crispus (assembly GCF_030463565.1). Classification (NCBI taxonomy): domain Eukaryota; kingdom Metazoa; phylum Chordata; class Aves; order Pelecaniformes; family Pelecanidae; genus Pelecanus; species Pelecanus crispus. The sequence goes on from NC_134649.1 coordinate 16,567,462, forward strand.
GAGTTATTAGCTGTAGTCTTTCACATGGTTAGGACCTAAGTACTTATGCTACTGGAAGCTGATTTTCTGGGCTACAATTTCAGAGACTTTTCAAGTGTTGTAGTTAGCTCTAGTTAATGGAATCATTTGAGATTTGGCCATCCTTTATATTTATGATGCAGCAGTGGTGCTTACATTCTTGCAACTCAGTGCATTGCTGTTGCTGGCTCACTCCTATCACAAATGAGCATGCTATTACACATGAGTAAATTGAATCTTGAGTATCCGTTTTCTTCAGTGGTGTATGACTTATCATATCCAGACTACATCAACTATACTACCTATAAAGATAAATGCAAAAACTGTCCTTATCTTCCTTGGGGACTGATACTTTTGGGAGGGTGAATTTGTTGATGCGTAGAACAGGTTGGAGTCTTTTATCAAACAGTCATTTCCTCTTCTCCCTTCCTTCATAATACTTTTCTATGCACAGTTCTGCCCATCCACAGATCTCAAAGCACTGCAATTTTTGCCTTTTCCTAGTTGTTTGTTCCTTTTTGGATTGTCTCGCTTTGCTGGGACTCCAAACTGTTTTTCTTATCTGTCCTTCCTTGTAACCCAAAAGTGTGAAAGAGAAGAAACAGCTAACTCACTACAGCTGTCAGTTTTGCCCCATAATGGGCTTTAAAAAAAAAAAACCAAACTGTTCACATCAGCATAGACCTTCCTCTTGTGAGGCTGACTTCTGATGGTTGTAGGAAAACTTTTAAACTATAGGAATATTTTACAAACAGTACCTTTAGACTATGATGCTTAGTCCTCTCTCTTAATATGGTAAGTTGACTTATTATGGAAATGCATAAGAACTTTGATTCCATGAAATGTGCTTTGTGCTCATGGTAAAGGTGAGTACAGTGGAAAACGTCAAAATGATGGTCTTTCAAAGTTCAAGATATAAAAAGATTTTTTCCACCTGTCCTTTGGATGAGATGTAATGTCAGGATTTTGGCCCTTTTGCAGAAATACTTTGTCCAGCTGTCAGGGGAGTTATTTCTATTCAAGTTTATAATCAGCCTAGTTCATGCAACAGGCTATTTCAAATATACGCAGTATTCATCATTATCTCTTCTGAACTTATTGTGCAGTGTTGCTGTGCAGCAGTCAATGATAACTGTGTTTCTGCTCCAGATGGTTTCCTTCTTCTGTGAGCAGGATGAATCTTAATGTATGGCCCAAGTCTGGAAGTTTTAAAGCAGTTAACTTTAGACCAGTAGTTGGTATTCCTATTAGCTAATTTAAAGGTAACTCAGATATGGCCACAGTGCACTGCAGCCATTGTAGATATCTTGCAGCCGTCAAGCTATTAGGTCCTATCAGTGGCAAAACAATTCTGCAGCTGGACTCTGGAAGAACACTGCTGTCCTGTGATGGTCCCCCAAAGTACTTTTTTGGAGGTTGCTTAACAATGTGTTGTGTTGTCTCACTGTTAATTTTTTCAGCATACCATTGTAAAGTCTCTTATTCATACAGGGAATTAAAATCACAATTTAGGTATGTGGTATCTTTATCTCTTTGATCCGGACATACCATAGCAATAACATTTTCCTTATATAACAGTATTCTTAGACTACGTATGTCTGCTGTTATCAGGATAACCACCTTGTATGGTTAAAGAGAAGATAAAGAATGACTGTTGCTAAATAAAGAAGAATGGTAGAAGAAATGGGACCAACAATAGAGCTGGTATAGAAATTGTTACCATAGCAATCTCTTCAGATGAGCTAGAGAATGTTTACTTGCCAAGCCCATCATGGTATGGTTTATAACTTGATTATTCAACTCACAGAGGGGAAGTAGTCATGGGGCATGCCTCAGAAATCTTATTCTCATCTGGGCTCCAAATGTGAACAGCCAGATTCAGCTTGATATGATTAGGAATAGCAGAGATGTTTTTGTCTAGACTGCAAGCTCTCTGGGATAGGAACCAGGCTCTTTATTATTTGTCTATAAAGCACCTATTTTGTGTGGTGTTCCTGAGCATCTAGTATAAATAATGACTCGGAGATAATGAAAACTAACCCAACATAAATCTGTGCTTTGGTGACCAAACTATTGAGGTTATTGAGAGGGTTTTGCTAGCCAAGGTCACTGTACTGGCATACCATGCTAATTTACTATGTGGTGTTTTCTTCCCCGTGTTTCTGACACCCATAATCTTGCACTATTAGATCCACTCAGAGTGCGGCTGTGGGGCTCCTTTGTTATCCTCCAGGTAAGCCAGGACATCCCTCAAGTGGTTCTTTCTTTCTTTCTATCTCAGATTTCATTTTCACAGTCTCTCGCAGCCTAGCCTTTCTGTATCCAGAGGACAAATCCTGTCTCTAGTATCTAGATCCCTAATAACATCATCTGTTGAATATACTCTGAATATGCCTCCAACACTTGGCAGGCACTCCACAAACATCCACAACACTGTCTCATTCCTTCCCTTCTACACCCTCTCTAATACTTTCCCTTGCTTATATGTCTACAGAAAACATGCCAGTAAGTAGCCCATAGGGGTGCTGTCAAGGTGATGATTATATTCTCAGTTTCCAAGTGCATCTTGTCTCTCCATATCCAATTGACTGTCTTTCAGTGTACGTACTTTTGAGGCACGGATTATCCTTGTTTAGACTGGTATAGATTGGTTCGACACCTAGCGCAGATAGGGCCTAATTGGTGCATGTATTCTGGGAGTATGTGTTACACAATGACAGCGAAGCACAAGTAGTGTTCAGCCTTTATGTAAAATTTCAGAAAGAGTCTGTTCTACATGACAGTGAAGACTTGTTAGAATTATTTAGATGCAGTCTGAAAAGTTAATAGGAATCAGGCTGGTTGGCCCAGCTTGCTGACAAAATCAAATCAGTCTTCCCTAATCTACCACAATAGAACAGTAAAGAAGAGTGTAATTCTCAAGTGTCAGTTAGGTAATTAATGTACAGCCAAAACACGGTAGTAGTGATTATTTATGTGGTGGCATGAGGCAGAAACAATCTCTGCAGCTGATGCACATTACACACATCCCACAAAGTATGAAGTACTATACCCTGCAGGATTTCTTTACCTGAGCATGCTCAGTTGCTCATAGTTTTTCATCAGTTATCTGGCCTCTTTGGATTTTTGTAGTTTCAGTTTAAAAAAGCCCTGTTTGTTTTGCTTGCTAGGTTTTCTAAAATCCCAACAGTCAAGGTGTGCCACCAAAACTGAAACAATTTTCTACATTTTTTACATCACTTTTTTACAACACTTTTATATCTTCTGGACTCTTCTTTTGTTACGTCAGTGAGTGCAAAATTCACTGTAGCAGTGGGAGCAAGTCCCACCTGTGCTAAGAGCACATCTGCTCCATACTGGTTTACTGCTTTCACCACCTGCATCCGTGTTACAGAGGAACATCTGGATACTATTACAATTATAAAAGGTGCAGGTTTTATTCTCAGTGAAGGATTGGACTCTGATTTCACAACCTTCCTCGAAGAGTGAAGCTCAAGTAAATACATCCTGTCCCATTTATAATCAACATACACTTAACATCAATAAAACATAATGGATCTTTATGTTAATTATATCTTCATCATCATCAAGCATAATTGAGGTAGTATTAATAATCACTGTTGCTAAAGAGTAAAGGCTATGAATTCAGCCCTCATCATCTGGGAGAGAATTGTACCCTTTATGTCCTTTTCTTTTTTCAAGTAGCAAATTGGTTGTGGATTTCATCATCTCACAGAGACAGAAGAGATGGAAGGCATCGGGCTAACTGGTTCTTGCTGACTTGAGTTCCGTCACACAGAACAGAAGCCTTCAGAATTGTTTATAGAACCTATTCCTACTCTCCCCACCCAACAAGCAGTAGGAAAATGTCCACTATCCTTGATTTGCATATGAGACTGAGTATTTGCATGTGCAGTGAGGTACAAATCTGTTCCACAACCATGGCTAGATAAAGGAACAGACCACAAGATGAATATGTGAAAGGGGACATGGAATGGAAAAAGGAAAAGGCAAAAGTGATTTAACAAATTCCAACTGGGAAAGAGTATGAAGCTGTACCTGCTGCATGTGCTTCCTGCCTCTTTATGGCAGTATTTTAGAAATGTGAGAGACTGTTACTTTGCCAGAATGGACAAGGAAGCATAAATGTAACCACAATGTGAAATCCTTCAGGCATTTTAGCTCATTTACAAATGTGTTCACACCATTTTATCAGTCAGGCATTGCTAAACAGGTGTGACCATTTCCTCCTGACATGCTTTCCCTGTTTCCTTCTCGTATGAGGAAACTCAGACTTTTTACTTCTGGCTATGGTTATTTAAATACATAGAACAGGGACACAAGCAGGTTTTGCAATACAACTGTGCCCTTGCTGAGTAATGGATTAGTAAACCCAGCATATTATATGTAGGCAGAAGCTAGGTTTTATATTACTTTTAGAAAGACTGTATTTCCAAAATAGTTTATCACAGCACTAGATGATCAAATCAACAATAACCTGTCTGTGATATTGTGTCACTGCAGAGAGAGAGAACACTCTCCAGAAATAACGTTTTCTGGATATAAGGATCAAATCCTGAGCTTCCAGAGATGTCTGTACTCAGACTGGAGAGATACATTATAGTTTGGGACTGGTCTTCTTTTTATCCTCCATAATTTTCAGTTAAGGGTTTTGTTATATGGAAGATAATAGTGCATATATTCTGCTTTCAAATACATTCACCCTTCTGAACTGTTTCAGCTGTCCTCCTCCTTCCAAGGTTTTACGTACATCATCCAGACAGCTGTCTCCCCTTCCTCTTCTGTATGTAATGGTAATGCTCTCTGCTAAGATAGGTACCTTTATACTATCTAGGCCTCTGTCTTTTTCCACTATTTTCTGTCTCTCGAACATCTTATCTTTACTCTTATTCCAAAACATGGACTGTGTTGTATTTGTATGGGATGTGAAGAGGGAATTCTCTATTTGAAAGATTTTATTTTTCAATTACATCAATGAGGTCTACATCAGTTATATGTAATAAAAGATGCTGCCCTTGCCAATGAACTGGGCCTTAGATTGTCATGGTTTTAGTGACACTGTTTTCATCCTAATCAGGTTCAACTGTAAATCTGTTCAGAGCCTTCAGCAAGTATCTTTTGGCTAATTTTTTCAGCCAAATATCTCTCAAAAGCAGAGCAACTGCCTCAACATGACTCCATGTCATCTGCCTCCCTTCTCTGCTCAGATGTTCTGATTTCTTCCACTAGCTACAAAGTTGGCCTTGTGTTTGAACTCTGAGTTCCTCTTCTCAGCATCTATCAGACCTCTACCACACCATAGATGCCAGTGTCCAGATTTGCTTTAGTCATAATCCTATCTGTAGTTGGTTTTGTCTTTCCACCTTTCCTAATGCAGTTTCTTTCTATGTGGCTTTCCATGCTTCCCCGCCTTCAAATTCTAGCTTGTGCAGAGCAGCGCTGTCTAGATTCTCTCATATGCAAGAGAGCATAACCATGTCGCCCACGTCCTCAAACAACTCAAATGGTTCCCCACTCAACTCACAAGCTGTTTCTAAAAAAGCATCGCTTTATTTTAAAACTGTCTTGGGATCATTCCAGCCTTCTACATGGACATCTTTTTCTCACTTCTTTCCTCTGTTCTGCTAATAGAGGCTTGTTATCTACTCTTACACTCTTCCATATTTGTCTTTTCCTCATTTCGTTTCTCTGGATCATGGATTTCCATCCATTTTCAAAAAGTCTTTCAGCACTGATGCAAATAAAGCAATATTAATTTGCACCATTTTCTTTCCATCTTTGTCTAAGATTTTCTCTTGTGGTTTTACATATATGAAGCCTCAGTATTTTCACAGTAACACCTATTGTTGTGAAGCACCATCTGGGATATGACTGTAATGAAAAAGGAGATACAAAATAACTTGGGTTTGGAGATATGCTGGTGAGAAACATTTGCTTAACCATATGGAAATTCCATTTCTCTAGAGTGCAGACCTAAAGCTGAAACAGTAGGGATGTCAAGGCAACTCCCTTGAAAATTCTTAAGAACTCGCACAATATCTCTTAAAAAGTCTGTCACTTTTCCTTTTTTAATGGAGAAGTTCATTAGCAAGTTAATGAGAAATGGCACTTTACAGATGCTCTGCCGTAGCTTCACTATGTTCCCATTTAAGTTCTTAGTAAACTGTATAACTTTGAGAAGTGTTATGCCAGCACTGATGTTTTTGATAAGTCCACCCTAGAAATCCAAGGCAATCATATTCTAAATCATTGCTGTTCTTTGTGAATTAGATGGAGGATGTAAATGGTGTGCATAAATGTTGCTGTTTCAGATCACGAATTGTGAAATCCTAATCAGAGAAAGTTTGCATGAATTAAAAAAAAGAGAAAAGCTCTTTACTGGGTAGGATGTAAGAACTGAGTCACAGTTTGCTTTGGTAGATTTTTGGGGTAGGAAGGGATGTGGGATTTGTTTGTAAATATAATTTAATTTCACCCACTGGAGGTAGAATTATGCAATTAAACTTTTAAAAAAGTTTCTGGCACAAGCATATTGCAGCACTGTAAAAAAGAGAAAGGACATTTCACACCCATAAGTTATCCATATGGCCACTGACCACATGTTTGGTAGAGATGTGAACAATATGTCATTGGTATTTACAATTCCAGGTAGTTTTCTTGTATGCCATAAAAAGTAAATACTTGAGCAACAGTCTTTGCTGTGTAGATCTTTAATGGGTGTGGGAAATTCTCTTTATTTAGCCAGGAATGCCCATCATTTGCTGTCTTGGGAGATGTGTTGGCAACAGATGGGATCTCAAGAGCATTGTTTCGCTGTTATTCTGATTGTTAAAATGCAGTTCATTTCATTCCTTTTTTTTTTTCTTTCCTGCAGGGGTGAGAGGGGCTGTGGAAAATAGGGGGGAAAGTAAAGAAAGCTAGAGAGAAAAAGAGAAAAGAAAATGAAATTTGAAAGAAACAATGGGATGAGAATCCCGAGAGAAGTGTTGAAAAATATGGGAGAATTGAGAGCAATAAGTTTGGGTGGAGAATCCTGGCAAATATTCAGCACATACAGGGTACTGTAATGGCAAAAAGGGAAGAAACAAGAAAAACATAGTGCTCTGAGTTCTGTGGTGGTTTTCCCCCTTTTTCTTCTCCTTTACCTCATGTGCTAGGGATCAGTAGACATGGGGTAGTGGAAAACATACTGTGGGACCATGTTAATGGAACTAAATGCAATAGTGCAAGACATGGTGCTGCCAGAAAGCAGCAGCTGACTTGGTCTTCCATGCAGCTGGACACATATGGTACCATGTGCAGTTTAGCAAAACAAAATTTTGGTTAAAAATCTTTGATTTCATTCTTCTTCTGGAATTTTATTTGAGGATGTCCTGGGAGGATGTTTGGAGATTGTATTGTTGTTCAGAATATGGCATGCTGCCCACATCTGTGTGAGGTTTTTCAGCAGAACCTTAACACTTCCAAACAGATGTTTCAAAAAATTACTTTTCTGAAATGCAATATGCACAGGTCTGACTATATTTTTGTTACAAAAGTCAAACAGATTGACATGTTGAACAAGGAAGATAATGTTTTGAACCTAACATGAGAGGTAATCAAGAGCATTAGTTTAAAAATCCTGTCAACCTCTTTTTCTTGTTTTTGCCCATAAGCCTTGTGGGGAGAGCCCTTTCCCTCTCTTCTCCACAGGAAAAGTCAAGAGTGATTTTGCATCAGACAACATGAAAAGAGATAATACCTGAGCTAACATGATGGTGGCCTCACTACTTCAAAACTGTGTCAGTTGCACAGAAAATTATGGCTGTGATTTCTCAGTATGGGAAGTGATTTGAGGACACCCCCAAATGCAATCCATCCTTCACTGTTGAATTGTTTTTCTGGTTTTTTTCTGGTTTTTAGACTCCATATGACCATTCAAGACATGTCGATAACTTCTCTTTTTTGGTCTTCCAAACCCATTCTCTAATTTCAACGTTTGAACTGGGGGATTTGAATATGAGCATTACCAGAAGTCTAGTGCTGTTTCCCTGTCCAGAGAAGGGACTTATATCTAAGACGTACCAGGTAACTGACCAATTACAATGAAAAATATGAAAAATCATTATGCTGAACAAACATCCAGCCTATCTCCTTGCCCAAAGGAGTGATGCAGTCTACCTCGGTCATTCCCAACAGTTGTTTGTTTGATTATTCTTAAAGATGTCCAGTGATGAAGACACCACAGTTTTACAGGTGATCTAGTCCAGTATAATATTTTAACATTAGAAGGATTTTTCCTAAGGCCTAATCTGAATTTCCATTGCCACAGTTTAAATTTATAGAGGTCAGACTCTTCGGTCTTTTTTGTATAGAGTTTTACATGTTCAGAGGTTGTTACTGTTCCTGACCTTCCCACCCCACATCACTTTTTAGAGTGTTTTCACTGGGCCGTATACCTCTAGTTCATCGAGTCTTTCTGTGATCATGCTTTCAGAATCACTAGTCAGCCTCATTATTTTCTCTTCACTATCTCCAACCAGTAACTGTACTCTGTAAACATGTCTTCTTGCTTGTGCTTCTGTTTCTGCACTCTTGTGTTTACATTTTTTTGCAACAGCATGACATGCCTGACTCCTATTCAGTTTCCCATCCACAATAAACCACAGATACTTTTCTGTAAGTTTCCGTTTGTCTGGTGCGTCCACATCTGCTTTAGCTGTGCCGTATTTTGAATGCCATCTGAAGTAGTAGTTCCATTCTGATATTTTCAACAGAGTTCCTTCATTTTTTCAAAAGCTTAGGAAGTAATGATGAAGTATTTTTGTGGTCAGGCATATTTTGATTCATATCCAACTCCTTTCCTGACTTTCCCTCTCTTTTTTTCGTGTCCTGAGGCCACCAGTGCTTAATGATTACAAATGAAGTTAAAATATTTGGAACAGAACCTGAGAAGAGGCTTATTAAGTACCTTGAATTTGATCATTCTCCTTAAGGGATTTTATGGTGACATGCCTGAGGACTACTGAGAATAAAGGACCACCTCTGTTTTCTAAGTGCTTTAAATATGCCACAATGATTAACCTACTCTGTCTTGTCCTAATTGTTTTCTCAGCTAATTGCTGCTGGGTATTATTGGTTTTTGATCTTTATAGGTTGGACCCAAATAGTATTGAAATAGGTGCTCAGGAATGTGTCATTCTGAAAGAGGTACACTCAATGGAAGTACCTCGCCTTGCTTGTTTTTGTTAAGGTTTCAGAAAACCCTCCTCATTCCCCGTGTCAGGGTTTTGTAACTCCTTGTTTCATTTCCAGTTGGCCATCTTAAACCGTTCAACAATTTTCAATAAACATGCTACTTTGGTTTATGTTTTGAAGAGAGGAGTGAATCAATGCTGCAGTAACTGTCAGTCATTGCTAACCGGTTAATAGGATTTCAGGGGAAATCGTGAGGACAAAGACTAATGGATTCTCTTCCATAGTCACAGATCTTCTGCTTGGAGCTTGCATGGTCCTTGGAAGACTGTGTGACTGGCACTGGCAGCTGGTCAGCTCAGGGGTACCTCTCTGTGATCTTGACATGGAAAAGCCTGTTTAGTAGGGAAAGGTAATCATTACAGACATTCTCTTGCTTACTCTTCTCTATTATTTAGAGGAAAAATGTTGTTCGGTAGTAGTGAATCATGCTGAAAGTCTTTTCAATACTTGTCGGTTAAACCGATAGCCATTTCTCAAACATGGTACCACTGTGTCCTGTTGACCCAGTGGGAACAAGCCTTATGGTTAATTATTTTATGAATGTCTTGCAATGTTACCAGCCACGGTGCATCCATCCTGAAGTCTTGGGAGTAGCTGCTGTTACTGAACTAGCACTGGGGTGATTCTGCAATTTTTTTAAGGTCTGAAGTTCCTAAGCTCTAAAAAACGTAGGTGGGATAGGCAGTACTACTTCCATGAGCCCCATCCTGGTGTGTCTGTAGTCTGCAATTAGCAGTTAGGGACATCTCTGCACTATCTTACATTACCAGGTTGTAGCACTTCAGTAAAATGTTTCTGAAGATTTTAAAACACTGGTTTTGAGCATTATGCTGTGCTGCTGCTGTTTGGCACAACGACTGCTGTTGCATTGTGTAGACATGTGGCTTCCCTTTACTAGCTACTAGCTTTACTGTTTGAATTTCAGCTGCAGCTGAAATGCAGAGGGTAGCATTTTAGCAAACTGTTTGCAGTAATATTTGGAGAATGTGAAGTTGAAGCAGAGATGACCTCAGAATACAAGGAGCTCTTGAGTCCTACCTAGTCATTGAGGCCACCTTTTCTGTAACAGCATGACAGTTCTGGCAGCGCTTGAGGCTGTGAGAGCTTAATTAAAGCCAGTGCAGAAATTGAATGGAAGAAGGAAGAGAACTAGACAAGACAAGGATCTTCTGTATTAGCTGAACATATCCTGATCTTATCACCACCTACACATGATCTATAAATTTTAATGGATATCATGTATGTTTATCATGGCGAGACAGTATGGTGGGCATGTGAAGGACCAACCTAGCAAACAGGGAACATGAACTAACCTTTATCTGCATATACAAAGGAGGCTTCCATCACCGTGGATGGAAGAGCCTGTGGAATTCTTAAATTCCTAAACAATAAACACAATAGTATACACAATATTCCCAGTTTCTTCCTGTTCAGCTCCTTGCAACTATAAAACATAGGACTCTGACTGACCTGCTGTGACTCAGTTTGAGTCATTTCACTTCTCTTTATCTCTGTTTTTCCTCAGCTTCTTGCTCACCTTATCCATTAAGCTTTAAGTTTTTAAAACAGGAACTTTCTCTTCCTGTGCATATTTATCTTGTGCCTAATGCAACGGCCTCGATCTTGGTTGAGGCCTCTTGGTGATACCAGAATACAAATAACAATAGCAGGAGCAGCACAGGCAATAACAAAGTAGGTGAAGCAATAACAAAGTAGGTGGTTTAACCTTTGATAGTCTTTCCGTGAGGCATCTCTAGATACTGGAATACAGTCACTTATCCATTTATTTATTTTTCTCTCTGTGCTGACTTTGAGTTGGCATATTCTCATACTACAATGCCAAGTCACCAGCAGTCCATGCATTGGCTGGGTCTTTCGGTCACTGATGATTTTTTATTCCATGTAATGCCTTTTGTTTGCAGTTGTTATTATAAAGGTGACCCCTAACCCTGCTCAGGGAAAGAAATAATGGATAGATTGAACTCTGAGGCTTTCTTAGTATTACTACTCAGAGCAAGTGAATATTAGTAAGGGCTGGTACTGCTGCTCATCTGCACCTGCATGGAAGAAAAACTTGAAGACTAGGGTGTGGTGGTGGTGGGTGTATTTTTTTTCCTTCTCTCCCCCCCACCCTTCTCCAGCTGGTCCCTCATCCTGCTTCTCTCTTGTATTTCAGTTTCTCCTGTACTCATTTCTGTTGTGCGGAATTTGAGGTTTCTCAATACACATTCCCTGCCCCCAGCCCGCACACTCCCCACGGACCCAGCTTCCTCTCGCACATTCCACACTGGAGCGTACCACTCCAGAGGCAAAGTGGGCTCAGGGAAGAGTCCATCCGAAGCTTCCCTGTCCCAGGCTTGCTCCATCATCGTCCTCACCATGCGAGAGCACTTTCACTAGTGAAAATGCAAAGATAACAGTTCTCATGGTACTGTGAATTAGAAATTCCTGAAATATTTCCAACATCAGCCAGCAGAAAAGCAGGGTGATAGAAAACAAATGGTGACAGGAAAGCAACAGGGAAATAGGGAAGGGAAATTTAGGGCTGTATAGGCTGAGGCAAAAAAAGAGAAAGAGACAATAAAGCCAGGAGACAGGGGAAAAAAAAAAAACCCAAAAACGGAAAGAGATGAAAAGCTGAGAAAATGTGAGGGCAAATCAAAGAATGAACAAATGAACCATGCAGGCTGTAAAATGAAAGAGAATGAAATTAAGTGCATGGAACAAATATTCGGATAGTGATCAAGGATAGAGAGCAGATGCTGAATATGAGTGAGAGCCAGAAACGCAACAGGGATTAAAAAAATCTGTCAGAAGATTTGGGTAAATTCTCGTTCAGTTAGTATTTGGTTTGATTTAAGTAATCCATCCTTCATTTTCATTTCAGCTTGTCCACTAGGAATCTGGTGTATCCCATAGCAGATTATTTTATCGAGGGCTGTTGCTGGTGTTTTGCTTCTTACTGCTTTTTTAATCAGTACTAATTGGGCCTGTCATCTAGGCAGGTCCAGTATATAACTGTTGTGACCTTTGTGGGAGAGGGTTTCTTCTATCGCTTAATGTGTTTACATTTAAAATCTATGCTCAAACACATGGTCATCCAAACGGGCCCACATCTCAGAATCCACTTTGTTTCTGGGAAGTTTAGTGTTGCTGAGTATCGTACTGTCACTCCCTATACCCACCCTGTGAGGGGGAAACCCACAGGAAAAAGAATCAGTGTGCTGATGTGTAACTTCTGCATTAGGAACCGTCGTTATATGGCAGTTCAGAGCGGCACAATGAGCAGCAAAAAGAAACAGGCAGAAAGGAACCACGCCAAATACAAAGGTTTCTCCCTCATAAAGTATTAAAGACAGATACCATATAAAACTTCATTTATGAGCTACTCCCAGTTACAAACCATCTCTAGATTGGCAGCAGCACCTTTACCATACTGCTTTTAATAGAAGCTGTCTTCCATTGGTACTGTACTTTTCCATACCAGCTTGAGGGGAAAGTAATTTAGTTTAATAGGAGCCACCCTCATTTTGAAGCAGGCCTTGATTTAAAGCCGGAAGTAATTAAATGTAATGAAGCCCTTAGCTTCTGCACTAGGATCAGAGCCATGTAATTCACAGCCCTACTTACACATCCTTGTTGCTAATGTGCCACTAGTCTGTTTTTTCCAATCACTGTGGCCTGTGTTTTTAATTCCTGCTGGCCAGACAGTGGTACAGTATCTGTGAAGGTTAACAGCTTTACAGTAACAGTTTCAAACAGAGTTACAGTAATGTTTTCAAACAGAGGGAAGGCTCATCTCAGGACTGGGGCGATTATGAGATTATCTGCTTATGATCTAAACACGGCTTTTTGTGCTCTATTTCTTTTATTGGTTTATGGAGTAGTGGACTGTCAGTTCCCAACTCTAAAAAAAAGCCTTTAAGGCAATAATTCACAAATTTCCCTTTCAAAAGCAAAATTAAAAATAAAGCTTGCCTTTTAAAGGAACTTGCATACTGCTGACTATTCCTTCTCCTTCCCCCCTCAATAATTTCATCAGATTTCTTTGGGTGTTCCCTGGGTGTCCTCTGGGTGTCTCTTGCTCAGCTTGGCATCTATGTGGCCCCTTCTTCTGTTTGGCTTGTTAGCACTTTGGGGCAGGGAGTCTGGAAACTTCCTGAAGTCATTGGGAATTCTGCCATTGGCTGGAACAGGGACAGGCTTTTTAACCTTGTCTTAACTCACTGGTAACAGTAACCAAACAAACCTCTCAGTGTCCCTTTCAAGTTACCAAGATCCAAATATCAGATGTAATGTGTGACAGAATCCCAAAAAGAGGGTCATCAAAACAATCGAATCATACAGGAATGCTGTGGGATCCACCCGCCAGTGTAAATAACTCTGTGACCTCAGTTTCATTATTCTTCTTTTCTGATGTCAATAACTTCCCACCACAAAAGTGTACCATGAAATGGAAGACATTTGAGAAGTCTGCCTACCAGCATGGCTCTTATATTCAGAGGTTAAGTAAAAATGTGTCTTTCAGTAATATGCATATATACGTGTGTGCATTTATATGCAGTAAGGCTGCATACTGACTTTTATAAACTGTTATTTTTAGTTTTTTAAAATGTTCTATTAAAAGCAGGTTTGTACAAAGGGCTTTTACTGCAGAGACTCAGGACAGCAAGCTCATCTATCTCCCCCTTCCTTCACCCAATGGATCTTGACTAGTCAGTCCTGGGAAGGGATTTTTCTCCATATTGTAATCATTAATAATGCATTAATATAACAGTGCCACAAACTCTAATCTCATTGCTCCTCTAAATTGACTGTGTTGATTAGTTTTCCCTTACCAGGCTATCCTGTAAACAACACTAAGAGTTTCTTCGTGCAATTACTAGAAAAGTATGGTCCCAATATTTTTAACAAGCAACTTTACCAAAATTACTCGGTTAGGTTGAGGAACTGGCTTAACAACGTGTTATACTGCTGGGGTCAGCAATATTTTATGAGTGGCCAGTACCCTATTTTGGTGTCCAGTGCCAAATGGTATTTCCTTCTAAAGTTAGAGGTGATCTATGCAAGTAGATCAGAGCTAACTGCAACACCTTACCAGAAGGTAAGGCAGCACTTACAGCTCCTGCTGATTTCCAGATGGGCCAGCTGATGGGTGGTATCGTGACTCCATGTGGAGCTGAAGTCAGTGGAAGCTGCTGCTTTCCATGGATATCTCTCTTCTGCTTTTGTAACTTCCAGCTCGCAGCCACACACTAGCCTTCCTACATGGTATTCAGAATTGATCCATGTGCTGACTTTTTTTGGCCATGAGTGCCATGGGTTACTGATCCCCATTTTTCGTCAAGTAATTATTTTTGCATGCCAATGGGTGGGACAGTGTGCATATTCTAGTGTCCTGTTTGAAAACAGTGACTTTTCGGAGTGGTGTTAGTGTGGGTTGACATTCATGTAGGCTGCCTGTTACGCCGCAGCTTATTTTAGCAGTCTCCTTGCTACCATCTTGCATTCCTTTACCTTATTCCTTTACCAAAACAGGCCAGTCTCTTTACTTGCCATTCTAAAGCAAAGCTGATCAAATGGTACTTACTTGTTTAGATGCTGATGGACAGCCGAGATCATGCCCTTTGCAGTAGCATGGTACCAGGCTCAGTTTCAGGCCAAAAAACTGTAATTATTGCACTGTGGGCCACATTTAAATGAGCTTGTCTCATTTACTTAGTGCCTGCTTGAGATTACAGCTCTCATAATGTAAGACTGAAAAGATGGCATAACTCTGCAAAGCATACAGGTAGTTCCTAGATACATTTTCTATAGCATTGCTCATATTTAGATTTTTTGCCTTTTTTCTTCCTGGCACAGGCCTACACTTTAAATAGACTGTAAATTTTCTTTAGAAAATACATGAAAGTTAATAAGGCATCCATGAAGCAAGAGCATTCTTCCTTTCTAGGTTTGGAATGATCCTTGCAAAACCTCATTTATTTCCCAGCAGACTTGTGTATCATTTGCATACAGACAGAACAATTACATTTCAAGGAAAGCGCTCTATTATGGCCTTGTTACTTGACATATCTTCTTATTGTTTCTTCCAGCATATGTAGAGATGCCTTTCCAATTCAGTAGATCCTTGAAAGATCATTCGGAGGAATAACATCAAAGCATACCTTGCATAGCAGTGGAGACCCTTGTCTTTGAGACATACTTTGCATCTCTTAAGAAGTGACAGCTATGCTCTCCACAAGAACACACATAATCGCTTATCTGACCTCCTGTAAACAACATGTGCCCCCCAATGGGCTCACTTTCCTGTCCTCGCTAAATATAGGAAGGCCCTGCCTGCCAGGCCACAGCGATGGCCCCTGGGCAGCACCTGACTGTCAGCGCCCCATTCCCAGCAAGGCACAGCAGACACCTACGTGTTCACTACACGCATGGCAGCGTACGTGGCCTGGAAGCACCCTCCATCTTTCTGATTTCACAGCGCCGTGACTTTGTGAACAGTGTAAATGGGAATTATACCGCAACAGGTAACAGTCTTTCATTCAGTCCTCTTCATCCTCTCCTCAAAGAGAGCTGGATGCGTCTCGGGTATTGTGGGGCAGTGTGCTCCACGTGCCGCCCCGTGGCCTCCTCTGCCCCCTCCAACACAGCAGAGGCTATTGGAAGCTGAGGGGTTTAGGAACCTGCCTGAGCTATCAGGAAAAAACTCTGGTCTCTGGCCCAACGAGGCAGCCCTCAGATGGGCAGCAGCCCAGCCCAAACCTGAAGTGAAGACTGCACAGCCAGAGGCATACATGTTCGCGGTTTTTAAGTTTGTGGGCAGTGTTCAGCTTTCAACATAGTGTGCAAACTTTCACTGGTTTTATTAATTACTTGTCCTCAAGTTTGCACATTTTATTATATTATGTTAAAATTTCTGTAAGAAAGTATGTTTTTTAAACCCCTGTGGATTACATACAATGTAACGATACAGCATTTTTCAAGGTATAGTTCCTGTAATGTATTCCTAAAATCTGTCATGAAATCCATACATTTTCATGAAGTATACATACAAAATGGGTAAACACATAGGGGAACGTAACAGCATATCCAGTCGTATCTTGTCTCACCTGGATAATTTTAAGTGAAAAATGGTGTTTAGTCAAAAGTGATGCAAATTTTCATGAAACCGTTTTATGCCTTTCATGAAATTTTTAAGTTGCAATATGCACTAAATTTCACAGTAGTATTTGTGATATTTGATGCTGTTACAGTCATGACATTATTAGCTACAATCTGTCAAATGAAGCATTACAAATTGCAATCACAAGTTAAATTTATCTGATAAAATTAAGCTTTCCATATATAAAAATGGGTCTTAAAAACGAACGTATTGTCGTATTTCACAGTTACCATGAACATTTATCTCTACTCCTCCAAACTGGAAGGCAGATATGCAATCCAAACCAAGTAAGGGAAAATAAATCCCAGCCAGCTCCTGTTCTCAAAGTAGCAACACAAAGCACCTAAAAATACTCCTCCATCTGAGCATATTTTGTCAGTTTGGAAAAAAATCATCTCCCTCTCTCCTCATAGCGCGTGTAGAAGTCTCCACGCTTTTTGCTTACTGCACAGCTTTCCACCGGCTGCTATAAAGTTAGGGAGGTAGTTTTGGCTGCTTTATCACAAGAACGCACTGCATTTCGTTGGAGTCTTTCCCACACGGGCACCGTTCAGCTGCTTGGGCAGGAGCTCCTGTGCAGCAGGCGCCTCGGGCCGGGCCACCGGGAGAAGCCACACGAGGCGGCCAGGGCTGCGCCGGGGATTTCCAGCGCCATGGTGCGGGTGCAAGGACGGGAAACGCTTCTTGGTGCGGCTGGCGATGAGGCCGTGGCTGGCTGGTGAGCTCTCACTGCCGGACCGTGGCCTCGCAGCGCTTCTCTTCGTTCGCAGGCTGCGTCCAGAACCGGCCGAGGCAAACCTGCCTCTTGCCCGTCCTGCGGCTTTCCTGTGCTGGAAGCGTCATCCCCACCCGGTGCCATTGCCTTGGTGCGGGGGGCTCACACCTGGGGTTTAACGCAGTGCTCTGGAAGCAGGAGGTGCGGGCGGGTGAGGAATGTGGCGAGGGTTAAGCCCATCCTTGGCAACCTGGCTCAAGTGAAATGCCACTTCGCTGCTCTCCGGAGGCCCGGTAGTGGGCCTGGAGCATGGCGTGGCAGGGCAGGGCAGGCCCTCTGTGGGCCTGGGCGCCCTGACTGAGTTTTGCCCTCCGCTCCCTGGCAGCACGAGTGTGGGCCCCGAAACCTGGGAGGGGCGCCTGGGTGGGGCACGGGAGCGGTGACAGAGAGGGGGCTTAAAGTGGAATCTGCCTTCAGGTCAGTTTGTCCTTTCCCAAAATAAGCACGTGGGCTACAGCCAGAGTTGTTTTATAGCAGAGAAGAGCGCGTGTTTGATACCGCGACACCCTTGGTAAGAGTACTAGAAAAGCGGTATGTATCTAGAGTACCTGGAAAGCTGGGGACAGGAGGGTGTGTTTTCTTCGACTGGGAATTCCTGGTTTTCTGAAGTGCAAGCGCCGCGGCGGCTTTCTGCGCATCCCCCCTGCGGGGCGGGCGGGCTGAGCAGGTGCCTGACACCTGAGCAGTCACAGGGGCCGTATCAGGCAGACGGCAACAGAAGTGGTGATCCGTTCCAGCATATTTAAAAAAAACCCCGTAGATTATATATTCTGACTGCATATGTTTTCTGAAAGCGAGATAAATCATCTTGTACCTGGGTTTGCTTTAGCTTTTTAAAAGAATGTATTGAGTGGTTAAATGTCTTAATAGCAACTACACGCAACCCAGCAACTGCTAGTTTCATGATGATACAAGGCTGTCAGACCTGTTAAAAAAATCCGATAATCTAATCCCCTTAATAAGTTACATTAAAATCATACAAGTACATGATGCAAACGTTGTCGTTGTTTTCCCTGTTTATAACAATCTTACAGCTGTTGCTTTGCTGGGATTAGTTTGCCTCCAAGGGGTTTCAACACTGTCCTCCCCAGTGCATTATGAGAGCCTGTAATGTCATGTAATCGGGGCCATATTATTTTTGTCGAAATCTCTGGGAGTGATGTAAGAGGAAAAAGGAAACTAGCTAACTCCCAACCATTTGACCAAAGGTTAAATTAGTCTTGGCCTTCTCCCAGCTGGACCTGAAGCTTTTCAGTCAAACATTTGTTCTGCCCTGCTCAAAAAAATTTGATGTATTTTCTTGTCTTTTCTCCCGCCTGTGGTTTTTTGTTTGTTTGTTTGTTTGTTTTTCTTTACCAATGTCACATGTTTTCTTTAGTGTCATGCCCTTATTTGTTGTGGAACACATTGCTGGGACAACAGATGTCACCTACTGGAAGGTCTGATTTTTGGTTCATAATTCCTATAGAAGCTATGGAATGCCATGGGCATTAAGACTAAATTTTGAGTAGGTCATATTACACTGTGCAAGAAAACTTGTTGTTACTGTGTATAGTAGCTGCACAATTTCAGTCCAGTCCAGTCCAAGTTGCCTTGAGCATGGCCCTTGATAACACTGCAGAAACTGTTTATCTGCCTGAAAGATGCTAGAAAATCCCACAGTAGTGACGTTTTCTAGGTGGTATAAAAGTCCCCCTGCAGACTATTCCAGACCACGTACAGTCTGAGAACCTTCCATTAATACAGAATAACTAGCATCTGTTGTGTGTGTATTCTCATATCTATTTCTATGTGCAGTGATGTATTCTGGTTTGGAATTTTTTTTACATTTGTGTGTACACATTTAAGGCAAAAGAGGATAAGGTTTCTGAGGTTCTTCAGGCTGCTAGGTAAGAATCTTGATTTAATTGCAGAAGGCTGGTATTAAAGTGTTTTGTTCTATGTTACAAGCAAGTAATGTCTGAAAAGATCAGAAAGAACATTGGACTGACCTTTAAGAAGTCTGGTTGCTTATCACCATTCTTTGGTGTGGAGAATTGGTTGGGCTGCCACAAGAAGATATTTCTAACCAGAGTCAGCTGGAGTGAGACAGTCACGACAAGAAAAAATTATCTGGTGCACTGACTATGAAACAGATTCAGAATGGGAATGAAGCAGGGGAATGAAAGGAAAAGAGGTATACTTGGATATTAAGCCTTGATGAGAGTTCAGAGATGTTCAACATTTTGCAAAAGTTCGACCTGTTTCTTAATGCATCTGACTTTTATGCCTTCTTTTAAATGCTTTTCTGCTCATGTCTAGTTATATATTTGGAATACGGATTGACTTTTATTTGTGTAATCTATCTTTAAAATCCTCAGTATTTTGAAAAACTGCAAGAAGTCCAAATCCCATTAGGGGCCTACTCAGAGATACATATTTTGGCTGCCTAAAGAAGAGAATCCTAATAAAAAATGCTATTTATATACATCAGAATAACAAATGTACATATTAGGTGGTCAAACAATGATGGTCATATAAAGAAACCTGATTAATAACTAAAGAATTGTTATATGCTAATCCTGTCAAATCCTTTGTTACACTAATCAATATATTCTAGTGTTCTCTATTTCCACAATGCTTTAAAAAGCAAAAAGTATAGAAGTTATAATCTATTTAGATGGTGTTGTTTTTCTGCTAGTTAAAGCAATTTCTGAATGGTAGATTTGGATGGGAATCACCAGAAACTCTTACAGAAACATGGAGAACGTAATTGAGGCTTGTGCATTTGGAAATTATACATGACACATACATTTATAGGCTACCATCCAGTTTAAACTTCCAAATAAAGTCACAAGAATTCAGTACTAGTCATGTACCTTTTCAGATTATTTAGAGAATCTTTCAGTCCTTGCAAGTGAAGCTGCAATTAATTAGCGTTATGTATTGCTGTTTGCTAGTTCATGTACTCTGTATATGAGCAAAGATAGTTCAGAGGTTAATTTTCTTTTCCCTTAGCTCTGCTGGGTGGACTCTGGCCACCCCATGGGAAGTAAGGGTTCAAAAGTGACCTTGCAAGTTGTTCTCCTTGGGAAGAAACAAGTTGAGAGTCTGGCTGGGGGATGCTCTCCACCCTTGGGAAGAACACAGCTTGCATTGCATCACTTGTTTGCACTGGCTCAAGCGTATTATTGTAGTTGTGAAGGCAGCTGAATTGTCTGTAGTACCTGGTACCTTCTAGGAGGGTGTTGCACTGTAATTGCACTGTAAAAAGAAAATACCAAGGGCTAAGAGTAAGTAGCTAGTGTGACTAGATGTAGTTTGTTCAGTATTAGCAAAAAAGATTACTGAGACTAGTAATAAAAGAGCAGAGAAAAATAACATACAGGCTGTCATAAATCACACTATGTAAGTGCTTAGGTGAATAAAGAACCAAAAGATTAAGTGGCAAGAGTTTAGGAAAAAATGTATCATCATTAATTATCTGAGCAGTTTACAGAGTCATTGGTATTTAGGATGGTGATTGTCAGGAACCTGAAATGAACATCTACTGTTTCTGCTTGTGTTTTCTTCATATATATTTTTTTCTAAAATTATAGCTTTCGTTTACTTAAAAGCATGCATTTTTTAGTTTTCTTTTTTTTTTTTTTAGTTTTGACATTCTCAAGGCATTGTTGTGCTTGTGTTACAGTGCAGTTGTATATTGTCACCCTGATGTTTTGAATCCTCAGGATTTAACCACAGAGTTAGTAAGAGGCTCTAATCAGGGTTCCCTGAGGGTAACCCAGCACGTTGCATACATAGTTATGTAACTTTGCCATCAAATCATCAATAGTTTTGAGTTTAAAAAATGAAGCATTGAATATAATTTGCATTAGTCTAAGTAAGGATGTAATTTTCAAATAAGATTCCTAAATTAGGAACCTGGGCAAGGTGAACCTCACCCTAAGTTGATATGTCTATGCTGGAGGTGCTGACACTTGCACTGTGGGTCTAATCTCCCATTGCTGTCTTAAGAGATCTAGTCAACAGGGTCAACAGAGTCTAGAGAACAGTTCATCTCAACCTAGAGCTCTAACCTATATGCCACTGCTTGTGCTGGCTGGACCTCTGTTAGAAATCTCATGTAGTGGTGCATCTCTAGACTCAACTTTTCAAAGGTTTTTATTCAGGCAACTACAAATTGGTGTTAAGCACAGCCAGCCACAAACTGATGCCTAATTGCTTCCTTGAGTTAAAGCCTCACAGATACCTAAATACCTATATATCCTAGGTTCTCAGAGGTGCTGAACACTGCCAGTTCCCAGTGAACTCAGCAGGGATGAACAGTGCTTAGGTTCTCTGCAAGTTCACCTCCTGTTGTGGGGAGCAAATGCAGGAATGGGGAGAGAAAGGGAAGGCAAGGGACTGAACCGTACGCATCCAAATTTAAAAAGTGCAGCCTGAACGTATGTGCGTGTGCGTGTAAAAATAAATAAATAAATAACCTACAGGCATATCTAAGTATGGAGCTTGCCACTTGGCTGTGGAGAAGCAGGAAACACCACACCAAAACTGCAGTAAACTGATACAAGTGCTGAAAAGCTCATTTGTCTACAGTCAAGCTCTGGTGAAAGTTGATGGTATTATTGACTAGCTGAGAGATCCTGCACTGAGTCTAAATATGTAGAAATGAATGGCTGGTGTGGCTATTTGTAACAAGAAAAATCAGACCCCCCCTACCTAAGGTCTTAAAAGATCATTAGTTCCAAAGAATTTTAAGGGCTTTCCCCAGCTCGGTTTGTCAGAAGTGAAAAGTATTTAAATTCTACTCCCACAGATCTTTAGACAGACAGAATTCCTCTGTAAGAGTCTCATCAGTTCTCTGTGGATGTGCTTGCATGTATTAATTTTTCCTTTACAATAGTATAATTAAACAGTGTTTATATGCAAGAAACACAGCTCAGGAAAAAGCCAGTACCAAGCAGGGCACTGTGCTAGGAGTCAGGAGATCTGTGCTTGGTCCTAGCCTTTGCAGCAGATTTTCCTCTGTAATCTTGGAATAAGTTGCTGCATTTGTTTCTCTCAATCAGCTCCTTGTCTGTAAAATGGTAACAATAATTATGTTCTTTTTTTCCTGGCTTTTCATTTTACTTTTAAAACCTTCGAGGCCTAGACCAAGTCTATGATGTTTGTAGAGGACAGCAGGCCATGGTTTTGATCAACTGCATACAAAAAAATCAGGTGATCAATTAACACCTTTTTCTTTTTTTGTGCCATGAAGGAGGGTTGACAAAGATGATGCAAAAGAAAGCAAATATTGTTGTCCCTGCAGGCCATTGCAGCTGAAATAACTTGATTATTAGAACTTATTAGAACAGTTTCAAAATGGATGCTTACCTTGTAACTCCCTCAGTTCTTGTAACTTTGGTGTGTAGACCATCCAAAGCCTAACTGTGTTGTGAATATATTCCATAGGAAGTGCCCATATCTGCAGTCTCACGAAGAGAGGACAAGTTTCCTTCCAGGTCTGAACCTCTTGAACATCCCTGACATAAGCAGCTGAAGCAAATTCATGGTTTTGGATTCAGTATGGATTCTGGAACTTCTGAATATTGTGTGAGGTTTATGTAGCTTGATTTCTCATACAAAGAGGAAGCTTTCTATTTAGATTTCTAAAATAATACCACTTAAAGGACAATTGGAAAAGGTTGTAGAAGAGGAGCTGTGCAGGAGATGTGATCAAGTGCATGTCTGGGAGTGAAGCATGAGGCTGTATGAAGTGTGCTAAGGGCTGTGGGAGAAAGAGGAAGTGAAAGCCCACTTAAGCCACCCACTCCCACTACCCCTTTCCTTCCATAAATTTCATCCTGGTTTATCAGTTTTTCTCTCTGCACAGCAGCATCTGCAGATATTAGTTTGCCTCTGATTGCAACGGGAGATGGTTTGTGACTCAAGCTGAAGTACAAGCATGTCTTCCGGAGTTTTAATAACATTCAAAGCAGGGGAAGACTTGATAGAAACCTAGCAAATCTTTGTGGTTGTTTATTTTTTATTTTAAAG
Source organism: Pelecanus crispus (assembly GCF_030463565.1). NCBI lineage: Eukaryota > Metazoa > Chordata > Aves > Pelecaniformes > Pelecanidae > Pelecanus > Pelecanus crispus. The sequence continues at coordinate 16,590,699 of NC_134649.1, forward strand.
GTTATGTTTGAGCAATGAGTTCTGAACATATAGTACCTTTGCTGCTGCTTAATTTCCCGATAAAAATAGATTACAAAATTATTTGCTGTCAAGGTTGATATCTATAATTGGAGAAAAGGCATGTTGGACTGGCTAAGATAGGCTGGTGCAGATGAGACTAATCATGACTTACTGAACAGTGGCTGCCCCTTGACTGAGTCCAGAAAGTCAGTTATGTTTGCTGCCTTGGTTCTGGAATCTAAATCACCCAGGAACATAGTCTAACGAGGAGCTACTGCCCAGCCTGCCCACTGTTTAATGGCAAAGCTGGAAAATACTAGCAGAGACTACATGCACAGTGAAGTTGAACATTCCACGCTTTGCCTCAGCCAGAACCTTTAGAGAGGCACCATTTACTCCAAGAGGAGTAGGAATTAAGAATGGAGAAAGAAGTCCATTAGGCAGAACAACGAGGAAGAAAAGTTGATTGTCCTGAAACTTTGTATAAAAAGGAAGACAAACTGGAAGAAGCCCATCCATTTGTTTTCCTTTGTCAGGCAGAATCTGCTGGTGGCTCAACAAACTGCACTGCTCTGCTCAATGTGGTTCTTGCTGCTTGAACACAGCTTTCACCACTAGTGCGTGAAATCTACCTTTGTTCTTCTGAGCTTTGTGTACAAAACAGCTGAGAACAGCATTTGCAGTGACTGGTTTGGTGACTATATTACCATCCGAAAGAGACAAATAGTAATACAGAGGAAAGCATCTTTTTTCCCTACTTAATTTTTCAAAATTCTAGAAGCATCATGAAATCTTTTGGCCAGGCCATAACCCTACAGCTTTTAGAAACTTTCAGCAAAATGCCCCCACCCAGACAGATTCTGCAGTCCGTAGTATGAATTTTGCCTGAGAAAGAATGGGGCCCCAAATGTTTGAAACTGCACGCTAGAAGGCTAGCTGGTAATTAGTCTTCCCAGAGAGGACATTGTAAAAACAAATCATTGAGCCATTTGTTGCTGTTCTACCTAAGAACACAGTTAGTTAAAAGAGCCTCTTTGCCAAAACCCTGAGAAAGAGCTCAGGATGTTCTATATGTTTTTAAAATAGAAATCAACCAGCAACCCTCTTGTTTTTTAGCAGAGCTTTTTTAGCAGAGCTTTGCACCAGCCCTTCTATAATACATGCGCAGTTCACTACAGGGAAGAAAACAGGTTCGGCATTTTCGTAGGAAAGAGCTGCAAGGTGATTTGAAACACTGAGAAACGCTATCTACGGTGATTTTGTCATCATATATTTTACATCTGTTATAATGGAATATGAAATTAACTTCAGACATGATTTGTCCCAGAGCGTTGGCTATAAAGTTGCTACAGATGCAGGAGATGAGAGCATCTTTCTGGGCCTTTTTGAAAGGCATTGGGCAGCTGGAGTCTACTGTCATTTTCCCACCAGAGCAATCTGAAATGGTGGCACCAGAGAGGTTCACAGAGGGGGATTGAATGGGAATTGTGGAGAGGGTCAAATGTTCTGCATTCTCTAAGGAAACTCTGGTAGAAGTCTTTTGTACCAGTGGCATTTCCTGGGCATTTTTTCCCATAAATGTCTGGCAAACTGCGTTTGTCCTTGGGAGGAGGGTGCTGCAAGGGTAAGACTGCTGGAGAGGCAGGGCTGCAGCAAAGACGGAGCAGGAATTGCTCTGGGTTTTGCTTCAGTTTCTGTTATGGGAGTAGGTGGTTCTGTATACGTTGATGTGATTGGAGGCCTGGCCAACTTATCAGTCCCCAGGAGCTCTCTAGCAATGGCTTCCTGTGGCTTAAAGGCGTGCAGTATGCACTGTGGAGAAACATGGGGCAGATTCTCAGAAGAGAGTGTCTGAAAGTCCACTAGACTTGCCTCCTCCCCTACATCGGACGTGGCAGCCCCTGTGGTAAGGCAGTCCTGGTACAATGCAGCATCGTAGTGTAGGAGCTTTCCTTGTACTGCTGAGGGGCTCCAGGCTACTCAGGAAGCACGGATTTGTAGCTCCATGAATGCCCATTTCTTTGGAGACAATTGTCCTTAATTTCACAGCCAGATTGTATTTAAAAGAGAATGTGCACATACACGGTGCTGGAAGAATAAAGCCAAGAGTATTTGGTGACTTTTCTGGACTGTTTGGAATGCTTGATTTGAATAAAGGCTGGCTGCTTAGTCTCCATAGCTGTTCAGTCTGGGGATAGGGCATCTTGCTAGCCAGCTCTGAAGACAGCCACACTCTCGTGGTGAATGAACAAGCTGGGAGTTCTAACTAGTGGCAGGACCATCAGATGCAAGGGGAGTGCTTTAGCCATCGTCCTTAATCTGCAGTTTCATGGTGGAAGTGAAGAGTACCTTTCCATTCAGCATCCTTCCCTGAAACCTTAGTGTTTGTGAAGTTCAAAATTAAAAACTAAGAGGAGACCTCTCTTGCCAGGTACTGACTGTGCTTTGAGATTGAATGTCAAGTGCCAAAGACTGTGGGAGAGGTTTTGGACTAACAGAAAGCAGGAAGCAGCAGAAACTTCACAAGAGATCCTGCTCTATGTCCCATCTTGTGGTCCCAGGTGAGTCTGAGAAAACCAGCAGACCATGAGGTAGAGCCTTTTTGCCTGTGGAAGCAGTGCAAACACATTTTCTTTATGTTCGGCAGCAGGAGTGAGCTGCACACAAATGTCTTGCTAATTAAGCTGCTGTAGGAAATGGGAACTCAGCCAGGCGTACAAAGAGCAGGGGAAAACCCCCAAATGAAACGAGTTAATATTAGCACAAGTTACACCAACCTCATCATGAGGAACCATAAGGGAGAAGGAGAGGGGCTAGGCAAGGTCATGAAAAATGATCGAATTGTGTGTGTGTGCATATACACAAACGCATGAATACTTCAACAAAAGCTAGTGGCGGATTGTTGAGAGGCCAATGCAGCTAAGTTCCTGCTTTGTTACATAGATAAATTGCCAAAGGAAACATTATCCAAACAGTTCTACTTCAAAGGCAAAACAAGAAGCTTTGGGGAACTTGCGGTACTTTCAATCTGGCCAATAACCAAGTGTAAAGTGTAAAATATACATGTTTAGGAAGTAGGACACATGCCGTTCAAGACAGGCCTTTCCCATGCTCTCAGACCAGTGCAGCTTCATTTGATGTGCAAATACATGATGTGTGATCTGTCCTGGCAATGTGCTGCCTGCCAGCAGCACAAACATTTCACAAGCACCCTTTTGGGTTACTTCAGCCTGCTGTGTGCACAGCCTCCTTGGCAACCTCTGCAGCTGGAGCTTTTCTTACAGTCTGTTGCTGTTGTGGTTGCACAATCCGGGTTTATTTAGCAGGTCTTGTCAAGAGACTCCAGGAAGATAAAAACACCTCAAAACCAGCCTGGAATTGCAGGATTTGATGTTAGATACTGGGATTAAATGGCAATACAAGGAATGGTTACAGTAATGCGCTGGGGAATGTATCAGTAATGCAGACTTCATTGATCCTAGAGGCACATTGTCCTGGTAGATGTCCCAGCTTTCCTGGGCATTGGAGGCTTTGGGGCATTACAGCTGATGGCAAGGACCCTCCATAATACGTTTATAAATGTCACCTGAAATCGGGTGAAATAACGTTCTCTGGAGTGCTTCCTGGCACTGCAGGCACAGCCAAAACTGTATGAGCTGTGCACAGTACAAGATAGCCTCTGCTGTTTGATGAAACTCATCCTATAAACCCATGAACAGTAACAGTGCAAATGCTCACCATATAGAAGCAGTGGATCGTGGGTGCAGTCCCTCTCTTCAGTAGTGGCTTGAGTGGATTTAAATTTGTTGATATCAGAAAAAAATAGTTGTGGTGTTTATGGTGCTAGGGGGATGAGGTCGGCTTTTAGTGAGGGTTCAGGATTTAAACTCAGCTGGCTGAGCTGTTTTAGAATTAACCATTCTTATGAACCAGGGGCATGTAGATGTTTTTTCCGCCCTATAACAGTAAGCTAAGGGGATTAGGGACATTACGCAACAGCTACGGTGACTTATCCCAGTTGTACCAAGAGGCAAGTCGCCCTTGTGCCTCTACTCGCTGTCTTTGGGACAGATTCGCAGTCATACGTGTGCACAGCCTCTAGACCTCAATCTTAGATAACCAAGCACTTGGTGCTGAGCTCTACCCCAGTGTAGCAGCTGTGGCTACATAGACAGTTTAACCTGCTCTTCACCACTGAAATGACTGAACTTGCACTGTAGCCAGCTGTAATAATCTGTTGCTTGTGTTAACCTTGAGTAGTGTGTCGGTTCTGGTCCTCTGAGAAAAATTAGGCAAGTGCTTATTGAAACCAGCATCCAAGCACTCCACATTGTGCTGTGTGGAAAAGGAAAGTGGGACCCCAAGCCCTAGTACTATTCTAGCATATTCTAGCCACATTTTAGTCACGTGAAATTACACCACTACTCTCACATCACCACTAATCTGTCCTTATAAATGGCCCAACTTCATGCTAAAGTCCCCCACTTTGCTTCAGAAGTTCCTGAGCTTTCTGACAGAGCCACACATAGTTCCCTGATAGCTGTGTGCTGTCAGTGGACACAGAAGATACAGAAGGAATTAAGCAACTGTGTTTAATGAGGACTAGGAAGAAAGATGTGGGTTTTTGCAGCTGTAGTCTAATGTGCTGAGAGAAGTCTGTTTGAATGGGTTGGGAATGCTGATGGCACCTAATAGCCACAGAGGCTTTTCCTGCTTCCTGATAGATACAGCACTGTGAATATCAGTCATTGTGGTATGAAGTTGTTAGGAGAAAAATAACTTCCTGTGTTGATGGACTTAGCATGCAGTAAACGGGGATGTATGGATGCAAATGTAAGGTGGTTGTAAATGTAGTTCTCCAGAGCTCTAGGTGTGGCCAGGCAGAGAGACATAAGTAAAAAGTAGTGTATTGCTTGTCCTTGACTCCCTCTCTAGCTAAATTGGTGCCCTGAATTCAGTGTTGTTTTGGGTTCTTTTTTTTCCAGGACAGAACTGAGAAAGTCTGCATAGGCAAGGCAAGGTTCTTCGTCCTGGCCTCTGTGGGGAGGAAGAGAAAGAGCCGCCTTTGTAACAGGGCACCAATAAATGCGTGAATGCTATTCAGGGAGTACCAATATCCATTGCTTTGTCTGAAGGCCACAGAACTGAAATTCTTTTTGCCTTTCTTCACATCCTTTTCCCAGAAGAAACACACAATTATTTCCAAACTCCTCCTTTACTACACCTATATACACATTTATTGATACATTTACTTTCACTGGCTGGGGCTCCACAGGGTGATTATTTACTATGGACTGAACTTCGCTCATTTCATTAGATGACAACACTCCTTGTTTTCAATGGGTTCCAGAACAACCTTCCTTAATTCATTTTGCTTTCAGAGAAGCACTCCGTTGCTTGTGCCTATGTGACTGCTTGGAGTGGTGAGGCAGGTTGCAAATAGGTCACAGAGATGGGAAATATGGAACGTGCTAATTGTCTGCTCACAGTCCCATGACGGAGTGTTGTTCATGCCATTAGTTAAATAGAAATGGAACTCTGCTTAATGTATCCCTGATATCCCAGACTTTCAGGAACAGTACTCCTTTTTGAGAATGCAATTTCACTCCTATTATTACGTTTTATTCTCTTTTATCCCATCTGTTTTAGTCAAGTTACTTTATCTATTGTGATTGCCTGTAGAGTGTTGATTAAACCAACAGTATTATTCTGTGACACTGAGGTATAACCATTGCTTGCCATACAATGAAGTAGCTTGGCCTTAACTTTATCTAAATAGGCACTATTTCAAAAGAGGAATGCTGTTCCTGGCAATGAAAGTAACCCTGGAATAAAGGAATTGCTTGAGGGAGAGTTGTATAGCACTTGGCCAGGTGAATTTTACTGGCTGTCAAACAACATTCAGTCTGTCCTTTTCCCCTGTTGTAGCATTTTGAAATTAAAGAGAACTAGAATATCACTCCATAAAAGATCTGAGTGTTAATTTAATCATCTCTGTGACTCATCTACTAGAGAAAGAAAAGGCATCATGATTTTTTTAAACATTATCCAAAACTCAAGCTGTGATGCAGCAGTTTGTAAGGGTGCCCCACTGGTTCTGATGATTTCAGACCTTCCCCAATAGCTAAACTTTATGACCACGAGGGTGAGGATGAACTTTGGCTATGACCTAGATCTGCAATTCACAAGTGTTTTTCATACAGCTGCAATAATATTGCAGAAAATGTAATTGGCCTTTTACTTCATTCACTTTTGCGAATGAAAATAAAGCTACTGTGAGAGCAGATCTTTTGCTAAGAAAATATTTTTTTTAATATTTTTATAGCTCTGTCAACAATAAAGGAGTCTCACAGTCTAAAGTCTTTCTCTAAACCTTTTTAATGGAAAAAACTTCATAGAAAATATCCTTTTACTTTTTTAATAACATATAACTATATACATGATTAAAAACTGTAACAAAAAGCTGCAGGGACTGGAAAAATGTTTTGTTGGATCCATGCAGATGGTACATTTATAAAAGGATTTCACAAATCCATGTACATCAATGGACCTGCAGTGACAGGATTGAAAAAAATGGCAACTCTATATTATTTACCTGAATGTACTGGGAATAAAGCACAGACATACAAAATACACAAAAAGAATACAAAAGAGTACACAATGTAAATGCTGTTAGCACAGGAAGTTTCTTTTTTAAGTAAATAGGAGAAAAGAAGTAAAATCTCCTTTTTCACATTTTACATTGCAGTTTAAAAGATAACTAATCTCTTATTTGCTGTATTTTGTTTTTCTTCACTCTGACACACACTATGGTAGAAGTATATGGCATTTGCATTTAACAACTCAGGAATATTTTGATTCATCTCCATGTCTGTGAATGTACTGTCATTTCTGAATAACATCATGTATACATATTGCTTTAAAAACACATACACAGTTTGACATGAGTTAGAAATACAAAATATCGAGGGCCACCACACTACAGAGTGCTGGATACTCTTGTCCTGATCCAGCAGTATGTTTAAGGACACACACAACTTCACATCTAAGAGGAATTCCTCAGAGAGTAAAGGAAGTTCAGAACGTGCAGAAATGATTTGCTGATCAGGTCTGGAGTTTTCAACAGTTCGTAGTATAGACTCTGCAGCTAGGAAAACTGTTACACCTGAGGCCATAATGCTGTCCTTACAACCCAGATAATGTAGCTACACAGTGTAGATGATTTACTGTACTTTTAAAATAAATTTTCTTAATTCTAAATTAAAACATAAAATGAAACCTCCTTTAAAAAAGTCTGGGGAATCGATGAGCTCTGCAGCTGGAAAGAAGAAAGAGATGGTGTTTAGTTTGTTAGTTACAAGTTGGAAGAGATTTTGTAGGCAGCAGGTAATAATGTGACAGGTTTTAAACCCTTCACTTCTAAAAGAAAATGCTCATATTTTTGTCCTGAGCCAAAAAAAGAACAGACATAATTGAAAAGTCAATACCAGCCTGTAAGCTCACCTGAGGCTCAGAAGCATGGTGAGGATGGCAAGCCATCATTTAGTAAGAAAATAAAGTCAACCTTACTTCTTGTCAGGTGGGCCTTTGCTCGGTTCTTCCTGCTGTAATTAATACTTAATTCCCAGTGTAATCACAAGCAGTTTAACAGCAGACAAATAGATGGAGTCTGCATGTGCATATACTTGTTTAAAAAAAGAAAAAAGGTGAAAACAACAACAGTAACAACAAGAACAAAACTAGACAAGCAGTGAAAGCTGAAATATTCTGTGAAGCCTTGGGAATCTGTTCCTGTTCTCCTTAACACCCTCCCACGCTGTCTGGCCATGCTCTTTTGGCAGGCAGGTAAAACCTTTCAAGTTCCTGTAAGTGAGGGAGGATTTTTGCTTATAGCAAGACATAAAGTAATTACAAAAATAAGCTTTGAAAACCAAATCGCTGTGCGTCATGAAAGCCAAATCTCACTGATAAGAATTTGGATTTCATTGTCCATATAATGGTTTGATTCCCTCCCCAGTTTGACCTCTTTATGTGAGCATGCTAATTGGAAAGTTGCCAATAGACCAGGTTTTGGCTTGTTACTGTTCAGTCTTCTGTTTTTTAAGAACATCAATGATACTTGCTATGTTGTTCATTGCTAGTATTTTGGATAAAATCTGGCTTGTAAAGACCTGATTGAAACTAGAATGTCAGTACAAGGCAGGTCTGTTTGAGAAGGAAACCTGAAAGCAGTAAGACTTATTTTGTTTATTTAAAGAAGAGATAAATGTGTGTGTGCGTGCATTTGCATTTAACAGTTTTATAGCTAGAACTGTTACTAAATGATGCCCAACAGCAATTTTATCTCTTGTTACGATTTGTTTTATACAGATGTAACGATTCTCAGGAGAGTTTTATGAAAACATGCAGAGTTGGTTTGCATTACATATGCAGTTATGTGCCCAGTATATATGTTGCAACTTAATTTCTTAAATATATATTGTGTAACACTTTTTATTCCTGAGTGCTGGTCTCCATAAGGAATAGAGAGGGTGGCATCATGTGCTCTTCTGCACATGCACGTAGTCCTTCGTCATTTTAGGAGTTCTTCTGAGGGATCTTTATTGTCACAGTTTTAACTTCGGAATATTCTCTTAATCCACATTCACCCCTAAAAAACAAATTGCAGCATCAGCTTACACCAGACATTAATTCTTTATCGAGCAAAAACCTGCAAAGTGATCCCTTGATAAAGTTAAGATATAACCTAAAACTCTTGGCATAGGTTTCTGTTGTACTATGGTTTTGTACAGGTTTTCCTTTCATGCCGTCTTTCAGAAAACATGAAGTTTCAGTTTAAGTCAAAAGAACAATGGATGGCTCCAGCATTTGATAAGGAGATACAGAACGACATTAAACCCAGAAATACTCACTGTCTGTTGATGGAACTTTTGGGAGTGAATTGATGTCCTCTGTCCTTTCCAGACCTTGAAAATGTACAAACACCAAGACCTACGCCACTGGCCAGTGAAATTACTGCTTATATTTGCACTCAAAAAAGAAGGTCCAAACTGAGTACTATGGAAAATGAGCTACTCACAACCCTGGATAAAGATGAACTTGACTGCTAACCCACTGATCTTCTTCCCTGACAAAATATCCAGCAGCAGAAATCAGCATTTGCACATACTGTCAAAGAGCATTCAGCTTGCTCAGATTTCCACTACGTTTATGTAGAAGACCTCTTTTTGTCCTGGCAAAGCATCTTACGTAAGATCGTCTATACTGCTAGAAGCTAGCCACTTACTAGGTCCCACTCATCTGACACATGGCTCTGCGGGGTACATGTTCTGCTTTGGATAAATTCTTCTTATGAAATGGGTGTTTCTGAATGCTGCGTAGATTTTGTTGTAGTCAGCTCCAGCCTGGCTCATCTCTTAGGCAACTCTACTGAGGTTTAGAGTGGATATTGCATAGCTTCTTGGGAGTTATGCCTGTCTGCTCTGAAGTATGGGTATTTGCATTTTGCTGTGCGTATTTTGAGTAATGGAGAAGTGTGTTCTAGTCAAGTCATTAGTTAAGTTCTAGTATGTCTGCCAGATGCTGTGTATGTAAAGCAAACAATGTCCTCACCTCAAAACAGGTACAGTCCAAGTCTGGAAGTGGAGTATCTCTTCTGTGTGAACTCATACGAGGATTCTTTTGCACAAGCTCTTAGAGACATTTGTTTCTTCATTAAATTCTTATCCCCACCCCTAAACCACACACAATACTGCTCCCTTGCTTATATTAAAACCTAAAAAGTGCTGACATGCATATCATGTTAGCGTGTTTACTATTTGACACTGCCTTACCTCTGGATCCCCCTGTGCAGAATTTAATGCCAACTGCACCATAAAGAATATTTCAGGGGAATTCCTCAGAACTTCCTTCTAGTAAGTGTTGCTTTCAGAATGGAGTGAGCAGCCCCTGTTCAAAGCCCTCTGTATGCCCCTGGTGTTGCATAGCCTACTTTGTATTTACCTCTACACTGTAAATTTTACAAAATATAACATTGGCGGAGGAAATCCTGTAACCTTCCTTGGAAAGTTAATTCATTTGGGTACAAATATCAGTGTTTGCCAGCCCATTTCACTCCACCTGCAGTTTTGAAAACTTTCTGATGTGCCTGTTAGCTTAGTAAGCCTTACATGTGATATAGTGGTTGATATTTAACTCAGACTGATGATTCAGTAGGCATTTTAAGATTTACCAGAGTCCAAGTACATGCAAGGAAATATATTAGTAAAGATGTTTTGACATGTGAAAGGTTCCCATTGATTTGGACCACCCCACCCTCCAGCTTTCAGTAGAAAGTGGTAGATTTGTCTCCAAAGAATGACCAAAAGCTTTAGCTATTTATCAGACTCAGCTGAGCCACAGAACCATTCCCTTATGGCTCAGTGGAAGCTGTCACCAGGAGCTGCATGGAGCCCAGTAACTAATGCTAGTAAGTCTCTCTGTGTGAAAGTTTCTGCTTGATTCAGTAGGTCTGTGGTTTGGCTCCAGACACCTGTTGGACACATTTTTAAAAGTCAATGGATAACCTAGCCAACAGAGTATCCAGCGCCTTTATGTATGTTCCAGCTGCCAGTTGGTGTCTTGGTCTGGCAAACAAAATTAGATATATTTATTGTCTGTTTTTTCAGCTCAAGGCTTCAGGGCCTTACATGTTTGTTTTCTGGCCGAAAGTTTGAAAGTGGACAACGGTCATGAATTCTAAGGCAAGTATTTTTCAAAAGTTAAAAAAGTTGCTCTTGCTGAATGGGAAGATGGGTTATTCCAGACATGCAGAGCAGAAGAGTCAGTGTGTGTTCAATTAAAGGGCTCGCTTGTCTCCACAGCCTAATACGGGGAAGTAGGGAGCACCTGATTTTTAGTTACAGGAGTTAAATTTTTCACCACCCAGGTGTGATAAGAAGCCTTAAAGAAGTGTAAATGTAAAAATATCCCTCCTTTAGGTCCTTTAAGAATACAAGAATATTATAAGTAGCCTTAATGTAAACAGCAATTAGTTGTATTGTGTACATGAGTTCTGGTTCTCTACTGGTATGCACATACCCTGCTACATGTTGTGGGAGGGTAAAATGAGTACAGCAGATCTCAACTGTCTGTGTACACTTTTTTCCGCGTGTGTGATAAAAGTCTGTGATTTTAAATGCAGGAACAAAACAAGTCCCAGATAATATGGTGCTAGCACAGACAGCACAGTGGCACAATTTATGATCTGGCTGTAACATAGTATTAGCTTAGCAATGACACACATATGTATGGATGCTTTCTCATCTTTTTTTGTTGTTGTTGTTCTTTAAATTGCCTGACTCAACATTATTTATGTTGTAAAATGTATCCCTTAAAAACAGGGATCTAAGAAACCGTGGCATTTTAATAAAAAGTATGCAGATATTAGTGCAGGGGGGAGGAGGTGAATTAGAAGGTGATATCTGATCAAAGAGGTTCTGAAAGGAGTAGAATAATTACTCATAAGTAGGTTTTCAGGCATCTTTGTGAGACAGAGATTATTGCCATTCCAAACATTGATTGTTTATGATTAATATTTTCAAAGCTATAGATGGGAATCAAGTGTACAACTACCATAGATTTTTCCATGAGAGCTGGGGTGCTGCTTGGTTTCCCCACCCTTTCAAAAACTCTACAATATCAATATGTGAATATTTTGCTTGCGCAGTTAACGTCCCTGATGTCAGTGGGGTCACTCTTGGGTGTCAAGTTACTCATGTGCTCTATCGAGCTTAATAGTTTTAGAATATTTTCACAATGATAAGAGCTAGATGAGCTGACATATTTATGCCAGTGTGAGATCACCTCATAACTCATGAATGTGGAGAATAGTATGAATGTGTTATTCAAAGTACTCCCTAATGAGGGAAAATATTTCAGACTACATAGAGCTTATTTTATAGATCAAGTTGTATACTTCAACATATTTAAAGTTTTAAAGAGTTTGACCTTACTTTAGTTTTACTGCTGAGTTTACCATTAGCCATAAGCTATTTTGAAAGCTTAGGTGAGACATATCTGGTATACATGCCTCCTGCATAGAAATTAATTTAATTCTTTGTGTGTGTAACCAATGTGGGGCTGATGCAATTGCTAAACTTTCTTGTGATTGTAATGCGAATTAAAAACTGGTAAGACTTTAAATTAGGTACGTGGGACAGTATTTGAGCATGGAGCTCCATTTCAAAATATTTGGCACTTAGTCCTAAACTTAATAAGAAAAGACAGAAAGCTTTGTAGTGGAAGGTGATTTTTTTGAAAGGGTTGTAAACACATTTGCCTATCCTTCTCTAGGCCTGATTTCATTTAACATTGTTTATGAATCTGGAAGAGACAGATAACATTTTAATAAAATTCAGATGCACCTATATTAATAAATGTAGGAAAAAGTAAAGGAAAAAAATAGCAAGAGAGGCAAAATATATGGCAAAACAACTCTGAAACAAGTACACCAAACCAGTCAAGAAACGCACAGCAGTACCAAAAAGAGAATCTTTCCGCAAAAGTGCTGGTTAATATGGCTAAGAAAAACTCTCAGAAAACACAGGTAGTTTAACTTGTAGTTTAGAAAAATACTCAGAAATTTTCAGTTCCTTTCAGAATAGGAAAAGAGTTCCAGTAACTTATTCTGCTATGTCAGGAAAAAAAAACCCAGGAAAAGAAAATGGTGTTACCATGTAAATCAATTGCATTTAGAACTGGCAATGATTATTAGTCATCTTATATTATTCCTATCCTCAGATGGGACTATTTCCTGATCTTAATTTGCATGGAAGGATTCACTAATGTTTATTAAGTTGTAGAGCTGAAAACAGTTTAGAAGACAGCAGTGTAATACTTACATCTCTCTCCCATTGCCAGACATTTTGAATCCTCCAAAAGGACTTTGGGCATTTAAGGCATTGTAGCAATTTATCCTGTAACAGGAAGAGGCATTAAGTCACACTGCGCTGTCAAAGAGACCTTTGGACAACTCAGGGAGAGGCTGAAACTTGTGGAGCTAAGGACACTGTATACCTCTTAGTAATAACAAACTTGTCTCATGTTGAAAAGAAATGAGGGATTTATGCCACAAAAACATTCTGCTCCTTACTCATAATAAGGAGATTGGGCTTTGGCCTGCAAGGGCTGGAGGAGGGCACCGAACACTCGGACTTAGCTTCAGTAATGAACTGTTAATCTGCTGACAAGCCTCAGTGCCACTTTATAACACAGAGCTGTTAGATTTGAATTTGTCCTTTTTCTCCCTGATTTCTCCTGGATCTTTAGTTTACCCAGACCTGACATACCAAACTGCAAGCTCTTAAACTCTAGTAGTGGCATTACCTATTCCTAAGGACTAGAGAGAAGAGGTGTCCCTTCAGTTCCTTAATGTTTTAGAAAGTACATGATTCTTTGTGCCTTTAGCAGAAACCTCCGAGGATTCATCTGCTCCACAGAAAGGATCATTTATACTCTGCTTTGTTTGTTTTCAGTAATGCCATTCAGCAGCGTGGCTGCCATGCTAATGGGAAGCAAGGCGCTTTCCAGTTTTCAACAGCATTCACCCGCAGTGAGCAGAATTGCAACACCTCCCTACAGCTGTTCCGTATCTTGGTTAGTGATTCACCACTAGGATGGTCTAGATAAACATTTTTCCGACAAAGGGTGCAAAAGTGAGGTGCCATAACGATAGTGAGTCAAACTCCTTATCTTCAAGAGCAGGAGTGTGATAACTTCAGCCTTACCAGACTGTCCCAGCCTGCATTGCTGAAGAGACTGTCAGGGCCTTGTTTATGTCATTTGTAAAGACAGCAGCTACCAGCCCAAAATCAGAATTGTTGGCTCTCTCTATAACTTCATCCATGGTTTTAAATCTCAGTATTTCTTGAACAGGCCCAAAAATCTGCAACAAAGATTAATCATTAGTTAATAAACCAGCCCACTCAGAGGCATTTTATTCCTGTTTTATTCTACCTTTTAAATTGTCCTCTCTCTCCTGTTGTACTCTTTACAAATTCCCCCAGCAACATTTAATAGTGATAATAGGTGTCCGTAAAACTGCATGAATTTCCCAAAGCAGTTGCCTCAGTGGAACTCATCCATTCTTCCCTTATCTCTTCTTTGAGGTCTGAGACTTTACAGCCAATGACAAAAATTGAGCTTCTTTACCCAACTGATGTCATCAGTTACTGTGTGCATAAGGAGTTCTGAAAAGATTTTACTCTTCTTTTTTTTTTTTTTTTTTTTAAATACAGTGGTAATTCTCACTCTAAAGCTTTTGTCTCAGAAGTAAACAGAAGAAGAAAAAATCATGTTTAGGACATTTCAGAATGATCTTGCATGTGTGTGAATACCTCCTCCTTGGCAATCCGCATGTCATCTGTTACATTGGAAAACACTGTAGGTTCAATGAAGAAGCCCTTTCTTCCTAGCCCTTTACCCCCACACTCAAGTTTTGCTCCTTCAGTAATGCCGCTTTGAATCAGTTCCAAGATCTTGTTGTATTGTTTCTTATCAATCTGAAAGAGAGAAGAAGCTGTTTGACTTGCAGACTGTGCACTTGACAATCAAATCAAAATTGTTTTTTTAGGCAAGTCATGTCCCAGTGAGTAGACTCGTGCTTATATTCACCACTCCTTCAGCTGGAGATGCCAAAATAGCTGCTGACTATAACCTAGGGCTCAGTCTTCTTAAGGATGTATCTCCTTAAGTATGTGGCTCAACCCACATTCTTGCTAAGCAGTCTGGTATAAGCAAAACAAAGCAGATCATTATTTTTTTTGTCCCAGGTTAACTTCCTGAAAATGATATAAACCCAGCTGGTTATTAGTGCCAGGAACATTTTCTAAAGTCCTATTTCTAAATCTGCCCATCTTTTGCTTAGAATTCCTGTCTCTGTAGTGGTCTACAAGCAGATTTATGGTTGTAGGCAATTCTTGAAAGTGCGTGCCCACAGAGACTTTTGAGAGCTCACATTTTACAGCTGTGTCTTGGGGGCCGAAGATCAGAATCTTGCTGTTAAAGCTGGGAGGCAAACTTACTGATATTTAAGATGAGAGTTTTTACTTAATAAGAAACACCTCTGAGCTGCACAGATTATCTACTCCATTAGAATTTTAATCTTTAAAACGTTTATCATGTCAGCTACCCTGGGCTGTGAGTGAGTATGCACTGACTGACCATCCTAGTTGAGTTTAAACGCTTCCAGACACCTTCTGGGCCATAAAGCCGAAGCACTATTCCTTTACCTGTGGACCTTGCTCCGTAGTTGGGTCAAAAGGACTCCCTACAACTCTCCTCTTCGCACGTTCTACGCTTCTTCTAACAAACTCTTCATAGATTGATTCTTCCACATAAATCCGTGAGCCTGCAGTGCAGCATTGACCTTGATTGAAGAAGACCCCTTGGTGAGCTTGTTCCACAGCATAGTCCACTAAAAAACCAAGACAGCATATGTTGCTCTGAAACATCATAGACACATCTGCTATTGCACCAGTGTCATGTGTATTATGTAGTGCCACCAAAACTTCAAAGCAGAAGTAGGATTTGATTACAAAAAAACCCAAACAGTGACCAAATCAAAACATACTATTGGTGTGTTGGGTCATAAATGAAGGCGATTCATTTCATTTTGTGTCACAATCCCTGTGAAAATACAGAGTTTTTAAACATGTCTAAAGTTGATTTTTTTGCCCCCATTTATTCCGCTCCTGACACAGCTATAGTGGAGGCATGTTAGGAGCATTACAACTGTTTCAGAAACACTAGATGGCAAGGGACCACTTGGGACTTCAGGCATCGTCCAGGTAAAGAAGGGTCCACAGGTAATACATTCCACATGCCATCTCATGACACAAGCCACAAAATATTGCTTAATATCCCACTGCAAAAATTAAGACAGTGCTTTAGCAGCCTATAGGAGTAGGGTATGTAAGAACAACTTCACCAGTGTCTTATATGCCAGTGACATGTAATTTATCGAATCATAGAATTGTTTAGGTTGGAAAAGACCTTTAAGATCATCCAGTCCAACCATTAACCTAACACTACCAAGTCCACCACTAAACCAATTAAGGGTAGAGTAATAATTTCATGTTTCCTGGCTTGATGGCTGGATTATTTTTTAATCAACTAAAACTCTTAAGAGACCCTAGGAGGTGATTGTGCCCCACATTATAAAAGTCTGACTGGGGTCAGTGGAGGAGGGGAAAATTTGTCTGTGACCCCAAGTTTGCACTTGGTTTAATACTGCATATCTGAGAATTACAGCCAACCAAGTACTTGAGAGAATTTAACTTTGATAATGGCAAGACCTCTCCTTCCCAAAAAGCCACATTATTTTTCTGCAAGACAGAAACATCTTGGCCGACATAGGTGACCAGGTAACGCTTTAAAAATGTAGGTCAATTATAGAACAATAAACCCTTGATTTCTGCGCTAACTTCCTTGGAAGTACAACTAAGGCATCCACTATCCAAGCAGGAGAGAAGATCCAGTCATATTCAGACATTCAGAGCTAAATTCTCCCATTGGGTGTAATGGCTGACTAGACAAGAATATTGGATTCATCCTTAAACAGTGATGCCCTACAGCACTGTAATACCTCTGTTATCAGCTGTAGCACTTTGGAACATTGCTTAAAGTATAATCTTTTATGGAATAAACAAAGCAACAGTGCTTTACTTTCAGCACATCCTAGGCAACTTCATCTAACAGAAATGTCTTATTCTGCCCTCAGCATGGTCTTGAAAAAAAATGATATAGGGTGTTCCCTGGACCACATTCACATTTTCCTAGGCAGCTCCATGGAGATTGAAAACACTAGCGGATAGAACTGATTAACTGATGTTTCTTCTTCTATCTTGAACACAGTTTTTCACCATGAGGGGCTCTAACTGTTCTCTGGTTTTTTTTGGTGCACTAAACTTTCAACAGCTTTGTCATGCTTTCTGCTAACTTTTGGCAAACTCTTCCTCAAACAGAACAAACAGCTCCTTTGGAATGGCGAGCAAATTATCTGCTGTTCTTGAATAATCAGAACTTTAAAGTCTGAACCTCAGGTCAAGTGCTGGTGGTTGTAATTATGGGAAGACCAGAGAGCTTTAGTATGACATACTGTGGAACAGACAGTCCTGAAGAAGACTGCTCTCCTCTGTGCCCTGTTATTCCCCTGTTGCCTGCAACTTCTCCCCAGGTCCTCAACCTTACCTGGCAGATAGAGCAAGTCACAGATAAACTACTGTTCTGTGTGGCAGCTAGGAGCATTTGTCCTTCCCCTGTGGAAGGCTGTAACACAGACCTTCCCCAAGGATATATTACTTTACTAGAAGTGTTCAGGTGATCCAGTCTGAGTTAGTAGGTTAGAGACATTGGAGATGTGGTGATTTCCGGTGGGAGATGGAGATGAGTAACTGGGGTAGAAGGCTGTAACATCTGCATCTGGCTCCAGCTAACAGGAGCCTTTTTAGCTTACCAGGATGACTGTGGCTGTAATTAAGACCCACAACTTTGTAAAACATTTCTGTGTAGAAAAGCTGAAACTTCTCAAGCTTTCCCTAGTCTTTCAGACACTGGTAAGTTTTGAAAACAGATACGGGATTGTAACCAACTCTTGTAATCCATGGTATTCAGAATCATTCTTCTATTCACTTTCCCCTTTTAAATTAAAAGACCAAATCCATATATGTCTATTTATTTGGGGTTACAAAGTTCTCAGAAAATGCACTGAGTACAGTGTGCCTGCACACAGCCTGAAACAATAGCTCAAAGCAAGGTGTGAACTGTCCCATTCATCTTAATGGGGTGTTAACTTCAAAACCTCCTGCTGACAATTTAGATATCAACATTTTTAACTATTTCATTACTGATCATTTAAGCAGAAACTTCCAGTCTGTGTTTTTGTCCTATCCTAAACAGCTGTCCTGTACCTTCTCAGGTGCCAAAAATCTCAGCTGCACAACATCATCCAGCTGCCAAAATCTTCAGCTCCCTGCTGACAGTGGCAATGAGGATATTTCAATACACAATTCTTCAATTGTGAAAATTTAAAAAATGGAATAATGTCCATTTATAGCTACTATCGAAACAAAGGAATACTGCACTGACTAAATTAGCAACTGAAGTGTAAATTAAAGTCCTCACTTTTTATAATTACCACGAAGCAAAAAAATCGCAGAATTTCCAGATTTAAAGCACTAAGTCAGCTTGCTGCAGAGTTTAGGATGACAAATGTGTATGGGACTGTGAATAACACCGTTTCTATATTCTTGGTTATAATTTTTTCCTGTTTTCTTGTTGTCTATGAATCTGCAGGTTCAAATGTTGTCTTTTTATAAAAAGTATCACATCTTAGGCTGCTTCTGTAAGATTAAAAAGTGCAACTAGATACAGCTATATTGGTCCATTTCACTTTGTATGAAAGATATGCCCTAAAATGAAAAAAAAAAAAAAAAAAGACACCACACAAACATGTTTTTACGAAAAATATGGAAGTGCTGACTTACAGTCAGCATCTGCAAAAATAATGTTCGGGCTTTTCCCACCCAGCTCCAGTGTAACTCTCTTCAAATTACTCTTTCCAGCTGCTTCTTGGATCAGCTTCCCAACCTGAAAGGAAATGGAGACACATTTTACAGGGAATGTAGTCGTACAGCCAATGTTGGCTATCACTGGAACAGAGCTTTATCCAGCAGGTTCTTCAATCCAAACAGATTCTCATCAGCAGTGGACAACTTTACAGGTTTTTTTTTCTAGAAATTGAGAGGGGATAAGGCACAGCACAAAGTGATTGTACCCTTCACCCATTTGTATCTATGCTAAAATGGCTTGGGGCTTTCTTTTGGGGTGCTTTAGGAGGGCTGAATTAAAAATCTGAAATTGGTGTAACTAGAATTGCTTCCATCCAAACTAGTGGCATGTTCACAAGGTTTTAGGTACTATTATTAAGAGGTTTAGTTATATAATTTTTAGTGGAAAAAAATAGATCTGATAGCTGAGTATGTATTAAGCATGTATTAAGCTTATCGCTTACTATTCATTAATAATAACTGCTATCATACTTCTTTATATAGTCCAGGTGTTAGTTATCCCAGATGATCACTGGTCTTAGAATTTATTTCACTCTTACTACTTACAGTTACTAAACCGTTATCCAACCTGTTTGTAGGAGGGCACTTGTTCTTCTCAAACTACAGTTTTCAGTGCCCAAAGGTTTAATAATTTGACCATGAAATCATGATGCAGAATATGTAGAATTGTGATGAAATCATCAGCCTTTTCTGCAGGATTAACAGCACATAGCAGAGTACCAAGTAGGGCAAGAAGTTACAAAGGCACCATCCCAGACCTGACCCTCAGCCGCACCACAGATAATCTTAATACGGGTTGAGGAGGTACAAAGCACCTCCAAAATGTCTTTGTAGGTTCTGGAGTCAGCTGGAGCAGAATGCAGCCCTGTGGCTGGTGCAGCCACAAATTGCAGATCTCACCAAGGAACGCAAGGCTAGATTAAATGGAGTAGCAATCTGACAGCTACATATTTGACATGTTTCCACATCGGTATATCAGAACAGTTGGAGAGGTAGCTGTGCTCCCTGTAAATTCTCCCCTCCCTGGATCAATGAATCCAAAATAGATCAGATTTTCTACTGTTTCAGTGTAACTATGCCCATTTTGCAGCTAAGGAAGTAATCACAGGTAGATGTAGGCCCCTACCTGGTAAAACACAGGATGAGAAGTATCTATTAAATTTTGAGAAGGTTGAGAACCTTGATAAGTGCTTTCTTTTAACTGGGTCCTGTTGTAGCGTCACACAGAAAGTTAGATGTGAAGTGAGATGGGAGTGAGTCCAGAGCTGGACTTTTTTCTCCATGTAATACTCTGGTCTCTCTAGCTGTTTTCTATTTCTAAGGTCAGGTGAGTGAGATTCCCTGCAGTAAGGGGTTAATGGATGAGAAGCTGAATGTCTTAGAGAACTGAAGGCAGTCTGCTGGAGAAAGTTAAGTCAGCGCTGGAGTAATCAGAAAGCAAATGAAACAGAAACCAGGGCCCCCACAGAAAAAACAAAGCAAAAACCCCACAGGATAATGAAGGAATCGTCAACCACTTCATGTACCTTTGTGATTAGCTCTTTATCTGGTGGTACCACAGCCGAGTGTGACTGAGGTTATTTCTTCAAAAAACAAAAAAAATTTTTTTTAAATCAGCTTCTTTTCTTTACCCCTGTGTTGATGGAATGGAGTGTTGACATTACTATGAAATTCCTTGCATATCCCCTTAATTGGAGCTGATTTTATTGCTATGTTTGACTGACAGCCAGAAGTGAACATGAAAAAGAAGGACCCTTTCTGCCCTCCACCTCCACCACATACATTGAGCACG
The DNA here is from genome assembly GCF_030463565.1 of Pelecanus crispus. Classification (NCBI taxonomy): domain Eukaryota; kingdom Metazoa; phylum Chordata; class Aves; order Pelecaniformes; family Pelecanidae; genus Pelecanus; species Pelecanus crispus. The sequence continues at coordinate 16,611,099 of NC_134649.1, forward strand.
TCATCTGGAAATTCCAATCTCTCAAGCTGTGCTGGAAATGTACACTGGAAACCAGTGAGACTGCTGTGTTTATAGCCGGTGCCAGCCAATGCCATTCACACCCTCACTGCCTTGAACCTCTCTCTCTCAAAGAACAACCGCCACCTATTTCCCCTTAAAAATCCACAAAGAGCAGAACAGATGAAGGAAGCCAGAGCAATGTGTCCAGCCCACCATCTCGCTGCCTTCCATTCTACCACTTTAATGTGAAAACTCTTTTGTCCATGTAAGTAAAGATTTTGAAAGGGTTCTATGCAAACAAGTGATTGGCAAATTGGCAAAGCCAAATATTATGTATATGGAAAATATTAAAGTCCAAAGGGCTTGGAGACAATGGTGTTAATTTGGAAAAGTATGGTCCAGAGTATTGTTAATACAGGAAGGTTGCTGTCAAGTTTCCAAGTATAAACTTAACAGACAGCTTCACTGTGTCCCTCCCGTTAGAAGTCAGTGTGGACATCAGCATGGTAGGGCTCATGCTGCTTGGCATTTTTGTTCACTGTGCTCCTGTCGTGCCCTATGCACTTACAGGTTGAGAAAAGTCTTAGGGAAGGCACCAGCACTGTGATTATTTAGTGACAAAGGCAGCCTTTTGTGACTGACCCTCTCTTTATGGAGAAAGACAGCATGAAAGGGATAAGTGATAGTGCTGCAATCTGTATGGTCTTTCAGTACATGTTTCCTGTGGTGTCTCTCAGCTATTATCTGTGAGCTCCCAATAGGCAGTACAGCTTTGCAAGGGAACACTGGAAGAGAGGTCTCCCCCACACATAATGGAGCTGTGTGATTATTCAGCAGGAATGTTGGCAGAGAAAGCCCTGACTCCCCATCCTTGTTTTGAATAGACTTCAAGATTGATATCAGGAGTATCCCTGGATAGCTTGTGAAGTACCATAACCTTGTAGGCTGCATGGAGGGTGAGGCAGATGTAATTTGGCCCATCTCAAAGAAAACAATTTGTTATTCAGAACAACAACAGCAAAAAAAAGACTAAAGAAGCATTTTGCAGCACCCCTGTGAAAAAAAAAAAAAAAAGCTATTTGAAGAATAGTCCTGAAAGGGTCTGTTTCTGGACTATGAACTGTATGACGTTGGGCATTGAGAGTGTATCATGATATAAAACATTTGACTGTTGCTTATTTATGTCTTCTGTGTTTGGAAGTTTAGTGTCTCTTTCAAGAGGATGCTTATGCAGTCACATTTTAAATACTTAGTGCAGAAATTCAAAAAAGCCTGTTGGGTTTCATGTTCTCTTAATTTTCTGTTTTCAGACAGAACTCAATGTTTCTAAATGGTACAGGTGGGTTTGCCTGTTACCGTTAAAGCCCTGGAAGCCTCACGAGTCAAAAGCAAACCTCCAACATTTGTGATACTTCCTCTACAGCTCCATCAGAAAGTCTGGCTTCTTCTCTGCTCTGAACCTTCCTTTGATTGCAGATACACATCAAGTCACTAGGGAACACCTGAATGTAGGGGAACAGCATGTAATTCTCTTGCACACTGCCACAGACAAGACTGTGAAGGTAAGACTGCACAGGAAGCTATGTAGATTAAAAGATTCCATGAACAGTGCAAAAATTGACAGAGGAGACGTACATCTTCAGTTACTTAGGCATTTTAAGTAACTGGGCTGCCCGTCTTCACTATTACACCTTTCTTGGAATATTGAGAGAATATCTGAAGAACAGTAAGTGTTTTAAGTTTCAAGAGATTAAGTTTTGGGGAGATGGTATCATCAGACAGAAATTTTCTGTTTTCTGGAATTGCAGTTTTCTCTCTCGAGCTATTGAGGCACTGGATGTCAGTGTTTCAGCAAAACCTTCAAACCCATGCTGCTGCTTACTTGGTCTGTCTGATTTTTTTTTTAATTCCAGATTTTTTTAAATTCCAAAATCTTTCTGAGAAACATTTTAGGACTGCATAGCATGTTCAGGGTGTGTCTCCAGCAAAGACAAGTGAATTTTGCAATACTGACATGAAGAAGAGCCGCTTTCTTTGACTGCGCAATGCCCTGCGTGAGCAGCAGCCCTGAAAAGAGCATAGTGAATAGTGCAGCACAAGTAAAAAGGCAATCCCAAACAGAAATTCCTGGAGAGAATCCTAAGCTATAAATGGCTCATTTGTTCCCTGGGTTAAATCCTGGCCCCATGGAAGTTCATGACTAAACTCTTGTTAACTCTGACAGGGCTGATACACCACCCTATTTGTTCCAGTTTTAAGAAGGTGAATCCTTTTGACATGTGTCTTTTATAGGCAAAGAAGCACAACAGCTGTCCAAGGACAGCTCCTACATTCTACCAAAAACACCAAAGAAGGAAAAGGGAAACAACTACTTTTCATTCAGGAGGCACAAGCTGTGCAAGATATGATCAAAAAGATTCAGCAGAAGCAGGAATGAATGATAATGTAGCCTCCTAAATCCTCCTTATGTTGAAGAGGGCATGTGTGTAGCATGGTAAGCTAACAGGCTTCTCAGAACAGGTCAAATCACCTTTAGGATTCCTGTTGTTAAAGTAGAAAATGCCAGGATGTAATTCTTCATGATATCCAAAACCAGCAAGAGACTGTGTGATCCAGGAGAGCTGACACAACTCATTGCTTGTGCAGTAGACAGACATTCTGTCTACATCATGCATTGTGACATTCATCTCACTTCGGAAATGAAAGGAGAATCCTGCTGAGTAAATTAGGATCAGTGGTAATACAGCTGTTAGCTACAAACATTTGTTTGGCATGAATCAATCTTGACTCTCCTGTAGTTTGCTTTGATGGTCTCTCTAGTATCTTGTTGACTAATGATGAGATCATGGTTTGTTAATCTAAGTGCATAAAGAAAACATTCTGCCAAGCAAAATGCAGACTCTTTTGCTGGGGTTTATTGCAGTTGTTTATAGACCTTTTGTTTACACAGGCATCCAAACCAATTTGTTGGATTTTTATTTGGGTTACTCTACAGAACTGCATGAACACAGACCTGAATCCTATCTCTAATCTGTCTGCATTTTAATGGGTCATAGTTTGAACAAAGTGGAAACCAGCCACTTAGGATACATTTCGTGTTGGCCGGGGCTTCAAATGTTTTGTGTGCTATCTGTAATTCTCATCTTGAGAGCATTTAACAACTGGAGAGGGTTGTAAGCCACTCTGATTTGGAGGTAACACATTTGTTTTTGAACAGAAGTTATTAGAACTCATTAAACTTCTGCAACAAGCAAAATACAATTTTTAATCCAGCCAGTGCTTTAAATGCACATATTTTTAAGTGTATAACTTCTTGCTCTCCATAATCATCTCTAATCTTAAGCCCAGAACATACTGCACCCAACTATTACTCCATGTGCACTGGGAACTTGTGGGTATGCATTTCCCTTCAAATGGAGCACACATACACAGACATGGCCAGACAGCTCACAGCAGTCAAAATGGCTCTATTTTCAAAGTCTGTAACTGAATTCACAGATTTGAGTGGAAATAAAGGCAAATGAAGAGTAAAGCAGCTTCTGGTGGCTGCTATTTGAAGGCCTCTCACCTTTGCTACTTAGCAAAAGTTCTTTCAGAAAATAAGAAGGTAACATGAAGAATGTCTCTGCATTTCTGAGATGTGTAAAAATTGTCCCCTCATCAGCACTTGTCTTGGAAATAAATAAGGTCCACTGTTCATTTAACTGGGGAAGAGAAGAGACTTGTATAACCTCTCCCATACTTCTGAGCTCCGCAGCCCAACAGCAGACACATGGGTAAGCCAGACATCTTGAGTTTGGCTCTGTTCTTCAGCTCAGAAAATATAAGTGACTGAGTTTTATTTTAATTAAATTGTTCCTAGTAATTTTTTAAAAGGAACTCAAATAGACAGGAATACATGGAACAGTGAGGAAGCTGAGGCAGAGAGGGGCAGAGTAAAAGGGAAAGGCATGTATAGTGAACAACTGGGATAGTGTGGGAGATGGCTGGGCTTTACAGAACCACTCCCAAGGGCCTGGTGAGTAAGAGTTTCATCCTACAGCTAGGGACCAGAAAGACCAAGGAGAAATACGTAAGACATAATGAGATATTTAAATTGATTATGGGCTTTCAGTGGAAGGTAGGAAAGGGATAGGAACAAGTGCTGACATGGTCAGCTTGGCTGGAAGAAAGATTGGTTTTGGCAGTTTAAATTTCATCTGATTGTGGAAGATGAGGAAAAAAACGTGTCAGTGAAGCCTGAGAGGAGATTGCCATAATTAAGGAGGATCATGGATTAGCCCTGGTTCACTAAAAACAACACAGTAAAAATAAACACTTTTGTTAAAATGCCCATACCAAACAAGCTGCTGAAGAGTATGAACCAAAGCAAGCAGAGAAGCCAAGAAAGCTGCTGGAATCTAAGAAGGCACAATATTTTTAAGCTTGCTTTCATACTTGGTATTATTTTCTTTCTTTCAGTGTGACAGTTGTCAAAGTGAAATTCATAGCCTGCTGGGTGTCTGCAGAACCCTTCCTCATGAGCTGTAGAGGGAAGACTTTTGAGAGCCAGGCATTAGGGAACTGGGAGAAAAGGTGATCCATGGGAGGGTGTTTCATAAGAAGCAGGCAGACTAAGGGATGAGAGTTGGCAGACTACTGTCTTAATGTGCGTGAGCTAATCCATAAAAGGAGGGGTCAGAAGGAAAGAGGGAGAGAAGTGGAATCAAACAGTGATGGTACCACAGCAAAATGAGCTCTTTATGATTTTTCACATATTGTTTGGGGGGAGTATGTGAAAAGTAGATAGTAGTACTTAAAACAGATTTCAAAACGCTAGAGAATCTAAGAAACAGAAAAGAAATAGGAAGTGCAAACTGGACCAACATCATAAATTAGAAGTCATTTATGTGTTGTCATTGCATAGAAACGGGCTTGAGGCCTCATAATAGTCAGGAGTTTTGAGAAGTACTGGACAAAGGCATGGATGACAAGGCCATTGGTTGCTATTAAATACAATTGTCCACGTGCACCTTCGGGCTCAGGAGGTCTTTAAATTGTTCATTACCAGAAGCTGTGAGGCTACAGCAAGGAAAGGATCACTCTACACATGCTCTCTTCTATAAGCATCTGTTACTGGTCATGTTGCAAGATAAGGTGCTAGGCTGGATGGATCTTTGGTGTGGTTATGTCAGGCTTTATTGAGTTAAGGTCATGAACTTGGCCTTTTGGCTCATATTTCTACGGATTGGGTTCTACAAATTTTGGAATCAGCATTAAATTTTTTGTAGGAAGAACAGCCTGTTTTCTGCCTTTAAAAAAACTCTGCAGGAAATAGGTAATAATAGCCTCTTTTTTGTGATTTTTACAGGCAAATGGGGAGTTTTCATTAGCCGTAAGTATGTACTTCAGAGGTGAAGAATTTATATTTTTTCCAAAAGAACCTCATGGTGAAAACTTGAGAAAAACCTGTGCATCAGACATCCGAACTTGGTGATCTTTGCTTTTGTACTGATAGGTTTTATCATTAACTTGCTCAAGTTGAAAGTATTAACTGCCTTAACTAGCACCTGGATGAAATGGGGGAATTGAAGTTAATATCATGGCATTTATATATCTGATGACTATCAGAAATCCACATCACTGGAGTGTACAGTTGACATGCCTCAGACAAGACCAGAGAGACAAAATATTTCCATTATTATTTCTTTAGAAATTGAAATCTGTTTTGGAGAAGTCAAAGACTTGATAGTACAGCTCATATCACAGCATTGTGTTTAAAATGTTACAATGTCGACTTGCTGTTACAAAAATTCAGTGTTACAGGAAATCAGAAACAATATGGAATAGTTTACACTAACTCTGCATTAAAACATTCCATCTGTTCTTGCTTTAGGTTCTTAGAGAATTGCTTTTTCATCTCTGTAATGCTTTTCACTTCCTATTAGTAAGGCTTTTAAAGGCAGGCACTGAGTTAGTATAAAACCCACAGCTTTTGAGTTTAAACGCCTATTAAAACTAAAGCTGTCTGGAACTACAATAAAAATTTATTTTGGCTACAAAAGACAACTTTGAAACCTAACCCATCTGTATTTTTCCTCCTCCAAACAGTGCAACATCCTGTATAATAGAATATTTATCTTAAACAGAGACCACATATCTTTATGAAAACAATTGTTTCAACTTAATTTATGGGGGGTAATCAGCTCATATTAAAGTTTTCAGGATGCTAATATAAATTGGTTACAGGAGATGTAATGACTAGAGTAATTCCACAGAATAATCCGAAATCTGATGTTGCCATTGACTTAGAATATAACCTGTGTATATTAGAATCTAAAATTGCCATAAAAAAATCATGTATAGGCATATAGTAATTGCAGAACAACTGTGTGTGTGCAAATTAGGCATATGACTGCAGCTACATTTTACTGGTAATTTAGGCTCGTGTATGGTGACTTCCAAACTCGATTACAGGATAATTCCACCAGAATGATTTATTTGAAATAATTGAGCTGGTCTCTGCAATCCCTGGGCCCACTGTAGCTAGTAGGGCTGCTTGGTCAGTGAATTTATCAACTCAAACCAAAGCCAAATTGACTCACTGTGAAGAGCACTATCCCTGGGATGCATAAAGCCTCCCACTGCCACGAGTGGGAGTCAAACATATCAAAGAGAGACTAGATCCCTGGGGTTTAGCTCCCTCCATACAATAGTTTGACAGATTTTGAATTGAAAAGGGCTGGGTTTAGCACTCTCTAAATATAACCAGCCCTGAAACTCCCACTGAGATTCCTTTCTGTCTGCCTTCAGACGATGAGATAAGGCCCCTTCTCCTGTGACTTCAGTCTGGAGTACCTCTATCATCCCCACTGTAACCCTGATAACAGCCGGCTTTGCACATATTTGAGAGCAAGACCCAATCTGAGTTTTGAGGGATTCGTTTCTCTTTCTGTAGATTAGAGCCTTCATCTTCAGACCAAACCTCCTCTGTAACTTCTGCATCATAGACTTATAGCAAGACATTCTGGCATCCAGGAGACAACTGACTCTCTTCATCTTCTGGCCAGCTTCTTTCCATCAGGTTGGGAACAGACACCTTGGACAGTCTCTTTTTCTCCCTGCACTCCCTCCTTTTTAGACTTCCTCCTCATCCTCAATATACTCAAATGCAGCATCAAAGTTGAAGTACATTTGCCCCAATTTGCCTCCTTCCTCTCCCCTTTTCCCCAAGTATGCCAAGATACACAAATTACAGATGCTAAAGCAGCATTTGTGTGTGCTGTGATATACATGGGATGTTCTGCCTACTTGCATGTGATTCACATCCTCATAAGCCCACAGGAAATCCCAGCAATATTTTTCCAGGCATATCTCCTGTGCTGAGGTGCCGAGCACAGCAGGGGCCAGAGGAAAGGAGCCATTTCTACTTTGGAAGTACTGCGGTACGTAAGTTTAGCTGGGAAGGACAGACCACTGTTATTTAGATGTAGCTCTTTTACTTGGTGATGGTGAGAAATGTAGCACAAGGACTTAATACTATCTCCCTAAGTATTTACTCACATTTCACAGTAACATATCCGTGAATCCTCTTACCTCAGTGGATCCAGTAAAAGCAATTTTATCAATGCCAACATGAGATGCTATGGCTGCACCAACAATTGGACCAAATCCTGGCAAAATATTGACAACTCCTGGTGGAAAGCCAGCCTGTCAAAAGAGGAATGAATGAAGGGAAGCATGATTTATGAAAACTGACAGAGCATGTTAAACCAGGCATGTGCTGGTAGTTCCTTCCCCACAAGGAGAGAGAGAGAGACATTATTCCTGTCAATTATTCTTACCTCCTTGATGAGGGCTCCCATATAGAGAGCGCTGAGTGGTGTTTGTTCTGCTGGTTTAATAACTACTGTATTGCCACAGCACAGGGCTGGAGCAATCTTCCACGCAAACATCAGCAGGGGGAAGTTCCACTGTAGGAAAAAATAAAAGTTGATAGATGGAAAAATATTGCAGTGGTGTTTTGTTTTCAAGATGTCAAGCTGCTACCTCACTTATTTCTCAGGCTGAACCTCAACATAAATCTTTCCCAGCACAAAGCAAGGATTTTTTTTTTTTTAATTACTGACATTAAGAAAGCGACAACAGTGACCTTTTAGTTCTTTCTCTCCTGTTCAAAGAAATACAGCCCCCACCCACAGTCTTTATAAAAGAATCTTCTGTTATCTGTTAATTTTTTTAATCACAACTTTTTATTTCATTTACTGTTTTGCAATTGGCACTTTTAATTCCCCTATGACAAATAGGTCTTGCTTCTGATACCTTTAGAAAGAACTGTTTGTTCATGCTGAAGCATTTTTGGATGTAAATTTCCTATCCCTGAATACATCTTAAGATATAAAATTTATACTGAAAATTATATAATTCTTAATTGATGGGATTACAGTAAAAAAAAAAAAAACACCCATAAATGTCAATGCTCGGTCAAAGCATTTAATTTTCTTGAAAACTTCTTACTGAGCAATTTATATGGAAGATGTTAAAAGAACAGTAAAAAACAAGTTGAGAAACACTCTTTGCTAATACAAAATTTTGTATCATTGTTAATTTCAACTTCATTTAACTGCAACAGAAGAAGTAGTGAATTATATTAGTTTGATGCACAAACAAGTTGTGGATAAAGCTAAGAGTAACAAGCCTTTCTGCATCAAGGCCTGATCCTGACAGGTTCAGTGGATAGTCCTGCTGATTTCAGTGGAAATGTCAGAGTAATAAAATAACTGCGTTTGCACCATCACTCTTACAAATGCATATAATAATCTCCTTTGGAAAGAAAATAGAAAATATCAGTCACAAAGAGTCAGCCACTGGCCAGAACATGTTATTGCCAGATGCATATCAGCTGCCACTCTCACAGACATCTCTCTAGCCCCTGGCTAGCTTGAAAAAATACACAACTGTCTTTCCGTCACCGAACACCCAATTTTTTACTCCCTCAGTTGTTTATAAACTCTGGACACAAAGTGATGTTTTAATTCCATCTCCAGTATATAAACCTGGGAGGGGAGCTATAGGGCCAACAGTGTGCTGACAGCCTGCACGTCTAATGGTACTGCAAGGAGAGCTCTGACGAGTTTTTATAGGGTAGTATATAGCCCTGTTTATGCTACAAAGCTGCCAAAGAGCATATGTTTTGATGGAAGCTAGGTTGTGAAAGAGGATGAGGAGTTTACTGTTAGGCTTGCTGTTTAATTTTATTTTTGTAATAACATATTTGCTAGCGTAATGGCTAAGTGCACACGGCGGCTCAGTGGCTGTGCTCTGTGACTGGTAGCTGTGGAGGAAATATGCAACAGATTAGCAGCACTGTTTGTTAGACTAGATGTGTATGACAGCCATGTTGAAGTTTTGGAGGACAAACCTGGGGGAAGAATGAACAAGTATGGTAGATGGCTGGGTACCCTGAACAAAGAGTTTTACAAATCTGAACTAAATGAATCCTGCTTTTGGCATGATCTTCAGCCCGTGGCCAAGTTTCTTCAACAGATCTGTCAGTTAAGCTCAGTGAGACAAGCTTAAGAGATGTCCAGCAGCCTTGGGGTTAGATGCTGGGGTTACCATTTTGCAAATGCTTATCCATGTACTTGGGTGAAGAATGGGGCCAGAGCTGTGGAATCATTCATTCATAAGGACCACTCGCGAGTCAAGTTAGGAGAGTGCGTAGGTGTTTGCAGGACGGGTGTAGCCACAGACTCTCTGAGTCCTTTGCATTTTTCTCTGAGTTTCTACGGAGTGCCAAACACAATAGCCACCCCTTAACAAAGACATGAAATAACAACAAATATAAACAGGGAAAAAGAGTTTAACATTGTTAAAGTAATCTTTTCTGGCTGCTACTCTTTTGATGGAATAGCTGCATGTTGCTGTTTAGTGGCTTTGCGGTTAACGTGAACAAAATAAAAAACCATCATCAACAAAAATTTCAGAGAATGTCCTGATTAGTTCCCCAGTGCTTTGTCAAGGAAAAAAGCTTCCACACAATATTTTAATAGCTATATGTGAGCCTCCCATTGAAATTTCTGCCAAAGCCGCTTAACTGGTTCTTCTGAAAAAGTTAGCTTCTCAGTGTGATTCCCATGCAGTGTTCAGCAAGAGTATATTAAGGATGTATATTGGGGTATAGGGGGAGTATTAGATTTGATGAAATGCTGTGTTTCTCTCTCATAACAAATAAAACAAACATTTCATGTCTTTTATTAGCTATACAATGTTAATTGTAATGATATGTCTCCTGGAGTTTCTTTTTCTCCTCCAGCCTTGTAAAAGAAATAGCAGGAAAGAATGGAATTAAAATGCATCACATTCTCCCAGGAACTGAGGAGCCTGTTAAATCACAGTAAAAACTAAATAAATAAAAAGACTACCACAGCAAAGCATCAATTTTCCATAAGTTGTGTGAACATCCATAACCACTGACAGCATATTAACACTGTGTTTTGCTTTGCTTGTTTTAATCATGAGAATTCTATGACTTGAGAACTTAACTCCTAATAACAGAGCCTAAACCCTATTAGCATGTTCAAATAAGCATTTGCAGGGAGGCTGTTAAAGATATGTCAACAATATGAGCTCAGCTTTTTTCGTAATGGAAAACACACATAGCTGAGGACCATGTTTTATGTGTCTTTAAAGAGAGCTGGTTCAAATGAAAATAAATAGAAAGTGCTAGTAGAGATACTCACAGGGATGATCTGTCCACACACTCCGATGGGTTCGTGTCTTGTAAACGTAAAATAATCTCCATCTGAAACAGATGAGCATGGTTACTCTCAAGTGCAGTTTGACTTGGCAGAACAAAAAAAAAAAAATAGAGGCGGGGGAAAAGCTCTAAGGATCAGCCTTTGATGGCAGTAAAAGAAATAAAGAAGCCAGGGAAATGTTTTTTCATGAGCCAGCATGGGAAACCTAGGCTCAGGAGCAACCTAATTGTTCTTTCTGTAGAACAAAGGAAGCAGGCATCCCACCAGAAAGTAACCTGCTTTGTTCCCTGGGAAAGAGGACAAGCTGTACTGCACAAAAAAGGGCAGTAGCAGGGAAGCCACTTACTGGCCTCTGCTGATTTCAGGGTGAGAGCAGTGAAGGAAGAGTCACAAAGGCAATTTCCTGAAAGGCATGACTGCAACACCGCAATATAAAGGTATACATACAAGCAGATGTGGGATAATAGTAACATACTTCTCACTCATCTTGCATGGAAGACACAGACAGTTTGAAGTAATGGAATGACACACCACCCTCTGTATATGTGGAATGAAGAGGGGAAGCTTGTGACTGAGGTGTAATTGAGCATAATTTACTGCAGAAGACAACACTAAGGAGAACATAGGGGTCATCATATAGCCATGCTCTGATAGCTGACTTGCAGAACAAGGCCTGTATCAGAAATGGCCTCAAGCTAAATAGGCAGTCAATTTGAGTTGACAGGGAAAGGTTGGATGCAGCTAGAAAACAAGACATCGGAGAGTAAGAAAAGTTTTCACAAACCATTTGGACAAGGTAGAGGTGACTGAATAAATGAAGGGACCAAGTCACTGGAAACTGGGAAATGATGGGCTTTTCTCACGGGACTTTTGACAGAAATAAGAATATGGTCTAAGAAAGATCCTAACAACAAAGATGCAGGAAAAGCAGACTGCATGTTCACAAAGAGCAGGTGCGGATTGTGTGAGGCTAAAGGGAATTACTTAGTTAACTCTCTGATGGTAATTATTTTTAAGGTCCTGATGAACAAAAATGGCAAAAAGCTCCAGGGGTAAGAGGTATCATTAATTAAAGTGAGTGCTACACTAGACCTGCAGTCCTTAACTAAAGCACTGGTGAGCTCAGGGCAGCCTGAGTCAGGTCATGAAATAAACAGATCTGTTATTTGGGGTCAGGCCTGTGGTCTGTGGGAACCTTTCGCATGGCCCAGCCTGCTTGGAGCGGCAGGCCTCTGTGCTGGCTCATTTTGCACAGCTGGTGTAAGTGACTGTCATGGGGGCTGATGGAGTTCATGCTCTTTCACAAAGCTGCATGGTTGTTGCTGCTTCAGCACTTGCCTGTGGTCTGGGAGTACATGCTGAGGTTATACATGCTGTGATATGATTTCTTCCCAATTGATAAAGAGCAGGCAAATGACCTGCTCTGTGTGGGGACCCGTTAAGGTATTGTCTAACCATCAGCTTTGTTAGTGTGCTTGGCCTGCATCTCTGCAAAGTAGATTTACTTGTAACTAAAGTGAGCCTTGTAGCTGTAAAAAATAGCTCAGGCTCAAACCACCTCTGAATTTAGGTCAAATGTTTTTCAGTGAGGCTACAGCTGAGGGAAGGGCTATGCTAAAGGCATGAGCTGAATGTGCCCCTTGGCCTGTAGTGCTTGGTCACCTAGAAAAACTTGAATCTCTTTATTTAGAAAAATCATTTCAACTAAGTATGTGATAATGATGAGAAGGTTACCTAGGCTCAGTCACAGGAGATTATTTACCAGGATAGGAAATGGTCAGACGGAGGAAGGGAGTAAGAGGAGAGATGACAGTCCTTTTGCTCCCATTGTCACCATCCAACGCAGGGGTATGTGCTTTGCTTCACATGGTGTGAGAGCGTGCGGGCGGCTGTGGCCTCTACCACGATCAGTCTGGAGCTGCAGCCAGGCTTGTTCAGTATCGGGGAAAGACCTAATTTCGCAACGGAGAGTACGTCTTGGGAACCTGCTGCAATGTCCTGTACTATACATCTGGTAACAATAAATGGGTTAATCCATAAAGCTTCTGGGGTTTAAGTAAAGACTTCAACTTGAATTTGATTAGAAATAACTTATTTTCAGGTCTGCATATTTCTGTACATCTACTTTACAGGATTTGCTCAGTAGAAACCTGAGCTAGAGTAGCTAATGCATCAGTGGGGGGGAGCAGATATAGAATAATTATGAGAAAGGTAACAATACCCTGCAACCACGACAAGGGACAGAACAGAGGAAATGAGGGAGGGGGAGAGAGAGAAAAGAGATTCACATCAGGAAGAGGAGGAAGAAAATAGTTAATCAGTCGGTTTGCTCTGCATTGACAAAATGTCATTGCACCATTTTCATCTCTAGGTGCTTAACAACTTCCCAGTGGAGATGAGAATATTTGTTTCATGAGTTGAGATGATGAGTTTGATTTTCTAGGTTATCTTTCACAGATGCTAGCAGTGGTTCACAGACCATAGGGAAGAATCATCAGACCAGACAGAAGTAAAGTAGAAGTCAAAATACAGAGAAGTATATACAGGCAAAACTGTCTAAGTGCCTAAGAGCCACATAGAGGAGTCAGCTAAAAATACCAGCTTGTACTTGGTAGTACTGTGAGAGGTGGATTCTCAGCCAGAAGGATGGTGACAACATAACAGTAACACAGTTACGTTAGCACTGTCTGACTTTAGATTGTCACTGCATAATCATTGCCACATGTCTGCGTACTTCATAACATAAAGTTATAGATAACCTGAACCTGCTTGCCAAGTCAGACAAATGGTGGTTAATTCTACCAAATGTAGGCAGAACGTTCTTTCCGCAGAGCAATACCTCCCATGCAGAGTTGCTTGCCCTGCTTTCTTCCGCTAGACTCTAGACAGCTGCCCTTTTTGAGACCTACTTCCAAAGTTCATCATCCACAGACTTACTGTTAGGATGGGATCTTTGAGGTTGCTTTCTAACAATATCTTTGTGAACATACGTAACTTGAAGTTATTCAGAAGCTTCAGATGCCTCTGGACAGGCCAAACATGTATCTAAGAGCCATCTTGTCCATAATGTAAAATAAGCTGCTACCAATAACTCAAGATTGATGAAGTGAATCACTTTTTCTGAACAGTGAGGATAGAAAGCTCCCCTGTGCTCAGAAATTAGATAGGAGACTTTTAAAACATTTTAGAGTTTTAAGATTAGTTTATACAAGTCATGCTAATGACACTTATTCTAGGATGCTGTTGCTGTTGATTGTTACTCTTATCCTCCTACCAGCTGGCAGCCAGGAGAACATTGCCTAAGAGGGATCTGACAGTCTGATCCCATATCCAATCTAAAAATTTGCCTTAAAAGAGGGGTTTTTTTTAATATTCTCAGCTGATGTAAACTGGTATTCTTCAGTCCTCACTGACATTAATAGAGCCAGATCAATTTGCAGCTGCTTAGCACCTGGCCCAAAGATTTTTATTCTTTAATCAGAAAGAAAGCCCCATTTAGCCAGGGATCTCACTTTGGGACAACAATACCTTCCACAGATGTGTTTGCTTAGATTTCCATCAGGAGTCTCTGTCCCGGATATTTTATTTGCATATCAATCATAATACAGTCACATGCCTCGTATAGCAGGACGCAGCAAACAAGTGGGTGAGGAGAGCCAAATTGGTTCTTTAAGCTGTATCATATCATATATTGATTTACAGACACATTTTTGCTTGCATTGTTTATTAGTTTAACAGTTTCTAGTCTAGCCTCATTCTGTTTTAATTTAAATCATCAAGGCTTTACGCATGGGAGCAAGCAAAGGGCAGTCTGAAGGTTTTAGCAGCTCTGGGACCAAAAGGAATGTGACTGTAAAACGCACTGTTCTTCTCTACTTGTCTATCACTTGCCTATTTTTATTTTAGAGGAAAAGAAAACCTCAACAGAAACAGATGAAAGATTGGGAGGTTTCAGATTTATTACCACACTGAACAGAAAAAGAAGGAGATTTAATAGGGTTTTTATTTTGTTTTTATTGTCTTGTTTGGTTTCCTTTGATGAGCTGATGGTAAATGAATGTAAAGAACACCATTGTTTAACACTGGCCTTGCTCTAAAATAGCTTTATGAGAATGACAAATTTATGGTGTGAAACTAGAGGAATACAGAGGAGTGTTAAACCAAGAGGAAGAACTAATTGATACCCTGAAAACCTGCGAATGGACTTACCATTCTACACTACTGATAACTGTGTTAGCACTGAAGCTTGCATTTAGGAAGGCCTGCTGAAAATGTGCTTTCCTCTCCCCCAGTGTAGCCCACCTCACTGAAGAAAAATCGGGGTTTTCATCTGATACACTACTTGAGGACAAGAATAAGCAGAGAATATTTATTCTCCTTAACCTGGCAATGCCTTTTGGTGACTGACCTAAATTCTGTGTACCTATGGGGCTAACGAGCAGGGAGGAGGCATTCAGTGACCAGGGAGAAAGGGATTAGGGAACAGGAAATTTGCTGAATATATGAATTTATGGTGTGCTCTGCACTTTTGCATGTTTAAATGTGACGTGCAAGCAGCAAAACCAGGATTTATGAATCGCAGCCTAAATGACTGTGGAAATCTTCAAGAGTCCTTACAGGAGAGTCTACACCTGAAATATTAATATTGTCATTTCTGTGGTGAAAATATACTAGTGATGATAAACATCAGTCAGTACACACTGCGATTTTAATCAGCTGAAACACCATAATGAGTAATGCTGCAATAAGAGTTACGTGATCTGTTTTCCTCCTGAAAATTTTGGGGCCACCTTTTCAATTTACCTGCTTGCCTAACTTTGATAGTTTTGTGGTTTGCTGTACAGAGGCAAGCTAGTGTACTCCAGATATCGTGTTACATAATGTAATTTTATGGAAATAGATGGGCAACAGCAAAAATCATTTGCTTGTGAGTGTGCCTTCCTGGTCTCCTTCAGTAAAGTGTAATAAACATGCATGTGCATTGAACAGTGCACCATGAAGCCAAAAACAATTCACAGAATAAATGTTTGTTTTCCTTACTGTTTTTCCAAAGATTTATTTTATGCAGGCAAAAGATGAGTATATTTATCTTAATGACTGCACCTTTTGCATACTTATAGCAGTTGGTACATCTAGTCCAGACTGTGCAACAGAAAATGCAGCCTGTATTTGTTAAACAGCTGGGAGGGAGGGGCAGGAGGAAAAGATTTGTTAAATAAAAATAATGGTAAGGATTTTTTCTTATCTCTTTAGCAAAAAATAAGAGCAGAATAACTAATTTCCTAGCACTCCTATAAAGATTTACCTCATACCTACAATATAAAACTCATCCCACTGAATAATTTGAAGCAGCATATATAACAAAATATATCTGATACGTATATACAGTTCTCTACAGTAACGTTACAAACTGTCTCAAAGTATAAATGTATTTGGATCTTGTGTTAGTCCCAAGTAAAATGATTTGCATAGGCAGTAAGAAGACATAGATAAACAAGATGTATATGTAAGCATACCATTTCTTAAACAGGCAGCTAACACTACTTTCATGTGTTCCAAGGTATTTATCAGGCTTATACCCCATCCATTTTTATAAGTGTAACAATATTTAAATGTAGGTATTGAGCTATCTCCTTCTCGGATGGACACATGCAAAAGAAAACACTTTGGGATGTGCATGTAGGGCAGAACGATAGCAGGTCATCTAGTCCAGCCCTTGCTGACTTTTAAACATCTGCTTCAGCAACATACTGCACACTGTAAGACCAAAGCAAGCTTCTCTTCTACCTTTCATGAAGCTGTAATCTATTAAGCCATTTGGCCATGAGAAGGTTTAGGTGCATACCTGTGCTTTAATCTCTCTTACCTACAGGAATGGTCATTCCATGGATTTTGTCTGCCCAACCGGCATAATACCTCAGGGTTTTTATGACTCCCTGAAGATCTACATAGAAAGCTTGCAAGAAAGGTTTGCCACTGTTCAGTGATTCCATAGTCTAGAGGACAAGAAAAAGTTAAGAGATATAAGCACAGTAGCATTTTTAGACTATTGTACTTAAGTATTCACTGTCTTAACAGCTCTTCAGATATGGCAGATTTTAATGAAGACCAACCAGTTACGTAAGCCTTGCAATAGTCTTAGCACACAAGGTTCAAAACAACTATGTGATCCCCTTTATTACTTCTTTTTGCAAATGTGAACAAAAAGCATTTTCCTTAAAAAAAAAATCTGGTTCCTTCTGGAGTATTCTGGAATGACTATGATTTTAAGAACGTGTGCGTGCGTGTGTGTTTATGTGTGTGTCTGTCTTGTGGGTTTGTGTGTGTATCCACATGCATGTACATGTGCCTGTGTGTATTTTGGACCTAATAGCCACTGTGTTGGGTCCAGATATATAAATGCTAAATTGCTTTCATCAGGAGCCAAGATAAAAATGCCTGTCAAACTAGGTTCTGTTATGTTAATGATAACAGCTGAGAAGGGGCTCCTTGTAACCCCATATTAATGATCTGAATCCATAAAGAGAAGAATGGACATATCCCTCTTTATATAATTGATGTGAATATAAAAATTTCTCTATATGGCTGCCAAGACTCCTGCTGAGGTCTGAGATATCTATACTCTACAGCCAGTTTATTTATTGCCATCAAATAAACAAACTCTCCTCTAGGGAAGCTCATAAATTAACAAGCTGATGTCCTTATTTTTAAGTTAATATTCCTATTTTTAAAAGTATCTTACAAGCTATCCTCTTAGGGGCTCCTAAGATCATTTAGCAAAGAGAATCCAATAAAATATCCTAAGATGTTGAGTAGCTTAACTCATTCTCAATAGCTGTCTAATAGAAATCGTTAAGAATGGGCAAAGTATGCCCATGTGTAACACACCAACCATCAAATGAATTTCTACAGAAAAGAATGGAGGCCTAATTCTGCACTGACTTATATCCCCAAGAGCAATTAATGGCATTGCCTGCAGTGCAATTCAGTGAAGAACTTGGCTCTAGAAATACAAGTCAAATGACAGGCAGAGTAAACTTGATTTGCTGTGCACTTCCTTCTCCCTGTGGCGATTTTACAGTATACACTGGCGGTAAGATGATTTAAGTGTTGACAAAGCTGGAATTAAGATGTTCGCCAGCTTAGTTCAAAGCACTTGACATGCGGAAAACAACATTAACAATGCCACCGTTTAGATGGCTTCATACATGAGCGAAATAGTGTAATACCCAGAATTCATGCTACCAGTTGAGTGTCAGTAAGCATTTCACCTGCCATTTCATTAATATCTGCACAAATCATTTCGCTCAGTCTTCCATTTTTTATTTGAGAAGAGTTACAAGCGTGTAACAGGCATACATGTGCGTGCACACCCATTCATTTGTCTGTCCAATTTAAAGCTCATTTGAGTCAGTTGGAAGACCCTTGTTGACTTTTATGGGCTTTGAATCAGGTCTTAAGCAGACAGTCGGCCATCTTAGCCATCAAGCTGAGTCTAGTTTTCAAATGTAATTCATATTAACAAGTTTATGAACTAATTTGCTTTCAGAATGTAAAACTGACACGTGATTTGACTGTTGAATTTCATGTGCCACTTACAGCAAGAATTGCCCTGTCTCTTTCGACCAAGTCTGCTAGCTTATCCAAAAGATGGCCTCTTTCCGATGCATCCATTCTCCTCCAAACTGAACCTAGAGAAAAAGCAAGGCGAGCTGCCCTCACTGCTTTGTCCGTATCAACCTGTCAAGAAGGAAGAAAAAAACCAAAGGCACTGAGGTAAATAACATTACCAGGCTTATGAAATTTGCTGTTGTACAACCTTAGTCACACATGATGGGTTTTGGAACTGTGATAAATAACAGAACTGCCCAACAGTGCTACTCTGGACCTGTTGGTCTGATCTTTTTATACATTTCTACCCAGTCACGGGATGCATTACCTTGTCAGCTTCCTGGATCTCACAGATCTGCTCTCCTGTTGCTGGATTATATACTGGGAATATTCTCCCACTTTCAGAATTTTGCCACTCATTATTGATGAAAATCTGGAAAAAGAAGAGAAGTCATCAGTCTTCCTGCATGAACAAACAGTAAGGTATATAACAACAAACTCCTGGGAAAGGCTGCAGCTTCTAATACAAAAGAGTTGAAACTTATTTATGCCTGTAAAAATGGGTTTTCAAGAGTTCAGGCTAAGGGTCAGCCCCTGATGTCTTTCTGTATTCCGTGGCAGCGTTACTATAGAAGCAACATCAAACTCAAAATTCCTTGGTTGACATTCAAATCTGGTTCAAAAACTGTAACAAATAAACTAAAAGAAGGAAATACCTGTATCAGAGAAAAAGCCTTGAAACTGCTGGAGACAAGACAAGGATTTGGAGTAATCACTCAATTCAGTAAGTAAACATTTGGTCACTGATACAACCCGGTCAAGGCTGAATAATCTCAAACATCACAGTTCTTCAATACACAGTCAGTTGATTATGGCTACAGTGATGGCTTACAGCACAGAATTAACTTGCTTATCTGTTTGGAACAATGGAAATGGTTAAATTCTCTCAGTGTTGTCATCGTTTTAATTGTCATAGGCAAACCAAATTTGAATTTTAATGGTGCTGACAACAGCTGTCTTGAGAGAGGTAGTGACAAATGAGTTTATTTAAAGTAGCTTTGTACTGGTAGCTGCATAAATGCTAGTTATTTTCTACTGAATGACTTTCAAGAACAGGATGCAATGATTTATCAGCAAATATGAAATAAGTCACTCCAGGAAAATGACCGAGTGAAAGGTTTTCCAGGTATTCAGACTCTTCCTGTCCTTGAAATCTTTCTAAGAATGAAAGCGTTCAAAAAGTCCAGGCACCATATAGGTTCCTGGGAGTTCAGGTATCAATGTTCTTTCATTGTATTCCATGAAATACAACTTTAAATGTGTAAGGGGAGGTTCTGGCCTCACTGAAATAAATGGGAATTTTACCACTGACTTCATTGGAGGCATTGGAGTTCATCCCTAGATAGAAGGAATGTTCGCCACCCTTTTTTGCATAAGGGGTTATATTTATAGAGACCAGGACCTTTCTCTGGTTAAAGCAAAGCAAAGCCCCATACCCCATACAGATCCTACGACTGTGGATGAGTAGAAAGCCAAGGGACCCTTTGAAAGATTCAGGAGTCTCAGTTCCAATCAGAGATAGTCAGGTGGTAGAAATTGTCCTATCTTTTCAGATCATGGCTATGGAACAAGAAAGAATGATACATTAAGTATCAGTCCAGTTTCCTCACAGAACCACCACAGACGCTGGGACAAAAACTTGTCCCTCTGATTAGGCAGACTAAACATCACAAACGACTTGTCCGGAGTAGTACTTTGCCACCTCTTTAATCTTGCACTTTCTGCTGTCTTACTACCATGCAATAAAGAAGCTGTTACCTTTGTACTGGTATGTGGCTCAGGTCAGCCAGATGAGCTCAGGGAGATGATGGAAGACAGTTCGTATGTAAGGACTTTGCTTAAATGGTGTCAGGTTGTTGGTTCCTGTTTTGTTTGTTTTCTTTATAGCAAAGTTTGATGTGGCAAAACCAGGACAAAAAAATTATATGTTTTTCATGTGGAAATGAATGGAATGTAAAACCGGTCCTTTCTAGTCAAAGAATACTGTTATATGATTATAGATCAGTTGCTGACTTTTTTAGACTTGGAATAGTACAATGAGGATAGCCGCACCAGCCTGCCAACTAAATAGTTTAAAACTTGTCTGACGGGAAAAAAAAGCATCAGCATCAAAATACCGGGTGTTTAAGGAAAGAGGATCACCAAAGCTTTAACATATCTGTAAGGAAGGAAGGAATCAAGTAGAGAGCTAGTTACAAATTGATGAGAAGAAACTGAGCTGGGGAAAAAACCAACACTATTCTAGCCAAAAAAGCAGCCAAGAGAAAATACAGTCAGAAAGCTCAAGATGAACAGTTGCAACACCAAGGGGTATACAGTGTCCATAAAAGAACATGGTGAGGACAGTGGTGTGCCTGTGCATTTTAAAGAAAGTAAAGAAATTGCACACTCATATTTGCACATGAAGGCAAAGATGCCTCTCTAGAGTTTTCTGTTACCTGATATGAGCTTGCTCAACCTATTCTCCAAGCCAAATGGAAGCCATATAGCTGTGTTCTTCTCAGCAGGGCTTATTAGCTCAGGCTCAGTGCCACACTAACTGCAGTGACAGAGCTTCTGGTTCAGAGCTGACTCCTGTCCGGCTGACTCAGGATATGGGCAGAAGGAACCTGTGCCTGCCTGGAAAAGAGCCTGGCAATATAACAACTGTGCCTAGAAACCAACACTTACATGTGCTTTTGCTTCTATGGATGTGTTTCTGTTGTGTTTCCTCATCTTCCCTGTGCCTCTAGCCTCAGCCACTTTGCTGTGTGCCCTTCCACCCATTTCAGAGTCCATCTTTCTTTACTTCCCCCCTCTTTTTGTTTTGGTTTTCAGAGGTAGCTGAATGCAGGCCCTACTGCACCATTACCCGTCTATCACTTTCTTTGCACACTGTGTTTATCTTGAACCTGTTCATGGCCATGGACTGTATGGCTCCTCAGACTGTGGGTGGCGTCTTCCTGCTCAGTGATTACACTGCTTTGCAAACCAAAGTATTGGCCCCATTAGGACATTTTGGAGCTAACCCTGCCAAAATAAGATAATGAAAGAATCGCCAGTATGATCTCTAGTGACTAACACCATAAGCCAAAATCCTCCAGTGTATCATTGTCACTTTTTTAGACTGTAAGTGAAACAAAGAAACTCTGAGATCTGAGACCTGTGTGGAAGAAGGATTTTACTGTCGTCCTTTCCATTGAGCTCTGTGGAGTTAACTCCATGCCCAGAGTGTGTGGGGGTGTGCTGAGGAGGGAGGGGAAGGGAGAAAAGCTTGCAGCTTCAGGAACAGATGGCCAAAGGAGATGTAAGGATGTTTGTTTAAGGTTACAGTATGTACATAAACACGTAGGTTCCTTGTATGATCTGTCTTGAAAGAATAAAACAATTAGGTTGAGTACAAGAACCTGAGAAGTGGAGGCAACCGCAGTTCAGTACTATTCCCTTACAGGAGAGGTCTGTTCTTTTTTAAAAAGATTAAAAAATGTTAACTACATTCTGCTGGGATGAACACCTATCATCAGGTTTGCTAGTACATATGACATATATTTGTCCTTAGAATACATTTCACCATAGCAATAAGAAATAGTGCCTTGGAATTACAAAAGAGCATTGCAATTCAAGTTGACTGGAGTGATAAGGTGTATTATTTTATTGAATTTATCCCACAGATTTAGAAAAAGAACAGTAATAGCAAATATTTCAGATAGGACGTGGGAAGGATCTATTTGGCGTAAAGTTATAGTTGAAGGCAAGAGAAATTGCTACTGTTAATGGTTAGTGTTAGTTTCTTCCTGTTCCACTTTCTATAAACAAGGTATTGCCTATACAAGCTCATTACTGTAAACTGAGCACATTTAAATTGGCAGTAAAATCAGAGTATTTACTCTAGTGCACAAATAAAGTACCTAGCCCCATGTTTTGGAACAGTTTCAAGTCTTGAAATGCAGCAGCTGGCGGCTTTACAAGCAAAACCTTACACTTAAATAATTCACTTTTGAAAGTTTTAGGTGTTCTGTGTCAGGTAGTACCATTCAGCAGATATTCCTACCACCAAGACGCAGATTCTTTTGCAATAAATTTGCATTCACAGGGGCTTTTATAACTCTTCCAGCACTACTGACTCCAATGGCTGTTGATTAAACGTATATATCCTGTACATTTAATCTGACTTTCATTATGGCCACTTCGTAAAAATGCCATGAAATGGGCAAGCGATGACACATTGCAAGAACAAGGAATCCCTGCAAAGCCTCAAACTGGGTTTTTTTCTGCCTTATTTATAGTGACCATGGTAAAGGCTAACTCTAAATCAGGGAGAATATTTGACAGCAAATGTTCCTATCTATGGATTATATATAACCCATCCTAAACACCAGATGAAAAAGGGGTAACCCTAGAAAAAAGAAGGGCTTGCTTCCATGTAAATCATGCTACAAATTGGACAACACCCAGTGAGTTCATTGTTCAGCCTCAATTGTGAAGGCTATTCACATTTACTATTCCCCTGGAATCAATGTTAATTAAGGCTGACTGGGGCTATAAATCAGCCTTTGGTTTTTACAACTTAATTCAGCATTAAGCATATATATGTAAATAAAAGGTAACTGATTAACCACTTGAGTCTTCCAGGAGTTACTGAGGTAATTTGTTTTTGTTTGAGTCCTAGTGTTACCTTTTGTGATTTGCAGTAAGGAAAAGAAAAAGTATATAGTATGTCATGTATTTGCTATGCAGTATTGTGAGTAGTTAAATAATCTGGCCTGTTGGGTGCTAGCGAGAAAACTGTGCCAAAATGGAACGAGAAGAAGGGAACACTTGAAAAATTTTGGAATACATGAACATTGAGTTTGCCACCTACCCGCAGTAGAGCCAGTAACTGCAGCAATGTCAGAGCAGGAAGAGAAAAGGCAAACCTTCTTGTTTTACTTAGGTGTCCCTGTCAGTACAGTGATTTGGCCAAGAACAAACCCAACTGGCAAAACAGACAATGCCTCTTGTAAGTGAGGAATCTGGCTGTAGTTGGTATACAATGGTCTAAGGAGGAAACTAAATACTATCCGTTCACCAGCAACGCTGCCTAAGGCAACACGCAGAGCAGGGCAGCAGCTGAGGTAGCGGGTGGGTGAGGTGTGTATGTGTGTGGGATGGGGAAGTTTCAAACAGGCCTCACAGTGTAACAGGTGTGGTTGGAAGCTCCTGGTTGCCGCTGTGAACGTGCCCTTGGAGCGTCTTTATTCTCATGAGATCTCACCATAAAGGCTGCTTGATAATTTCTGTTCCTTTCCAAATGAAAGATGGAGAGAGCATGGCATTTTCCTAAAAGAACAGGCACATCCCTCCTGGTACTGACAATAGCCCCTTCCTCGCACACACGTGTTCTCATAGACCTTTTGACAGAACTTTGCAAGATGATGGTCCCACCACATATTTGCTAGGTTCAAATTCTGCCCGTAGTTAATTACATACAGCCACTGTTGACAGAGCTCCATAGGACTAATCAATGAAGTAATCTGACCCATCCTACAGGGCACGTGACTGTTCAGACCCTTTGAGATACCGTATCATACAAAAAAGTATACAAAGGAAAAGTAAAATTCAAAGTTATCATGTAAAAATTCAAGTTACTTTGAGACTCTGCTGACATGTAGTTGGAAGGAAATTATATATTGCATTTTGCGTAAGACCTGCATTTCAAAAGCATTATGCACTGAGTTCAATAGCATTTTTGGATGCTCATCAGTGTTGAAATCAAGCCAAGAGTAAATGTTTTTAGCATAAAGCGAAACAAATTAAGCTTTGCAAATAAACAACTACAATATCTTGTTTAAGTAGCCATCTGTCCCAGTTGGCTTACTAATAATTAGCAACTTAATGCTCATTTCAACCCATGCAGGTAATTGCAGTGGTAAGTATTCAAAGAGAAACGGATGTGTACAAAACCAGGCTGAACAATCTAATCTGCAATGCAGTAGTAGCAAAATTTAGAGCAGGAAGAAAATGGATAGGATTTTGTGTTTTCATCACTATTTGCCACTGAAGAAGTACAAAACAACTGTCTTTGTGTCTGTGTGTATAAATATAATTAATTAAAATGCAGCACAGAACTCATACCTCCTTTGCAGCTCTTAGCTGAATTAGATTTGGTTTCGTGGCACTACGGATTCCCTCTGATGTTCACGCAGGGGCTAGCCCTGGATTTGGAAAATGGACCTGATTTTTAAATTCACTGGGGATTCCTGCATGCTCACTGCCTCTCTTTTTTGTATTGTCTTCCCTAAAAACATATAGAAAAAAAGCAATTTGGGCTCCTTTAATTCATAAGAGTAATCAACACAGGTGGCAACAATGTAACTTTTCATTTCCTTTCTTGAAAATGTTCTCAAATGATGTGCGAGTGAAATGACATTCTTAATTTGATATTGCTTAGTGATGATGTCATCAGACATTTTGTTCAGGCTCCCCAGCTGTACAAGTAAGAACTTCAGCCAGTGGACAGACAGTGGCCTAGCATTGAGCTCTTTGGAGGTGGAATTATTTTCCCATGGATTTAATAAACAATGTTTTTGTGCTGTTGCAGCTCCAGAAATGTTTTTTGGTACAGGAAGAGGATTTTAACATCCAAGTAATAATGGCTTCCCACAGGAGATATGGTTCTGGATGAATGGAGGAAGGAATGGGAATTTCCTAACTCAATTGATTTAGTAGCTGGTTATAGTTTCATTCCATCAAAGATCTTTTTTTCATATGTGACTTTCTCCTTAGAGAGCCTTTGACGTTAAATCTGCAAGGATGGGGGAGGGGGCATCAGATGCCAAACTACTTTATAAAAGATTCACAGCTGTTCGGCCCTCAGCATCTTCTCATAGCTGGAGGCATTAAGAAATACATAATGGCACTTTTCTGGGGGGAGCGGGGGGGGACGGACACAACATACAACAATTTTAGAGGCATGCAAAAAATCCAGCAGCAGCATTTCCCTTGGTAAATACTGCATAACATCACAGATACCGGGCACCTGCGCCTCAGTCTGGTCAGGAAATTTCATATCCTTTCCCATCTCGGCAACTTCATTTCCTCTCCTTTGGAAACATTTCAAGAGCCCTAACGATTAGTACAATTGTAAGGCAATGAAGTAGAAGGGATTGCCAATCAGAGGTGCAGCTTGTTTATTTTCTCAAGCTTTGTTTTCCTTCACTTTTATGGCTGTCTTGATACAACAAATCTCTCACATTCTAGCCAGAGCGTGTTGCGGGGCACTCCTGGGAGTGACTGGAAACCAACAGCTGGCTACAGAATCAGCAAAAACCCGCTTTATAAGTAGGCACTAGGAAAGCAAAAGCCAACCCCAGCAGACTGCTTGCTGACTGGCCAGCGATTGATCAGCAATACCATTTTATTTTATTTTTAAGAAAGGGATTGTTCAGGTGAACCGCAAGAGTCGCTGCTCCTTACTGGCAGTTCACAGATCATGAGTAATGGTCCACAGACTTGGAGGCCAACCTCCCCAAACATTCTCAGTGCAGAATCCTGCTTCTCAAGGCAATCCGCAAACGAGCCTTTCATTGGGCAGTGCCAATGACTGCATCGCTTTCAAACGATACAGCTCCATAAATCAAGGCAGGCTGGCTGGCTTGAGCATACAAACAGAAACGGTTATCATGTTGTTCATTATAGTTACCACAGAGCAATATTAGTCCTGCAGAAGTTACCCAGATTTTGGTTCTTGTAATGAGGTGCCTTTCAACTGTGGAAGAACAGTAATTGTTTTAAGAAGAGTAACAGTGAACTGTACATGAGTAATACTGAACTTTGCACTAAATTTAATTCTGGCAAACAAGCTCCTGTGGACATAGCTGGTTTTCAGCCACTAGAGGTCCAATCCCACCCACAGTAAAATAAAAGGAAAAATCCAACTGGTTTCAGTGGGAACTGAATCCGGCCCCAGCTGATGAAAAGGAAGCAATGGCAACAACCTCCAGAGGAATGTTTGTACTGGGAGACAAAGCTGTTCACTGGAAACGTGACACCTGCTCTAGAGCCTGTAAGGTCTGCAAGGACCAAACAAAACCAGAACATGTTGATTTTTATTTTTCTTCTTTGGCTGCTGGGTTGTCCTGGCTCCTTCCCTCTGCTTACCTCACACCACCACCACCTGCCCGCCGCCCCCCCCCCCCCCCCCCAAAAAAAAAATTGAAAATGAAGAAGAGCTCTTTTCTAAAGCTGTGTGTGTTTTGGGGTGTTCTATTTTTCTAAAAACCCATTTGGACCTCACAGCCAGAAGGATAATGTCATGGCTTTTAGACATGGTCTACGATAAATGGGGGTTTCCTTCATAAACCGAAGCTTGAAATTTCACTCAAGAAATCTAGAGTCCAAACTTAAGAGTGTACTGAGAGGGTTGGAGAATTTTAAACATTTACAAACACGCTGCAGCAGGAGGATAAAAAAGTGGAATTGTAAAGAAAATGTGCAAGAAGTGAACGAGGCTTCTCTGGTTTCACTGTCAGCACAGCAGTACGTCAAAATCTAGTAGAATTATGTTTACGCACCCCGAGTCCTGTGCCAAGGTTACATGTCTGGATGAGAAAACGAGAGCGTTCAGCTTCTCTGGATGTAACTTCCAAGTAGCAAGGCCTAAGTCAAGCCTACTGAAATCAAAAACAGACCCTGACAACAGTGGACTTTGGACCAGAAGCCAGGTATTTAAAATAGGTGAATATATCAAGGTCCCGGGGACATTTCGCCATGTGTAAATGAAGTCAGACTTCAGCGTGGCAGACATAAGCTGGAGGAGGATTCATATGACCTGGCACCTAATGGTGCATCTAATGCAGAAGCTCAGTCTCCTTCCAGGCGCCGTGGGGTGGGAGGAGATGGAGAAGCGCTCCCTCAGGGCAGTACCTTAAAGGTGGATACGGTGAGTCCCCCGCTGAGCCAGCTCACAGCTAGTATAGGTTTGGGGAACAGTACACTAGGAAATGGGTGTGACTTGGAGGAGAAACTGGGGGAGTTCAGGGTCTCTGAGCAGCAAATGGAATCGGAGAAAGGGCTTGAAGCCTCCTGTCAGTCTGCTGTGAAAGTGGAATGTAACATGATTTTTTCTCCCCTATGTCCCAAATCCCTCACACCAAATGTTTGACCTGCCTGTCTTCCTGTCTTAATTAGTCTTCTGTCTTTCTGGAAGCTGGGTCTGTTCTTTTGCAAATGGCAGCACATCAGACAGGGGAAACCTGTCATGTTTATTTTCTAAGCTGTAGGGGGCACCCATTTGAAAAAACTCCCAGCTTATCTAAACGTTTTTGTTTGTATGATTTTGAATTAGGAAGTGTGAGTAATTAGTTAAGAAGATTAAATAAGTCTTAACAACATGCAGTAGCATGCTTACTTTCCTCCTCCCCCCCAAGTATTTCCTGCATAAAACCCAGGCTTGCCAAGCTGTGATGATACCCTTTTCTATTTTAGTTTCTCACTGTGCCACATGCTGATATAGCATCCGTTATTTCAATTCAGTCTCATTAAAGGGATTATTTTGCGCCTGGTTGTTCAAGAAAATTAATCTAAAGAGAAGAAACTTCAGATTGTATTGTCTGTTGAACTATACCCACCACAAACATTTCACTCCTTTTGGCTGCCTTATTAAACCTGTGGGAAGAAACTTTACTTACAGCACATAAAGGCTTCTTCAAAGTAATTTCTACTTTTTTTCAGTTAATGAAGAATTTACCTGCTGTTAGTAGCACAATACAGGAGCAATAACACTTTCCCATAGCTCAGGTAATATTTCATGTATTCCTAAGAAACTAAGCTCCTAAGCTTTACTTATCGTTTCACTTGTGGAGCTCTCTTTAATTGCTGGAGAAGAACATTTACTGTCTTGCTTAGCACTGCATCAGAAAACATTGT
Organism: Pelecanus crispus; assembly: GCF_030463565.1. Classification (NCBI taxonomy): domain Eukaryota; kingdom Metazoa; phylum Chordata; class Aves; order Pelecaniformes; family Pelecanidae; genus Pelecanus; species Pelecanus crispus. The sequence goes on from NC_134649.1 coordinate 16,639,394, forward strand.
TTCTGAAGCCAGGATGACTGAAAAATTAAGTATGCTCTACATTTCTACTAATAAAAAAGAAAAGCCATCACTGACTTATTTGGGTAAGGATGGTGCTGTTTTTTATGGAGTATGATCCTTGATGTCACTGACTGCAACTTGGAATAATGAAAGATTTCTAAAAATCCATTAAATCAGGAGTGGAGAGGAGGGAGTATTTGTTTACAGAATCAATTATTTGGCTGTCACTGGGCATTAATGAAGTTGTGGCTATTAAGAACTTGATCCTGGAAACCCTTCCACAAGCACTCATTTGAAGTGGTGGGCATGAGGAGGGGTTTGTACAAACAAGGCTAGTATTAGTCTGTATAGTTTTCCTGTGTTCTGCATTGTTTGTGCATGGCAAGTCTTGTGTGCTCATTATGTGTGACATAAAACAGCGTGGGCTATTTATTTGTACATGGGAAACATGTTCTGCCATTTAAAAGAATCTAGCAGATCATCACTTGTAGGTAACTGCCATTTTAAACGTTCATCACCAAAGAACAAGTTCTTACTTAGAAATTAGCTATGCTGCATAAATAAATACTCCTGCTAGGATTTCAGACACTATAGGCAACACAGAAAAATACAATGGACAAATTTATTTTGACTTAAAAGCTCTGTCTGAGAAAATTACCTTATAACTACACATGAGAAATTGCTGGAATGTCAACTTCATTTGCAGTGGCCCCTTATGGCCTGATCACCCCTCCCTGGCACGATAAATCACTGGCAAGATCCTTACCTTAACACGTTTGATCTGAGCTCAGCAAGACTTGGTTTTGATGTGAAGAACTCCAGATCTGTTAGGTCAGAGACAAATAGCAGAGCCACTGACCTGCAAAGTGCTAACCCTATATTAGACCCGAGTGAGCAGCCATAAGCTCCTGGAAAGTTTGCCTTCACTTCTACTTTGCATCCTGAATATTTTCAAATATTACTGTTAGCATGTTTTGCTAAATGGTGCCAGTGACATTTCCTTTCATGTCATTCTGCACGTACAGAATCCACAAAAAGTCAAACAAACAAATAAGCATGCAGTATGAGAAGCATTATCTTGGATAAACTGTTAGAATTATCTGCACTTTAGGGTGACATAAAATAATAGTATTTATCAGTTTCTTTCATTTACATAAATGGCTTGCACTGGCCCTTTTCTACCTAGACCGTGCTTACTAACATCATAATGCTATTCACCAGTACGCTCACTAAAGTGACCGAAAGTGCCGGTATGTACATGTCTGTACTTACAGAAATTCAAACTACTACTAAAAAAAAAAAATCCAGCTTGTGACATTTGCATTCAAAGTCTGAACTTTGACAAAGACCAGTTTTGTGGCCACTCAGTTTTGTGGGCTTGGCTTGAAACTATTCTTTATTGTCCTGGTTAAACAGTCACTTATCTCTACGATAGTAAGCAGGAGTGTTAGTCTACCAGAAAATTGGATGTTCTTAATGGGCTTTGGGAGAGAATAGCTTTGTATCATCAGCATTAAGTTAAATCACATTAGGTACCCACTTACAACATAGGCATTACCACTTATGACATCTTTGGTGAAAGCCTTTAAAACAAATTGTTGTGTTTGTTGGAAGAAGCTGTGAGATAACAATTCCCAGAAGTCTGATTTATAAACCCTTTTTGCTGTTCAAGAAGAGGCAAAGGAACCCAGCACCTCTCATTCAATGCTGCAATGAAATCTCTCAGGCTGGAAATTCTTTTCAATAAAAAGCCCTGGGAAATACTAATTTATTTACTTTAGAATATTTTTCTAGAGAGAAGAAACCTTCAGCTAGATTCCCTTTCCTCAGAGTTCAGTTCTGATTTCTCCTACAGTTCTTCCTGTTGATAAGCCATTGACTTTACATATACAAAACTGGAACAGGTTATTCTACTTTTTATTATTCATAAGGCTGATTGGGGAGAACTGGGCTTAAGCTGTCAAAGTACCCTGCTGTGCTTGGATACCTGACAAATTTACACCCCAAAGTACACTGTGGTGCTAAGACTAAAATTGGATGTGAAGCGTTCTTGCAAGAGCTGATTACAGTCCCAAGCAAATAAAACACTTCAGGGCATAGCAAAATAATGCCAATATTTAATAGAGTTTAACATTTTTATATGTGACTGGCAAGCTATTCTGTACAGAGATGTAGGCCCGCGTGAAAAATGAGCCCTTCCATTTACCTTTAAATAGAAGCAGACTAATAACTTTGAGTGTGTAAATTAAAAACATGACCCTCACCTTTTGCCAAACATGCAGCATTAAAAAAATGGACTGAGGCAAAACCAAAACCTAACTATACAGAGATTTCCTTAAATGAGCAAAGTAGGTTGTAAGTCTTGTCAATAAAAAGCCTTCCTTAAAAACAAATGTTCACATATGCAGTCCTGAGAATTTTTTTTTCCCCATTTCCTTTAAAATTCATGTTTCTCTTCCCCTTTCTAACCAAATTCCCCTTTTCTCTGCTGGAACCCCTTGTCACAATACCAGAATGTGGGCAAACCTCATTAGTCTCCCTGCTGTTTACAAGACAGGATTTATGCTCAGTGTAGTGAACACAATGACACATGATCACTAAATGGCTAAAACCACCATCAGGACTTTAATCTGAGAAATTTTTCACCCAGACATTGCAAATACTATTGGCATGTAAAGGTATGAAAAACAGTATTAATTACAGCGAACATATGTCACCCAATGCCCTGCTTTCTGCAAGGAGTATACCAATAACTAGCCGTTTGTGAAGGTTAATTTCATGCAACCTTTGGCAGTTATCTGGTATAAGGTATGTCGCCAATTCAATCCATTAAGTAATAACTAAATTCTCATGGGATTTAGCTGAAGTCAAATGTTGTTATTCCAGGTTCACTGCTTTTAGTCTCCCTGAAGACCATTTAGGCAAACAGCTGGAAGAGCTGACTACAAAGGTTCCCAGTCACAGGGAACCACTCTAGGAAAGCAGGTAAAGGCTTCTAACCAGGAAATAAGTTATCAGTGATTTGCCCTATTGCTCCCTCAAGGAGAGAAATGAACTGAGACAGCAAGAGCATGAACACATTTGTGTTTCAGCTATAATCCAAACATTAAAAGCAATTGTCTTGGCTGATGGGAGGAAGAGCTGTGCTGCACTAGTTGCTGGGCATGTTGTGCACTGGGCTCCTGGTTGTCATCTAAATAGCAGGGCCTTCCTTCTCTCTCCATGTTGGAGAGCCTTACTAAAACAAAACCTTTGAAAAGTAAATAGAAACAGTACCGGAGACAACCACCTGGACTCCCAGTACTGTCACTGCATTGCACCAATGGAAATACTCCTCCTCATAACAGAGGAGTAGAGAGGGGAGCAACATCACAAGCTCCAGCTTCATTTGAACTCATTATGCAGATATTCTTTCCAGCGAGGAGGGCACTGCCTCCCAGACAACGTGCAAGGGAATAACAACAGAGACAACTCCTGATAAAGTGACACAGAAAGAGAGCAAAGAGCACAAAGAAAGGGGTCTTTTCATCTATACTGTGTACACATGTATAGGTGAGTGCACAGAAAAGTGTGCAATTACTACCATATAGAATTGTAGACATGCATCCACATGTAAACACTGGTGCTGAAGTTCATCTGTATTTCCATTTCCCAGAATAGTACGTACAGAGAAAGAGGTTTTATCTTCTAGTAGTCTGGCTGGTTTAGCAAGAGACCCTGCCTCTGACACTGACCTACTGTCTGAGTTAGTCATGGTTACACTCCCACAAATTTAAACTCCCCCATCTGTGAAGGAGCCTTGTCACCAGTTTTACAGTGAGACTGAATCTATTAATGCTTTCTAAAAGGTTTGATGGAAGGAACAGAATATTAACACTTGCAGTTGAGTGATGCTAGCTAAAAATGTCTTTAGTAACGTAAAATGGCTTTTAAAATCTCTATCAAAGGGCTGGACCACCAAGACTAGGTCATCATCAGCACAGCTAACCCATCTAGTGTTAGTCTCATATCACAGTTTCAGATGGACAAGTGAAAAAGCAGAGCTTGATTCTCACCTCTTGGGAAAACAGCATCCCATAGACATCACAAAAGACAGAAGAGGCTGTTAAGTAGCTGTGGTAAAGAAAGTGTGATAAGGACACAAAGAGGAAGACCAACAAAAAACCATCAAGCACTGATGGAAAAAGGGGTGAAGGCTTAGCCAGGTGTCCTGAAAAACACGTGTGCATGTTTCTTAAGGTCCGTGCAGGCCACTCCAGTACAGGACTGCTGCAACCATATACGACAACTGAAGAAATCGGAGAGAATAAAATAAACCCCTTGATTTGAAAAGGCAGGTGGTAATTTCTTGGTAGTTTCAAACTACTTAAGAATAAACTTAAACTATTTCTGTTACAGCTGAAAAAACCCACATAAGCAAATGTAAAATGCGTATGTTATGGTATACTGGTAAGTTTTGAAAATACCCAGTGGAATCAGGACAGTGCTTTTATGCCTGGATGCAAATAACATTTAAAATAAACTCTAAATATGCTTCAAACAACAAAATTAAGTGGTTCTTTAAAAAAAAAAATCTATGTATCCAACTAGCAGTTAAATAAATGCCTTCTCAAATCAAATTGACAGTGCAAAGAAGTATTAAAGCCAGTTTAAATCTAATTTCTATTTTAAGGACTTTCTACACTAGCAGAGTGGTAAATGAGAGTGAGGTGCAATGTCATGGGAAGTGCTTTAGTGGTTGAGCTGGAAAGACTTTACAGGGTTTTTCAACTAACGAGATCGCAATTTTCATCTAGGTCATCGTACAGTTAGGAAACAAAAGTGCAAATGCCTATAAACCAGCATAAGAAACCTACGTGTGAAAAAGGGTGATCTGGACTGTATCATGGAGAGGAAAAAGACTAGCATTTTTTGAGCATAAGGGGATGAGAATTATCAGAGGCATACCACAATTTCTAGGTATAAGCTACGTAGGGAGGACAAATCAGGCTGCAGAGAGGGGGGAGTAGCTCTGTGTGCAAGGAATTGCATGGATATTTCTTGGAGGAGAAACATAATGCATAATGTAGACCCATGGATATAGAGGCAGTGTAGATCATGAAGGATAATAGCAGGAGTGAAGTACTGACTTCTGGATAAGAGCAACTGAAGTGACATTGAAGTGGCACTGAAGTGGAAAAAGAATATGAAGGCAGTAAGACTGGTGCAAAACTAACTGCATATTAGTTCAGCGAGAGCTGCATTCAGATAGTGTCTAGAGAACATACAGTTTTCTGTATCCTAATCTAAACAACATTTGACATAGTCCTGTCAAAGACTAAAAATTGTGTCTGAACCCCTGAGAAATGGTTACCACATAAATAATTTCAGCTTCATTGCAGGAGAGAAACACATGAAGAAGCCCTACTCTCTGGGATACTAAACTTCAAGAAGCGATTTTTTTTAAAAGAGGAAGTAACTTAGAAACTCCCTGCTTGAAGCTAGGAAATTAAAATCCATAGAATCAGCATGGAGGCTTAAGAATGTGAAAGAGTCAAAGAAGATTTGCATTCCCAAGGCTAAAAACGGGAAGCACAAGCAAGAAAATAAATGGGGTGGCTAAGCAGGAAGATACAAGAGGAAATGTAGGCCAAAAAAAAGAAACAAAGTGCTAACCTAACTTTAAGACGTTGCAAAACACAAAATGAAAGTTAAAAATTGCTACTAAATATTCTGAAGACAAACACCAAAAAGGTAACACAAATAAAAGAGCCAAGAGAAGCCTCAGTTTAATAAATAAGCAAATATAGGCTGTGGGAGAGTCAGTGGACTCCAAAAACAAGCTGGCTATGAAAGGTATAAAAGGGAGACTGAAGATATTTCCAGAAGTGGCTGCTCATTTGGGGGGATCCTAAATCGGCTATACTGAAGTAGATGATATTTCTGGCCAAAATTTAATATGTGTTGAAGGGCCAAGGGAAGACAAGCGGAGCCAGTAGTTTGAACACTAGAAGATGACAGGTAAAATACTTGTTCTGGGGACTCATCTTTACTAAAACTCTAACACCAGCAATACACCAAAGATCATTTAGAGGCCATGTCCAAGACAGGGGTGCTTCAGCCCCAAGTGTGCTGCGAAGAGCTGAAATAAAGTTCCTGAAAGAAATCCCAAATGCTAATGCATCTCAGTTCTTCCAGTTTTCAAAAGCTGAGGCATCAGGAATTGCACAAAAGCCACCACGGTATACCCCTACACCCAGGGCGGTGGTGGGAGTGATGATGATGATGATGTATTAAGTGGTGGTTGTCCCACTGAAGCATGAGAACACAATGCCACAGCTCAGACCTGGAAGGACCTTCCAATTGGAGAGATCATATTTCAGGTGAAATGTAGACCTGAGTTTCTGACCAGCTCTAGTCACTTGAGGCCAAATTTAAGGCATGCTGACCTATTCACAACAGGATAAGATCAGCTTTTATATGACAGTCGAATAATACCTGTATTTACCTGAAATAGTAAATAGCTCTGCTTTGGAAATAAACCAGTTTCACTTCAGAGTGAAGCCTTTACCTGTGTAAATATGTGTGTGGGCAATTTCTGTAGGGAAAGGCACTTCCTGATAGTTTCTGAGTCAAAACTGAGGGATTTTGTGTAATCATTGCGAGATGACCAGAGCATGGTAAGTGGGCAGTGTCTCGCTGGCATCCTCTTCCCATCCAAGTTCAGCCAAGAGGCTGCAGCCTGTTCTTCTGTGCAACACTTCCTACGTCTTTGTGACTTTCCAAATAGATATTTATAACTCACTTATTTTAAATTGGGGCATACTGGAAATCCACATGGAAATTAGCAAAGTATATCCTTTCTGTAACCACAACACCTGCTGTAGGCCTCTCCACAGCTGTCCCACCGGCATCCCTTTAGATTCTGAGTTCAATTCACAGTCTTCATTACCTACGAATCCCTCACAGATTAAGGTCTATATACTCTAGTGGTCAGTGCGGTCCCTGTGTTTTAACCTCCAGCTGAGGTCAACTGAGATTGAGCTGACCTTAAACATTTTCATTTGGGTCACAGAATTTGATGTGGATGGTTCTCTGAAGTATTTTCCCACTTCAGTCCAACAAAGCTGGAATGTATTATGTTTCAAGTCATAAGGTAAAAATCTAGTTCACTAGGCTCTCTGGGAAAGGAACTGACTTCAAGTGAACAAGAATGAAGTCCTTTTTTTCTTTTGTCAGTTGGAGACTATTTCAGCAATGCTATTGCAGCAACGCTTTGATGTGGCTTCACATATCATATTTTCAGTAATGAAGTGCTCCTATATTTAAAGCTTAGTTACACTGTGTAACTTAAAATTGATGTGTTGCATTCATGTCACAAAGGTAGATTGCTATTAAAAGTAACAGAAAATGATGGTCAGTAGAAATATGTTTTTAGACAAATTCTGAAATATGGAACTTGTGTATTGGAGAAAAAACAATTAGGTGTATGCAGTCTGAACAGGAATTCCTCTGTTCATTTGAGTAAGCGCAAAAGTAAAGAATGATTTGGCCCTGAGATAGCAATCATTTTTTAGACTTCATCTTTCTCCATATAATACTTAGTAGTAAGTCTTCACATAGCTATTTATGAACTCGTTTGTGCTTGAGTAGGGATGCCAGCACTTGTTTGAGGATTCCTCAGTAGAGGACTGCACAGAACTGCAACTTTCTGAAGATTTTTTTTTAAGCCTTTACACATCTGTGCTTATATTTACATAGCTTCCTTATAATGTTGTCTCTGTATAAATGCATTTTTTGTCTCTCATTTCTTTCAGCTGAACTAAAGTTAATGTTTTGGTTACTTGTTTCAGAGAGTGATTTCTACTCTTTAAAAAAAACCGTAAAAAGTTGTGGTTTTTAGAAGTGGAGAGAATTAAACAATTTGCAAAAAATAGTGAAATGTTACAGTTCAGTCTTAGGAAAGATAGCTGCAAAACTGTAAAAGAAGAAATGTGACTTTAGCAGGATCTGACTAAGAATTTATGATATGGACCACTGAACTCATCTTTTGTCATTTATCTCTGTAAACCTGTGAGATTTCTTGGAAGATAGGTAGTCAAATGAGGAGCCGAGATGAATCAGTGGATATAATTTATTTAGACTTTAAAAAGGCTTTTGATGATAAAGTCCTTAGCAAGAGGCTATTAAGGAAAGTTAGTAACCATATGGTGAAAGATAAAGTCCTGCCATGGATTAAAAAGTGGTTAAGAGATAAGATAAAAAGACTGGAAATAAATGGATAATTCTCCCTGGAAAGAGGTTAATAGCAAGGTGCCCCTTCATTACTGGGACTAGCAATCGATACCTTGGTTCACCTGCTTTTGCAGATCATTAATAGTAAGGTATATAGTTTGCAGATAAAAATATTCTGACTAATCAGAGTACTGAAGAAAATATCACTAGGGCTGAAATTAAACGGCATTTGGGCAACTCAAGGGTAGATGAAATTTGCCAAAGGTAGTAAATGCAAAGCAAAGCCTGTTGGAAGGAAGGGTTCAAATTACTTTTAGATGCTGATATGTTCCCAATGACTTGCAGTGTCTATGGACAGCTTATTGAAGACAATTGTTAATGTGCATTTTAAGGAAGGGAAGAGAAATGGATACAGTGGTTCCATTGTGCAGTGCTCCCAGGAACAAAGTGGTTTATGGCAGCAAAGAACTTCAAACTGGCAGAGCCCATTAAGGTGTGTGGGGAACAATTCTGCACAGACAGGGAGATGGACAAGCTGAGCAGAGATCACCAAGAATTTTGGACTGTTGGGCTTTTTTTAATCAGAAAATGCAGATACCTCAAGACAGGAATTTAATACAGAAACATACCAGGATTGATGAACTTCTGTGGGAAATGTTTCTGAAGGACAGAATGGAATGGAGAATTAAAGAGGGATTTTTTTTTATTTTTTTTTTTTTTGGTCAGAATGAAAGTGCATGTTCAAGACACATTATCCAAACTCAATAGTCCAATAGTTAGGGTCAATGCCTAGACAGCCATAGATCCTGGATGAAATCCTTGCCCTGTCCAACACCATGAGTATTCTTGGAGCAAGGACCTGAATCCTACTTTTTCTCTATGAGTGTCCTGCCCACTGGGCTATCCAGTTAATATCTCTCAGGCCTCATAAATACTTACAAGTGAATTATCCAACAGCAGAGAATGTGAGACTCTTTCCAAGGACAGCCAAAGGTAGATAGCATCCAAAATTGGGACCTATCCACTATCAAAAAGTAGGAATCGATATTCAGGTTTCTACTCTGTTTGCTGCGGAGCAGGGGTATGAATTTGGCTGCTCTTCAACTTGGGCAAGTCCTCTGATTATTACCGACCTTCTGGTTTGGGTGTGCAAATAAATATATGCATCTTTGATATTAGAATACTTGAAATCATAAACATTTTTGCAAAGATGAGAAAAACCACTAATTGCATAGCTCTTGTCTTTCAGTGTATCATCCGACCTTATAGACTGGACAGAGAAGAAAATTTCCCTCTAGCCAGCAATATAGTATTGTACAGCCTGATGCATTAAACCAGTTTGCATTTTCCCTAAAGATTCAGTCTTTCCCTAAAAATTCAGCACATTAAGAGGTCACTGCTACAATAGTTACCTACTCAATCATATACAGTAGTTATCTGCAGTAGTTACCTAGTTGTTGCCAGTTTCAGCCTGGTAGTTTCTGTATTTTTAATGCTCTTGAATTAATACAGTTATAGCAGCTGATTTGGAGTAAGCAAAGGCAGGGGACTGGATATGCATAAGACTACAATTGTTTCTTGATCCCTCATGCAAAACCTGGGTAAATTGGGTTTGTGCAGAAGGCCTTAAAGGTTTGGGAGGAAAGAAAGAATCCTATATTCAGGCTGTTAATTGGAAAGAAGTGCATAAATAGTTTGCAATTACTATATGGGTTGATGGATTGTAATACTAACTACAAAGTATGAACACGCTAGAAGAGAATTCAAACTACAGATTTAAACAACAGTAAATCTAAATACAGTATATACTTCATATATGATAACACAGAGGGACATATCTAGTGTCAGCATCAGATGCAGAAGTGTTCCACAAAGGGGAAAAGTAGCTGTTCTATTTGTCTACTCTTCACACTAACATCTCTGATTTTCTGTGCCCCATCTTTCGTAACTGGACAGCGCTCATTGAGCTGACCCAAAAGGCTAGCTGATTTCTTCAAGTATCCGTGACTGAATCTGACTTCAAAAGGCATTAAAGTAGTGAGCTCATTCAGGGAAAGACAGGTGGGAAATAGGATGTATTCATCACTTACCTGAGTTTTGCCAAAGCTTGTCTTCAGTTCAAAAAATGACAAAGTTTCTGCATATTATTGTAAATAAAATAGATTTCCTGCCTCCTATCTTAATGTCAGTCTAGAATTTTATCTGGAAAACACATGCTGGAAATTCTGGTGAAAAGAATTTATAATAGTTTTCTGCAGCATTCATTTCTGGGCAATGCCAAGAAAGCACAATGGGAATGAAAATACAGAAACTTAGTAACAAAACACTTCAAATCCAAATGCTTATCGTATGAGAATGTGAAATGTATTTGTTAGTTCTTGTCTACGCAGAAGCAGTTTGCCTATGCTTAATACAAACTGCTGTATACAGTTTTCTGTTGCAGTGCTGCATTGTTTACCTGCTCTGTGTTTAGAAACTGACCTGATTTTAGCCTATGGTCTAAAAGTAGAGGCAAACCCTTCTACACAGGACAAAAAAAATACGGTTGTCAGCCAATTCACAGGCTATTACTACAGAAACATTTCTCTACCTCTTCACTGCCACAGTGCTGTAACTTCACCCCTTTAGAGCACCTCTTCATAAAAAGCTCTCAAAACCACAATTCATCAACTCTTTCTCAGACTTAAATCAGTTGGCAAGCAAGAAACAAAACTTAAAACATCCAGCTGGATTAGTGTCCCCAGCATGATGCAAACTGAAAACGTTTGTTCGCTCAGTTACATGATGTAGTGACAGAGCTAGGAAAGGACAGAACCCTGTGGTCCTTATTTTATACCAAGCTATCTTTTATAGTCAACGTGACTTACTAAAACCACTATGAAAATACTTTGTAAAGCACATTTGATTATACTATAACAAAGGAAGGATAGCCACATTCTGCAGAAACACCTTTAGCCCCTCAAAGGGAGACAGCAGGAGGAAAACACCGCAAAGGGCTCAATCCATTGGGCTGATTCCACATCTACTGTCAGATACTTGGGAGACGCTCAAGTCTCAGGAGGGAGAATGGAGTTTCGTAAGAGCATGAAAGAGGGAGGCATCAATATAATACTAAGCTGATCACCCTCAGAAGCTATCAGGTTCTCAGAGCCATCAACTCAGGGGTGTGCTTCCTGTACAAAACATGCTAATAAAATGTGTCCTTACTGGACATTGTGCTACGGGTTGTCTCACACATCTGATATTTCTGGGAGAGTTTCTTGCATAAAGTTGGCATTTGTAGAAGTACGACTTGTTGCCAGGGAGAGGGCTGGATGCCCTTCCTACCTACGTGCTCCCTTACGTAGGAGCAAGCACTGCCAACACGCTCCTGACAAAGGGCTGAGGACGGCTTGCTGTGCCACAGGGCTGTAGAATAACCTAATTCTATGCAATGCTGGAAGATCCCCTGTTCTGCAGATGCAATTCCCTCCCCAAACGTTGATGTTAAGAAGTAGAGAATTAAAGAGTCATCACAATGAAAAGAGAGATAATTTTGTGTGTAGCAGTTTTAGTACTTGCCAGCCACACAGAAAAACTTAACCCTGTGTGCTTGAATGCTCATCTTCATGTCTGGTTCACATCCTATTCACCAAATCTTATCATGCACATCTAAAACACTTTTCACAGAGACCAGGCCAAGGTATTAAAAAGCTGGGAAAAATATTTCTAATGGCCGATTTTTTAAAGAAGCAGAGGCTGACTCCCAATATTGAAGTCACAATAGATACTGCTGCACATCTTACATAAAAACATGGCATCATGTAATTTTCATCACTAATTAAATATATTTTTTTCTGAGCAATGAAGAAACTATATTGCCTCTATGTGCTACATCAGATGTACAGATCGGAAGGACTTAACACACAGTTTGCTGCTCACTTCAGTAAACCTACCAGAGGAATATTTCACAAATTTCAATAATTCTGCTAAATAATCAAATACGTGAAAAATTACATGGGTAGTATTTTTTTCATCTATGTTCTTGGAAGGAGCTTTCATAGTAATTCCAAGGGTAATGTAGTGTTTTAAAGATTAATGAATAACAAATTTACTTTTTTCTGGTACATATTACAGATCTTTAACAAATCTAGTTTAGGGATTCCTGTAATTTTAACATGTTCTATCCTAACAAAACTGTCTACTTCCCAATTTTAGAATTCCAGAAATGGAATTTAATTGGCAAAACACATTTTAAAATTACTTCATTTAGTTTAAATGTTCACAGGTACCTCTATTTTTTGTAAAGAATTAACTCCCAAATGGTTAAGATTTTACATTCAGAGACAGCTGTAATAAAGAGTTCAAGAATTCTGTGTCCTGGTTGTGTATTTAAAATTCTCAGCTAACAAGCAGGAGAGAGGCTGCAAGGAATGCTTACAGATGTCTGATTTTACAAGGTTTGGGGCTGTTGTGGTGTGGGGTTTGGGTTTTTTTTTTTTTTTTGCTAAAGTGCTTTAGTCTAATGTTATTTATTGTTTATGGAAGTTGTTTGTCATTTAAGACATGAAGTGACCACTCCCCCGAAAGAAAGAATCAAGTTACACTCCATTATTTCATTTTTGATTGTTTTTCTTTGTAATAGGTGGGAAAGTGGATCCTGGATAAAAGTCCTGCCCAAGACAAGACTCCAAGCTGAAGACTCCAATTATCTATAAATCACTTGTATTTCCTGCAGAGAAACAGAAAAAGGAGGGAAGAGCGAGACAGACAGAAAAACAGAGACAGAGGATATGCCAAGTGAAATATTCGATACCTGTCCTAAACCTAATTTCTCTCAAAAGCAACCAGGAGTTACCTGATATCTCAAAACCAAGCTCAGAAGAAACATGTTGCCATTGGTTTTAGCTTAAT